>NC_141668.1:105551415-107951415 GCF_028749965.1 Puma concolor
TCAGCACCACCTAGATTTTCAAACACAGTCTGAATGAATCCTACTCTGCGTGGGCGTGTGGCCCCCTTGCTCGGGACTAATGTCGGCTTGTTACCACTGCTTTGACCTTCTTGACAATTTGGGGACAGGGCCCACGCCCCGTGAATTCTGCAGCTGGGCCTGCTTGCCATCACACGGGGAGGGGGACATGGGGGGACTTGGCCAGCTCCCTCAAACTTCCCCAAAGTCCAAATTTGCATCTCTTGGGATGGAACAGTCGTGACTTTTTTTTTTTTTTTTTTTTTTGGTAAAAGTGACTGTTTTCAGGCAAAGATCAGACAAATCATTCAGCGATGGGAAACTGATGTGAGGGCGAGGAAATTCCGTCCCCTCCAAGACCCGAGATGACAGAGGGGCAGCGGGGGGGTGGGGCGCGTGTCTAGGAAGGGGGGGCGGGGCTCTGCGCTCATTTTCAGACAGCTTCCTGGCCCTCTACTCCCACATGGACGCTGTCTGTGTCCAGCGTCAAGTGCAAAGCGGAGAGCTTGGGCCGGACAGGGTCTCCGCCACGAAGGAGCTCACAATCAGAAAGAGGGGTTCATCACACAAGCGGATCAACAACTTGTTTTCGGGAACCGGCACCTACACAAAAACCAGGATCGTAGGTCTGCGGAGGGAGAAGCCAGAGGGAACGATTATTTCACAGAAGTCAACTGTGATTTTCTACTCCGCCCCGGGGATACCCAGACACCTGAACGCCTGAACCGATCGACGGCAGAAAACACCACGGCGGCAAACACGCGTCGCCTGGGCAGTTCATAGGGCCCTGAATGCTCTTACTGTGTCTTTGGAGCCAGTGGCTCTGAATCTTGCACAAGGGGAAACAGATGCGGAGATAAGTGGAGGCCAGTGTGACAGCGACGTCGGGGGCTGTCCCTCCGGGTATGGGGGGCAGAGCCTGCTGTCAGAAGCCACTGCCCACGGCCATCTCCCTCTCTGGAGCGGTCACTGAGCCTAACACCGCTTGCTGTCTCTCCCTCCCTCCCCTTCCCTCTCTGTGTCTGTGTCTCTGTCTCTCCCAGGTCCCTCTGCTCCAACAGGACTTGCCTGGTTTCGGTTTCATGGAGTTGGCCTATCAGCGACTCTAGAAAGCAGGGGGTGCAGAGGGGCAAACACAAGGGCTGAGAGACGGAGCAAAGGTGGCCCAGCACATTTCTGCTCCTGCAACCAGGCCAGGGGAGACATGGCCTTACAGCTGGGGCCACCCTGTGAAGGAGCCCTGGGGACGGGGAGCTTTGGAAACACCACCCCCCCCACCTTGTCCCTTGTCCTTCTTTCCTTCCTCCACACCCACGATGGACTGGGGACCTGGCTGTCCCCTGGGAAGATGCATCCAACCGCCCTGGGCGGTCGTGGCTCCTGGGCCAGGAGCTGGGCAAGTCTCCAGTACTGTCCTCATTTCCACCTGTGAGCGAGCAGGTGGCCCCAAGAACAGCCCCGAGAGCCACAAGGAGCCTCAAGGGCCACTGTCACGTGTGCAGGGCTGGCTGCGGTCCCCAGCCCCGTCCTCAGCCTCCTGAAGTGCCCCTTCCTTTCCTGAAGATGAACCCCTCCCTTCACATCATTTGCTCTGAAATCGCCGTGCTCGCCCATAATGAAGTCAAAATGAAAAGCCAGCTGCCCGTCCAGAACCACAACTTGATTCCTTTTCGAGCAGCCCGAAGTCATGGCTGTTCCAGCACAGCTAAGTGCACAGCATGCGCAACTGGCTGTGATGAACCCCAGTGGTCACTCAGCATGAGTCTGTTCCCCAGGTTCACACAACTCCTCCACAAGCTTTACAAAAAACCCTCAGTTCTCTGTGGTTCAAGCAACGGACACAAACTAAAGAAAATGCCGTGTCTGCGCAGCGAGAGGCTGTTAATAAGACTGTCCTGCCTGTTTGCAAGTTGCCAACGGAGTAAATCTTAAAAGCCCTCGTGGCGCAGAACACAATTTTTTTGGAACCCTGTGTGGCGACGAGTGTTCACTATGCTTATCGTGGTGATCGCTTTGCAATATGCACAAATATTGAATCGGTATGTTGTCCATGGGAAACGAATGTAATGCTACGTTGCAATTATGCCCCAATTAAAAGTGCATCCATACATAAAAACAATGCCTTTCCCCGCCCCTGATACACAGAGGTGACTTTCTGCCCAGTGCCATTTCACGACATTTCTCGAGTACCTTATATGTGCCAGGAAGAGGCAGTAAAGGAATGGATATGGCTTTATTCAAGCAACTGACTACGGCATTTAACAGGCCAACGGGAGCGGGCACCTGGTCTACCTTGTCCACCGTTTTATGTGTCTGGCACAGTGTTCGTTTGCTAAACGTGTACCTGTAACCTTCGCGATTACACTATACAACTGTAATCATCGCGCACGATCTGTATATGATTTCCCTTCTATAGATGAGAAGACTGAGGCTGATAATGCAGCAGCCCGCACGAAGGCACCCGTCTAACACAACAGCGGAGCTGATCCGAACCCACAACCTCTCCACGGAGACGCGTTTTTCACTCCCGCCCGGGGCGAACCGCAGAGCCCGGGCTCGTGGTCCCAAATTTCAAACGGACAACGGGCAAGGAGTGGATGTTCCCTGTGTCCTAACAGGAAGGAAGTGTGTCCTTGGTACTACCGTGCAGGTAAAGGCAGACTCCTTCCCACAACTTCCACAGTGAAGTCAAATTATACTTATCGCATAAAATGTATGCTGTTGATCTTTGTTTTTTCCCCCTCCCGAAGAGTGAGATTGCATTACACTTATATTTGGGGGTTATTTCCTTATCGATGACACTTGTTTTGAAGGGGGCGGGTGTGTGGGGAAAACGGGCCAAGCCTATAATCTATTTAAAACGCCTTAGGTCACAGACCTCTTTAATAAAACCCATTATACCTGCCCAGAGAGAGCCCTTTCATTTTCAGATGGGTAGATTTTATTTTTGCAAATCTATCATATCACTGTGAATTACACTGTATCGTAAAAAAAAGAAATGTTCCAAGAGAAAGCTAAAGCAATCTGCGAGGTCTTTGTGTCTGGTCAGGGGGACCTTATAGGTTTTCCTAACAACTTGACAAAACAGGTCAGGAGAGCATAAAAACTTCTGGGCACTCTTATTTCATTTCTGATTCTTTTCATTTTTTCAAAAATTAGCTGCCAATCTACACATTTTCAGGATTATTCCACAGAGTATTGCTGGCACAAATAACAATGAAAAACAAGATTTCAGCAGGACAGCAGGGAATCCAATTTGGCTTTTGCCGGGCTCCCCCTCCCCCATATTTAACGGAGCCACAGAAAACGCCTCCAGTGGTACGTTCTACTGTGAACCTGCTTTTTTCAGGGCAAATTAGCTCAGATGTGCAACTCTGTCCTCACATACCTCCCCCGCCTTTGGGGCAGGAACTGGTATGCAAAAGAGGAAGGGGGGGGGGGGGGGACCGAAGAAGCCTTTTCAAAATACAGCTAAAAAGCATGCTGTTTGAAAACATTCTCAGCAAGGAGATATTTAATGCAGAAGGGAAAAGAACACAAGAATACTGCTAAATGTCATCATGGAGCCACCTGTCTCCAAGTGAGGTATAAAGAACGATGAGAGATACTGCATTACATTAGAATTTTTTTTTTTTTTAAATAGAGAAGGCAGAGTTAGAGGGACAGTTCCCTGCGCTCACCCATCTGCTCTCAAAAGCAGGTCCTGCACAGGATTTCTAGGGGCCCTAGAAGGTTCTGGCATTGTGTGATTCTCCTAGGCAGAGAAGAGACTGTAAAGGATCTGGGAAAGAGGCTAGTAAAGAATGTTCCAGCACTAGACCACAGGCTCTCAAACTACTCCCAACACTGTTTATGCGGCAACCATGGCAGAGACATTCACACTCAAAATTTACATTCACTTTTATAGGACTTTTCCTGATTCTGACTGTCCTCAGAAGCCATTTCCTAAGCAGCTTCCTCAAATATAAATGGCTTTTTACACTTCGCTTCATCACTTAAGTAAAAAAAAAAAAAAAAAATCTAAGTTTAGAATCATTCTCTTCTACCCTCTTCCCGATTTCAGAAGACCTTCATGCATGGCCAGCGACGGTGCAACAAAAATGAGATTTACACCTTTAAAAAAATATAAAAACTGCCCCAAAATAATGATGTGCACCGATATTCCCAAGAGTGCTGATGTCTTGTCATTTCTTATTACAAAGTGATGAAACAGAGGAGCATTTTCCTGTTCCTATATTGAGCCCGCTCCCCCCTCAAGTTATTTTTTTCACTTAAAAAGAAAGGATCAATACAAAGTTACAATGTTCACTAAGTGTTTTACTCAGCAACTGCCAGTGCTGTCCTCACAAAGAGAACAGTATCTTCTCTGGTCCTCTTAGCAGTGGCTTCAGTTAAGGTGTTAGTAGATCATTTCACGGACACACGTCGAACCTCAAAATGAAAACCGAACAAGCAAATCCACTGGTGCTGTATACCCATAACATTCCCCCAAATGGTAACACTACAAGTCCGCCAGACTTTTTTACATTGAAGGGCTTGTGTGAGCTGCCTTGGCGAAAGATACATTCCACTGAGACCCAAGGAAGTACACTTAGACAAATCTCCCCAGGCACGGCCGGTTGTTTACAAATACACCCACATCTGTTTATTTCCAATAACTGGGAGCCACTGCTGATATGCCCGCTGAGACCATTCTGGTAGGGACTGTAACCTTTTCTCGTTTCAGGTTAGCCTCTGCTGTCTGGGTGGGAGTGAGACAAGATCTACCAATGTACATAGGAACCTGGAGAGAAAATGTGTTCCGGAGCAAACATGTCGAGGGACTCGTGGTTGCCCAGACTTCCAGGTACCCCTTATTCCTTGCGATGGAAAAAGGCTGCTTGGCCCAGAGAGAGGGGCTGTTTCCTCCTGGCTCCAGGGAGGAGAATGTAGACAGCCTGCTGACTGACTCCCTCCACTAAAGCCACAGAGTTTCCGGGCCAAAGGGAAATTCTCTCTGCAAGAAGACACACATTCTGAGCTCCTCCGTTCTTTTTGGCAACACCCACAAATCATCAAGTAAAATCACTTAAAGTGAGGCAACTTTGCGAGAAGCGTTAAAAAATCACCTTATGTGCCCACTTTCCCACTACGTCCACACCCCACGGAATGTGGATTCAAGACCCCGGTTCCTTGAACCCTAGCCTGCGTCCCGGGAGCTGCAGGACTCCAGAATTCACCTCGCTCCCCCAACCTCAAACGGTCTCCGCTGAAGTCAGACCAAGCCGTTTCTGAGAAGAGTAGAAGGTGGAACACACATATCAGTTACTTGGTGAGAACGACCTGCTTTGACAATCCACCCAATTACAGGCAAGAAGACCGCTCAATGTTCTCAGTGGCCTCTTCAGTTGGATCGAGTTCGCAAGGAAAGTTCTAGATGTCCATTTTATTCTGGGACAGACCGAGAGCTCGGTCCCAGCGGGGCTGTAACCCAGACGTGGGTTATATGCCCAAGAGCCCCGCACAAATGACGAGGTCCATATGAACACACACAC
Source organism: Puma concolor (assembly GCF_028749965.1). Lineage (NCBI taxonomy): Eukaryota > Metazoa > Chordata > Mammalia > Carnivora > Felidae > Puma > Puma concolor. The sequence goes on from NC_141668.1 coordinate 105,556,968, forward strand.
GTTCCTGGCGGGCATCAGGCCCAACCAGGGTCGCCTAGAGCCCAGTCCGTAATCCACAACCTTTGGCCTACAAGGTCCTCATGCGAACCCGGGTGTGGGGTGTCATCAGTAGAACCTCACAGAAGCTTACAACTTCCTCCTCTGTAGGGCTACAAAGAAATCGGCACGTCCTTATTTATAATTTGGCAGAAAATGCTCATGTCCGTCAGACAGCAAAACATAGGAGAGCTAATTTTGAACAGTACAACCAGATTTTTCTGCGGCCCTTAAGTAAGTGTAAATCATTTTCAATGCTTCACTTTTAAGTATTTTGTTTGTTGTTATTGTTCAGCAAGTTTCCTTTCTTTTGCAGAAGGCTCTCCTCCTCCACATGAAGCTGGAGGTTCCTGAAATCCCGGGAAACACGGGACAACTCCAGGCAGCAGGAAGCCCCGTGTAGAAAAGCCCTCAAAATTTCCAAATGAGTTTTAAAAGGGAATTAATTGCCTTATCTCTCTAACAACCTCCCATAATTAGTGGTCTGATTTCAGTTTAATGAAGTGGGATACACAATTTATCAATATGGTTCCACCGTGGATCTCTTTGCATATCACTTTAATTTTCCGCCCTACACAAAACTCAGCCACAAAGGAGGAGAAAAAGGTCAGTTTTTCAGGCTAAAAGTGGGGCTCACACTGGGGGGTCGCTGGCTCTCTCTCCTTTCCATTAAAAGCCCTGGAGGACATTTCAGAGTGTCTCAGGAACAAGCTTATAAAAGATCAATTCCTCATTTTCATTTCTCCTGAAGATTCTAAAGTAAACATTCCCCCCCCACCCCCACCGACCTTAGGGCTAAGGAGGTATCTCATTTGCTCTGAGTTTGCCAGCGAAAATCTGACTCAAGGACCAAAAAGCACCCCCCAAAAAACGGACGAATCAATGTCCACGGTGGAACTCTTAGCTTTGGAAAGGAGTCGGACCCACATGGCTCAATTGTTCCAAATGACCAGAAAACGCCTTGGAGGGTTGATATCGGCGCGATCTCGAAAATGGAGCTTAAAGTCCCACCTCGGTATGGATAAGAGCGCTTAAAAATACTTCATGCCGCTCTTTGTCAGTTGTTTGTACAGCCTCTGCAAGCCACCCCCCCCCCCACCCAAGAAAGAAGCAAGACGGAGGGAGGGCAGGGAAGGAGGGCAGAGGAAGGATGCTGGGTGCGCCCTTCACATCCCACGGTCCCCCGAGCCCCCCGGCCTGGCAGCTGGGCACCATATCCATTACGCTAACTTTTGGCGCGAAAACGGCAGGAAGAGAGTCAGATTTCCTTTAGCAGTGAGCTGATTGCCGGAGAAAAATGAATCATTGCACACTTGAGTGAGAAAATATGAAGAAGGCACTTTCCCACTAATTAGGGCCCATTCTGGGCAATCCGTTAAGCAGTGGCCCCTGCGCCACGAGCCATCAGGAGGTGGGGCACGGGAACACCCGAAAGCAGCGCGTGCAAATGGTGCATAATGACGCTCTCCATCACCCCAGACAGGCGGCGCAGGGGTGCGGGGCAGGGGCTGGGCAGGGGCCACACCGGCTCTCCCCCGTCTATGCAAGCGCAGCAGAGAAAGCGCGGGGCACTCACCGGTGAGCGCGTGCCTCCCAGAGACCTACGGGCGCTGCCTTTTGAGGACTGGGGTGGGGTCTTCGGACCCTGGGCCGCGTGGAGTCCCCTCGACTCAGCCGCCTGAGAGGGACCCTGCTGTCCCCCGGGGTGGCGGCCTGTCTCCTCCACCACCGCCTGCACACTCCACTGGGGCGGAGAGAAAGGTGGGACCATTTGCCAAATATGCAAAAAAGGAGGGAAGATAGTTTTCTCTCAGGAAAACACAGGCAGGAAGGGAGCCTTGCGCTTCCTGCCCTGACCAAAACGGGTTCAGAGATTATGAGGACGGCTGAGCTGACAGGCTTGCGGTGGAAGATGGAGGGAGCTCTTTGAGTCAACAGGAATTGAGGGCTCCCCGAAGGCAGAAATGGCTACACGGGAGAAGGGAAACAGGGCCAGACCTGCGCCGGGCAAGACAGAGGCCCCCAGGCCTGGCTGTCTGGGCTTTCGCCACGTCTGACAGAGCATCGCGGGTGGGTCACTGGGGGCACCTGTGGCAGCGGCCTGTTTATCACAGCAAAGTCAGACAAGGACAAAAAGCCATCGGAAGCCTGTAGGCCGCGGCCTGTAGGTGTAGGCCTCGGCCGGTGCCCCGCAGGCCCTTCTCAGGGGTGACCCCCCCGCCCCCAGCGACACACACACAGAGGTGGCCCTGCCCCCTCTCCCCACAGGAACTTCTGCAAAGCGGCTTTGGGTTGGCTGCCTCTCACTCGTCCTCGTCCCCACACAGCATCTCACGCCTCACGTTCCATCACGTCTTAAAGACATTTGCCAGAGTAGCACACAACGTTTAAAAACCGCGTCTGAGGAAAGCTATGAAAGCGACAGCCTGGCAGGGCGGGTGTCACGGGAGCCACAGAGAGAGGAGCCGGGTGCAGAGTTGCTTCTCAAACTGCACAAAGCACCGCCGCCCCCTCTGGTCTCCACAGGGAACCAGCCACGTTGCGGTCGCTGGAGTTGGGTCTGGGGTGTGAGAGTCCCCAACGGGCCCCGCTGCTATTTCCTACCTTATCTGACTTTGAAGCTTGCGTGTGTGTGTGTGTGTGTGTGTGTGTGTGTGTGTGTGTCTGCCCCTCCCCTGCTTGCTTGCTCTCTCTCTCTCTCTCAAAAATAAATAAAAAATAAATTTAAAAAAAAATCAACAGACCCACCCCAGACGGGGAGTAACCTTAAGCACCGGGGGCCAGACAGAAGCAGCATCTGGTCAGAAGCCCGAGGCACAATCCCTGGGAAGGCCTGTGAGCCTCACACATCACAAGCATTGCCAGAGAACCAACAAGAGGCATGGGTTCGTTCTCAGTGCCGGAGCCACTGGGGGAATCTCCATTAGAATAAGGCAACGGAAACCAATACTTATTTCATAGCGAAATGATTTCATAATCACAAAGCTTAGAAGATGGGAAAAACGCACACGAGCCATGAAACGGTGTTATCCTTGACGGATTCTGGGTTCACTGCAAAGCCATAACCTGCACACACAGTCTTGGGCAGACGCCCAAAGTACTGACATCGTTTACGTCTCAACTCAACAGCATAAAGAGGAAAATCCATCGCGCTTTAGTAAAAGGCAAAAACCAACCGAACAAACAGAACCGAAAAGGAGGGGCTTTATTACTCACGTCAGGTCTGTGTGATGTGAAAACTCTCACCCTGCCCCTATGCCTCCCTCTCCACGCCAGCTCTGTGTGTGTGTGTGTGTGTGTGTGTGTGTGTGTGTGTGTGTGTGTGCATGTGCAGAGACTCATAGAATTTATTTCCTGTATCTGTTCACACACACCTGATCTTGAAGCACACACGGGACTCGTGTACGTGTGGGGGTAGGGGCATTTCATCACATGGAGTCCACCATGTTCCCCCAAATTTCCAAAGTTTGACATGTATGTTGACAATGTGCAACTGCATTACCTAAGCATGAGACACACAAATCCAAATCAAAGGGGGGATCCCCCCAAAACAACCATCATCCTCGAACGCTTCAGTCTCTCGCCAAGCGACAAAGACACGGTGGCCCCCAGCACACCTGAGCTTCAGACCTCTTGGCCAGGAAATTCACCAAGCTCTTAATGTCTCAACAAAGGAACCGGTGCCACGGACGGCCACGGTTTACCTTCCCTCACGAGGCTGTGGACCAACTTCTCCAAAGCGTCCAACATCACACATGCACAGTTTTCTTTACAGACCCGCCAACTCATCCCGCGAGACCACACTACTGGGCTATTACGGCCACCAGGCTCCTGAATTCCGAGGAGGTATAATTAATTCCTCAAGGTGCAGCATTTCACTGAAAATGCTGGTGAATTAAACAAACAAGCATGCTGGGATTTACAGAGCCCCTGCCTTCAACTACCACCAGGAAGCAAAACGGGAAGATGGCACGGCCACTGAACTCAATAACACGGTCTCGCATCAGCCCGGGTGGACTTTAAGACCGGGAAGCACGTTTTTGTTTTTGTTTTTGTTTTTGTTTTTTTTTGCCATGTAAAAAAGGTACCAACACATATGTTCCTGGAAAGTTTTGAAATCACATACATGATATCAAGCCAGAACTGTATGAGATTTGAAGACGTGACATCATTATTTACATGTATGCACACGAGTTCTGTTTTAACACATTCTGCATATCCTATGATGTAAGCAGGTAATCTTCCTGCCACGGATACTTGTCACTGTTTAAAATTTTAGCCACGTTGCCAAATAATCTGATTTGTCGCCGAAACAATTCTGACACATGGAATGCCGAAACATACTCAAACGGCAGCTTTAAAATTCCATATGAAAGATGAGTCCCATTGACCCCCTCAAACGTCTCCAAACAAAGAAAGAAATCCAAGAGGCTCCAACCGTTTCCTGCTGGTTTCTCTCTCCTCTCAGCTCAAAACCAAGTGAACCCATCTTTGCAACCGTTTCCATTTCTATGAAAGTTGAAATATTGTACACATTACATATCTTCTAATTCCATAAATTTTCCTCCCTGAACAGGAGTTGGTTTGGGTGGCAAGTAGATATTTTCTTCAAGAGAAGTTTGAGTCTCCAAGTTCAAAAACAAGGTGTCTGGGAGCAGCAATGGGGGTGGGGGGAGGCAGGGGAGGGGAACAAGCAGCAAGCTGGCTGAGCCAAGCACGCTGCCTTGAATTCGCTCTGGGCCGGCTGCAGCCCGGGGCGGGGAGAAGGAAAACAGGGTTGGCAATGCCTGTCCAGACGCTGCGGACTTTCTGCTCTCCGCATGTCACACTCTGTGCCTCCAAATTGGAAGAAAAAACAGTCTCATCGTCACTAGGTTCCTCCGGAATCACCGAGGATCCTTGACCTTTTTTTTTTTTTTTAAATACATTTTCAAATACACCCACCAGTAACCTGACGCCTTCTTGCCAGGGCGTTTGGAAACCTAATCGCCAAAATTGCAGTCAGCAAAGGAACCACTAACTTTTCAGACCGGGATAATTCTTCATTTGGCAGAAAGCAAGTTCAGACGCGATCTAATGGTTTTTCAGGACAAGCAAAAGGCTGGCCCCTCAGAGATCAGGAGAGAAAGCTCTCCCTGGGTGACTTTATAAAGCCTGGCTTCCGTCACCTCTAGGCACATATCAATTTAAATGCAACGGGCGCTGGACCGTCCTCCCCGTGGTGACAGCGGGGCGGCTCACTAGTGTCCCACGCCGGCCTGGCCCTGCGCCTTCGGTCACCGCACAAGTTGGCGGCGGAGGCTTTGACAAAAGTCAGCGCTCTCCCTATCCCCAGAAAGGAGAGGCGGACCTGAGCGAAAGCAGGGGTCACAGCTCTTACTGCCTTGTCTTTTCATTCTCTACCTCTCTGTTTTTTTTAAGCCACCGGCTACTCTGAGTTTTCCTACTGAAATTCAATTGGAAAACACTCACGTGGACGTGTGCGTCGCACTTTGGGGGCCGAGACCGATCCTCGGGCGCGAACAGCAACCTCGGGGCCGGGGCTCCCTCTGCCCCGCCGGGCTCGCCCGGGGCCGACCGCCTCGCCACCTCCAAGGTCCCGGCCGGGCTCGGGCTCGGCGGCGCTGCGCGGGGACCCGGGGACCGTGGCCGCAGTCGCCGCCCCGGGCCGCGCACGCACTTGTTAGAGCGCCCTGCTAACTCGGCCGTCAGGCTCTTCCCAGCTTTCTTTCACAACGACTTCCTGAAGTTGCTCACTCGCCCGGTTCCCCATTTCTCCGCCACCATCCCCCCCACCCCACCCCCCCTCCCCTCCTCTGCCGGCTCCGACCCGGCTTTCGCGCTCGCTGCCGGCCGGCCGCCCCGCGCGCACAGCGCCGCCCACGGGCCGCGCACCTGGGCCCCCTCCGCGCAGCGCCCCTGCGCCCCGCCACCTGCGGCCGCCCGCGCTCCGCAAACTTTGGGGGAGGCGCACCCCTCCGGCCGACCGCTCCGCCGGCCCGCAGCCGCCCCGCCCCGCGCGCTCCGCCCTGCCCTCGCCCGGCTTGCTGCCCCGGAACGCGGAGCGGGACCCGGGGGGCGCGGGGCGCGGAGCCGGGCGCTCGGCCTGGCGCGGAGGGGGACTCGGAGCGGGGCGCGGGTCCGGGCGCGGAGAGGGACTCGGAGCGGGGCGCGGGTCCGGGTGCGGAGGGGGACCGGGAGCGGGACGCACAGACGGGCGTGTAGCGGGACGAGGACCCGGGGCGCGTAGCTGGGCGCGCCGCCTTCGCCCCAGCCTCCGCCGCCGGGTCGCCGGCTCCCGCGGTGCGGTCCGACCGCAACTCCGGGACCGCGCGCACAAACTTTGCCGGGGCGCGGGGCTGGGTCCCGCCCCCCCCCCCCCCGTCCCCACTCCCACCCCCACTCCCACTCCAGGGCCGCCGGGGCGGCGGCGGGCGCGGGCCGTACCTGCTGGCGCCGCCGCCGGCTGCAGCCCGCTCGCCCGCGCCGGGCCCGCTCGGCGCGCCGCCGCCACCCCCGCGCGCAGCGCGCCCCGGCCCTCCCCTCGCCGCCGCGCTTCCTCATTCCAGCGCCGCATCGCGCCGCGGCCCCGCGCGGCAGGTGGCGGCCGGCTTTCTGCGCCCCGGCCCGGGTGGCGGCATCGGCCGCGGCGCCGCGGGGCCCGCGCTTAACCCTTGGGGACCCGGCGCGGGCGACGCGCGCGCGGGGCGGCCGGAGGCGGCGGCGGGGCGGGGGGTGCCGCTCGCCCCGCCGCGGGGACTCCGGGGACCCGGGACATCGTGAGGCACTTTCCCCGGTGTCTGGGGTGGGGAGCGTCCGTTGCCCGCCCGGCTCCACGTCCCTCGAAATGGGGCCACTGGGCTCCCCGTTTCCGGCTGCGACCCCGGGTGAGGAGTGCCCACCCGAGGGGGTGGGAAAAGTTGATCCTCCGCAAGTGAGGGGAAGGTGCGATTCATTTTCCCAGACAACCAATGGAATACCTCTCGTCTCTCTTCCCTCCCACCTGCTCAGGCAGAAGTTAGGATCGCGCCTTCCATCTTGGTCTGCGTGCACACCCAGGTGTGACAGGGCGGCCGCGGGAGGAGGTGACAGCGAAGGCCTTGGCACCTCAGACCCCCCCCCCCTTCCCCGAGCCCCGAAGCACGCGAGGAAGGCGCTGCGTGTGTCTCGTTGAGACAGGAATGCGGGCTCTAACCGCGCACCTCTTGACGCCCGTCACTCTCATTAGCCGGGCCCCACCCGAGCGGGAGCCAGGCGATGGTGTGCTGTTTGAGCAGAAGAGGGAGAATCCTGAATGCAGGCGATTTGTCCCCATCCCCCTTGGGCGTTAAGGGAGGGATGGAGACCAGCGAGCTGCGGGCCCTGCCCTTCAGGACTTGCAGGGGCGCATCCGGAAAGGTACCCCTGCACGGGAGAGAGGAGATCCAGTGCAGATCCTGGGGAGGGCCAAATGATGCCTTCCTGCAGGAGAGTGAGGAAGTGCGCCCCTGGGCCCGGAGGGAGCTCGGGGGTGCAGGCCTTGCAGGTGGACAGAACAGCGCAAAGGTGACAGGTGGAAAATGTCACTTTGGGCAGTTGAGTGGGGCAGGGACGGGAGACCACCGGGAAGGCTGTGGCCGGCCTGGCTGAGGAGGCTGCTGGTGGCAGGGCCCAGACAGTCCTGGACCGGCTTTGCCTGGTGCCATCTCTGGGAGAAATGTCCTCTACCCTCCACGAACCCCAGGCAGCGGGACATGTTCTTCCTGGACCACTTCCACAACTCCTACCACTGAATTAGTGCTAAGAGAAACCCTGAGATTCTGAGCCCAGAGCCTGTTAACTCCCCCTGCTTAGAGCCCAGAGGAAGTGGAGCTAGTAAAAAGGTCCATGGCTTTAATCCCTAGCCCACCCCTTACCTATATGACCGTAGGCAAGTCACTGAACCTCTGAGCCTCATTGGCCTTATCTGCAAAAGAAGTCAGTGCCACTGCATTGCTCTTCATTGCAAGAGTCCTTGTCAGGATTCTATGAGTCAATAGACATAAGGTTCAAAGCCCAGGGAGGCCAAAAATGTAGTGGAGAGGTTAGAGGATACCTCTGGTTCTTAGAGGCACACAACACCCTTAGCCCCCAGTGTGTCTCTTTAAATGTGTGTCATGGGTCCCCAGGAGTGAGAATCAAGGACTCAGGCCAAGGCATTTCCTCCTGGGGCAGAAGAGTAAGAGGTGAAGGACCCGATAGTTGATGCTGTGTGGTCTTGGCCGAGTTCCTGAACTTCTCTGAGCTTCCATTTCCCCATGTACAGCTGGGTAGGAATAAGGTAAGCCGCCTCACAGGATTGTTTGTGGATCGTGTTTCACATATGACAGTTCTTGCCGTCTGCTGATAGCAGAGAAAGGACTCTGAGCGGTCACTAGTGTTCATCGTGAGCCCTGCTAGCTACCAGTGTCTTGTTGAGTTGGAGAGCAAGCTGGGAAGAACCAGGCTTCATGGTCCACCCGCCCCCCCGCCCCCACTCCAAAACAGGTAGAGGACAAGAATCCTGCTGTGACCTGGGCTCTGTGGATAGACACCAAGGCCTCGGAGAGGCTGCTTAAATCATCAATAAAAGCACGTTGGAGGGAAAAACTTAGCAGGGGAAATTGAAACAGGTGATGCTTTTTTAAAAAAAAAAAATTATAGCTCTAAAGTCATTTTGTTTCTTTAGAATAGATACATAATAATGTTGCAGCATTTAACGAAGGGCAGCCTAGTTTATTCAGACAATAACTGTCAAATTAGCAATTTTTCTTCTTTTGCGATATTACCAAAAGAACAAAGAGCCCCTATAGAATGAATCACAGACTACTTACTCAGAGCTTACTCTAATAAGGGAATCCTGCTATGGGCACTTTTGTTCTGGCAGAGACTAGAGACGGTTCTAAGGAGAATGAGTTTTAAGCAGAAGACGGATGGTTGATTCGCACTTTCATTTCTTACTACCTGTGTGAGTCTTGGCAAGTTACTCAACCTCTCTGAGCTTCCGGTCTGTCCTCTGCAGAGCATACCAACTTAACAATGGTGTTGATGGAATGAGGTGAAATTAAGTGAGCTGGTGTATGCAATTTGCCGTGGCTATAATTGTATTTTGCTTCCATTAAAAAATATCTGTTAAACGGCAAAGGATGAACATCCCTTTTTCCTGCAGCCGTTGGGAAATAGCAGGAATAATCCTGAAGTAACAGGAAAAGTTCATAAAAAAAAAAAAATTCTATCGTCTTTCTACAATGCTGAAGTAATGCAGAACGCACACAGTTTCGTCTGTAAAGGAACAGGAACACGAACGAAGAGACCAGGACGTGGATGGAATTTTTGCAACAAGGACTCTGCTTCTTTGGTTTCTTGTCCCTACTTTTCACCACCCCCAGCTTCTGCTTCTGCTGTTTTTGAAAACCAACAGTTGCTGGTCTGGGGCAAGATTCTTGACCATTTTTTCCTGAGGCTCACTGCCTTGGGTTTGGCTTTTTCTAAGCACAGAAGGGTGGCTCCCACTCCTTTTGGAAGGGAAGGAGCAGGACACGGGCCAGGACTGCCCGGCCAGCCGCACGGAGACCCCGCAGGATGTTCCGTTTCCTGCCACGTTTAAAAGGCCCTCTCTGGAGGCTCCGTTGCTCCTGGCTTTGAAACCCACAGAAATTCAGCAGCTCTCCTCATCGTTCACATTTCCGCCTCTCGATCTGAATCGAGGATGTGTCGCAGCTGACAACCAAATTCTTCCCACTTTATGACAATTCCTTTCGCTTTATTCCCCTTGGAATTTGTCAGAAGACACTTAGATTCTCAAAACTGGTGACTTTTTAATCAACACCGTTTGGTTGGAAGAGACTGAAAAGCAAACTAGGTCGGATATAACGACTTGGAGAAGAATAGATTTACCCAGAAAGCTTTCTGATGAAAAGTTGTTGAAGATGTTTTGGCGGACTACAGGAAAAGTAAATCTTGATCTGGCCTGAACAGATGAGAATAAAGACAGAGGGACGGGTCTGCACCCAGGCGATTCCACTGTGTTATAGGAGCAAGATTAGAACAGGATTGTGGAGTTCTAAGTCTGCTGGTGGCACATCTCCATTCACTTATTCAACGAGCATGTATTCAGGGACAGCTACCGTTACAACTGGTACTTGAGAGGCAGGAAGTCCCAATAAAGGCATAACGTGTGGTCTTATCCTGAAGGGGCTCCAGCCCAGTAAATCAGAAACAATTGCATTTCCATGCAAAACGCGTCATGGTCAACTTGAACACACAGCCTGTGGACACACAAAAGGGCAAAGCCACTAAGTGGTTGCTAGATTTTTTTTTAAATGTTTGTTTATTTATTTTGAGAGAGAGAGAGAGAGAGAAATAGAGAACAAGAAGGGAAGGGGCAGAGAAAAAGAGAGAGAGAGAGAGAGAGAGAGAGAGGGAATCCCAAGCAGGCTCCGTGCTGTCAGCACAGAGCGGGGTGACATGGGGCTCTGTCTCACGAACCCTGAGAGCCTAAATAGAGAATCAGACACTCAACCGACTGAGCCACCCAGGGGACCCTGAGGTGCTTGATTTCTAAGTGGTTAGCCTGGGAGACAAATCTTGGTCAGGTTTTTTAACTACGCCCCGTGCCCTATCCCTCCAAAGACTGATTCCCTTGAGACATCCTTCCCCAATTGGAGGCAAGTGTTTCCTGCTTGTCCCCTTTCAATTTTGTATTTCCCGTAAGGCCGGATCACCTGTCCTGACAGCATGCATCTTGGTGAAGGGACCAGACGGTTTCTAAGTGGTTAGCCTGGGAGACAAATCTTGGTCAGGTTTTTTAACTACGCCCCGTGCCCTATCCCTCCAAAGACTGATTCCCTTGAGACATCCTTCCCCAATTGGAGGCAAGTGTTTCCTGCTTGTCCCCTTTCAATTTTTTATTTCCCGTAAGGCCGGATCACCTGTCCTGACAGCATGCATCTTGGTGAAGGGACCAGACGGGCACTTCCAGGAAAAGACTAAGGTTTATGAGCAGGCTTTCCAATCTGTAAAGTCCACCGACATGGAGTCTAGTTACTTCTCTACTGGTCTAGCAGCTTTCTCTTCTGGGTGTTAATGAATCACAAATCTTTCCCATCTAGTCTCGAAAGGAAGTGGGGTCGTTTTGGAGAGGGGGTTGAGGTGGAGGGCCCTGTGGTGGGAAGTGTCCTGAAAACCTGGGTGTCTCTCCCCTCTGCACACAGGGTCACCGTAGGAACCTAGCTGAGTCACCCCAGTGCCCTGAGCATCAGGTTCAGGGAAAAGAAATCCCGCTGCATGGAGTTGGCACGGGGAGTAAATGAGAGCACGGATGTAGGTCTTTCATCATGGTATGTAGTCATCAGCGTTCGACTCCCCCGCCTGCATTTCCATCAAGGTTCTTAGAGCGACATCCAGCAGAAAGCAGGCGAGACGAAAGGAGCATTGCCTGGACGATGTTCCCACATTCACAGCTGGGGACGGACCTTGATCTGGTTGCAAATAGATTGTTTCTGTGCTCAGAGCGTTTGCTGCCAGGCCCAGCTGGTTCCAGGAGCCGTAAGTGGGTGTCTGTCTCCCGCTTTCAAGTTTCCAAAAACTTCCACAAGCGTTTCATTTGAACTTGTTGATACGGGTGAAGTGGGTATTCAGTGGGCCACGTGTGCCTGGGTTTGCCCTGCGTCACTGGCCTCTCGGCCTCCTTCCGAAGGCACGGGAGCTCCCCGGACATCGTCTTTGGGCTGACGTCTGCGGTTCTGATCTCCCCTAGGATCAAAGACTTGTGCATCTTTCAGCCTCCTTGATAGCCTGACCTGCGCATCTATAGCTGGCTTCTTGTATTCACCATGTCCCCACCCCGAATCCCCTCAAACCTTTCCCCTCAAACCTGTGTCACCGCATCGGATCCAATAGCAATGGGAAATTGCCAAGGTCAGGACTTTGGGGGCATTCTCGATGGCTCCCTTCTTCCTCCCCTCCCTCGATCGGGACCCTCTGCTGGCTCTGCCTCCAACAGGTGTCAGTAACCCAACCTCCCGCCTCCACTGCAACCACACGGGTCCAAACTCCGCCACCTTCCGCCTGCAGACTGGGGGGGCTCCGAACGGCTCTCTACTCCTGTCCTTGCCCCTCGTAGTACGCAGGGAGGGCCTGAGGAAAAGCTCATCAGATCATGCACTTCTCCGCTGGACTCAGGTCCAGCCACTAACTGTGTCCTTTGCTCACTGGTCTCCAGCTGCTTGGCTTGGCTTTGCTGGTCCTCAAGCACCAGCCATGGCTCAAGGCACCTGCCGTTCTCTGGACGCCTGCCCGCCTGCCCTCTTTCCTGCTTCGAGTCTTTGCTCAAATGTCATCTCAGCTCCGGGACAGTCATGGCCCACCCTCCATAAAGGCGTAACAACGCTACCCGCACCCAAGCATCCTCTAAAAAGAGGATGTCTTTGCATTACATTTTTTAAAAAATATGTTTATTTTTGAGAGAGAGACAGAGAGAGAGAGAGAGAGAGAGAGAGAGAGAGACAGAGCAAGAGCCGGGGAGGGGCAGAGAGACAGAATGAGACACAGAATCCAAAGCAGGCCCCAGGGTCTGAGCTGTCAGCACAGAGCCCGACACAGGGCTCGAACTCACGAACTGTGAGATCATGACCTGAGCCAAGGCCTCAGATACTTAACGGACTGAGCCACCCAGGCGCTCCTTCTTTACATTTTACACAGCGCTTATCTTCCAACATGCTCTATTGTTAACATTTGTTTTGTTTACTCTCTGTGAAGACAGAGGATTTTTTTTTTTTTTGCTCTGTTTTGTTTTCTCAGTGCCCAGAACGAGAACATTCAGTGGATATTTCCACTTATTGGTTCCACACTTGAAGGGTTCATCGGACTGTTTTCTAAATCAGGCAAAACAATTTTGTTTAAATTATATGGCAGGGATGCCTGGGTGGCTCAGCCAGTCAAGCATCTGACTCTAGATTTGGGCTCAGGTCATGGTGTCACAGTTTGTGGGCTCGAGCCCTGCAACAGGTTCGGGGCTGACAGCGCTGAGCCTGCCTGGGGTTCTCGCTCTCTCCCTCTCTCTGCCCCTCCCCCACACGCTCTCTATCTCTCTCAAAGGAAAGAAACAAACTTGAAAAATTATGCGACAAGGAGCTGTTACGCTGTTTTTCTGATCTGCGTAGGAAGTGTGTTTTCCTTGTCGTGTAGCTGGACGGAGTCACGTTCCCTTTCTGTCCTTCTGTCTGGGGCTCTCAGCTCATTCTCATAGTCATGCTGTTTCTTCACCTATGGAATGCTCCCTGAGCAGTGATGGGTTCAGCACAGAATGTCCTGCATTTCACTCCTTCCTTGGTCTTCCTTAGGTGTAGTTCACTCCTTCCTCGGGCATGAACGCTTCTGTGGACTTTCAAGTTATTTTTCCGAAGGAAGCAAGTGATGACTTACATCCGTAATGCTTCGGATTCATGATGAAGTTTCCTTCATCCTGTTCTGGTAGTGTGGGGGCAATTCTCCGGAGGGTGTTGATGCTGCTTTATTTCTGTAGGGGAGCAACACAGGTTATAGTTTAGTTAGGCCAGGAGTCAGGTGGTTGTTGTTGTTGTTTTCTTTTCTAAGTGGATGCTTTGGAAATTCTTTAAAGACATAATGTATTCTGTAGCTACTCACGGCCTAATGGCTATGTATTCTTTTAATATTTACTCATAATATTCTTATTACTTGCAGATATGTTTTTCTAATGAAGGAAAATAACTCATTTTTCTATAATATGCATCTCAGAAACTGGCAACTTTGTTTCCACTTCAGAGCTCAAATACACAATTTCCTTTAGCTTAAACAGTTGCAATTAAACCAAAGGGTTGCCTTTTCATTACAATACCCCTTTATTTTCTATGATGATATCTCATAAACGTTTTCCGCGGAGCGGCTTATAGTCGATCTGTTGTAGCCAACGATCCTGCGTTTTGGGAGAAGGAATCCTGTTGTCTGAATTTATAGATGGTAGCAAAGCCTGCTGTTAGAAACAGACTGTGCAGAATGAAGACCCCATCCTTTGGTACAAGTTGAGATAGGGGATTGGTGCGAGTTTCGGACACAAGTGACTACGGTTGGGGACACGTTCTACGGCCATCTAAGGATGACAAGTGACTAACCCCGCAGCATTGAACCAAGGGACGTGGCTTCACGGGCCGAGCTGTAGAGCACAGATGTCTTTTTTGATCATTCCATGTTGTAGATCAAGGTTACAGATCACTGTTACAGTAGAACCTGTATGCCGGTTTAATTACCTTCTTATTAGATTGTAATTGGCAAGGCAAACATCAGTTCCTTCTGCTCTGACTCCTTGAGCCTTGAAGAGCCCCTGTTGGCCTCCAAGGGCAGCTTTTGCCCTTTGATTCCAATGCCATTAAGTCCGTAAGACAGCCAGAGTGTTGTGCCACATGATTGATGCTGTTTGAGCCCGACTACCTGATGTAGCAGAGTTTCTCAGAGCAGATCCAAATGCAGCGATCGATAATCATACACTTACAAGTTGTCTCTCCTGCTACAGCAGTGCTTAAGTAATCATCACCAAAATGCCCCAGACCCATCTCTCCCAGCACATATTTCTTGTACATTCCTGGAGCTCCTGTTGAGTTCAGTGAGAGCTCCAGGCGCCCAGGGTGGCAGGGCAGTGGCACACGGAGTACTCACTGATTTATATTTGCATGGCTTTCGAGCTAATCAGCAAAAAGAGCTCATCGATCTTCTCTTCCCTAGGAAGTTGGACCATGTTATTATTCTTATTTCGTGGGTGAGGAAAACTGAGGGAAAGGAGCTTCCCAAAGTGAGGAGACTGGAAAGAAAGAAAGAAAGAAAGAAAGAAAGAAAGAAAGAAAGAAAGAAAGAAAGCTGCTTCCTGATGACCCCAAAGTAATGTGTGACATCTGACCTTCTACCTGATGGCACTGAGCATTTTGATGACTCCACAAAGACGGCATTTTAAGGAGCCACTCACACCAGTGGGAAACATTGCCACTCCATTGTGAGGGTTCTGTTTTACTCTCTGAATCATTTTTTTTTTTACTTCCAGGAAGGGCTTGCTCAGCTGCCTGAGGTGGAAAAGCCAACAGGACCAGGTTCTTGCTTGGGCCCCCTCTTGATCGAGTCAGAGAAGTGCCCGAGGTCACTGCCCATGGGGTGGCCAAGACTCGGCTTCCAAAGCCTTGTAGTCACACCCCACAACACAGGCTGACGAGCGCGGGCATGCCTTGCGTCCTGGCTTCTTCCAGGATGGGTTTGCACTAGAATCATTTCCTAGGTATAATAAATTTAGGAGCCTCCCACAGTGGCACTGACAGCAAAGGCAAAAACTGTCAACCCACCCGCCCCCCTCCCCCACCGTGATGGAAAATCTTTCAAGGTTTTCCCAGCAGTGCATTAGAAGCTCTGTAAGAACCCACTGTTGTGCGCGTTTTGAGATTTCACGTCTTCCATTAACCAATTCTGAGACAGAAGACCAGTGTCTGTATTTCCCATGTTGTTGAAGTACCTTTACATAGACTTTAACCCACTTGCTAAATTGCTTGAATTTGTCAAATGTACAAAAGGGTCTACTCCCCGTTGATGGAGTAAAAGTAGGTGTTTGATTAAGTAGATAGTTAGCTATGCTTTTTCCCCACCCCATCTGGATGTGTTAAGGGGGTATGTTTGAAACTTAACACTCACTTCTGCCTTTCAGAAGGGGAGGGAAGAGGGTATTTAACAAGGTTAATAATGACAGAGAGAGGAATTGACACCACAAAAGAAAAAGAATCATTCCAGCATTTCATGACAGTTCAAAGACAGATGTCGTTGGCTAAGTGAGAATCTCGTCGACGTGGGGGTAATATACACCTTATATGCATATGGCTTTGTGAAAGCAGACTGTCAAATCGGTGAGTGTAAGGTTGTCAAATATGAGACATAGCTGCAGAAAACCCGGAGAACTACTTACTATTTATTTCTTCTCTTAAAGACCCAATCCTGTTGTCTTTTCACAGACAAAAGACCAAGTCCCTTAAGGACCAAGGCAGGTCAAGGGTTGGATGGGATTGAAGTTGGATTGGGGCCTCCTGAGGACATCAGCTTTGGCAATCTTTTGTCTCCTGGAGTATGTTTTTTTCATCTTAATTATATGCACACTGTTCTCTTTTGTTTCCGTAGACTTTAGCTCACCCAACAGGGCCACATCTAATTCCATCTTCCTGGTGTTCATGATGAGAAATTCTAGAATTGCAATTGATGAGACCTTAGACTGAGCAAGCTAGAGTCCAAGTCCCTCGGAAGTAGTTTGATCATGGAAGTCAACCCTACCAAGGTGATTTTTGGCTCTGCCATGGAATAAGGTGCTTCAGAGAGGCGTTACTGGCCTTCTGAGCTATGGCAGAGGTTGGGTAGATGCAGGGCGTCACTAGTATGAGTCAGGAGACCTTGATGGGGTCATACATCTCCCCCCACACTTGGACAAGTCCATTAATCCACCTTCCTAAGCTTTGGCGTCTTCATTCATGAGATGAGAATGGTTGATGAGATGATCTCTATGACCTCTCCTAACTGATATCCCATGACTTGACTTTGGATTTGGCAGTGGGTCTCCATGAGCTGGCGGGGAACCGAGAACAGCTTTGGGGAAAAGCTTTGCTGGCCATTGACCCATGGTCTCTAAGTAGACCCTACCTCTGTGTTTCAGTGCCATGGCCTCCCAGAAGGTCCCAAACACTGAAGGCTAGCTCTTTTGAAGGTGGTCACAACCTGTTATGGCCTCAAATGGCCACAAACACAACCGCTAACTCTGTCACCTACTAACCCGTAGTGACTCACCCCCTTTGGCCAAACCTGAATGGTTTAACTTTAGGACTGTGTGAACGGGAGTAAAGAAGTTAGGGATTTGCCTAACTTTGAGCAAAAATAAAACAGATGCACGCTGGAGAGAAAGACCCCCCCCCCGACTGATCTGTGCAATGCCCTCACAGAGAAGTTTCCTGTTTCTTGCCAGTGGCTGGAATGTCCTGGAAGAGGCCTCCTGAGCAAAAGAAGAGGGATGCCTGGTGCAGACCAGGACTCTTGGGAAAGGCTTGTTGCTGCCTGAGCAAGGGCGAATTAAGGAGATGTGTTCATATAGACTAAAATAAGTATATTGATAATAGGGGAAATCCTGAACTCTGCTGTGAGTTAGATGGTCATGGTAAGTGGGAACTGCTTGGGGGAAAAACCCATGACTTCTCCAAATGCCTATGTAAATACCTACAATGTTGAAAATTAGCAGGAAGGCCTTGAGATCTCAGCGCACACTGTCTCTTACACTGGAAATATGGAGCTGCTACTGGGGGGTGGGCAATGAAAATAAGAATCGCAGCCTTCTTGAGGTCGAAGGCCTATAGCCATCTGATGCTCAGAAAAGAGAACATGAAAAATGCACAGGGAACAGCTGCGTGAAGCAAAAATCTGGAAGAAAAGAGAATCTGACAAGAATTATAGAAATGTGGGGCACCTCGGTGGCTCAGTTGGTTAAGCATTTCACTCTTGATTTTGGCTCAGGTCACAATCTCACGGTTCGTGAGTTCAAGCCCTGCATTGGGCTCTGTGTTGTCAGCCCAGAGTCCACTTTGGATCCTCTGTCCCTCCACCCCCCGCCCCTCCCCAATGTGTGCATTCCCTTGTGCTTCTTCCTTCAAAAACAATAAATAAACATCAAAAAAAAAAAAAAAGAATTCTAGAATTGTGGTCAAGAAGCTATGCAAAGTAAATCGATGAAATTATCTATGGTTAAATAGGCAAAAAGGTCTAAGGAAGATAACCCGGGAAGGAGTATATTTTGAAATGGATAGATGTTACCCAAAGGAGTTTTACATGGTAGGTAACGTTTTCTTAGTCTTAAATGTGGATAAGTCAGGAAAATAGCATGTAGTTCTGTATCTAAATGTCCTTAGTAATAAAGATGCATCCAGATGTACTTATGGGTAACATGAGCTTGGCTTTAAAATACTCCAGCAAAACAACCAAAACAATAATATAAATAAAAAGAACAGTTGAGAGGTGGAAGCAGGTTGGCAATATCTTAGCTAATTATCGAATCCGGGTGGTGGTTCTATTGGGATTCGCTAAATGATTATCTCTGCTTTCATGTATATTTGAAAATATCTGTGATTGTGTTTTTTAAGACAGAAAGAAAATGAAGGCTGCAATTTAAATATCAGTGATATTTTGAGATAATATTTGCAGTGGCTTTGAAGGAAGGGTTACATTTGCTCACATACAAAGAGCTTTACAAATTTATATAAAAAAATACAGAGAAATAGCTCGGTAACGGGCAATGCGCAAAGGACTCCATTATACAATTTACAAAAGAAATACAAGAGGCCGCTGAATGCAAGAAAAGTATTTAAGCGCAGTAGTGGTTCACAAACTGAAAATTAAAATAAATTGTGAGATATGACTTTCTATTTATTACACCTCAGAGATTGTTGTGAGCGGGGAGGAGAAATTGGGGCTTGCTGGTGACACTCACAGGGCAGTTTGGAGGCCAGGTAAGCATTACACAGCAATAAAAAAATTGTGTAAATGTGCAACTTCTCTCATATAATTTCAAGGAATGCATGCTCAAGAAATAGGTGTGTGTGTGTGTGTGTGTGTGTGTGTGTGTGTGTGTTAATGCTGTTCATTAGAATGAGGCTTTCAGAAACAAAAACTAAAATCAAGTTAAACATGGGACACCTGGGTGGCTCAGTCCATTGAGCGTCCAACTCTTGATTTTGGCTCAGGTCATGATCTCACAGTTCATGAGTCCAAACCCTGCGTTGGACTCTGTGCTGACACCGTGGAGCCTACTTGGGATTCTCTCCCTATCTCTCTCTCTCTCTCAAAATAAATAAATAAATAAGCTTAAAAAAATCAAACTAAATGTTCATCACAAGATAAAACAATGTTTGGCGTGTTCATAGAAATGAGTATTTGGGGGCTCTAAAAGTCAATGGTGTATGTCTATTTTCTGAGATGAAAAGTTATCAGGCACACTTGAGTGAAAATCCAAGCTGCAGGTTAGTTTTAAGCATTTCACAGGTATCCATAAGGGGAAAGAAAACATATAATAAACAGAGACTCTTTTGAAAATTCATTTAAATGTCAGAGAGAAATGAAGCCAAGAATGTTGGAAGCAGATATTTTGATAGCCTGATTATTAACTTTATTGGGAAAGCAAAAAACTAGATTTACTGGTAAATAAATAAATGAATAAAATCCACAGTCATATGCCAGAAATATTCTAATATCCCACATTGGTGATACAAATCAAAAATTGTTCAGATAAATACAAATTTCTCACCAAAAAAAAAATAAAAAAATAAAAAATAAAACCCAGAGCTACAGAGTTTAGCAAGACACGTGAATATGTCTCCAAAAGCTTTAAAGAAGAATCTAGCACACATCTTGAGCCCCAAGATTTAACACACATGTACGGGGGTCAAATTAACTGAAAAACAAAGTAGATGTACTCTCCAACCACTATAGCAAAATATTTTTCTAGAATATGAGATGAAGTTGAGAAAACATCACAACTCCCTGCTCCCACAAAGAAGCTTAAAACACAGAGCAATTCTATTTTCAAACAATGGAAGGGCTAATGTCTGAATTATAACTGACCAGTGAAACAAATTTAAATTATGCTTTGGAAGCATTTGCCTTCTTTATTGTGGCCAAGTACACACAACATTGACAACGTAACCAATTTGAAACGTACAAATTAGTGGCATTAAGTGCATTCATGATGTTGTGCAACCACCACCACTGTCTGCTTCCAGAACTTTGTCATCATCCTGATAGCAACCTTGTACCCATTAAGCAGTGGCTCTCATTTGCTCCTCCCCCAGCTCACAAATTAGTGGCAACCCCAAATCTGTTTTCTATCTCCAATAATTTGCTTATTCTGGAAGTTTCCTGTAAAGGGAATCAGACATTTTGTGCCTGGTTTCTTTCACTTAGCACAATATTTTTGAGCATAATGGCGTCCATGTTGTAGCATGTTTCAGTGTTTCATTGCTTTTTTTATAGCTGAACAACATTCTACCATATGGATATTTTGTTTACCCATTCATCTGTTGATGAAAATTTAGGTTGCATCTACTTTTGGTAGCTCTATGTTTGTGTATCAAGCTTTCACTTGAAAACCTGTTTTGAATTCTTTTGGGTAGATTCCTAGGTGTGGAATTGCTGAGTTATACGGTAATTTTTCATTTAACTTATCGAGGAACCATTTACCATAGTAGCTGCGCCATTTTAAATTCCCACCAGCAATGTGTGAATGTTCCAATGTCTCCAGATCCTCCCCGATACTCATTATCTGCCATTTTTCAGCTAACAGCTATTCTAGGGGTTGCTATGTCTCATTGTGTTTTTAATTCAGGTTTCCCTGATGACTGATGATGGTTGGCATCTTTTTGTATGGTTTTTGGCCATTTGGATGTCTTCCTTGGAGTAAGGTCTATTCAAGTCATTTACTTATATTTTTAATTGGGCTGTGTGTCTTTTTGTCATTGAGTTGTAAATGTTCTTTATATAGTCCGGATACTTTATATATTTTGGATATCCACTAGACTTTATATATTTCAGTATCCAGAGTTATATCAGATGCATAATTTGCAAATATTTCGGCCCATTCTGTGGTTGTCTTTTCACTCTCCAGGTAATATTCTTGATGCCCAAAAGTTTTTAATTTTGATGAAATACTACTTACCTATTTCTTCTTTTATTGGCTGTGCTTTTGGTGTTGTACCTTAATGTCATTTTCATGACATTTTGAGATATTCAAATCTATCCATAAGAGGAATGTTTTATAATCCATAATTAATTACTCAAATATATTTTATTTCTCCCAAACAATTTCATATTAAAGTATTCTTTTTAAAAATGCATGCTTGGGGTGCCTGGGTGGCTCAGTTGGTTGAGCATCCGAGCTTGGCTCAGGTAATGATCTGACAGTTTGTGGGTTTAAGCCCCGCATCAGGCTCTGTGCTGACAGCTCAGAGCCTGGAGCCTGCTTCACATTCTGTGTCTCCCTCTCTCTCTGCCCCTCCCCTGCTCGTGCTTTGTCTCTCTCTGTCTCTCAAAACTAAACAAACATTAAAAATTTTTTTAAAAGTAAAAATGCATGCTGTTCATCCATTTGGTGAAAACAGAAATTTAGTGTAAATTTAAGAACTTGGGACCTTTTCATAGGTTTTATTTGTTTTCTTTAAAAAATTGTGAAATAAGGCATGTAGAGAAAGACAGATACCATATGTTTTCACTCTTATGTGGATCCTGAGAAACTTAACAGAAGACCGGGGGGAGGGGAAGGAAAAAAAAAAAGTTAGAGAAGGAGGGAGCCAAACCATAAGAGGCTCTTAAAAACTGAGAACACACTGAGGGTTGGTGGGGGGTGGGAGGGAGGGGAGGGTGGGTGATGGGTATTGAAGAGGGCACCTGTTGGCATGAGCACTGGGTGTTGTATGGAAACGAATTTGACAATAAATTTAATATTTAAAATAAAATAAAATAAAAATAAAATAAAATAGTGAGCTAAAACTAAAGGTTTCTATGTTGGGAAGATGAAACATGGGCTAGAATTGGAAAGAAAGCAACTAAAAAGGACTTTTGAAAGTGGAAGATGATTTTATTCAGTGCGATTAGATCCAATGGCTTGTATTCTCTGATACTTAAAGAATTAGCAGGGGTTACATGCTGAATCATTACTTATTCATTGAGGGAAACAAAAAAACAGTCTCTAATTTTTAAAATAGATTTAGGATGATTCTTTTTTTTTTAAGTTTATTTATTTTGGGAGACAGAGAAAGAACATGAGCAGGGGATGGGCAGAGAGAGAGGGAGAGAGAGAATCCCAGGCAGGCTCTGTGCTGTCAGTGCAGAACCCAATGTGGGGCTCAAACTCATGAACCATGAGATCATGACCTGAGTCGAAACCAAGAGTCGGTTGCTTAACCGACTGAACTACCCAGGCGCCCCATGATTCAGGATGATTCTAAAAAAAGATAGTGTGCTTTATAATATTGATTCTTGGGCTAGAAGAATAGTAACTACCTGTTTTACTAATACGAAGTCAAACAGTTGAGCTCATTTTGTTTTCAGTTTTATAAAATGGGGATTCAACTTTACTTTTGGAGAAAGCTGACCCACAATAAAAACTGACAAAGGAGCAGGGTAAAAATTATGTAATAATAATATTATGATTAATAAATATTAATAAATATCAGAAACCGCATTCCCAGTAGGATAAAAAAGGATACAAGTGAAATGAAAAGATGTGAAAAGATAGTCAACGCCACCTGTAACTAAGGAATTGCAAATTAAAACAACCATGAGGTATCCCTACGTTCCCGTTTGAACGACCAAAATCCAAAACATTAACACCCAGTGTTGGTAAAGATGTGGAGAAGCAGGATCTCTCACTCACCCGCTGGTGGGAACGCAAAGTGGTGCAGCTGCTCTGGAAGACAGTTCGGAAATTTCTTGCAAAACTAAACATACTTACCATACAATCCAACAATCACGATCTTTGGAATTTCTCCAAATAAGTTGAAAACGTAGGTCCACACAAACACCTGCCCGTAGGTATGTGTAGAAGCTTTATTCATGCTTGCCGTAACTTGGGAGCAACCAAAATGTCTTTCGGGAGGTGAGTGTTTACGTAAGCTGTGGTCGACACAGGCAGCAGAATGTCACTCAGCACTACAAAGAAAGTTGCCGTCAAGCCATGAAAAATCATGGAAGAAACTGAAATCGAATTCCTAAGTGAAAGGAGCCAGTTTGAAAAGGCTAGCATACTGTATGCTTCCAACCACATGACATTCTGGAAAGGGCAAAAATATGGAGACACTAAACCAACCAGCTTGCTAAGGGTTGGAGAAGGAGGGATGAATATGCAGAATTTAGAGAATTTTAGGGCAGTGAAACTACTCTGCGTCCTGCTCTCTATCATACTCTGTAGGATAACGGTGGATGCAGGTTATTATACATTTGTCAAAATCCATAGAACACACAACACCAAGAGTGAGCCTTTGACTATGGACTTTGGGTGAGGACGACATATCAATGTAGGCTCATGGGTTGTAATGAATGTACCACGCCGGTGGGGGAGGTAAATAGTGGGGGAGACTGGGCATGAATGGGGACAAGAGGTTTAAGAAAAATCTCTGTACCTGCTAATTGATGTTCCTGCTAACCGAAAAGTGCTCTAAAAAAACCAAAATCTATAAAGAAGCATGCAAGCGGTAGGTCTGGAGAATGCCACAGGAGGATTATTCTAGAAAAGTAGGTTGAATTGGGCTTCCCAGAGTAGGTGACAAAATGGTGTATCCATGTGGTTTGGGCTCCCTACCCTCAAATTAAACCTGATGAAACTCCAGGAATTAAGGGAGAATTAACAAAAACTAGCAAAGGCATGAGAATCCCTTCAGGAGACTAGGGGCTGTCCTAAACTCATGTGCAAGGGGAAGATGAGTGGCTGAGGTTTGGTGAAGGAGCACCAGGATGAGAAATCGGCAGAAAAACCTTGAACTTCTCCTTTTGCCTTCTGCTCACAAGGCTGTTTCCGCTTTCTGCTTCTTTTCTTTACTGCATAAGGGTCCAGACCACTGATGCCCTATCTGTTGGGTAAGATCAGGGCAGAGAAAAGGCTGATGGGTGTGAGATGTTGAAGGAAGCAGATGGATGGCTGGGATGACCAGTTACTCTTAGGCATTCAAGTTTATGCTCCTCTGAGTCTGAAACCCCCAGACTAGAACATTATACCCACAAGACTGCTCCTCCAGTATTGCCCCAGTCTTTGGGAGGGGGTCCTCAGACTTAAGCACGTAGCTACCACACCCAGAAGGTTTGGTAGACCTTAGATTGCTGGTGTCCACTCCAGAATTTCTGCTAGGTCTAGGGTGAGGCCAGTAATTTGCATGTCTAATGCTGCTGATGCTGATGTCCTTGGCGAACCACCCGCTATGGAAGAGTCTCCTAGAGTATCTGAAAATAGATGTTTAGTGCTGTTGCTCTGGGCTCTCTTCCTCCCTTAAACTCTTGGGACCAATGCAGACTAGGACCTGCCTTTCCTCAATGCATATGAGTAGAGTAGCTGAGCCCCCTGGACAGTGAACTCACCAGGTTACATATCCATGGAGTACAACTACTTCCAACAACAACAACCCTGAAACCCACCTGAAACCCACCTGAAACCCACCGTTGCGTGCCCAGAGAAAGAATGTAAAATTTCCCAACTCTACACCTTGTTATGGTCTGAATATTCATGCCCTTCCCCCCACCCCACATTCATCTATTGAAGCCCTCCCCTCCCCGTTGTGGTGACATTTCGAGGTGGGGCCTTTGGGAAGCGGGAAGGTTTCTGTGAGGTCGTGGGGGTGGTTCTCATGATGGGATTAGCACCCTTAAGAGAACAGGAAGAAGAACTCTCTCTTTCCTCTGTGCGAGGATGCAGCGAGAAGGCAGCTGTTTACAAAGTCAGGAAGCCAGTCCCCACCAAGAATTAAATCTGCTAACACCTTGACTTCAAACTTCCAGCCTCCAGAACTGTGAGAAAGAAATGTCTGCTGTTTACAGCCCCCGGTCTGTGGCGTTCTGTTAAGGCAGCCTGAGCTAAGATGCATCTCATCTCCTCTCAGGGCCACATCAGCAGGTGCACTGAGCAGGTGCACTCTCAGATCCACAGCTCCTCCTATCACTGTAGGCACAGCCACATCCCAACCTGTTTCCTTCTCAGAGGCCGGATACTGAACACAGTGAGATCTCACCTCCGTCGAGCGAGCGTCTTATCAAGTCCTTTCGGTATTTTACCCGATTGTTCAGAGTTCGGATCATCACCTGTGTTGTGTACGCCCAGAAGCTGGCCCTGAAACAAGGATTTATGAGCAGGTGGTTTCTCTGGAGATGATCCCAGGAAGCCGTGGTGGTGGAGTTGGGAAGCGAGTCAGGGAAGGGAGGGAAACCAACACTGGCATGTTCATGAGCAGGTAACCCCTGTGGGCAACTGAAGGTGAACCCCAGGGGGGTCTGGGGTAGGGGGCAGTGATACAGTATACAACACACTTATGTTCCACCTGAAGGAAACTAGGAAGTTAAGCCATCGACTCACATCAATCACTGATGGAGGGCTGTTCCCCAGAGTAATGTTTTGGCACTTCCGTCAATGGCCGGTACGTGTGTGTGTGTGTGTGTGTGTGTGTGTGTGTGTGTGTAGGATCAGTGGGAGTCAAGGGGATTGGAGAAGCTCACCCACATCACCTTGCTACCTTATCTTCTCTCAACCCTTGGGGGTGCCTGGGTGGCTCAGTTGGTTGAGCGTCCGACTTCGGCTCAGGTCGTGATCTCACGGTTCGTGCGTTCGAGCCCCACGTCCGGTTCTGTGCTGATGGCTAGGAGCCTGGAGCCTGCTTCGGATTCCGTGTCTCCCTCTCTTTCTCTGTCCCTCCCCTGCTCGCACTGTCTCTCTGTCTTTCAAAAACAAATAAATGTTTAAAAAAATTTAATAAAAATAAAATAAAATAATTGCTGAGCCAAATAAGAGCGTCCAGTAGTCCTTGATCAGACATCTCAGGGCTACGAACCCAGAAACTGCCTGCAACGGTGTCTGAATTTGTGTCTTTTACTGAACTTTCTTCAGGATGTCAAGGCAGGCCTGGAATGTACCCAGCCAACTGTTACTCCCAAGAAGGTCAAAAACCTCTGGCCTAAGCTGATGAAACACAGTCACACTGAAGTGTAATGCCTCACAAAAGCAAACAACCAGCAGCAGTGTCTTCCTGATCGGGCTTGGAGACAATGCCTGATTGAAGCGGGGGGGGCACCACAAGAGGAGCAGAGAACTCCCCAAACCAACATGGCACCTGGAACTTTTAGCCTTGCGTCAAGCTCATGAGTGAAGCTTTGGGTGAAGGCAAATAGCACCTCTGTATTGATGTCTTGCCTGGTCTAGGGGGTTGCCCATACCTACTCCCAGGGCTGAACCACAGGAAATGTGCCACCAGCACTTACTGTAGGGTTATGTTTGCCATGCGTGCTGCCTCCTCCTTGCATTTCCTTTTAGTCCCATCCTTTCCTTCCCAACCTCCAATTCCTAAATTTTTTCTCCATCCATCATGATTCATTCATCTATTTTCAACGGTTCATTGCTATATGCCAGGTAGTGGGCACGGCCCTAAGTCTGCCACCTGCTAAGGTATGAAGTTTTCGCTCAAGATCTCCAGTATTTAGTAAGGAAGACAAACGTGAAACCCAATGTCATTCAGGATGATAGATACTATGTAGAGGAGGAGATGAATATATGGAAAGCCCTGAGGACGTCAGGGGCTTCTTCATAAATGCGTGCTATGGTCTGAATGTTTGTGTCTTCCAAAATTTTCTATATGAGGTCTTTTTTTTTTTGAGAGAGAGAGAGAGAAGGAGCAAGCAGCAGTGGGGGGAGGGGCAGAGGGGGAAGAGAAAGAACCTTAAGCAGGTTCCATGCTCGGTCGACCCTGATGTGAGGCTCGATCCCACAACCGTGAGATCATGACCTGAGCCAAAATCAAGAGTTAGATGCTCACCGGCTGAGCCACCCAGGTGCCCCCATATATGAAATCTTAATTTCAAACCAATGTGATGGTATAGGAAGTATGGCCTTTGGGAGTTACTTAAGCCAGGAGGGTGGTGCACTCATGTTTGGGATTAGTGCCTTATTACTGAAGCTCCAGGGAGATTCTTAGCCCCTCTTACCATGTGAGGGCAGTGTGGAGTCTAGAGCTGGGAGGGCGGCCCTCATTCAACCAGGCTGGCATGGTTGATCTCGGACTTCCAGCCCCCAGAATTGGGAGAAATGGATTTCTGTTATTTACCAGCTACCAGGTCTAAGGTATCTTGTTTTAGAAGCCTGAAGGGACTAAGACAATGCATGCAGTCAATTCAGACATTATGGAAGTCTGGACATAATTATGGCTTGATATTCTCTGCGTCCTCCATCATCCACGTCATAATGCCCTTTTAAATTTCAAACAAAGATGATACAGAGTATTCCAACTTTTCAGTTTTCTTCCACGTGGCAGATGGGGTTGGCTGTCCTCACTGTCCTGCACACACATTCTTGGGGTCACCAGCATACAATGGGTATGGGTGTGGTACTGGTGGTGTACCTGTGCCAAAGGACCATGCTACTCACTAATTGACTTACCAGTGACCTAACCCGGGATCTCTTACCACACCAATCTGCCCAGCGGATAGGTATGGACTACCACTGATCAAATCCAGAGAGGACTCAGGCACAGCCAACACTTTCTTACCCACTGAGGTGTAATCCTAACCAAAGTAAAGGACGCCCAGGAAGAATGCGGGTGCATCTCTCTCCTCCAAGTTTCCAGAGCTACCTTTTCCTTGTACATAGGGCCATGGACAAGGCTTATTAATTACTCTAAGTCTGTGAAGGTTATTAGCTAGTCACCAGTTTCTAGAGTAGATAAGTCTTGGGAGCCCACATAGATCTCACCCACACAAGGTGGGTATGCATTGTTATTTCCACCCTACCTCGACCCTCCTTTTCTGAGTACAGTGCATCGGACTAAGTTTTGTCTCCCAACCTACATTGGGCCAGTTTGATTCTCACCCCCAGGGATTTGAAATTGTTACCTAACATGCTGGTTTATATCTAAGAAAGGGCAGTGAGGCTGAAGTTAGGGTGGTTCTGTTTGGTAATCTGTGTGTCTCAACAGGGAAATGCATTTTGCAGAGTTACAGGAATGAGAGACAGCCAAGGAGGAAGAGATAAGACCCTGTGAGACCTGGTGGGGATGAGAGAGGAACCTAGGTCCCTGGCTGGGTTCAACTTGGACTTTCCTGTTCCTTGTTCCAATTCCTGACAAACCCTGGGCTACCTCTCTGCCCTTGGGTGCCACAAGGCATCCTATATTTCTTATTAGGGAAGAAACAAAGCAAGAAAAGAAAATGAAAACACATTTTCACTTAAGGCAGCTTGAGTAGGTGTCTGTTACTGGCAACCCAAGGAACTTGACTAATTGTCCCAAGAGAGAATTTCTTACGAGTGTGAGTTGCTCTCACTATTGCTAACCTTAGGCCGTTGAATTTTTTGAGATAGTCCTTTAAAAAAAAAGATATTATTATGACCCTAATGGCAGATAAATAGAATCTTCGTGTCCATCTGCTTGGTTCTGTGACCCTAGAATATAATGGGAGCATCTGGAGAGAATGAGGAACTGTATGAAAGCAGGCTGGGTCGCCCCGAGGGAAATTAGCATAAGTGGTCTGAAAGACAGGAACTAGCTGTCAGGGGAAGCAGGAATGTCCCCATCCTGGAGATTTTCAGAAATAAGATAACCAGTTGCTTGTCTGGGATGGCTGGAAGCATTCAGATGACAAAGCTACCTTGGGTTGTCCCTCTTCTTTGGGCCCCTCGAGTCTGCACTCTGGGCCTCATGGCCGTGTTTTGTGTTGGGGGAGGGGGGGTGGGGTCCTGCATTATGGGAATTTGTCTGACAGGCTCTGAGGGCATGTGGTCCACTTTCAGGATCTTTGCCACAGATTTTACAAACAGACCTTTGAAAATTCCCTGCTCTGCAATCCCCTGGATTCTGGTTTTCCATTAGGCTTGTTGGTGATGACTTAAAGATGGTAGGAGAAGCAAATGATTCAGAGAAAACCAGTGAAACCAAATAGGAAGTTGGAAAAAGTGAAATTTTACAGTGCATTTTCCTGCCCTTGACTTGTCTCTCTTTTCCTGGCCAGGATTCATCCTGAGAGTCTATTTTTACACTGTTCCTGACCCAGCGAAACCTGGAGGTTCTGCAAATCTTACCAGATTTAGATTCCATTTGTGTTTTCTCTGTAACCTCTTATTTCTGGGAAAGAGAGACAATCAGGAGGGACTGCTTCAGCTTGTACTCATTTCTCTCCTATCACACTGAGTAAGATCGGTCTCATTTAGTGGCACTGTGTGTAGGGCCTCCAGCTGCCCCACTGGGAAGACAAGATTTACAAACCAAAGAAACCAAAGAAAGACAAATCTTTTCTCCAAAAAGGCTCAGGGAGTAGCGTGCTCCACAATTTCTCTGCTTTGAGGCCCTAACCCTGGGATATCAGAGTTAGGTGAGAGGCAAGTCAACAGCAGGCATTCTTACTGTGGTTTCCAAAACTTGACACCATTTCAGAGCGGTTCCTCCTACAGATGTAGATGTGTGCTGGTATCTTCAGGAGGGAAACGCCTGCTGTGGCAAACTCCCAGAGCGTTGAAGAAAGAACTCTCCGATGCAGAATTTTCCCACACTCAGCACACAGGGCAAGGAGAAACCAAGAGGCACAGTCTGAGCGCTGCGGAAATCACAAGACGTGGCCTGCAGCTGGGGGAAGAGTGGCTGCAGTTCTCGCCATTCAGGGTTTCTTCTGGCTGGAATGTTCCCAATCCTAAAAGCAGCTAGCAGAGGATTTTCAGATGGACTTGAGTGGAAGGAGAGAAGAATATGCCCAAGGAACCTCTCTGTGTCTCTGTCTCTGTCTCTCAAAGCAGAACATGCTGCCTTGTCTGAACTGAGAGTGAGATGTGAAGTCTATTTCTGGTTCTGCCAACTGACTCCCTGGTGACCTCAGTCACTTCCTCTCTTACAGCCTCAGAGTTCCCTTCTCTGTATAGGACTTTAGAATTTTCTTACGACTAGATAGAGCCCCCAAACCTAGAAGATGCCAGTAGACACAACTTCTGATTGCTATGCTCCAAGCCCCTGTGGATTTGATTTAGCCAGGGGCAGGTGAGGTGTAAGGAGAATATTCTCTGGTCATGTTCATCCTGGATATGATGCATCCAGGTGAAGCAGTTTCTTTCTGTCACTTTCTCTGGTTTCGCAAAAGCCTGTGGATTAACTTTTGGATTCCACTCAAAACTGATGACAGAAGATCCTGGGAGGACAGAAGTGGGGCTGAGAAAAATATTGGAAAGGAACTTCAGCTTCAGGAAAAATACTGCCCAGATGAACTCTAAGGCATCGGCCACACTCTTTGTTGGGCTGCAGCTACAGCAAAAGCATGTAAGTCAGAAGGATGAGGACTGGGCTTGAGGTCCTAACATGATACGGATCAAGATAAAAAAAAAATATTTGTTAACATTATGCATTAAAGTATGCA
Organism: Puma concolor; assembly: GCF_028749965.1. Taxonomy (NCBI): domain Eukaryota; kingdom Metazoa; phylum Chordata; class Mammalia; order Carnivora; family Felidae; genus Puma; species Puma concolor. The sequence goes on from NC_141668.1 coordinate 105,587,151, forward strand.
TATTAACTTTCAAAATACTAGTTAAAAACACTGAATTCAAAAGGAGAAAAGAAAATAGTAAAAAATAAAAAGCAGAACAAACAGAAAATGGAAAATGATACAAGTAAATCGGAATACGTCATTACTTAAATTTTAGCAGGCTATATTTTCTAGTTGGGATTGAGCTGGATTTTGAGAGTAGATTTTAAAATAACCCAAACGATATGCTTTTCATAAGGGATATGTAGTGCAGATTTCTGAAGGATTGAAAACAGAACAGAAAAGGGAGAAGATATAGTAGCCAAATGTGGACCAAAACAAACAAACAGGTGCAAATATATTCCTACCAAACAAAAGAGACTCTAACATAAAGGGAATTATGAAAGAACAAAAGGACTACTACACCAGTGTCAGAAAACATAATAATTTTAAATTTGTAAGCTAAGAAATACCCTCATAACATAGAAAAAATGCACACACAAGATTAAAAGGGAAAATAGATGAATCTACTTTCATAGTCTTAACTAAATAGGGAGATATACCATGTTCATGGATTGAATAGCACAATATTTTAAAGATGTCAATTGTCCAGATTGATTGAGGGATTCAATTCAATTCCAACTCTACCTTTTTAAAATAACTCAAGACTATGATCCTGACATTTACATGAAAGAGATCCAAAACTTTAGAATAGGTAAGAAAATCCTGAGCCAAAATATTGGATGTATGCTTTATCAGCTAGCGAGAATTATGAATAACATAGTGACTAAATGGTCTAGTATTGATGCAGAAATTGACAGGTGGATCAAGGAACCACAATAGAGAGCCTAGATTCAGATTCATACATACATGGAAACTTAATTTATAATAAAGGTAAAACTGCAAATAATGGAAAAGGAGAGATTTTTCAGTAAGTTGTAGTCGGAGAATAATTTGTCATCCAAAAAGGAAAAACAAATAAAAACCATCCCTTTCTGCAATCCATTCCTCTAAAATCAAATCATTGAAGGCCAGATTGTGAAGTAATAAACTTTTACTTTTGAAAAAAATATAGAAAAATCTCTTCATGATCCCAAGGTCATAAAAATTTTGACACAAAAAGCATATTTTAAAAAGAAAAAGATTCGGAGGAGCACAGAGGATTTTTAGGGCAGTGAAAATACTCTGTATGATATAATGATGTTTTTCATTATGCATTTTTCCAAACTCATAGAGTATATATCACTAGGAGTGAACCTAAAGGTAAAGTGTGGACTTGGAGGGTGATTACAATGTATCACTGTAGGTTCATACTTGGTTAAAAAAAAAAAAAAAGTACCATTCTGGTGAGTGGTGTTGATGATGGGAGAGGCTATACATGTGTGGGACAGATGGTATATGGAAAATTTCTGTACCTCCCTCATGATTTTGTTGTAAACCTAAAACCGATCTAAAATATACAGACTTAAAAAAAATTTTAAATAACAAAAATAAAAAATAAAAAAATATAAAAAATATTTACAAATTGCTGTAAAGAAAGTGTAAAGATAAGCTCCAAACTGGGAGAGTCTTTCACTAATACATATTATAGTCGTTTGCAGAATATATAAAGGATACCCATAAATCAGATTTTTTTAAGTCGCTAATAAAAACAACAGGGAAGGCTGGAGTTGGCACTAACAAAAGAGAACATAATGACTTATGAGCATGTGAAAAGATGTTCAACTTAAGTAATTAGATAGATGCAAATTGAAACCATATTATCATGTCACCAGATTGGGGGGGGAAATTAAAATAATCAAACATGTAAAGAACAGTAGCACTTTTTTGTAGTAAGAAAGACTACAAGAAATCAGAAGGTCTGCTGGTAAGTCAATATTTTTAGAAACTGTGACTTATGGTTGTCATGGAATACTGCACAGCACTTAAAATGACCCAACAATACATTACACGTGAATATGGACAGATGTCATGAGCTGATTTTTGAGTGGAAAAAGCAAGTCACAAAAGAATATAAAAAGTAGACTTCTGGGGGCGCCCGGCTGGCTCAGTCAGAAAAGCATGCAACTCTTGATCATGGGGTCATGAGTTCGAGTCTCATGTTGGGTGTAGAGTTTATTTTAAAAAAAAAAAAAGTATATTTCTATACCTGTGAGGTCCAAAGACATAAAAAACAAATATTATTGATGGATGATGGAAAATAAGAATAATTGTAAAAAGAATGTATGGAAATAAAACTAAAAATTCCAGGTAGTGATTTACTCTGAGCAGATCTCAAAGTAATGGTCATTATTGGTTTTCCTAAAACGCTAAGTGGGTTCATGGCTGTGGATGCTTATTCCTTATACTTCATGTGTATTTATAATATTGTATCTACTCAATACTGTTAAGAAGAACCGAAAATGTTGTGAACAATTTTCCAACGCCAAAGGGTCTGGTCCATTCTATTTCATTCTTTTTAGAAATACATAATATTCTATACTATGGATAAGTCATTTCAACTTAATAATTTCCCTACTGATGCAAATTGAAGGTTGTTGTTTTTTAGTATTTGGTTTTTCAGCAACAATTTTTTTTTTTTTTTTAGGAAACGAAGTGTCTTTGTTTAATCAAACAAACACACCCATGATTTTGAACTCCTCCAGAGTAAAAGATTTGATGCCCAGGACACTGGAGAAGAAGGAAGAGAGAAGGCAAGAGGCAGGGTGGGAGGAGGGAGTGAGTCACTGAGTGAGGTAGGGGTGATGCTGGCTCCAAAGCTGAGTCATACTCTGTGACCTTGACCTATTACACTGTCTGCCTTTTTCTTCATAGCAGTGGACTGGACCCTTCACTTCTTCGACCCCTCTGCTGACCAAATGCACGATTCTCTTACATGGAGGTCTCTTATCTGCAATTTTGGTATGTTTTCTTTTTCCCTGCAAACTCCAGGAATTGCTTTTGCAATATGAGTATTGGGGATACTTAGAAAATACAAGAACAAGGACCTGGCTGTGGAAAGAAATGACAAGGAAAAGGCATAAGAGGCGGAAATTTCTTTTTTAAATGGCCAAGGCAATCCTGGGCATACAATATTCTTCCTACTTCTATGATGCTGCGTGAATATTTGTTGACTTCTTAATTTGTTGACCATCTAAAAGATAAAGAAGAATTTATTCAATTTACCACTGTTAATAAATGCGCTCCTTTATTATAGATAACTTGGTTATTTTTTTAATCGGTTGTTGAAAAGATGGCCCATGGTGCCATTTAAATAAAGATGTTACAGTATGTAATGGGTCACAGAAACCAAGAATACAATATCCAAGTAATTTAATAACAGTTAGGAATGAGATTTCCATTAGACATGCCTGGAATTGGAGCGTACTACTTTACTGCTTTCTATCAAGAAGACCTCTAAATTCCCAATTTAAAACTGATACATTTCAAGCTCGTGAATTAGAGTGGGTATCTGAGTAAGAGAATAAATTGGGCCAGAGGCTTAGCCATTGTGCTGCTGTGCAAACCTGATTGCTCCTGTGAGGTTATTAAAAATTCTGGGCTAATGTTCTGGAAAGAATGAATTTGCTATTATAGCAATCTTCCTACATCCCGGTTCCTCTGCAGTTGAAGCGCTATCTCTAAATTTAGCATATGCTCGAGGAAGGAGATTAATTGAATTCGGAAGTATTTATTAGAGGAGAAATAAATAGCTTTTGCCAATTAATGAGATCAATCAGCCCGACCATTACAGAGGATTAGGGATCTCTGCCAGAGGTGTTGGGTTTTAAGATATGGAGCCTGATAGGCAATATTCCAGGGGATGTGGAACCCATGCATGAGCCATATACACTTAGAAGCACAGAGTAAATGAAGGGTAAAAGAGAGTAATTGAGCCATTGTAAAATCAGATTAGAAAAATGTATCCCCTTTCCCTTCTCTTTCTTTATCCACCCCTCTCCCAAACATCTCACTCAGGTAATCCTCTATATTGACCATCAAAGCAGTATGTATCTAAAGATAAGTAGATGCTTGTTACTATCAGTCGATTCTTTCCATCACAATGTGGACATTAGCAATGCACGGAGAGTCATTCTCCAATATTCCGTTTCGAAAGGAAAACATATTCCATGTGGACAATCTGAAAATGTTTCCAGTTTTCACTTTAATTTTATGGAGATTTCAACTCATCAAAGAGGAGTCCCCTTTTCCTCCGATATCCCTATAACTTTTTCCCAAGTGTGTTATTGCTGAACTTATTAGAATTGAGGAATGATTGATTTGTACCTAAACACATACGCAGGGCACACCGTATGGTAGTTTCTGGCTACTATGTTCTCTGTAAGGCAAAATAGGTTTGCCCAAAGATACTTTTAATTTCCCGATGCAAAGGTACTTTCATTCCGCAGGCATCCGTCAGCGTGCTGGTGGTGACCATAAGTAGAATAATCTCGACTCCTGGAACAGAACTGTTTTGCCTGGAAGGGACTCAGGCACCAGTGGGCACATCGCTGTGGTCTGGAGGGCCTGGGTGCTTGTGTCTTCACCAGAACGCGTGAGCAGGGTCTCTGTGGGCTCCGCACACCCACTGGGAGCACCTTAGGGAGGTCAGTGCCTGGTCCTGCCCCACAGCAAACCTTCATTCCTGAAGGAGGCACCCGGGCCAGGAGAAGTGATCAGCACTTTCTGGTCGCCAACTACGCCTAGACACTGTGTGGATAGTTTGTGCCCGTCGCTGAGTCCCCATAACACCCCTAGGAGGCAGACATTATTATGTTCATTTTGCAGATGAAGGAAACTGAGGTCCAGAGCAGCCATTCGACTGTGAAGTTCAGACTTCACATGCATCCGTATAAACTTCCTTTTCCTTTTTTTTTTTTTTTTTAACGTTGATTTATTTTTAAGAGGGAGACAGAGTGCAAGCAGGGGTGGGGCATAGAGAGAGGGAGACACAGAATCCGAAGCAGGCTCCAGGATCTGAGCCGTCAGCCCAGAGCCTGACGTGGGGCTCGAACCTGTGAACTTCGAGATTGTGACCTGAGCCGAAGTCGGACGCTTAACTGACTGAGCCACCCAGTCACCCCTAAACTTACTTTGCCTTTTTCCACTACCTGCAGTTCCCTCGTCCCCACAGGCAACTGGGGACAGGCTCCCACCGAAGCAGACACCCCCCACTGTGGCTCCCTCCTGTTTCTTTGCCTGATGCTTGATGCTTCCCCACCTGGGATAAGACCCCATGGTCAAGAGCATGGTGTCCATGGTGCAACTGCCTGGATTCCCAGTCACTGGAATCCAATCTTTCCTTCTCACTTGCTGTGTATCCCTGGGCAAATTACTTAGCCTTTCTGGGTCTCAGTTTACTCATCTGTAAAACGGGGATGATAATAGTACCTCTCCACAGGAGCACTTAGAGGATTAAATGAATTAGTACTTGTAAAGCACTTGACAGCGTGCCCAGCACACAGCCTGCTCTAAGTCACTATTGTCGTGATGATCACATAGGCGTGTAAAGGCATCAGAAGGGTACCTGGCACATGGTGGGCACTTAATTAAACATGTTATCCTGTGAGGACATAATGTGTTCATTTCTGCACAGCTGTTCTGGTGTTTTCTCCATCTTCAGAGGCAAGTGCTTGAACTTTGCTCTGCAGAACACGGACAGCAAGTTGCAGAAAGTCCACTTTGTGACATCACGGTCCTTCCAGGAGGGGGCTGTTTGGGTTGGCACCCCCCCCATTCGGACCGCTCCCCCCCATCTTGGTTTAGTCAAGTTAACTTTGATCACTGTCACATTACTAGTTTTTAAAGACAGGGTCCAGGGGCGCCTGGGTGGCTCAGTCGGTTGAGCGTCTGACTTCGGCTCAGGTCATGATCTCGCGGTTCATGAGTTCAAGCCCTGCGTCAGGCTCTGTGCTGATGGCTCAGAGCCTGGAGCCTGTTTCAGATTCTGTGTCTTCCTCTCTCTCTGACCCTCCCCCATTCATGCTCTGTCTCTCTCTGTCTCAAAAATAAATAAACGTTAAAAAAAATTAAAAAAAAAAAAAGAGGCAGGGTCCTGAAGCATTCTTCTGTATAGACACAGGTGCACACGAAATATTTATTGGGCACCTGAGTACATGCAGCCTTTGGAAAGGTTGGGTCTTTATTCTAAACTGGCAGTTGATTCCGATCCCGGAGACCCAGAAGGCTGCCACTCAGACGCTTCTGTGTGCGCATGGCAGGAGGGGCCCAACTGTTGGGTTCGAAGGGCTCCATTCTCCAGGGTCCCGCAGGGTGTGTGGCCAGAGAGGTCCTGGCGATTTGCCTCTGAGGCTGGGAGTTAGCTGCTCGGCAGAGAGGTGGGCCGAATCCCCTCCGGCTCTTACTCAAGGGGGAAAGGTTCATTCGTTGAACGCCGTGAAATGGCAGAATATATGGGCATGGCAGAGAACTTCGTCTGACACTAATTATTTTGCTGTACCCTTCTCAAAATTTGGAAATCCCGGACCCTCTCTGTCCAGTAAGTAGCACAGACAGGGACGTTCAGGCAGAGTCCTACAAAGAAGGCTGCGTTCCCGGTCTCCCCACTTGTGTTACCTAAAATAATAGAGAAAAGCGTATGTGCCTTAAAGGTTCCCATGAAGGGTTGCCGCGTGTCATTTCGTGCGGAGTGAATTCTAGCTGTGGTCTCCTCGGTGTGGACGGCTAGCGAGGGGAATAGCCGGAGGGCTCTTTTGGTTACACGTGTAAAAATAACTCACTAATTTGCAGAGCATCTCACGTTAGCCTTCAGTCCCATTTCGCTCCAGAGTCGGTGAGGATCGCATGAGGTGTGGCGGAAGGGACGTCGCTCTTTGTCAGCGCCCGGCGTGATCGGATCCACATCATTCACATCAGGATGCCCCCTGCTCGCGTCCCCCTCTGTCTCATCCCAACACCCCTGGTGTGGGGCGTTCAACCTCAACCCCCAACCCAAGGGCACAAGTCTTCATTCTCTCTGCCGCGTTAGATGAACCATCTGAAGACACACAGGCTCCTGTGTATTCGGTGTGAGGGGACCCAAAGGCTCCCCCGTTGTGAAGGCGGGTCACTATCCCCCCTTGACCGTGCCCAATGGGCCAATACCCCTCCCCCACACCCCCAACCCCCCGCCCCAGCTTCAGACCTTCGAGGTATTACTGTGTAGCATTTCACGCCCACATGCTACGCTGAAACGGTGCAGGCAGGTGCCCACCTAAATAGCAAAAAGGAGAAGATTTTGAGTTACACGAAGCCCTGTCACAGGACGCCTGCTTCAGAACCTGGCCAAGCATCTCTCTTGATCAAAAGACCTTCTTTAGGGGGAGCGCTTCCAAAATAATACAGGATTATTATGTGCCCAGGCCGGGCACACGCACCCTACGTTCCCACCCTCGGAGAAGCAGAGTCCAAACCGCTCCGCGGCTCCTGACGTTTCAGAGATAGCAGAGACAGCACAATGGAAATGCTTCCCTTACTTAACTCAGGGTTCATTTTTAGCACGCGCACAGGCAGCCCGGCTCGTTATACATTTATTACTCCGTAATGCACTTGGCAGCTGACACGAGATGCCCATAGCTGTCCATAACAGGGAGGCACGCCGTGTGAACCAGATCTCCCTCGTCCCCTCGACAGCCCCATTAAGCCGGGGAGTAAATTATTAATTGTGCTGACTAAAATCTAAGCCCCAAATGAAGAAAATAAAATTAACCAACATGCACTGGAAAAAACCAGAAGCGTGGAAGGCAGCAGAGAAAAGGTCGCTCCCCCAAAAGGTGTGTCTTCCAAGTTATCATTGGGCATTGCGACGTGGCATTTGGTGGCCCCGGGGCCAACTTATTTAAGAATGGAGCCTAGGGAATTTGAATACATTTCTATGTGGCAAAGAGTATAAGCAGACAGTGAGATTCAGGCCACGTCTTGTAAAGAATGTGGTTTTCCTGGTCCCCCTACTCCTGTTAAGTAATGGAGAAAAGCTTGATCCCAAAGTCCTTGGATTTGGCCAAATAAAACTTGCACCCTAGCCCATTTACAGAGGAGTTTGGACTTAGAGACCCAAATCTTTTGTCCAAGGATAAATGGCAGATGTGGGAATCTTCTAGAAGCCCCGAGGCCCTCCCTGAGTCCCGCATTCAGTGGTGGAGGGACCATCCCAACACTGCACCTGCAGCAGGTGACCACGGTTGATCCTGGGAGAATGTGGGGTGTGGCGATGGGGGGGGGGGGGTGGGAAGCCCCTGGTGCTGCTCAGTGACAGACCTCTGTTCTCAGATTTCTAGGTTGGTCCGTCGTCTGGCACAGATGTCTAGGAGGCTTTGGGTCATGAATGCGCGTATTGAAAACGATGAGTTTGCAAGTCTTCTCGTGAGTGAGAGCCTGAGAAGTTTTGTCTTGAGCAAATACTCACCAATTGTTATTTGGTTCTGTATGTTGGGCCCATGCTGGGCCTGTGGGGCCTTCCCGGACTTTCCTGGTGACTGCTGGAGAACAGGGTCATCCTGTGCCTCGGGTGCCATAAAGGGTCAGGCCAGGGCTCTCACATTCTCTTCAGCATGGAGAAATGTCTGCCGCTGGAAAAAATAATATGCTGAGGTCCTGAAGTTGAGAGAAAAAGAGAGGGAGGGGGGCAGGTAGAGAGCACTCCACACCCAAGCCTTCCTCACCTGGCCTTCCTCCTGCTCCATGGCCCAGCCTGCCCTTCACATCTGCAAACTACTCAAGCGTCTCTTGAGTAAGGCATCGAGTGTTGTTCATGCCAACTCACATTTGGGTTTCTGTAACCAGTGACTGAAGGACCCCTGAGAAATACCGTAAAGGAAGAAAAAATAACCACAGGATACACACAAGAACAAAATGGATACATATGTCTAAGGCTGAATCCTTGGAAAACTTAATGATGTGACAAATCCTGGAAATAAATACAGAAGTAAAATACATATCAGCAAGTTTGCATAATTCCCAAATTTTAAGCCTCTTTGAGAAATCAGGAAGGAAGGGAATAACAGATACGGAATGCAAGCATAGAATGCTTCTACGAACAAGTACATGGCAGAAATAAAATTAAGAGGAAAGCAAATTAGAAAAAAAATTCTTAATAAACAAATATGACAGAGATTTAATTGGAGTCTCGTAAAAATTGGTAAGGAAAATATTACGGCTCCAAAAGAAAGTTGGGGAAATTGAACGAACAGACCATTCACACAAGTTGATGATACATTTCCAATTTGAAAGTTGAAAAAAAAAAAATACCCAGAAGTGCGAATTAATCTCACAGCGTTACCAAATCACAGAAGAGGATCAGGAAAACCGGGCTGATGTCAGAATAGTCTTGGCTTTTTGATGGCAGGTTACATCGACGCGACCTTTCAGAAAACAATGAAAAATTGCCATCAGTCTTCTAACAAAGTTAATATGCCTTGTCCAGGAAGTCCTATTCTTGGAGGTAGAGCATAAGGTAGAAGAATTTAAGAGCTGTAGTAGGAGAATTTGGTCACCAAGAATGGAAATACGGTTTCAATAAACCTAGACAAGTAATGGACTCTATTTTCCCAAGTAATTGCAAAAGCCAGGGAAAGAAGGGCTTGGTAGATACCTGGATGGAGACTTTCAAGCAAAGTGTTTCTACCACGGAGTCACAAATTGCCATGAAATCTGAGTCGTAAAACAATTCCCACTTTTTAGGTCACAGTGAGAAGTCTGGTCAAGGTGTGACTGGGTTTGCTGTGCGAGTCTTCTGAGGCTGAAACCAAGGTGCCAGCTGGGCTGAGGTCTTTTCTGGAGGCTCGAGGGATGAATCTACTCCCCGGCCCATTCAGGTTACTGACAGATTCATTGTGGTCGCAAGACTGAGATCCTGTTTCCTCCTTGTCTGTCAGCAGAGAACAGCTGTTGGCTCCTAGAGGCTGCTCTTGTTCCTTGCCACGTGGCCCCTCCATTTTCAAAGCTAGCAATGGAGAATCTCCCTAACGCCAGACGTCTCTCACGCTTCGTCTCTTGTTTCCTGCCTCTGACCCGCAGAGCCAGATTGAAAGGGCTCGTATCCAACTAGATAATTTGTCTCTTGATTAGCTCAAAATCAATGGATTATCTACCTTAATAGCGTCTGCAAAACCTTTTTTGCCATGTGACATAGTGTAATTCTGGGAATGGCTACCTTATCAGATTCACAGATTCGACCAACACTCAAAGGAGGAAAGTGTATAAGGGTGAGGGTCACTGGGGGTCATCCCAGGATTCTGCCTACCACACTCTCCGTGTCCCATTCTGCCTCACCGTTTGCATGGACTGTTTTCCCGTGGAATGAACATAATGCAGGCTCCAAGCTCCCATGCTCCTTGGTGTGCGACCACACTCCAGAGAAGATGTCTCCTTCCCAGAGAGGGTGCGTGAATCACCTGGTCCATAGAATTGCCCAGGTAAGGATTTTGAGACGGTCTCCTCCGTCATGTGTTCAAGAAGAGATAAAATTAGGGGCGCCTGGGTGGCGCAGTCGGTTAAGCGTCCGACTTCAGCCAGGTCACGATCTCGCGGTCCGTGAGTTCGAGCCCCGCGTCGGGCTCTGGGCTGATGGCTCAGAGCCTGGAGCCTGTTTCCGATTCTGTGTCTCCCTCTCTCTCTGCCCCTCCCCCGTTCATGCTCTGTCTCTCTCTGTCCCAAAAATAAAAATAAAAACGTTGAAAAAAAAAAAAAAAGAAGAGATAAAATTAGCAGCCGACCTCATGACTTGGTAAAAATGCAAGTTGAACAACACCGAGATAGAAGTTAATACTCATTTCGTCACTAAAACTAAACTTACCTAAACAGTGGAGGAAATGCGTTAGTTCCAGTACAAAACCAACAGCAGGCGCAGGAAGAGCTGGATCCAGCAGATCAGCAAGGAAATCAGGGACTCTCCCTTTTCGTGCTCCGCCTCTTACAGTGTTGGCCTCATCCTGGGGACTCCAGCAGGTGGCCCGCCCCCGGAGAAGGAAGCTCCACCCTCACATCCAGACCTCGCATTCCCAGCCATACCGTTTGGAGGAAGGGAGAATGTTTGCCCTTGACGCTCTGGCATAAGACAATGTTTCTCTTCCCGAAGGCCCCGGGAAATGTCCCTGGCTCTGGTTGCCTCACGTCCCTGTCCTGTAACGGATCGCTGTGGATGGACGGTGTGCCATGAACCTGGCATCCGCCGCTAAGGACCCCCCGCCCTCCAGCTGAGCTCACATTCATCTCAGGAGAGGTTGCTGAACGAAATCGCAGCCGCACCCGAGGCCTGCCCAGTAGGGAGCCAGCGCGGACAGGATGGAGGGCACCACCGAGGGGGCTCGGGGCCCCGCAGAGCACCAGGACACAGCGCTGAGGGCTCTGGGAGTGACAGGCAGTGAGGACCACCAGTTCCCCGGGAAGCCTGTGCACTCCTTCCACGCGTCAGACCAGGAAACGAAGACTGATCGCTATCTTGCCCCGAGTGGCAGCATCTCTGGCAGCTGCCGGTTTGCAGCTCCCATTCCCCCCCTGCACGTGTGAGTCGCCGTCTGCAGTCCTCACCCGCCCTGGCCTCACAGAGCGGCCCTCGTAACTGTCTTTCCAGTAGGTAGGAATCTCACTTCCTTATTTCCAGGCATAAATAATTGCAGATGCAACCTTGCAGCCTTATTTTAGACCTGAGGGTTGAGAATGCAGCCCCTGAATACTCAGCAGCAGCTTTTTGTTTTTGAGGGGGAGGTGGCCTGACCCCAGCGTGCTGGCCCCTGCCCCCCCACCCCCACCTCTGTGGAACATAAGCTACAGAGAGAACCAGCAGCTGTGTTCTATCTCCCCTGGATCCGGGTTACGTGTTGCTGCTGCTTCTCCCACCCTGTTCCTTGAGAAGATCTATCTATAGTCTGAATTAGCCGACGGTGCTGAGGACTCTAGCAACCAACACATCATCAGTAACCTCGAGTTGTGGGTTACCGGGCTGCCCGGCCCACGTCTGCGGGGCAGAGTCAGATACGCAAGGTGCAAACTGAAAACGTGGGCGCCTCGTCCCGAAAGCAGGAAACGCGTCTTCTCTTTCTTCCAGGGTCTCTCTCTTAACACGTCGTGAGGTTTCTTTATTTGCTATTTAGTGCCATCTCCCTTGAGCACGGGGATAATCAGGGGGTCGGTGGCAGGCCCTCACCGCACCCACGGCCCCGTGACTCCATCTGCCTGACCCCACGTCCCAGGGCCTCGCGCCCGCGTGTGAGCTGAGGCTCCTTCTGCACACTCCACTGTGTCCTGGTCCCCACATGCAAGACACCGGTCGGAGATCAAAGTACTAACGACTTCGAGATTGTTCCACAGCTACCACAGAGCTTTAACTGCAGGCCTTCCGTGCCAGGGGCCTGGGTCATGGCTGTGGGCAGGCCTGCGAAGCCGGGTCCTGCTCTGGGGCCTGGCAGGCGGGGAGGGAAACGGAAAACAAAAAAAGTGAATTGGATTTCCCAGCTGGCTTCGGCATCAGCTCTTTATGAGTTACGTGACCCTGAAAGGGCAGTGTGGTCCTGCGAGCCTCAGTTTCCAAACCTCCGTGTTGCAGCTGCCAGGGAGAAACTGAGGCCTGGAAAATGGCAGCGATGCCCGAGGAGGGGTTCCTGCCTCATTAGCAACTGCCGGGATCCCAAGCTGGGGCTGCTGCAGGTATGAGGCCCCCGCAGGTCCTGTGGGCAGGAAGGCCAGGCGCCCTTGGGGAGCCACCTTGGGCGGGTCTCTGGGAGGCAGCGGTGGGGTCCGGCTCTGGGCGCAGCCAACTGCTGATTTGGAATATCTCTGCTTTGGCTGCTCTGTCACTAGATGGCTGAGGCACCCTGGGGACCCCAGTGCCTCTTGAGGGCCGGCACCTGGGCTGGGCTCCGGAGATAGGGGACTCACAAGGCTCCGTCCTCCCAGAGCTCAGAGCCACAAGCCACAGCAGTGCCACACGGGACCGTGGAAGCCAGATGCAGAAGGTAGCCCGAGGCAGTGTCAGGGCCCAGGGCTGGGTCTGGAAAGGGTGAGCAGGGGACAGGCAGGAAAGACAGAGAGAGCAGCAGAGGGACTCGGGGCAGAAAGGGAGGGTGCAGCAGAAGTGGGGGGAGCTCCTCTCAGCCTCTCGCTTCCTCATTCTAGGGTCTAGAGACATCTGCACCTCCAAGGGCCCAGTGCCAGCTAAGAACACGTCCCTGTTTGCCATAGAGCCCCTCACCTTGTGATGAGGGGAGGGGGGTGACCCGCAAGAAATAGGTCCTCCCTTTCTGCACAGCAAACAGGGTAGAACTCAGAGCACGGCAGTGAGGTGTTTGCCCCCACCCGGTTGCTTGGGAGGGAACCCACGACCCCCACCCCCAATCATTTGGGAAGAGGGGAGACTGAGGTCCATCCCGTGCCTGGTGCAGAGGGTGTTCTGTTCCCAGTCCCAGCTGACCAAGGCGAAAGAAGGCGACCGACCACAAACTGAACGGTGTGCGTGTGTCAAAGAACACATAAAACGGGGGATCTCAGAACCCACAGGAGCCTGCGGTTTCTGAAATTCGGGTGGGTGGCTTCCTGCCGCTGCAAGGCACGCCGGGAGGAGCGGGGAGGGTCCGGGTGCCGCCTCGCCCCGTGCTCCCTGCATGGCTTTTGCTCCGCCGGCCTGGCCCGCCGCCTCCCAGGGTGGAGGGGACTCACGCGTTCCCAGCAAAGCAAGGAGTGGACACAGCAAATCCATCAACCGGGCTCCGGCCGTGCCAGCGAGGCAGAAACCCATTTCAGGCAAGGGCTGTGGAAGACAGGGGAGGACTCATCTTATTTTGTGCGTGTAGACAGTGATTTTAATGTTATGTAAATGCAGCTGGCGATTCCTAATGTATCCTGAAATGTATATGTCAGGGCTCTGGTGTAGCAAGGGGGCCCCTGATAGAAACAAGCTGTGTTTTTATACAGGGAAGGCTGGTGATTACCTGCTTCTGGATTTTTTTTTTTTCTTCCTTTTCATTACCAATTTGAAACAGGATGAGCTGAAGCGGTGAAAACGGAGGCATGACTGTGGGAGCCTGCGGGGGAGTGACTCTGACAGCCCCCCTGGCGAGGAGGAGGTCGACAGACAGAGGGGCTCAGGGAGGCTGGAGAGGACGGAGGGGGAAGGAATACTCTGGAATGCCAGATACAAAGTGACACACGCTTGTCCAAACTGATGTGCTGGGGAAATGAGGAGGAGGGGCGCAAGTATCCGTGAATCTCGTGGTCACCCCTGGAAAAGACTGGGGTCTCAGGAGGGAGGGGACTTTGCACCATTGCACCAGGAGCAGAGGATGATGAAAAATTCACAAGTGTGGGTCTGCGCAGATCACAGGGGGCTGCGGCGTGAGGAGCCGGTGGGGTCCACCGGAGAGGGGCCAGTGCAGGAGGCAGGAAGGCAGCGAACCCCCAGCTCCCACCCCCGTGCAGAGCTGGTAAGCACAGCTCGCATCTCTCCCTTAGGGCAGCAGATAGAACACCTGTCTGCTTAGTGTGACCCATCAGCTTCCGAGACAGCATTTTCCAGGGTGACCAGAAGGGACGGTATAACCTTCAAGGTTATACCCTCTTAACCCAGTGTTAGACCGCCAGAAATGGACAGGCCAGGGACCAGCTCTCTGCCCCCCAAAGACTCATCAGAGGTTTTTCCCTCCAAAACCTCCACCGTCTTCAGACTTTTCCATTTAGGGCTTATTGATTTCCTTCCTTCTCTGTTTTGTTTGTCTGTTTGTTTGTATTTTGAGCCAACTTTAGAACATTTCGACGTCAGGAGAGCTGTCTCAGTGTAACTCACCCAGAAAACCAGTGACAGGTGTGCGGATGGGACGAGGCCAGCACCGCGGACCCTTGGGCATTTTCGCCAAGTTCACATGTATGACACCTGGTGGGCCGAGGTCGGGGTGACCACCATCCCAAGGCACACACCGCTCGGCAAGTCATTCCTGAGGAGTCGCCAGGATCCCGGCTTTGGAAACTCCACAATGGGAGGAAAGAAAATAGTTCTGCCTTTAGAAGAAAGAGGCGTCAAGTCACAGATGAGTCACTGGCCACCTCCATCTCTTAACTTTGCTTTCTCGTAACACCTAAAACATCTCCTGTCCCCCAGACCGAGGCACCCACCTCTCCTTCTGGTTGCCCCCTGGTCCTGGAACCTCCTCCTTACCCTCAAATTCAAAGATGGCACAAAGTGTCACTCACTCACGTTTTCCTCTCCACGTTCCCATCCTGCTTCTCCGAATCTGTCTTGTTCTTTCACTGTATGTCTAGCACCTACAGGAACATATGAAGAGAGTCTTTTTTTAAAAAAAAATTTTTAACGTTTATTTATTTTTGAGACAGAGAGAGACAGAGCATGAATGGGGGAGGGGCAGAGAGAGAGGGCGACACAGAACCGGAAGCAGGCTCCAGGCTCTGAGCCATCAGCCCAGAGCCCGACGCGGGGCTCGAACTCATGGTCCGTGAGATCGTAACCTGAGCTGAAGTCGGACGCTTAACTGACTGAGCCACCCAGGCGCCCCTGAAGAGAGTCTTAAGAGAACAAGTGAGTGAATGAATGAATGAATGAAGAGAATGAATATCTAAAAAAATAAATCCTTAAGAAAGTGAATGAATGACCCACTTCAGCAAGGCTCTTAGCAGCGTTCCTCTGGGCCCTTCCACTAATCTCCATTCCTGACCTCTGATTCTCCCTTTTTTCTTTCCCTTTATAGAAAAGCTTGATGAGTTTTGCTGCAATACTGATTCTCTTTGAACATCCCTCAAAATCCCCCATTCTTGGCATGGAACAGGGTCCAAACCACAGACCTTGCTCTTGAAGGACCTCTACGTCCAGCATTGATCTGAGTCCAGCAAGGTCCCCCTGGATGTGACCTCCACTCCAGGTTACCGTTTCTGCTTCCTGTTCCTGGGCCTTTCTCACGCCATTCCCCCTTTACTGATTCCCTCTTCCTATTTTCCAGTGGAAGGAATTCCCAACTAGAGTAAGAAAATACTCCTTGAAGAGTCAGGTACGTCTGGATTAAAATCCTACCTCCACTATTTACTGCATGGCCTTGGTTTTTGTTTTGTTTTGTTTTGTTTTGTTTTGTTTTGTTTTGTTTTGTTTACCTTTGTAAGTGGAATGTTATTGAAAGACGTGAGCCAAGGGCATGGCAACATGTCAATGTCCTTCCCTACATCTTCTGGTCTCGGCAGCCTTTCCTAGGAAGTTGGGTCAGTCTTCCCATCCCCCAAAGGTGGCCCCAGCCCTCTGCCCTCATTCCTATGGTACATTTTCATCAGTATCTGCTGTCTTCACGCACTGTATGGCACTTAAACTTCCCTGATACCGGTTCCCTAAATCTCTGTATCAATATCATCCCTTCTCAAGTAAATTGTATCCTCCTACAGGGCAGGGAACTCACCTCACGATTGTTTTCTCTTCGGCTTGCTCACCAGAAGTATTCACTAGATGTTCAATGCTTTCATCCATTCATCCCTTTATTTGATATTTATTGAGCACTTGCTATTTGGAAGGTAAGATGTTGAGCCCTGTGGTGGAGGACGCATAGGCAGAAGAAGACAGATTTGTTCTCAGGGCACTTATATCCCTGGAACTTTAATCCACGGTGAAAACAGCATCATATAATTATATTGTTCCTCTCACCTGCTGGGGAATATGCCACTGCTAATGATGTAATGGTGAACAAAATCATCTTACGCTAGATCTGTAAGAGGGAAACTGCCAAACAGAGATCAACTCTAATTTTATGGGCATTTAGAATAAGGAGAAATGAGAAGGATGAGGATTACGATCCATAACGAGTAAGAAAATATTTCCTACCAATTTACACATTGGAAAAAAAAAAAAAAGAAAAGATCAAGATTGTTATTCTGAGATGTCCTGGATTGACAATTATCTGGTGAATTTTTGTGGTTTAACATACACCATCCGTGCTCAGAGTGCTCCGCCATCTTAAATTGGTCTCTGTAAACCTCTGTCGGTGCACTTCCTGTCTGCCCCACTGTGGGTGGGTTTGCACCGACTGAAGGAGAGTCAGATCTTGTGGGGGCCCAATTGGCTTGCTCCCCTAGACTGTCAGGGAGGGCAGGAGACAGAGGAGGAAGCTCTTCTTCCCTCTGTCCCATTCTCCTTTGGAATCACCGCAGCCAGGGACAATCCCCCTGAGAGCCTCGTGAAGTGGGTGTCTCTGTTCCTGTTTTCCAGATGAGGAATTGGAGACTCAAGGAATAGAAGGTCCGAGCCACCCTTCCTCCAAAGAAAGATATAACTACCAGGTACAGTGAAATTCAGAAATTCCCCAGGAGCAGCTAAAGTAGTTGGCTGGAGCTGGGGTGTCGGAGGCAGGCTTTACTAAGAGGGCAGAGAAAAGAGGTGGTCCCCAGACACTTCTGTCTGGCTCTCTCCACTCCACTCCCTGTCAGAAGCAGCTGGACATCACAGTGGCTTTTCTTTTCCCCTTTTTCTCTTCTCAAAGAATTTCTGGCCCCTTCGAAAAATCAGGAAGTTCTGGAAATCAGGCAGCAAAACTTAATCTCATGATATTTCCTACCCAAATAGGCACTGAAAGTTCAAAGTTTCCAGATAAGCGTTCTACTTCTTGATGTTTATCTAACCCAAAAGTTTAAGCATTCTGAGGTTCATTGGATTCCAAACCAGACAGTCCCACTGTCTCCTTTTTATGGGAGTTTTTTTTTTTGTTCTTTGTTTGTGTTTGTTTTTTTACCACCTATTGTGCTATGAGTTAGGAGGGAGGGGTGGTGAGTACTCCATTGTTATACTCTGTTTTCCAGGAATAAATAGTATCCAGAAGGAGCTACTGGGTGTGTGTGTGGGGGGGGGGAGTTAAAATCCAATCAGTAAAAGATTGACTTATCAAGAGAACACGGTGTCCTAGATATCTGAACACCCCACAGATACAGATCTCTCCCACACTCAGGCCTACAGAGAAAGGAGGGCTTCATCCAGTCACGCACTGCATGTAGAACGAGCTTGCACATGCTCATAAAGCACAGTGATTGATTCACAAAGGTGTGTCCATTTCTGGAAAAGAAAAAGCAAGGCTGGAGCCAGTTAGGGGTGACTGAAAGGGCCGCCATCAATTTGTATAATGGCTAGTGGTTTTCAGAATATTTTCACTCCCATTATCTCCCTGATCTTCCTGATACCTGATATGCCCGTTACAAAGCTGGGAACTTTGAGGCTCAAGCCATGTTGTGTGACCGCTAGGAGGACCTGCAGGAAGTGACAGAGAGCAGTTGCTAGAATCTAGGCTTATGGTTCCCTAAGAGGAGGTTGTGATCTGTGTGTACTAATACTGAAAGACAAGTGCTGGAAACAGCAGTGGTAGAAACTGCTAAGTATGAGATCATGGCCAGCAAGGCAAGGGAGCCTGGTTTCACGAAAAAACCTTGAGTTTTGGAGATACAAATCTCTTCCATTCCTCCTCTGGTTTCTTACTATTTATGGGATCTTATGCACGTTACTTAGCTGCTCTCGACCTCAGCTTCGGTGTGTGTGAAAGGGAAGATTTTGTAAAGATTAATGAAATAATGTACATATAATAGGCTTGTGCTATGTGTTAGATCCCACCTTTTGTCCTTTTCCTCTTGGATTTACCAGAACTAATCACATTTCTGGAAACTACTACTATTGGTAAGCCAGCTGCTTCTTCTTTTTCATCCTGGAGATTCCCCAAGATGCCCACATTTTGTGTTATCTCATGTACACATGGATGGGAGATACAGAATTGAACAGATATAACTCCTTCCTCTATGGGGCTCAATGCTTACAGTGTATTTCTTTCTTTAAAAGAAATCAATGTATCATCTATACGAAGATGTAAAAACTGTGGCCCATGGGCCACATTTGGCCAACTGCCTCTTTTTATTCCACCTGTAAGCTGAGGATGGTTCTTACATTTATAAACAGTTGTCTATGACTGCTTTCATGCTACAACCATAGGGTTGAGCAGCTGCCACAGAGATCCAATAGCTCAAACAACCTAAACTCTAGTCCCTGGCCCACTGGAGAAAAAATGCCAGGTCTGTGATTTATATTCCATCCTAGATTGCACTATGAGAGCCCTTGATGTCCAGGATAGGGTTACCATGTGGCATGGGCTCTTCCATCCGTGAGCTTGAGTTTAGTTTCTAGTTTCTTAAGCCCAAAGCTTAGGTTATTGATCTGAGACATTCTGCTTTTCTCATATAGATGTTAAAGATGTAAATTTCCCCATAAGCACGGTTTAAACTGTATCCCATAAATTTTGATATCTGTGTTTTCATTTTTTTGTAATTAAAAATATTTTAATATTTCCCTTGTGATTTTTTGGACACACTGGTTATTTAAAATTGTGCTACTTAATTTCCAAATATTTGGGGTTTTCCCAGATTTCTTTCTGCTATGGATCTTATTTAATTCTATTGTGCTCAGAGAACATATTTTATATGATTTCAATCTTTTAAATTCATTGAGGTTGTCTTGTGACCCAGAATATGGTTTCTCCTGGAGAATATTTCATGGGTACTTGAAAAGAATATGTTCTCTGCAGTCCACAAGAGTGCAAATGTCATTTAGGAGTGTCCTGTAAGTGTCAGTTAGGTCAAGTTGATGGAGAATGCTGCTCAAACCTTGTATATTTTTTGCCAATTTTCTGACTAATTATTCCATCAATTATTGAAAGAGAGTCATTGTAGTTTCCAACTATTATTGACAAATTGGATATTTTTCCTTTCATTTCTGTTTTTGCCTTATGTGTTTTTAGCTCTGTTATTAAGTGCATATATATTTATAATTGTTGTATCTTCCTGATGCATTGACTCTTTTGTCATGAAATTCCTCTCCTTGTCTCTAACACAATTGGTTTTTTCTTGTGGGCTATTTTATCTGCTATTAGTGTAGCCATCTCATTGTTTCCATAGTTATTGTTTGCATGTTACATCTTTTCTCATCCTTTTGATTTACTATTTGTGTCTTTGAATCTAATATGTATTTTCTGTAGACAGCATATATTTGGGTCTTGTTTTTTAAATCCAGTCTGACAATTCATACCTTTTGAATGGGGAGTTTCGTCCATTTACTTTTAATGTAATCATTCATATGGATGGATTTATGACTGCCAATTTTGAAGATCTGTTCTTTACCTGTCTCATGTCTTTGTTCTTCTGTTACTCTTCTACTGCCTTCTTTTGTGTTAGATAAGTGTTCTTTTTTTTTTTATTTTTCAAATCAATTTATTGATGCTGGGGAGGTGGGGAGGAAGCCTGCAAAAGTATGTGAAGCCAAGTGGTTCTAGGTGGGGTAGGTGTTGAGGCCTGGCCACTACTGGAAAGGGAAGATAGAGTTGCCACTGAATTTACAAGGAATGAGAAGCTGCTGGTACTCCAGGGGCAGGTACCACTCCACAAGCACATGCAGGGGGACTTGGTTGTTGACTAGGCCCTGTGATTGCATCAGAAGTTCCAGGTCCTCTGGCCCCACAGTCTTGTAGCCAGCATGAGCTGGTGACATCCAGGTCATCACATAGATGCTGGAAATAGTTGTCCAGGCATTTCTCCACCATCTCAAGTGCCTTGTTCTCCATAAGCATCTTGGCACAGAAGCTGAAGAACTTCACATAGTGGCTCAGTCCAGTCTTGTGGGGATTTTGATGGAGGCTGAGACCAGAGATTTGGGCCATGGGAGGAAGCCTGGTCGATAGATGTTCCAGAGGATGTGAGGATAAGACTGCAGTGCTAGGAGGTGGTCTGGCTCAAGAAACTGAAGTCACCTGGCCTGAAGAAACTCAGTGGTGCTGGAGGCCAACTCTGGACTTGCTGTCCTACCAGAGATGTCCTCACCTCCTGAAGATCCTTCTGGCCTCTTGGCCTCAAGAGCCCCCAGGGATCCTTTGCTTCTGTCATTTTTGTATGTCCCTTAGGATTTTCTGTCCTGGCACATCTTTGTGTTCCTGTTGTATACTTCACTCTTCCCACACCCACACCTTCCTCCATGAGATAAATATTCTTAATGCACTATTTTAACTTCTCTGCTTTCTAGTACACTTTAAAACTTTACCTTCTTAGCAATTATACTAGGGATTACAACATACACTTTATCACAATTTACTTGAGATAGAAACTTTGCTCTAACACATCTTCTAATCACCTCTCCTTTGAGTTACTGCTATCATATAGATTATGTCTATTGTGGTTATTAATTTAAGAATACAGTACTATACATTTTTGCTTTGTACTGTCTTATGTCTGCTAGAGAAGTTAGAAAAATGAATGAGAAAGTGTGTTCATAGAATGTCTTGTACTTATCCACATATTTATGATTTCCAGTGCTCATTATTTCATCCTGTGGATTTGAGTTACTTTCTTGCACCACTTTCATTTGGTTGGAAGGATTTTTAGGCAGTTCTTGTAAGGCAGATATGCTACCAACACTATCTTTCAGTCTTGTTTAGCTGGAAATTTTTTTTTTCTTTTATTTTTGAGGGATAGTATTATTGGGTGTATAATTCTTGGTTTGATGGTTTTTCTTTTAGCACTTTGAATATTTCTGTTCCTTGCTTTCTGGTGTGCATTGTTTCTGATAAGAAGACAGCTTTAATTATGTTGTTTTTCTCATGTACAGGATGAGTCCTTTTTCTCCTAATGCTTTCAACATTCTCTTCATGTTTGTCTTTTGAAAATTTAACTGTGTCTAAATGTACATCTCTTGTGGTTGTCCAACCTGGAATTTATTGAACTTCTTGGATATTTAGATCAATATTTTTAATCAAGTTTGGGAAGTTTTTATCCACTATTTCTTCAAATAATTTTAATGCTCTTTTTACTCTCTCTTATTTTTCTGGGACTCTTTAAAATTCACTTGAATTTGTATCATAGGTCTCAGAAAGTATGCTCATCATTTAATGTTTTATCTTTGCTATATTGAATAATTTTCTTTGTTCTGTTTTGAGGTTACTCAATCTTTTATCTGCCATCTAAAATTTGCTGTTTAACCCTTTAGGCAAAATTCTCATCTCAGTTATTACTATTCTCAACCCCAGAATTTCCATTAGGTTCCTTTACGAAATACTTGATGTCTCTTTATTAAGATTCTTTCTTTGTTCAGTCTGTTTGTTGGGCTGCATGTATATTTCTACCAATATTTTGAAGGCAGGGTTTAGGGCTTATTGAATTTTGTATCCCATTCAATTCACACATTCTAAAAATTGGTTAAATCAGAAAAGAACAAGTCTCACACTGTTGAATTAGATAAACATATGGAGTGAAAACCAGGAGAAACTTTATCAGCTTTCTGAGGAGAGGGGAAAACACATGAAAAAATGAAAAGAAACTGGTAATTCTAGAGGACAGAGACAAAAGGCTGGCCAAGTGTTATAGGTCTTGTAAAAGAAGGAAGCAAAGCTATAGATCAGAACTAATATATATGAATATAAAACTGATGAAAAATTTTCTGAACTAATATAGGAGTGCACTGATATCCAGGCAATGTTAATGGACAGAAATCTACCAGCTCTGCCTTGGAAAGATGTTTGAATTACAAAGATTATGGTAACAACAAAACTCTTATGAGTACCAAGAAAAAGGGGAAAAATGAAGAAATAGATTACCCACAAATGTTTAATACATATTGCTATTTCTTAGCTTTCCTCTGTAACAGTGTCATGAGGGGAAAAAAGAGAAATAGCATCTGTAGAATTTTTAGTGCAAAAGATATGACTTGCGAATGTGTTGTGCCACTAAATTTTTTATTCATATTTGGAGGTTGTAAAAAGACATTTCCAGTTATCCAAAGACACAATGTACCACTTACATAACCTTCTTTTTTTTTTTTTTTTTTTTTTTTTTTTAATTTTTTTTTTTCAACGTTCATTCATTCCTGGGACAGAGAGAGACAGAGCATGAACGGGGGAGGGGCAGAGAGAGAGGGAGACACAGAAACGGAAACAGGCTCCAGGCTCTGAGCCATCAGCCCAGAGCCCGACGCGGGGCTCGAACTCACAGACCGCGAGATCGTGACCTGGCTGAAGTCGGATGCTTAACCGACTGCGCCACCCAGGCGCCCCTACATAACCTTCTTTTAACAATGACCTAAAATTTGTGTTAGCCAACCAAAAAAATGAATCAAAGTTAATCAATTAAGAACAGGAAATTTTCTGGAAAAACTGGAAAGTAACATGCTGAAGAATGAAACTGGACCACCTTCTTACACCATACACAAAAATTAATTCAAAAGGGATGAAAGAGTTAAATATAAGACAAGAAACCATCAAAATCCTATAGGAAAGAATAGGCAGCCACCTCTTTGACCTTGCCTGGTTGCAGCAATTTCTTACTAGACACGTCTCCAGAGGCAAAGGAAACAAAAGCAAAAATAAACTATTGGGACCTCATCAAGATAAAAACTTCTGCACGGCAAAGGAAACAATAAATAACACTAAAAGACAACTGACGGAATGGGAGAAGATATTTGCAATTGACATATCAGATAAAGTGTTAGTATCCAAAATCTATAAAGATCTTATCAAACTCAACACCCAAAAACCAAATAATCTAGTGAAGAAATGGGCAGAAGACATGAATAGACATTTCTTCAAAGAAGACATCCAGATGGCTGGCAGACACATGAAAAGATGCTCAACATCACCCATCATTAGGGAAATACAAATCCAAACCACAGTGAGATAACACCTCATACCAGTTAGAATGGCTAAAATTAACAACTCAGGAAACAACAGATGTTGGTGAGGATGTGGAGAAAAGGGAACCCTTTTGCACAATTGGTGGGGATGCAAACTGGTGCAGCCACTCTGGAAAACAGTATGGAGGTTCATCAAAAAATTAAAAATTGAACTACCCTACAAACAATAATTGCACTACTAGGTGTTTCTCCAAAGGACAGGAAAATGATGATTCGAAGGGGCACATGCAACCCAATGTTTATGGCAGTGCTGTCAACAATAGCCAGATTACGGAAAGAACCCAAATATCCACGGACTGATGAATAGATAAAGAAGATATAGTGTGTATATATGTACACACACACACACACACACACACACACACACACACACTGGAATACTACTCAGCAATCAAAAACAATGAAATCTTGCCATTTGCACAACATAGATGGAACTGGAGGGTATTATGCTAAGCGAAATAAGTCAGAGGAAGACAGATATTGTATGAATTCACTCATATGTGGAATTTGAGAAACTCAGCAGATGGGACATAGAGGAGGGGAAGGAAAAATAAGGTAAAAACAGAGAGGGAGGCAAACCATAAGACACTCTTGAATACAGAGAACAAACTGAGGGTTGTGGCAGGGGAGGTGGGAGGGATGGGTTAAATGGAGGATGGACATTAAGGAGGGCACTTTTTGGGGATGAGCTCTGGGTGTCATATGTAAATGATGAATCACTGGGTTCTTCTCCTGCAACCAATACTACACTGTGAATTTAAATAAATTAATTGAAAAAGAAAGAATAGGAGACTTAAGGTATAAAAGTACTAAAGGTGAAAAGTAAATTTAATTATTATAAACTTGGTTAAATTTGAATCCAAACACTGATGTTACTGATGAAATATAAAATAAAATTTATTCTAATAAGAGTCAATTCAGTAAGAGTCATCAAAGGGACAAACATTATTGCAGGGATAGCACAATTTTTATCTTGTACATCACTTCTGATCTGTTTCTATGGCTTCCTACAAAACATGATTGTAAAGGATTCTGAGGCTACATCTGGACTCAAAAGGAAAGGGTTCTTTGATTGATTAATGGTATTTCTTGTGATTGTTCTGTAACAACTGGGTGTGAAGTCTCATGTGCCACATTCATAGCACATTGCATTTCTGTAGACTGGAAATAGTTAAAGTCAACATAATTCATAATCTAGACTAATCCTAGTATCAAACAATTGTAAAGAGTTAAAATAGAAAGTATAAAGCAACAGAATGAACATGCCACACACACACACACACACACACACACATCAGATAGAAACTATAATATATCACAGATTTGCAAGGTGGGGATTTCATTTGCTAATGGTTGAAACCAGGACCATAAATCATTTTAGTGAAAAGGTCTGTTGAAACATTTTCTGAATAGTGCCCACAGAATACATGTTCCATGAGATATTAATCTTAATTGGTATGTTAAAAATAAAAAGTTTTCCAGAACACATAACTGGAAATGTTACACATTAAATCAACATCATGGATATTGACAGCACATATTGGAATATTAATGTCTCTAAGAAATTCTGCACTGAAAACAAGCCATGGGAAGTAACTATAACACTTAGCCAAACTTACCAAATATAAAATGGATAATAGACTTGGATACTGGTAGTAACTAGTTAAAGTAATTAATAATAAAATTCTATTCTAAGAGTACAATACAAATAGATAAAGTATCCATCAATAATCCTGAGAAAATGTGCAGAACGTACAAGAGAAACTTGATTGAAAGGTATAACAGAAACATTTAATCGTGAGTTATATTTATGAATGGAAAAACTGAAAGTAGTAAAGGTATCAATTCTTGACAAATTTCAGTCTAAAATTCTTATAAAATTATTCTGGTAAACAATATTACTAAGGTTTATGGGAAGGCATTAAGAGGTGAAGCTAACTACAACATTTATCAAAAAGAGCCGAATTTGTGTAAAAGTAATGCTATTACTATCAGGGATTAAAATAGATAACAAAGAGAAAAAATTTCTTCAGATTATGGTCAGGTGGCTTGTTGTACACGAACTATTCCAGCCATTAAAACCAGAAGTGCTAGATTCTTAAAAATTTGAAGTCATTGGAGACCTGTCAAAGCAACAAGACTTAAAGCAACATGATTCTTGGAAGCAGGGGAATTGATTCTTGAAACCAAGGTGAACTGTGTATTTGGTGCTGCATTTCCCTTCAAAGTACTTGGAGTTTTGTAGCTGGGGAGTGGGGGGGAGCTATGACATGGAAGAAAACTTCCTCCACTCTTATGGTGGAGAATGCACCAAAATCACAGTTTAGGAACCGTGAAGGCAGTTTAACCCTAATAAACCCAGGCTTTCAGCCGAGACACTCAGAGGCAAAGCCAGAAATAAGCACTGTCACGAAGATTGAAACAACTCAAGCCTTGGTGGGACTAAGCTGATTTGCTTCCACACTAAATGCTTGTCACTAACAGAAATAAACCCCATCTTCCCCATCTGGAAGCACCCAGAGGCTCAAACTGCCTCTAATATTTTTTGTACATAATGTCCGGTATGTAATATCAAATCACGAGGAGTATCGAGTAATTGGAGTCAAGACCAAATGACCAAAAACAGTAGTAATCACATGTAGTGGAATCAAAATCACAGGGAAGTCCAGAAATTAGAGTTCTCAAACACTGGTTTCAGTTTAATTGTACAACCTAATACATTCAAGGAAATAAATGGCAAGAAGGAAGACAACAGAGAGCATAGAAAGTAAGGAATGAAATGAAAATGATTTTCAATGTAAAATATAATAACTGAAACTATACAGATGCATTTAGTAGCAAATAGACAGAGGTAAAGTGGCAATGAGGTGGAAGAAAACATCCAGATTAAAACTTAGAGTGAGAAGTGGGTAGAGGACATGGACAAGAACACAGAACACATTTGGGATCACACATTTATGTAATTAGATTCCCAGAAAGGAGAGATAATGGAGCAGAAGCATTATTTAAAGAGATAATGGCCAAGCGTTTTAAATTTTGACAATAGGCATCAACCTACGATTCAAGGAGCTAAGAGAAGCCAAAATAGTATAAGTACAAAGAAAATGAAATCCAAGCACATATCAGTCAGGCTGCTGAGACCCAAAGATGGAGACAAAATCCTAGAAGCAGTTAGTGGCAAAAAAACAAAAACAAAACAAAAACACAATAAACAACAAAAAAACCACCTAAGTTCAAAGCCACTAAGAATCTCTGAGTGGGGAAGGCAGCCTTCCATCAGTGGGAACAAAGGAGTCTGTCTCTTGAGCTGGTCACTTGTGGCTGAGTTGTGGGGGAGAGGGATAATAAAGAAAATCCTCTTGGGATGGAGAGTCCCTTCCCCTATGTGGAGATACCAGGCATCCAGGCAAACAGACAAGGGGAATCCCACTACAACAACCTGCCTGGCCTTGGAAACAGTCTTCCTCCCTGGGGTCTGGAGAGTCCCTTCCCCCATCCGGAGGTAAAGGTAGGTTGGCCGGGGAAACTTCTTTTGCCCTTGGGTGGCATTGGCAGGGATCAGAGGGAATCCCAGCAGAAACAAATACTGAACAGATGAAAATAAAACTGCCAAGGCCCCAACAATTGAATAGTCACTGAGACCCTAGTTTACAAAAGTGAACAAGGACCTGTGTGCTATACCTAAATAGGGTGACTTCCTGCTTTAAAATTTTTAAATAGGACCCAGAATCTCCTAACCCAAGAATCCAAATGTCCAGGATATAATTGAAAACCACCCATTACACCAAGAACCAGGAAATTCACAACTTGGAAGAAAAAAGACAGTCAACGGTTGCCAGCATTGAGATGAATCAGATGTTGAAATTATGTGGCAAAGATTTTAAATCAGCCATCATAATAATACCTCAACAAATGCATTATGAATTCTCTTCAAACAAGTTAAAAATAGTAAATCTCAGCAGATAAATAAAAGCTATAAAGAAAAGCCACGTAAAAATCATAGAGCTGAATGTTTCAATAGCAGAAATGAAAAACTCAGTGGATGGGCAGAAATGGAAATGACAGAAGACAGAATCAGTGAACTTGGGAACAAAGCAATATAATTGATACAATCTGAACAATAGAGAGAAAAATAGACTGAAAAGAATAAACAGAGCTTCCGAGACTTGAGGGACAATAACAGAAGATTCATTATTTGTATGATTGGAGTCCAATAACAAGAAGGAAAGGGAACCTCTGAATACGTATTTAAGGAAATGTTGCTGGAAACCTGAGATTCAAATAATTGGCAGCTGAAACCTCCCAAATTTTGAGAAAGATATAAACCTACAGATTCAAGAATCCATATGAATCTTGAATAGAATAACTCAAAGAAATCCATGCTGAGGCAGGTCATAATTAAACTACTGAAAGACTAAAGACAAATAAAAAATCTTGAACACAGCCAGGGAGGGTTCCTCTCTATAGGGGACACCAGTTTGAATGATAGTGGTTTTTTCATCTGGAATCATGGAAGTCAGTTGGAAACCATTTTGTCAAATGCTGAAAGACAGAACGGTTAACTATGCATTTTATGTTTAGGAGAATGATCTTTCAGGAATGAAAAGGAATTAAGACATTCTCAAGTGAATGCCACAAGAAGACCTCCCCTTAAAACATGGCTAAAGGAAAATTTTCAGACAGAAAGGAAATGATAAAAGAAGAAATCCTGCAGGAAAGAAGCAGGAACAAGAGAAAGAACAAAAATATCAGTATATACAAAAGACCCTCCTTCTCATGAGCTTTATAAATGATATTTGGTGATTGAAACAGAAAATATAACAACATCGGACACTCGAGACAAGTGGGTAAGGTAAGGGACCTAAGAGGAAGTGGGGTTTCCACACTTTACTCAACGTGGTAAAACATTGATACCAATGGGCTGTGATAAGTCACGTGTGTGTATTGTAATACCCAGAGCCACCACGGAGAACGCCATACATATAAATACTCAAAAACAGTATAAATAAGTCAGAATGACAGTTCTACAAAAGGAGAACAGGAGTATCTGGGTGTCTCAGTCAGTTGAGGGTCCAACTCTTGATTTTGGCTCAGGTCATGATCCCAGGGTTGTGGGATGGAGCCCCACATGGTGCTTTGCATTGAGCGTGGAGCCTGCTTGGGTTTTATCACTCTCAAAGGAGCCTGCTTGGGATTTTATCTGTCTCAAAATAAATAAATGAACATGAAAAAAACACTCAAAAACAAAAGAACAGATTAGTGTTGTCAGGTGTTAGGAATCGGGGTGAAGTGGGGAACAGTACAGGATGGGGTTATTTTAAAAGCACATATAAAGAGGGGCACGCCTGGGTGGCTCAGTTGGTTGAGCGACTGACTTAGGTTCAAGTCATGATTTCATAGTTCGTGGGTGCAAGCCCCACTGTTAGCTCAGATCCCAGAGCCGGCTTTGGATTCTGTGTCTCCCTCTCTCTATCTGCCCCTCCCCTACTTGCGCTCTCTGTCTCTGTAAAAAAGTAACGAATAAACATTTTAAAAATATATTAAAAAATAAAAGTACATATGAGGAAACCTCTAGTGATGGAGTTCTTCTAGACCTCGACTGTTGTGGTGGATACACAGATCTACGCATGTGATAAGATCGCTAGAAATACACGCACGCACACACACACACACACACACACACACACACACAGATAAGTAATATGAAGGAATCTGAATAAGATCAATGGAGTGCATCTATGTCAATATCTTAGCTGTGATACTTTTCTACAGTTTTGCAAGATATTGCCATAAGGAGAAATGAAAGCCGGGGTACATAGGATCTCTCTCTATTAAATCTTGCACCTGCATGTGAATCTACAATTGCCTCAGAATTTAAAAGTGCAGTTACTCATCCCCCTCAACATGATCACAATAGGAAGGACCCCCTCATTGCTTAGGAAGTGGTAAGATACTTACAATTAAGCCCAGGAAGCTGGTTGTAATATCTAGAGTTGCCACGGAAAGAACAATGAAAGACTAAAACTATCAAGTAAATAGAAGGAGAAGAGAAATGATTTTTTAAAGTGCTTTAATTAAACCAAAATAAGGAAAGAAAAGAGAAAAATGAAGCATGGAACAGGTGCAACCGATAGAAAATAAATTGAAGGTGATAGATTTAAACTTAAATATAAAAGTAGTGATAATAATGAAGAAAGCCGACATCTCCCAAATAAAGACTATGGTTGTCAGACTGCATTTTAAAATGACAAAAAAAAAATTCACATCTTAGATATAAATAAACAGAACCTTGAAAATTATGTGTTTTGAAAGAGCTGGTCAAATTGATAAATCCCTGGGCCAGACAGATAAACAAATGAAAAAGAGTACACATTACCAATACTA
Organism: Puma concolor; assembly: GCF_028749965.1. Classification (NCBI taxonomy): domain Eukaryota; kingdom Metazoa; phylum Chordata; class Mammalia; order Carnivora; family Felidae; genus Puma; species Puma concolor. The sequence continues at coordinate 105,617,149 of NC_141668.1, forward strand.
AGGATCAAAAAAGGTACATAACTACAGAACTATGGACATTAAAAAACTAACATTAGAATTTTATTAAAAGTTCTATACCATTAAATCTGACAATTCAGATAAAATGGTGAAATACAGCTTTCTAAAACTAAAACAATAAAAAAGAATATTAGAATAATCCTATATCTAATGAAGAAATTGAAAGTTATGAAATCCTTTTAGCAAAAAAAAAAAAAAAGAAAGAAAAAACAAAAAACAAACAAAAAACCCAAGAACATGTTCATCCAAATGGCTTCATTAATAAAATCTCCCAAACACTTCCAGACAAAAGACAGATAAGAACCTTTCAACTTTTTTAAAATACTAGTATAACATTGATACAAAACTTGAAGGTCACAATAAAGGAAAATTAGCCACCAAATATTTCTCAGATTTGAGCACAGGTGCAAAACTCCTGATCAAAAAATTAACTAAATCCAGCAATATAATAAAGAAAAGTACATCACAACTAAATAAACTTGGGTGTATTTTAGGAAGTCAAATTTTGTTTAATATTTGAACATTAGCTAATGGAATTCACTGCATTTGCAGATTAAGGAGAGACATCACCTCAATAGATGAAGAAGAATCATGTGATTAAATTGAATACATGTTCATGATAAAAACTCCTAGGAATCTGGGAATAGAAGGATCCTTTCTTAATTTTACAAAGGGTGTCCACAAATACAAAACAGAACAAAATTAGACAAATAAAAATCTATGGCAGCTTTCGCTATTGCTGAGTAAGCCCCCACTGGACCAAACCTCCCAAAGACCAACCAAAAACTCTGGGAAAAACACAAAAATACAAGCTGCAGGCACTGGAGACTGAAGGAAAGTAGGCAGGTCCTGTAGTGGAGTTGATATTTGGAAAGAGAACACAATATGGGGAATGTTTCCCTTTTTTGTGGGAGGTGCCTTTTAGCTAGTAGTAAGACATTGAGTTGTGTCATGTAGCCTGATGTGTGGGACTTGAGCCTGACTGTGTTTATAGGGGCATCAATGCAGGGGAAGGGGCAACAATGATGGAAGATGAGTTACTTCCCGGGAGATTAATTAAATACATGTATTAAGGATAGTGAGTCAGGTTCTCATTGTTGGAGAAGGGGTTTACACCTATGGTAAAGGAATAAACTGAAACTATGGTTCTGGATTGGAGCTGGAATTATTTGTGTGAATTCATGGTCTTATATGTGAATTCATGTGTTTGTGTGTACATATGTTACCTTTGTGTATGTAAATACACACGGATATTCCCAGCTCCATCCACCAAGAAGAATCAGAAAAAGTGGCACTCAATTGCAGTGAGCACATCTAGCCCCATTTCTTGGTTTCTATATACCCCTTTCCACCAGATGGAACTAGGGCTCCTTGAAGTAATGGGTGATTCCAGGGCTGGGGCCAAGAAAATACGTCATGAACCTGCAATATTTTGTTGGGTCAGATTTTAAGGAAGTAAAGTTTGAAGGGAAACATATAAAAAGGACACAGAGGCCAACTTGAAGTGGCTCCCATTATTCAAATATGGAAAAATTTGGGGCGCCTGGGTGGCTCAGTTGGTTAAGTGTCCGACTTCAGCTCAGGTCATGGTCTTGCATTTTGTGAGTTCAAGCCCCATGTCAGGCTCTGTGCTGATAGCTCAGAGCCTGGAGCCTGCTTTGGATTCTGTGTCTCCCACTCTCTGACCTGCCCCAGCTCACGTTCTCTCTCTCTCTCTCTCTGTCTCAAAAATAAACATTTAAAATAATATAGAAAATTTTGAGCATCAAATAAGGATTGTAATAGATTAGAACCCATTGAATTAAAGAGGAAACCATGAGCCCATACTGATATAAATGAAAACTAGATGAATAAATTATAACTTTGGTAAGCATGGGATATTTGCATATTCTCAAACTGGCTACACAGAAAATGATTGTTAATAAAAAAAAGGGGGAGAAAGAATAAGAAAATTACAGTGAAGAAACTGGCAGATGCCACCTCAACCAATCAGTTGTCAATGTCACCAGTAACGGGACAAATTGAGGTTGTATCTCAGGTGATAGACCATCCACAGTGCACAAACCATCAGGTGATGCCAGGCAAATACCTACAGGGAGAAATTCCTAGAATAACAGGTCCTTGCTCTTCAAACATGTCAAGAACGCGACAGGGAATTACTAAGTTTTCCAGGTTGAAAGAGACTAAAGGGGAATTATAAGTAAACGTGGCACATGACTCTACACTTGATCCGTTGGCTATAAAGGACATTCCTGGGCCAGTTGCTAAGAATTGAACAGGGTTTGTAGCTTGAATGATAGTAACTTATCAATGTTTATTTCCTATTTTTATGGTCTTATAGAGAAGATTTATAGGGTAATTTCTTTGTTTATAGAATATATGCTCTGACACATTTGATAGTTGATGGAGCACCATGTCAGCAACCTAGTATCACATGATTATGGTGAGGGGGGGGGTTCTTAGTAGTTTCCCTGAAGATTTCTGTATTTTGAAATTTTTTTCCGAAAAACACCTTATTTTTAAAAAGAAAGAACATGGCCAATTTAGAACACTGCAGACATGTCGATATGTTTGGAACGACAGATACATTTGCAAAAGTAGTGGGGGTGAAGCAAGAGCCGTATCACAAAGGACCAAATGATCTATCTCTTTGGTGCTTTAGGATTTTAGGGGAAAGAGTATCATCATTCCTACAGCTTAGCATAGGATTTAATGAAGAGGGCCGGGGTGCATTAAAGACCAGAGTGACTGTCCATAAGGCAAGTGACAGGCTGTCAGATCAGAGCTCAGGGAGCCATGTCCAAGATCCTGTGTCCAGTGTCCAGGGAAGTTAGAAGCCAGCAAGAGAAGTTGGAAGGGAATGACCAGTTGGAGATTAGACAGTAATGAGGAACACGGCGAGATAAAGCAGTGGAAGCTTTGAGAGTCAGATATAATGACAAAAGTCTTGAACCGTCCATACTTTAACATGCCTGAAACATGTTCATTCCCTAAACAATTCAGAGAAGCAAAATTCTGTTTGCACAAACATATAGAGCTGTTCTACTGCCTCAGGCAAGCATGTTACCAGTCAGGCAGAAATGAAGCAGAGAGCATGTGGTTGGGGCATTCTGAAGGGGGGACAGTTGGGGAAAGGATATGTTTGGTGTCTAGCTGTGCTTGTGATATTTGTGGGAGGTCTTGGGAGCACGCCAGCAAAGGCCAGAGTAGCAGGTGTCTAATGGCATTCCATGGAGGTAGGTGCCCGAGGGCAGAGATGTGCACCTGATTCCGGGGAGCAGAGGTGATGTTGGATGACAAGACTCAAGCCCCTGGAGGGCCCACAGGGGACCAGGAAGGGAGAGTGAGCACGGGCCAATAGCAGAGCCACTAGCAGTGGGACGATATGGCATCTGCCCCAATGGGACACTCTTTGAGCCTGTTCTATGGATGCCTCTCTCGTTCTCTGGAGCTTTGAGAGCTTATCAGGACAGGAATGGAGGCGGACTGGTCAGGAACACACTGAGGGCTTCTCTGTTCCAAGAACTGGCTGGGCATTTGAGAGACATTATGTGCTTAATCCCGGCATCGAGCCTTCTGGGAGGATATTATCTAGACTTAGTTTAGAGATAATAAACCTGAGGCTTAAGAGAATTACAGTAACTTGCTTACACGAGGAATCCAGCGCTGCCTGACTCCAAAGCCCCAGAACTTGCACCACTAATGCTTGGCTCAGATTTACTGAAAAGCAGAGAAGTAGGTAGAGGAATGCCAGAAGAAACACAACCCAATATCTTCCTCCTATGACATAGTTAGGATTGTAAAGTTCAATACGTAACCGAGAAGCCTTGCAGTCTTGCCACGAATCCGTGGTGTCTTCCAGAATGTTAGAATTTCAAGACTAGCTGGATTTAGTTGCCAGTGTATTATCCCTTTCCTCTTTAAACAGTTGAGAAATTGTAATGCAGAAAAGTGGGGCAAATTTGCCAGAAGGATATGGATATTAAAGCTCAGAAGGGCCTATGTAAAAAACAAAAAACAAACAAAAAACAAAAAAACAAAACCCAACAACAATAACAAAACAAAAACAAAAACAAAAACAAAAAACAAAAAACAAACAAAACCCCCAAAACAAAAAGACTGAAAAATTCCCTGGCATATGTTTTTAAGTACTACCCATCACAATATTTTATAAACTTGTATGTGGCTTGCAGAATGTGATAAAGCATTTCACAAATGCTGGCTACTTTTGTAATCAGTAGCTTAGTGACATTAACAATCACATTAGAGACAATATTTATTTTGTAGTTTGGTTAACTATGTAGCTCTCACCACAATAGCAAAAAGAAGTGGTGTCTGGTTTGCACGATTCTGTGATTCTGTAATTTGGGTTATTCTGATGTCAGATACTGAAGTTTGGTCATGAGTTTCAGGTCCACTGAATGAATTCATGACAAATACAGTAAGTGTGGCTGGTTTTGCTTTGACCTAGGGACTCAAGAGCTTAGGAACACTTGACTTCTTTGCCCTCCTGCTGGCCTTTACTCTTGACCCTTGTACCACAGGCACACCCCCTTTATGTGTTAGTATACAGCTGCCCTCCTGCCTTTCAGGCATGGAAAGTACCCCTACATCCCCATTCCACAGTGCTGCTGACTCTTGATATTGTCAGGCCTCAACTTTAATGCCAATCTAGTGGCAAAACTAACATTATTGTCATTTCAATTAGAATTTCCTTTATGATTAGCGAGTCAACATTTTCATATATTTTTCCTCTCAAAGTGCCCATTGAAAGAATTTTCCCAGTTTTCTGTTGGATTGTTGGTCATTTTTGTTACTCATATGTTGGGAGTTATTGGCATTTTTTAAGAAAAATATTTGCTCAGGGATGTGTGTTGCAAATACCTTATCCCAATATGCATTACCTTTTCATATCTTCATCGTACCTTAATTTTAAGGCCAACTGGCCAACCACTTGCTCTGATGGAATGTGCTTTCCACTTCTTTAAGCAGTCTTCCCTTCTCTGGGTCATAGTATTCTACATTATCTTCAAGCTTTGCAGTTCAGCTTCTAATATTTATGTCATAAATTTACCTTAAACAAGATTTTTGTGGGTCATGTGAGAGAGGGACGCTAGCTCATTTTCTTCCCCATGTAAAAGTCATTTTCTGCACCATTTTCCAACATTCTCCAATGTCGATCCGAATCAGGTTTCTGTCTTTGTCTAAGTCTGTCTCTGAGTCCTGTCTTCTGTTGCATAAGTCCTTTTGTTTATCTCCGCACCAAAGAAACCTGTCTTAGTCATATTGTTTACAATGTGTCTTGATATACGGTGAGGCGTCTCCCCCCACCTTGTGTTCCTCAACCATGCTCTTATTGACTGTTGGCGATACCCAGTCAATATTGTTGGTGATACCCAAATTGTAGAGTCAGCTTGATGCAGAAAATAGCACCGTTGGAAGTTTGCATGGGACACACAGATCACTCTAAGGACAACTAACATCTTTATTATATCGTCCTCCTTTACAGGTATCTCATTTCCTAGTTTCTTTTTCTTTTTGTTTTTTTAAAGTTTATTTATTTATTTTGAGAGAGACAGAGACAGCACAAGTAGGGGCAGGGCAGAGAGAGAGAGAGAGAGAGAATCCCAAGCAGGCTCCACACTGTGAGCCCAGATTCCAACATGGGGCTCAAACTCATGAAACCATGAGGTCATGATCTGAGCTAAAACCAAGAGTCAAATGCTTAACCGACTGAGCCACTCAGGTGCCCCCAGGTATCTCATTTTCTTTGTGTGGACCTTCTACATTTACACTTGCTCTATTGTATGTATTCCCAGGTATTTTACATTTTTTGTTTTCTATTGTATATAGGAAGACATTTACATATTATTTGACATTACACTCTGTCATATTTGACATTACATTTCCACAGAGAGGTATGGGTATCCATTTGACTGGGATGTACAAATGCCATGGACTTTCTTTTGTTTGTTTTGTATTTACCATTCCTTTACAATTCTGTTATTAATTCTTGTAGTTCATCAGCAGATTCCATTGGGTTTCCTATATAGTCCATTATATTACCTACAAATAATGATAGCTTTGTTCTGCCCACTAAAATTCTCTAGTCTTTGTTTCCTTTTCTTGTCTTTCCCAGCTGGCTACAGCCCCCAGTATAATTTGAAGGGCAGTGTGATATTAGGGACGGTTGCCTTCTTACTCATTTTAACAGCACATGATGACATATAATGTTTTCCCTAGGTTTTTAATAACCACTTTTTATTAGCTTAAGCCTTCTTCATTTTCTATTATTCCAAGCCCCGTTTTCCTGAATATTGAATTTTATTGTTCTTATTTTTTCCCATTTATCTATTAATGTTTTTCCCCCCACCAATGAGTCTTCTGATGCCAAGCCTTATATTCCCAAGATTCAATTCTACTTAGGCATAACATTAACATTTTATGCACTGTTAGATTTGGTTTTCTCTCTGACTCTCTGTCTCTGTCTCTCTCTATTTTTAGAATTATTGAATCTCTAGAGATGAGCGAGATTGGCCTGGATTTTTCTTTTCCATTTTCTGTGTTGTCTGGTTTTGATATTTAGGGGAAGTTAGCTCCATCATCTCAGTTGAGCAATATGCTTTTTTCCATATTCTAAAAGAGATGGTGTGAGACTAGAATTATTTGTTCTTTCAATGTCAGCTGAAGTTCACTGGCACAATTATCAAGTAGGATGTGTTCTTTCTTTTTTTTTTAATTTTTATTTATTTTTGAGAAAGAGAGAGAGAAAGAGAGAGAGAGAGAGAGAGAGAGAGAGAGAGGCAGAGCGCAAGTGGGGGAGGAGGAGAGAGAGAGGAGACACATAATCCGAAGCAGGCTCCAGGCTCCGAGCTGTCAGCACAGAGACTGATGCAGGGCTCGAACCCATGAACTGTGAGATCATGACCTGAGCCGAAGTTGGACACTAAACCGACTGAGCCACCCAGGCGTCCCGGATGTGTTCTTTTAAAAAATATATTTTAGGTCACTGATTCTGTTTATTTAATGGTTATGGGACTATTTCATTTTTTTAAGCTCCTCGAGTAATTTGGTGAAGTTATATTTTTCTAGAAATGGGTCCGTTATCTTTTGGTTTATGTATTATATTGGAACCAAGTTGTACTTACCACTTTCTTTTCATTATTTGTGGCATCTATGGTTGGGTTCCTTTTCTTTTTCAAAAGTTGCTTTTGGGGGCGCCTGGGTGGCTCAGTCGGTTGGGCGTTCAACTTTGCCTCAGGTCATGATCTCATGGTTCATGGGTTTGAGCCCTCTGTCCAGCTCTGTGCTAACAGCTTAGAGCCTGGAGCCTGCCTCGGGTTCTGTCTCTCTCCCTCTGCCCTTCCCCTGCTCGTGTTCTGTCTCTGTCTCTCTGTCTCTCTTTCCCAAAAATATAAAGATTAAAAAAAATTTTTTTAAGTTACTTCAGTGCATTCTCTTCTGTAAATGTGAGAAATGTCACTAAAGACTTCTTAAATATGCGAGAATTTAAAGAATCTGCTGTGTTGGTCTCATCCATCCTTCCTTAGTTTTCTGTTTCATGACTTCTGTTTTTATCATAATTTTTTTTCTGCCTACTTTCTTTGTGTTGATTCCACTGTTATTTCCCCAACTGAAATAAGATGGTTATTTCATTTTTTCCTCAGCTTTGAAGTCTATACATTTCCTATTACGTATCATTTTAGGTGCATGCTATGTGGGTTTTTTTCCAAATTTTTTATTGTGGTAAAATACACATAACGTAAAATTTGCAGTCTTAACAATTCTATGTGCACAGTTCGCTGGGATTAAGTACGTTCATATTTTTGTGCAGCTATCACCACTCTCCATCCCCGGAATTTCTTCATCTTGCAAAACTAAGATTCTGTTCCCGTGAAACACTAACCTTCCATTCTTCTGTCCCCGCCAGTCCCTGGGAACCACCATGCCTCCTCTATGGCCTTGACTACCCTATATAACTTCCTGAAGTGGAATCCTATAGTCTGTGTTTTTTTCATTGGTTTATTTTCCTCAGCATCATGGCCTCAAGGTTCATCTGTGTTGGAGCAGGTGTTAGAATGCCCTTCTTAAGGCCGAATAATCTTCCATCGTATGTATATACAACATTTTGCTTATCCACTCATCCTCTGATAGACCCTTGGGTTGCTTCCATGTTTTAGCCATTGTGGGTAGTGCTATTATGAATATGGGGGTACAAATATCTCTTTGAGACCCTGTGTCAATTCTTTTCAGCATCGACCCAGAAGTAGAGTTGCTGGATCATGCAGTAAATGTATTTTTACTTTTCTGAAGAGCTACCATACTGTTTTCCACAGAGGCTGTAGACCGTTTTAATTTTCTCTAATAGTATACAAGGTTCTGATTTCTCCAAACCTCACCAAAACCTGTTCTTTCGTCTTTTCTTTTTTTCTAATAGTACCCGTCCTAATGGGTATGAAATGCCTATGTGTTTTGTTAGGTAGCATTTTAATTAATAAAGTTCAGTTAAAAATTTAGTGATATCCCCCAAATCGTTGACTCTTTAATAGAGAAGTTATTTGGAATTGTGATTTAAATGTCATAAATTACACGCATCTCAGTTATCTTTTTGTTATAAACTGCGCTGATGTCAGCATTTATTAAGAATTGCTCTCTGCCCTTAGTATTTAGGTACTTTTTGCAAAGTTTCCTTCATGGAGCCAAAAAAGATGTGTTCTTTAGTTCTTGGACACAATGGTTCATGTGCTAAGGTCACATTGTTACTTATGTGACTGAAATATCCTAAATGTTCACGAATATTTTGGCCTGATCTATCAATAAAATTGAGTTGGGTTACAAATATGCTACCATTATGAAGATCGGCTTGACATTTTCTCCTTGCATTTATGTCAGGTTTGAACTTTGTAGAGTTGAATCCATGGTGTTAGATGCATATAGGTTTAGCTGTTATATCTTCCAGGTGAATTGAGTTTTATTGACTCACTTTGATCTTATCAATCATTTTTTCTTTCCTATTTAATCTCTAGATCAATTTTCTTTTCTTTTTTATTCTTTTAATATGGTTACAACCATTTCAGTGTTGTCCCATCATTCTTCTTCCACTCTTTTATTTCTGATGTCTTTACATTTCAGGTAGGTGTTTTGTAAACATCATATAGTTGGAATTCTTTGTCATTATATATTCTGCTAATGGAATGCTTAGTTGTGTTGACTGCTTGGGGCATAGACAAGTTTCTTTTCTTAGGGAAGGACCCTTCCCAAAGCTGCTGGGCTTGGTAGTGGCTTCCAGCACTCAGTTCTGTTCTTCTTCAAGATTTGCTTTCAGCTACCGAAAGGCACCTCGCCCAAGGTCACATCTTCTCAGGGTAACCCACGTCCAATGCCTGGTCACTCTAAGGCCATGATAGTCCCATCTCTCCAAGCCCCTATTGTGCTATCTCTGGAGGGCCATCCCACTCCCAAAGACCCCTGTGGTTTTAGCTAAGGCTTTTGTTGTGACTTGCACAGCTAAATAACTTGTTCCTGATTCTATTTCTCTCATTCTATTCCCCCCAGGAGCTGATTCTGAGAGCATTTGCTAGTGAATTTCCTGCATGCAAATCTCTATCTCAGATCTACTTCTTGGGGAACCTGACCTGTGACAGTAGTACATTTACTTTTATGTTTATTTTAAAGTAGTTGGATGTATTTCTACTGCTATTTTGTGCTTTTAATACCCCCCCTCCTCTTGTCCTTTCCTTTTTTGTCCTCTCTCAGTTCAATTGGATTTTCAAATTTCTCATTCTTCTTCTTTCTTCTCTGATTCTTTTAGAACTTACATACTTTGTCTATTTTTTAGTGATCATCTTAGAAATTTTAAGAGGAATAATGAAGAAAGCTCACCAATACATCCGCCTTCCTCCTAAACAATGCCAAGATCTAAGATTAATATGCTTTTGATTTTTGGTTCAGTATTTTAGATTAACTCTGCTTTTATCAAGTCCCTAAAATTAAATATTGCTGTTATATTATTATTTTGTCAAATAGTTCATTGTTGCTTAGATTTTCCCTTCAAATATAACAATACATTTGCCTATAATTTCTTCCTGCGGGTCACATTATCCATCAGAGTTCACTTTCCTTCTTTTCAAAGACCATTCTGTTGAACTGTCTTTGGTGGGTGTTGAGAGATCAGTTTTTTCTTCTCAGAGAAAAATCTCTATTTTTCTCTTGTTCTTTAAAGGGAGTTTCCCCAGACATACAACTTCACATTGACTTCTTTTTGCCAGCACCTCAGTGATATCATTCTCCCATCTTCCGCTTTTGTCTCAATTGTTGCCACGTTGCTACGTCAGCTGTCAGTGGGATTGCCATTTATTTTTAGGTATTTGTCTTTTCTCTAGTTTTCAGATCCTTATCTTTGGTGTTCTGAAACAGCATTTTGTATCTCAGTATAAGCTTTATTTTATTTTGCTTGACATTGCCTGGGCTAGCCAAATCCAAAGAGAGGTGTCTTACAATCCGTTCTAGAAGATTCTCAGCCATTTCCACTTAAGGTATTCTCTGCATCTAGACTCTGAACAGATGTGTGTTAAACCATTACAATCTAATATTTCATGTCCCTTAATACATCTTTATATTTATAAAGTTTATAAAGTTTTCTTTCTGTGTGGCAGCACCAATGATTTCTTCAAATGTGATTATCGGGAAAATAATTCTGTCTTCAGCTGTATCTAATCTGCTGGCTATCATTGTACTGTATTGTGGTTTTATTGTATTTTTAATCTTAGTACTTGAAAATATTTTTCAGGGGGCGCCTGGATGGCTCAGTCGGTTAAGTGTCCGACTTTGGCTCAGGTCATGATCTCGCAGTTCGTGGGTGCGAGATCCACAGCAGGCTCTGTGCTGACAGCTCAGAGCCTGGAGCCTGCTTTGGATTCTGTGTCTCCCTCTGTCTCTGCCCCTCCCCCGCTCACACTCTATCTCTCTCAAAAATAAATAAACATTAAAAAAATAATAATAAAAATAAAAATTTTTCAGAAGTCCGACATGCTTCTTTCCTTTTTACAATATTCCTGGTCACATTTTGTTGTCAACTACTTTTTACTCACGATACGTTATTCATGTTTTATGATGCTCCTTTGAAATTTATCAGTGGGAATTTTTTGCGAATCCCACTAGGTGGGAATTGTGTTTCCTGGAAATGATTTATTCATCTTTTCTTACAGGAAAGTATGCATATTAGTAACCTGGGGCCATTTGGATTCCTGCCTTGAGGTTTTTCAAACTATAGAGATATCTGGACTTTGAGTTAAAAATGAACATGAAAGCCAGGTAGGGGTGATGAATTTTTCCCCTTCTACATAGTATTGCCCCTGTGTTTGCTTCTAAATTACCTTATCTTTCTGGCTTTGACTTTAAGTAGGCATCTGGTTGGTGCCCCCATCTGGGAAAGAATTCGACTTATCTCTTTGCTCCATGGTGGACATCAACCCAAAACTTCCATTTCAAGGATTCCACTGATACTTGTGGAGGTGAGGGGACCAGGCTCGTGATTGCTCACATCCTTGGACTCTTTTTCTATTTTCCTATTTGCTTCTGAGCAACACATTAAAATATATTTTTAAAGACACTTTACACTAAATTTTGTTTGTTTGTTTGTTTTGGTGGAAACATATCTCAGGACATCCTGTCATACTGCCAGAAATGAAATCCAGTACATTTGAAAACAATTTTCTTGGACTTCAAAAAGAGAAGATTTAATTAACCACACTCCCTCCTTTATGACACATTATAATCATTAGTCTACCTCACTGTCACTGCTCTCGCCCTACAAACAATCATTCTGATGTGTTGAATATTTAGTTTGGAAGTTTCCTTTCAGAATGTGTACTGGTATCTCATGAGCATATAGTTTTAATTTATCCACACGGTATAATATAATCTGTAATCTCTATAATACCCTCTCCCCCCCCCCCCCCCCCCCCACTAAGGACTGCTTTAAAAGATTTCTCTGTGAGGGCTGCCTCGGTGGCTCAGTGGGTTCAGCATCCTGCTTTGGCTGAGGTCATGATCTCACAGTTGGTGAACTGGGCGCATTGCACTGACCGTGCAGAACCTGTTTGGGATTCACTCGCTCGTGCTCTCTCTCTCTCTGCCCCTCCCCCACTAGTGCACACATGCGTGAGCGTGCTCTCTCTCAAAAATAAATAAACAAACGTAAAAAATAAATCAACGATTTCTCTGTGTTTCACTAGGTACAGTGAACTGGGTTCCGCCATGAAATAATCTTCCGTGGCAGACATCTACCACATTTCACCTATCTGCTTTTCTTGGATAAATTTCCTTGTGGCATCCAGCTCCCTGCCTCCGTGGGAACTACTGTCTAGAGCACCCTCAGGTATGTGCCCCACGTACTAATGGGTTGTAGTGACTATTCTTGATCAGTGGTGCTGGATTGCCCTCCATGGCGATGAAAATCAGTATCTACTTCTCCCAGCACTGGAGGAGGCGTTGCACATCTCCAATTTCTACTAAGGCTTGACGTCGTCTTTCTTTCTAATTTTATCTTTTAAACTTTGTCCATGGTTTTAGTCATGGCACAGAAATGCTGAATTTTATTCTTTCCTACATGTTTTTAAATGTTTATTTATTTTTGAGAGGGAGACAGAGCGCGAGGCGGGGAGGGGCAGAGAGAGGAGGAGACACAGAGTCCGAAGCAGGCTCCAGACTCTGAGCTCTCAGCGCAGAGCCCGGCTCAGGGCTCGAACCCGTGAGCCACGAGATCACGACCTGAGCCAAAGTCAGATGTTTAACCGACTAAGCCACCCAGGCACCCCAGAAATGCTTAATTTGAATATGATCTCATAACAGGTGTTTTTTGTTTTTTTTTTTTACTTAAGTTTTACACTTGTGTTACTCTTCAAGATCACAAATTGTGTGGGGCCCTACAGTTTCCACAATTAAGTTTATAGTGTTCTCTTTCACACTTAAATTTATAATTCATGGAAAAATCATGCTAGATGTTGCTCTTCAACACTTGAAAGGTGACCAGCGCATCTGAGGAAATGAATTTTCAATTTGTTTGGTTTTAATTAACTGAAATAAAAACTGAAGCAGAATAAAATATTTTCCATAATGTTCAACTTATTGGCTTTTTTTAATGTTTATTTATTTTTGAGAGAGAGCACAAGCAGGGAAGGAGCAGAGAGAGAGAAGAAGACACAGAATCCAAAGCAGGCTCCAGGCTCCGAGCTGTCAGCACAGAGCCCGACGCGGGGCTCGAACTCATGAACCGTGAGATCATGACCTGAGCCAAAGTCGGATGCTTAACTGACTCAACCACCCGGGCGCCCCTTAACTTACTGTTTTGACAGGCATACATTTAACTATTGCACAATGTAGGATATTGTTCTATTGCGGTGTGTAGGTTGGGCAAACGTGTCACTTCCATTGTTACACATAAATGTATGACTGATGTATATGATGTCCATCAACTGATTTAGTTCAAATGATTTTTCTATGCACTGATGTAACACTGAAGCGTGTTTCTTTAAATATGTTATAAAGACAGCAAGAGTTAGAGCGATATTGTACAAATTACAATTATTGATCCATATTTTAAAATTATCATTAATTAATGTTTTTAGTATATTATTCTAGTCTACAAATAAGTGTGGCCAGATTTTGGCATTTAAAATGAAGCCATACTACTGGGGCACCTGCCAGGCTCAGTCGGTCGAGCGTCCAACTCTTGGTTTCAGTTCAGGTCAGGATCTTACAGTTTGTGGAATCAAGCCCCACATAGGGAGGGCTCTGTGCTGACCATGCAGAGCCTGCTTGGGATTCTCTCTCCCTCTCTCTCTGCTCCTCCCTCGTACACTCTCTCTCTCAAAATAAAGAAATAAACATCAAAAAAAAAAAAAAAAATGAAGCCACGCTCCTGTTGCAGCAACCAGTGGAGGTTCAGAGGAGCGCACTACAATTGGAACCATAAAAAAAAAGGACGCAGAAATGTCACAAAGTTTATGATAAATGGCGATTACAAATTATTCTAGCCAAGGGGAAAAAAGTAAATTTTAAACATAATGTGGATAATATTAAAATACATATATATATTTAATGTTTATTTATTTTTGAGAGAGAGAGAGAAAGAGAGTGAGTGCCTGTGGGGGAGGGGCAGAGAGAGAGACAGAGGGAGACACAGAATCCAAAGCAGGCTCCAGGCTCTGAGCTGTCAGCACAGAGCCCGATGCAGGGCTTGAACCCACGAGCTGTGAGGTCATGACCTGAGCCAAAGTCAGGTGCTCAACCGACTGAGCCACCCAGCTGCCCCTTAAAGTATATTTTTAGTAAATACATAGTGAATTTGATAAGGTGTTTCCTCTCATCGATCAAAAAATAATTGACAAGAATTAATCACCTGAAATCAGAAGTAAATGATCAGCAACTTTTGATAGACTGGACTTAGAATAGCTTAAATTCTTGAGCAGAAAAAAAAGAAGTTTCAGACAGTAATATGGTAAAAGAAATGATGAAGTTACAGGAATGACTAAGTTGTCAGAAAGTTACAAGGGAAAGACAAAAGAGTGTAAGATCTTCAGTTAAGCCACCAAACAACCCATAGAGTGCAACACTTTTCTTAGCACATCAACGATCAGTTGATCAAACATTTTGAAAAACTGTAAAGCACACGTTTTAGCTTTAGGTGACTCACCTAATACGAGATGCTACTCAACTCATTCCTTTGTTATTTCTTTCTCCAAGGACTTCCACATGAACGTAGCCATTTTGTGAATTCACCACCTAAAACTTTGACTTGTGCCAGAGATACCATTGACATTTTTTGAACACTTTACATTTTTCAAAGAATAATTTCAGACACACATGAAAAATTCGAGCTCCTATTAAGACAGACGGTGCTCCAGCTACACTAGGTGAAAAAATCCAGATTCACTAGATATTAAATTTTTTTATGGTTATTTATTTTTGGAGAAGAGATAGAGTGAGAGTGGGGGAGGGGCAGATAGAGGGAGACACAAAATCCGAAGCAGGCTCCGGGATCCCATCTGTCAGCACAGAGCCTGACTCGGGGCTCGAACCCACGAGCTGTAAGATCATGACCTGAGCTGAAGTCAGATGCTTAACCGACTGAGCCACCCAGGCATCCCCAGATTCACTATATATTAAGGTAAGAGACTGATAATTCCCTTATTTGCTTCATTCTACAGTATGATAAATATTGAAACAATCTTTTGCTCAGTGTTCTGAAGCTTTCATACTTTTACTCAAAGAATCACAAATAGGGGCACCTGGGTGGCTGAGTCAGTTTAGTGTCTGACTCTTGATCTCAGCTCAGGTCTTGATCTCAGGGTTGTGAGTTCAAGCCCCATGTTGGGCTCCATGTTGGGCAGGAAGCCTACTTAAGAAAGAAAGAAAGAAAAGAAAGAAGAAAGAAAGAAAGAAAGAAAGAAAGAAAGAAAGAAAGAAAGAAAGAGAGAGAGAAAGAAAGAAAGAAAGAAAGAGAGAGAGAGAGAAAGAAAGAAAGAGAGAAAGAGAGAAAGGAAGGAAGGAAGAAAATTTAAAGTATCATAAACATATTAGTATCTTTCAGTATATAAAGGCAAATGAATCAATTAATAATCTTTGTTATTTGCCAACACTTGTTGGTTGAATGGTGGGAGTGTTTGTGAAGATTTTCTTCATTGTTGTTTTTTTTTTTTTTTAATTTTTTTTTTCAACGTTTTTTATTTATTTTTGGGACAGAGAGAGACAGAGCATGAACGGGGGAGGGGCAGAGAGAGAGGGAGACACAGAATCGGAAACAGGCTCCAGGCTCCGAGCCATCAGCCCAGAGCCTGTTGCGGGGCTCGAACTCAAGGACCGCGAGATCGTGACCTGGCTGAAGTCGGACGCTTAACCGACTGCGCCACCCAGGCACCCCAATTTTCTTCATTGTTAACTACAGTTCAAGATTTTTGAAACACAAGTGACATTTGCCAAATATTCAATAGTCAAAGACTGGTGATGTCATACACATTTTCTTACTGATATCACACTACCTCTGAGTGACTGAAATCTATAGCTCCAAAAAGAAGAAAGGTGTTTTCGTGACTTAGCTAGAAAGGAATGAGAATTTCAGTAAAAAAGGACGTTTTCCATAATACGAATTAACAATAGCAATCTTATGTGTTTTCCAGCATGCATCACTGTATACTGATTTTAGTTGCTCTCTACTGCATAATTGAAATTGGTTGCAACAATCACATGAACAATTTGAAGTATGCTTTGTGGATACTGATGCATACACAGTTGCTTTTCAAATTATGCAATACTCCGTTCGATTCTATTTTAATGATGTTGCATTGATAGATGAGTTAGTGAACTTACTTCATTTGGAAAGACAGTAGTGATACTGATATGCTTGCTTCAAAGTAAAACCAATCCTTTTTTTTAAAGTTTATTTATTTATTCTGAAAGAGAGAGAGGCAGGGAGAGAGGGAGAGAGAGAATTTCAAGCAGGCTCCGTGCTATCAGTACAGAGCCGGACTCCGGGCTCGAACCCATGAACCGCGAGTTCATGACCTGAGCTGAGATCAAGAGTCAGAAGCTTACCCGTCAGAGCCACCCAGGCGCCCCTAAGATCAATCCTTCTAAAATAAGTGAGGCAGTTTTATCAAAGTGGATACAAGTGTTGCATTAAAAGGATTTTTTTTCCATGAGAAATTCAGTTGTTGAAAAATTATGTTGGGAACATCTTGGTCATATGAATCGACTTTTTTAACTGTAAATTTTCTAAAATCTGACTAGATAAAACTATTTGCAGTGAAATTTAGAGGCTGAATTAAAACGTATTCTAAATGCCAAACACACTACACTTTGAAGACTTAGAAAGAAAAAAGTGGTAAAATATTCAATAATTTTCTAAAGACTGATTACATGTTGGAACGAGAATATCTTGGACATAATGGGTTAAATAAAGTATATCATCAAAGGTACTACACCTGTTACTTTTTTAAAGTGGCAACTAGAAAATTGTAAATTGCGTATATATCCCACATTACGTTTCTATTGGATAGAACTGATCTAAAGCCCTCATCGTACGGAGCTCCTTAATTTTTCTCTATGTCATGAGTTATCTTCCAAAGCTGTCTTCCAAAAAATTCCACATTCATCCAGTGTGTCACTTTTATTGACCATATACACACCAATTTTCCTCTGAACCTCTTCTGCTCCATTGACCTGGCTTTCTTTTATTCTCTATTATTTTGTGTATGTACAGACATGCCTTTATGGAGTTTATGTGGAAGATTTATTTATTCGGATCATTTTCTGTGTCTTGTATTAGAGTTCAGTATTTTCTCTGTAGATGTCTTCACTGTTTTCTAGCCACTTCGATGTTTTCGCCAGTTTTGTCGTCCTGTTTTCTGTTTTATATGCGCACACAGAGTTGATCCTTATTATTCACGGATTCCGCACTTGTAGTTCATCACTTTGCTAAAGCTTATCTCTAACTCCAGACCAATACTCACAGCACCCTTCTCCACTCACAGACGCGCACAGAGCGGCAAGGAATTTGAATGGTCCTCACTCGTCTTTCTGGCTGAGGTTACACAGAGCACCCCCACCTTCTTCTCTCAGCTCTCCTACTGTAAACGAGTACAAGAGCTCCTTGTGGTCTATTTTGTGACCTTTTTTTTCACATTTTTGTGGGTGATTTTGCTGTTTAAAATGCCCCCAAATATAGTGCTAACGTGCTGTCTAGATTTCATGCAAGAAGGCTGTAATTTGCTTTGTGCAAAAACACGTGTGCCAGTCAGAAAAGCTCTGTTCAGGCATCAGTGACCGAATTATAATGCTGTTGGCCGTGAGTTTGATGCCAGTGAATCAACAATATATATTAAATAAGAGTCTTTAGGGGCGCCTGGGCGGCTCGGTCGGTTAAGCGTCCGACTCTTGATTTTGGCTCAGGTCATGATCTCACGGTTTGTGGGATTGAGCCCCACGTTGGGCTCTGTGCTGAATGTGGAGTCTGCTTGGGATTCTCTCTCTCTCTCTCTCTCTCTCTCTCTCTCTCTCTCTCTCTCCCCCTCCCTGGCTCAAGCAGTCTCTTTCTCTCTCTCAAAAAAAATTTTTTAAAAAGATGTCCTTAAACAGAAGCACACATAAAACAAGGCTATGAATTGATTGATTAATGAAAATGTAACTAGAGGCTCACTGGAACTTAACCTTGTATTTCCCCTCTAAGCAATGGTTCAGTATTTGCTAACCCAGTACTCGTGGTGACTTTATAGAACAACTACCACGAATAATGGCAACTGATGCTCCATGTGATGGACTTTTGCTATTGTGTAGAAATGTTGTGGAATTTTGTAGACTAAGCTTGAATAAACCAAAGTGGCTGAACGCTCTTGGTTTCGATAGCTTATCTGGTGATTCTGATGTTTTTCCTGCATACGTGATCATGTCATGTGCACACAAGTATGGTTTTCTGTCTTCTCTTCTGATCCTTCACCAACACTAGGTTAAATGAAGTGGTGACCGTGAATATTATTTTTCATTGCCAACTTAAATGGAATGCGTCTACATTTCCTTCATCTCGTAAGTGTTTACTAAAACCTTTTGTTATATTCTTCATCAAACTGATGAAGTTCAGTTCTCTCTCCAGGTTAATTTTTCTCCACTTATTTAAATATCGTAAGATATTTCTAAACACACCATCGAATTTAGTTGCCTACATTTGATTTACAATGTTTGCATCTATATTCACAAGTTAAATAGATCTAGAAATGTTTGCTCATTTGCACGAATCTCATTTGGTTTAAGAACTGAGAAGACACTAACCTCATAAAATGAATTGGGCCCTTTTGTGTGTGTGTGTGAAGTCTGGAACAATTATCTGTTCAAAGTATGGTAGATGTGACCCAAATCCAAATTCATAAGCCAACCATGTCAAATATAATAAGAGACGGTGCAGGCCAAAAGCAGTCTGTGACGTTTTACTAGTGTCAACGTTGTTGAAACTTGTTCCATTTGTTCCTAAACATTCTAAAATGTTCATCTTAACAGCTTGCTTCCTACACATATTTTTTTCCAAGTTTTTATTTAAATTTCAGTTAGTTAACAGACAGTATGATATTAGTTTCAGGTGTACAATATAGTGACTCAGCATTTGCGTACAATATCCTGTGCTCATTAGGACAAGTGCTCTCCTCAGTCCCCATCACCTTTTTCACCCACCCCCCCATCCACTGTCCCCTCTGGTGACCGTCACTTTGTTCTCTATAGTTAAGAGTCTGGTTCCTGGTTTGATTCTCTCTTTTTCTCCCTGATGCTCATTTCTTTTGTTTCTTAAATTCCGCACAGGAGTGAAATCATATGGTATTTGTCTTTCTCTGACTGATTCATTTCACTTAGCATTATGTTCTTTACCTCCATTCATGTGGTTGCAAATAGCAAGATTTCACTCTTTTTTATGGCTCAGTAATATTTCACTCTATATCTTATATGTATAATACACACACACACACACACACACACACACACACCACATTGTCTTTATCCATTCTTCAGTGGATGGACTTTGGGGCTGTTTTCATAATTTGGCTATTGTTGATAATGTTGCTATAAACATTGGGGTAGATGTATCCCTTTAAAGTAGTTGTTTTGTATTCTTTGGGTAAATACCTAGTAGTGCAATTCCTGGATCATAGGGTGGATCTATTTTTGACTTTTTGAGGAAGCTCCATACCGTTTTCCACGGTGGCTGCACCCAGTTTGCATTCCCGCCGACAGGGCACGAGGGTTCCTTTTCCTCCCCGTCCTTGCCAACACCTGTGGCTTCTTGTGTTGTTGCTTTTAGCCATTCTGACAGGTGTGAGGTGACACTTTTAATTGATGTCGCTCTTCAGAACATATTTTAATTGAGGAAAATCTCTGGTAGTTCAGAGTAAATTCTGCTAAGTGGAGAATATTCTAGTATTTTTGCATTAAAATGGTATGTATGCAAGCCTACATACTTTCTTAGGCATTATTATTTTTTTTTTGCCTCTATCCATTTTAAATGAATGGTTTTACTGCAATTTTACCACCATTCCCACAATGGATCTGCCGTTCTTAGAAGAGACATTGGGAGCAGCGTCAGCACATAAGATTAGTTGCACTTTTGTCAGCAGCTCTTCAAGCTCCTTGACACTGTGGACCAGGAACTTCTGGAAGCCACACCAGGACCAGCGTTGGGCATCAGGATCTGGCCCTTGAATCCCCTGCGCACCCTATCGTCAGTGCCCCTGGGTTTCTGCTGGTGACGCTTAATTTTGACATATCTGTCTGACCAGTGCCGGATGAACTTCATGGTCCTCTTTTTATGATCTTGTGTTTCACCAGAGGTCTGAGGGCGTCCATGATGCTTTCAAGAAAGAGGCAGAGATAGTATCAAAGATCGTTGGAGGAGGCTTTCCTGCTCAGGGCTTGATCATTGTTGCGGTATCTTCTCATCACCAGCTGCTGAGCAAGCTGGGAATAGAATGAGAACCTCTGAAGGGCTCGCTTTCCCTCCAGTCTCTGAAGCTGGCACGATGCTAGCCACTCTCCAGACATGATCCAGGGAGGCCACCTTCTCATGATTCCTCTGACTGTTCTGAGATGGTTCGGGTTGTGAAACGTCTCCCTTTCAACTCTGTTCTGGTAGAGAATGTGAATGTATCCAAAATAAAAATAAGAGCTCTATGGCAATATCGCTTCTACCTAGCTAGGCAATACACAACATAGCTGTAGATGTTCAACATAAAGTCCAGTCTATTGTTTGGACTCTTGTAATGCAATTATCCCGTCTTGAGGATTGCTTTCCTCAATCCAAAGTAACTGGATTGGTCTTCACTTTGTTTGCAGCTTTGTTTCCAATAATTCCATCTATCGAAACACAAAAGGCTACAGATCTCTAGCACTCCACTGTGGAATCGTTTTGGTTACAGATTGCCACCTGCTCTCGAACGCAATATCACCCAAATTGACAACACTTGTTGACAAACTGATTTACAGCCATTCCTTCACCTTCAATCATTTTCTCAATCTGAGTAACAGTGGCACCAAAGGGGAAAAGCCCTGTCCTGCCCGAGGTTTCTTCTTCTTTCCTGTTTAAATCGATGTGGTCACAAGTTCGTAGTTCACTTACAATCATAGTGAACGAATATTCTAAGGATGTATAAATCTCAACCAGTTTCTCTTTTGGTTGGTAGACTCTCATAACTTGTTAGGGTTGTACGTATTAATTATTCATGCTCCGTGACCAATTCCAAGGACAGTTCTTTGTAAACTTCATGAGCTTCGTTTTCTTTAGCATTGCACTTTATCAGAATTTGCATTCAGAATATTGCTGCAGAGCTGTTATTTTTATCCCCAGTATTGAATACTTGAATGGGGTTTATAGTAAAATTTACCAAAATGATAGATATTTCTTTTTTTTTTAATTTTTTTTAAACGTTTATTTATTTTTGAGACAGAGAGAGAGACAGAGCATGAACGGGGGAGGAGCAGAGAGAGAGGGAGACACAGAATCGGAAGCAGGCTCCAGGCTCTGAGCCATCAGCCCAGAGCCCGACGTGGGGCTCGAACTCATGGACCTCGAGATCGCGAGATCGCGAGATCGTGACCTGAGCTGAAGTCGGACGCCCAACCGACTGAGCCACCCAGGCGCCCCTAGATATTTCATTTTTTTTTTAAATTTTTTTTTCAACGTTTTATTTATTTTTGGGACAGAGAGAGACAGAGCATGAACGGGGGAGGGGCAGAGAGAGAGGGAGACACAGAATCGGAAACAGGCTCCAGGCTCTGAGCCATCAGCCCAGAGCCCGACGCGGGGCTCGAACTCCCGGACCGCGAGATCGTGACCTGGCTGAAGTCGGACGCTTAACCGACTGCGCCACCCAGGCGCCCCTAGATGTTTCATTTTTAACAAATTGAATCTCAAAAACTTTACTTTGATTCTACAAACTACTCTAAAACTTTGAACCATTACTTGAATTGAAATATTTTTTTGTTTGATTCATACGATGCCGTTGATATGAAGCTCACATCGGTTCTATGTCTGCAAAGTTCTTCTGCCAATGGGCCAACACATTGAAAAGCTAATACTTTTCTTTAAAGTGTATTTATTTATTTTGAGAGAAAGAGTATGAGCAGGGGAGGGGCAGAGAGAGTGAAGGAGAGTGGGCATCCTAAGCAAGCTCGACACTGTCAGTGCAGAGCCAGACACAGGACTTGATCCCGTGAACCATGAGATCATGACCTGAACTGACAGCAAGAGTCAGACACCCAACTGAGCCACCCAGGCACCCCAGCTAATACTTTACTTTTAATTGCAGACAAGAAATCTTGGAATTTCAGATCAACAGAATCAAGGGTCATTTGATCCAAATGAAAAGCCATGTTTCATCGAGTGATATGAAATGCACTTATACATCTTGACTGTTCATCTTCTTGCATATTTTCTAACTCTTAAAGTAGATGTTGGTGCTCCATGAGATTTTTATCTTCAGTTTTCTCATGGTCTCTTGTGACACTACAGCTCACATGGCGGTTGGCAAATGCTCACAAATATTTTGTGTGATATATAGTCACCATTAAGTTGATTGAGAAATACAAATTAATTATTTAACTCTTCATTAAATATTTACTTTAAAAAAATCTTTCTTGTCTAAATGTTTTATTATAAAATTCCAAAAGCATTTCACAAATGTCTGACATTTGTGGAATAACTTAACCACAGGTATTAAAAACAGATTACTGGTTGTCTGTGTTAAGGATGAGGGAGCATAGAGGCACCTGCGTGTCTCCATCAATTGAGCACATGACTCATGATTTCAGCTCAGGTCATGATCTCATCATTTGTGAGACTGAGCCCCACTTCGCGCTCTGCACTGACAGCATGGAGCCTGCTTGGGATTCTCTCTCTCCTCTCTCTGCCCCTCTCCAGCTCTCTCTCTAGAGCACATGCTCTCTCTTTCCCTCTCAAAACATATAAATAACATTTAAAAAAGGATGAGAGGGGATGGGCATGGCTTTACAGACACAGAAAATCCCAGTTCTGTATGTTAATTATGGGGACAGTTACCTGAGGCCAACAAGATAAACTCGTATAGAGCTATACGCACATCCACGTGCATGACACTCATGAAAAAGGGTAGATCATCACTGGTTCACTTTCATATTTAAAGTTAAACTTGGTCTGCTAGCTGCTTGTGTTGCACACCCAGACAGGACTACGACAACGTAGATGTCTACTGATGCCCTCCTCGCTTATTTCAATGCAACTGTCGATAATGGTAGTTCTTCAATAAAAAAAAAATGAAAAATCTGAATTGATTTTACCAAATGAGAGGCAGGGACAACAGTCACTGACAGGGACTGTCTGTGGCAGACTGGAACTACAGTCATCGTATTGATGTTTTGCATACAAGAGGAGCCTGCTGGAGGAAACAGCATTCAGACTCGGAGCTGGAGGTAATAACTGGATAGGCCTTCAGGTTGTCTCACTCAGGGAGAGGGAACCTGTGCTCTGTGGGTGGGAAGAAGCATGAGTCTAGATTTTGGGGGAGCCACAGGCACCATCTTGGCTGAACATGCCAGTTGGCCACAAGCTGACATCTTAACCTTTGAAATTTATTGAGACTGCGTTTACAGTTTAATGCAGGCTCTATTTTTAAAATGTCTTACGTGTGTTTGTGAAAAATACTCTCTTTTCTTGGGTGTAAAAGCCTATGCAGATCTAATAGTTGGAGAATATCGATTATAGTAAAATCTTGCTTTGCGAGCATAATTCGTTCCAGAAACATGCTTGTAATCCAAAGCGCTTGTATATCAAAGCGAATTTCCCATGAGAAATAATGGAGACTCAAATGATTCATTCCACAACCCCGAAATATTCATATAAAATGTTACGATACTGTGATGTAATACAACATAATAAAGAAAGTACAAAATATTTTAAAAAAGTAAATTAACCTGCACTTACATTTGAAAGCCTCTGTGGCTGGTGTGAGGGAGATGAGAGAGAGGAGGGTTATTGTGTAGGGAGGCTTTCGCTATCACTAACAGAATCATTGCTATCTATTAGCTCAATGGACTCTTTTTCTGCATGAGGGCCATTGTATATGCTCACACAGATGTTGACTACAGTAAGATATTAATAAACTCTTGTCATAGACTGTGTTTACTGTAACTGGCAATAAGGCAGCAGAGGAAAGGGTCTATATCCGCAGGCAGACTGACCTAGAATGAAGCAAAGCATTCCTAAGCTCACTCTTGTCTGGAAAAGCAAAGAACTGTCCACAGGTGCTTTGAAATGACAGAAAAGACACCAGTGCCAGTTGTGGGCACCTTCCAACGTGCTGAAAAATCACCGATTTCTGCCAAACACCATGGCCTGAGACCAAGCATCTGAACATGGGAGACGATCACCCACACAATCCTGCAGCGAGAGAGAGAGAGGGAGGGCGAACCATTGGCTCGGTTGTGATCATGTGATGTTTAGCATCACGTACAACTCATATTGCAAGACATTGCTCATGTATCAAGTTAAAATTTGTTAGAAATGTTTGCCTGAGGGAATTAAAAGTAAAAATTAATTACTGGGACCTTATGAAGATAAAAACCTTCTGCACAGCAAAGGAAACAACCAACATAACTAAAAGGCAACCAACGGAATGGGAAAAGATATTTGCAAATGACATATCGGACAAAGGGCTAGTATCCAAAATCTATAAAGAGCTCACCAAACTCCACACCCGAAAAACAAATAACCCAGTGAAGAAATGGGCAGAAAACATGAATAGACACTTCTCTAAAGAAGACATCCGGATGGCCAACAGGCACATGAAAAGATGCTCAACGTCGCTCCTTATCAGGGAAATACAAATCAAAACCACACTCAGATATCACCTCACGCCAGTCAGAGTGGCCAAAATGAACAAATCAGGAGACTATAGATGCTGGCGAGGATGTGGAGAAACGGGAACCCTCTTGCACTGTTGGTGGGAATGCAAATTGGTGCAGCCACTCTGGAAAGCAGTGTGGAGGTTCCTCAGAAAATTAAAAATAGACCTACCCTATGACCCAGCAATAGCACTGCTAGGAATTTACCCAAGGGATACAGGAGTACTGATGCATAGGGGCACTTGTACCCCAATGTTTATAGCAGCACTCTCAACAATAGCCAAATTATAGAAAGAGCCTAAATGTCCATCAACTGATGAATGGATAAAGAAATTGTGGTTTATATACACAATGGAGTACTACATGGCAATGAGAAAGAACGAAACATGGCCCTTTGTAGCAACGTGGATGGAACTGGAGAGTGTGATGCTAAGTGAAATAAGCCATACAGAGAAAGACAGATACCATATGTTTTCACGCTTATGTGGATCCTGAGAAACTTAACAGAAACCCATGGGGGAGGGGAAGAAAAAAAAAGAGGTTAGAGTGGGAGAGAGCCAAAGCATAAGAGACTCTTAAAAACTGAGAACAGGGGCGCCTGGGTGGCGCAGTCGGTTAAGCGTCCGGCTTCAGCCAGGTCATGATCTCGCGGTCCGTGAGTTCGAGCCCCGCGTCAGGCTCTGGGCTGATGGCTCGGAGCCTGGAGCCTGTTTCCGATTCTGTGTCTCCCTCTCTCTCTGCCCCTCCCCCGTTCATGCTGTCTCTCTCTGTCCCAAAAATAAAAATAAACGCTGAAAAAAAAAATTAAAAAAAAAAAAACAACTGAGAACAAACTGAGGGTTGATGGGGGGTGGGAGGGAGGAGTGGGTGGGTGATGGGTATTGAGGAGGGCACCTTTTGGGATGAGCACTGGGTGTTGTATGGAAACCAATTTGACAATAAATTTCATATATTGGAAAAAAAATGTTTGCCTGTTTTGCAGAATATTCGCTGAACAAATTACTCGCAATTTGAGGTTTTATGGTATATTGCTTAGGACTTTTATACCTCTATTTATTTTCACTGCTTAGTCTTTCAGATCTTGAGGGCAGTTTGTTAAATTACCCACTTTGTTAAAATGAGAAGGATTCAAATAAAGGTCAAGGCGGGAAACTTTTTTTTTTATAACAAGCCCAGTTGAAAGCAGTATGTTGGTTTTAAATTTAATGAAATAATTCTTTGAAAATAAAAAGTTGAACATTTCAGAAAATAAGGGACATATAGAAACAAAAGAAACAAAAGAAACAAAAGAAACAAAAGAAAACTACAAATGAAAAATGAGATATAAAAGAGGTACAGTGGAATTTCAAAATTACAAGAGTGCTGTTATACACAAACATTTCCTTATAAAAAATTCAGTGTGAGGATAACATTCTGAGGAAGTTTGTCATCAGCTTTAACTGGACAAGTAGTAGATGTGCCGAATAAGTCAATAGCCAAGGAAGGAATGGGCAATTTTGGCAAACAATTTCCACCAAAGACCTGGTTCTAGATGTACCTGACATCATAGGTAAATTTTTTTCCAATTTTGAAGGAACTTTTCATTCCAATATCACCTGTTCTGTTTTAGTACAAAGAAGAAACTGGAAACCAGGATGACAGGATAATAATATGTAAAAAAGCACAAACAATCATGTGTAAAGCAACATCACTTCTGAATACAAGTGTGAAAAATTTAATCAGCTACTATTAAATAGAAGAAACACGATGTGCAGTGTTTCTCTTACAGAAATGTAAGAATGGCTTGATGTCAGGGAAGCCTCTGATACGATGTAGTAAGCACATCGCTTGGTCAAATATGAACTTGACAAGCAGAAAGGTAAGCTATGTTGGAATAAATATATGAGAACTAAACAAGAACACTCCAGAACTTTCTTACCAGGCACAAGGGACGTGCTTAAGTAAACGGACACACCTGATCAGGGCAGTCCTTGGACGGCAGACAGGGTGCAGCAGGAAAGAGAAATGGGGCACGTCTTTGCTGGACTCTGTTTCATCCCTGGGCAGACATTTCATGGCTTATACTTGACCCCCCCCCCACCCCACGTCTTAGTGTGCGGGGGGAAAAACAGGCCTTTGGAAGATTCGATCTCAAGGCCGACCTCCAGCCATGGAGAGGCTTTCTTCACCTCCCTGTCTTCCAGAACTGGAGATGGAGGGTTCCTTAACCCAGTGGAGGACTCAGGCTCTAATCTAGTTGTTATCACCCTGTGTGGTAGCGTTGCCTTTCCATTCAGTAAAGTGAGCGCTTGTTCCATCAATCTGTAGGTTCAAACACGAACCACCACCCTCCCCAACCCAAGAGTGCACATTTTGCCTTGTGTCCGTCTCGCTTCAGAGGCTCAACGTGGATAAAGACCGGCTGAGAAGTAGCCAAGGTCTGATGTCACAGGGAGGCAAAAAGAATCTGTTACTTGTCTTTTACCCTTGACCAGATTTTCCTTCTTTCTTTTTAACTCTCTTTGTTTTCTTACCTACCAGTGTATTCAATTATTCATTCTTTTACCTGATGTTTATGTTAACCTGCTGTGCGCCAAGTATGGGGACAAGATGGTGAATGAATACATGCATATTCATATATGCGTATGTATAGATTACACAAATATGTATGTATAAATATGTATATGTATGTACACATACATGCATTTGTATGCAACACATACGTACATATATCCTAATTATGAAAATACATACACGAAGGCAAAAGACCAGAAGGCAATAGGTAATGTGATGATTTCTGGGAGGTGATGTTCCAGGTGATTTTGAGATATTTCTGGCTTTTTTCAAGTGCCTGTGAAAAGCCTGGGTTTTGACTTTTCATCTGGGAGAAATGTCCTAAAGGAACTTTTCAAAACTATAGAGATGTGAACTACTGAATGACGGTCTTTGTTACGATGCCCCGATCATGTGCTACACGCTGAGTGTGAGGTAAATATTTTCAGGGAAGAGCTGCTTCTGGGTTGTGAT
Source organism: Puma concolor (assembly GCF_028749965.1). Classification (NCBI taxonomy): domain Eukaryota; kingdom Metazoa; phylum Chordata; class Mammalia; order Carnivora; family Felidae; genus Puma; species Puma concolor. Next base: position 105,645,082 of record NC_141668.1, read on the forward strand.
TCGACACTCAGCTGGTAGTGGGTGGCTCTGATTGTAGGCTTGGCTCTTTTATGACGAGATGCTGGCTTCGGGGTAAATTTGGCTCCAGAACTCTTCCTGTAGGTGGCACGTCGTGATGAGGGGCACGCGTCCCTCTGATGGCTATCTCATTTTTTTGATGGAGGAATACTGTGTTTGAGACTGATGCAATACCCCATCATCCACTTGCGATGGGGTTTCCCTGAAAGGATGCATTAAAGAGAGTTTGGAGACAAGGGTGGATATTACAAGATGGTCAGAACAGCCCTGGCTGGAAGTCATCATCGGGGCCTGAACCAAGACTCCTCCAAGGGAAGAGTGGAGGGCAGAGACAAGGATGGGAGATAAGGCAGGTGATAGACCAGCAGGGTTCATTACTGACTACGGATGGGCTTTGGTGACACAGAGGGGAGGGCAGGGCAGTGACGCTCAGGCTGCTGGTTGTGCGGGACAAGGAAATTCACAGAGGGTAAGTGAGAAAGGATGTTGGATAAAAGTATTCAGCCAGCAGTCTCGAATGCAACAGGGTCCCAGTGGATTATTTGTACACACTCGGATAATTCATTGAATAAAGCCTTTCTCAAACTGACCCAAGGACCTTGCGTTCAGATGTCTCCACTGTCTCTCTAAAGCAAGGTAATTTCTTTCTTTCTATCCTGGGTTCTTTGTTGCCAGGGCCTAAGAAATGACCTCTGTTTTCAGTACAAATTACCCTCTTTGCAACCAGGTGATCCTAGGATGATTGGGTTTTTCCCAGACTGGCTCTATTAGTCCTCTTTTATGTAGAAAAGTTTTCCCCAGGGGCGCCTGGGTGGCTCAGTCGGTTAAGAGTCCGACTTCAGCTCAGGTCATGGTCTCATGGCTTTTGAGTTGGAGCCCCGCATGGGGCTCTTTGTTGACAGCTCAGAGCCTGCTTTGGATTCTGTGTCTCCCTCTCTCTTTGCCTCTCCTCCACTCGCGCTCTGTTTCTCTCTCTCTCTCTCAAAATTAATAAACATTTAAAAAGTTAAAAAGAAAACAAAAGTTTTCCCCAGAGACGACTTCTGACCCTTAAACCTCAAAACACCCAATCACACAAAACCTTCTCCCTGACTTGCCTACACTGGACTGTGCGATTTTCTGCCCTGGATGGAATTGGCATTCTTCCCAAAGAGGCTCCCTAAACAGGTTACTCTTTTTTACCCTCCTCATTCATTCACATGCTCTCCCATTTACCAAGTCCTGGGGTGCCTGGTCAATCTTTCAGATATCAGTGTTGAAATTTTCACCAACAGAAAAGGCTATCAGTTTTGCAACTTAGTAACACAGACTGAGATGGGGTAAGGGGGCAACACAGAATAAACAAGCAAAGAAAACGTGAAAACACATACAGAACTCCTTAAACTGAGACACGTATGTTCTCATACGGTCACGTTCCTGGTAATGGAATGCATTTTATAAACTATATGTGGTTAATATGGATATTTTGATCATACAGTGCATTCTATTTTTTAATGGTTATTTTTGAGAGACAGTGCAAGCAGGGGAGGGGCAGAGAGACAGGGGGACAGAGAATCCAAAGCAGGCTCTATGCTGACTGCAAAGAGCTGAATGTAGGTCTCAAACTCATAACCAGAGATCATGACCCAATGATCAACTGACAAAGCCACCCTGGTGTCCCCATACAGAGCATTCTAAATCAGAAACTTTAGCATGTAATTAATGAACCTGCACTATTCCCCCCACCTTGAATGCTTACACTTGAGATTAAAGCCACGATCGGTTTATAATCCTGGAAGGAAGAAAGTAGGGTACCTTTGTCTCAAAGTAAGCCCTGTCTTGATTATACGCATAAAGGAATGTTCGAATGATGGAACATTGCACCGAGTCATTCGAGAACTTGAGTAATGCAGAAAGCCCACTCTTGTTTGTGACTGTTAGCAAAATTCAGCCGCAAGGCAAAGCCGTGTCTGGAGCCAATGGGAGATCTATATTTACATTTTAGGACGAGACTTGCTTCCTTTAAACCCTAAAATACTGCTGAAGATCTGGAGAAAAGAGGAACACTTCTAAGTGGAAAGGGTCTGTGCTGCTTTTCTTATTTAATAAGAGCAATTTTAGAGGGAACTTAAAAAGAACTATTTAACAAGATCAAGATCAATTTCTGTTGAATTATAAATAAACATTCAAATGCAATCCTGGGTCCTGGCTGGAGGTGGGATTGGGTGAGGGAGATGACTCATTATGGGAGGAGGCATTTGCATGGGGCATATGGTTGTCTTTTTTCACGGAAATAAATGAATTTTAGGATTAGCAACAATTCGCCCTTGCCAAAGAGAATTCCTGTTCTGGCTCTGGTACACGGTGTCCACGTCTTCCTCACTGAACTGGGCTCCTGATGAAGGACTCTAGACTCTCCATAAAGGTTCAACCAACCACCTCACACTTGACTTGGAAAGTGACTCCGGCACACCAAAGCCACGCGAGTTAGGAGCACGGGGATCCAAGGCGCTATGCTCAACAGATACTCTCACAGATCTGAACTGGGAGGCGTTTACCTCAGACACTCAGAAAATTTGGAAAGACATGTTGCTTTTGATGCTCACTGTAGCAGTTACACCACACTTAACCTCGCACAGCCGTGCTCAGTGCTTACATACTTAAATACGTGGATTTTCCTCCTCCCTTCCCATTTTTAAAATAAGTAAGTCAAGAAGTGTTACGATCTGTTGGCAGAAAGAACAAAATGGGGAAGGTGACCTTTTGTAGAAAATAGGAAATTAATTCTAAGAACTGCCAGCTTGAAACCCCAATCCTGATTCCCTCTACTAGATAATGACGCATGGAGTTCCTCTGTATTAATAGCAGCTCAGATAAGTCGCTGTTTTAAGAGAATCCCCCCAAATTGGAAACCTTGGTTCCATACAGAAAATATTTGGTACTTACCACCCACTTAAGCAAGGAGAGAGAACCTGTGCTCCCTCACCCCAGTTACCAAGTAACCCAAACCTTCCTCTTCCAAGGACATCGGGGACATGGGCCCTCACAGCCAAGGGCGGCTCGCTTTGTTTTACAGCTGAAGATCCATTTCTGGGAGTTTTTCTCCTGTAAACATAGAAGGAGTATGAAGAGTGTAACACTAAGTGAAATAAATCAGCCAGAGAAAGACAAATATATGATTTCACTCATATGGGGAATTTCAGAAGCAATTGAGCAAAATGGAAAGAGAGAGAGAGAGGGAGAGAGGCAAACCAAGGAACAGACTCTCAATGATAGAGAACAAACTGACGGTTACCAGAGGGGAGGCAGGTGAGGAGATAGGAGAAAGAGGGGATGGGGATTAAGGAGGGCACTTGTCGCGATGAGCACGGGCTATTGTATGAAAGTATTGAATCACTAGTTTATCTACCTGAAACTCATATCACACTGTATGTTAACTATACTAGATTAGAAAGTAAAAGAAAGAGAGAAAGAAAGAGAGAAAGAAAGAAAGAAAGAAAGAGAAAGAAAGAAGAAAGAAAGAAAGAAAGAAAGAAAGAGAAAGAAAGAAAGAAAGAAAGAAAGAAAGAAAGAAAGAAAGAAAGAAAGAAAGAAAGAAAGAAAGAAAGAAATGCATTAAAAATTAGAATAGAGCAGTGGAAAGAACTCTGAATTTGGAATTAAAGCCTTTGCTGCAAAGACATCTGGTGTCTATCATCTAAGTTGTTGGACACATCACTTACTTTCTGGGGGTGTGACGAGGGGACCAACATTAGCCATACAGCTCAAAAGATTGTTACAACAATCAGAATGACACATGGGTAAAAAAAGTGCCTGGATATTATGGTATACATGACATTATTATTATCAGGAAATTCAAATGATTTGCTTGGAGTACTCGAATACCTAAAGTATTAGTATTCTCCTTGTATAAAATCAGGACATTTTCTGGTACTTTCCAACTCTCTGTCAAATCTTCCAGTATAGGTGGACAAGAGCTGACATGGTCCATGGACCAGCTCCAGGTAACTTTGACATCATCTAGAATCACCATCAACACATATGAAACCAGGTATTGGGTTGAACCATATTAAATTGCTAATTTTGGAGATAAAGGCGGTCTAGCATTGCCTGTCATATATGTTTCAACCTAACGCTACCATTCCCCTCATACAGATGAACAGATGGGGCTTAGAGGGATAAAAAGGTTGGCCCAAAGTGAAGCAGCCAGAGCAAGACTTTGATCCCAGTCTGTCTGCGTCTCAAGCCACCGCACTGTCGACAGCCACTGAGTCAGGCGCTTGTAGGTCCGCACCTTCGCCTGATGAGATTTTGTTGGTCTTGAATAGATTCGGCACAGCCTGGAGCTCTCACCACCCCATTCATCTTGGCCTTCATTTTCCTTCTGGCAGGAATTCTCCCGACTTTCCTTTGCCCCCACTGAACACAGCTTGAAGAGGCATTGCGGCCGTGTTCAGTTTTCTCTCAGCTCATCCCGGAGGCGAGATGTCAGCTCCTGGTTTTGTCCTGGATTCTGTGGCCTTTCTGTCATGTGAATGCACTTTGAAAATTCCAACCTGAGCGAGATTCCTGAGCACTCCTGAGGATTACCCAAGTCCTTGGACGTACTTCCTTTTGAGAGTCTTGGGCCAGGGGGTGTAACTTCTCTGTTCTTTCTGTTTTTTCTTGTTGTTGTTGTTGTTGTTGTTCGTACTGATATGACTGTACCTAGAAAAGTGTTTTAGAGAGAAAGTCTGTTTGTAAGCTTGTTGCACCAAAGAACAAAGCCAGTGTTTTTATTGTTGTTTTCAACTATTCTCTTAATGTAACTCAACAGCTGGCATACACCAACATATCATGGGTTTTTATGACAACAGGTACATATATATATATATATATATATATATATATATATATACTTTCAGAAGGAGATATTGTATTTTTAGGAAGAGAGAGAGAGAGAGCAAATCCCAAGCAAACTCCACCCTGTCACTGCAGAGCCGGACGCGGGGCTCAAACTCACAAACCGTGAGATCATGACCTGACCTGAAGTCAAGAGTCAGATGCTCAACCGAATGAGCCATCCAGGCGCCCCATGATGGTTTATATTTCTGAGGGATTACTCTTTGCCGGCACTGTGCTGAGTGCTCTACAAGGACTCTGTATTTTAATTCTCATACTGAGACTCCGAGTCGGGTATTGGCATTAGCCCACTTAACAGACAAAGGGGGGAGCACAGGGAGGCTTGGTCAAGGTAACACAGCTGGGAGCACGGCGCTGACGTCCACATCCGGACACACAGCTCTTCTTCTCGGTGCCCTGGTGCCTCCCTGGGGTTGGATCCAGAATGATTTCATCACGTATGTCGATATTTAATGCCAGGTCATCGTATGTAACTGTGGATGCTTATGAGTCAATATCCAGGTTAAACAAGTTATTTAATTATTTAATCCAACAAATCATTCATAAATTCATATGTTGTGTCAAGTACACTGATCTTTTGACAATTAGATACGTCTTTTTACTTTTTTTCAGCAGATATTCGGGGTCCTGTGGAAATACACCCTGGTTAACGTTAAACTTCCTGAGGCATAAGCCGAAGGGACAAGCGATGAAACCCCTGTTGTAACTATTTCTGCTGTATCACATGGGATTATGACAAGGCAGGAGAGGCCACTGGATGCCCTGGAGCATTATGGCTGAGCTCCAGGATGTCACAGCCTGACAATAGCAGGCTGGGGGAAGGGGAGGTGGGGAGGGGGGGTTGTGTCATCGTTGGGTTTGCAGGAGATTCTCACCTTGTTGGTCTATTGTGACTCCATTTAGGAGTCGCTTGCCATTTAACCTTGCGAAAACCCTGCCTTTTTCTTCTAGAAGAGTTGGTCTGGTTTGGTCTCATGCTGCCCGAGCTAATGGAGAGTGATGGATGTGTATCACTTGTTTTCTAAATTATTAACAATTCCTTGAACTACAGAAAAAACGACACGGGGAATATATTTCTGGCAGACAGCACGATACGGTGGGACGGATGTGACAGGCAGAGACTGAAGGCATGGGCTTAAATGCTGGCTCCACTTCCGTGGATCATATACCTCCATTGTAGCTAGCTTCACAATACAAGCCAGCCCCTGCCCACCAGGTCTGTAAACTTGGGAAAGTCAATTCAGCTTTCTGAATCTGTTTGGGTCTTCATTCATTTGCTTGTTCACGCATTCACTTACTCACTCATGGTTTTTGTTCTTTTTTAAGAGAGAGAGTGTGTGTGTGTGTGTATGTGTGTGTGTGCAAGTGAGAGCAGGGGAGAGGCAAAGGGAGAGAGAGAGAGAGAGAGAGACAGAGAGAGACAGAGAGAGAGAGAATCCCAAGGAGGCTCCACACTCAGCGTGAAGCCCAACTTGCAGACTTGATCCCACAACCCTGAGATCATGACCCAAGCCAAAATCAAGAGTCAGACGTTCAACCAACTGAGTCTCCCATGTGCCCCTCACTCACTCATATTTTAAGTTTCAGGTACAGGCTCGGGTCCTAAGTAAATATTGCATTTGTCTCTTTTTGTTTCAATAAAACGGTAAGGGTCCTACTTTCTTGAGTTCCAAATATTTGTTGTGAAGTAAAGCTTTCAGGCACACATAAACACCCTGTGAAGTTTAAGCATGACACAGACGTTGGTTACTCCATTTTTTTAAAAACTGTGGCATAGAAAAAATGCTTGCAATCATCACTACTCTTTAGCTCAGAATTTTTTTCTCACGCCAAATGGAAACCTAGACCCATTAAATAGTCACTGCCTATTCCCTCCTGTGTGCATAGATTGTGTTGCGTTTATCCATTCATCTGATGTTGGACATTTGGGTTCTTTCCACCTTTTGGCTATCATGGACAGTGCCACTGTGAACACGGGTGCATAAATTTTTGTTCTCCCACCCGAACTGAATTATTTCAGGTATAGCGTAAGAGTAGCAGTGCTGACATGTGGTACTTCCACGTTTAACTTATTGAGTAACAAACTGTGTTCCACAGCAATGACACCATTTGGCATTCCCAACAGCAGTGCATGATGGTTCTACTTTCTCCATTATCCTCACCGACACCTGCTGTCTTCCACTGTGGTCATTATGGCCATCCCAGTGAGTATGAAGTGCTATCTCATTGTGGTTTTGATTTGAGTTTCCCTGATGACTAAGGATGTTGAGCACCTTTTTACATGCCTGTTGGCGATAAGTGTATCATTTCTGGAGAAATGTCTTTTCGAATTCTTTGCCCATTTTTTATTTGAGTTGTTTGTCTTTTTGTTGTTCTGTTGTAAGAGTTCTTTATATCATCTATGTATGATATATGTAATCTTTATAATTTATATAATACATAATACACATAATCTATATAATCTTTATATAATCTAGACTCTTATCAGAAATGTGATTCACAAATATTTTCTGCTATCCTGTGAGTTGTGTTTTCCCTGTCTTGATAGTATTCCTTGATACATAAAAGTTTTTAATTTTGATGAAATCCAACCTACCTATTTGTTCTTTGTTGTTGTCATATCTAAGAAATCTGCCAAATCCATCATCATGAATATTCATTCCTGTGTCTTCTTCTAAGACATTGATTATTTTAGGTTTTATGCTAAGGCTGTTGATCCATTTTGAGTTAACATTTGTGTGTTTTGTGAGGCACGGGCTCAATGTTGCTCCTTTGCATGTGGGTTTCCAGTTGTTGCAATACCATTAGTGAAAGACAGTTCTTTATCCATAAACGGGTTTGGCACCCTCATCAAAACTCAATTAGCTGTAAATATATGGGTTTATTTCTGAACTCTCAATTCTGTTCCATTGGCCTATATGTCTATCCTTATGCCAATACCACACCAAAGATTTGTAGTAAGCCTTGAAGTGTCATCTGGAAAGTGTCAGTGTTCTAAATTTGTTCTTCCTTTTCCAGATTGTTTTGGCCTTCAAGGTCTCTTGCAATTCTAAATGGAATTTAGGATGAACTTTTCCATTTCTTCAGAAAAGGCTGTTAGGATTTTGATAGGGATTATACTGAACTTGTGGATCCCCCTGGGGAGAATTACCATCCTAATAATATTAAATCATCCAATCCATGAACATGATCTATCTTTCCACTTTTTATGTCTCCTTAATACCCTTCAGCCATCTTTTACAGTTTTCAGTGCACAAGTGTTGCCTTAAGTATTTTATTATTTTGGATGCTATCATAAATGGAATTGTCCTCATTTGTAGATTATAGTGGATAGAGTTAAACCGATTTTTGTGTATTGATGTTGTTTCCTCAAGCTAGCTAGACTCATTAATTAATTCTATTACTTGTTTGTGGATTCTTGAGGATATTCCACATGTCAGATCATGTCATCTGCAAATAGATTTACTTCTTCCTTTCCAATCTGAGTACCTTTTATTTCCTTTTCTCACTTAATTGCTCTCGCTAAGAGAACTCACAGTTGAATAGAAGAGGTAAGAGTAGATATCCTTGTCCTGTTCCTGGTCTTGAGAAGAAATATTTAGTCTCTGTCTGTTAAGTACAATGCTGTCTGTGGGGTTTTCACATGTGCCTTTTATCAGGCTCAGGAAATTCCCATTTGTTATGGACTGAATTGTGCTCATCCTAAATTCATATATTGAAGCCATAACCCTTAATGTGACTGCATTTGGAGATAGGGCCCTTCAGGAGATAATTAAGGTTAAATGAAGCCATAAGGATAGGTTAATCCAATAGGACAGGCCATCCAACAATAAGAGACACTAGAGTTCTCTCTCTCTCTCTTTCTCTGCATGTACACACAGAGGAAAGGTCATGTGATGAGAACACAAGAAGTTGGCCATCTGCAAGTCAGAAAGAGAAACCTCACTAGAACCAAACATGATGACAAATTGACCTTGGACATCGAGTCCCAGGAACTTTGAAAAAATAGGTTTATATTGTTTAAGCCACCTAGTCCCTGGTATTTTGTTATAGCAGTCCTGCCAGGCCAATGTACCATTTATTCTTAGAGGTTTTTTTGTTTGTTTGTTTTACTTTGCGTTTAGTGTTTCTTTGAACCATGGAACAGGTTACATTTTTGTCAAATGCTTTTTCTGTATCAATTTAGATGATCATTTTTTATGCTTTATTTTATTGATATATTGTATTACACTGATTGATTTTTCAAATGTCAAACCAACCTTGCATTCTCAGGATAAATCCCAGGTGGAGTATGTACACATGATTTATAATCTATTTAATATATTGCTAGGTTGGATTTGCCGGTATTTTATTAAATATTTTTGCAGCTATATTCATAAGAAATATTAGTCTGTTTTCTTTGTTTGGTAACAATAGAGATTTTAGAATTCAGAGGGTAAAGAACAAAGACAGACTGTGTTCCAAATTTCCTAACCAACCAACCAGGGAGATTTCTTCAAATGACAGGACAAGGCAGAAAGAGTGAGAAAAGGTATACTGGATTTCATGTTTATCTTTGACACTTACTTTTAAGGCTTCCTTAATCCATTCTATCCCATTTATAAAATTAAGTTTTGAATTGGCTAAAGAGCCAGAAATTAAGCTTTGTAGCTGTGTGAGATCTGCTGTAATGCTGACATCAGGGGAAGAATGCACCTTTGTATGGACTGACTTTCTCCATCCACTTTGTTCCTTTGTATTTAAGGAATGGTCTATGAAAAGCCTTTTAAAACTAACATGGGCCTGACTCATTATGTTTGCCAAAGTCAGATTCCAGTAAATGTTAGGATTCCTTTTCTAATCACTACTGTAACTGGAATTAGCAACTGAAGCGAGATGCTAGCACTGCCAACATTTCTGAGGTCATAACGACAAGGTATTATTGACTTAATTCCTCCAATGCAAATTGTGTACACACACACACACACACAACATAAAAACACGTAAACGTACCTCTGTGTGTGTGTATGATTAAGCAAAACTCTACTTTTGCATTATGAGATAGTTCACAGAGACCATCTGGATAGCTCAGGTCTATGACATTGTGGTACTGGGTTAAAAAATGAAATAGGATGTGGAAGTCACTTTGCCATCTTATGTTGCCTGTTTGCCCCTTTCATAGTAGTTGTGATATAGATTTGAAGCCGGACATCTTATGGGTTCCCAATGGGCTGTTTGGTTTTCTTCTTGCAAGCTACAGATGAATGTACTTTGGTACAGAGCTGGAGGAAGAGTCTCTCCACCACCCTTCCCACTGAGGAAGGGGCCCCGAGCTCCCAGTGAGAGCCTTACTGTTCAGGCAGCCACACCCCTCCTCACTTTCCATCTGGGTGCCTCCCCACAAACTAATCTCCTTTCCATTTCCTGCTGAACTTTGCGATTGCCTAGTCCCTGCCAGTGTTACCCCACTTCCTCTATTTGGAGGTACTCCTCTACCCTTTCCTAATTCGCCCTCATGACGTGTGTCATACTTTTCTACACCAAGCTGTCACTAATCCGCTTTCCTCATGTAGGGAGGTAGAGAGGAGAGTCTGGGTGGTGCTTTGTCTGTCCAGTAAAATAAGCAAATTTGGAAGAATGTATAAGGCTGAGGATGTTGTCTGGGGCAGGGAGGCTGTACAAGAGTGTCTAAGGTCATGTCTCCATCAGGGTTTTAGAAACACTGTCAGCCTTCTGAGTGGGAAAAGCAAGAGGTGTTAGGATTCAGTGGTAGATGGGGTGTAGACCGTGAGCCAGGTGGGATGGAAACATCTGGAAAACTGGTTTCTAGAGACTAGGTTCAGCCACCTTGTGAGGTGCTCAGAGGCCAGGCTTCAAACCCCAGAGGTGTAAGCTCTGATGTAAACAAAGGGTTTGGAGGACAGGATGGGACTGAGATGGGACCCAGGATCACTGTCCACAGACTAGTGTGCACAGGGCAGGGAGAAGCAGCCACTGGGGACCCAAACAAGAACTTCCCATTTAGCCCAGTTGGGAGAGTGATGATACTAAAGTCTGCCTACTTGGGTGGGAAGAAGGGAATGGTTGCAGAACTTTAAGTACTGGGTATCTCAGTGAAAACTGGTTTAAGAACTAAGAATGGGCTAGGGAGCAGACATTTGGGTATAGATGATTAAGTGAATTTGAAGAAAGTAGTGGGAAAGATCCAGTATTGTGTCAGGAAAAGAGGCCCACTGATCACCGAGTTTGGCTACTCTGTCCTTTGATGTCATTTCCAGGTCAAGGGTGAAGGTATCAATTTTGTCAATGCATCTCAAAGTAACCACATCCTCAGAAACAAATTCATGATATACAAACTCCAAAGATACCAAATTATAATCCAAGAATAGGGAGTTTTTTGTTAACTTACAATAAGAAGTATTTCTTTCTGGTGATATTCATGCATGTTGCCCAAATTAGTAGCCATCAGCTATGATTAGGGCACAGCATAGTGGAGGATATTTAAGCACCCTGCGAAAACTCTCAGGACAATTCCTGGTACTATGTAAGTCTCTTGCGTGTGAATGTCTGCCCAATCCCTTCTATCTGGGCACTGCTGAACAAACACCCACTCATATCTGGCCCCCTCTTCCCTTTTGTAAGCCGTCTTCTCAGGTACGTCACTGCCATTGGCTGTACTACTGATCCTTCGTCTGATTCCTGCATGGCCTGGCCTGGCTCCGTATTGCGTTGCTTTATGGATGCCCCATCTCCTGAAGACTGCTTCAGAACCATCATCTCCATTAGGTGAGAATTCCGATAATTTAAACTTGGAAGCTCCCCTTCAGTCTGAGCTATTTTAACTTCTCTGTATCGACAGGTGGGCAAAATGAGACAATGGTCTGACAACCTGTATCCTCCCAAGACTCTCTATCTTCAATAATTTTAACAAATGGTCCGATGGAGAGACGGACCAAAAAAGCCCATAAACTTGAAATGAAGGGACCATGCGGCACCCACTAATGTTTTTGACTTTTGTGAACTCTCGTTTTGCTGTCACTTTATTTTTGTGTTATATTATCACATTAGAACAAGAATGCTCGGGGCATCATGGCTTACTCTGCCTCATTGGGCCTCCATTCCAGAGATTCCACAGACACTTCCCACCCTGGCAGGATGCAGAGACTTGACCTGAAAGTACATGAGGACCATCGACAGGAAGGCAGACCCATCATTTGGGAATCTTGACAGAATGCGGATTCTGAATCTGTCTAAGGTCTGAGGTGGGGCCGGGGATCTGCATTTGTAGCTAGCTCCCAGATGACAGAGGTGCCACTTGTCTGTGGACCTTGAGTGGCACAGCTCCAGTGGTTTGGAGAGTCAGTCTCCTGAGTGATTACCTCAGTTTCCTCCATTGTCAGCTTTGTGGCCTTATGCAAATGCCTTCGCCTATGTGTCTATAGAGCAGGAATACTTCTTACTTCCCAGGCTCTTGTGAAGATGGAAATCATTAATATTTAGTGCCTTTGATAGTGTCTGTCACTTCCTTCCTGCCTCGACCTTTCTTTCAAGCCCCCTCTGAGTCCCTCTTCGGGCCAATCTCTGGCTTCCAGTTCTGGATGTCCCCACCGGAAGATATGGTGCAGCTTTCCCAGGGTTTTTTTCTTTCATTTAAAAAATAATATTTATTTATTTTTGAGAGAAAGAGAGAGAGAGAGAGAGAGAGCACAAGTGGGGGCAGGGGGCAGAGAGAAAGGGAGACACAGAATCCGAAGCAGGCTCCAGGCTCTGAGCTGTCAGCACAGAGCCCGATGTGGGGCTCGAACTCACAAACTGTGAGATCATGACCAGAACCAAAGTTGGATGCTTAACCAACTGAGCCATGCAGATGCCCCCCCACCCCCAGGGTTTTTTCAAAGGCATTCAGTCTGCTCAGGCACCAGCTAGCTCCTTGGTTTGTCCCCAGCTCCTGTTCTCAATGGGAAGTCCCCCTTCCTCTGGCCCCTGGCTCACAGTTCCCAAAGCCTAGGTTCCTCCTGGGCCTCAGAATCCTGAGTGCACCTGGCTTGGACCCTCACCACCTACAAATACTATTGAAAAGTGCCTCATCTTAGTGACATCATTGGAAGAGGTCAGACGACGACCTTTCTCCCACCACCGCAGGGCTGCTGTCTGGAGACAGTAAGAAAGTCTGGCTTCCAAACTGAATGGAGTTCGTGCTTATTTTGGAGAAGACGTCTCCTTCTCCGGGTGATCTGCCCCCCTGAGAAGTCAGCTAGAGGCCTGCGCTTTCCCAAAAACGGACTGACCCGGTGGCACCCTGGGAAGTGGTTCCTTTCTGGCATTTAAAGACTACCCTAATTTCGTTGCCACGTGCGATGTGCAATCCCAGATTGTTGAGAAGAGCTTTGGCCACAGGTTTCCTGTGTACGGGGAAGAGACCAGAGCCTGGCCTTGCTGTTTGAGAGAGAGCAGGACGTTCTTGTGTAGAGAACAAGGGGAAATCATCGAGTTGTCCATGATTACCAAAGGATATGTAAGAAATATGTTGTCTAAGGTGGAAATTGCTACCCTTGGGTAACAGGAAAAGGCTGGCCATTACATTGTAAGTAGGAAATGGGAGGTAATGAAATAGATGCCTGCACCCAGCGCAACCTCGATAAGCAAGTTTTCGTCACACCTTGTCGATTCATCTTCTCAGATGGCTCTCCTCTCAGGCATCGAAACTCTGTCTCTAATACCAATCGGTGAAAAGAACAAAGAGATTTGCCCAGCTGTCGCCATTGTTATCGGAGGCTAATACCAAAAGGGTGCTACTAAAAGATCCCCGCAATGTCCTCTGAATTGGAAAAGGCACCTTAAGGGATCCAAGCTGAGTTGCTGGTGTCCGTGCTCCTGACTTCCCAAATGCCGTGAGTTCTGACGGCCTTTGGAAGTCACGGGGAAGTCACTGCATTCAAGGCTTAATGGGCTCAGGCTTCCAACAGTCCCGCGGGCACGGAGAGGTCATTGCAAAAATGTTTTCCCTGTGTGTGGGTTACCGCTCACCTCCCTAAAGGGCTGGGGAGCACTTTAACCATAATGCCTGGTTTGCCCCAGCCTGCTGACTCCTGGTAAGATTTCTGGTGAGAAATTAAGCACAAGGAATGGTGTCCCCAAGCTATGGGAGGAGCAAGTCAACTGTAAGTCTCCTGAGAGCATACGGCTATACTCACAGGAGGTCCGTTCAGAGTAATGGTTGTTACAGAATCCATGCTAGCAAATGCCATAGAGATCACCTCCTTATTTTGCAGCTTTAGAGCCTGGGTCTCAGAGGTGGAAAGTCCTTGACTGTACAAGTTAGAAACCGAGTGGGAACAAAGGCTCCTGACCCCTAGGCTGGTGGATGGGGGGGGGCACGAACCCTGAAGTCACATCCCCAACCGGCCCCTCCTCTGCTATCACAGCTGTTATAAAGTGCCGTGTCCAGGGGCACCTGGGTGGCTCGGGCAGTTAAGCGTCTGACTCGTGACATCGGCTCCGATCACGATCTCACAGTTCGTGGGTTCAAGCCCCGCATTGGGTTCTGCACTGACAGCATGGAGCCTGCTTGAGATTCTCTCTCTCCCGCTGTCTCTCTGACCCTACCCCCCTTGCTCTGGTTCTCTCTCCCTCTCAAAACAAGTAAATATAAATATCTCTTAAAAAAATAAATATATAAAGTGGGGTGTCCAGTGGAGAGATGGGAGTGAGGTCTCCTAGGTACCCAGTTCTGGGGCTGCCATTTTGGGGGCCGGCAACTTCTGGAATGACGCGGTGCACAGCCCCCAGGACCGGGTACGACGCAGGAACACCTGTGATCCGGTCCAGCTCACACACACCAAAGTCGCAGGGTCCCCAAGCATGACACAAATGGGTGGGGTGAGCCCCTGCCGGGCAACAAAATCCACGGGCTCGGAGCCCGGGCCTGGGTTTTTTTTTTTTTTTTACAGCAGAGGTATGGAAAAGCTACGGAAGCCTCAGGGCCAAATCGAGCCCCGTATGATCTGTGCCCAGCCTTCTAGTCAGAGAAGGGGAAGTTTGGGCCAAAGTGGGAAGTGGTTTTCCCAGTGTCACTCAGAGCATCATTGGCCGAACCAGGGTGGGGACCGAGGGCTTCTAGGTGCAGGGCCTGCTCTCTCCCCCCACGATGCCTTAAATGGTAGCGAAAACAGTGCTGTGGGGAAAGGCGGGTGCAGGGGCGGCTGGAAGAAGAGACCGATGGCCAGTAGCAGAGAAGGCCTCTGGCAAGCTGGAGCACAGTGGGACGGTTGTCACGGGGCACGCAGCTGGCGTCTCCCTGAACCTGTAGGAAGTGATTTCGATTCCTTGTCTGTCTCTCTCTTACACACACACCCACACACGCGCGCACGTGTGCACCTTTCTGTTCACCTCTGACCCTTCGTCCTCGGTAGACCAGCGCTCTGCGCACCCCACTGCCGTGGCGGCACAATTCCCAAGCCCGGCCACCCCCAAAGCCCTCCCGATGCCGCCTCCAAACAGAGCCACCCCCCCCCACCCCGTTCAGACACGTCAGTCCCTGATTCGCACCCGTGGCTGCAGGCAGAGACATCTGGGAAATGGGACGAGGAATGTTGTAGCTCGGGATCCTGGAAGCTGAGCTGAGAGAATTAGAAATGAACCCCGCAGACGCATCGGTAGGTGTTGCTGTGGTTTGGGGGTCTGTGTCCTTCCCCCCACACCCCAGACAGCATCGCCAACCCCATGTGGCCAGAGGCTCTATGTCTCGGTCTTCACCGCTCGCTCCCCAGGAGCCCCGGGCCCTGGAGGAGGGAAGCAGGGGTGAGGCCATAGCCTTGCTCAGCCCTGCCCCTGTGTGCTCCGGGCCCTGACAGCAGATTCTGGGCCACCCTGCTCTCCCCAAAGCAGCTCCTGCAGCAACAGGTGTGGGGCTCCCTCTCTATTGCACGGGAGCCAGTGTGGGGTGTGTGATGTCCGGCAACGGGGGACAGGACCTCTTCCCTTCCGTGCCTTGTGCCTTTGTCTCAAAATAACTTCAAACTCCACCTGGAACACGGGCTTTGAAGTTCACGGTCCCTGAAGCGTCGGGGGAAGGGGAAGCGTGTGAACTGAGGACCCAGGAGTCAGGCTGCCTCCCCTGTGTGGTCAGAAAGCAAGCTGCACTGTGCACAGGAAGTCCTCCTTGCGCGAAGCTTGGAGGGGGCCGGCCTGGTTCCAGCTGCTTCCAGAAACCTCTTCCCTAGTCCTTGCTCTGCCCTCGGGTCCGGCGGTCTTTCTCTTGCCCTCCTTTGTTAGGGCCCCGCCGGGGCTCCCCGTGGGTGGAGACTGACTTGGGGTGAGCCCACCCCAGCCTGCTTGCTCCCTGATGTACATGGGGCAGGCCCTCGCTCCCGATGTCCTGCCTCCCCAGCCGACACGGCGTCCGTGACTTCCCAATCCTGTTCCAGCAACTGGGTCCTTCAGTGAGTGAGGGGACCCTGGGTGGAGAGGGGACATGGATGGACCCACGTTGCCCCATGGGCCTCATCAGATGGGTGAATTGGGGAGGTTTTGCTCACATAGAATTTGGTTGAGGTTTTAGCAATTAAATGACACGTACCCATGTGTCTTGATCACAACTGCTGTCACCGAGGTCCCTGGACATCTGTGCCAGGGTCTGAAATGGCAGGAAACGGTGTTTGAGGTCATTAGAAGGTCGTGGAGGGGCTGAGGTGCTGGTGGGGGGGGGGGATACACTTGCTGCTCCCAGCGGCCTTTATACTGCGTCTGTGAGCCATGACCTCAGAGGGGCCCGGGGGAAAACTGGGGAACCACAGGGAGAGATAAGGGGGATTTTGTGACTCCTAATATCTGGGAACAGACCAATGCCAAGGGGAAAAGATACATGGGGCGAGGCACATCCAGAGCGGCCGTGATGGGCGAGGTCCCCTCCTGTTCTCTGTGCCGCAATCATGACACTTCCGAGCCACCTAACAGAGCCCTTCCACGGGGCACTTCTCAGTGACTGGCCCATCTCCCAAGCTCCCTTTTGTGCTAAGACGAGTTTGGGGGGCCCCAGAGGGCGCAGTGGTGGTGGCTGCTGTTCAGAAACCTGGAGCAGCCGATGGACCAGAGCCTCCCTCCGGGGCACGCGTCGCCTGAGGCTGGAGGTCCCGGATGAAACACTCAGACAAGCACCTCGGTCACTTGAACCCAATTCCTGTAGCTGAGCACGTGCTCACTCGCGCTGGTCCCGATCACCTTCTCCAGGGACTTGAGGATGAGGACTCGGCCCAACCTTGGCCTCCAGCAGACAACAGGAGATGGGCAGCCCCCTCCCCTCGCCCAACCCAGCGAGGCTGTGTCCAGAGCCGATAAAAGTAGCTAATGTCTATTTAGTGGCAGCTGTGAGCTAGGCAAAGCGAGAATCTCACAACCTCATCTGCCAGACCTAGCGCAGCTACCCGTTTTACAGACGGGGAAACCGAGGCCACATCCTAGACAGTGGTCTCCGGGGACCCTCCCCCAGCCACTGGGGTCTGACGTCCTACGCCTGACTCTCTGAAGCCCTTTCTCAGCCTGACGCTGGCAAAGGAAGACAGCTCGTGTGAGGGACCAACAGGGAATATGCGAGAAGGAGGAAAGAGAGCCCTGTTGAGACCAGACACAGGAAGACACAGGAAGACACAGGAAGCTCTGCCCCAGCTCCTGGGACAGAGAAGGTGCCCAGTGCTGGGCGCTGCACCGTGTGTAGACCACAGGACTGGTACGTGGCTGGCTGGGTATGAGGCGGGGGCGGGGGGTGCAGGCGCATGTGGAAAAGCCAAGAATAGCAGAAAGGCTGTGCTCTCGAGCCAGGGAGGAGAACCCAGATCCCACCGCGTTAAGCAGAGGCTGCTGGGAGGAAACAGAGGCAGCTGGTGGAGACCAGGAGTCCTCCAGGGCTGGGCAGTTCCCCTCGTGTAGCAGCCAAGGTGCGGATGTGGTTTCCAGCTCTCTGGAGGCCCCAGAAGATGTGTATCCTGGCCTCATGCGTGCTTGATTCAGAGATAAGCACTGGGCTGGAACCGGAGGGAAGGCGGGAGGGGGGCCAGGGGCAGATTCCCTGGTGCCCCACACCTTCCCTGCCCTCCCCCTCCCGTCTGGCCCGGTGCACCTGCCCAGCTGAGTCTCGCTGGCCCGAGCCTGTGCCGTGACCACAGGCAGAGACCTCTTACTGTCCCTGCCACCGTGAAGGCACCGGCTGTCTGTGCTTTGGGAAAGTCCCTAGATGCAGAACGGAGGAACTGGGCCCGAGGCGCACCAGTGCACGGGGACACGGTGCCCTCTTTCCCCAGCCTTGTTCCTTCCACACCTGCCTTGAGTCTGATCGGTCGGCCCCCCCTCGGTTGCCTGAGCTTCCCTGTCATTCCTGAGCCGCAGGTCGGGGCAGGGCTCGGCCTGCCTTGGCCTCTCTCTGAGCTGGGGCTCCGCTCTGGCCTCGCTCATGGGCTCTGAGGGCCCAGCCCCAGGCCGCCCCTCTGGGCCCTCTATCCTCCCACTCCCCTGTTTGATCGGCAGCGTTTCTCCCCCGTCCAGGGTAACCTCAAAGGTGGCACCGTCTCTCCCTGCCCTTGTCATCGCCAGCATCCCCCACAAGAGCCCTTGCTGCAAACCAGAAATACTGGAACCCTCCTTGCCCACCTCAGCCACCACAGCCAGCGGCCAGTGCGCAGGCCTCTCCTCGCACTGGGCTCTGGGACACGGGAGGCAGATGAGGCCTGTGCCCCAGGGTGGTTGCTGCATTTTCTACCAGATGCCGAATGTCTCTGAGCCAGGACCCTTGGGAACCAGTATGAAATGCAGCCTGGAGGGGCCCCTGGGGGACTCAGTCGGTTAAGCATCCAACTTCGGCTCAGGTCATAATCTCGCGGTTTGTGAGTTCGAGCCCCGCGTCGGGCTCTGTGCTGAGAGCCTGCTTGGGATTCTCTCTCTCTCCCCTCTCTCTCTGCTCCTCCCCAATGTGAGCTCTCTCTCTCTCTCTCAAAACAAAACAAAATAAAACAAATTAAAAACTTGTCGTTACCAAGCAGACTATTTTCCAGATGATGGGGACACAATGGTGTTTATTACGTGAAGGAAAGGAAAAAAGGAACGAAGGAAGGAAGGAAGGAAGGAAGGGAAGGCTGGCCAACTGCTATACTCTGGTTGACTGACTTAGCTAGGAGTGCACACAGCTAGCTGGAGGAAGAGGGACACACGGGGTGCGGTGGCAATGATCAGGCTCACGTTGTCCTTCACTGCAGACTGCTCATATCTTCTCCCTCCTACACACAGATGCTGCAAAATCATAAGTATGCACTTCATTAATCACAGTTGTCCTTAATCAGATACCACGATTTAGGTGTGCAATTTTCTTTTAGAAATATTTCTTGTTCTTAATTCTTCTTTGATGTTTATTTATTTTTGAGAGGGACAGAGACAGAGTGCGAGCAGGAGAGGGGCAGAGAGAGAGAGGGAGACACAGAACCTGAAGCGGGCTCCAGGCTCCGAGCTGACAGCACAGAGCCCGACGCGAGGCTCGAACTCACAAACCATGAGATCATGAGCTGAGCTGAAGTCAGCCGCTCAACAGACTGAGCCACCCAGGTGCCCTTCTTTTATAAATATTAATACAAGTTTTGTTTTGTTTTTTTAACATTGTGAAATAGAGAGTTTAGCCTTAAAAAAAAATACTAAACTATTTCAGTGCCCGAAATTATTAATGGCATTAAAAAATTTCTATTAGGGACATCTGGGGGCCTCAGTTGCTTAAGTGCCCGGCTCTTGATTTTGGCTCAGGGCATAATCTTGGCTCAGGTCATGATCTCACAGCTCATGGGCTCCAGCGTTGGGCTCTGCGCTGACAGTGCAGAGACTGCTTGAGATTCTCTTTGTCCTTCTCTCTTTCTCAAAATAAATAAATAAACATTTTAAAATTAAGTAAGTTTTTAAACAACTCTTTTTTAATGCTTGTTTTTGAAAGAGAGAGAGAGACTGAGTGTGAGTGAGGGTGGGGCAGAGAGAGAGGGGGAAAGGTATTTATTATGACGTTCTAAAGAGGGGGAGACTGAGGCTCAGGGGTGCGACGCCTTGCCCTGCCCACCCCTGCTGAGCGGCAGAAGGCCAATCAGAACCCCCCCCCCCCGGCTGGCGGGGTCTCCCCCCAGGCACCACCCCTGGCCGCCTGGCTGCCTTCCACTGCTCGAGAACGCAGGGCCGAAAGTAATCTTGGGTAAGAGATTTCTGGCCGCGGCGGGCTGTTGCATAAGCTGCTGCTTGGTCAAGCCGTCGAGCGTTTTTGCTGGCTGGCGCTGGGCACACCGTCCTTGCACAGCAGACCCTGCACAGATAGGGAGGGATTTGCGTAGTTCCTCGGTCAGTTTGCACACATTCCAACCCGACCCAGGTCTCAGGTCACGAAATCACTCGCGGACCGCAGAATTCGGCGAAAAGCAATGGTCCCTCCGCCTGCTGCTAGCTCAGTGGCTGGGTGCAGCTCCTCGGGGCGGTCAGGGAACATTCCATGTTGATCCACAGAATGGACAACGGTTAGGACTCCGACTTCTGGAGGCACAAAGACCCCAACCCCAGCTCCGTCATCTTCTGTGTAGGTAACTTCACTTCTCTGAGCGCCAGTGTGCACATAGGGACAATACGTCCTAAAGGATATATTTTGAAGGGCGCCGTGGAAGCGAAAGAAGGTGAGGAATGCCAGATGCCAACAAGTACAGACCGTGGGTCCTCCGTACCAGAGCCGTTGGAATACAGGGTGGTGTCTGGGAAGCACCTCGCCATGAGACAAGACCTGGAGACCAACCTGTCACTCTCTTGGAGAATCATTTTATTTACTTGCTTCTTCTCCCGTGTGAAGCGTGACTGACGTAATTATTTTTGGCAACATCTCTTGTTTGTAAGAGGATGGCACGAATGCACGCGGGCCTCGTGGTTCACCTCACCTCCCGGGTCTCATGTCTCCTTCTACAAAATGGCGGGCATTGGCCGGCTGTGTTCAAAGTCCCCTCCGTGGTGGATGCTGCTGTGGGGTCTGTCTGCAGTCAGTGTGTGAGAAGCATGTGTGGAAATGTCTGAGCTGATATCAGAGGAAGCACAGAACGTGTAAGCAGTAGGAGGAGAGCGTGACACCCAGGGAGGGACAGGAGACACAACAGGGTCCCCTGATGGGCCCCACTGAGCTGGGTGCACCTGCAAATTCACAAGGCTGATGCACCCAGACGTGACAACTCTCCCGGAGAAGAGCACACAGGCCAAGAGGAGGGCTTCTTGTCTTCGAGTCTCTTTTTCTTGATGTTTATTTATTTTTGAGAGGAGAGAGAGAGAGAGAGAGAGAGAGAGACAGAGAGCACAAATGGGGGAGGGGCAGAGAGAAAGGGGGACAGAGGGTCTGAAGCAGACTCCCCACTGACAGCAGAGAGCCCGATGTGGGGCTCGAACTCATGAACCATGAGATCATGACCTGAGCCAAAATCCAGAGTCGGACGCTTCACTGACCAAGCCACCCAGGTGCCCCGGTATTCTGTCTTTTAAACAATATGTTACTGTGACCAAAACAAAGACCTCACTCTTATGTCTTTGCTTCCCCCCCTTCTTAGGAAACTGCCTTAAATTTGTTTCAAGTCCTTTCTAAGATTCTGTGAAGATATTCAAACACGTCTGGTTCCCGAAAGACAGACACTAGCACTTTAAGAGGACGGTGTCTTCTGAAAACACACAGTCAAGTTCAGACAGTTGCCTATCGATGAGGGACACCTGTGCTCTGGTTACCGCACGACGTTCAGAGCCGGTCTTTTGCAGCTCTCCGTCCAGCCATGTGTCTCTCCCTGAAGGCACAGAAGGACACGGCTTCTGCTCTAACAAGACGGTGCAATCCTTCCCCTGGTGGCTCATCCCATGTCCCAAGGTCAGAAAGGACCCAGGCCACTTCGGTGGCTGTAGAGAGAGGCGGGGCCTGGCTTTAATCAGTGCCAATGACGTCATGAAGGAACCCAAGGCCAAGGTGGGGAGGGGCTGCTGACAACCCGGGAATCTGAGGGACTTCTCCCGTGCGCATCAGAGGAGCTGGTGGGGACCGGGACCGGGTGGGGACCGGGACCGGGACCGGGTGGGGACCGGGTGGGGCTGGGCCGCGCCCAGGCCCTGTGCACCGGCCTGTGTACCAGTGAGAGACGAACCCCCACCGTGCGTCCTTACTTCCCACTCGACCTCCATGAACTGAAATGTGGCTTTTGCCAGAAACCTCAGCCCGGGCGCTGCCAAAGGTCTTGG
Organism: Puma concolor; assembly: GCF_028749965.1. NCBI lineage: Eukaryota > Metazoa > Chordata > Mammalia > Carnivora > Felidae > Puma > Puma concolor. Next base: position 105,667,222 of record NC_141668.1, read on the forward strand.
GTGATGTCACAGTGTCATCTGCAGCTACGCAGCCCTGATTTTATGCGATTGATCTTTGTTTTCCCTGGCATTTCAGGACAGTTCCCCTTTTACCAGCCCCCTGCCCCCGCCCCAGCACATCTAATCCATCAGCGCGTTCCCACAGCTGCCCACACCTATGCATCCTGTCCCCACAGGAAACCCCTGTCCCTTCCCCGGGGTCCCCTTCCACCTGGTCCCCTCTCTTACATGTTTGCACTGCATTTGGTTCCCCCCAAGGCAATGGCCATGCATGTCTGCTGGTCATGGCAGGCCCACCTACCACCCTTGGGCACCCCCATTCTCAGACTACACCCTCTGTCGCCCCAGCCGGCCTAGGAGCCCCGGCTGAGGTCCCTGCCGGCTCCCACATCCTGGCTTTTGCCACTGCCCTCGCCCTGGGCCTCCTCACTGCCATTCCCGGGGCCTGAACGGTGGCTCCGTGGCTCAGGCAGTTCGTTGGGGGTGGTCCCTCAAAGAGGTGATGGCCTGAGGGGCCCCAGCCAGCTGTCCTTCCAGGCTGCACACGTCATCAGGGCCTGCTCTTCTGTCCCTGTCCACGTGTTCTGAGAGGTGGACTCTGCCCTTGTGCAGACGGGGTCCGGGGCCCCCAGATGCACCCCAGCGCTCACAGCCCCACCAGCCTCGGGGCGCTGCTCTGTAAGGGCTGCTGGGGGGTGGGAACAGGGGAGACCTCCTCTCCTGACCTCGGCTTTCCCCTGGGACCCCAGGGCTTGTGGCCAGGCACCTCCTGAGCTCCTGCCGCACTCCTGACCCCTTCTGGGCGGCACAACATCCTCAGGGGCACAAAAGGTCCCTGAGGCCTGGCTGTTGCTCTCACGGCCCCTCCCGCCGCCTTCCTCCTCACACTCGTGGACCCGGGCACGTTCACTGCCCACGGGCCATCCCGGGCACTCCACGCCACGTCTACTTGTGCTCCACTGGATGCCGGGTTCCCGCAGGGATGCCGCCGTCCTGCGCCCAGAGCCACAAACTGAAACACCTTTCTAGTAAGTTCCCAGCGTTACCAGTGGGATACGGGGAACAGACAGCTAGCTGTGGCACTGGGATGAGGGGAGAGAGGACACGGGTGCTGTGGGGGGAGGCTGTGGAGGGGCTATGGCTCAAACCTGGGGGTCCCTCTGTCCGTCCCCTGCCTTCTGTCCGAGGCCCCGTCCACGGGAGGGGGCCCTGGCCTCCACCCGCAGCCCAGCCCTGACGACCCGGGTGTAGACAGGCGGCCAGGAGCTGCTGCCCCATCCCCTGGGGGCACATGCAGACGGGCACGACCCCCACCTGGTCGCAGGGGCGGCCCGCCCTCCCCACACCCTCCACCTGGCCCCACGGAGGCTTCCCCCACAGACCACTTCTCTGCCTGGAGGGACCTCACCTCCCTCCCCGGCAGGCAGGGGTGAGTCACACCGACTTCAAACACGGCCCCAAATGTCACCCCTCTTTGAACAGCGCCCCCTCTTCCTGGCCCGCCCACCCCCGCCCTGAGCAGGCATGCCTGAGGTCTCCCCACCGGCTGCAGGGGTGGGACCTGCTCCCCGCTGGGAGCCAAGTCAGCCAGGACAGCCCCGGCCCAGAGAAGCGGAAGCTGACACAGACGCTCATCCAGTGTCAGGCCTCAGTTTCCCCACCAGGCCTGCCGGCGCACACGGTTTGTCCCCAGGCCGGGACTGGTTTCTGCAAGGCCTCGGGCACCACTGCCACCTGCTGGCCATCTACCCCTTGGGCAGGCTGGGCTCACGGGCACACTGTTCCTGTTCTTTCCTTGGGGCAATCAGACACTCACATTCTCCAGTGCCAGAGCCGCGCCTGCATTTGTGGGTGCCGGCAGTACGGGTCTGCCGTCTGGACTTAGACGTCCCCAGAGGAGCGGGGAACACATTGGCAGCCGGCCAATCTCGGCCGGCCGTCGAGACTGGGCTCCGAGGTCCGAAGCAGCCAAGGTTGGTTAGGTAGGGGAGACTCTAAACCTTCAACAGCACTCGGTTTCACTTAGGCCGAAATGAAGACGTCTTACAAATGCGTCAAAGCCACGCCAGCGACACGCTGCCTGGTTTAAATTTCCCTGTGACCCTGTCATCGTCTACAAATGACACGCACCGGCCACGATCGCTCCTTTCCGGGAGCTCTGCCCGTGTCTCCTCATCGTGACCGTTACTCCAGAAAACGATGACCACCTCCTTGTTCTCTGACCCTCACAGCAATGATCTGGGCCCTTAAATGCGGGAATCGAAGCCAGGGGACCTGGTCAGACTGTCTAGAAGAGCCGCCGGGAGGTCATATCGGGTCTGCACGCCTCCCGGACGGGACTGCATCTTCAACAGGAAGTTCTCCTGCCTCTGGCACAGCTCTGCACGCTCGATTTTCCCTCACGTCCTTCTCCGTGCATCGTGACCAAGAGCCTCTGGAAATACTCACTGACCCCAGGGTGGACTTGCTTCCCCAATGCAGAGCCTTGTCCTTTTTCCCCATCTCCAAACTGTTAGCCACGCTTGGATGCCACTGCTTCTGGCATCTGGGGACACCCGAGGCAGCCAGCAGAGGGTTTATGTGAGTGTTCCCTGATCCTCCTGGGAGAAACGGCACAAGGGACTCCTGGGACGGAGGTGAAGTCACCGGGCTCCAGGTCGAAGCCATGAAGGAAAAAGGGAGTCCAGGATGGGCCTGAGCCTCTTAGGAGGGGACATTACTCCAAGGCAAAGTCTTGTCCTGGGACCCCACTTTGGCCCCGCCAGAGCAGGCTCAGGCTCCCCTGTGTAGATCACCAGGGGAGATTCATTCATTCATTCATTCATTCACGTATTCATCAGATAATTTCTGAGCATCTACTGCGGAGGACAATGCCAGGTGCTGGGAATGGGAAGTTGATAAGAGACCATCGGGTTTCTGTTCTCAAAGCATGGGGAGCCTCCCGAGGGAGACGCGGATTGATCAGAACATCACAGAAATGATTGTGTAATCACACCGAGAATGCCACCCAGGAAGATGACATCTTACACAAAAGCACGAAACAAAGGGACTCTATGTGACCGGGGGGATCCACCAGGCCTCCAGAGGAAGGGACCTTCGCACAGCGGAGGGACGGATGAGAGTTAGCTCGGCGGAGAGCAGGGAGAACGCCCCCATAGAAGGAACAGAGGCTCTCCGTTCCCAAGGCAGAAGGACAGAGGCCTCTTTGAGGATCTGAAAGAAGGCATAAGCTGGAGCAGCAGCTCTAAGCTGGGTGTCTCCCACCTGATCCCCAGGGGCCCGGGGCAGGGGGTGGTGGCACAGAGGCCCTGGCTGATTTCTTCCCCAGGGGAGCCCAGCAGACAGCTGCACTCACTGCAGGCCAGGCCTTCCAGTGCTCGAGGAGAATCAGATAAGCAGAGCCGAGGCCCCTCCTTGACAGGGACGTCTGTACCTAGAATGGCGTCCGGAATGCCGTAAGCACTCAACGGGCATTTGTTGACTGAGTGAACGGGAAGGTCCTCTGCCCCAACCTTGGAAGGCGGCCTCCAGTCCGGGGATGCTCCCAGATCCTTCTGAGTTTTCCCTTCACCTCCATTTGTCCCCGGGATGGCTGAGAATGCTTTGGGATTGCTCAAGTCCATGGGTATCAATCGAGCAATTTTTTTTTTTTTTCCCTTGGGGAGCATTAGGAGGCAAGATACAGAGTAAATACACATTGATCCCCCCTCGTCATGTTTTTACACTCTGGTTGTGTGTTCTGTTCTTGCCCCTCCTTGCTGAACACTCTCCCCCTTCCCGTCAGAGAAGTAAGAACGAGGTTTTAGGTCTACCCTGGAGAACCCCAACTCAGAGAGTGACCTATACCCCGTGCTCCCTTTGGACGTGTGGTGCCCTGGAACCATTCCTCATGGCATCAGGGCCAGTGTGGCGTTCACGGCTCCTCGCTGAGGCTCACCGCTGTGGGTACGTTTCCTGTGGGAAGCTTGCAGGGGCCTGGGTCAGGGATTCGGGAGTTATTTGTGGACGTCACCAATCTCCACCTGTTCTATTTTCACGTTTGAAGACTGTATGTGAGAACAGAGGGTGTCAGAGGGGCGAGTCCCTGCGCTGAAGAAAAATACCCGTGAAGAAAGAAGGCGTGAGAGAAGTTTCAGATCCAGTAAGCCTCAAAGGGGCTAAGCACCCGTCTTAAGATCGCACAGATAGCTCTTCAAAGCGGGGATGTAGGCTGAGGTCACGCAGGCTCCAGAGCTTTGTTCCAGTGGCTACTCCGGTAACCTCCAGGGGAAAGAATGATACAGACACAGGTTATTGCACGCTCGTGGCAGGTGGCCGAATACGGGCACAGGCTCCGTGCAAAGCGGCGTGTGTGTGTGTGTGTGCGTCCCCTTGCAACATGATTTTGTGGGGTCTATTCCCCGCCTCTGGAAGCTGGAGCTTCCTGTGAGCGACGACGATGATAATAACGGATACTGAGATGCATGGCAGTGGGATTTTGCAAGCCCCAGAAGCTAAGCCTTGGGAGATCTTGTGATGTTTGCTTTGACCTCTCGAAACTCTGCTCTGAGACCACCGAGTAAGAATGCCTGCCTCATCCTCTGGAGGATGCATGGTCACATGCAAAAAAAAAAAAAAAAATACCAGAGACCAACACCAACTGCTGGACATGTGACCCCAGGGCCGCTGACCTTGCAGCTGGATGAAGCTGAACGGATGAGCTGAGGTCAAACAGCCCAGAAAGCACAGCCCAGCTGGTGCTCCAGACGGTCCTCACGGCCTTGAGCTATGACAACCGGTCACTGTCTGCAGCCACTAATTTCAGAGTGGTTTTTTATGCATCAGTAAGCCACTTAGACATCCCCCGTTTCACACCCCATCCCCTTTTCCACCACCGCACCGTCTTATTCAAGCCCCACAATGACCCTGTGGGTTCTTTTTCCATTTTACAGATGCGGAAACAGGGCCTCACAGAGTTGCTGCAAAGCCATTAAGTAGCAGAGGAAGAGGTTGCACCCGTGTCCACGTGGCCCTGAGGGCCCCTCTTTCCTTGCTGCACTCACTTGTCACACACCATGGACACGGGGTTGGAATGCAGGTCGTGGTGCTGGAAGCAGAGGCTTCCCGATCCATGGCACGCCCTCACCTCTTCTGGTCACAGAACAAAGGCCAGAACTGGGGAGTTGGGGAAAGATACAGGTGCCCTGAGGACACTACAGGAAAAGGATGGGCTTGGACTTGTGTTGGCTTTATTGAGCGGGCGCACATGGTCAAAAGCTACTGTGACCGAGACCCATGCCCTTGGCTCTTCTACAAAGCTAGCACAAACCAAGGGCATCAGAGCGATTCACAAAAGCAGTGGTGGGGGCGGTGCCCGGGTGGCTCAGTCAGGCAAGCGTCCAAATTCGGCTCAGGTCATGATCTCATGGTTTGTGAGTTGGAGCCCCACATCAGGGCTCCACACTGGCAGTGCAGAGCCTGCATGGGATTCTCTCTCTCTCTCCCTCTCTGTCTGCCACTTCCCTACGCGCACTCTTTTGCTCTCTCTCTTTCAAAAATAAATAGACTTGGGGCACCTGGGTGGCTCAGTTGGCTGGGCGTCCAACTTCAGCTCAGGTCATGATCTCACGGATCGTGGGTTTGAGCCCCGCATCAGGCTCTGTGCTGACAGCTCAGAGCCTGGAGCCCACTTCCGATTCTGTGTCTCCCTCTCTCTCTGCCCCTCCCCAGCTCATGCTCCGTCTCTCTCTCTCTCTCTCTCTCTCTCTCTCTCTCTCTCTGTCAAAAATAAATAAACATTAAAAAAATTTTTTTTAAGTAAATAAACTTAAAAAAGAAAGAAAGAACAGCAATGGTGGTGTTTGAATTAGTTATTCACTGCTGCGTAACAGCCATCCCCCAAACTGGGCCGCTTAAAGACAACCAAGGGAGGCTGAAATCTGCAGTGATGCTCTCAGCCGAGGTGGGAGCATGCCTTCTCCCCACGTGTGGCTGATGGCAAGAGGCTTCTGTCCATCATGGGGCAGCTCATGACACGGAATCTTGCTTTTCTGGGGGTGGGGGGGAACGGGAGGGAGGAGGGAGGTAGGACGAGGAAGGAAAGTCAGCATCTTGTATAACTTCATCTCAGAAGCACCATACCATCACGTTACGCTGTGGATCACAGATCATTTGTGCCTGTTGCCATGTGGGGAATGCAGGATGTGGTGCCCTGGGGTTCCTGGAAGGACCGCTTACCCCAGGTCCTATCATCCCTCTGTGCGTCAGCCACACCGCTGTGCTCTGCCCATTCCTTCATGGGAGGAGGAGGTCAGCGAAGATGTTCCAAATGCTTTTGGGACATTGGATGGTCTCTGCCCCCATCAGAGGACACGGATGGCATAACTACTCCTGCCTGACACACAGTGACGACTTACAGGCCTTCCAAGGAGGACACCTCCATCCGTGAAGAACGAACACACATGAAGGTGTAACTGATAATTCACGGCAAAAATAAAAAATATATATAGATGTTATTTGGCTTCATCAAATGACATCATGGGAAATTTCCACGTGTTTCCAAATGTCTGTGACTGTCTGCCAGACTCAAAGGATTGTAACGTTTTCCAAAGGGAAGTGAAGTCATGATTGAGTATCAACTACCTGACAATTCTATAATCACGAGTCTTTCTCCACAAGGGTGTTGTCCCCCCGCCCCCCACCCGCTGGGACTGCCCATTCCGTCACTGGTACTGCGACCTCCCGGATCTCCTGATCACGATCACAGCCTGGACCTATACCCTTGGCCACCCTAAGTAAATCTGTGTGACAAAGGGGGAACACCTGTTGATCTGTGATCAAAGCATTGCAGGACATAGAGTTATTCAGATAAAGCCAAGAGGAACAGAAAAAAAAAAAGGGAGACAGGAAAGGAGTTGAAGAAATCTGGTGAGACAAACCTACTGAGGGTGTCCTGACCTGCTCCAGACAAGGCTGGGTGCTCAAAGCTCCCAGAGGAGGGTCTGGGTCTCCAGGTCTGAGGAAGCTTCACAGAGCAGCCAGGTGTCCAGAGGCCAGGATGAGCTTCGGGCATTGGGTCACTATCGCTGAGCACCTGCTAGAGAAAGATTGTGTCCTTAACGACAGAGCCAGAGTTTTCTATGTGCTGAAATCTGCCAAATCAGCAAGGTGACGCATCCCGCAACCACGTAGTACGGACACATGCGCTTTGCCTAGAATCCAAGATGGAATTATAACAGAATTTTGGGTACAGAAGAACAGTAATGGTTAAGCACTGTTTATGAAAACAGGGAGTTTCCCCATTTAAAAAAAAATGTGCTAAAATACACATAACATGAAATTACTATTCCAACCATTTTCAAGTGTGCATTTCTGTGGCATTAAGTACATTCACATTGTTGTACGACCATCTCCACCATCCATCCCCAGGACTTTTTTTTCCCAAACTGAGACCCTGTCCCCATTAAATGCTACCTCCCCACCCCCACCTCCTGTCTCTGGTGCCCTCCATGCTTGTTTCTGTCCCTATGGATGTGACTACTCTAAGCAGCTCACATGGTGGAATCATACAGTATTTGTCTTTCTGTGACTAGCTTACATCACTAATGTAACTCAAGTTTTCTCCATGTTGTAGCAGGTGTCTGAATTTCCTTCCTACTTTGTAAGGCTGGTTCATATTTCCATTGTGTGTATAGACCACATTTGTTTATCCATTCATCCGAGAGACAGAGAGAGAGAGACAGACAGACAGAGAGAGAGAGAGAGAGCAAGAGTGAGAGAGTAAAGGAGGGGCAGAGAGAGAGAGGGAGAGAGAGAATCCCAGGCAGGCTCTGCACTGTGAGTACAGAGCCCAACTCGGGGGTCGAGCTCACGAACCATGAGATCATGGCTGGAACAGATATCAAGAGTCAGATGCTTAACCAAATGAGATTCCCAGGCAGCCCTCTGGGTTTTCATTATTATTATTATTATTATTATTATTATTATATTTGTAATGATAACATGTTGCCTTTGAATTTTTTTAATGTTTATTTATTTTTGAGAGAGAGACAGCGAGACAGAGACAGAGACAAAGGGAGAGAGACAGAGCTCAAGCAGGGGAGGGGCAGAGAGAGAGGGAGACCCAGAATCCCAAGCAGGCTCCAGGCTCTGAGCTACCAGCACAGAGCCCGATGCGGGGCTCGAACTCGTGAATCATAAGATCATGACCTGAGCTGAAGTCGAACACTTAACTGACTGAGCCACCCAGGCGCCCCTATGTTTAACTTTTTTAGAAAAACTGCTGTATGGAAAACTGTTTTCCATTGCAGGTGTGCATTTTACATACCCACTAGCAATGAAAAGATTCTAATTTCTCCACATCGTCACCACACTTGTCTTTTATTTTTTTATTTATTTTATTTTATTTTATTTTATTTTATTTTATTTTATTTTATATTTTATTTTATTTTACTTTGTATTTGTTATTCTGACCATCCTAACGAGTGTGGAGCTTCTTTGCTCTCCGGAACAGAAAACCAAGACTTAAAAATTTAAACAGTTTGCTTCAGGTGGCACAGCTAATCCGCGACAGAGCCGGGAACTGTATTCAGGCGGTCTGAATCCAAAGTGCAGGCTTTTCTCCCGTTGTCTGGCCAGGTGGATGGTGTATAGGCTCAGGTTTGCAGCGGCTCCTGCTGTCACGGCATCTCTAGGGGTGATGACGAACACACAGAAGTATCTCCATCAGCTACGGTGAGTGTACAACTGGCTCGGTCAAACGCGAGTCGATAACCTGGGACAGATAAAATCGTAACTCCTGACCTTTGGTGCAAATGCCAAGGGACCTGAATGTGGATAATTTTGGAAGCCAACCGAAGAGTTGAATTATTACTTGTCTCAATGCTTCCTGCTTTCGGTTGGGACTGGAAATGGAAGTGCCAGGCCCTGCCAGGAAGTCTGCTCTCGTGGTTTTACTGGTCAGGGCTAATTTAGGAAGTGCTGGAAATCTCGTAGAAACCCCTTGGGAAATTTTTACCTTGTTTTCCTGCATAAAATGTTCCACTCAGTTAAAAAACCTCAGAGATGACATCTGGCCTCCCTACTGGCTTATCTGGGCTAAGCCTTGTGTTCTTTCCCGGTGCAGTTCGGCGTCAGGCGGCACAGCCGTGGGGCCCTGGGCCCTGCAGGGGCAGGGCAGACAGGGAGCCGGGCACTCGGCTGGCTCTGCGAATGTTCTCCCGTCTCACCCACACATCGCTCTGTTGGGTGAGTGTTAGTGTTTCCACGTCACCCCGAAAGACCTCGAGACTCAAGAAGCTGAGTTAATTTATCCAACGTCACCACTGCTAAGGAAGAGTCAACCCATAAAGTTCCAAGATGACAGCACTTTCTTCATGACTCCTCTCTGTTTCGGAGGCATCACAAATCATTCCTTCCTGGGAGGAGATGTGAGTTCTTACTAGAAGAGGTCAAAGTTCAAACCCCACCATCCAACCAAAAACGCACATGTGTCGTGAAGTCCAAACGCAGGCCACCGGGCGCAGCCCAGGGGCCACACCTGCCCTCCCTGCTCCCGTGTGTCATCTGCGCTAAGAGAGGGCACAGACGCAGAATGCCCAGCCCTAGGATGACACATCCGGGCATTCAGGAAAGGATTCCAATTATGGGTGAAACGATGAAAGGAGAGATCTAAGCAAATTTGAGGGGAAAGAAAATGTAAGCGTGAAACAAGCAACAAGTAGACTTTAGAAATGAAGACGTGGGGAGAGCCTGGGTGGCTCAGTTGGTTAAGCATTTGACCGTGGCTCAGGTCACGATCTCCTGGTTCATGAGTTCGAGCCCCACGTCATGCTCTGTGCTGACAGCTCGTAGCCTGGAGCCTGTTTTGGATTCTGTGTCTCCCTCTCTCTCCCCTGCTCGCGCTCAGTCTCTCTCTCTCTCTCTGTCTCTCAAAAATAAACATTAAAAAATTAAAATAAAAAAAAAGAAATGAAGATTCAGATGGTTGAGATTTGAGGCTGGGGGAACAGGGGAGGCAGGCATGAGAGCACTGGGAAGCGATGGGCCGTCTGGAAGCGAGAAGGAGACCCCCCCGGGGTAAGGCAAGGGCTCTCACAGGACTGGACACGTGCCAGTGGACCAGACTGCAAATCCTCACCGTCTCTCAGGAGTCGTCTGATGCTCCTTCATAAAACAGAGAGCGAAAGAGAAAGATGCACCCTCCCGCAGACCAGCTTGGAGTCAGCCATTGTCATTCGTTTATGTAACAAATCTTTCTGAGTGTTTACCGCGTTTGGTGAATAACAGGCAAATTCCTGCTTTCATAGAATAAAAATAGTTGAGGGAGAAGGATCAAAGTCAAGACCTCTGTCTTTTTCCTCGACCCTTGACATCTATTGCAAAAAGGTGCCTTAGCAATTAGGGGACTTGAACAAATGAATTGATCATTCGATCCGGACGATCTTGTTCCATAGACTCAGTTTTACTGGTGGCAAAACTGTAATCACATTTGATGATGGGCACTCAGTAAGAGCACAAGGCAGAGAGAAAACTCCTGCTCCGTTTTCCTCCTTAAAAATCAATTGTAACAATTGGGGCACTTGGGTGGCCACTGACCCTTGATTTCGGCTCAGGTCATGATGTCACAGTTCATCGGTTCGAGCCCCGCATCAGGCTCTACACTGACAGCGTGAAGCCTGCTTGGGCCTCTCTCTCTCTCTCTCCTTCTCTCTCTGCCCTTATCCTGCTTGCACTCTCTCTCTCTCTCTCTCTCCAAATAAATAAACTTAAAAAAAAAAACAAAAACTATTGTAAAAACTAAGACGTGTGTTCCATGACAGATCAATCCAATTCCACGTCTTTGAAAAATTAACAAGGAAAACTCTATTAATTACTCCTGGGAGCCTCTTTATTAAAAGGCATAAGAGATACTCAGCGTCTTGTTTTCTCATCTTGTGATTCATATATGTTCTCAGCTATTTGGAAATTGTATGTAAGGGTTTCAGACTCAATTTACATATCCAGAAGCATTTTGAGCTAAAAAAAGAAAGTAGAATCAAAACATCACTTTTCTCTGGAAAACAAGGTATGGAGGCCAGTGGGAACCCCTGCATTAGTCATGGCCCAATTTCATACGCCCACCTGGCAGGGGATGAGGTCCTGTGTGCCCACAGAGGGCGGGAGGTGACTCAGAGAAGCTCTGATCCTGTCACCCACCTGGGTCTGGCTTGCCAGTGTGACTCACCCCTGGGCCAGCCCCGGGAAGCCTCCGCGGGCTCTCCTCCACAGGACGGGAGCTTCCTGTCACTGGGTCGCCAGGCTGTGGGCTTCTCCTGCACAACCCACAGGCCTTGTCACCTCCCTGGGTCAGGGCAGACGAGCTATTTTTAAGCGGCGATCAGTTGCTGGAAGTCCAAATCAGTCTTGGGGGTGGGCTCTCCCTCTGTTCTTGGGGGCAAAACAGTGTGATGGGCTTTCCAACTAAGACAGTCAGCATTTATTCGGTAATAGTGAGAGAAATCTGTGAAATCTAATTTCCTGGAGACAGAGTGCATCTCTGCTCAGGTGATGGTGACGATGATAAGTCACCTGTTCCCCCCTATTCTGTGACTATGGATGGGGGGGCCAAGGTGGGGTAGGATTTGAGGGTCCTGAGGAATAAGGAGAGGGCCCAGCAACATGGCGGCCATGCTGGGCCTGAGAGCGAGCCGCAGGGGTGAGGCTGAGCCATGCCAGAACCCGGAACAGCTGCCACTGGCTTTAAATTCTCCTGTCTACATTGCAGTCCTCTTATGTTAACCTCAGACCTGAGGAGCAGCGTTAGAAATGACAGTCTCAGGGCACCAGGATGGCTCAGTCGGTTAAGCATCCGACAGCAAGGAACCTGCTTGGGATTCTCTCTCTCTCTCCCTCTCTCTGCCCCTTCCTTCCCCCACTCGAGCTGTGTCTGTTTCTCTCAAGAAAGAAAGAAAGAAAGAAAGAAAGAAAGAAAGAAAGAAAGGGACAGTCTCAAGTTTAGCTGTACTTTGAGGCTAAGAAGAGTGAACTTGAACAGCATTTCCATGGAAAGCGAACTGGAAACTTCCAGAGGCTAACAGCCCGTGGCAGGGAGGGTCCAAGGAAGGCAAAGGTTTGGAGGTGGGGGCTGCCCAGGTGCTTGCTCAGGGGATGGTGGAAAAGGTGGGGATTCCTAGGGGGAGGTCGGGTTACACTAATTCTCATCAACTTGGTGCCGTTCTAGAGGAAGTCCATCAGAGATCAGATGTCATGGTGTCCTGAGCTTAAGGTCAATTAATAAATAACACTGGTACAGAAGCAGGATTAAGAGCACATCCCTTGAACATCAATTCAACCAGAAGAGCAGACACACCCGGAGGCCCCGGGGGGAGCCCTGAGAGTGGAAGGACAGGGGTGTGTGGCCGAGGACCCCTGGGGAAAGGAGAAGGGCCAGACCAGAACACTGCAGATCGTCTGTGGCTGGAATTAACCCATAACCCATACTTAAATATCAACTATATGGCCTCAGCAAACTGACCTTTCCACCTAAGTTAATCACCGAGACCTACTGTAGAAATGGAGTGTCCACATCTTCACTTGATGCGATTGTTAATTATATGTGTCAACTTTGCTAAGCTCTCGTGGCCAGTTTTGGGTCAAATGCCACTCTGGACACGTCTGTGAGGGTGTTTTGTTTTGCTTTGCTTTGCTTTGTTTTGAGATGAGATTAACATTTAAACCAGTAGACTTGTAGTGAAGAAGATTACCCTCCCTATGTGGGTGGGCCTCATCTAATCAGTTGAAGGTCTTCAGGGAGAAAACTGAAATCCCTCAGGGAAGAAGGAATTCTGCCTCCAGACTGTAATCGGACTTGAGCTGCAACCCCAGCTCCTCTCTGGATCACAAGCTTACTTACCTGCCATGCTGATTTCAAACTTGCCAGCCTGTAAATTCACATGAGCCAACTCTGTAAAAAATAAATCTCTCCCTATATATAGGCACATCCAATTGGTTCTGTTTCTCCAGAGAACACTGCTAATACACCTAATATCTGTTACTTTCCCTGGTCTGTCCCTTGTGCCCTTGACTGTACTTTTCTCGATCTTTATCTCTCCTTGTCCTCCTTTACTTGCGCTTAAGACCCTCCCTTGTCCCCTTACCTATACACCCACCTTGTTGGACGCCCTTTCATGGAGTGTGACCCACCTGGCATAGGCAATGCCCATGTCAAATGACAGGGGATTGGGGCTCCAAGCTTGAGTCTGCCATGAACTAGCACATGGCCTTGGACATACCAATGCTCCAAAACTCACTTTATCGACAAGGTGAGAAGCTCGGACCAAATCAGAGGTGGTCAACGTGGGTTCACGAATCTCGGAACTTGTGTAGGAAAGTTTGTGTTGTTTCCAGATTTTTCTAGGGAGAACAATCAGGGTTTCATCACAGTAGAATCATCAGATCCATTAATCTGAAGAAATAGAAACAGCGATATGCATATCCAGCGATATGCACTAATTTCCAGGAAAATGAAACTTTCAGTGATGTACGTGTGCATGTGTAGCATTAACTTGTGCTATTTTGAAATTTTGGGGTTGAATACATTGGATGAATAAGAATTTAAACTGATGACAATAAGTGTTGGGGGCAAGGGACGACTGGGTGGCTTTGTCACTTGACTGTCTGACTCTTGATTTCGGCTCAGGTCATGATCTCACGGTTGGTGGGTTCGAGTCCCATACCGGGCTCCACACTCACCAGACAGAGCCTGCTTGGGATTCTCTCTCTTTCTCTACCCCTCCCCCACCCAAGCTTGCGCTGTCTCACTCCCTCCCTCTCTCTCACTCTCTCTCTCTCTCTCAAAATAAATAAATTTAAAAAAAAAACAACACTTTTGGGATGAGCACTGGGTGTTGTATGGAAACCAATTTGACAATAAACTTCATATATTGAAAAAAAATAGAATAAAAAAATTTTTAAAATGATAAAAAAATAAAAATAAATAAATAAAAAAAAAACAACAAGTGTCAGGGGCAATATTTTAAAAGCTGTGATTTAAAACCTGAGGTATGTGCAATAGCACATACACACACACACACACACACACACACACACACACTCCTCCATGATAATAGAATAGCCCTGAAGACGGCTGGACACTAATCCCTGGAACCTGTGAGCATGGTTCACTACAAGGCTAAAGGAGATTAGAGAACATAAAACAATGATTGTTAATCAGTGATCTTTTTTTTTTTTTTGAAGTTTACTTATTTATTTTGAGAGGGTGAGCACAAGCTTCAGTGAGGAAGGGGCAGAGAGAGAGGAGAAGAGAGAATCCCAAGCAGGCTCCGTGCTAACAGCACAGAACCTGACGCGGGATTCAAGCTCACAATCTGTGAGATCATGACTTGAGCCGAAATCAAGGGTTGGACGCCTACCCGACTGAGCCACCCAGGCGTCCTGCTAGTCAGTGATCTTAAATAGGGAGCATAACCCAGATTTAATCACGTGAACCCTTACAAGCAGAGAACGTTTTCTGGGCAGAGGCAGGATTTGGCCCAGAAGAGGAAGTTGGAGAGAGAGTAGGCGTATGTGGGGGGTCCTTGACCCTTGTGGATGGAGGCACCTGGAAGCTATGAGCAGGAATCTGGCAGCATCTAGGAACGAAGGTTGGCCTCACTGACAGCCAGCAAGAAACTGGGAACCTCCATCCTACTACCACAGAAACCGAACTCTGCCAACAGCTTGAATGAGTTGAATGCAAATTCTCCCTCAGGAACCTCCAGAAAGCCCAGCGCAGATGACACCTTGACTTTGGCCTTGGGGTGCACTGGAGCAGAGAAAGCCATGAAGATTCTGTTCCAGTCCTTCCAGGCGACCCTGACCCACCCCCTTCCCCAGGAGAGGTCTCACCAGGGTGGTGAGGGGCTCCAGCCACAACCCAAAGGGCACGTTCTGCTCTCATCTAATAAAACCTCTTGACACAATATTGTGTTGACAGTATTCAGCACCATGCCACGTTTAAGCTGCTTTATTCTGCGGGCCTCTGTGGACCCTACATTCATGCGTTCCCTCCTATCTCGATTCCTTTCCATTCTCTGTGTCCACATGGAAACGTCGTTGGGCCCAACATCTCTAATCTGGGTGTCTCTCTTCCATACCTTCTCTCACCTGAACTTCACCCACCTCCATGGATCCAAGTACCATGTTGGTGCTCATACCCCCAATTCTGATGGGCCAGATCTGGGCTCTCCTGGAAATCCCAACTCATACTCCCCCGGCACACCTGGAGTGTGTGTGGGGACATCTCCTGGGCTTCTCCATGTATCACGGCCCCAGAGGAGCCCTCAGCTCTCAGCTGCAGTGAATGGACCTTTCCGTCTCAAGAAACAGATCCACCGAGGCGCTCAGGCCATAAACAGGCATCATTCTTTCTTCTTTCCTTCTCTACTTGAATTCGTAACACCTCTATTGAGATATAACTCCCTACCCTGAAATTCACTTATTTAAATGATACGATTCAGTGCATAATTTTTAGCATAAGTCACAGCTGTGCAACCATCAACACAGTCTAAGTTTAAAATATTTTCATCGCCCCCCAAATTAAGTTCCTACCTACTGGTGATCACTCACTCCTGCTCTCCTCCCCTAGCCCCCAGCCACCTGTAACCCACTTCACATTTCTACAGATTTACCTGTTCCACACATTTCATAAAAATGGAATCATATAATATGTGGCATTTGTGTCTGTTTTTTTTATATATGTGTGTATGTGTGTATATATATATATATATATGTATGTATATATATGTATGTGTATATACACACACACACACACATATATGTATATATTTAATGTTTATTTATTTTTGAGACAGAGAGAAATAGAGTGTGAGTGGGGGGTGTGGGGAGGGCAGAGAAAGAGGGAGACACAGAATCTGAAACAGGCTCCAGGCTCTGAGCCGTCAGCATAGAGCCCGATGTAGGGCTCGAACCCATGAATCACAAGATCATGACCTGAGCTGAAGTCAGACACTTAACTGACTGAGCCCCCCCGGCGCCCCTATTTATTTATATTTTTATTCGAGAGAGAGAAAGAATCTTAAGTAGGCTTCATGCCCAACACGGAGCCTGACATGGAGCTTGATCTCACAACCTCGAGATCAGGACCTGAGCCGAAATCGAGAGTTGGACGCTCAACTGACTGGAGCCGCGCGGCTGCCCCGGCTTCCTTCGCGGACAATCATGTCTCTGAGGTTCATCAACATATTGGCACTTCATTCCTTTTGCTGCCAAATAATATTCCATCGTGTGGCTAGACCACACATTCAGTTATCCGTTCATCAGCTAATGGATATGCGGGGTTTTTAAATACTGTTTGGCTGCCGTGAATTGTGCTGCTACGAACGTTTGTGCTACGAGCTTTCGTGGAGGGGTGTTGCTGGGTCACGTTGCAATTCTGTGCTTAACCATTCGAGAAACAGCCATACTCTTTTGCCTCACTTTGCACTCCCACCAGCAGTGTCTGGTGGTTCCAACTCCCCTGCATCCTTGCCAATGTTTGTTATCGTCTGTCTTTTGATTCGCGCTGCGCTCTCGGTGTGACGGCTTTGGTGTGTGCCATGAACCAGACACTTGTGCCCAGCCCCACCCCGAATTCATGTGTTGAGATCCTCACCCCCCAATGTGATGGTGGTAGGAGGTGAGGTCATGAATGAGATTCGTGCTCTTATAAAGGAGCCCCCGGAGAGGGTCCCGGCTCTCTCTCTGTCACGTGAGCACACAGGAAGAAGATAGATGTCTACCAACAGAAAGCGGACCCTCACCGAACGGCAAGCCAGCTGGTACCTTGATCTTGGACTTCCAGCCTCTCGAACTTCGAGGAGTATGTGTCTGTTTTTTAAGCCCCCTGGTCGATGGCGTGCTCTCGACTGAGCAAAGACAGTGTGCGATGCCTTGCTGTTCCAACCCCTGCCGCCCACATTGGGGAAATGGTCACGCGCGGAAAATCGTCACTCACCAGCGATGTCTCCTGAACGCCTACTCTGGGTAAGTCATTCTGTCGGTACTCTGAAGAAAAGAGGCGACCGAGGCACCAGCCTCGCTCTGAAGTGACTTCCAGTCCTGTACACTAAACGCATTCATCCTGACGGGGGTTAGGATCAGATTGTACAAAATCCGGTCAAGGGAACCAGTGGAGGATTTTTCCAGGACTTGGCATCTGAGCAGGTGTTGGAGGCTGGAGGACATTTCGGTAGCTGAGGATGGGAGGGGAGGGCGTTTCCGGAGGAGGGAGGAAGGTGAGAACCCGTTCACCCTTCCACAGGGTTTGGCTCCGACAGCCTGGGTCCAGCGTGGGACCCTCCAGTGGCATCCCGCCACCTGAATTTGGAGGCTGCCTCCCCAGACGTGCTGCCACCAAGATGGCCATGCTGATGGCTTCCACATTGGGGACATGTCGGTGCTCACTGTGGTTCTGTCCCTGACGCCTTCCCCGTCTCGCATCTCACCTCGTTATCCGACTCCCACTTCCACACTGCGCCTTCTCCTCATCCGGCCCCGTCCCCCACCTCACAGCCAGAAGTCCTGCGTGAGCTCCAGCAAACAAGTGGCAAGACTCATATTTAGGATTTCTCCCCAAAGACCACATAAAACAGATTACGTCTTGGGGCGCCTGGGTGGCGCAGTCAGTTAAGCGTCCAACTTCAGCCAGGTCACGATCTCGCGGTCCGTGAGTTCGAGCCCCGCGTCAGGCTCTGGGCTGATGGCTCGGAGCCTGGAGCCTGTTTCCGATTCTGCGTCTCCCTCTCTCTGCCCCTCCCCCGTTCATGCTCTGTCTCCCTCTGTCCCAAAAATAAATAAACGTTGAAAAAAAATTAAAAAAAAAAAAAAAAAACAGATTACGTCCACTGGCTACCACAAAATGCCACTACCCAAAGCTCTTGCTTCAGGTCCTTCCTGAAGGAGGGCATTGAAGGGATTGCCAAGCTGACAGGGAAGTTGCCCTCGAAGAAGGTTCTGGGCTGGGGGGAGGTGGGCTGGCGCTATGCTTCAGAACACTGACCTGGCGGCAGAGAAGGATGGTCGGAGAATCAGGGCGAGCGGGCCAGGTAAGGAGCTGCCGTCCCAGCTCAGGTGAAGTTCACTGGACTCTCATGGGGAGGGCAGGACGTGACTCTGGACGGGCTGGGCTTGCGGAGGGCTGGGAAAGCCCAGAGGATGCCCACCGACACTTATTTTTCTGTCACACATAAGGAGGCACTACTGTTTAAAACAGTGGCTAGCTGGTTTTTAAATCTTATTTATTCGATAGCCTCTTCCACAACTTCCTGTGGCGGAGGCAGGAATCCACCTTGGAAAAGATCTCCATGAAAGAAGGAGTCATATGAGTAAAATCTGTTAAAATGCAGGAGGATATGGTGTGACTTTTGATTTGACTTCAAACCTGGTTCCCTCCATGTGGGTTCAGAACCCAGGAGGTGATGATATGGGGTGAACTGGCCAGATGTCCCGTTCTCCATCCCTCTGCTTGGAACGTGGACGCGAGACTGGCCCCTTGGACCACATCAACCTCAGCGGGGAAACACGGACCTTCTTGCTCATAACAGCAGGTGGGGAGCTCAAACAATCAATAAGGAAGTGACTCAATCTGTACCCCAAGCTGAGAAAGCAAGGCCAGATAGCAAACAAGAAAAAAAAAACAAAAAAAAAAAGCACAAGACACTCTCTTCTACCCCAATATGTACAAATAGCTTTGCTTCTTAAAATGTAGCTAATGGACCACGGTCACTCATGATCTGTGGAAAAAGTAGTGGAAAGTCTACTTTTTTAAAATATTTATTTATTTTTGATAGACAGGGAGAGACAGAGCACGAGCGGGGGAGGCACAGAGAGAGAGGGAGACACAGAATCAGAAGTGGGCTCCAGGCTCTGAGCTGTCATCACAGAGCCCGACACGGGGCTCGAACTCATGAACCGTGAGATCATGACCTGAGCCGAAGTTGGACACTTAACCGACTGAACCACCCAGGAGCCCCAAGTCTACTTTTTTTTTAAGTTTATTTATTTATTTTGAAGAGAGAGACAGAGAGAGAGTGATCAGGGGAGGGGCAGAGAGAGAGAGAGAGAGTATCCCAAGCAGGCTCCACGCTGACAGCACAGAGCCCGACACAGGGCTTGATCTCACAAACCTTGAGATCATGCTCTAAGCTGAGTCTATCACTTAACGGACTGAGCCACCCAGGCACCCCAAAAAGTCAGCGTTCTTACATTTTGTATATTGTGCGAGGGAATCATCTGTGGGTACTGACTGTAGAAAGCTAAGGAGGGACTAAAATCCGAGCTGGCTGTGTGCTGCCTTTCTCTCCCCGGATGACACCCCTCCCCCACTGGCTGGGTGGCTTGAAGCCCAGCCCCGACCTTTGGGCCCCTCACTCTGGGGTGCACCGTATACATTGGGCACGGGTTCCGCAGCTCTTTGTCCTGCGCCTGCACCATTCTCCTTGTAATGGCCACATCTTCGCTATCAACAAAGAGGCCAGCCTGAAAATCAGTCCCCAGGTTGATGGTCACGGTGTTTATTGTCTGAAATCTACGCGAAATGATATCCTTTCACTGGGCTCTGCTGTCTGCATTGAGGGGACGCGTGAGGCTCAATGAGACAAGGAGAGGGGATCGCCTCCCTTCTCACATTACGGCCTGCTTGGAAATAGTTTGTCAAATTGTATTTATGGTTAGACAGGTTCGCGCAGTGCCTTTAGAGTTACCCGCCTGGAACTATATTGGAAATGGAAACCGAGGGAGCAAGAGAATAATAAAGGGTCAATTAAGGCTCCAGGGAAGAGAGGAGGAAAAAAAAAAAAATCAGAAAGAATGTTAAAAGGAATAAGAATTTTTTTATTACCAATTTAAAATATCAAGGGGAAGCAAGGCACAGAGAGAAAGTGTCTCCGTCAGTAAGTGGAGAAAGTAAACAGAGGGCAGTCAGCTGGCACGACGCTCGCTGTGCGTGTACCGGAGCCCGTGTTAGCGTCCCAGTTTCTCGGGTGGTGACAGTCGGGCCGGGGAGTTTGAGTAATCTGCCCCGATTTACCCAGAAGTCCCTGGTGGGCTGGTATTCGAGCCTATGGCTTCCGCTCCTAAGCTTTGCTGTTTCCACTGGGCCACTGCCTCCCAAGTGGAGGACAAGAATGGACATGCTGTGGGCCACATGCTGGTCCTTCCTGGGTCAAGCCATTTGGGAACACCACGGAGCCCTGGGGCTGTTAGCTCATGGGACTCCAGCAGTGGCACAGGTAGGGGTGGCCAAATGATCTTCGGAGAGACCCCGCTGTTCCAGGGAACCAGCCTGGATTTCCAGCAGCACTCAGAGGGAGGCGGGCGGAAGCAGGTGATGTCAGCAGCCCCGGTGGGAAGCTGGCTGCTGGCTGTTGGCAGCGGCCGGAGGAACAGGCAGGCGGCTTACGGGGCGGTGGGAGCTAGGACACAACGGGTGTTGGACACCCCTGTTACCAGTCCAGGAGGAGACAGAGCGACGCGTTACCCTCCAGGAGAGTCCTCTCCCACGAGACGGTAACTCCCGCCCGGCTAGAGGAAGATCGGGGGAAAGTGGTCAGCATTGCCTGCGAAAGCTCCGAGTCATTTCCAGGTTGGGCCAATAAGTCTTGATCACATCTGCACAGGGCTTCATAGTTTATAAAGTGCTTTCACGCCCACTATGTCGTCCCGTCCTCCTGGAACTCTGTAAGTTGCTGCTGAGAGCCCCGTTGCACCAAGGAGAAAACTGAGCCCCCCGCCTCCCCCCAAAGGCTACCCCACTGTTGAGGGAGGGAGTACAATTCCAGCGTTCTTCTCTACTAAGCTCGTGTACCATTTGCCCCTCCGTGCAAGTGTTTTTCCAGACGTTAGCGAGGTGTGTTTGCAAACACAACGCATCCCCGTTGCACGGGGTCGACTGAGCGAGCAGTGTGCCCTGAAATGTGCGGCTGGGGGGGGTTGGGGAGAGGAGAGGGCGATGGCGTAGGTCTTCCCCAGAGGAAGGCGTTCCTCATTCTCTGTTCTCACTTTGCATCCCGACCAGACGGTGCTCGATTAACGGCATCGCAAAACAGAGTCGTCTGTTTGCAGATTTCACGGCTGATTTTGTGTACCATCCTGACTCACGTACCGCATCTCTTTCCTGAGCACCTGGTACATGCCAGATGCAGGGGCCCGCTAGTGTCCGTAGCTCCATGACAGCCCTTACAGCGTGGGGCCAGCGTCCCCGCTTTGTGAATGCAGAGGGGCTGAGTGTTCCCCAGGCACGTGTGGCCAGCGGCCGGCTGGCCGGGGGTCTATGGCGAGTGATGGTTCCACCTTCCCTTTGGAGAGAGAAGGAGTGGAACACCTTTGGGAGAAGTCACCCCTCCCTCTTTGGGAGGAAGCTACTTGCTCCTGTGGAATAACCGGTACCTCTGTGCTGGGAACAGGGTTCTCTGCCTCTACCCTCATGTTCGACCACGGCTGTCCCCCGGCTGGAGCCACGGGCCATCATTGCCACGAAGTATTAGCTTATGTTTATTGAGCACATACCATTTTCCTAGATCGTCTTCTTTATCTCCCAAGATGGGTGTTACTATTGCTTCCATTTCACAGACCAGGAAACCAAGACTTCCAAGGGGCTTCCAAGGAGCACCTGGGTGGCTCAGTCGGTTAAGCGTCCGACTCCCGATTTGGGCTCAGGCCATGACCTCATGGTTCATGGGTTCGGGCTCCTCATCGGGCTCTGCGCTGACAGCACGGGGCCTGCTTGGGATCCTCTCTTTCTCCCTCACTCCCTGTCCCTCCCCATGCCTCTCTCTCAAAAATAAATAAAATAAACATTAAAAAAAAAAAAGAAAAAGGAGTGGGTGATGTGATTGAAGTTTTGTTCCAAAGGATCACTGGTCTCGGGGTTGAGCGGGGACAAATGGGTCCCTCTCCATCGGTCGGCAGGTGTTGGGTTTGTCGGGAGGAGCTGCGCTGAGCTGTGGGTGCTTGTTCTCAGTTGCACCAGGGCCGGCAGTAGAGGCCGAATTCCAACTGACTAGAAGAGCCCAGGAACACCACACACTTGTTAGCATTTAGGGGGCAGGGACTAGCGTTTCCTGAGCATTTTCTGGCCGCAGCTCCTTACGTGAGAGATCGTGCGGACCCCTCACTGCGCCTGATCTCACGACGGCCCTGCAACAACCCTGGATGTTAGCTGCGTTCGGCCAGTGTCCACCTCAGGCATTGACTGCAGGGGAGGAGGGTCTGGTCCGCGAAACTTCCTCCTCTGGAGTTTCACTAACAGGAAGACACCTGAGCGTGTGTCCGTGTGGGTCTGACACGTCAGGGAACTGGCGCATTGTCGGAAAGGACAGAGTATTTTAACAGGCGTGTATCGTGGGTACGAGCAGTTTACTGGATAGTGGGAGACAGAGGGTCTAGAGTGATGAGCAAGTTCCCCTCTGGCGCCTTCTCTCAAATAGGAGGTAGGTGTGTGCGTAAACAACAAGGGGGTGCATGGGGCAGCAGGGCCAGGGAGGAACTGACATATACCTTCCTAGCTTCTAAGCCATGGCAGCCCCAGCTGATGGCTGGGAGAGGACGACCCCCTGAAGATCTCAGCCAGGGGGCCTTTGAAGGTCTTTGGGCATTATAGACCCATTGCACATTAAGACCCCATTCCTCCTAGATGTTAAGAATTCTCTCTCTCCACAAACGTTGGAAGGGAAATCATCATTCTTATAAATGCTACACATTCCCAATCAGGCTGTGAGGCTTTGCCAGCAGATGGTCTGTGTTCTTTTTCCCTCCTAAGACAAGAGATTACAGACGCAGGTGTGACTGGTCTTAGCATGAATCTGGAGGATGAAAAACTTTCTAAAAACCTCTTATTCAAAATCGTGGCATTTGAATAATTTTGGAGCTAC
This sequence comes from Puma concolor, assembly GCF_028749965.1. Lineage (NCBI taxonomy): Eukaryota > Metazoa > Chordata > Mammalia > Carnivora > Felidae > Puma > Puma concolor. The sequence continues at coordinate 105,690,108 of NC_141668.1, forward strand.
CGAACGGAATTTATTTAGGCTAGTTTAAAGGCTAATTGATCCAATTTCAATTTCAAATTGAAACGCTACTTATCATGCATTGTCATTCACCTTAATGGGTGTTAACGTGGAAACATAATTTGAGACTCTTGGAATAAGAGCCTCGTTAACCTCGTTATTGCTGATCAACGCGCGGAGATGTGCAAACACGGCTGCTTGTCCAGTGTGATTGGAAGCACAGCCTGGTACCTCCAATTACGAGGACTTCTGGACGGAGAAGGAGCCATCCAAATACTTAGGCATCTCACCCTTGGACGCCAAAGAAATAAACAAGAAAACACAGGAAGCGCCCAGCATCGCACCTGGGACACACAAAGTATTCAATAAATAGCTTCTGCTTCTCGAGTGGCATGTAAGTTTTAGTGCTCTTCTCCAAGAGTTATATTTATTTATTTTTCCTGAGACCCTCGGTGATGCCCACTGGATCTAGAATATATGTTAGAATATATATTAAGCTACACAGAGCGTCTGAGAATACGTGTTCATTACAATTGTCACAAGCTATTGAATTCTCTGGTGCACAACATCGTGATTCGACAATTGTCCACATGTCGAAATGCTCATCGTGTGAAGTGTAGGTACCACCTGTCACCGCACCAAGTTATTACAGTATCACTGACAACATTCTCTATGCTGTACTTTGACACTGAGGTTTGAAGGTGTTAAAAAGTCCCCAAATTCACACGAGGTGCCTATTAAGTGGTGGGGCTGAAATTTCATCTGGCACCGTGGCCCGTGCTCTGGACGATGACACTGCCAGGCACCTGGAAGGATTCCCAGGGACAGTGGGTGGACCAGTTTCTGCCTCTGGCCAAAGCACATAGACGCCAGGGTTTTCACAAGAGAAGAGTGAATTCACCCAGGCTTGCTCTCTGTCGGGACAACCACTGCCTTCTCACTTCCCTTTGCCTCAGACCTCCTCCACCTCAGGGGCCCAAGCCCACCAACTGTGACCATTTCCCTGAATTGACAACCCACTGCTTCCTCACTGTCATCAAGGTCTTAGAAGGTTCCAAGGGCCAAATTCTGAAGCATTCCTGAGGACTCAAACGGTAGGGTTTATCTTTCTAGATAGTGTTTTTGAACGTCTCTTCGGACAGCAAGGGCCACAGCGCATGGGGATCTAACCCTCACCCTCTGACGTCTTCTCATCCTTGTTGATGGAGGTGGCATTCAATGCCCCCTCGTGTAGGCTGGCCAAGCCTGGCTTCAACGAACCACTGAACCCACGTTTCTCCACAGCATGTTACATAGCATGGCTCCCAGCTCTGGACACATGTTCATGGAAAGATACAGCCTCTGATATGGAGCAGATGACTACAGTGGAGAACAGAAGTGCAGCTATAAACAATACAATGCCATAAGATAATTGCCGTGATAACAATATTTAGTTTTTATTGAACACCATGTGGTAGGTATTGAATGCATGGCTTCAATCAGCCCTCACAGTGAACCCTACGAAGTGGGTACTGTTACTGTACCATTTTACATGTGGGGAAACTGAGGTCTAGACAGGTGAACGGACTTCCTCCGTACCATTTGGCCATCAGGTGATAGGGTCCGGATGTGTATCTCCTTAGTCTGACCGCAGAGCATGAGCCTTTAATGGCTCCAGGGTGGATGGGGGACAGAGGGCAAGTACAAAGGGAAAAACCAGAGGAGGCTGCACGGAGGAAGCAGCATTTGATCGGAAGCTGAAAGCGTGAGTGAGAACTCAACGCAGTGAATATGCAGAGATGAAAACTGCCAGCTGAAGAAGTAAGTATGCACTAAAGCCTGAAGGTCAAGGTCATCTCATGTTTTGGGAACCTCATGTGGTGTTACCCAAGTGAACTTCCTGGTAAGGGGTGGGGCAGTAAGACAGGGAGAGAAGGGGAAGTGGCAAAGCTGATACGGGGGTCAGGTCACAGAGGGCCCTGTGGGCTCTGCAAAGCCTGGAGGTTTGATCCTGCTCACTACGGAAGCCCGTGAAGAAGGTGGGAACTCGGAAGTAGGGTGATCAAATGTGCACGTTGGGAAGGGCACCGAGAGAGAAGATCGGCTTTCAAGGCCGACTTCATGGGTAGAATGACGAGTCCTTGGTGAACGAGTGGATGTGCCGGTGTGGAGGGGGATGGTTTTGCAGGTGTCACGCTCTAACGGCAAGCAGCAGAAACTGACTAACTCAGGCCGAAAAGGGTCTGTGTCTGAAGGTGGCTGGGTGCACAGCTCAGAGATAGGAGGAGTTGAAATCCCCATCTCAAGGGGGGCATGGCCAGAGCAGCTAAAGCCCTGGGGGCGTGGGGGAGAGTATGGTAGATGGCCTTCTGGTCTTGCTCACGACTGGACTGGGAGGGAAGCTCCATTCACTTGGACAGAACGGACGATAACACGTCTGCGGGAGGCAAGGAGGGCATGGAGAGACCAGCGTTGAATCAGACTGGGTAGAGGATTTGACGGCATCCAGCCAAGGGTCTCCCAGGATTGGTATCCAGCCCTTCCTCCTAGGAAAGACCAAGATGGGCTTAAAGCAAGATAAACAGCCTACTCTCTAATGAGTGAAGAGAGATTTAAGATTTAGAGCAGGTGAATGTTATCTCTGCCTGCAAAATACAAACCAATCTCTAGAATTACTGCCCACTCCCAATTTAAAGGGAAGTTCATCCACGGCAGAAGTTCTCAGTGTTGTTGAGTGTGTACTGTGGCTCTTTCCGGGACTGGGGGCATCAGCTCTCTGGACGGTGCCCATGGAGTGCCCTATACCCAGTAACTGCAAGAATCAGAGGACCGGGGGGCACGACCGACCACAGTCAGTGTGTGCGATGCATGGGGCATGGGCGTAGTGGGATATGCATACGACAGATCTGGAGTCAGTGAGCCTGGGTTGTCACACCAGCCCTGACACTTCCTAACTGTGTGCTTTTGGACAGAACTACTTAAGTCTGAGTGTCAACATCCTCAGAAATTTCAGCAGATACTTCTGTTCCAGACCCCACCTCCTTAGCCTCTGATTCAGTACGTCGAGTTCCTAAAAAGTTGCATGGGTCGTAGGATGAGAACAAGGATGGAGAACTGATGGACAGGAAAACCCGAAAGCAATCATCTTGCGACCTCGTTTATTCATTCATTCACTCATTCATTCAGTCCTGTTTTCCAAGCACCCACTACGGACCAGGGTCTGTTCTGGGCACTAGGACCACAGTGACGGGTGAGACAGGACCCATTCTTTTGTGGAAGTTAATGCCTCAGATGCAGCTGTCAGTAAATGAGCCCCATCAGAGAAGGAAATGCCATCACATGGGTCCAGGGTGGTTTCTGGCTATCACCAAGCTTCCTTGGAATCTCCTTAGTCCTAAATTCCTAAACATTTTTTTGTTGGCAATTCTGGACCTAGGAATGGCTTCGGTGTGCTACAGACACCCCAGGTCACTTCAGTGGCAAAGGGATACGACAATCTTCGGCTCTCACGTGTCACTAGTGGGCATTTCAGACATGAGCGGGGGTGGGTCTTAACTGGGGCTCTCTTTCCAGCTCACCGTTTCTCCGCACACAATTTTGAAACCCTAGTGAGACACGGCAGTCTACCCGCTCTGACCGTGATGCCCATCTGGAACAGAGAACTGAGCCTTCTCACAATCAGGAAACCCGATGATAGCAAACTGGACTCCCGAATGAATCCAGCGATTAGATGGTTAACCCGGAGCCATATGCATTTCTGGGGGGGGCAGAAGTCAGGAGCCACACTCTGGAAAGAGCCTGTCCCGGTGAAAAGAGGAAGCCGTGCCTTGTGCCTGTGTGGTCAGGGGAGGGCGGGGCAGGGAGAGCCAGGAAAGCAGAGGCCAGGACTTGCAGGTGTCAGTAATAGTTTCAGTGACAAATGAAGTGATTGGAGAGACTAGACGTTTTAATGCAGGTCCACACGACCATGTGTCCCCTGCAGGTAACGCATGAACTGTGTTCCGTTGGATGATTTTTTTTTTTTTGGGGGGGTCTGGCGTCCCTGACGGTTCTAGCATCCTTGGTGCCTAGCGTCTGACCTCTGGCAGGTGTCAGGAGCCACTTGTGAATAACTACCTGGCTGGCTGGTTGGAAGGATCCAGTAAATCATAGAGTCCTGACTATAGTAGCATCTAGACAAAGCAATGCCAGCTGTCACAGCTGGCTTTGGGACGTTGCCAAAGCAGTTGGGATCCAGGTGTGGTGATGGCCCAGCCCTCCCTGCGGCACAGCCTAGCGGCTCAGAACACGGACCCCCGTGCCCGCCGTCTTGGGTTCAAATCCCAGTTCTGCCACTTGCTAACTGTGGGGCCTTGAGCCTGTTACTTTATTCTCCGTACTTGGGTTTTCCCAACGGGGTAATAACAGTACTGCGTGTGTGTGTGTGTGTGTGTGTGCGCGGGCGCGCACGCGTGGGCATGCGCACATGTGCACGGGCACGTGTATGAAAGGAATCAATATATGTGAGAAGCTTAGAACCATGTCGGCTTAGCGTAATGTCTCTGAAGGTATCAGCTTTCGTTATGAGTTGTAACAGTAGCTGTATTTGGACGCTTATGTAACCGAAGCCCCAGACTTCTCATCTGCTCAACATGTATCGTCATATCCTCATATCCGCCTCACAATGGGGCTGCAAGAAATAAATGAAACCCTGTGGCCAGCGGGGGCCCAGCACAAAACCTCCCTTCACGTTTATCACTGGACTGTTTCAGGCAGAGAGCGCCTTGTCGCCAACCCGTGTCGCCTGCGTTTTTGCTTCCTTTGTGTCCCTTGCAGCTTACAGATAAACACAGGCGAGTGCAAATGTGTTCTCGAATAAGATCATATTTAAGATTTCAAAGAACAGAGCAACTCCCAGAGAGAGGTGGCCGTCTAGCAAGGGCCGAACGCACGGTTCTCCTGTCGGATAATCACAGTGTTTGGGACATTTTGGGCATTTATTCTCCCAGTGTGCAGAGCGGCCCTCCCTCCCAGGGGCCTGCACAGTCGTGGCGAAGCACCCCGATTTTGGCAGAGGTCGGCACACACGCAGCCTCAGTGTCCACCCTGAACCGCTGGGAAGGATGAAGCCACGTCTGCAAGGCAGAATTCCAGAAGCCTCTGAGGCAGGACCACCGCAGAGGCCCACCCAGCCCCCAGCTTCCTCAGCCAAGGGAGAGGGGGAATTTTCGGTCGGGACCCTTGGGCAATCCCCCGGCTGTTACCCAAACAGTCACAGGGCTTGCCGCGGACACAGGACGCCAAGGGCTTCTCTGAAAGCCTCTCCTCGGAGGAAATGTGACAGGGCAGAGATGCTGGATAAAGGGAACTTCTGGGCTGGCTTTGTCCAGAAATTTCCTGTTGAGTGTTTCACTTCACGTTTGGGAAAGGATTGAGGAACTCTTGGGAATCTAGTTAACGAGGTTAGATGCGGTGAAACGAAATTCTACCCCCAAGTCTCTGTGTCCGGGGGCCTCGGGGACGCGCGGCCTCGCATGGGCCAGCGCGGAAGAGACAGGGCCTGGCTTCCAGAAGGCCCCGGGCTTCACAGCTTGTCTCTGTGCCTCAGCTTTGCGGGGATCTTAACCTTGCACCTGGCACTGTCCTCCCCCCAACCACACCACCACCCACGCCTTGAAAAGAAAAGCAGGAAATACCAGAAGTGGTCTCTCCCTCTGCGTGCACACCCTTGGTTTTGCAGGGGACACCAAGTAGCCTCTGTCACTCTGTCCCCAAACACTTTCCCGCCTCTTCCGGTGCTTTCTCCCAAAAACTTCCTCCGAGCAGCACCAGTTGAAAGAAAAGAACCAGGCCTGGCTGGTTAATAAAATACTTATATCAAAAGGGTGCATTACAAGAGCACACGGGGGAAAAAAATAATCACAGCTTTCAAAGTGGGCATCTTCTCAGCCCTCGTCCGTGGGTGCTAAAGAGGAGATTTTGGAAGACAGGAGAGGGGAAAAAAAAAAAAAAAGCACGGGATTTTCTTTTCATTTCATGGATCCTTAACCCATATTTAATGCAGACTCTGGATTTTAGACACAGCTAGTGTGCTTGTAATTATTTTGAACAGTTAAAAAAGCTAGTTAATGATGTTCAACATAAGTAATCATGTTAAATAGTAAAATTTAATTTCTTAAAAACTTAAATCCTCATATCTTCTGGAATGCATTGTACTGTAGGATGTCTGAGTAAATTAAATTCTCTCCCGCACACTAAAGCATCAATTTCCTTATGGTAATTATCTGCTAGATTGGATCTGTCAGAGGCAGAGAAGCAAGGCTGACATTATACCCTCTTTACAAAAAATGATTACAAAAAATTAAGACGAATGAGTAAAATTAAGGCTGCGGCTGGTAAGCCTCTATAAAGCTCTCATGGATCACTCTACATAAGATACCATTGTGCCGGGGACTAAGCTTTTAATGACTAGCCGTATAATCGGGGGAAGTCCATTAAAGGACAGCAGAAGTAACCGATCACAGAGATAACCACGAGAAATGATTTTCCGCCAAAGAGAGGCAATTTATTACACATAAAAACGCACTGCTAACGGAAGCGCCCAGATAGTGGAGAAACTCGCTGGATAGTCGGCAGGATTCCCGTCTCGGGAAGTTGGACACACGTGGCCACACGTGGGGTCCCGTGGGGTCCGCGGGTGCCCTCGGGGCTCCCTGGGGGGGTTCCGGGGTTCAGAGGCTGGGAGTGACTGGGGTCTGCAGAGCATGCTGGCTCCCGGGGTGACCCCTGCTCCGGGCTCCCTGGCCAGGATTCCGCAGGAGCCGGTTCAGACGCAGGGAGCCTTGGTGCTGGAAGGGACTCACACAGGCTGCGCCGGGTCGTTAATCCACCGCTGGTGGGAGAGCCAGCGATGTGTGAAAGCACCCGGGGGCTATAATTGCTCAGCTATCATGGCCAGCACATTAGTTTAATTAACTCTCAGGCTAAGGAAAAGGCAAAATCCCCATGGAATCTCCCGGAAAGCTGCCCCATCTCTAAGCATAATCTTGGCGTTCAAGGCCCTGGAGGAGCCACCATCCACGTCGCCTCCTGCCCTGCCCGTCAGCCCTGGTCATGCCTTTGTCTGGGCTTTCCCTTCGGCCCATTCATTTCAAAGGACACCCTCTTCCCTTTGCAAGGACGGGGGCTGCTGGTTCAGTCCCCCTCTGCTCCACGTCTGTCTTCTGCACGATTTTCTGCGAGTTACCTATCTTCCCTGGGGCCTCAGTTTTCCCATCTGTACAATGGGAGTGTTATGACAGCACAACCTCTCAGGCATGAAGGGAGGACCGGGCTTGACTTGCGGGGGGACGTACCAACCCCAGGTGCGGTTCTTGGCAAACCGGGGCATCGTCTGGCTTCGTCGCCAGGTGCACCTGTCACCCGCCCGTTCTCCCATGAGCTCTGTGAGCAGAGAATGTGCTTTGCTTTTCATCGTGTTCCCAGCACCAAATACAAACACTGACAGGTGGGAGGTACTTTAAAATGATTGTTGAGGGGCCTCTGGGGGGCTCAGTGGGTTAAGCCTCCGACTCTTGATTCGGCTCAGGTCACCATCTCACGGTTCATGGGATGAAGCCCCACATCGGGCTCTGTGCTGACATCGCAGGGCCTGCTTGGGATTCTCTCTCTCCCACCCTCTCTCTCTGTCTCTCTCTCAAAATAAATAAATAAACTTTTAAAAAAATGATAAAAAAAAATAAAACGATTGTCGAACGGCAAAGTGAAGAATTGGAATTTTTCTCATCTTGAGTGAAACCCAGGGGCAACACATTCTCATTCTGAAACCTCCGTTTACCTGCATTTTGAACACCCCTGAAAATCTGGTTCATGCCTTTCCTGAGGGTCTGGCACTATCTGCACCCAACAGTTTGTGAGTGACCCACACGCCCCGGCCTCTGGCCTGGGCAGAGAAAAGCTGCCAGCCTTGATCATTTGGGAGCCCAAATCTTATTTGTCAGGGGCACACGCGGCGGTTCCCGAGGTGAGCCCTGGTGGCATTGCATCAGGCCGGGCAGCCAGGCCCAGGCCACAGGCTTCCTGCTCATTCTGCAGCTGTCTCCATGCTGGCCTCCCTGGGCTGCTCAGGAAAATAAACTGCCTTCACTGAACTCCGTTTAGGTTCCCAGGAGAGCGGTGACGAAATTGTCGTGCCGGCTAATTGGCTCTGCACCTGTCTCCCCAGCAGTTAGTTAGGGAGGGCACAGGGTGGATTTTCTGTTCTCCATTTATGCCCAGATGGTCGGGAAGCCTGTCCTGGTATAAACCAGCACCCAAGAGAAAAATCAGCATACTCTCAGGTGACTGCGAATGTACCAGGCATCCAAGGGATGGTGTAAAATATGTGCGTACCTGCTGATCGAGCGAGCCTCCTTCCCTCTGAACCCTGGCCCCAGGGGCATCTGCCCACTGCTCTCTGAACTTCTCCCCTCTGTCTTCCTGCTGCCAATACGGATCACATCTCATAGTGTAAGCTGTTTTTATTGTGGTAAAATACACATCACGTAGCATTTGCCATCTTAACCATTTTTTATTTTAAATTATTTTTTAACATTTATTTATTTTTGAGAGATGGGAGGGAGGGGCAGAAAGAGAGGGAGACGCAGAATCCAAAGCAGGCTCCAGGCTCTGAGCTGTCAGCACAGAGCCCGACGTGGGGCTCGAACCCACAAGCCATGAGATCATGACCTGAGCCAAAGTTGGATGCTTAACTGACTGAGCCACTCAGGCGCCCTGCCCATTTTTTAAATTTATTAAAAAAAATTTTTTTTACATGTATTCATTTTTTAAAGACAGAGAGAGACAGAGTGTGAGGGGGGGGGGGGCGGGGAGGGGCGGGCAGAGAGAGAGGGAGACACAGAATCCGAAGCAGGCTCCAGGCTCTGAGCTGTCAGCACAGAGCTCAATGCGGGGCTTGAATTCATGGACTGCGAGATCATGACCTGAGCCCAAGTTGGACACTTAACCGACTGAGCCACCCAAGTGCCCCAATTTTTAAATTGAGTTACTTATTTTATGGTTGTTGAGCTCTAAGAGTTATTTATAAATCCTGGATATTAACTCCCTACCAGATATGTGATTTGCAAACATCTCCCATTCTATAGCTTGCCTTTTTCACTCTGTCCATCACATCTTTTGACGCACAGAAGTTTTTTATGTTGCTATGGTCCCACTTATCCACTTTTAATGTATTTTTTTTTTTTTTGCCTGTATTTTAGTGTTCAGTCCAAGGAATCATTGCCAAATCCAATGTCGTGAGGTGTTTTCTTCTGAAAGTTTTCTAGCTTAGATTTTATATTTAGGTGGCTCATCCATCTGTGGTAACTTTTTAAATACGATGCAAAGTCAGGGTTCAGCTTCTCTCACAGCGGATGTTCTGTGCTAACAAGCGGTAATCGTTATTTTATTTTATGTTTTCATTTACAAGATTTCATTTACAGCTTAAAGGAGAGGAAAGTTTAAAGATGAGACGAATGTCCTGAGGGACAAAGACCGTCTCACCCTGCCATATTTGTATCCACCAACACCCGGCTAAACAAACCTTCGTACAGAGTACAGATCGAAGTTGAGTACAGATCGATATGGGGCTGAAGAGAAACGCATGTGGTGTCTTTGTAACGTAGTCTACTCTGCTCGAATGCCTTGCATTTGGACCAGAAACTTGCTCCTTAGCAGGTATTTCTGCCGGGTGAACACTCCCATCAACCTCGTGGGGCCGGGGCATGAGGGGGGAGTGCCCTTTTCCAGAAGGTCTGAAATGGGTGACCAGACTCAGTGAACCCAAGCCAAGGTCCTTGAGACTTGGAGAGGATTGATGTGAGTTGCTGGTCCACAGCATAGCAGTGAGACCGGAAACAGGAGGGGGCCTGAGAGTGGACAGCTGTGAAGAAGCAGGAGCCCATCAGAACAGGCCAAGTGGTTGTATGCTGACTGCGGGAAAGCCCATTAACGCTGCTGCCTCTTGGGCACCTCGCCAGGAAGGCGGTGGGCACCAAGCCCTTGGATCCTGGGAAAGATGGCAGGGGCAGCTCCAGGGATCAGAGATCTGACCAAACTGGGCTCCAGGTCTGGGCACGGGTTCTTGAGAACCACTGGCATATAAACACAGCTGAAGCTGACTGCAAACCCCCACTTTTCTCTCGGCCTTCCCGCCCCCACTCCTCAAATCCCCACTCAGTGACCCTTTGGGGGGGGAGGCTTGGGCACCCTTAAGATCGTGACCTACGCCCTGAGGATGTATGAAACTGACATCCAAGTTCAGTGAAACTCTGCGGCCCAGCTTCGTAGCCAGCGTGCTGCCTGTGAACTCCTCCTGCATGACTCTGCTTCGGGACGTAGATGGGTAATCAGAAACAGGACAGACATCAAAGTAATCATTGGCCACACGTGTCTATCAGCCCGACAGGCACCTGAAGCGGGCCATATAATCCTTACCGGTGATTCCTTACAGAGTGGCTGTTATGGTCAGGGTGGATATAGATACTGACGGTATCCTCAACATAGAGATGGGCAAGAACTTCGAAAATCCTTGAAATCGCACTCTCAATCTGCACAGGGCAACTGAGGCCCGGAGGTGCCCGGCGACTTGCTTGAGATCATGCAGCTGGTTGATGGCGGATGTCGCTGACCCGGGCCATCTTTTCTATGTCGTTTGTACTCCTGTGATTCCTTATAAGCCAACTAACTGGCAAGATGTAAGAATTTCTGAGGCCACCATAAAAAAAAAAAAAAAAAAAAAAAGCATGTTTATGATAACAAACGCTCTGCTTAAATAATTGTGTGCTATTTACCTAAGTTGTAATTATTTAATCGACTTTAAAGCATTTTAACGGGGGAGGGGGGCGCCTGGGTGTCTCAGTCGGGTAAGCGTCCGACTTCGGCTCAGGTCACGATCTCACGGTTCATGGATTCGAGCTGTCATGTGCTGACAGCTCGGAGCCTGGAGCCTGCTTCGGATTCTGTGCCTCCCTCTCTCTCTGCCCCTCCCCTGCTCATGCTCTGTCTCTCTCTATCTCTCAAAAATAAGCAAACATTTCTCCACAGCTAACTTGAAGATAAATTATCTACCTATATAATAAAAAAAGAAAAAAATGGAACTGAAAGATATGTGTCTCGAAAGTGAAAGACTGCCCAAGTGCCTAGAACAGTAAATAAAATACGTAAAACTAAAATAAATAAACAAGCATTAGAAAATTAGAAAAAGAAACCCCATTTTAACGGGATGGCTAGGCACACAAAGTACTCCATTGTTCTGCAGCCAAGCTACTAACAGAGAAGCACAAAGTGTCTTCAAAGTGAACTCCAGAATGGTCTAGAATGTTCAGAAGGGCTCTTGCCTATGATAGGAAATCAAGGGAGCTGGTTTCCAGCTAATGACTGCAAGATGGGACTCTTCTTTTGAGTTAGAATAGCGGAAAAACAGCTGTATATGGAAGGATATGGATGGATATGCCAAATTCTCCCACCTGAACCACCCGTGAGCTGTATGTGAGAAAGTGACCCTTGGTGGTGGTACGAATTCTTGGGGCATACAGCTGGTATCTAGTCACGAAATCCAATTTCCCCAGCAGCGCACAGCATCTGAAACCAAATGCATTATATTTTGATTGGCTTCCTCTCCTGACCAGCTCTCTCTGCCAGACTCAGAGGGGAGACTCCTCTCTTTTATTCTAAAATAAGCTAAAGCAGGGGTGTCTGGGTGGCTCGGTTGGTTAAGTGTCCGACTCTTGATTTCGGCTCAGGTCACGATCTCACAGTTTGTGAGTGCGAGCCCCACGTGTGGCTCTGCACTGACAGCGTGGAGCCTGCTTGGGATTCTCTCTCTCTCTCTCTCTCTCTCTCTCTGCCCCTCCCCCACTCACATGTGCACTCTCTCTCTCAAAAATAAATAAACTTTAAAAAATAAAAAAATCAAAATTAAAAAATTACAGTCGGACAGATTTCACAACCACCCTGCCTGTGACCCTCTACCCATGGACAGCCCATCCCTTCCCTGTTTACACCTTCTTGAGCACCTTCAACGTGCAAATGTCGACAATTCAGTACACAATTGTCCATTACACACAAAATCCTCACATGCCTGCATATATGGCCCCAGGTCAGCCTTCTTTCTAGCCACGGTGTGTCTCAGGGCTCATTTCTGTCTGGGTACAGAATATGGGGCAATTTTTCCAGGCGACTGTGGGTTTTTAATAAGTGTTTCCTGAAGTAGTGACAGATTGAAGGAAATGCATTTGTAGTGTTTTCCACTCATCTTCAATGTCCTAGGGAATCACGTCAGATAAGATGGTGGAGGTGTAAATGGATCCCTCCTTCTATCTTTCATGCCTACGAACTTCAGTTGACTATTTCTAACATGGGTTGTGTTCCCAATATGTGTCAGGCAATGTTTCTACCCTTATGGGACATAGTGTCCAGACTTATGGGCAAACAGGCATACAGATAAACAATTATGAAACAATTCATTAGGTAGATAGCTATAGGTACGAAGTGCAATAAAAATGACAAGGACAGAAAAGTTAATTCCCCAGGGGGTTAGGGAGACCTGGGATATTACCATTGGCTCTTTAGGGTTATGGTGAGGGCCTTGGCAGGAAGGGCAAGAGAGCCTATGAAAAAGTGTGGAATGAAGGCTGGCAGCTTGTAGGGCAGCAGTGTGGGATGGCTTGGTGGCGGGCAGAAGATGAGCCTGGAAAGAAGGACAGGAGCCATGCCGTGCATGAGCTCCGCTGAGGGCGAAGGACTTCTTCTGGGGCTTCCGGGGCTCTCTCTGAAGGTAGAAGGATTTCTAGCAAAAAGTTACATGGGCAGATGTGTATTTTAAGGCCAGCTTCTAGCACCACTGAGGAAGATGAATTCGCATCGGTCAGAAGGAGAGCAGGAGAGTGGGTGAGAGAAACCATCAGAGGACCGTTACAAAAGCGCCAAGAAGCGATTGATGGCCTGGGCTGGAGGCAGATGAGAAGTGGGAGTGGACGGAAAAAAGACACTGAGAGACATTAGGAAATGCACTCAGTGGAACCCGGGGCAGCCCTCGCATGAGTGTCGGTGTCCCGGGAGCAGAGGCGGGGGTTTGGAATGTAGGACCGCGCTCAGGTAGCCAACCTAGGCGACTCCGTGCAGGATGACACGAGCACCCTCCACCTGCAAAGTCAGGGACAGAAGCCGATTTGAGAAGAGCAGGGATTGGGAGGATATCAGGCCAGAATATGCAGAGTTGAGTGGCGTGCATGACAGCCAAGTGGAGTCGTCCAGCTCAAGTCAGGAGAGAGACCCCGGGCCCCGACTAGCGGATTGGATCCCTGTTTTTGTGGCTCACGGGATGTCTATTCAAAGCATCCTGTACCCCAGTTCAAGGGAATCTTATGACACACATTTGTTCACAACCTTCACTGCCTCTGTGATACAGGGAAAAGTCCCACGTCCTTATGCCTGCCCACTACGGGCCCTCGGGAAGGACAAGGCAGCGCTACAGAATGGCCATTGCCCTCCTCCTGCCTCTAACTCTGGGGAGAAAATTTCCTTTATAGCCCATCCTAAGAGGACACATTCAGGGAGAGGAGTTGACAAAATAGGAGACGGACCAACAAGCAAGTTCCGCACCGTCAGCTCAGAGCCTAGCTCGGGGCTCGATCCCATAAACCGCGAGCCCGTGACCTGAGCTGAAATCAAGAGCCGGACACTTAACCAACTAAGCCACCCAGGTGCCAGAACCCTGCAACTGATCTCGAAGAAACTACCACTCATGGATTTTTAATAGTGAGTCAATGAAAAATAGCACAATGTTCTAAAAAGTCTGTTAAAACACACGTCTCCTTACCAAATATCTATCTTCACAACTTTCCTGTACTTCAACCAAAGACACCTATTCCCACAGATTTGCAATGCAGAAGTAGATGCAAGAATCCAGCTCTCTTTTAGCAAGCTGGACACTAATGAGATTTGCAAAAATTAAAACAATAAAACACATTATTTTTTGGTTTTTTGAAAGATATAGTTACTTTTCATAAAAAGTGGGTTATTTGTGTTCATGTCTAATGGTTTTATTTCTGTGGTTTTAAAGTGAATTGGGGGCACCTGGGTGGCTCAGTCGGTTAAGCGTCTGACTCTTGATTTTGGCTCAAGTCATGATCTCATGGTTCGTGGGATTGAACCCCACATTGGGCTGGGTGCTGATGGCAAGGAGCCTGCTTGGGATTCTGTCTCCCTCTCTCTCTGCCCCTCTCTCATCTCTCTCTCTCAAAATAAATAAAAATAAAAACTTTAAAAAAATTAAGTAAAATGTATTAGGGGGCACCTAGGTGGCTCAGTCGGTTAAGTGTCCAACTCTTGATCTCAGCTCAGGTCTTGATCTCAGAGTTGTGAGTTTAAGCCCTGTGTTGGCCTTCATGTTGGGTGCAAAGCACACTTAAAAAAATTTTTTTTTTACTTAAAAGTAAAAACAATGAATGAATACAGATTTTTAAATTTCTCACTTTTAATTTCTAATACAATAAATATCAATGACTTAACCCATGTGAATAAATACAGAACCTTAATCATTTTCAAGAGTATCAAGGAGCCCTGAGACTACCGTTCTGGAGAACCGCCAGGCCACACAATGGAGGAAGTCATCAGTTTGGGTCTCCAGTCCAGCCACATATGTTCCTCCCTTGCTTCAGCTCCCATGTTGCCTAGAAGGTTCTCCCCTCTTTCCCCTTAGCGAATTTCATGGCATTCTTCAGGGCTCAGCTCAAGGTCATGATCCCTGGAAGCACTGTCTACTCTCTCCTCTGTTAGAGCTCCTTAGTTACACCTTGTTGCGTCTAGAACCCTGTCTTGCCTAATGCTATTTATCTCTACAACTGGGACATATCACACCCTCCCCCTGCAGGAACCCAGCTGCGCTGGAATGAGCCCCCGCAGGTGTGTTAACTGAGTAACCAACCGGACCAGTTGGCACTGTGCCCTCAGATCTGTGCTAAACCCTGAGACACGCACTGGAGCTTGATTAAAGACAAAGATGGTGGATGTTCATAAATTCAGGCTGGAGGAGCTTACTTTCAGAAAAGCAGGCTGAGGACAGTCATTTTTCCTGAGATGGAACACACAGAGTAAGAGGTTGCTGTTTGGAAGGACTTCGACAGTTCCGTCTGACTTAGGAGAAATCTGAACTGTAAGGTATGTTCACAGAAATGGTTTATTCTTTTTCAGTTGTGTTTAAAAGGAGTGGTATTTGATTAAATATAGTTCATAGTAATTTGCAATCAGAATCTCAATTATCTGAGCCTGGTTGGAGGCAGCCAACCACAGAGGCCAACGGTTCTGAGGAAGTCCCACCTCGGCTACAGTCTTCATCCTCCATGAGTTAGTGTGCAACCCTGGGCACCTGTCTGAATTCCAGTTCCTCATCTGTAAACCATACAAAAGAATACATACCCTGTAGGGTAGCTGGAGCGATCAGATGAAATATCACTTTGACCTCGTGCACAGGGATGTTAAAAAGGTTTCGGCTTCCTCGCTTCCCTTCCCTTCTGTCTGGCCAGCCCCTTGTTGAAACTGAAGTCTCTAATTAGTGGGTTCTGCATGCACTTGTGATGTTGTTTGTATCTTCACTTGGCAAATTCAGAGGAAGTGTAACAAAATGATTCAAGGATCCTGAGAATTGGGCCCAAATAGTGAGATTGTACTGGACACGAAAAGAACATCTTTAGAAATTGACTTTGGAGAACTTTTTGTATTTTTTTTTTTAATTTTGAGAGAAAGAGAGCAAATGGAGAAGGGGCAGAGAGAGAGAGAGAGAGGGAGACAGAAACCCAAACAGGCTCTGTGCTGCCAGCACAGAGCCGGATGCAGGGCTGAGACTCATGAATCGTGAGATCATGACCTGAGCTGAAATCAAGAGTTGGGTGCTTAACCCACTGAGCCACCCAGGAACCCCAACCTGTTTCTGTTTTCATTCAGGTTTTAACTCCACATCTTCATCTTACACAGTCTCTCCCAGCTGCCCTGATATACAAGTTTCTTTATTTTCTCTGAGGCTCTAAAATGTGTACAGTCTACACTACACAATTTATCCCTTAGTGGGATATCGTCTCATTGACAACCAAGATTCTTCAACTAAAGTAGAAGAATGTGATGTGTTCTGTGTCCCAGTAGAATGCATGTGTACATGGAAAAATGCGTGTGAACCATTATCCATCCAGCTATCCATGTGTCCATTTGTCCACCCATCCACTCATCCATTCATCCATCCATTTGTGTGTCTATCCAACCATCCATCCATCCATCCATCCATCCATCCATCCATCCATCCATGTGTCTATCTATCCATCCATCCATCCATCCATTCATCATCCATCCTTCCATTCATTCATTATACAGATATTTTTAAATAGCACCTAATAGGTGCCTAGCTAGGTATAGGACTCTGGCTGATACTAAGATAAATAAAACATGATTCCAGACTACAAGGAATGAGAAAAAAACTATATAAATGGATCTTGTCATCACAAAAAGATAATTGCTATAATATTTTACATTAAAAAACAAACTAAGGCAATATCAGGAGTCACAGAAGTAAGGGGACTTATTTGACAGCTATATTGATAGAGAGACAAAGTAGAATCCAAAGTAGATGTAGGATGACTCTCAGCTTCTGGCCTTGTCGCATGGGTGAGTCATGGTGTCACTGGCTCATCAAGACTGACTGAGGTTGAACAGGGTCAGAGGCCATAGGACATAGGGCACAGGTGCCTATTACATGGATAGCACATACAGCAGAAGAAGGGGAGCCATGATCTGTTTCAGAGGAATGCTATTTTTAATAATAATGGTGTCATTACGTATTGAGTGTCTCTAATGTGTCCGGTATTTATGTATGTTCTCTCCTTGAACGTCCTCAACAACCCAACATTTTTCTAATATGAAATGGGAGAGCATCAAGGGCATAAATCTCCTGCCATAAGTCAAGGTAAGTGCAGGAGCCTGTGTACCTCCCCAACTTGCACTTGAGGGGACACTGACTTCAACATAGGCCCATGAGTCGGCTACAAGAGTAGGGCCAAAGCATACAACCCCCCTTACTAAGGGAAGAGGTCACAGTCTTCATGGGACATCCATGTGACTTTAGAAAGTTAGAGAATTAGGAAGATAAATATTCCAAATGAGGAGAAAGCTTTGACCAAGAGTAATCAAATACCCTGGTCCCACATTCAGCAGCCAGACCCCAAAAAGGGCAGTGGTGGGAATTTGGGGTCCCTCCATACACGAACGGCTTCTCCCTGTTTACCCCTGTGAAGTCCCTGTCCTGTCTCTCCCTGTAACCCTCCGCTTCAGCACCCACTGCTTTCTCCTCAGGCAGGAAGTTGAAGTGAGCAACTTCCTCCCAAGAGGTGCTTCTGATGGAAAGGCCACATCTCTAGAGGGCCTGGGAGGAAGGAAGGGGGCTGAAGCTTTCTCTGAAGAGTAGAACCTTCTTCCAGGAGCCCAAGACTCCAGGCACCCTCAAAGACAAACCATAAAGAAATCAAAGGAGCTATGGTCAAGCCACAGTCCACATGAACAGCATCACTCCCCACCTTAGCTAGTGTCACCTTTTAAGCAAAAGAGGCATAGGGTTTTGCAAAGATCCCTGTGCTTTGGAAAAATACCAGGAGGTCTCACCTCCATGGTACAAGGATGTCTACTCCTGAGCTCTTGGTTCCTGTTCCAGGGACATCCTGGCATTTGGGGGCATGGCGAAGCCTCCCACACAGGACTTTATAGACCCCAGGCTCTGGTTGGAGGGGCTGGAGGGCTCCCCCACTGTTCTGTAGAGCCATGAGCTGACTTCACTGCACAAAAGATCAGAGCCACCCAAACAGGCAGCGGCCAGACCTCCCTGGGTGACATGGAGCCCCATCTGTGTCTGCTGACAGGAATCACATGTGGGGGGTGTCTCCGCCAGACTTCCCCTCCAGAACACGGGGAGTAGGGCACACCCCACACCTGCTAACCCACCATGCACCTTGCAAGCTCTTCTTCCTCACATGCTCCTTCAGGAAATGAGTTTGCCGTGTCCCTGGGCTGTGAGTAAGGTCCAGATCATTTGGGGCCACCGCTTACCCCCCAGGGTGTGTGGACATCACTCACCTGTCCCCTTGTTCTCAGAAGCCTCCTTGAAAGTCCACAGTCCCTGTGTGTATTTCACTGCTATGTGTATAAAGCTGACTCCAGAGAGGTCCTTTTATTTCTCAACTGGTAAATTCATTATGAAATAATCCTTGGAGAGATACAGGCCACTGGTTTTCTGCAATTTGCAACACCACACTTTAACTTATGTTGAAAGCTGAGCCTTTTGGTCCTCTTGTCTTAGAAGTATATTAATATTTCCGTGACCTTTACTAGATGGCAGTTGAGACATATTCTTTTAAATAGCAAAACCCAGAAAACCAATAACCTAAAATACATATTACTGACCCTCATTTGATGAGCAAATTAGGAGAGATAAGTCTTTTCCTAAAGTAAAGAGAAAGTCAAGGGAACCTGTAAAGTTTAAGTAGAATGATTATAGATACATGGATGGGATGGGATGGATGGATGGATGGATGGATGGGTGATAGATTAGACAGCTAGTAGATAGATAGATAGATAGATAGATAGATAGATGCACTTATGGATGGATGGATGGATGGATGGGTAGGTGATAGATTAGATAGCTAGGAGATAGATAGATAGATAGATAGATAGATGATAGACAGATGCACTTATGGATGGATGGATTGATGGATGGATGGATGGATGGATGGATGGACAGATAAACAGACAGATGGGTAGGTAGATGGATGGATGGATGGATGGATGGATGGATAAACAGATGGATGCATGGATGGATAGATAGATAGATAGATAGATAGATAGATAGATAGATAGATGATAGATGCACTTATGGGTGGATGGATGGATGGATGGATGGATGGATGGGTAGGTGATAGATTAGACAGCTAGTAGATAGATAGATACATAGATAGATAGATAGATAGATGATAGATGCACTTATGGATGGATGGATGGGTAGGTGAGAGATTAGATAGCTAGTAGATAGATAGATAGATAGATAGATGATAGACAGATGCACTTATGGATGGATGGATGGATGGATGGATGGATGGATGGATGGATGGACAGATAGACAGATGGGTGGGTGGGTGGATGGATGGATGGATGGATGGATGGATGGATAAATGGACGGATGCATGGATAGATAGGTAGGTAGGTAGATAGATAGATAGATAGATAGATAGATAGATAGATAGATACCAATATTTTCAGACAAGGATTCAGATTCTGATTTGCTGTAGCACTTTAAATACCTTTAAATTCTAGATTATTTTAGGTAATTTACTTGAGTTTTTAAAGGATTATACATTTAGTGTGTATCTAGATGACAATAAAGGTGAGAGCAGAAAGCCATCTGTCAGAGTGCCGGGCAGCTGTATTGCCACGGGGCATGCTAGCTTGAGCATGTCACTGGCTTTGAGGCTGAATGCCCCTCCATTTGCATTGGTGTTGGTCATGGCGGTTAGTACCTCATAGGTCCAAATCTGCCCTCGAAACATGGTCGATGTTTAGAACCGTGAACCTCCTCCCAAGTCGTTGAGTGCCAGCATTTTCTCCCACCAGGTCCACGTTGTGGGCAGAGTCCAGTGTAAAGTGGATGGAAGCCCCTAGAGCTGAGCCCAAGTGGAGGCCACACCACCCAGAATAATGGAGAGCAGAGAGGACAGAAGGACCGTTGTTCCCTTAGAAACCAGTCTGCATCCTCCCCCTCTGGTGTCTAAAGCAGTTGTGGATCCTGCCCTCTTAGTCTTGCTCCAATGTCTGAATGCGGCATCTGCCATGGCTCACAGTGGCCTCATATTCATCTCAGGAAGGACCCACAAGACCCCTGGCTCGAAGCACAGTGACTTAGTCACCCTCTCAGGGAAGACTTTGCTGCCTTTGTCATCTTAAGTAATTGAGTATATTCAAGTGGCCCTAAACCATTAAATGCTGGAGGTGTTTACTCAACATGCCAGTTTGGGTTTGGACTCTCTGATCTGCAGAAATTATGCCACACGGTTCCAGGACCTCCTCTTTCCAGTTCGTCTGACTGGGTTTTCCCTGGCCCTGCTTTGACCTGCCCGGAAGCTCCCAACCCTGCCTGGGAGCCTGCCTAGACCTGGATCACCCCCCCTCCCAACATCGATCTTCCCTGCAGACCCCCTGGACACTTCCTGCCAAGGACCTTACGACCCCAGGGACCCCGCGCCGGCCCCCTCTGAACCCCCCAGCACATTGACGAGCCTCCTCTATGTTGTATCTTGTGGCGCTGCCCACAAAAGACACATGAAAACGGTCTGCCAACACTGGAAACATAGATTTCTACTGACACTTTATGGCTTTTATGTCCAAAGTGTGAAAGCGAGGCGGTAAAGCTGTTTTCATTTACGGTTGACAAAGTAGAAGCCGTGGGGTTTGCCCCGGAGACCCACTCTGGGTGGGCGGCACAGGAAAGCAGCCTCTTCCTGTTCATCATGACCAGCGGGTCCCGTGAACAGGGCGGCACGACCTTTCAGTGGTGGTTTTCACTAGAGTGTGAGGAACCAGCTTTGAAAGATGGGAGGTGCTCTGCAGAGGGCACTTGTGAGCGCGTTCAAAACCAGCCAGAAGGAAAACATACAAGTGCTTCGAGAAGACCGCAGTAGAGCATCTAGATAGAAAGTACAAGGATTTGCCGTGAACACGAAGTCAGGAAAATGGGTCTATCGGGCTGCTGTCCTTTTCTTCTCAGAAGCTGTGTCTCGGGGCAGGGAGGGGTCACCTGGAGAGTGTGGGAGCCGAGACTTGGAGCCCATTCAGGCTGATTCTGAAACCCCTCTTCGCTGAGACTGGAAATGAGAAAACACCGCCTTCGAAGCAGATGTTTAGAAAATTGATGCTGGGGCGCCTGGGTGGCTCAGTTGGCTAAGCTCAGGTCATGATCTCACGGTTTGTGAGTTCAAGCCACAAGTCAAGCTCTGCGCTGGCAGCGAGGACCCTGCTTGGGATTCTCTCTCTTTCTCTCTCTCTCTCTCCCTGCCCTTCCCCACACACTCTCTCAAAATAAATAAATTAACTTTAAAAAACAAATTAATTAAAATTAAAATTGAAAATTGATCCTGAAAATACGTTTTGCAGAGAAACACACTGGTCCCTTAGTTAATTGTAACTATTTATTTATTTACTTTTTTAATATGTGTATTTTGAGAGAGAGAGACAGAGTGTGAGTGGGGGAGGGGCAGAGAGAGAGAAGGAGACACAGAATCCAAAGCAGGCTCCAAGCTCTGATCTCCAAGCCCGACACGGGGCCAGACTCCATGGCCTGAGAGATCATAACCTGAGCCCAAGACCGACGCTTAACCTACTGAGCCACCCAGGCACCCCAGTTAATTGTAACTATTTGGCAGGTTTCTGCTTTAGCGGTATATTGATTATAATGCAGAACTCTGTGATTCCCAGAGATGAGAATAATTCAGTCTGGCCTAGACTAAAGGGAACAAGTAGAGCTCATTTAGAAAATTTTCATTTAGGGGTGCCTGGGTGGCTCAGTCGGTTACGCATTCAGCTCTTGGTCTCAGCTCAGGTCATGATCTCATGGTTTTGTGGCTTCCAGCCCCACATCAGGCTCCTCTGGGCTGACATCGCGGAGCCTACCTGGGATTCTCTCTCTCCCTCTCTCTCTCTGCCCCCCCCCCCCACTTGCACTGTCTCTGTCTCTCTCAAAATAAATAAATAAACTTAAAAATATTTTTAAAAAGAAAAATTTCATTTATTACAGCATAATCCTGGGTGGTCAGTTTAGGCCTCCACCAGGTAATTGGCACCTCTCCTGGTGACAACCTCCTCCCAGCAGCATCAGGGCAGGAGGGTGATGGACCACGAAGACAGTGGGGTAGTTTTCACTGCACTGCCCAGGCGTGGGTTTTCCTTCCATGGGTCAGTGCTCCCTCTGGTGCGGGGAAACACTAACGAGAAACACGTTAAGCATGTCTAATGTGATCTGTGACCTATCGATTTCCCCCAAGGGTTAGGCATCTCCTAATATCAGGGGGATCTTATAATCGAAACAGGAAAATCTGAAACTCTGTGGCGAGGGGAAAAAGCAGGTACGGAGTCAGGTTCTCAGACGGCAGCACGTCCCAGAATGACTCAGGAGGCTCCTTCGGCTCTCGGTTTTGAACGTGGAACCCTGACTTGAGTTTGTCAGCATCTCTGAGTTAATCTACTAATTGAATTCGGCCTTGGGCTTCCTGGCAGACATGGGAAAATGGAAGCACTTTCCATTTTAGCATTTTCCATTTAGGGTAACTATGTAATTTCACACCTACCTATATGACAAACCACCAGATTTTAGAAAAGGTTGAGGTAGGTGGCTTACATAATTCTCCTACTCGGACACCAGTTCTGCAGGAGGGACAAATATCTTTCTGGTACTAAATTCATAAAGGAAAAATTCTCGCAGTTTCTGTTTTAAAGGGTTTTGGAGAGTTTTAGGGATAGGGTCTTACAACTTTTCAAATTTTCCAGTTTTCAAGAAACACATGTCACTACAACAGTATAAAAATACAGAATTACTACTAATGTGTTTTACATCTCCCCACATTATTCCGCATAGCCATTTAAAATGAAAATGAGATAATTAAATATGTACTATTGTAAAATATGCTTTTAAAATTATGTATTACTATTTATGAGAGAGAGAGCGTGAGCGGGGGAGAGGCAGAGAGAGAGAGAGAGAGAGAGAAAGAGAATACAAGCAGGCTCCAAGCTGTCAGCACAAAGCCCAACGTGGGGCTCAAACCATGGGCCGCAAGACCATGACCTGAACTGAAATCAAGTGTCAGACGCTTAAACGACCGAGCCACCCAGGCGCCCTTCTGTAAAATCTGCTTTTTACAGGTACCAATAATTGCATGTATATCTTTCCATGATAATATAGACGTCCACTGTCTTTTTAACACATATATTTAGTTTATTCATGTAGCACAATTTATTAAATTTTCTCTCAATTGGCATGAAGTTGTTTCTAATTCTTCTCTGTCATAAGTTGCCACACTTTCAATTTCTTTATATAAACATATCTGCTCACTGGCATAATTACTTGCTTGACAAAATCCTAAAAGGAAAATTGCTGAGTTTGAACCTTGGCCACTGGAAAACTCTGGAAACATCTTGCCGAGGGCCCTCTGGAGAGGGGCTTAGCTTTGTCAAATCCTACTTACAGAAAACAAAGCTATGGGTCTTTTCTTACCAGTACTGATCCGTAGGTGGAAAATGAAATACCACATTTCTCTAATACTCCTGAAGTGTCAATATTTCTTTGCCCATTGGCCACTTATGTTTCTTTTCTTCTTAGTGTTTACTTATTTTGAGAGGGAGAGAGAGTGTGTGAGCAGGAGAGGGGCAGAGAGAGAGGGAGAGAGAGAATCCCAAGCAGGCTCCATACTGTCAGCACAGAGCCTGACGTGGGGCTCAATCCCACAAACCGTGAGATCATGACCTGAGCCAAAATCAAGAGTCTGACGCTTGGTTGACTGAGCCACCCAGGCACCCCGCCATTTATAGTTCTTATTTTTTTAATGTACTTGTTAATGTCTTTTGCCTTGGTTGCCTTGTTTCCATTGGTGTAGTCTTTCTCATTCCCCAAACATGGACTGTTTTTACAGTGAGGATATGAAATTTTGTCTGACATATTTTGTCAACAAGTTTTTCTTAAAAAGATTTTGGTGGTGTTTTTTTAAGTTAAAGTAGTTATTTTTTTTTTTTTCTTCATAATTTCTGGCTTCAGTGGTCTTTGGAAAAACTTTCCTCCACCTAATAAACCAATTCTCCTGAAATTCCAGGCTGTAAATTACCCCTTTGAAGCTCTATTTTTGATTTATGGGCACAACTTACTTTTAACTTATGGGTGGGACCTGGATGGATCTATTTTTCTGTTCTGATTCTATATAGTTGTCTCAATATCATCTATCCAAACAAATCTACCCTGTACTCGGGGGGTTAACATAATTTCTTTATCCATTTGTTTCTAGATTTCCTCTCCTCTATCATGGGTATCATACTTTTCATATTATCGAGCTTGAGTAATGTATTTATAATATTTTATAATTGTCATATCCTTTTCTTCTAAAATAGGCATTTTAGTATGCATTTTCTGTTATGGGTGAAAGATTTAAAATTTTTTGAACATTCTCTGCCACCTAAGTTTTATGGAAACTTCAAGGTTCTCTGTGTTTGGTCCATCCCTGGGGATAGATAAAAGCCAAGAGAGTAATGTAGGGCATCCTGTGCTGTAAGGAAGGGAGCCAAGGGAAATGGCTCATCTAAGCAGGTGTAGATATGTTGGCTCCCAGTGCATCAGAATAGTCCAAGACCAGAGTTCAGATCTTAAAGAGCAGGTGACTATCCCTGAAGCCATTGCCCTTGATTTTTATGAGTTTCCACTGAACTCTGACCAGGGAACCCCAAATAATACAACTTACCCTCACAAGCACAGGCCAGGAGTTTCTAGCAGCTGGTATTTCTATGTCGGCCTGGGATTCTAGATCTGTGGTGAGCAGGATTTTAATTGTCTTCATGAGAAAGCAGACTGAGCTAGTTTTTGTGCAAACAGAAGTGCTTCCTCGTCTCTCGTGCTGGCTGTTGCCTGAAGATGCTGCGGACAAAGCCAGCATCGTTCTAGAAGCAGCTTGGAAGGTGCCCGGTGCTCTGATAGGTGTCCGGTTACCTGCACTGTAGAGGATGGAAATGGTTATCGTAGCCTGCAGAATGCCAAGATCACGTGCCACTGGTGCTCTGCCATAGAAAGGCCCAGAAGAACAAACAGGTGCCTCAGACTTTGAGCGATAACGCCTCCTGACAAAGTGGCCTGCCAGGGATGTTTACCACAAAACGTAATCTCTGGTACCTGCATTAATCTATTTCCTGGACAGGGCTAATCCTTCCCATTTGTGTTTGGGTGAGAATCTTCCAGAGATGAAGATTTCTGTTTTGGTCTGATTTTTTTTTTTTTTTTCAAACAGAATTGCTTGTTCTGAGAATAATTAGGCCACGAGATTAGGTTCAGGTGAAGTCATTCCTTTTCTGTGAAAGCAAGTCAACTTCCCAGGACAAATGGACGCGTGCCTTCCTGCCTGTTCTGGAAGGAACGGCAGCTCATACAGAGGGTCTGGGGAGCCAACATCCAGATCTGTGGAGGTCGACTGAACAAAACAAAACAAACATTGTCCCCAAACAAAAACAGCCAATTTTGCCCTTTTCAAAGGAATGAGCAGAGCTTATACACGTTTGCTTGACGTGCTGTCTCTTGGAAGCCCTTGGAAGAAGAAAGCAGGAAGAAACCCTGAAAAATCCTTCTGAAAAGCCTAGGAACATAGGGTGAACTCCCCCCCCCACCCGCCCCGCTTTTTTTCTGTTTCTATTTGTTTCATCAAGTAGCAAGGTATTTGTAAAATGCCTGCTGCGGGGGGTTGCGGGGTCAAATGAGCTAAGATTTGAGAGAGCACGTTATAAACTCTTGACAGGACCTATGGATATGGGTAGGCAGATATAAATAAACTTTACATGTATACCAGTAAAACTACATTTGAGAGGCTGGAGGGATCCCGTTTGGCCCACATTCACTCTTGAGTGATTCTGGAGCTGGTGCTCTGTCTGGCCAAGGTCCACACACTGACCCTAAAGTGGATGGGACTGGTCACTGCTGTCCCTTGGGCCTCATGGAGCCTGCGGGGATGCTTTTTTTCTTTTTCTTTATAAGTGTTTTTTTTTTTTTTTTTGCATTTTATTTATTTTTGATAGACAGAGAGAAACAGAGCACAAGATGGGGAGGGCTGAGAGAGAGGGAGACACAGAATCCGAAGCAGGCTCCAGGCTCCAAGCTGTCAGCACAGAGCTCGATGTGGGGCTCGAACTCACAAACCATGAGATCGTGACCTGAGCTGAAGTCAGACGCTTAACTGACTGAGCCACCCAGGTGCCCCTGCTTTTTTTTTCCTGAAAGAGAAATACAACAGCCAGGCAAGGGATGGTTTTGTCCTTTATCCTAGATCTTGCCCCCGTGTGATGCCCTCTATGTAAGGAACACCCCCACTTTCTCTCCCAGCCACTCAGTTTTCCCATTCAGAACATATGGGGTTTTGATTGGATAGTCTATGGTAACCAACTTTGTGATCTATGCTCTACAGTTACAATAACTGCATTAACTTGGTCAAGACATGAACCCTCTAGGTAGGCCTGGCATTCCAACTCTAAAGAGGAATCTTCTAGAAATAGAGCCATTGCTACTGATGGCTTCCCGAAAACCTTGGCTGCCGTCATGGAGTGGTGGCATTCCAAGCCCTGGTCAAGCAATAACTGAGGTTGGGGTCCAGGACACTCTGCCTCAGGCAGAAAAGAACACCAGACTTCATCAGACCTCTACAGACACACCCAGAACATGCCTGGTTTTTTTTTATTTCCCCACTGCACCATGCACAGTGCCTCCCCAAGGCTGAAGATTGTAAGTCCCATTCAGAGGGCAGGCATTTGTCAGTAGCCTACACTTTCCTTGTCCTTCTTATTGAAGGGATTGTAGGGTTTTACAGTTGTGACCATTCGAGACAGCGGTGCCTGGTGACGGAAGAGGTCAACTGCCATTTCTTTCCGTAAGATGCTGTGACAGGGTGGCAGGGGGAAAAAAAAAGAAAGAAAATGACCCATACAATAAACATAAAAACACATAACCTTATCTATTTTCCAGTGAGACACAAGTTCAGGGTGGAGAATGAGGGTCAGGAGAGCACACGGAGACTGGGAATGATTCATCCTTGTGTGCATCGTTTCGTTTATTTCCTTTATTTGCCTTCAGTTTCATTCATTGCATTATGTGCGTAACATTTCAATCAGTCTCATCGACCGAAAGTCTACTCTGTGCCTAGAATTACAGTAGGCACTAAGAGTGTAGAAAATGTAGTCAAAAGGAAGTAATCAAAAGTTACAACACGAAGCTTCTGTGCGGGTGAGGCTGGGACAACAGGAACAGAGAGGAAGAGTCACCTCTCTGGGCTGGGGAAGGAAGTCCTCCCCACCTTCCCCTCCCACAGTCTATGTCAGGGAGGAGTTGAGTGGGTTGTGATGAAAGCAGGTTGGTAGATGAAGAAGGGGTACAGGGAGAGCGGCGTGGGAGGGCACAGGGCTCGTGGGGAGAGGCTCAGGGCGGGGGTGGGACTGGCCACATGCAGGGCTGGGACTCGGTTTCCCCCTGCCAGCGGGGTTAAGCTGACTGCTCTCACAGGACATGCTCAACCTCACATGTGTCTTCGTTGGCTCATTTACCCAGCGGGGAAAAATGCTCTCTGTGTTGCAAGAATTGAAAGAAGATAACTAAATACGTAGAACGCTACACAAACAACGCTTTCCCAATCACTGTTCATGCCCAGAGGTGGTCTTCCCAGGGTGGACACAGGCCACGCCAACTCTCTTGAACGACTGCATACAGCCAGGGTCACTTCTGCTGCCGCTTGAATCACACACACACACACACACACACACACACACACACACAGAATGCGGTGTTCATACGTGGCAAAAGTTACGGAGCGCACAGCAACTCAACCCAAAGTGGCTTTTTTAAAATTTTTTTTTTCAACGTTTATTTATTTTTGGGGGACAGAGAGAGACAGAGCATGAATGGGGGAGGGGCAGAGAGAGAGGGAGACACAGAATCGGAAACAGGCTCCAGGCTCTGAGCCATCACCCCAGAGCCTGACGCGGGGCTCGAACTCACGGACCGTGAGATCGTGACCTGGCTGAAGTCGGACACTTAACCGACTGCGCCACCCAGGCGCCCCCCCAAAGTGGCTTTTTAAAACACGCTATGATTATCGTGAAGTCATGGTTTTTTATTGTGTCGTGGAAAATGGCTGCTGGGGTGCAAACTCAAGCTTCCGTGAAGGTGGCCTTGCGGCATGAGGGAACGCACAGGGGACGCTGCCCTGTGACAGAAGCGGCAGGCAGGAGAAGCCCCTGTGTGCGTTCTCATGCTCTCCGAATGGGAGATTCACAACCCCCATCTCATCCACCCCTGCGCTCTCCCTCACTTCAGTCTCGTCCATTCCTCTCCCTCCTTGCTGTTCTGCGTCTTGTCTCAATATCACTCTAAAATGCAACTGGGGACCTGTACACCTGGCTCAAAACCTGTTACCGGGACCACATGGACGTCAGCCCCTTGGCATTGGCATTCAAGGCCTAGCTCACTTAATCCCAACCCGGCACAATGGTCTCCCACCGGGAACTCTGTTCCACGAGGGGTGCACGGCCCCTCCTCTCCTGGTGGTCTTAACCAGCCTGCTGTCTGGGGGCAGGTGCATTTTGGTTGACTGGCGATGTCTGCATGCAGACTGCAGGAGCATGAGGGAGAGTGGGTGGGGAGGGTGCGGGAGGCAGACTGGAAAGGGAGACTGGGTGTTTCCCTCTGAAAGAAGCTTAGAAGGGAGAGGAAGGAGGGCAGAGAAATGCCTGCTCAGAGAGGACACCTTTGATTTCTACAGCACAGAGGTGGCTGGGGTGGGGTGGGGGTGGGGGGAGGGGGTGAGGGGGTGGGAGGAGGAGCTGGGGTGGGGAGTGGTGGCTGGGTTTCTCCCCAAGCAAGAGTGGGGGGGGGCAGGGCTAGAGAGGGCCAAGCACTCCGAGGGAAGGATGAAGCTTTTGGAAGAAAGAACTCGTCTTGGGGGGGAAGGAGATGGAGGCCCTGGTGGGAGAAAATGCTCTGATGCGGGAGTGGGGGAGAGGCCAGGGGACCGGCTCGCCTGGGGGTGGGCTGCAGGTGCCCATGGGGCAGCAGCAGAGGTGGGCTCCAGGCCGGCAGGGAGGGTGCATGCCGGAGCCCAGGTCCAGGAGTGCCCGGCACATGCCCGTGTGCACGCGGCCTCTCAGAAACAGCAGAAAAGACGCAGAGGGTCAGGCAGACGCTGTCAGGAGGAAGTCAGCTCACTCAGTTCTCAAGATACTCATCAGAGACCCGATCCGGACTCGCACTTCCACAAGAAAGTTCTAGCAAAGTTACAGGACATATGGTGTCACAAAATTGAGAGGACATATTTCATGACGGAGAATCTCCAAGGTCCGGTTTTCTCTGATCACAGGTGCCTCCTCATGTTACAGAATGCTTTCTATCTTCATTTATTTATTTTTATTTTTTCAATGCTTATTTATTTATTTTGAGAGGGGGGGAAGGGGGGGAGAGAGAGAGAGACAGAGAGAGAGAGAATCCCAAGCAGGCTCTACACTGTCAGTGCAGAGCCCGACATGGGGCTTGAGCAGAGATCAAGAGTCAGATGCTTAACCCACTGAGCCACCCGGCACCCCAGAGAGTGCTTTGTAAAATCTGAGCACCCCACCGTGCTTCCTCACTGCCAAGCCCCAGTGCCTGCAGGTGCAGCCATTAGGGGTGGGCACAGGGATGGAGATTTGGGCACCTGGCCCAACAGGGGTTGGTCGCTTCCTTGTCACCCTTGGGTGCTGCCACTGTGTCTCCAGAGCCTCTGTGAACCCCAAGAATAAGAACCCCAGAGAAGCTGCCTCGGAGGGTTCTTGGTCCCCACTCTGAGGCAGCAAGATGACAGTGGTGTGTGTGCAGGATATGAGGGGCGAGTGTGGGGGCTTCCCAGGGGGTCAGCAGGGGCCTAAACCTGGGCTGGAGGGTGTGGCCGAAGACTCAAGTTCTTTTCTCAAGTAGGAATAGCAGTAGTAACATTAGCAACAGCAGTAGTGACATTAGTAACAGCAGGAGCGACACGGTAACACTAGAAATAGTCATAACAGTAGCAGTAACAGTGGAGGATGGTTTTCGACTTAGAAATACAGGCTTCAGGGCACCTGGGTGGCTCAGTCGGTTAAGTGTCCGACTTCAGCTTGGGTCCTGATCTCCTAGTTTGCGAGTTCGAGCCCCGCGTCATGCTCTGTGCTGACAACTCAGAGTCTGGAGCCTGCTTCCGATTCTGTGTCTCCGTCTCTGTCTGCCCCTCCCCTGCTCCTGCTCTGTGTCTCTCTGTCTCTCAATGGTAAATAAACATTTAAAAAAAATAAAAAAAGAAATACAGACTTCTTTGGGACATAGTAGAACACTGGACAGCTAGATCCTGGGGCTGTGGAAACATGCTATACCAACAGGGCGTCAGGGATGCAGGCCAAGACGTTTGGGGAGAGAAGGTGGATCCTGAAGGAAAAAGGCCAGAGATGAGGAAGGTTGGCATTGCCCTGGGAAAACATCATCGGGCCTCTCCTCCGTCATTAACCGCTCAGACACGGTGTATTTTTCCAGCCTTCTGGGAGCTACGTCTTCACGACAGACATTAGGATGCATTTAATTGTGCCATTGCTTCCTTGGGCCCTTCAGTGAAATAAAATTACACTAATTGTCTCAATTTCTGTCAGTCCTGCCTTTGCGACTGGACCTGTGACCTTTGAAAATGTGTCTTGAGAGAAAACTGGTTGGATGCAAAACACTAGCCTAGAAAGCCAATGTTCTCCTTCAAAATGCATCTTGTCAGATGGCCCAGACCCTAAGCAATCAGCAAACCCAGAATTTAGATCAGTTGAGGAAGCCCTGTGTCAGCAGGCACGTCCCCCGCTTGGTCCCTGCCTGAGGAATCGGGTCCTGTGCACAGGGTGTGGAATGATCTGGGTGCCTCAGACACAGGGCCGCACGAGGCTCTCCTGTGGTCCACGCTTGCGTAGTGAGGGCCTTCGTGTGTGGGATCCCTGGAGGAAGCCAGCCTTGCCACACGCAGCCTGGCCCCCCAAATATCTTTGAGACCAAAGGCCCTCGTCCAAAGTAACCCTCCCTCCATGAAGCCTTCCTAGAATTCGCCTAGAACCTTGTGTCTGCCTCCCTTTCCTCACCTGTAAAACGGGAAAACAAGAGCATCTTCCTCACAGGCTTTCTGGGTTGGGGAGGTGGGTCAGTTAAGCACAAAGCACTTGGGTAGCCCGGTGGAGAGGAAGAGCTCACCCACGTCAGGGACACGATTGTGGTGACGCTTGTCATCCTCGGACTCCAGCGGTGTGTTTCTTGCTCACCGCTAGCCTGTGAGCCCCATGCAAACTGGTCTAACTCCTGTGACTTCCTTGGGACTAGCACACAGCCATACCAACTGCCCACCTGGGCCCAGGAGTCCCTTTACCCTTGCTGCCTTTCAGAACAGGTAAGAAACCCGGGAGGACTCCCACCTGAGGGTCACCTCCTCAGAAAGCCCTCTCTGACCACCGAGCTAAATCAGCACCCTGTCCAGGCACTGGCTACGGCGTCTCCCCACCTTTTCTCCTTCACTGCACTCGCTGAACTCATCTTATTCCCTCAGTGACTTGTGGGCGTCTGTGCCCTCCGTTGGTCACACCAGCACATAAGGTCCTGAAAGCGAGCCTCGTGTCTGTTCAGCCCGTGCGCTCAGTGCCTCGAACAGCGCCTGGGCCCAGAGCAGATGCCCAATAAATGTTTGCTAAGACCAAAAGGAGAAAAGGCACCCTCTGGGGGGTAGCGAGGGAGCACTGCCTCCCTCCGCCTCCAGGACGCACAGGGACCTACTGGGGTAGTTTATTTCCTTGCAGGAGCCAGCGACTGGACCTGGTTAAGACCTCTGAGTTTGCATTTTTCAAAACCGTCATCTTGTTTGCGAGGCCGGGACTTCCATCAAATGTTTTCAAATTTGAGTCATAACGAGCAGCAGCGTGCAACTCCTCTCCGGCAGCTCTGAACGACGGGGTCGGCGATAACCTTCCATCTAACGTCTCCAGCTTTCAATTTGCGAAACGGTGTTTAAAACCGTATGTCGACTTTCAACAGAATGTTGTCTCTTCTGAAACAGAAGGCGGCGATTGGGGGGAAGCGAACGTGCATCTCACGGGGTGTGTTCCATGCACCCAGGCGTGTTCCGGTGTTGATGCAGGAGGGTCGTGTGTGTGCAAAGCTGTGAGTCCAAGAGGCAGGCCTGCTGTTTACCTAACGCGGCAGGAGTGTCTTCCTACAGGGCTCCTTTTCACCACCACAGCAGGGAAATGAACTCTTCTGTCTTTTGGATTTGACACCCTGATGTAAATTTGCTCTTTGTAGTTAATTGTTCTTTAGTGGAATGACCATAATGAGGACCCTCCCCCACCCCGCCCAGAGTATCTGAACGCCCTGAGTGATGGGACTTAATACTCACCGGTACACTTCTGAGTCTGGCGATGGGGCCGTTGATGGAATATCAGAATTTGCTGGGTGGCTGGCTGTGAAATGAACCTTACCGGTGTATCCTGGAATATTGGCAGAGCTGAAGGAAAGAGTTAAAAGGGAGGGGGAGAGAGGGAATGAAAACAGGCATTTGTGAACGAGTCCTTGTCACCAGCACCCACGTAGAAAGGTGCAAAGGAAGGTGCTGGAAATTGGGCCGGCAAACAGGAAATGCTGACTTGGAGATGCCCTGATAGTGGCCCTACTCTAGGACCGCAGAAACTTCTTTCCAGCCCGTGTTTTCCTAGTCTTTGAACTGGCATGTATTTTACAGACGTGATTCGCGGCCGAGCTGTCTCCCGTTGAAGGCAGACATTGGTTCTTTGCAGGACAGCCGACCTGTGCCCCACACGTGACGCTGTCGTGCTGACTCCAGCACTAGGAGACACATGACCGTGATTTGAAAATAATATGTTCTTGTCGCTATTATACTGCATTCCTGATTTCATGTAATTTCGTTTTCTTTAATTTATTTTGAGAGAGAGGGTGAGTGAGCAGGGGAGGGGCAGAGAGAAAGGGAGAGAGAGAATCCCAAGCAGGCTCTGAGCTGCCAGCGCAGAGCCTGATGTGGGGCTTGAACTCACAAACCCTGACTTCATGACCTGGGTTGAAGTCAGACGCTTAACTGGCTGGGCCACCCAGGTGCCCCTGCACACAAGTGCCTTTAAGTAAATTATTTGCTGAGGGAGAGGTGAGGCTGGAGCGGCTGTGTGGGTTTAGTTCCCCCCTGCTGCTTAAGACCTGTGGCCTTGGCCTCAGGAGCGAGGGACAACAGGAAATTTAAACTGTATTTCAAGGGGGCGCCTGGGTGGCTCAGTTGGTTAAGCATCCAACTTCAGCTCAGGTCATGGTCTCATGGTTCATGAGTTTGAGCCCCGCGTCAGGCTCTGTGCTGTCAGTCTGTACTTAGGCTCAGTCTGTACTGAGTCTGTACTTAGATCCTCTGTCCCTCTCTCTCTGCCCCTCCTCCACTTGTGTTCTCTCTCTCAAAAATAAATAAAACATTTGAAAAATAAATACATAAACTGTATTTCAAGGAGCAAGAACCTACTGTGTGCAAACCTTGGCTCTCACTCAAACAGGACATGATTTTGTGGACTTGAGTTCTGAGCATCCTTTCAGGGCTTAAAGGGAGGGAGGAAGATCACCACCGCTGATGTGCCGGGAGCAGGGACAGGGCCAGACAACAGGTTGCCCTTCTGCTCACTCGGCGGTGGCGTTTCCCATCCCTGGGCCACTCCTTTGAGAGTGTGACATGACATTGGCGCGGTCCCTCATTCTAGATGGACGCACAGATGCAATGCAATGCCGAGCCTCTGTCCCGGTCAAGGGAGCGGTTCCTCCAGGCGCTTTGCTTGCATCTGGGGCCTTCCCACAAACCCAATCAACCAAAGGAGATGTCCAGGAACCATTTGCCTGAGGAGAAATTTTCAAAGCACGGGGCTTCAGGGACGTTGTTTCTTACAGTGGCAGGGGAGGGGGCAGATGGCGGAGAGGGGGCGGCGACGCGGGTGTGTGCCCGAGGGTCAGGGTCCAGATTCGAACCCGGGGAATCGGCCCATCAGCTCGCAGGTCTGGACCGGAGACGGGATCTCTCGGAGGCTTACTGCCTCCGCCACGAGAGGGGGTGAGGATGCCAGCTATAGACGTGTTTGGTGGGGACAAGGTAGCGGTTCCCAGTGCAGATGCTGGGAGTCCCCCCCCAACCCCTGGACGTGGGTCGTGGTGTGGCCCCTTGGTATCTCCCCTCTAACAGAGTGAAGGGAATTTACGTCGATGGCAATAGCAGAAGAAACCATACACGTTACTGGATCCTGGGAGACTAGGTAAATGAGGTGACGGAAAAGCACGGGGACCCAGGCCTCCCTTCCAAGCCTGACATGCCCCTTAACCAACTGTGAGTTTTTCCTCCAGCGAGGGAAGCCCTCTGGGCCTCAGCCCAGTCACCTGCAGCAGGGATAGGACACCATTCACCTCTTTAAGGCTCCTCCGGGATTCAAGGGATTCAATGAATGTGAAAGCAACCAGAGGATCTTCAGCACTTAGGTGGGGCTCAACTCATTTCAGTTGAAATACAAGATTTTAAAGCAATGAGAAATTTCTAAAATAGGAGCCCGGTAGGTGGAGCCTATGAGGTTTATCCAGCAGAGGCCAGCTATATAGATGTTCAGACAGTGGTTTCCAAATGTCCCCACATACTGGAAACTCACGGGGATTTTTCAAAGGTACCCATGCCTGACTCCCAGCCCCCAGACGTTCTGATTTCACTGGTGCGGGGTGGAGGGGGAGGGCGGGAGGTGACTTGGGAATCGGGATCTTCAAAATCTGTCTAGATAATTCTAGATAAGCTGTGCATGGAGGTTTGGAAATCCCTATTTCAGAGTTGCATTTTCAGGTCTGTTGGAGGGACTCGGGTGATCAAATCAGTGTTGCCAAATTCTAGGAAGTGCCCTTTAGGATTTGCTGGAATTTTCTTCAAGGGTAGCTGTATGTCAGGGAGAGGTAGCAAAAACCGAGGCAGAATTATTCATGCGTACGTCTTTCCCCCAAACCTTCTTTAAAGCTTCCATGCATGTTACAGAGGAAATCCCCTTCCTCTGTGTGAGATGTTTTTTTCCACTGCCCCTAAAAACACCTGCAGAATTGAAATGCCTCTAAAGTCATAGCCCTTCCATTAGAGCAGTTAAGAAGTCAAAGATGGAAGGGAACGGTTTTGTCAATCGAAAGAAGAACTTGATGGAAAACATCATACAGCTATACGTGCCTCGTGGCGCACGGGTTATTGATGCCAAGTGGTATTAGACATTACATTATAATAATGACATAATGTTACGTTACATCACATCCAATAACAACAAACCATGAGCCAGGAGGCTAAATTAAAGAGAAGCCGCTTAGGCTTAAGAAAAGAATTCAGCTGCTCAATACACTGCCAAATATTTGAAAACGAAAGTCCTCACCCACGCCGCTTCTAAATCTGCTCAAATTGCCCCTTTTCAGGGATATCACAAGGGGACTTTTTTCCCACCTTGAGTGCCACATGTTGACCTTCTGGCAAGAAGAGAGTCGCCTCCGGGGGACCCGGCCCTGCTGCTGACAGGTGACATGATTTTCTAGGGGCAGGAGACATCTGTTCAAGGTGCTACACTATGCAGGCTTTCGCGTGGACTTCTGGGTTGGTTCCACGTTCAAAGACCCCCTTCTGCCACTTAGGGAAAGCAGAGAAAAGCAGGAACTCATTTAAAAATAAGAGAAGTAGAGGGGCGCCTGGGGGGCTCAGGTCATGATCTCACAGTTCGTGAATTCGAGCCCCGCGTCGGGCCCTGTGCTGATGGCTCGGAGCCTGGAGCCTGCTTCGGATTCTATGTCTCCCTCTCTCTCTCTGCCCCTCCCGCCTTGTGCTCTGTCTCTCTCTCTCTTGCTCTTAAAAGTAAATAAACATTAAAAAAAAAATCAAAAAAGAATAAAAATAAGAGAAGTCTTCATTTTTTTTTGTCTTTCTCCACAACTTCTGGTCCTTTAAACACCTTCTTCCGTACCCCGGAATAAGCCTGGATTTTGTCCATTAACAGGCACATGTGAAGAAATTATTGCCTAAGTTTGCAACTAACTGCTTTGGCTCAACCTGGCATGATAAAATACAAATTAAATAATTTTAGAACGTAAGGAATTTAGTGAGCCTCTTAGAAAAGGAAGCACAGATGGTGTGTAATTAAAAGTTAAACAGGAAATAAAGAAAACGCGGGACAGCATGTTGTATGTGGCACACAGGCAGGGTGTATGTGGGTTGGGATTTCAGCGCGCAGACAGCTTCTTCCCCGTCCACAGACAGGACCAAAGCCCTGCGAGCGTGCACTGTGTCCCAGCCACTGTTTTAAACGCTTGTGCAAATGGACTTAATTCTCGCCAGAC
This sequence comes from Puma concolor, assembly GCF_028749965.1. NCBI lineage: Eukaryota > Metazoa > Chordata > Mammalia > Carnivora > Felidae > Puma > Puma concolor. Next base: position 105,726,304 of record NC_141668.1, read on the forward strand.
CCTGCACTGTGGATCCTAAGGATCATGCCTATCGTATGGATGCTGAAAGTGAGTGAGGTTTTAGAGAAAGTCTAAGTCCTGTGTCGTAGCAGGTGGCAGAACCGGCTGGACCCAGGAGCCCCGGACGGATTGCTGGGAGATGCCCCCGTGCCCTCACACCCAGGGCCCCCAGCCCAGGCAGGAGAGCTCGGCTACCTTCCGCTGCTGGGCATTTATTCAGGGTGTGGGTGCACGTTCAAGTTCAAATCGATCCGACAATCTTGCCGTGAGAGCCGTTCTGTGTCAGGCACACATCCAGGCAGAAATCAACCAGGCCCATTGCTGACGGCTTTCGCATCAATGAGAACACTTTTAATGCACATGTAGAGGTTGGAAAAACCCGAGTGGGGCAAAGACCACCGATGAAAAGTAAGGCGGGGGTGGGGGTGCGTGTGAGAGGGAGACAGAAGGCAGCACAGGGTCAGAGGTCAGAGAGGCTGGCCGTGAACTTCGGGGCCGCCCCTCCCGGCCATGTGACCTTGGACCACTGAACTGAAGCTCTCTGAGCCACACTGTGCTGTGGTCAGGGGACTGTAGCTCCCCTGGAGGGGGCGGGGCACGGTGCAGTGGGAGGGGCAGGGGCTGGGCAGGGTCAAGGCTGGGCCCTCAGGGAGGGCTGAGAGAAGGCGGCTGCAGGACCAGGATCATTTTGGTCACGGGGCCGTGTTTCTCAGAGCGTAACACGTCATGGCCCCAAGATCTGTTCAGCAACTGTAGTTTTATCATTATCCTCGTCAAGTGCCTATACTTGTTCTTTCTCTGGTCTTTGAATCTCTCCAAATGGAAGTGGACACAGAAACAGCCGGAAGGCTTCGTTTGTCCGCAGGCTGGAGCCCCGGAACCGCTACTTCCCCGGAGGCAGAGGGCGTGTCCTTGTGGGAAGAAGGGCCCCCCCCCCCCAGCTCGCCCCGGGGGGTGGGGGGTGAGAAGGATCTGCTCTTGGCCCCTCCCGAGATGACTGACCTGCGGCTTTGTCACATCCTGCACTCAGGCCTCGGCCTCCTCATCTGTGAAATGGGGAGACAACCTGTTGGCACACCTCTGGCCTCCCCACACTAGTTTGAAAATCAAATGAGAGCGTAGACGGGAAAGCCCTCCGAAAAGGCAGAAGTGCCGGCCGGCCAGTGTAAGGAACTACTATTCATAGCCCCATTCTCTAACCTGGATTGTGGTAAGGCTTTGGGGGTTTTTGTTTGTTAAAGGTGCCACACGCCACAGCAACGGGCAGGAAGGCACCACCCGCCTTCCCCCCCCCCCCCACCCTCTTCCATGTCAGACCTTGGCCAGCACCTGCCTGGGGATCCATTTTGGACAAGTGCTCGTTATTTGCAAAGGCTTCATCGCAGGGATGATTGGGTGAAGGCACAGTAAATGTGAAACCCTGCAAAGTTCTGAAATGAAGGATTACAGCCTAGTGGAAGACAGCCCAGTCGGGGGGCGGTGGGGGGTGCCTGGCTGCTTTAGGAAAACAGGCCCAGGGCGTCCGGAAAGCATCAGGCGTGGGGGCGGAAGGCACGGGTTCACGGCCAGCTCGTCTCCAGTGGGCTCTCCCACCAGGGCATGCGTGTCCCCTCCCCTGCGCCTCAGTTTCCTTGTTGGTAAGACAAGGGGCTGGACCTGGTGAGATGCAGGACAGGGTACCCCAGGAGCTCCAACAGCTGGTCCACTGCAAACCCATTTCCAGCCGCTCTCTCCATTTTCTCAGGAAAGGGCAGGATTTTGGATTTTGGATCCTTACTTCGCACAGATAGGCTGTTCCATAGCACGCCCATAGTATTGTGCTTCGAGTATGTTTTTGTAGGACAGTTTGGTCCTATTTTTTATCATCACTAATTTTTCTGTATTTTTTTTTTTTTCTGTAATGATCAGATCTGGTTCTACAATAGCTTTTAAGCTTTTTTTTTTTTTTTTTTTTTTTTTTAACGATGAGTACAATCACCAGCAATTTGAAAACCCCGGCCATGTCAGACGGCTTGGTAGCCAGGAAACAAAATCAATTAATGAGTGAAGTTTGACAAACCTTTGCTCTTTTCTGGGAGACGGGTGATGCCAGCAATGGAACCACCTGAACTAGGAGTCGGTGGCCTTGACTGTCTGAAATGTGGTTTCATATTTCCACCATGACTAAGTATCATGAATTGTGGGGAGAATCCAAAAAATAATATCAGGAAGACATTTTTCTTTAAGAAAGTTTATGATGAGAAAGTAAAGGAAGAGTGATACTTGCTTTTGAATAGGACGGCACTTCCATATCCTCTACTTAGCACAAAGTAAGTTTATGTGTTTCTGGGTTTTGGATTTTATGCAAATGGCATCATATTGAATTGCCTTTTGGCTCAATGCGGTATTGTAACATCAACAAAATGTTTTATGGGGCACCTGGGTGGCTCAGTCGGTTAGGTATCTGACTCTTGATCTTGGCTTAGGTCATGATCTCAGGGTTCGTGAGTTCAAGCCCCGTGTCAAGATCCATGCTGACAGTGGGATTCTCCATCTCCCTCTTTCTGCCCCTCCCTTGCATGGGGTCTCTCTCTCAAAATAAATAAATAAAACTTAAAAAAATATATTTTGTTTAGACATCTACATGTATGTAGTAAAACTACAAAACAAAGTAAGGAAAAGCACAAAGACGCGTGGCTTCTGGGTTGGGAAGCGGGATCTGGGTGGTGAGGCTGGGAGGCACCCACACACGGCTTAGAAGACATTAGTAAAGTACTAAAAAGTCAAATACTATTTCTTTAGCGAGGCAGGAAAACACAGACTTTTATTTGTTATTTCACTTTATATGTTACCTATGACACTACATATTTATGTATCTATTAATATTTCATAATAAAAGTGAAAACCATTTCTTTGTGTTAAAAGGTTAAGAGGACCTTAAACATGGAAACCGGATTCGAAACAAACTTTGCGAGCCTGGTGGCCCTCTAGTGGCCAAATCGGACAAGTGCAACCAACGTCTTCAATTTCTTTTCCGGGAGCCACGCATAATTTCACTTCCTCAGAAACAGAAATCCACAGCAAGCCGAGGTAGACTGGCCCAAAGTTATTCAGGCTAAATAGGATGTTTTACATCAAATTCTTACAATGCTTGCCAAACCCCTTTTCATTCTCTTGGAGGAATGACCCAAGAGAATATGTTTGGATTCTTTGGCCAGCATGTCTCATAAAATGTTGCAAAAGTTAAAGGCACATTTCAAAAGAAAAAAAACAAAATAAATCTTTAGACCTGTAGGATATTTTTAAGGTGGTTTCATCTTCATATCCTTTTAAAATCTTTAGAATTACTATGTTTAATAGCAGTAACTCCCTTGCAAAATTTATGGAAGAATCACACCAACTGATCCTTCCTCAAGACTCAGCTCAGATGTCACACGCATCCCGTGTGTCTCACGAGTGAAAGTGACCTCTCTGTGCTACTGAGCTTCGAAAACGCTAAGCTAACTTTTGGGGGGACTTCTTTCATCCTGCTTTTTATCGTAATTATTTGTGTGCAGCATTTATCTGCCCTTCAGATTCTTAAACTATGTGAGGGCCAGGTCTTTGTCTTTTGTATCTTTATGTTACCACAGTTCTTAACACAGTGCCTGGAGCATTTTACAGGCTCTCTTGCCTTTTCCTTTGGGTGTGTTATGTAGAGAGTTAAGTGAGATAAGTTACACAACTATATTTTAACGCCAAAGTTAGATTCGAAACATACTTCATAGTTTGCCCAAGTGGTCAAAAACTTTACATAGTCCGAAAAGGTAACAGGGAAATTTAAGACCATTGTGGGAGACGTCATTGCTTAAATTTAACCTGCAACAGAGTAAGTTCGAAGGACAGCTGATGCGAAATGCAACTTGTCTCATGGGCGCAACTGATGTTTAAAAAACAAACAAACAAGGAATCAATTAACATTGAAAATACTGTGGTAGTTCACACTTTGGCTTTGCATCAAATCTGCAAGTGTGTCTGTGTCTCCCGGCAGAAACTGCTGGGATAATATCCATGGCAGTCAGCAACTCAGTGGCTCATGAAAAGAGCACAGGATTTCAACTTCCAGCTGTATCTGGTGAGTCCTAGGGAAGTGACTGACCTCTGAGCCCCCATATTCCCATTGGTGAAAGCAAATATATATGTATCTATATATCTATATATAGATACATATATCTATATATATCTATATATATCTCTATATATATCTATATCTAGATATATAGATATATATAGATTATACATAAACATATTATATATATAGCTTAAAATAGTACACATTAAATGTAGTTATATATTATATATTAAATATATTTTGTATTTATTTTATATAAGATATATACTATGTACAATATATTATATAATATGATATATGTTTTATATATAAAGTTATATGTCATCTTATATATTTCATATATAATATATTATAAATTATAAGTTATATATTATATCTCTATGTTATATTATATCCTTCTGTATAATATATTGTATATCATAAACTGTTAAGTTATACATTATCACTTTTAAATTATATCATATCAAATTATATTTTTATATATAATATATATTACATGTTATAAGTTATATATTATATAAGTATATTATATAGAAAAATATATTGTATATATTATCTGTATATTATAAAATATAGATGATATAATATATTTATACCATATATAATATTTTATATATTATGAAATATAAAAATTTTAAATATACAAAATATTTAAAATATATAAAAAATATAAAATTTATATTTATAAAATATATAAATTTTATAATATATGAAATGTCTTTATAGTTTATGTGAATATATTTTTTACATGCATGAAAAACATGGAATATAAGATATATTACATTATTGTGCATCAAGGCACCCCGGTCCGTCAGTGCACAGAATTATGATCTCGTTTGTGGGGAGCTACGTTTCTTTTGGGACAGCAGGAGTCTTTCTTCTTAATTTTTTTTTCAACGTTTATTTATTTTTGGGACAGAGAGAGACAGAGCATGAACGGGGGAGGGGCAGAGAGAGAGGGAGACACAGAATCGGAAGCAGGCTCCAGGCTCTGAGCCATCAGCCCAGAGCCCGATGCGGGGCTCGAACTCACGGACCGCGAGATCGTGACCTGGCTGAAGTCGGACGCTTAACCGACTGCGCCGCCCAGGCGCCCCGGCGTCTTTCTTCTTAAACGACATTCGATGGCAGGCCATCTTGTATTCCCTCATTTATGATAAAGCCCATCACCGTGTTTCACCCCAAATGGCACTATAAGGGGAGTAATTACAAGTGGAACTCACCGACTTGTGTTTGTATAAAGAATCCTGGAGCCCCGAGGCTTGGCGAGAGATGTGATGTCTCCAAAGGGGTTGTCAACATCATCGGCATTTGTAGACTGCACACAACCCCTGTTTGTGTGACAAGAAAAGAAAACGTGTGTTTCTTCATAAGAAAAACAGAAGAAGAGGTAAACAGTGCCCTAACATTCAAAGGGAATCTTATTTGCTAAAATCGATGAAAAACTGAAACAGCAACAACGATAATAATAATAACCATGATGATAGAACAATTTGCCTTAAAAAACTAAGAAAAGAGATTTCCTCTTTTACAGAGTAATACCTGCCAGGCTCTCGTGATCTGAAGTTTGGGCCAGCGTGAGAGGAACAGGTGGATTGTGTTTTTGTGCAAAGAAAGAAGCTGTTTGTGCAGCCCAGGGAGGCTCCTTCACCGGAGGCTGGCCCCGGGGGGCAAGGCAGGGACTGGCATCCGCCAGAACTAACCGGGCTCCTGTTGGAGATGGGAACCTGGGCAGGTGCCCGGGAATCCGGGGCGCCCAGCCATGTGCCTTCAGGGCCCTGAGACCAGGCGGAGGTGCTGTCAGCCAGAGGGCGTAGTGTCCTTGTCCCGTTGCTGGGGCCACTAGTTGGAAAGAGTAGTCAGCTCCATCGTAGGGCAGAAGAGGCCACAGTAATGGCGGCAGCAAGGGCAAAGATTAAAGGCCCAGGGCCTCCATTTTCTTGGATTTACTCTGTTCCACGGCACCATGACCTGAATGTTTATGCTCTTCCCGTATTCCTGTGTTGAAATCCTAATGTCCAAAGGTGACGGGAGCAGGAGGTGTGAGGAGCTCAGGTCACGAGGGCGAAGCCATCGGGAGTGGGATTAGGGGGCCCACACAGCCCTACTACTGTGAGGACACGGTGAGAAGTCTTGTGACTTCTCCATGGAGAGCCACATTTAAACTCAGAAGAAAAAGGAGACACATTTTCCCGTACTTAGTGTTAGGGAGCACGTCGTATCTTCCGCATCGAGTATAAAAGCCTTTCTGGTTGACAACACCCAATATTAGGAGCATCCAGGGTATTTTACTTCATAAAATAACCAATTTGGGGAAACAGAAAAAATGCCGCTCCCCCTTTCTTTCTTTTATCATAATCTTTAACAAATCTGTGATGAAAGTCCTGACATTAAGCAGGCTCTGGGCTGGCAAAACGTTAGAACTCTGTTCGAAAGTATAAATTGTCTTAAACAATAAATTACAGACATGACTGAGCTGAAAGCAATTACAATTTAGATGTAAATCTAGTAATTTTTAAAACATTAAGAAACGGTATCACTTACGTATAAAGAGGGATGTATTTGCTTCTGGAACTTGGACTCACACTGAGAGAAAGAGAAAGTGTGCACAATGGAGTTAGTGACGTTCACTTAATAAGGGTTACAGTATTTCTCTTATTGACACCTCCTGGGATTTAATCTCTTTGGAGATGCCTCCTGGGAATTAACCTCTAAAAGTTTGTAATGTAGGCGCTCCTGGGTGGCTCAGTCAGGTAAGCATCCGACTCGGGATTTTGGCTCAAGTCATGATTCCACAGTTGTGAGTTCAAACCCCATGTTGGGTTCTGTGTTGGCAGTGTGGAGTCTGCTTAGGCTTCTCTCTCTCCCTCTCGGCCCCTCCCTAGCGCTCTCTCTCTCTCTCTCTCTCTTTCAAAGTAAATAAATAAACTTAAAATAAAATAAAATAAAATAAAATAAAATAAAATAAAATAAAATAAAATAAAATAAAATAAAATAATAACATAAAAGTTTGCAATGGTAAACAGAGGTGATTTAAAGATGTAGTTTTAAGTGAAAAGCCAAAGCAGAATAAACTGACTCCAAGTGTCATGGACACACGTGTCTTTGCTTGCTTTCTCTCTCTTTTTTTTTTTTTTAATATTTTTCAATCTTTATTTTTGAGAGAGAGAGAAAGCATGTGAGCAGGGGAGGAGCAGATAGAGAGGGAGACACAGAATCCGAAGCAGGCTCCAGGCTCTGAGCCATCAGCACAGAGCCTGACGCAGGGCTTGAACTCACGAGAGATCATGACCTGAGCCAAAGTCGGACACTCAACCAACTGAGCCACCCAGGTGCCCCTTTGCTTGCTCTCTTTAGCCCTATTTCAGAGCCTCCCCTCTTGGGTTACCCCCACCCCCTATTTTTTAAGGAGGCTTCACGCCTAGCACAGAGCCCAACATGGGGCTTCAGCTCATGACCCTGAGATCAATGCCTGAGCTGAGATCAAGAGTCAAGACACTTAACCGCTTAACCGACTGAGCCACCCAGACGCCCCCTAGGTTTCCCTTTTGCTGCACACCTCCTTAGTGATTGGTGGGGCAATATTTGGCAAAGCCCCTGGTTTGCTGAGACACAGAATCTTCACGTTGAGTGGATCCTACTGACCATCCAGTCTAATCCTCCATGGTGGAGATGAAACAGCCATAGCACGGAGTTCAGTGATTTGCACAAGATCCCCGTTATTTACAGCCTCACAAGGAACTCCAGGTCTATTTTGTATTTTCCCCACACCCACCCCAGAATCAGCCATTTCTCCAAGGGTCTCACAATTTCTTTGATCAGAGAATGGTGATTCAAAGCCAGCATGTGGGTGCTAGATATGGTTGTGGCTGCTGGGGTGTCCCTGCTCCGGGGTCCTCTGAGCGGACAGAGCTAGGGATGGGTGGATGTGTAGGAGTCTGTGTATACCCACATATTTATGTCTATTTCTGTATCTGCTATCTGTATTAAAGTAAACGTGAGTTCACAGGATACGTCCTGATCACCTCTTAGCCTTTCTCCCCTACTTACCTGTATTTCCTCCTGACAGCGTGAAACTTGCCTCCTGTTTCCCACCAAAAGTTTCATTTTGTTCAACCCTATATGTCAGAAGTATTAGAATCACCAACCCACTTCCCTGCGGGAACACACCCTGCGGGTACACACGTACCACCTGGAGTATAGCGCTTATATGCATGCATTCCTTTTGTCTTTAGCCTTACATTTTTCGGTCAAAATACTATTTCCAAATTTATTAGGGCCCAGCCTTTTTTAAGATCACCCGGTTTTGCCCCCATCCACTCAAGTGTAGTCATGTCATTTATTTGTAGCACGGATTCATTTGTCACAATCTGCATTCCATCCTGGATTCCCCCAGCACCCTGGGCAGGAATGTATGTAGATACATATCGGTGTTTCCATGTACGTACTTAGTTCATGTTGCCTTCAGTAAACTTTGTTCTTTGTGGTGGTTAGTTCTCTGGGTTTCACAAACACAAAGAGTCATGTGGCCACCATCACAGAACCATACAGAACAGTTCATGACCCTCATGTTCCCCTTATAGGCTCTCCATGCACATCCCTTTCCCCCTTCCCAACTCCTGGCTGCCATTTTTCTATCCCCTTCTTGTGGTTTTGCCTTTTCTAAATGTCATATAAATGGAGTCATACAATATGTGACCTTTTGGGTGTGGCTATTTTCACTGAGCAAAATGCATTTAAGATTCACACACACCGGGGCGCCTGGGTGGCTCAGTCGGTTGAGTTCAACTCAGGTCATGATCTCGCGGTCCATGAGTTCGAGCCCGACGTCGGGCTCTGTGCCAACAGCTCGGAGCCTGGAGCCTCGTTCAGATTCTGTGTCTCCCTCTCTCTGGCCCTCCCTTGCTTGTGCTCTGTCTCTGTCTTATAACTCTCTCTATTAAGAACAAATAAACATTAAAACATTGGTTGTATACTCATGTATATGTTTATCCACTGTATACTTTTCCACTGGCCTGTTGAAAGATACCTTTGTTGTTTCTAGGTTTTGGCACTATGAGTATAGCCATAGAAACATTCCCATACAGGTTTTAGTGTGGGATTCTCAGTGCAACCTTTGCATAGACGAAGGTTGCAGGATGAGCAGCATTCTTGAAAGTTTGGAGATGTGGCCTACCGACCAAGACGTAAAGCTTTTCATTCATCGGATGGTTTCTTATTTAAAAAATGCAATGATTCGTACAAACCGGAATACAAATTTCTATCATCTGCGTGAGTTATCTGCCATTTCACCACATGATGTAAATAAGATGCTAATAAGGTATTTTTGTTAGCGCTCATGTAATGTAGAACGGGTACCAATGCCTTCCATCTTTATTCTTTTAAAAGATATTTGAATATGATCACAGCGACATCAGCTTGCTTTGTTTTCGAGAGTCTTATATTTTTTGAGTGTCATACTCTTTTTTAAAAAAATGATTGCCGTTCAACATATATGCTGGAATCTATTTTTTATATTGGGATATTTTACACATTGGCAAAACATATTTTAAACGATCCTTATCAAGAAAATTACACATTATTTTTAGAATACGGCTCGGCAAAATCTAAGTTTGCTGACAAGACAACATTTTTCTCAATATTGTCACTATTTGTAACAGTAGACGCGGCAGTTAAACTCGATTATAATTTGGCACATTTTCACCTCATCTTTTTTTTTTTACTGATATAAAAATTCATTTTTAAAGGACAATTTATTTTTAAATGGTTGTGGTATATTTCATAGTCTAAATTTTAAGGAGGTGTAAGAAAAGGCAGGCAGGCATCGCTGAGCAACTGAGACAGATTTGAGTTCTCTTTCCTGTCCCAAGGATGGAAGTCTGAGGTCTCTGGAATATTCTCCAGAGGATACGCCCCTCAGCCCCTCTCTCACCTGTGGGCTGGAGCACCAGACATATTTTTTTTTTAATTTTTTTAAGTATTTATTTTTGAGACAGAGAGAGACAGAGCATGAGCAGAGGAGGGGCAGAGAGAGAGGAAGACACAGAATCTGAAGCAGGCTCCAGGCTCTGAGTTGTCAGCACAGAGCCCGACGCGGGGCTCGAACTCGCAGACCACAAGATCATGACCTGAGCCGAAGTCGGACGCTCAACCGACTGAGCCACCCAGGCGCCCCATTGAGCACCAGATATATTAATGACAAAGATGTTTTAGTGAAAAATTTAGTAACGAGATCATGAGGAGATAAAACTTACAAAGTCACTGGCTTGATGGGTGCCAAGAAAGATCTTGTTTGAAATCTGTCCCAGAGTCCACCAACCATCTAAAATCGGCATCAAAATGAAGGACATAGTTAATGAACAAGTTACTGTAAATTCTCATATATAATCTCCAGTGCTCTTAACAGTCCCCAGGGCATCAATGGTAAGCCCCAGGCTCCCAACAGAACGCACTCCCCAAGCATCCTTAACACTTCGGGGGTTTGCCCCAGAGCCCCTCTGGTCTCTGCTCTGCTCTCAGACCCACAGTTTCCCAGTTTGTTTTTCCACAGCTGGAATCTGCCTCATCATCCAACTCCTTTGGATTGAAGTCCTGACAAAGGTCTCATTTTTTTGTTTTTGACATTTTAATTTATTTTTGAAAGAGAGAGAGATAGAGCATGAGTGGGGAGGGGGCAGAGAGAGAGAGAGAGACACAGAATCCGAAGCAGGCTCCAGGCTCTGAGCTATCAGCACAGAGCCCGATGGGGGGGCTCGAACCCCCAAACTGTGAGATCGTGACCTGAGCCGAAGTCGGACGTTTAACCAACCGGCCCCAGGCTGGTCTCCCCTTTTCAGTCCTGCCCAGACCCTGAGCTTTGAACCTCATCTTGCCAGGGAGAACTTTGGATCCTGGTATGATTAATTAAATGCCAAATATAGGTTGAAAAAGTGACCAATTTTCAAAAGATGTAAAAATATTTTAAAGTAGGTGAGAGATTCTTAAAAACAGCCGTAAGAATCAAGGCACATGCGAATCCCGTGCCGAGACTTTATATTATTGTAGCCATGTTTTTCCTCTCTCGCTGCCATTTTTCTCTATAAAAACCAAAAAAGTTTTTCAAAATAATGTGGGCTTCTCACCCTGTGGTTCATGAACCTCTTAAGAGCCCCTGGTTAGAACCGTATGTCAATAGAATAATCTTCCTCTTTAGTGCTATGTTATTTTACATCGCAAAGAGCTACATTATGAGAGGTGGCCCCAGTGCTTGTCAGACTTCTGCGGGGCGAGGAACAGAACCAAAGGAAGAGAGGTCAACGGAAGGAGGAGCTAGATGCTTTGCAGGCACAGAGCAGGGACATCTAATCCAGGGTTGGAAAGGTAAAAGTGAGGTCCAAGATAACACCTGAAAGATTCACGGGATTTAGCCTGGAAAAATTGGAACACTGAAGGCAATGGAGCTCTGTTTGCAAAACAACATGGTGTGTTGAGGAAGAGCATGGCCCATGAGGCCTCCACTGAGGTTCTGCGTAGAAAGTGATGCAGTAGAGCGCAGTGTGGGGGTGGGGCTGGAGAAGCAAGAGGAACACAATGTCGGGGGCGGGGCGGGGGGGGGGAAGAGGGGAAGCTGAGTGGGGGCAAATAACAGAACTGGAGACATGGCCTGTCAAGGAGCGTGGCTTTCGCTTCATAAAAGTGATGTGTTGGCTCAGTTGGTTGAGCATCCAAGTCCTTGATCTCGACTGAGGTCATGATCTCACGGTTCGTGAGATTGAGCCCTGTGTCCGGCTCCGCACTGTCGTGGAGCCTGCTTGGGATTCTCTCTCTCTCTCTCTCTCTCTCTCTCTCTCCTCTCTCTCTGCCCCTCCCTCGCTTGTGCCCGTGTGCTCTTTCTCTTTCTCAAAACAAATAAACTTTAGAAAAAAAGTCCAACATAGACAATGTTAAAATATTAAAACATGGAACTCAGTTCCATAAGTGTACATATTTATGCATGCTTTCCATATTTCTTAAAATAGAATGAGTATTAAAGTTTTAGACTTCAGCTTAGAAATAAATGCATGGTGGGGCGCCTGGGTGGCTCAGTTGGTTAAGCGTCCGACTTCAGCTCAGGTCACGATCTCGCGGTCCGTGAGTTCGAGCCCCGCGTCGGGCTCTGGGCTGATGGCTCAGAGCCTGGAGCCTGCTTCTGACTCTGTGTCTCCCTCTCTCTCTGCCCCTCCCCCGTTCATGCTCTGTCTCTCTCTGTCTCAAAAATAAATAAACGTTAAAAAAAATTAAAAAAAAAAAAGAAATCAATGCATGGTTGCGAAAATGCAACTTTATATATAGGAAAAGGAATGATGCCTGTGCAATTAAGGTCCCTGATCACTGACCTGGGTTATTGCTGGTACCCCTTCATATCTTTTCCGTGTAAAGCACTGTGAAATCGGGTCAGCAGCTTTTTCCACTGTTGTTTCTTCTGGATCGAGTTTCGGTGGTAGCATCTTATCCCAAGGAACAACTTCATAAGCTCTGTGAAATTAAATAATTATATTTTATGAAAAATGCATATTGCAATTGGTATGAGTCATCGTGGTCTCATGGCAAGCAGGTAATTCTAAGGTGTCCCCCAAGATTCCTGCCCCCCAGGGGTACATGTCATATATAACTACCTCCCGTCTGGCTTGGGCAGAGCGGGTAAGTATGACAAGAGGTCACTCCTGCGATACTTTGTATGGCAACTTTATATGGAAAAGGGATTGTGCCCATGTGATTAAGGCCCCTAACTGGTTGACTTTGAGTGAATCCAAAGGTGGGCTTTCCTAAGTAGGTCTGACCTAAACAGGTGCCCCTTAAAAAGAGACAAGAACACACCAGACACTCTTCAGCTGTCCTTGAAGACACATCTCACGAGCCCAGCAGCTGGAACGAATGGAATTCTGCCAACAATCTCAGTGCTCCTGGGAGACAAGGATCCAGCCCCCGCTGACTCCCCAATTCTAGCCTGAGAAACCCCAAGTCTTGAACCCCACTGGGGCACGCTTACATTCTGACCACAGTCTTGTGGTCTAACGCTGATATGTGTGTGGTCATCTGCTACACAGCAGTGGAAAACCAATGCACCTATTTATATACATCTTATAGTTGACAAAAAAGAAAAATCATTTGACCTTCGCAGCAGGGCCGAAAGACCATTAACTGACAAATAAACAAACGATGGCTTAGAGAATGGAATTTGTTTGCTTAAGGTCGCTCAGCTACTGGTGGTGGACGTCAGGAGGCAAATGCAAATTACCCGCCTCTGAAGAGGGAGCCACGTTCCCGTTGTCCCACCACACCAATGGTACAAGGAGTCCAGCCATCTTAGTAAGTGCGAGGATTGTACACGTAGGATTTGGATCTAAAGGTACCATCTTTAGATGGTATTTCAAGTTTTGAAAGTTCTGCTCTTTTTGACAGATATACATGACCGATGCAGTGAAATAGACTCCAAACAAATATTTACTTGGAAATTACTATATTTCAAGCACTGTGCTAGGTGCTTGGGATAAAAGAGCAGATAAGAAACAACATACAGGGGCTCCTGGGTGGCTCAGTCTGTTAAGTGTCTGACTCCGGCTCAGGTCATGATCTCACAGTTCATGGGTTCAAGCCCCATGTCAGGCTCTGTGCTGACCGCTCAGAGCCTGGAGCCTGCTTCGGATTCTGTGTCCCCCTCTCTCTCTGCCCCTCCCCTGCTCATGCTCTGTCTCTCTCTCTCTCTCAAAAATAAACATTAAAAAAATTTTTTTTAAATTTTTTTTAACATTTATTTATTTTTGGGACAGAGAGAGACAGAGCATGAACAGGCGAGGGGCAGAGAGAGAGGGAGACACAGAATCGGAAACAGGCTCCAGGCTCTGAGCCATCAGCCCAGAGCCCAACGCGGGGCTCGAACTCACGGACCGCGAGATCGTGACCTGGCTGAAGTCGGACGCTTAACCGACTGCGCCACCCAGGCGCCCCTAAAAAATGTTTTTAAAAAAATACACAACATACAAATTATATTTGCCACCTAGGAGTGATGTGAGGATTCAATAAATTAATATCTGTGAAGTCAGACAGCACAGTGATGGCTCCACAGTGTGTTTGTTGGCGTGTATGTTTTCAACTCACCCAGTCCGAAAATTCCCGAAGGAAATCTAACTCTCATGAAATATTTTTAGTTGTAGCAAAAGCTTAAATGGTGCACTTTTCTGAACAATATCTGGATAGTGTAGTCAGAAATTAACCTGAGTTGAATTGAGTCTTCAAAGATGCATCTCGGTTTGAGGCTCTGATACATTTCATGAATACTTTATGGAGTTTTCCATACAGGGTACAAAAGTTTTTTTTTCCTAAGAAAACTTTTATATGACATATTTTGTTCCTTTTATTTTTTAAATGTTTATTTATTTTGAGAGAGAGTGCAGGAGAGAGTGGGGGAGGGGCAGAGAGAGAGAGAGAGAGAGAGAGAGAAACAGAATCCCAAGCAGGCTCTGGACTGTCAGCACAGAGCCTGATGTAGGGCTCAATCTCATCAACTGTGAGACTATGACCTAAGCTGAAATCAAGAGTTGGATGCTCAACCAACTGAGCCACCCAGGAGCCCCCAATATATTTTAAAAGAGATTATCAAATAGAATGATTTAAAAACAAAAGAAAGAAACAAACATAAAAAAAATTCTGAATAAAGCATCACAAATTTAGCCAAATCATTAACTGTTTCTCAAAAGACCACTGGAACTTTTTCTGATAGAAACCAAGATGAGAATACAGTAAGGGAAGAGCGCCTGGGTGGCTCAGTTGGTTGAGCAGGTGAGCATCAGACTTCGGGTCAGGTCATGATCTCTTGGTCTGTGAGTTCAAGCCCCGCATTGGGCTCTGTGCTGACAGCTCAGAGCCTGGAGCCTGCTTCGGATTCTGTGTCTCCCTCTCTCTCTGCCCCTACCCGCCCCCTCAAAAATAAATAAACATTCAAAAAAATACAATAGGGGATAAAATCAAAAGCCAGAGAGGAAATCAGAGGCCATTTAGTTATAATCCTTCATTTTTAAGATGAGAAACTTGAGGGCCCAAAAGACTGCAGGCTGCCAAAGCCCCAGAGATGGCAGGTAGAACCGGGGATCTCACCAACGGCCCCCAGGCTGTCGACATCTTCTCCAGAGCTCTTTTCTCAACTTGCTCTATGGTTCCGGAATCCAGCTCCATATCATGTATTTCTTCTTTTTTTCAATGTCAATGAAGTTTACTTGGCTTTTTTGAGTAGTGCTCTTAAAGCATCGCAGCTTGGTAAACAGTATAAATTAGTACGGGCATCTTCATTAGAACAGTCATACGAATTAGTACAGTCATTTGTTTTCTCATGAGTTGCTAAAAAGATGCAGCCTATTTTTTTTTAACGTTTATTTTAATTTTGGGAGGCTGAGAGAGAGAGAGAGAGAGAGAATGAACAGGGGAGGGGCAGAGAGAGAGGAGACACAGAATCCGAAGCAAGCTTCGGGCTAGCTGTCAGCACAGAGCCCGACATGGGGCTTGAACCCACGAGCTGTGAGATCATGACCTGAGCCGAAGTCAGACACTTGACCGACCAAGCCACCCAGGTGCCCCAAGATGCAGCCTATTCTAACAGGATAAATATTTTTACCACTTGGCGTTAATGAAAGCTCATACACGAACAACGTTCTTCGTAAGGAAAATAAGAAGCTGTGGCCGAGACACCAATGAAAAGAACTGTGTGGAAATGAAGGTTCCCGTACTTTTTGAAGCCTTTTTACAATGGGGAGACAATGCACGCAATCTTGTTGCAAACTTGCCATACAGACTTGTAGCGATTTTGCTGACTCATTATCTGTTGTAGGCTGAAATAGGGGTTAGAACGAAAATCATCCCTAATTAAAAACTGGCACTGTTCACAGAAAAAAAAAAAAAAAAGTAGGATTTTGCCTTTGAATCTGCAAATGTATGTTCAAATCGAATTTGCCTCTCCTCCCCCAGCTCAGCCGCAAAACGGGCTTGAAGTAACATTCTTTACAAAGCCTTCATTTTCAACTCGATGCAAGCTAAGCAAAGATGATTGAAACCCAAGCTTGCACAACGGACGGGTATCTCCCAGAACATTTCTTAGGCACAAAACACACAAGAGGAAGGGCTACTCGGTGACATTTGCATGAACAAAATGGCATCATGTTCGTCAACAAATACCCAATGCTGTTTTCTTCTGCTAACAAGAGTTGCAGAGAAAGAGAGAGAGAGAGAGAGAAAGAATGATTCCTATTTTGATCCCACGTTTCTTATATACTCTTTATATTTTTATAAGCTGCCTGGGAAAATATCCGATCATATGTATATTTCATGAACCTGTTGGGTGCTGGGTGTGCCGTCGGTAGGAAAGAAAACCACGAAGCTGGAATCTGCAGCACGTCAGTGGGGTTCAGCACAGTGTCGGGAGGGAGGGGTTGGGGGGGCGGGTGGAGTGCTTTGCCGGGTGCACACACATCCTTATCGCTTCTCCACTCTCTGTGGCCCTGCTGACTTCAAAAAGCCCACTGGGCAATTGCAATCACCCCTTCCCAGTGCTCATCGTACTTGGCCATTTGCGGTTTCACTCCCTACACCCTTTGCGTGCCTGCCAGTTCACACCTGTCTCTAGGCCATGACCCCCCCCCCCAACACACACACACACACACACACACACACACACACACACACACACACACACTTATTTCTCTAGCTTGGACCTTTCTCCCAAACCCCAGACCCGCACACTCCACTGCCTACTTGCCATAGCCACTTGGATGTCTCATGAACATCTTTATATTCAGCTCTTCTAAAATGCGCTTCTGACCTTTCCCTCCGAACCCGCTCCCCTGCTTCCAACCGTGTTGAAGGAATGGCAATCAATCTCAGATCCATCCGGCTGCTTAGCCCGAAGCCTTGGAATTGTTCTTGACTCCTATTTCCCTGACACTCACGACCTCCA
The DNA here is from genome assembly GCF_028749965.1 of Puma concolor. NCBI lineage: Eukaryota > Metazoa > Chordata > Mammalia > Carnivora > Felidae > Puma > Puma concolor. The sequence continues at coordinate 105,743,355 of NC_141668.1, forward strand.
ATGTGGACATTGTGTCGGCTCTACTTTTAAAACACATCCAGGTGGGGCGCCTGGGTGGCGCAGTCGGTTAAGCGTCCGACTTCAACCAGGTCACGATCTCACAGTCCGTGAGTTCGAGCCCCGCGTCGGGCTCTGGGCTGATGGCTCAGAGCCTGGAGCCTGTTTCCGATTCTGTGTCTCCCTCTCTCTCTGCCCCTCGCCCGTTCATGCTCTGTCTCTCTCTGTCCCAAAAATAAATAAACGTTGAAAAAAAAAAATAAAAAAAATAAAAAAAATAAAACACATCCAGGAGCCAGCCACGGCTGACACCTTCCTACCACCTTCCCAACGAGCTGCCCTTACCCGACCTCTAGAGATGCCTCCCAATTCTCCCTGACCCAATCAGTTGGCTGGGGACACAGCGGCCACCATGTTGCTTTCCTATGCAAGTCTGATCTTGCCGCTTCTCTGCTAGACCTTCACTTCCCTCACAGATAAAGCCCTGGTGTTTACAGTTGGTTAAAATGTCGGGGTGCCTGGCTGGCTCAGTCGGTTAAGCATCCGACTTCAGCTCAGGTCATGATCTCACAGTCTGTGAGTTCGAGCCCCGGGCCAGGCTCTGTGCTGAAAGCTCAGAGCCTGGAACCTGCTTTGGATTCTGTGTCTGCCCCTCCCCTGCTCATGTTCTGTCTCTCTCTGTCTCAAAAATAAATAAAAACATTAAAAATTAAAAAAAAATGCCCCTGGACATCAGCTTCTGGGCACTCCCTGCTTTTTGCCATCTTCTCTTCCTAATGTCCCCCTTACTCTGTTCCAGGTACCCTAGCCCCCCTCTCTTCCCTGACCCTATGCACATTTCCGACACAGGCTTTCCAAACGGCTGTATATTCCCTCTGCCTGGAAAATGCTCGTTCCAGACATCTGCAAGTCAGTCCCTTAGGTCTTCTGAGCTGCTCTCAAACCCCATCACTTAAGGAGCCCCCCCTCCCCACATCCTATTCACTACGGAAGCCTACCGTCCATACACAGGACGCTCCAGATGCTTCTTCCCATTCTACCTTTTCTCTTCTATGTTTCCACAGCCTCATCATCTTCTAGGATATGAGCTATTTATGTGTTATGTCTGTCCTTATTGTCCGTCTGCCTTTAGAATGAGAGCTCTTTGAGAGCAGAGATCTCTGTCCGCCTTATTCCCTGACGAACCTCACAGCCTAAGGCACAGACACATCGCAAAAGCTGAATATGGTTTCTGACTGCGTAAATGAACCCCTTCAGGCTTTCTCTGCTCTTGTTTTCTATGATGCTGTACTCTTATCTCCTCCTCTCACTGACCATTTCTTTTATGTTTTGGTTTTATGCTTCTATTACCCGTAGATTTTCTTTAAGACTCTCCCTTGACCTGTTTTATTTCAGCCATCAGTGTGAGTAAATATCTGTGCCTGATGTTTTCTGAATTACTCACAGCATCCAGGACATTGTGGACACAAAGGGGGATGTGTCACAAAAGATGAAAGAAATACCTTATTTTTAATTTTAATTTTGTTATTTTAGAGAGAGAGAGTAGGGGGAGGGGCACAGGGAGAGAGAGAGAGAGAAAGAGAGAATCCCAAGCAGGCTCTGTGCTGAGCGCGGGGCCTGACTCGGGGCTCGATCCTACAACCCTGGGATCATGACCTGAGCCAAAATCAAGAGTCAGGCACTCAACCGACTGAGCCACCCAGGTGCCCCAGAAGAAATACGTTTTTAAATCAAAACTCTACTGGGAAAAATGCTTACTTTTGTGTCGAGGACTTGTAAAATGAGTCCTTCGCGTTATATTTCCTGTTTGGCTGTAAAAGTGATTCTCCATCCTCCTAGAAGGTGTGAATAATAAGTGAAAGGAGATCAGATACACATGGGAATTGCTAATGTTTTCTACAACCATGCTTTCTTTTTTCCTTGTTCTCCATTTTTCTCCTTTCATAGCACCCCTTCCACAGACCAGGCTTAATGCTTCCCTACTTTCTTCAATTGTCTTGGAAACTTACTTTCTATGTATGGTCTCCTAAGTGATTAAGTTAAAATTTACAACATGTGTATTCAAGTTAATGGAAAGTCACATCTTTATGAGAAAGCTCTTGAATTTTAAATGCTGGCAAATGATGTTTTTAGCACCATGTAAATAAAACATCTTAAAAAGTCTAGGGGCGCCTGGGTGGCTCAGTCAGTTAAGCGTCTGACTTCGGCTCTGGTCATGATGTCATGATTCATGAGTTAGAGCGCAAAGCTTGCTTTGGATTCTGTGTCTCCCCCTCTCCCTGCGCCTCCCCCACTTATGCTCTGTCTCTCTCAAAAATAAACATTCAAAAAAAACTTTTTTAAGTCTTGTGTGACTTGTCTTTTAACAATAGGACATTAGCTCTGATACACTTCCCCTTTCCTACCTTTCGTCTTATTTCATTGAAATTCGTTGATCATTATAATTATTAATAATAATTTTTAACTATATAATATAATATAATTATATTATATTATATATACTTTTATATATTATATATTATATAACATAATTATTATATTTTAATAATATATTATATATGTAATTAAATATATAACATATTATTATTATATTCTAATTGTCATTAGAATCTTTAAGTATTACTATTCATTTAACTTTTCCACAGTATTTTACCAGTGGTTCTTTGTCTACTTCTGCTTCTGGTACCCAATTTGTTCTTTCCTGGTTCCACTCTCTTTGGCTGGAGTTCAATTTTCAGTAATTCTTTCAAGGATACAAACTTCTAGCTTTGTTTCTTAACTAACTCATCCTCACTTTTTAATACTGTTCCAGGTGAATTTAGAATTCTAGTTTAATGGCTATGATTCTTTGGTAACCTACATACACCTCATTGGCTTATGTTTGGTTGCTTTGGAAGTACACGGAAGTTGCTTTGGCTTATGGTTATTGTTGCTTTGGAAGTACACGGCGTATAATTGTCTGCAAGTATTCTGCGTCCCCGTCCCCACCCTCTGGCAATATTTAGGATATTCTTCTTGATTTTCCCACGGAGAAAATGTGTTTAGGAGAAGGTATATTTTTTCATCTGGCTAAAGACTCGTTATGTTTCTTTAATCTCAGAATGCATAACTTCCCCCAATTTGGACAAATCTCCATTGTTACCCCTTTATTGCCAATGGATTCTCTTTATTCTCTTCTTAAGAAGTTCCCATCAGGCAAATACTAGACTTTCTCATTCTGTCTGCCATCTTTACCTTCCATGCTACCACTGTCCACTTTCCTGTTCACAACACTTCCTCCTTCCCCTATTTCTAGTCTCTGTTTAAACCTGTTTGTTGTATTTCTTTAAATTTCATTAAAGCTGCATCTAGTGAGGGGCGCCTGGGTGGCTCAGTCGGTTAAGCGGCCGACTTCGGCTCAGGTCACGATCTCGCGGTCCGTGGGTTCAAGCCCCGCTTTGGGCTCTGTGCTGACAGCTCAGAGCCTGGAGCCTGTTTCAGATTCTGTGTCTCCCTCTTTCTCTGACCCTCCCCTGTTCATGCTCTCTCTCTCTGTCTCAAAAATAAATAAACGTTAAAAAAAAATTTTTAAAAAAGCTACATCTAGTGAAATCATGTAATCGTTCTGTTGCTAGGCTGGATTATATATATATATATTTTTTTTCATTCAGAATTTTTTTTAATTTTAATATTTTAGTAATTTTGCTGTGGAAAATAAAATTCCATCTTAGAAGAAAGAGAAAACTCCTCAAGACCACTCTCTGGCATCTTTATTTATGTATTACAGTGGGCCAGCCAGTGAAAATCCTGGGCCTTCCATGTGGCTCACGGCTTAGTCATGATATTGATAGAAGAGGGTTTAGTTGTGTCTGCCACGCTCTGGCTCAGTGAATTTTGGAGTTCTTCTGGCGTTTGTACAAGATACTCTTTGCCTCTAAAAAACACAGTTATAACTCGCTTATAATGTGAGTTTGGCAGAAGACAGACTGGAAGGGGCACTGCAGTAGCATCTCCAAATATTAACATTTCGTTCCAAGCGTCCGCGTTGACACTTTGACAAATTCCATTGTGAATCACCACTAAAGGTACGAATGGCAAGTTGTGCCTGCAGATGGTTTCCACTTGGGTGCAGAAGACCCCAATACACTGTCTCCTTCCACACAGAAGACCCACTGCCCTGGGCTCTATCTTGGCCAAAGTAGAGGCTGCAATGGCCAATCCCAAACCTGCTCCCATCGTTCCCAAGGTGCCAGCAGCAAGCCTGTGGCAAGGAAGGGCATTTGGAAGCACAGTGCGTCCAGCGTCCATCACATTTGCTCCTTCACGTACCACAAAACAGTCTCTGTGTACCTGGTCTTGTGCATGGGAGAAGGCTGTGTAATCACCCACAGGCAGGGATTTGAGAGAAGCTATTTCCTGTGCTATTTTGGCCCATTGGAGGTTATACCCAGCATGGAGGAGGCGGCCCCCTACATTCCTCCACCAGACAAGACGGGCAGATTCCTTCCATCCTACATTAACACATTTCTTGGAAGCATCTTCCCTGCTCTTCATTTTTTTTTTCCTCCCAGAGTTTTCCACCACTTGCTCTCTGGAAGACACTGCCCTGGTGTTTCTATCAAATGGTTCTAAAAGCTGTTTGGTGAACATTGCTGACTCCCGGCAAAGTCACAGCAGGCCTTACCTTATCCCCCAATTCTTCTGTACAGGTATCAACCATGTGATTTTACTCACAGGTGGAATTTAAGAAGCAAAACAAACGAGCAAAGGGGGGAAAAAAGAGGCAAACCAAGAAACAGACTCTTAACTATAGAGAACATACTGATGGTTACCAGTAGGATGAATTATTACTGATTGAGTTTTGAACGTTAAGGAAATACTTTCACTCTTGACATAAACCTCCTTTGATCACAATATACTGACCTTTTTATATATCACTGGCTTTGATATGTTAATACTTGGTAATAATTTTTGTGTCTCTGTACATGAAGAATATTAGTCTGTAATTTCCTCTTTTTTAATTTTTGTAATGTCTTTGTCTGGTTCAGGAATATTAGTTAAGTCAGACCTCTAAAACTAGTTTGAAAGTGTGCCTTCTATTTTCTGAAATAACTTACATTAGACTGATGTGATTTCTTCCTAGGATGTTGGACAAAATCCAGCAACGAAATCATCTGATCCTAGGGTTTTCAGTGTGGGAAGATTTTTGATCAGAAGAATTAAATTCCTTTAATAAATCGGGGGCATTCATTTCATAATCAATCGGGGGTGTTCCATTTTATTTAGTATCAATTTTGGTAAGTTGTATTTGTAAAGAAATTTGTTCATTTAACCTAAGATGCTAAACGAATTGTCAAACTATATAGTTTAGGATATTTTCTTATTTTGCTTTCAGGATCAGTAGTAATAAACTCTTTAATTTCCTATGTTGCTAATATGTGTTCTCTCTCTTTTTCTTGATCGTACTAATAAAATGTCTTTTATTGATCTCTTTCCTTGATCTTTCTAAAGAAACAGCTTTTGGTTTAAAGTTTTCTCTCATGTAGCTTTTCTCTTTTCCATTGATCTCTACTCTTTAATTCTCTTTCTTTTTTAAAAAAATTGTTTAATTTTTTTTTTTTTTTTTTTTTGAGAGAGAGAGAGAGAGAGAGCACAAGGTGGGGAGGGGCAGAGAGAGAGGGAGACACAGAATCCGAAGCAGGCTCCAGGCTCCGAGCTGTCAGCACAGAGTCCAACAGGGGGCTCGAATTCACAAACCACGATATCATGACCTGAGCCAAAGTCAGATGTTCAGCTGACTGAAACACCCAGGCTCCCCTCTTTCTTCTTGTTTAACAATTCTTTTGTCTTAATTATTAATTACTAATTTTCAGAACCTCCTTGTTTTCTAATATAAGGATAAAAGGCTAATATTGTTCTTTTCAGCAGTGTTTACTGCATCATACAAGATTTAATAGGTTATAGTGTCATCATTGTTCAGTTTAAAACATTTTCTAATTTTTCTTGTGATTTTTTTCTTTGGCCCATGGATAGTTCAGAATTGTGATGTTTAATTTTATTTATTTTTTTTTCCAACGTTTATTTATTTTTGGGGGGACAGAGAGAGACAGAGCATGAACGGGGGAGGGGGAGAGAGAGAGGGAGACACAGAATCGGAAACAGGCTCCAGGCTCTGAGCCATCAGCCCAGAGCCTGACGCGGGGCTCGAACTCACGGACGGCGAGATCGTGACCTGGCTGAAGTCAGACGCTCAACCGACTGCGCCACCCAGGCGCCCCATGTGATGTTTAATTTTAAAACATTTGATGCTTTCCTGAACATCTTATGGTGAATTATTTTTAATTTAACTCTGTGGTGGTTTGAGAACACAAGTAGAATTATTTCAATACATTTAAACATATGAAGATTTGTTTTATGCTACAGCATATGATTACAGTGAATATATCACATGAATCTAACATGCTTTCTATTCACTTACTTTCAGCTGATCTGTATCTTCATACTGAAAGCGTACCTCTTGTAAATAGCATATAGTTGTGTCTTGCTTTTTTAATCCATTCTGATCATCTCTGCCTTTCAGTTGAAATGTTTAGTATATCACCATTTTTTTTTTTTTTTTTTTTTTTTTTTTTTTTTTTTTTTTTTTTTTTAAGTAAACTTCACCACAGTGTGGAGCCCAACACAGGGCTTGAACTCATAGTCCTGACATTAAGACCTAGGCTGAGATCAGGAGTGCAACGCTTAGCCAACTGAGACACCCAGGCCTCCTTGGCACATTCTTTAAAAATCAAATAACAATGTAGTAGATGGCTCCGTTTCTGGACACTGTTTTCCATTGCTAGGTTTGCCAATCACTTTGCCAATTGGTGCTGATTATTTCAACTTCACAGTCAAACCTAAAATCAGAGAGCACAAATCCTCCAACTTTATTTTTACTCAAAATTGTTTTATATTTTAGGCTTTTCATGTCATAGAAATTTTATAATCCGTCTGGTCAATTTCCACAAAACATCTTCTCAGTATTTTTATAGGGTCTGCATTGAATCTAGAGATCAATCGGGGAAGTTTTAATAAATTAACAAGCCTTCCAGCCAATGAACCTGGCTTACTTTCCATTTATTTGTGTCTTCGTTAATTTATTTCACCAGTAACATACTATAGTTTTCAGTGAAAAAATGCACGTGTTTATTAAATCCTATGCGGTTTTTGGTACTATTGTCAGTGGAATCTTCTAAACTTTCATTTTCCAGTTGTTTGCTTATGATACTTAACATTACAATTGACTTTTGCATATTAACCATAAGCCTATGCCTCCCATTAAATTAAAGATTACATCCAGCAGTTGGTTTGAAGATTTCTGAGGATATTTTTTTATAAATACCATCATGTCATCTCTACCCAGAGATGGATTTATTTCTATTTCTTTTTTTGTTTTTTGGTTTTTTTTTTGCTTTTCTGCAATAGCTGTCTCCTCCACTAAATGGAAGATGATAGTGGTAAGAGCAGACACTTTTGTCTTATTCCTGATATTAAGGGAAAAGCATTCAGTCTTACATCATCATTGCTTTAGCCTCAGGGTTTTCACAGATGCTTTATCGCAGATTGAGGAAGGTCCCCTCCAAGTCTCCAAGTTTGCTAAGAGTTTTGATCCTGAGAAAGTATTGATTTTTTTTTCCCTTTTGTTAGTAACAGTCTTGGTCATTTCTGATCCTTTGCTTTTCTGTATCCTTTTTATAAAGCACTTCTCAAACTCCACGTGGATACAGACAAGATATTGATTTGGATGGCACTGAGACCGCAAAAAAACTTAGTAAGAAAACGCGCATGGTAGATGTTTTCCCATCCCACACTCCTATCTATTTCTATTTACTGTGGTTTTCTTGTAGTCAGCATATAGTTGGGTATTGATTATTTTATCCAACATAAACATGTCTGACTTTCTATTTCTATTTACCATGGTTTTCTTGTAGTCAGCATATAGTTGGGTATTGATTTTTTTTCTCCAACATAAAAATGTCTGACTTTCTATTTCCTTACATTAAATTTATCTAATATAACATTTGACATAATTTGGTTTCAATATAGCTTTATTTACTGTTGGTTTCATCTCCTCCTTTTCCTTTTCTGTTACTTTCTTTTGTATTATTTGAGGTTTTTTTTTTCTTTGTAGAATTTCATTTTGTCTCCCCCTATTAGCTTATTGCTTATGATTGATTGATTGGCTTCTGTTATTACTGTCACTCTAAGACTTTATACGTCTTTAATTCTAGGATTTAAAGTATAATATTACACCACTTCATGAATAGTGTAAAAACTTACAATATCATATGCCTATTTTCATCCTGACCTCCCGGGTGCTATTGTTGTATGATGGACTTCTACATGTGCTGTATGCCCCAAATACATTGCGACTGTTGTTGCTTTAAACATTTGATGATATTTTTGGGGCACCTGGGTGGCTCAGTCCGGTAAGTGTCCGACTCTTGGCTTCAGCTCAGGTCATGATCTCACAGTTCATGAGTTCGAGCCCCGCATCAGGCTCTGTACTGTTAGTGGGATTCTGTCCCTCTCCTTCTCTCTGTCCCTCCCTTGCTTGTTCTCTCTCTCACGCGCACTCAAAATAAATAAACTTAAAAAAATATTAAAGGATATTTTGCAGTATTTCAAAATGGAGAATAGCATTTTCTATTTACAACACATTTACCGTGTCTCTTGACCTCATTTTCATTCCATTGAACAAACTCAAATTTCCACCTACACTATATTCTTTTGTCTGAAGAACCTCCTTAGGTCGGTTGGCAGTAGATGCCTCAGGTTTCTTTTTCTGAAAATATCTACTCTGCCTTCTTTTTGAAATTTGTTGTTGCTGATGAATGTGTTCTTAATGAACTTCTTTTGACATTGCAAACATATGTCCATTTTCTTCTAGTGAGCACAGATTCAGACAAGAGCCTGCTGTCATTCTTACCTGTGCTCCTCTGTGTATAATGGACTTTTTTCCTCTAACTGCTTCAAGATGTCCTTTGTATCCCCGTTTTCCAGCAATTTAACTTAGGTGCACAGTGTCCTTTATCTTTCTACAGCTTGGCGCTGGTTCAGTTTCTTGGGTCTGTAGATTTAAATCATGAGGAACAACACTGGCCACTGTTGGCCCAACTATTTCCCCCATTTTCCATTCTTTTCTGCAATGCCAGTTACACGCGTGTTAAACGGCCTGCTATCATCCCCAAGCTAACTGGTGTTTTACTTATATGTTTTCTGTTTTACTTTGGATAGTTTCTGTTGCTACATTTTCAACCTGCTGATCTTTTAGCCTGCAGTGTCTGATCTGCTTTGAAAAGTGTATCCATTTATCTTTCATTGTATCGTGTTTTTCATGTCTAAATGGCCTCTTGAGTCCTGTTTACACCATGTATTTTCCTCACCTCGTGGTTGTGGTTTCCTTCACCATCTGAATGTATGGAACGTGTGTGTAATAGCTGTGTTTGCACACGTCCTTGTCTGCTTGCTCCTTCCTGTCCACCACTTCCAGGTCCCATGTTCTTGATTGACCATTCCTCCTGAGTATGGGAACTAGTCCCCTACTTCTTGGCATGAAAATTAATTTCTATTGAGTACCTATTTTAAACATTGGGTTGTTGGTTGCTAACACTTGTTTTATTCTTTGTTTTTAATGTTGATGTATTAATTTTTGAGGGAGAGAGAGGATGCACAAGCAGGGGAGGGTCAGAGAGAAAGAGAGAGATAGAGAGAGAGAGAGAGAGAGAGAGAGAGAGAGAGAGAGAGAGAGAAGGAGACACAGAATCTGAAGCAGGATCTAGGCTCTGAGCTGTCAGCACAGAGCCTGATGCAGAGCTCGGACCCACAAACTATGAGATCATGACTTGAGCTGAAGTTGGACGCTTAACCAACTGAACCACCCAGGCGCCCCATAACTTGTTTTATTATTTTTTTAAAATATTATTGTTTTTAAATTCATATCCAAATTAGTTAGCATATAGTGCAACAATGATTTCAGGAGTAGATTCCTTAATGCCCCTTACCCTTTTAGCCCATCCCCCCTCCCGCAACCCCTCCAGTAACCTCTTGTTTGTTCTCCATATTTAAGAGTCTCTTATGTTTTGTCCCTCTCCCTGTTTTTATATTATTTTTGTTTCCCTTCCCTTCTGTTCATCTGTTTTGTCTCTTAAAGTCCTCACATGCGTGAAGTCATATGATATTTGTCTTTCTCTGACTAATTTCACTTAGCATAATACCCTCCAGTTCCATCCACGTAGTTGCAAATGGCAAGATTTCATTCTTTTTGATTGCCAACTAATACTCCATTGTGTGTGTGTGTGTGTGTGTGTGTGTGTGTGTGTGTGTGTGTATACCACATCTTCTTTATCCATTCATCTATCAATGGACATTTGGGCTCTTTCCATACTTTGGCTATTGTTGACAGTGCTGCTATAAACATGGAGGTGCATGTGTCCCTTTGAAACAGCACACCTTTATCCCTTGGATAAATGCCTAGTAGTGCAATTGCTGAGACATAGGGTAGTTCTATTTTTAATTTTTTGAGGAAACTCCATACTGTTTTCCAGAGTGGCTACACCAGTTTGCATTCCCACCAGCAATGTAAAAGAGATCCTCTTTCTCCGCATCCTCGCCGACATCTGTTGTTGCCTGAGTTGTTAACATTAGCCATTCTGACAGGTGTGAGGTGGTGTCTCATTGTGGTTTTGATTTGTATTTCCCTGATGATGAGTGATGTGGAGCATTTTTTCATATGTCAGTCGGCCATCTGGATGTCTTCTTTGGAGAAATGTCTATTCATGTCTTTTGCCCATTTCTCCACTGGATGATTTGATTTTTGGGTGTTGAGGTTGATAAATTCTTTATAGATTTTGGATACTAACCCTTTATCTGGTATGTCATTTGCAAATATCTTCTCCCATTCTGTCGGTTGCCTTTTAGTTTTGCTGATTGTTTCCTACCTTTCGCTGTGCAGGAGCTTTTTATTTTGATGAGGTCCCAGTAGTTCATTTTTGCTTTTGTTTCCCTTTCCTCTGGAGATGTGTTCAGTATAAGTTGCCATGGCCAAGATCAAAGAGGTTTTTGCCTGCTTTCTCCTCAAAGATTTTGATGGCTTCCTGTCTTACATTTAGGTCTTTCATCCGTTTTGACTATTTTTGTGTATGGTGTGAGAAAGTGGTCCAGGCTCATTCTTCTGTGTGTCGCTGTCCAGTTTTCCCAGCACCACTTGCTGAAGAGACTGTCTTTATTCCATTGGGTATTCTTTCCTGCTTTGTCAAAGATGAGTTGGCCATACGTTTGTGGGTCCATTTCTGGGTTCTCTGTTAACTTTTTTTTCTTAAGTAGCGTTAGAATATGTTCCAGCACAAAGTTAAGTACTGGAAGTCCATGGATGTTTTTGAGGGTTGCCTTTAACCTGTCAGAGCAGGTCCACGGGAACCTTTGGAGTAGGGCTAAGAAAGCCTGACTAGAAAAGTGACATCCTTCTGAAGATCCTGCCTGACGTCCTGTGTCCTCCAAGGTATCTTCATTCCAGTTTTGCGGGCACTTGAACCATCCCCTGCGCTGTTGGCGTTTCAGAGAATGATCATGCAGTTCTCTACAGCAGGTCTGGTCCTTCTCAAGTTCCAGTACTTTCCTCTTGTCAGTGCACAGGTCGGTGCTCACGGGCCTGCACATTGTCCTCCCCAGCTCTCCAGAGCACTGTCTCTGCGCCCCCTTCCTCTCTGGTTCCCTGGTCCACAAACTTTGGATGCCTGGGTCCCCCAGAGCCCCAATCTCTTTCTCCTCAGCTCAACAAGAGCCGAAAGGTGTGTACAGACTTCCCTTCCCTTGACTGTTGCTCAGAAATTGCCTCCAGGGAGTAACCTGGTGAAATCGGAGGGTTCACATATTTTCCCTTCCTTAGAGATTGCAATCCGTCACTGCCTTTTCTCTAGTGTTTGCAAACTATTATTTCTCATATTGTGTCCAATTTTCTCTGTTTAAGGCAGAAAAGTAAAGGCAACAGCTGCTATTCCATTTCATCTACACTTCATTCATGTTCTTTTCTTATCTTTTAAAATATCTTGTTGTACTTTCTTTTGGGTTACGTAGCTGTTCATTTTCTAACTTTGGAGAAAGGATTTTCTTTTTTTTAATGTTTATTTATTTATTTTGAGAGAGAGAGTGCACATGAGTGGGGAGGAGTAGAGAGAGAGGGAGAGAGAGAATCCCAAGTAGGCTCCGAGCTGTCAGCACAGAGCCCGACATGGGGCTCGAACTCATGAACCGCGAGATTACGACCTGAGCTGAAATCAAGAGTTGGGTGCTTAACCACTGAGCCACCTAGGCGCCCCTCAGTCAGATATTTTTAACTGATTCTTCATCTCCGGTTTTCTCTTGGGTGATTTCCTGCCTTTCTTCAGTGTCCCTTCTTAAATTTTTATTTGAATATCTTTTCCTTTGGGCATAGTGCGATCCTTAGCTTCTGAATGAATTTTCCATTTCTTTCATTTTTTTTCACTGTCAATTTTATTTGTATTTAAGTTTCAATTATCTGTATCAAGACAGCTTTTCATATCCTCAGATGCTTGTTTGAAACACGTAACTCAGTTTGGAGTGTTACAATACAGTTTTCTTCTGTTTTATAGTTGATTTGGTATGTTGTATTCTTACTAAGGTATTTTGGTTCTTATTTCGATTCTTCTTTTGTTATAGTTTCTTCGAATAGATTTATCGCATTTTCTTTCATTCACTTGATGGAGTTGGGGTGGTTCGCGATATTCTTAGTTCAATGCTGCCCTCTTCTGTCCGTGTGGCGAAGTACAGCACTTTCCCTAATAAAGTTGTTTCCTCCTGGAAGGCATTTGTTTTTTGTTTTTTGTTTAAATGTTTATTTATTTCTGAGACAGAGAGAGACAGAGCATGAGCGGGGGAGGGGCAGAGAGGGAGGGAGACACAGAATCCGAAGCAGGCTCCAGGCTCTGAGCTGTCAGCACAGAGCCTGACGCGGGGCTCGAACTCACAAACTGTGAGATCATGACCTGAGCTGAAGTCGGTGGCTCAACCTACTGAGCCACCCAGGCGTCCCAGGCGATTGTTATCAAAGGGGTTGTCTCACCTCCACTCAATTCATTCTTTGCCTTTCAAAATACTAACTTTCCCTCTTTCCCTTTTTCCTTTTCATCACTCAACCTCCAAAGGGCGACTCTCTTTTCTTTTAAACAATTAATGCCTTTCAAAGACTGCCACCTCAAGTCTTGTATGCTTTTAAATTCCTTCTCTGCAGACGGAGTCTATCTTTCTAGCAGTGGTTGTTAGATCAGGAGTAGGCCGGCTTCTCTCTACCACACATTTTCCAAGACTGTCCTCATTTACCGAAAAAAAGGCTTCTGTTAAGTGCTTGAAGCATGATTTGTTAGGATTTTATGTTTTCTTTCTTTTTTTTTTTTTTTAACTTGCAGTCATTCAAAATTTAGTATTTCTCTGTGTCCTAGACATGTTGAAGGTGTGGGGTTTGTACATTATAAAAAAAAAATGGATTTTGCCATGTTTTACTAGTTTGCTCAGTTTTTGAATTTTCAGGTTTTCTTCTGTTGTTACATAACCAGCAAAGATTATATATTTTCCTCTAGGCACTATTATAGTTAATTCCCACACATTTTGCTATGATATTGCTGTTATCATTCAGTTCAAGACATTTTCCATTTTCCTTATGTTTTTCCTTTGGCCCATGACTCATGTCCATAAATACATTTTTACATTTCCAAACGCATGATTTTCTAGGGTTTTTGATCTGTTATAATGGTCTTGTGGTCAAAGAACATACTCTGTGTGATTTAAAATATTTCAGGGGCGCCTGGGTGGCGCAGTCGGTTAAGCGTCCGACTTCAGCCAGGTCACGATCTCGCAGTCCGTGAGTTCGAGCCCCGCGTCAGGCTCTGGGCTGATGGCTCAGAGCCTGGAGCCTGTTTCCGATTCTGTGTCTCCCTCTCTCTCTGCCCCTCCCCCGTTCATGCTCTGTCTCTCTCTCTGTCCCAAAAATAAATAAACGTTGAAAAAAATAAAATAAAATAAAATATTTGAGGGGCACCTGGGTGGCTCAGTCGGTTAAGTGTCCAACATCAGCTCAGGTCATGATCTCACGGTTCGTGAGTTCAAGCCCCGCATCGGGCTCTGTGCCAACATTTCAGAGCCTGGAGCCTGCTTCAGATTCTGTGTCTCCCTCTCTCTCTGCCTCTCTCATGCTCTCTCTCTTTCTCTCAAAAAGAAATAAACATTAAAAAATAAAATAAACTATTTGAGTAATGTAAGGAGTTATTGAATCACTATCTTGTACACCTGAAACTAATACAACACTGTGTGTTAATGATACTGAAATTAAAAAAAAAATCTAAGCCAAAAAATTTAAAAATTAAATATTTGAAAATTTTCAGGTTGTTTTATGATACGTGGTAATTTTACAAATGGTCCTTGCAAGAAGGTATACTTGTGTGTGTGTGTGCGTGTGTGTGTGTGTGTGTATGTGTATGTGTATTATTACTAATAAGTTGCCCCAGTATATTTATATTTATATTTATATTTATATTTATATTTATATTTATATTTATATTTATATTTATTTATTAACCAATTGTGCTGCCTTATTCTACTATATGAGTTTTGTCTATACAAAATCCTCCAATATCCTGTTGTCCTATTAATTACCACACACTTTATAATGACTCCTATCAGCAAGAGCCACGAACAGATATTTCAGTGTCTTTACAGATTAAAAAAAAAAAATCTATGTTTAACATAGAGGTCATCCAAGTCAACCTACCATTGTTAATGTTGTACGCTAATATGTATTGGATCTTTGCCAAATCAACTGTTGCTATATCATTGATGTAGTTTCTGTGTCTCTCTCGAACATGTAAACCTTGATAAGAATAAGAGCTGTGTTACAGGCAGAACAAACAAGCACGTAAAAACAATGGCTCTCCTGGCGAAAAGAAGGCATGTGGGAAGGCAAAAATCACATCAAGTTTTTTACTTCTAAAAAGTCCACTAAATTAGAATTGGCCACGGTTCATCTAAAATATCTTTTATCGTGAACTTTGCAGAGTTCACGAGGTCTGTCACAACCACCTGTGTCCCGTGGGTCATGTCTTGATAAGGTTGGTGTGTAATGTGTGGGTAAGATTGGTCCTCCCCTTGAAGGGGCCAAGATTCTGAAATCTGTGCTCTCTTCGAGTTCTTCAGCATTTTGGTATATCATTGACACCATGGTATCATCTTTCATTGGAATCTGGATTTTTCTCTAAAACCCATCGCTTCCAGTTCCTGATAGGTCTTATAAGCTGCCATTTCAATATGTTATATATCTTCAATTTCTTTATGAAACGTTTGCAGATCCTGAAGTTTATTGTTTACACGGTTTTCTCAAATCTTTTTTTTTAACTTTTTTTAATGTTTTTTTATTTTTGATAGAGAGAGAGACAGAGCACAAGTGGGGGAGGGGCAGAGAGAGAGGGAGACACAGAATCCGAAGCAGGCTCCAGGCTCTGAGCTGTCAGCACAGAGCCCGACGCGGCGCTCGAACTCATGGAGCTGAAGTCCGATGCTCAACCGACTGAGCCATCCGGGCGCCCGTCAAAGCAAATCTTTATAGGAGCTTTTCTCTTGCTGGCGAATCTTCTATTTCTATTCTCTGCATGTTTGTGTGTACTGTTTCATAAGGAAGGGACTACATTTCCTATTTGAATTCATCAGTGTTCTTGAAGTCTGACTCAATGGAAATTTCTCTACCAAATGCTAGATATTTCTTAGGTTCTATGACAAGACATTGAAGGAGATGTTCCTTTATGTCCTAATACTTCAGCATTGTTCATCTGCATTAAGATCCTTCATCACTGTCAACATCATAAATGCCTCAACTTCCTAGAATTCCTTCAAATTTCACAAGAGCTAACAAAAAAGGACTGCTGAGGTCCAGATTCTGAGCAATGCAATTATCATAAACAATGCGAACAAAATTTTCAGGAATTTCCTATTTCTTTCCATTCTTGTGTCTTCCATGTTTTGGATCTCTCTGTCTTGAAAATTGGGCTGCCATTTGCCGTGGTGCTGGGAGGAACACTGACAAGCTGTTGCTGTGGGATCTGGTGCTTGTGCGGGGCCTTAACTCTCCATGTACAGCAGGGAACGTGAGGGCACCCTCCAGGAACCCCCCAGAAATGGGCACACGGTAGATACAGTAGTTACATCTTCACATACTGCTTCTGTCCTATTCATCTATACATTTGGGATTTCAAATAAATACACGTTCCTCTTTTTCACTGTTTCCTATATGTTTCTTACTCTCACTTCGTATTTTCCATTTTTCTGTGCATTTTTGCTTTATCATGAATGGTGTCTCCTCATTTACCTATTAGCTCTCCAATTCTCTCCACCAGTGTCAGATCAGCTACTGTGCTCACTTGCCCTGTTCTTTGTTTATGATATTTTTCAGTTCTGGAACTCGTTTCCCCTCAATTTCCTAATTTCCCATTTCGTAATTTTTAATTTCTTTACAAAAATTCTGGACTCACCTTTTCTCTCCTTGCATATTTTCAATGTCTAGAATCAATGTGTGTCTTTCTGTTTTCTTTCATTCTGCTGATTCTAATTCACGGTGCCCTTTCTCTTTACGTGTTTGGTTACTATTGATTGTATGCTGGACATTTTAAAACATTATTGATGGAAATAATTTAAGGCTTAGTCACATATTGTCTTTCTCCAGAGAAGTTTTGTTTCTGTCTGCCTGCATCCTGGGAATGATAAGAATCTAAGATCACCTCGATACCAGTTCAAGACTTAGAGTTTTCTCATTTACTCGGACCAAGCCAGGCTTTAGTCTGGTTAAGGGCTTTTTCCTATTGATGTATCCTTTCCCTAAGAAACCAGCCTCCAGGTATTCCTCCCAAAGCAGTGGATTGTTTTCAGAGATCAGTTCCAACTTTGGATCTTTTATACTTCTGAGACCACCAAAGATCTGGCTCAGAGTTTTAGCTTTCCCTTCTAGAATGGCAAATTCCTGTATGGCCAAAGTGGCCCTGAGTGCTAGGCTTACATTTTAAAGTTTCCATCCTTTCACTGACCCAATCACTTCTACCTTATTAGCTTTTTGATATTTTAATAAAAGCGAAATATTAATCTAGTTGTTTCCTATTAGAAGTATTGCCCCATGTTACCTGGTTAGTTTCTACTACTGGAAATAAAATATCCAGATTTATTTTCTGCGAGAAGAAGTCTAAACTTATTTTGAATTTAAATAAAGATGCTAATAAGCCTTTACATGACAAGCACTTACTTCAGTAGTCTAATTCTAAAATAGATAACTAGATAAAACATGGAGACTTGCCATGAATTTGCAGCTTAAATGAAAAACAAAAGGCACCAATGCCTTTCATTTCTTAAAATGTTTACTTTAATTTGCTCTCAAAGGACTTACCTACAGGAGCAATGGATTCTTTGAAAAGTCTGGAGATGGAATGAGTGAAACTAGTAAGTACAAGTTTTCTTTATCCTTTCAACCACATTCTGCATTTTATCTGAATTTAGAATGGCTCAAAACAGGCCAAATTACCCCCATTTCTTTTTTTTTTAAATGTTTATTTATTTTTGACAGAGAGAGAGAGAGAAAAAGAGAGAGACAGAGCATGAGCAGGGGAGGGGCAGAGAGAGAGGGAGACAGAATCTGAAGCAGGCTCCAGGCTCTGCCCTGTCAGCACAGAGCCCGATGCAGGGCTCGAACTCATAAGCTGCGAGATCATGATCTGAGCTGAAGTCAGACGCTCAACCAACTGAGCCACCCAGGCGCCCCTACCCCCATTTCTTTTTTTTTTTTAAGTTTTTTTTTTTAACGTTTATTTATTATTTTGGGGACAGAGAGAGACAGAGCATGAACGGGGGAGGGGCAGAGAGAGGGAGACACAGAATCAGAAACAGGCTCCAGGCTCCGAGCCATCAGCCCAGAGCCTGAGGCGGGGCTCGAACTCACGGACCGCGAGATCGTGACCTGGCTGAAGTTGGACGCTTAACTGACTGCGCCACCCAGGCGCCCCCCCCCATTTCTAAAGGCAAGATTTTCTTATAAAGAAAGTCTGTAGACAAGGAAAAGCAGGAAGTCCACCATGGCTGGATGGCATCTAGATAAACGAGGCACTGATGATACAGATTTTGAGGGACCCTTTTGGTTCCTTCGCCACTCATTGTGGTACAACTGGCAGTTGTGGGACGTGTGCCCCAATCCCCTCTGTGGTCGAATCAGTCTGCGCAATCGTGAAGGAAGACATGGGGAAAGTAGAACTAAATCTAACACGACAGTTACAGATAAATCCACAAGCAGAGATCAATTGTGGAAAGGAATACATATGGGGGTCATGGAAATGGACACTGATTCCTTAGAAGTATTCACATCTTTACTTCTAATGGCTATGGGGTTTCTTTCTGAGGAGATGAAAATGTTCTAGAATTAGATTGTGGTGACGTTGCTCCATTTCGTGAGCACCTTTAAAAATACATCAGTCACTTTAGGGCACCTGGGTGGCTCAGTTGGTTAAGTGTCCAAGTTCAGCTCAGGTCATGATTTCATTGTTCGTGGGTTCAAGTCCCACATCAGGCTCTGGTGCTGACAGTGCGGAGCCTGCTTGGGATTCTTTCTCTTTCCCTTTCTCTCTGTCCCTCCCCCACTCACACTTTCTCTCTCTCTCTCTCAAAACTAAACTTAATTTTTAAAAATGTAAAAAAAAAAACATTGAACACTTTAAATGGATGACTTTTGTGGTATATGAAATATGTCTCAATAGAGCTGGGGTTTTTTCTTAATTTTTTTCTTAATGTTTATTTATATTTGAGAGAGACAGAGACAGAGCATGAGCAGGAGAGGGGCAGAGAAAGAGGGAGACACAGAATCCAAAGCAGGCTCCAGGTTCTGCACAGAGACCGATGCAGGGCTCAAACCCAAGAACTGTGAGATCATGACCTGAGCCGAAGTCGGATGTTTAACTAATTAAGTCCCCCAGATGCCCCAAGCTATTTTTTTTAAAAAAAGAAAAATCCTTGAGCTGTCTGTATATCCCTTGGGTAGTATTCCAGTCATTTAAATAGCAAGAGTTTAGAGCCAATAAAATCCACATAGAAAAATGATTAATAACATAATCATTAAATTCAGAAAGATACCCAGGTTTAAACTTTGGTTTCATACTTAGTGTGCAGTTAAAATAAGAGACTCTTTTTTTTATATATAAAATTTTTTTAACATTTTATTTATTTTTGAGATAGGGAGAGACAGAGTGTGAACAGGGGAGGGTCAGAGAGAGGGAGACACAGAATCTGAAACAGGCTCCAGGCTCTGAGCTGGCAGCACAGAGCCCGACGTGGGGCTCGAACTCACGGGGCCGTGAGATCATGACCTGAGCCGAAGTCGGCCGCTTAACCGACTGAGCCACCCAGGCGCCCCAGTAAGCGACTCTTTAATACAGAGAACAAACTGAGGGTTGCTGGAGGGGAGGCAGGTGGGGGGATGGGTTAAATGGATGACAGGCATTAAAAGGAGGGCACTTTTCAGGGTGAACACTGGGTGTCATAGGTAAGAGATGAATCCCTGGGTTCTACTCCTAAAGCCAAGACTACACTGTATGTTAACGAACTTGAAATTAAATTAAAAAATCAGTTATGTAACATCACTGGGCATTAGCTTTCTCAAGTAAGGTGGGGATAACAATACTGCCTTATCCAGAAGCAGGGATGGAAGCAAGATTTTCACTCAAGTAATACACTGTCGGAGCACCCTAGGGGACAGGAGGTTAGTGAGAATGTGGACCCTGCTTAGTTTCAGGTGTGTTTCCTCTAGGAAGTCAGTCAGCCATTGGCCAAAGTCTGAGGAGACCGTGTAGGAGGGTGCAGTCTTCCAGGCTGGTGACCGTCAGGCATTTGGTGGCCACCACTCATGGCTACTGGAGGAGGGTGCCCTTGCCAGGAAAGGGCATCTGGGTTGGGCACTATCAGCATTTCCTGCTCTCTCCTCCCCCACAGTATTGCTACAGGACGACAAACGATAACACATGACACACAATCATTGTGAAGGGCTGCACGGTGCCTGGCACGTAAGAAGTACTTTATAAACAATAGCTATTTTTTTTCCCAGGGCGTAAAATATCAAATACACAGACAATGAAATGAATTGCAAATATTGTGTAACCCCATCCCATAAAGACAATCTTACCGTGCATGTTGGTTCTTCATCAAATACATATGTGTGATTTATTGAGCACGCTTCGTGATGACGTGGTAAAGGAGTAACTTTCAGTGGGCTTGTCCAACCTGAAAAAAAAATAAATGTATGTACTTTGGGTTTTTAAAGATGTATTAGAAATCTTTTCTTCCGCCAGAAGTATTTCCTATTAGAAATGACGTTAATTGACGTTTCGGTGGAATACCTAACAACTTTTCTCAGCAGTGAGAGCTGAATTTCCATCTTAGGGTAATTATAACAATGTGGAATTACTTGGTATGTATCACTCATTACTAGAAGAGGCCTGTTGGGTACCATGAATCTGCAGATGAGTGTGCGGTTGGGGACGGTGGCCACACAAAGGAGTCTAGTTACCATGTAGATAACTTACCTAACTGATAGAAGTTCTAAGACCCTAGCAAATACACACACAGACTTCAACAAATATCTACTGCGCCGTAAGTGGAAATAGATACGCAGAGACGGAAGAGGGGGTTCCTGGTTTTGAAGTGCTCCTGAACAAAGAGCAACGACAGTCATGTAAGTAGATCGTTGCAGTGTCGTGTAGCAACCATAAGGATAGTTGGGCTCTGAGCTCTGTGGGCGTGTGGAGGAAGGATACTGGCCCAGCCAGACTGTGGGGAGTTGAGACTATCTCCCCAAAGACAACTCTTGATCTAACCTTGACAAAGGGGAAGTCAGAAAGATTAGAGTCTGAGAAGGCCTGGACACACCACTGCTGACTTGGAAGACAGAGGAGGCCTCGTGAGGAGGAGCACAGGTAGCCTGAGGGAGCAGAGTGTCCCTGGCTGTGACAGCTCTGATGCCTGGAACCGGATTCTGCACAAACTGAATGATCCTGAAGTCGATTTTCCCCGGACACTGTAGGCTTCAGCAGTTAGATCCTGAATAAAAAACCCAGTTGAAGGGCGCCTGGGTGGCTCAGTCAGTTACGCGTCCAACTTCGGCTCGGGTCATGATCTCACTGTTCATGGGTTCGAGTCCCACGTCAGGCTCTGTGCTGACAGCTCAGAGCCAGGAGCCTGCTTTGGATTCTGTGTCTCTGTCTCTTTTTGCCCCTCCCCTGCTCTCTCTCTCTCTCTCTCTCTCTCTCTCTCAAAAATAAACATTAAAAAAATAATTTAAAAAATTGAAAAATTAAAAAGAAAGAAAACCCAGTTGAGCTTGCCTAGACTTTCTCACAAAACTGGGTGCTAATAAATGGGTTTGTCAGGCTGCTAAGTTTGCGGCACTTTGTCACCACAGGAAGAGAAAATACAGAGGCAGAGGCAGAGGCAGGAGGTCAAGGCCAAGTGAGAAAGGTCGTGCTGAAGCCCATGGTTATTTCCATTTTGAGAACAAGGATAATTCTGTCGGTGACACCCAGCTGGCCAAAGGAAACCCTCCAGAAGACCGTTGTGCCCACCGCAGCAGGATGGCACTCTGTGGTGTCCTTCCGATTTGCTGTCATTGAGGCAGCGGCTTTGACCAAAGAGGAAAGTAGGAAAACAACAAAACCTAAAATGTGATTTTTAAGGCAGAGTAGGAGACAGGAAACAGGACAATGAATCTCAGCTGCGCACGTCAGGGTCACTACGCTCACATCTAAGTAAGACGATGGCATTGCCGTTACCTTGTTTCACACTCTGTGGCTGCAGAAGAAACCACTCCAAAACCTAGTGTCTTAAAACAACCATTCATCATCTCCCGGGGCTCTGAGGCCAGGCGGGCGTTGTATGTCATGTGGCGTAGCTTGGGAGAGCTCATGCGGTCCCAAATCATCTCCCTCACATGGCTGGCCAGTGGGAGCTCAGCTAGGCCTGCTGACCAGTGCCTTGTTTGTTTGTTTGTTTGTTTGTTTTTCCTACGGGCCCATGCTGGATTTGTCACAAAATAGTCACTGAGAATGAAGAGGAAGAATCCCTAGAGGACTAATCCCAATGTGCAAGTCCTGAAGTCAGGCTCCACTTACATCATGGTTGCCAATGATGTCTTGTAGGCTAGAGCCCAGAGACCACGTGGGCAAGAAACAGACCTCATGCCCTGGTGCGGGAAAGGGCAGGCACACACTGAAAGCGGTGAGCTGCCAATGGCCACATTCAGGAGCAGCGATCACACACCTTTTCTTCATTACGCATAGTCTCATTTTACCACTTTCATGCCACCAAACAAGTATCAAGTCCCTTGTCAAGGAAAATGTTGTATTAGCTCTTCCCTTGTCAGAGATGGGACATGTCTGCGACTGTGATATGTTCATTGTGAGTTTTGTGCAACACATGAAAGTGTATGAGTTTGGAGGGGCCTGCCACAAATGGTATTTTTCCATAGGACCTATCATTTTTATCATAAAATACTTCTATAATGTGATGGTTTTAAAGAAACAAAACCTTAAATTTTTTTTAATGTTTATTTATTTTTGAGAGAGAGAGAGAGACAGAGACAGAGCATAAGCATGAGCAGGGGAGGGGCAGAGAGAGAGACGGGGGGAGACACAGAATCCGAAGCAGCCTCCAGGCTCTGAGCTGTCAACACAGAGCCTGATGCGGGGCTCGAACTCACCATCACGAGATCATGACCTGAGCCAAAGTTGGACACTTAACCGACTGAGCCTATCCAGGCGCCCCAAGAAACAAAACCTTAAAAGAAATATTTAAGGAGTATTCTCGTATATTTTTTATCTTTTTTTTCTTGGAAATATTTATTCAGTTATTTTGAGAGACAGAGTGTGCAAATGAGTGAGGGGGTGGTGAGAGAGAGAGAGAGAGAAAGAAAGAAAGAGAGAAAGAGAGAGAGAGAATCCCAAGCAGGCTCCATGCTTAGGATGGAGCCCAACTTGGGGCTCTATCTCATGACCGTGAGATAATGATCTGAGCTGAAACCAAGAGTCAGACACTCAACTGACTGAGCCATCCAGGCACCCCTGTATATTTTCTTATTCATGTGTTTTCCTCCTCTAATGGCTAGAGATGTGTTTCTTCAACATCTAAAATATCCTTGGTAGTGGTCTTCTCTGAATTTTCTTTCTCAACATAGCTAAAGGTAGGTCAATTTTGTCATTCTCAAAGAACCAATTTAAGGTTTAGTTGATTTTTCCTGTTCTTGTGTTTTCTACTTTATACTTTATTTATATGCACCCAACATCAGACCTTCCAAGTACATGGGCAAATACTGACAGAATCGAAGGCAGAAATAACTCTATAATAATAGTTGGAGACTCCAACATTCAACTTTAAATAATGGGGAGAACAACTAGACAATGATCAATAAGGAAACAGAGCACTCAAACAGTAACAATTTGACCCAAAAGACATATACAGAACACGCCAACAGAATACCCAAGCAGAACACACAGTTTTCTCAAGTGCACATGGATATTCTACACAACGGATTATATTGTAGGCCACGAAACAAGTGTTCATAAATTTTAAAAGACCAAAATCATACAAAGGTATATTTTCTGGAGTAGCCAGATTCTGAGACAGAAAGAAAAATGGTGATTGCCAGGGGCTGGGAGGAGAGGAGGAGATAAGAAGTTAGTATTTAATGGGTACAGAGTTTCAGGGTTTTTTAAAAAAATTTTTTAATGTTTATTTATTTTTGAGAGAAAGAGAGGGAGGGAGAGAGAAGGTGGGAGGGAAAGACAGAGAGAGGGTGACACAGAATCAGAATCCAAAGCAGGCTCCAGGCTCTGAGCTGTCAGCACAGAGACCGATGCAGGGCTCAAACCCAAGAACTGTGAAATCATGACCTGAGCTGAAGTTGGATGCTTGACCGACTAAGCCACCCAAGTGCCCCCAGAGTTTCAGGTTTTTAAGAAGAAAAGACTTAAGGAGATGAATGGTGGTGAAGGTTTCATAATAATGTACTTAATGCCAATAAACCATGCACTTAAAAATGGTTGTTATAGAGCAAAGGTTTGCATGCCCCCCAAATTCACATGTTGAAACTTTTACCCCCAGTGTGATGGTATTTGAAGGTTGGGCCTTTGGGGGGGTAATCAGGTTTAGATAAGGTCTCGAAGGTGTGGTTCCCATAATAGGATTACTATCCTTATAAAAAAAAAAAAAAGAGGAAGAGAGACCAGAGCTGTCTCTCTCTCTCTGCCAAATGAGGAAACAGGAAGAAGCATGTCCTCTGCAAGCCAGAAAAAGGGATCTCACCAGGAACCAAATTAGCTGGCACCTCTATCCTGGACTTCCCAGCCCTCAGAACTGTGAGAAGTAAACATGTCTTGTTTAAGCCACACATACTATGGTATTTTCTTTTAGTAGCTTGAGCTAAGCTGGTGGCTAAAAAAAGTAATAAGATATACAAGGAGTTAGAAGTATTGATATTAGGAAGCTGAATGTAGGAAAGTCAAAGATGTGATACAGGCAACTTCTATTTTCTCTGTGATAAGGAAGATGTGTCATCTGTTGTAATTAGAGGCAAAAAGACCAATGAAGGGTTTGAATATAATTAGGATAAGTTTAGAATACCTGACTGGTATATGATAAAGAAAGCCAGCTAGGAACAAAAAAGTATTGAACCCAGTTAAATGTCTAGACAAAGTCAGAATAGGCAAGAAATTGGCAATATAATCTTTTACGATATTGTCTTGGTATTTATGAACGCCCACTGAAAAGCGTACTGGTGTGTGATATAATTAATTCTATAAATATGTCCTTTATCAGAATGTATTCTACATTATGTGTATTTGGGTTTGCTAAAAACTGAAAGTACTTACTATTGATAATTAGTGATTATTTCCAAGATCTACAAAATCATTGAAAATTTGGACAAATTATATCGAACCCAGTCCACAGCTGGCCGGTATTACTCCTTGAAACTCTAATAGCCAATATTAACAGCTACTATCAACTAAATGCTTGAACTGGGTTCCAGGAATTTTGTTTCGTGCTCTACATGTCTTAATTCATTTAATCCTAATGATTTTATAAGAGAAGTACTCTTATTGCCAAGGAATTGAAAATTTTGGACTTTGTAAGAGCTAACATTTATTCGTCCATTCCTTCATGTCAGATATCTTTATGTGAATTATATTAAATAGTCCTCATTATTACCTTATTAAATAATACTAGTATGTGAATTTATATGTATATCCACAGGCATAAAGAGATTAGCAACTATTCCCGGGTGATAGGGCAAGTAAGCCTTCTCTTAGGATTCAAGCCTAGACAGACAATTGAACTCTGTTGTACTGATTCGGGCAGTGAGTTCTATACTTGGTTCTGAACTGTTGGTGCAAAGTCCGTTAACCCTATTTTAGTTTTAAGTTAGCTTCGATGAATTATTTCTTCAATGTGTAATTTGTTGGAATAATGTTCTGAGAGTCCAAGCTTAGAAAAACCTAACGAAACAAACCAAAAATATGGCTCTTGAAACTTACACTAGGCTGGGGTTTACTGCTTGTAAGCAAAGTGGTATACTTGTCTAAAATAGGACTCTTATAAACAACTTCAATTCCTTTAAACATATTCTTAACAATGACTATTATTTTACACGGAAGCATCAGCAAAAGATTGAGCTCAAGCTCTTTTCTTGACAGAGTCGAAAAATAGTCACTAGCTCTGAATCAGTGAGATGTCCTCTGTCTGCACGACAGACCCGAACTCATCAACGGTTCGGGGCAAATTACGTTAGCTTCCGGTCTAGATGGCATTTCAAGTGGATTGTAAAACACTTACTTCTTAAAATAGATTGCTGGAACCTCATTCACATTCTTTACTTTTTTCACTCATATTCTTTATGTGGAAATGCCAAACTAGAGAATTCCCCCAAGCCCGCCTGCTGAGTCCACAGCTGAAGCACACGTGAAAAAGCCTAGCTCTTATCGTCTACTTTTCTCTCTCCGAACTGCTCTTTCTTACTCCGTGTGCCTTTGCTTTGCAAGTGTTTCTCACCGTTTCTGCACCAAGCCTGTGACACTGTCTGCGAGTTCTTACAGAGAAACCATAAAGTGTATAGCTATTAGTAAGGGGTCAGTTCTGTATCCAGGGCTACGGAAGGGTTGTTTCTTACCAGACCCCCAAATCGACTTCCAACTACCTTCCCATTTCATTTTGGTTCTTGGGACCTCTTTCATAACCATCAGCAGACGTTTTTCAAGGGAGAGAGACAGATAAGGAGGTATGCTATACAATCATCCAAACTAAACATACATTCCCTTGTGGAAAAATTAGGTTATCTACATGTCTAGAATAAATTCTCTGATAATACACTTTGTGTTGGCCACTTATCCTAATTAAGGCACGTTTTAAAAGCCATTTTTTTAGGGGCACCTGGGTGACTCAGTTGATTAAGCATCCAACTCTTGATTTCGGCTCAGGTCATGATCTCACAGTTTGTGGGATCAAGCCCTGTGTCAGGCTCTGTGCTGGCAGCATGGAGCCTGCTTAGGATTCTCTCTCCCTCTCTCTCTGCCCCTCCACTTCCCACACATGCACTCTCGGTCAAAAATATATTTAAAAATACATTTTCTTACAAATAGGTTTATAAAAGGCTTATCATTCTTACTACCTTTTCCTTACCATCTATAATTTTAAAAAATAAGAATTCCTTATTCCATATAATTTTAAGTTTAAAATACTGAATCTTATATCCATGCTCTTCTCTCTCGTTTGAATGTTTAAAAATTATAAAGCCCAGGGGCACCTGGGGGGCTCAGTCGGTTAAGCATCGACTCTTGATTTCAGCTCAGGTCATGATCTCATGGTTTGTGGGATCGAGCCGCAGGTCAGGGCTCTGTGCTGACAGTGCAGAGCCTGCTTGAGATTCTCTCTCTCTCTCTCTCTCTCTCTCTTCCCCTGCCCTGTTCTCTCAAAATAAAGAAGTAAACATTAAAAAAATTATAAAGCCCATGCCACTTTATTTACCTCCAAGTCTTGCTCTGATGGAAATGTCCGGTGTTGCCCTGGAATCCCATCTCCTGTCTTGTTTTAGTTCTTCTAATAAAATTGTTTGCCTTTTCAGTGTTGTTTGAAATCCTGTGTCTGGCCTGGGAACTCGATGCTGCGGTTTCACGTCACTGAAATCCACCAGGTTTGGTATGGTTCTGCCAATGCCAGGTTTTAAATCAGCATCACCACCAGGACTCAAAAACCCTGAACAGGGATCACCCAAGGGCACATCATCCCGAAGTGGAAATAGTGGATAATCTTGCCCATATGGCGGGGGATAAGGATAGTGTAAATGATAGTCTGGCATGACTGAAGGGGGATAAGGGTGAAACTTAAGAAAAGTAGGATTGCATTTCTTTTCAATTCTGCCATGGTCATGTCTGTCCTCGACGCCTTTCACAAAAGGCATGTTCATTTTTCTTAAGAGATCGCAGTAGTGCGGGTAATCCACGTTCTCAACAGCCTTTGCTCCTGGAAGGATGGACCTTTCAGAAATACTGATCTTTCTGGGTGTGCACTGTGAATCCATATCCATGCTCTTTAGAATTTTGGCTGACTGTAAATGAAGCTCTTCTGATGATGCCTTTCTCTTTTACTATAAAACTTACTATTTCCAATAATTGAGGATTGGTTAATCTAACCTAAAGTTGTTGATTTGGTTTTCTAAATGTTGATAGAGTAGGTTTTCTTCTTTTATTTTTTTTAAGGTAGATATTTTTTCCCTACCAAAAGAAGTAGATAGGGCAGTAAGGGATGAGGACAGAAAATAATAGAACAAAAGAGAGTCCTTGTTGCTTGGCAACAGCTAGAACTGTAACACATTGGACCAGTTAGTGTATATGTCACAATTTAATTCTTAGGAAAGACAAAAATGGCCTTGTTAGTAGTGTTTTCATGATAGTTTCCTCCCCACTGCTCAGGAAAATGGTGCTCAGTTGTCACTTATTTCTAAATTTTTCCATAAGTTGACATTTTATGGGTAAATGATATTCAATAAAGAGTATAAAGCAGCTAATCAACTGACAATACATTTTTAAAGTCTATATCTAACTAAAATTTTTACCTTATAGACCTAATAAATTATAAAACTCACTACCTGAATAAATGTAAATGTAAAGCAAAAAATGAACATGTATTATATCATAGGTAACTCAGTGCACATAATTTTTAAGAAACATAAGTAAAGTCAAAGCACAAGTTCATCATTAAAATATCTAATTTTTTGGGACAGCACCAGCAGGGGAGGGGAGGGAGAGGGGGACAGAGGATCTGAAGCAGGCTCTGTGCTGACAGGCTGACAGCAGTGAGCCCGATGTGGGGCTTGAACTCACGAACCACAAGATCATGACCTGAGCCAATGCTCAACTGACTTGAGCCACCCTGGTGCCCCACAAGTTCATCTTTAAAATACACTAAATTGGGGCGCCTGGGTGGCTTGGTCGGTTAAGCGTCCGACTTAGGCTCAGGTCATGATCTCACAGTCCGTGAGTTCAAGCCCCGCGTCGGGCTCTGTGCTGACAGCTCAGAGCCTGGAGCCTGTTTCAGATTCTGTGTCTCCCTCTCTCTCTGCCCCTCCCCTGTTCATGCTCTCTCTCTGTCTCAAAAATAAATAAACGTTAAAAAAAGTTTAAAATACACTAAATTATTTTACGTTTTTGCTACCAATGTACAGAATAGGAACAATGGAATTTTTCAAAGCATTTCCAAAAACCAGAGTAAGATACCAGTTATTTGCTCACCTACGAAAAAGGACACCATTAACAAATTGGTCATTTAAAAGCTCATTTCAATGAGATAATATGGTCTTGTATGAAACCTGCTGCCACAGGAATTCCAAATATTGGAATTTGGGCACAGGGTTCACAGCATCCCTAATGGAGAAAAAAAAAAATGCAAGTATGAGTGAGAATGCTACTTTCCTATTTCTTGCAATCAGCTTTCCATCTTCATAATCACACCACACATTAACTACAACCTCCAATATTACATCCTACTCTCAGGTTGAATATTAGGTATTTACCCAGTAGAACAAGGTAGGAGGGATGATTAACTGAAACAAATTCTCAATGGCAGAAAACAAAAGCCAATAGCAGCCACAAGTCCAGTTGGCAAAAATTGTATCTTTCAGGTTTACCAGTTTATAAAAATTAAGAGGAGTTTTAACAGGGCATATACCGAGCCATAGTGACTGGGGACACTATTCAGTAAGATACGACCAAAATGCTGGCTGGATCCAAATCATACTGAAACATACTTGAGCACACTAAATTTAATTCAAACCTGTATATAGTTTTTTGGGGGGCAGCTGGGTGGCTCAGTTGGTTAAGTGTCTGACTTCCGCTCATGTCATGATCTCATGGTTCATGAGTTCAAACCCCAAGTTGGGCTCTGTGCCGACAGCTCAGAGCCTGGAGCCTGCTTCATATTCTCTGTACCTCTCTGTCTCTGCCCCTCCCCAGTTCCCACTGTCTCTGTCTCTCTCTCTCAAAAATAAACATTAAAAAAAAGTTTAAAAAAGAGTGTTTTAAAAAAGAACTAAAAACAAAAAGTTTCTAAAGATGTAAATCCACTCAGTGAAATAAACTGTACTGTATACAGTTTACCAAACAATTAACACATGCATAAAAATAGCCAGAAAACTCAAGGAACATCCTGGTGCTTTTCCAGAAATAGCCTTTGTTCCTTTTTGCTTTTTCTCCCTGGACCCCCCCTCCCCCTCTTTTTAAATTTATACCTATTTGAATGCCTACTGTATGCCAGGAACTATCCTAGGAGTGAGGTTAAAATGGTGGCAAAACAGACAAGAGCCTAACTACGAATATGTAAATCAGGGCAGCTGTTAAGACAGCAGGGAGCGGTGATATCTGTGATCAGAACACTTGGAAAGGCGTTAAATCTTTGAGATAACACTAGCAACCAAGTGAGGGGTTTAGATTAGTGGTTAGGCTGTTAATTTTAAATCCCTCCACTGGAGCCCAGCATATCCAGGGACTGTTTTCAGTCCACTGAGGAGCATTCATTTCTTCCTATTAAAGCGAACACTACACGTCACTGTTAGACACTGTCTTCAGTGGCTTATGCTTCATTCTTTGATGTGTTTGCATCAACTGCATAAGATGTATTTCTGTCGTAGCGCTGCTCCCGTTAAGTGACTCCTTCCAGCTGCAGAAAAGCTGAGGCGCGATTCTCTTAAATACACTGCGGCCATAAATGCTCATAGGTGGTGTCACACACTCTCCCAAACTTAGGTGATAAAACACAATCTTCCAGGCTCAGTGCAGCACAGAAGTCGACCTCCTCTAAGGTGGTTTCCTCTGTTCTTCCCACGAAGCTTCTCTCCCGGGCTGCGAGGTCTTACTTTCGATCCCACCTGGTGCGTGTGCACTTCCCTCCCAATCAAGCGCCATCTGCCCATCAAACACCGGCAGCTGACATTCGACACCCGGCTGTCCTCGGCGGGTGGTCGGGCGTCCCACTCGCTCAGTTCCCACAGCTTGCTGCCCAGGGCTGGCCCGGGTGCTGAGCCTCATGAGGCGGCCTCGCTCGGCCCGCCAACGCGCACTCAAAGGGAGGGGCGAGGGTGGGGGGGGTGGTCCGCGGTGCTCCTCCCGCTCCAGAACCTTCAGCAGGGCGCTCCCGCTCCCCACAGCTCCCTGGGCGGCGCCGAGGTCCCCGGGAAGCAGCCGGGGCGCTGCATGGCGGGCGGCACCGCGCCCCCGAGGTTGGCGTCGAGGGACGCTGGCCACGCGGCCGGCCCAGCCCCGCCCCGCGGAAGCGGCGACCCGCCCTTCCTTCCGGTCCGGGCCGGTGGGCGCGCGCCGATTAACGACCTTATAAGCCGACGGTCGGCAGGCGGCGGCGGCAGCGGCGAGTGGATGGAGGCCTCGGGCCCCGGCCGGGCGCGGCGGGGCTGGCGGCGGGCCCGGGCCGCGGGCTCCCCGCTCTCCCGGGCCGCGGTCGTCCTCCTGCTCTCCGCCTTCGTGGCGCGGGCGTCCTCGTCAGGTGAGGCGCCGGCGCCCGGACGGCGGGCTCTCTCCCCCCATCCCCCTCGGGTCACGTGCGCCCGCCGAACCGAAGAAACTCCGGTACCGGCCATGGTGGGGGGGTGTGTTTTCTTGGAAACCCGCGGGGGGAACGCGCGTTTGCGCGGGGCAGCGGCTGACTCCGTACAGGCAGCAGGGCTCCCGGGTTTGAAGTCAGATGGGCTGTGAAGCAGCTCCCCGATTGGCCCCGGGCGGTTGTCGGCCCCACACGGGGTTGGTTGCACACGGAGCTTTGTGATCATCCGTGGTCGCGGGGCTCCATCTACTGGTTTTAGTCGTAAAACGGGGGAGAGACTGGGATGTTCAAGGGTTTGACGTGTTCCCGCCGCCCTTTGTCGCCCTCTTTGTGCCCCAAGAAGTTCCATCCTGTTTTCAAAATGTTATTTCGGTTATTGGCCAACACAAAAGTGAAGCGGGAGTTTCAGCCGGTGTCCTGTAACTGGAAAACAACTGGCTGCGTTGTTTAGCCTTCAAATGTTGGACTCTTTTTTTTTTTTTTAATAAAGTCTCTCCCAGAATCGAATAATAAAAAGCACAAAAGGGAGTTGCTTAAAATGCTACAAGTTGTACAAAAGAAGAGAAATGAGAAAAGAAGTCCTCCAGGAATGTAATTGTAGAGGGACTGTGGAGGAAGGCATGGGCTAAGGAGGAGAAAGGAAAGAAATGGAGTGAATAGACATTCCGAGCTATTCCAAAGTCTAGGCGTCAGGGCTCGTAAGGTTCTAGGATATGTAAGGAGTAGCCCGTAACCTTTAATTACCCAGTAGGAGAAGGATGCTTCTTGACCCTGACCCCTGGTCTTATGCTAGATGTGATGGGGTGTGTGTGAGCTACCTGTTGATCCGATGACAAGATCAGACCTGAGGATAGAATAAATAGAACAAAGCAGGCAGTGTCTAGTATGTAAGCTCTGAATAGAAAAGACTGATACTTACATAGCATCGATAGTTTGGGTTCAGCCCCTACAGTAACTGTAAATCTGCAGTTCAGTCCCATTTTGCAGATGAGAAAACTGAAGATGCTAGAGTTTAAGGTGACTTTCCTAAGACCAGTAAGTGGTTTTCTGACTTTGAATACCATACTTGTTTCTTTGCACCCTCCTCCCTCTCTGTTAAATGTTTTTGGGTATATGCCTTACTGTGTTTTTTTTATAGTGCTCCTACGACTTGGTCAGTGCACACTATTATGCCCATTTGCTCATTCAGCAACGACCGAAGAATATCAGAATATATTGTATGCAACTATTATTATTTAGTTTGTACCATGTGCAAGATGCTTGGTACTGGTTCTTCATAGGTTGACACATACATAGGTTCTACCATTGATGGAGTCTATAACAAGAAAAATCACATGTGTACATAAAGAACTAATACAATGTACAGTGCATGTCATTGAAGAGGTGCTGGTGATGGAAGCGAGGGAAAGTAAGTGATCAGGACATACAGGTTTCAAGGAAGAGGGACTTGTGATTTGGGTCTTGAGGCGTGGGGCATTGGGACTTTAAAAACAGAGTTTTCTGAGTGGATGTAGAAAAAAAACAAGGATGAGATATAGTAGGGGGAAGCAGGAAGTAGAGTAATTTCGCTGGCATCTCTTCAACCGATAACTCTATATTTAGTAGAGTAAATATACTCTACTAAAGAATACCCTGGAATTTCTAACGAAGCAGATTGCTGATCGTTTGTTTTTGTTCTTGATAGTTGGATATTTGATTCGATTACCAAGAGGTTTTCGCTTGACCCAGGATACGGTGAAAATAGTGGGATCGTCAAATTTTCCAGGTATTAACGAATAGATGTTCAGTAATTTTAAGAAAGTATTTATCATTTCTTTAGGTTTTATCAATCTCGTCCAAAAGGCTAATGTTGTACAGACACCCTAGTCTCCTAAGGCTCTTTTCCTTCTATGGAAATGGATTTGAATTGTTTCCATATAGTTTTATTCATCCAGGTCTGATTCTGTTTGCTGTAATTGCTTAAGTGGGCCAAGTATAGTTATTTCTAGAAGTCATGTAATTAAAGTTGCCTATAGTGTTTCTGCTTGTTATTGTATAATTTTAGTCATGATATTAAATGTATGCAGTTCAAATATGCTACAGTTTTTTCAGTTGAAAAGGATTTGGATTTATAAGCTTTTGCAATAGTCACATGAGAAGCATAGCAACTAAAACTTTTTTTTTTTTTTAACTGAGGTAAAGTCACATGCCTTAAAATTCCTCCTTGTAAGTGTACATTCCAGTAGTTTTTAGTATATTGACAAGGTTGTGTAACCATCAGCAGTATGTAATTTCACAACATTTTGGTATCTCCACAAAGAAATGCCGTGCCCATTAAGCAGTCACTCTCCAGCTGCTGGAAACCACTAATATCCTATTAATTTGCCTATTCTGGACCTTTATATAAGTGGAATCATACATTTTGTGCTGCTTTGCATCTGGCTTCTTTTACTTATTATAATGTTTTTGAGGCTCATTCATGTTATAGAAAGTATCCGCACATCATTGGTTTTTATGGCTGAATAATATTCTATCCTATGGATGCACCATGGTTTCCACTTTTTGACTATTTTGAATAATGCTGTTACAAACATCCCTGAAAAGTTTCTGTGTGATCACGTTTTAAATTCTCAATATACACCTGGAACATACGGCAACTCTATGTTTATTTGAGGAACTGCTGAACTATTTTTCAGAGAGTCTTCATTATTTTACTTTCACATCAGCAAAGTATGAGGACTCAAATTTTACAGCATCCTTCCCAGCATTTGTTATTGTTCATCTTTTTCAATCATAGCTAACCTAGTGTCTGTGAAGTGGGTTTTCATGTGGTTTTGAGTTACACTTCCCTAATGTCTAATGATGTTTAAGATCTTTTTGTGTGTTTAATGGACGTTTGGGTATCTGCTTTGCATAAATGCCCAAGTCCTTTGCCCATTTTTTAGTTGAATATATATATATATATACACATATATGTGTATATATATATGTATATATATGTGTATATATATATACACATATGTATATGTATATATACACATATGTATATATATGTGTATATATATATACATATATATGTATATGTATGTATATATATATGTGTATATATATATATTGAGTTGGAAGAGGTTTTTTCTTTTTTTTCTTACATTCTGGATGCTAAACCCTTGTTAGATATTTGATTTACAAATAATTTCTCCAATACTATAGATTGTATTTTCTTTTTTTTCTTAGTAGAATCTTTATTTTATTATTATTTTTTAATATAGTTTATTGTCAAGTTGGCTCACGTACAGTGTATACAGTGTGCTCTTGGTTTTGGGGGTAGATTCCCGTGATTCATCAGTTACACACAACACCCAGTGCTCATCCCAACAAGTGCCCTCCTCAATGCCCACCATCCATTTTTCCCTCTCCCCGACTCCCCACGTCCACCCTCAGTTTGTTCTCTGTATTTAAGAGTCTCTTATGGATTCGCCTCCCTCCATCTCTGTAACTATTTTTTCCCTGCCCTTCCTCCATGGTCTTCTGTAAAGTTTCTCAAGTTCCACATATGAGTGAAAACATACAATATGTGTCTTTCTCTGACTGACTTACTTTACTTAGCATAAGACCCTCCACTTCTATTCATGTTGCTGCAAATGGCAGGATTTCATTCTTTTTCATTGCTAAGTAGTATTCCATCGTCTATATAAACCACATCTTCTTTATCCATTCATCAGTTGATGGACATTTAGGCTCTTTCCATTTTTTTCCAACATAATTTGGCTATTGTTGAAAGTGTTGCTATAAACGTTGGGGTACATGTGCCCCTATGAATCAGCACTCCTTTGGATAAATTCCTAGTAGTGCTATTGCTGGGTCATAAGGTAGTTCTAGTTTTAATTTTTTGAGGAACCTCCACACTGTTTTCTTAGAGCGGCTGCACTGTGGATTGTGTTTTCACTTAAAAAAAATTTTTTTAAGACTTTAAATTTTAATTCCAGTATAGTTAACATACAGTGTTGTATTAATTTCAGGTGTACAATATAGTGATTCAATAATTCTATAAATTATTCAAAACCTATCAAGACGTGTGTACTCTTAATCCCCATCACCTATTTCACCCATCCCCCCAGCACCTCCCTCTGGAAACCATCAGTTTGTTTTCTGTAGTTAAGAGTCTGTTTTTAGTTTCTCTCTCTCTCTCTCTCTCTCTCTCTCTCTCTCTCTCTCTCTCTCTCTCCCTCTCTCCCTCTCCCTCTCCCTCTCCCTCTCCCTCTCTCTCTTTTGTGTAGTTTTATGGTTTTATTAACACAAACGCAACGTGCACACAAATTGTCTATTCATTTTCTTTGCTGCACAAACTGGCATTGGGATTTGTGACTCTGATGGCCAGCTGGGCTGCTCTTTCCACAATGGCTTTGCCATTCTTAGAAGAGACATTGGGAGCAGTTTCTGCACATAAGACTAGTTGCACATCAGCAGCTCTTCATGCTCCTTGACGTTGTGGACCAGGAACTTCTGGAAGCCACTCCAGTGTTGGGCATCAGGATCTGGCCCTTGAATCTCCTGCACACCCTGTCCCGATCCCCTGGGTTTCTGCTTTGCACTTCATTTTGACATATCAGGCTGGTGCTAGATGAACTTCATGGTCCTCTTTTTAATGATCTTGGGCTACACCAGGGGTCTGAGGGTGGCCTTGATGACTATGCCAAGGAAGAGTGGGGGGAGGGACTTCTTTGTTCATTTGTAAGCAACCCAAATGACCATTGTTAGATGAATAGGTAAAGGAGATGTGGTACATATACACAATGGAATATTACTGAGCCCTAAAACAGAATGAAATCTTGTCATTTGCAAGGATGTGGATGGAGCTAGAGAGTATAATACTAAGTGAAATAAGTCCGTCAGAAGGAGAGTCAAATACCATATGATTTCACTCGTATGTGGAATTTAAGAAATAAAGCAAACGGACAAACGTGTTTTCAGTTTTTTAATAGTGTGCTTTAAAGCACATATCTTAAACTCTGATAAAGTCCGGTTTTTATTTTTTTCTTTAGTACCAGTGTTTTCAGTGCTATATCTCGGAAACAGTCCTCTAATCAACAGTCATAAAGTTTTATTTCTGTATTTTCTTATAAGAATTTCATAGTTTTGGCTCTTACATTTAGGTCTTTGATCCCGTTTTGAATTAATATTTGCATATGGTACAAGATAGGGGTCAAAGTTCATTCTTTTGCATGTGGACATCCAGTTGTTCCAGTACCATTTCTTCAAGAGACTTTTCTTTCTGTGTTGAATTTTCTTGGTGCCTTGTTGAGTAGAAGTTTGCCATAGATGTATGAATTTTTTCTGGACTCTAAATTCTATTTCATTGCTATCAGTCCTTTTGCCGGTACTATGCTGTCTTGATTGCTGTTTTGAAATCATTAAGTGTGAGTCCTTCAAATTTGGTCTTTTTCAAGATTGTTTTGGCCATTCTGGGTCTCTTGCAATTCCATATTAATGCTAGAATCAGGTTGTCCATTTCTGTAGAAAAGCCCATTGGGATGTCAATAGGAATTGCATTGAAAGTGTAGATCAATTTTTGTAGCACCACCAACTTAACCATATTCGTGAACATAGGGTATCTTTCCATTTATTTATTCTTCAGTTTCCCTCAGCGATGTCTTCTAGCTTTCAGTGTACAAGTCTTGTACCGCTTCTGTTAAATTTATTTCTAAATATTTTATTCTTTTTGATGCTGTTGTAAATGGAACAGTTTTCATTATTTAGGTTTTGGATTGCTCATTGCTATTATGTAAAAATATAATTGAATTTTCACATCGATGTTGTGTCCTGTAACCTTACTGAATCATTTATTTAGCTCAATATTTTTAGTTGGTGGGGAAGTCATTTCTTAGGATTTTCAAATAGAGATAGTTTTATTTTTTCCTTTCCAATATGGATGCCTTTTATTTTCTTGCCAGTTGCTCCAGCCAGAACCTTCCATTCCATATTGATAATAAATATGCGTGTCTTAGTCCTGATCTTAGGGGGAGG
The DNA here is from genome assembly GCF_028749965.1 of Puma concolor. Classification (NCBI taxonomy): domain Eukaryota; kingdom Metazoa; phylum Chordata; class Mammalia; order Carnivora; family Felidae; genus Puma; species Puma concolor. The sequence goes on from NC_141668.1 coordinate 105,780,549, forward strand.
GAAAGGTTTTAGTCTTTCACTATCAAGTATGGTGTTAGCTGTGACTTTTTAAAAAAAATTTGTTAATGTTTATTTTTGAGAGAGACAGAGACAGAGCATGAGTGGAGGAGGGGCAGAGACAGAGGGAGACACAGACTCTGAAGCAGGCTTCAGGCTCTGAGCTGTCAGTACAGAGCCCGACGCAGGGCTCGAACTCATGGACCGTGAGATCATGACCTGAGCCGAAGTTGGACACCCATCCGACTGAGCCACCCAAGCGCCCCAGCTGTGACTTTTTTGTAGATGTTATTTATCAGATTGAGAAAATCCCTTCTGTTCCTAGTTTGTTGAGTGCTTTTTATTGTGAAAGGGTGTTGCATTTTGTTAAATGCTTTTTCTGCATACATTGAGATGATCGTGTGTTTTTTGTCCTTTATCGTATTGACATAATGTGGTATTACAGTGACTGATTTTTGTATTTTGAATTAGCCATGCATTCCTGGGATAAATCCTGGTTTATTATGAAGCATAATTCTTTTTCATGCTGCAGGATTGGCTGCTACTATTCTGAGGCCTTTTATGTCTATATTCATAGGGGAAGCAGTTCTATAGTTTTCTTGTGTTGTCTTTGTCAGAATTTGGCTTTAGGGTAATAGTGATTTGATAAAATGAGTTGGGACATGTTCCCTTCTCTTCTAATTTTTGGAAGAGTTTGTGAAGTATTGTTGTTAGTTCGACTTTACTTGTTTGGTGAAATTCACCAGTGGATTCATCTGGTGCTGGGCTTTTCTTTATAGAAAGAGTTTTGATTACTAATTCAGTCACTTTCCTTGCTTTTGGTCTATTCAGACTTTGTTTTTCATTGTTTCTGGTGAGAAATCAGCTCATTTGAGGACCATATGTAGGTAACAAGTTGCTTCTCTTGCTGCTTTTAAGAGTCTGTCTTTTGGGACTTGGGCAGATGATTATGATGTGTCTGGATGTGGATCCCTTTGAATCTGTCCTAGTTTGAGTTCATTGAGCTTTTTAGATGTGTTGATTCATGTTTTTCATCAGCTTGGGGGATTTTGCCATTGTTTCTTCAAATATCTTTATGCCTTTTTGCTCTCCTCTCTTCCATGGGACTTTTATTATGTATATACTGGAGTGTTTGATGATTTCCCACAGGTCTCTGGGTACTGTTCATTTATCTTTATTATTTTTTTTCCCTCTTTCTTACACTGGATACTCCCCAATTGATCTGTCTTGAGGTTTATGGATTCTTTTTTCTGCCTGCCTACATCTGCTTTTGATTCTTACAGTGAATTTTTCAATTCAATTATTGTATTTTTTAATACAGAATTTCTTTTGTTTTGTTTTTTGTTTTTGATAACTTCTGTTTCATTATTGATAATCTTTGTTGGGAGAGAAGACATTTCCATACCTTTTTTTTAGTACTTAAGACATAATGTTCTTTGATCATATTTAAAATAACTGTTCAGTAATTCCAAAATTTGGGCTTCCTCAGGGACAATTTCTATTGATTGCTTTCTTTTTTTCCTACCTATGACTATATCTCCCTGGTTTTTGTGTTTTTTTTTTTTTATGTTTCATATTTTTGGTTAAAAACTGGACTTTTTAAGTAATTTAATGTGGCAACTCTGGAAATCAGATATTGATGTTGTTGGTGTTTGCTGTTGTTGCTTGTATGTTTAATGACTTTTCTGAACTAATTCTTTACATATTGTGTTGTTCGTCATGTAGCCACTGAAGTCTATGCTCAGTTAGCTTAGGCCAATCATTGGATGGAGATTTCATGAACACCACAGCCAGTCTCCTGGTCTTTGCAGAGGCTCTGCATGCTGGTTGGGGCACACCCTAAATATTAGCTAGCCAGAGCGTCAATTTCAGCCACACGTTAAGAACTTAAGTTCTTGTTCTTGACTGAGCATGCTGAGTCTTAGGCATGCACCCCCCACCCCTGCCCTCTGCCCCATGCATGCATGTATGTGGTCTTCTGCTTTGCTAGGAATATGTTAGAACTTTCAAGCTCCTGTGGATGTCATTTCCAGCTTTTCCTCATAAGCTTATTGGTTGCCCTGCTGTTTAACCCAACTGTTACGCACTGCATCAGGCATTTATAAAGTTAAATGAAACTCTCTAGTTGCTTTTGAAAAATACTTTTTGGGAAAAGGCTTCTTATAGTGGTTGTGCTTTGCATTAGATCCAGCAAAGACAGCCTTGCAGGAAACTGCCAGAGAAGTCCAATAATGACGGTTCTCTAGGAAGGAAGCATAGAAGTCTCGCCAACCCTGTTGGCCCTTCCAGTGGCTACCAGGGTGCTGGTTCTTACAGTGATTGGTGTAGCGGTGGGCAGAGCTAAGGCAGAGCTAGGGAGGGGGGCGATGGGAATAAGGAAACTTACAGTGCTACCAGCGCACCTGGATCCTGCCACAAATCGCCACACAGTGGTTGGATTAAACAACACAATTTTATTGTCTCCCAGTTCTGGAGGGGAGAAGTTCAGTCACAGAGACAGGGTTGATTCTGCTTGAGGGCTGCGAGATCTGTACCAGTTCTCCTTTCATGGCTTGTGGGTGGCCATCTTCTTCTGCCTGTGTCTCTTCACATCACATCCCCTCTGTAATTTGTACGTGTGTCCAGATTTTCCCCTTTTATAAGACACCAGTAGTATTGGATGAGGCTTGCCGTAATGACTTCATTTTAACTTTATTACTTTTCTTTTTTTTTTTTTTTAATGTTTATTTATTTTTGGGAGAGAGAGACAGCAAGCAGGGGAGGGGCAGAGAGAAAGGGAGACGCAGAATCTGAAGCAGGCTCCAGGCTCTCAGTTGTCAGCACAGAGCCCGACGCGGGACTCACACCCACAAACCGTGAGATCATGACACGGGCTGAAGTTGGACGCTTAACCGACTGAGTCACCCAGGCACCCTTAACTTGATTACTTTTCTAAAGACACTATGGCCAAATAAGTTCACATTCTGAGATACTGGTGGTTAGGGCCTAAACGTATGAATCTGGGGAGAGGCATAATTCAACCCATCATGCCAAAGATTCAGTTGTTTTTCTTGAATAAACTTTTCATGAGTTGCTTCAAGTCTTTGAGTGATTTCCAGAGCTCTGAAAATGTTGATGCAGACAATTTCTGTCAGTTTTTGTATTACCTTTATGAAGGGGATAATTTTTAGAGTTCCTTACGCTGCCATTTTCACTGATGTCACAACTTTTTATCACAGTTTTTGTTTTAAAACTCTAATTTCTAAACTTAAATTGTAAAACATGTATCACTGATTTCTTTTTTATTGCTTTTTAAATGGGATATGATTACATTTATTCTTAATAGATGGACATTTCAGTTCAGTGTGGATTTCTTACAGCACATAGATTATTCTACAATGTTTTACTACTTGTGCCTACATTTTTATTTTAACGTTTATTTATTTTTGAGAGAGATTGAGAGAGAGAGAAAGCGAGCAGCGGAGGAGCAGAGACAGAGGGAGACACAGAATCCGAAGCAAGCTCCAGGCTCTGAGCTGTGAGCACAGAGCCTAATGCGGAGCTCAAACCTACTAACTGTGAGATCATGGCCTGAGCCAAAGTCGGACGCTTAACCGACTAAGCTACCCAGGCATCCTATAGAAAAAAATGGCTTAAAATTTAACAGCAATTAATGATAAAAAACAAATAATTTAAGCATACAGGGAACTTTCTTAACCTATGGAAGAATATCTATATCTAATAGCTATATTCAGGGGAGATTGGTTCAGTTGGTTAAGGGTTGGACTCTTGATTTCAGCTCAGGTTTCATATCAGGGTTGTAACTGTTGAAGCCTACTTAAAAAATGAAGGAGTGAATGAAGGAGTGAGTGAGTGAAAGCTGCATTCAGTAACCATCACACTATATGGTGAAACTTGAGAGACCGTCTCAAGTTAGGCAGAGTTTTGATTCTCAGATACAACTCTTTACTGGATCACAAAAAGCTTTGTATTTGGTGAATCAGTGAAATGTTGGCATGCCAAAACCTTTTCTACTCATAAGCTGACTTATGAGTAAATTCAAGATAATTGAATCTTTACTGTGTTCCTTTTGTATCTCCTAAAGAATATAATTTTGGCTTGTTTAATGATCAGGATTCTTTGAATTTTAAAGCAAAGTGGGAAAAATGCTTAATAAAATCAAAGCATGTATTTATTTTTTGACTTTTTAATCACATTATAACTTTCAAATTCAGTACTTTGTATCACATCAATGTGAATAGTTATTCTGCTAATATAAACAGATTTAGTGGTTCCTTTCAGGTTTGGTGTCTTTGCAAAACAGATACAGTCTAGTATAGACTAGTTTTAATACTTTGTAATTAAAATAATATCCTGAGAATAAAATAAGTTAGTGTCATGAACTCTGCATAAAAGCCCAATGCATTATTTTCAGATTGGTAAACCCACATACACCCCCAAATATAATACATGTGTATATTTTTGAGTATTAGTGATCATATGGAATGCAATGAAATTTAGTCCTTATCAAGTAATTGCAGTTACCCAAAGAAAAGTTATAAAAACATGCAACGCAAACTACAAAAATGTGAGGCATTATAGAGCATAAAATGATACAAAATATTATTGGAACATTTTAATGTTGTATTTTCAGTGAAAGTATATGTTATGCTTCATCAAAAGAGTCCACACGTGTTATGTGTAACCCAACGACTGCGAAATTCGGAACTGATAGATCCATCATTCCAGTGGCATGGGCCAAAAGGAAAAATTATTTCAGGTAGGCTTTTGTTTCTATTATAATTCAATGGATATGTCTGAAATATACTCAGAACACAGAATAGTCATATCTCATATATATGTATATGTTTCCTCACTTGTTTTTTCTTGTGATTTCCCTTTGGAGTTAGAGTCTAACAGTGCAGGTGGTATAGACATTTTTTGCACATCTTAATCTGAGATAGAGACACTTGATGACTGTTTAAGAGTTTGGGGAATTCTCTGAGCACCTATATTCCACAAAAATGTTACTTTTTAAAAAGTTCTTAGAGCCATTTTGGTTTCTTCATTCAGACTTCTGTTAGTCAAGTGTGTACGAAGAAGCAGATATAATTCTGGTTTTTATTGACAATACAAATGAGCCCTTTGAGCTGCAGATTTATAAACATGGTTTTGTCTTAAACAGCACCACGTAGGGACAGCTCAAGTCTTTACTAGTAGAGTTTTTACATTTTTTGATCTTATATTTCTTTCTGACTAAAAACCATACCAATGTGGATTATATTTGAATTTAATTTCAATATTAGAATCTATTAAAAAAAAAGACTGTATTTAGCTTTTCATACTTTGGTATTAAAAACATGCATTTAGATATACTGCATGGTTTGACCGTGATTGTGTATTAATGTATGACTGGTGCTGTGCTTACGAAAGAGGAAACTTAGTAAATCAGTTACTCATCCAGAGGAGAAGACAGACTCGAGAGACAGATGTGAATGGTAGCCTTATGGTTTCAATAAATTTTTGAGGAAACAAGATCTTAATCTCACGAAAGTATTTTTGTTCCACATAGCGATTACTATTGGTATGACTGGTCTGATCAACATTTGCTCCATTCAACTTCTTTTGTTATTTTGAAATGCATTATCTTTTTTCTAATCTTTCATTTGCTGATCTGTTTTTGCAGTGTAGTTTAAAAAATATAAATCAGCTTAGCTGTTCTTGTGTTCAGCCTTGCTAAATACCAGCTTAATGAATTTTCATCCTAACTATGTGTTCAATGAAGCACTTAATAATTTTTGCATACCATCCGGAAAGTTGTCTTTATTGCTGTTTACATCTGTTTACATTTTCTTTTTTCTTCCTTCCTTTCTTCCTCTCTTTCTCTCTCTCTCTCCCTCCCTCCCTCTCCCTACTGGTATTTGGAGAGAGTGCCTGTAGACGGAAACCTGGGGGTTTATTTTGTTATGGTGGTTGGGGGAAAGCATTATATTCATACCAAGACTTGGCTGAGGAAACATTCATAGGAAGTACTTGTTTCGTAATATGTTTTAATTCATATTTTTATATAATTGAATAATCTTAGCCGTACAGTTCTGAACTATTTATGCTGATTCCGAAGAAGCTCAAGGTTTAAATAGTTACTCCTCTCGAGGTGAGATGGTTCTTCAGAGTGAAGTACTCAGCTCTTAGTGAGAAGTACTCAGCTCTTAGTGAGTGCCTGCCTGGGGGCTGCGCTGTGCTAGGCTTTGTGTAATGTCTCTGCCTCATTGTACTAACATAGTAGGAATGGATTAGCAGAGATCAGTGACAAAAAATCCCAAGAGATCGGGCACTTAATAGAAATCAGTGAAATGGGCCAGGTATAGAAGCATCCAGTACTGATGATGTGATCAAATTTTATTTTTACTGCTCTGTGATAGTAGCACATTATATAGTACAAGCATGTAGGTTAGTATATTTTACATTTGGTGTTAAAACTCCATAAGTTCAAAAATAGAAGCATTTAACTATTGAATTGTTCTTTTACAATTTGTTACTCCTTTGATTCAGAAATTGAAATCTGAAACATTTTCTTCTCTAAGATGCGTTGCCAGTCTTGTAGTTTATCTTGAAAAGTATAGTATGTGATTGAATTTTGAATCCTGCAACTAAGAGCAATATTTTATTTTACTCACTTTCATAAAGGAAAATAGACGTTCAGATGTGTAGTTATTTCCAAGTAAGGATTAAATCATGTTAGTACAGTGGTTTTTTTTTTTTGGTTTTTTTTTTTTTTTATAAAAACTATTCTCAGGAAATTCTGGTGTTGACATCATCATCATATTTGAGATTTCAGTGCAGGATCACATCATAATTCACTGTCTACCAGTCTGCAGGCTCATTAGTTCTATCATTATCATTTCAGAAAGATCTGGAAATGTCTAATTTTCCTAAAGCTTGAAAAATGGAGAATCTTTTTGGACACTTATAAATATTCCAAAGATAGTTTCCCTAAAAGTTAGCAAAAGAAATCATGTAATTGTGTAATTACTTGCACATGCCCCTGGAGAGAAACATTCAGATTGTTTAGATGGGTTGTAAAATATAGGGGACCTATGTTAGATTTGTTCGGTCCCCCCCCCAACCCTGTCTCCCTACCTTCTCTCCCTCTTTCTCTTCTCGCCCCCACTCCTCCTCTGTTTGTCTTCCCATATTTTTTATTCACAAACAAAATGCATTTTTTGCAAAAAGACTTGTACATCTTACCCCAACCCTGATCCCAACCTGATGAATTAACTCTTCTTGGTGGGTGGACTTCCCCACTTTTCTAAATATATCTAAGCACATACACACACGAGTTTTACCCTGTAACTACACTCTTATTATTCTTCTTGAGATTGAAGATGACATTCTATCCTTTGTACTATTTTTTATTGAATGAATCACATCATGTGTACAGATGTATATAAGATATATGCAAGTCACAATACGGTAAAACAGACATCCTACAACCTGCAGGATACATCGTTAAGAAGACCGTTGCACTCCTAATAAGATGCTTAAAAGTCCCATTTTTCTGTCCCCAAACACTGGTCAGGTAAACACTACTGTGAACATTTACAGAATTATTCCCTGGCTTTTCTTTATGTGTTTGTCATGTGTATAAATATACCCACAGACACGTTTATCCATACTGACCGCCCTCTGCAGTAAAGTACAGTCATTCTGTCCATTTTGGGTGTGAAAAAACTGGGGCATTGAGAGAATAGGATGCTTACTGAAGTCCTGGGCCTCTGAAGTCCAGCTTCAAAGTTCACAGATACCGTCTAAGTGAGGGAGGTATGGGATTTTAATTTTCCCTTTTCATTATTTTGTGAGTTTTTGGTTTTTTATATCTTTTAAAGAATTTGCCCAATTTAGAGTCTTCTTTCAACTTGTTGAATTTATGTGCATAAAGTAGTTACGATACTGTCTTACTATCTTTTTAATATATTCAGGATCTATATGACGTACCCCATTCTGCCTGATATTGGCTCTGTCTTTTCTCTTTCATTTTGGCCTCTCTGGATACAGATTTAAAAATTTTACCAGTTTTGGGATGCCTGGGTGGTTCAGTTGGTTCAGTGACTTCAGCTCAGTTCATGATCTCAAGGTTCCTGAGTTCAAGCCCCATGCCAGTCTCTGTGCTGATGGCTCAGACCCTGGAGCCTTCTTCAGATCCTGTGTCTCCCTCTCTCTCTGCCCCTCCCCTGCTCGCACTCTCTGTCTCTCTGTCTCTGTCTCTCAAAAATGAATAAACATTTTAAAAAAATGTTCTTACCAGTTTTTTCAAGGGACCGGCTTTTGGTTTGATTTATTTTTCTCTCTTATTTTGTTATTTTTTACTTTCACTGATTTCTGTTTTTATTTTTATTATTTCCTTTCTTCTGTTTGCTTTGGGTTAAATTAGCTTATCTTTTGTTGCTTGTAGAATTCTGGATTGACAGTTTATTTCTTTCAGCATTCTAAAGATGGCCCTCTGTATTCTTTTTGCTTGCATAGTTCCTAATGAGAAGTCTACTGTTATCTTATCCCTGTCCCTCTGTAGACAGCATGCCATTTTTTTTCTGACTGAATTCAAGATTTTTTTTCTTTGCCTTTCATTTTCAGTGACCTGAATTTTACGTAACTCTTTTTTTTTTTTCCTTGTATTCTGCTTAGTGTTCTCTCAGCTTCTTGGATTTTTTTAATTTTATTTTTTATTAAAAAAATTTTTTTTAACGTATATTTATTTTTGAGACAGAGAGACAGAGTGTGAATGGGGGGAGGGGCAGAGAGAGAGGGAGACACAGAATCGGAAGCAGGCTCCAGGCTCTGAGCCATCAGCCCAGAGCCTGACGCGGGGCTCGAACTCACGGACCGCGAGATTGTGACCTGAGCTGAAGTTGGACGCTTAACCGACTGACCCACCCATGCGCCCCGATCAGCTTCTTGGATCTTTAATTTGATGCTTGCTGTTAATTTTTGAATATTCTTTGCCATTATGTCTTCAAATATTTATTCTTTCCCATGCTGTCCCTCCTCTCCTTCTGAGATTTCTATCACCTATATATAACGCTCTTTGATATTGCTGCACAGCTCTTGGATCTTTCTTCCTGGTGGTGGTGGTGGTTTATTTTTTCTCTTTGAGAGTCAGATTGGGTTGTTTCTTTTGACCTATATTGAAGCTCATTGATTCTTTCCTAAGCTGTATCGATCTTTTTATGAGTCCATTGAAGGAATACTTTGTGTTACTGTGTTTTTTGTTCTTGTTTTTGTCCATTTTGTTTTGCTTTTAGTTCTGGCATTTTCATTTGATTATTTTTTGTAATTTCAGTTTCTCTGCTAAAATCTCCCATCTGGTCTTGCATATTATCTATGTTTTCTATTCAATATTTTAATACTCATTGTTATTTTAAATTAACCGTCTGATATTTTTGACATATATGTCACTTAAGAGTCTGACTCTGTACATCGCCTGGTATTTTGGAAATATGTCTTACTTTTCTGTATGTCTCCTTGTTTTTTGTTAAAGTTGGACATCTTGAATAAAATAAGACTATAGATAGTAAGGATTTTTATGCTTTGAGATAAATACCTTTTTAAAAATAGCATTAATGGGGCTCCTGGGTGGTTCAGTCGGTTGAGCGACCGACTTCAGCTCAGGTCGTGATCTCACAGTTTGTGAGTTCAAGCCCCGTGTCAGGCTCTGTGCTGACAGCTCAGAGCCTGGAGCCTGCTTCTGATTCTGTGTCTCCCTCTCTCTCTGCCCCTACCCCACTCATGCTCTTTCTCTGTCTCAGAAATAAACATTTAAAAAATTTTTTAAAAATAGCATTAAGTCTTTAGTATTAGAAGTTTGTGTTAATCTAGTCAATAATTTATCTTGGTTTAATATTGGTTGTTGCTGTGGTTATTGAAAGCTTCAGTCAGATAAAGTTAAAGATGTTTTAGGTATAGGCTGGTTCATGAGAAGTTCTTTTTCTCCAGTGTCTTTGGAGAAAACATTTCCTTTCTTGGCTTTGTTTTCTCCTTTTTTTAAAAAAAAAAAAATCTAGAATCTCTTGCATCTCTTCTAATTTGATTATACTACATTTTGACTAGACTCTTTTACTGATGGGTCATTGGGAGAGAGGGACAGTCTCTGATGTTCGGTTAAGCCTGGTCTTTGGCAGGTATGGTGTCCCTGGGGCTTGTGGCCGGGGTGGGGGCAGCCGTCACAAATGCTCTAACCCCTTCTCCATCTGTAGTGTTGGCCTAGTACTTCTTGCTGACTGTTCCTCAAGGATGAGACTCTTTTCCCTTTATGTTTACTTCCCCAGTGGCAATAAGTCTCCACAGAGTTCTAGGTGACTGTTTTTGTTCCTTCTCTCCCTATACATTAAATCATTGTTGCATACCAGGAAGTAGGGGAAATGGGTATGGGTGGACTTTTGGCAGGGTTGCTGGGCCCCTCCTTGAGCCAAGCCCGGTGGGAGTCATGCCTAGGATTCCCCTGACCTTCTCTTTGATCAGTCTGAGGTGTTCCTGTGGGTACACCCTATAAGAGGGTGTAACACCTCATCTCCCCCCACCCCAGTATCTCTGGTCCTCAGAAGTTTCACATGTTCACACAGGTTGACACTTGGCTTTTAGTAAATCATTGAGAACTTTCAGCTGAGTCTTCTTAAATGCTTGGGTCCTGGTTCTATCCACAGGTCACTGTCCCTCCCCAGATTTCAGGTTTATTGGTTACCTTCTCACCTCAGTTTTTTTGATAGGTTTGAGATAAATTGTTAACTGACAATTTGTCTTTTTCCTTATTGTAATAGTGGGGTCGATGTTCTTGTGGTCATTTTCCATATCTGAGCAGAAACTAAAAGTGCAAACTTAATTTTTTTGTTAAATAATAAGTTATAATGAAATTGTGCTTAAATTTTGCCGTGTAATTTTAGAGTTGTAAGTCATGAACTAGAAGTCTAGTCCAACTCTAAAGTTTTAGATGATCAAGCTAAGTTGTAGAGAAAGAAGTATTGACTTCAGTTATTCACGGACTGTATGCTGTTGCCTGAGTTGTTCCTTTGCCTACATGTTCCTTTGGCATCATGAAATTCACATTTAAACACTGTTACTTAAAGGTCATTTGTTAAGTGGTGTTGTAGCATGGCTTTTTCTGTTGGCTGTGAAATCCTCTGAGTATCTTTTCAAAATGTGCCGCTTTTAATTTTTATTCATTCATTCATGCATGCATGCATGCATTTAGAGAGAGGGAAGGGCAGAGGGAGAGGGAAAGCATCTCAAGCAGGCTCCACGCTCAGCTCGGCCCCAGTGTGGGGTTCAGTCTCAGGACTGTGAGATCATGACCTGAGCTGAAATCAAGAGTCGGACGTTAAACCGACTGAGCATCCCGCGCACTCCCACTTTAATGTTTTAAAAACAAGAAGGTGAGAGGGTGCTTTATCGTGGATCATGTCCTATGTGATTTTCTGGCCGTCATAATACTTAAATTGTAATAGGTATTCAGATATGTATTCGTGCACTTATACTTCTAGTTTGGGAAAATTATAGCCAAGAATGCATAGCCTAATTGACAGCATGATATTCATGGTGTTTAAAATCTATGCGTATTTTATTTTATAGTTTGAGAAGAATCGGTATTAACTCTTCTTTATTTAAAACTTTTTTTTGAAGTTTTTATTTAAATTTCGGTTAACACACAGTGCAATATTCATTTCAGGTGTAGAGTGTAGTGATCCAGCCCCTCCATACGACCCCCGGTGCTTGTCACAAGTGTGCTCCTTGATCCCTGATCACCTGTTTCACCCAGCCCACCACCCACCTCCCCCATGGCAACCATCAGTTTGTTCTCTCTTAAAGAGTCTCTTTCGGGGCGCCTGGGTGGCGCAGTCGGTTAAGCGTCCGACTTCAGCCAGGTCACGATCTCGCGGTCCGTGAGTTCGAGCCCCGCGTCGGGCTCTGGGCTGATGGCTCAGAGCCTGGAGCCTGTTTCTGATTCTGTGTCTCCCTCTCTCTCTGCCCCTCCCCCGTTCATGCTGTGTCTCTCTCTGTCCCAAAAATAAATAAATGTTGAAAAAAAAAAATTAAAAAAAAAAAAAAAAAAAAGAGTCTCTTTCTTGGTTTGCCCCTCTCTCTCTCTCTCTCTCTTTTTCCCCTGTGCTCATTTGTTTCTTAAATTCCACATACTAGTGAAATCATGTGGTATTTCTCTTTCTTTGACTGACTTCACCTTTTATCATATTTACTATAAAGCATTTGTCTCTGCTGAAATCTATAGCAAACCCTTGAAAACTTGTTAATCTGTTTTAGAAAAGAGACATTTTATGATAAATATGTAATCTTTCATCAAAAAAGAAATGAGCATTACAATAGGAACATAGTCACAATTTATAACCTCTTTTTCAGCTTCATCCAAGGATTTGGAAATGGGAATTCTTAAGGCATAATATTCTGTGTAAATTCCTTGAGGGAGAGTATATCCATCTCTATTCATTTCTCCTTCGGTATCTGAAGTAGGACTTTGCATGTAGTGGAAACCCAGCAAACTTTTAAAAATGTTTATTTATTTATTTTGAGAGAGAGAGAAAGAGAAAGCATGAGCAGGGTAAAGGGGTAGAGGGAAAGAGAGAATCCGAAGCATGCTCAGCATGGAGCCCAGTGCGGGGCTCGATCCCACCACCTGGGATCATGGCCTGAACTGAAATCAAGACTCAGACTCTCAGGCAACTGAGCCACCCAGGTGCCCTGAAACCGAACAGATTTTTAATGAGCAAGTTAATAATGAAAATTTCATCACTAAGAACATTCCTGTTGTGTCTTATTTTGAGGAAATACATTTATTCAAAAATAAATTTCAACCTGAAATTTATAAGCAATATGTTATTTACTTAAAGTGGAAAAAGATAATTATTTGCTGGGATAACACTTTCCATTCTAATGAAGGGCATATGAAATTATTGAATGAGTTTTAATATAAAAATTTTCAAATGCAAAACTGGTTATGCACTTTCAGAATAATGACTTGAATTACTTAAGGATTTATAGGTTTTTCAAGTAATTTCAGTTGTATTTGTTACACGAAAACAATTCTGTGAGATATGCTGTCGTATATTATGATTCTTTGTTTTACAAATGATGGAGCTGGACCTAAGAAAGATTAAGTGATTACCCTCGGGTTACACAGTTTATGAGAAAGAAAGGTAGACCTGAAACCCACGTCTCAAGCCTCTAAAGCACACCTCTTTCCTGTTACACAGCACAGCTTCCTCCCAGTGTGGTACTTAAGTAACAAAGCACACGGAAGTCCCAAGGGCTCTTAACATCCAGTCCTCATTCTCAACACTGCAGCTCTGATTGTGTGACTTTGGGCAGGTCGGGTGATCCAGTCTCTTGTTTTCTCTCTTCTGCAACCCTAAGGTTGTAACCCAGCCTTTGCCTGGTATCCTGTGTAATGACTAGAAGTACCTAGTTATTAGTATCTTGGGTTAGTCTTTGTTCTGGATACATTGTTTCCTCCCTTTCACATACAGTTTGTAAGCTTACGGAGGGCAGAACTTATCAATCAGTACACATACATATGTGGATATATAATTACTTTATAGCATATGTAAATAAATGCTGCTTTTATACACATGCGAATATCTGATAGAGTTCATTTCAATGCAAGGAGATTAGGAGTGCATGAAGTACATGGAATTGTCAGTCTCCTCTGCCACTTAGGCAGCCGCACAGTTGGTGACCCCTGGTTAGTCCAGTTCACACACTAAGAAGGTCATCCTGGCATCTGCTGTCAACAAACACCAGACGCAATCACTAGTTATGCCCCTGACAAACTTCATTGATTCTGTAGGTAAATTTTGATGGTTTTGCTCTGTTTAGAAAATATTTTGTTATTTTATCTCAGTGTCGTGTAATTTAATTACTGTGTTACTCCTTTATTAGAAAACAGCACTACACAAGTAACATCCACAGGAAGCCTTATATTCCAGAACTTTGAGGAGGGAATGAGTGGAGTTTACACCTGTTTCCTGGAGTATAAACCTACTGTGGAGGAAATTGTGAAAAATCTTCAACTAAAATACGTTATATATGGTAAGAAGTGCATTTAGTTGTATGTTAACCTTTCTTAATGTTTTCAAATATTTAAATATCTTTAGGTTTGTCTTAAAGGGACTTTGTTATTTTTATTTTTATTTTTTGTCTTTTAAAGAAAAACTACTACTTGCTGCTATTTTACAAAGTGCTGCGTAAGTGTTAGTGGTGAGGGCAGACCTTCTTTTCTTCGGGGGAGTGTTGATATGAACGCAGATAAATTTAAGCCGCTGAGTGAAAATGGGGCTGGAAATCATGTTTTCAAATTTTTACAATATTATAGTTTATACTGCTGTTAAATTCCGAGTTTCACTCTTGGTGGCACATTGCCATCCCCTGGACGGGAGCATGAAATGCCACCATAAATCCTTCTCTAAAAGCAGTGTGGTCTGTGGAGGTATGAGATGGGGAGAGCTGGGTGGGTTACTCGAGTGGCTGGGAGAGCAGCGTGAGCAGAGGTTGCTTGTATGTCCCCTTTCACCGGGGGAACCTGCATGTGGTGGATGGAGTTGGGGTCCTCCGGGATGCACCTGTCTGATCTCCAGGACCTGGGCCTGTGCTGCCTTTCCGGACAGAAGGCTCTTCGCAGATATCGATTAGCTAAGCATCTTGAGGAGAGGAGGTTGTCCTGAAGTCGCTGAGCAGGCCCAGCGTCAGGGTCCTTAGCAGAGGAGGCACGAGGGCCATGGACACATAAAGGAGACGTGATGGCGGAAGGAGAGGCCCCCGTGGTTTCCTCTGAGGATGGAGGAGGGGCCACGGCCAGGGAGAGCAGGAGGCCTCTAGAAGCTGGAGCAGCAGGTGGAGGTGGCAGAGGCCTGGAGCTTCCAGAAGGAGTGCACCTTGTAAGATTCACTTTGGACTTCTGGTCTCCAAAACTGCAAGATGATAATATTTGTGCTATTTGAAGCCACCGCATCTGCGGTGATCCGTCACAGTAGCAACGGGAAACTAACGTACCATCCTTGTCACAGCTGGGTTGCGGAACGCGCAGCAGAATTATTAGTGGTTTCCTGATGATTTTCAGTCACTGATGAAACACTGTCCCATATATCCAAAGAAAGACATAATTTTTTTATGAGAAACTATGTTAACTTTCTTAGGCAAAAAATGTTTAAACTTTTGAATGTGTCACACTTCCTTTTTGTTACATAGTTTTCCCCATCATGTTATTTCACTTGTTTAAAAGGAATATACTTTGAAATCTCTTCTAAGGGTATATTCACACATGCCTAAAATGAATGCTGGTTTATAGTAATGATAGGTGTAGCTAATATTTACTGAGCGTTCATTATGTGCCAGGCAGTGCTGTGTTTCCATGGGATTAGGGCATTGTTTAAAGTGCTGTATTTGTATTCGACTCACTCAGTCCTGCAACAGACCCGTGCAGTGCATACTGCCATGTCCTGTCTTGTGCAGAAGCACTGAGGCACGGAGTGGTGAAGCGACTCGCTCAGGGCCTCACTGTGCGAATGGGGCGGAGATTCAGATTTGAATCTAGGAATTCTGATTCCGGAGTTGGTTCCACAGAGACCGCAGGATGAAGCCTCATTTAATAAAGCCTGACTTTGGAGACCTGCTATTCTTGTGCTTAAAACAAATCATGTAATTCGTTCTATTTCAATTATGGAAAGAGTCCAAATGTCTCCTCAACTGACGAATGGACAAAGAAGATATATGTATACAATGGAATACTACTTGGCAATGAGAAAGCATGAAATCCTGCCATTGGCAGCAACGTGGATGGAACTGGAAGGTATTATGCTAAGTGAAATAAATCAGTCAGAGAAAGACAGATAATATATGTTTTCACTCATATGTGGAACTTGAGAAACTTAACAGAAGACCATGGGGGAAGGGGAAAAAACAGTTACAGAGAGGGAGGGAGGCAAACCATAAGAGACTCTTAAATACAGAGAACGAACTGAGGGTTGATGGGGGTGGAGGGGCGAGGGAGAGGGGAAAATGGGTGATGGGCATTGAGGAGGGCACCTGTTGGGATGAGCATTGCGTGTCGTATGGAAGTGATGAATCAGGGGAATCTACTCCCCAAGCGAAGAGCACACTGTATACACTGTATGTTCTCCAACTTGACAATAAATTATATTTAAAAAAAAGAAAAAAAGATCCACTTTAATCTTTCTAATGGCCACATGGTATTCCAGATTAGATTACTCCTCAGTTGGTGATCGTGGAGTTTGTGTCACATTTCCCTACTTCAAAGGGTACTGTATGGAACAGTTGAATAAATCCCTCTCCCTGCTGCCCCCACTGTGTGTGTGTGTGTGTGTGTCTTTTTGTCTCTGTCTCTCATCTATTTCTATGTAAACACACAACCCACACATTTTACGTATGTATGCATGCATGTACGTGTGTATTTGTAGTATTCCACCATGAGGCACACTTTATGTTTTCCAAATTCAAAAACAGACGAAATTAGGCTATCAATGGAGAAACAATGGGGATAATCACGTCTTTATTAATTAGTTTTGATAGAATAAGTTTTAATCCTAGAAGACTTGTTTTAACTTAACGTTAGATTATATTACTGTGGTCCAGTATATATATATTATAGGTGCGTATAGTTATTACCATGGAGTTAATGAGATCCCATTTTATCAAGCCAATTACAGGTGGTGAAGATTTAATTTCACTTAGTTTTCCTTCTGTTAGAGCATCTCTACTCAATATGAGATATTTTAAGGCAGTGAGTACCACGACTATGGCAAATTTAGGCTTAAGTGAGCCATACTTATTTTTCTCTATTTTATATTTATTATTCTAATATTACAGAGGGTAACATGTTTAAGTTTAGTTGGTTCTCCAGGTATAACCATAATTTGAGCCCTCTTATTAAGTCTATAGAGTTTGGCCATTTGGCACATTTTAACAAATGTTAAAATAAATTTATATTAAACAGGCACAAAAGCCATCAGAGCCCTTTTAAAATCTTTTTATATGTAAAGTTCTTTAGTATATACATTTGGTACATATATATTTTTTAATTTTTTTATTAAAATTTTTTTTAATGTTTATTTACTTCTGAGAGAGAGAGAGAAAGACGGAATGTGAGTGGGGGAGTGGCAGAGAGAGAGGGAGACACAGAATCAGAAGCAGGCTCCAGGCTCCGAGCTGTCGGCACAGAGCCCGATGTGGGGCTCGAACCCACGAACTGCGAGATCATGACCTGAGGCGAAGTCAGACGCTTAAGCGAGTGAGCCACCCAGGCGCCTCCCACTTTACCCATTTCTTGACCCTTCACTACCTGCCTGTGGCAACCACCAGTCTGTTTTCTGTATCTGTGAGCTTTTCTTTTTTAGGTTACACTAGAAAAGAAATCCTACAGTATTTGTCTCTCTCTGTCTGACTTCATTTAGCTTATAAAGCCCTCAAAGTCCATCCGTGTTGCCATGCACATGCACACACGGCCCACAATTTCTTTAGCCATTCAATCAGCAGGGGACACAGTTGGCTACTGTCAATAGTGCTGCAGTGAATATGGGGGTGCATATGTCCTTTTGAGTTAGTGCTTTTTTGTGGTTTTGGAGGGGGGGGAATAAATACCCAGAAGTAGAATTGCTGGACCATATGGTTGTTCAGTTTCAGTTTTTTGAGGAACCGCCGTACTGTTTTCCGTAGTGGCTGCACCAGTTTACCACCAAACAGTATGCAAGGGTTCTCTTTTTCCCACATCCTTTCCAGTACTCATTACTTTTTGTTTTTGTTTTTGTTTGTTTGTTTGGGTTTTTTTTGGTTGGTAACAGTCATTCTAACAGGTGCATTTCCCTGATAATGATGTTGAGCACTTTTTCATGTACCTGCTGGCCATCTGTATTTCTTTGGGAAAATGTCTATTTAGATCTTTTGCCTATTTTAAATTGGATTGTGTTTTTGCTGTTAGTTTGTATAAGGTCTTTATAGATTTTGGATAGTAACTGCTTATCTGATACATGATTTACAGAAGTTTTCGTCTACTCAGTAGGATGCCTTTTTTATTTTGTGGATTATTTTCTTTGCTTTGCAGAAGCTCTCTAGTATAATATAGTTTCACTTGTTTATTTTTGCTTTTGTTGCTTTTACTCTTGGTGTCAGGTTAGAAAACTTGCGAAGGTACTTATCACCTATATTCTTTTCTAGGAGTTTTATGATTTCAGGTTTTACCTTCAGTTCTTTAATCCGTTTCAAGTTAATTCTTGTGTGTAGTATAAGATAGTGATCCAGCTTCATTCTTTTCTATGTGCATGTCCAGTTTCCAGCACCATTTTTTGAAGAGACCAACCTTCTGTCATTGTATGTTGTTGGCTCAACATTGTATGTTGTTGTAAAATTAATTGACTCCCTATGTGGATTTATTTCTGGGCTCTCTGTTCTGTTGGTCTGTATCTCTGTACCATACTTTTTACATTACTGTAGCTTCGTAATAGAGTTTGAAATCAGGGAGCATGATGCCTCCAGCTTTATTCTTCTTTCTTGAGATTGCTTTGGCTATATGGGGTCTTAGGATTGTTTGTTCTATTTCTGTAAGAAGCATCATTGTAATTCTGATAGGGATTTTATTGAATCACATTGATTTGGGTAGTGTGAACATTTTAGCAGTATTGATTATTATAATCCCATGTACGTGGAATATATTTTCATTTATTTGTCTTCTTCAGTTTCTTAATGTCTTATAATTTGGAGTAGAGCTAAAGTATTTCAGTTTCTTGAGGTCTGGTTTATCAAACTTGGTTATTAAGCATCGTCCTATTATTTCCTAAAGCCTGACAATGTCACTTTTAATGTTAATGCATTTTCAGTTGTTTTTTGTGTGAGGTGTGAGGTTTAATTTTTTTATAGGTGGATATCCACTTGCACCCACTTCGTTTCTTGCAAAGACTGTTCTTCCTTTGATGGATTGTTTTTGTACCTTTGTCAAAAACCAGTTGAGAATATTTGTGAGACTATTTCTGGGTTCTCTAATTTCTTCCGTTAATTAATAGGTCTGTCCCTCTGCCAGTACCACATTAATTAATTAATTACTATAACTGTATAGAAACATTCAATACAAGGTAAAGTAATTCTAATTATCCTACTATTCATTTTTATGAAGATTGTTTTTGTGTTTTTTGGGCCTGCCCCTTTCCATGTAAATTTTAGAATGATCTTGAATGTGTCTACAAAGTGTCCTGCTGGAATTTCTATGGGAATTACATGTGGGAATTTCTATGGGAATTACTCTATAGATAAATTTGGGGGGAAATTGCCACCTCTACTATAGTAAGTGTTTCAATCCATGAACATGGTTTATCTCCATTTACTTAAGTCGTTCTTCATTTCTTACATCTATTATTTTTCTATTTTTATTTCTTTCATGTATGTGTTCAGTATGTACCTAAGTACATTATTTTGTTTTTTTGGAGCAATTTTAAATGGTATTAGGTTTTAAATTTTGGATTCCACATGCTTATTGTTGATATATAGCAAACGAATTATTACTTGTGTCTTAATCTTATAACCTACCATTTTAACATAAGGTTAGTTAATAGTTCTAGAATCTTTTTATTTTGTAGATTCTCTGTGAGACAGTCATGTCATAAGCACAGAAGGACAGTTTTGTTTTATTTATTTATTTTTCAATTTGTATGCCTTATTTTTCTTATTGTGGTGACTAGGACTTCTAATAATTTGCTGAATAAGAGTGGTGAAAGCAGACATCTTTGCCTTGATTGTAAATGTGATGTTAGCTGTAGTTCTTTTTTTTTTTTTTTTTTTTTTTTTTTTAATTTTTTTTTTTTCAACGTTTATTTATTTTTGGGACAGAGAGAGACAGAGCATGAACGGGGGAGGGGCAGAGAGAGAGGGAGACACAGCATCGGAAACAGGCTCCAGGCTCTGAGCCATCAGCCCAGAGCCTGACGCGGGGCTCGAACTCACGGACCGCGAGATCGTGACCTGGCTGAAGTCGGACGCTTAACCGACTGCGCCACCCAGGCGCCCCTAGCTGTAGTTCTTATGTAGGTTCCCTTGATTAGGTTGAGGAAGTTTCCTTCCATTCCAAGTTTGTTGATTATGTGCATGTGTGTGTGTGTGAGAGGGTGTTGGATTTTGTCAAGTGCTTTTTGTCTGCATTAACTGATAATTATGTGATTTTTGTTTTGTGTGTTATTGATATAATATATTACATTAATTGGTTTACAAATGTTAAACCAACCTTGCATTTCTGGAATAGATAAATCCCACTTGGTCACGATGTATAATTCTTTCACTATGCTGTAGAATTCAGTTTTCTAGTGTTTTGTTCAAAGTTTTTGGCATCTGTGTTCATAAGACATTGGTCCATAGTTTTCTTGTGGTATCTCTTTTGTGTGGTTTTGCTATCAGGGTAATACTAGACTCATAGTATGAGTTGGGAAGTTTTTCTTCCTCTTTTGATTTTGGAAGAGTTAATTTAAAATTGTTGACATTTCTTAAAATATTTTCTAGAATTCTTGAGTGAAGACATCTGGACTTTGTTTTTTCTTCACTCTATATACATATACGTATGTATGTATGTACGTATGTATGTATGTGTATATATACTGGTTATTAATTCTCTTTGTTTATTGTAGCTCTGTTTAGATCTTCTGTGTTTTTATTGAGTCAGTTTTAATAGTTTGTGTCTTTCTAGGATTTTTCTATTTTATCTAAGCTAATTATTGGCATACAGTTGTTCATAGTGTCCCTTTGTAGTAATTTTTTATTTTGTAAGGTCAGAGTAATTCTGCAATAATGCTGTTTCTTTCATTTCTGGTTTTGAGAATTTGAATCTTCTCTATTTTTCTTGATTACTTTAGCTAAAGGTTTATCAATTTTGTTCATTTCTTCAAAAAACTAGGTTTGTTTCATTGCTTCTATTGTTTTTCTTTTCACTATACCATTTATCTCTGCTCTAAATTTTATTATTTTAATAATAATAATTTTCTTCCTTCTGTTTGCTTTAGGTTTAGTTTTCTCATTTTTTTCCAGTGCCGTAAGGTTAAAGGTTAGATTACTGATTTGAGATCTTTCTTTTGTGATAAAAGCACATTGTATGTACACACGCGTGCGCGCGCGCGCACACACACACGCACACTGCTAAGTACTGCTTTCATTGCATCCCATAGATTTTGTCTTTATTTTAATTTATATGAAGATATTTTCTAACTGCTCTTTTGATTTCCTTATTTGACATATTGGTTATTTAGGATGCTATTGTTTAATTTCTGTGTCTCTGTAAGTGTCTCAAATTTCTCTCTTACTCTAATTTTATTCCATTTTAGAGAAAATACTTTGTATTTCAATCCTTTTAAGTTTATTGAGATTTGTAGTGCAGTATCTGCAACATCTTTGAGTATTTGAGTGTGTGCCATGAGCACTCCAGAAGAATGTGTATTCTGCTGTTTTGGGTGGAGATCTGTAGATACTTGTTAGGTCTGTTTGTTCATGACACTACCCAGGATTTCTATTTCTTTGTTGATCTTCTGCCTAGTTGTTGTATCTATTATTGTAAGTGGTTGTTGAAATCCCCAACTAATAATTGTTGTCTGTTTCCTTTTTTATTTGTCAGTTTTTGGTTTGTTTTGGTACATTGTTCTTAGGTGTGTCTATGTTTATAATTGTTCTTACTGAAGGATTATTCCTTCTAATAAAATGTTCCTTTTTGTTTGTTTGTTTCTTCTAAAGTCTCTCTTACCTGATAATTGTATAGCCACTTCTGCTTTCTTGTGTTTGCTGTATGCATAGTATATCATCTTTCACGTTACTACTTTCTATCGGTTTGTATTTTTTTTAATGTAAAGTGTGTCTCATGTAGCCACCAGATAGTTGATACTGCTTTTTCAATCCAGTTTCACAGTCTGTGAAGAGACTAGACAGTATCATTTTTGACTGGATAGTGTCATTCCTTTACATTTAATGTCATTTTTATATCATTAGATCTACTCTGCTGTTTTATTTTTTGCTTCATGTGCGTTCCTGTATTTCGCATGAATTCTTTGGAATTAAAAGAATAATTCCTAATGTAGCATTTTAAGTAGTGATTTTTCACTTTGTATTTGAGTTTTATTTCCTTACTGATTGTTCTGAGGATTACCACATACATCTTAACCTACCTTACAGAGTCAGCTTGACATTTGTACTAAATTCCACTGAGATGTAGAAAAGTTACTCTTACATATACATATTCCTTTTCTCTGCTTTTTGTGGTATAAATATTATGTGTGTTATATTTGTAAGTGCTACACAACTATCAATAGATAGCTCTTATTTTGCATAGTGTTATGTGTTTCTGAAAAGCCAGAAACAGAAAGGAGAGCCAGTGTGTGTTTGTAGGTTTATAGCTTACTAGCCTTTTTGTCGCTCATTTTTTATTCTCTTCGTTTGTTCCCATGTATTCAAGTTACCACCTGTAGTCGTTTCCTTGGCCCAGTGTAGGGGACCAGTGGAACATCATACACAAATCCTTTACACAGTTGCTTTTTCTATCAGTAAAAGGAAAAAAGTAGAAGAAATATGCACTTATTCTGTCTTTGTAATGACATAATTACCTTTACTGGAACACTTGGTTTTTGGTGTGGATTCCGATTACTGACTATGGTCATGTTCTTTCACTCTAATCTGAAGAACCGCTTTTAGCTGATTCCTTCTTCTGCCAGATCACAATCTACTCTTGAGCCCCTGAGTCCATTTTTCCTTTCAGTGCTTTCATTTTTCAACTGCAGAATGTGCACTTCGTTCATTTTTTATAATTTCAAACTTTACAAATATTAGTTATGTGAAATTCTCATTATACCTTCCTTCTTTAATCATAATTTCCTTTCGTTATTTTAACATATTCATAACGGATGCTTTGAAATCTTAATCTTTTAAATCCCACATCTGATCATTCTCGCAAGTGGTTACTGTTTCCTACTTTTTTCCAGGACATGAGTCATTCTTTCCTGTTTCCTTGCTTGACTCAAATTTTTTTCAGAACCTGGACTTTTTAGATAGCCTGGAACCTGCCGCCCTCCCCAGGCTTGTCATTACTTGATGTTTGTTTAGCAAGTGCCTAGATCATTTCCATGAAGTTCGCAAGTGTCTAGATCACTTCCATGAAGTTTGCTCCTCACTCACCATAATGTGAAGCCCCCCCACCCCCAGCCCCTAGTTTGTTTTAGGAATGGCAGCAGTTGGTTTTTAGCAATGCCCTGGGCATAAATTCCTCTGAAGGCTGATCCAGTGAAGTATGCCTTCCTTTGAGGGGATAATCCCCTGGTCAGTGTGTGAGACTCTCTCTGACCCCAGGATTGCTGCTTGCAGCATAGACTTCCGGAGTTGCTGTCTGACAGACTAGGCAGCCTGCGTGCAGTTCACCTGTCCCCCCCCCCAGGGAGTCTATAAGTCACCTCCCCACCGTCTTTCCCCAGACCTCCTGGGTTTTTGAGACTGCCCCGAGGTTCCAGCTTCCTGGCACTTTATCTCCAGTGATGCCTGTTACTTCCAGAAGAGATTCTGAGCTCTCTGCTCTCCCGCCTGCTCCTGCCCCCTGGCACATCCTCCCACCTGACCCGCAGTCTGGAGCTGGGGTGAGGACACGAGTGCCCCCCTGCTCTAGGAGCTTGGCGGCCGGGGAGGGGTAGCAGCAGCATCCCTGGGACCCCTGGGTTTGCCGCTCCAGCTGTGGACCCCTCACCGTGAACTGGGCCAGGGCAGTCAAGGGCAGCGAGGGCCCCCGGGGGGCATTGTCAGCATTGCCACAGCCAGTGTCGAGCCTCCGTGGCATGAAGTGCTGGCCAGTGGAAGAAGGGAGTCGTCCCCTCCCAGCTGTCTCAGCCATACTCACCTGCACCTTCCCGCCGGGAGCAGGTAGTTCTGCTTGGCAGGAGAAGTGCCGACCCCCCCTGCCCCTCCTGGGGGGCTGCTGTCTGGGGGCTGGGGAAGAGGGCGCCCCACATTCTCATCTGCCCAGTCTGGAGTGCTTTCCATCTCGCTGGGCTGAGAGGGGAGGGAGGTGGAAGGTCTGGGTTCACCAACCCGGACTCCCTGTTCTTACTGACTGTTAGGAGATTTTTTTGAATAAATATTTTTTCACTTTTCTCTTTGTCCTAATGTCCCCCAAAACTCAGTTCCCCTCTTGGTGGGTGTTGAGCCTAAAGGCACAACTGAGCCAAGAATAGGAAAAGGAAGGGTTTTACTAGCAACAAGTAAGGAGAACATTGGGGATCTTTCCCAAAGCAGAGTCTCCCCGAATTGGGGTAAGTCACCAGGGCCAGCAGCTTCCTCAGTTCTCTGGCTTTCGTGGGTCCAGAATCTGAGCACTCGGAGGGCTTTAGATCCCGCAAAGGTACCTGAAGCGTGTGCGGCGGGTCAGGCTTCACTTTTGAGTCTGCACTGGGAGTTTTAAAATATGGGTTTGTTTTTGTTTGTGTACAGATTTTTTGTTTGTCTTCCTACTGACAGTATTTCCGTTATCAGAAAAGAATAGTAGATAATAGTTTATGAATATCTTCTGGCTTTGTTTAGTACAAGAACATGTTTAGTCTGCCCTAGTTTGTGCACACTTTTTCCTCCCCAACCGGCGCCTCAGCCACCAGCCTGTGGATTGGTCTAGGATTGTGTTGGCAGGCAAGTGGCATTTCACCTCTTTGGTGGTGCCTCATCTCCCCTACTGCCACCCAAAATTGTGTTTAAATCGCTTGGCATTCCCCGCCAATAGTTTGCAAGTCCACAAAATGAGTGGCTTTGGACTCCGTCTCTTAGCTGTTTTTCAGCTTTGACGTTTTACGTCGATTCTTTTAAAAGCTGGTGATGGAATAAAATGCAGTGAACTGCTGTCCGCTCATAATTAATTGAGATATTTGTCAGAACTAACTAGCACTGGGAATTTTATCACCGATTTATTGTCGCTGATATTGGTGCGGTTTTGGAGTGATGGTGGGTCGGAGCTGTTGTCCAAGAAGAATTCTGGAGATGTCTTTGGTGCAAAAAGGTGATTTTATTAAAGCACGGGGACAGGACCCGGGGGCAGAAAGAGCTGCACTGGGTTTATGAGGATTGACTGGTTCTATAGAGGCCTCCAGAAGGACTTCGATGTGCTAAAGAGGACTCATAATGTCCCTGAGGCCTTGCTGTTGTCAGGCTAAGGCTGTTTTCCCTCCAGGAAGGCATTAACATTAAGACAGTTGGGAGTTGGGGCGCCTGGGTGGCGCAGTCGGTTAAGCGTCCGACTTCAGCCAGGTCACGATCTCGCGGTCCGTGAGTTCGAGCCCCGCGTCAGGCTCTGGGCTGATGGCTCAGAGCCTGGAGCCTGTTTCCGATTCTGTGTCTCCCTCTCTCTCTGCCCCCCCCCCCCCCCCGTTCATGCTCTGTCTCTCTCTGTCCCAAAAATAAATAAATGTTGAAAAAAAAATTAAAAAAAAAAAAAAAAAAAAAAGACAGTTGGGAGTTTATTGGAGGAATGTTTTACTCTGCCTGTCTCAAACATTTGTCAATGGGCTATACTATTGACAAATATGTGTAACATTTGAGGAACATTACATATTGTCAGTGGGTTATAAAGAAATTTAATTGGGGGCACCTGGGTGGCTCAGTCAGTTGGGCGTCCGACTTCGGCTCAGGTCATGATCTCACGGCCTGTGCGTTCGAGCCCCGCATCAGACTCTATCCTGTCAGTTCGGAGCCTGGAGCCTACTTCGGATTCTGTGTCTTGCTTTCTCTCTGCCCTTCCCCCACTCACGCTCTGTCTTTATCAAAAAAAAGGAATAAACGTAAAAAAAAATAAAATAAAAAGAAATTTAATTTTATTTACCATTTCCTTCTTGTCTTTGTTTCCCACATCACTGTGGAGAGGAGGGTGATGTTGGGGCTCCAGGAAACTAAGTCTGTGGGTTTCTGGAGATTAGGCTATTGATAGGATTGCCTTTTTCTTGTCATTTACTAAGGTATTTGTAAACTGGTGGAGACTCATGTCCTGCGTGACTGTGATCGCTTATCAGTTAAATTGTTTTTTCCCTTTCATTTGTTCTTGGGCGGTCAGGAGTGCCCCAGGAATGTCGCGCAGAGCCCACCTCACTGGGGGTGGGGGGTGTTTGCCGGGTGTCAGCTCGCCTGATGCTCCCTCAGCAATCATTCGACTGTCTCCTGGCCTGTTAGTTCCTACACTCTTTCCTAGGCCAGCAGGGCCTAAAATAACTTTTCACACGTCTCGGAAACTGTCGTTCTTTTTCTGGGAACCCCTCTCTCTTTCTGCTTGCATTAGGACCATTTTCAGAGATTATAAATGGTTGTTTTTTAAAAATAATTTACGTTATTTTTCATTGGGATGTGGGCTTCTGTTTCTCCAGCTGTCATGTCCTGCTACTATAATTGTTTTAATAATATTTTTAATAGTCATTACTTTATTAGATGTACCATTTGTTATTTAGTAGTAGTTTGTTTTCACATGTTTGACGGATTTTATTTATTTAAAAAAAATTTTTTTAATGTTTATTTTTGAGACAGAGACAGAACATGAGCAGGTGAGGGGCAGAGAGAGAGAGAGAGAGAGAGAGAGAGGGAGGGAGAGAGGGAGACACAGAATCCAAAAGCAGGTTCTAGGCTCCAAGCTGTGTTTGATGGATTTTAATTGTTGATTTGGATTTTGATTTGTGTCAGAGCATGTGGTTACATAATATATGTAATTATTATGGATTTCTTATCATCTTTATTTTTTTGTGTCATTTCAGTTATATATTGAAATGGGCAGGAAAAACGTTCCCCGTTTCAGATATTGTAATGGCACTCGATAAAACTGGTAGATTTATGAGAAACATACTATTTGTTGCTTATAGCTGGTAATTATATGACTATAGTTTATTCTAAGATGAATATTAAGAGAACTTTCATTCCTAAGTTTGAGGAAGAATAATATATTGGTTAAGGGCATAGAGTCTGGGGCAGGTTTCTCGGTTAGAATCTTAGTTTTGACACCATAGGCATGGGAGTGTGACATAACCCCCGTATCCCTCAGTTTCCTCAGAATGGATATAAAAATACTATGAACTTCTTCCAAGTAATGATTTCTCTTGAGTAGTTGCAATGCATTTGAATTGCTTAAATAACCGCTTTTGTGTTATTCTGTTTAATTTTTTACAGCTTATCGTGAGCCTCATTATTATTACCAGTTCACGGCTCGATATCATGCAGCTCCTTGCAATAGTATTTATAATATTTCTTTTGAGAAGAAACTTCTTCAGATTTTAAGCAAATTGGTTCTTGACCTTTCATGTGAGGTTTCTTTACTGAAGTCTGAATGCCATCATGTTAAAATGCAAAGAGCTGGTTTGCAGAATGAATTGTTCTTTACATTTTCAGGTAAGTAAACACAGTTCTTTACAGAAAACGAATAGCAAATTTTAAAGACGTGAATTACCAACAACATTTTTAGAATGTAAATGTTATAGATCTGAATACTTTTCATGTTCTCTACTCTGGCTTAGTTCTGATAGGCCCCAAAATAAAATTCTACTGATTTACGTACTCAGTGAAAATTTTGCACTCTCAAATAACTAAACCTTGCTATGGTAACTTATTAGAGAATGGGGTTAGTATAAGGAAATGCCTATCTTGATATTTGACTACAGGATTTAATTTGCAAAAAGCATCTAAGTGCAATAAGATGAGTTAATATAGATCAGAGGGACCGTTCTAACAGCTTACAGTGCTTTTCCTAATAACACAGAGTGGAGGCCCAGTATTTTCTGGAAATTTCAAGGAATTTCGAGGAATTGATTTTAGACTTATATAAAGGGCTTGTTGATGAATGAGCACTTTGGAATAACTGTCGGTGTATTTTACTGGGTCCCATGGCAATTGACTCTGTCCCCTTTCCATCTCAAATGATCTTGCTTGCCGTACTCCTTTCTTTCTTCTTTACTCTGTCCTTGATTCCTTTCCTGCTGGTGTTTGTATTCACTCCTCTCTCTCTCTCTTTTTTTTTTTTTTTGGACATCTAGGATTAAATTTTTAGACACACCTGAGAGGTGTGAAGTTTACAGGAAAAGAAGAAGAGAAGTTCAGCCCCATTTTCACTGTCTTTTTTTTTATCTTCCTTACTGCTTTTCTCCTTCTCCAGAAAAATTGTGCAAGTTATTCTGCAGCTGCTGAGACAAAGTATCATAGTTAGACTGGTTCTTCAGCTCTTCAAGGACCCACTGTTAGCATTCATGAGTCATGAGGTCTTTTACCCAGTGTATTTAATAGGTGCTGTTATTAGTCATTTAATAGTCCTTAGAAAACCTTGGAAGTATAGTTGAACCCATAAGAGAAAAATGATGGTAATGGAAACAAGGCACGGTGGGCTTGAGACGCATTTCTCTAATGACTAATGATGCCGAGCACCTTTTCATGTGCTTACTTGCCATTTGTGTGTATTCTTTTTTGGAGAAAAGTATATTGAAGTCCTTCGTCCAGTATTTCTTTTTCCAGCTTTACTGAAATAAATTGATACGTAACATTATGTAAGTTGAAGAAGTAAGGAATAAGGATTTGATACACATATATATTACAACATGATTACCACAGTAAAGTGAACACATCATCTCACATAGTTACAGTTTATTTTATCTTATTATTTTATCGTGGTGAGAACTTTTACAATCTGCTCTTATAGCAACTTTCAAATATACCTTATTGTTAACCGTATTCACCATGCTCTATATTATATCCATATGCTTATTCATCTTCTAACTAGAAGTTTGTATCCTTGGTCTAACTTCATCCATTTCCCTCAGGCCCTACCCTCTAACCCAGCATCCACCAGTCAGTTCTCTGTTCCTATGAGTGGTTTTTGTAGATTCCACATGTAAATGAGATGAAAGTATTTGTCATTCTCTGTTTGACTTAATTTCACTCAGCACAATGCCCTCAAGGTCCATCCACTTTGTTGCAGATGGTAGAATTTGCTTTTTCTTCACAGATAAATGCTGTTCCATTGTGTCTGTATGGATACATCCTTACACACAATCGTTTCCTCTACTGTGAAGAAGTTTTCTAGTTTGATATAGGTCCATGTTTTGGTTTGGTTTCGTTGCTTGTGCTTCGGCTGTCATATTCATAAAGTCATTGGTATGTTCACTAAGGAGCTTTTTTGTATGTTTTCTTCTGGGAATTTTATGGTTTAGGTCTTACACTTAAATCTTCAGTTCAAATTAATGGTTGGGATTGGCGTGAGATCAGAGTCCAGTTTAATTCTCTGGCATGTGACTGTTTGGTTTTCCCAGTACAATTTATTGTAGAGACTACCTATTCTCCATTGAGTATTCTTGGCTCCTTTGACCTTATATGCATGAGTTTATTTCTTGGGCTCTCAACTCGGTTCCATAGATATGTGTTTTATGTCCGTACCATACTCTTTTGATTACCGTACCTTTGTAATATACATTGAAATTAGAAGTGTATTGCCTCCAGTTTTTTTCTTTCCCCGAAGTACATTGGTTATTCAGGATTCTTTGTGGTCTCATAAGAATTTGAGTGTTTATATTTCTGTAAAAGATGCTGGTGGAATCTTGATAAAGATTGTATTGAATCCATAGATTGTTTGGGTTGTATGGACATTTTAACAATGTTGATTCTTAACCTTATGAACCTGGGATATCTTTCTACTTATTTGTGAGTCTTTAGTTTCCTTATCAATATCTTACTGCCTTCAGTGTACAGATCTTTTTACCTTATTGTTTAAGTTTATTCCTAATTATATTGTTGTTTCTGATATTATTATGAGTGGCATTGTTTTCTTTATTTCTTTTAAAGTAACTTGTTACTGTATAGAAATGCAGTTTATGTTTGTATGTTGATTTTGTGTTCTGCAGCATTACTGAATTCATTTATTAGGTCTAACAATTTTTTTGGTGGAGTCTCTTGCATTTTCTGTACGTATGATTGCATCATCTGCAGGCACAGACATTTTTACTCATTCCATTTTCATTCAGATGCCTTTTCTTTCTCTTGCCTGATTGCTCGGGCCAGGACTTCTAATACTGTTACTATAGGAATGGTGAGAATAGGCCTCCTTGTCTTGTTCTTGATCTTAGAGAAAAATCTTTCAACCTTTTACCATTGAGTATGATGTTAGCTGTAGGCTTTTAATATGTTGGAGTACTTTCCTTCTGACCTGATTTGTTGGGAGTTTTAATTGTGAATGACTATTGAATTTTGCCAAACACTTTTGCATCTACTGGGATACTCATAGGATTTTTTTTATTCTATTCATGTGATGCATCATACTTGTTGATTTGCATATGTTGAACCATCCTTGCATCCCAGAGATGACTCCTACTTGATCATGGGGTACGAAGCTTTTAATGTGCTATTGAAGTTGGCTTGCTGGTGTTTTGTTGAGAATCTTTCCTTCTGTATTCATCAGGGGTATTGGTCTGTAGTTTTTTTTCTTGTAGTGTCTGTATCTGGCTTTGGTATCAGGGATAACAGTGGCCATGTAAAATGAGCTTGGGCATGTTACCTTTTCTTCAGTTTTTTTAAAAGAGTTTGAGAAGGATTGACATTGAGTTTTTAAAAATATTGGGCAGAATTTGCCAGTGAAGCTATCTGGTCCTGGTGTTTTTCTGTTTGGGGAGGTCTTGGTGACAGATTCAATTCTCTACTTGTTGTTGATCTGTTCAGATTTTCTGTTTTGTCATGATTCAGTCTTGTTAGGCTATATGTTTTTAAGAATGGATCCATTTATTTTAGGTTGTCCAATTCTTGGTATATAGTTATTCATAGCCACCTTTAATGATCGTTTGTATTTCTTTGGTATCAGTTGTAATGTCTCCAGATTCATTTATAATTTTATTTATTTGGGATCTGTCTTTTTTTTTTTTTTTTTTGCTTGTCTAGCTAAAGGTTATCCATTTTGTTATTTTTTCAAAGAACCGGGGGTACCTGGGTGGCTCAGTCAGTTAATCATCATCTGACTTCAGCCCAGGTCATGATCTCACCATTCGTGAGTTTGAGCCCTGTGTTAGACTCTATGCTGACAGCTCAGCATGGAGCCTGGAGCCTCCTTCAGATTCTGTGCTTCCTTCTCTCTCTGCCCTTCCCCCGCTAATGCTTTCTCTCTCTCTCTCTCTCTCTCTCTCTCTCTCTCTCTCTCTCTCTCAAAAGGAAATAAACATAAAAAAAAAATAATTCCGAAAACCAGCTCTTCTTTTTGTTAATAATTTGTTTTATTTTTCCTGTTCCCTATTCCATTTATTTCTGCTTTAATTTCTTTTGAGTTTTTATTTAATTCCAGTTAGTTAACACATAGTGTTATATTAGTTTCAGGTGTACAACCTAGTAATTCAACTTCCATGTATCACCTGGTGCTCATCATGACAAGTGCACTCTTTAATCCCCATCACCTATTTAGCCCATCCCCCCATCCACCTCCCCTCTGGATTGGAAGAGCAAATATTGTTAAAATGTCTATACTACCCAAAGCAGTCTACACTTTTAATGCAGTCCCTATCAAAATACCAACAGCATTTTTCATAGAACTAGAAGAAACAATCCTTAAATTTGTATGGACCACAAAAGACCCTAAACAGCCAAAGCAATCTTGAAAAAGAAAGGCAAAGCTGGAGGCATCGAAATTCCAGACTTCAAGTTACATTACAAAGCTGTAGTGATAAAAACAGTGTGGTACTGGCACAAAAATAGATACATAGATCACTAGAACAGAATAGGAAATCTGGAAATAAGCCTGACAGCTATATGGTCAATCAATCTTTGACATAACAGGAAAGAATATCCAGTGGGAAAAAGACCATCTCTTCAACATGGTGTTGGGAAAACTGGACAGCTACATGCAAAAGAATGAAACTGGACCACTTTCTTACTCTGTACACAAAAATAAATTCAAAATGGATTAAATACCTAAAAGTGAGACCTTAAACCATAAAAATCCTAAAAGGAACACAGGCAGTAACTTTATTGACATTGACTATAGTAACTTCTTTCAAAATACGTCTCCTGAGGCAAGGGAAACGAAAGCAAAAATGAACTATTGGGACTACATAAAAATAAAAAGCTTCTGCACAGTGAAGGAAACAATCAACAAAAACTAAAAGGCAGCCTACAGAATGGGAGACGATATTTGCCAATGATACATCTGATAAGTGGTCAGTATCCAAAATTTGTAGAGAACTTGTAAAACTCAATGCCCAAAACCAAATAATTCAATCAAAAAATGGGCAGAAGGCATGAATAGACATTTCTCCAAAGAAGATACCTGCTTTAATTTTTCTTTTTGTCTTTCTTCTAATGTGAAGACAAGTTTTTTATTTTTATTTTTTCTTGTTCCTTAAAGTGTCATGTTAG
The DNA here is from genome assembly GCF_028749965.1 of Puma concolor. Taxonomy (NCBI): domain Eukaryota; kingdom Metazoa; phylum Chordata; class Mammalia; order Carnivora; family Felidae; genus Puma; species Puma concolor. The sequence continues at coordinate 105,812,928 of NC_141668.1, forward strand.
GTTGTTTGTTGGAGATCTTTTTTGTTGATGTATACTCTTTTGTTTTCTTTCAAGAATTTGAAATTTTATCTTCTGCTAAATGTAGAAGATTCATTTTGAGTAAATATTTTTTATATACTGTGAAATATGGACCCAGTCTTCACTTAAGTGTGGATGTTCAGTTGTCCCAGCACCATTCTTTGAAGAGACTGTGGTCTTCCCCATTGCACTGTTATGGCACCTTTGTTGAGAGTCAGCCAGCCACCGATATATGGGTTTATTTCTACACTCTTCTACTTCATCGTTCTGTATGCCTGTCCTTAGACCAATACCACACTGTTTTTGTTGTGTTTTGTTTTTAATGTTTATTTTTGAGAGAAAGAGTGCGAGCAGGGTAGGGGCAGAGAAGGGGACAGAGGATCCAAAGTGGGCTGTGCACTGACAGCAGCGAGCCTGATGCAGTGCTTGAACTCACAAACTGTGAGATCGTGACCTGAGCCAAAGCTCAACTGACTGAGCCACCCAGGCGCCCCGCTACACTGTTTTGATCATAAGCTTTTGATAGTACTTTGTAGTGAGATTTGAACCTTGGAAATGAGAGTCCTCCAGTTTTGTTCTTCTTTTCAACGTTGGTTTGCCTAGTTGAAGTTGGTTGCAGTTCCATGGGTTTTAGCATCTATCTTTCCATTTTTGCCAGAAAAGGCCATTAGGGTTTTGGTAGGGAATGCCCTGAACCAACTGATAGCTTTAGATAGTATTAACACCTTAACAATATTAAGTCTTCCAGTCTGCGAATACAGGATATCTTTCCATTTATTTAGGACTTTGTCTTAGACCATTGAGCTGCTGTAACAAAATACCACAGACTGGGTAGCTTATAAACAATGGAAATGAGGGGTGCCTTGGTGGTTCAGTCAGTTAAGCGTCTGACTTCGGCTCAGGTCATGATCTCGTCGTCTGTGAGTTCGAGCCCCGCGTTGGGCTCTGTGCAGACAGCTCAGAGCCTGGAGCCTGGTTTGGATTCTGTGTCTCTCTCTCTCTCTCTCTCTCTGCCCCTCCCCTGCTCATGCTCTTTCTCTCTCTCAAAATAAATAAACATTTAAAGAAAACAGTGGAAATTTATTTCTCACATTTTTGGAAGCTGGAATTCTGAGATCAGGGTGGCATCACGTTCAGGAAGGATGCTTTTCAGGTGTGCAGACTTCTCATTATATTCTCACATAGCAGGAGAAGCCAGGGATCTCTCTGGAGGGACTTTTGCAAGAGTACTTGTAACCCCATGCATAAAAGCACTACTCTCGTGACCTAAGAACCTCCCAAAGACCCCCACCTCCTAATATCATCACATTGGGCATTTGGATTTCAAGATACGAATTTGGGGGGCAGATACACATATTGAGGCCATAGCAGATTTATTTAATTTCTCTCAGCAATGTTTTGTACTTTCCAGTGTGTTAAGTATTGCACCTCTTGATGGATTTATCACTATGTACTGATTTATTCTTTTTGATGCTGTTGTGAGTGCATTTTGTAATTTATTTTGACATTGTTCATTGCTAGTATGTAGAAATTCACTAATTTTTGTGTGTTTTCTTGCATCTTGGTTGAAGTAATTTGTTAGCTCTTGGTTGAAGTAATTTGTTAGCTCTGTGTTTTTTTGTGTCTGTGCTTGGAATTTTTAGTTTTTTCCATATAGAAGATAATGTTACCTGAGGATAACAATAGCTTTGCTTCTTGGCTTTCAACTTGTATAATTTTTATCTCTTTTTCTTGCCAAATTGATTTTGCTAGCCTAGTCAGTATACTGTTTATTAGAAGTGGCACAAGTAAACATCCTTGAATTGCTTGTAATCCTAGGGGGAAAGCTGACATCTCACACTATTGAATATAATATTGGCTATGGGCTTTTCATAAAAGTTCTTCATCAGGTTGAAGCAGTTCGTTTCAATTCCGAGTTTGAGTGTATTTATCATGAAACTGTCAGATTTTGTCAGATGTTTCTTCTTTATCAAATGAGATTATCCTTTTTTTTTTTTTACCCCTTCTATGAATGCATGTGTTATAATTTTTGATTTTCATATGGTGAACTGTCTTTGCATTCCTGGGAAATATCCCACTTAGGGTGTAAATTCCTTTGGTATGCTACTGGAATTTGTTCATTACTATATTATATGGAGAATGTTTGCATTCATAAATTGGCCCAGAGTTTTCTTGTGATGTCCTTTTCTGGCTTTGGTGTCAGGGTAATGTTGGCTTCATGAAATTAGGTAGGAAGTGTCCCTTTTCTATTCTTCCAGAAGAGATTGAGAGTTTCTCTAATTACTCTTGATAGAATATACCACTGAAGCCATTGAATCCTGAGTTTTTCTTTATTGGGAGGTTGTTAATTACTGATTTGATCTTTTCTTGTTGTTATATGCTTATTCATATTTTATGTTTCTTTGTGACTCAGTTTAGGTGGTTTATATTTCCATCTCTTTCATCTAGGGTATCATATTTTTGCATATAGTTATACATAATATTCTCTTATAATTCTTTTTATTTATGAAAGGTAGATAGGTAGTAATTCCCTTCTTTAATTTCTTTTTTCTTTTTTTTTGTAATTTTTTTTTTAACGTTTATTTATTTTTGAGACAGGGAGAGACAGAGCATGGATGGGGGAGGGTCAGAGAAAGAGGGAGACACAGAATCTGAAACAGGCTCCAGGCTCTGAGCCGTCAGCACAGAGCCCGACGCGGGGCTCAAACTCACGGACCGCGAGATCATGACCTGAGCCGGAGTCGGACGCTTAACCGACTGAGCCACCCAGGCACCCCATAATTTCTTTTTTTCTTTGGTTAGGTGGTGATCAATATTGTAGATCTTTTTAAGGAACCAACTTTTTTTGTTTTCCTTGATTTTATTGTTTTTTTCTATTCTCTATTTTGTTTATACCTGTTCTATTTTGTATTGTTTCCTTCTTTCTGCTGTTTTTGATTACAGATTTTCTATACGGATTTTCTGATTTTAATTTTCTTGATTTCTGGTTTTTGGTTTTGTTTTGTTTGTTTTTGTTTTTGTTTTTGTTTTTCTTTTTTTTTTTTTTTTTTAATTTTTTTTTTCAACGTTTATTTATTTTTGGGACAGAGAGAGACAGAGCATGAACGAGGGAGGGGCAGAGAGAGAGGGAGACACAGAATCAGAAACAGGCTCCAGGCTCCGAGCCATCAGCCCAGAGCCCGACGCGGGGCTTGAACTCACGGACCGCGAGATCATGACCTGGCTGAAGTCGGACGCTTAACCGACTGCGCCACCTAGGCGCCCCTTGTTTTTGTTTTTCTAATTCCCCTGACTTTTATTATTGATTCCAGTTACTCAGTGTTTTTAAATTTTTTTCTAATTTGCATTTTTTTAAGTTTTTATTTAAATTCCAGTTAGTTAACATATGATGTGTAGTATTAGTTTCAGGTGTACAACATAGTGATTCAGCACTTCCATGCAACACCTGGTGTTCATCACAGGTACACATTCTGAATTTTATATTTCTGTTCTTCTGATTGAATTTGTCCTTTTTTGGTTTCCTTAAGATAAAAACTTTATTTAATTTAAATTGTTCTTCTCTTCTAGTATTTGAGTTCAGTACTATAAATTTCTCTCTAAGCCCTGCTTTTACTGTATCCTACAAATTTTGATAAGTTGTATATTTACTTTCATTTGGTCCAGAATATTTGAAAATTGATCGGGACTTATTTTATTCATGTGGTATATATTGGTCTGTTGTTTAAGGTGCAAGAATCTTCCAGCTCTCTTTCTATCATGTATTTCTCGTTTAATTCCGTTGCAGCCTGAGAGCATGTATTGTATCGTTCCTCTTTCAAAACATTTTTCAAAACGTGTTCAGTGGTCCGGAGTGTTGTCTGTCGTGGTGAAAGGTGCATGTGCTCCAGAAGAATTTGTATTCTCCTGCTGGATGAGGCATCCTATAATTGTCAATTGGATGCATTTGACTGATGTTGCTCTTCAGGTCCACTGTGTTGTTACTGATATTTTACCTTCTGGATTTGTCACAGATTGATCAGAGTTGTTGAAGTGCCCATCTCTATTAGCATAGTGCTCCACTGTCCTTGTGGTTTTATTAGTTTTGGCCTCCCATTTCTACATACTATGTTATTAGGCTTGTACTCGTTAAGGATTGTCTGTCTTCTTGGAAAAATGACACCTTTATCATATATAATAACCTTAATTGTGATAACTTTTCTTTTCCTGATGTTTTATCTACAATGAAAATTAATATTACTGTTCCAGCTTTCTTTTGATTTGAGTTTGTGTGTATATCTTCCCCTACCCCTTTAATCTTCATCTACCAGTGTCTTTGTGTTTAAAGTGGGTTTCTTGAAGATGAGATATAATTAGGTGGGTTTTTTTTGAAAATTCATTCTGGCGGTCTTTTTAATTGGTGTATTTAAACCGTTGACTCAAAATCAGTATCGATGGGGTTGGATTGAGATCCGCCACATTTGTTACTGTTTTGTGTTTGCTGCCCCTTGTCTTTTGTTTCTTTTTTTGTCTTTACTTTTTCTGTGTTCTCTGCTTTTAATTGAGCATACGTATGATTCGGTTTTTTTATAACAGAATTCCCAAATTTGTTCTCCCTTCCCCTTACAACAACACTGTTGTGTACTTAATTGTCCCTAAGCTTTAATCCACTGTACGATGTTCACATTATTTGGAACAAGCTATTTATTGTCCGTTTAATGTTAATATTACCTTCGCTTTTTACTTCTCTAATGATATTTATTTAGATACAAGTTTTGGACATATGTTGTTTTCCTTCTCTGTGAAGAACTTCTTTTCACGTTTCTTGCCAGGCAGCATTTCTGGTGACAGATTTTCTCAAGTTTTGTTTATCTGAGAAAGTCTTTTTTTCTTCTTCAGTTTTGAAGGATAATTGCACTGGATTCAGCCTTTTAGTTTGGTGGCAGTTTTTCTTTCAATACTTAGATTTACTCACTCTACTCTCTTCTTGCTTGCATGGTTCCTGAAGAGAAGGTTGGCTTAATACTTTTTGAAAATAGTTTCTATTTTTTATTGTGGTCAAATACACATGACATAAAATTTGCCTTCACTATTTCAAATACACAGATAAGTGGTATTAAATACATTCATGGTTTTGTGTCATTGTCATCATCATCCATCTCCAAAACCCTTTTCATCGTAGAAAACTGATTCTTTATCCTCATTAAATAAAGTCCCTATTCTCTTCGCAGCCCCAGGCATCCATCATTCTACTTTCTATTGCTGTGATTTTAATGATCTCATATAAGTGGAATCGTACAGTCATTTTCTTTTTGTTACTGGCTTATTTCACTTACTGTAATGTCCCCACGGTTGATTCATGTTGTTACATATGTCAGAATGTCCCTCCTTTTTAAGGCTGAGTAATATTTCATGTACACACACACACACACACACACACACACACACACACACACACACATTTTGCTTATCCATTCATCCACTGAAGGCCCTTAGCTTGCTTTCAAGCTTAGCTGTTGTGAATAATGCTGCTTATGGGTGTATGCGTATCTCTTTGAGACACCACCTTCAGTTGTTTGGAGTGATACTTATAAGTAGATTTGCTGGATTGTTGTAAGTGTATTCTTATAAATATATATGGTAATTCTGTATTGATTTCTTTAAGGAACTGCTTTAGTTTTCCACAGTGGCTACAACATTTACCATTCTCAATAACAGTGCATAGGAGTTCTCATTCACCATGTCTTCACCAGCACTAGTTCTTTTTTTTTTTTTTTAATGCTTATTTATTTATGTTTGAGAATGAGAAAGAGAGAGCACAGAGAGAGGGAGACACAGAATCCGAAGCAGGCTCCAGGCTCTGAGTTGTCAACCCAGAGCCCGACACAGGGCTTGAACCCACGAACTGTGAGATCATGACCTGAGTCGAAGTCAGACGCTCACCTGACTGAGCCACCCAGGTGCCCCATTTTTTTTTTTATTTTCATAGTAACCATTCTAATGGGTACGAGGCAGCATCTCATTATAGTTTTGGTTTGCATTTACTTAATAATTAATGATTCTTGAATACCTTTTCATGAGTTTATTGGCTGTTTGTACATTTTCTTGAAAGAAATGTCTGTTCGGTTCCATTGTCCATTTTTGAACCAGGTTGGTATCTTTTTATTTAATTTTATGATTTTTCTGTGTATTCTGTATATTAATCTGTTATCAGATCTCAATTTGCAAGTAGTTTCTCCCATTCTGTACATTGCTCTTAACTCTATTAATATTGTCTTTTGATGTACAATTTTTCAACTTTTCATGAAGTTTGTCTAGTTTATTTTATTGCCCTTACCTTTGGTGCCATATGTGAGAAATCATTGCCACATCCAGTGCTGTGAAGCTTTTGCCCTATACTTGCTTCTGACAGCGTTTTGGATCTTACATTTAGGCCTTTGATCTATTTTGAGTTAATTTTTGTATATGGTATTAGGTAAAGGTTCAAATTCATTCTCTTACCTGTGGATGTCCATTTTCCCAGCACCGTTTGTTGGAAAGACTTTCCTTTCCCCATTGAATCATCTTGGCACCCTTATCAAAAATCATTTGACTGTATATGTGAGGGCTTTCTTCGTGTCTAACTCTTCCACTGGTCCGTATGACTGTCTTTATGCCAGTTCTATGCTGTTTTGGTTGCTATAGTTTTTTTAGTAAGTTTTGAAATCAAGAATTGTGATGCTTTCAGCTTTGTTCATTTTCAAGATTGTGTTGGCTATTCCAGTCACTTGTGATTCCATATGAATTTTAGGGTAGGTTTTTCTATTTTTACAAAAACATCATTGGAATTTTGGTATGATTGCACGGAATCTATAGGCTGCTTTGTGTGGTGTTGACAGTTTAACAGTATTAGGTCTTCCGATCTGTGAACATGGGCATATTTCCATTTATTTTTGTCTTCTTCATTTTCTCACATCAGTGCTTTATAATTTTCATCATGTAAGTTGTTCACCTTCTTGGTTAATTCCTGAGTATTTTTTTTATAATATTGTAAATGAAATTGTTTTCATAATTTCTTCTTCATACTATTGGGTGTAGTTTTAGAAATGCACCTGACTTTGTATCTGGCAAGTTTGTTGAATTTATTTGTTTGTATAGTTTTATTTCTGGAATCTTTATTTCTACATATAATGTTATATCATCCATGAATAGGAATAACTTCACTTCCTTTCCAGTTTGAAACTTTTTATTTCTTTTTCTTGCCTTACTGCACTGGCTAGAACTTCTAGTACTTTGTTGAACAGAAATGGCAGAAGTCCACATCCTTGTTTTTTTCCTCATCTTCAAGGAAAAGCTTTTAGTCTTTTACCACTGAATATGATTTTGGCTGTTGCTGGTGTGTGTGTGTGTGTGTATCTTTTATTATATGGTGGGATTTTCCTCCTGCTTCTATATTGTTGAGTATTTTTTTCATGAAAGGGTGTTGAATTTTGTAAAATGGCTTTTTTGCATCAAATGAGATGGGTATGTGTGTTTTTAGCCCCTTTATTCTGTTAATGTGGTGTCTTACATTGCTTTTTGTATGTTGATCCATCCTTGCGTTCTGGTAGTAAATCCCACTTAATCATGGTGTATTACTCTGTGAATATGCTCCTGAATTCAGTTTGCTAGTATTTTGTTGAGGAATTGTGCATCAGTGTTTATTAGTGATACAGATCTGCTGTTATTTTCTTTTCTTATAGTATCTTTGTCTGCTTTTTGTGTTATAGTGATGCTGGCCTCATAGGATGAATTTGGAAGTGTTCCTTCCTCTTCTGCTTTTTGGAAGAGTTTGAGAAGGGTTGGTATTGATTCTTCTTTAAATTGTTGTAAGAATTTGCCATTGAAGTCCTCCAATCCTGGGTTTCTCTTCTCAGTTCTGTTTTCCTTTAGAAATTGTCATAGTCTGGTATTAGGTACATGAATTAGGTGCATACATGTTTATAATTTTTACATATTACCACTCTATTAAATCTATTATTAATATATAATGTTCTCTTTTATACCCTTTTTTGATTTCAAGCTTATTTTGTCTCATATTTGTGTAGTCACCCCTGCTCTCTTTTTGTTACTGTTTTCATGGAGTATCATTTTCCATCCTTCCACTTTCAGTGTACTTGTGTTTTTGTATCTAAAGTGAGCCTCTTGCAGACAGCACGTTGTTGGATTATGGCTGTTTTATTCATTCTGTCAATCCCTGTTTTTTGAGTTGAGAGTTTAATTCATTTACTTTTAAAGTGATTACCCATAGTATAGGCTTTACTTCTGCCATGTTGCTTCTTGTTTTCTATTTTGTTCCTCATTTTCTTCATTATAGCCTTCTTCTTTTTTTTTTTTTTTAAAGTTTATTTATTTTGAGAGAGAGAGAGCACATGCGCAGGGGCAGAGAGAGGGAGAGAATCGCACGCTGTCAGCCCAGAGCTGGACACCAGGCTCCATCTCACGAACTGTGAGGTCATGACCTGAGCCTAAGTGAAGAGTCAGACTCTTAACCAACTGAGCCACCCAGGCACCCCAGTTACAATCTTCTTTTGTGTGTAGTTGACTTTTTGTACTTAAATGTTTAAAGCTTGCTTTATTTTCTTTTGTGTATGTTCTATAGGTATTTTCTTTGTTGTCAAAATGGGAGTTACATTTAACATCCTAATGTCATAACGCTAATTTGAATTTATACCAGCATAATGTTAGTACCGTTTGGAAACTCTCCTTCAGCAGTTCTGTTCCCACCCCTTTCAGTTGTTGATGACATAAAATTATGACTTTATATATTGACCCAAAATATAAACTAATATTTCAGATGAATTTAGTCTCTCAAATTGTGTAGAAAGTAAAATGTGAAGTTACAAAACAACGTTGCAGTCATACTACCTTTAGGCTGTTTTTTAATCATGTCAATATTACTGTTATAATCCAGTCTTACAATAATAGCAGCTTTTAGCATCACTCATACATTGACCTTTATTGAGATCTTTATTCACATGGCTTTGAATTTCTGTCTCGTGTCCTTCCTTTCACCCTGTACGACTCCCTTGACCATTTCTTGGAGGGCAGATCTAGTGGTAGCAGAGTCCCTCAGCTTTTGTTCATCTGGGAACGTCTTAATTCCTCCCTTACTCTTGAAAGACAGTTTTGCATGTTGTAAGATTCTTGGTTGACATTTAAAAAAAACAACTTTTAGCACTTTTATTATATCAGCCCAGGACATTTGGCCTCTAAAAGCTTTTATGTGAAATCTGCTCAGAACCTTATTGAGGATCCGTTGTATGTGACAGGTTACTTCTCTCTTCCTGCTCTCATGATTCTTTGTCTTTCAGAAGCTTCATTATAATGTGGCCTCATGTGAGTCTTTTTGAGTTTACCTTACTTGGTATTTGTTGAGCTTCTAGATGTTTATATTCATCATTTCATCAAGTTTGAGAAGTTTTCAGCCACTGTTTATTAAAATACTTTCTCTGTCACTTTCTTTTCCTTCTGGGACTCCCACAGTGTAGATTTTCATCCATTTGATGATGTTCAAAAGTTTTCTTAAGTTCTGATCACTTTCCCTCGGTTTTTTTCTTTTCTTTAGATTTGATAATTTCTAATGTTCTGTTTTTAGGTTGGCTGATTTGTTTCTTCTGCCTGATCAGATCTGCCTTCAGATCAGTTATTCACTTCAGTTCTCATACTTAGCAGCTCCAGGATTGCTTTTTAGTTTCCTGTCTCTTCAATATTTCCATTTGTTTGTACAGAATTTTGACTTTATCCACACCTACTCTGATTTTTTTCCTCATCTTCAGGAGGGTTGTTTTATACGGGAGAACCTCTTGGGACGAATGGAGGCCTAAACTTACGAACCCTGTGGAGGGCCCTGTAAGACAGAACTCCCCTAGAGTTTCTGATACTTGAGTTTGCTCGCTGTGAGCCTTCAACAGATTCTGAGTTACAGATTCTGAATTACAGTTTTCTTACTGGTACTAGCTCCCCTGGCCGGCTCTTGGGGCTTCTCCTGGTGAGCAATAGTTAACCTGTATCCACCCATTTTTCTCTACAATTTTGTGGACAGCAGTTTTCCCGGAGACCTTACTTATTTGGTGAATCAAAGAAGAGTTTTTGAGTTTCAATGTGTGTACCTCTTACGAGGATGGGAGTGATGGCATCCAGGTTCCTTTCATGGTGGACTGTAAACCAGTAGTTCTCTCAGATCTTTTTTGTTTTCTTAATGCTTCTGTTACTGATTTTTTTGTGTTTAATTGACTATAAAATATCATTTTGGTTTTATTCTCATTTCCTTTTCTGAACGTATCTAGTTATTCTCTTGGCAGCCACCGTGCATTTTACAATTAACATCTTGAATGTATAACTATATAGTTTGGATTAACACTAGCCTAGTATGAGCAGTGTACCAAAACTCTGCTCCAGGATAGTTTGTTCCTTCCCCTCTATGGTGTGCTCAGTGATTGCATTTTTATATACGTTGTTTACCATTAACATAGATTTATGACTATTGTCTTATGTATTTATTTTTAATCACATACATGAAAAAAGTGGAGTTAAAAAAATAAAAACACAGCAATATTGCCTTTTACCTGTGTAGTTAACTTTACAACTGTTATTTATTTCTTTGTATAGCATCAAATTATTATCTGTTGTCCTGTTACTATCTAATGTCTCAAACACTGTGTTTGGAATATTTTACTTTCTTCTTCATTTCTGAATGCTAGTTTTCCAGGATTCTTGGTTGAAAGTGTTTTTTCTTTTAATGCTTTAAATATGTTATCTCACTGCCTTTGAACCTCCATGGTTTTTTTTACAAGAAATCTGCGATTAATCTTTTTATGCACTTGAAGGAAGTGACAAGTTTTTTGTTTTTTTTTTTTCTTCTCTCTCTTTCTGCTTTCCAGATTATCTCTTTGATTTTTGACAGTTTGGTTATAATCTCTTTCACTGTTGAATCCCTTGCATATATCTTGCTTCAATTCCATTGATCTTTTTGGATATGTGATTCATGTCTTTTATCAAATTGGGACACTTTTGGCTATTATTTTTTCAGGTGTTCTTCAAGTATTTTCCTTTCTCTTTTTCTTTTTCTCTTTCTTTTTCTTTTTTTTTTTCTCAACTAGGACCCCCATTATGCTTATGTTAGTACACCTGAAGTCCAACAGTCTCTTAGGCCTTCAGTTCTTTTCCTGCTTTTTCTTCTTGCTCCTCTTAACTGGATACTTTCAGTTTATCTATCCTCAAATTCACAGGTTCTTTCTTTCACAAGATCAATTGAAAACCTGTAGTGAGTTCTTCATTTTAGTTGTTGTAATTGTTAGTTCCAGAATTTCTGTTTGGTCTCCTTTTATATAATCTTTTACTTTCTTAATATGATATATTTGTTGAGAAATCATTTTCCTTTTTGTTGTTGTTCTCTGTTCATTATTTCCTTTAGCTTTTTGAGTATATTCAATCCAGTTGGTATGGAATATTTATTTGTCTAATAGTTAAAATTTCTGTGCTTCCTCAGGGATAGTTTGTTTGTTTGTTTGTTTGTTTGTTTTCGTGAATGGTTCATACTGTCTTCTTTCATTCCTTGTAATTTTTTTTTTTGAAAACTGTAGGTAGTTACCATGAAACCAGATTCTTCCACCTCTTTTGTGTCTGTTGTTATTGTTCATAGGTGTTGTGGTTGTTGGTTTAGTGACTTATCTAAACTACCTTTGCAAAGACTGTTCTTTGTTGTGTGTGATCTCTCAGGTCTCCTGTCCTTTAGCTTGATGTTAGTGTTCTGATAAGAGATTCCTTAAGTGCTGTGCTTAAGTCACCTTTCTTGATTCAGGTTCTTTTGAATCAATGATTCAGAGACCATTGATTGAAAAACCATTTGATTCTTCTAATTGTAAAAATTCAGCTATTTTCCAGAGTTTCAGCAAAGTTGACTCTGACTGTTTTGGGTTATTTTTGTCAGCATTTCTGTGGTAGGACATGGCTTGAAGTATCCGAAATCACCATATTACTGACATAATTTCTTTTTCATTTTGTAGAAAGTTTAATCTAAAAAAACAAAACAGGCATAGTTTCATACAGGGTGAGGTTAGCCATCTAGCCTAAGTAAAGTAGGTATATCATAGGCAGGAGTTCAGGAAGAAATTGTGCTGTCTCAGATCCAGAGAACTGATCGAGTGAACTGATCTAGGGAGTGTGAGCGTTATGTGGTTTATCTAACATGGTGGAGGAAACTATACTGCCCGTTGGCCCTTACTAGCTTTGTACTGGATTTTAACTTAAACATTCTACATGTTGGTGACTTGATTGATCACTGTCCGTACTGACTGATCCTGAAGACTGGATAATTTCTGTTGATTCTGTGTTACTATTTCCAACAATTTTGATTTAGCGTAATAAATAGTAGATTTTAATGAATTTTTTTATTTGCCTTAAAATTTTATAAGGATTTAAATTAAAAATAAAATTGTGGGGGCGCCTGGGTGGCTTAGTCAGTTAAGCATCTAACTTCAGCTCAGGTCATGATCTCACAGTTTGTGAGTTCAAGCCCTGCATCAGGCTCTGTGCTGACAGGTCAGCTCAGAGCCTGGAGCCTGCTTCGGTTTCTGTGTCTCCCTCTCTCTCTGCCCTACCCCCACTGGCGCTCTGTCTCTCTCTCTAAAATAAACATTAAAAAGTTAAAAAAATAAAATTGTGTATCTTCATGATGATCCGATCTCATAATCATATTATGTTAAATTGGTAGACTCTGGTCTACCATCTTCTGCATTACTTCATGAGCAGTAGCTTCAAAAGCAAGCATTACCTTGGGTGAATAATATTTTAAATATTTGGCTACAATTTGAAAATGCTTTCTTTAAATCCATTGTATATTTTTGATACATAAATTTAGAAATTTTACATTCCCTGGGTCTGGTTTTAGGATGGTCTCATTTTAAAAGGATTTAAAGTAAAAATAGTCCATAAAAAAAAAAAAAAAACAAAACCTCCTTTTTTTTTCCCCCCTCCAAATCTACAACCCAACTTGGAGGTCTGCTTCAGCTCAAACATCTTGTTCTGTTTGCTTTTATAAAATCACCCAGATGTGGTTTGTCTTTTTTGTGATATTTGATAATTCTTTGTGATATTAATTCAGATGAAAGCAGGGAAGTTACATAATGTGTCTGGTTTGGGGAGAATACTGAAGGGGCGCCTGGGTGGCTCAGTTGGTTAAGTGTTCAACTCTTGATTTCCACTCAGGTCATGATCTTGCGGTTCGTGAGATCAAGCCCTGTGTTGGGCTCAGCACTGACAGCATGGAGTCTGCTTGGGATTCTCCTTTCCCCTGTGCGTGCATGCTCTCTCTCAATTGTAATTGTCAAAATAAATAAACTTAAATAAAAATAAAAAAGAATACTGAAATAATGAAGATTGCCCAATATTCTACAAGTGTATTCTGCATTTATTAGTACTTCTGTGGTCAATTTTATTACCTTCTTATCAACACTTATCCATCCAACATATTTTACATAACATATCAGGCAAAGTCAGTAATATAGAGCAAGGATCTTTCTTCAAGAAGGTCATATTCTACTTAAAGGAAGATGTCACGTAACAGTAGTACAGCAAATACTGTGGCAGAAATTCCAGGTGTTCTTTGGGTGCTATGAAAGTAGAGATGTCATTAGGAGATAAACAGTTAAGGAGACCCATGAAATTATTGGTGTTTTAAAAGAATTCCATGCAGAAAAGCAACTTAAAGTCATGTATAAAGACAACACAGAGTATATCTAGGAAACATTCTAGAATGGCTAATGGGTAGGATATGATTGAGAATTTGGAGAAAGTAAAATAGTCATGATTGCTTGTGGTTAGAGAAGAGCTTAGATTGTTAAGACTGACATATTTATATTTAAAATTTTTTTTTAATGTTTATTTATTTTTGAGAGAGACAGAGACAGAATGCGAGTGGGTTAGGGACAGAGAGAGAGGGAGACACAGAATCCAAAGCAGGCTCCAGGCTCTGAGCTGTCAGCACGGAGCCCGACATGGGGCTTGAACTCACTAGCTGTGAGATCATGACCTGAGCTGAAGTCAGACGCTCAACTGACTGAGCCACCCAGGCGCCCCTGACATATTTATATTTTAAATCTTATTTTTACAACTGGAAAGAATAGCAAAATCATAATATTTAGCCTGTTGTTTTACAGAGCAGAGAGCAGAAGTCTCAAGGAGATAGTAAATAATGTGCCTGGGTTTCTTGATGATAGACCTAGGGGTAGAAATCAGACTTTGTATATTTTGGTCCATAGTGAAGTAACTGAGGGTTTTAGAACCCTGGTAATTAGGTTGATGAGGTAATTTAGAAAGATTAATAGAAATCTCTAAAGTCCTCTTTTTCTTATTCCCCTTTTGGTTTTTATGTCTTTGCAAATTTTTTATATCTTCCATGTTCCTCAGTCAAGTAAGGTGTAGTTATTCATGGTAGTCTCTTAATGATCCTTTGAATTCCCATGTTACCGGTTATAGTGTCTCCTTGTTTATTTATAATTTTGTTGGTTTGGGACATTTCTTTTTTCCTTGGTTAGCTTTCCTAAGAGGTTGCCAATTTTGTTTCCTTTTCAGAGGAGCAACTAACTCTTACTTTGGTGAAGCTTTTCTATGATTTTTCTGTTGTTTATTTCATACATTTCTGTTCTAGTCTTTATTGTTATGATCAGGCATTGTTATTGTTACTATCATTATTATTAATTCTTAGGATCAGTATAATAGTGAGGTTTTCCTGATTCATATTAAAAAACTTTTTGGCTTAGGTTTGTAGCTAAAAAGAGTAGTTTAACATTAGGAAAATTGCTTAATTACGAGTGGAAGAGAAGTATTAGATAAATCATCTGTTTTATATTTCAAAATCCAGTTTTAATATTATGATACAGTACTTTGGGCCCATGATAAAATAAAATGTATTTTCTCAGTTTCATCTCTAGACACTGAAAAAGGACCTAAGCCATGTGCAGACCATAATTGTGAATCTTCCAAAAGACTGTCTAAGGTATGTTATGTGAGGCTGGAGAAAGAAAACACCATGAACATGCTCAGTGTGTAAGTAAGCACTTCAGCTGTTTTAGAAAACATCAAATCCAGCCCTGCACTTAGGAAGTTCAACAATAAAAATAAAACTTCAAATAATAAATGACAATAACTTAATAGAGTTATTATTTTTATGAAAAGCTTTAGAATTTAACATCTTGTGACTATATTAAGAAAGATGATTTTTCCACTTATTGGCCTTATTTGTTGTTCCATGTAATTAGTGTATATGTATACGTACATATATTAGTATGTTATATATACTATGTATATGTATATATGTATATTAGTGTGTATGTGTATATCTATGTAATTATAATTAAATCACATAGAGTCCTCTCAGTGCTTAGGCTAAAAATTATGCTGAAACTTCCAGCAGGTATTTTAATGTACTTTTCTCTCTCACATCATACTCCACGTATGTAACATACAGCAGTGTTTTCCTGTCTCTAATGACTCTTCAGTGATCATAAGCACTTTGTAAAAAGGTGATATTTTTGAATACTTAGAATATAAAATTATTTACATTATGATAGTTGTAAGGGTTTCCTGTTCAAGGTACAGGTATTGCATATTCAGGTCAATATCCATTACTTTTGCTCAGTGAAATTGATTGAAGGGGATGATTTCTTAACTTGCGCTTAGTAAGCCTCCTGAAATAGTATTGCTACATCATTGCTACATCATCAATCTGTATGTTTTCAAGTATTTCCATTTAAAATTTTTCCTTAGGGGTTATCTTTTACCTATGGGATAATTTTTTTTGTTTTTTTGGTTTTTTGGTTTTTTTTTTTTTTGAGTTTAAACAAATTTTTATTACACAAAGGTTGTCACATAATTGGATATTTCTCTACTTTGTACACAATTATTCTTACTCTCCACAGAAAGGCTGCTTCTTAACTTTTCATCTGGTGATGGCAAGCACTAAAATCCTGATTTTAACAGAATAATAGTAAAAATGCCTCAGTGATTTAAGTTGAAAGCAGTACATTGGTACATGGCTCTTGCATTCATTTATCAGGAATGTACAAATGTCTTTTTATTCAAAAATACAAAATAAATTATCTGTAGGCATGGACAATGACAGCAGTAAACCATTATATGTTGTCAACTGAAACCAGTAACTGATGGTTATAGTGATTTTCTTAAACATTAGCCAGCCTTTTCTTCAGTCATTTCCTTCAACTGACTTCTCTGAAGTTATTCTTGAGGGGCACTGCCTTGAGCTTCCTCTCACAGTTCATTAACAATGGTAAAGCGCTATTCTAGGAATTAGAACATGCCACCTCCCATACCACCTCCCATTCCTCCCATTCCGCCCATTCCAGGGTCCTTCTCTTCCTTAGGAATTTCGGTGACTACAACTTCTGCTGTAGTTAACAGAGAGGCCACTCCAGCAGCATCCAATAAAGCAGTTCTTACAACCTTAGTTGGATCAATGATTCCCTTTTCTACCATATTAACAAAATCTCCAGGCATAGCATCATAACCAACTTCTGAGGAACTCTGCATAATTTTCTCAACTATCAATGATCCTTCAACACCTGCATTCTTAGCAATGGTCATTGCAGGAATTTTGAGTGTTCTCTTAATGATTTCTATACCAATTTTTTGATCTTCATTAGCTGGAGTTATTGAATCCAAGGCTGGAATGCACCAAAGCAGGGCACAACCCCCTCCCAGAACAATGCCTTCTTCAACAGCAGCTCGGGTAGCATTGAGGGCATCTGTAACTCTGTCTTTTTTTTTCATTCACTTCAACATCGCTTGTGCCACCAACCTTCAGCACAGCTACTCCATCTGAGAGTTTTGCCAGACGTTCATTCAGTTTTTCCTTTTCATATTCACTAATTGTGATATCTAACTGTTCGATGATTTCTTGGATACGTTTTTCAATTTGAGCCTTGTCACCTTTTCCTTTTAAGAGCATGGCATCATCTTTGGTCACAATGACTTCTCCAACTTTTCCTAAGTCATGAGGCTGAACATCTTCAAGATTTAGAGTCAACCCTTCTTCTCCAAACACTGCACCACCAGTAGCAATAGCCATATCTTTAAGCTGGTTCTTTCTATTGTCACCAAAACCTGGAGCTTTGACAGCTACAACCTGAAGACCAACTTTCAGCCTATTCAGAACAAGAGCTTCTCCATCAACATCTTCAGCAATTATGACCAAGGGCTTACGGTGAGCATTGGCAATTTCAAGAGCAGGTACAATGGACTGGACACTAGAAATTTTCTTTTCACTCAACAGAACATAGGCATCTTGGAATTCACATTTCTGCCCTTTTGATGTATTAATAAAGTATGGAGAAATATAATCTCGATCAAATTTCATGCCTTCAGTAATTTCTAATTCATCATTTAGTGTTTTTCCATCCTTTACTGTGATGACACCTTTCCTTCCAACCTTTTTCATTGCATCAGAAATGATGTTGCCAATTTCTTTATCTCCATTTGCAGAAATGGTAGCAACCTGAGCAATTTCTTCAGGGGTTGTCACAGGTTTAGACTGCTTCTTAAGTTCAGCAATTACAGCATCAACAGCTAACATCACACCTTTCCTGATTTCCACTGGATTAGCACCTTTGCTAATCTTCTCGAAGCCTTCCTTGGCAATAGAGCGTGCCAGGACAGTAGCAGTAGTGGTGCCATCTCCAGCCTCTTCATTTGTGTTATTGGCAACGTCTTGAACAAGTTTAGCGCCAATATTTTTATATTTATCTTTTAAATCAATTGACTTTGCAACAGTCACACCGTCTTTTGTTACTTTGGGACTGCCCCAACTCTGTTCAATAATCACTGTTCTTCCCTTTGGCCCCATAGTAACAGCTACAGCATCAGCTAAAAGGTCTACACCTTGAAGCATTAAGGCTCGGGCATCTGCACCAAATTTTACATCTTTGGCATAGGCCCAAGTAAGATGAGGAGCCAGTGCCCTGGACACTGGCCTAATTTGGTGAAGTACTGCGGGTAATCGAAGCATTGCTGCGGGGCAGCGGCAGGGCGTGCGGATGATGAGGCAGGCTGTCGGAGGCGAGTGAGGGACCTTAACTTTTGAAATAGGAGTTATGTTATGGGGCACCAGGAACAGAGAGCAGTAAGTCTTATTTTTTTAATCTTATTTCTTAATCCATGAGTACTGTGCTAACCTTTATTATTAACACATCTTTTAGACTTCTACCAATCTTCAAACTTTTACATAGTCATAAACCTTCATTTCTTTGGTGATGGAGTGGGAATGTGTGTTCAAGCCTGGGAATTAGGAGTAGGGAAGGAAATGGACACATTTTATTAATTTTCTTCAAGATGCTCTCATGGTGCTACCCATTTGTAGTTTCCTTACGTCATTTAACATTGAGAGTCAATTTTATTTCTACTTTTTAAATAGAAACAAAAAATCAAATTCTGCAATCCATGAAGCTTGTAATAAGAAAGGTCTGCAATTTTATTAACTCCATTTGTTCGTTTAGAATGTTATTTGCTTATATTAGGTTGTCCCTGGAACATTCTGCCCTGTGACTTTTCCTTTCATTTGGATACTTTTTTTTTTTTTTTTTTGCTATTCATCTGTCCCTTTGCTTCCTTTTTTCTCTTCTGTCCTCCTTCCTGTTGTCCTTCTTTTCTTTCTTTTCTGGGCATAAAATGGTCTCTTTTTGTTTATTATCTCAAAATAAAGACTGGTGCTTTTCTGGCTTGATGGTAGTGTAATAGCAGTGTAATGGTTAGCATAATAATAAAAAGAATTCAGTAGCACCTGGGTGGCTCAGTCCTTTGAGCATCCAGCTTCACTTCAGGTCATGATCTCCTGGTAGGTGAATTGGAGCAGGCATCTGGCTCCCTGTGTCTCCCTCTCTCCCTCTGCCCCTCCCCAGCTAATGCTTTTCTCTCTCTCAAAAAATAAATAAACTTAAAAAAAAAAAAAGAATTCAGAATTTCCAGGCCAAAGTATTTTCAAAGAAGCATTTCTGGGGCCTTCATTTGCAGATCTGAAAAATTATTTAATATTACCTGCTTTAGTCTTCATTTCATTCAGTTTTCAACTTTAGGGCCTTTTCATTTTGCATTAGCTTCTTATTTATTGCTATAAGTACACTTCTTTGAACTTAGAAAGATCTAAGTAACTTGAAATTTTCCCCCAACTATGGTAAATTCAAACTTATCTTGGCATATTTGCTGCAGTGAAGATCTATCTGGCTCTTTGAAGATTTGATCCGAGTATGTTCTGTTTCTTCTTAGATGCACTGTTTTTCCACTGTTCTCTTGCATTGATCTGTTTGTTAATCCTGTGCCATACTTTCTTCATCACTGTACCTTTACAGCAATCTGATGTCAGGCAGTATAAGTATTTTATCTTGGTTCCTTTTCAACATTGTTTTATATTTTCTAGGTCCTTTGTATTTCCAAAAATGTCTATTTTTTATTTTTTTAATGTTTTTATTTTTGAGACAGAGCACCAGTGGGGGAAGGGCAGAGAGAGGGGGGCAGAGGATCCGAAGCAGCTAGGTGCTGACAGCGGTGAGCTGACACGGGGCTGGAACTCAGGAACCCCAAGATCATGATGGCTGGAGCCTAAGTTGGACACTCAACCAACTGAGCCACCCAGGTGCCCCTGTTTCTAAAAATTTTAAATCAGCATGTCAAGTTTCCAAAAACAATGAAAAATGCCCCAGATTCTGATTGGAGTTTCCATATATCTCCCAGTCAGTTGGTGAGAAGTAAAATTTTAATAATACGAAGTTTTCCTATACCTGATCATGTTAGTTTTTCCATGTTTATTTAGGTTTAAAAAATTCACTTTTTTTTTTTCTTGGCAGTTTTTAGGTTAAATGCCTTGCATGTTTTCTGCTAAATTTATTCCTAAGTATTTTGTAGGGTTTCTTTTTTTTTTTTTTTTTTTGGTACTGTCTTAAATGGAATATTTAAAAAATTCATTTGTCAGTTTCAGTTTTCAATAGATGTTTGCATGTTGTATATTTGCGTATTGTATTTGCCACCTTGTTAAATTCATTTGCTATAGTAGTTGTTTTAAAGATTACTAAGGATTTTCTATATAAACCACCGTGTCATATGCAGATAGAGACTGTGTTTTTGTTTTTGTTTTTTTCCTGATTTTTATACCTTTTGTTTCTTTACTGATCCTGTTTGAATGGCCAGATTTTACAGTATTTAGTCATAAGAGTAGGTATCCTTTTCTTGTTCCTGATCTTAGGGGAAAAGCATTTAGTCCTTCACTATTAAATACATTGTTACCTCCAAATTTTCATAGATGCCATTTACCAGATCAAGGAAGCTCGTTTCTATTTCTAGTTTACTGAGAGATTATGTTATGGATATTTGTTCAATTGTGTTAATACTAATTCTGCCTTTATTGAAAAAACCCCATATATCTTCATTATAAGTTTAGCAGAAAACATGGAAGACCTTCAAACTAAAAACCACAGTTTGCGCTTTTATCCTTATAAAATGTCCCCTTTAACCCTTGCTCTCATATGTTATCTGAAATTAATATTAATTCAGTGATTCTATGCTTACGGTTTTCCAGAGATACGTTTCTAACCATTTGGTTTCAATTATCTATGTCCTTATATCTAAAATGCATGTTTCTTATAGACAACATATAATTGACCCCTTTCTATTCTCAATAAAAACGTCTTTAATTGGAGTATTTATTCCAGTAAAGTTTAATGTCATTATTGATATAATTGGATTTATGCCGATTATTTTACTATTGTTTCCTTATTTTCCCTTTCTATTGTAATTTTGTTCCCCTTTTTCTTTTTCATTCTTTGTGTGTATTTTCAGAGTTTCATTTTATCTATCTATGTTTATTTATATTGAGATACAACTGACATATAATGTGATACTGCTGTTAGTTTTAGGTTTACAACATAATCACTTGATGTATGTATATATTGCAATACTATTATTACACTAAATTAACATCTATAACCACACAGAGTTGCTGATTTTGTGTGTATGTGTGATGAGAATTTTAAGATGTATTATCTTAGCAACTTTCAAATATACAGTACATTTTTGTTACCAGAGTAACCATGCTGTACATGACCTCCCCAGACTTATTTATTTTATACAGTTGTCTTACCACATCTACGGTTTCACTTTCCATGGTTTCAGTTACCAGTGGTCAACTATAGCCCCAAAGCAGATAATCTTCCTTTCTCATGTTTGTCAGTAGGTCATTAGTGTCACAATGCCTGCATTATTCACCTCACTTCATCTCATCACATGTGCTTTTGTATTATCTCACATCATCACAGGAGAAAGAAGGGGGCAAGTAGAGTGCAATAAGATATTTTAAGAGACAGATAAAGAGACTACTTTCACATAACTTGTGTTATAGTACATTATTATAATTGTTCTATTTTATTGTTGTTGTTAATCCCTTATTGTGATATAATTTATAAACTCAACTCTACCATAGGGATGTATGTATAGGACAAAACATGGCATATGTAGGGTTGAGTAACAGCCACAGTTTCAGGCATCCACTGGGGATCTTAGAATGTATTCTCCATGGTAAGAGGGGATTCCTGTAACTGGAGCTTTGTGCCATTTGATCACTTGTTGACACATCTCATCCCCTGCCCAACTTTGATTGTTTTAAGATTGCACATATAAGTGAATTCAGACAGTATTTCTTTCTTTTTCTTAATTTTACTTCGCATAATGCCCTTAAGATCCATCCACATTGTTGCAGATGGCAGGATTTCCTTTTATTTTACATGTGTGTATATGTGTGTGTTTACTTATAGTTGCGTATGTGTATATACATACACATATATATATGTGTGTGTGTATGTACTTTTATATATATATATGTAAATGTACATACACACACACATACACACACACACATGGTGTTTTCTTTTTTTTTTTTTTTTTTTTAATTTTTTTTTTTTCAACGTTTATTTATTTTTGCGACAGAGAGAGACAGAGCATGAACGGGGGAGGGGCAGAGAGAGAGGGAGACACAGAATCGGAAACAGGCTCCAGGCTCTGAGCCATCAGCCCAGAGCCTGACGCGGGGCTCGAACTCACGGACCGCGAGATCGTGACCTGGCTGAAGTCGGACGCTTAACCGACTGCGCCACCCAGGCGCCCCTACCTGTTTATCTATTGATGGACACTTAGGTTGTTTCTGTGTCTTGGGTATATAAGTAAATGCTGCAGTGGACATGGAGGTGCACATATCTTTCTGAGATCGTGATTTCCCGGATATATACCTGGAAGTAAAACTGTTGAATTATCTGGTGGTTCTGTTTTCAATTTTTTGAGGAACTTTTCTATGGTTTTTAGTGGCTGTACCTATGGTTTTTAGTGGCTGTACATATTTCCATTCCCACCAATAGCCCACAAGGTTTTCATTTTTCTCATCATCTTTGCCAGTGCTTGTTATTTCTTGTCTTTTTGATAATAGCCTTTGTCAACAGGTGCGAGGTTATATTTTGTGGTAGTTTTGATGTGCCTTTCTCTTATCATCAATGACATTGAGCACCTTTCCATGTATGGGTTCGCCATTTGTAAGCCTTTTTTTGTTTTTTGGAAAAATGTCTGTTCAGAACTTCTGCCCATATTGTAATTGTGTTTTTTGTCATTGTTTTTATTGACTTGTAGGAGTTCTTATATATATATTTTGGATATTAACCCCTTAACAGATACATGATTTAAAATTGTTTCCTTCCATTCCATAGGTTGCCTATTTATTGCTGGTTTTCTTTGCTGTACAGAAGCCTTTAGGGTTGCTGCAGTTTCACTTGTTTATTTTGGTGTTTGGTATCAAATCCAAAAAAGTCATTGTCAGAACCGATCTCAAGGAGCTTACCCCCTATCTTTTCTACCAGGAGTTTTATGGCTTCAGGTTTTACATTTAATAAGTGGATTGCTTTGGGTAGTGTGGACATTTTGACAGTATTAATTCTTCCAACCCATGAGCATGGACTGTTTTCTCATTTATTGTGGCTTCTTCAGTTTCTTTCATTACTGTCTTGTAGTTTTCAGTACGTAAGTTTTTCACCTCTTTGGTTCCATTTATTTTTAGGTATTTTATTCTTTCTGATATATAATTTTTTATGGGATTGTTTTCTTAGTTTATCTTTCTGATGTTTTATTTTTAAAGTACAGAAATGAAGCTAATTTTGTATGTTGATTTTATAACCTGCAACTTTTCTGCATTCGTTTTACAGAGTTTTTTTTCTTTGTAGGTGGAGTCATTAGGGTTGTTACATATAACACCCTCCCATCTGCAAATAGAGTCCTTCTTCCTTTCCAGTCTAATGTCTTTTCCTTCTTTGATGCCTTGAACTGTTTTGTATCTCCTTGCTCTGACTGGTGCTTCCCGTACTGTGTTGAATCAAGGTGGAGAGAGCGGGCATCTGCCTGGGTTTCCCATCTCAGAGGAAGACTTTGAAAGTTTCACTGCTGACTATGTCAGCTGGGGGTTTGTCATATATGGCCTTTGTTATGTTGAAGTTCATTTCCTCTGAACCCACTTTATTGAGAATTTTTATCGTAATGGATGGTGAATTTTGTCATGATTTTTAACCACCTATTGAGATGGTCATATGATTTTTATCCTTCATTTTCTTAATCCAGTGTATTGTACTGATGCATTTGTTTATGTTGAGGCTTGTAGCCTTGGGATAAATGTCACCTGATCATGATGCTGTTTTTTAAAAAAAAAAATTATTTTTTTAATGTTTTTATTTATTTTTGAGAGAGAGACAGACTACTAGTGAGGGATGGGTATAGAGAGAGGGAGACACAGAATCCGAAGCGGGCTCCAGGCTCTGAGCTGTCAGCACAGATCCCGACGTGGGGCTCGAACTCACAAACTCTGAGGTCATGACCTGAGCCGAAGTCGGACACTCAACCGAGTGAGCCACCAGGCGCCCTGATGTATGATCCTCTTAATGTAGTGTTGAATTTGGTTTACTAATGTTTTGTAGAAGATTTTTGCATGTCTGTTCATCCAGGATAGTGACCTCAGTTTTCATTTCTGGTAGCGTCCTTGTCTGGTATTTGTATCAGGTAATGCTGGCCTCATAAAATGAGTTTGCAAGTGTTCCCTCCTTTTGTATGTATTTTTAAATAATTTGAGAAAAATTCTATTAATTTGAGAAAATTTGGTATTAATTTTTTCTTTGAATTTTTGGTAAAATTCACCAGTGAAGCCATCTGTCTGGTCCTGGACTTTGGTTGTTGGGAGGGTTTTTGATTGTTGATTTAGGCCCCTTACAAGTAATTGATATGTTCAGATTTTCTCTTTTTTCATGATTCATTCTTGGTAGGTTGTATGTTTCTATATATTTATCCATTTCTTTTAGGTTGTCCAATTTGTTGGTATATAATTGTTCATAATAGTTTCTCGTGTTTTGTATTTCTGTGGTATGGTATGTAATGTCTCCATTTTCATTTCTGATTTTATATGCTGGAATCTGCTCTCTTCTTGGCAAGTGTAGGTAAAAGTCCATATTTTTTGTTTTTTTTAAACTGCTTTTTGTTGATTTTTTTTATTGTCTTTTTGGAGTCTTTATTTTGCTCTGATCTTTATTGTTTTATTCCTTCTGCTTTCTTCTTTTCTTTGGGCTTCATTTGTTCTTTTCTAGTTCCTTGAGGTGTAAAGTTAAGTGATTTGAGATATTTCTTGTTTCTTAAGCTAGGCATTTATCACTATAAACTTCCCTCAAAGAGCTGCTTTTGCTGCGTTCCGTTAAGTTTTAGTATGTTGTATTTCAGTTTCTATTTGGTTCAAGATTTTTTAAATTTTTCTTTTGATTTCTTCTTTGACCTATTGCTTATTTAGTATCATGTTGTTTAACCCTCCTGTATTTGTTAGTTTTCCAGATTTCTTGTGGTTAGGCATCTTGTTCATTCCGTAGTGGTTGGAAAAGATGCTTATAGTAATCATAAGATTTCAGTCTTCTTAAATTTCTTTTGTGGCCTAATATATGTTGTGTTCTGGAGAATGATTCATGTTCACTTGAGAAGAAACTGTATTATTATGCAGCTATTTGGTGGAATGTATTTTGTATGTTAAGTTTATCTGGTGTATTATGTCTGTTTCCCTATTGATTTGTGTAATTCCTTTTTTCCTTTTTCTCTTGCTCACTTTCCTTGTGATTTGAACATTTTTTATAATGTTATGTTTAAAATTGATTGATTGATTGATTGTGAGAGTGTTAGTTGGGGGAGAGGGAGAGACTGGGAGAAAAAGAGTTTTAAGCACGCTCCATTCCCAGCATGGATCCTGACCCAGGGCTCAATCTCACCACAGTGAGATCATGATCTGAGCCCATTCAAGAGCCTGATGCTTAACTGACTGAGCCACCCAGGTGCTCCTGTAATGTTATATGTAGATTTCTTCCTCTTGTATGTACTTACTGTAGGTTTTTGCTTTGCTTTCACAGATGATTACATAAAACATCTTATAACATCTTATTTTAAACTGTTAACACCTTAAGTTCCACATGCATTTTGGGTGCGCCTGGGTGGCTCAGTTGGTTAAGCATGTGACTCTTGATTTCAGCTCAGGTCATGAGCCCCGCATCGGGCACTGGACTGACAGCCCGGAGCTTGCTTGAGATTCTCTCTCTGTCCTCTCTCTCTGCTTCTGCCCTGCTTGTGCCCTCTCTCTCTCTCTCAAAATAAACATAAAAATTTTTTTCAATTGAGAAGGGTTCACATGCATTCTGAAGCTCTCTATATTTTTACTCCCCTTAGTGTTTTACGTTTTTATGTCTCTATTTAAATCTTTTTTTTTTTTTTTGATGTTTACTTAATTTTGAGAGAGGGAAGTAGCAGGGGAGTGGTAGAGAGGGAAGGAGAGAGAGAATCTCAAGCAGGCTCCACACTGCCAATGCAGAGCCCGACATGGGGCTTGAACTCATGAACTGAGAGATCATGACCTGAAGTGAAATCAAGAGTCAGATGCTCAAGCAAGAGAGCCACCCAGGCGCCCCTCTGTTTAAATCTCCTTACCTTGCGTGTGCGTTAACTAATTACTGTATTTATTATGATCATAGTTATTTTTTTACTATTTGTCTTTTGTTCTTCATACAGTATTTGTAAGTGATTAAGCAGTTAACACTAGATTATTCAGAATTCCACTGTACATTGACCTTGAAATGTGCACTTTCACATGTTTTCCTGGTTACTAATTAGCATGCTTTCCCTTTAGCTTAAGGCACTCCCTTGAACATTTCTCATAAGGCCAGTCTGGTGGTGAGGAACTCCTTCAGCTTTTTATTTTGCATGAAAAAATTGAGGAGAGTTTTAAGTAAAATAGAGCTGTGAGAATATTCCAGAGAAATCCCTTGTACACTTTGCCCAGTTTCTCCCAATGGTGACGTCTTGCAACCATACCAATAGAGAACAGTCTCCCAGGAGGGGGTATTGACATTGGTAAAATCCACTGCCATCCTTCTTCTTTGGCCAGTTCACTTGTATTCATTTCTGTGTGTTAAGTTCTGTGATGTTTTATCATTTGTGCAGAGTCATATATCCACCACCATAGTCCAGATACAAATAGTTCAGTCCTGCAAGGGTTCCTGTGCTGCTTTTTCATAACCACGCCTTCCTCTTTCCTCACCCCTCCCACCCCTCTCCTTAATGCGTGATGTTAATTCTTAATTAGTTGATTAATTCTTAATTCTGCCCTCCTTTTCTAAAGTTTCATCATTTTAAAAATTACAACAAAGGAATCTTGGAGAATGTAACCTTTTGCTGTTGACTTTTTTTTCCCCTCAGCATAATTTCCTACAGATTCATCCAAGGTGGTACATCTATCAGTAGTCTGTTCCTTTACTTTACTTTACTTTATTGAGTTAGTGTCCCACAGGGCATATACATATACAGCTTGTTTAGCTTTTAATCTGTTCTAGGACATCTGGACCGATCCCAAGTTTTGACTGTTAAAATTAAAGCTTTTGTAAACTTTGTGTACAAGTTTTCATGTGAAAATAATTTACCGTGTCGGAAGACTAATTGTGGGTGATATTACAGTTAATTTTCCCTTCCCATCAGCAGTGTCTGCGTGGTCCAGTTTCTCTGTGCTCTACTCTGCATGTGGTATTGTGTAACTGTTGTTGAGTTTGTCCCCATGAAAGTTACTTAGCAGTATCCCATGATGGTTGGCATTTGCATTTCCCTAGTTGCTAATGATGTTGATCAGGTTTTGTTATGCTTATTTGCCACCTGCACTTCCTTTTTGATGAAGTATCTGATGCTCGTTTTCTGCCTGAATTGTTTGCTTTTCTACTGTTGAGTGAGGAGGGCTCTTTGTATATTCTAGATGTAGTCTTTTTCTGAGAGGTTGTTTGTAAATATTTTCTCCTAGATTTTAGCTTCTCCTTTCTTCCTCTTCACATGGGTTTTTAAGGAAAAAAGTGTATCATTTTTATGAGTTCAGGTGTATCAATTGTTCCTTTTATGGGTTGTGCTTTTTTGGGTCAAATATAGGAACTCTGCATAGTCCTACATTCTGAAGATTTTCCTCCCTTTTTAAATTTTTGTACATTTTCCATTGGTATCTGTGGTCATTTTCAGTTAGCTTTTGCTTTATACATGAGATTTAGGGCAAGGCTATTTTTGTTGTTACTGTTTTGCCCCTGGGTATTGCATTTCTTCCTCATTTGTTAAAAATGCTGTCTTTTATCCACTGAATAGCTTTAGTACCTTTGTTAAACCATAGCTGAGAGTATTTGTGTGGCCCTCTTTCTGGGTTCTTTATTATTTTCCTGTCTTTGTGTTTATGCCTCCCTCAATACCTCACTGTCTCAGCCAAGACAGCCTTAATGACAGGCAGTTATTCATCGCATTGTATTCCTGTCTTTTCAGGATTGCTTTCACTATTTTAATATTCGTGCTCCATTAAATACATTTTACAATGAGTTTGTGTATGTCTGCAAAAACCTTTGGGATTCTTGTAGGAATTCTGCTGATCAGTCCTGCCCAGGGGCACCTTGTTGTGTTGGCTTTGCTTTATTGCACTTCACAGATACTGCGTTGTTTTTTTGGCTTTTTTTGGTTTTTTTGTTTTGTTTTGTTTTGTGTTTTTTTTTTTTTACAAATTGAAGTTTCCAGACTTAGGGGAAGAAGCCGCTGCAGAAACAGCAAGAGAACTGGAATCAGAAGTAGAGCCTGAAGACCAAATTGCTGCGTCTCATGATACAAGTTGAACAGATAAGGAGTTGCTTCTCAGGGAGGAGGAAAAAAGTGGTTTCTTGAGATGGAAGCCACAGCTGGTGAAGATGCTGTGAAGATTGTGGGAATGACAATAAAGGAATTAGAACATTCCATCAACCTGGCAGGTAAAGCAGTGGCGGCCGCGTTTGAGAGGATTGATTCCAATTTTGAAGGAAATTATGTGGGTAAAATGCCATCAAACAGCATCACATGCTGTAGAGAAGTCATTTGTGAAAGCAAGAGTCAGTTGCTGTAGCAGAGTTCATCGTTGTCTGATTTTAAGACATTGCCACGGCCACCGCATCCTTCAGCCGCCACCCTGATCAGTCAGCAGCCGCCAGCATCGAGGCAGGACCCTCCACCAGCAGAAAGTACGACTTCCTGATAGTTCAGATGAAGGCTAGTGTTTCTTAGCCAAAAAGTGATTTTTAATTAAGGTACGTACATTGTTTTTTTAGACAGAAAGCTATTGCACACTTAATAAACTACAGTATTGTGAAAGTACAGTTTTTTCTGTGTATGCCCAGGGAAAACAAAAACTTCATTTGACTCATTTTATTGTGATATTCACTTTACTGTAGTGGTCTCGGAGCCAAACCCACCTTTGTAGAAGTTTGGGAATAACTTAACACTATGTTCGTTCTTCTAATCCATGAACGTGCTGTCTCTATATCTTTTTAAGTCTTCTTTAATTTTTTAAATCATCTTCCTGTAATTTTTAGCATACATAACCTGCTAGCATGAACTGTGTCTTGGGGTGCCTGGGTGGCTCAGTTGGTTGAGTCTCCAGTTCTTGACATTGGCTCAGGTCATGATCCCACAGTTCTTGGGACTGAGCCCCACATTGGGCTCTGTGCTGACAGCGTGGAGCCTGCTCTGGATGCTCTCTCCCCTCTCTCTCTGCCCCTCTCCTGTTCACGAGCACATACATGCCTGCTCTCCCTCCCTCTCTCTCTTTCTCTCTCAAAGAAACTTAAAAAAAAAAAAGGAAATACTGCGTTTTAATTTTAGTTTCCTTATGTTCACCGTTTATGCCTAGTAATGCATTTTTATCAGTGTGTGTTGATCTTGTTTCTGAGGTCCTTGCTGAACTTGCATTTTAGTTTTAGGTCTTTTGTATTGTGGAGTATTTTATATTCCTTGAGATTTCCTTTGCTGACGATCATGTCATCTCCAGTTTCATTTTTTTCCTTTCCAGTCTGTGCATTTGCCTCCATATTGATTTTTTTGACTTCTTGAAGTAGCCAAAGCATCCAGTGCTTTATGAGTTTGAATATAAGTAGTGAGAGTAGATTCCTTTTTCTGAGCTTATGGAGAAAACATCCATTCTTTCAGCATGAAGTACGATGTTTCTTATAGGTGTTTTGTAGATGCTTTTTGTAAATGATTTTGAGACCGTGCCCCTGTAATCTTACTTTGGTAAAATTTTTATTAACAGTAGGTATTGGATGTTGTCCAAGACTTTTCTGAGTTAATTAATTGTTATGATCATATGATTTCTCTTCTTTTACTTGTGGATTACATTGATTGGTTTTAGAATATTGAAGCAACCTTGTATATATGAAATAAATCACACATGGTCATGTTGGATTTAGTTTAATATTCAGAATTTTTGCATGTAAGTTCATGAGAGATATTAGTCCATAGTTTTCCTTTAATTAATTAATTTTTTGTTTAGTGTTTGTTTACTTTTCAGAGAGAAAGAGACAGAGAGAGATACAGAGCATGAGTGGGGGAGGGGGCAGAGAGAGACAGAGGCACAGAATCCTAAGCAGGCTCCAGGCTCTGAACTGTCAGCACAGAGCCTGATGCGGGGCTCGAACTCATGAACCATGATATCATGACCTGAGCTGAAGTCAGATCCTTAACTGACTGAGCCACCCAGGTACCCCTCCTTTAATTTATTTTTTAATGTTTATTTATTTTTGAGAAAGAGAGAGGCAGACTGCAAGTGGGGGAGGGGCAGAGAGAGGGAGACATGGAATCCAAAGCAGGCTCCAGGCTCTGAGCTGTCAGCACAGAGCCCAATGTGGAGCTTGAACCCACGAACCGTGAGATCATGACCTGAGCCAAAGTTGGATGCTTAACCCACTGAGCCATCCAGGCGCCCCTAGAAGAGATTTTTTAAATTCAGCATTAATTTTTGAAATATTTGTTGGAATTTTATGAAACCTGGATATTAACATTTAGGGAGCTTTTTCTTACATGTTTAGTTCCTTTACTAGTTACAGAACTGTTCAGATCATTGTTTTTATTATAGTTGAATTTTTATAGTTTGTGGTGTGTGAAGAATTAATCCATTTCTCAGTTGTCCTTCGCTTGAGCATAGAGTTGTGTGGAATTTTCTGTTATTGACCTTTAATGTCTCTTAGTGATACTCTCCATTTCATTGCGGACATTTCCATTGGGTCTTCTCTTATTTTTGTCACTCACATTAGACCTTTATTAATTTTATTGATCTTTATGAAGAATCAGCTTTTTGTGATGTTGACTTTATCGTTTTCCTGTTTTCAATTTCATTAAATTTTGCTTCCACCTTATTATTTCCTTTCTTCTGTTTGCCTCCTTCCTTGTCTTACTTGTCTTGTAGCTTCTTTTTTTTTTTTAATTTTTTTTAACATTTATTTATTTTTGAGACAGAGAGAGAGAGCATGAACAGGGGAGGGTCAGAGAAAGAGGGAGACACAGAATCTGAAACAGGCTCCAGGCTCTGAGCTGTCAGCACAGAGCCTGATGCGGGGCTCGAACCCACGGACTGCGAGATCATGACCTGAGCCGAAGTCGGACGCTTAACCGACTGAGCCACCCAGGCACCCCTGTCTTGTAGCTTCTTGAGACAGGTTACTTCTGTTCCTTTGTCTTGTCTCATAGAAAGGTTCATGCTGTAGATCTCCATTTCAGCTTGGCTGTAGCTCTGTCTCATGTATTTTGACATGTCATTGATTTTATTTTATTTCTCCAAGTTTTTATTTAAATTCCAGTTAACACACAGTGTGATAATCAGTTTCAGGTGCAGAATTTAGTGGTTCATCACTCTCCTACATCACCCAGTGCTCATCACAGGTGCTGTCCTTAATCCCCATTCCCTGTTTCCCCCATTTCCCTACTTCCCTTCCCTCTGGTGACCAGCAGCTTGTTCTTCATGGTTAATAGTCTGTTTCCTACTTTGCCTCCCTCTCTGTTTCCCCCCTGTGTTCATTTGTTTTGTTTCTTAAAACTTTCAAGTGAGTGAAATCATAGAATATTTGTCTTTCTGACTGATTTTGCTTAGCATAATACTTTCTAGCTCCATACACATTGTTGTAAATGGCAAGATTTCATTCTTTTTTGTGTCTGAGTAATATTCCATTCTATAAATATACCATGTCTTTATCCATTCTTCAGTCGATGAACATTTGGGCTCTTCCTATAATTTGGCTATGGTAGATAATGGTGCCATAAACATTGGAGTGCGTATATCCCCTTCGAATCAGTATTTTTTTTATCCTTTCACTGTTTGCAGATGACATGATACTCTATATAGAAAAGCTAAAAGACTCCTCCAAAAAATTGTTAGAATTGATAACACGAATTCAGTAAAGTCGCAAGGTACAAAATGAATGTGCAGAAATATTTTAACATTTCTATACACCGATGATAAAGCAGCAGAAAGAGAAATCAAGGAATCGGTTCCACTTACAATTGCACCAAAAACCATAAAGTTCCTAGGAATAGACCTAATCAAAGAGGTAAAAGATCTATACTCTGAAAACTATAAAACACTGGTGAAAGACATTGAAGAAGACACAAAGAAATGGAAAAACATTCCATGCTCATGGACTGGAAGAACAAGCATTGTGAAAATGTCCATACTACCCAAAGCAGTCTACACATTTAATGTAATCCCTTTCAAAATACCACAAGCGTTTTTCATAGAGCTAGAACAGTTAATCCTGAAATTTGTGTGGAACCACAAAGACCCTGAATAGCCAAAGCAATCTTGAAAAAGCAAAGCAAAGTTGGAGGCATCACAATTCCAGACTTCAAGTTACATTACAAAGCTGTAGTGATCAGAACAGTATGGTACTGTCACAAAAATAGATCAGTGGAACAGAATAGAAACCCAAAAGTGGACCCACAACTATATGGTCAATTAATCTTTGACAAAGCAGGAAAGAATATCCCAATGGGAAAAAGACAAATTTCTTCAACCAGTGGCATTGGGAAAACTGGTCAGGATCATGCAAAAGACTGAAACTGGACCACTTTCTTACACCTTACACAGAAATAAAATCCAAATGGATGAAAGACCTAAATGTGAGACCTGAAGCCATAATAATTCTACACAAGCAGTAGTTTCTCTGACATAGGCTGTAGCAACTTATTACTAGCTATGTCTCCTGAGGCAAGGGAAACAAAGCAAAGATAAACTGTTGGGATTGCATCAAAATAAAAAGCTTCTGCACAGTGAAGGAAGCAGGCAACAAAATTAAAAGGCAACCTACAGAATGGGAGAAAATATTTGCAAATGACATATCTGATAAAAGGTTAGTATCCAAAATATATAAAGAACTTCTCAAACTCAACACGCAAACAACAAATAATCCAATTGAAAATGGGCAGAAGACAAGAAAAGACATTTTTCCAAAGAAGAGATGGCCAACAGACACATGAAAAGATGCTCAGTATCACTCATTATCAGGGAAATGCAAATCAAAACCACAGTGAGATACCATGTCATACCTGTCAGAATGGCGAAAATGGACAACACAAGAAACAACAAATGTTGGCAAGGCTGTGGAGAAAGGGGACTCCTCTTGTGCTGTTGGTGGGAATGGAAACTGGTGCAGCCACTCTGGAAAACAACGTGGAGGTTCCTCAAAAAGTCAAAAAAAGAACTACCCTGTAATCCAGCAATCACACTACTGGTTATTTACCCAAAGGATGTCACTGATTTCAGTACTTTTAAATTTGTTGAGCTTTGTTAGATGGTTCAGAACATGATCTATCTTGGTAAATGTTGTGTGAGTACTTGGAAAAGAAAGTGTATTCTTGTTGGGTGGTTTTTTTTTGTATGTAGTTGATTATATCATGTTGGGTGATAGCATTGTTTATATCTTTTTCTGGTCTTGCGGGTTTTCTGTGTAGCATTTCCACCAGCGCCAGTTGCTGGTCAGGCGTGTTAACTCCCCATTTCCCCTTCTCCAGGTCCTGGCAGCTACCATTCAACTTTCTGTTCCTTTGAGTTTGACTCTTCTATATATTGCATATAATTTCAGTAGTATAGTAATTTTTGTGATTGGCTTATTTCACTTAGCATAATGTTCTCAAGATTCATCCATATTTTACCATGTCTTAGAATTTTCTTCCTTTTAAAGGCTAACATTCCATTGTACATTTATGCCAAATTTTGTTTATCCATTCATCCATTGATAGACATACAGGTTACTTTCACTTTTTGGCTCTTGTGAATAATGTCTGAAAACATGAGTGTTTATGGAATGTTTAATATATCTGTTAAATCTGTTTGGTGTATAGTGTTGTCCAAGTCTGATGGTTCCTTATTGATTGTGTGTCTAAATATTCTACCCGTTATTGAAATTGGAGTATGAAGTCTTCTAATATTATGTGTTGATGTCATGTTTTTTCTTCAGTCCTGTCAGTATTTGCTTTATATGTTTATATAAATGTATGTGTTTGGTGCATATATATTTATAATTATTACATTGTCCCTTTGAATTGACTTTTTAATCATTACATAATGCATGACGTTCTTTGTCTTTTATGATAGTTTTTTATTATGTGAAGGGGATTTTTTTCCCAGGTGTAAAAACAGCATCCTTGCTGTCTGGTTTTCATCTGCATATCTCTTTTTATCCTCCACTTTCAGTGTGTGAATCCCCTTAAATATAAAGTCACTTTCTTGTACACAGCGTAGAGTTAGTTGCATCTTGTTTTATCCACAAAGCCACTCTGTGCTTTTTGATGAGGGGGATTAATCTGTTTATATTTAAAGTAATTATTGTTAGGTGGGGGTTTACTATTTCCAGTTTGTTCATTGTTTTTGGTCTGCTGTATAGTTCGTTACTCTCTTCCTCTGTTGCTGTCTTCCTCTGTTTTTTGATGAATTTTTTGTACTGATATGCTTTGATTCTTTGCTTGAGATATTTCCTTTGTCGTTATCATGAAGCTTGTATATAAATCTTACATTTATAACAGTCTGTTTTAGTGGATAACGTAATTGCATATGAAAACTCTATATTTTTGTCCCCTCCCCTGACACTTTGTTATTGGGGTCACAGTTTACACCTTTTGTATTGTACATCCATGAACAGATTTTTGTAGTTGCATTTATTGTTAATACTTACGTCTTTAACATTTTTACTAGCTTTAAGTATGATGTGTGTGTCACCCTTACAGTATTCCATTATTCTGTATTTGCATATATATTTACCTTTACCAGCGAGATTTACACTTTTCATTCTCTTTATGTTGCAGTCTAACATCGTCTTACTTCGTCTTGATGAACTCCCTCTAACACTTCTTGCAAGGCAGTGCTCTCCCTGAGGTTCTGGGGCTTCTGGTGGTGTCAAACTCCTTCAGTTTGAAAGGTCTCCTCTCCTTCATTATTAAAGGGCAGTTTTGATGGGTATGGTATTTTTGGTATTGTTGGCAGTTTCTTTTTCTTCCTGAACTTTGAATATATTATTACACACTTTTCTGCCTGCACGGTTTCTGTTGAGAAATCCACTGATATCCTAAGGTGGTGGGGGTGCCCCTTTTTTGACTGGTTGCTTTTCTCCAGCTGGTTTCATAATTCAGTCTTGGTGAACTTTGACAATTTTAGTTATAATGTTTCTTGGTGTCCTTGGTAGTACTGCTTAGTACAACCCTTTTGGGATTCTTTAAGCTTCATGAATCTGGGATGTCTGTTCCTCTCCCCAGATTTAGGAAGTTCTTTGGTTTTATTTCTTTAAATTAGGTTTCTAATTTCTTTGTGTTTCTCTTATATTATGGGACCTCCATGATGCATATATTGATTTAGTTGATGATGTCAAATGAGTCTTGTGGGTTTTTTCACTTTGTTTTTCTTTTCTCTTAGACTGGATAATTTCAAATGATCTGTCTGTGAAGTTTGCTGGGTTTTTTTTGTTTTTTTTTTTTGGTTTTTGGTTTTTGGGGTTTTTTTTTTCTCTGCTTAATCAAGTCTGCCTTTGAAGCTCTCTCTTGAATTTTTCCATTCAGTCATTGTATTCTTCATACCAGAATTTCAGTTTGGTTCTTTTTTATGGTTTCTGTCTCTTTGTTGAACTTTTATTTGTTTATTGTTTCCTGTTTTGTTTGTTATTTCTCAGTGTTTTCTTGTAGCTTACTGAGCTTCTTTAAATTTATTTTGAATTTTTTTTTTTCAACGTTTATTTATTTTTGGGACAGAGAGAGACAGAGCATGAAGGGGGGAGGGGCAGAGAGAGAGGGAGTCACAGAATCGGAAGCAGGCTCCAGGCTCTGAGCCATCAGCCCAGAGCCTGATGCAGGGCTCGAACTCACGGACCGCGAGATCGTGACCTGGCTGAAGTCGGACGCCCAACCGACTGTGCCACCCAGGCGCCCCTAAATTTATTTTGAATACTTGGTTAGGCAATTCATGGATCTTCATATCTTTGTAGTCAACTATTGGAACTTTTTTGTTGTTGTTGTTCCTTTATGGTGTCATATTTCCCTGATGATTTGTGATCCTGGTGGCTTTGGCTGGTGTCTGAACATTTAAAGAAATTGCCCCTTTCTCCAATCTTTGTGGTCTTGCTTTAGGAGAGAATGACCTGACTAGAGATTTGGTGGGGTGAGGTGGGGAGGGGAATCTCTTAAACCTTTTCAGTGGATGCACCTGCTGAATTCCCCTAGCTCTGTCTCTTGGGGGAAATGTATTAGAATTGTTTCCCTTCCTCAATCCGATAGAGCCATGCTGGGTACCGAGAACCATATCAGGTGTTTAGGGCAACTCAGTCCTTTTCCCTCTGGCGATGGCCTGAAATGCCAGGGCTTTGTGTGCCGGTGCCACTTTTCTCCCTCCCTACTGAAGGAAGTATTTTGATTATTTTGCCCCTGTGTAGCCTGTGGAGTCATGCCAGCTGCCCAAAGGGTCACCTTTCTCTTTTCCCTGAAGCAGTCCACTTAGATTCTTGGCCGATGGGTACGAGTGCCATTTCTCTCCCTCTTTCCTGAAAGGGAATTTCAGGTTTGTATACCTTCTCCACATTTTGTAGAGTTAAACTTGTTACTCAGTTTCACTCTGGTTGCTTAGCTCTGCGTGCCATCTGTTGGAGTTCATGGTGTCCTGGCTCATTCCCATGAGACTCCATCCCTTTTCTTTGTTCTTGGCTTTCCCTAGATCTTTCAGCCTTGCTGATTTCCCCTGAGTTCTGGGTGCAGACAGAGAAGTAGACCTCCAGGAGCAGGCCTCATGGACAGTGCTCCATAAGGCTGGGAAGCCAGACCTTCACATGGCACTGTCTCTCCCCCGTGGGATAAGTTGTGGGCCAGAAGGATCTTTCCAGGTTTTGAGTTTTGCTGGCCCAGGGGAGCAGTGATGTAGTCAAAGTGAAACTGTTCTTCCAACCATTTTCAGTGTATCCGATCTTGGGTTTTGTGGTCCATGGGGATGCTGGAACATTTCTAGTATATATTGAAGAGGTCTTACAAAATGTTTTCACCCACGGATTACTGTCCAAACAGTGTTTCTGTGTAAGGTGAAAACTGGGACCTCCTGTTCTGCCATCTTATTGATGTCTTTCTTTTGGGGGTCCAAATTAACAATCTAGTTAACAATCTTTTAAGTCCAATTAACAATCTCTGCTTTTTAATTGGAATATTTAGACCAGTTACATTTAATTTAATTACATTTGGATTTAAATACAACACCCTTCTATGGGGGGGGGGTGCTTCCATGTATTCTTTATAACATTTTCCCTTTGATTCTGCTTTCTTTTGGTTGATTGTGCCTTGTGCCTTGTAAAAAGAAATAATTCTGTTTCATATCCTGCCTTGTCCATTGCCTTATTATTTTCAAATAAAACGACTGCTTTATGTGGATTGGTTTCTATCATTCCACTACATACCAGTTACACTGGTTTTCTATTCTTCAGATTTTGTTCCTTCCCTATATATATTTTTTGGATTGATTAAACTTTATCTTTCCTCTGTTATTTGGATGTTATACATTCTTTTCTTACTCTTTTTGTGGGTTTCCTTCAAATTTTAAGATGTATTCTTGATAGCAGAACCAAAAGTTACTTATTTTAGTTTCCAAAAAAGTACAAGGGACATAAAGACCTATAACTCTGATGACCTGATCATTTTTATGAGTTTTTTTCAACAGTATTTTAGTTCTTTTAGAAGTTTTTTTTTATTATTATTAATATTGTTTCAAAATTTCAATGTCTATGTAGATAGATCCACAGTTTTATCCATTTCCTTGTTAACTTTTCCTTCTTGCATCTCAGTCCATCCTTCTCATGTCATATTTTTCTTCCAGAATTTATTTTTCCATTGAGATCTGAGGATTCATTGCTGTCGTCCTTTCTGGAATGTTTCTGCTGGAATAACTTTGAAAATTACCTTTTTGCCCCATTTATTTCTCTAGAACTTCTATTTTTAATATGTTTTAGATGATCTCATTGATTTCTCCATATTTCTGCTACTGTCCTACTTTTTTCTTTTTTATGTTCTGTATTGAGTAATCTCAGATATTTATTGTGTTACATTATTTTGCCTCCCACTGGGCCTATTCTGATGTTCAGTCTGTCCATTGAGTTTTTAATTTCACTCCAGTTTGCAAGCCATTTATCATTTGTAGTTTAGGGAGGTTGTTTTACAAATGTACTTTACCTTGTTTTATGGTATAAATTTCCTTTTTCATGTTTTCATATCACTTTTGTGTCTTTATGTATTTTAAACATACTGTATATCATTTTTGTGTCTTAGGTAACTGAAATTCTGTTGTGTGACTTTCTCGATGTTCTAATTTGGCGGTTTGCTGTTTATTCTTTTGCTTCTCATTTCATCCTTTTCCTTATAGTTCTGTTTGCTGAAGTCATGTTTATCAGCCTTTATTGGTAGATAGTCCCTTTGCCTAAGTTGTGGGTATGCTTCTGCAGGATTTCTGGGTTTGCTTCTGCCTAACTCTCCAGGGTTGTTCTCAAAAAAAGCCACATTTTATGTTAACTTCTAGTTTGGGGATCTTATACCACATAGAAAATGCAATAAAAACCCAAACCCACTTGAAAGCAAACCATTGTGTAGGAATTCCCAGAGGAGTTTTTGCTTTCCCCAACCCTCCACTCCATAGTCCCCTTCCAACACCCTTCCTCCCTCAGCTTTGATAAAGAAGCTTTCTTGTTGATTCCCTTTTGTGATTGAATGTTTTTCTTGGCTCAGTTTTTTACAGAGTCTTTTTTTTTTTTTTTTTTAAACAGGTTTAAGACTTTTTCCCCTATGTCTTTAGGCTGGTAAGTTAAAACATTCTAGAATACTCAGACTGGCATGAAATGAATCAGGAATCTAGCTACTATTACATTTGTAGTTTTTTCCTCATTTTTGGCCTCCCTCTCTGTCTCTTCCTATCCTCCTCCTTTTATTTTCTCTCATTGTTGAAATATATTCAGTTAGGTGATTTTTAGCAGGAGGATTTTTCAGGATATCTAGGATGCCATATAGTTGAAAATGGAAGTTGTTTCTTGTACTTTTCAGGGGAGGGGAGGGTGCGTGTGGGGGAGGGGCAGAGAGAAGGGGACAGAGGATCCAAAGCGGGCTCTACGCTGACTGAGAGAGAGTCTGACAGCAGTGAGCCAGTGAACCATGAGATCATGACCTGAGCCAAAGTTAGATACTCAGCCAACTTACCACCCAGGTGCCCCAGTTTCTTGTATTTTTAAATGTCCTTTCCATACTCCCACTGCCTGCAACTTGCTTTTTTCAATTAGTAATATACTACTTTAAAAATTCTTAATATGACCATTTAAATCTCAATAATTTCAAAACATGAATTAGTTTGCCTTTAATCTTTCTTCCTTAAGAGCCTGGTGTTCCA
Source organism: Puma concolor (assembly GCF_028749965.1). NCBI lineage: Eukaryota > Metazoa > Chordata > Mammalia > Carnivora > Felidae > Puma > Puma concolor. The sequence goes on from NC_141668.1 coordinate 105,852,247, forward strand.
GTGCAAGTTTTAATCCCTCTGGAACAATCAGTACTTCAGTGACATCGCTAAGTGAAGAGTAGATTCTTTGGTCTTTGCTGCAGGGTTGAAGTCATCTCCACCTTGCAAATTTAACCTTTTCTGTTCTGAAGTGCTGGGATTCAGTGTGCATCTCAGGAACGGGTTCCAACTTCCATGGATTTCACACAAACTTGTACTTTCCTCCTCCTGCTTTCGGTCCTGCTTTGAGACTGAGCTTTATCCCCTAGTTCTGTGCCCAACTCACTGATGTGTACACAGTACCCATGTTATAGTGTTCCCGTCACGAAGACGACTTTGTATTTCTGTTTAATCATTTTTTATAGTTCTCCATTGGGACCTTCTCTTGTGAGATAGGATGTCCTTTCTCTCACTTGCTCCCTGAGCACTAGTATCTCTGATCTTTTTTGTGCAAATTCACAGCTCTGTCCATTACATCCAAGACACCTTTAAGCTTCTGTCTCCGTTTTTGTTTCTTAATTCCATCCCCAATTGATGACCATAGTTATTTTTCCACAGAGATTTCCAAATGTAGGCATTAACCAAGAGTTTCTAGAGGACTCTAACTTACAGGTGTAATACCCTAACACCTGGAAGATATTAGTTCTCCCCAGTAGTTATTGGAGCTCCAGTTGGACTCTAGTCTTATACAGTGTATGGCATGTGTGATCTATTACAGAACTACCATAATGTTAAGTAGTTACTGCCTTCTGGGCTAATGTAATGCTTGATGTATTAAGCAGATAGGACAGCCTTTCCAGTCACTTTTGTTCACTACCTAACTTGGTTGGCATGGTCAGTGGAGCAGACTGTGGTATTTAACATAAGCTGTTCAACTTCTCTCTGTAAAAGTTCATACACTTTACAGGCTGTTCATTGTTGAGATAGTAATGGCTTCTCATTCCAGCCCTGTAATTAATGACCAGTCGTTGTAGAACATAGTCCTTCCGTATATGCTTAATCATTCTTTAAAGTTTTTTGAGGGTGGTGAGGGAAGGAGTAGCATGGGCTGGGAAGTGTGGTGTTTATTCAGTCAGGTATATTCTTTATATCTTAGACCAGATGATTAATTTATGGAGGGTTTCTATAATTACAATTTCTTCTTATATCATCCACACTGATCCAAAAAGTTTTATGTTAAAATTTGTAATCCTTACCCACTCAGAGAATTTGTCAGTTTCACCCTTTGGTATAAGTAATTGACCCCACATCAACCATCAACATACTTAGTATAAAAAATTTAATTAATGATTCAAACAATTTTTTGCCTTTTTTTTTTTTTTATCAAATAAGAGATATATCCTTATTCTTTTTAGAGGGAAAATAGGAAACAGGAATCTAATTTATCTGATCATTTTTCTCCCTAACAGGTTTTCTCATGTTTAGTTGCAGTGATTTAGTTAGTTAGTTAGTTAGTTAGTTAGTTAGTTAGTTAGTTAGTTAGTTAGAGGTGGTGTTAGGAAGCTGAGTGATTATGTTTGTGCTCCTGTAACTTTTAATTATGGTCTGGCATTTAAATATGGCTAATCAGATACCAGATTTAGATCTAATTAATTCTTAAGTATTTCCTTACCCCAAATTTATGTTTAACCAAATAAACAGTAACAAATTTACCAAAGTTTATCAAAAGCAAAAACAAACCATTTAAACTATAGAAAGCTGGTAAGTAATTGATGAATAGAATATTTGCCTTAAATGCAGTATATTGAAAACATTGGTATAATTATTTAGAATAAATTTTCATGCAAGGAAAATTTGCAAGAAATGTGAAGAAGTCAGTAAGTTGAGGTACACCTTCAGTGGTTAGAGATCAGCATGAGTCCATTCATTTGTGCTCCTGACCTGATTCGAAGTTCCCAGTTAGAGTGGTAAAATTGAGGAGAACTTACTGGCTTGTAGAGGGTTTGAACTCATGCCCCTACTTCCTGCTTTAACACTGAAAAGCATAAAAACCTCTTGTTAATTTTAAGACTCACACCAGAATAATAATTACAGGCAAAAAGGTAATTAATTATAGATCAGTGATGCCTTAATTATTTTGTTAATTTAATTTTGGGAGCACAGAAGTGGAAATTTTAACACTTGCTGTATTTCCTCTTGATTTTATACCTGATTTTTCTTTGTGGAAAGAGTAGAGGGTATTCCTTTTTAAAGGAATGCTTTTTAAAGATTCTTAAAGTACATTTTTAAAGCACGTTAATTGTTGGAGTACATTTCTTAGAGTATATTCAACTCCACAAAGAGCTGTTTTGATTTTGCTCATATGCCCATCCATATATTATTCAAAATCCAAAGGGGCCAAAATGCTGGTTATATATCCAAATGGTTTCTTTGTAGCTGTATTTGAAGTCTATTTGGAAATCTGATGTTTATAGGTGACATTTTCAAATTTTTATATGTTATTTATATCCTGTGAATGCAAGAATAAATAAGGACCTCAGGAATTTGTTTTCACTGCCTCTATGTAAGCACCCTTATTTGTTCTAAAATTAACTTATTTCTGATAATAATTTTCTCATATTGTATTTCAATTTTAGGCTAAAAATCTTATAGAGAGATTTTTTAATCAACAAGTAGAAGTTCTAGGCAGACGTGCAGAGCCATTGCCCGAAATATACTATATTGAAGGTACTCTTCAAATGGTATGGATTAATCGCTGCTTTCCAGGGTATGGAATGAATACCCTAAAACATCCAAAATGTCCTGAATGCTGTGGTATGTAATGAACTATAATTTCATGGTTTATATTTATGAAACCTTCCTTCTTTTCATGACCCTAAGTGAATGCCTAGTATTTATTTTTACTATCACTTAGATCTTTAGCTGATTTTAAGCAGTGTGTTTGAAAAGACTACGTGAGCTTGAAGATACAAAAGAAAAAAAAGCTGGCTTAACTTGGGCCTTGTATTAATATTCTAGCAAAGAAGGGTTAGGGGCGTTAGGCAGTTGTCTGGGAGGACACACAGATAATGGGTGTGAGTCATTTACTTACCCTAAAAAGAGACAAAGGATGTATTTTTTAGAATCCGTTACTGATGAGTTTACATTTGTACAGTTTAGACTAGCTATATTTTTACTTTCTCTTTTTTGCAATAAGTATATGAATTGTTTTCTTATCAGTTGTTTTTTTCTGACTTTTGATCGGAGCTCCACGGCTATCTGGAGCTATCTGTGCTATCTGGCTTTCATCTGTCTTTTCCTTATTAAAGAAGAGAGTTCTATAGAGGCTGTTTAGAATAAGTTAATTCATGGATTCAGAGTCTTTGAATTTCTGTTTTCAAAAGTTGAATGAGGCAATTAATCTTCAGTTTTAAAAGGCTTTCTAATAGCAACATCAGTAAATTAGTACCATTTTCATTCAGTCTTCTCTGATTGTTCTTTTCTACTCTCTATCTTAAGTTAGATCAAAATCCTTTCAGTATAATAGAGCACTCAATTTTCTTTTTCCTTTGCTTGACTTAATTGGTAGATAATACTTTTCCTTTTTTTTTTTTTCTGATTGAGTTTTTGGTTAAGGATATGAAATTTGACAAAATGTACATGAAAAATTATCTTAGGAAATATGACACAGATTTAACAAATAAAACACATATACCAACTGTGTAACTATTTTGATAATCTGTGATTATGTATATCACTTTAGAGCACAGATAATGGTGAAGAAACCCTGGAAATACCAAACAGTGAGACCAGAACCTGGTAGTTTAGCTGTCTATTAAATGCATTTATATTTTCACTTTATAAAGACCTAAGACAAACTAAAAAGCTTAAATATTTGTATGTCATTAATTCCAAGAATTTTGAAATAGTTAAGCATAGCTTTTTCAAGTGAAATAATAGGGTTGAATCTCTGAGAAGCACAAAAATTTTACTACTGAAAATTTTTTTGCATTTATACAACTTTGGATAATACAGTTGTCACATTCTCTCATTTTGCCATGCAATTATAACATTCAGTCTGTTAGGCATCATCCTGTTTGATCAAGTTCATTGAAGTAATTGTTTTATTCCTGACAACAGACCCCATGGGAAGTATGTAATGAAACTTACAAGTTTCAGAAGTATTTCCTGCCTCTGTTATACTATTTTGTTCTCCCAGACATGGGGTCTGTGCCCACAGAGTTTACAGACACAGGAAATGCATTCGTAGAACAGTTAGGGAACAAGAGGCATAGGGAAGAGAATGAAAAGGAAATGATATAAAGGAAACTGAGTTACAGATAGGCTGGGTCACAGAGGATGTGATTAGACATGGCTTTCTGGGTTGATGTGAGACTTGAGGTAGGACTTTGAACATGCAGGGATAGCAGTTCTAGCCAAGTCAGGGTCCTGAAGGAGCATCAGGTTGCGGGGGGGGGGGGGGGGGGGGTGGGCGGGGACGTTGCATAACCAGGGCTAGAGGGGTGCTGTCAGAAGAGCTCTGGGTTTAGCTGGGCTTGGAGAGGGCAGAGTGGAAGGGTACAAATTTAATGTGGCAGCAGGAGTCCTATCTTTGAGTGGAGGAGAGAACATTTTTTTTTCATTTTTATGGGATCATTATCATTGCTCAGTATACTTATTAACTAGTGATTTGCTAAATTTCATTTTATGCCAACATATGGTAAATAAATGTTTTAATTTAGAATTACCTTTGTGCTGTCATCATTTCTGTTACACGAATGAAGTAAGACTGAGCTGCCTTTTTAAAACAGAGCTCATTAAGTATAATGTGACCATCACATACAGTACTTTTGTCTATATTACATGAGGCCATCGCTCCAAAATTTTTAGAGAGCAAATGCTACCCAAAAAGATATTTAACTCATCCTTTGAATTGGAAGCCGGTATTAAATGTGCCATTAGTTACAAGACAAAATTAGCATACTAAATGAACTTAAATCTATTTGGTATAAAATGGAATGCTAGAGAGAAGCAAATGAAAACATGAGGTACTTTGTAAAACAACTTATTTCCAAAATGAAGAGACAGCAAGCTTATGTTTAACAAAGAGGATTGATTGGGACATGAATGTGAGAAAAATGCGTTTACTTTCTCAGCAGTAGAGTAAGTGAACAGCGGGTGTTTTCTTCTTTTTTGGATGTCATACTTTACTTCTGTGATTTTACTTCTAGATGACAGATAAAGATTGCTTGCTTATAAACTAGTGGAGGCTTAACATTTTTACCTATGTTATCTTTCTCATTTCTAATTCGTTTAGCATTTTAAATTAATTTTCACTGTAAAATACTTCTCTCATTTCATATTTAGCATTGCTTAATTTTGTCATGATTTTGTCAATCATTTTGATGCTGAAGAAAGAAGATTCTAATTAAGTCTGTGAATACTAGATGTCTCATACTTTCATAGATTATAAAGATAATACAGCCAAAGACCAGCTAGAAGATTATATTGTTTTCTAATATAATTTTTTTAAAACACAGAATCTTAAATTTGATTTCCTGGATGATTTCTGTAGTTTGTATTATTTCTGTAAAACTCTATCTTGTTTTTATTTTTCTCCATTTTATTCGTATTTAATTGCCTCAGAAAAACACCTGAATGTCAAATAACGGTTTTTGACATAATTTCCCACTACACCTTCTTTTTCTTCCTCTTTAAAGTTTGGCAGTGGTTTTAAAACTCCAGTGTGTATCAAAATTACCTAAAGATTTTCTGAAAAATATATCAAGGTATGGGAAGCAGACATCTCCTTCTGGAATAAGCATTTAAGGTGATTCTGATACACATGGAGGTCTGAGATTCCTGAGTATTAGCATTGGTGTGGCAGTACCTTTTTTAAATGCTTGAATAGTAGCATGATAAGCAGTACCCAGATAAGATAACTTTCCTTCTACTGGGGAAGCAGACTATTTTTCACTGACTGTTGCAGATTGAATGTATAGCTCAGTAACTGTTTATGTAATATTGTCAATTTCTGTTGCTTTCTCTGAACATAAGATTTGCTACTGTACATTCAAAGCTCCCAGGGAGCTCTTTGTTAGTGATATCGTGTCTGTGAGTGGTCAGAAATAATTAGGTTGTTGGTACAGTATTTAAACATCTTGAGATGATTTTATTAATAAAGTATACCTTATAAAGTACCTGTGTACTTTATGCAGTAAAAGTGAATTAAACGATACAGTTGTTTTTAATAAGGTCTTTTAGACTCCAAAATTTATCTTGCTCAGATATGCAACCCTGAACCTTTGTTTTAATTTTAAATCAAAGAACCAAGAAAAATAATAATAATAAAAAAGCTGATATTAACAAAACAGGATTGGCAAGAAGTCTCACTAGATACACAGAGGGGCATTACATGATGATAAAAGGATAAGTCTGTCAAGATATAATAATGTAAGATTGCTAAATTTATGAGTGCTTAATAACATGGTTTTAAATATGTAAAACAAAAGTGTCAGAGAGGTAATACTGGAATGCCAAGCCATAAAGAAAAAACAGTGAAATTGGACCCAGTTTAAAAAGTCACAATCACCTCCGGGTATGTTATAGACATAAATACATAAAAATAGTAAATATGTTAGAATACAGTGTAGAGAAATATCATCATGTCTTCAGCATCAGAAAATGATTTTGCAGGGCGCCTGGGTGGTTCAGTCAGTTGGGCAACCGACTTTGACTTGAGTCGTGATCTCACGGTTTGTGAGTTCAAGCCCCGCATCGGGCTCTGGGCTGACAGCTTGGAGCCTGGAGCCTGCTTTGGATTCTGTGTCTCCTTCTCTCTCTGCCCCTGCCCCACTGTGCTCTGTCTTTTCTGTCTCTCAAAAATAAATAAATGTTAAAAAAAATTTTTTTTAAGTGATTTCCCAAAAGAGACACAAAAATCACTAACTTTAATTAAATGGTTGATAATTTTTTCTACTAAATTAAGTACTTCTGTTTATCAAGACACTGCAAAGAGAGAAAAGGTAGTCTACAGAATGGGAAAATTATTTGTAATGGATATAACCAACAAAAGACCACTACCCAGAACATATTTAAAAATTTAATACAAAACACTTTTTAAGACAGATACCATATGTTTTCACTCTTATGTGGATCCTGAGAAACTTGACAGAAACCCATGGGGGAGGGGAAGGAAAAAAAAAAAAGAGGTTAGAGTGGGAGAGAGCCAAAGCATAAGAGACTCTTAAAAACTGAGAACAAACTGAGGGCTGATGGGGGGTGGTAGGGAGGGGAGAGTGGGTGATGGGTGTTGAAGAGGGCATCTTTTGGGATGAGCATTGGGTGTTGTATGGAAACCAATTTGACAATAAATTTCATATATTAAAAATAAAAAAAATAAAAAAAGTAAATTAAAAAAACACTTTTTAAAAAAGACAAAACAATTTTCAAAAATGGGAAAAGATTTGAACAGATGTACTTAACAAAAGAGTAATTCCAGGTCATCAATGGGTACATGAAAATACATTCACACTTTCTGTAATCAGGGAAATGTAAATTCAAGACAGAATGAGATCTGACTACACAGCTCTGAGATTGACAGGAAGTAAACAGTCAGGGAATACTAGGTGCCGAAAAGGGGTGGAGGCCCAGGAGCAGCCGCACTCTGCCTGTGTGAGTGGAGATCATGCCACTGTGGGAAACAGTTGCATGTCGTAGTAAATGTGCCATGCACGCATTCTGTGACTAGTGTTTGACTCGGGGAAATTTCATCACGGCGTATTTTCTAATAGTCCCAAACTGGAGACAACCCAAGTGTCCACTAATGGTAAGATGTGTGAATAACTAGTGATCTATTCATACAATGGAATGCTTTACAGGAATGACAGTGAATGAATGGGGATTACAGTCATATGGGTGCATTTTATTAACTTACAGGAAAGAAGCTAAACACCACAGAATCCATGTAGCGTAGGCATAGTTCAATTCTTCTATAGAGATATATTCATGAATGCTGAAACTAGAATGCAGTCCAGGAACAGTATTACCACAAAACAGAAGAGTGTTGACTTCTGGAGGGATGGAAGGGAGTGTGATTGGAGGGGGCACAGGAGGAATTTGGGAGTGATGGCAGTTTTGTGTTACAGCCTAAACTGTTTCCAGATAGGTTTCTGTGCAATATTCATTGTATTGTACATTTATGTCTTTTTCTCTCTTTATGTGTTATATTTCATAATAAGATGTAAAGATACTAAATTGTCCCCTAAAGCTTGAACACCACTGTTAAAGGCACTGTGAAGAAAAGAAATTTACAAGGGTTTTTTTTTCTTTTTCTTTTTGTATAGTATCACTTGATTTTTGTCTTCATAAATTTACAATTCTAACAGCTATTAGTAATGGCTCAGTGGGAATAATGAAATCATTATGATTTACTTTCTTTTAACCATTAAGTTATAAACATAGTTCTGTATTATTCTGCTGTCTTCAGACTGGTTTTATTTATTTAAAATGGATAGCCAACAATAGGAATTCAGACTGGTTTTATTTATTTAAAATGGATAGCCAAGCATTTTATGTTAGACTTTAGGTTATTTCCTATTGTTACCATGATATTAAAGATGATTTACCATTACAGTTATTCAGCTTTTATTTTTTGAGTTATTTCCTTGTATACATTTACAGAAATGTGACTACTAGTTTTAAAAAATGAGCATTTTGACTTTGGATATTTTTGGTTATTTTATCAGTTTTAAATGTTCACACCATCTCCAGCCTCTCTCACAATAGAGATGGGATTACAGACAGTTTGGAACTTCTTTTGTTGGACTGCAAGCATCACTTTTCAAAAAGTAAAACGCAGACTTTTACAGCCGTACAGAGTTAGACCGAGTCACTCCCCTCGCCGCAGGCTGCGTCGGCTAATTCCCTTTAGTCTCCAGGGATTTTACACTTGCCACTCAAGGCCCGTTCCCCAGACAGCCTTCCATGGCCTCCTCTTAACTGTTCTGTACCTTCTTTCTCCCTCTCTGCCCGCCTGCAGTTAAATCCTCCTTTAGGTCTTTCTCCAAAATTTATCTTCTCGTCTCTATTCCTGTTACAGTCATCTAATTTGAATTCCGTGTGTGTGTGTGTGTGTGTGTGTGTGTGTGTGTGCACGCGCGCACACACTCATGTGGAATGATTACGTTCCCTTCCTAACTGGGGAATTATTCTTCTCCTCTTCAGCCCATATCTCACATAGCTTTCAGTTATACCCCTAAATTCCTAATGTAATCCCTTCATTTTTTACTTTAAAACCTTCAATAATAAGATGCTGGCTTCATAGCATAACTTGCTATTCCCATCCTGAGCCATTTCATCCTTATCTTTCAGCAACTCATAAATACCTTCAGTACAGTAGTGGCATTATTTTCTATTTTATTCATCCAGACATGTGTTAGAATTCAGAGATATATACAGTGGCTTATTGCTAAACATCAGACCCTAGGGATACCTTGATGAATGAACTGAAAAAGTGGCTTCTCTGATATTCAAGTTTATCAGATCAAACAACCCTTAAACAGAAGAGTTAATAAAATCATTGCACGTGGTGATCGGCACAATAAAAACATTAAACAGGGTGATATGATACGCTCTAGCGTATCAGTCGGGTTCAAACAGGAAACACTAGTATATCCAATAGCATTTAATGAAAGTGCCGCAGTTGGAGGTTTGGGTGGAATGCGGGGGCCAGTAAGGTGTGTTGAAGCATCTAGAACTACAACACCTTGAAGCTTGTATCACGTACCATCCCCAGGCTTGAAGGAGGACGAGGAAGGAGCCATGCAGCCTGTAGGGCTGGAGCTGGGGAGATGGGCTGCCTGGGGCAGGCTGTGGGCATATGGCAAGGTGGTCACTGCGGACACCCAGCAGCGAGGCAGGGGGGAACGAATGCCCTGTTGTGCAGACCTCTAAGGGAGCCTCCTTCCAATCAGACACAAAGGGAGGGACCCTGGGTAATAGGGAGTCTCTCAGTATTAGCTCCAAGAAGCATAGCACAGGGCACAGAAGGGTGGGAAGTGCACCAGGCTGTGGGTTTAAATGGAGACTGACCATCAGAGATAGTAACTAGGGTTTGGATGGAGGACCATATCAATTGGATTTTGAGGAAGACTTGACTCAAAAAGTGACTCCTGAGTCGAGCCCTGTGTGATGAGAAGAATGTCATAAAGATTTATGAACAGTTTTCCTGGCAGAAAACACACACAAAAGCAAGACTGAGCATGGCCTAATTAATAACTGAGTCCTGCCCATGGCAATAGAGAAAGTGGATGGATTTAATATATTTAAGGGGCACAGTCAAGAAACATTATTCGTGGATTGTGAAAGCATGAGGAGGACAGGAGGAATAAGGTATAATTCTTAAGTTTTAAGTATGAGTATGTGCTTTAACGGAGATCGCAGTTGAATTGTTTCGTATCATGTAAAGTTGCAGTGTGATTTTATCTCCTATTGAACGCCCAGTTTCTCAGGCCCATTTATTGAAAAGCTCATGCTCTCCTAAAAGCTCAATTGAAGTGTCCGTATAGGTAGAGGTGGGTATGTTTTTTTAATCCCCAGTATGGTGGTGTTTGGTGGTGGGGCCTTTGGGGAATTGATTTTTGTATACGGTGGAAAGTCAGGGTCCAGTGTTATTTACTTACATGCGGGGTATTCAGGTTCCCAGAAATCTTTTATTAAAAAGGCTATCCTTTATACATGGAATGGTCTTGGCTTTCTTGTTGGACGTCAGTTGATCACGTAGGGGAGGGTTTGTTTCTGGGATTCTCTCATGTCCCATTGGTCTGGATGTCTGTGTTCATGCCACGCTGTTTTGATCAGGAAGTGTGATTCCTCCAATTTTGTCTTTCTTTTTTTAATATTTTCTGGTTACTTGTAGATGCATGAGTTTACATATGGATTTTAAGGTGAGTTTGTTTATTTCTGAAAAAAAAAAAAAAACAGTTGGGATTTTGATAGGGATTGCATTGAATCCGTAGATCTCCTTGTGTGGCATTAGTGTTTTCATCTTAATAATATTAAGCCTTCCAATCCATAAATACAGATGTCTTCCCAATTATTTGTGTGTTCTTTCTTTTTTTTTTTTTCCAGCAATGTTGAAAGTTGTAGTTGTCAGTGTACAGGTCTTCTATCTCCTCTTTTAAATTTATTTCTAAACATTTTATTCTTTTTGATGTTATTGTAAAATAGTTTTTTAAATTTTCTCTTGAATTGTTCATTGCTGACTTAGAGAAATGCAACCATTTTAGTGTATTGATTTTATATGGTGCAACTTTGCCGAATTTGTTTATCAGATTCACAGGGGTGGGTTTTTGTTTTTTATTTTTGAGTCATAAGATCATGAGCAGAAATAATTTTCTTCTTCACTTACAGTTGGATTCCTTGTATTTCTTTTTCTTACCAAATTACTCTGTCTAGAACTTGCACTATGGTGAATATAAATGGCAAATGTGGACATCTTGTGTTTATTTTGGTCTTGGGGGAAAAGCTTCAGTCTTTTATTGTTGAATATGATGTTGCTATGAGTGTTTCATTTTTGGCCTTCACCATGTTTAGAAAGTTTTCTTCCCCTCATAGTTTGTTATTTTTATCCTGAATGAGTATTGACATTGGGAAAATGGTTTTTTTGCATTCATTGAGATGAGCACGTGTTGGATTTTTGTCCTTTTATTCTGTTAATGTGGTATATTACATTGATCAAGTTTTCATATGTTGAATCATCCTTGCATTCTGGGAATAAAAACCCACTTGGTTGCTGAATTTGGTTTCTTTGTATTCTGTTGAGGATTTTTACATCAGTATTTTAAGGGTTATTGGACTGTATTTTTCTTACAGTGTCTTCGTCTGGCTTTGGTACCAGAGAAGTGCTAGCCTTGTAGAATTAGGAGGTTTTCCCTCATTTGCAAATTTTTGGATGAGTTTGAGAACAGAATTTGTGTTACTTATTGTTTAAATTTTGGTAGAATTCATTGGTGAAGCCATGTGATCCTGGGCTGTTCCTTCTGGGGAGGTTTTTGATAACGGATTCATTATCTTTTTTTTAAGTTTTTTTTTTTAATGTTTATTTATTTTTTGAGACAGAGAGAGACAGAGCATGAATGGGGGAGGGTCAGAGAGAGGGAGACACAGAATCCGAAACAGGCTCCAGGCTCGGAGCTGTCAGCACAGAGCCCGATGCGGGGCTCGAACTCACGGACCGCGAGATCATGACCTGAGCCGAAGTTGGCCGCTCAACCGACTGAGCCACCCAGGCGCCCCAATAACTGATTCATTATCTTACCAGTTACAGGTCCATTTGGATTTTTTACTTCTTTATGGGTCATTTTAGTAGATTATGTGTTTCTAGAATTTTTTACATTTCATCTAGGTTATTCAGTTTGTTGGTATATGATTATTAATAGTATAGTTTTATATTCTCAAAATCAGTAATACTATTCCTACGTTTTTGTTTGTGTAAAATCAGTAATGTTCCTATGTTCACTGATACTGTGATTTTAGTATTTTGAATCTTCTCTCATTTAATCTTAAACTAGCTGAAGCGGTCCATTTTTTTTTGTTTGGGCTTTGTCGATTTTTTCTATTATATATATTATATGTAATATATAAAATATATATATTAACCTCACCTTTAATCTTTATTATTTCCTTCATTCTGCTGGCTTTGTGCTCAGTTTGTTTCACTTTTCCTAGTTCCTTAAGTTAAGTCAGTTTATTAATTTCAGATCTTTCTTCTTTTTTGATGTATATATTTAGTTATAAATAACACTCTTAGTACTTATTTTGCTGCATCCCTTAAGGTTTGGTATATAGTGTTCTCGTTTTTATTTGTCTTATGATATTTATTTCCTTTGTGTTTATTAACTGATTCATTGATTGTTTATATTGTTTGGTTTCTAAGTATTTGCGAATTTTCCAGTATTCTTAATATACTGATTTCTAGCTTCATTCTCTTGGGATCAGAAAGGATACTTCATTGATTTTAATCTTTTAAAATTGATTAAGACTTATTTTTTTTTGTGATCCAACACATGGTCTGTACTGGAGAATGTCCCATGTGCACTTGATAAAAATATGTATTTAGTTATTCTGGTGGAGGCTTCTGTGTGTGTCTCTTAAGTCCTTTTGGTTTATAATTTTGTTCAAGGCCTGTAATGATCTTTTGTCTGCTTGTTATTATTAAAAGTGGAGTATTCAAGTCACTATTTTGTATAACTCTTTTTCCCTTCAGTTCCGTCAGTTTGCTTTATATGTTTTGGGACTCTGTTGTTAGGTGTGGCACATGTATGTTTATAATTGTTGTATCTTCATGATGAACTAAATTGTCCTTCATCAGTATGTACTTCCCATCTTTTTGTGTTGTTGTTGTTAAGTTTTTCTCTGAAAATCTATTTTGTCTATATTAGGATAGCCACTCCAGCTTTCTTTGGTTATAATTTGCATGTAATAACTTTTTTCTGTTTTCTTACTTACAGCCTATTTGCATCTCAGGCCTATTTGAATCTCTTGTGGATAACGTAATTGCATCATTTTTTATTATCTGCTCTGCCAGTATCTGTCTCTTGATTAAAGAAGTTAATCCACTTACATTTAAAGTTACTGCTTAAAAGGAGGGATGTCAGTTTTTTTGATATTTGTTTTCTGTATTTCTTAAAACTTTCTTTTTCCTAATTTCTTCCATTGATGTCCTTTTCTGTTGAGTTGATTTTTTTAATAGTGTCACTTTTTTGATTCCCTTCTCATTTCCTTTGTATCTATAGTAGAGCTATACAATGGGGATGACATAAAACAACCTGACTTTAATTTTAGCAACTTAAGTTCATTCAAATATAAAAGCTCTACACCCCCTTTGTTTGTGTCACAAATTGTATCTTTAATATTGTGTGCCCCAAAACAGAGATGTGTAATTATTTTTCTGCATTTGTCTTGTAAATCATTTTGAAAGTAAAAAAGTGGTTACAAATTGAAATAATAATACCCACATTTATACTCCTCATGTATTTACTTTTACCAGAGATCTTTATATTGCCTCCTGGCTTTGAGTTACTGTCTAGCATTCTTTATTTCTACCTGAATGACTTCCTTTAGCATTTCTTGTAGGGCAGGTGGTTTGGTAATGAACTCCCTCAGCTTTTCTTTATCTGAGAATAACTTAATTTCCCCCTTGTTTTTGAAGGGCAGGCATTATTGCCAGATGTAGAATTTTCAGGTGACCCTTTTTTTCTTTCAGTACTTTAGGTATACAGTGCTACTTCTTTATGGCCTACAAGATTTCTGCTGAGAAATTGGGTGATAGTCTTGCGTAGGATCTCACATACGTGATGAGTTGCTTATGTCTTGCTTCTTTCAGTATTTTTCTGTACTGTTGCCTTTCAACAGTTTGGTTTTAATGTGTGTTGCTGTGCGTCTCTGAGTTTATCCTACTTGGATTTGTTAAGTCCTTCTATTTATAAATTCATGCATTCAAGTTTTTGACCTTTATTTCATTGCCTTTCCCTTCTCCTTCTGGGATTCCCATAATGTCCACCTGCAGATGTCCCACAAGTCTTCATTTTTCTTTCTGTAACTTAGACTTGATAATTTCAATTTTTCTATCTTCTGATTCACTGCTTCATTCCTATTTTTCATTTCAGTTTTTTTTTTTAAGATTTCTCTCTCTCTCTCTCTCTCTCTCTCTCTCTCTCTCTCTATGTCCTCCATTTCAGTTCTTGTATTCTGCAATTCTGATAGGTTCTTTATTATACATTCTCTCCCTTTCTTGAAGTTTTCACTGAGTTCTTATGCCCTTTTCTCCAACCTAGTGAGCATCTGTACAATCATTATTTTAAATTTTTTATCAGGCATACTGCTTGTCTCTGTTTCATTTGGTTCTTTTTCTGAGGTTTTGTATTTTCCTTTCTTTTTTGAGTATATTCCCATCTCCTCGTTTTGATTGACTTTTTGTGTTTCTGGGAGTTAGGTGGAATGGACAGCTTCTCGTAAACTTGAAGGAATGGTCTTGCATATGGTCCTTCTCTTGGTAGACTGTGTGTTCCTGGTGACTTTGGCTGGCTGGCTGTAGCTGTGGCCGGTATGGCTGGGGGTGCTCTGGAGGGATGACCAGAGTTGAAGTTGGTGTGGACCAGGTGATCCCAGTGCTCACCAAGCAGAGAGTAAGTACCCTGTCAAGACGGCTGAAGTGTATGGAAGCCAGTGGTCCCAGGGCTGTCTGTACAAAGGGAACCCTGGGAGGACAGCTGAAACTGAAGTGGCTGTCCTAGGACATTCTGTGCAGGGGGTACCCTGGTAGGGTATGGGCGAGGGGTTCTGGGGTTCTCCACACAGGGGCAGGCAGAGTGAGGTGGGTCATGGGGTGGCAGCGGGAGGCGTTCAGAAAACAGGGTCACCCTGGCGGGACAGCTGTTGCTGTAGTTCTTTGTTTTATTTGTTAAAAATCTTAATTTTTACCCGTTTGTTCCTTTTCCATGTCACTACCCAACTGCCAAAGGACACTTTTCCCTTTTGTTTTTTTCTTTTTTCCTCCTCAAAAAAAATATATGCATCTTGAATATTTGGAGATTTTCAAAATGTAATTTGATATTGAGTTCTGATTTAATCTACTGTGGTGAATGGAAATACTGTGTTAATTTAATCCACATATGTATAGTTATTTTATTGGAAACAATGTGAATCCTGTAGTTGTTGAGTGTATTGGTCTGTAAGTCTCAGTTTTGTTCATGTACTTGATAATGCATGTTTGTTAATATAACCTATATTCAAATGGGATTTTTGATCTACTTCTGTGGCTCTTTGTTCTATTCAGTTTTGTCACTTACCAGGAAAAAAATGGTCAAAATTCTCAAATATGATTGTTTTTAAAATTAATTTTTTGATATTAGTAAAACCACTCCAGATTTTTGTGTGATGTTTTCTAACCTTTTCATTTTTTGAAAGTAATTAATATGTGTCAGCCTTATAGATGAACCTTCAAGTTTTCATCCATTTTGACAATGTCTTTTAATTGGATTTTTAATCCTTTTATATTTAATCTATGGTTTGGATTTAAGTATACCGTAGTATGCTATATTATTCACTTAAGTATAGTGCTTTGATCAGTTGTAAAGGTATTAGGAGTTAAGACTTAGATCTGTCTTTTTGAGGGACATAATTCAACACACTGCAATCTGCCCTTAGCCCTCAAATATTCTTGACTGTACCGCTTTCAAAAATCCATTCCCCCATCCCAGAATCCTCTAAAATTTCATCCCATTACAACTTCACCTCTGAGTCTAAAATCTCACTCAAATATCGGTTCAGAAATTCCAAATCCCCATTATTTAAGTCCTCCACATTGTGTATGGTTGCGACTCCACTGGTGATCCATCTTGGGGCAAAATTCCTCTCTGTCTGTGGACACTTGAACTTAGGAAAAAAATTACCTGCTTCTAAAATAAACTGGGATAGGCATAAGAAATTGCCAGAAAGAAAGGAGTCAACAAGTTTGAAACTCAGGAGGGAAAATTCCTTTAAATTTCAGGGCTTCACCATAGTCCTTTGTATCTCAGGCCTCTTCCCGGGGGACCCACAGAGGCACGGATTTCTGGGTCCACGGAGTCCATGGCTGCAGGTTCCAGGCCCATGGCTCTCACTTGGTCAGCCTCTGGACCTGGGATGCTCTCCTGCCAGTCATTCCTCCCTTTTTCCTCAGAGGGGAACATATGTTTGCAGATAATAATACCAGCCCATTGCCTGCTTGTAAAATTTTGGAACTCGAACAGCCCTCTTTAATTTTATCCTGTCTGTCCCCTTTAGTCCACATGAGCAATGTTTCTGCTGTAAAACATTCTCAGAAACCTTGCAGGTGTTCTGTTTGTGTCTTGGACGCTCACACCATTAATCAAAAATCTTGTGGAGGCACAGATCTTTTCTGAAAACTGTGAATATCAATTCCAGGTTTTGGGGTGGTTGAGTGGATCTATGAGTCACATACCTAATTTCAGTAGCAAAAGTTTATCTGGCCATACCATCATTGTCCCCACAGCTTGCTTTTCTGCTAGCGAATATCCCGATTTCAGCGTCTTTTGCAATGTGGGTAGGCCAAGAACCTTTCAAATGATCACATGCTGGTTCTTTTTGCCGAACAGTACAGTCCTCAGTTTCTCTGCTTCCTCCTGCATTTTACTATAAACAGCAAGGCAAAGCCAGAGTACACCTTTGATTTTTCTTTGTTGGGATTTTTTTTTTTTTTTTTTTTTTTTTTTTTGTCTTTCGTTTTTTGCTAAAAGTTCAGTTTTTGAAATACATATGGCTGTTCAGGTCATTTTTTTTTTCTTGGCAACATTTGGGTAATTTGTATCCTTCAGTACCCTAGTATTGCTTTAGTAGCGCTGAACAGATTTTCACGTGTTGCATTTTCATTTTCATTCATTTCAAAATGCTCATTTCTCTTGATTCTACTTTAAGCTATCAGTTATTTAGAAGTGTGACATTTAATTTCTACATGTTAAGGGGATTTCCAGATGTGTTTCTTTTATTGAAACCTAGTTTAATTCAGTTGTTGTCAAAGAACATACTTTACATGACTTGAACACTTTATTGAAATGTTTTATGACCCAGCAAATGGTATATCTTGGTAAATGTTCCATTTGTACTTCAAGAGAGTGTGTATTTTTCCCTCACTCGGTAGAATGTTCTTCTGTAAGTATCAGATCAGTCAGTTTGTTGATATTATTTGAATCTTCTATATTGCCCCTGATTTTCTGTCAAATTTATTTCTGTCTGTTTTATTCTATTATTTAGAGAGGGGTATTTATTTACCTTTCTTACTAAAGTGATTGAGTTGTCTATTTATAGTTCCATTAGTGTTTTTTTTTTGTTTTTTTTTTTCATTTCTTTTGAAGTTCCGCTCTTTGGAGCATAAATGGTTAACGTTATCATATCCTTCTATTTATGATAACACCTTTATCATTATGAAGAGTCCTTTATTCCTTGTAATGGTCTTTCCTCTGGCTTGTACTTCGCCTAATGTTAATATTGCCGAATAAGTGAGATTTCTCTTTATTAATGTTAATAGGGTTTATCAGTCAGGGTTCCACCAGAGAAATAGAATCAATACGATACAAGGATATTTAGAGATTTATTGCAAGAAATTGGCTTATGTGATTTTGATAGCTAGTTAATTAATTTAAAGTCCATAGGGCTGGCCCTCAAGGAAGTTATGCAAAATGTGCATGGCCCCCAGCTGGCAGCTGAAGTTCACAAGCAGAATTTCTTCCAACTCAAGGGAGCCTCAGTTCTGCTCTTAAGCCTTTTAATGGAGTAGATCAGTTCCCCCTCCCCCCCCCCCAGAATATTATCTCCTTTAATAGAGTCAATTGACTGTAAATGTTAGCCACATCCACACAGTACCTTCACAGCAATGCCTAGATTAATTAGCGTTTGACTGAGTAACTAGCCAGTAGTGCTTATAGCCAGGTTGACACATAAAACTGACCCGTACACATGCTTATGCTGTACCGTTTACTATTTCCTTACTTTAAATGTGTTTTTGTTATTTAAGATGTATTTATTTCAGCAATGTATAATTTGATTCAGCTTTAAAAAAAATCTAATCTGACAATCTCTACCTTTTAATTGGAATCTTTAAACCCATTGTAATGTGACAATTCATATTGTTATGTTTAAGAGTATCATCGCACTGTTTTCTATTTCCCTCTTATTTTTTGTTCCTTTTTTATCTATTTTGTTTTCTTCAGTCGATTAAATCAATTGAATATAACTTAAGATTCCATTAATCTTGCTGTTTATTAAGTACAAGTCTGTGTACTTTTATTTTCCTGGTTGCTTTAGGCTTATGATGTATATCATTAATTTAGTGCCGTCTGCCTGTAAGTAATATTCTACCCTTTCACATAAGCGCTAAGCATGTTACGTGGTATGTTTCCATTTCTCCTCCCTTGACCTTTGTGCTAGTCTTGACATCCATTTTAGTTTTTGTATGTATCACAAATCTCACACTACATTGTTACTATTTTTATTAGCTGATATCTTTTAGCAGGACATAAATAATAAGCAGATCTCATGTATTTACCCATGTAATTACCATATCCAGCAGTGTTGATTTCTCATGGAGACCCACATCCATCCGCAGTTGTTTTCAATGGCCTGGAGGATTTTATTTATTTCTTTTGGTGTGACTCTGCTATTGGAAATACTTCATCTTTCTAATTTCTGAAAAGAGTCTTTCTTTTTCTTCATTTCTGAGCTACTTTGTTTACTAGATATAGAAATCTAGGTTGATAGTTTTTCTGTTCTTTATACATTTTTCCAGTGTGGCCTGCCCCTTGTCTTCTAACTTGAATTGCTTCCAGTGTGCAGCCTTCTGTCACCTCTTTGTTCCTTGGTATAGTAGGTGTCTTTCTTTCCGAGGATCCTTCTAAGAGTCTCTCTTTATCACTGTTTGTGAGGAACATACATGGGAGTCACCTCCATGTAGTTTTTTCTTTGTGATTCTTGCCCTTGGAGTTTGTCTTTGAGTTTATTGGATCTGTGGACACTCCGTGCTCTTTGAATTCGGAAAGTTGTTCAGCTTTATTTATTTAAATAACTTTAACCCCCTTCTCCTTTAGAGATTCCACTTAAAAGCACGGGAGCCTGACAGTTTCTCACAGCTTTTTGTTGATCTCTTCACAGAAAAAGTCTTCTGTGTGTTTATTTTGGAGTTTCTATTGTTTCATCTTCACACTTCACTATTCTTTTCTTTTGCAACATCAAATCGACCAAGAAGCGTACCCTGTGTAGTTTTTCATCTCACTTATTCTTCGGTTTTGACTTCCTGATAACTTAAACACTTTTTATATCTTCCATGTCTTAAGTTTTGAACTTACGGAATATTGTTATATTAATTGTTTTAATGGTCTCTTCTACTAGTTCTTACATGTTTGTTCACAGTAGCTTGCAATTCATTTATTTGTCTTTTTATTATGAATCATACTTTTTTGCCTCAGGTACCAGTTAACTTTTTACTGAATGCTATATACATTATGCGTGTTTTGTTGTTTGTTGTTGACTATTTTTGTATTTCTGTGTTTTTATATTAGTGACTTTTGTTCTGGGACACACTGATAAGTTGTTGGGAGACAGTTTGACCACTTCTGATCTTGCTTTTAAGGTTTATTAGGCTGAACCAGAGTTTAGTCTAGGCTGATTATTCCCTACTATTGTGAGAATTTTCTGTTGACTGTGACCATATGCCTATCATTCTTGAGGGTTTCCATACTAACTAAATATAGTAATATACACTAAAACCACCCTGTATGAGCACTGGGTACTGTTACATTATAGTATGGCAATAGAACCTAAAAGCTCATGTCCTAAGAAAACAGTGGAAAGCTATGTGTTTTATGACTAGCCTCAGAAATCACCTCGCTTCACTTTTGCCATACTCACAAAGGTCTACACAATTTCATAAGGAGGTAACACAGACTCTACTGCTCAACAAAGTCACAATTGAAGAATGTGTAGGATGGGATACATTGTGTTTGTCATCTCTGGAAAAGTCCTTTGTATTTCCATATACATTTTAGAGTCAGCTGGTCAATTCCATTTGCAGTAAGCCTGATAGAATTATGATTTAGACAGAATGTGGCTTTGTATTCATGAGCTATTTCATTTTTTTCATCATTATTGTGGGATAATTGACAACATTCTACATAAGATGTACAACTTGACATTTTTTTTATATGCATACATTGTGAAATAATCACCACAATCAAGCTAATTAACATAATCCATCACCTCCCATACCTCATATAGGTACCATTTGTGTATGTGTGCATGGTGAGATCACTTAATATCTACCCCATTCGTGAATTTCAAGTATGCCGTACAATATTATTAATTATAGTTACATCGCTATGTTTTGAGCTCTAGAACTTAATTCATCCTGCATAACTGAAACTATAATATCTCCTTATTTCTCCTTCCTACCAGCCCTTGGCAACCCACTATCCTACTCTCTGCTCCTTTGAGTTTGACTGTTTTAGATTCTGCATGTGAGAGAGACCAAGCAGTATTTGTCTTCCTGTGTTTGGTTTATTTCACTTAGCGTAATGTCTCCCAGGTTCATCCATGTTGACACAAATGGCAAAATTTCCTTCTTTTTTAAGACTGAATAATATTCCATTGTATATATAAATTGTATGTTCTTTACTCTTTTATTTGTTGATGGGCATTTAGGTTATTTCCATATTTTGATTATTTGTAAACCATGTGTCTGATAAGGGGTTAATCTCCAAAATATATAAGGAACTCCTACAACTCAATAGCATAAAAACAAATAATCCAATTAAAACACAGGCAAATGACCTGAATAGATATTTCTCAGAAGAAGACATACAAATGGCCAACAGGTGTATGAAAAGGTACTCAAAATCACTAATCACCAGGGAAGTGAAAATCAAAACCACAATGAGATCTCATCACGTTATTATCAATAAGACAAAGAGACCTTAGGTAACAAGTGTTGGCGAGCATATGGAGGAAAGAGAACCCTTGTACACTGTTGGTGGGAATGCAAACTGCTGTAGCTATTATGGAAAACAGCATGGAGGTGTCTTTCTTTGGCTTCTGGAAGTACTCTCATGAGTATTCTGTCATTTTCAGTGAGAATGTCTTACACATTTTTGACTCTATTTTAAATTGGATGTTTTCTATTGAATTTTCAATTGCTGACTGTTAAAATACAAATACTAATTTGTATGTGCGATTTATTTCCTATGACCTACGAAACGTAGTTATATTTGTAGACCCCTCAGGTTTGTTATGTAAATAATCATATGGGTTAGCAAATAAAGTATCACTTATTCCTTTCAATCTTTGTGCCCCCTATTTCTTCTTTGCTGTTGCAGGGGCCTTAAGTAAATATTTAATATAAATTATGAGAAAAAATATGCTTATCTTTTTTCTAATCTTAAGGGGAAAACATGCCATATTTCACCTTGAAGTATAATGCTAGCTGTGTTTGTTTTTATACGTCCTTTATCGGACCAAGAAATTCCTATTTATTCTTAGTTTATGAGCTATTTTATTACGGATGAGAGTTGGATTTTGTCTACTGCTTTTCTGCATTTATTAAACTAAAACAAAATTATACTTAATCTTTAAAAATATTTATTGAGCCTTACATTCTTTGGACAGACTCCACATCATCATTATATATTGTCAGATTTAACATGCTCATATTTTAAGGAATCACGGTGTTATTTATATTATGCATTTTATTATAATTTCTTTCTCAGTTTTAGGATCATGAATATTCCAGCCATGAAAAAACAAGTTGGCGATGTTCTTTCTTGTGCTGTATTTAAAAAAATCCATGTATGGGTATTATGTATATGTGTATGAGACATATTTTCATGTGTATATATGTAATAATAGTATTTTTTCCCTTAAGTATTTTATTGAATTCACCAAGGAAACCATTTGGGCTAGGAGCTTTATTTGTGGGAAAATATTTCTTTAATCAACTTTATGAAAGTGTCATTAATGCACACGTTTTAATTTTAAATGCAGACATACTAATTATACAGTCCAGTGAGTTCTGGTAAGTGTTTTCATCCATTTAACCAGTGCCACTCGGAGGATACAGAAAGTTCTGTTGCCCCAAATTGTTCCCTTAATGCCACTTCATAACCACTCACACCTACTTGTTAAAGATAACTATTTATCCATTCAACTTTTCATAGGCATTTGGGTTGTTTCTAGTTTTGGTTATTGTGAATAAAACTTGTAAGCACATCTCTGTGTGAGTTTTTGTGTGGAGCTACATTTTCATCTCTCTTGGGTGAACATGTAAGAGTTAAGGTGTAGGGGGATATGGTGAGGTACGTTTAACCCATTAAGCAACTCCCAAAGTTTAAAGAGTATTGGTTGGATGATTTTCACACCCGCCAGCAATGTATGAGATTTCTGCTTGTTTCATATTCTTGCTGTCTTGATATTGTCCATTTTAAAAATTTTAACCGTCTCAACCAGAGTATAGTACTCTGCCATTTGTAGTACAATATACGGTTACCATACAGCTGATACCAAGTACCTTCTCGTGTTCCGTTTGAGCACGCAGACATATTCTTTTGTGAGTTGTTGTTCAAATATTTTCCTCTACCCTTTTGTCAAGTTATTTTTCTAGTGAACATTGGCATATGAAGGTTTATTCATATATTCTGGAAATACGTCCATGTGTTTTCTCTTTGGACTTTCTTACCGGTGTCTTTCAAATACCAGAAGTTTTAATTTTGACAAAACTAAGTTTCTCAGTATTTTTCTTATTGGCCCAAAGATAATTGTGTTCAAGAAGTTTCTGCTTACCCCAATTTCATGAAGAGTTTTTCCTATTTTCTTGTAGAAGTATTGACTTCATATAGTGTGGCCTTGCCAAACACTGCTACTGTGCTAAGAGTTTGTTTTTTATTTTTGAGGACTTTTTTCATACCTGATCATGTCACATGGGAATAAAGACACTTTCACTTTTTATTTACAGTTCCCCCCCCCCCCCCCCGTTTGTATTGCCCCGTTAGTCTGGCTGGCATGTTTGGAAAAGCGCACAACACAAGTGGAGAGAGTTGGCATCTTTTTCCTGTTCCCTTGTCACAGTCCACAGGCTTTCCCAGTTCAGTGGGATACTAGTTAGAGGTTTTTCAGAGGTGCCATGGCTGGATGAAGGAAATTCTCTTCCATTCCCTGTTTATTTCAATTTTGATTATGAATGAGATTGAATTTTGTCACGATTTTTATACACACTGTTGAGATAATCATATGGTTTTTATCTGTTATCATATTTTATGATGAATCGATGGATACATAGATGTTGAACTGACCTTGCATAAGCTCACCTAATGTAAACTATGTGTTCATCATTTACCATTTCTGGTTATCTCTGGGTTTTATATGCTTACTGTTACGGATATTTGTATCTATATTCATGAGGGACTTTGGTCTGTAGTTTTGTAAATACTCGTAAAAGTTTAGTAGTAGGGCACTGCAGGTTTTAGAAATGAGTTGCAATCATTTCCTCTTCTTGCTTTGTCTAAATAGTTTGTAAATTTTATGTCATTTTCTCTTCAAATGTTTAATTCTTCATTGCAGCTATCTGTACCCGGAGGTTTATTTTTATTTGTTTGGTTTTGCTTGCGGGGGGGGGGGGGCAGAGAATTATTATGGCTGTTTGGAAACAGATCTTTTTCTTATAATGGTATAATGGTGTATTTCAAACATCTAGAAGCCTATAAAATGATACTGCAAACAAGTACGCACATGTATCATTGCAACAAGTAAACAAGTAAATCTATTCAAAACAGGTTTTATATTGTCGCTTATTTCATATTCTAAGATTTGAAGCAATTTAAATATGAAACAGCTGAATCCTCCTATAAACGAGGCCTCCATAGTCCATCGTCTTTCCTTTCTGCCTTGATATATCTGTTCTCAGAATCTGGTATTTTTTTATCCCACTTCAGGATGTTTTACTTTTCACTTTATTTATTGAGGTAATCAGTAACCATAGATACTATTGGTTTGCATAGTAATCACGAAATACACGTTGTCTTACCTTAACCTCTGTGACTTGTTTTGTTTGGGCTCAACATTGACTTAGAATTAACTTCTCATTTTGAAATCATACAATTTAATAACTTGGACATGCATGCATCCATGAAACTATCACTACAGTCCAGAAAAAGGTTTTCGCCATAACCCTGAATTCTGCTTCTGCCTTTTTGTAATTGAGACTGCTTCAACATTCATTCCAAAACAAACACTGATATGCCTTGTGTCACTGTGTATTAATTAGCATGCATTTGTATAGCTTTCTGTAAATGGAATCGTGCAGTATATAATGTTTGTCAGAATACTTTTCACTCAGCATAACGATTTTGAGATTCATCAGTAGTATTGCATGTCTTAATGGTTTGTTCTTTATTGCTGAGTAGTATCCCTTGTATGGATATACCACATTTTGTTTATCCATTCACCTGATGATGGACATTTGGGTTGTTTCCAGTTTTAGGCCATTAAAAATAAAGCTGCTATGAAAATTCCTGTACAAGTCTTTGTGTGGACATATGTTTTCAGTTCTCCTGGGAAAATACATATGACTGCGATTGCTGGGTCATGGTAAGTGTATGTTTAACTTTATAAAAAAAAAAAAAAAAAAAGCCAAATTATTTTTTTAAGTGGCTCTACAATTTCATGTTCTACCAGCAAAGTTGGGGAGTTCCAGTTATTCTAAATCCTTCCAAAGCAGAGTATGGTTACTCTTTTTAATTTTAGCAATTCCAGTATGGGTGTGTGCGTGTGCATGTGCGTGTGTGTGTGTGTGTGTGTGTGTGTAGTGGTATCGCATTGTGGTTTTAATTTTCAGATTCCTTTTAAAAAGATACTTTCAAGTTCCCATTGGATATTGGTATTTTGTTTGTACAGTGTCTGCTCAAATATTACCTTTCCCATTTTTTAAGCTGGCTCTTGTCTTACTGAGTTGTAAGAGTTCTTAATACAGTATAGACGAAAGTCATGTTCCAATATACAGGTTTTCTCCGCTATCTGAAACTTCACTTTATGCCACTTGGTTTTTAGTAACGACCTACCTTAGAAACCGTTTTCACTAACTGAAGAAACTTGAGGGGATTTCCACTTCTAAGAAGTGGTAGTTGCTTCTTTGCTTGACACCATTTATGGCATTCCAGAATGTTTCATAGGAATGCCCTGCTTTCAGATAGAGGGGAACCTGTATGTGCCACAAATGTGTCGTCCCAGACTGGCCTGCATTTCCGTTTTCAAAGAAAAATGTTGAAGTCCAACTAACTCATTTTTATCATATGGCTCATGTGTCTTAATAAACCTTTTCATATTCAAAGACCATGAAGATTTTCTCCTATGCTTTTTGTTTTGTACTTTGGGTTGTACATCTAGGTCCATGGTCCATTTTGAGTTCATTTTTGTGTTTAGTATGAGGTAAGGGTTGATGATCATTCATCCCATCCTGGTGATCCAGCACCATTTACTGAAGACTTTTCTTCCTCTATTAAAATGTCCTTGGCACCTCTATCAAAATTCAACTGACAATGCTCGTATTGGCTCGGTTTTGCTCCGCTCATCCACACATCTATTATTTCACCAATACCAAAGTGTCGGTGGCTGTACTTTCATAGTAACTATTGTATTACATTTTAAACATTTCTTTGGTTATTCTGTTTTGTGAATTACTGTGTACATTTTAGAATTAGGATGCCAGTTTCTGCAAACAAGCCTGCTGTAGTCTGAATAGATTGTATTTATTCTGGAGACAAAACTGATAATAATTAATCATCTCAAACATACTCAGTCTTCCTGACAGTGAACACGGTTATTCTCCATCTGTGTAAATTATTTTAAATTTGTCTCAAGGATGTTTTGTAGTTTTCAGTTCTTTCTCAGATTTATTCTTAAGGATGTTAAAGGGTTTTCTTGCTCTACTGTAAATGGAATTTTTTTTAATTACTTATTTTCCAGTTAGCTTATAAGAGTGCAGTTGATTTTTTTTAAGAGGATATTAAGGCATTTACTGATTACACATGATATATGATGCACAGGCTTCATTCCCATTTATAATTTTATCTGATACCATCATTCAGTTCAGATATATGACATAGGATATGCCAAAAACAACCAAGTAAATTCTGTGACTGCGCTTGGGTGATCCTTTTAATAGTGAACTTCAGGTCACAATAGTAAATGTCAGCTCACCTGTACCAAAGTTTCTGGAGACCATGGCTTCTGTGCCTGAGCAGGTGGTAAATAAATTTTGAATGGAACCTGGAATGACCTTGAAGGAATTCTAACTTCACATTGTTGGAATAGTATACCAAAATGGCTTCAGAGTAGACTAAGTTTATACAGCACATTTTTTTTTTTAATTTTTTTTTCAACGTTTATTTATTTTTGGGACCGAGAGACAGAGCATGAACAGGGGAGGGGCAGAGAGAGAGGGAGACACAGAATCGGAAACAGGCTCCAGGCTCTGAGCCATCAGCCCAGAGCCTGACGCAGGGCTCAAACTCACGGACCGCGAGATCATGACCTGGCTGAAGTCGGACGCTTAACCGACTGCGCCACCCAGGCGCCCCTATACAGCACATTTTTAAAAAGACACACTCATTCAGCATCATGATCAGACTATTACATTTAACAATGGACAACGTGGGTGCAAAAAAAAAAAAAAATCTACACTGAAACCCTCTGTTGGAATGCTTTACACCCTCCATAGAACAGAAACTAAAGGGGTGCCTCGGTGGCTCAGTTGGTTAAGCGTCCAACTTCATTCAGCTCAGGTCATGATCTCACGGTTCCTGAGTTCGAGCCCCGCATCAGTCTCTGTGCTGACAGCTCAGAGCCTGGAGCCTGCTCCGGATTCTGTCTCTCCTTCCTGCTCATGCTCTTTCTCTCTCTCTCTCTCTCAGAAATAAACATGAAAAAAAAATTTTTTTAAGAAACTAAAATAACCTGTTGTACAATTAGTTGCAAATACAGCCCTCGAGACTTTTGTCCATGCACGTGAGTATTGTCTAAAACATGTCTTCTTTGTAGCAGCTGGGCCCTGCCACCACGGTGCGTGACTGAGTTCACACATATCTTGTAACCTGTAACTTCCCTGTCGCTTCTGTCTCTCCTCTCCTGCTCAGCTTTATTTTCTGACATGAATTAAAATCTTCTGCCACTGTCATAGCTACAGTTCCTGCTGGAACCACCACAGCCACCTTGGCTTCGTGGTTTGGCACAGTACCGGCCTCGACCACCATAGGGGCCAGGGCCTCTGCCTCCAAAATTCCCTCATTTCTTGGGTCCACAATTAGAAGATTGATTGTTGTAGTTGACACCACTGTAGTTTCCCTCATCTCCAGAATTGCTTCCATCATCACCGTGTCCATTCACGCCATCCCCACTGCTTCCATATCCACCACCACCTGGACGGCCACCATGCTTACTGCAGTTTCCTCTGTGACCACCACCAAAGTTTCCAGAGCCACATCCATCTGGCATCTTTTACTTAGATAGGACTTTCCTTTACTTCACAGTTGTGGCCATTCACATCGAATGATAAGCTTGTCTCCTGAACCGTGAGATCACGACCTGAGCCAACTAAGCCCCCCAGGCACTCCACAGCATGCTTTTCCTGAAGTCAGAGTCATCTAATGTTAACAAAAGCAAAGCCTCTCTTCTTGCCACTGCCTCAGGCAGTCAGGATTTCAGTCACTTCAGTTTCCCCTTACTGTTCCACATACTCTCTTAGATGACATTCTTCAGTGTCTTCTTTAATGGCACCAACAAACTCTTTTTCACAGTGAAGTGGGGCCCGGATCTTTGAGAATCTCCTCTTGAGACAGCCTCTCCCATCCACCTTGTGTGGCCTTGCCTTCATGGCTGCACCCACCTCCTCCGCAGTGGCCAACATGACAGATGAAAGCTGTGGAACACTTGGTGTTTGGATCTCTCGTTACTGCTCCATTCGTGAACGTGCCCCAGCCTCACAGTGACCCCTCAGCCTCCCCTCGGCTGGTTCAAGTATGAAACCTCTGATGAAGAGCTTCACTGCCCTTTGATATCTTAGACTTTGACTTAGACGTGATGGCGGTCGGAGGGGAGACTCTAAGGATGCTTACTCAGTGGTGCCCACAGGTGCAGTGGATTTGTAAATTCTTACCTGGGTCATGTGACCCTATTTAATTCACTGATTGGATCTCGTAATTATGTATGCTGTGTGTAGTTTTACATGAGTAAACCTATCCTCTGCAAGTAACATCAGTTTTACTTCTTATGATTATACCTTTTTTTTTTTTTACTAGCTTTATTACAGTCACTAGATCCTCCAATACAGTGTGGAATAGAAATAAAAACGGGTTTTTTCCAATATTAGAGATAAATAACTTTTTACTTTTAAGTATGATATTAGCAGTTGGATTTTCTTAGATGCTTGTTGTCAGTTTGAAGCAGTCCCCCACCATTCTTAGTTTGCTGAAGTCTTGATCGTGAGTCGTTAGTGAATTTTGTCCTATATTTTATCTGCAGCCTTTGAAATAATCATGGTTTTTTTCCTTTCTTACGCGAGTATAGCAATTTGCATTGATTGATCTCCTAATGTTGAAACAACCTTGCATTTCCAGTGTCCCTTTCGATGTATTCTTTATCCCATTGGTCTATTAATAGGGTGTTAATTTCCACATATGTGTGTGCGAACTTTCCACTTTTCTTCATGTTACAGATTTCTGGCCTCATTCTGTTGCGATTGTAATAAGATGATTTGTACGCCAGTCTTTTAAGGTCTGTGTTATGGCCTAAAATATTCTCTATGCTAGAAAATATTCCATGTGCACTTGAGAAAAATGGGTATCTATCACTGTGAGTGGAGTGTTTTTGTATATCCATTAGGTTTAATTGGCTTATTGTGCTATAAGCCCTCTGCTGATCTTCTGTCTAAAAACTCTCTCCATTATTTGAAGTGAGGTAATGAAATCTCTAATTATTAAACCGTAGAGCTGTCAGCTTCTCCCTTAATTCTTTGTTTGCTTTGTATATTTTGTGTGCCTATTGTTTGTCGTATATATTTTTATAATTGTTATATCTTGGAGAATTGACCCTTTTATAAGTATATAGTTTCCTTCTTTTTCTCTTTTAACAGGTTTTGAGTCTTCTGTTTAGTGTGATACTAGTATAGCCATGCAGCTCTCTTCTCATTACTATTTTCATGGAATATCTTTTTCCATCCTTTTACTTTCAACCTGTTTGTTTCTTTTGATCTAAAGTGAGTCTTCTCCAGATCGCATAAAGTTATATCATGTTTTATTTATTCATTCTGTCAATCTCAGTCTTCTGATAGTGGAATATAATCCATTTACATTGAAAGTAATTACTGACAGGAAAAGATTTATTTCTGCCATATTACTTACTGTTTCCAGTATGTTGATTGTTTTCCAGAGTTCTTTCAACGTTAACTCTGAGAGTTTTTGTTTGATTTTTTTTCAGGTCTTTTTGGTTGGGACAACCTTTTGGGGCTACCTGTATTTTTGCTGATGTCACTGTATTCATTTTTTGAAACTTTTGTGTCTCTTTATTCTATAGAATGGGCAGTTCCTGTTGGTATGTCTTCGTATTTACTGACATATTCTACTTTTGTTGTTATTTTGCTGTTAAACATATCCAGGTTTGTTTTGTTTTGTTTTGTTTTGTTGTTAGTATTTCAGTTTGGGGATCTAGAATTTTCTTTTATATGCTTTAGAGCTTCCATTTCTTTGATGCAGTTTTCCAGTCTGCTCACTTATTATGACAGTGTATTCCTTTATGTCCGTGAATACATGTGTGCTAGTTGCTTTGAAGTCTTCATGTCTGATAACCACATCTGTGTTATTTTGGATCTGTTTCTACTGATCTTTTTCCTCTTGACGATGAGTCACAGTTTTCCAGGTCTTTGAAAATCTAATAATGTTTATGATACACTAAACTTGATGGATAGTGCTGTATAGAGTCTTCTGATTTATTTTTCTTCTGAAGATTGTTGATTTGTGTTTAAGCGATATGCCAGATTCAAAATCTAAACTCTCTCCCCCTCCGACTCTTGCTTTTGCTGAGCGTGCAATATCATGGATACATGTGAAGGTCATACATTAGCCAGTTATCTGGGTGGAGTTTACATGCAGATTTTAGAGCCCCTGACGCTGTTCACTGAATTTCTCCTGTTACTTTCCATGTCTTCTAGTGGCCTAAAAGCCTGTCCTTTTACTTTTTGAAACCAGTTAAGACTGGACTGCTGCTTCAGTTTTATCTACCCGTGGGCCTCATGGACTGACAACTGCCCGCCGCAGAAATCTAGAACAGCTTTACGCGGTACAGTTCTCTTCTTTCAGGAGTTAGTGTTCCTTCGGTATCTGCCCGCCTTTGCCACCTCTTCAGGGCTGTCCAATAGTGTGCTGCTTTTTCCAGACTTTATCAACTCTTACTGCAGATGTGTGAATGTAGTACAGTCTAGATTTGGAATTCTAACCACCTGTTTTTTTTTAACATTGTGGACATTGTTTTTGGTGCATGTTTTTTGTTTGTCTAACATAGTCTAAGTCTCATTGCTTATTTTCTCGATATCTTTTTCACAGTCATGATAAAATTATTTTTCTAATAATTTATTTCATTAATGTCAAAGTTTTTTCTTTACCCTCAGATCTAAAAATAAGGGTACATGCCTGATACATGTCTTTTAAAGGGTTCTCTCTTGTGTTGTACCGATCTGCTGTAATTCCTATTAAACGTCTTGATGTCTAGAGAGGACAAACCACTTGATTTATTCTTTATAAATGCTACCAGTTTTAAATTGTCAAGTTAAATAAAATAAAATTGTGGTTGAGGTTTTGAGTTACAGCTGATATAAATTAATTTGGTTAATATTTATATTTTTGCTTTAGTAGCATAAGATAGGATTTTTAAAAATCCAGCCTGGGAATCTCTCTAATGGTAACCTGTTTTAACTGATTCACATTTTGTAGACTGTGTTTGTGAGATTCGTCCATATTTTTTGTGGTTATAACACTACTTAAAATTTTTTTATTTCCATATAATATTCTATTATGTGAATATAAAAAGGTGTATATATCTGTTTTATTGTTTAAAATGGGTTCATACTTCTGAGTTTTCTTGCCATGAAGAACAATGTGGTTATGAATAGCTTTGTGTATATAGCCTAGTATCCAAGATTCTTCAAAGTGTTTACCTAATACTGGATCAATAGATATGTAATTCGTTAAAATATATCTGTGTCTTTTCCAAATTTGGTGTGTTAATTAACACTTTTACAACAGCAGTGTGGGACAATTCCTGTGTGCAGTTCTTGGCTTAATCACGCTTTAAATATTTGCAATCTGATGACCCTTATGTCTTGTGTCACATTTTTTTTAAAATTGTGGTAGAATATACATGAAATAATTTAATCTTTTAAGCATATTTAAATGTACAATTTAGTGGCACTAGGTACGTTTACATTGTTGTATAACTGTCAGCACCATCCATCTTTAGACTTTTTTAATCTTCTTCATCTGAAATTGTGTACCTATTAAATGATAAATCCCCATTCCCTTCTTCCTTTAGTCCCTGACAGTCACCATTCTGCTTTCTGTCTCTATAAATTTGTCTACAATGGGTACCTCGTATAAATGGGATTATACAAGTATTTGTCCTTTTGTGATTGGCATGTTTCACTTAGCTTCTGTGTTGTAGCATATGTCAGAATTTCCTTTCTCTTTAAGACTGAACAGGATTCCATGGTACGATGGACCACATTCCCATTCCCTAAAATGTGTGGTAGGTGACCAGGACACAACCCCATCCCCTTCCACGTTACTTTTCATGGTTTCACGTTCCCACGTTGGTTCACGTTAGTTCACCTAACACTTATGTACCACATCTTTTTTTTTTTTTTATTTAATTCTACAATTTTTTAATTTCAGCATAGCAGACACACAATGTGACATTAGTTTCAGCTGTACAACATAGTGGTTCTGCAAGTTTATGCACTATGCTGTGTTTACCACGAGTGTAGCTACCGTCTGTCCCTTCACAAAGCTATCACAGTATCATTGACTGTATTCCCTGTGCTGTGCCTTTTGTTCCCATGACTTACACCACATCTTCTGTATCCATATGTATGTAACCACATTTTCTTTATCCACTCATCTGTCAATGGAAATTTGGGTTGTTTCCACCTCTAGGCTCTTGTGAATAATGCTGTAGTGAACCATGCATGTACAGATAACTCTTTGAGATCCTGCTTTGAGTTCTTTTGGATACGTTAGTTAGTTCTATGTTAGTTTGGGCTTCCGTAATGAAATCCCATAGACTGGATGGCTTAAACGGTACATTCCCTCCCCCCCCCCACACACACACAATTTTCGAGTCTAGAAGTCCAAATGTAACCTTTTGGCTGATTCCATTTCTGGTGAGTGCTTTCTTGGTGGCTTGCAGATGGCATAACATGCCACCTTCTCATTATGTCATGTGTGCAGAAAGAGCGAGCAAGCACTCTGCTGTCTCTTCTTATAAGGACACTAACTGTCAGATCAGGGTCCCACTCTTGCGACCTCATTTAAGCTTAATTACTTCCTTAGAGGCCCCATCTCTAAATAGAGCCACACTGGGAGTTGGGTCTCAACATATACGTTTCAAGAGAGGCACACACCTTCATTCCACGTACTTATACCCAGAAGTGGAATCACTGGATCATTGGTTTTTAATTTTTGGAGGAACTACCATATTGTTTTACACAGAGACTACACCATTTTACATTCCCACCAACAAAGCACAAGGCTTACAGTTTCTCTACCTCTTGGCCAACATTTGTTATTTTACCTTTTTGTTTTGTCTAATAACTCGCCATCCTCATGTGTGTGAAGTGGTGTGTCATTGTGGTGTTAATTTGCATTTCCTTGGTGGTTAGTGATGTTGAGCATCTTTTCATGTATTCGTTAGTTATTTGTGTGTCTTGTTGGGAGAGATGGCTCCTCAAAGCTTTTGCCCATTTTTTAATTGGGTTAATTTTTGTGGTTGAGTTATAGGAGTTCTTTGTTTTTATTATTGGGGTATTAACCTCCTTGTCTGATACATACTTTGCAAATAATTTATCTGTTTTTCTTTTGTACATACTTGCTTTTGGTGTTATATAAACAAATCATTGAAAAACGTAATGTCATGAAGCTTTTTTCCTGCGTGTTCTTCCAAGAGGTTTACAGTTTCATCTCTTCTTTTTAGATCTTTGATCTTTTTAAGCTAAGTTTTATGTAAGGTGTAAGGTCAGAGTCCAGCCTCCTTCATTTGCATGTGGATATGGGCTTACCTGCTACCCTTGGTTGAAATGACTGTTCTTTCCTCATTTGAATGATCTTGGTACCTTTGTCCAAATCATTTGAGAGTTTTTTTCTTGGCCCTCTACTTTATTGTCTCTCGCTCTGTCTTTTATGCCAGGACCACACCATTTTTATTATCGTAGGATTAAAATCCGCAAGTGTGAGATTTCCAACTTTGTTCTTCTTTTTTTCAAAATCGTTTTGGCTATTCTTGCTCCCTTGAGGTTTCAGTGAATTTTTAGGATGGATTTTTCTTTTTCTGAAAACATTGTCACTGGGAGTTCAATAGAATTTGCATAGAATCCATGAGTGGTTTGCAGTAGTATTGACAGCTTAACAATAGTAAATGTTCCCGCCCATGAACAGGGGGTGTCTTGTCATTTATTTGTGTCTTTTTTGATTTCTTTAAGTAATTTTTAGTAGTTTTTGGTATACAAGCATTATGCTTTGTCAGTTCAGTTTATTCCTAAATATTTTATTTTTATTGTGAACAGGACTGTTTTCTTTATTTCCTTTTTGGATTGTTCATTGTTAGAAACACAACTGATTTTTGCATGTCAATTTTGTCTCTCATAACTTGGGTGAATTTGTTTATCAGGTAAATTGGGGGGGGGAGTTGGTGGATTCTTTAGATTTTTTTTTTGCATATAAGATCTTACTGTCTGTTGACAGGCTAACATTACTTCCCCTTTCCAATTTGAATTTGCTTTTTTTTTTTTTTTTTTTTTTTGCCTTCCTGCTCTGGGTAAGACTTCCAATATTGTATTAAAAGAAGGAGAGATAGTAGTCCTTCTTATCTTTTTCCTGATCTTAGGGGAAAAGCTCACAGTCTTTTATGATTATGATATTGGCTGTGGGTTTTCATGAAGGCCCTTTATCAGGTTGAGGAAAATCCATTTTATTCCTCTTTTTTTTTTTTTAAACATTACATAAGTATCTATTCTACCCACCGCTAAACGTGGTTCTACTCTACTATTTACCACCACCCTCTCATGATGTGAGAGGGAATTACGAGAACACAACACAGTTTTAGCTTTTAAGGAATGTATCCTCTAATTGGGTATAAATCTAAACATATGAAAATATAAGTAACAATGACTGAACGTGGTTAGGGCCAGACAGATGATACAGACTTGCTCCCAGTGCTCAGGAATGGAAAGAACACAAGACTGAGTTCTGTGCATATGATACTGAGTGTTGACTGTGTTTCAGGCACAGTCACAGAAATACACATTTTATTGATTTCTTCATGATAATAGCTGAAGCTTTGCTGAAAGTCTGGCCACTGTTTTCTTAAGCATCATACATCCCTTTGATGTAGGAAGTATCCTAATTTTGTAATCAGGGAATTTGAATCCTGGCAATCTTAGGGTACTTGCATGCGTTCATAAAGATATTAAGTGAAAAATTCGAATTTGAAACCAAATTTGACTCACCGCAGAACTCCTTTTTATTTGGCAACTTTGCCTTCTGTTCCTTCACGTATGTTCCTGTGGCATCTGTCTTCCCTGTTGAGGTAGAATGGACAAAACTGTAAGATGCTCACGGTGTACCCTGTGATGGTTTGGTATGCATTTGAGAGGATTTCCCCCATCTAGTTAACTGGCACCCCCATCACCTCACATAGTTCTCTTTTATTTTATTTTATTTTATTTAGTTTTGGGGAGAGCATTTAAGTCCTACTTTCTTAGGATCAAACCTTCAGCTAGAAGATAAAGTCTAAGGATAAAGTCTAAGGATCTAACATATCACATAGTAACTATGGCTGATAACACTCCACTACATAATTGAAATTTGCTTAGAGTTTTCACCATAGCGTGATGGTGGATTTTGCCAAATGCTTTGTGTGCATCAGTTGAGATGATTGTATGGGGTTTTCCCCTTATCAGTCTGTTAATGTGATGTATTGCATTGGTTTTCACATATTGAACTGTCATTACATTTTAGGAGTAAGTCCTAAGTGACCATGACATATAATATAATCCTTTTAATATGCTGTTAAATTTGGTTTAGTATTTTGTTGAGGACTTCCATCCGTATTCATAAGGCATATTGGCCTTTCGTTTGTTCTCACGTACCATCTTTGGCTTTAGCGAGATGGCAATTCTGGCCTTACAGAATGAGTTTAGATGTTGTTCCTCGTCTTCAGTTTTCTGGAAGCGTTTGAGAAAGATTGGGGTTCATGTTGTGTTTTTTTTGTTTTTTTTTTTTAGAATTTGGTAGAATTCACCTGTGAAGGCATGGGGACTTGGCCTCTAATTTGCTTGGAGATTTTTGTTTTCTTATGTTTTGTTGTATTTTTTATTTTTTAATTCTGGTTAAAAAGCACATAACATAAAATCAACTACTTTAGCCATTTTTAAGTATACAGTTCAGTGGTCTTAACTTTACATCGTTGTGCAACAGATGTCTAGAACTTTTTCATCAGCTGGAAGTGCATACCTTTTGAACAACTTCTATTTCTTCCTCCCCTCGGCTCCTGGAAACCACAGCTCTTTTGATATTTTTAAATACTTCTTGGGGCACCCGGGCGGCTCAGTTGGTTAAGCGTCTGACTCTTGAGCTCAGCTCAGGTCACGATCTCACAGTTGGTGAGTTCAAGCCCCACATCGGGCTCTGTGCTGACAGCGTGGAGACTGCTTGGGATTCTGTCTCTCCCTCTCTGTGCCCCTTCCCAGCTTGTGCGTGCTCTCTCTCTCTCTCTCTCTCTCTCTCAATAAATAATTAAACTTAAAAAAAATACTTCTTGTACGTGGGATTATGCACTGCCTTTTTGTAACTGGCTTCATTTCACTTAGCAGAGTATTCTCAGGATTCATCCATATTGTAGCACATCACAGGATTTATGTTTTTTAAGCTGAGTAATATTCCAGTATGTGTGTATGCCACATTTTCTTTCTCCATCTAGCCAATGAGGGACGCGTAGATTGTGTTCACCTCTTGGCTGTGGTAATAACTGCAGTGAACAAAGGCGTAGGACATCCCCTCCCATCGCAGCGGCGACTTCTCACATTCCCACCGATGGTACTAGGCCTCCAGTGGCTTTGCATCTTTGCCACCACTTGTCCTTTTCTTCTTCTTCTTCTCCTCCTCCTCCCTGTTGTTGTTGTTGTTGTTGTTGTTGTTGTTGTTGTTGTTGTTTTGATAGTGTCCATTCTGATGGGTATGAATGAAGTGATACCATGTTCTTGTTTTGACTGGCATTTCTCTAACAGTTATTGAAAAGATTGAACACTTTTCCATGTTTGGTCCTATGTGCTTTCTTCTGATTCTTCTGTATACTTGGCTGCATTTATTTATTTATTTATTTATTTATTTAACTTTTCTTTCTTTCTTTCTTTCTTTCTTTCTTTCTTTCTTTCTTTCTTCCCTTTCTTATTATACCTTTCTATTTTTAAACATCTTCATTTCCCTAAGAGTCTGCACCCTGCTCCTCCTGTGGCCCTTGGGTGTTCTCTGTGTAGTCCTCAGTCACCAGTCTCTTGTCCCAGGTGTCTGTGGGTCTGTAATCACTTTGTG
The DNA here is from genome assembly GCF_028749965.1 of Puma concolor. NCBI lineage: Eukaryota > Metazoa > Chordata > Mammalia > Carnivora > Felidae > Puma > Puma concolor. Next base: position 105,889,587 of record NC_141668.1, read on the forward strand.
GTTCTCAGAATGTGCCCAGGGCTGTTCCCGGCCAGAGATTTGCCCTACGTCTGAAACAAGCAGCGCTGAGACCAGTCCCTCGGGTGGCCGTCAGACAGGTGGCCAGTCCGGTCTGCCCTGCCCTCTGGTTTGTGGGCTGGAAGGGAGCACTGGCTGCTGCTCCCCTGGAGGCAGCCTGGCCTCCCCTGTGAGTCTGCGTGGGGGAGGAGCTCTGGGGCAAGGGTGAGCAGAAGTGCCACAAATTTTCCACCATGTTGAGCCTGCCTTCTTCTTGATGGGATGTTCATCTGGTTGCTGTTGGTCTCTGACTACTTTCCAAAGCTGCTACAAGGTTGTTTTAGCCAGTCTCTTGTTGTTTGTTTAGCATTTTCCTTGGGAGCCTGGGGGCCTGGAGCCGTCATCTTGCTGAAGTCACTTGAGCTGTCATCTTGCTGAAGTCACTCTCAGTATATTAGTTTGATGCTTATTCACATTTCCCAAATTATTTCTTTTGTTTGAATGAAGTAGGCTCCATGCCCAACCATGGGGCTCGAACTCACGACCCTGAGATCAAGGGTCAGATGCTATACTGACTGAACCAGCCAGGCACCCCACATTTCCCAAATTCTTAACTTTCTTTGAGTGCTTTTTTTTGGTGGCTCAGTCAAATTGACATGTATATTTTCTTTTTTTCCTATTTTTAAATTGGTTTTCTGTCCTTTCCTCATTGATTTATACAAATTCTTTGTATATTCTGAATAGTATTCTATTGGTTATTTATCTACAACTGTGCCCCCAGTTTTGTTATTTGGCTCATTACTTCTATGTTTTTTGTAATTAAGTTCTTAATTTTGATATCACATGTAGCATACGTTTTGTATTCTGGTTGGTTATTTCCCTTCTTAAGGAAGTATTCCCTGAAGGTTTTGTCCCCCACCTCTCATCTCTTTGCACTTTGGTACTGATTAATCACCAATGCTCCACCCCGCTTCGTGACACAATCAGGATCTCGTCAGGTCGCTCTCATGCCCGTAGCCAGGAAATACTCTGCTCAGTGAGACTAAAAGCTAGAAGACAATTTTGCTAATCTTCTCCTTTAAATGTAACTAGCATTTTTCCTGAATTCCACATAAAAGGGAACATGACATTTTAGGATAGACCTTAGGAGAGAGGGCTGCAGACAAGTTCTCCGAGGTATTACAGCACATACGGCATTATGAAGATCTGTTAATTCTGAGAACATTTATTAGAAGATCGTATGTATTCAAACTGGGGTTTAGACCGTTTCATGCCAGTGTCTGCTCTGCTGGTGACCCTGTGTGTAAAGTGTATGTAAAGACTGCCCGCAGATTCACTTTTCTCTGTTCCCTGTGTAATGACTTAACACTGATAACTTTTCTCCGCATGTCCATATTGTGCGTCAAGAAATATTAATATGCATTTTGGAAGAAAGTGTACTGTGATCACACATCTTTGGAAAAAATCGCATCATTACAGTTTTACCCTATACATCACCACTTTAAACACTGTTGTTATGACCACAGCAAAAATCGATTTCACTTGGTCTAACCGGTATTTTTTACATAAAAGATCAATTCAAACTTGAGGAAATCTGCTGAACCTAGAATGAAAAACACTTCATCTGAGTAACAGTTAAGATATTTCCCAGTTTGAAAGAATATTATTTGAAAGAAAGATACGAAGTTAAATAATGTAATATGACCCAGATCCAGACAGTGACCTGCATTACTGAATCATGGTGCTAGAAACAGAATCTTCTTTGATGGCCCATAACAGCCATGCCTTAGACATGCAATTTTTTAAAAAAAAATTTTAACGTTTATTTATTTTTGAAGGAGAGAGAGCACTTGAGGGGTAGAGGGACAGAGAGAGGGGGAGACACAGAATCCGAAGCAGGCTCCAGGCTCTGAGCTGTCAACACAGATCCCGACGTGGGGCTCAAACCCATGAGCTGCGAGATCACGATCTGAGCTGGTCGGACGCTCAGCTGACTGAGCCCCCCAGGCGCCTCACTTTAGATGTGCAGTTAACATCTTTGTGAATCCTTGGCTGACTACATTTGCAATAGGAAAAGGAGGAACAGGATAATCAAAGACCCCAGCCCAACGAGAGTCCTTGGCATCACATGACCTTCATGCCCCTGCCTCAAATGGACGTGCAAGGAAAAGCACCGGTCCCACCGAGGGCAGAGCATTTATTGAAGGCTTGCGGTGTTCTGGATGCTTCTTCATCTATGTCATGTGATTTCAGTCCTCACATCACAGCATAGACTTGGTTGTCACTGTGCCTGTTTTACAAATGAAGAAGCGAGAACTAGGAATCGACTGCTTACCCAGAATCCCAGAGTCAGTCCATAACAGAGAGTGTATTTGCCATTAGATTCTTTCTGCCGTTAGATTCTTTACTTCCTGCCGCAGAGACAGCTGTGGCAACATATTCATTATATACAGGGATGATCGAACCACGTTAAGTTAGTAACTTTTCCCAGATTAAACATTTAGCAAGTGACAAATAGGAGTTGAGGTCATGAGATTATTAGAAATAAGCTGCAGGTCCTTCCCGTGTTCAGGGCTGTCTTTATGCATCGGCATATGGACCGTCTTCACCTCCCTGGCTTCTGGTGAAGCACACACAAGATGACCCTGCCAGCTTTCTGAACTCAGCATTATGTGAGGAGTAAGATTGTGTGAGCTCGTAGTCTTAGTCTAAGCCAGGATCACAGCGAAAAGTTACAACTTTTCGTAGAAGGCATTTAGAATGGTCTGAATAGAAACAGCTAGTAGATGGTTGCTGTCAGAGATTATTGGTGGGAAGGGGGATGGAGAGATACTTAATGGAGATAGAGTTGCGGTTCCTCCCAGATGAAAAAGTTCCGGAAATAAGTTGTACGACAAGGTGAATATACTTCACGCTATCGAAGTGGACACCTAAGAACGGTTAAGATGGTAAATTTTATCTTATGTGTATTTTGCCACAGTTACAAAGGAGCATGAGTTATAAAAAGGAATAAAGAATCTTTTTTGAAAATGTATCCTCCATGTAAAGTTAATTTATGTGGCATTTGAGGAAACTGTTACCTATTGACTTATTCTTTATTCACAGTGATCTGCAGTCCTGGATCTTATAACCCCCGTGATGGAACTCACTGCCTTCAGTGCAACAGCAGCCTGGTGTATGGAGCTAAAGCGTGCTTATAGGGCCATTGTTCTGAGTTCTTTGGTGGTTTATTAAACACAAAAGTATATTTTTGAAATATTAATACATAATAAATCACTATTATGCCAAAATTAAATATATTAGATTTTACAAAATCTGGTGTCATCATTGTCATTGAAAGAACGTATGTCCAGATGCTCTATGAACGGAGCACCCACTGATCCTTAGCCATCGGTGCCGATCCCACACATGACTTCAGAGTGTTTCTTGGATCGCTGCTTTTTAAAAATAGTTCCAAATATGCTGTATTGGTGTTACCCCAAAAGATACTTCAGGATTATTTTTAAATCGCCCATTCTGCACTTCCTGTATGTTGACTAATCTCAGGCCAGCCACCATGTTCTTCCATAATTGTTTGGTTCCAGCTCATTTTGTTCCTTTGAACATTTAAATTGGTGAGCTGTTCCTTCTTCTAGTTTGATCTTTCATAGTTCAGGGTCACTTTTTAAAAGACCTGTGCATCTTATTATTGCAAACTTTAACCGCTGTAGTGTAAGGCCAGGTCCCAACGACACCATGAGTTTTTAATAAAGTTCAGTGTGGTGACCTTCAGCTTTTCAGTATAAAGGCCTTTAAATTACCTTTTTGACATTTTAGAATGGAATAATCATCTCATACGTGCCTACATTAACCTTTGAACTTTTCACAGTGTGGAAAGAGAACCTCTAGGTTCTTGTCCTGAGGACACCTCTAGGCAAAAGTATCAAACATCACATCTTTTATTTCATTTCCTTTATTATGACAGTTGTTTTGTCACAGATACTTCTCCCCACACCATCATACCCTGTCTCACTCTGGGGTGCTGTATTTGAATTTGGAAGATTACCCAAAATTTGAAAATTTAAGTACCAGTATGTTACATGAGTAACATACGAAATTAGTAGTTTCTCAATTTTTTAATTATTGTTCCATTTATATTTGTAACACTGTCTATGCTCTTAGACATGCCGTTCTTTTCCTTCATACTTCCTTTCTGAAGACATAAACATTTGTAAATGGCAAACACACAGGTTGGATGTAGGCACAGCCAGGCAGCACATCGACGGGGAAAAGGTCTCTCACACCTGGGCTCTACCTGACTGTAAAATTGACCACTTAGACAGTCTCTCGTTTGCTCATCCCCTGGACAAATCAGCACCCTGGAATTCTCACATCAGTGCAAAGGGAAGTGAATTCATATGACATTTCTTTGTTAGCCTTGGTGATTTTTTTTTAATTCCTTGTGATAATCATGACATCATTGTTTGCATATGGTTTTTAGAGTTTTTTTTTAATTTTTTTTTTACGTTCATTTATTTTTGAGAGAGTGAGACAAGTGAGAGTGGGGGAGGGGTAGAGAGTGAGGGAGACACAGGATCAGAAGCAGGCTCCAGGCTCTGAGCTGTCAGCACAGAGCCTGACGCAGGGCTCGAACCCACAGACCATGAGATCATGACCTGAGCCGAAGTTGGACGCTCAACCGACCGAGCCACCCAGGCACCCCTTTGTTTTTGTTTTTTTTAAAGCCTTCTTTCGTATAGTAAGTCACATATTTGCCGTTACACTGTTGAGGAGGTTATGCGTGTTAAAGTACCTGTTTTTTGTACCTAGTAAAAGACCTCCTCACTCACCATCTCTAAAAGCAGCGCGGGCTCCCTAAAGCTTTCCAGATTTCTTAATCGTGTAGTAAGGTGAACTGAAATACATTTTCTCTTGTACTCCCTAAGTTTGGGTTATTTTTTTTTTTCCCTAGGATTGAAAACTGCTGAGGAATTTAACTTCTGACACATTTTCCTAGGGATGAACGATACCAGCTCAGTAGCTATTCAGCCTGGGGAAGCAGAGCAGAGCCATAATTATAATGGTGGTGCTCTTACTGGAGGCCAGAATCCAGTCAGGAAGAGAAGGTGATCTGGGATAAGAGTAGACAATAGGAGAATAGTGAGTGTGAGTCCTGGAATCATCCTATGAGAATAAATATTTCCGTACTTAACAGAACCATTGCATCTATTAACATACAACACAGTGTGTTGGAAGTTGTTTTCAGCGATGACAATGCATACAGTAAAAATGACGAACTGATCCCTGAAAGAGGCCAATTTCAAGTGTTCCTTATTTTTGTTGGCATCAGAATAATATCTTCCACTTACATAATGCCTTAATTTTAACAAAACATTTTTTCATATTAACGCAATGTGATGTTTACGCCCATCTGTGAACTTAGGGAAAATACGATTCCCGTTTTGTAGTTTATCCGTCGGATTTTTTTCTTACCGTAAATGTGTAATTGTGTGTTCGTTTGGCAACATGTAAAAAGAGCCTTGTAACAAGTTGGGTCCAGTAATTTTACCTTTAAAGGAAACTATCTTAAGAAAGTAAATTAGAAATCAGGTGGAATATTACGCCCAGTGGTGTTAATATCCACATTCTATATATGAATGAAAATGGAATTACCACCGATGAAGTTAACATCAAGAGAAGTGGTTGAATAAATTATGCTAGTTCCATAGGAGAGAACGTCAGGTAGTGTTGTTTCAAATTTTCAAACGAACCCAATGTTAACGGTTGTCTTCTGTAATAGGATCATGTCAGCAGGTTTTTTTGGTACCCTCTTTTCCAAATGTTCTACAGTGAGACAAATTAGTTTCGAAATCTTGGAAGCAACAGACACACTTTGAAAAATTAAAACAGTAGCGGATGGAAGAAGGCATTATTGCCCACCTCTCTGATATCCACTCACTTCTGCCCATCTTCCCAACAGAGCGCCAGGCTTGTTCAGCCCAGAGAACAAGCCTTTTTTGAACCCGTCAGCACATGGCTTCTTTAGGGCAACTGCTGTGTTGAAAACCCCATGCTCCAGGACAAAGCCCACACTGAGGCTAGGGCGGAGGTGCCCACGATGATGTCGAATCACTGCCCTTGTGTCTGAACCCCAGGCTGCCCTAGACTTGCGCAGTTGTGTGAGAGAAGAAGGCGCCTTGTGTTGAACGAAGCAAGTTAGATTTTCTGTAACCTTGCAGTTGAAAATATCCTAACTGATAGAGTATTCATTACAGGAGGGGGAAATACCACTTATAGTTTCATAACCCAGATATCAGCAGTGTTGTTAACGTTGTGGCAAATCTCTTATTTCTGTGTGATTTTTTTTTTATTCATGCCGTAGATACTCATATTTCCCTTACAATTATGGTGTATTTTGCATAGTATTTTATTCACCTCATTAACGTAATTTTAATTAATATTTGATACATTTTAGCAAAATTATTGTGGTTAAGTATTTCTAATTTGTGGACATTTCTATTGCTTTCCAAAGTTGCACTGTTCTATAGAGCGTTAGAGCTAACGTCTTCTTTCTTACTGCTCTGTGGTATTTTGAAGTCTTCTGTAGGCTTCGTACCCAGAAGTAGAATACTGGGTTTGGAGATGTCTAATCCTCTGGACCGTTTGCCAATTTCCTAAAGAAATGTACCAATCTACAGTCCCACCAGTAATCTATCTGAGGACCTACTTCACCACGCCCCCCCGACATCACTTTTTAAATTATTTTGATATATGGAATAGTTTCCCATATTCTGAGTACTGGTGAGTACTTTTCTCATCTGTCAGTGCCGCTGCCGTTGCTGACGATGGCTATTTATCTGCAACTTACTATGTAAAAGGTGTTGTCTGAAATCCTTCATATAGATTTTCACATTTACTTTGCCCAGCTCTGTGACTGTTTATTATTCTTTTTATCGACAAGAAAAAGGAGTCACAGCAGTTACGTAACTCTCCCAGTTCACACAGCTGGTAGGTGGGAAGATGTGTGCCAGTTTCGTTTTGGTTCTGCTGCGAGTTACAGAGTCCTGGTCTGGAGGTTTCCTTTCTCACATCGGGCAAGGTTGGTTTAGAGCTGGTGCAGTGGCCCCACGGTGACATCCTCCCCTCAGGCCTCAGGCCTCTTGTCTTTTCTCTGCCCCACCTTCCCTAGTACAGCTTTTGCCCTCAGGGTTGTGCTTCTAGGCATTGATTGACCTTCAATTCAGAAGTAAAAGGGGAAAGTGAAAACCCTCTAAAGACTTCTATGTTATATTGAATGGGGTAATGTCACAAGGCCCTGACACTATAAAGGAGTGGAAAATAGATCCATTCACCTTTTATTCTCCGTAATAGAGGAAAAGGAATATACGACATATACTTGGAATGGGTGTTAGTGAGTCAGAGTCTTTATCTCACACAGAGCACCTCTTTAACTAGTCTGTATCGGTACACTCCCTTCGCATGACTGGTTCCAATGAAATGTTCATTCTTTCCCCCAGTAGTACAGCCTCCAACTCTCAGCCAGTGACCGTATCCAGGTTGAAATTCAGACTCAGGGGAGATGTACAGAAGGTTACATGCGGTCCAGGGCCCCTGTGGTGTAGACTGTTCATTTGCCTCCAACCTACCCGATATAAAGTGGGTGAGAAGGAAGTGAGTAATTAGTTTAAAATATCCATTCAGAAAAGAGAGAAAAGAGAAACACATCCTAGTCACCCATTCAAGTGGACAAGATACAGTGAGATCTTCCCACCTTCAAACTGGTGTAAGTTCTTTGATTAGAATCTGGTTCTAACCTGTGGTTATCTTTCTTGTCCGTTATATTCCGCTTTCTGATTTCAGTTCACTCTCTCCTAGCAGTCAGGGGCCCAGAACACACAGGCTGACACGGGTCAGATTTTGATATCCACGGGGCCGTTGTGTTGAGTTCTGTTGGGTTCTGTCATCACGGTCCAGTGTGATGACAAAAAAATGCAGAGAGGCCTCCATGGCTCAGCTTGTCCCCACTCTCTTCTGCCCTGCATGCATCTCACCCTGGTATTGCCTGTTCTGCAGGCCACCGGTGACCTCAGGCATGCAACCCAGTGCTCAGTGTTCATAGGAGGAGGCTTCCCGGACGTCTCACTTCCCACAGACCTGTCTTCTTGTGGATGTAGAGATAATATTGACTCTGTTGCTGGTGGCAGTTCATGGTTTTCGGTAGCAGAATATCATTTAAATCAACATCTGTTATACCCAGGGTCAAGTGCCTGTAGAAGACAGGGCTTTGGCATCCAAGCAGCAGGGGAAATAATGCATTTTAATGAAGACAATGAAGTGTAAAGACTGGGTGAAAAAATGATGAGCTTAGGGCTTTGGAGAACTAGAAATCTATGCCACGAAAGCAGCTCTTTTTTCCTGCGGCGACACAGACTTCTGACAAGTTCTAATCAGATGGTGGGCTGGATTACCAAGGAGCTTGAATTCACAACCTAAAAGTGTTTCTCAGGTTAGAGATAAAACATTGACTGGGAAGGAGAGTAGGATCCTCAAAATGGAGATGAGGGCCTATGGAAGATCCCGCTGAAGCTGGGCACATCAAAGCCAACATTGTACTGGGCTGCTTTGGTTGATGCAAGGGGCCCTTTGCCCTTGAGAAGGTTAGTCTGTCTCTTGTCTGAAGAACCTATTGTCTCTCCTAAAATAGTTGTCTTGCCTCCTTCCCAAAACCATCATCATTTTTCATTGCTTCTGAACCTATACCTAAACTTGAATCCTGACAATGCCCAGGCTTCTTTGGGTACCAAGTGTTACCTACCATTCATAGCAAAAGAATTTCAATAGCTAGCCAGTTTATATCAGGAGATATCTGGGATATACATATGCTGTGACAGACACACACCCTAGGGGGCCCTGCCCCCAATGAGTTGTTACATCTTGTATATTCCTGTCTTGAGTGTGGGAAGTACCCATGAGTCAAATTTAGACCATAGAAGATGTCAAAGGTGGGGTGGTCACTTGCATGATTACCTTATGTAAGACTTTCTACCATCTGACTGGAGCAACAGATTCTCCAGCTGGCCCTGGAGAAGTGAGCTGCTGTGCCCTGATGGCCTGTGAGAGAAGCAACAGGCAAGCACCTGCTGTGGGCCGTGGACAGTGAGAGCAGCCTCTGCTATCAGCTAGCACAATTGTACAACTGCAAGGAATTGAACTCTGCCAACAGCCATGTGAGCTAAGATGAGGACTCCATACTCCAGAATGGAGCCCGGCCCAGCTAACACCTTGGCTAAAGCCGAGTCCCGCACAGAGGACCCAGCTGAGCCATGCTCAGAACCCCCCGCTCCACAGAAAACTGAGATAATAAATGGGTGTTGTTTCAGGTCACAAATTTTGTGGTAATTTGTTACGCAGCGATAGAAGACTTATAACTGATACATACAGGAGTAGATCCCAAGTAGACTCAGGATGGAAGGAGTGTAGGATTGGACTGAATTTATTGAGATGGATATAATTATCAGAGATTCCGGATTCAATTCATTAGCTTGAGCAGCTGAGGACAGCACTAAAAGTTTGCTCGTCTGAGTGACGTGGGAGTCAGTGAATCAACCTGAATCCAGCAGTGGATGATGCTGAATGGAATTGACAAGGCTGGAACTACTTGGCATGCTGAGTACGGTGTCTGAAGGCTGGGGAGACTGGAATGCTGAAGTGGATTTTTTCTGTATAACATCTGCCTACCCACTCCCCTATTTCCAACCCCCGATAGGTCTAGACACTCCTGTCACCAGAGCTTGGAGGAGTTGTTGGTGAATGGAGTGGTGGCTTTCTTGGAATCTCTGTAATGGAAGTTCTCTGTGTTCCAGTAATGAGAGCTGGGGTGCTGTCACTGAAAGGGGCTCCACAAATGGGGATGATGGACAGATGGCTTCTAGTAGTTGTGCCAATAGGAGGTGAAAGACAGGTGGCCAACAAGGCTGGAGCAGTGATCAGAAAGATGTGATCCACTGGGATCTTTGGCGTGGGTCTGATGTTCACGGTGTCCTAGGGCTGAAAGAAATGGATGGCAGTTTGGTCCACCATTGTATTAGAATCTAGGTTTATTTGTTTGAGCTCCAGACCTGTTTCAAAGTAGACTGACTTAAGTCACAACAGTTGGGCGATGACTTCTTAGCTAATTGTCAGAACTGAATCACAGACCCAGAGAGGTGTTTACACCTTGAACAGAGTAGGGCAGGGTCAGTTCACAGCGACTCTTGAGGAAGGACCCACTATTCTGCCAAATATTTATGCTGCAAGGCTTTTTGGCCTTCCCTAAAGAGACCGATGGCCACCGGATAGGGGCACTGCCTAAAAGGGTCATGAAAACCAGCAAATATTTTGGAGATTACTCGCCTTTGGCTCTTACCTGATGCTCCTCCTGGGAACCAAAATACCTCTATGCTCAGGTACAGACTAATGAAGGAGTTTAGGGTCAGGCTTACCTCCCAGTGGTCCCCTGGCCTGCTGCAAGTTCCAGAATACATAGTTGGTCTAAGAGCAGCCGGACATATTCCTCTTCCTGGTTCAATGAACTATGGAGTTAATGGCAATTATACAAAAGGCCTGGTGGAAGCCCCTAGAACAGTCCCTACCTACCACAACAACAAGCCAAAGCAGTACTGCATTTTTGGAGGCATTGCAGAGATTAATGCCATTTCTAAAGGCTAGAAGGATGGAGAGACAGTGATTCCTTCCACATCATTATACATCTCGTCTCTTTGGCCTGTGCCAGATAGATGGATCTCGGAGAATGACCGTCCAGCATTCTGTGGGGTCCAGCACAGATACTACTTATTAGAATACATTAAAATAGTCCCCAGTCTATGGAATGCAGCTGAGGACCTGGTGAATACTTTCTTCTCCATGCTTTTAGGTAGAGACCACCAGAAGCAGATTGTTTTCAGCTGGCTGGCCAGAAGCCCATTTTCACTGTCCCACTGCAGGGCTGTGTTGTATTCTAGCCTCTGCCATAATCTTGTCTTCAGGCAATTTTGCCACTTTCCCATTTTGTGGTACACAACCCTCATCTACTACATTAAAGGCACCATTATGATTGTTTCCGGCACAGGGGAATTATCAAATCCTGCATGTCAGAGCATTGGATATAAGCCCCACAAAAATTCAGGAGCCTGCCACCTTGGTAAAAATTCTAGGGATCCTGTGATCTGGGGTATGTTGTTATCCTTCTATGATCATGGACAACTTTCTTTATCTTACTTCTTCCACAAATCAAAATGCGCATTGTCTAAGAGGGGAGTTCTTGTGGTTTTGACATCCGCATTTATTTCAACTGAGTGTGTCATTTCTGCACATTTACTAAGTAACGTGAAAGGCCACCAGCTTTGAATGAGGCTCAGAGCAGGAGATGTCCCCCACTGCACAAGCCACACCCCAGGTGGACAACATGACCTCGGCAATCCAAGCACACGGGAAATGTCGCAGCAGATAAGGTGTAGTGTGGAATCTTGGGCAGGTTTGTAGAGGTGAGGTGAATCACAGTGTGAACATTTGGGTTGTGAGAGAAGGCCACGCTGTCCTCTTCACATTAACTCTTTTCCTTTTGAGAAACGGCTTCTGGATTGTCTCTGTGTTCTAGAGTTGGCTGCCAGCAAAATGGTTGTGCTCTAACACACGGAGCTGTGGCATTGGGCATGCACAGCAGCACTGTCAGCCAGTGGGACTCTGAGAGTGAACTGGGCTCAGGCAGGGTCTGAAGAGCACGGTAAGTTGCACAAGGACTGGCTCAGACTCTCATGGTTCCTAGTCCTGTGTCCTCACTTCATCCTCCATCTGTGACCTCAATGTGGTATTCTCCATGACAGACTTACTGGGGGAGAAAAGGTTTGATCCTAATTAGTTGTGCACCAGTGATACTCACCGGGGTGGTCCTGAAGGGGAGTGGCAAAAGGGAATCTTCGCCACAGGTAGAACTTGGAGCAGTGCTCAAATTTTCTATAGTGCCAGGAACGAGAGATGACTAGAAGTACAGGTCTATATGGGTTTTAAGCAGTAGTAAGTCAGCAGTTTGGCTCACTGATCAGAGACTTGGAAGGAATGAGATTGCAAATTTGGTGACAAAGTGTTAAAAGAAAAAATGTGTATGATCTCTCCAAATGAGCACAGAGTTGAAGGACTGAACACTAAAGAGAAACTCAGCAGAGGGGAACCTTCATAATCCAGCGGGCATCATGGCCCATCCATGGATAATGGTCAGCTTCTCCCTTCCTTGCCAGTAGGCTCATGAACAAAGTGGCCATAGTGACAAAGATGGGAGGGTTTGCTACGAAGGCACAGTCTGGCGACAGCCACTTCTGAGTGCCTGTCCCTTCAGCAGCAGAGTCCAACAGTGAGCCCCCAGTGTGGCAATATTTACCTGAGAGACGGCCAGCCAGCCACCCAAAGAGTAAGTTGGTTACATTGGACCAAGGTTATTATGAAAGGTGCAGCCCTTAGTTCGCACTGGAACTGGTATAGATTTGCCTTCCCTGCATACCATATCTCTGCCCAAACCACCATCTGTGGATTTACCAAATGCCTTTATTGCTGTCATTATACTCCTCACAGCATTGCTGCTGATCAGGGAACTCGTTTTGTGGGAACTGAAGTGTGGCCATGGGCTCATGCTCATGTAATTCACTGGCCTTACCATGTGCCCCATCACCTTGAAGCCATCTGGACTAAAGTTGAAGACTTTTACGGTGTCAGCCAAGTGACATCACTTACTGAGGCTAGAGTAATTGTCTTCCTGGGGGTGATGATTTATGCTCCCACTCACCAACTATTAGCGAGTAGCCGCATTGCCCTCATTGATTTTGTGCCTGTGGAATTACAGTACTTCTTGTAAGATGGGCATGGTGGGAGGCCCTAGAACTGTCACTACCTGCATGACACTAATATACCATGTTGTCACTTCTATAGTTAAGACTCCTGGGTCTCAGAATTGTGTGTGTGTTGGGATAGGTGATGGGAATGGCTTCTCATGATCACCCTGTCTATTCACTAGCAAAACATTTGCTTCTTGTGTCTGCAGTTTTGGATTTTGCTAGTTCAGAGGGATTATTTGCCAAGGGGAGAATACTTCTATTAAATTGTAAGCTGAAACTTCCACCTCGTGCTCTTGAACCAACTGGTAAAAAGTTGGTGACTGTACTGGTTTGGATGGATCGACCTGGTCATCCAGGGGGAATTGGGTTGCCATAACACAAAGGAGCAGGAAGGAGTGCGAGAGATTCTCCATCACATGTCCGAGTACTCCCTGGTCCTGTGGTCAAAGTGAATTGAAGACCGTAGCACCCAGTCTAGGTGGGGCTGGTGGTGGCACAAGTGTGACAGCCATGACAGCCTTCTACCGGAAGGAATAACCAACTGATGGCCCCACGGCTGCCTTCTGAATCCCCCCTGCTTGCAGTGATGCTATGCTTCCCACAGACTGCTGCCACCAGTTACCGAGCATGGGGTCATGATGCAGGCCCATTATCTAGGTCTGTGGGAGCTTCCTGATGGGCAGCTGGGCTTAGAGGACTGCTCACCAGTCCAGCCAGCTCCTTCTTAAGACTGTACTGCAGTCTACAACTCTGCCTAAGCCCTGCCTATCTGCTCTCCTCATGGGGTCCAACCTGCATCATTACATGAAGGCTCTCTCTGCCTCTCCCCTCTTCCTCTCCTTTTTCTCTCATAGACACTTTCCCAAATTAATCTCTTACATAACTAAACCTGCGTTTGTGACTGTTTCCTAGAAGATCCAAACTAACCCCAGTTAGGCCAGGAGCCGGTCTGAGAATATTAGGCAGGAAGATGGGGCTTCAGTAAATGTTCTCTGATGACCCCGTGGGCAGAGGGAGTGCTCCACTGAATGGCATATCCTTGCAAGTTCTGATGATTTAGGTCTTTGAAATATAAGGGGACGGTGATGTTAACAGGTTAGCAGATTGATGCTTTGAAAAGAAATTATGTGAAATGGAAGGCCTTTAACAAGCAGTATAAGACCATGTGTGAAAGCCAAAGCCCTCTTTGGTAGCATACAGAAAGACCCTGTTACTTGTACTGCCAGGAACCAGGGGGTTGGAGTTTGAGGGCATCTGATCAAAGGAACTGGAATGTACAACTGTGAGAGAATTCATTGACTAGGACACTTTTCAAGGGAGGTGCTATTTAACCCTCTGGCAAAGTACCCCAGGTTATGGGGAAACTTATTGCTAGGAGGGTTTTTCAATGTCTGGAAAAGGGGGTGGGCCACCCTGAGCAAAGCAGAAATGCCAGAGCTGTCTCAGGAGATGGTAGAGGAAGGAATGCTGGGATTGATAAATTATGTGAGGCTAGAAGAAACCAACACAGCATTATGTTCCACAAGAGACTTCAAGGACACACTTCATGGGGCCATGTGGGATGTGCTGGTCTGAGCATTTGTGGGTTTCCCGTAATGGGAGGAGAGGTAGCCAGAGCAATACAAGTAAAGTCTTATGGAACGCCTAACTGTGGGGCACCAAGTGACCATGAGCCCAGAACTTTCCATTATGATGGGTATGTTGTGTCTGCACTGACCCAGCAGCAATCCATTGTTAGATGGAAATGGTACACTGAGAACTGAGTCCAGCTAAGACCAGGTGGGCCAAGGAAGCTGTATTAACTGGTAATCCAGACCCCCGCATATCACCAACAGCAAGTGTACCATTACTCTGCTCTAAGCTGACATCAATTCAACCAGCTGAAGGATAAGGAAAAATCCCAAGGATGAGGAAATCCCAAGCTTGACTTGCGAGTGGATTGGCTCTCTGTCGTTGCAAGCCAGAATTTGAGAGTGGTTATCTCATTTCAGAGGTGGCCCTGCAAGACTGGAGAGGGTAAATGATAGACTGTTCCTAGGCAGTAGAAATAGCCTGGCTGTAACCAGGGTCCTAGAAGGAAAAAGACTGAAGACTGGAGAGAAGATCTGGGGCAGAGTACTATGGGTGGACATATAGCCTTAGGTACAAAGACTTGGTTTTTTGAGAGAGAGTAGGAAAGGGGCAGAGGGAGAGGGAGAGAATCTTAAGCAGGCTCCATGCTCCGTATGGAGCCCAACACGGCTCAATCTCACGACTGTGAGCTCGTGACCTGAGCTGAAATCACGAGTCCAACACTTAACCAGCTGAGCCACCTAGGTGCTCCAAAGTGTGAAGGCTTTTAAACACAAATTAGCATCCAGCAAAAGGCATGTGACCCTTAGAAGAGGTACTGAATGACCCAGTGATAAAATGTCTCAGCCAGGTGATATTTGCCAGATTTAATCATCAGCTGCACTAGCGCTCCATATGGACACATAAATAGAATGGCCAGAATAGGGTGGTGGGGCTATATATGGGCCCGATAGCATGGACTCCCACTTCCCCAGCTCTTCTAGCTAATGTCAACTCTGAATGTCAAACCTATCCCAAACAGAGACCACTAGTGGGTCCCTGATAGGGCACTATTCCTCAAGGACACTAGCCATCCATGTGGTAGCAAACTGATGACATCCAGCTCTTTCCAGTGGCTCAGTGCTTGCAAGGATGTGTACCTCCCCACTATATATACAGCACCACTGCCCAGGCTGACAAAAAGCCTGACACCCAGGCATGGGATTCTGCACAGAAGAGTATCCAGCCAAGGTTTGGACCGCTTCACGATGTAGGAGGGGCAGCAGTGGGCCCGACACCACCCAGCAGGGGCATGGGAGTGCCATCTTCTGCAGGGTGGAAGGTGGGTGAGAGGACAGCTCCCAATGGGACCACTAAAACCAAGGGTGGAGGTACAGGCTTCCCTTGTGTTGCCTGGAGTAGGGTGTGTTTACAGCCAGAAAGGTCTTCTAATGTTAGGTCATCTTTTTCCCATCCTCTTGCTTTTCTTGGAGCATTTTCTGTGTTTGTTGGTGGTCCTGGGATGTATGGGAGACAGTAAGGAAACCGGGGCACTCCTGCAGTGGCATTCTTCAACTCCTTAAGTTCTTAGGCAGCCTCCTCCCCCCTCCTCCTTTCCAACTTTCCAAGGTTTCTTAAGCTTGTTGTGTCAAGGATTTTAGAAGTAAGAGGGAGAATCTTGGAGAAATGGGCATGCTTTGTTTTGGCAGGACCACAAGTCCCCTGTAATATGATTTCAATATCTTAGTATCTTCAGAATCTGTTGCGATTTTGCCTTTTCCATTCCTGAAATTGATTCTTTATGCCTTCTTTTTCTTTTTCTTTTTGCTCAGTCACATCAGATTTATTATTTCTCTTGTGACATCTCCTTTGTCCTGTGGGATATTTGAAATTCTGTTTCTTGATCTACAACAT
This sequence comes from Puma concolor, assembly GCF_028749965.1. Lineage (NCBI taxonomy): Eukaryota > Metazoa > Chordata > Mammalia > Carnivora > Felidae > Puma > Puma concolor. Next base: position 105,905,891 of record NC_141668.1, read on the forward strand.
AGGGAGAGCTTTTGTTTTAAATTTTCTTATTGATTTACAGTTTAAACTGTTGTCAAGATTTATAATCTTTATGATGGCAGATTACAATATGTCGAGACTTCATGGCTCAGTTTAAAGTCATTGTGTGTAAATTTTCCACGTGTTCTTTTAAAAACATGTATTCTGCAAATTTTTTAGGAAGAATCATGTGCATGCCCAGTACATCAGTTTTATCAATTTTGTTGTCTAGGTCCTTCTGTTATCTTTTATGTCTCCTATTTATTCCATCAGTTACATATAACAATATTACCCTGTAGATTATACTATATGTATCCTTATCAAGATCTAATATTTATATGGTCCTCTTACCATTTTATATGCTTATCTTTTAAGAATGCAGTTGCTATAAAGATATTCTCAAACGAAAACTGGAAAAAAAAAAAAAAGTATCACCAGTAGAAATTCAGTAAAAGAAATGCCAAAGAGTGTTTTTCAGACAGAAGAAAAAGTATTTCTTTCAATGAAAGATGAAGGAAGGAGTAAAAGCCACTGAAATGGCAAATATGGAGATATAGCTGAATGGTGACTGAAAAATTAGTAAAGACTTAGTAAATTTAAAATAAGCAAAATTAAAGCAATGATAACAATAGGTGTTTCTATCCTTTTGTCTTCCTCCTTCTGTAGCTTTAAATATTCACTACATCCTTCACTCTCTTATGCTTCCTTATGCATTTCCTATCTGTGCTTGTTTTCTTTTGTTCTGTCTTCCAATTCATTATTCTTATACTGGTCTAGTATTCTGTGAAACCTATTCAACTGAATCTTTATCATTTTGAGGTCCAAAATTCTTACTTTTCTTTTTTTTTTGTTTTCAATTTTGCTCAGTCAGTTTAGGTTTTTAATCCTCTGCTGAAGTTCTCAACTTTGTCCTGTACCTGCTTGAGTGCAGCATGTCTCTTTATATTCTGGATCTCATGACTGCGTCATGACAGAACCTGCGATTCTGCACCTGTTGTCCTTAATTTCTGCTCCCTGTGTTGATGCTGTCTCAGCCCCGTGTGCCTCTCTAGCTTTGGCAATATGCTTCGTGTTTTTAAAATATTTGTAATCATAATTTAGAGCCCAAGTGTTTTATACTTCCAGAGAGGAACCAGAGACAGCAGCCACCTAGGATCACTTTAACCCAGTTTCAGCAGTTGTGATTTTCTGGAGGAATCCAATGATTCAGAGATGGGCTGCGGTTAAGATAGCACCTGGTTCACCCGCAGATCACCTGTGCACCTTGCAGGCAGCCCACTGGGGTCACAAACTGAAGTGTGGGGAGATGACCAAGGCCCCCGATCTTTGGTGCACCCAGACTCCAATTTTTCCCTGATTACTCAACCCACAAGATATCAAAATTGCTCGTCAGTGTCTCAGTATACTATCCCAAATAGGAGTTGTACTCGGCGAAAGTGCTCAGAATGCCAGGCTACACTCTGCACTTGTGCCTTTCCAGCTCTCAGTCTGATAGTTTTTCCTAGGTCTTTAGGTCACCAATCACTTCAAAAGGGATTATATATTCTGTCCAGTTTGTTTTATCAACTTGGGCAGGAAGATTTTTCTACATTACCTAATCTGCCAACTCAGGAATGTGACTGAAGTTCTTAGTTTTAAAAAGACTTTTTTTTTTTTTAATTTATTTTTAAAGAAGCCTTTCCTTCAGGCCACACGAAGCAAAGGAAACTAGTGAGGGTCCATAAGAAGTACTTGAATTCAAGATATTTATTTACGGTTAGTCTATATTTCCAGGTATTTGATTTAAGGAGCATTGCATTTACTTTTAGAAATGACAAAATAAAAATGTACCATCATCACACCCATGCTGTGGGCACGGTTATATGATAGATATTACTTCAGTGTAAAGCAGTGAAATCCTTCACTTAAGTAACAGGAGTGGAAGCCAGAATATATATTTGAATAACCTTCAAGGATTATACTTAAATAACTCAAAATAATTGTCAAATTTTGAGTGTTTTAATGATACACATTTTATTCTTGTTTAATCTAGTTTAAAAGGCCGAAATACTTCAAAGGTATTCTCTTACACGTGATTCTATCTACAAGTGCAAAACCCAGTTTAATAAATAGTTTATTTTATAAACCAGTCCAACATACATACCCATGCGACAACATATACAGATTGGGCCTAATCATTAAATTCAGCTCCACAAAATATTAAGGTTATTACAAAACATTTTCTGGCAGGTATTATATATAAATGGGATAAAAGCTACGATATGATATAAATTATATGTTTTAAATTTAAACACAGGAAAAAAATGAGTCCTAAAGTGAGACATTCACTTGCACTGATTTAGAATCTTCCAAATGTTTTAACTTCAATATTCTCACATTTCCAATGTGTTAAGTAATAAACACTTTTATATGGAACTTGTGCTTTATCAATATTATCTATTCTAGTCCGTGTGGTTTCCAAATATTAACTCCTTCAATGATCTTAGGGGTTGGTACCACTTCACCAAAGAGCAATCTGCAGTACAGAGGTAGGTATCATGTACCTGATCAACAGTCACTAGGTTGGTAGGACTGGGTTTAGAACCAGACGTCCAATGGCCAAAGTCTTTACTGCTAAGTTACATAAAGCAAAGAAATTGCAAATATTTATTTTTTTATCGAGGATATTTACGGCACGAATGTTAAAAGGATGTTTTGGCCTTGGTCGTTAGCCATTGTGGTCCTAGACCTGTGGAGTAAGGCCCATGCCAGGGATGGAAACCACTTGCCTACGCCTTCTAACTCCTGCCATTGTCTGCTGCTGCCAGAGCCATCCCCTCCAACCAGCATGTGCTAGCCCTTGTTCCCTAAAGCATCATGGGTGTGCGCTCTGGATCAACGCCTTCTCTTTCCCCCCACCTGGAATTTCTCTTGGTAGTTTCAACACTGAGCATAAAGTCTCCACATGTCAGATAAGCAAGAAAAATGGTGGCTGAAGGGCCCTTCATTGTTACACTTGGTAGATAAAACTGATGTTGTTGGACCCAGGGCATGATCACTTACTGGCAGACTCACTTTCACAAAAGGACTTATAAAAATATATCCTTGTTCTAAGTCTACACAAAACTGTCTGTAATTCATCAATGTAGTATTTTAGTATATCTTTTCCTACAACAGCCTGTTAAAAATGAAAACACAATGATACAGTCTTCTATATATCTGGGTCCTTGTAAAGCATCCCATATATTTGTAAATGATGCCATTTAAGATCTTTGCTTTTTTTCACTTTCAAATACTGGTTCCGTGGGATAAGTATTTAAAATTCTGCAAGAAAATAAATTCAAACTATAAGTAGTAAATAACGCTATTAAATACATGTGTGTATATACACGTGCTTATATTTATAGCTATGTACACATAGTTACAGGCTTCATGAAGCTGTATTTACATAGATAAATTTGAATGGCAAAATCGGCTGAAGAGAGTCTTTCTCTTTCTACTCCAGTGCACCTGTTACTGCTTATATCCAGCTTTCTTTGATATCTGACTTAAAAGGAATGTCTAGCCAATGACGCCTTGCTTCTTTTGTCTTTTGTTTGTTTCCTTTTAAACATCCCCTGCTTGTATGTATATTTTAGACCATGGTGAATTCAGAAGGTAATTTTACCCATTTGTATAAATGCATGCATATATAGAAGGAAAGCTTCCAACTGGAAAATTGAGATACTTTTGAAGAATAAATTGAGGAAAAATTATCTCGCTCATCGACCATTTTTGTTTTATTATTTTCTTTGTTGCCTTAAGAAAGGGGTTCATTATGTATTTTTGAGTTTTTAGGAAATGCTTCTCAGTATTTTAAAGGTTTCTAAAACATCTTTTAAAATTTATATTACTCTAATATTATTCTAAATTTTGAGTCTTCCATTTTGGGTCCCATATCCAAATTAACCACTCCCTTTATATTCCCCCAATTACTATATAACATTATTTGTCCTTTCAAGTGTAGGTATCTGTTCATTGTACTAAAAAAGCCCATAGTGTTTCTTTTAAAGACATTTTGTTTTTTGCAAAGGACACATTTTTATTCTCATTTCAGTGTTGCTGTTTATAAGATCTCTATTTTTTATAGTATCAATGCCATAATTAACCTACAGCATACAAAAAGACAGATGGAAAATATTTTTATATCAAGCCCCTTTATTACAATGATGCCTTATTTTATTTTATTATTTTATTTTTAGAGAAAGAGAGTATGAGCAAGGGAGGAGTGGGGTGGGGGAAGAAAGAGAGAGAGAGAGAGAATCCCAAGCAGGCTCCATCCCAGGACCCTGGGATCATGACCTGAGCTGATATCAAGAGTCGAACGCTTGACCAACTGAGCCACCCAGGTGCCCTGTTTTTTTAATTTTATTTTTTGCAACAATGCCTATTTTTAAGCGGGAATGTTTTCTTCTAGAGGAAAATGCAAGGGAGGGCAGGGGGAGCAGACGGATCAGCCTGGCCAGTGGTCTGCAGCTGGCGGCCGGAGGGCCCTGTCACTCTTGCAACAACCACTTCCCCCATCTCCAGGATCGTTTTCAGAAATAGCATGTACTTTGAAATCACTGATTTAACATTATGTAACATGAGCAGAGTTTACTTTATAATTAATTCCTATTAAACTGGAGTTTGCGAGGCTAACATGGAAACTGTGTGCAGACTATCTTGTGGAGAGAGCATAACTAACCCGAAAAGGCACTTGATTGTTTTAAAGACACTGGTTCCATACAACATGAGCCTCATCATTCGGTCACTAGCTAACACGCACCAGGAGGTAGCAAAACTTTGTTTTCAATTATAAAAGGTGTTACTGATGCAAGTTAATGAATTTAAGACCAAAGTTCAAAATGGCCGAGATGCCCCCCTTGTAGACTGATTTAAGCGCCTCCATTGGTGTACTTGACTAAGAGCTCCATGGACCTCAGGACTATATCTTTCCTAGTCAGCGAGGCCTAAACCATCCTTAACACACAGCATACACCCAGAACATATCTGTAGAATGATAGAAATGGTCAAGTGAGGTCAACAGCTACTGTGGCAGAAGAGTATTTGATGCAGGTAGTCCGATCCATCCCAGCCCTGACCATGCCACATGCAGGATAATGGGACCAGGGGGAGCTGGCCCCAGTTCTCTCCCTGACATCTGAACAGGTTACCTACCACGCGTTAATTTCCTCATCGATACACAGCTCAGGTGACAAAAGGAGGAAACCAAAGGAAAGAATTTGAAGGGCCTATTGTAGTGTTTGTCCTATAATTGGCATGCAATAAATGGCAGTTTGTTTCACATGGCTTCAGGAAGACTGGGTCATAATATCTGGTCATATTTTGTAAATCTCAGTGGAAGGACCATACCTACAAAAAAGATATGTAAAACACCATTGATGCTTGAATACAATTTTAACCAGAAATCTAGATATCATTCAGTTAGGAATCAAAATATATGACCAACGTTTAGACAAGGGAGGTCATGATATTTTTGTGAGGATCTACCCTTCACTTCATTGAGCGTCAAGATCACCAGAGCTGAATGACGGGGTTAGGGGGCCATCCATTCCTTGTATCTGTGGGGAGTACTGTACAAGAGCATTTTGAAAATCTGGTCATAGAGGCCCGTGTTCTAAAAGTGAATGATAAGACTTCAAATCCCAGGACCTAGTGTAAAGCAGAGTTTGGTTCTTAACCCCATCATTCACTAGCCTGAAATGTAAACCTATTTTCCAACTTCCCCAAGCCCACATATACTTCTCTGCAAAAAACGGGAGAATATTAACCTGTGAGGCTAAATGAGGTAATAAATTAAAGCACCTAGCATAATTCTTGGCTTAGAGTTTATGTTTATCAATTGTCTAACAGCGGGTTTTTAAAAACGATTTAATAACCTATTTTGCTATATATATGTATGTATATATATATATATATATATATATATATATACACACACACACACACACACATATATATAACATTAATAGTTTCATAGAAAAGCATTACTTACTGGATAGTTTTCACTTTTAAAATTCTAATTTGCAAGAAATACATGCTTAGGAAGGGAATAATGCCTGAAATCAAATAAAAATAGAATGTACTGACTTGATAACATAAATATAATATATAAAGGAAAATGGGAAAAGGAATAGCTCCATAAAGTGTATTTGAAAACAGTTCTGCCTAAGATTTCAATTGCAAGAATTTTTGAAATAGAAAAGTAATCATTAAATATTACTAAAGTTTAAATGAGGTTGAGAAATGTTTACATTTCCTGAAAATTGAATTTAAACTAAGGCGGCAATACTTACAATTGCTTTTACTCATCAGACTGTGTCAATGATGTCCTAACGTGACTTCATTTATATCCTTTGATTGCTGTTGGGAATTCTGAGCCTGTATAATGCATAAGTCATAGGCTTTGTGTACTTCTCTGAACTCACAGGAAGGAGTTAAACAATACACATCTCTTGGGCCATCAAATGTCCATGTGCCAAGCAGAGTGCATTTTCTGTTAAACCTTCCTAATCTGATTGACCGTTTGGGTGAACACGCCTAGCATGAATGTCAGCATCACTTAATGTTCAACGGGATTTATTCCTTTAAAAATAAGGCATTTGGCACCCAAAATAATAGGATACCTAGGAATAAACCCAACCAAAGGGGTGAAAGACTTGTACTCTGAAAACTAGAAGACACTGATGAAAGAAACTGAAGACGACACAAAGGAATGGTAAGACATCCCATGCTCATGGATTGGAAGAACAAGTATTGTTGAAATGTCTATATTACCCAAAGCAATCTACACATTTAATGCAATCCCTATCAAAACACCAACAGTGTTTTTCACAGAACAAACAATCCTAAAATTTGTACAGAACCACAAAAGACCCCACATAACCAAAGCAATCTTGAAAAAGAAAAGCAAAGCTGGAGGCATCACAATTTCAGACCTCAAGTTATATTGCAAACCTTTAGTGATAAAAGCAGTATGATACTGGCACAAATATAGACACATAGATCAGGAGAACAGAATAGAAAACCCAGAGATATATGGTCAAAATTAATCTTTGACATAGCAGAAAAGAATATCCAATGGAAAAAGACAATCTCACCAACAAATGGTGTTGGGAAAACTGGACAGCAACACGCAAAAGAATGAAACTGGACCACTTTCTTACACTTCACACAAATATAATTTTAAAATGGATTAAAGACCTAAATGAGAGACCTGAAGCCATAAAAATCCAGAAGAGAACACACACAGTAACTTCTTTGACAGTGGCCATAGCAACTTCTCTCTAGATATGTCTCCTGAGGCAAGGGAAACAAACAAACAAATAAACAGACAAAACTAAAACCAAATCAAAATAAAATAAAAAGCTTTTTCACAATGAAAGAAACAATCAACAAAATAAAAGACAACTTATGGAATGGGAGAAGATATTTGCAAATGACATATCTGATAAAGGGTTAGTATCCAAAATATATAAAGAACTTATCAAACTCAACACCCAAACAACAAATAATCCAATTTAAAATGGGCAGAAGACACGAATAGACATTTATCTAAGAAGACAGCCAGATGGCCAACAAATACATGCAAAGATGGTCAACATCACTCATCACCAGGGAAATGCAAATCAAAACTGCAGTGAGATACCACCTCATTCCCGTCTGAATGGGTAAAAAAAAAAAAAACCCAAAAAACAAAACATAAGAAACAAGGGTTGGTGAGGATGTGGAGAAAGAGGAACTGTCTTGCACTATTGGTGGGAATGCAAACTGGCACAGCCAGGGTGGAAAACAGGTGGAGGTTTCTCAAAAAGTTAAAAGAGAACTACTTTATGATTCAGCAATGGCACTACTATTTACCCAAAGAATACAAGAACTCTAATTCCAAGGGATCCATGCGCCTTGATGTTTATAGCAGTATTATCTACAATAGGTAAGTTATGGAAGCAGCCCAAGTGTTGAAAAGCTTTAGTAATCAAAGCAATATGATACTGGCACAAATATAGACACATAGATCAATAGAACAGAATAGAAAACCCAGAGATAAACCCACAACTATATGGTCAAAATTAATCTTTGACATAGCATATACATATATATATTCCATTGACATAGTATATACATATATATATTCCATCATATATATACTCAGCCATAAAAAATGAAACCCTGCCATTTGCAATGACTTGCATAGAGCTAGAGAGTATTATGCTAAGCCAAGTAAGTCAGTAAAATATCATATGATTTTGCTTATATGTGGAATTTAAGAAACAAAACAAATGATCAAAAGGAAAAATAGGGAATCCAAGAAACAGACCCTTAACTAGAGAGAACAAATTGATGGTTACCAGAGGGGAGGTGGGTGGGGGGTGGGAGGTGATGGGGTTAAGGAGGGCACTTGTCGTGATGAACACCAGGTGATTTATGGAAGTGTTGAATTATTATATTGTATACCTGAAACTAATATAGCATTTAACTAATTAGAATTAAAAACATAAAACAAAAAATAAAAAATAAAATAAAAATTAGGTGTTTGGGCTTAATTTCTACATTTTTGTGTTAAAGTTAAAACAGCAGGTGCTTTGCAAAGCTCAGAGGGAATTCTGTGGTGGAGTTCAGACAACCACCACTTTCTAACATGTCTCCAACTGCTTGTGGAAATCTGTGTTTTTGCAGAAATGACTCAGTTCACTGGTTTATGATTTTATTAGATACCTATCGAGGTGTTTAATTATGTTATGTAAGACGATTCAAATATGCATATAAATACTGGACTGTGAAAGTCTAAGACAAGAAACTTATATTCTAAAAGTTGGAACAAAGTAAATGAACACCGCAAATAACAAAACTATTAAACTTGACCTGTTTTATCGTCACTAAGCACCAGTGTCTCCTCGGTATAAGAAATGATGTTCAACATGACAAGTTTTACACCAGAAACCATTTGTTTCCTGACCTGCATCAGAACTGGCCAGTGGCCGTGTAATGGCTGTTCACCATAAACCCTGCAACAGTGGGCATTCGTATGTCTCAGGATGCTGCAACCCGGACATTCAGGTTTGCAACTCAACCGAGAAATCAGGAGACAACAGGGCAGGCAAACAGTCATGGGAGCTTTGAGTTGCTCTTCAAGATGTTCATTGGCCTTAAGTAAGGACAGCAAAAAACTCTGAGTTAATATATTGAAAACAAGTCAACAAGCCTTTAACATAAAGGTATACTAGATGATATTCTGGGGACCGAATGTTCCATAGCCTGAAATAAAGAGAGCTTAGCATAAATAGTAGAGCATACGGAAAAAATAAATTGTGATGCAAAAGTGTGATATGATCTCTACATCATGCAAAGGTAAAAATGCCAAATGAACAGTATGGCAGGTGCATAGACAGTCCGATTAAGAGCAAAGAATTCTTCTTAGCAGTGACGGCCCTTAAATTGGATATTGGAAAATGGCTAATACCTCAAAATGCTGACAAGGCAGGGACTTGGGATGTAGCGGCCATGTTCGAGCATGGTTGGAAACACCCAAAGCCCAAGGCTCTAACGGCCAGTGGTAGACAGGGGCAGGTAGACACTGTGGGCTGTGACCTCACAGTGAAGATTCCAGTCCATATGCTGAGTTTGGCTGTAACTCTGGGTGCAAGTGGCGAAATTCAGTCAAAGATGGCATCTGTGTTTAGGACACTCAACTGGGAGACTGGGGAGTCTGGCTTGGAATGGGAAGGATGAACCAGCTGTATGTGGGACAGTGAGAAGTGGCCCCTGGCATGGAAAACATATGGACTGTGAACTCCCATTTATTCTGGAAGGAGCAAATTGCTGTCTCTGAATATGAGTCTTCAGAAGTGACTGCCCCAGCCACCCACAGCGGCTACCATTGGGAACAGAGTGGGTGGGTAAGCCTAGTAAGAACATTATGTTGCAAGTTATACTGGCCAGTGAAGCCCATATGCTGGTGCCATAGGTGCCCTGACTGGTATCTCTGCAACGGCCTCCTTACTCAGATGACAGGGAGCCTCCATCACCTTTCCTTATTGTTTTTAAGTGAACTATAACCCCAATGTGGGGCTCGAACTCACAACCTGAGATCAAGAGTCACATGCTCTACTGACCGAGCCAGCTGGGTGCCCCCTCACCTCTCCTTATTACCTTGCGTTGGAGAAGACTGTCTGATTTTTTAATAATTAATGGAAGTAGACTTGATCTCTTGCCTCTTAAAGCACATATGGTACATTGTTAATATTTGTTAAATTTGGCTTGTGTCACGTATCAGTTCTAGCATTTTTTGGGCGGACTCTTTCGGGTTTTCCATGAAGAGCATCATGTCATCTGTGAAGAGTGAAAGTTTGACTTCTTTGCCAATTTGGATGCCTTTTCTTTCATTTTGTTGTCTGCTGACGCTTGGACTTCCTACACTACGTTAAACAACAGCGGTGAGAGTGGACATCCCTGTCGTGTTCCTGATCTCAGGGGGAATGTTCTCAGTTTTTCCCCACAGTGGATGATACTAGCTGTGGGCCCTTCATATATGGCTTTTATGATGTTAAGGTATGTTCCTTCTATCCTGACTTTCTTGAGGGTTTTTATTAAGAAAGGTTGCTTTGTCAAATGCTTTTTCTGCATCTATTGACAGGATCATGTGGTTCTTATCCTTTCTTCTATTCGTGTGATGTATCACATTGATTGATTTGAGAATATTGAACCAGCCCTGCAGCCCAAGAATGAATCCCACTTGATCATGGTGAATAGTTCTTTTAATATACTGTTGAGTTCGATTTGCTGGTATCTTGTTGAGAATTTCTGCATCCAGGTTCATCAGGGACATTGGCCTGTAATTCTCTTTTTTTCCTGGGGTCTCTGGTTTGGGAATCAAGGTGTAATGCTGGCTTCATAGAATGAGTCTGGAAGTTTTTCTCCCCTTTCTATTTTTTGGAACAGCTTGAGAATGATAGGTTATTATCTCTGCTTTAAATGTCTGGTAGAATTCCCCAGGGAAACTCTCTGGTCCTGGACTCTTATTTGTTGGGAGATTTTTGATAACAGATTCAATTTCTTTGCTGGTTATGGGTCTGTTCAAATTTTCTATTTCTTCCCTTCTGTGTTTCGGTAGTGTGTGGGCATCTAGGAATTTGTCCATTTCTTCCAGATTGCCCAGTTTGTTGGCATATATTTTTTCATAGTATTCTCTAATATAAAATCAATGTACAGAAATCAGTTGCATTTCTATATACCAGTAATGAAGCAACAGAAAGAGATATTAAGGAATTGATCCCATTTACAATTGTACAAGAACCATAAAATACCTAGGAATAAACCTGACCAAAGAGTAAAAGATCTGTATGCTGAAAACTATAGAAAGCTCATGAAAGAAACTGAAGAATACCCAAAGAAGTGGAAAACCATTCCATGCTCATGGATTGGAAGAATATTGTTAAAATGCCGATACTACCCAGAGCACTCTACATATTCGATGCAATCCCAATCAAAATAGCACCAGCATTCTTCACAGAGCTAGAACAAACAATCCTAAAGTTTGTATGCAACCACAAAAGACCCTGAATAGCCAAAGTAATGTTGAAAAAGAAAAACCAAAGCTGGAGGCATCACAATCCTGGACTTTTAGCCTGTATGAAAAAGCAGTCATCATCAAGACAGCATGGTATTGGCACAAAAACAGACACACAGACCAATGGAACAGAATAGAGAAAGGAGAAATAGACCCACAAATATATGGCCAATTAATCTTCGACAAGGCAGGAAAGAGTATCCAATGGAAAAAAAGACAGCCTCTTTAGAAAATGGTGCTGAAAGAACGGGACAGAAGCATGCAGAAGGATGAAACAGAACAGTTTTCTTACACCATACACAAAAACAAATTCAAAATAGACGAAAGACCTAAATGTGATGCAGGAAACCATCAAAATCCTACAGGAGAAAACAGGCAGTAAACTCTTTGACCTTAGATGCAGCAACTTCTTTAAATTTTTTTTTTAACATTTATTCACTTTTGAGACAGACAGAGCATGAGTGGGAGAGGGGCAGAGAGAGAGGGAGACACAGAATGTGAAACAGGCTCCAGGCTCTGAGCTGTCAGCACGTGCCCCGATGTGGGGCTCAAACTGATGGACCGCGAGATCATGACCTGAGCCGAAGTCAGACGCTTAACTGACTGAGACACCCAGATGTCCCTCAGCTGCAGCAACTTCATACTTGACATGTCCCTGAAGGCAAGGGAAATAAAAGCAAAAATGAACTACTGGGACCTAATCAAGATAAAAAGCTTCTGCACACCAAACAATCAACAAAACTAAAAGGCAACCAACGGAATGGGAGATGGTATTTGCAAATGGCATAGAGGATAAAGGGTTAGTATAAAAAATCTATAAAGAACTTACCAAACTCAACACTCAAAAACAAAAAATCCAGTGAAGAAATGGGCAGAAGACATGAATAGACACTTTTCCAAAGAAGACATCCAGATGGCTAAGAGACACATGAAAAGATGCTCAGCATTGCTCAATATCAGGGAAATATAAATCAAAACCACTCTGAGATACCACATCACACCAGTCAGAGTGGCTAAAAGTAACAACTCAGGAAACAATAGATGTTGTCGAGGATGTGGAGAAAGGGGGACCCTCTTGCACTGTTGGTGGGAATGCAAACTGGTGCAGCCACTCTGGAAAACAGTGTGGAGGTTCCTCAAAAAATTAAAAATAGAACTACCCTACAACCCAGCCTAGCACTTCTGGGAAATTATCCAAAGGCTACAGGAATGCTGATTCACAGGGCCACATGTACCACAATGTTTACAGCAGTGCTATCAACAATAGTCAAATTATGGAAAGAGCCCAAATGGCCATCAACTGATGAATGGATAGAGAAGATGTGGTTTATATATACAATGGAATACTACTCGGCAACGAAAAAGAATGAAATCTTGCCGTTTGTAACAATGTGGATAGAGCTGGAGTGTATTATGCTAAGTGAAATAAGTCAGAGAAAGACAAATATCATATGATTTCACTCCTATTTGAATTTGAGAAACTTAACAGATGAATAGAGGGGAAGGGAAGGAAAAATAAGTTACAAACAGAGAGGGAGGCAAACCATAAAGGACTCTTGAATACAGAGAACAAACTGAGAGTTTATGAGGGGTGGGGGTTTGAGGGGTGGGAGGTGGGTGATGGGCATTGAGGAGGGCACTTGTGGGGATGAGCACTGGGTGTTGTATGTAAGTGATGAGTCACGTTAATCTGCTCCTGACACCAAGACTACACTGTATGTTACTAACTTGACAATACATTTTTAAAAAATGGCTTGTGTCTTGAATTCTGTTTTCTATAGAGTTAAACTATATTTTAAACTAACAGGCATAGTTTTCAACAAGTCTCGGCTGTTGTGTGCATTGTGCACATTCCAAATAATGGACACATTAAACACAGTTCACTGCTCAAAATCAAAACAAAACCCAAAATATGAAAACACCTGAATTCCCTGAAATTTTTGGATTTTTTAAAACATTGTATATACATATAATGTTTGTATTAGGGGACTAGAGAGTTTCTATTTATTTATTTATGTATTTATTTGTTTATTTATTCATTCATTCATTTAAGTTTATTTTTATTTTGAGAGAGAGAGAGAGTGTGCGAGCAGGGGAGGGGCAGAGAGAGAGGGAGAGAGAGAATCCCAAGCAGGCCCACACCGTCAGCGCAAAGCTCAATGAGGGGCTCGATTTCATGAACCGTGAGATCATGACCTGAGCTGAAGTCAAGAGTCAGAGCTTAACCGACTGAGCCACCCAGGTGCCCCAAAAGGAGATTTTCTTAAACATGTTCATGATGCTACAAATTTTAAAATGGGTAAGAAGTCGTCTCTTAAACATGTTCGACCACACAAAGGAGATGAAGAAATTGTAAGTCTCAAAAAGTCGAAAGAAAAATACTGAAACAAAAGATAGTTTTGAGGCATATCAACCCCTTGAGGTCAAGGATGCTCTCGCCTCCGCATTTGCTCTAGCCTCTGGCCGAGTACGGATGCATCTAAAGTGTGCTGTGTGCAAGAATAAAAAGCAAGGTTTTAAAATTACACAAGCTTCTGTGGAATGTGGAAATACTGACATCCATCAACGGCACAGGAGGGATTCTGTGACTGAAAGAATGAATCTCAACAGAAAGTCAGATTAGATCACTTCCAGAATCGTCCCGTTGTTTACATAGGTCACTTCCCTTTTGCAGACACGCAAGTTGGGTAATTTGGAACAAATTCATGTAATACATTTTAAGCACAGTTTCTTCTTTCAACGTGATAAATAAGTCCCCTAACAATTAACGGGACTCGTGGGGCAGGCTGATTGGAATACTAAGAATGACGGCTCTCCAAAAACGTCTGCACTTGAGCTTGGAGGCTCCTTGTTCAGGACTATGTCCAAACCAGAATATTTTGCAGATAACTTGGACTTGTATTTCCCTCTTTATAATGCACGTATTAAGGTTATTAAACTCATTGAATAGTTTCATTGTTAAAATCTCTGTAAAATGTTCTATGGGAAAAAAGAAGAGGAAAATAAAATTTCGAACTGCTATAGCTTTATAGACGTAGAAGTCTATGCTAATGGCAAGAAATAACCTAAGCGTAATAAGCTTCTCTTAGACAAAAATGCAAATCATATCATTCCATATTAAGGATATGCAGTGTCGTCAACCCAGGTTCTGCCATGTTTGGTTTCCATATTGTTCTTACATGGAAAAAGGACCGTGGGGTTGAAACCAGAGACAGAGTTACTCTAACAACAGCCACTGCCCTCCAGCTCTCCCAGCCGTGCCAGGGACAAGGGTGGGTCACATGCCTTTACAGCAAGTGAGAGCCAGTTTCCCAAGATGGTCTCCCGTTCACTCTTTCTGCAACAAAGTACCAGGTTTCCTGAAATTCTCACAGCACTCAAGGTCCCCTTGCCATCACTTCAGAGCTCACCGCCCATCGGGGTAGGGGCTGCATCACCAAAGGAGGCAGGGAGGCTCTGCGCCTCATCCACTGAGTCTCTAACGGCTGCATGACTGATGGGGAGAGAAGAGGCTGTTTGTGTAGCGTTAGCGATAGCTAATGACCCACCTCCTCATGGGGACTGGTGCCCATTGTTGGCAAAACCATCACTTGTAGGACCCTGTCTCAAAAAAAAAAAAAAAAATCTACCTTTGGATAATAGAATGCTGATGGCCAATGCCTCGTAGGCTTTAGTGGCAAAGGTTAAGTTTTGGAAAGCAACTAGCTAATACTTCCCCTGAGTATTTTCTTGAAAATCTATGTGTGTGGAGCCCATATGGCCCACGATGTTCTTGATAGACAAGATTAAAATTAAGTGTAAGCATACAGAAAGTTCTTGAGGCTTCATTTAGGGCTGGCTTTGCATTTATTAAGGTGCACAGTGGCTCACGTTTTCACTAATGACAAATATCAATTTTTCTTGATTATTCAACCTTTAATGATTGAATGATTTCTTAAGATACTGGATGATATTTTGGTATTCTCTGCTCTTTTTAGGAAAGCTTTCCAACCTCCCTTTGCTGACCTCTAACTGGGCTCCTGCCACAATGTACTATAATTTCTTACTCATGTCATGCCAAGGACCAAAAGCCCAGGAAGGCGAGAAACCATGCTTTATTTCCTGTTTTTGTCATCAAATAATTTATACTATTAATATGTGCTAATTCAAGCTCTGGGGGTAAATAAAAGTATGGGGGGGAAACTTTACAGATTTCAAATCGTGATTATAATTTTCCTTTTTCACCTTACACCTTTTCAGACTGAAACCTTTTCACTAGTGTGCCAAGTGTCGATACTAATGGCAGAAATATTCTCTAATAGGCCCTGCGCAAGGGTCAGGATTTGCGGCGGCAGTTGAAGAGAAATCAAATTGGTTTGGAATTACATGTTAACAACACAAAAGTCACAGGGTGGACATAGCCTTTAGCGCTGTTTGTTTTCACATCCTGGATGGGACTCCCTTCACTCTGCTTTCGAAATACAGGGCTATCTTCTGATTTTACTCTGTCTTGTATGGAGGGTAGGTGATCATTCCAGTGAGAAACATGTGTCCATCTAGTGGAGAGCTGGGATCCCTGCACCAGGTGTAGACTTGTCTGGGGTCTGTTTTCCTCCTCTCTGCCCCAGTCAAGAAATCCCCCTCTCTCCCTGCATGCTTCAGCTTTACAGAACAATGCAAACTGTCCAGCCTACCTGGTTGCTTAAGTTATGAGATGACTAAAGGGCATGCTCAGAAGAGAAAGTAATGAACAGAGGATGAACCATATGTGTGTGTCCAAGTACGGTCCCCAACGCGGAAGCATCGAAAACACAGGAAAAGTGCATGCCTGTTGTCTTGGTATAATGATTCATCAGTGACTGAAAACGGAGGTGGTAAAACCTATAAGTCATCAGAAGAAGGAAATATATTTATGTGAAGTAGACTGGATCTCCTAAGGACACTAGACCGATCTCTGTGATGAAACAGAATGGGGGCAGGATTTCCGGATTTCACCATCGTATGGGCCATCGACGGGTGCAGTGTTCCGAGAGGTGAGGCAGAATCAGCCACCACAAACAACCTCGTGTGATGGAATCAGAAAGGAAGCAGATATGCAGGTACGCAGTGAAGGCGGTTGACAACACAGCATTTTTAATCTGTATCTATAGAAAACATTTATATAAGCTCTCTAATAGAGGGATTATAGAAATACATTTAATATATAATAGTGTACTTCGGTGTACTTACTGTGAAAATAGCACATTTATTTAGAGAGGGGGTTTTGTGCCCAAAGTTCTTGTGGACGTTTTGAAATAGACCCATTTCCTTCTTCTGCAGGAAACGGTTACCGAGAAGCGCAAAAGGTACGCACAACTTTGCACACTCCTCATCAAAAGTCTTCTCCTTTTGGATGACATTCCCCAGAGTCATCTAGAGTGTTCACGTCAGTAAAATATTCTAGAAAAACGTCTGTTTTTTTACGGCCCCGTGTCTACACCTGCCGGCATTCGTGCCTCGTGCACATGGCCTGTCTTTCAATTCTCCATGTCCCTTCCTCGTAAGTACAGTGACATATGGTACACTCGTCCGTCTTCACTTCTCTTCCAGCTGGGATGACAGCAGTTTCTGCAAAGCAGTTTGGACCTGGAACGCAGAAAAACGTGTTATACTCACAGCGAGCGTTAATCTATAATGTATTTAATTAGGCAGTCAGCTTCACAGGATATGTTGTATTCACTGTCCCACGGATGACAGTGGGAAACCTATGCTTTAAATAATATGAAGTACCGCCACCTTTTTTGTGGGTGAAATGAAACTGGCATTATTTACATGTTTTTACGAGTGGCAATACTGTGATTTTCATGAACGGTTCCGTTTTGGGGCCTTATATGTAAGTCACACCGGCAACCATGTGATTTAATTCTAAGTAATCATAGGAAAAAGTTAGTGAAATGCAACTTTCAAAGAGCCAGGCTGAGTCTGATTCTCCAAGGCACCTTTACAAGAGAGAGCTTAAATAAGCAAGCGGCAGGTTTCTAGATGTCACCATACGAACCAATGACCTGAGGGGCTCCTGAAACACTGGCTGCTGGTCCCACCCCCAGAGCGTCTGACTCACAAAGTGTGGGATGGGGCCAGAGGATCTGCTTTGATGACAAGTTCTCAGGTGCTGCTGCCACGAATGGTGGTCTGGGGCCCACGCTTTTGAAAAGCACCGTCTTAGCGTTTACCAGCCTGTGCGTCTTCCCCAGGCTTCCACGCGGGCCAAAGATCCCTACAAATCTCAGCGTCAGCCATAAGCTTCTCTGCCACCTTCATCATGCTCTATGGAAGGTCAGGGATATGAAGGAATGGTTGCCAACGTGAGCTGACACGAACCGTTTTTATGTTATGGTTCACGCAGCTGATCCGGATCTGAACAGCTGCCTCCAAACCTCCCTCCAGAGTGGAAACGTCAGGAGTTAACCGTGGCCTCAACAAGGGCTCCCAGCACTGAACTTCGGCAGCGAGTCACATTCTCATTCTCCCTTCCTTTGCTTCCACGGTCTTTGATAATATGCCCGCTACCAAAGTAGGCTGAACTGTGATGTGTGAAGTCATAAAAGAGACGAAAGACATTCATTCACCGACACCATTTGTAAAAATAAACTAATCCAAACAAGCTCCACGATGAAAACAGAATAATCCTAGGGGTTCCTGGGTGGCTCAGTTAAGTGGCTGTTGATTTCAGCTCAACACCCATGAAACACCCATGAATCTTATATTCTCATTCTCACTCTCTTTGGCATGCTTTCTTTCCATTTGTCTCCTTTGCAGAGTTTAATTTAAGGACACAATCTCCTAATTTGCCCTAAACTCTGTCAGTGTGCTTTGCACATAGAAGACACACCATAATTGCCCAGAAAACCTGTACTCACAGGTATAGGTATTTACAGGTCTCTACTCCAGAAAAATCTGAATTCAAAGTCTGATACCACTGCTTGATAGTTATGTGATCTTGGAATAAGCAATATAATTGTTTTGAGCTTTAAAAGCCTCAATTACAGATGGGCAGAAGACCTGAATAGATACTTCTAATGAAGACAACAGACACATACAAAGATCCTCAACATCAACCATCATCAGTGCATATCAAAACCACAATGAGATATCACCTCACACCTCTCAGAATGGCCAAAATCAAAAAGACAAGAAATAACAAATGTTGGCAAAGATGTAGAGAAATGGGAACCCTTGTGCACTATTGGTGGGAATGCAAATTGGTGCAACCACTGTGGAAAACAGTATAGAGATTCCTCAGAAAATTAAAAACAGAACTACTCTACTGGGTATTCTGCTACTGGGTATTCACCCAAAAAAAAACAAAAACACTAATTTGAAAAGATATGTGCAGGGGCACCTGGGTGGCTCAGTTGGTTAAGCATCCAACTTCGGCTCAGGTCATGATCTTGTGGTCCATGGCTTTGAGCCCCACATCGGGCTCTGTGCTGACAGCTCAGAGCCTGGAGCCCAGTTCAGATTCTGTGTCTGCCTCTCTCTCTTTCCCTCCCAACTCACGCTCTGTCTCTGTCTCTGTCTCTCTCTCTCAAAAACTAAATGAACATTTAAAAAAAAGATATGTGAACCCCTATGTTGTTGCACCATTATTTATAATCACCAAGATATGGAAGCTCTCTGAAAGTCCATTGATAGGTGAATGGATAAAAAAAGATGTGGAATATATACACAATGGAATACTACTCAGCCATCAAAAAGAATGAGATCTTGCTATTCGCAGCCACCTGGATGGACCTAAAAAGTATTAATTCTAAGTGAAATAAGTCATTCAGAGAAAGACAAATACTGTATGGTTATATATTTTTGCATGCGGATGCCTAATAGTTCTACCGCCATTATTAAAAAGATAATCTTCATTGTCCTGTGTTGACTCCTTTGTCAAAGATCGCGTCACTATATGTGTGCAGGTTTATTTCTGGGTTCCCAATTCTGTTTATTGATCTAGTCATCATACCACACTGTCAGTTCATGTAGATTGTCAAATGTGTAGGCACAGAATTGTTCATTGTATCCCTTTATTATCTTTTTAATATCTGTGGGGTCTGGAGTGATGTCTCCTATTTCACAATATTACTAATTTGTGTCCTCTCTCTTTTCTCTTTAGTTAGCCTGGCTAGAGGCTTCTCAACTGTATTGACTTTTTTCAAAGAACCAAATCCTGGTTTCTTTGACTTTCTCTATTAATTTCCCATTTTCAATTTAATTGATTTCTCCTCAAATTTTTATTAATTTTTTTCCTTCTGCTTATTTGGATTTAATTAGCTCATCTCTTTCTAGTTTCCTTAGATGAAGTTTAGACTGATTTTAGTACTTTCTTATTTTCTAATATATGCATTCAATGCCATAAGTACTCCTCTAAGCCCTGCTTTTGCTGCACCCCACAAATTCTGATTAAGTTGTGTTTTCATTTTAATGAAGTTCAAAATTCAGTTTTCAAATTTCTCTTGGGACTTCTTTTTTGATCCAGGTGTTATTTAGAAATCTGTTGTCCATTGCCAAGTATCTGGATTTTCCAGGCATCTTTCTGTTGCTGATTCCTGGTTTAATTCCACCGTGGTCTGAGGGCAGACACCATAGGATTTCTATTCTTTTAAATGTATCACAGTGTGTTTTGTGGACTAGACTGTGGTTTATCTTGGCAAATAATCCATGTGAACTTGAGAAGAATGTGTATTGTGCCACTGTTGGATAAAATACTCAATAGATGTCAATTGTAACCAGTTGATTGAAGGTATTGAGTTCAACTATGTCCTTACTGATTTTCTGTCTGCTGGATCTGTCCACTTCCGGTAGCAGATGTTGAAGTCTCCAACATAATAGTGAATTCATGTGTTTCTTCTTACATTTCTATTGGTTATTTTCCCTCATGTATTCTGACACTCTGTTGCTGGTGAGTATCACATGGAGGATTATTATGTCTTCTTGGAGAACTGACCTGTTTATCTTTATGTTAATTACCTTCTTTTTTTTAAGAAAAAAATTCATGGTTATTTATTTTTGAGAGAGAGACAGAGACAGAGCATGAGTGGGGGAGGGGCAGAGAGAGAGGGAGACACAGAATCCGAAGCAGGCTCCAGGTTCTGAGATGTCAGCATAGAGCCTGATGCAGGGCTCGAACCCATGAACTGCAAGATCATGACTTGAGCCGAAGTTGGGACAACCAACCGACTGAGCCACCCAGGCACCCCAGACCTTCTTTATCTGTGATATCTTTCTTTGCTCTGAAGTCTACTTTGAAATTAATATAGCTACTCCTGCTTTCTTTTAATTAGTGTTAAAATAATATATTTTTCTCCATCCACTTCCTTTTAATATATATGTGTTTTATATTTAAATTGGGTTTCTCATGAACAATAGATAGCTGGGTCTTAAAGTTCTGACTCACTCTACTTCTATCTTTTAGGCCATTAATATTTAAAGCGGTTACTGAGGGGTGCCTGGGTGGCTCAGTTGGTTGAGCATCTTATTCTTGATTTTGGTTCAGATCATAATCTCACAGTCATGGGATTGAGCCCTGCATCTGGCTGTGTGTGCAGCCTGCTTGACATTCTCTCTCTCTCTCTCTCTCTCTCTCTGTTCCTCTCCTCTGCTTGTGCATGCTCTCTCTCTCTCTGGAAAATAAAATTAAAGTGTTTATTGATATAATTAGATTTCTATCTACCAGATTTGTTGTTTTCTGTTCCCCTTATTCTTTGTTCTTACTCTTGTTTCCTTCTCTTCTTGCCTTTTCTGGATTTAACTGAGCATTTATTATGATTACATTTTCTCTCTTTTTTAAACACATTTTATACTTCTTTTGTATTTTTTTAAACTTTTTTTTTAACTGTTAATCCTAGAGTTTGCACTATACATTTACAAATGATCCAAGTCTGCTTTTAAATAACGTTATTGTGTCTCCAGAGTGGTGTGAATAATGACAATAACAAATAATCCTAACTCTTCCCTCCCAGCCACTGCGTCACTATTATTCATTTCACTTCTCCATAAACATAAATAAAGATAGCTATCCAACTACATACATCAGCATACATAACCGAACACATTGCCTCCTGAATCATTTGGAATGGACTATTATCTGGTAGATCATTTAAGAATATGAAAAATAGAAGTTTTTGTTTTGCCTTTACTTATTCATTCTCTGGTGCTCTTCCTTTATGTAGATCCAAGTTTCTGCATTTCCCTTCTCTCTAAAGAGCTTCTTTTAACATTTCTTGCCAGGGAGGTCTCTTAGCAGAAAGGCCCATTAATTTTTGTTTGCCGGAGAAAGTCTTTATTTCCCTTTCACTTGTCAAGGATAATTTTGCAAGGCGCAGAATTCTCTCAACACCAACTATTTTTCTCTACTTGCTTGGATGGTTTCCTAGGAGAAGTCGAATGCAGTCCCTGTATTTGCTCCTCTGTAGGAAAGGTGCTTCTACCTCTGAATTCTTTCAAGATTCTTTGCTTATCTTTGATATTCTGAAGTTTGAATATGGTATGCCTAGGTGTAGGGGGTTTTCTGGTATTTATTCTGCATGGTATTCTCTAGGCTTCCTGGATCTGTGCTTGGTGTGTAACATTAATTTGGGGGAAATTCTTAGTCATTGTCTCAAATTTTGCTTCTGTTTTTTTTTAGGCATCTTCCCCTTCTGACGTCCCTGTCATGCATGTATTACACCTTATGTAGATGGTTTATGGATCTTGGATATTCTGCTTATGAGCCCATCAAAGGAATTCTTCATTTATGTTACTGTTTTTGATCTCTAGCATTCTTCTAGCATCCTGGCATTTCTTTTTGATTTTTAGAGCTTCCATCACTCAACTTACATTACCCATCCATTCTTGTGCATTGTCTGCTATTTCCATTAGAACCCTGAGCATACTAATCACAGTTATTTTAAAATCCTGGTTTGATAATTCTAACATGCCATGCCTGACTTGGATTCTGAGGGTTGCTCATCTCTGTGTTTTTGACCTTTGAGTATGCCTTGTAATTTTTTTTTTTTGACAGTTAAATACATAGTATATTGGGTAAAAGGAAGTGCTGTAAATAGAACTTTAGTAAGATGATGGTAAGGTAAGGGGTGGAGGGAGGGGAAGCATTCTGTATCCTATGACAAGGTCTCGGTCTTTCCATGAGCCTTTGCCTCTGGACTGTGAACTTTACAAGTGCTTCTTAGTCCCCACCCCCACTTCGGTTGTCCAGGATGGCTAGAATGGGCTGCACTTGGGTGCTTCCCTTCTCCCATGTGGAAGGCTGAAGTGAGGAGTTGGGTATTTCCCTTACTCCGGGTCAGTTATGTCCTGATAAAACTCCAGAGGGTTAAGCTGGCTCTGGTCAAATATTTTCCCTGGACGGCAGACCTTGTTAAAAAGAATAGAATGACCTGAAAGATTTCAAAATGGACACTTGGTCCCTCTACCTTCCATAAGACATCAGAGCGCATAAAATTATGGGAACCCTCTCCCAGGACCGGGTCCTGCTGGCATTTTTGACTGTCAGACTCATCCACACTGAACCTCCAGCAATTTGTCAGTTACAGGCTGTGACCTCAGATCTCTGGCGGGTCTAAGAAGAGTTACTGACTTTTCAGTTTGTTGAACTTTTTACGTTTTTAGGATAGAAAGGCACCTGGAAACAGCAATGATTGATTTTTGAAGACTGAACCAGTTTTACATACCTGGAATAAATCTCACTTGGTCACAATGTAAAATTCTTTATATATATTAGAGTATTTTGTTTAATATTGTAGTAAGAACTTTTGTTTATATTTATGCGGGATATAACACGGACTTCATTGAATGGGTTCAAAAGTGTTCCCTCCTCTATTGTTGGAAGACATTGTGTTGAGGTGGTATCAATTTTTTAAATATTTGGTATTATTCTCCAATGAAACCACATAAGTGGTTTTGAGGGGAGTTTTAAAAATGATGAATTCAATTTCCTGAATAGTTTTCATATAAGTTATCGATTTCCTATTCAGATGATTTGGGGTAGTTTTTATTTTTCAAGGAATTGGTTCATACCTTTTAATTTGTGAAATTCATGTACGTAGAGCTACTGACAGTATTCCTTTTAATGTCTGTTGGATGTAGAGTGTAATCTCTTGTTTTCTTTCTTTTATTAGTAATTTGTCTCTTCTCCACCCATAAAATCTTTTGTTTTGCTGGAGGCGTTTATCAATTTTGTGAATCTTTTCAAGGAATCAGTTTTTATTTCACTGATTTTTCTCTAGTGATTTTCTGTTTTCAATTTTATTGATTTTTGTTCTCATCTTCATTATTTTTTCTTTCTACTACTTTCGGTTTATTTTGTCTTTCTTTTTCTAGCTTCTTGAAGTGACTTAATTGACTTGAGAATTTTCCTCTTTTTTAAAGTCAGCATTTAGTTTGATAAGTTTTCCTTCCAGAACTGCTTCAGCTGGTGTCTCGCAGGTGTGGATGGGTTGTATTTTTATTTTCATGAGACATTTAATTTTACAGACTTGTAACTCAAGAACTATTAAGGATCTTGAGGGGGAAAAATGCTCATGATAAGTTGGTACACTAAAATACAAATTACTGCAGAGAATCCTGATGACTAAAAATAGATTCTGGCCACTATCATCATTCATGGGCAAATAAACCTCCATATAGTTTACCTCCTTAGTAACTAGGGGAATAGAGAGAAACAGTTTTTAATCTTTATCAATTAATCTAATTATAAATTTAACTTTCATATTTATATGCTACTTTAACAGAAACATGAAGCACACTGAAAAATTTCACAAACATGGAAAACAAGATTTAGACCAAGTATGAGTCAAGTTACATGGCTCTTGTTAATTGCTGATACATTACATTATGTTCACCTGGCCTGGTTGTTATTAGAGGCCGCTGGCTAAAGATGGCTAATTTCATAATGAACACAGTACATAATGCTTTTCTTACCTCTGGGACAGCCATTTAAGTTAACAGCTGATAGACATTGATAAACTCAACCTCTCTGTGTTAATTGGATGTCAGGGCAAAGGATTTGCAATTGTGAAAGCTGTTGTTTATACCATCTGGACCCCGTGAACAGGTGCACCCTCTTCTCTGTGGCTGATGCACAGAATCAGAATAGCTCAGAGCCAACGGGCATGGTGCCTGCTCATGGAGGGCTGTCCACGGGAAGGAGCATCTCATTCCCTTCAGGGCCTCCACACTCCATCTCTTCAAGTGCAGTCTGTGTTGAGTTCCCCGTTTTACCCTGGTTACCAGCACAATTAGCCCATGACGGGTGTTCATTTAGGGTGTACCGAACTCACGATACTTTAGGCTGAAGCTCACAAATTCTAAATCAAGCTTGAACCTGCTGGGACATTTGTCATATGAAGGATCCCTCCTGGCTGCTCCTGGGTCTCCCACAGAACCGCCTTCCCCAGTGACAGCCTCAGTGCCCAGCGATGGGCTGGGAGCCCCTGGGGACAGGAGCCACAACTACGCCGCCATTTCATCCCAGGGTCAAGGACTGCAGGCAGCACAGGGCTGGAGCTCAGGAAATACACAATCAGGTTACAGTTTTAGAATTAAATAATGAATGGACATGACTAAAATAAAACTAATACAGCCCTGCTGATGGGTAAGTTGCCAATATGCTTCAGATTTTGACAGCAAGCAATGGAAAGCAGCAATTAGACATGGAATTAATGAAGAAAGGTCTCCACAGGTGCCTGGAAGCATATCTCCTTCTCTTCCATCAAAGACCAAACATTGAGGAACAGCCCAGCACACGAGAATGACAGGGCAACGGAGCAGAAATCCATGCGGTGTAGGAGCCCAGCGGGGCCAGCACTGGCTCAAGGCAGCTCATTTTATTTCAGGCACTAGACTATTGGCATTCTTTCCTTTGGAGCCATGCATTAAAATAAGATTAATTCCCAAGTATACCGAACTCCACATCAGTTTCCCATCTTGAAACAGCTACGTCTTCCCTACCCTGTTGTAAATCGTGTTCCCTACCCCACAAATCTGACTTCTGAAGATGAAATCTCCCGCTGTTATTTGCACAGAGGAAGCAACATCTAACGCATTTCAATTTCCCTCTCATATACCTGGTGTATGTTAGATTCGTAGGGCGTTGGTCTCAAAAAGCCAGGAAATACCGTTTTACTAACATGCATTTTCATCTCCCCGCCAAGTCAAATGAAATAACCAAGTATATGTTCACGTGTTTGTGTGTGCATACATGATCACGGGCACATGCATGCTCTTCTGGGAAGGGTCTAGTACAAAATCATTTTTTAACCAGAAAGTGGGGAAAAAAAGAGCAATTAAACCAAGGAAAAATCTTAAATGGCACTAAATTATGCATGAAAACTAAACAGACTTGGTCTCTGTAGAAAACCTTCTTCTTCAAAAGAAACAGTTCTGGAAAATTAATATCCTGCCCTCGGGGTGGCTCCGGGCGCATGCTGTGAGGACACACAATGTTCCACACGGTTTATGATTCCTTTCGGCTTCCTGGGAACCCGCCCTTATTCTGATTCCCGGACCTTAGGGGATAACTGCTGGGTCATCTTTCTCCTGTTCTTCCAAGTGGATCCAATTTATCATATGCCACCCAGTCTGCATTGAAATTCAAGAAACAAAATAGTTCTTCAATTTTTTTTTTTTTTTTTTTGAGAGAGAGCGAGCGAGCACACAATTGGGGGAGGGGACTTCAAGGGAGCAGCAGAGGAAGAGAGAGAATCCCAAGCAGGCTCCACGCTCAGCACAGAGCTGGACGTGGGGCTTGATCCCACAACCCTGGGATCATGACCTGAGCTGACATCATGAGTCAGACACTCAACCAACTGAGCCACCCAGGTGCCCCATTCCTTCATTTTTAAGTGAAGCAAAAGTTCTCAGAAAACGCTTTGGGGGAAATAATACAGCAGGCTCGAAGGAACGAGAGAAGGATCTTCCAAAGTTCTGAGAAATGGCGAAAGGTTTGCTGTTTAAAAAAAGTCCCACTGGGGCGCCTGGGTGGCGCAGTCGGTTAAGCGTCCGACTTCAGCCAGGTCACGATCTCACAGTCCGTGAGTTCGAGCCCCGCGTCAGGCTCTGGGCTGATGGCTCAGAGCCTGGAGCCTGTTTCCGATTCTGTGTCTCCCTCTCTCTCTGCCCCTCCCCCGTTCATGCTCTGTCTCTCTCTGTCCCAAAAATAAATAAATGTTGAAAAAAAAAAATTTAAAAAAAAAAAAAAAAAAAAAAAAAAAAAAAAAAAAAAAGTCCCACTGTTGAATAAATTGGGGTCAGGTTTCATTAAACAACTCAGATGGGGTACCTCTCCTGAAGATCTTTCCGGAGGCTTCACTCTGCTAATAGGTGCTGATAAGTTTGGAGGAAGGGCTCGTGTGTGCCTGTTCTAAACTCACTTGACCATGAAGGCCTTTATGCACAGTTATTAATACCATGATGGCCGTTTCTATTCCGCAGATCGGTGTCTGGAACAGGAGGCAATAAAATACGTGTGGAAAGGATGGCTGACCCCTTCGCATGGTGCATGCAGAGCCCCCAGGTGGACACTGGGGGGCAGCACAGGACAATGCACCCGTAAGGATGCCCCCCGCAGGCCCATCTCCCAGCCCACACAGCCCCAAATGTCTCTAACACATTTTTACTGAACTTAGTTACAGAATTATAAATCGCGTTAGCAACTGGTAAGAATCCATTAAAACCAGGAGAAGAAAAGGGTTGACCTCGGTACTGGACGTGTGTTTAAGGCTGTGTTAAAAGCAAGAGATTGGGGGGCGCCTGGGTGGCTCAGTCGGTTGAGCGTCCCACTTCGGTTCAGGTCATGATCTCACAGTTTGTGGGTTTGAGCCCCGCATCGGGCTCTGTGCTGACAGCTCAGAGCCTGGACCCTGCTTCAGATTCTGTGACTCCCTCTCTCTCTGCCCCTCCCCCACTCATGCTCTACCTCTCTCTGTCAAAAATAAATAAACATTAAAAAAATATTTAAAAAAAAAAAGCAAGAGATTGGGAATGTCCTGTCGCCGGTGAGCGTGTGAGGGGGACAGTCTACGGTGCATGCTGGAGGAGGACCGGCAGAGGAAAGGCCTCAGCGAAATCATACACGGCGGGTGCACAAGCAGGAGAGGGAGGGACAGAGCCCGTGCACCAGCGATCCAACAAGCAGTAAAACGCTGATTAATTTTTTTTTAATGTTTTATTATCCATTTTTGAGAAACAGAATGTGAGCAGGGAAGGGGCAGCGAGAGAGGGAGTCACAGAACCCAAAGCAGGTTCCAGGCTCCAAAGCAGGCTCCAGGCTCTGAGCTGTCAGCACAGAGCCCAACGCGGGGCTCGAACCCATAAACTGTGAAATCATGACCTGAGCTGAAGTCTTGACGCTTTACCGACTGAGCCACCCAGGTGGCCCTAATAAAACGCCGATTTCAGTGAATAGAATACTCTACGTGCCTGTGAAGAAAAACGTGTCCCCAACACACACACAGACGACAGCAGGTAACCATTACTTGTTGAACATCGATACAGACCCACTGTTGTGTGAGAAGCTTGCTGGACCCTCAGCTGGTAAGCTCCGAAAGGTACTGTCTTGTTGACCTTTTTACATACTTTTCATTGTCCAGAAAAATGCACAAACACTTAGTTGTAGCGAACACAAGTCAACACACCCCTGAACCTGCCACGCCAACCAAGGATCAGGACAGGACACTGCTGGGACCTGAGAAGCCCCTGGTGCCCGGGGCCTCGAGGCTCAGCAGAAGTTGTAAGGGTGTCCGTGTCTGCACGTCTTAGGCTCAGAATCATCGCGTGCACACCCGTCCAGACCATGCTGTCCCCAATGCAACGCTCACGTGATTCACCCAGGCTGCTACATGCGGCTGTATTTAGTTCATTCTGGTTTTTTTATTTTTTATTTTTGAGAGAGAGAGCACGAGCGGGAGGGGGGCAGGCAGACAGACAAGGGGAGAGAGACGATCTAAAGCAGGCTCTGTGCTCAGCATGGAGCCCGACTCGGGGCTCCATCCGGTGATGGTGAGATCATGAACTGAGCAGAAATCAAGGGTCGGAGGCTCAACTGTCTGAGCCACCCCGTCCGTTGTACCATGTTCCATTTTGTGAATATTCTACAGTTCATTTATCCTTTCTATTATTGACAGGTGTTTGCCTTCCAAATTTGTGTCAATAGTAGAGGCTAGAGTAGCATAGTGGTAGCTGTCATGGGACTATAAGCTGGTGTAAACATTCTTTTTTCTTTTTAAACTATTTTACTTTATTTTAAGTTTATTTATTTTGAGAGAGAGAGAGAGAGAGAGAGAATCTCAAGCAGGATCTGTGCTGTCAGCACAGAGCCCGACACGGGGCTCGACCCCACAAACCATGTGATCATGGCCTGAGCTGAAGTCGGACACTTAACCGACTGAGCCACCCAGGCGCCCCTGCTATCAACATTCTTAGACACGATGTTGGTAGTGCTCCCACCTCAGGAGTGGGGTGCTCAGGTATGTGACCTTTCAGCTGTAGCAGAAACGCATACATATACATTTTCCCAAAGCACTTGTGCCATTCAGACTCCCAGATCAGCACGTGGTAAGTCCCGTTCATCCGGATTCTTGGCAACATCTTTTACTGTTAGTTTTTATTCTATTTGATCAGGTCTGGTGGATGTGTCATAATATTGGATTGTGGTTTTAATTTGCATTTCCCTGATCACGGATGACTTCGATCTTCCCTTTCGAAGTATACCATCCAAATCTTTTGTCATTAGTGTCCACTGGGTTGTCAAGATTTTCTTCTTCATTTGTAAGAGATCTTCACAACCCACGGGTGGGTCCTTTGTCTGATGCGTGACTGCGAGTCAGATTTCCAGTTATAATTATGAAATTGCTGTCTTTCCTTTCGGCTCTTCCAAATTTTGCTTCACAACTTTAAGGGTATGCAATTAGGTACATATACATTTAGATTCGTGACGTGTTCTTATTATAGTGATCCTTTTAGCGCTGGTCTCTCGTGACGGATCTTGCCTTAAAATCTAAGTCAGGGGCACCTGCGTGGCTCAGTCGGTTAAGCATCCCACTCCTGATTTTGGCTCGGTCATCATCTCACAGTTCGTGGGATTGAGCCCTGCATCGGGCTCCAAGCTGACAGTGTGGTGCCTGCTTGGGATTCTCTCTCTCTCCCTATCTTTTTGCCCCTCCCTCGCTCATGCATGCACGCTATCTCCCTTTCTCAAAAATAAATAAACTTTTTAAAAAATGATACATTATCAGACATCAACGTAGCACCAACTGCTTCCACTGGTTAGCTTACAGGGTCCGTCTACATTCAACATTCAAAAAAATTTTTTTAAGTTTATTTATTTTGAGAGAGAGAGAGAGAGAGAAAGAGAGCATGGACAGGGGAGGGGTAGACAGAGAGAGAGTCCTAAGCAAGCTCTACACTGTCAGTGAAGATCCCAAGGGCTTGAACTCACAACTGTGAGATCATGACCTGAGCCAAAATCATGAGTCGGACACTTAACTGACTGAGCCCCTCAGGTGCCCCAACATTTTTTTTTTTTTGTCTTATAGTTAAAACATCTTTTCAAAGCAGAAGATAGAGTTAAAAAAAAAAAAAAAAAAAACCTCTGTGAAAATCTTTATCTTTTAATCATACTGAATTTTTATTTGACACAATGCTGAATACATTTGGGCTGAAACCTATGGCCTTGGGACTTACTTTCATTTGTCCCATCTGTTTTGATTGCTTTTTCTTCCTCTGTTGTCTTCTTGGGGATTAATCCTGCACTTCTCTTCCCTTTGATCTCCTCTCTTAGCTTGGATATTTTTCTGCCTGAAATGCTCCTTCGAGTGGCCTCTGTAGTGTGGGGCCCGCTGGCCACACCCCACGATTTCTCTTCTGTTGTGTTTTCAGGAGGACTAGAAGTATTTTTGTGGAGCCTTCATTTCTGGAGGATACTTCTGTGGCTTGTGGAGTTCTAGGTGTGAATTCTTTTTGTACTTCAAGCCCCTGCTACACTTTCCTGCCCTCTAGAACCCTCGTTGAGCCGTTGGTGCTGGATAGGGCTTTGTTCCCTCAAAGATAAAATGTCCCTCCTTCGGTTCGCTCCCAAGACTTCTGGGCTCCTCTTTGGTTTTTGGTGGGTTTTTACTCTTTGTGTTGCTGCTGGATTTCTCTGGGTTTATTCTACTCCAGGTGAGTAAAGTTTCTGGACTTGTGACTTCTGTTGGACTTCCTTGACCAGCTTTTTTTCAGGGTTGTTTTTTTTTTTCCCATTCCATTCTGTCCCTTTATTCCTTCTGCGATGAAAACAGTCGTGCGTCAGACCTTCTGTCTTTCTATGAACCCTTTACATTACTTTTGTCCCCACTCTCTTTCCTCTGTCTACCTCATCTGGGTATTTTCTATGGTTGGACTTTCTTTTCTCTTTCTTTCTTTCTTTCTTTCTTTCTTTTTTTATTTCTTTTCTTTCTCTCTCTTTTTTTTCTTTCTCTCTCTCCTTTTTTCTTTCCTTATTTTCTTTCTTTCTTTCTTTTCTTCAATGTTTATTTTTACGGGGAGAGGGGTCAGAGAGAGACAGAGAATCCCAAGCAGGTTCCATGGTGCTGTCCGCGCACAGCCTGATTCAGGGCTCAAACTCGCAAACCACGAGATCCTGACCGGAGCCAAAGTCAAGACACTTAACCAGCTGAGCCACCCAGGTGCCCCGACAGATGCACGTTCTAGAGCACCTGCTCTCTGCTCTGCCTCCTCTTTTTAGTAAACCTTCTACTGAATTCGGAGTTTCTTTTTGCATTTTTCAATTTTACAACTTTTTTTTAAAATTTTTTTTTTAATGTTTATTTATTTATGAGACAGAGAGAGACAGAGCATGAACGGGGGAGGGTCAGAGAGAGGGAGACACAGAATCAGAAACAGGCTCCAGGCTCTGAGCTGTCAGCCCAGAGCCCGACGCGGGGCTCAAACTCACAGACTGCGAGATCATGACCCGAGCCGAAGCCGGACGCCTAACCGACTGAGCCACCCAGGCGCCCCATCAATTTTACAACTTTTTCAATGAGATCCGGTTCTCAGGGACATTCTCCAGCTTTTCTTCTGTCTCCTTGAGCATTAACAGAGTTCTTCAAAAACCCCATGTGATATTTAATATTTCTTGATAAACTGTGAGTCTGTTTCTTATTTCCTATTCTGTGGTGCTCTTCATCTGGGTCATTTGGTTTTTTTTCTTGGCTTGCCTGGCCATTTTTTATTAGATGTTAGGGCAACATTGTGAAGGCTGTGGGTGATGCCTTTGGCACGGGTGGCAGAGGACGGAAGTGGTGCCTTGATCCAGCTGACAGCAGACTGTTGGCATTGTTGGGGCTGGTCTGCTGGTCTCCCCATCACTCCCTGGGATGTCTCAGTTGAAAGCCGCTGATGTGTGTGGGGGCTCCTCCGCCTTGGAGGGCCCTCGATGCCGTCCCCGTCCTCAGCCCTGCGATCCCCAGAAATATCTCTGCCCAAGTCCCAGGCACCCGCCGCTGCTTTCTGTTTGGGTTCTGCTGGCCTGGCCTTGCACATGTGCGGCTCAGGAGTCTGGGAACGCTTAGGAGTCGGATGCTTATCCGACTGAGCTACCCAGTCACCCCTGTTTTGTTTTTGTTTTAAATGTGTGTATACTCAATCCAGCCTTAGAGCTGACCTCAGTGGGACTTTTCTTCATACACCCTGTTTCATCATGGCTAAGAATAGAGCACGGGTTTAGAATTTTGTTGTCCACGTGTATCTGACTCACCATTCTCAAAGGAGAAAGGAACAGATCATAGGTAGCCCAGGAAGGGGGCACGTTCACCTGCAGAGGCCGGTAAGATGTTACCATCGTATAGGCCAGAGAAAGGAAACCCAGAAATATCAAGAGAGTAGAGCTGAGATTAGATATTAGACTTTCTATTGCAAAATGTATACTTGTCTCTGGAGTTTTCTGGAGGCCATCTACCTACCGTGCCAGATGGCCTCCCTGTTTCAAAATCTCAAGCAGGAATGAGTGATGGTGACACACAGGGACATGTGTGGGCTGTTGCTGAAGACCCTCAGAGGCTTCTGGAATTCAGTGGGCTATTTACAAGCCATGTTGATTCAGTCTGTCATTCCTTTCCAATTTGCACTTTTCCTTCCAGTAAAGGTTCAGCGGTCAACGTCAAAAGCCACATGTGGGAGCCCCGAGGAGGAGTTCCAGGTCCGCAGGGATGTCCTTGTGTGTTCAGAATTCTGCCCACCCCCTGGGACCGGGGCTGCACTGAGACAGGGCTCCCAGCTTCAACCTGGCCTTCGAAGTCCCAGCGGTGCGTCCCTCGCTCCCCCCTGCGGGTGCCCCCCACCGAGCCTGCACAAAGGCTGAGGGACTTCACCAAAGCCTGGGATCAATCATAATGTTGTGAAATAGGAAAAAAACAAAAACAAAAACACTATAGTCCTAACAGAATAGCACATACCAGAACCCTAACTTTATCTGAACAGGATCTCAATTTTCGAGGGGTGCCTGGGTAGCTCAGTTGGTTGAGCATCTGACTTCACAGTTCGTGAGTTTGAGCCCCGGGGTCAGGCTCTGTGATGACGGCTCAGAGCCTGGAGCCTGCTTTGGATTCTGTGTCTCCCTCCCTCTGTTTCTCCCCTGCTCACTCTCCGTGTCTCTCTCTCTCAAAAATAAACATTAATTTTTTAAAAAAAAAACAATGCACCTGCAGACAGACTCTGCCATGGACACAGAATAGTCCTGAAATTGAGGTGAAACTCCAACGGGAACCAAAATCAGATACTTTTTAAATCACTGAAAGGATAAAAGCAAACAAAACATGTTGAAAGCAAAGTAAAATAAAACTGAACAAAACCCACAAAAACTAACCTAAAAAAGGACCCATAAAACATAAAGCAGCAAAGTCTCATGGGGTCCCACAGTTGTTAAGATGGAGATCTCTGTGTCTACTAAAAGCTGAATCTTCTTAGTTAAAAGCAAGGAAGAAAAACCAAAAGAAGAGAACAAAAGGGTGGCCGGCAGGGAACATAAATACAAATCGACCATCAGAAAATCTAAATAGAAGGATTAATTTTAAGCAATACCTCATTCCTACAGAAAGCAATTCATCATATTATACGGAGAAATGAAGAGGGAAATCTTGTAATAGAAATGAAATGAAGAAAGAACATTTTAGCCTTTACGCATGCCAAAGAGCATGCCCGTGAAATACTTGAAGAAATACCCATTTGGAATCAAAATCAGAAAGTACAGTCACATCAGTTTAAATTGCCTCTATAACACGAGGCATTTTAACTCAAGGGTTTATGGCTACAGGAAACGCCATTATTGTTGCAGAGGTCAGGCTAAAACGGCGAACCTGCACCTTCAAGCACGAACATTCTTTATGTCTGAATTCTCCAGGGCTTTTACGAAAAGTGACTCAGAGCCGCGCAGACTCAAGCCCAGTTTGCCAGGGTTTCTTCTTCCATCACCACATGGTGGTGCCCAGGATGTACTTGGCATTCACCCAGCCTGGTAGCTTCAGACACCACCCAGCTCCCCGCCCTCCATCCCCTGCGGCTCCCCAGCCTCCGGGCTCCTGCCTCTCACTGGTCCCCTCGGACACCCCCGGGGCCTTTTCGAATTTGCATCAGAAATTTAACTCTGATCTTCCCCAAACTTCCTTATTCTGCAGCTCTCCCCTTGGCAGGAGCCTCTGGTTGCACAGAGCTGAACCCAGAGGCATCTTGGACTCCTGTCTCTTTCTCAGATGCCGCCCCCAAGCACCAGCACCCCCACCTGCTTTACCCTGCAAAGCGTGGGGTGACCACTGACTCCCCACAGCCTCCAAGGCCTCCTGGGGCCCCAGTACTCCAAGCCTCAGGGCCTCTGGGCTCCCCCGGGGCCACCCTGGGCCTCCTGCTGGCCCCGCCCCTGTCCTTGCAGGTGAGAAGGGCAGAGGGATGCAGCCAGCAGCCAGCCAGCCCATCCCTCCTCTGTGCTGTCTGCCTCCTGCCCCCCTTCCCATCTGTCCCCAGGAGAAAGGCACCTCGGCAGTTCCTGTGTACCGCGTTCACGCCGCACCCCCGTCCGGACGCGTGCCTGGCCCACAGCAGCTGCACAATTTCTTTCCTTTGCTGGACGCTTGTCTTTCCTTGCCTTCCCTAAAATTCCACTTTGTATAGCGTATCTTGGGTCCAAAGAACAACCAAATTCTATTATGTATTATGTTAGCTTCCCATTAATTTATTTTGGGGCCTGTGTAATTGAATAATTTAGGTTACTCTACAAGCATCCTTTTTGCCCCCAGTATTGTAACAGATAAAAGGAGAACAGGTATTATTTTCTTAAAAAGTGTATCTTGGCATTTCACTCTTAGCGTGAGCCTGAGTTGAAACAGACATTTCTTGTAGTTAAAAAAAAAGTTTTTAGAAAAAATTCTAATTATTTCGGGAGCTATTACATTTCAGAATATATTTTGCTTATATTTAGTTCACTGTCATATCTCTATCGAAACATGGGATTTTTCTGCAGTTCGTCAGAGCAATTTTCTTTTTAATTTGGTTGTGGTGTAATGATCCTAATTTTATTAAATTTATCGAGACACTTTCTCTCCTTTTATGTGTTAATTTTAACTAGATACCT
Source organism: Puma concolor (assembly GCF_028749965.1). Classification (NCBI taxonomy): domain Eukaryota; kingdom Metazoa; phylum Chordata; class Mammalia; order Carnivora; family Felidae; genus Puma; species Puma concolor. The sequence continues at coordinate 105,941,083 of NC_141668.1, forward strand.
ATTATTTGCTTCTTGAAAACTTGCAAAAAGTCACCATGAGAACTTTTCTGAAACTAAATTAACAATTACTTCAATTTCTTACAAGCTTTTAAGACCATTCTAGTTTTCTACTTCTGCTTTTGGGACATTTTTAGTAAGCCCAGAAGTATCCCACTTGTTTGAGATTTTATTTATATATTTTTTTTTAACTTCTTTGAGATTTTAATATTTTATTAAATAATCAACTATGTATTAAAACTTACAATTGTACAATGGATTCCTCAGTAATACAAATTCAGCCCCACAACTCATAGCTTGTATTTTTCTCCTAATTTTATAAATTAATGTTTTTCTTCTTTTTATCTGACTTGTTAGAAGTTAGACCTTTATCTTTGGTTTGGTCAAAGAGTTTGTTTTCTGAGTATCGATTTCTTTCTTTTTTTTTTCTTTCAATGTTTTTATTTATTTTCAAGAGAGAATGACAGAGTACAAGCAGCGGAGGGATAGAGAGAGAAAGAGACACAGAATCCGAAGCAGGCTCCAGGTTCTAAGCTGTCAGCACAGAGCCCGATGTAGGGCCTGAATCCACAAACTGCGAGATCATGACCTGAGCCGAAGTCAGTAGCTTAACCGACTGAGCCACCCAGACGCCTCTGAGTGCCAGTCTCTGATCTTGTCTTAGTTTCTCTGTCTCAGAGGGACAGCCTGGCGCACTGGGGCAGAGAAACCCTGGGCGACAGAGCAGCGGGGGACGGGCCAGAGGACACGTGGATCCCTGCCAGTCCTATCGAAGGGCAGACTGAGCCTTGGGCTGGCTGCTGCTTCAGTAAGCAGGGACGAGGTGCAACAGAATTCAGACGAGAAAAATACATAATTGCTTCTTAAAAATTGCCTTAATTCCCTTTTTAGGAATTAGAGCAGAGAATCCGATTCTGTTACGATAAGTTTTTTTCCCATGCTGCTTGAACGTGACATTTCCAAGCGTTCCACATTAATCTCTCCATCTGAAATCTGGGGGTGGGGAAGCCAATCGTCAGCGTGGCAGCACAACGCTTGGGTCTGTCTGTCTGTCTGTCTGTTGCTCTCCTTCCCCCCCACCTCCTCCACCCTCTTTTCCTACCCACCTTACATGGTTGTATCCAACCATTAGACTGGAAATCTGAACTACACGATGCACACGGTTAAAGAATAAAAGAGAACAGGGTGATGAACACAGTGGCAGTTCATTGATATGGAAAAATAATGTTTTCCTCTCTCTCTTTCTAATCTGCTTCTTATTGCCGCAATGTTACAAGATGAGGTGGGGAGCCAGGGGGCAGGCTTTGCAGAACAGAGAGAAATATTCAGGAATCGATGATCCTACTCCCGTTTGAAAGCGTTCGACAAATTCCCCGTCAGGAAGGGGTTACCGCTCCGTTAGTTGTGTTTTCCGTGAATTTGATAAAAGAACAGAACGAATATTAATGATACCTCCAGTTTGTTAAGTTTTACGGCATGTGTAAATCCATTCTTAAATATTTAGGCACAATCATCTTCTGTTTTGAATAATTTTTAAAATGGGAAAAACAATCTGTGTGCAATAGTTAAGCAAGCAGGTGGTGCTTGGATGCTTATCGAGAAGCTGTGTTCATTTGCTCTTAGGCATATAAAATGATGTAAAAACATAATTTATTTTCAGGACTACTTTAAACAAAGAATAGCAAAACTTTACTCAGAGATTGACTATAGTGAATAATAAACATTTTTATTTTAATGGGTGTTCATTGCTTATAAATATATCCATAAATTCAACTATAGGGCTGTAATAGTGCTAAACTAAATTACTAAAAATTGTTCTTATTAGATAAAAAGTTTCAATCACTATTTTAAAAAGAGGGATGTTTTGACTTTTTTTTTAAAGTTTATTTATTTATTTTGAGAGAGACAGAGACAGTACGAGTGGGGGAGGGGCAGAGAGAGAGGCATACAGAATCCCAAGCAGGCTCCACACTGTCAGCACGGATCCCAATGCAGGGCTCGAACTCATGAAACTGTGAGGTGAAACCAAGAGCTGGATGCTTACCTGACTGAGCCAGTCAGGTGCTCCACAAAAAGAAAAACTTCCTTTCAAAAGCCTATCTGTAGTTATGCTAAAAGGAATTTAACCAAATCAAAGGCATATAGGGAAAATTAATATATCCTAGAATAATATTGTGATGTGTTCCACTGATACATCAAGGCATCAAAGAAGACATCCAGACGCCAACAGACATGAAAAAATGCTCAACATCACTCATCATCACGGAAATACAAATCAAAGCCACGATGAGATACCACCTCACAGCTGGGAGAATGGCTAAAATGAATGACTCAGGAAACAACAGATGTTAGCGAGGATGCAGAGAAAGGGGAGCCCTCGTTGCACTGTTGGTGGGAACGCGGACTGGTGCAGACACCACGGCAAACAGTATGCAGGTTCCTCTGAAAGTTAAAAGTAGAACTACCCTACAATCCAGAAACCACACCACCGGGTATTTACCCCCCAAAATACAAAACCACTAATTCAAAGGGACACATGCACCCCAATAGCCAAGATATGGAAACACCCCAAGTGACTGATGAATGGATAAAGATGTCGTATACATACAATGCAATATTATTCAGCCATAAAAAAGAACGATGTCTTGCCATTGGCAATAATGTGTATGGAGCTAGACAATAATGCTAAGTGAAATAAGCCAGTCAGAGAAAGACAATACCATGTGTTTCATTCATATGTGGAGTTTAAGAAACAAATGAGCCAAGGGGAGAAAAAAGAGAGACAAACCAAGAAACAGACTCTTAACTATAGAGAACAAACAGATGGTTACCAGAGGGGAGGTGGGTGGGGGATCGGGAAAATAGATGATGGGGATTAAGGAGTGCACTTGTTGTGATGAAAAAAATAAAAAAATAAAATGCTTTAAAAAAAGAAGTTCTCAAAGAAATTATGGCACACATTTTGCGGGTCTAATAACACATATCTTGAGTCTCCTTCTGATTATTTCCCAAGAGGACAAAAACAACTAAATCCACAGCAAATGAAGACAAAGAGATGTTCTGCCCATGGTTAGAGGTGTAGGGGTGAGCTCTTTTAATTTTTTAAGCATTTTATGAGTTCACTGTCATCCAGACTTGCTGTTACCCCCAACGTAATTTCAGGCCTGGTCTTTTGAAAGTCTCCGTAGGAGAAGCTATCATACCAGATGGGGTGGAGTATCTCGTAGGCAGGCGGCATGCTCAAGACCTGAGCTGGGAAACAAAAGGGGAAGCCAACTGGGAGAGTCAGGGCCCAGGCAACACAGCCAGGCTGTCCTCCTTCTGCTCAAGCATATTTATCGTCACCTCGTCACATCCTGGGCCAGTAACTCCTGAGGACAACTGAACACAAGTGAGACACAGAACTGGTTTCTTCAGGAAAAAGAACTGCACAGGGATGGGTCTCAGGACAAGATCTTGGCTCCCGAGGATGGAACGGAGAACCCCAGAAAGGGCAAAACACCTGAATAGGCGAGTTACCATAGAAAAGATTGAAATTCGACTATTCGATAAAGACACCAAGGCCAGGAAAACTGACATTTGATTTCAATGTAACCTCCAATCCTGCTGTTCTTTAAACTCCTCCGTCTTGGGAATAAATGAAGAGCCTTCCAGGAATAGCATGAAGCCAGGAGGACTGAGTACCAAAGCCTGATAAAGACGGTAACCTGAAGGAAATCCAGATTCATCCATAAATAGAAATATAAAAGTTTATTTTATTTTACTTTATTTTACCGAGAGAGAGAGCATGATCTGGGGAGGGGCAGAGGGAGAGAGAGACAGAGAATCTTAAGCAGGCTCCACACCTGGCACAGAGCCTGACACGGGACTCGATCTCGCGACTGTGAGATCATGACCTGAAACTGAATTCAGGAGTTGGACACTTAATCAACTGAGCCACCCAGGTGCCCTGGAAATACAAAATTTTAAAAGCAAATATAAATATATAGAATTCAGCATTATATATTGACCAGTATAGGATGATGGACTGAGAAATAAAAGTGTGGTTCAACAGAAAATGTATCATCATGTTTTATATCAATACTTAGAACAGAAAAACCATTTTCATATGAAATTATTTAGCAGATACTCTTAGTAAAACATTGCAAAAGCAGAAAGCCTTTAAATAAGAGAACGGTTTACTGAAATCTAATGGGAGTTATTCTCCTGAATGATGAGGCATAAAATTATTTCAATTAAAACCAAGGACTAGAAAAGGATGCCCCCCTGTCATCACTGTTTGATTTAAACTTAGAGACAATGAAACAAAGGAATAAAACAGCTGTGCCAGACACCAGAAGCCACTAGGAGTCCATGGGGATGCTGTCAGCAAGAATGATACTCAGAAAACCAAGTAACTTTCTGAGGCTTTAAAATACGTACACAGAAAAGAGAGGGAGAGAAATATTCCACTGACAATAGCAGGCACACCTAAAAATTAGCAAAGATGGTAAAAAGCTTCCTTAAAAACAAAAAACTAGTCAAAGAAATGAATCAAGAACCAAAGAGAGATGTCTGGGCGGCTCAGTCGGTTAAGCATCTGAGTTCAACTCAGGTCATGATCTCACAGTCTGTGAGTTCAAGCCCCATGTCGGGCCCTGTGCTGACAGCTCAGAGCTTGAAGCCTGCTTCTGATTCTGTGTCTCCTTCTCTTTCTGCCCCTCTCCTGATCATGCTGTCTCTCTTTCTCTCCCTCAAAAATAAATAAACATTAAAAAAAAAAAAGAACCAAAGAGAAAGACCTACTGTGTACCAGGAAGGGGACATTTCAGATCACAAAGATTGCAGCCCAGGGACTTCCCAACTGGGACTGGGACAGAGCTGTTGATGAACGCCACTCCCTTTGGGTCAGGCCCCGAATTACCTACTGTACCTGCAAGCAGGAGTAAAGCAGAAGCAGATGACGTCCACGGGACTAAGCCTCTGCCTGATCGGCCTGCCGTATGTGCAATCTGTCTATGCAAATACCAACCCTCTCTGGGTATGTTAACATCATCGTTAGTCCCAAGTTATTCCTACAAACTTCTGCAAAGAGACTATCCAGCAAACAGTAAAAAATGAATAAATACCGAGACCAGACAACGAGAATGAAAGGTACAGAATAGAAACATAATTGCTTCAGACATTGGAATTATCTGACACAGAATGTAAATGAGGTTTGCTGACTATATTAATGAAGGTAAAAGACGAAAATTGAGAATTTTGGAAGCAGACTAGAAACTATTAAGAAAGAATCAAGTGGAAATTCTAAAACTGGAAATATAATAGTCAACATTAAGAAGGCAATGGGTAAGAATGACACAGAGTAGATACATCTAAAGACAGAATGAATGAGGTGGAACGCAGTCGGTTAAGCATCCGACTCTTGACTTCAGCTCAGGTCCCCCAGTTGTGAGATCGAGCCCCAAGCTGGGCCCTGTGCTGACAGCACAGAGCCTGCTTGGGATTCTTTCTTTCCCTCTGCCCCTCCCCTACTTGCATGCATGTTCCCACTTTCTCAAAGTAAATAAATAAACATAAAAAAATACACAGAGAGTATGTAATTGACACAAAGGAAATAGCAAGAAGCTGAGACTCTGGGAGTTAGCAGACTTTTTCTGTAAAGGGCCAAAGAGCAGACATTCTAGGCTCTGTGGACTAAACAGTCCTAGCCAACTCGGTTTTATCACAGCAGCAAGAAAGCAGCCATACACAACATGTAGATGAGTAAGTGTAGCTGTGTAGCTGGGCAACGTCATTTACAGAAAGACGCAGTGGGTTGGACTCAGCCAGTCGGCCAGCTTGCCAGGTCCTGGTCTAACCTATGTGAAATTAAAGCACCAATAGTTGATTAGAAAATAATGCCTGAGCAATTTTTTAAGACATCGGGAAGAGAATTTTCAAAACTTATGAAAGGCTTTATGCCAGATATTAAAAATATCTCCATCAAAGTAAAAGAGAATAAATAAAAAACAAACTATAATCTTGGAATATCATTATGAAACTGTAGGAGAAAGAAAACAAAAACAAAAACAAACAGCCCAAGAAAAACCAAAAAACACAAAGACAAAATCTTAACATCGAACAGAGAAAAACAGAGTGAAAAGCAGCCCGTGAATAAAGCTGAACACGGAGAGTAAAAGAAAATGAAAAATATCTTCCATTTTCAAAGGAAATGACAGTAGAACTAGAAGTACACATTGAACAAACGTTCTTTAAGGATTCTTTCTATAAACTGAGGAAGACTTTTTGAGATTCTATATATAAGTGAACTCAGGCTGTACTTGTGTTGTTTTTTTTAAATTTATTTTTGAAGAATAGAGAGACTGGGCATGAGCAGGGGAGGAGCAGAGAGAGAGGGAGACATAGAATTTGAAGCAGGCTCCAGGCTCCAAGCTGTCAGCCCAGAGCCCGACGCGGGGCTCGAACTCACCAACTGGGAGATCATGACCTGAGCCGAAGTCGGACGCCCAGCCGACTGAGCCACCCAGGTGCCCCTCTCAGGCTGTATTTGTAAACAGTTTCAAATGCACAGTGCTGAGGACATTCATTGCCACCAGACCCTTATTAAAGGGTAGTCTTCAGAAAGACTGTTATCATCACAAACACGTGAGTTAATATACACGAGTGCTGTCCAAGGAAAAGGACAATATTAATGCATCACTATACATAGAACAAAGCTGGAGGCATCATGCTGCCTGACTTCAAATTATATTTCAAACCCATAGTAGTCAAAAAAGTATGGTGCTGGCAGAAAGATTCACATCTAGACCAATGGACTCAAAGGAACCAACACATGAATGGTCAACTCATCTTCCACACAGGTGCCAAGGATACACAGTGGGCAAGGATAATCGCTTCGGCAAATGGTGTTGGGGAAGCTGGATCGCCACATGCAAATGGATGAAATTGGACCCCATCTCACACCACACACGAAACTCAACTCAAAATGGATGAAAGACTTAAACATAAGACCTGAAATCATAAAACTCCTAGAAGGAAAGTTAGAGAAAAAGCTCCTTGACAGTGGTCTTGGGGATGATTTCTTGGATGTGACACCAAAAGAGAAGGAAAAGAAAAGAAAAAGCAAACATAAACAAGTAGGACCATATCAAATTTAAAAGTTTCTACAGAGTAAAGGAAATAATCAACAGAATGAAACACAACCTACAGGATGGAAGAAATATTCACAAGCCGTGTAATCCAATTAGGGGTTAATATCCAAAATATATAAGCAACTCAACAACTATATTAAAAAGCAAATCAGGGCACCTGGGTGGCTCCGTCGGTTAAGTGTCCGACTGTGGCTCAGGTCATGATCTCACAGTGGGTTCAAGCCCTGCGTCAGGCTCTGTGTGGCAGCTCAGAGCTTGGCGCCTGCTTTGGATTCTGAGTCTCCCTCTCTCTCTACACCCCCCACTCACGCTCTGTCTCTCTCTCTCAAAAATAAACAAACATTGTCAAAAAAAAAAAGAAACTCAACAAAATATATAAACAGCTCAACGGCAAAAACGCACAAACAAATTGCCTGAATAAAAATCTGGCAGGAGACATGAACAGACTTTTTCCTAAAGAAAACATAGAGACGGCCAACAGGTACATGAAAAGATGTTCAGCATCACTCATCATCATCCAGGAAATGCAAATCAAAACCACAGTGAGGTACCACCACACACCTGTTACGATGGCCACGGTTAGAACAAAACAAAAAAGAAAAGTGTCGGCAAAGATGTGGAGGAAAGCGAGCTCTTCCCCACGGTGGGTGGGAACATAAGTTGGAGCAGCGGCTACTGAAAACGGTACGGAAGTTGCTGAAACAACGTAAAGTATAACTACCGTATAACCCAGTCACACAAAGGAAACAAAATCACGGTCTCAAAGAGAGATCCGCACCTTCATGTGCACTGCAACATTATCCACAATAGCCAAGATACGGAAACAACCTAAATGTCTCTTGACTGGTTAACAGGCAAAGAAAATGTGATACAGGGGCACCTGGGTGGCTCGGTCGGTTGAGCGTCCAATTTTGGCTCAGGTCATGATCTCACGGTTCGTAGGATCAAGCCCCACGTTGGGCTCTGTGCTGACAGCGTGGAGCCTGCTTGGGATTCTCTCCCTCTCCCTCCCTCCCTCCCTGCCCCTCCCCTGCTCATTCGCTCCCTCTCTCAAAAAAATAAATAATAAACTTAAGACATGAAAAAAATAATAAAGGCTTAAATGAAAGCAGCTTGCTGATAGTGACTCTCCAGGGTATAAAAGTCATGACTAGATAGGAGGATGGTAACCCCCCAGTTCCTGGCTCTCTGTGTCCACCTCCTCCCCTCCCCCATACTAACAGATAAACCACAGCTGTCACAAACCAGGACCTGTCCACCCTCGAGTCTGGGCAAAGCTGGACAAGATGAGTTAAGGAACACGTGACTCAGGGGACACATCTGAGCACCAGCTCCGCACCAGGAAAGCGTCTGTGTGTGCCTACGTATTTTTCTCATTTGACTTTCGCACCACCACTGATGGATCAGGCAGCAGCAGCCTTCCCCCCAAGTTTCTTCTGGCATCGTCTCTAATTCTGGAAGGGAACTGGCCTTCAAGGAGAGAGTCCTGCAACGCCAGTGCATGCTAAGGAATCAATGTGGTTAAAAGCACACCTTCCAAACCTGTCAAAAGGAATTCAGCAAAGGCACCAGGAAATGAGCCCATCGAGAGCACCGCGCTGATAAATTTAGACTTTGTGTTTTAAGTTGACTTGGCAGGTTGTGTCAAATTCCTCAGACGTGAAGGCTTAGCAAATAAAGCAACTCTACAACAGTAATTAAGAGAATCGTTTTCAAGCTAATTATGCTGTGTTTCTGCATGCCAAATAAAACCGCCGTGACAGGTGACGATTGAACACAGATACCGACTGTCAGAAAAAAGGCAGGAGGAAGGGGATCTTAAAATAGGATGAAATGTCAAGGCTCATGAAAAGGAAACTTCTTCCCTTGACCCCTGTGCTGGGGCGGCTCTCAGTTACACTCATATAGTTTCGTCAAGTCGGTATTTGGCCCAAAGACTATATTAAGTATGAATTATGTAAAGAACGTATCCCTGGATGCACCTGAAGACTTATACGATACTCAGATGAGAGTCTGTGGTCTTAAACGAACTTTTGCATACATTTAGTTATTTTTAGAACTCTGTGAGACAAGATGCTATTTTCCCACTTTATAGATGTGAAAACTGAGGTGCACAGGTAATCTGTGACTTGCCCAAACTCGTCAGCCACGAGGTGGCAGACAGAAAATCAAAATCCGGTCTTTTAATGATTATTTATGTTTTTGAGAGAGAGACAGAGCATGAGCAGGGGAGGGGCAGAGAGAGAGAGGGAGACACAGAATCCAAAGCAGGCTCCAGACTCTGAGCTGTCAGCACAGAACCCTACGCACAAATTGCGAGATCATGACCTGAGCCAAAGTCGGACGCTTAACCGACTGAGCCACCCAGGTGCCCCCAAAATCCGGTCTTTTAAAATGGTGACGGGGATTGAAGAGGGCACCTGTTGGGGTGAGCACTGGGTGTTGTATGGAAACCAATTTGACAATAAATTTCATATTAAAAAAAATAAAAAATAAATGGAGGGCATATGTAGTCTCTACTGAACCAGCCATAACTGTTCCTCACGTGGAAAAATTCTCTGTATTTTCCAATCTCCTTGCATGATACATTTTAGTGCCCTACCACACGGTCGTGAATGACTCAGCTGTGGAGCAGAGGTCCTCACCAATTACTTACGTATCTGAGCCAGGCTTCTGTAGGTCATGGCCTACAAAGTGGATTATTGCTTCCGGATAAGCTTCTAGAAGTACAACCCCCAGGTCACAAATTCTGAACATTTTTAACACTTCATACCTGTTGTCAAGTGGTTTTCCGGAAATATTACAGGACTTGCATTCGCTGTACAGAATGAGTGCATTAGTGAAGCACTGACGCCTTCTGTTCATTCTTCGGCCACTGCCGACCAAGTGCCCGCTACGCGTCGCCTACCGTACAGACGCCAAGGATACAGTGGCGAAAAGACCAGGCCTGATTCCTCTCCTGGGGGGATAGAGCCTAGTGGGAGACACAGACACTACCCAACACCAACAGTAACAAGTAGCCACCCTCTGTGTGTACTTACTAAGGCTGGGAGTTGTCTTCGGCCCTAAATATATATGAAATAACACGACTCTCAAACAGTCCCTCACATACTATCACTGCCTCCTTGCAAGAGCAAAGTGGGGTGAAGTGGCTGACCCCGGGCGGCGGAGCTAGGAAGGAAAGGGGCGTGTGGCCCCCCGCAGACCGTGACCCCTCCCACCAACAGACTAACCACTCACATCATGTCCAACCAGAGCGGGCAGCATCGAGGACACTCCCTCTCTGGTGCATCTCGCGCTCGGCACAGGGGGCCCCCACCTTGTGAAAGGATGGGATCCAAACACTTGTATTTCTTCCCCTGTTACTTGTCTATTACAAACTCTTTTGTAGAAACAGTATCATAAACAGTCTCTAGTCCTGTCTCCGAGACTTATTTTACCCATTTGGATCGACGACAACATTATAAGGATAAAAGTACTTCAACTACACCTTTGCATCAGTTAAAACTAATCTCCAGGGGAAACTGGAAGTCCAGGAAATTCCCTCCTACAGGGAGGGACGGGTGGAAGGCAGGAATCTTCAGCGGTGGTTGGAGATGGATGCACAAAGGAGGTGAAGATCCACGGCCGACTGACTCCTGGCCCCACGGGGCTTAGAAGGAAGGCGGCCTGGCCTGGGGCTGCCGACAGCGTTTTCCCATTTTTACAGCAGAGGTGTAAGTTCCAGAAAAGAAAAAGGAAGAGCACGAACGCCCCCAGGCCTGCTGCCAGACCTAGCGGCTACATTGTCTTCTATTTTATCTGACTGTGTGTGGATGTGGGCAGGTGTGTGATTTGCTGTTTCCAAACCGTGGCCCTGACACGCAGGGCAAGGGCTCACCGGGCCCTCCATCGGGTCTCATTCTGTCCCCTGCCCCAGAGAAAACCTCCATCAATCTCTGCTGTGTGTGCTGTGGCTGCATTAAACTGCATGCACACATACACACACACCCCAATCGAAATAATGCAGATTTTAATTTGGTTGATTTTTACATTTAAATGAATTTAAATTTAAAAAAATTCAATGCTTATTTAGTTTTGAGAGAGAGAGAGCAAAAGCAGGGGAGGCGCACAGAGAGAGGGAGACACAGAATCCGAAGCAGGCTCCAGGCTCTGAGCTGTCAGCACAGAGCCCAACGCGGGGCTCAAACTCACAAACTGTGAGATCATGACCTGAGCCGAAGTCGGACGCTTAACCGACTGAGCCACTCAGGTGCCCCTACATGAACTTGAATTTAAATACGAATGCCTCTTGCTTATTATATCGTTACTTAGCTACCACGTCTTATGACCTTCTCTCCCTGTTGACAGAAATACAAACGCTGGGGGCACCGGGGCGACTCAGTCCACTAAGCGTCCAACTTTGGCTCAGGTCATGATCTCACAGTTTGTGAGTGTGAGCCCCGCATCGCGCGCTCTGCTGTCAGCACAGCACTGTCCACTCACATCCACTGTCCCCTCTCTCTCTGCCCCTCCCCCCCCTCAAAAATAAACACTTAAGAAAACACAAATGCTGCATATCAGTACATTACAGGAGTGTGGCATAATTCATTTCTCCGTCCGGCCGATGACCACTGTTTAGACGGTTTCCATTTTTTCCCCGTTATTAACAACAGTGATTTAACAAATACACATGTTCTAGTGTCCCTGTATGAAGTCCACTAGGGATTCTCTACCTACCCAGAATCAGAAACGCACCATCTCGGCACGTTGCCTTGCTGTGCACGCTCAGAATTTTAAAACACGCCGCCAGACTTGTTTCCAGAGCAGCCCTTTGGATTCAGGCTCACACCAGCTGTGCACAACATGGTCTGTCCACATCCTCGCCACTCACTGTCACCCTTCTTCCTCACAGTACCGGCTGAGAGTCCGCTTTCCCCCATATTGCTTCACGGTTCCGTGAAAACCACCAAGTTTCAACATTTTTTTCACAGTGTTGTTTTCATCAATATTCCCTGTACTGTATCTGCTCCTTCCTCAAATATTAAAAAATAAAAATTTTTTTTAGTTTACTTATTTTGAGAGAGAGAGAGAGAGAGAACACATGAGTGGGGTAGGGGCAGAGAGAGAGAGAATCCCAAGCAGGGTCCACACTGTCAGCGCAGAGCCCAACGCGGGGCTCGAACTCGCAAACTGTGAGATCATGACTGGCACCAAAATCAAGAGTCAGGCAACCGACTGAGCCGCCCAGGCATCCCTCAGATTTTTTTTTTTTATTAATTTACAGTTTTAAGTCTATTTGGATGCCAAATCCTTGCCTTTGCGGTCTTTATTGTATTTTATTGTAGAAAAATCTCATATGGTATTTTTTTTTTTGTATTTTAGTTTTTTGTATCCTGATGGAGAAAATTTTCATTCCCCTTGATATAAATTCTTACAGATTCAATGACTTACTTTTCACACGTAGACTTCTAAACCACCTGGGACTTACGTTTGCACAAGGCGCGAGGCTGTCTGGGAAGCTGGCCTAATGGGCCTTTCTCCTCCAGAGTTCTGACGGGGACCCTGCCCTCTCTCTGGGTAGGGATGGGCTAACCCCCAAAGCTCCAGCTACCGCAGCATACCTACCGCCAGGCTTTTGAAAAGGATCACCTTGTAAATCGTTTCCTCTGGGGACATTCTCGGGTACGTTCCCTTCCTGCATGAGCAATGCTGCTCTTGCTGGCATGCACCTTCCCTGTGTCTTTCAGCAATAATGGGGTGGGGAGGAGTAAGCCCTCTTCCTTCTTGTGAATGTGAAAATGTCTCTGGCCTTAAATGTGAAAACGTCTCTGGCCTTATTCTGGAATGAGACTGTGATGACCTTCGAATTCTGGTTCAGAACTGTCTGCTCTCGGCACTTTTTTTAAGTACACCATACCCCCAACGCAGAGCCCAGGGCGGGGGCTTGAACTCATGACCCTGAGATCGAGACCTCAGCTGATATCAACAGCTGGAGGAGCTTAACTGGCTGAGCCACCCAGGCACCCCAGTCTGCACTTTAAAATAGGTACAGTATGGGGGCACCTGGGGGGCTCAGTCAGTTAAGCATCTGACTCTTGATCGGGTCAAGATCTTACGGTTGTGAGATTTAGCCCCACGTTGGGCTCTGTGCTGACAACACAGAGCCTGTGTGGGGTTCTCTCTCTCCCTTTCTCTCTGCCCCTCCCCTGTTCACACACATGCCTATGTGCTCTCTCTCTCTCTCTCAAAATAAATAAGGTAAAAAAAATTAAAAAGATACCAACAAGAGATGTTACCACTCATCTTATTTTTACTAGTAAAGTTTTCCTATAAATGGATACTATAATCCTTTATCCCTTTATTTATTTCTAATACACTTGTCTGAGGTCCATGTTGGAATGCTCTATTAGCTCTATATCCTTAGGGGTAAACTCTCCAATGCATTGGGTTCCATGACATATTTTCCATGGCTTTGTATTTTTTTTTTTAGTATGTGTCATCAATTTTGACTATCAACTCATCCTCCAAAGGATTTTCTTCTAAGAAAGTCTGACACATATCCTGGAGCGGGTACACAGGTGTTTTGCCTGGGCTCTGTGGAATTCACCCATTCATTAGTCAGTTTTTAAAAAAAAATTTTTTTAAATGTTTATCTATTTTTGAGAGAGAGAGAGAGAGAGTGTGTGTGTGAGTGGGGCAGGGGCAGGGGCAGAGAGAGACAGAGACACAGAATCTGAAGCAGGCTCCAGGCTCCGAGCTGTCAGCATGGAGCCTGAGGCTCGAACTCCATGGAGCATGAGATCATGACCTGAGCCAGTCAGACAGTCAGCTGACTGAGCCATTCAGGCACCCTCATTAATCAGTTTTTTGATAGTTTCTTGAATTAGGATCCCCCCCACAAAGATCAGTATAAAATGAGAGGGAAGAGCTACATTCCTCTCCTGTGAAGGACTCGATTGGAATCATGGTGTATTATCCCAGCCCAGGTTAATGGGGGACATTTTCATTTATCTACTCGTGATAATATCATGGCTTCCCAGCCCTTTCTTCCGAAGGGGGAGCCTAGTTTGGCGTCCCTCGTGCACAAGGCACCCGCAACCTCAGCTTACTTGGGCAGATAAGAAAATCTCACCCCTCAAGACACTCCCTGTCCATTATTACCCAGGTAGCTATCACAACTATCATTTACGCATCTTTGAAAATTTTTAGTTGTATCAACGGTAAAAAAATAGAAATCTTACAGGTTGGATGAAGATTTTCCACATGTGCATACTTGTGCAGCTACTACCCCAGTCTCCAACAGAAAATTTATTTCCCCAGAGAACTTCCCCATGCCCCCCACTGGCTTGAACTTCAAATACATAACGTCATACAGTATGTATTCTCTTATTCAGGGCTTGTTTTCCTCAGAATCTTATTTTTGAGATTCCACCATGTCTTGCCTATAAGAAGTATAGTATAGTATATACTATATAGTATATAGTATATACTATATATACTATATAGTATATAGTATAAGAAGTATAGTATATTCCTTTTGACATCTGAGTGGTTCTGTGCGGTATGAACCTGTCATAGTTTGTTAATCCATTCTCCTCCTGATGGGCACCGAGGCTATTTCTAGTTTTGAGCTCCTATGACTAAAACAGATATGTACGTTTTGGTAAATGTCTTTTGGTGGACAGGTGCAATGGGCCCCCTTGGGTGAGTAACCAAGAGCAGACGTGCTTGGCCATGGGAGGCACAGGTGTAAGTTCGCAAGTCAGTTCCTCACCTTCATCTACTATTGCCAGGCTCTTTCATTTTGGCCATTCTGGTGAGGAACATCGCCATTTTTAGGGCTCTTATTTTAATTACTTTGACCAAAGTATATCAAAATAAGGATCTAAAGTTTTGCAAAAGGATCAATATAGAAAGCTATGCTATTTATTTACCTACTTACTTATTCATTCGAGAGAGAGTGTGCATGTGTGTGTGAGTGGGGGAGAGAGGCAGAGGGAGAGAGAGAGAGAATCTCAAGCACGCTCTATGCTCAGGGTGGAGCCTGACACAGGGCTTGATCCCACGATCCTGGGATCATGACCTGAGCCAAAATCAAGAGTCAGATCTTCAACTGATGGAGCCACCAAGGCGCCTATTTATAATATATATATACACACACACACATATATATGTGTGTGTGTGTATATATATATACATATACGTTATATATATACATACACACACACACACACACACACACACACACACGCAAATATATACATTATATATACATATATATACATTATATATATACGTATATATACATACACGTGTATATATTTATATTTATATATATGTTTATATTATATGTTTATAATATGTATTTATAAATATGTATTTACAGATATATTAACATAAATTTATAAATATTAATATATATTTATGTATTATATTAACATTTATAAATATTAATGTATATTATATTAATATTTATAAATATATAAATATATAAATATTAATATATATTTATATATTATATATTAATATTTATAAATATATATATATTTTTGCATGGACCTGATTTTTAAAATCTTTCATCTCTTGGACTACCGCTCTTCTACCTGGACTGACACCTGGACTGGTGAGCCACACACTTTCAGACCTGCTCCATACTAATTCCTACCATCCCTCCCCAGAGCCTGGGTGAAAGAGTTTCTCCATTCACTGTGTACTTCGCACATGCTTAACCCACAACAATTATCACACAGAACAGAATGGTCAGTCAGTGTCCACCTCTTCTTCCAAGCTTCAGGATGCCATGCATTACTCAAATATAACACCACAGCCTCCTTCAGGGGTTAGCCGCATAGCTGGAGTTTCTAAATATTTAGAGCCTGGAGCCTGCTCAGGGATGAGCACCGGGTGTTGTATGTAAGTGATGAATCGCTGAATTCTACTTCTGAAACCAATATTGCATTGTATATTGACTAACTAAAATATAAAAAGTAAATAAAACTAGGGGCGCCTGGGTGGCTCAGTGAGGTAAGTGTCTGAATTCGGCTCAGAATCTCATGGTTCCTGGGTTCAAGCCCTGTGTCGGACTCTGTGCTGACAGCTCAGAGCCTGGAGCCTGCTTTGGATTCTGTATCTCCGTCTTTCTCTACCCCTCCCCTGCTCATGCTCTGTCTCTCAAAAATAAATAAATGTTAAAAATAATTTAAAAAAACGAAGGCTATTAACAATAACAACAAAAAAAGAAATTCACTTGGCCAAAGAAGACCAAATCTGGTATCTGCCTAGAAACAATAAAAAACTTTTAGGGGCATCTGGGTGGGTCAGTCAGGTAAATGTCCGACTTTGGCTCAGGTCATGATCTCACCGTCTGTGGGTTTGAGACCCCCGTCGGGCTCTGTGCTGACAGCTCGGAGCCTGGAGCTGGCTTCAGATTCTGTGTCTCCTTCACTCTCTGCCCCTCCCCTGTTCAAGCCCTGTCTCCCTGTCTCTCAAAAATGAATAAAGACATTAAAAAAATTCAGATGAAAACAGTAAAAAATTTTTTTAAAGTAAATAAAGAAAGCAGTGTATGCCTCCTGCTAATTAAACCTAATGTTTCCATGACCTCTAGGGAGGCAGTGTCATTAGTGTTACCTCCAAAGACAAGAACTCCGTTATTGTAGGGAAACTAGACTATCAGCTGACTCTTTCTCACCTAGGATGTAATTTTCCCAGAAAAAACAAACAAACAAAAAAAACCATGCTGCTAATGATTCCTAATACAAGAAGCTGTCAGAAAACTGATTAATGAACATGGACCACCGGCACCTGGAAAGAGTCCACTGTCCCTACAGATGTCTGGGGTTGGGGGAGGACATTCCCACTGCCAGTGCATGGCAGACGGACAGGTGGTCTTTGGATCTTCAGCCCAGAGTCCCTCCCGGAGCCAGAGCTGGGAAGGGCGAGCTTCTCAGGCACCACACAGAACCTTCCCCTCTGCAGAACGTCTAGGGAAGCCACTCATCCCTTCATTTTTAACAAATGAGTGTCAGTGCGCGGGACCTACTGTATTTAGCGTGGGCCACCACTTCCTAGGCAGGGATGTGGTCGCCCTGCTGTGCCTTCCCGTCACACTCCTGTCTGCTCCCGTCCAGGTGCAAGTAACACATTCTGACGCTAAATGAATTCATGAGAACGCAGCCCCCCTCGTTTTCTCATTGCTAGTCCTTTCCTGCAATCTTCGGGAGTGAAAAATCTCCAACTAGATCTTTCGGGCAGATTTTGGTCAACAGAAGCTCCTGTGGAATCGGTAAGTGATGTGGACAAATGAAGCCCGAATCCCTTCACAGCACGTTGGCTGAAATGGAAAGCTTTTCCTCACGCTCGACTCTATCCATTGGACTCCGGAGAGGCCGTCCTGACATGTTTGCAGGACCACTGGGTGCTGCTATTTAAATTTCATGAGCCATCTGTCTCTCGACAGTGAGTTACAGGATAATGAGGGTCATCAGTTCTGGCTGAGCCCTGCTCCTGTTTGAAGTCTCACTCATGAGTCTCTTAGCAAGAAGAGGACACAGAAGGGCTTCTGGATCCTTCTCAGAGAAACGGGGCTTCGCTTGGTTGCTGTTCCTCACTGGAACCACTCGAGGCATGTCCCCATCTCTGAGTGGGAAGGAAGGACACGTGGATCCAGTGCAACAACACAGAGGCCCGTAGACCCTGACGCAGAGCTGCTCTGCCCAGAAGTCCAGCTACGAGCCAGTGTTCACGACCATCCCATGAGGCAGCAGCTCACATCACCCCTTCCTTCCCACAAATGGGGAAATGACGGCTCGCCAGCATCTTCCAAGGGAGGCATCTGACCACCTCTTTGTGATGAGACTCTGGGCCCCCTTCCAGGAAGAACTGGAGTCTGTCTCTCCACCTTTTGAGCCGTGCTGTGGCCGTGTGACCTGCCATGGCCAGCAGGGCATGAGCAAATGTAACACGAGCGGACTTGCCAAGGGCTCACATGCTGGGCTGGCCCCATCATCTCCTCCTGCAGCCCCAAGGCCACCACGAAACAGCTCCGAGCTGTTGTGGGGCATTAGGGTTAGAGTGCAGAAACTGCCGGTCAAAGCAGGTGAAAGGACAGCCAGCATAGGTGACGGTGACACTACTGGCACATGTCACATCTGGGGCAGCTCGAAAGGGAAAAAAGGCACCTCCTTTGCTCTGGGACGTGTCTGAGAGTCAGCCGCTCTCCCAGCTGTGTACAGCAAGGGACTCACATGAGGGTGAGGCGTGAGCCCGAGGAGGAACTATTTAGCTTTATAAGCAGAATTTACAGGAAACACAGGGAGCCAGGCATTTGTGGGTTGAAAAATGATGTTGCCAACTGGAGAAAGATTCTCAGAGGAAGAAACAGCCTCAGGAAAAACATACAGCAAGGAAAACTAAGACTAGAAAGATTTCAGGCGACTCCTAATGGAGTCCCTCGACTAGTCAAAATGGCTGCCAAGCATCATGAAGTCACTGCCTTCACAAAGGCACCGTGAGATGCTGGCTGGTGCCACCAGAACATGGAGACCAGTGGGGGACTGGATAAGAATGGGGTGGGGGTGCTTGGAGCCAGGAGGTGAGGAAAATGAGGGCTGAAAGGCTGCGAGTTTAAGCAATTTATCAAAGATTACCAAATGGATGGGAGAGAATTCATGATTTGATCCAAGGGAATCTGATTTCAAGCACAACTCTGATCACAACCTGTCAAGATGCTTCCAATCTCCCTGCCTTGCCCGTGGCCCCTCTTCCTGACCTCTGTGTTCTTTTTTTTTTAATGTTTATTTATTTTTGAGGGGCGGGGGAGGGGCAGAGAGACAGGGAGACACAGAATCCGAAGCAGGCTCCAGGCTCTGAGCTGTCAGCACAGAGTCCGACGTGGGGCTCGAACTCACGAACCACGAGATCATGGCCTGAGCCGAAGTCGGACGCTCAACTGACTGAGCCACGCAAGCGCCCTGAATTCCATGTTCTTATAAAGTCAATATGCAAAATTACATGTCCACACAAGTTTCAGTCAGAAAACATGACACTCACCATGTACCATTTACAACGGAAAACAGGACCTTTAAGAATAAATAGAGAGGTACCAGCAAAATGGCCTGGCAGGTGGCCCCACACTCCCATCCTCCTGCAGAAATGCTGAGAAACAAGCAGGAGCTGGATTGAACTGGAAGACTGTCAAAGGTTTACAGCAACCAAGTGGATTCCGTGCCAAGAAAAAGGCGATGGATAAATGAAAGTACTGCTCCTCCCCCCTTCCCTTATGCGCTCCCCAGTGGGCACCTGGCCCTGGTTGTGGGGGAGGCAGAACCCTGTGTATCTGCAAATTAGTGTGTATGTCTGTTCAAAGCTGCCTGAGGCTACCAGAAGGATCCCCACCAGCCTCTGCTTCTCCTAGCTCAGAACCCGCTCGCTCAGGGTCCCCAGAGACAGAAGGGGGAGTCTGGGGACAAGTGTACTGGGGATGTGGGGGCATTCAAAAATGCCCAGGTACATGAGGCGTGGGGTGGGAGCTAGAGATCCGTGAAGGCACCCAATGCAAGAGGCACGATCAGAAAAATTCTGGAAAGACCCTAAGCCTTCATCCCAGGCTCACAGATCCCAGGCTCAGCAGAGGCTCGGCACAGACGGGGCCAATCTGTGGACACTGGGAGCCATCTCCTTTCCCACGTCTCTCCAAATAACAGCTAGCGTACAGAGACGTCAGTGACACGACGACAAGCGACGCGTTCTCTGCAAAAGCAGCGGAGAAAAGCCCCCAAACAAACCGACGGCGACAGCCTCCAAACACAGCATCCCAATCAACATGCCGGGGGAAGCCGGGGGATCTGATCTCTGATTTTATCACATGATGGTCACCATACGTCCAGTCCTTCAGAATAAATTAATGAGAAAGTATGAAAACATGTTGCCAAAATGTATGGGATGCAGGGAAAGCAGTGGAAGAAGGAAATTTATAGCTATAAATGTATACATTATAAGAGAAAAAAATCTTGTGTCCGTCACCTAACTTACACCTGAAAGAACTAGAAAAAAAACGAGTACCCTAAACTCAGTGCCAACAGGAGGAAGGAAATGATGAAGATTAGAGCTGAGATAAAACAGAGAACAGAGAGACAATCGAGAGTAAACAAAACCAAGAGTTGGTTCTTTGTTGGTTTTAAGTTTTTATTTATTTATTTTTGAGAGAGACAGCATGGGCAGGGGAGGGGCAGACAGGGAGAGACAGAATCCCAAGGAGGCTCTGTGTTGCCAGGATAGAGCCCAAAGTGGGGGCTCAAACTCTAGAAACCGTAAAATCATGACCTGAGCCAAAACCAAGAGTCCAATGCTTAACTGACTGAGCCACCCAGGCACCCCCAAGAGTTGGTTCTTTGTAAAGATCAACACTACTGACAAATTTTAGCTAGAGAGACGAAGGAAAAAAAAAAAAAGACAAAAGACACAGAAACTAAAGTCAGAAATGAAACTGAGAACCTACAGAAATAAGAACTGAAAGATGCTACCATGAATACTCGGCCCCCCAAATTAGTTGAAATGCACAAATTCCTACAAACTAACTACTGAAGCTGACTCCATAGAAGTAGAAAATCTCAAAAGACCTAGAACAAGTGAAGATCCTGACTCAGTCATCAAAACCCTCCCAAGAAAGAAAAGTTCAGAACCCGATGGCTTCACATTGAAAGCACAATTTGCCCAAATCCTTATCAAATCTTCCTGTATAATGCAAGAGGAAGAACGATTTCCAACCTCTTGGAAGAGGCCATCCTTGTCCTGATAACCGAAGCTGGACAGAGGGACTAAAAACAATACAGACAAATATTCCCAATGACTATATACGCAGAAGTTCTCAATGAAATATCATCAAACCAACTCCAGGGGTGTATTGAAAGTATTACACATCGTGGCCAACTCAGATTTATCCCTAGAACACAAGGATGGTTACACATACAAAGATCAATCTGTGCGGTATGGATCACATTAACCAATGAGGCGTGGGAACATACGTGATCATCTCGACATAGAAAAGCATTTGACAAAATCCAACGATTCGCCATAAAAAACCATTAATTAGCTAGGAAAAGAAGGCAACTTCCTCGATGTGATAAATGGTTTAATTGAAAAACTCAGTGCTAACATTGTGCTCAATCACGAAAGACCGGCAGCTTCTTCCCTAAATCAGGGAAAAGACAACGATGTCTGCTTTTACCATGCTATTCAACATTGCACTGGAAGTCCTAGCCGAGGCAATCAGGCAAGAAAAAGAAATAGAATACATCCAAGCTGGAAAGGAAGAAGTGAAACTATCTATTCTCAGATAACACGATCCTGTGTATGGGAAATTCTGAAGAAATCATAAGAAAGCTACTACAGCTAAACACTGAACTCAGCAAAAGTCACAGATCAGCATGCAAAAATCAGTTGTGTTTCTACACACCAGCAGTGAACAGTCCGAAAAGACATCTAAGAGAGCGATTCCCTTCGCAAGAGCATCGGAAAGCATAAACTATCTGAGATTAAATTTAATGAAGGTGATGAAAATCTTGTACACAGAGGACTGCAAAACACTGCTAAAAGAAATGAAAGAATATACAAATAAGTAGGAAAAAAATCCACATCCATGGCTTGGAAGACAGTATTGTTAATAAGGCAATATGCCCAAGGAAACCTACAGACTCAACACAATCCCCATCAAAACTCTAACACCCTTTCTTATAGAAATAGAAAAGCCGATTAACTTTTAAATTCCTCGGGAATTTGCAAGAGGCTCCAGAGAGCCAAAACAATCTTGAAAAAGGAAATCACTGGAGACGCACACTTGGCAATTTCAGAACGTACACTCTAAAGTGTTAACAGTCAAAAGGCTGTGGGGTACAAGAAAAATGAAACGAAACAGAGTTCAAGAATAAATCCAAATAGCGACTCAAAATCGCAATGAGATAACCTTACAACTGTCAGGCTAGTTAGAATCAAAAAGGCAAGAAGTAAGTGTTGGCCAGGATGTGGAGAAAAAAGAAACCCTCACGCACTGTTGGTGGGATTGTAAACTGGTGTGTAGCCACTGCAGAAAACAGTATACAGGTTCTTCAAAAAATCAGAAACAGAGGGGCACCAGGGTGGCTCAGTAGGTTAAGAGTCTAACTCTTGATTTCGGCTCAGGTCATGATTTCACGGTTCGTGAGTTCGAGCCCCCATGTCGGACTCTGTGCTGGCAGTGAGGGGCCTGCTTGGGATTCTCTCTCTCCTTCTCTCTCTCTCTCTCTCTGCCCTTCTCTGGCTCTCACTCTCTCAAAATAAAATAAATAAATAAATAAATAAATAAATAAATAAATAAATAAATAAAATTTTAAAAATGAGAAATAGAAATACCGTATGATCCAATAATTCCGCTACTCGGCACTTACCCAAAGAAAATGAAAACGTTCATTTGAAAAACATATGCACCCCTATGTTTATTGCAGTATCATTTACAACAGCCAAGGGAAATGGAAGCAACACAAGTATGCAATAATAGATGGATGGATAAAGCAGATGTGATTTACATACACAATGGAATAGTACCGAACCATGAACAAGAATGAGATTGTGCCACTTGCAGCGACATGGGTGGAGCTAGAAGGTATTGTACTAAGTGAAATAAGTCAGCAGAGAAAGACAAATACCGTCTTATTTCACTTATATGTGGAATCTAAAAAATAAAACAAATGCACAAACGAAAAGCAGAAACAGACCCATAAATACCAAGGACAAACTTAATGATTGCCAGAGGGGAGATATGGTTGCTGGGGGGATAGAGAAAAATGGGTGAAGGGGAGTGTGAAGGACTGACATGCGACTGTGGAATGAATAAGTCACAGGGTAAAATCTGTAGCTGCAAAAGCTACCGCACAGGCGATAAGTCATGGTACATCACCATCGTATGGTGACAGATGGTTGCGACACTTGTGGTAAACACCGTGTGACATACAGACTTGTCAAATCGCTAGGATGTATACCTGAAACTAAGGTAGCATTGTGTGTCAACCCCATCTCAACATAAAAATGTTAAAATAAAAAGAATACATTCAAAGAAAGAAATCTATAGCTAACTGATTTTTGACAAGGTACCGAACCCATTCAATAGCAAAGAACTGTGTCTTCGGCAGATGGTGTTGGGACAGGTGGACAACCATATGAAAAAGAATGAAGCCGGACTCCTACTTCACACACTATACAAAAATTAATTCAAAATGGATCTTTGGCCTAAATATAAGAGCTGAAGCCATAAAATTCGTACAAGAAAAGAAAGGCATACATCTTCATGACCCAACATTTGGCAAGAGTTTCTTGGCTGTGATGCCAAAACGTGAGCAACAGAAGAAAAGAAAAACAGGATTTCATGAAAATTAAAAACTTTCATGACATCAAAGGCCATTGTATGAAGACCATGAAAAAACAACCCACAAATGGGAGAGAATCTTGGCGAATCATCTACCTGATAAGGGCTTGCTATCCAGAGGAAAAGTTACTCCTACAAGTCAACCATAAAAAGACAAACAACCAACTTTCAAAAATGGGCAAAATATCCGAATAATCCTGTCTCCAAAGAGAGTGGCCAAGAAGCACACGAAAAGATGCTTCAGGGGCGCCTGGGGGGCTCAGTCGGTTAGGTGTCCGACTTCGGCTCAGGTCTTGATCTCATAGTTCGTGGGCTCAAGCCCCACACCAGCCTCTCTGCTGTCAGTGCGGAGCCCGCTTTGGATCCTCTGCCCCTCCCCCACTAGTGCTCTCTCTCAAAAATAAACATTAAAAAAAAAAAAGAAAAGATGCTCAACATCATTAGTCATTAGGTAAATGCAAATCAAACCACAATGAGATACTTCACATGTGCTAATTTGGCTGTGATTTTTTTTTTTTTTTATATGAAGAATAACAGGTGTTATTGGAGAGAATACAGAGAAACTGAAACCCTTGCAAATTGGGAACCTCTGTCCACTGCTGGTGGAAATACAGATTGTGTAGCTGGTGTGGAAAAGTTTGGTGGTTCCTCAAAAAGTTCATCATAAAGTTATTGTGTTGCTTTGCTAGGATGGGTGTCCCCAACACCAGAGACTGGGTTGGGTGCTCTGAACAACCGACATTCATTTCCTCACAGCTTTTGCGGCAGAAAGTCCAAGCTCAAAACGTGTCGACAGGTTTGGTTTCTCCCCAGCCCCCTCTCCTCGGTTTGCAGATGTCTGCCTTCTCGCTAGGTCCTCGCATGTGAACTTGGCGGGTAGACAGTTCAGTCTGCAACGGTTACCATATGACCCAACAGTTCCACCTGTGTGCACACGCCCAGAAGTGAAACCAGGGATTCAGAAAGATACTAGTTTATGCCAGCGTTCACTGCAGCATTCGTCACAGCGGCCAGAAGGCGTAAGTCACCCAACTGTCCACGAACAGATGAACGGATACACAGAACGTAGTATCAGCACCCGATGGAATATTACTCAGCCACCAAAAGGAATAATAAAATATAAGATGGGCGAGCCTTGGGAACAGAACGCTAAATTAAATGAGACACAGAAGGACAAATATCATATGACTCCGGTCATAGGAAATAAATAGAATATGCAAATTCTCAGAGTCAGAAATTAGATGAGAATTTACCAGGGTCTTGGAGAAGAGGAAAATCAGACTTATTACTTAAGGAGTACGTTGTTTCTGTTCGGGGTGATGAAAAGGTTTTGGAAATAGATAGCGGTGATAGTTGCACAACACTGTTAATGTAAAATGCCACTAAACTGTATGCTTAAAAAACCGTCCAGGTACATAGTCAGGTAAGCATCGGACTCTTGGTTTTGGCTCAGGTCACGATCTCACGGCTTGTGAGATCGAGCCCCATGTCAGGCTCTGCACTGACAGGGTGGAGCCTGTTTGGGATTCTCTCTCCCCTCCTCCCAACCCTAGCTGCCCCTCCACCACTCACACGTGCCCCCCGCCTCTCTCTCAAAATAAATAAATTAGCATTTAAAAAATAGTCCTGGACATGAACAGCATAATGATCATAGACAAAAATACTGTATTATAAACCTCAAAGTTGCTAAGAGACTAGATCATAATTGTCCCCACCACCACTAAAAAAGAAGTGATAATTATGTGATGTGATAGAGGTGTTAGTAAATGCTACAGTAGCAATCATATTGCAATACATAAATGTATCAAGACGGGGGCGCCTGGGTGGCTTAGGGGGTTAAGCATGCAACTTCCGCTCAGGTCATTATCTCACGGTTCGTGAGTTTCAGTCCTGCATTGAGCTCTGTGCTGACAGCTCAGAGCCTGAAGCCTGCTTCAGATTCTGTGTCTCCCTCTCTTTCTGACCCTCCCCTGCTCACACTCTGTCTCTCTCTGTCTCTCTGTCTCTCAAGAATAAACATTAAAAAAAAATTACATAAATGTATCCAGTCAATACATTGTACACCTTAAACTTACACAATTATATCACAATAAAAATAAGTTTAAAATGGTTAAAATGGCAATTTTTACGTCATGTATTTTACTATAAAAACTCTTTTAAAAATACAGCAAAGTGGCATAAAACTCTTCTACGTATAAAATCATGAAACTTGAAGAAAGCCATTGACGATTTATTACACATATATACGTATATATGTGATCCATAGATAGGAAGCCTCAAAAGGTGAAGTTCCTAACCTTCCCCAAACTAACCCACACATTCAATGCAACTATAGTGAAAATCTCAACAGAGTGTGTGTGTGTGTGTGTGTGTGTGTGTGTTGAGACATCACAAGGACACCGATAAGGAGGAACAAAGGGAGAGAACAGTCAAGATCATCTTGAGGGGGAACGACTAGGCTCACCAATTGTCAAGACTAGTGTAAATTTACAGTCATTCAGAAAGAGCATTGACACGGCAACAGACGCACGTGTCAGTGCGACAGAATCAAAGCCCAGTGTTGACCCTCCCATACGTAGAAAGCCGCGCCCTCACCGACTCACTGCGAATCAACGAGAATCAACACACGGGGCTCTCCCCAGGGACACTGACTTGGCCAGAGACCACCAGTGTTTGCTGCTGTGCCCATTAAGATGTTGTCCGCACATTCATGGGTGATTTCTCTCTCATCATATGAATCGAGACCACGGATACTGGCTATTTCAGGTGTGGACTGACATGAGATGGAAGCGGTGCCCTGACGCATCGGGAGGAGGAATCGGAAGGTTCTGGAAGGCCTGCGTGGTATTCCCTCTGCCTGGAGCACGATCACCACAGGCCCGTGGAAACCAGAGCTCAGATGCCCGCAGCACGGCCTCCACAGACCCTGGGGCAGACCCCAGGCTGACATGACGTGAAGTCACGGAAGCCGGGGGTCCACCTGCGTGAGTGTGGCTCGTCTCTCAGCGGGGCGGTGTTTGTGGGGACAGAAGACTGCCGGCCCTCTACGTCCAAGCCAATCAGAGGTCAGCACTGCGCAGTCAGGTCACACACGTAAGTGAAGCAGTCTCATCCATAAGGAGCAGCCGGGTCCCCGTCAAGTCAACGAACCCACGTACAGACGATGGGGCACCTGCTGCACCTGGGCTGTCAGGGACAGTAAGAAGGAGCACGAGGTTTCACTGAGAAAGAAAATCTACTGTCAGTTAACCGCGATCCAACGTCTTCTTCAGCCACTCATTGCAAAGCACCCCAGTGTCAAAGGTAACGGCATGCAAAAAAGGAAGAAGGGCCTTTTAGGGGCCGTGAAACATGCTTGTTGCACTCACTGTCGAGAACTTGACGTGCGTGTGCTTCTTGCCGTCCCATCCAGTCCCGGCTTCACACTCTACTGAGAAACGTACTCATTTTTCTGTTTTAACGTTTATTTATTTTTGGGACAGAGAGAGACAGAGCATGAACGGGGGAGGGGCAGAGAGAGAGGGAGACACAGAATCGGAAACAGGCTCCAGGCTCTGAGCCATCAGCCCAGAGCCCGACGCGGGGCTCGAACTCACGGACCGCGAGATCGTGACCTGGCTGAAGTCAGACGCTCAACCGACTGCGCCACCCAGGCGCCCCTCATTTTTCTGTTTTAAGATATAGAGTCTGAGGGGGCGCCTAGGTGGCTCAGGCAATTAGCGTGTGACTTCTGCTCAGGTCATGACCTCACTGTTCATGAGTTTGAGCCCCACGTCGGGCTCTGTGCTGACAGCTCGGAGCCTGGAGCCTGCTCGGTGTCTCCCTCTCTCTCTGCACCCCACCCCCCACTCTGTCTCTCTTTGTCCTTCAAAAATGAATAAATGTTAAAAAATTTTTTTTAAATAAATTTAAAAAATGGGCAGGGGCGCCTGGGTGGCTCAGTCAGTTAAGCATCCAACTTTGGCTCAGGTCATTAACTCGCGGTTCGTGGGTTCGAACCCTGCATCAGGCTCTGTGCTGAGAGCTCGGAGTCTGGAGCTGGCTTCAGATTCTGTGTCTCCCTGTCTCTCTGCCCCGCCCCCCACTTGCACTCTGTCTCTCTCTCTCTCTCTCTCTCTCTCTCTCAAAAATACATAAATATCAAAACAGTTAAAATACGGAATCTGAGAAGTCCTGATCCCTCCCAAACAGACAGGGCAGTGTTCGGCCTCACATCTTTACAGACTTTCTAGTTTTCTTATGACGGAGACAAGTATGTCCCCTCACTCGCCCCGGAACCAGGCAGTTTCAGCACGTGGCACTGGCCAAATTCCTGTAGCTTTTCCCTCTGAAGACATGTGGACAGCAACAGGGACCTTGCCAGGCGTGGTGGCGAACGGGACCTTGCACCTGGAGCACGCAGCTGGCTCGCTGTATGGCTCTGATAACAAAAGATAGGAACATAGATGCACCTGAAAGTACTGTACATTCTACCATGTTCTACCAGGATCAGGAAACGTCAGCACCTGTCTTCTCCCGCTGCATCCTCGAACTGCCTGACACCTGACGGCAGATGCCCGGGTTTCTGGTGCCTCGATGTCCTCCCGGTGCCCCGAGGAGCACCTGCCACAGACTGGCCACGTGGCCACCCAGCAGCGCAGCCCGCAGTCAGTCGCCCATGGGAGGCCTGGTCTGTAGAGCGCGAGGTGCCCCTCCTCCCTGGTCAGTGCTCCCCACTTCCAACAGGGGTCAGAGCAGACACCGTGGCCATTGCCAGTGGCTGTCCCCATTCTGAGGTCTCCCCATCACCCCTGTGATCCCATCGAGGCTGGGGCAAGGTCTGGGCCAGGTTGAGTGCCTGGGGCTTTTGCTTCCGTCCTGTGTCCCTGTTGTTTTTAGTGAGTGTGGTGGGGAGGAAGAGGGAAGAGAGCTGGGTCAGAGCAGATGTGTGGTCACGAAGGGCTGTATTTTTATGAAAGCTGATGACCCTCCGCTTATTCTGGTCACCCCTGTCCTCAGCCCGCGGTGATTTGCAGGTGGCGGCCTGAGCCTGCAGTTCAAGGATACCGCCACCAGATGGCGCCGCCATCCAGGGCACATTTGTTTCAGAACTGAGGGCAGTCAAGTTCGGGGAAGCCCTGGAAAGCCCAGGTCCCAAATGCCTGTGCCAGACCAGGCTCTGGAGGAAGTGAATTAAGCCAGAGACACTTACACCCCCCAGACATAGGTCTGGAGGAGCGAGACCCAGCCCCGTCCGCTCACTGCAGGGTGACCAGGCTCCGACGGAGGACAGATGAGCCGTGTTGCCCTCAAACCATCATTTCCTCCGAAACGAAAGCGACAACCATACAAACAGGAACAACTGCTGAATATTGCGATCTCGGGTGTCTTCAGGCCTCTGCCCCCAGAGTTTAAGAGAATGATGAAGGTTTAAGGATGGAGTGAAATCATCTCCCTTTAAAGGGCTGGGCTGGGGGCGCCTGGGTGACTCAGTGGGTTAAGAGCCCACTCTTGGTTTCGGCTCAGGTCATGATCTCACGGGTTTGTGGGTTCGAGCCCCACATCGGGCCAGATCTGCGCTGACAGCACGGAGCCTGCTTGGGATTCTCCCTCCCTCCTTCTCCCTCTCTCTGCGTCTCCCCCAATCCCTTTCTCTCTCTCTCTCTCTCCCAAAATCCATAAATAAAAACTTCAAAAAGAAAAAAGGGCTGGGCTGCGTGTCAGAGTGAAGCAGAGACAGGGGCCACTGTTTCAGTCAATCAGCAAATGCCACTGACAGCTGCTTGGCCGGGCGGAAAGTGATCTGCAAAGGTCATCCTTGATCCTCCAGGATCAGAGCAGCAGGCTGCCGTGCTGCCCCAAGACCAACTGGGCAGGTGACATCCTGGCAGCCGGGTCACTCACCTGGAAAAAGGCAGAGGCTCTGAGGTTGCCATGGGGGCCCCAGACTCCGCTGGGGAGGGTCGGGGACCAGGCCGGGGCCGAGACGTGGAGAATTCCCACGGGCTGGAGGACCGGCTCCCTCCTTGGGGACACGGCTATGCGGCCGGCCTCTGGCTGGCTTCCCGAGGCCCTCACTCCCCAGGGTACTTGTGTTTCACTGCTCCAAAGCTCACACAAGACTCGAAGCTGGGCCAAAGATGGGACACAGGTGACAACCTATGGGGATGAACACGTCTTCCCCACTGAGCGTCCTGCGAATGGCGGGGGGGGGGGGGGGGGAGAGCCAGCCTGACCTCAGTCCCTGTGTTGTGGCTGGGAAGCTGTACAGGGACCGGTGGTGTCACTGATGGGCTTTTTACCCCAGGCTTAGGTCCCAGGTTCCGGACTCTCTTCCTTCACGCATGGCTCACTGTCGAAGTCACTAGGCATTTTAAAAAAAAAGATTTTTTTAAGGTTTATTTCTTTATTTTGAGAGAGAGAGAGAGAGAGAGAGAGAGAGAGAGAGAGAACCCCAAGCAGGCTCCACACTGTCAGCACAGAGCCCGATGCGAAGCTCAAACTCACGAATCGTGAGATCATGAGAAGATCTCACCAATCCACCAGCAAGTTGGTAATCTCTGATCCTATATTCTATTTCCTGTTACAATGAAATACATTTCTCTATTAAATGCCAGAGGTAGTGAATAATAATATAAATTGTCATCACCTTTTAGGTAATAACATAATGACTTTTAGAGTGATGTGGCATTGAACTCACAATCTTTGGTCTCACTTGGTTTCTTCTCCTTTCCTTTTTTTTTTTTTTTTGTTTCATACATGTTAATTACATTAAAAATTTTTTTAATGTTTTTTTATTTTACTTTTAATTTTGAAAATTAAAAAATTTTTTAATGTTTTTTTATTTTACTTTTATTTTACTTTTGAGAGACAGAGTGTGAGAGGGGGAGGAACAGAGAGAGAGGGAGACACAGAATCCAAAGCAGGCCCTAGGCTCTGAACTGTCAGCACAGAACTCAACGCAGGGCTCGAACCCACGAACTGTGAGATCATGAGCTGAGCCAAAGTCGGACGCTTAACGGACTAAGCCACCCAGGGGCCCCTATTTTTTAAATTTATTTTTTTTAATTTACATCCAGGTTAGTTAGCATATAGTGCAATAATGATTTCAGGAGTAGAACCCAGTGACTCATCCCCTACACGGAACACCCAGTGGTCATCCCAACAAGTGTCCTCCTTAATGCCCCCTGCCCATTTAGCCCATCCCCCCACCCGCAGCCCCTCCAGCAACCCTCAGTTTGTTCTCTGTATTTAGGGTCTCTTATGTTTTGTCCCCCCCCCCCCCGTTTTTATATTATTTTTGCTTCCCTTCCCTTGTGTTCATCTGTTCTGTGTCTTCAAGTCCTCGGATGAGTGAAGTCATACGACATTTGTCTTTTTCTGACTAATTTCACTTAGCAAATACCCGCCAGTTCCATCCAGGTCATTGCAAATGGCAAGATTTCATTCTTTTTGGTTGCCGAGTGATACTCCATTGTATATATATCCCACATCTTCTTTATCCATTCACCCGTCAATGGACATGTGGGCTCTTTCCATACTTTGGCTATTGTCAATAATGCTGCTGTGTGGCGTGCCCCTTGGAATCAGCACTCCTGTGTCCTCTGGATAAACAGCCACTGGGCACTATTAACAGCAGTGTCATAACAGCAGTGTCAACTGTCACTGCTCTGTTCCCGTAGTCAGGCCTCCGTAAATGCTGGTCTATGAGCCAGGCCCTGTGGCACCAGTTCCGCGGTGGCCCGGAAGATATACCCGCCTAGGACCTGTCAATGTGGCCTTTGTAGATGTGACTAAGTTAAAAATCTTGAGATTGTTGAGGGGCTTCGAATCCAGTGACAAGCTGGAGAGAAGAAGACGCACAGGGGGTAGGGTCACGTGAAGGAGGACGGCAGGGCTGGGGGAGGGTGTAAACCGCAGGACCGAAGCATTACGGTGACCGCAGGATGGCAGGATCGGGTCCGGCTAGTTCTCCCTCCAAACCCTGCGGAGGCACCAGCCCTGCCTGCAGCCTGGCTGGACTCTGGTCCCCAGAACTGTGACAGCGTGAGCTGGGCTGTTGGAGGCTGCCCGCCCCTGAGCACGGCCCCGCTGGCAGGTGGTCTGGAAACGGAGCCAGAGACGGCACGTCCGAGCCCGTGCCCTGGATCCCGTGGGAGGAGCACGCTCCGGCTTCCTGTGCTCCGCGGGGGCAAGGATGGGGTGCACGTGGTCGCGGGGAGGCTGCGAGCCCCATACTGCGGGGAGCAGGACCAATGGGCGGGGTGGGCCGCACCTCAACCTGTACCCCCGACCTAACACTCACACGACAGGCACAGGCACCCCGCTGGGCGTGTCAAGCAGCATCAGCCTAGGTGCACAGAGGATCTATATCCTGTGTTAGGGAGTGGGGGTGGGGGGGGTCTATATCCTGTGTCCTGTACCTTGTGTTGGGAGGGAGGGAGCTATATCCTGTGTTCCTGGGGGGGAGGGATCTATTTCCCGTGTCCTGTACCCCGTGTTGGGGGAGAGCTATACCCGTGTTTTTTTGGGGGATCTATATCCCATGTCCTGTACCCCGTGTTTGAGGGGATCTATGTCCCGTGTCCTATACCTTCTGGGGTAATCTAGATCAGGTGTCCTATATCCCATGTTCTAGGGAATCTATATCCCGTGTTCTGAGGGGGGAGTCTATATCCCGTGTCCTGTACCCCGTGTTGCAGGGGGAGCTATATCCCGTGTCCTGTACCCTATGTTGGGGGGGAGCTATATCCTGTGTTACTGGGGGGGAATCTATATCCTGTGTTATGGGGTGAGGGGGCCTATATCCCGTGTCCTGTACCCCGTGTTTGAGGGGATCTATATCCCGTGTCCTATACCCTGTATTGGGGGGTGAATCTATATCCCACGTTCCCAGGGTTGGGGTGGGGTGGCGATCTATATCCCATGTCCTGTACCCCGTGTTTGAGGGGGATCTATATCCCATGTCCTGTACCGTGTTGGGGGAGGGATCTATAGCCCATGTTCCCGGGGGTGGGGTGGGGTGGCGGTCTATATCCCGAGTCCTGTACCCTGTGTTGGCAGGGGGGTGAATCTATATCCCGTGTTTTGGGGGGGATAATCTATACCTTGTGTCTTGTACCCTGTGTTCCCAGGGAGGATCTATCTCCCGTGTCCTATACCCCATGTTCCAGGGGATCTATATCCTGTGTTGGGGGGGTCTATATCCCATGTTCTGGGGGGGTGTCTATCCTGTGTCTTATATCCCGGGGGGATCTATATCCCGTGTTCTGGGGCTTTGTCCCCGTGACCTGGAGAGACCACTCTCCCAGGACTACACAGCTGCCTACCTAGAGGTAGCAAACAAGTCCCATGGAGTGCTTTCCAGAAGCATAGCAGCCAGTCCGGAGCCACCCTCAACCCCTCCTCCACGGGGCTTCAGGTCACCCTACCGTGACACAGATCACATTAGTCCACCAGGTTAACAGACAATATATAATTTGTCAGAGGTCACATACCTGATCCCAGTCAGACAAGGAATTTATTGCCTGACTCAGTCATGATGTTATAAAATGCTGCCACTTACCACTTCCTTGTTTAAAAATTTTTTTACGTTCATTTATTTTTGAGAGAGCGAGAGAGGAAATGTGAGTGGGGGAGGGGCAGAGAGAGAGGGAGACACAGAATCCGAAGCAGGCTCCAGGCTCCGAGCTGTCAGCGCAAAGCCCGACAGGGGTCTCGAACCCACAAACCGTGAGATCGTGACCTGAGCTGAAGTCAGATGCTTAACCCACTGAACCACGCAGGCACAGGAGTGACCCCTTTAAAATCCGTCTATTCTTACAGCAAGACCATCCCCACAGCTCGCTGTCCTTTTAAAACACTTTGCAAATAAGAAGCCAACGTTTTCAAAGGCAGCCACAATTTGTAACACAGGCCTTCTGCTCCGTGCAAGCCAGAGCTGAATCCTGCATGCAGGAAATTCACAGCCTCACACTGAATAATTCACAGATGCAATCTGTCAAACTGCTAATTATTCTTCCAAAGACAAACAATCAGATATTTGTATCATAATATTTTACCTCAGCCAGGAGAAACTGCCAAGGTGTCAGGGTGATTAGGAAATGTACTTTTCTGTCTGTCAGACACCGCTCGGGAAATCTGCATACGTATCAATACACAAGGAGGGAAGGCGTATGTGTTGCTCTGCTGTGAAATCGTGAATTAAGTCGCCAGATAGGCAGCGAGGGACGAACGTGTCGGCAACCTTTTAGGCCCTGTGCGTGCGGAGATGATAAAGTCTGTGCGGTGCTACAGCTGCGTGCAGGAAACAAGTAAGGCGGTAATAACAATGTCACGAGGATAAAAGCGGAGAGTTGTCTTAGGCGCCAAGCGTTCTAAGGAGAGGCTGCATGAGTGGAGTCCTGAAGGGCCACTGCCAAATCGGGAAGGTGGGGAAGGGCACCGCGAGCACAGGGAACAGCAGGTGCAGAGACAGAGGTGAGGGAGTAGGTGAGGCCATTCTGCAGATGGCCCGCAGGCCCGGGGTGCAGCATGGCCCGGGGGCAGCAGCAGAGGCTGAGGCCACCCAATACAAGTGCTTGAGTGAGAAGCTGGTGCCATGTGCATGTTACGGCTGATGCCCCGGGACGTCGGGGAAGGACGAGCACCAGGCAGTGACGTACGAACATTTTCACCTTAGATACTATTTCATCTGTCAATCCTGCAGTGGAAGGCAGAGGTGGGAGGCCAGTGTGGCAAGGTCCCGATGGATGGAGAAGAAAGGAAGGACATCAGGGATGGGAGGAGATAGGACAGAGATGCCGAGGGCTGATTTGACGGCAAGGGTTTCTGGGTTGGGCTGCGGAGCCCGGTGGATGGCGATGCGTGGACACGGGGAACCGGGGATCAGGACCAGAGCCAGGGTCGTGTTGTTGCGAGCCTGGTTACGATGCTCTCTCTGTCTTCCTCTGCCCCTCTCCCCTGCTTGTGAGCTCTCTCTCTCTCTCTCTCTAAAAAAAAAAATAACAATAAAAAAAGACTGAAGCAAAAGTGAGCCAATGCATGAGAAAGAGAGAGAACACAGAGAAAGAGGCAGGCCATGCATCTGAATGAAACCTGTCAGATGCTAACACAAGACAGAACCTTCGGGGCCAAGGACAGGGGTCAGTCTTCACAAACAGAAATCCCTAACTTCAAGATAACAACCCTCCGTGGTACTTTAGAGACCAATTATAATTCCTAATAGAAGGTGTTGACATGTTAACAAGATGAAACTCAAGGACACTTTCCCAGTACAAAACAGAGTAAGCCTTCTCTTCCTCTATGCGGGACCACAGTTCCAGAAGTCTGTCATGCTGGAGTGGTGGACAGAAGCATCTAGAAGGGAAGGACTGTGTGTGTGTGTGTGTGTGTGTGTCTGTGTGTGTCTGTGTGTGTGTGTGTGAGTGTGTGTGTGTGTGCGTGTGCGTGCACGCTCACACACATTTCTCTTCTAGTGTATTGACCAATGAAAACTTTTTACCCTTGTGTCTGGAAAACCTGTCCCTGCGATATTTTGATCTGAGCGCTTCCTTGTGACACTCATTATAAATCACGGCTCTACTCTGCGGAGTTGATCTGGCATCCTCATTTCCAAAACATATCTGGGGTGGCTTCCCAAAACAAGCATCGCTTTGCTTGACAACATCGCACCGTCTCAGAGGGGTCCTGGTCCCCAGATCTAGGCACGCCGAACGAGCCTGCAGGTGCACCGTCCCCCAGAACACGGGCCTGGTTCCGGGACCTCCCCTCGATGCTGGTGCAGAAGCCACCACTGCCCACGACTGGTCTCCTCTGCTCACGGCTGCCGCCTCTCTGGGAAATCGGGCAACAACAACAACGAATGCAGGTAAAGTGCAGCCACTTGGGATGGGAAACCTTTTCTGTACCTACTGAAATCATTCACTGAAGGGTGATTCTTAGAGACTTTTTTGTTTTTCGGTTTTTTGGTTTTTGGGGTTTTTTTTTTTTTTTTTGCTTTTTTTTTTTTGACACAGACAGAGAGAGAGCAGGGGAGGGGCAGAGGGAAAGAGAGAGAGAGAGAGAGAGAGAGAGAATCTCAAGCAGCCTCCGTGCTCAGCACAGAGCCTGATGTGGGGCTCCATCCCACGACCCCAGGATCATGACCTGAGCCGAAATCAAGAGTCTGACGGAAAGTAGGAGAATGCTCTGGGGCCAGTGGTCTGCTCTGCATCATGGTTGACTGAATTAATCAGCAGCAGGTCCCTTATTTCCTGAATGATAACAAAGGCACATGCGCAGAACCTCCAGAAATGTGCGCCTCATCAGTCGCTGGGCCTCCCTGAGCCACGCCTCTTCTTGACCCAGGACTCTGGGTCAAGTCAGAGCTCTGATGGTTTCTGATCTGCAGCCTAAGACCTCCACAGACCTGGAGTTAGCAGGTATTAAGAAAAGTGGCTCATCCATTAAGAAAATGAAACTTAAAGCACAACTTGAATCTGAACTTTCGTGGATAGGGCCCAAGACTGGAAGTCCCATGCTGGCTATCTCTTATCGGTTATAGTCGTCAAGAAATTTTAAAGCAAAAGCCCATGGATAATCTCACGGGGGGGATCTATTGTTAAGCCGGAGAAACACGACTTTCCTGTAGGGTCACACTGGCCTCCACACTCTGGTGGCAACATGGCCAAATTCACTGAGACTTTCCTCTTTGGATTGGCAGGGTGCATTCTTCCATATTTCTTCCCAACAGCGTTAGTGACAGTTCATCAGTATGAAAGTGTACAGGCTATTCTGACGAGAACTTCTCGATTAAGCTCACTAACACAGGTCCAGGGTGAGCTTTTTCTGGAAGAATCCGATAGATGAGGGTCTGCGTTCATTTCATGTCCTCAAGTACCCCCGTGTGGACCTTCCCAACATTAGTACTTTGTTCTTATGTTATCTGAGTTTTTATGTTCTCCCGTATTGTTTTGTCTGAACTAGCATCTCTAACAGGCGTCTGCTTAAAATTAAAACAGAATAAAATAAAATAAAACACAGTAAAGGAAAACAAAACAAAATGAAAACAAAACAAAAAACAAGTAAGTCATGGCATGTTTTTTTTTTCCTTAGTGAAAGTGGACGGATAATTGATTTTTAAATATTTTTTTCATTTCCTGAATGATAGTATTCTCATGTAAGTTATGGTGTCATGATAGCTATTTATTCATGCACGCATATGAACTAACATTTCGTGTCTATTTACTGTTTACAGAATGCTAACGACGTCCCCTAAAAGAGTGGACTCTAAAAGGTTCTCCTCGGGGCGCCTGAGTGGCTCAGTCGGTAAGTATCCGAGTTTGGCTCAGGTCATGATCTCACCGTTGGTGAGTTCGAGCCCCACGCTGGGTTCTGTGCTGACAGCTCAGAGCCTGGAGCCCACTTTGGATATTGTGTCTCCCTCTCTCTCTGCTCCTCCCCCACTCACACACTGTCTCTCTCTCAAAAATAAGTAAACATTAAAAAATAAATAAAAATAAAAAATAAAAGGTTCTCCTCATAACAGTGGCTCATTTTCTAATCCAGCAGAATGTGACACTTGTCCTGGTGATCACTAACGTCCCACAGACAGGTTCTGGCGCTCAGAAACGTGGAGAGGCGAGCACTGATTTCCCACAGAAGCGGGCTCTGTGCAAAACGTCCCAATGAATTATGACACGTTATGAGACCTGTGGACAAGGACACTGACTAGGAAGAAAGAGGGGCAGAAAAGCGAGCCACGCTAAGTAAATCGGTACTGAAAATCTTCCCCCGTGTGCCACGCAGAACATCTCGCCTACTAGAAGGTCCGAGGGAAAAGGCTCCATGTCCAAATCATTTCAGGAAATTTGCTCTACCGGTTCTGGGAGATTTCTAATATGCACTGCCATATTGGTGCTCTGAGACGTGAAAGTCCCAGAGAAGAGACCCTTGTTCATTTGCGTTTAGGCAGAACTTTTACATCCACGTTTAAGTGGTGAATCCCTCACTTAAATTACACCAACACGTTTCATTGCCTTTCTCCCCTCAAATCTTTTCTTTCCACTTGCCCACAGTACCTTGAGCTCATAATTCTGCTTATTGATTTTTGCCTGATTCTCTTACTTAAAAAAAAAATGCAATGTGTAACGTCTTAGGCCACCTAGCGTTCCTAAATGGCCATGAGCCTCCTCTGTGGTTGTCCGTGTCAACAGGGAACTGTCAGGGTCCTTTGGGGAGCTTGCACATAAAGACCACTTTCTCTGGAACTCTTCCCAGGCCTGAACAGACAGCTTCACTCCCACATGTATTATGTCTCATCAGAAAAAATCCCAAACCACACTCCTCCGTTCACTCAAAATAAGACCAAGTATTTCTAATTCCTCTCCTTTCCGGGGGGTGGGGGGTGGACCCACTCAAGAAGAAAATGTTCCTTCTAGTTCTCCTGATGCCTTTCCGGTCTGTCCTCCCCCAGCCCCTCTAGTGCATTCCTGGCCCACTGATGATTGGTACCAGGAGCTGACCTGCCTGCTTGCAGAGGCTACACGTTGCCTCAGCGGCCGGAGAGAAGGTGGAGAGAAACAAACTAAGTATACGAGGGGCTTGGCTCCTTGTGAACCTGAGGTCTATTGAAGCTGGAGTTGAAAACTCATGAGAGTTTTCCAGAACAGCTGATCCACAAAAATCAGCAAAACAGTGAATACATAGCTTATGATGCATAGAGCTTTCCTTGGAGCTACATGGAAGAAAAAAAAATCTTCCAATACCCCTTCTCTTCTCAAAATAAATAAAAGCAAAGGTATTCCCAAACATGTACTTAATTTGGGCACCTAACTCTGATCGTGCTTAGTGACCCACAGCACCCCCTCCCCCTGCTGAACATTATCACACAGCACTGGAGTTTTACTAAGTGGCCCCCCACGAAGCTGCGGGCTAACAAGCAGCAGTAGCACTTCTGCCAAGCAGGTGGATGGGTAGAGAACTAGGCACTGATAAGGTCTGATGCCCCCATTAAGCAGCTGCTTCATGATGACCATAACTTCAATGCTGCCGTATATATTCTACAGGACTATTTTGCACTGCATTTGGAGAGACCTCCCCCAGCTCAGGTTCTCGGCAGCTCCAGAACATGGTGGCGATTCTACTAGTTTGCATTTAGTATCCAAAGAAACATGGACTCATCTATGAGCCACATTAGGAAAGAACTTCCGAGACTTACTCGACCACTAATCAAAGAACGATAGCTTTCTGAGGGTAGCCTTCCTTACCGGGAGTCACTGTCATAGGAGGGAGGAAGTAGGTGTCTGTGCAGGAAACTCAGTCAGCCACGTGGGCCTGAGTGGTCCATACAGTGAGAGAGAAGTGTCCCAGCATCCACTTCCGGGAAGGAGACACTACTCCCTACTCCCTGGGGTCTCACCATGGCCTTGACTTTAGGAAGACACGATTTGACCCTGAGGATCATTCATCTGGGAAAACAATGGTGGATACTTAGCTCAGAAAACACTACACCTGCTTTGAATGTTTGTAACTTGAGGTTCTAGAAACACATGAATTCACAATGAGAAACGTGGGGTCCATGAATGTTAAACTTCAGTTCCGGTCAGAGGACCCCCCTTTGTCAAGTGACTCTGTCTTTAGGCAGCTCTTTTCTCTCAGGATGTTTCCAGCGATCCCCAAGCCCCCCACCTGCACGGATCTGGCACGTATCATCCCGGACGTCCCAACCAGGGGCGCGACACAAGGAACCTTTGGCACCAGAAAAGGAAAGTGCACCTGGTTTCCATGTTACAGCCCTGCCTTATTGAAGTGGTCTCCTCCCCAGATCACGTCCAGGTGCAAGCTGCCAGGTGTCTCAACAATTATCATGCTGGTTTCTCTGCACATCAGTCCCAAAATGTGACCCATGATTTAGTTCAAACAAGAATTTTGATGGGATTCCAGGCATTTCCTAACAAGCAAAGCCTTGATTCCCCTTCAGTGCTGGGGGCCTTAGACCATATGTGCCGGATGATGTCGCTTCTTGTGAGTTATCACCTTTGCCTGCGAGAGCTCAGGGCATCAGTTCAAGACGTCAGGGGATGCAGAGTCTAAATTCCCATCCTGCCTTTGGGTCGGGCCGCCCTAACAAAACGTCACTGACTGGGTGGTTTAAACAACAGAAATGTATTTCTCACAGTTCAGAAGGACAGCAAGTCCCAGATCAAGGTGCCGGTGACTCAGTTTCTGGGAAGAACCCTCTTCCCGGCTTGTGGACAGCCACCTTCTCGCTGTGTTTGCATCTGCAGAGAGAGCTCTGGTGTCTCTTTCTCTTCTCATAAGGACACCAGTCCTATCAGATTAGTGTCCCACCTTTATGACCTATTTAAGTTTTAACAATCCTCACAGGCCCTGTCTCCAAAATACAGTCATATTGGGGGTCAGGACTTCAACATGTGAATTTTGAAAGGACATAATTCAGTCTGTAGCACCCCGTAATAGTTGTGTGACAATGGGCACCTTCTACACTACTTCTAAGCTTTGTTTTTTAACTTACAAAATGCACATTACATTTCTCTTGTAGAGTCACCATCAGGCTTAAATGATACGATCCTGGGGCACCTGGTAGGTTTTGTTGGTGAACCAACTCCTGATTTCGGCTCAGGCCAGGATCTCACGGTCGTGGGATCGAGTCCTGTGTCGGGCTCTGTGCTTAACGTGGAAAATGCTTGAGATTCTCTCTCATTCTCTCTCTTTCTCCCTCTGTCCCTCTCCCCTGCTCGCACACTCTCTCTCACTCTCTCTCTCTCAAATAACTTAACTTATAAAATAAAATAAAGTAAAATAAAACAAGACAAAACAAAATAAAATGAAGTAAAATAAGTAAGACAAAACGAAATAGAAGAAAATAAAGTAAAATAAAACAAGTAAAGGAAGACAAAACAAAACAAAATAAAATAAAATACAATAAGTAAAGTAAGATAAAAAATAAAGTAAAATAAAATAAGTAAAGACAAAACAAAATAAACTAAAACAAAGTAAAATAAGTAAAGGAAGACAAAACAAAACAAAATAAAATACAGTAAGTAAAGATAAAAAAATGAAATGAAATGAAATGAAATAAAATAAAATAAAATAAATAAAATAAAATAAAATAAAATAAAATAAAATAAAATAAAAAAATCTCCCAGAAAATCCTGGAAAATTTTGGGTCTTTAAAAAAACTTCAGTTATTATTATGACCATCGTGACTTTAGGAAGATGTTAGTTCATCCCTCCCTCAGACCACTGCTTGCGCACGGTACGGTCTACTCGAGGAGCAGCATACAACTAACCCCACAGTTTCTAGGCCTGAGCACCCGGGGGCCCTGCTGATGCAGACCCCCTCGCCCCCAGCCACTGGAGGGATCGTGAGCATCACACCCTCAGCACCTGTCCCTGGGCTGCGCTTCCCCACGGACGAGATGCCAAGAGACAAGAGTCTGCTTCCATTCTGCCCTCGCTCGGCTCGATCGCCTCTGCCAACAGCCAGACCCCCTCAAATGTCCAACCCATCACCCTAGGAGGTGAAACAGAGGGCCAACCTACAGACCAAGACAGGATCTGAATAAGAGATTACAGGTAAATCACACTGTCAGCCTCTCGCACAACACCACTCAGGAGCCTCCAGTGAGAAATGTGTCACACGCAGCACCCCAACTTTCCTGGTTGTGGACCTCCAGCACTTACTCACCAAAGATGCTAACCCCAGGCTCTGTCTCCCAGTTCTTATCACGGGCTCACGCACAGGATGGGGATATGGAACAGAACCTTCGGGAGAGTCCCGTGATCCCACAGCACATGTACATTTAATACTTGGATTAACCAGACCCATGGACTGAGACTCCATGTCTGGGCTGGAGAGCTCGGGCTTGTCTTCGATTTGCTTCCACTGAGCCGTGCCTGGTCCTGACCCATCACAGACGCGGAAGAAGGAGGTAAACAGATTCTTGAACTTTGTGCTTGCCTTTTCCATAAGGATGCTTTTCATTATGTTCTACCATAAAGACCAACAGGAAACTTCCTCCGAGGTCTCAAAAAAATGAAGACATAGGATCCTCCTAAGCAATACATTTTGTCTTACGAGCACCACGCATTACGTAATGGACTAGATCTCTCCCCCTTGGGTACTAGAAAATGCAAAACAAAATTTGTATCTCGTGTCTAACAAGTGTGTGTGACCTCTGGAAAGCATTCAGGGTCACGGCCTTGCTATTAGATTTATCTATTTTTCTCCTTTCTCCCAGATCACATCATTTCTTACATTTTAAATCTTTCCCACTTTGCATCTTGGGTGCATGTTGTCAGGTCTTCTAGTTTTTCTTGGTTTTATTGAGATACAATTGCAAGTCTTTTCTGAAGTGAGGTGGGGTGCAGAAAACAAAGCTCCTTTTTCAATGTACCTTTCCCAACTTGAGTTTCCACACATTCCCCACGATGCCAGTGATTGCCCTGAGTTTGGATGTCTGGCGAGGTTCCTGTTCTGAGCAGGTGGGCTGGAGACACATTCAGGACTTTTCCACGCCCCCACCCAGCCTTCGGGACCCCCATGGCAATGCTTTGAGTGAAGGATCTTCATTTTTAACCAAGAAGAGGGGACCCAAAAGTCCTTCACAGGTGCTCTCGCCTCACACAGTAAAGCACATGATCCGGTCACTTGTTATTGATTTCCCCACGTTGAATACCAGTTTTTTTGCAAAAGACAGACACAATTTTCAGCCATTATTCGAAAAAATGTCTGAATTTAATTAAGTGTGATTACACAAGGCGGTGTGAAAAACGTTTGCATGGTCCATTGAGTTTCTCAGAGCGCCGGTTATTTAAATATTCTCTCACTGAATATCACAGTTGCAATTCTTAATTTAAAATCTTCACATCTCTATGGAATATGTTTAATAAAAATGTTTGAAAAGAACTGGGTCATTTTCGTTACGTTTCCCAACTCACTTCAATGGTTGCCACATAATATCATCTTGAAAGCCAATTTTTCATGTCACACAAACCAAATAACTTAGACTTCAAAGACTCAAACTTCAAGTAATTACTGACTATATTCTTTAGCAATTAGTTGTGCACACATTCGCATGTCCTTTGAATTTTGTTCAAGGGCAGG
Source organism: Puma concolor (assembly GCF_028749965.1). NCBI lineage: Eukaryota > Metazoa > Chordata > Mammalia > Carnivora > Felidae > Puma > Puma concolor. Next base: position 105,983,681 of record NC_141668.1, read on the forward strand.
GACAAATGTAGTATGAACCCCTGACCTGACTTCTCCCTGAGCAGAATGTATGATATAGATGTACCCACAACTAAATAGGCATTTGAGGGGCGTCTGGGTGGCTCAGTTAGGCGTCCGACTTTGGCTCAGGTAACGATCTCATGGCTTGTGAGTTCGAGCCACGCGTTGGGCTCTGGCCTGACAGCTCAGAGCCTGGAGCCTGTTTCGGATTCTGTGTCTCCCTCTGTCTGCCCCTCCCCTGCTCACGCTCTGTCTCTGTCTCTCTCAAAAATAAATAAACATTAAAAAAAAAACTTTCTTAAATAAACATTTGACTTCTCTTTGAAAGAACAGATACCCTTTTGCATATCAAAATTCTGAAATATTCTGCCAGACCCCAAGAAAGATATTTATAAGTTTTGTGCATGCTGAAGTGTAGGTTTTGGAGGTTGGAATAGAGCCATAGGCAAAAACATTACATGTAAAAATATTAATGAAAGCCATCAAACCTATTCATTTATCTCTTCATTTTACTTCAAAAAGTTTTGCTGGTATGTTTCATACCAGTACACCTCTTGGGTGATCTGGCTAAAATAATGTGTCCAAATTAAAGTGATGGCTTGATGCCTGTATTAGATTAATCTGGAAATAGCATCACAGGCTTTTGTTAAACCCTGAATGAGAACAAGCCACTTAACGAAGCCTCCTCCTGCAGTTTCTATTCATTATTATCTATAAATTATCACGTAACGTCCAGGAATGGAAAGCCAAGGAAAATGTATTTTCGTCTAAAGCAACTTAATTCATCTTCAACTGTTTTGTATAAGGAACTTGCTCATAAAATGGTAAAGGCTTCAGCGTCTTCTTTCTTCTGACTTAAAAAATTATGGTCATTATAACAAATAGGAAAAAAATTGTAAAGAAGGAAACAAAAAGTTATTAATAATTGTCTAAGCCAGATAGCCCATGACAATAGTTTGTGTATGTCCTTCCAGGGACAATAAATCCATAACCCATTTATTTCACTTTCAATCAGTTGTTTTTTTTTGGTGCATAGGAAAACCACTGATTTTTTTTTTTTTTTTGTACTGACAATTTAGTAAACCCTCTTACTAGTTCTGATGGTTTATCTCTAGAATCTTTGGATTTTCTACATTCTGTCTTCTGCGAATAGAACCGAAACCATGCCCCATAGGCTGAACGAGTTTAAATTAACAGAAAATTGACAGTTTGTTTTTTTAGAGAATTGTTTCTCCCTATTGGTTCTTTCCAGACCCCACTAACAAACTCACTAGGCTGTCTCTGGAGAAGCCTGGACTCAAGGTCAACTGATATGGTTCCAGCTCATGCACAAGCAAGGCCCTGCATCCCTAACCCAAATGGCCTTAGACCCCAGAAGATCCCCACAGTATCTATGGGCAAACCAAGAACTAGCCAGCCGAAGGCAGCCTAAACCAGCTTGAGCTCAGCCACCGAGTCAACATCAGCACAAACGAGCCAAGAAGTATCAACAGTTGCCTTGGCTTCCTTATAAAGTCTACCTTAGGAGAAGCACAGGTTTCATTAAACATACGATGCAGGGGCTCCTGGGTGGCTCGATTGGTTAAGCGACCCACTCTTGATTTCAGCTCAGGTCATGATCTCATGGTTCGGGGGATCAAGTCCCATATCGGGCTCTACACTGAAAGCACAGAGCCTGTTTGGGATTCTCTCTCTTCCTGTCTCTCTCTCTGTCCCTCCCCCACATGCGCTCTCTCTCTCTCAAAATAAATAAATAAACTTAAAAAAAAAACCCAACATACGATGCGTGTACAGGCATGTTTTCCAAGTAAGCCCGTGCAACTTTACGCCCTGCTTCACATATGACAAAACTCTGCTTTCTGAGTATGCATTCATCCGAACCCTCTAAATAGAAGGAACCCACTCACTCCCACTCACAGAGACACGGCTTTGCAAGTTACTCCCCGTGATCTTTTCATTTGCCGCAAATAAAGTTTCTTTTGTGTGACGACTCCCCCTGGGTGGTCACGAGCTGCAACTCACCATAGAGAGGACTCACGCTGGTCCAGTTCCAACACCTTCCTCCTTTCCTATTACAATTCTTGTCCCCTCATGTCTACCTGTCTCATTGTATTTGTCAGGATTTCCACTAAAACTCTGAATGAAAAAATGAAGATGATGGGAATTCCTTCCTTTTCCCTGAAGAGGAGTCTTAACATCTTTCACCTTTAAGCATATTTGCTTTAGGTTTCTATTTTGTCTTCATAATGTATCAGATTTTAAACTTTGTTTTTATTCCTTATTTAAGGTGGATTTTTATTTTTATTTATTTGAGGGAAAGAGAGAGAGCGTACATGCCTCAGCAGGGGAGAGGAACAGAGGGAGAGACAGAGAATTCTAAGCAGGCTCCAGCTCAGTGAGAAGTCCTATGGGGGACTCGATCCCATGACCCTGGGATCATGACATGAGTGGAAAACAAGAGTCTGACACTCAACCAACTGAGCCACCCAGGGGTCTCTGGATTTTATTTTTTAGTCACGAATATGAACTGTTTTGTCAGAAACTTCTTTTAAGCATGCTGAAGCAATCCCACATTCCTTCATTTTAATCCCTTAATGTGACTGATTATCTCAACGAATTTTCTTATCTTGGCCAATCTCTGAATTCATGAGGAAATGGTACCTGATCATCAAGGGGTTTTGTTTCATTTTGATGGATTTGGTTTGATGATATTTTCTGTAACAATTGTTTTTGTCTGTGTTTGTGGGACTGAGTTTCAGACACTACTTTTTTCAAGGATTTTTTTGCCTCATGAAGAGCTGAGTCACTTTTATATCCTTTATTCAACCACGCACTTTATAGGAGCAGAATAGATACCTGCTTCTTGAGAGTCTGTAAAACAACCTGGACTTATTATTTGTGAGCCAACTTTTAAAAACAAAATCACAGATTCCATTTTCTTTAATGTCTACATGGCTGTTTAGATTTTTATTCTTTTCTTGGATCAATTTTAGAAATTTATCTTTCTCAAAAAATGTTGATTTTGGGTGCCTGGGGGGCTCAGTGGGTTAAGCATCCGACTTTGGCTCACGTCACGATCTCACGGTTCGTGAGTTTGAGCCCCGCGTTGGGCTCTGTACTGATGGCTCGGAGCCTGGAACCTGCTTCGGATTTGTCTCACTCTCTCTGCTCCTCTCCTGCCTGTCTGCGCACACTCTCTCTGTCTCTCAAAAATAAACTTAAAAACAATCTTTAAAAAAATGTTGACTTCACTTACTTTTTCAGTATTTTTGCCTACAATTATTCACCGTGTTCACAACCTCGATTATAGTTGGTGCTAGGTCTCCTGTCTTTTGTCCATTGTAGGCTCCATCTTGTGAGTTCATTACTACTTTTCATTGTGATCTTATTTTCAGTCCAGTCTTACATTTTCAGGGGTTCCTTTGTTCCTGACTTGGGACAAGGTCCCTGGAGCGGTGGGAGCTTCCTTCCACCAGGGTTCCATGTGTGTAAACGTTAATTTGTGAGTCTTGAACTCCCAAGTGGGACAGGACCTCTGAGACTGTGCAGAGACCCACCTGTCTGTGGCCGGCTTCCACCTGTGCGGCCCACTGAGGCCACCCCAGCTCCCCCGGTCTTTGTGGAGTCTCTGCTCAAGGAAACTCGAAACTGCTCAACGCTACGCCATCCAACCCACAGCCAAGCCACGCTGGCCAACTCTCTACCACCCTTCTGTCACTTCCCATTTCCCCCAGGCCCCCTCACTTCCTCTTTGCTCCTCCTTTTTCACCTCCCTACAGCACCTTTTGTTCCTTCTGTTCTCCGCTAGAAACCCTCTTACCTGTCTTGGCCCGGGGTTGAGTTCAGTCTACACTGGTCTCTCTCCCCAAGATGCACGGGGCCGAAGACAGTCGGTCTTGCCCCTTTCACAAGTGCCCACTGCTCCTGCCCCCTGATGATTCTAACCCGGTTTCTTCCTGTCCCCACCACGTACACAGAAAGATCTGTACCCCAAGCCCATGTGTGCGAAGGGGAGCAGAATACGCCGCCCCCAAAATAATGCCTTTTTGGCTCAAGGATTATTTAGAGCTGATCATTTTTGAAAGGACAGAGGCACAAGAGAGTCTCTGCCAACTGAAGGGTGCCCTTTCAAGAGGAAAATTTATATTTATAAACCACCATTTGCATCTACAAGAGATGGAAGGCTAAATCACAAGAAACTCTTTATCATTGGGGAAGGCAGTGCCTTAAATCTCAGATCAACCTTATGCTTGTTTACTGGGTTTTCCTAGTCACCTCCCATAACTGGGTCCCCTGCACCAGCATCTCTGTCTGTAGCTGAGGATGCTATTTAAGGTGGTGGCTTGGGCCATCCTGGGGAGTTACTCAGTTTTTCTGGGTCTCTCCAGGTAGATAGGAGATGTATAGTCTTCTCTCTTTTTCAATCTTTTGTTGTTACAGGGGCCTCGGGCAAGAACTCATAAAATTAGAGGGAGAATGATGTTTTCTCCCCTACAGGTGTCACCTATAGCCAAGTGCCCTGTCCCAAGGAGGCCAATTGTTGGGGCCTCTAGGCAGTCCCAAACTGCCAGGTCACTGTGGTACTGACTATCTGATATTAATCTGGGGATGTTACTTACCTCTTCTCTTTCACCTAAGCTACGTATTTTAAAAACAAAAAACACATATTTACCCAGAATTTTTTAAATGTTTATTTTGGAGACAGAGAGATGGAGAGATGGAGCACGAGCAGGGGAGGGGCAGAGAGAGAGGGAGACACAGGATCTGAAGCAGGCTCCAGGCTCTGAACTGTCAGTACAGAGCCTGACGCGAGGCTTGAACTCACGAATTGCAAGATCACGACCTGAGCCAAAGCTAGCACTTAACTGAGCCACCCGGCCACCCCTATCCAGCATTTCTTATGTGCAATTGTGGGGGTTTCATGAGTCTCAGCTCTGTCTGCCATGTTGCCAGAAACCCTTGTATTTTCTACTAATACTTCACATACATTGACATTTAGTAGGACTAATGAATTTGCTGAATAACCAACTTGCTCATTAACTTGTTGCATGAATATACATTTTCTAACTGGAATCCTACTCTTAAAGCTTTGTATGAGCTTCCAGCATGAGCTTCCTAATGCGTGATGAAAGTTCTCTGCTTAGCTTCAGTCTCCATATAATTGAACTCTTTGATTCCCATGGAGTCCCTCCTGGAAATGAAATAGCCACTGGGGATGAGGAATGGAGGACAGAGCAACATACAAATGAACTGCATCAAGTCAACCTTGAAGTTTGCCCCAAGGCCCACATAACCCCAAAAATGTCATTCAGCTAATCACAACAGCCCTGCTCAAGGATCAGAGGGGATTGTTTGGCAAAATAGGAACCCTACCTCACCCCCAAATCCAGGACTCCCTAGGACCTCTGCTAGTCTTGCCCAATCAATATACTGTCCCCAAGGTGCAAGGCCAACTTTCCAGCCCTTGTATATGATCATGCAAAGGCCACTTCCACATCCTCCTCTCTGGCCTGGATGCCTCCTGTGGGTTCCAGACTCCCCATTCCCTACGGGATAAAACCACTTGGATCTCTAACTGGCTTGCCAAGCTTAACTCATCTACAACTGGACTCCTAACCCATCCCCCACCATCTTGATGCATCCACATTCTTCTCAGCATCAACAAATATCAATCCCATTCTTCCAGCTGCTCAGGCTGAACTTGTTGCAGTTCACCTGGACGCCTTTCTTTCATGTCCCAATCCAATCCATCAGCAAATCGTGCTGGCCCCACCTTCCTGGCATGCTTTTAGTCCTGGCTCTGCTCATCCTGATTTCCTGGATTTTGTGCATTTCCAACTCAAGACGTACATAGTCTATAGGTGCAATTCTGGAAATGGCTTTTTCCCTGGAGCACTTTTAGCATGATCTCCTTGGGGCAGGGTCAATTTATGAGCCACACCTTTAACCCCAGGGCTAGTGGAACACCTGATGGGCATTTGGTAAATGGCTTAGGAAAGGAAAATGACTCCTGGGCAGAGCTCATTGCCAAGAAGCTAAGAACACTTGAGAAATCTTCACAACGTTCAATTTTATCTGAAGGTCAAGGAATCCCCACACCCTTCTGCGTTCTGGAAAATGGCTGACAGCAAAGGATTACCTCTCCCCCACATGACTTCAGTGAATTTCACAGATACTCCTGGTTTACCCATGATGAAACCAGACACAGAGCCTTCAAATCCGCATTCTTGCCTCATGAAGGATTAGCCGAACTGCTTCATCCCCAGTGACCAATCAGAAGGAAATGCATATCAACCTCTCTCCAGGGTCCTGAATTTGGGGCCACAGTCAGCCCGAGCAGCAGCAGACAGCAATGCCTCCACCCGCACCACGCTGGCCATGTTCTTGGATGGCCAAGATGATTCCTCCCCTTCATCCCATGGTCCCACACCCAGTTCTCTCTGCCTTGCTTCCTCTCCACCATCAAACAAAACCTATGTGGCCTAACTGGGGACGTGTGCCGCTCTTACGGCCACAGCATTTTGGCCTATTGCAATGGTCCCGCCCCCCACCTGGCAGTAATCCTTTCGAATGAAAGTCTATTCTTCCTAAGTTGGAATTTTTAAATTTTTTTTATTTTAATTCCATTACAGTTATCATAGCGTTGTATTAGTTTCAGGTGTACAATATAATGATTCAACAATTCTGCACTCAGTGCCCATCATGACAAGTGCACTCTTAGTTGCCTTAGTCGCCTTCACCTGTTTAACCCGTGCCCCCCCCCACCACCACCGAACAGGTTGTTGCTGTAGTCAGAATTTCTTCTCAGTGTCAGAAAGACACAGGCACCCAGTCTTTGACCACCTACTTCCAACAGTTGGAGATCACCGCCCCCTCAGTGTCCATTTCAATGGGGAACAGCTCTCATTATGACAAGTCTCGCTTTACACTGAGCCCAAATCTGTCATCTGTGCATTCATTCTTCCCACAAGGATCCTCTAAGCTACACGGAATAAAACCAGTTCCTTCCCCAGGAGTACTTGGTTATTACATTTCTTCCTCAAAACCTCAAAACCTTCTCCTCTCCAGATTAAATAATTACGTTAAAGGAATACAACACTCATCCTCTCGTCCCTGAATCCTGGTGTCCATGCAGTAGCGAATGGTCCTTTCTATGACTGTGGGTGACAAAATTTCAAACGTTAAAGTATCAACAATCAAAAGCACAGAGTAATATTTACAACAGAGAATAATATTTCACTCAGAATTAATTAGAACAACTCCAAAGAACCACTATGATGAACAAGTTTGTTAAGAATAACAGGAGAAGGGGCACCTGGGTGGCTTGGTCGGCTAAGTGTCTAACTTCAGCTCAGGCCATGACCTCACGATTCATGGGTTCAAGCCCTGTGTCCGGCTCTGTGTTGACAGCTCAGAGCCTGGAGCCCCTTTTGGATTCTGTGTCTCCCTCTCTCTCTGCTCCTCCCCACTCGCACTCTGTCTCTTTCTATCTTTCAAAAATGAATAAATATTACAAAAAAATTTTAAAAAGTAACAGAAGAGTGGGTAGCTGGGGACAGGTATCCTCCACTTGGGACCCATGGGCAGACTCCCAACACAAAAGAAGAGTCACTCCCTACAGGAGGTGACAACACATGTTATTGCATCACTCATGTTAATACATGAATTCTGGGGCACCTGGGGGTGGCTCAGTCAGTTGAGGGTCTGACTTTGGCTCAGGTCATAATCTCACGGTTGGTGAGTTTGAGCCCCAGGTTGGGCTCACTGCTATCAGCACAGAGCCCACTCCGGATCCTCTGTCTCCCTCTTTCTCTGCCCCTCCCCAGCCTGCTCTAAAAAATAAATAAATATTAAAAAAAAAAAAAAAAAAACATGGATTCAGGAGACGTGGAGATTAATGAACTTTCAAGGTTAAAACCACCGACTAGAGAGGAACCATGAAAAATTAATGTTAGATATACGCTAGTCCAGGAAAACTATCACCAGGCGAATGGGCAGGAAGGCAAGAGTAACACAAAGCGAATTCACAAATTCTGCAATCGCATCCAGTGAACTCCACCTATGATGAAATCATGATGTCAGAGGTCAGAGAACTCTAACCACACGGGGCACCTAGCACCCCATGGGGGAAGCGGTTCTGATGGAAATGGCTTCACTTCTACTCTGGGACTTCTACTAGCTAAAGACATTTTCTTACACTTTAAAGAAAAAAAAAAAAAAAAAAACCACGAAGATCTACAACTTGCAAGAACAGAGAGGAAGAGAATGCCTCCGATTCGCTCCCGGGGACTTTGAAGAAGGGGGGCCCTGCAGGGAAGAGCTGAACACAGTCATGAGACGGAGGAGTCCCCACTGCAAACCCCACACCCCGTTGTGTTGACTGCTCTTTCGAAGGCGGAAGAAAAACGACTCGGTAGCTGGAGGACAATCTGTAAACCACACCCCTCTGGCTGTAAAAATCATCACAAGCAGCAACAGAGATCTGAGAGCAGATTAACCAGAGAGAATAACAATAATGAAAAAGATAGCTGCCAATCTGCAAATGAGCCGCTAGAAAGCTCGGCTTCCAGTTAGCACACAAAATCTCAGGACACCACCCTTCCCACCAAAATAAGGAGCTGGATCCGCTATATAACCATAGGGGGTTTCTTGTTGTTGTTTAATGTGTTACTCATTTCAGAGGCAAGGGCCCCAGGTGACCAAAGACATGAGCCTCGATGGGAGAAAAGATGTCTTCGTGGCGGCAGAGTGACTGGCCAGGAGGGGGTGGCTTATGCGGTCACCAACTTTAATGGCCGCCAGGGACGGCCTGATCCTTTACACCAGCTCGGAAGCAGGTCTGCACCCAACACCTGCCCCTTTCCACAGGTTCGTCAGTGGCACAGGGGAAGTTTGGGGCAGGGCTGCAGAGCTAAGAGACCCTACGAGGCTGTCTGGGCCCTAACCGAGTGCTGTGTATGCCCTCTTGGGCACAGAGCAGACAGGAACCGCCAAAGCCAAGGAAGCCAGGAGCACAGCTGCAGGGGGAGGGGAGCCCCTCAGGGACCAAAAAGCCAGCAGCCAGGTTGTAAATGGAAAGAGACCCTGATGGTTCAGAAAGCTGGCCACGGGAATATAACAACAACAACAACAAAAATCTCAGGTCAAACTGGGCTACAAGGATCACCGTGGCCAAGCCCTGAGGACATGATGCTGGTGGGGAATTGACTCCACCAAGGAGGCACCACGGTGCAGACATCGGGAGATACCACCGCACAGACACCAAGAAGGCTGAAGGTTCTAAGTGACAACACCAAGCCCTGGTGAAGAAGTTTAGCAACGGGGAGTCTCATACGTTGTTGGCAGGAGTGTGAAGGGGTACGAAATGCTTGAAAATCGCCCGTTTCTTGTGACTTTAAAATTCTTTTTAATGTTTATTTTTGAGAGAGAGAGAGACAGACAGACAGACAGAGGCAGAGTGTGAGCCGGGGAGAGGGGCAGAGAGAGAGGGAGACAGAATTGAAGTAGGCTCCAGGCTCCGAGTTGTCAGCACAGAGACCGACACGGGGCTCCTCGAACTGTGAGATCATGACCTGAGCTGAACTCAGATGCTTCACCAACTGAGCCACCCAGGTGCCCCAATTTCTTGTGACCTTGAACACAGACCTAATGCGTGGCCCACTCCTCACTGCTCACCTAATAGCCACAGAAGTTGAATGTCCGTGCAAAGACTGGTACAAAACCATTCATGGGACTGAATTCATTACAGCTGGAACTGGAAGAGACCCGCATGTCCGTCAGCAGAGAAATGCATCTACAGACTATAGTATATCTGTACAACAGAGCACTACTTAGCAAGAAAAAGAAGCTGATATACAAATAAGCATGGAACCATGGAAGAAGGTCAGAAATACTGGTTGAGTGAAAGAAGCCAGACACAAAACATCTCACGTCTGACTCCCCTTATACGGAGTCTATAAACAGGCAAAAATTACCTACAAAGATAGAAACGAGAAAGTAGGTTCCTCTGTGAATGGAGTGGGAATTCAATGGCATGTACACGAAGGGATTTTCCGGGGTGATGGGTAGGTGGATGCCTAGGGCTCTGATTTTTGCAACTATCACTCAGAAGATACCTCCAGATCACGTAGGCGAGAGGCCAGCGGGCATTACGATTGTGGTCTCATAGGATTGAATATGTTCGCCTACTTTATAATCTGCTGCCTGTTGGTCCTCTTACTTCCAGGCAGCCTGAAAGGGGGTGCCGAGATCCTTCCTTGTGAAACACGGACACCCTCAACACCTTGGAACTATCGAGAATCAATCAGGTCCCTTCAAAAATCACCAAGGTTAGAAAGACAACCAAGCGCTAGGGGAAAGTGGAATGATAAGATTCCTCTTCTCCCGAAGGCCAATCCTTCAAGACTGGCAGCCATTGAGTACATACCTCCCAATAACCACTTTACATTTAAATGGACTAAGTTCTTCAATCAAAAGACATAGGGTGGCTGAACAGATTTCTAAAACACAAGATCCGTCTATAAGTTTCCTACAAGAGACTCACTTCAGATGCGAGGACATACACAGACTGTTAAGTAAAGGAATAAAAAAAGAATGCTTCATGCAAATGGAAATGAAAAGAAAGCTTGGGTAGCTATACTCGTACGAGACGAAACAGACTTTATTTTATTTTATTTCGTTAAGTTTTTAAGTTTATTTATTTTGAGAGGCAGGGGCAGTGCGATGGGGGGAGGGGTAGTGAGACAGGGAGACAGAGAATCCCAAGCAGGCTCCACACTGCCAGTGCAGAGCCCGATGTGGGGCTTGAACCCACAAAACTATGAGACTGTGACCTGAGCTGAAACTAAGAGTCAGACGCTTAACCAACTGAGCCACCCAGGTGCCTTTGGATAAAACAGACTTCAAAACAAAGATCGTAATAAGAAACAAAGAAGGACTTTACAGAATGATAAAGTGGTCGATCCAACAAGGGGATATAATATTTGTAAATATTTATGGACCCTACATAGGTGCAGCTAAATATTTAAAGCAAATATTAACAGACCTAAAGAGAGAGGTTGACAGCAATACAGTAATATTGAGTTTTTAACACCTCACTTACATCAGTGGATAGATCATTCAGACAGAAAAATCAATAAGGAAACAGTGTGTCCTTGAACAACACGTTACACCAGAGGCACTTAATAGATATATACAGAACATACCTTCTTCTCTAGGGCACAGGGATCAATCTCCAGGATAGGTCATATGTTAGGCCACAAAACAAGTCTCAATAAATTTCAGATTAAAAGCACACTGAGCATCTTTTCCAACTACCATGAAAGTAGAAATCAATTAGAAGAAAAAAACTGGAAAAGTCACAAATACGTGGAGATTAAACAACATGCTAATGAACTTCTATAGGTCAACAGAGAAGTCAAAGGACAAATCAAAAAATACACCGAGGCAAACGAAAAAGGAAATGCAACATATCAAAATCTATGGGGGTGCAGCAAAAGCAGTGCTATGGGAAAAGTTCACAGTGATACAAACCTACTTCAAGAAACGTGAAAAACCAAGGGGTGCCTGGGTGGCTCAGTTAGTTGAGTGTCCAACTCTTGATGTCAGCTCAGGTCCTGATCCCAAGCTCATGGGATCAGGCCCCACGTGGAGCTCTGTACTGTGCATGGAGCCTGCCCAAGATTCTCTCTCTCTCCCTCTGGTTCTTCTCCCATGCTTATTCTCCCGCCCCCCTCTCTCTGTCAAGCAAATTCCAATGGTATTTTTCACAGAAATAGAAAAAACAATCCTAAAATGTGTATGGAACCACAAAAGACCCCAAAGAGCTAAAGCAATCTTGAGAAAAAGGAACAAAGGTGGAGGTATCCTGCTCACTTATTTCCAATTATACCACAAAGCTACAGTAATCAAAACAATATGGTATTGACATAAAAATAGCCTCACAGATCAATGGAACAGAATAGAAAGCCCAGAAATGAACTCATAGACATATGGTCAATTAACTTATGAAAAAAGAATGAAGAATTCAAAATGGCAAAAGGAGAGTCTCTTCAATAAATGGTGTTGGAAAACTGGATGGCGACATACAAAAACACAAAACTAGATTACTATCTTATGCCGTTCACAAAAAGCAACTCAAAATGGATTAATGACTTGAATGTAAGACCTGAGACCACAGAACTTGTAGATGAAAACACAGGCAGCAAGTTCCTTGACATTGGTCTTGGTGATGATTTTTTGGATTGGAGTCCAAAAGTAAAGGCAGCAAAAGCAGAAATAAGCAAGTGGGACGACATCAAACTAAAAAGTGTCTGCACTGCAAAGGAAACCATCAACAAAGTGAAAAGGCAATCTACTTAATGGGAGATATATTTGCAAATCATGTATCTGATAAGGGGTTAATATCCAAAATAAATAAAGAACTTACACAACTCAAGAGACAAAATGATCCGATTAAAAATGGGCAGAGGATCTGAATAGATATTTTTCCAAAGAATTCATCCAGATGGCCAACAGGCACATGAAAAGATGGTCAACATCACTCATCAGCAGGAAAACACAAATCAAAACCACTAAGAGATATCACTTCACACCTATTTGAATGGCTGTTATCGAAAAAGACAGGAAATAACAACTATTGGCAAGAAAGAACGTGGAGGAAAGGGAACTTTTGTGCAGTGTTGGTGGGGATGTAAACTGGTACAGCCACTATGGAAAACAGTGTGGAGTTTCCTCAAATAATTAAAAATAAAACTACCATATAAGCCAGAGATTCTACTTCTGGGTATTTATCCAAAGGGGACCAAAACAATAATTTGATATACACTCCTATGTTTTCTCAGTAATTTTTACAAAAGCCAAGATAGAGAAACAACCTAAGTGTCTACTGATGGATGACCTAATAAAGAAGATGTGATGTATATATACAACTGAACACTACTGAGCCATAAAAAGAAGGAAATCTTGCCATTTACAACAAAATGGATGGATCTGAAGTTATTATGCTAAGAAATATGTTGGACAGAGAAAGACAAAAAAAAGTGTGATTTCACTTATATGTGGAGTCTAAAAAACAGAACAAGTGAGCAAACACAACAGAACTCATAGAGACAGAGAAGAGAATGATGGTTGCCAGAGGGGGCAATGGTTGGGAGGTGGGTAAAATGGATGAGGGGGGGGTCAAGAGATACAAAGTTTCAGTCATAAAATAAGTCATGGGGACGCAATATATGGAATTGGGACTATAATCAATAACATTGCGCATATTTGAAAGTTGCCAACAGAGTAAATCTTAACAGTTCTGACCACAAGAAAAAAGTTTATAACTTTGTGTGGTGATGGATGTTACTTAGACTTACTACAAGTGATGTCTCGCAGTGTATACAAATGCTGAATTATTATGTTGTACGTCTGAAACTAGCGTGTCAATTATACCTCAATAAAAAAAAAGAGTCAATGAAAGACTAGCAACAGTGTTGAACGTATGGGAAAATGGTATTCAGTATTAATAAAATACTAAAATGGGCTGGACTCTTGTGGAAAAAATTAGACACTGCTGCCTTTAAGATGAATAATAAAATTCAAAGCAGTTCAAACAACTTCTCAAACTATTAAAAGACACTGAAAATCAAAATACATACACTACAATTCTAGAATGCGCAAAGCTTCAACCAACCTGCACGAGTATAAATGTATCAGAACTGACTATTAAAACCCAAGAATGTTGAAAAACACATACAAATCTAAACATACAAAACTATAAGCCCTACTCAAAAACACAAGTGCAACCTGAGATGTCTAATTCCATTATCAGAATATGAAACACGATGCTAAGCAAGAAATTATAAAAATAGTCGAAAATATATAATATTATATTTAAATAAGGGAAGGTTATAGGGATAACATGTATACACTCAGGTGTAAGTGTTCATTAGACAAGGAATAATTGTGAATAAATTATTTTTCCCTGACTTGCTAAAGATGAAAAGCTTTGCCTAAGAAAATACACATAATTCATATAATATTAAATTTACCAGAAGGCAAATAATATTTTGTACTTGCTAAAAAAATACATATGGATATCTATACAGTACACCTACTATGTGCCAGACTATGTTAAATATCTTAGGTCAGTTTTTGTGACAATGTTTTCCAAAGTTTCAAATATGCATTTAAATCTATCCAGATGTATAAGAGCTTTCCTAAAACTTAACACGTACCTGCTGAAAACTTCTGATGGTAGTGTACAAAAGTATTAATAATAAAAACTATCATTTTTTGGACAGGTAATATTTATTTCCACTCATTTTTTTTTCATTTTCATTTTATTTTAGAGAGTGTGTGAGTAGGGGAGAGGGACTGATGGCGAGAGACAGAGAGAGAGAGAGAGAGAGAGAGAGAGAGAGAGAGATCTTAAGCAGGTTCCATACCCAGTGGGGAACCCAATGTGGGGCTCAATCTCATGACCCTGGGATCATGACCTGAGCCGAAATCAAGAGTCAGACACTCAACCAACTGAGCCACCCAGGTTCCCCTATTTCCATTCATTTCTGAGCAGTGTTTAATTTCAATATGATTATTTCTTTAAGCTAAAAATAATGGAGAGGATTTTTCTTTTTTAATTGGAATTGTTTAGGCCATATGTGTCTGCACCTCCAGACACACACCTGTCCGCACTTCCTTATCTGCCTACCCTATGTTTAGAACCACATCTGGAGTATTGTGGGTACACAACTGACAATCATCAATTCCCTCATTATGGGCTTTACCTTTTTGAATCCATAAATAATTTAGTAATGGCCTAGTATATGATTAATTTTTTAAAATGTCTTATGATGTTTAGTTATTTTTTTTTTAATTTTTTTTTCAACGTTTATTTATTTTTGGGACAGAGAGAGACAGAGCATGAACGGGGGAGGGGCAGAGAGAGAGGGAGACACAGAATCGGAAACAGGCTCCAGGCTCTGAGCCATCAGCCCAGAGCCTGACGCGGGGCTCGAACTCCCGGACTGCGAGATCGTGACCTGGCTGAAGTCGGACGCTTGACCGACTGCGCCACCCAGGCGCCCCTTAGCTATTTATTTATTTTTTTTTTTTTGCTATAAGATTTTATGTGTGGATTATTGAATTTGTTAAAGAATTCTCACGTCTTCATTTTAAAAGCTAAAAGTATGGGGTACTTGACTGGCTCAGTTGGTTAAGTGTCTGACTCTTAATTTCGGCTCAGCTCATGATTGCACAGTTTGTGGGTTCAAGCCCTGGATTGAGGTCCATGCTGGCAGTGCAGAGCCTGTTCTGGATTCTCTCTCTCTCTCTCTCTCTGCCCCTCTCCAGCTCATGTGAGCTCTCTCTCTCTCTCAAAATAAACAAACTTAATAAAAATAACTAAACTTAGACTCACTGTAATGGTAGTGTAGTTGAAAAACCCTCACACATTTGCCAATGAGGAAAATGACATGAGAAGTAACTATTAGGAGGTACTGGAAAGCCACCCAAAGCAGGAAAAACCCTGAGTGTTTACTCTCAACAGACATGGACAACACAGCCAAAGAATGAGGACTTGTAGCTTTTTGCTTGAAGGTGCTCCAAACACCCCTTTCTTCTCTAGTCACAGAAAGATCAGTCACTGCTCCAGGGACAGAGTCAGAGCTTGTACCTGACGGACTTGAAGTAAGAGAGCCACAAAAGGTATGCAAAATCCAAGTACAGATCTACCTGTGTTCCTAGCAAGCACATGGGCAACACAGAGTCTGAGGAGCTAGCTAAAAGGAAGGTGCAGGTGAGGGAGAAGTCTATCCTTGAAAGACAGAGTATATCGACTACCATCTGCAAATATGCTGCTTTTGGACAATGTGCATTTCTCAGCATGTGTGTAGTTTGTGCAAGAGAAAGCTGAAGCCTTATCAGCTGGAGGGATCAAAGGACACAGGTGGGATGGGCAGAGCAGCTGGAAATCTGGAGAGAAACTTGGAAGCAAGAACGCTGATAGAGGGGCGCCTGGGTGGCGCAGTCGGTTAAGCGTCCGACTTCAGCCAGGTCACCATCTCGCGGTCCATGAGTTTGAGCCCCGCGTCAGGCTCTGGGCTGATGGCTCGGAGCCTGGAGCCTGTTTCCGATTCTGTGTCTCCCTCTCTCTCTGCCCCTCCCCCGTTCATGCTCTGTCTCTCTCTGTCCCAAAAATAAATAAAAACGTTGAAAAAAAAAATTAAAAAAAAAAAAAAAAAAAGAACGCTGATAGATAGGTTGGACTTAATAGTAGTATGAAGTTGAGTACGTGGTTGGCCGCTAAACTTCCCAGGCCCAGTGGGACCCAAGAGGGCCAGGCTGGAAAAGAACAGTCGTTAAGCACTAAGGACAGGGTGCGGCTGCTGCACTCCTGGGGATGTCCACAGTTACGGTGTGAGTCCAGGTAAGCCTAGTGCCCACTGGAGCAGAAAGGCGAACCTCAGGAGAAACAACAGAACCCAGAGTTGTTGTGGCAGCATACCTACAATGTACAGGGGTTTGTTTTTGTTTTTGTTTTTGTTTTTAAGTTTTTTTATTTATCCTGAGAGACAGACAGAGCAAGAGGGGGAGGGGCAGAGAGAGAAAGAAAGAGAGAGAGAGAATCCCAAGCAGGCTCAGCACTGTCAGCACAGAGCCCAATGTGGGGCTCAAATTCACAAACCATGAGATCATGACCTGAGCTGAAACCAAGAGTCAGACGCTTAACCAACTGAGACAGCCAGGTGCCCTTATGATGCACAGCTTTTAGACAAGAATTAGTAGCCACAGAAAGAAACAGTAACAAAAAATAGGTCTGCCCCAAGCAGAAGGAAAAAGGCTCTAGAAACCAAGTCTGAGAGGATATAGGTGTTGGGTGCCACAGACAAAGTCATCAAAGCAGCTATTAAGAGATGTGCATGTTTTCTAAATATGGTCTTAATGAGTCTTAATGACTTGACACATAGAGAAACAAAACAGAGAGATGAAAACTGAAAATAATTTAGTGGAATTCCTGGAGATGAAAAGCACAATAACTAATATGAAAAAAATGCACTACGTAAACTTCTGCAGCCGACTGGAGACAGCAGAGGGAAAGAACCGGTGAGCTTCAAGGCATATCAATAGAAATTATTTAATTAAACGAAAGAAAATGAAAAACGATTATGCTCTCAAAGACTTAGGGGACAATATAAGAAATTTTCATATTGAAGCTGGAATCCAAGGACAAAAGACAGAGAGAAAAAGGGGCGCCTGGGTGTCTCAGTCAGTTGAGCAACCGACTTCAGCTCAGGTCATGATCTTGCGGTCTGTGAGTTTGAGCCCCACATCGGGCTCTGTGCTGATGGCTCAGAGCCTGAAGCCTGCTTCGGATTCTGTGTCTCCCTCTCTCTGGCCCTCCCCGCTCATGCTCTGTCTCTCTCTCTCTCAAAAATGAATAAACATTAAAAAACATTTTAAAAATAGCAGAAAAGTAACTTCAGAAATAATGGCTAAAAAACTCACAAATTTGTAGTGTATTTAGCAAGGTGGGAAGATGCAAGTGAAGAGACAAAAACCAAATTTACTTCTATACCAAAGCAGCAAACAACTGGAAAATGAGATGTAATAACACATTTTCATTTAATATTGGGAAAAAATAATACTAGGAACTGAGTTGTGCAAGACCTATACAATAAAGACTCTAAAACATCACTGAGGGAAATTAAAGAAGACCCAAATGGAGGGACAGACCATGTTCAAGGGCTAGAAGTCTCCATCTAGCTAAGTTCTCTATTCTCCCTAATATTCACCTTTAAACTAAACACCTCTCAATCAAAATACAAATAGGCTCTTTGGACAAGCTGAAACTTGATTAAAATGCTTATGACAATGCAAAACCAAAGTAATTTAAAAGCAAAGTTGAAAATCTTGTTCCCAACTCCTGACTGTATCAGACTTAACGTTAATTCTACAGTCGTCCAGCGTCTGACATTGACATAAAGATAAACACGTGGATCAGTGGAACAAAATAGATGATCCAGAATTAGGCCAAATTTCTACGAATCGGTTTTTGACCCAAAAATGTCAAGGGAATTCAACAGGGAGAAAATGTTCTTTTCAACAGATGGTGCTGGCATATCAATATGGGATTAAAGTAAGCATCACCCTTTCCCTTCCGCTATTTACTAGAAGTATGGACCACGGTCAATGAATCTGAGACCTAAAATCATAAGCCATCTGAAAGACAACACGAGAGGAACTTTCATAACCTTTAATTAGGCAAATATGTCATAGATCGGACCCAGTGTAAACCATACCAGAAAAATCAATAATCAGACTGCACCAAAACTTAAAACTTCTGCTCTTTGAAAGATGCCATTAAGAAAAGGAAAAGGAAAGGCATGGACTGAGAGAAAATTTTCACTACGTATACCAATGGATGTGTATCAACCTCTCTAAGCCAATTATAAAAATCAAACAGCTCCATAGAAAAACGAGCTGGAGATGTGAGCAGGCATTTCATGAAATAAGCAATACAAGTGGGTATAAACCACGTGGAAAGATACTCAGCATCAGTCCGGCCATAAGGGACAGTCACACGGAGGTCCACTAGAGCCGCCAGAATTTCTAAAATTAAACACTGCCCATGCCAAGTGTTGGCAAGGATGTGAAGTAAATGTATAATATATTTCACAAGTGCGCTGTTGACCCAGTTTTGAAGTCACGGCTGAGAACACTCAATCCCCCTTCGAAGGCAGTTGGCTAAGCTCCCATTCCAGCTCCTTCCCTTATCAGGCACTCACATTCTGGAGTTGGAATACGTACATTTCCAGCTGCCAAAGGCCCCAGTAACTCACACCCAGGAATGGCCACTCCTTATTTGGGACCATGGAATTATTCAAAATACCAACCCCCCCAGGAAGCCCAGGTAGCTCCACCTAGCTAAGGGCATGCCACCTGCTGTCCACAAGGCACCTCCTGTGGCTCCAGTTTGCTGTCACCCTGTCCCTGGATGCAGCCTGCTGTGTGGCCCCACCCGGCAGCCTTCCCCTTTGGAGTTGTAAGAGTTCTGCCTTTCAACTATCTAAATTCCTTTGTGTTGTGTGTGACAGAAGTTAAACACTCACTCTTGGCAGTTCTGTTCCTGGGAATCTGAGAGAGCTTATATATGAATGTTTATAGCAGCACTATTCACACTAGTAAGAAACTGGAAACAACTCAAATATCCATCAAGCAGTCAATGGATAGACTGCAGTATATTTGTAACCGGAGTTCAATAAAATCTGATGTATCCATACAGTGGAATGTAGTAAAATGTGGTATATTCACACAGTGGATGCTACTCAGCAAGAAGAAGGACAGATTTGATGCCCGCAACAACAGTGTGATGAAATCTCAAAAACCTGGCAGGTGAAAGGAACCAGACACTATGACTCATACTCTATGATTCCATTCACATGAAATTCTATAAAAAGCAAGTGAAAGGAGCGCCTGGGTGGCTCAGTCGGTTGAACGTCTGACTTCGGCTCAGGTCATGATCTCGCGGTTTGTGAGTTCGAGCCCCGCGTCGGGTCTGTGCTGACAGCTCGGAGCCTGGAGTCTGCTTGGGATTCTGTGTCTCCCTCTCTCTCTGCCCCTCCCCTGCTCACATGCTATCTCTCTCTCAAAAATAAATAAATATTTTTAAAAATATTAAAAAAAGTGGGGCGCCTGGGTGGCGCAGTCGGTTAAGCGTCCGGCTTCAGCCAGGTCACGATCTCGCGGTCCGTGAGTTCGAGCCCCGCATCAGGCTCTGGGCTGATGGCTCGGAGCCTGGAGCCTGTTTCCGATTCTGTGTCTCCCTCTCTCTCTGCCCCTCCCCCGTTCATGCTCTGTCTCTCTCTGTCCCAAAAATAAATAAAAACGTTGAAAAAAAAATTTAAAAAAAATATTAAAAAAAGAAAACTATTGTGACAGAAACCAGATCAACAGTTGCCTGGGAGCGAGGTGTATGATGGGGACTGAAAAGTAAACTACTCAGTTAAAAAAAGGGGCTTTTAGTTACATGTAAACTAAAACCACTAAAACAATGTAAACACTAAAACTGAACTGAAAACACTGTACAATCAATATGATAAAACAAAACTAATTTAACCAGGAAGGAAAATCCATACAAGCCAGTATTTCTAAGCCACCGTTTTCTTCCTAGTACTTTTTTTTTTTTAATCTCTACATCCAACATGGGGCTTGAACTTACAACCCCGAGATCATGCTCTTTCAACTGATCGAGACTGGTAGTACTTCTAGGACTTCTTCAACACTGACTACCCCAAGCCCAAATCTGCTTGTCAATTCTTCACAAATTTATTGTTTCATTTTTTTTAACGTTTATTTATTACTGAGAGACAGAGAGAAACCGAGCATGAGTGAGGGAGGGGCACAGAGAGAGGGGGAGACACAGAATCCGAAGCAGGCTCCAGGCTCTGAGCTGTGAGCACTGAGCCTGATGCGGGGCTCGAACTCACAAACCGTGAGATCGTGACCTGAGCCATCCAGGAGCCCCTCTTGTTTGCTTAAAAGGTCAAAAGCTGCCTGCACTGGTCACGTCCTCAGATCTTCGTTCTCTTGTAAGACTCCCATAAATGTGTACAAATTTAATAAAATTTGTGTGCTTTTCTCTTGTTGATCGATCTCTGTTAGTTTTCATTTCAGACCCAGCCGGGGATCCTCAAAGGGGCAAGGAAAACGGTTTCCTCCCCTACACTAGGAATAATTATTTTTGGTATAGTTCACAAACTTCATTCTGTTAATGACATAATCTTGTTTGTGAGAGAATTTTTTAATAGTCTTACTATTTTAAATGTTTCCATAAAATTACCTGGAATTTTTGTCAAGTTACGTTTTATGGCTTATAAATTTGGAATTATTAGCATATTGAATTGGCTCCTCTGAAGCGTATCTTTTTAGTTGAGAAAATTCTCTCCACAGATGCTGAGCTACGACACAACAAACCCAGAGAAAATACGTTAAGTGGAAAGACATGCTCATTTCTAATCATGGTTTGCATGGGTATGCCAAATATTTTCATAGGTACTATCTTTATAGTAACATAGAGCAACTTTCCTCAATACCTATGTTTTAAGACAAAATTCGCCAAATTTTTGTTTCTCTTGATGATTTTTTTGAGTGCTCACTGAATTCAAATGTTAGAAAAATCACAGGGCTTCTTAACTTTGTGTCATTTCTGTACAGGGTATCAAGAGATCCAATTTAGCATATGAGCTCAATCAAAATAGTCTTCCCACACACTGATATATCCCAACACACAATGATTAAGTCTGAAAATTAAATCAAACACAGTGGCAGCCCCGTTGTGCAATTTGCTGTCTCTCCAGAGCCATCTAAGTACCGTCTGGATCACAGGTTTGGTTTTCACAATGGTAACTTTCTAAAGCGCCAAAAGCTAAAGTTTTTTTTCTAATTTTTGAACACCGTGATTAAAGATTTTGAATGATTCTGAAAGAAATATACAGCCTAAATATAGACAATGCCGTTATTTAAAAAAAAATACGTTGGGGCGCCTGGGTGGTTCAGTCAGTTAAGCGTCCGACTTCCGCTCATGTCATGATCTCGCAGTTTGTGGGTTCGAGCCCCACGTCGGGCTCTGTGCTGACAGCTCAGAGCCCGGAGCCTGCTTCAGATTCTGTGTCTCCCTCTCTCTGCCCCTCCCCTGCTTGTGCTCTGTCTCTCTTTCAAAAATAAATAAACATTTAAAATATACATCAAAAAACACCATTAGGCACTTACGTTGACTCTACAGATCTTCCGAGATTAAACTGTTTCTGAAGAAAATCCAACTGGTGAAAGAGGCACCAACGAATCTGCCAGGTTTTTTTTTTAATTCACAAAATGATGTGCTTAGATTATTTTTAAAATATTGGCATTTACATCTTGCATATTTATTTCTAGGATATCACAGTTTGCTTGGACGAAATTACAAATATGTGTGCCACAACGAACTTCAAATGCATTTCGACTCCACTGGTTTATTAAGTTAACAATATTATGTTTTTTTTAATAATGCTCTGCTCTGCCAAGAATGTATTCATAATAGCAAACAATTATTCTACTTCCGACCTTGAACTTTTAAAAATACGTTTAGACCAGAATGAGCAATTGCTTTAGATGTTTTACCTTTGATGGAATTAATTTCCAAAAGTTTTGCTTTGATTCCAGGAACGGAATTTCCAACAAAACAAAATGAAGCAAAACACACAAACAAACAAACAAAACCCTCACTTTGTTTTTGTTCTGAATTGATTTTCTATCTGAAGCATAGGAGAAACTGATAGAAAAGGGACATTATTTCATTTTTTTTTTTGGTGTGTTTTCCTTCTGCTATTGGAGACAACACATTGACAGCTGTTGGTTTACCTTTTGTACGACTATAAAAACCCTGCAATGGAAAATGGGTGGTGTGCACCCAGAGTAAGTGAGCTCTCCATGAGAATTCATGGTTCAGAGATGCACAGGTAAGCACACCTTCTATCATCACACATGTGAAATCACTGTCTTTAGACAGTCTTCGTAAACTTACTACTAACTTCTGAACTGGAAGCGATGGTTTCTTAAGCAGATTTATGTGTCCCAGTTTTTCTGTATCTGTTCAGTGAATGCACTGTGGCCCCATCAGCCAACTAGACAAAGTGTGTGAAAATTACAAGTCCATTATCAATAGTCTCGAGAAACAGAAAGTCAATACTATTTGCTAAATGCTCCCTTTCTTCATAATTTCATTCTTTGCCTTCCTCTCTCTCTCCCTCTCTCTTTTAGCTCATTGCTAATAAAATGATTAGCTGCAAAACAGATAGGTCCACGCTCAGCTCCAGGCTCTGGGATGGTTCATTTCTGTGCACATCAAGCACGTTCTCAGGATCTCCTATAGTGCCAGACTTCTACATGTACTTATGAGACTAGGCTTGTGTTGCTTCTTCGGGGTAGGGTTGTCAATTTTCATCTTTTTGGTAATTTCAAATGATTGATGTCTTCCAGTTGACTTAGAAACCGTAAAGGCACTGTCAGCTTAAGTCACGGAGAAGAGCTAATTCCAATGAGGTGAACTTTACTTGCATGTCAACATATGCATTAAACATACTTACATTCCTTCAGAATACAAAACAAAACCCAACTTCTCGTCAGGCTGGTTAGAATTTGTCAACATTTCACCAGTATGTAAAAGACCCCTTTCTAACAGGCACTGGATTTCCTTTTAATTATTATTATTTTTTAAATACATTTACATTCTCTACAAAGTTCTTCTAATGTTAAGACTAGACTGGACAAAAATGGATTTCTTGAAAACAAGTATCTTTTTATTCTCCCCTGCTTATAAAATCTTAATGAATGAGCCCTTCCTTCAGGCTTTTCATTACTCATGGGGCCTGGAGGGAATAACTCAATATCTTCATTATTCTGCGGCTCTTATCTGAGATAATGAACGTCAGGCTGCCTGGGTGATAATCATTTCATGGAGCCTGGGGATTGAAACTGTTTCATGAGAGATGTTTCTGGCATTCAAGATGGTTCAGAGCCCAGAGAAGACATGGGGTCGAGGGTCAGTAAAGTATTCACAAGAGCTAAAGAGACAAAATTTCCTCCCAGGGTTTCTAGAAGCATGGTATGGTCAGTAATTCTCTCAAAGCAAGGATGGGCAGCTGGTCTCTCTCAGTTTACTTTAGTTAGATGGGATCAAGACCTCGGGGATACATAATCAAGAAACGTTATATTTTACATTTTCGTCTGCCCAGCCATCCCCACCTGTGGGCACAGCAGGGGACAATGGAGTATGAAATGAGCAAGTTCTGTCCCCTAGCCCTGGGGCTGTCCACTGCCACTTGGGAAAGACCAGGCCAACAAAGGATGGCTCCTCAGGGTGGTGGATGCCGGGGGAGGGGTGCCTGAGAACAGGCCGGTAAGGAGCTTTGGCACTGGTCCTTGAAGACAGACGGGGTTGTGCTTCTTCCAGAAGGGCTGCAAGGCATTTCAGGTGAACTGAGCAACCAGGGAAAAGCAGGGGTAGGAATGTGCCCACAGGTCTGTGTACATTCACCACGGGGAAGGCAGGTAGAGGGAGACGGGGCGGGGGTGCTCTGTGGACAAGCTGGGAAGCTGTGTGGGCACTGAGCCTTTCCTTCCAAGGGGCCACTGAGAGGGCTCCAAAAATCTAACTGCCAGGAGATAAATGAATTTGCGGTTTTCAGGGGGAAATGTGCCACACTTTTTCTAAATACAGTTGACCCTTAAACAACATGGAGGTCATGGGCACGGACAATCCACACAGTCGAAAACCTGCATATAACTTTTGACTTTCCTGAAACTTGACTACAAAGAGCCTACTGTTGACCCAAGGCCTTACCAATGACATGAACAGTTGATGGCTACATACTTTGTATGTTATATGTAGTATATACTGTATTCTTATAATAAAGTAAGCCAGGGAAAAGAAAATGTTTTTCAGAAAATTGTAAGGAAGATGGGGCACCTGGGTGGCTGGGTCGGTTGAGCGTCCGACTTCGGCTCAGGTCATGATCTTGTGGTTCGTGAGTTTGAGCCCCGCATCAGGCTCTGTGCTGATGCCTCGGAGCCTGGAGCCTGCTTCGGATTCTGTGTCTCCCTCTCTCCCTGCCCTTCCCTTGCTCTCTCTCTGTTTCTCTCTCTCTCTCTCTCTCTCTCTCTCTCAAAAATAAACATTAAAAATTTAAAAAAAAAGAAAATTAAAAGGAAGAGAAAAGGCATTAGAGTCCTGTACCATGTTTATTGAAAGAAAATCTCTGAAGTGTGCAGTTCAAACCCGTGTTGTTCAAGGGTCAACTGTATCAATCACATTTATTTTATGTGCTAAGGCATTTCCTCTGATTTAAATAATAGAAGTTTTAAATTTTTCTAAAGGTACCTGTGTGTGTATACATACTATTTGATCTGTTTCCTTTTTTAAGTTTATTTATTTGGAGAGAGACAGAGACAGTGCAAGTGGGAGAGAGAGGGGCAGAGAGAGAATCTCAAGCAGGTTCCGCACTGCCAGCACAGAGCCTGATTCGGGGCTCGAGCCCACGAAGAAGACGTGAGATCGTGATCTGAGAGGAAACCAAGGGTCGGACGCTTAACCGATTCAGCCACCCAGGCGCCCCTGATCTGGTTCCTTTTAGAGATGAGCAAAGTGAGGTCCAGATGTGTTCGGTGGAACCGTCAGCAGCCGCGGTGGCTGGAACCGAAGCCAGCAAGCCTGCCGAGGGCTCCAGGCTGTCTTGGGGATTCTCAGATCCCCCTGCCCAGCTTTTATGTGTCTCTCGGTCCGCATGAGTGGGAGGTGACAGGGGGCCTTCTGTCTGTGGATCTGCAAAGAATAACTGCGTACTTTTGTTCTAAGCGATTATCTTGTTAATTTACAAAATGACTTAACGCTAGAAAATGGGAAAGACCAGAAAACCTGTGAACTGACAGAGCAAAGAACACTGTTTTTTCTGTGCACCCAAAACGGACTGCTGAATAATGACCTCGGAGACATTTATGCATTAATCCCAAAGAATAATCGAATGTTAGCCCTCCAGGGCCCTCTAAGTCACCTGGTCCGGTCCATACCTGAATTCGGCACCACGGACTCTGGACGCTTTTGAGGAACTGTTCCAACAGTCAGAAGCAACTCTGTCAGCCTTTCCGTGGCCACCCACGCACCGTAGCCTTTCTCGCAGAGGTGACCTGCATGCAAACGCACCAGCATTTGGGGGTTCTCGAGGGTGGAATCTAAAATATACCTACCGTGGTCCGCTCCTCACGTGACCACAGAGTTGTTCAAACAATGGCTACTGTCCCACCCCCCCCCCCCCCACCCCCGATGTTCGGAGCATTCGAGTCACAACACAGGTTAAAATACAGACCGTCTCTTCAGGGGCCTACATTTCTTATGATCTATGACATCTGATTGCTTCTCATTAAAGAATTGGTGACATTTTTCTCCCATCTGATAATGCTTTACTCCATGATGGGTGATGTGCTTTTAGTAGACTCTCCGCAAATGTGATTAAAGATAAATTCCGTACACAGCTGTCAGGGTTACCCAATTGCAACCCCTCTTAAGTGAAGGCATTTGTTTTGGAAAAGATGAGATACAATTTTCAGAACTGGTGGTTTATGGCTCCCTCCTGGGGTAATGGGCTCTTTTATACCTGAAGTTTATCTTCCTGAAAGACAAATAAAACGTGTGGGTTTTCTGTTAGCGAAAGAGCAGAATGTGTCTACTGATCAACAAAGAGAGTATTTTATATCCCCTCGTGCACCCGCTGGAAGTCCTCGCAGAGAATATTCATTGGCTCATTCTCCTGGAGACGGAGACGGATTAGGGAAGCCATCCACGGGGCTCCTTGTCCTCACAATGTCAGCCTATTTCTACCAGAATGCATCCCATGTAAGCGTTCTGGATGCGGTTCAAGCTACCTCTGGTAATGGAGCCATTGATCACGCCATGGATGTGGTGAAGATATCTGCCTGCTTTGGAATGAATGGCTTTATTGTATATTGTGACAATTGATTTCCCTTTTGCTGAGGACACGGGCTGGGAATATTTTAGGCCACTGTATTAATGACCAAGCAGCTTTTAGCAGATGAATGATGGCCAAGGACTATGAATGGATCATCTTCTAGAGGGCAGAGGGCCCTGCATGTGAGGCGCCACTGGAAACCTAACCTCTTCTAAGGCCGGGAAACTACCGCCGTGCTTGTGGTACAGCTTCCGGGCCTCCGTGCAAAACAATCTGGCGATGGCTTTACTTTTTAGAGTTACAACCGGACGTGGGGCTCTAGGAGGCCGCAAACAGTCCTGAGCCTTCGCTCCGCGGAACGTGTTGATGTGTTCAACCCTCACGCCAACCCTGCAGGGCACCTACGGGTTGTCCCCCCATCTGCCGGGGAAGAAACGGAAGTCGCTAAGAAAACTAAACAAGGGGACAGGGATTCACCTGGGAAGTCACATCTGCTTAGCTCCAAAGCCAGGATTTCCACACTGCGGCTTCAAAACATTTAGTCTCACTTGACCACTTGAGATGCCGAGCAAAGCCTTTGTCTTCCAATGGAGCCTACTACGTCCTTTTCCAAGGGTTCCCAGCCCCACACCCAGAATGAATGCTGCAGTTTAAATATATTTGTGCCAAATAAATAAATAAATAAATAAATAAATAAATAAATAAATTTGTGCCACTTCCGTCCTAAAGACTCTTCTCGGGCGCGCCTCGCTGCCTTGGGACGTAATCTGACCTCGCATGTGGCAGCAAGGTTCTTGGTGAGCTCGTCTGTGCCCCAGCTCTCTCCTACCTCCAAGGCTTGTGGGACTATCCCAGCCCCTAACCGGGTGCCTTGGCTCCTGCCCAGGACCCCAACTCTTGGTTCCTCCTGCTTCTAGAGCCCCCAGAGTGCTCCTCCCTCCTCTCCCATGTGCTTCTCAGCTCAGGAGCGGCAGGGGCGGCGGGGGGGTCTTGGTTCCCTCACAGGATCTGTGTTTCCAGAACTCTTCCCTTCTGCCAATGTATCTCCTGTAGCACACGGTGAGGATCAGTCAGTATTATGACCACTTCTAAACCCATCATGTGACGTAACTGTTACAAGATATCCACATATGTAGCCATGTGTCCATTACACAAGTACAGAAAGGGTGCAGAGAAATCAAGCTGCTTGATCAAGCTTCTACTCTGGACACCTCACTGGATTACCGGGCAGGGCAAGAACTCCTTCTCACATCGATGACTTTCAGAACCATTTAAATCCTGTTCAAAACGATCTTGTTAAGAAGGCAGCAAAGCATAACACGTTGCGGAAAAAAATGCCACGAGACATTTCAGGGTTTAGGTGCCCGCTATTAAAAACAATAAGCAACAATTTCTATAAATTAAATTAACAAAAGGTTTAGCAAGGTTATCACAAAACCAGAAGCTTTTGCTCATGTGCACAACCTTCTGTAAAACAACGTGATGATACGCATCACAATCATAAAAATGTTCCAAACCTTTGACCTGATCATCTCACTGCTGGGAATTTATCCAAATGAAATGATTCAAAAACAAATAAGGGCCACGCACACGGTCATGTTTACTGCAGTCTCACTCAGGTTTTCCCCTCTCCCTCGCCGTGGTCATCATAAATCCGAGCAAAGTAGCAGACGCAAGTTATTTACAGGACAACGTTCCCTCTACACTATGAGCTCATTACAGGCAGGCACCATAACTTGCCTCATCTTTGGGTCTGCAGTAAAATAAATAGGAATTGACTCAAGGTTTTATAAAAGCAACACACGCAGGGGCACACACGCGCACATACACACACACACACACACACACACACACACACACACACACACGCTTCTCTCCAATAATCTGAAAGAAGAGCCAATTATTCAACAAAAGAACATATTTAATTATGGTGTCTCCCCAATTCTTACATCAGACTTCAAGGTGATTAGGAGCTGTGGCTTTGGAGAAGCAACAGTGAAATTAACTTTCTGTAAGAAGCAGGCAGAGAGGGGCACCTGGGGGGCTCAGTCCGTTAAGCATCCAACTTTGGCTCGGGTCATGGTCTCAAGGTTCTAGGGTTCATGCCCCGTGAAGAGCTCTGTGTGGACAGCTCGGAACCTGGAGCCTGTTTCAGATTCTGTGTCTCCCTCTCTCCGTCCCTCCCCTGCTCACACTCTGTCTCTCTCTCAAAAATAAATAAACATTAAAAAAAATAATAATAAAAATAAAAAAAATAAAAAAAGGTTTTCCAGGTGAGGACAGTTGAACACATGTCTGCACCAAGAAGGGATACAAAAAAGGGACACCAGGTCTGGTCCTCAGCAAGATCAAAGGTCCCATGTAAAGGAGAAATGGCCAAACCTGGTGGACACTACTTTGTGACCCGAGTCCCTGCTTTGTCTGAAATTGATGACCAAATGCAGTTCAGTCCGACTTTAGGAAACATACCAAAAATTAAAAAAAAATTTTTTTTTAAATCTGCTATCATACACTTTCTGTCTAGAAGTTTACAAGTACCGCATACTTAACTCAGAAAAACAATTCTTCGTAATAATCAGGTAGCAACCACTGTGGGCCAGTCTGCGTCTGGCTTGGTTTATTCACCTTACAGATCAGATTCTGTCCCAATGTTTACAAACCAAAGTGTCCTTTTAAGCTGCTCGCAAATTTACAAAGAAGAGCTGCTGATGCAAAGGTCTCAGGAGGAGTGGAAGCAAAGTAAGCTCCTGAAGTCAAGCACTCACCCCCTCTCCATCCCTCCTCTTTCCCTAACTTGTCAGAAAGGAGAAGACCCAGGAGGGATTGGGGTTTCTCTGATGACCCAGAGAATCTGAGCCTGGAAGGTACAACCTCAAACCCAGAGCGTTAGGTAGGGGAGTGAGGAGAAACGCCAGGGGACGTCCAAAAGCTTCCCTCCAGAATAAATAATTGATGCTCACTGGGCTTTATGAGGATTAATGGCATGCCATCCGACTCGTTATTCCCACAGCACCAGAATGTAGCCCAAACAGAAGGCATGTTGGCACTCTGGTCATTTTGATCTATGCTGGGAAATGCTGACGGAAGTTGAATGAAACTTGGGCATTTTAAAAAACAAAATTCACTTATGGATCATTCTTTGAATGGAACTTGGACATTTGTAAAAAAAATTCACTTATGGATCATTCTTTGAATGGAACTTGGACATTTGTAAAAAAATTCATTTATGGATCATTCTCCAGCAAATTGTTCACTAGGAAGTCACTTCCTCTGAAAAGCAGCATTGTGGCGTATCCCTCTTGGCAGGTCAGATTTATTACCCTTCTCGCTCTTGCTTTGGCTGCTAGGAAGCTCAGAGTTGAACCTGCCGTCCACCTGCAGGGGCACATGTGTTGGCGGGTGGAGACCACAGATCGGGGCAGCCTTTTGACTTGCCATGCGGTCGTTTCTCTCTGCCCCGATGTTTCAATGTATAAAATATTCCTACATGTTATATATTTCCAGAAACTCTAAAATGTCCAGAGAAACACCAAGTGTAAAAGAATGCATCCGGAAATGCATCCAATTCTCCGAATGATCTCATTCGTGTCTAAAACCTCACAGGTCCTCTGTGTGCTTCTTTCTCCTTACCCTTGACCAGGAGGACATATCAAAGGAGAGAAAAAACCATTGTGTCTGAAACAGGTGGTTCTCGAAGGGAGGTCCCCACACCGGCAGCAACAGAAACACTCAGGAGCGTGGTGGCTCTTGATCTCTGGGTCGGGAGTTCAAGCCCCAGAATGGGTGTAAAGCTTTAAAAACATGCAAATTCTCACAGCGCCTGGGTGGCTCAGTCGGTTAAGCATCAGACTCTTGATCTCCGCCCAAGTGGCAATGCCATGGTTCGTGAGTTTGAGCCCTGAGTCGGGCTCTGTGCTGACAGTGCAGAGGCTGCTTAGGATTCTCTCTCTCTCTGCCCCACCTTTGCTCATGCGCTCTCTCTCTCTCTCTCAAAATAAATAAAAACTTAAAAAATTTTAAAAACAAATGCAAATTCTTAGACCCCAGGCCAAACCTTCCGGATCAGGAACTCTGGGGGTGGAGCCCAACTGGTCCATGTTTTAGCAAGTCCTGGAGGCAATTCTGATGCCCACCATGGTTTAGCTGGGTGAAAGGTGCATCCTGGAGCCTGGGATCCCTGCAGAGCACCGTAGGTGCAGGAGACCCGCAGGCACCCAGTGACCTCTGTTCTCACATTCTCCCTGCATTCACAGCCCCAGGTCCCGGGAAGCTGAATCATCAAAAGGAAGAGTCTAGAATGACGAGGAGAAGCAACACTTGAAGGAGGCAGAGAGGTACCTATAGCACAAGCGAGGAAAAATCAAATGGCGGTTGTGTGTGGGGGGCTCGACTACGAACAGGGTAAGTGCATCCGAAGCCACCCGCCAGTTTCCTGGCTTTGTATTCCTCTGTTTCTCCCTGACTGCCTTTTTCCCGTTAGATAAATATTTTTAGTGGGCCATGTTGAGTTCCTTTGTTGATTTTAATTAGTGTTCGAAGAATTCAAATACCCACCCGAATTTATCACAGTCTACTGTGGATTCACACTAATTTAATTTCACTAAAACAGATCCAAGCTTTTTCCCCTCTCATGTCTGCTCTAGAAGTAGGCCCTGTCACACAGCTGCAATGTTATGGAAGTAGATGAGGGGGACAGCAGCTCAGTATGCAAGCCTCGGGGACAAGACTTGTCTCTCTGATCAGTGGAAGGAGGAGAAGGACACTGAGGTCCAAAGAGAGTTGCGAATCCCCATCACCTTTTTCCTCTCTTTTTTATCTCTCCACTTGGTTTCTATGTGTTGGAATTGTTTAGTCATTTATCAGAAAGATATATTCCATTTCCCCCCAAAATATATGGGCTGCTTTGCCCTGGCTTAAGAAGTGTTGTTTGATGAACGGCGTTTCTTAATTTTAACAAAGTCCAATTTACCAATCCTTTCATCGTGGTGAATATTTTGAGTGTTCTCTTAAGTTAATCTTTCCCTACTCAAAATCATAAAGACGGTCTCCTATGTTTTCCTCTCTAAGAGTATTATTATTTTAACTTGCCTATCTAAATGCTAATTGGAATTTTTTTTTTCAACAGTGTGACGCAAAAGGCAAGGTACCCTCCTACCTTCTACCCAATCAACCTAGCACCGTTTGTTGGAACGATTCCCCACAGTACTGCGGTATCAGCATAATCTCATGATCTTTATTTCTGGGTCTTTTCTGATTCTATCCTGCTCTCATTTGTCAGTCTTTTTATCTTTGGGATGTTCATTACGTTCACAGTGTACCTGTTCCAGCTTTTGTGGTTCTCCTTCAGTATTTCCCTGGCTACTTTTTAACATTTACGTTCCCGTGTGGATTTGAGAATCGGTTTGGTAATATCCACACACGTGCACAGACACCACTGGGCTTTTTTACCAGAATTGTGCTGAACCAATAGCTAAATTTGAGGCAGGCTGACGTTTTTACATTACTGACTCTTCCAGTTATGAACATGGTACATCCTTCCACTTACTTAGGCCTTTTTTCATTTCTCTCAATAAAGCTTTAAGGTTTTTAACTGTGGCGGGGCGTCTGGGGGGTTCAGTCGTTAAGCGTCTGACTCTTGATTTCAGCTCAGGTCACGGTTTCATGGTTCGTGAGATCAAGCCCCATGTCAGGCTCTGTGCTGTCAGCACGAAGTCAGATGGGGATTCTCTCTCTTTGATTCTCTCCACCCCTCCCTTGCTCTCTCTGTCTCTATCTCTCTCAAAATAAATAAAATTTTAAAAAATATTTCAAAAAAATTTTTAACATTTATTTTTGAGAGACCCAGAGAGAGACAGAACACAAGTCGGGGAGGGGCAGAGAGAGAAGGAGACACAGAATCTGAAGCAGGCTCCCAGCTCTGACCTTTCAGCACAGAGCCTGACGCGGGGCTTGAACTCATGAACCGCAGAGCCAAAGTCAGATGCTTAACCAACTGAGCCACCCAGGTGCCCCTAAAAAAATATTTTTAACCATGGCAATCTTGCCAAATTGTATTAGATTTACTTCTAGGTATTTAATATTCATGATGTTACTTGAAAGACTACCTTTTTTTTTTTTTTTCAACGTTTTTATTTATTTTTGGGACAGAGAGAGACAGAGCATGAACGGGGGAGGGGCAGAGAGAGAGGGAGACACAGAATCGGAAACAGGCTCCAGGCTCCGAGCCGTCAGCCCAGAGCCCGACGCGGGGCTCGAACTCACGGACCGTGAGATCGTGACCTGGCTGAAGTCAGACGCTTAACCGACTGCGCCACCCAGGCACCCCGAAAGACTACCTTTTAATTCATTTCTATTTGCTGCTGGTATATAGAAATACCACTGATTTTTACATATTTATTTTCTACAACAACTCTGTATCAAATATTAATTCCGTATTTGTAGTTTCCTTTATATTTTTAATGGACAAAATCATTTATCTTTAAATAGTGAAACACTTTAAAAGTATTTCCGTAAGATTGGTGTTATTTTTTTGGTAAAGATTTTGGAAAGATTCAATGGTGAGGCCAAATGATAGTAGGTTTTTCCTTGTAAGAAGGATCTTGGTATGAGTATCTCTCTCTCTCTCTCTCTCTCTCTCTCTCTCTCACACACACACACACCATTCAGTTCTGTCCAACTCACTACATGCGGTTTAATCAAGATCTTTTCCTACTCTCTGAAATACATGGGAGAAAAAAAAAAACTAATTCTTAGTGCTTCTCACAACATTTTCACAAAAGTGCCTCCAATCATTTAAAGTCTCAGTATTTTTCTTAAAAATTTTATAAAAGTTTTCATTTCCTTCCCCCCCAAAAGCCATATTTATTTTCTCGTGGAAATACGGTTGCAAAAAACTAGTCAACCCTGGAACAGTGCAGGGGTTTAGGGCACTGACCCCTGTGCAGTCACAAATCTCTGTATGACTTTTGACTCCCCCCCAAAACTTCACCACTCACAGCCTACGGGTTGACCAGAAGTCTTACTGATAGATCACACAAGGAGTTGATTAACACATATTTTGTATGCTGTATGTATTGAATGTCATACTCCTGAAGTTAGCTGGAGAAGAGAAAATGTTAAGAAAATCACGAGGAAGCAAAAACACATTTATAGAACTGTCCTATGTTTACTGGGAAAACATCTGTATGCAAGTGGACCCACAGTTTAAACCTGTGTCAGCCAAGGGTCAACTGTATTGTCAGAAGCACGGATACTCCAGCGAGATATACCACCTTTGTACTCAGGGCCTTATGCTCTTGGAAGTGCGTTGTACTACCTCGGATATGTTCTTCCCCGTCAGACAATCAGAGCTGATCCTAACAAGGCCCAGAGTCAAGGTCATGCCCCACTTGCATGCATGTAGGGGAGCACACAGGTGCAGAACAGAGTCTCCCGATCTCCAAGGTGGCAAGTGTCTGAGACAAAGGGGCTTTACTGGAACGAGTGCTGTGAACCTCATCTGTGAAGTGCGCCTGTTACCAGAGCACACCTGACATCTTGAAAGTCCGTATAAATAATATTCACTGTTTGTATCACTGCGAAAAGGGGGGAGAAAAAAACGCAGTGCCACCCAAACCATTTTATCAAAAGAAAATCCTTGGAAGATTGATCTACACAAGTCACCAAAGTGAATGTATTAAGTGCACTTGATTTGTGATCATTTATTTATACCCCATGCATTCCAGGTTTCAAACTTTTGCTCCCTTGACGCAAGTGACTTTGACAGCTTGCAACTCAACTGTAATTTTCCTTCTGTCGGGAGAAGGAGGTATTTAAGGCGATAGGTCAAAACATTCGAGTATGCAGAGTAAAGGCCTGTTTACTGAGATCAAGACTTAAAACCTTCCTTATTCCATCCAAGCTATGTCTATCCAAGCATTGAATTTTGTATAAGGCGCTGGTTTTTTAATATATTTTTTAATGTTTATTTTTGCGGGGGAGGGGCAAGCGGGGGAGGGGCAGAAAAGGAAGGGAAGAGAGGATCCTAAGTAGGCTCTGAGCTGTCAGCGCAGAGCCTGATGCGGGGCTCGTACTCACAAACCGTCAGATCATGACCTGAGTCGAAGTCAGATGCTCAACCGACTGAGCCACCTGGGAGCCCCACACATTGTTTTTGATGTCCTAGAATCTGGGATTCCACGTGTAATTTTTTCTTACAAAAACATTGTTTTATGTGTGTGTGTGGCAGGGATGAACTCTAAATTATTCACTAATCTCGGTCATTGATTACAGAGAACTCATGCTCACTAGAAACTCTTCATTTCTCAAGTCAATTTTTTGCTAGGAATGTCAAACGCCATTTAATCTGTGAAGGTCAGAATACCCTATGGCCACTGGCGGCTGAAAAACCACATTCTATCTGGAGAATATGGTGTAGCAAACCTTACTAGCGTTTATATGATCAGGCACATTTAAATTTCTTCCTACTTGTACGCCTGAAAATAAAAAAGTTGTTGATGTTCTGACATAATTGGATCAAAACCTTTTAATACAAATCCTTCTAGAATCTGTAATCCTTCTTGAATCTGATTTTAAAAAGCGTATTTCTGCTCCTTCTAAGACTCTCGAATACACCATCCCCAAATCCTGCTTTATTCCATTCCATGCTGTCTCTCAAAGTAAGAATCCTTCAAATTTTAACATATGCACACCAATAAGGAATTGGTTCAAGAACACACTGTGACTGCCACAGGGGCGGGGTGGGGAGTTGGGAGGGATAGGTGAAGGGGTTCCAGAGGTACAAACTTTCAGTTATAAAATCCATCTCAAAGGGGAGCCTGGGGGGCTCAGTCGGTTAAGCATCCGACTTTGGCTCAGGTCATGATCTCACGGTTTGTGGGTTCGAGCCCCATGTTGGGGTCTGTGCTGACAGCTGGGAGACTGGAGCCTGCTTCAGATTCTGGGTCTCCCTCTCTCTCTCTGCCCCTCCCCTGCTCATGCTCTGTCTCTCTCGGTCTCAAAAACAAAACAAACATTAAAAAAAATTAAAATCCATGTCATGGAGATGAAAAAAAAGATAATTTCTTTTGTTTAATGCGTATTTATTATTTTGAGAGAGAGAGAGAGAGAGATGCAAGCAGGGGAAGAGCAGAGAGAGAGGGACACACAGAATCCGAAACAGGCTCCAGGCTCTGAGTTGTCAGCACAGAGCCCAAGGCTGGGGCTCGAACCCACGGACTGCAAGATCACGACCTGAGGCGAAGTTGGACGCTTAACCGACTGAGCCCCCCAGGCACCCCCTGAAAAAAGATAATTTCTAAAGATAGTTCTCTGACTCTATACCTAACCGGGATAAATCCTAAGAGTAAAAAGAACTGCAAAGAAAGATCTTGGACTTTACTCAGTAGGCTTCATGCTGGTGATGGCATAAATAGAAGGTCTCCAGTGTACATTATGGGAAAGATCAAAGTAAGAGATGTATGGATGGCACGGGGTTACAGACAGACATGGGGAAAAGCAGGGATAAAGACAGAGGTCAAAAGAGATACAGCAAAATGGCAAAACGTTAGCCATAGGTAAATATCGTGAAAGGTATACACCTGTTCGTTGTGCCATTATAAATAGTTTTAAACCTTTATACAGTTTCATGGATTGGATGGAGTGTCTGGGTGGCTCAGTGGGTGAATTCAGCATCCGACTCTTGATTTCAGCTCAGGTCATGATCTCACAGTTCGTGGGATCAAGCCCCAAGTCGGGCTCTGTGCTGACAGCGCGGAGCCTGCTTGGGATTCTCTCTCTCTCTCTCTCTCTCTCTCTCTGCCCCTTACTCGCTCATGTGCCCATGTGTACTCTCTTTCCCTGTCAAAATAAACATTTTTTAATGTGTTTATTTTTGAGAGACAGAGAGAGAGAGAGCACGTGAGCAGGGGAGGAGTGAAGAGAGAGGGAGACAGAGGATCCAAAGCAGGCTCTGTGCTGATGGCAGTGAGCCCGACACAGGGTTCAAATTCATGAACTGAGAGATCATGACCTGAGCTGAAGTCGGATGCCTAACTGACTGACCCACCCAGGCGCCTTTAAATAAACTTTTTTTTTTTTTAAAGTTTCAGGGATTGAAAATTCCTCAGAGATTGAAATCCCATCTTCTCATCTTTCAGAAACATCCAAAGATTCCCTATCAAACTCCAAAACTTTGTTTCTGATTGTGCGTGGCAAGAGAAATAACAGTATCTTAGATACTTAAGATACCAGATCTGTGGGCAACCCATATTTAAATCAATCACTAAACAGCACTGACTCAACAAGAGGTTACTTGTGCAGTACACAGCCCTGCACCCAGCCCCTGAGCTGGTGCTGCAGCCTAGAGATGAGCAGCCCTCATCTCCGACGGACCCCAGGCACCGACCCACGCCTCTGCAGATTTCCTTCACTCCACACCCCAGCAAGGGCCGCCAGCCTCTCTAGCAGCCTCTCCTTCCCCACCCTGACTCCATTCCTGCCAGTTCTAACAGACCCTAGCAGAGAAAGCCACACTGATGCCCTTCCCACCCCACAGCTGTCCGTGTGACCTGATATTGCAAAAAGAGCTTAGTCTGTGCTCAAACGCCCCCCCTCCCGCTCAATCGCATGGAATCTCGTGGCATCATGTCCTGTGGTTTTCGTTCTTCACGATTAACACACGCAGAACCGCGACCCCACGGAAAGCGCGCTCTGCAAGAGCTCTAACGCTGTCCGCTTACGTTCAAAAGGCCGTGCAAACCACGCTCCACAGGGTGGCCCTTTCCACCCCAAACGCAGCGAGCTTGGTCTTCCTGGACTATCCTTCTTCCCCAGAAACTCGACTCCCTCTCCTGCACGTGTATCATGGTGGTGAAGTCCGGTACCTGCGTCTACCTCGCGAAGGGCATCGCGGCGCCCCACCACCCAGGCGGTTTTGACTGGCACGACTGCAGAACCTGAGCATCGTCTCAAACACCAGCAACAGCCCCGTGTAACCACCGGCCACCTGCAAAGCCCGCATCGCACAGCTTCCATCTCGGGCCTACAACCCCAGAGCGACGCCCCTCCCCTGAAATGCTCAAGCCGGGGAACTGCTTTCCCCTCTCTGAGCCAATATGCGGCTGTGGCCAGGAGCCCTCAGGCCACGCCCCGGGGCCCTGCAGACATCACTGGAGTCCTCTCGCAGGGGCGGGACTCGAACTCAGAAGATGTGGTCATGAAGCCAGAGTCCGCTCACTTCCAGCTCAACGGCTTTACCACGCTGTCCTCTTGAGCCATCTCTCTTCGGCCCACTCCCCCTGGGAACACCCTCCTGTCACATCCCCTCTTCCAGTGCGGCGCCCAGAACGGCGCTCAGTACTTCGGGTACAAAGTACTTCTCGTTATTCAGGATGAGGAAACGCTGTCCCTTCATAAATTATGATCAAGGACATCCTGCCGTTTCTTCTCCGTAAACCAGATGAGGCTTTTGATTTACCACGGGCTCTCACCGGAGAGGGGGTTTCTCTTCCTGCCTGATTTACTTATGAAAAATATTCAATTATGCTCCCGGTTTAATTCACTTAGTAATGAAAAGCAAATGAGCCCAGCCGGCCTGTTTGATTTGTCTTGGAAGGAGAGAAACTGCTTTGCAAGAACAAACAAAGTTAAATTAAAATGAACGACTCTCCTCACTCTGGAAATCGAAATTCTCCACAAAGCACTTCTCGATGCCCTAGAACACGGGGCCGACCCCAACTAGAGACAGCACGCCTCCTGACTGTCCCCTGGGGCCAGCGGTCATGTGCTGGGCCCACGAGGGTGCGTGGACACACATCCCAACTCACTCATGCACGCAGCTTTGTGTTTCACGGACCACGAAGCAGGCGGTAAACACGTGCAGGACGCGGCCCCGTTGACGGGCGTCTCGCTTACCATTTTTGCAGATGGGGCAGCACTGGTCAGGCTCGTACACGGGGTCCACACACTCCGTCTGTGGACATGCGGACACTGTGCACAGCACCTCTCCATTGGCTTCGCAGCGGCACCGCTCACACGGAGACACCTGGAACACAAGCCCACGGTTGGGTCAGACCTCCTGTCCTCCTTACCATACGGACTCGTGTCTTCCTTCCCCCCAGACTTCCTTGGAAGACCCCCCACCCCACCATGGTTTAAGAATGTAAAAAACTATCCAGAGGCGCCTACGAGACTCAGTCGGTTAAGCATCCGACTCTTGGTTTCGGCTCAGGTCGGGATCTCAAGGTTGGTGAATTCAAGCCCCGAGCTGGGCTCTGTGATGACAGTGTGGAGCCTGCTTGGGATTCTCTCTCCCTCCCTCTCTCTCTCTCTCTTTGTTGCTGGCTCTCTGCTCCACTCCCACTTGGATGCTTTGGCTCTCTCAAAACAAATTTTTTTTTTTTAAGTTAAAAAAAGAAGTATGCAGCCCAGTGGTTTGCAAAGTGGGAACAAAACCAGAGTGCCAGAGCAGAGACCGGCTCCTTCAGGGGCACCTGGCCTGTCCCTCTCAACCCTGTGTGGAGAGGCCGTGACTTAGTGACCCACACCTTGTGCCTTTTTACCAGCTTTCTTCTGAAGACAGGTCTTTCTTTCCACGTTGAACGGACGATTCACCTTATCGAATGCTTGCCTCATCGTCATGCAAGTGAGCCGCGGTCCCCCACCCCTGCCACGTGCCACCCGGCTAGCCTGGGACACTCCCATGTTTGCACGGAGTAGACAGGAAGGGGAAGGGGCAAGAAGAGGAGGGACCTGGCCCAGCCCGGAGCTGTGTGGATATGACCTCACTTAACCCCCACGGCAGCACTAGGTGCCCGCTCCTGCACCACGGCCCCGCGTGCTGATCAGGAGGCTGAGGCTCGGGTGACAGGCAGTTGGCCAAGGACGGACCTTGTGTGAGAGTCCAGGTGGTCCCCCCTCCCGTCCCCTGCCCCGGGGCTCTCCGTCCATCACCCAGGGCAGCTGCGGCCCTCTCTGTGCTGGGCTGGCGCTTGCCTCGCTGTACTTGTGGCCACTGGCCCAAATTCCTCCTTCTGGATCATTCCAATCAAGCACAATAGCATTCCTGGAAAGGCTGAACACCCCCAGCTCCCCATCCCGCCATAGCCACAGCCCACACCGTGATGGATTTTTTTCCTGGAAATCCCCGACACGGGGATCTGTCCCCTGGGTTGACCCAGGACAAAGCAGAAACAGCAGATGCAGACTCAGCAGTGGGATGCAGAAGCAGACGCGATGTGGAAACGTGCCTTAAAGGATCGTGGAGCGGGAAGGTGACACACGGAGTGTCCCGGGGCGGGGGCCCCAGGTGACCGACCGTGCTGCACCCACCACCCAGCCGGCGCACGTGACGTGGACAATGCCAACGACGCTCACGGATGCGCCTCTGTCTATCCAATGCCAGAAATAAAAGCTCAAATCTCCACCCAATGGCCTGGTTGGTGCACAAAGCAAACACTCAGTTCGTGTTTAAGGTTTTTTTTAATGTTTATTTATCTATTTAAAGAAAGCACAAGCGTGCATGAACGGGGGCAGGGCAGGGAGAGAGGGAGAGAGAGAGGATCCCAAGCAGGCTCTGTGCTGTCAGCGCACAGCCCGACGCAGGGCTCGATCTCATGAACTGTGAGGTCGTGACCTGAGCCGAAGTCAAGAGTAGGACGCTCAACCGACTGAGCCACCCAGGTGCCCCTGTATTTCCATTTAAAGGCTTTTCTCATGCACTAGACAGACCACAGCCAGCCTGGCTGGAAGTCACGGGACATCTGTGTGAGCAGGAGTGTAAGTATGCGTATGTGTGAGTGTGTGTGAGTGCATGAGTGAGTGTGGGTGTGGGTATGTGTGTATGTGTGTGAGTGTATGAGTGTGTGTACGAGTGAGTGTGTGTGTACGAGTGAGCGTGCAGGTGTGGAGGTGTGTGAGTGTATGAGTGAGTGTGGGTGTATGGGCGTGAGTGTGTGTGTATACGAGGGAGTGTGGGGGTGGGTGTGGGTGAGAGTGTGTGTATGTATGAGTGTATGAGTGTGTGTACGAGTGAGTGTGTGTATATGAGTGAGTGTGTACGAGTAAGTGTGTGTGTGTATGAGTGTGGGGGGTGTGGAGGTGTGTGTGAGTGTATGAGTGAGTGTGGGTGTAAGAGTGCATGTGTATATGAGTGAGTGTGGGGGTGGGTGAGAGTGTATGAGTATGTGTGAATGTATGAGTGTGTGTACGAATGAGTGTGTGTGTACGAGTGAATGTGGGGTGTGTGCGTACGAGTGTGTGTGTACGAGTGAGTATGTATGTGGGGGTGTGTGTGTATGACTGTGTGTGTGTGTGCGAGTGTGGGGGGTGTGTGTACGGGTATGTGTGTGTATGAGTGAGTGTGTGTGTACAAGTGAGTGTGTTTGTGGGGTGCGTGTGTATGAATGAGTGTGTGTGTGTGTGTGTACGAGTGTGTGTGTACGAGTGTGGGGTGTGTGTGTGTGTATGAGCGAGTGGGGGTGGGTGTAGGTGAGAGTGTGTGTATGTGTGAATGTATGAGTGTGTGTATGAGTGAGTGTACAAGTGAGTGTGTATGTGGGGTGTGTGTGTACAAGTGTGTATGTGGAGGTGTGTGTACCAGTGAGTGTCGGGGGTGTGGAGGTGTGTGTGAGTGTATGAGTGAGTGTGGGTGTGAGAGTGTGTGTATATGAGTGAGTGAGTGTGAGGGTGGGTGAGAGTGTGTATGAGTGTGTGTACGAATGAGTGTGTGTGCACGAGTGAGTGTGGGGTGTATGTGTGTACGAGTGAGTGTGTGGGGATGAAACCTCAGAGCCGCCAGGACACAATCTGACCTGGGCTGCACGACAGCCCTGGAAGCCACAACCAGTCTGGCAACAACATAAGGGCACGTTTTCCAGGAGGCTGTTGGCACCACAAGGCCCTCTTATACGAGGACGGACTTTGCTCTCTGCTATGGCTGCTGTCCTCGTGACTTTCTGTCTCCCACTAATTCCCCTTTCAGCCGGTAGCATCCTCCCATCAAGGGTAGATTTACTCAGCCAGCGGGATGAGAGAAGGGTCTGGCGTTTTAAAAGCAGAGACCTTGAGTTGCAAGAGACAGGTTCATCGCCTGTCGGAGCCGTCAGCGGGAGGGCTGGGAC
This sequence comes from Puma concolor, assembly GCF_028749965.1. Lineage (NCBI taxonomy): Eukaryota > Metazoa > Chordata > Mammalia > Carnivora > Felidae > Puma > Puma concolor. Next base: position 106,025,256 of record NC_141668.1, read on the forward strand.
GAAAGCCATAAGAAAGCAAACAGGGTGGAGTAGACAGTGGGGAGCCAGGCTCACTGCCCCCAGAAGCGGCCAGGACGGTCCCATCTTAAGGGCAGGATAGTCCGAGAGGAACAAGAGGGTCAGGAATCACGGGAGCCTGTCCTCAAGAGACGGGCCCGACCTGGGCCCCACGGCCACCCAGGCTGCGCTGCGGGGACGCAGGACACAGCCCATTTGGTTCGGGAATTTGAAAGAAGGGGAGATCAAGCCTCCCGTCTGTCCCCAAGGAGAGCTCCGTGAAAGACCACCGACATGCAAATGAGGGTCACAGAGGCTGCAGGACCGGAGCCGGCCTTCCCGCACAAGGGAGCACACCCCGGGCGAGGCAGGTCTGGAAGTGAAGTATTTCTTCCTGCTCCTCGTTCCACAACCTCACCGGGTCCCCAGTGTCCCCACGCCTGAGCTCATGGTCGCCCACAGCCTGGGCTGCTACTTTCCTTTTGATTGATTGACTGATTGACTGATTGATTTTTAAGTGCATTTATTTATTGTGAGAGAGAGAGAAAGCACGAGCAGGGGGAGGGGTGGAGACAGAGGGAGAGAGAGAGAGAATCCCAAGCAGGCTCTGCATGGTCAGCACAGAGCGCACAGAGCCCAACTCGGGGCTCGACCGCACGAACCGTGAGATCATGACCTGAGCTGAAGTCAGACCCCCAACCGACTGAGCCCCCCAGGCGCCCGACTGCAACTTTATCAAAAATTTAACTGTGAGTTTTGCTATCACAGAATACTTAGAAATCCTGGCTCGACTCCTGGGAGATTCGCTCGTGTCTCAAACATATGAGTTGAGGCTCAGAGGCAGGATCACCGGCAAGTGAGTGGGTCACACTCAGGCCTCACCTCCTACACTGCTTGCCCTTCCCAAGCCCCAGGCCGAGGTTTGCACAGGGGGCACAGCCCCCCCGAGCCCCACACAGAGCCAGGCTGGCCAGAGCAGATGGCCAAGCCCCACCGGCGCCCCCAGGGGACCCTGTGCCCACTGCTGTCCCAACTGGGCCAAGAGCCCCTGCACGCCGTTTGAGTCAGAGCTCCCCATCCGACCCCAGTCCCTGGGACCCTGCCCGGGACTGGGGTCACCTCACAAAACTCTCCGGCGTCCCACAGATGTCCTGCTGGGCCCCTCCACCCTTCTCTGGGTGTGTGGCCCTGATCACTGATGCTCAGACTTCACGGCACCGACGGCCCGGCCCGCCTCGACCCTGCACACTGACGTACTGACAGCTCCCAGGCCTCAACCGACCGAGTCCGTTGCTTTGCATGTCGATGCCTCACTAGCACAGTCCTGCCACCCAAGAAAGGCTCCCCGTTGTACGAACTCCACCTGTTCTAGCCCCAGCTTGCACGTCCTCCTCTAGGAAGGACAGCACAGGAGGACCAGGCCTCTCCTCTCATTACACCTGTCACAGCGCTCAGGTGGCCCAGGAAAGGTTGCTAAGTTGCAAACCACAAAAACCCACCTGCCCGCGTGAACTCAGCAGCCAGGAGCAGAAGATGCAGCCACACAAGTTCAGGGTCACCAGGTCATGGAGGAAGGGTGTGACGGGACCTAGCTGGACTCAGACCAGCTGTTCTCCCTGCTGCCAGTCCCACCAGCACCCCCCACCCACACAAAGACACGGCCCCGCCTCTGCACCCCCCCAAATGCAGGCACCGCCCTGCCTCTGCACCCCCCCCCACCCACACACGGGCACCGCCCCGCCTCTGCACCCCCCCAACCCAAACCAGGCACCGCCCCGCCTCTGCAACCCCCACCCACACGCAGGCACCGCCGGGGGGTCCGTCGTATCCTAATGAGAGCACCTCTGCTTAGGATCCTTTGTGCTGGAAACACGGGACCCTCCACCGACAGAGAAGGGGACAGGCCACCAAGAAGACCGGAAGCTACAGCCCATGATCCCAAGAACCTCGACACTGGGCTTGGCTCAGCAGTCATCGGGGCCCATCGGGCATTCTGGGTGACAGTGACCCTTTTTCTGGCTCATCTCACCGTGCCACATGCACGGTTGGCCCCTCCCCCACCCCGCCACTAGCAGGCATGGGCGGCTGATCCCACCATCTGGGGGAGGTTCGCCTGCCCTGTGATGCCCCTACATTCCAAGCAGCCGTTCTGACTCTAGCCGCCAGGTCTGAGCACCCCCAAAGCTGCAGTGTCCCCACCTGCCATCCCCTGTTCTCTGTCCCACTGCAGAAACCATAAGTCAGCCCACCCAGCGCATGACTGCATCTGTGACCCGCAACACAGACTGCCAAGTCACGCTTAGGAGTCAAAGGTGGCAACCCTTTCTCCCCTTCCAAACTTGTCCTTGCCCGGAAAGACAATTCGCCAGGCCCAACCTAACTGTAAAACAACAGTACCTCTACTTAGCAAATCACAACCTACATACGGTATCCCATGCCTTGTGACAGAAATACCCTTCTTTGCAACATAACGGTTACAAATCCGAGAGAATCCCAAGCAGGCTCCATGTTCGGCTCAGAGCCTGATGCAGGGGTCCATCCCATAACCCTGTGATCATGACCTGAGCTGAAATCAAGAGCTGGATGCTTAAACGACTGAGCCACCCAGGAGCCCCATGAACACATGCAATTTAGACGCATCGCCTAGAAGAACATGTGGGCGTTTGAGAAAAAGTCTCCATCCTCAAGGCAGCCGCTATGTGCCAGGAGTGGACAGAACATGGGTTGGATAAGGACAACAGGAACTGGGCTTGAGACTAAAGATAAGCTCTGTGGCATTCCTTCATTTGTCCGAGCCCTGAACCCAGATGGACCAATACCATTTCCACCATTTTCCTGGAAGGTAAGAGCACACGTGAGAGCTGGGACTAGTTTAGAAGACTGTTAGCCGGCCACGCACCCTGGGGCCGGCCTCAAATCCAGGGTCTCCAGTCTGGGAATGCCGTCCTGGCTTCCTCGGCCAACACTGCTCATGCAAATGACAGGTCTCAAAGTGGATCTAAGAAACTTACCCTGACACCTGAAGCAGAGCAAGGAGGGACGGACTTGTCTGAGCACGTTCTCAACAAAGCGACCATAAATACAACGTGCACAGCAGAGGCTCCAGAGAGAGATTAACTTGAGACTAACTGATAATTAGTTAGACCCTCGTAATGCTCAGTAATGACACACGTGTCTGCGTCACACGTACACGGGCACGAAGGACGGTGAACTAAAGACTGAACCTATTTCTATACAAGCAAGTAGGAACAGGAACCATGATTTATAGGTGGGACAATTCTTACAGGCGAAATGATGCCGACACAAGTGGATAGTGCTTCAATCAAGTGCCCTGTACATAAAGATCTAGACCAGACGGGTACAGAAGTGGAGTGGAGAACTTCTGTACGAGTTGTGCATAAGCAGCCGTGTATTTTAGCGCATGTATCTTATGTTAATGAACTCGGTGCCAATTAGGCGCTGATCTGTACGAAGCGCTGCCTTGTGTGATCTGTAACTGCGATTATAACCACTGTAACCACGAGAAGGACCAGGATCCGAAATATTGCAGAAAGCACACTGATTATGAATCTTGGTCCTGCCCGTGTCCCAAATCGCTTCCCACTCTGGGAGGCAGAAACTCACTTCAGGCCCCTCCTCCTACTGTCTCCCGCCCGCACGGCAGATTCGTTCACCATCCACCGGCAGGCACCTGTTTTCCTCAAATCTGGCCTAAACGCATCCTCCTGTTCTGTGCTGCCAAAGAGAGCCATTGGCTGGGTGAGAGGCAGACAGTGCTGTGTGTCACCTGAATCCCGTTGCCTGGATGGCGACCACCGCTATATTCCAATCTGGAACCTTCTACCGCGACTGCTAGAGAAGGTGCCATGAAACCCCACTGCCACCAAATAAATGCACTGGCTCCTGGTGGTCAGGGAGCAACTCTGGGCTAAACGCAGATGCTTCCTTAGGAGCAGACAAATGGGAGGCAGCAGCCTCCCCGAACGATTTCCCCTGTTTTCCTACATGGGATTAATTTCAACACAGAGAAGACAGAGAAGCTGAGCTGAGTATAGATCTTTCTCATTGAAAGCCATTCAACATCAAATAACCTCTTCTCCCCACTTCTCTGTTTCCTCGTCAGCAGAGGTGCTCCAGTAATAACCCCCAAACTTCTGGGTTCTGCAATGACGCAAAGTGAGATTAACACGAAAACAAAGAGGGACGCTGAAATCTGGATTTCCCTCTACTTTCCTCTCTCCCGGTCCTTCCCGTCCTTCAACACCCCTTGAATTCTTCCAGGAGCGCTGGCTTGGAGCAGAGTCTCTGGTACCAAGAACCCCAATCCCAGGCTGCCGGTGAGTAATCAACTCATCCCAGGGTGACTCAAGAGCAGGGCAGTGTCCCCATCACCTCCGGGACTGTTACGGTAACGGAGCCGGTGCAAATATCCAGGCTCACTAGACACTGACTGAGTCAAGAAAGTGACGGTTAGGGGTGCCTGAGTGGCTCAGTCAGTTAAGCGTCCGACTCTTGATTTCAACTCCGGTCAAGGTCTCACAGATCATGAGTTCGAGCCCTAGGTCAGGCTCTGTGCTCAAGTACCAGGGATTCTCTCTCTCCCTCTCTCTGCCCCTCCTCTGCTTGCTCTCTCTTTCTCAAAATAAATAAACTTTCAAAATTTCAAGAAAGAGCTGAAATGAACTTGGACAGCACATTGTGAAAAACATAAAAAAAAATAAAATCTACAGCGTTGCCTCAGGAAGAGTCGGTCGGCGCCTTATGAACAGGCGCTCAGGGATCAGACACCCACACCCGAGGACAAGGAAATAAAGGTGAATCTCTCTACAGAGAGGGATCAAGATTCGGATTCCACATTTAATCCACTAATGGAAGAGAAGACACAGTCACTAGAATGAGTTGAACGCTAAGGCAGTGACTTTACAGAAGGGATCCCAGGGCTTGTAAAGGAATGTTTGGAAACCAAAAGACAAGGTGCATGGCCGGAGCTGAGAAAACACAGCCTCCAGATTCTGGAGCGATCGAGTCCCAGACTTAGGGCACAGATGTCACACCACACTCTTCCTCTTGCATATTTTCTTACCGTTCTCTTCTCTTTGCCTTTAAATAGCTACGATTTGTGCCGAGTAGCTGGGGATCCAGGCCCCCTTACTCACCCAAGGGACAAACTTCTTTTCAAATCCAACTATGGAAGATGTAAGATCTGGACATGTCCAACCTGCAGATTTGGGGCGAGGTACACACGGGTCCTGGGGCTGCGACACCAGGTCCCATCGCCAGCCCCTCAGGCTCCCTGCCCTCCGGACTCCTGCACTCTCAAGGGGAGGTATGAAGAAAATCCCACCACTCACCCCATGCTCAGTCTGGCTAGGGAGCTAGGGCATAAACACACGGGAGAGAAGCTAACAGAATAGCAGACAGTGCCAGATGCTAAGCTGAGCTGGGTGCATATTAAGAATTTTTAAGGCAGGGGCGCCGGGGGGCTCAGTCGGTTTAAGCGTCTGACTGTTGGCTTTGGCTCAGGTCATGATCTCACAGTTCACGAGTTCGAGCCCTGCGTCAGGCTCTGGGCTGAAAATGCAGGGTCTGCTTGGGTTCTCTCCCTCCCTCTCTCTCTCTCTCTCTTTCTCTCTGCCCCTCGCCCACTTGTGCTCTCTCTCAAAATAAATGAACTTAAAAAAAAAAAAGAATTTTCCAGGCAAAGTTGTGGGTTTTGGCTGGAACGAGAGCGAAGAGAGAAAACTCCAATACGCAGAGGATGCCATAGGGACAAGATGCCCTTCCCAACGTCCTAAGGCCAACGGGAGCTTTCCAGCGTGTCTTAGGAAGAATGAAAGTAGAGGAGAATGTCTTTCAAGAGGGAGAAATCCTCAGATGCTGAGTAATTACCCAGAAGAGATGAGATTCCTAAGACCTCAAAGGACAGAGATACCCCTAAGACACTTCGCAACTGAACTGATACAGAACCAGGTTTTCCACCATCGGCAGGTGAGGGGAGCCCCGGAGCGGAAGGAATGATCCTAAAACTAAGGAGCGTTACTTCTTCAGCATTTGCGCACCTGAGTTCTGTTTGCACATCCTGACCCTGTCACGGAATTTATCTGACGACCCTGTTGAATTCAGCAACAAGTTGCCAGAGGCACCAACTAAAAACTTTGCTGGGGATGACCGGCAGCTTCCCCAAAGTCACTGTCACATTTTTGTCACCAGATGGCGAAAGCGTCCTTTCCAGCTGCTGAGCTTGCTTTCAAAGTGCCAGGCAGCCACACTTGTTAACGTGTGATGCACTCGGAGGGAAATCACAAAGTCTCCTTCTATTTAAACCACCGGGTCTTATTAGCTTCCGATTGCCGGGAGCTGTGTTATTTGGGAGCTGGAGAAAAATGCTGGAGCGCTGCCTTTCAATTCTGCTTCTCCCCCCCCCCCCCCCCACCTCCCGGGAGTGAAACACACCCCCGAGTCTGGTGAATTGCCAAGAACCTCCGGGGAAGCAGCCTGAACTGGGGGTCTGGTTGGACCACCATGCCTCTCCTGTACAAGCCTCATGCATGCGTCCCGGGCCTCCCCAGGTCTCCCTGCAAGAAGCCAGGAGATGCTATGCAGGGCACGGCTTTCTTTCCACAGTCCCCTCGAAGCAGATCTCTCCCCAAGGCTACGTCAGGTCGCTTACCTGAAACCGTCTTATTAAACTAGGCAAGGCACCTGCGAAGCTCCATTTCCACACGGGAAAACAGCAGGGTCCTTCAGGGACACCGATGCACCTGCCTGCCAGCCTGCATCCTCCAGGCCTTCCATCGGTCAGGACCAGCACGGAGCGCTCGGACCTGCGTGCCCCTCTGCCCTGCCTTCTGTTCCCCAAAGTGAAATGGGCTTGATCCTTGGCCACCTTCCAGCCTCCAACACAAGCCACTGGCCACCCAGCGACAGAACACTGCTGCTCCCCAGGCCCTGCAGGAGAGATTATTTTTGTTGTTGTTGTTCTCTTTGTCTTTCCACTCTCTGTCAGAGAACGGATTTGCACACAAAGGGACTTAATTAAGAACACTCCCCAGAAGCTGTCAGCTTTTCAGTGAGGGGAAGAAAACCACCCCGCCCACCACACGACAGACTAACAGTACAACAGTCTGACACCCCAACGCCACATCAGAGAGTGGCTTTTCCTTCTTCGTGGTTTAGCTTGGGGCAAGACTGTCTAATCACGTCCTTCAAATCCCCTCGTGACGGATTCCCTCAGATTAACACAGATGACGAGGGAACTCACTTAAGAGAAGGGAAAAAAATGCTGGCCATGTTTACGTGGTGCATTCTGCTTGGTGGCAAACAGCTGAGTAGCTTGGCTAGAAGAACACTGAACATTTTGGAATGTTCTGACCTGACAGATCACACGGTCAGATGAGATGCGAAAAAGACCATGCGGGCTTCCTGTCATGGAGTGTGTGTATGAGTCCCCCCAAAATTAAAGTTGGAGCCTTAACCCCCCCAGTGGGATGGGAGCTGAGGTCAGGAGGGTGGGGCCCCAAGGTTTGATTCCTGTGCTTCAAGTACAAGGAAAAGCCTGGCGATCGCGGTCAGCTTTCTCCCCATCATATGAGGACCTGGGGAGAAGGTGGCCGTCTTGAGCCTCAACAGAACCAGACCTTGCTGGCACCATGATGTCGGACTCCCAGCCTCCAGAACTGTGAGAAGTAAATGTCTGTAAACTTCTGCAGTGGGGGCAGACATGTGCCCACAGTGGGCCAGCCCCTGGCCCCCAGCCCCTGGCCCGCTGCACACAGAGCAGGGCAGGGAGAGAGGAGAGCCCGTGATCACAGGCAGCCAGACCGGGACCCCCACTGTGGGATACTGGGTCTGCACAGAGCCCCTCTCCTCTGACCCTCGGAAGAGGGTGCCATTGAGATTTGGGGGGGTTGGTTTACATTAATAGATGCTCTGCTCACTCAGATTCCTAAACTAAGCCCTGAATGGAAAGGACACATTGCCAACTGGGCACTGCCAGCCTGGGGCCAGACTGGGGCGGTAAGGGCCCCAGGGAAAGATGTTGTTAAAGCCAAACTTCACTGTTTTAAAAATGGGAAAATCTACAGCCTCTTGTGTTAGAATAAAGAGTGAAACATAAGTAATCCCTGGAGAGAAAGAAACAGGGCTTGTTCCTCATTTTATACCTAAATGACTAAAATGAAAAATCTCTCAAAGATGGGGCGCCTGTGGGGGACTCAGCCGGTTGAACGTCTGACTCTTGATTTCGGCTCAGGTCGTGATCTCATAGTTTGTGAGTTCAAGCCCTGCGTGGGGCTCCGTGCTGACAGCATGGAGCCTGCTTGGGATTCTCTCTCTCTCTCTCTCTCTCTCTCTCTCTTCCCCTCTCCAGCTTGTGCTTTCTCTCTCTAAATAAATCAACATTGGAAAAAAAAAGCCTTCCAAGGAGTAGGCTTTTAAAAGGTGGGTATGAGGCCGGGATGTGGGATTGGTTCTCTCTGAAGGATCACAAATTCAAAATTTTTTCAGGGGCCCGTCGCATAAGAAAACAAGGTGGTAAACCAGGTGCATGATAGCAAGTGGTGGGGACTGGGGCACGCTAGGAAACTTAACATGCTGAAACCCATAGGCACATCTCATCCTAACCCATAGGCACATCTCATCCTAACAACACACACACACACACACACACACACACACACACACACACACACACCCCAGAAGAAAACAGAACCATGCCACTCCGTGTTGGCATTCTTCCTTCGAGACGGCAGGAATAAGGCTCGTCCTCGGCAGGGAGGAACAAAGATGACCCAAGAAGCACGTCTGTCTCCTCTGCCCAGAGCTGGCCAGGCTCCAGGAACAGGGCCCACGCTTCCCAGCTATCAGGTGGCCACGCAGACACCTGTCTGGACGACATGTGAGGTCAGAGTCTGACTGTCCTGAAGCTCCGTTCCGTGCACAGCAGTTGCTGATTCCCGGGAAGGTGCTGGACCGCGGCCCAAGCCCAGGGCTCACGCCGTTGGCCCCACGCTCCTTTCCAAAGCTGAGCCTCTTCCAGAGCGTCCTGGAATTACAACAGGATGCTGCCAGCCTGTTCTTCTCCAGATAGGGAAGTCCCTGTCCGCGGTGGAGAAGACATGACAGGGCTCACTCACAAAGACATCCTCTTTGCTCTTAGGTCCCTGAGAGCCAACCCTGGCGGTCACCAGGTGCAAGATGAGCTTTCTTCCTTGGCTTCCTGGAGGGCATGGGGACCAGAGGGGATCTCCGCCCTCAGCCGGAGGTGACGTGAGCCGAGTTGATCCCTCAGGCTGCCTGTGTCCCCGGCTCTTCATAGGCCCAGGGGAAGCCAGTGGCCTTGTCTGATTTCTTTCTCTTCCAGTCTACCCAGCCCTGAAATGACTGCATGTGTGACATGGCTAAGCCACCAGCGGGTCAAAGAACACGTGTGCAGGGCATCCTGGCCACTGAGGGCTCCCTGCCCCGTGGCTGTGGGGACAGAGATGCCCCTGTGACAACCTGTCCACTGGCCCAGGGCCGAGTGTCGCTCAGAATATAACCATCAATGATTCAAGAGTGGGACCAGGAGCCCAGCTATAGCTTCTGATACCTTCACGGGAATTAATAAGTAAGAGTCGTGGCTTGTTTGAAACTAAATTTGTGTTTTCTCTGCCCTAAGCCTCCTACTGAGATACTGAAGGACTGCTTTCAAAAGTCACACGACATTCAAAAGTAAAATATGAGAAGTTGTTTTTAAAGCTGAACAAGGGAGATACATTTGTGTAGCATGTCAACCTTTGAGGAAAGCAAAAAGGCAAAATGGGAGGACCAATCGTTCTGGTACACTTTGGTAGAGACATTACTATTTATTTCTGAGCTGCCTCACGGACAACAGGTACCGAGAGCCAAGAAGGAGGGGCGTATCATCTTGAAGTGATCTGAAGTTTAAAAAAAAATTTTTCCCAACGTTTTTATTTATTTTTGAGAGACAGAGAGGCAGAGAAAGAGCGGGGGAGGCAGAGAGAGAGAGGAGACACAGAATCTGAAGCAGGCTCCAGGCTCCAAGCTGTCAGCACAAAGCCCAACGCCGGGCTCGAACTCACGAACCCATAAGATCATGACCTGAGCTGAAGTCAGACGCTTAACCGACTGAGCCACCCAGGTGCCCCGAAATGATCTGAATTTTATTACAGGAGGGGCAGGAATGATCACCCACAGGCAAAGGGAGCTTGGTGGCGTCTGTGATCAGCAGTCCTGGAAAGCAGGAGGGCCTTTGCAACTGCTTACCTATGGCATGATTTGGCCTAAAGCTGAGCTAGCTGCCCCCCACCCCCTGCCCTGGTAATAACTTTTTTCTAAGAACATTTACCAGTTGTATCTGATGGCATTTCCTGTTTGTTTAAGGATAAAGTTGGAACTCAAAATCCGTATCTGTAGTCCAGGTGTTCAATTCTAGCACTCCGGACGTTGGTTATCAGGGGCCATTCTCCACCCTGTAGGATTTTGGCAGCATGTCTGGCCTCCACTCATTGGATGTCAGTAGCATCCCACCCCGCCCCAGTTTTGACCACCAAAAATGTCTGCACCCATTGAACAAGTCCCCACAGGGGCAACATGACCCTCAGCTGAGAACCACTGGTCTATGCTTCAGTGAACAGTAACTTTTCTTCCATTCCTTCTTGACTCTGTGACTTGGCTTCCCAGGTCATGTTCTCCTTCCTGAGTTTCATCCTTTACACTGCATTTTGAAGTTCCTTTACTTATGGTTCGTTTGGTGGTGTGCTCTATTTTTGTTTAAAAATATCTTCATTCGGCCTTCTTCCTGAGGGATAGTTTTGCTGGATACGTAAATTGGATTAACTCTTCTTTTCTCTTTGTTCTTTAAACATGTTCTTCTACTGTTTGGGGTCTTTCTACCAGTGATAAGAAATCAGCTGTCGGGCTAGTTACTGTTATTTTGAAGGTAAAGTCTGTTTTCTCTGGATGCTCTTAAAATCTTTTGCCTTCAGTGCTCTGCAGTCTCACTACGGTATGGCTATGGGTGAATGTATTTTTGTTTATCTTTCTTTTTTTAAATATTTTTTAATGTTTATTTATTTTTGAGAGAGAGACAGAATCGAGCAGGAGAGGGGGAGAGACAGAGGGAGACACAGAATCCAAAGTAGGCTCCAGGCTCTGAGCTGTCAGCACAGAGCCTGATGCAGGGCTGGAACCCAGGAACCTCGAGATCATGACCTGATCTGAAGTCAGATGCTTAACCAACTGAACCACCCAGGTGCTCCTGTTTACCTTTCTTTAAATTCCTAGGGATTCATTAATTGGAAAATCAAGGTCTTTCAACTAGAATGTCTGGCATTCCATCCCTCTATTTTTCCTGTATTTTCTACTACCTCTTCCAGAATTCTGATCTGATCCATGTTAACTCTTCTCTGTCCTCCATGTAACAAAGCATCTCCTTCCTATGTTCCATCCATGTGTCCATATTTCACTCTGGGTGACTTCTCCAAATCTTTCTGCTAGTTCGTTGAATTAGCTTATAACCTGTACCTGATGTAAAGCCGAACCCTCCCATTGATTATCAATTCAAACTATTATATACTGCTGTATACAAGTTCTACCTGATTCTTCTTCAAAACCAATCAGTATTGGGAATATACTTGTTTTGTCTACCTATGCATTTTATTTCAACATAGAGTTTTTGCATATTAAATAGTCTCATTTTTATTCCAACATCTGGGTCTCACTGGATTACTTTAGTCTCAGCAAACTCTTGCTTACGATGCCCCTTCTTGTGTGTTATTTTAATTTTGCTATCACATTCTTTGGAATGCTACTTGTGGGGATTCTTTGTGGCCCCGGGGGGAGGGTGCATTCCTCCTGGGGACATTTGTTTCTATCAGACACCTGTCGGCATTGCCAGCCAGGGATGCCCCCCCCCCCGCCCCCCCGCCCCCCCCGCCCCTCACCTTTAAGCACAAATACCCCACCTGGATTTTCTGGACCATCCAGGGAAGCAGCTTCATGCTCGTAAGACAGCACACGCACTAGATACAGCAAATGTTCAGAGAAAACCTGTCAGCTCAACTCAGCCCTGAGGCCCATCCAGGGGGGTCTGTCTACTCCTCCTTTGCAGGACATGCTTTTTGGGGGAGCATGGTCTTATGAGATACACCCCAGTGTGACGTTCTCTCTCCGTGGGGCCATGGGCTTGTCAGGTACCCCAGCCTCGATCCCAGGCATCAGACGATGCTCTCAGATGGTCACCACTGCAAGGCTGACTTTCCTGTCTGGATTTTACCTCTAGGGATTAATTTTTCTCAATTTTTTTTTCCCATTTAAGCTGTGCTTTTAAGAAGATGAGTGGGTTTTTTTTAATGTTTATTTATTTTTGAGAGAGAGAGAGAGAGAGAGAGAGAGACAGAGCATGAGTGGGGGAGGGGCAGAGAGGGAGGGAGACACAGAATCCAAAGCAGGTTCCAGGCTCCAAGCCGTCAGCACAGAGCCGGACGTGGGGCTCGAACCCACAAACTGTGAGATCATGATCTGAGCAAAGTCGGGCACTCAACCGACTGAGCCACGCAGGCACCCCAAGATGTGTTTTCTATGATATCTGGGATTTCACGAGTTTTGTTAAGTGCTTGGTTTTCGGGCTATTAGTTTTCTCTATTCCCGGGCAAAGGGTGGTCTCACCATGTTTAAAGCAAAATCCTTTCCGCCATAACCAGAGATTATGGCACAGAGCCACACGGCTTCTTAATTTTCCATCCCTATGCTTCTCCATGGGCCTCGGGCTTCTGAGAGAACTCACAGGGCCATGGGCAGATGCCTGACATCATCCTTTTCTGCAGATTCGAAAGGCACTCCGTGTCCTGGCCGCACCCCAGTGCCCGACAGAAATAGAATGAGAAGTGAAATCCAGCTGGCAGGATCTCAGGCTTGGAACAGAAACAGCAAAAAAAGGATTTCCAGCTATGTGGTCAGAAGCATACCACAAAGGATGGCTGTAGGGCACATAGGCTAGGTGGAAAAGCATCATCTTCCACCCAAACTCACAATTGTGCTCTTTGAGACAAACTCTTCTCCTCTTCCCCCTAGAAACCTGTCCCAGGCTTGCCCTGTCATTTAAAAACAAACCTTCGGACAAGAGTCTAGATGGGCAGCTTCCAGCTGGGTGCCTTGCAGAGCCCCATGATGCTTCTCACAGCGCATCACACACCTTGTGGTCACTGCCTGCGACGTTGGGGTCACTGCCCGTTTACTGGGGGCACTTCAAGGTTTGGCGTTATGTCTCCAGGATCGTGTCCAAAGCCTGGCAAATATTTACCCCCCAAAATATATTTAAAAATGTTTTCTTTTGAGGTTTGTTTTTGAAAGAGAGACAGACTGTGAGTGGGGGAGGGGCAGAGAGAGAGAGGGAGACACAGAATCCGGAACAGCCTCCAGGCTCTGAGCTGTCGGCACAGAGTCTGACATGGGGCTCGAACTCACGAAGTGTGAGATCGTGGCCTGAGCTGAAGTCGGACGCTTCACCGACTGACCACCCAGGCACCCGCAAAAAAATATTTTTGAATTAAAAAATGCAAGAAGAAATTCTTGTTGGGATTGATCAGATTTGGAGATACCTTCCACCAAAGGAAATATTTATGGGAAAACCCCGGAGAGGCCCTCCCTAATGCTGAACCTCCACAGTCCGTCTTCCCAGGGACTAAAAACCCTCCAGGGGGGTAGTCACCTCCCACAAGAGGCACGCTCACCAGGGAAGCCCCCAGAAACCACATTCACCTGGCTGCAGGCTTATTCTCTCTCTCTCTCTCTCTCTCTCTCTCTTTTTTTAGTTTGTTCAGAGCTTTGTAGGTTCAAATTGCCTTCACGTATATCTCATTTACTTCTCATAAACTGAGAGATAAGCAGGATACTCTTTACTTTGGACCACTAGAAAGTAGGAGGCTCTGAGAATTGTTCAGGGGTACGAGAATGAAACAGAACAAGGGCTCACACAGACATCTTTAGAGGGTTAAGTGCTCTGTCCTAGAGGACGCGGAGACCCTCTGCTCACACTGAAGGAGGCGGACACTCAAGATGTCCTACTCGGAAGGACACAGATACTTATTTTGTTCCAGATGGCCTGAGTCAAACCCACAAAAATAACCCCTTGGCCAAGTTGGCCCAGCACTGGACACAAATGGGGGGCAGGTGTCCCAAACCTGTTCGAGCTTTTCCCTTCTCCACGTATCTGGGATTCTCGTGGTCACACACAAGATGCCACTTCATGACCATATGGTCACGGGCATAAGATGGCATAGTTGGAAGGGCAACAGTCTAGGACTCAGATCCTGGTTCCATCATTTACTAGCTCCATGACTTGGATCAAGTCACTTAACCATGTTGAATCTTAAAGGTCAACACCTGGCCACATCTGAAAGTTTCAGAGAAAGCATATGGACTTCCCCCTTTAAAACAATTGTTACTCTTAGGGCGCCTGGGTGGCTCAGTCAGCTGAGCGCCTGACTTCAGCTCGGGTCATGATCTCGCAGTTCATGAGTTTGAGCCCCACCTCGGGCTCTGTGCTGACAGCTCAGTGCCTGGAGCCTGCTTCGGATTCTGTGTCTCCCTCTCTCTCTCTCTCTCTCTCTCTCTCTGCCCCTCCCCTGCTAGTGCTCTGTCTCCCTCTCTCTCAAAAATAAATAAGCATTAAAAAAATTTTAAAACAAACTGCTACTGTTTAAATGGCTTTGGGCAAGAAAGGCAGAAACCGACAGGTCCAGAATTGAGAAAATCTTACTCAGAACCCAAGCAAACTCAGGCTTAGCAACAACACAAGCATCCGGCCGACTAGAGAACATTAGCTTTACGCAGCTTGATTCATTGTACTTTGCAAAGGTAAATAATAAATAGTATTGTTTTATGTTAAGTAACATCAACCGGAAGAACGGAAATAAATACCATGCAACTGAGAAACATGATGAATGTGTCTCTCTCCTGGCACCTTTTCATAATTGCAATAGAGATCTACTTGGAGCTTTTGATTCCAGATTTCATGGAGGAAGTTTTTTCATTACTAAACTTCTGGAAAGGAGATTCTGCAGCAGGGTTAATCATGGGTCAGACACTGACACCCTGGGAGAGCCTGGGCTCCCCGGTGGCCCCACATCCCCGTGCCTGCGGATCTCTGTCCAGCTGCCTCTGGTTCAACAGGCCTCTCGCTCTGAAAAACAGGCGAGCAAGCAGTACTTATTAATAATGCAGCGTCTCTTTTTCTTCAAAGACTTCCACAATTGCTAATCAGAGTTCCTGATCACTACGAGAGCCACCACGGACAGGCGGAACTGGCATCACACGACCCAGAAGCCAAGACGCGAGCAGTGTTCGTGTTCCTGGAGGGCCTTATCCACAGGCGGGGGTTGTATAAATTGCTTAGACGCTACAAAGCACCGGGACAATCTTGCAGACCCCCGCTTCTAACCTCACAGTCCCCCAGGGCATCAGGAGACCCCGTGAGGGGAACAACTTAATTTTGCGGCTCAAACTGCAATCGTTTTCTGTTGGTAAACTCCAAATCTGACCTGCTGCCTGCCTTTCTGCCTGGTAGTCATCGGGGCAGATCTGAAACTGCTCCAGGGAGCCCCCACCGGAGAGCCGCTCATTAGTTGTGTCTGGCTCACAGATCTACCGCCATAAACAGTACAGTAGGTCCTAACAGCGCTCGGAATGGAATAGGCACAGAACGACAGTGGTTTAGGTGATCTGCCTGCCTGGCTATGCTTCTCGGGCAGTGAGTTTATCACCAATCACCCCTGCACCTTCTTTATAAATTCTTTCTTCAATCGTACTTGCCAGGGAGGCTTCCCCTGGCCACAGTCCTTGTATCTCCTTGGGTTCGTCCACGTGAGGTCAACTCTGGCCTCCAACACCTGTTACAGCTATGTTACAGCCTGGACTGTGCCCTCCCTCCCAAATTCTCAGGTTCAGGTGCCAACCCCCAGTACCTCCAACTTTTGACCGTATTTCGAGACAAAATCTTTACAGAGGCAATTAAGTTAAAATGAGGTCATCCAGGTGGGCCCCAATCTAATATGACCTGTGTGAGGAGACTGGACGCAGACGCACACAGAGCGTGAACTTGGTGAGGACACAGGGAGAAGACGGCCGTCTACAACGCCAAGGAGAGAGGCCTCCGAAGAAACCAACCCTGCCCCCACCTTGATCTCGGACGCCCAGCCTCCAGAACTGTGAAACAATAAATCTCTATGGTTTAAGCTGCCTGGTCTGTGGTCCTTTATGACGGCAACGCCAGCAAATGAGCATGTCCCCAGGAAGCAGAGAACACGTGAAAATGCCATTCGTTTAAAAAAAAAAAAAAATACAAATCAGCAGACCAGGCTTCCTTCTCCAAAGTTGGATACCTGCTCGTGTAAGTTGAAGAACGGGCCACTTGGTGGAATTTGAGAGGCAGTGGAGAAAACTCCACCAGCAACTACATTTTTCCGTGGCTACACAAATTAAGTTGCAAACATTCCTAGAGACATGAGGATATTACTCTAGTCATTATCAGCGTAAGGGGATTTCGTGGGCGCGGTGAGTGAGGTCTTCCGCTGACATCTGGCCCAGATTATCAGCCAGGCTGCAAAGAAGAGGGATTGTGATGGCGTCTGTAGGGAGCAGGGAGAGGAGGGAAAAGACGAAACTGTGAAAATTGGGCAAAGAGCCACGTGCCCAAGAAAGAGCAGCCCAGGAAGACAGAGGGAAGCTGCCTCGCAGGGGCCAGATGCACAGCATCACAGGCACCAGGCAGGATCTGTTTCCCAGACAGATGCCCAGAGTGAGCCCCCAGCCTTCATCACTACCTCCCTCTCTCTGGGGAAGCACCGAGCAGACGCCTCAGACGTCCGTGTGCCTCCCAGGGAAGGAGGCCCAGCACTGGCCTCCCTTTCCCCTCCTCCCTTGCTGCAGTGACCAGCATTCCAAGCAAGACACACACGGACCACAACCCCCGTTTCCTTAACCTTTTCTTGGGAGAAGAGCAAAGCGCTTCAGACAGAACGTGCTCTCCTTTTCCACTGCCCGCACACGGTGCTGTGCAAACTACAGACCACACTAGCGGAGCTCTCGCTGAAAGCCCAGAACCTCCAGAGCAGAGAGGTGGACAGTGGTCGTGCCCGGGCACTCGGCACCGCAGCCGGGGGTAACTGCAACCCCTAGTCACAGAAACGAGCATGACATACACATCGTGCAGAATGAAATCATTAGGGGGTTGTATGTGTTAGGGGAGCAAGCGCGTCACCGAACGTGTAGAAGCTTTGCAACATTCATGCACGTGTCCATCCTGGCAGCCGCTGATGACTGGATGAAAGCTGAGAATGAAGTACCACTTGGAGACGAGAGATGTACTTAACACTCAAAAGAGAGGTTCACGGGTACCTTAATTCTTCCCAAGATTATCATCTCTCCAATCTCCCGTTTGTTGCCAACATCCCCCATCTCCAGAGGCTGCAACACATTCTGCTTCCTGACCACCGAGTTTTGAATCACATAAGAGTCCCCCCCACCCCCACCCCCTCCCCGGCTCGCAAAGGCAGCTCCGTGGCACCCAGCACTTAGCGATGAATTACTACAACACAAGTTTGAATTCTTCTCTCTGTCTGTCATCTCAGGCAGATGACTGGCCACCCTGTGATGTGTCTGGGATTTTTAGATCGAAATGCAGCTGACTTCGTGAGACTCTTTTAGGAAATGACTATAAAACAAGATACAATGCAACCAACAAATGCAATCGATAAAAACTAACAACTTGCCTTTGTTCTTATAACCCTGAGAGATTTTTCTCATGAGCCTAAAACTCAAGAGAATTATTTTGTTGGGCCCATGCCTACAGCCCCGGCCCAGGCCAACATGGAAGGTACCTCTGGGTAGGGAAGATACCTCTTCCCAGGGTAGATACCTACCTCTGGGTAGGGAAGGTACCTCTGGGTAGGTACCTGGGAAGGTACCTGGGTTTTGCCAGGACCTTTGCTTCAGCACCAGCACACCTGGGGAGACGTGTGCCCAGGTTTCCACTAGCAAGGGAGCCTTGTGAGGGCAGGGCGCCTACCTAACTCCTGGTGTATGGTCAGGGTCTGGTTCATAGGAGTTTCTCGACAAAGTTGTCTTTGTTTCTTCGAAGGGCTGGAGTGAACAACTGTGCTAAACAGGCTGGCCTGGGGATGCATCCTGGGCATGAGGCCGTTAGAGCTCCAACCAGCCTTAGCTATCAGATGAGGAAAACAACCCCAGAGGAAAGATGCGATTTGTCCTTGTCGTGCTGGTTAGTGGCAAGGCCAGGATGGACACCTGTGTTTCTCTACTCTAAATCCGAGCACTCCTTCCACACTTGCTACCTTACCTACAGATCAGTCCTTCCTGGCTTTCTATTTCTACCACACCAGGGATTGATTCTTCAAATTCCTTAGGGGCCATTACATCCTGAGCATATCCTGAATGTGTGGATCTCCGAGGCTGGGCTCTGGGGGCCTCCAGCAGGATTCCTTCCCCCCTGCCTTCCCTCCCTGCTCAGTGCTGGGGGCTGCAGGCCCCAGGACGCCCCCTGTCACCCAGGAAACCCTCTCTCTGCCCAGTCAACAGGCCAACGTGTCCAGACAGGCCTCTCTTGGGGGGTCTGGATGAAGATCTGTGTAGTTCTGCCCAGGCCACAGAGTGGGGGAGAGGCAGGGCTGTTAGAGTTCCCCAAGGGACCAGCACGTGCAAGAGGCCAGCATCTCCATCCAAACCTGTGCCCCAGCGGGGCTGGGCTTCTGTTTCACATAACAGCATGTAAGGGGGAAAGCAGACAATGTGTATTAGCACAGCTCGGCCTGACTCATGAGTCTGCTTCTTAACGGCAACCTTGTCTTCACCCTGTTACTTAAATATTCTGTGCCTCAGTTTCCTCTTCCCCATCAACCAGAGATCACAGGTAAGCATCTGTTTCACAGTATGTTATGAGGTTTAACCAAGTTAACACAGGGAAAAGCGCGGCCTGCAGCCTGACGTACAGTAGGCGCTCAGGAGATGGCCAGCGCTGTAAACACTATTACTAGTATGCCCCTAAAATAATAATAATGATGATAATAATAATAATAATAATAATAACCCTAAACTGCACTTTCTGGTTTTTGCCATCCACTGTGTTTTGGCATCCAATGAGCAAGCATTTTCTTTTCCTTTTGAGGACATTTGCATGATACTCCAACCCATAATCTGGGGAGATGGCTTATTTATAGGAATGGTCTCCCTTAATTAGCTATTAGCAGAAGACTATACCCCAAATGGCACGCCGAATT
Source organism: Puma concolor (assembly GCF_028749965.1). NCBI lineage: Eukaryota > Metazoa > Chordata > Mammalia > Carnivora > Felidae > Puma > Puma concolor. Next base: position 106,044,548 of record NC_141668.1, read on the forward strand.
ACCCCGTGTTTGGAAACAGGTTGAGCATTTCAGCGGCCCCGCTTTTTAAATTAGAAGCAGCGGATTACCAGGGACAGCACAGCCAGTTAGTTCCGGGGGGGGGGGGGGGGCGGTGGCGGCCATCCCCTCAATGCCGTGGGCCTCACCCTCTCCAAACCGTTTCACAGCGAAGACCCGAGGAATTAATGTGGATCGGCCACTTTGCCTTAAAGATTACCTCCGCTCTGAAAAGACAGATCGTGTTGAGGGGACGCGAGCACAGCGCTGTCCGCCTCTGGGAACCAGAACGCGCCTCTTCTTCAAAGTGGGGGCGCCTAGCGCGCGGGGAGATTTCACCCCGCGGCGGGAGGTGCAAAGTGGCCCCGGCGGGCTCTCGCCTCTTACCACGAACTCCTCCAGAGTCTGGTAGGTCTTGCCCCGGAACTCGCAGTAGTTCTTCCTCTCCTTGCACTGCGGACAGCACTGGCTCGTGTCGACGTGGATGCAGCGCGGGTGCAGCCGCGGGCACTCGGGCTGCGCGCACAGCGGCCCCTCCTCGGTGCACAGGCACGGGCAGGCCGAGGGGCCCGGCGCGAACTTCTCCCCGATGGCGTACACGAAGCCGCTCTCGTCCACGCAGCCCTTTCCGCGGTAGTCCGGGTACGCGTACTCCTCCGGCGGTTCCGGCGTGGGCGCCAGGTCCGGGCCGGCCGCGTCCTGGGCGGCGGCGGCGGCGGCGGCGGCCGGGGGCTCCCCCTGCGGGGTGTCCCCGCGGGCCCGGCCCTGCAGGTCCCCGGCCTTGGCGCCCCCGCCCTGGGCGGCCCAGGCCTGCTTCTGCTTGCTCCACGCCTCCCGGCCGGCGAGCCCGCGGCCGCCCTTGCTCTTCCAGTCCCGGCCGCCGCCGCCCTCGTCCCTCGCGGGGCGCCCGAGCTCGCTCACCCGCCCCGGGCCGTCCCGAGACGCGTGCTCGCGCTTCTCCTGGCCCGGCTGCTCCGGCGCCTGGGCCAGCTTCTCCAGCGGGATGCTCGGACTGCACAGAGCCACCATCAGGCAGCAGGTGACCAGGAGGGAACTGGACAGCGCGCCAACTGCCATCGCAGTGGAGCTGGGCATCCCCTACCACGTCCCGGCGGGCGGGCGGGCGGGGAGCGCGGCCGAGGGGCGAGTCGCATTCACAGCCCGGGGGCGCGCCGCCGCCAGCCGGGAGCCGCCGTCCCTGCGGAGAGAACAGCAGCACAGCTGAGCCCCGCGGCCCGCGCGCGCCCGGCCCCCACCCGGCCCCGCGCCGCCCGGCCCCGGCAGCGCTCTAGAGGAACGAGCCGCGCGGCGCGGGCGGGGGCAGCATGCCCAGCGTCGGGGCCCCGCCGGCCCCCCAGACCTCACAGATGGGGCACGCGGACGTGGCGGCGGGGTCCCCGAGAGACGCCGGCCGGCGGCGTTTCTCCCGCGGCCGCGGCTAGCGGTGGGGACGGCCCTGGGCGGGTGGCGGAGCCGCGGCTGCCGGAATGCAGCGAGCCGGTCCCGCGCCCCCCTGCGAAACTCGGATGGAGCCACATAATCCGGGAGCCCGGGGTGTGCCCCCTGGGGTGCCAGCCACGCGGTCTCAAAGGTTACTCAATGGAGAATTCCGCAGTGGAGTTGGGCACGGGAGACCGTGCGGGAGGATATGGGGGGACCCCCCTGGCTCTCCTTAGGGCCTTTGGGGAACGGGGAGGGAGGGGATTAACAGAGCTCCCAGGACCCCGTGATTCATTTCCCAACAACTTTTTAAATGCCTGCTGGACAGGGAGCAGAAGCCACATCCCCGCCCTCCTCCCCTGGCCCAGAAGCTCGGGAGGATGTCCCTGGCCGCCCCCGGCGGCGGGCTCGGGGGTCCCGGAGGCTTCGGCTCCCCCACGGGTCCCCCCGCGCCCTGCCAGCCGCTCAGCGACTCGGAGCGTTGGCGAGAGATCCCCGAGCGGGCCGCAGCGCTGGGTTCGTGATCGCTTTCACCCGGGGGGGGGGGGGGGGGGGAGGTCGTAGCGGTGGAGCCCGAAGTGCCCAGGCAGCACCAAGCAGTGCGTTGGGGGAGCTGGGGGTGCAGGGCGGGAGCGAGTCCCTTTCACTCTCCCCATCTCCCAAAGCCTCTCTGGATCCCAAAGTTTCTGCCGCCCAAAGGGGCCACGAGAACCCTAGATGCGCCGCAGGGTGCGGACAACCCAGCCTCTCCCCACCTCGCCGTCCATCCTCCACCCCTCCACCCATCGCGCTCCAGGGGGTCTTTACCCCGCCCCCTCCCACCGCCCAAACCCCCCTCCGGGAGACCTGGAACGACCGTGCCCTGTGCTCACTCCCAGCCCCGGCTCGATGGACCGCAGCCCAGGGCGAGCCACCAGATTACAAACTTGGGGTCGGGGGTTCGGGAGGATGGGGTCCTCCCGAGCAGCCAGAGGGTGGAGCGGTGCCCCGGGCGCGTCCCGGCGCGCTGGGCGCCGACACCCCACATGCACCCTCGGGCCCCGGGGGCGGGCGCGCAGCCTACATACATGAGCGCAGGGCGCGGGCCGGACGCCGGGCTCGCGGCGGGCTCCGGGGCGGCAGCGGCGGGCGCGGTCCCGGGGCGCCGGCTCCCATCCTCCTGCCGGCGGGGGAGCCGCGCGGGGCGCAGCGCGGTGAGGGCAGCCCCACCTGCGCGCTCCGCCCGGCGCGTGCACCCGGCTAGGGCGGCTCCGCGGGCTTGCCCGGCGCGCTGCCCAACTCGCGTCCGCGCCCGCGCCGCCCTCTGCCGCTCCGCCCCGGGTCTCGTCCCCGCGGCTCCGCCGCCGAGCGCGCCCTGGGGCCGCCGGGCTCGGCCTCGCCTTCTCCAGCCGCGGGGCGCGGGGAGGTCGCCGCGCCAGGTGACCGGAGGCCGGGCCGCCGCGGCGCGTCGGAGGGAGCCAGGAGAAGCCCGGAGCGCGGCGGGAGGGCGGCCGGGCGAGTGGCACCGGGCCGGCCAGGGAGCCCGCGCGCCCGCCTCCCGCCCCGCGCGCTCCCCGCTCCCTCCGCGGCGGCCCCCGCTTTCTCGCCAGGCGTCGCTGCGGCGGCCTGGCGCCGCGGGGAGTCGGGGACCTCCCGCCCCCTTGCTCCCGCGCCCGGCAGCGCGACCCACCTGTCAGTCCCCCGCGCGGCCGCCTGCCCACCCCGGCTGCCATTCTCCTGCCTCGTCACTCACTCTCCACTGCGCCTTTCATCCGCGCCTTTTTCTTTCCTTGATTCTTTTCTTCAATTTCTTCCTTCCTAATTACCCCCCCACCCCCCGGCCTTCCTGCCTGTGGACAGCTTGGTTTGGCCCCTGTTGAAAACCCCGAGCCAAACTGTTCGATTTGGAATTCGAAGGCCGCGTTAGCTTAGCCGACTGTCGCGAGTTATTTTCCTCTTTACATGCGGAGACACAGAGGTGTATAGACGGGTGAGAGTAAGAAACGCATAAAAATCCGGACAGCGTCCCTTCTGAATCTCTGCCAACCTCTCTCCCGCCCCTCAGTGTCCCTTTCCCTGCTCGCTCTCTGTCCGCCACAAGTAGAAACGTCTCGGGTTAATTTTGTAAGGATGCTCAACTGCTAAGCAGAGAGCCCCGTGCGGTGCAGACTTGGATTTGCTCTTTGATCCTGGGCACCGGATAGTAATGTTACTTTTCTTGGATAAAGGGGGAAAAAGGTACCTGTTCAAATTAACTCCAAAAATGGAATTTTTGTAAGGCTGTGCATTCCCCGGGGCAACGTCACCAGAGAATCCCTGAGAACGCTCCGGTGCAGAACACCCCTCTTCCCCGCCAAGGTCAGGCTCTGAGGGGTGGGAGAGGGGAGGAGGACACTGAGACAAATTCCTGTTCTCCCACACCAGATGAACATGGAGTGCCACAAAGGACAGGGGGCCACAGGAAGCCTGGGGGCACGCTGCTTCCCCTTAACCACACAAACAAAAACAAAACTAAACTAACAACCAAAAAAAAAGAAAAGAAAACCCAACAACCCAAACCAAAAAAACACAAAAAAACAAAACAAAAAATAAATAAAAATTAAAAACCACTTCCAAAATGATTTGAGCCTTTCTGCCTTAGAGTCCCTAACGTCCCTTCTTCCTGTCACCTCACCTGGAGAGGCAGGTCACATTGTCCAGGGTTAATTCTTCTGCAGTCTTTAACTATCACATTTGTTTTGCCAACTACTGTCATGTGGTTGCACTGGGGGTGGTCCCAGGTACAGGTGACTAATAATAAAACCCTACAAGTATGTGCCCAAGATTCTACTTCTAGCTGAAAAATTGGTTGGGGGTCCGATTGAGGGAATCATGATGTCTCTATATCGATCCCGCCTCAATCAGTGTTCTCCTGGAATCAGAAAGCCTTTGTCCCAGCCTCCTGGGCACAGTGGAGAGCCACAATTATGAGACAGTGAGGCTCGCAGGAAGAAGCCTGACAAAATTAGGAGCTAATTGTGCGACCCAGCATCCAAACCACTTTCTGTCAGATGCTCTCAGAAGTGGTGGGATGGAATGAAGGGGGGGGGGGGGAGGGGGAAGCAGTTTTAGAAGGATTTCTGCCCTTAGTGAAGAAAAACAATACCCATGCAGCCTTGATTAGCTGAGAAATTCAAGGAAGTACTGGGACTTTGCAGGCTTCAGAAGAATTTATTGCATTGGCAATAAATTGTTCAGTTCCTTCCTTTCTTCCTCCCTCCCTCCCTCCCTCCCTCCCTTCCTTCCTTCCTTCCTACCTCCCTCCTTCCCTCCCTCCCTTCCTTCCTTCCCTCCTTCCTTTCTCCTTTTCTATTCTTTCTTTCCTTCTGTATTTGTCTACTGTCTCCTCAGGCTACAGATTAAGAGGCAGCAGCAGACAGATCACTTGGTGTCTCAGGAGCTTGCTTTTCCCATCTTCAAAAGGAAGAAAAGAAAATCTGCAAATGGATAGGAAGCCTGGCGTGCTCTGGGACTGTGGCATATTTCTGCCCCCAGTATGTTCCTTCCGTCTTTCCTTCTGGGTGCTGGAGTTAAACCCATCGGCAGAAGCACAGCCTTGCTTACTTAGCAGTGAGTCTGAGAGTAAGTGCCCATCCATCCTGAGCAACAGACAGAGGAGATTGGTTCCAGGCCAAGGTCAAGGTTGACTCTTCAGTTGTCTCTTCTATTTTGATTTTTTTAAGTTTATTTATTTATTTTGAGAGAGAGAGAATCCCAGGCAGGTTCCTGCCAGCGCAGAGTCTGACACAGGGCTTGAACTCAGGAACCACAAGTTCATGACCTCAGCCGAAATCAAGAGTGGGACACCTAACCAACGGAGCCACCCAGGCGCCCCGTCTCTTCTGTGCTAAATAAGAATATGATACAGTTTTATATGTCTATAATGAAAATTACCTTCCTCTCCAGGCAAGACTCAGTTTGTGTCTCTGTGACAGACCTTGTGGCAGCTGACTTTCTCACAGCTCTTGGGTGGCTGTACCCTCTTCCTAAATGAGGGGCTCATTTGAGCCATATTTGGGTCATATTTCTGTGCTTAGTCTGGGACCTATGTGGCCTACGTGGAGGAGGGAAAGAAGGAAGGAAGAAAGGGAGGAAGGAAGGAAGGAAGGAAGGAAGGAAGGAAGGGAGGGAGGGAGAGAGAGAGAGGAAGAAAGAAAGGAGGGAGGGAGAAAGAGAAGAGGAAAGAAAAAGAAAGAAAGAAAGAAAGAAAGAAAGAAAGAAAGAAAGAAAGAAAGAAAGAAAGAGAAAGAAAGAAGAAAGAGAAAAAGGAAAGAGAGAGAGGAGGGTAGGAGGGAGGAGGAAGGAAGAAAGGAAAGGAGGAGGGAGGGAGGTTGGAAGACAAGGAGGTTGAGAACAAGGGAGGAAAACGCCAGAAGAAACACACTCCTCCCTCATACGATGCTGGGCATGGTCACACTGCATCATTAACACCCATACAGTACCCCCAGTCCCGGGGAAACCATTATTGTTTTCCATTTTGCCAATGGGAAGCCACAGAGGTCCTGAGTTCACTAAGGTCCTGAGTTCACTAAGGTTGCAGCCAACTTGGCTCAAGCCAAGTTAACGTGGGAACCTCAGTCTCTAATGGGTTCTCTTGTCCCGGCGCAGCACCACTGGTGGCCTCCAAGGAGGCCTCTGTGGGTCACTTAGTGCTAAGTACTTAGCACACCGCTTCTCCCCAGCCCCCTACTCAGCCACTCCTGAGATGTAATCACTGGGCCCTACAACCCCGAGGACGTGGAAGGGACTAGACCAGACTGTGCGTCCTTGAGGCCAGTTCCTGGCCCTCCCGAGTGTCTTGTGCTTTAGAATTATGCCAGGAACTCAGATGACTTTTGCCAAGGAATCAGGGCACAGATTGGTGAGTGCCTAACTGAAAGGGGGTAACTTGATGAAGTGTCTCCAACCTGGAGCAAGAGTGGTGAGGATCAGGCTCGTCTTGGGGGGACAGACAGGACAAGAAACAGGTGCGTGGGGATGGGAGGCACATCCGAGGTTCCAGTCGGATGTCAAGTCGAGGAGATGGTCCTCAAAAAGAGGGACAAAGCCACCTTCTGGAATGGGGGTGGCCAGGTGTATGTGTCTTGAGAGTGGATAAGAGACTGCGTGAAATACGATACGGGAAGAGGTTTAGGATGACTTCACACGAGGCCAGGGCCTGTGGGGACTGGAGGTCACCAGCACAGAGGGGGCAAGCGCCCTGTGCATTTTCTCTGCTGGGGATGCAGGCCCCGGAGCCGGCTCCAGATGTGGGCGGTGCACCCAGCCCTTGCCAGGGGAGGAGCTGCGGAGCAGGGTCCTGGGACTGATAGCCTTCCTCAAGCTCAAGTCTGGCCCAGGCCACAGGGCGGGCTGTTGACTGCAACACTGTTTACCAAAAATGAGGAGCCTTCACTGTCTCCCACTGATTACCGGTGGCCCCATACTCAAGCGTTTCCTTTCATTTCGCACAAATCCTGGGCACAGCTGCCTTTGACTTGAATTCTGGACTCTGGCCAGCAAAGAGGAGGAGCAATAAAACCGTCACCTTTCAAGGGTTCAAAGGAGTAAAAGCTACTTCCCCAGGCTGTCGAGGGTGAGCAAGACCTTTTCGGTCCAGACAGAAGGGTGACCACTAGTAACTCAGCTTAATGAGTGGGGGAAGCCACCTTTGGTCCTCTGCTGGTTTTTTAAGGGTGTGCACAGAGCAAGCCTGGTGGTGAAGGGAGCCACTAATTAAAGCTCTGCTCTGGATTGGGCTACCGGTCAGCTCCTGCTTACCCTTTGATACATGCCTGGGGTTGAGAGTTACTGCTCCTGGGGCCAGCCCACGACACAGACCGCTCGATCACGCTGCACTTCGGAGACTCACCCTTCTGCTGTCGTGCCAAAAGTCAGGAGCATCTGTTCAGAGAATCGAGTGAATGACTCACAGATTTTCTTCTAAAATCAGGGGCAAAGCCTGAAAGGAGGCTTCCAGGGATCCGGTATTAATACACGCTAAAGTCGTGCACTGCATTAACATCGCACACCGTAGACACATTGATCACTGAGAAGGTTTCAGAAACAATCGTTATGAAACGGGCCCATCAGCGGGTATTGGTCTAAGGAGGAAGTTGATGGCAGGTGCTGGGTGCCTTATGCGGACACTGGGCAGGATTTCCTTGGGGTTCATCCCAAGAATCTGGAATCCAGTCTGGAGCACTTCTGATACAGGGTATGTTTTCTTTCTTTCTTTTTTTTTCATGTTTATTTATTTTGAGAGAGAGAGAGAGAGAGAAAGAGCAGGGGAGGGGCAGAGAGAGGAGGAGACAGAATCCCAAGCTGACAGCACAGAGCCCGGCATGGGGCTCGATCTTACGAACTGTGAGATCATGACCTGAGCCAAAATCAAGAGTTGGAGGCTTAAATGACTGAGCCACCCAGATGCCCCCAGGATATGTTTTCTCATGACTGCTTCTCTGGCCCATGGTCCTCCGCAGAGTCAAGCATCAGGCCTGGACATGGCACGTCCAGAGGCCTGGCACTACTTATACTCTGTTCCCAGCACCCCCAAAGCGGGCTGTGCAGACATGCCTGGCTGGGCTGATAGCCGTATGAGGGGAAGGGTGTTTCCATACGCACTGAGAACACAAATGGGCGGTACTTGTGTCTTTGGTGGAGAGTCAGGCAATGCATCTTCCTGGAATGACTTCTCTCCCAGGCCCCAAGCTGCTTGGTTTCTGGAACCTTCCATGGTATACCAAGGGGACTTTGAAATCCTCTGGAGCATCTCAGCATTCTCCCTGAGGTGACGGCAACCCTACAGGAGTTAGTTCTGAAGATGGTCGGTCAGGGACACTCCTTGGGCTCAGACATGAGCAAGTGATTGGTGACAATCCTGACCCCATTCGCATGAGCCTCCTGGTCCCCAGACGGCTTCTGCGCAGACACTGAACATGGGCCTGCCCGGGCGTCTGGGCCTTAGATGGACACAGCATGAGTGAATCATAAATCTCAGCTCAAAGTGGAAGGGACAGGCTGTTCAGGAAATGGCCATCGGTTGGCACTTAAACCAGGAGAAACCGAGGACCAAGGGAAGTGTGGAAAGCGCGTGATGGGCTCCCGACACTGCCCTGGCGCACTCCCAGGCACACCTGAACAGGTTTCCTCCCCACACGGAAACTTCGGTGGAACACACCTGTACAGGATCCACCTGCCAGACTGGGGCAGACACCAGCAAACTGCCCAAGGAGCCTCCTCCAACAGTCTTTTCTTCCCTCCCAAATCTACCCCCCTCAGCATTCGTAAGATGATGTTCAATCGTGTCTCTCCCCTCCCATGCTCCAGCGTCATTACCACGAGTCGCTTGTGTATTTCTAGCGTCGAGCTCCAGGGGCATCGGTGGCTCGTGGCCGAGCCGTGGCGACTGTTTATCGAGTGAATTAACGAAAAAATGCAAAGGACAGGACACCAAGTGCTCTTTGTGATCTTTGCCTCCATCCCCTTCTACTGCCCCTCCCCCACGCCGGGCTGGATCCTGAGAACAGCCAGGCGCCTGCATGCTCCCTTAGAGGCCTCCTGACTTTTCTGTGCCCTTTGCTGGGCTCTCCCAGGCACCCACTCTTCTTCCTCTCACCCAGGAGCATGCAAGTTAGGTTTTATCTCCAGCTGTGAAAAGACACTCCTTCCTTTTAGCGCCAAGCTCCAGGAGGCCTGGGATGTCCCCACAGCCCTGGGCCAAGAGGAATTTTTTTTCCGTTGCTCTGCCTATGCCTTCTACATCCTGGTCATACCTTAACTCTCTTACAATATTCATGAAAGAAATCTGTTGAGGGTTGGATGGAGGGTTGAAGGATTCAACACCTGGTTCCTACCGTGGGTCAGTGGAGAGTGACTGAGGTGTCCCCCGGGACTGGGCATTAGGCACAGGGTCCCTGGCACACTCTTGAGGCATTGGTCTTCAGAATCGAGACATCAGCCTTCTTTATCTTATTCTTCACATCCAGTTGTTCAGTTTGGCCCCTGAATCTGCTGGTGCTCCTTCGGTCTCCCTGGAAATGAACTCCCCAGCTAACGTGTGTTTCATCTAGAGATTGGATGAGCGCCGCTTGGAGGTTCTGTCGTCAAGCTTGGGACTTTCGGCACACCGTTGCTTGTTTGCTTCAGGTTGAAACCCATCCACTGATCGGTATTCTTGGATAAAGCTTTCTAACGATTGCAAAGCCACTGTAGGGGCCAACGGCAGCCTGCCCCCAAACGTGCCACTTGGACAGAAGTTACGTAAGAGCCCGTCTATGGAAGGACCCTGAGACCCCCATCTCCCCCGGGAAGCAAGAAATAAATCTCTCACGTGAAAGGCACTGCCCCCTGTACCAGGAGGTACAGGGACATCCTCATCACCACACACAGGAAGTTTAGAGCCAAGAAGGCTGTAAAACTAACCCTTGTTACTTTTTATGAATGGATTACCCCCGCCCAATTTCTGGTTAGAATTCCTCACTCACTGAAGCTCTCAAAGGTAAGTTGTCTGTGTTCAGTCAACTCCTCGCAGACATATGGTCTCCTTGTCTAAAAGGTATCAAAAGCACCTGCCTCAGTCGTTTCTTTAGGTGGTGACTTAGACACACGTGATAAAAATTCTGATTTCCTCTCCTGCTAATGTGTCTCATGTAAATTTCATTCTTAGTCCATCCGGATGACCTTGAAAGGTAGAGGGAGAATTTTTCCTTCCTTTCCTTCAATCTGTATTTCCATGCAAATCGGAAATATGCATTTCTTCCTTGGGCCCCAGAGGTATTGTCACTGTTCATCCATTTGAAGTTTACTTATTCGTGCTGATTATTGGAGATTGTAGGCAGGTACAGATACTTCCATGCTATGGATTTATAACTATTTGCCACCCATCCAGTGTCTCCCTGCCCCCTCTTTTTTTTTTTTTTTTTTTTTTTACTGGCCACTAACACTAACCTGATTTTCCTGCAGAGAACCAAGCCCTACTCCCTTCTCAGCCACCTGCTTCTCAAGCAGAGCTGGGGAGCACAGTCCCTGGTCCACAGTGGGAGGCCAGGAGTGCTCGTGTGGTCCCAGTGAGGACCATGACAGTCATGCTTGAACCATCTGAAAACAAAAGCTTTTCTCTTTCCCACCGGACTTGAGTCTTATAACCATCAAGGCCGGATCTGCCAGGTGCTTCACAAGCCATAGATTCGAACTGACATGGAGACAGCGCCGAAGAAAATCAAAGCAAGAAAAGAAGACAAGTGAAGTCCTGAAAATGTCACGCGAGGTCCTCACAACCTGGAGAAGGCTCCACCTGATGTCTCCAGTCGCCAAGGCCAAAGTCTCCCTCTTTTGCCCCCAGGGGGATTTGAGTTGGAGTTTTCTATCACTGGCAAATTCAAAAGCCCTGATAAATCAAATGGTTCACGGACTGGATTCACTGATATCCCAATTCAGACAGCGGCCCCAAACATATCTGCAGACCCCCAAATCCCACCACAATGGTTAGACTGTACATGGCTTCAGTCCTGCCCTCAGCATCCTCAAAAGTGCCCCCTCACTTGGAAATTAAGCCCCCGCTTTCTTTAGCACAAGAATGCCTTTCATGCTGTTCCAGCAAATCGGTCTCTGTGTGCTCAGAGGCAGAACTGTTCCTGAATTGTGCAAAGAGTCCCCCTTGCCAGCTCCACTAGATTTTTTTCTGGCAGCCCCAGCATCCAATCAAGATTTCTGGATCCCTTCCAATTATAACACCATTTAGAAATACTCAGCATTTCCCAGCCTTGAATAATGTATTGATCCCTTTAAAAGGAGAAAATATTCTCACAGACCCCCGATGTTTACTTACATTCTCTTTATTGTAATTCTACTTAAATATATGCAAACGTAAAACACTACAGACTCTTAGGCTTACAGCTTTTAAGCAAGTATAAAAATGAATTTACAGATCAGATATAAAAGAAACTACAAAACCAATGAAATGGAAATGAACCACCTTTGGTGAAGGGGACAGACAGACGAGAGGGCCCTCCTGAAGTCCCATAGCTGATCACAGTGTGGGAGGCTCGTGTCCCTGGTTTGTCCTGTTCTTCTGAGCTCAGCATCAGGACAAGACTCGGGCATGGTGGGGTCTGGATCCTCCAGCATTTTTCTCTATTCAGATTGCTTCAAAGCTTCATTAGCATGACTTCTTGCAAAGTCACTGGCCTCCACTCAACACAGCTAACACATTGACGTACAAAGGCTCGTTGTTGTTCTTTATTAAGTCTGTGAGTATCAGAGTTGCGCCAAGCATGGTATCAGCCTAATCATCAACATAAGTGAACCACGCGCGGGACATGAAATCACATTACGCTCCTCCATAAAGTGGTCATCTGAGGGTCTCGAACGTACACTGTGGTTTCTAACCAACTTTATTGAGGAACTGTTTATACACAATGCGTTGCAGGGATTTTGTTTATTCTGATGAATGTTGACAAGTGTATATACATGGGTGACCACCATACCAATCAAGATATATATTGTTACCGTGGCTCCTGGGTGGCTCTGTCTTTTAAGCATCCCACGTCAGCTTTGGCTCAGGTCATGATCTCATGGTTTGTGAGTTCAAGCCCTGTTTTGGGGCTCTCTGCTGTCAGCGAGAGCAGCGTAGAGCCCACTTGGAATTTTCTGTCTCCCTCTCTCTCTCTGCCCCTCCGCAGCTTATGTTCTCTCTCTGTGGCTTTCTCTCTCTCTCTCAAAAATAAACATAAAAAAAAGATATACATCGTTACCGCTCAGTTCCTGCTCAGGGGTCCCTTCTCTGACCACTAACCCCTTCCTTAACATCGGCAGGCCCGGGAAAACTGCTTTCCTTCTGCTAGGTTAGGGCTTCCCATACATGGCATCCTGTGGTACCATAGAGCCTTCTGGATCTGGATCTTTCACTCACTCTGATGTTTCTGAGATGTTAACGTGTGTTATGAGCACTGGGAAACCGTTCATTCTTCTTGGTGAGTAGTTTTCTGCTATCTGCTGTCTGGCTTTACCATAGTTTGCTTTTCTTTTTCTTTTTTTAAATTTATATTCGTGTTAGTTAACATACAGTGTAGTCTTGGCTTCAGGAGTAGGACTCAGTGATTCATCTCTTACATATGGCACCCGGTGCTTATCCCAAAAAGTGCCCTCCTTAATGCCCATCACCCATTTAACCCACCCCCAAGCCCCCACTCCAACACGCTTCAGCTTGTTCTCTGTATTTAAGAGTCTCTCATGGTTTGCCTCCCTCTCTGTTTTTATCTTATTTTTCCTTCCCTTCCCCATTCATCTACTAAGGGATGTTTGGGTTGTTTCTGGCACTTAGGATAATAACCCATATGATCATTCTTTACAAGTCTTCTTTGAATATTTGTTTCCATTTTTCTGAGAAGGAGAATTGATGAACCTGTTTTTATTTGATTACTGTTAATCGGGTTAAGTTCACTTATTCTGATGATTATTTGTTATATTCTTCGAGATTTTCTAAGCAAAAATTATATGGGCTTCACATAAAGCCAGCTTTAATTATTCTTCAGTCCTTATTAGTTTTTATCTTTTAATGACTCACTACATTCTTTGGGGATCACCAAAAAATGTGGAAGAAAAGACTCAGGGTTTTGTCTCCGATCATACATGGGAAGCATTCAAAATAACATGATTAAATGCAGTCCTGGCTATAGGTTTTATATCTGATGTCCTTTATTGGCTTGAAGAAATTCCTTTCTATTTTTTCTTTGCTGATTGTTTTTATGATGAACAAGTGTTGAATTTTGTCCATCTGTTCTGCATCTGTTAACCTGATCATAAGATTTTCTCTTAATATGTGAATTACATGGATGGAGTTTTGGATGTTGAACAAATGTTGCATTCCTGGGATGAACCCCATTAGGCCATGATGCTGGATCCAATCTGCTAATATTTAATGAGGACTTTTATGTTTGCAGGCACGAGAAATATTAGTCGGTAATTTTTTTTTTCTTGTAAGATCTCTACCAGGTTTTGCTATTAGGCTGGCTTCACAGAAGAAACTGCGACGCAGTTTCTCATCCTCTCTGTTCTGAAAGAGCTTAACGTGATGTCTTCATTAAGTGTTTGATGTAACTCACCAGGGAAGCCATCCACGCCTGGAAGTTTTGGGAGGAGGTCGTCAGGAGGACGTGACTGCAGGCTGACCCGAGAGCCAGAACTGGGCAATCAGCAGCTCCTCACCCGCCCTGTTCTGGGAACGTGAACCCCACTGGCCTTCCCTGCTCCCAGAATCTGCCCCAAGGACATAGCCTTAACAGTGATGTGGGTCCAGTGACTGAGCCCAGTTAATGCCTCCGTAGAAGCTTTCAGATGTGGGGGTGTGGCGGAAAGGTCCCCATCTCGCAGCACCCCATGCTAGCCTTCTGCGTAAGTTCCCTGGCTTATGACACCTGCTGCTTCCCCCTCCCGGGCGGCCGCCTGTCTTCGTCTCTCTCTGCCCTCCGGGGACGGGGCCAGTTTCAGGTGTCACCCAGGAAGCTCCCGAGGCTGTGAACCAACACTTGTGAGTAGGTTTTTAATTATAAATTACCTTTTAAAAACAAATATATAACAATTCAGATCTTCTAGTTTGCGCCACTCTGGTTAAGATATTTTCAAGGAATTTGGTCATTCTATTTAAGCTGGCAAATTATTTTGGCATGGTGTTGCTCATGATGTGCCTTTGTCATCCTTCTAATACCTGGAAAATCCAATCCGTAGTTGTCATAACAATTTCATCCTTCTCACGTGTGTTTTCTTTCTGTTCTCTTGAAATTTTATCAATCTTTTGAAAACATGAAAGTTGGGCTCCATTGATAGGCTCTATAATTTGTTTTCTATTTCCCTGCATATATGTTGCTCTCTTTTCTTCCTAGTGTTTTTATACTGGAAGTTTAGATAATTGATTTTCTATTAAAGTATAACTATTTAAAGGGGCTCTTGGGTGGCTCAGTCAGTTAAGCCTCTGACTTTGGCTCAGGTCATGATCTCCCAGTTCGTGGGTTTGAGCCCCGTGTTGGGCTCTGTGCCGACAGCTCAGAGCCTGGAGCCTGCTTCAGATTCTGTGTCTCTTCTCTCTGCCTCTCCCTCATTTGCTCTCTGTCTCTCAAATATAAATAAACATTAAAAAATATTTGCAACTATTTAAAGCTCTTAATTTTACTTTAAAAAACACTATACCTACATCCTATAAATGTCTTGTCATCATTCAGTTCAAAGTGTTTCCTAATTTTTCTGGGGATTTTGAGGACCCATTTCTTACTTAAAGTCTGCTGCAAATTTTCCAAATATTTGGATTTTTAAAACATATTTTATAATTACTAATACAGAATTTTAATTGGATTGCAATGTCAGAGAATGTAGTATTTACTATTTGAGTCCTTTGAAATGTACCAAAGCCTTGTTTCAGGCCCAGCATGGTCTCTCTTGCTCAATATCCATTGAGGCCTGGAAAACATTTTGCATCCTGCAGATATCGGGCGTAGTGTTTTACAAATGCCAATTATGTTGATAATATTATTCCTATCTTCTATATTCTTAGTGAGTTTTTGTTTGCAAAAATACTCTGTCATTTACGGGGCACTAAAATCTCCAACGAGGACTGTGTTTGCTGTTAACACTTGGCAGTTGTGTCCATTTTTGCCTCATCTATTTCCGAATTGTTATATATTTTCATACACATTTATAACTTCTTGATTGTTCGCCCTTTCTGTCATCACGCAGAGATTCTCCTCCTATCGGGTGTCAACCCAAAAGAGGCTGTGAAGCAACCCAAACGGGTTTATTTGGGGTCTTAGGGATTGCAATCAGGGAGACACAGAGTTGACCCAAATTGAGACTGTGCTCCGAATTCCAAGTGGGGAATGCAGGCTTACAAAGGCAAAAAAATAAATAAATAAATAAAATAAAACAAAACACAAGGTTACATAACTTGTTTTGAAAGAATTATGATTGGTGCTGGCAGAATTAAACTGACAATCTAATACATGATGGGCTATTTAGCTAACAGATGCTGCATTATCTCTGTTTCAGTCCAGAGTGGAAGGATGTGTTCCCGGAGGTGGGCCAGGTGCAACTGACAAGTTGCAATTAACACAAGTCAAAAGTTCATGGTGTTTGGGTAATTGAAACAGGAGACCTGCCCGGGACCAGGCTTCCTCCATACCCTCTGGACACAAATTTGCCTGACTTTTAGCAAAGCTTGCTTCCCTTTGGAATCTTCTTTCGTGTGGACAGTACTCCTGGTCTGAAATTCTATTTTGTCTGATACAGTCACATCAATCTGCTTATGCTTACTGCTGGTCCAGTCTTTTTCTCTTCTTTCAATCTTTCTCCACACCTTTGTATTTAACTTTCATCTCTTGGAAACAGCGTAACAGTGGGCAAGGCCAACCTGGCCATCCCCAGACATGAGCATCTGGTCCTTCTTGAATGCCTTTTAAATGAAAATCTCTGCCTTTTATTGAAAGGGTTTAGTGCATTTTCATTTACTGTAATTGTTCATATGATCAGGTTTACAGCTACCATCTTGGTATTTGTTTTGTATTTGTCTCATGTTTTTCATTCCTTTGTTCCTGTGTTTTTCTGGATTGATTGTTTTGTTTTTTTTTTTTTTTTATGTCATTACATGTCTTTTATGGGCTGGTTTTAGCTAAATGTCAGTATTACTTGGTCACAGTTGCCCCAGGGATTATAATAGGTGCCCTTAACTTCATCACAGTCTGCCTCGATTAATGTTACAGCATTTCATATGTAATGCAAGAACTTTACAGCATTATAATTCCATGTACACCCCACCCCATTCTTCATGCTACTGTGGTTATATAGCTTACTTCTACCTGTGTTATAAACCCCAAAAAAGTATAGTTATTATTTTTTTACTTTGACCAGTCATAAAATGTTTTTAAATGAGAAAAGAAAAAACCCAAAGTAATATTTCTATTTACTTACATCCTTACTCTTTCCAGTGCTCTTAATTTCTTTCTATAGATACCACTTTCCACTTGGTATCCTGTTTGTTTCCAACCTGAAACATGTCAAGTAGCTGGTCTTCCAGCAAAGTGACAAAATCAGCCTTCATTCATTGGAGCCATTGACTTTATTATCAAAGATTCTTATTGCTGGATGTTGAAGTGTAGGGTGATAGCTTTTCATTTTCCACAGGACTTTAAAGTTTCAATACTTTTGACATTCCGTTGTTTTGAGTGAGAAGTCCAGTGTTTTTTGAGATAATTTTTTAAGTGTTTATGTATTTCTGAGAAAGAGAGAGAGAGCACAAGGAGGGGAGAGGCAGAGAGAGAGGGAGGCAGCACAGAGCCCGATGTGGGGCTTGAACTCACAAACTGTGAGATCATGACCTGAGCCAAAGTTGGAAGCTCAAATGACGGAGCCCCCTGCGTGTCCCAGGAAGTCCAACATCTAAAAAAAAAAAAACAAAAACATTGTTTCCCTGGATCTATTCTGGGTTTTTCTTTGGCTTCATTTAAGATTTTCTATGTATGATTGGTTTTAAGCCATTTAAGTAGGCTGTTACTAGTTATCCTTTCATTTGTATTGATCCTGATTAAATTCATGGGGCTTTCTGTATATCTGGGTTGCTGTTTTTGATAAAGTTTGACAACATTTTGGCCAACATTTAAAAAAAATTATTCTTCCTTCTTGGCCTGTCTCTCCCTCCTGTTCTTCTACTGGGGCTCCAATCACACGCATTTCAAATGCTTGACAACCCATGTCACTGGGGCACTCTTCATTTTTCTTTAAATTATTTTTCCCCAGGTTTACTGAGATTTAACTGACATACAACATCATATTCATTTTGGGTGTACAGCATGATGATTTGATATATGTATGTATTGGAAAATGATTACCACAATGAATTTAGTTAACATTCATCACTTTGTATAGTTGCAGATATTTTTCTTGTGATGTGAATTTTTAAGATCTAGTCACTTAGCAACTTTAAAATATACCATATAGTGTCATTGACTGTGGCCACCACGCTGTACATGACATGCCCAGAACTTCCTTACCTTATAGGTTTGTCCCGGGAAGTCTGTACGTTTTGATCACACACCTTCACCCATGTCACCTGCCTGCAACGCTCTGCTTCTTGTGACACGAATCTCTTCTCTGTGCCTATACACTTGGCATTTTTAGATTCTACGTATGAGTGAAACACAGTGTTTGTGTTTCTCTGTGTGACTTATTTCACTCAGCAGAATACCCTCAATGTGCAACTCTTTAGTCACAAACGGCAGAGTTTCCTTCTCTTTCCATGGCTGAATAACAATCCATTTGTGTATATAAACCACATATTCTTTTCTTTTAACATAATTTATGATCAAATTGGTTTCCATACAACACCCAGTGCTCACCCCAATAAGTGCCCTCCTCCCTGCCCATCACCCACTTTCCCCTCTCCCCCACCCCCCCATCTGCCCTTGTAAACCACATATTCTTTATTCACCTGCTAGTAGATAACTTAGGTTGTCTCTTTGTCTTGGCCATTGTAAATGATGCTGCAATGAACATCGGGGTGCATGTATCACTTCAACATAGTGACTGTTTCCTTCCACCGTGTGTGTAGAAGTAGAACAGCAGAGGAAGCTCCACACTGTTTTCTGTAGTGATGGTACCAATTTACGTTTCCACCAGCAGTGCACATGGTTCCTTTCTCTCCACATCTTCGCCAGCATTTCTCATCTCTGAGCTTTTTGATAATAGCCGTTCTAATGGGTGTGAGGTGATATCTTGTTGTGGTTTTTACTTGCATTGCCCTGATGATTGGTAATGTTGACACCGTTTTATTTCTTGTTGACCATCTGTGTGTCTTCATTGAAAAAATTTCTGTTCAGTTTCCCTGCCCATTTTTAAAAATTTTCTTTCTTTCTTTCTTTCTTTCTTTCTTTCTTTCTTTCTTTCTTTCTTTCTTTCTTTCTTTCTTTCTATTGTTGATTTATTATTTTCTTTTAAATATTTATTTTTAAGATAGAGAGATAGAGAGTGAATGGGGAAGGGGCAGAGAGAGGAGGAGACAGAGAATCCCAAGCAGGCTCCATGTTGTCAATGAGAAGCCCAACACGAGGGTCAATCTCACGAACTGTGAGATTGAGCCGAATATGCAGCTTGATCTCATGAAGTGCAAAACATGGCCTGAGCTGAAGTCAAGAGTTGGATGCTTAACTGACTGAGTCATCCAGGTGCCTCTATTTTTTTGTTTTAGAGAGAAAGAGAGAGTGTGTGAGCAAGGGAGAGGGGCAGAGGGAGAAAGGGAGAGAATCTTAAGCAGGCTCCAGACTGTCAGCATGACGCCTGACTCAGGGCTCAATCCCAGGACCCAGGAATCATGACCTGAGCTGAAATCAAGAGTTGGCCGCTCAACCGACTGAGCCACCCAGGTGCTCCCCATTTTTTTAAAAAGTTTATTTATTTTGAGAGAAAGAGAGTAAAAAAAAGAGTGAAAAAAGAGAGAGCAAGAAGAGAGGAGGGAGAGAGAGACTCCCAAGCAGTCTCTGTACTGTCAGCACAGAGCCCCAAGCAGGGCTTGAACTCACAAACCATGAGATCATGACCTGAGCCAAAATCAACAGTTGGACGCTTAACTGAACCACCGAGGCACCCCTTATTTTATTTTATTTTTATTTCCTTAAGTAATCTCTACAACCAACACATGGCTCGAACTCACGACCTTGAGATCAAGAGTTGCATAGTTGCATAGTCTACCAACTGAGCAGACCATGCACCCCTATGATCATACTATTTTTAAGTTTAATTTTGGTAATGTGATGTATTACATTGTTTGATCTGCATATCTTGAACCATCTTTGCATCCCTGGAATAAACCCCACTTGATCATTGTGTGTGATCCTTTTAATGTATTGTTATATTTGGTTTGCTAATATTTTGTTGAGGGTTTTTGTACCTATGCTTATCAGGGATGTTGGCCTGTAATGTGTGTGTGTGTGTGTGTGTGTGTGTGTGTGTGGTGTCCTTGTTTGGTTTTGGTACCAGGGTAACACTGGCCTCATAAAATAAATTTGGAGGTGTTCCCTCCTTATATATCTTTTAGAAGAGTTTGCAAAATTCTTCTTTAAATGTTTGGTAGAATTCACCAGTGAAGCCATCTGGTCCTGGACATCTTTTTTTTGATTACTGATTCAATATCCTTACTCATTATTGATCTGTTCAAATTTTCTATTTTTTCATGATTCAGTATTGGTAAGTTAGATGTTTCTAGGATTTATCCATTTCTTGTAGGTTGTCCAATTGATTGGTTGTCTAATTGTTCATAGTGTTATTTGTATTTCTGTTGTATCTATTGTGATGTCTCCTCTTTCATTTCTGATTTTATTTGAGTCATCTCTCTTTTCCTTGATGTGTCTAGCTAAAGTTTTTTCTGTTTTGTCTATCTTTTCAAAAAACCAGCTCTTAGTTTCATTGATCTTTTGTAGTGTCTTTTTAGTCTCTACTTCATTTATTTTCTCTATTCAATTAAAAAATATTTCCCCAGCCTATAATTCAATTTGGATGATTTATATTAACTTTTCTTCCAATTCATTTTTCATTTTTTTTCTCTGTGTCTAATCTGCTGTTAATACTATACAGTTAAGAGTTTATTTCTGATAGTGCATGATTTGGTTCTATGATGTCATTTATGTAGTTTTTTTTAATTCCTCCTAAGAGTCTTCATCTCTACCCTTTTCTTATACTTAAAAAATATTCATTTAATAGTTATTTTAAAGTACTTACCTGCTGGGGCACCTATGTGGCTCAGTTGGTTAAGCGTCTGACTTTGGCTCAGGTCATGATCTCTTGGCTCATGAGTTTGAGCCTCACATTGGGCTCTGTGCTGACAGCTCAGAATCTGGAGCCTGCTTCAGGTTCTGTCTCTGTCTCTGTCTGCCCTTTCCCTGCTTATGCTCTGTCTTTCTCTCTCTCTCTTTCAAAAAATAAATTAAAAAAACATAAAGTACTTACCTGCTGATTCTAAAATCTGAGCCATCTGCTGACTTCGTTTCTGTTGATTGATACTTCTCCAGAGTGTGGTTCGTGGTCATTTACTTCATTGCATATTTATTTATTATGGCATGCTGATGTGCTGAACATTTTCTAAGAGAATAATATATGCTGGAAAAAAGTATACTTCTATGCGTAGACAGATGCAGTTTAGATATAGGCAAATATTGATACACATACAGATATAAATATATTCTCTTTATTTTAGGCAACTATTTTGTCTAGTTTGGCAACTAGAATATTTGGACTGATCAGTGTGATCTAATCATGAGTTGAACTGGTCAGATGGAGTTTCTACCTGTAACAGCAAGTCAAGCACCAAGAGCTACTTCGTTGATCAGCTTGGCCTCCAAATTCCTGAAACACCAAGGGATGTCTACCTTCGATTTGAACACAAGTGGACTTGGGTTGATGTTTGCATCTTTGTTTAGATTCAGCTCATCTGCCACTTCAGATTTTGGAGGGGAGTCCAGGCTTCTTCCTCTTGCTGTGCTCCAGGGCTCTGGAGTCACACAGGAAGGTGGCCACACCTCAAAGATGTGAGACTGCCAGACTGCAGTGTCTCACATCTGTAACACCCCGAGACTTCCAGCCATAGAAACTGAGGCCAGGAGGCTGAGGTCCAGATGCTGCAGGAGTGAGACTCACAGACAGAGATTTCATGGTCTCTTTCTGCTCTCTAACCTCACCCTGACCCCCTACCACCCTCAGCAAAATTCATGGGTCACAGAATTAGGGTGGAAAGGACTGCCTTTGCCCTTGTGTCTTCCCAAGATTCCAGGGTGGCATGCCAGCCCAGCAGTGTATCAGCACATTTCATGGTTTCCTCTTACCCTAGCATGCTTTCTCCAGTTGAGTTATACCCCCACCGTTCCTGCCATCAAGCTCAGTAGTGACAGGAAAGGGTGCTACAGTCCTGGATCACCAAGACAGGCTTGTCCTTCTAGACTTTCATTCTGTCAGGTTTCTTTGCATCCACAGTGCCTCTAGGAAGTTGCCTTTGCCTTTTTGTTGGTGCAATGGGCGTGATTTTCTTTTTAACATCCTTCTGAATACTAACTGGAAGTGGAACCTGCTTATATGATTTTTAAAAAAAATATTAGAACAGTGAAACCACAATTTTAAATCTATGAAACAGGTACAAATATGTCAAAGCTTATGTCCCAAAACACTCTGGCCCAAATTTGGCAAAAAAATATTTTAGTCAATGACAGCCTTTGGGAGGTGAGCTTCCTAAGGGACATGACCTCACCCTGTAAGCCTCTACATAGAACATCAAGACAGTCAGTAGCCAGCGGTCCTATTTAATACAGAAAACTGAATTCCAGGTCCTAGGAACAGGATGAGAGTCTAACATTAAAAAGTAAGGCTTCTTGGATACTAACCCTTTATCCCATATGTTATTTGCAAATATCTTTTCCCATTCCGTAGGTTGTCTTTTAGTTTTGTTTGTTTCCTTCACTGTGAAGAAGCTTTTTATCAAACTCAACACCCAAAAAACAAATCATCCAGTGAAGAAATGGGCAAAAGACATGAATAGACACTTTTCCAAAGAAGACATC
Organism: Puma concolor; assembly: GCF_028749965.1. Taxonomy (NCBI): domain Eukaryota; kingdom Metazoa; phylum Chordata; class Mammalia; order Carnivora; family Felidae; genus Puma; species Puma concolor. Next base: position 106,066,564 of record NC_141668.1, read on the forward strand.
CAGATGGCCAACAGACACATGAAAAGATGCTCAACATCGCTCATCATCAAGGAAATACAAATCAAAACCACAATGAGATACCACCTCACACCTGTCAGAGTGGCTAACATTAATAACACAGGAAACGACAGATGCCGGCTAGGATGCAGAGAAAGGGGAACCCTCGTGCACTATTGGTGGGAATGCAAATTTGTGTAGCCACTCTGGAAAACAGTGTAGAGGGTCCTCAAGAAATTGAAAATAGAACTACCCTATGACCCAGCAGTTGCACTCTAGGTATTTATCCAAAGGATACAAAAAAGTAGATTCAAAGGAGCACATGCACCCCAATGTTTATAGCAGCACTATCAACAATAGCCAAAGTATGGAAGGAGCCCAAATGGCCATCAATGGATGAATGCATAAAGAATATGTGCTATATATATGTTATACGTATATATGTATGTGTGCATATATATATTATAAACACACACACACACACACACACACACACACAAACACTAGAATACTACTTGCCGATCAAAAAGAACATCTTGACCTTTGCAAAAGTGTGGTTGGAACTAGAGTGTATTATGCTAAGTGAAATAAGTCAGGCAGAAAAAGACAAAAACCACATGATTTCACTCATATGTGGAATTTAAGAAACAAAACAGATGAACATAGGGGAAGGGAAAGAAAAATAAGATAAAAACAGAGAGGGAGGCAAACCATAAGAGACTCTGAAACACAGAGAACAAACTGAGGGCTTCTGGAGGCGGGGGTGGGGGTGATGGGCTAAATGGATGATGGGCATTTAGGAGGGTGCTTGTTGGGATGACCACCGGGTGTTGCATGTAAGTGATGAATCACCGGGTTCTACTCCTGAGACCAGTACTATACTCGATGTTAACTAACCTGAATTTAAATAAATCAATTTTTTTTTAAAGTAAGGCTACTTATCCTGGACCCTTTCCACTTGGGATTGCCAGAAAAAAGGCATAAATACCTCAGAAGACATACTTCTACTAAAAATATTGTGTGTTGTTTAATCAGAAATTCAAATTTAACTGAGAATCCTGCATTTTTATTTGCCAAACCTACAACCCTATTTCTATTTCTATTGCATAATACTGACTCTTTATGTTAGCAGTTTCTACAAGAAGACGTGATCATGAAACTCTCCCCTTTTTTTTCCAAATCAAAAGGTAAAAACATCCAAATGACTTTTTGACCTTCTTTCTTCTGTGTGAACAAAGTTTTGCTGATAGAGATTTTTGACATCCAGTGAAATCACTTACGATCCTGGGATTTGTAGAAAGGATTGTAGCAAATGTTTTAGGGCAGTAACGTCTCTTTCATTCCACTGTAATTTCCTTGAGGGAAGGGACACACTCGTTTTACTGATATTAACAATGATACAAAGGGCATTTAATACCAAAAAAATATGTTCATTTGAGGACATTTGGAAAATTATAACCTTGCCTTAGAAAATACATTTAAAACAATTCACCACCCAAGAGAGGCTCTTTTTACATTCTGATAGATTCTTTTTACTCTTTATATAAATATAAGAAGTGTGTGTGTGTGTGTGTGTGTGTGTGTGTGTGTGTGTGTGCAATATTTGTAGATTCACTCTGCCTCAGCCTTAAGCTGCCAGCCTATACCCCTACACATAGTTACAGAAATAGCCTGAAAAGATCACTTTAAACGCTGACTACATACATGTTTAAACATACATTTGCATTCCGAAGCCCTAACATGCCATTCTTCTCTTTGTCCTGGTAAACCAGACTCCTGGCTTCTCTGAGTGATGCGTGCGATCGTAGATCTCCCAGTTAGAATCTCCCGGTTTCCCTTTGCTGAATGCCCATCTGTTCCCGTAACAGCAGCTAATTGCTTGCTTGCTTTTTTGTTTTGTTTTGTTTTTGTAGCTTTGAGTCCAGGGAGTATTTGGCTTTCCTTCCCCTTGTCACTTGCTGGCAGATGGAAAAGCTGTTCCCACCCCACGCCAGAGCGGGCAAGGGCCATCTTGGGTGGTGGCCGTTCATTGCTGAAGGAACTATAAAACTGACCCAAACATGGAAGATATCTTGGAATTCTTAGAGGTAGGGCTAGGCCATCTCCGTGGCCTAGAAATAGCTTTTGATGCCTCTTTTTGGAAGATGAATCTTACCTGCAGCAAGTTTACTGCAGTGACAGTGACTCTTGGGGACTCTGTGGTCATCTGTGCAGTTAGTATGTGTGGCCTTCCTGATGGTTGGTACATGGAGTATTTCTGTTGTGCTATGTTGTGTAAAGTTAAGGGGCGACTGGGTGGCTCAGTCGGTGAAGCGTCTGACTCGTGATTTTGGCTCAGGTCATGATCTCACGGTTGGTGGGTTCCAGCCCCACGTTGGGCTCCGCACTAGCAGCCACAGAGCCTGCTTGGGATTCTTTCCCTCCCTTCCCTGCCTGTGTTCTTTCTCTCTCTCTCTCTCTCTCTCACTCTCTCTCAAAATACCTAAATAAACACTTAAAAATTTTTTAAAAAGTTAATACGTTTATGTGACAGGTGTCTGGGGATATTCCTTTGCTTTGCAAAAACCCACCATGAGGCAGCCAGTCTACCGAGAGATCATGGAGAGGGGGCAGGGGTTGGCCTGTGAGCTCCCTGCCCCAGCGCTCGGTTCCTGTGGCAGATCCCGACCCAGACGGGTCCGTGCTTTGTAAGCCATGGATGTGGGCAGGCTCCACCTCTCACCCCTGCAGATCCCGGCTGGCCCCCGTCCGTGGTGGTAGCTCTGTGCTGCCTGGAGTGTGGCCAGTGTAGGAGAGCAGAGGTCCTGCTGAAACTCGGGCACCTCACAGGCCTCATCTAGATAGCGGGGTCAGGAAGAAGCAGCAGTCAGTGGGCCACGCTGCTGCCCAGACGCCGTCTTCGCGCTTCCCTTCTGCCTTCCCCAGTGGTCCTCACCTCCACCCTGGACTCCTGCACCGATGGGAGCCTTGCTTTTATTTCAAAGTCCATTCCAGGTTTCTGCTTGCATTTAACCACATTCAGGGCAGCAGTGAGGTGATCGAAGGGGATGGTTTTGAAAGCTAATTAACGTAGGTTTGCACTGGCCTCCCTCACTTCCCCAGGTTGGATGTTCTGAGCCTCAGTTTCTCACTATTTACAAGACAGAGTCAGTAATGTCCACTTCAGACAGGTGGGCGTCTGGGTTCAGGGCTTCCTGAGTATGTTTTCTCCTGCAAGGAAAGCCCCCCACAGGGGGATGCTTTCTATCCTCCCTTTAATTGACCCTGGAAGTCTGTCTTAAGCACTGGGGATTTTTGTTCACAGAACTCCTGATTAATTTCACTGCAAGCTCTGATCCGGGCGCCCCCCTCCCCTCTCCGGTCGGGCAGTCCCCCAGTGCATTCTGCATAGACTGTTCTTTCCCAGTGGAATCAGGGAACCCCTCTAGTTGATGTTGACCCGAGGCTCTTAGGTTTGAAGCACCAAGTAGGTGCCATCTTTTTCACGAAGCCTTCTCCAGCCGCCCAGCCGTGGATAGCTGTTTCCCTGTGTCACACTTTTCCGCGCCCAGTTCTGTCACCATAAAGTGCTCCTGGCATGTGATGTTGCTTGTTGAGTGAATGTTTACCCGAGGAGCTTGTCCTTTCCCCCTTACAGAGTAAGCCCTGTGAGATCAGAATCTTTATCTGCCTCATCTTTATTTCTTTCACAGACCCTGGAAAACTGCCATGTGGTGCAGAAGATTCGCAGCAAATGGTTTTTAGGAAATTGATTCATTTATTAAAACATAAAGAGCTTGCCCACACAGTCTCCCAAGATCTTTTGCCATTTTATGTCCTTAAAAGTCCATCCTTATTGATAAAGCTTCTTCTCTGGTCTCTAGCGACAAAATTTTCAGTAAATTATGGCATACTCAAAGCATATTTAAAATGGTAATGCCATTTTACTGATTACACGGAAAGCCTTGCATTCTAAGAGAAAAGGTCGATTGGGGAAGACGGCATTATTACACATGTGTATGCATGTCAACCCAGAAGAGCATAAGCCAATAGGTTAATGGTGGTTCCTTCTAGAATATGGGACTCTGTGACTTTTTTCATGTTTTTTAAATCCGTGTTTCCTATTCTCCTATGATGACCATATTAGAGTTTATTTATTTATTTATTAAAAAAATTTTTTTTAAACGTTTTTATTTATTTTTGAGACAGGGAGAGACAGAGCATGAACAGGGGAGGGTCAGAGAGAGGGAGACACAGAATCTGAAACAGGCTCCAGGCTCTGAGCTGTCAGCACAGAGCCCGACGCAGGGGCTCGAACTCACGGACCGCGAGATCATGACCTGAGCCGAAGTCGGCCGCTTAACCGACTGAGCCATCCAGGTGCCCCAAGAGTTTATTAAGAAAAAAAGAAACAAATGAAATGCCACAGCTAAAATGAAAACAAATGGAAATGCCGTAATTTGGGGACATCCATCCGGTTTTCAAGGTGTGAGGCACTGTTGCTTTGAGGGGCCTGATAAGCCTTGGGTATAGCCACAGCTGGCTTTGCTCACAGAGGGTTGGACTCTTATTTTTAGTTTTTGTTGTTTTTTTTTTTTTTTTTTTTTACATTTTTAAATGTTTATTTTTTTTTGAGAGAGAGAAAGTGTAAGCGAGGTAGGAGCAGAGAGAGGAGGACGGAGGATCTAAAGCAGGCTCTGCACTGACAGCAGAGAGCCCGACATGGGATTTGAACTCATGAACCGTGAGATCATGACCTGAGCCAAAGTCAGACACTCAACCTACTGAGCCACCCAGGTACCCCTGGACTTTTGTTAGTTAGTTACATAGATTTTTTTTAATGTTTATTTATTATTGAGAGAGAGAGAGAGAGAGAGAGAGAGAGAGAGAGAGAGAGGGAGAGGGAGACAGAGCATGAGCAGGGGAGGGACAGAGAGAGAGGGAGACACAGAACCCAAAGCAGGCTCCAGGCTCCGAGCTGTCAGCACAGAGCCTGACGCAGGGCTCGAACCCACAAACCAAGAGATCACAACCTGAGCTGAAGTTGGATGCTTAACCTACTGGGCCACCCAGGCGCCCCAGGACTCCTGTTTTTAAAGCTGTACCTTCTCAAGGACAGTCTCCAACCTGCAAGACTTTTCTCAGTTGAAGTAAAGCCCTGCAAAGGAGGGCTGTCATCTGCTTAAATGCTGTACCAACATACAAGGAAAATTACGAATACCAATCCATACCAAATTTAATATTGTGAGCAAGGAAAACTCTGACCTTTGAAAATCTATAGAAGTCAACAATTTATGAGCCCTACGTGTTTTTCAGTGTAAAACACAGTTGGCGTGAGACAAACAAAAGCGTTGCATTTTCCAAGCAGAAAATATCCAGGTAACTACTGGAACGGTGCTTATTAGAATGCCATTTCCCAGAAATCTCTATCATTTTGTTGCCACCTCCGACTGTGCCCCTGTGACGTCCCCTTCCAAGGGGGCTTGGTGCAGAGCAGAACAGCTATCGACAATCATGAGCTCCGGGTCAGAGATCAGACGCACGTTCACACAACTTTTATCCTCTATAATTTACATAACCAAGGGCAATAACTATTTAATACTTGGTTTTAATTAAAACCTGTATTATGGGCGCGACTGGGTGGCTCAGTTGGTTAAATGTCCGACTCGTGGTTTCCGCTCAGGTCATGATGTCACGGTTTCGTGAGTTCGAGTCCTTGCGCGGGTCACGCTCTGCGCCGACACTAAGGAGCCTGCTTGGGATTCTCTGTCTCCCTCTCTCCCTGCTCCTCCCCTACTCACACGCTCTCTCTCTCTCAGAATAAATAATTTTTTTTAATTAAAAAATAAAAACTGTATTCTGGACTATTTGAGACCCTACTCCCCTAAATATAAGTAGATGCCTTGGAATCCTCATTAACAAGACCATGTGGGGAGGTCTGTGCTTCTGTTCGTTGATTTTCCAGGAAAAGAATGTGTGTGGGAACAACCCAGAATCTTCAGATTGGTAAAATGCCCCACGATTTGCCTTCCCTTCTAAATTTTAATTTAGAAGATATAGGCATACCTTGGAGATATTACTGGTATGGTTCCAAACCACTGCAATAAAGCCAGTATTGCAAGAAAGCAAGTCAAATGAATCTTTTGTTTTCCCAGTGCATATAGAAGCTGTGTTTACACTCTACTATAACCTATTAAGTGTGCACTAGCACTGTATCTAAAAAACGTACCCGCCTGGGACACCTGGGTGGCTCAGTCTGTTAAGCGCCCAACGTTGCTCAGGCCATGATCTCACAGTTGGGGAGTTCGAGCCCTGCATCCGGCTCTGTGCCGACAGCTCAGAGCCTGGAGCCTGCTTCGGATTCTGTGTCTCCCTCTCTCTCTGCCCCTCCCCCACTCATGCTCTCTCTCTCTCTCTCTCTCTCTCTCTCTCTCTCAAAAATAAAAAAAAACATTAAAAAAATTAAAAGAAAAAATAAACCTACATGCCTTAGTTCAAAATACTTTGTTTCCGAAAAATGCTAACCATCATGCGAGCTTTCAGCGATCTGTAATCACTGATCACGGATCGCCATAACAAATAGACTGATAATGAAAAAGGTTGCAATGATGTGAGAATTACCAAAAGGTGACACAGAGACACGAGTGAGCAAATGTTGGGAAAATGGCACCAATAGACTTGCCACAAACTTTCAATGTGTAAAAGCCCACAATGTCGGTTTAGCACAATAAAGCAAAGCACAATAAAACAAGGTGTGCCCATAAATGCTCACCTGTCCCCTCTCCTCGTTTTAATTCCTGTAGTTATTCTTACTTGGCCCATTGATGCGGGACATAAATGCAGCAGCTCTACTCTTTGCTTTAAACCTTGTTTCGCAGATGAGGAAATTCACCCAGGAGATAGTGCGGTTTCTCCTTGGTCCCACAAAGGGCCACCATCACAGGAACATCCCCCTGGGATGTCCATTCCTATTCCCCAGCAACACAAACAGTAGGCCTTCCCTCAGATTTCCCAGTGACATGCTACTCTCAAACAGTCAAATGCTTTTAAGAAATTGTTTTATTTTACTACGGAGAAAATACTTTACATGAGATCTACAATACATGATGAATTACATCGACTCTCAAATGTCGAGGCAGTTTGCATTCTAGAGGAAAACGAACTTGGTTGTGACGTAAGATCCTTTGTACATATTTTCTGGATGTTATTTGCGAGAATTTATTGAGGACGTATGCATCTAGGTTCGCAAGTGATATTATTATGTGGTTTTCTTTATTGGTACTGTCTTCGTTCTGGTATCAGAGTAAGGCTTGCATCTTAAAATATGTTCTCCCTTTTTGAGCTCTGGATGAATTTGATTCCTTTTGGTATATTTTCGTCCTTAAGTGTTTGTCCGAATTGGACAATAGAGGCACGTGTACTGTCAAATTAATTAAAAAAAAATTTTTTTTTTACTTTTATTTATTTTTGAGACAGAGAGACAGAGCATGAACAGGGGAGGGTCAGAGAGAGAGGGAGACACAGAATCTGAAACAGGCTCCAGGCTCTGAGCTGTCAGCACAGAGCCCGATGCGGGGCTCGAACTCACAGACTGCAAGATCATGACCTGAGCTGAAGTTGGTCGCCCAACCGACTGAGCCACCCAGGCGCCCCAAATTAATTTCTTTAATAGGTATAAGACAATTCGGACTATTCTTTTATGTTTTTATTATTTTTTTAAAGTTTATTTTTAAATTTGTTTTTAATGTTTATTTATTTTTGAAAGAGCGAGCGAGAAAGAGAGCGAGGGTGACAGAGAACCCCAAGCAGGCTCTGCACTGACAGCAGAGAGCCCAACGCAGGGTTCAGTCTCACGAACCATGAGATCATGACCTGAGCTGAAATCAAGAGTTGGACGCTTAACCAACTGAGCCACCCAGGTGCCCCTCAGACAACTCTTTTAAAGAATTTCGATTCCTGGCTAGAGAGTTGTTTGTACTTTTCCCTTATTACCCCTTTAAGGTATATGGAGTCTGTACAGTGATGTCACCACTCTTACTCCTAATGTCTATATTTCTTTCATATTGTTTTTATTGCTCAATCTGATTAGATGTTTTATAATTTTATTGATTTTTCTCAAAGAACCAGTTTTTTGTTTTACCATTTTTTTTTTCCCTATTGCTTTTCTATTTAAATTTAATTGACTTTGGTTCTTATTTTCTTCCTCCTCCTTCCTTTGGATTTAATTTGTTCTTCATTTCCTGTTTTCTCAAAATGACCATTTAGATAGATAACTGAGTTGAGACTACCCTTCCCCTGTAATATAAACATTTGATGTTATAAATTTTCCCATGAGTGCTGATTTAGCTGCATTCCACAAATTTTGATGTGTTGTGGTTTTATTTTTGTTACATTAAAAATATTTCCTATTAATTATCTTGTTATAGGTTAAGTTTTTTGTTTAATTTCCAAATATTTGGGGGGTTTTCCAGATACATTTGTCTGTTCGTTTCCATTCTATTCCCACTCTGATCCAAGAACATTTTTAGTATAATTTCAATATCTTCAATTTGTTAAGAGTTGGGGTGTTTTTTTGGCCAGGAATAAAGTCTATTTTGGTGATTGTACTATAGGCACTTAAATCCATGGTTGGAAGTGTTCCATAAATATCAATTAGGTTAATTGGTAGATAGTGTTTTTCAGTTCCTCTATATCTACACACTTTCTATTATATTGATTATTGAGAAAGGAGTGTAGAAGTCTCCAATTATAATTGTGGATTTCTATATTTCTTCTTTCATTTTGTATATTTTGAAGCATAGTTGCTATGAGGGAAATTATGCAATGACCCTCTTTATCCCTGGCCATACTACCTGTTTTAAAGTTAATATTCATATAGAAGCTCCATTTTTAAATTTGAATAATGTATCTTTTTATGTCCTTTAACTTTTACCCATCTATGTCTGTTTATGTATGTCTGTATGTACATAGGTATGTATGTATGTAATCTCTATTCCCAACATGGGGCTTAGACTCATGATCACAAGATCAAAGAGTCATATGCTGTACTGACTGAGCCACCCAGGTGCCCCTGTGTCTTTATGTTTAAAGTGGATCTCTCATAGATATCAAATATTTGGGTCTTTCTATTCTATCCATTCTGGTGATCTCTTCTTATAAATGCTGTGTTTAGATCATTTATATTTAATGTGGTTTTTGATATGGTTGCATTTGGATCTATTATCTTGCTAATCATTTTTTCTTTGTTCTGTCTCTTTATAATTTTTTCCTCTTTTTTCCCTTTTTGTGCATTAATTTAGTATTTTTGTTAAAGATTTTATTTGGCAGTAATCTCTACACCCAATGTGGGGCTCAAACTTATAAACTCTAGATCAAGAGATGCATGCTGCAGTGACCGAGCCAGCTAGGTGCCCTTAATTATTTTTTTAGGGTTCCCTTTTATGCCCACTTTTGGATTATAATTTGGTCCTCTTTTTTAATATGTAGTTTTGGGTGGTTTGAGGGGAGATTTAGATTATACATCTTGAATTAATCACATCCAAGCTTCTAATATTATACCACCTTTTCTGAAACGTAAAGATATCTCAACTGAATTCACCCAATTTCTTCCTCCCATTATTTGTGATGTTTTGTCATACATTTTACTTTTAACATATGCTATAAACGTAGAATGTGTTGTTCCTATGTTGGTTTTTCACAACGAATCATATTTTAAAGCAATTAAAACTAAGAAAAAATAGCTTTGTGTACCTTCAAAGGTAACACGCTCATTTCTTTGTGCCAAATTTCTTCCTAACATCCTGGACCCGTGTCTGAACAGCTTTTTACCAATTCTTACAGTGCAAGTCCACTGTTAATGGCTTCCCAAAGCTTTTGCTCACCTGAACAAGTCTTTATTTTGCCTTTTATTAAAAGCTATTTTCAGTAGGTATAGAATTCTGTGTTCACCATTTTTGCATTTAGTACTTTAAGTGTGTCCTTTACCACCCTTTCATTGGAAAGGTTTCTGGTGAGAAGTCTGTCTTCCAGATTTTATCTTGCAATCTCGGCTCTCTGATAGGTTCAAGAACAAGTCTGATTTTGTAGATTATCCAATTTTTTTCCCTTGGAGGCAGGTTTGGAGTAATGTTTCCCAGCTTCCTAGATCTTAATTGGAAACCAGAAACAAGGCCTTTTAATTGAACCCTTCGTGTCCTTTTCTTCTTGGAGGGCTCCTTGAATTATTTCATTGGTGGTTGTCTTGGCTTTGTTTTCTTAGTTATCTTTTTCTGGAACTACTTTTACTGGGAGCTTCTGTCTTGAACCTAAAATTCTTACCTTTTATATTTCCCATTTTTTAGTCTTTCAAATAATTTTTCACAGATTTCTTTGACCTTTGTACATTCTGCTATTCAGCTTTATATTCATGCTATCATATCTTCAATGCTTATGAATTCTTTACTTGTTGCTGAATGCAATATATATGACATAAATATATGGTGTATATATATGTGAAATGTGTATTTACATATAATTCATATTTATTAAGAATTATATATACGATTTATATTCTTCTGTATTAAGAATTCTTGGGTTCCTGGGTGGCTCTGTTGGTTAAGTGTCGACTTTGGCTTAAGTCATGATCTCACGGTTCGTGGGTTCGAGCCCCACATCAGGCTCTGTCTCTCTCTCAAAAATAAATAAACATTAAAAAATTTTAAAAAAGAGAATTCTTACATATTAAGAATTATGTATCTATAATTCTTATTTATTAAGAATTCTTATTTACTAAGAATTATATACAATTAATAATAGATCAGTATATGTAGGAATATATAGTACATATAATATATAATGTATATATGAGATAATATCTCATATATAATAATCACGTGAACCTCTTAATTGTATAAATTATTTAAATTATTTAAAGAATACTGAAGAATACTTTCTTAAGTTTATTTATTTATTTTGAGAGAGAGAGAGAGAGAAAGAGCATGAGCAGGGAAGGGGCAGAGAGAGAGAATCCCAAGCAAGCTCTGTGATGTTGAGTGGGACACTTAACCTAGTGAACCACCCAGGCGTCCCAATTTTTGTTTTGTTTTACTTTTCTTCTGCCAGCATGGTCTCTATTTCCTCCGAATTGTTTTTTTTTTTCTCTCTATTATTTCAAATAGGAAGTCTCTCTTTTCCCTGATCAGAGCTTTCTTCAGATATATGATAACACATGGCTATCTTCTCCTAATTAAGAGTAGGGGATTGAAAAGCTAATTGGAAGCTCTGAAATGAGTAGGGCTCATTAGTTTTGACCTCAACTAGTTAGAGCTGTTTGTGAGGGTAATTACTGACACTATCTTTAGGCCTTTCCTATTGGGTTAGTTGAATTACCCCAGAGGAGAGTATTTCCATCTCCTGCGAGGGGGCAAGGCCTTATTTCCATTAGTTATTCTGGGAGCTCCTTGGGCCAAGTGGGGGGTGGGTTCTCTGATCCCACAGTCAGCCTGTAGGGTCACTGGGCTCTCCCCTAGTGGTGAGCACAGCCTCTGCCCTCCAGTTGAGCTAGAAATTACCCACTGCCTTTCCAGGCTCCTGGCAGGTGCCCAGCCACGTAGAGAATGGGAAAGTCCATGCTGCACTGGTTTTGTTTCACATCTTGCCTTCACACAGTTGTAGAATTCCCCTCCTGCTCCCCCTCCCTCCCCTCCTCCTCCCCCCCTTCCCTCCCCTCCTCCTCCCCCCCTTCCCTCCCCTCCTCCTCCCCCCTTCCCTCCCCTCCTCCTCCCCTCCTTTCTTCCCTTCCTCCCCCTCCTGCCTTCCTCTCCCCCTCCTCCTCCCTTCCTCCCCCACCCTTCCTCCCCCTCCCTTCCTCCCCTTCCCACCTTCCTCTTCCTCCTTCTATACCCCCTTCTTCCTCCTCCTCCTTTTAATTTAAAAACGTTATTTTTTTATTCTGAATAACACAGCCTTTGTAAGTTTAAAGACACTCTGCCACAGGAAGCTGTTTTCCTGGGGTCGTCACCAAGAGGGAGGGAGGGAGGCCTGGCGGATTCAGGAGCATGCGCAGGAAGCCGTGGACACACACGGGGGTTACACTTTCACTCCCACCTGCAGCAAACACACATACAAACACCACAAGGCAGTGTGCGCGAGATGGGGGACGCACAGACGGTGACTCTTTGACTGAAGTCCCTTGGTTTCCAGAATTGTTTCCCTAGGCTACTCTCCTCATATTTTCTTCCATTGGCCAATTTATTTGTGCATTTTGTGAGCATTTCTGTGACTTATTTACTGCACCCACCTTACGTCTATAACTGATACGTTGTTTGGCATATTGAATTGATGAAAATCACTGACGTTCTATATGACATTGCAGGGGGCGGGGTGGGGGGACGCCTAAAACACTGAAAGGAACAATCCCTGTGGCAGGGCTCTGGACAATAACCAATGACTCACGGTGCTTCTGTAAACACCAAAAAACAAAAGACAAAAACAAACAAAAAAAACCCTTTTCAAATCTGAAATTAAATATTCATATATTTTCCGTGTTAGTAGCAGTTATAAATCCTCTGTAAGCTTGCTTAACTGTGTGTTGTTGGCACCAATCTTGACCAGAATCTCATAAAATCCATGAGCTCACCAGTTCCATACATATGATAATTTTTATCTGATGGATTTCTGGCAAATACTTTTCAAATGCAGGTTAACTTGATTTTCGATTCATGTTTTATAAATAAGTTAATGAGGTGGACGCATGATTTGCAAATGCTCGGAGCATTCCAAGAAACAGACTCATCCTCGTTTTTTTTCCAGAGAAATACTGAAATGCATACTTACGAAGTAGGAGAGTGATATCAAAAAAACCCACAAATTACTTAAAATGACCTCTGAATTGCATCTGGTGAATCCTTAAGTGTGCAAACATGTGACAGCTGTATGGAAAGGCACTGCACCTGCACCCCAGCCATCACTCCCCCTACACCCACCCCAGGCACTGGGTCCCGTACTCCCATCTTCCCTTTTTTTTTTTTTCAACGTTTATTTATTTTTGGGACAGAGAGAGACAGAGCATGAACGGGGGAGGAGCAGAGAGAGAGGGAGACACAGAATCTGAAACAGGCTCCAGGCTCTGAGCCATCAGCCCAGAGCCTGACGTGGGGCTCGAACTCACGGACCTTGAGATCCTGAACTGAGCTGAGGTTGGATGTTTAACCGACTGAGCCACCCAGGTGCCCCTCGTTCACTTCGCTGTCCCCGCAGCATGTCAGTGACTTCAGACGAGAGTGGGCATCACGCCAGCAAACTTCCTGGGTCTCTCTGAATGCTGTCCATCGATGGCGATCTCATGGCACTGCGTGGGGGTGCCTGTCGTAACTGCACTCCTGCGCCCGTTTTTCAGGGCTCTGCAGGGCTCCGCAGGGGTAGGTGTTGTGTTCAGAGCATAACTCTGTCTCTGGTGTGGGGGCTGGGGCGGGGGCAGGTACTTGCCCTCTGCAGATTCCTTGCACCTGCTGAGTCTGGGGTGTCCCGGGTCCTGGTTCGGGATGCAGAGCTGGGTCTGTACTAGGTCCTCTGTTCAGCTGCAGGACTGACTTGCCAAGTGGGACACCAGACAGAGGACGGCTCCCCTCAGGAGGACAGAGGAGGACGGCTCTCGTAAGGAGGACGGCTGGCTCTCCTAAGGAGGACGGCTGGCTCCCCTAAGGAGGATGGCTGGCTCCCTAAGGAAGATACATGGTTCCCCTAAGGAGGACTGATGGCTCCCCTAAGGAGGATGGAGAAGGACGACTCCCCTAAGGAGGATGGCTCCCCTAAGGAGGACGGACGGCTCCCCTAAGGAGGATGGAGGAGGATGACTCCCCTAAGGAGGATGGCTCCTCTAAGGAGGACGGAGGAGGATGGCTCCCCTAAGGAGGATGACGGCTCCCCTAAGGAGGATGGAGGAGGATGACTCCCCTAAGGAGGATGGCTCCTCTAAGGAGGACGGAGGAGGATGGCTCCCCTAAGGAGGATGGCTGACTTCCCTAAGGAGGACTGATGGCTCCCCTAAGGAGGATGGAGAAGGACAACTCCCCTAAGGAGGACAGACAGCTCCCCTAAGAATGGAGGACAGCTCCCCTAAGCTGGCCTTGAGGACCAGCACAGGGACTCTGCAAACCTGCCAGGCCAGCTGGCCAGCGTGGAACCATCTTCTGGTCAATGTCGTACTGCGGCCCCATGTCGTGAACAGTCCTTGTGGTGAAGGTCTCAGATGCTGTGGTCTGGTGGTCATCCCTGAGCGTGGGTGGGGGAGGACCCCTCCGGCCTTCGGCTGGAGGAAGCAACTGGAGTCTGTCCATCCAGCACATCAGCGGGAACCCCCCTCTGGCTGGGTATCCAGAGCTACTCCATTGGGATTGGAGGTCCCTGGGGGGGGGGTGACTGACCCTACCCCACGTCCGCCCACGGGGGAGATGGGTCACTGCGGAGGAGCTCGAGGCTCTCTGCCTCCCTCCTCTATGTTTAGCCCCATCACTATAGTAGGTCCAGTTAGGGACGGAGGAAGGTATCACTTTCAGGACTTTGCATGTAAATCAAACCCACTTCCTACTTGCCTCCCGGCTGAAGACTCCCTTCCTTCAGGTCTGCTGGGCCCGCTCCCACCTCACCAACTCCCCCTTAGCTTAGCAGACCTCCTGTTCTTGTCCCTTCCCCTTGTCCCACTGTCCCTGTGAGTTTATGTCTCTTTTCAAATTAACCTTTATTTTTAAAGTGTATCTGGGGCACCTGGGTGGCTCAGTCAGTGAAGCCACTAACTCTTGATTTCTGCTCAGGTCGTGATCTCTGGGTTGTGAGATCAAGCCCAGTGTTTGGCTCTGTGCTGACAGTGCAGAGCCCGCTTGGGATTCTCCCTCTCTCTCTACCCCTCTCCAACTTGTGCACACGCTCGTGCTCTCTCTCTCTCTCTCTCTCAAAATAAATAAACTTAAAAAAAACAACAAAAAAAGGAACCATCAAACTCCCTTCCGAAGTGGCTGCACCATTTTGCATTTGCACTGGCAACACACAAGAGTTCCCGTTGCTCTGCACTCTCGCCAGCACTGGCTGGTGTCCGTGTTCCGGATTTTGGCCGTTCCCATAGCTGTGCAGTGGTGTCTCACTGGGGTTTTAATTTGCATTTCCCTGATGACACGTGGAGCGTCCTCCCCTATGTTTATTTGCCACCGGCGTGTCTTTGGTGAGGTGTCTGTTAAGGTTTTCTGACCCACTTTTCAATTGAATTGTTTGTTTTCTTATTATTGCATTCTAAAACTTTCTTTGTATATTTCGAATAACAGCCTCCTCTCAGATGTGTCTCGTGGAAATATTTTCTCCCCGTCTGTGGTTTGTCTGCCCTTTCTTTTGACATTGTCTTGCACAGGGCAGACATTTTAATGAGGTTCAACTTCACGACAGCTTCTTTCACGGATTGTGCGTTCAGAGGAAAACCCTCTAAAGGGCTGACATACAAGAGAGGGCATTATAGATTTCTTTCTAAGTCAACATGACTATCCATGAACATGAAAATAATTCTATTTGAAATATAAAATAATTACATATTAGAAAAGGTACGTGAAGGGGCACCTGGGTGGCTCAGTCGGTTAAGCTTCTGACTTCAGCTCAGCTCATGATCTTGAGGTGTGTGGGTTCGAGCTCCGTGTCAAGTTCTGTGCTGACAGCTCAGAGCCTGGAACCTGCTTCAGATTCTGTGTCTCCCTCTCTCTCTCTCTCTCTCTCTCTGCCCCTCCCCTGCTCATGCTGTGTCTCTCTCTATCTCTCAAAAATAAATAAACATTAAAAAAAATTAAAACTACCCCTTCAAGCCATCAAGACCGCAAGACCCCGCTCATAATTGACCCCAAGACAATGATGGACTTGACCTTCACTGTCTACCTGCATGCTGTACCCACCGACTTCTGTTCCACATTGTCCTTATTTAAACCTGGAAGTTATTTTCAGCACTTTGGAGACAGTTGTTGAGACGTGAACCCACTATCTTCCCGGTGTTTGCCTCCCTGAAATATCTTCCTTTCCTGTCCTCCACCACCTAATTTCTCTGCCTTTGGATTTTGTGAGCGGCGAGTGGCCGAACCTGGTCTGTCTGGGACCCCGGAGCCAACTGCTCTCACACCCCTGTGCCCTGGCTACAGTTCTGTGGTTTGAAACCTTGTTTTTCACTGAGAAATCCATACCAGGATTTTTTTTCTTCCTATAGGAGCGTTCTGGTTTCCACAGAATGTTATCTGGAAAGCCCCGTTTTATAGATGGGCTAGCATGAACTGTAAATCGTTTCCCTTCCAAAGCGGAGATGGGAAGTGTCTGCACAGCTGCCATTGTGGCAGTGCCATAAAACGTCCCTGCTCTCTTAATTGTCTTCCTGTCGAGGAAAAGATAAAAGAAAGACATCAAGCACAGATCATCCTTAAATACCTTAGGTGCTTGTGGGAGCTAACAACCTTACTCTCGTTTTTTAACTAGTAAACTCCAGAGCTTATTAGCAGTTCGGATGGGCTTTTGGAACGGTGGGGGTTCAGGGCTGGCGGCCAGGAAGAATTCTGGAGACGTCTTTGGTACCAAAAAGGTGATTTTATTAAAGCACGGGGACAGGACCCCGGGGGCAGAAAGAGCTGCGCTGGGCTTGTGAGGAGTGACTGGTTCTATAGAGGCCTCCAGAAGGACTTCCATGTGCTAAACGGGACTCACAACATCCCTGAGGCCTTCCTGTTGCCAGGCTAAGGCTGTTTTCCCTCCAGGAAGGCATTAACTTCAGGGAGGTAGTGAAAGAGCAGACCTAGGCCGGCTGACTAGTAACTATGTCCCCGACATGGCCTCAGAACGAAGTTCCCGCTCAAACCTCAGACCACGCCTCCTCCCCTTGAGTAACTTATGTTTTCTAAGAAAGCAGGCTACGGATTGATGCATTCTTCCAAAATCTAAGGGGGGAGGAGGGGGAGTGTGAGAGGCATGGAAAGTGTGAGTAGAAGAGGGAGGGCTTCTCTCAGGTAGGGGCCAGAGGCAGGAGCCCTCAACCCTGTCCAGGCTTAGAATGACCTGGGAGAATTTTACCCCACCCCAAACCAATTAATCAGAGTCTCCGGGGATGGTGTTTGGTGCTAGGTATTTATATAGCACAGCAAGGCTGACAGCCAATGGTTAATAGGTGACCCGTGAGAAATGTTCTGTATACACTGAGGCCAAACATGTTAGAGAGCCTCAGACACAGTGGTTCTGATGCACAGTGGTGCATCAGAATCTCCTGGAAGACTTGTTCAAACACAGGTTGCTGAGCCCCGCCCCCAGAGTTTCTGATTCAGTGGGTCTGTGACCACCAGGCCCCAACATTTGCATTTTTAACAAGTTCCAGGTGACGCTGATAATTGCTGATCTGGGACCACACTTGGGCAGCCAATCGGCTGAGGCCACGACCCTTCCCCAGCCAATCGGCTAAGGCCATGATCCCTATAAAACCTTTGTGCTTTTGAAACTCGCTCTCTCTCTCTGGTGTCTCACCGCTGCGTTGGTGCAGGTAGGGGATTGAGCTTGAGCTAGCTCAAATAAAGGCTCTTTGCTTTTGCATTGGACTCGGCTCCCTGGTGGTCTTTGGGGATCACGAATTCTGGGCATAACAGTAAGAGGTTCCTGGAGAAGTGTTCTGCTCTGTACTTGCCTCGAATATTTGTCAATGGGTTGCAGGTTTTCAGGAAATATAATGTCACCTGCCATTTCCTTCTGGCCTGTGTTCCCCACATCACTACGGTGGGGAGGGTGATGCTGGGGCTCCGGGAAACTGAGTCTATAAGTTTCTGGAGATGAGGCTATGGGTAAGATTGCCATTTTTTGTAATTTCCTAAGATATCTGTAAACTGATGGAGACCCACGTCCCATAGGACCATGATCTCTATGAGTTAATCTTTTGTTTTCTTTCCTCTCCTTTGTTCTTGCGCAGCAGGGAGTGTCCGAGTAATATCACACATTTCCCACCTGGGAGGGAGCAGGTGCTCCCTTGTCCCTCAGTTGGCCCTACGCTCCCTTATCAGTTCACATTTATTCTGGGAATTATGATTGGTACAGGAACAAGGAGGAAAACGAGAGTCAGCCACTGTCCTAAGATGGTGTATATCAGCAGGAGTGTGGGACTACTAGATAGAGAAATAGATTTTCACCCAGTGGATGCGGTGATAAGGTTTGGATTTGTTGTCAGAGGTCTGGTCTCATATGGATAGAGGGGCCTAAGGGACTGTTGGGGCCAAGGCTTGGGAATTCCCAGATCTGTAGATGCCTTTGAACACGGGAGCTCCTCCAAGGCGGTGGCGACAAGTGGAAAAAGCACAGTGGCTCACGTATCTGAGGGTTGGGTTGGGTGCATTTCAGAGCAAGCGATTTGCTGGCACTTCGCGCAGCTGAGCAAAGCGTTCATGATCGGGCCTCAGCAAAATCCACAGACATTTGCAGGACACACAGTTTTGATGACACCTACAAAGAACATACTTAGATGCAAGCCTATTACCATGTCAGTATTTTGCCTTCTGTCTCTCTCTCTCTCTTTTGTATATAATTTATTGTCCTATTGGTTTCCATACGACACCCAGTGCTCATCCCAACAGTATTTTGCCTTCTTGACTACACCTGCTTCGCACCAGGGCTGAGATGCAGTTCGTTCAGTGGGCTTGGCTAGGACAGTTGTTTGTGTTGTGGACAGCGTCTGGTCCGGCTGATCGCGGTGTCCATTCTAAAAGGTCACTGTCTGCTCCACAGCAGGGTTGAAGCCTGTGGATGTTGCCTTTGTGATGCATTTGAATACCTAGGAGAGGGCTTGGAAATGGGTTTGCCCTTGGGAATGCTGGAAAGCTCTTAACGACTTTGCATGATAAAGTAAAGGGAGGAAAAGCTATTAAATGTAAAGAGCAAGCGGTGGGAGCCAGAGATGTGGCCTGAATGAGGGCATATAGGGGACCCGGTGCCCATCCCCTTGAGTGGGGAGATGACCAAATGACTGGTGAGGTTAACTTGTTGCACTGAGATTATTATTTCTTAAACACTATCCAGTGTGTCCAGAGGAGATCTAAATGATGAAAAGGGTGCAATAGTGCAAACACCCCTATTTTCATCACCTGCGTTAAGAGCGGGAGCAGAACCAGGTCCCTGCGAAGTCTGTTTCCCCTTGAACTCCCGTCTCCTTCTTGGTCTGCAACCCCAGGAATGAGTCCTCGATCCCGGGCACCGTGTATCTTAGTCTTTCTGTATGGCTTTATCTCCGTCCCTCTACACTTTACTTAGGTTAGCATGTTTTGAAACTTTATAGGACAGTGTTACTCTGTGGATATTTTTCAAAGATTGTTTGTTTATTTATTTATTTATTTATTTATTTATTTATTTATTTATTTATTTATTTAGGAGGGGGTGAGGGGTAGAGAGAGAGAATCCCAAGCAGGCTCTACGCTGTCAGCACAGAGCCTGATGCGGGGCTCACACTCACAAACGCTGATATCATGGCCTGAGCTGAAACCAAGAGTCGGTCACTGCACCGAAGGAGCCACCCAGGCACCCCAGTCTGTGTGTTTTTGTTTTTTTCTTTCGCTATTTTTTTTTTTCCTCCCAGGAAGCATCCACTGTCATAAAATGTAATCATTCAGTTTTACTCCTTCCCCACAATTTTGTTGTATGAAAATACCAAACATCATTCCTCCAGATTCTCCTGTGGTGGGACATTTTGTTTATTTCCACTTTTGTTTTTCTTTCCTATGACCATCAACTATGAATGGTATTGTGCTATCCCCTGTTGCACACACGCAAGAGGTTCTCTAAGGTGTACAATTGGGAAGGAAAATGCTAGATCATGGGATAGGCAAGAAATGGTCCCAATGACCGACCGTGGCTGTCAACTTGCTTTGTTCTGTGTCTCCCTCCATCACTAGGGGTTATAAATGGCTTCATCATGGCTTAATTAATTCGTACCGAATTCTAATAAAGTTGAGTTTATCTTCACATGTATATTTTTTTTGTCATTTGTTTTCTCCCCACTGAAATAGCTATCTAAGTAGTTTGCTCAGTTTCTTTTAGGTTGTTGTTCTGATTATTACTGAGTTTCAAGCTTTTCTAATATGTGTTTCCTATGGTCCTTTGTTGATTACAGATGTGGCAATATCTTTGCCAAATTCTGGGTTCAACTTTTCACTCTTTGGGTTTTTTTTTTAAACTTTTTAGTAAAAGATCTTAATTGTAATGTAGTCCATGCATCAAACTTCTTCTAACCTTTTGAAGCAATTATAGATTCATTGGAAGTTACAGATACAGTACAGGTAGGTCCCCATGTACCTTTCCCACAGTTGTTCCAATGGTTACATTTTATGTAACTGTAGAAAAATATCAAACCCTGGGAGCTAACATTGACGTAGTGTGCGGTTCTCTGCCATTTTATCACATTGTAGATTTATGTAACAACCACAGTGAAGACAGATGCTCCTGCTGTTCCTTTACAGTCAGAGAAACACCCCCGCTTCCTGCAACTAACCCTCACCTTGACAACTACTAATTCTTTTCTTTAAAATTTTTTTTTAAAAAATGTTTATTTATTTTTGAGAGAGCACGAGTGGGAGAAGGGCCGAGAGAGAGAGAGAGAGGGAGACACAGAATCTGAAACAGGCTCCAGGTTCTGAGCTGTCAGCACGGAGACTGACACAGGGCTCAAACCCACAAACCCCGAGATCATGACCTGAGCCCAAGTCAGACGTTTAACTGACTGAGCCACCCAAGTGCTCTTAATCTTAAACCATTTTTAAGGGTGCAGTTCTCTGGTATTAAGGGCAATACCTAGTATTAAGCATGGGCGTTTACTGTAACTGTGACTATATTATTAATATATTTAAACAAACAGCTTTTTGTGTCAGTGAGTCTGTTTGTTTCTATTTCTCTAATTTCTGCTCTGACCTACTTCTGTTCATTTCCTTTTACTTTCCTTAGGCTGTTCTCCTGTTCTTTTTTGGGTTCCTAAGTTAGATGCTTCACCTTTTTTGGCAGGCTTTCTTTTACCTGTAATGCAAGCATTAATGACTCTGAGTGTTCCTTCACAGTTCATTGGGTAGGGATTAATGTTCATTATTTTTCAAATATAAACATTTTCAAATTGCTTTTTGATTTCTTCTTTGACTTATGAATCGGTGAATACAGTATTCAAAATGTTCCAATGTGTACGTAGTTTTTATCTGTTTGTTATTGATTTCTAACTTAATAGTAGTTTTCTTTTTAATTTTATTGTTTTTTAATTTACATCAGTTAGTGTATAGTGCAACAATGATTTCAGGAGTAGATTCATTAATGCCCCTTACCCATTTAGCCCACCCCCCCATCCCAGTAACCCTCTGTTTGTTCTCCATATTTATGAGTCTCTTATGTTTTGTCCCCCTCCCTGTTTTATATTATTTTTGTTTCCCATCCCTTATGTTCATCTGTTTTGTCTTTTAAAGTCATCATATGAGTGAAGTCATACAATATTTGTCTTTCTCTGACTGACTAACTTCACTTAGCTTAATACCCTCAAGTTCCATCCATGTAGTTGCAAATGGCAAGATTTCATTCTTTTTGATTGCCAAGTAATACTCCACTGTGTATATATGCCACATCTTCTTTATCCATTCATCCACTGATGGACATTTGGGCTTTTTCCATACTTTGGCTATTGTTGATAGTGCTGCTATAAACATGGGGGTGCATGTGCCCCTTCAAAACAGCACCCCTATATCCCGTGGGTAAATGCCTAGTAGTGCAATTGCTGGGTTGTAGGGTAGTTCTATTTTTAGTTTTTTGAGGAAGCTCCATACTGTTTTCCAGAGTGGCTGCACCAGCTTGCCTTCCCACCAACAATGCAAAAGAGATCCTCTTTCTCTGCATCCTCACCAACATCTGTTGTTGCCTGAGTTGTTAATGTTAGCCATTTTGACAGGTGTAAGGTGATATCTCGTTGTGGTTTTGATTTGTATTTCCCTGATGATGAGTAATGTGGAGCATTTTTTCATGTGTCGGTTGGCCATCTGGATGTCTTCTTTGGAGAAGTGTCTATTCAAGTCTTTTGCCCATTTCTTTGCTGGATTATTTGTTTTTTGGGCATTGAGTTTGATAAGTTTTTTTTTTTTTTTAATAGATTTTGGATACTGACCCTTTATCTGATATGTCATTTGCAAATATCTTCTCCCATTCTGTTGGTTGCCTTTTAGTTTTGCTGATTGTTTCCTTCGTTGTGCAGAAGCTTTTTATTTTGATGAGGTCCCAGTAGTTCATTTTTGCTTTTGTTTCCCTTTCCTCTGGAGATGTGTTCAGTTAGAAGTTGCTATGGCCAAGGTCAAAGAGGTTTTTGCCTGCTTTCTCCTCAAAGATTTTGATGGCTTTCTGTCTTACGTTTAGGTCTTTCATCCATTTTGAGTTTATTTTTGTGTATGGTGTAAGAAAATGGTCCAGGTTCATTCATCTGCATGTCGCTGTCCAGTTTTCCCAGCACCACTTGCTGAGGAGACTATCTTTCTTCCATTGGATATTCTTTCCTGCTTTGTCGATTAGTTGGCCAGACAATTGTGGGTCCATTTCTGGGTTCTCTATTCTGTTCCATTGATCCGAGTGTCTGTTCTTGTGCCAGTACCATACTGTCTTGATGATTACAGCTTTGTAGTATAGCTTCAAGTCTGGGATTGTGATGCCTTCTGCTTTGGTTTTCTTTTTCAAGATCGCTTTGGCTGTTCGGGGTCTTTTCTGGTTCTGTACAAATTTTAGGATTATTTGTTCTAACTCTGTGAAGAATGCTGGCGTTACTTTGATAGGGATTGCATTGAATATGTAGATTGCTTTGGGTAGTATTGACATTTTAGCAATATTTGTTCTTCCTATCCAGGAGCATGGAATCTTTTTCCATTTTTTTGTGTCTTCTTCAATTTCTTTCATAAGTTTTCTATAGTTTTCAGTGTATAGATTTTTCACATCTTTGGTTAGATTTATTCTTAGGTACTTTATGGTACAACTGTAAATGGTGCAACTGTAAATGGGATCGATTCCTTGATTTCTCTTTCTGTCACTTCATCGTTGATGTATAGGAATGCCACCGATTTCTGTGCATTGATTTTATATCCTGCAACTTTGCTGAATTCATGAACCAATTCTAGCAGTTTTCTGGTGGGATCTTTTGGGTTTTCCCTATAGAGTATCATGTCATCTGCGAAGAGTGAAAGTTTGACCTCCTCCTGGCTGATTTGGATGCCTTTTATTTCTTTGTGTTGTCTGATTGCAGAGGCTAAGACTTCCAATACTATGTTGAATAACAGTGGCGAGAGTGGGCATCCCTGTCTTGTTCCTGACCTTAGGGGGAAACCTCTCCGTTTTTCCTCATTGAGGATGATATTAGCGTTGGGTCGTTCATATATGGCTTTTATGATCTCGAGGTATGATCCTTCTATCCCTACTTTCTTGAAGGTTTTTATCAAGAAAGGATACTGTATTTTGTCAGATGCTTTCTCTGCATCTAGTGAGAGGATCATATGGTTCTTGTCCTTTCTTTTATTGATGTGATGAATCATGTTAATTGTTTTGCAGATATTGAACCAGCCCTGCCTCCCAGGTCTAAATCCCACTTGGTCGTGGTGAATATATTTTTCATGTATTGTTGGGTCTGGTTGGCTAATATGTTGTAGAGGTTTTTTGCATCTATATTCATCAGGGAAATTTGTCTATAGTTCTCCTTGTTAGTGGGGTCTCTGTCTGGTTTTGGAATCAAGGTAATGGTGGCTTCATGGAAGGAGTTTGGAATTTTTCCTTCCAGTTCTATTTTGGAACAGCTTCAAGAGAATAAGTGTTAACTTTTCCTTAAATGTTTGGCAGAATTCCCCTGGAAAGCCATCAGGCCCTGGACTCTTGGTTTTTTTGGGAGATTTTTGATTACTAATTCAATTTCCTTACTGGTTATGGGTCTGTTCAAATTTTCTATTTCTTCCTGTTTCAGTTTTGGTAGTGCATATATTTCTAGGAATTTGTCCATTTCTTCCAGAATGTCCATTTTATTGGCATATAATTGCTCATAATATTCTCTTACTATTGTTTTTATTTCTGCTGTGTTGGTTGTTATGTCTCCTCTTTCATTCTTGATTTTATTTATTTGGGTCCTTTCCTTTTTCTTTTTGATCAAACTGGCTAGAGGTTTATCAATTTTGTTAATTCTTTCAAAGAACCAGATCCTGGTTTCATTGATCTGTTCTACTGGGTTTTTTTTTGTTTTTTGTTTGTTTTTTGTTTTTGTTTTTGGTTTCAATAGCATTAATTTCTGCTCTAATCTTTATTATTTCCTGTCTTCTGCTGGTTTTGGGTTTTATTTGCTGTTCTTTTTCCAGCTCCTTAAGGTGTAAGGTTAGGTTGTGTATCTGAGATCTTTCTTCCTTCTTTAGGGAGGCCTGGATTGCTATATACTTTCCTCTTATGACTGCCTTTGCTGTGTCCCAGAGGTTTTGGGTTGTGTTATCATTTTCATTGACTTCCATATACTTTTTAATTTCCTTTTTAACTTCTTGGTTAGCCCATTCATTCTTTAGTAAGATGTTCTTCAGTCTCCAAGTACTTGTTACCTTTCCAAATTTTTTCCTTGTGGTTGATTTTGAGTTTCATAGAGTTGTGGTCTGAAAATATGCACAGAATGATCTCAATGTTTTTGTACTTAGGACTGATTTATGTCCCAGTATATGGTCTATTCTGGAGAATGTTCCATGTGCACTGGAGAAGAATGTATATTTTGCTGCTTTAGGATGAGATGTTCTGAATATATCTGTTAAGCTCATCTGGTCCAGTGTGTCATTCAAAGCCATTGTTTCCTTGTTGATTTTTTGTTTACACGATCTGTCCATTGTTGTGAGTGGGGTGTTGAAGTCTCCTATTATTATGGTATTACTATTGGTGAGTTTATGTTTGTGATTAGTTGATATATTTGGGTGCTCTCACATTTGGTGCATAAATGTTTACAATTGTTAGGTCTTCTTGGTGAATGGACCCCTTAATTATCATATAACGCCCTTCTTCGTCTCTTGATACAGTCTTTATTTTAAAGTCTAGATTGTCTGATATAAGTGTGGCTGCTCCGGCTTTCTTTTGTTGACCATTAGCATGATAGATGGTTCTCCATCCCCTTACTTTCAGTTTGAAGGTGTCTTTAAGTCTACAGCGGGTCTCTTGTAAATAGCATATAGATGGATCTTGTTTTCTTATCCACTCTGTTACCCTATGTCTTTTGATTGGAGCATTGAGTCCACTGATGTTTAGAGAGAGTACTGAAAGATATGAATTTATTGCCATTATGTTGCTTGTAGAGTTGGGAGTTTCTGGTGGTGGTCTCTGGTCCTTTCTAATCTTTGTTGCTTTTGGTATTTATTTATTTATTTATTTATTTATTTATTTATTTATTTATTTATATTTTCATCTTTTCTCCCCTCAGAGAGCCCCACTTAAAATTTCTTGCAGGGCTGGTTTAGTGGTCACAAACTCCTTTAAGTTTTGTTTGTCTGGGAAACATTTTATCTCTTCTTCTATTTTGAATGACAGCCTTGCTGGATAAAGAATTCTTGGCTGCATATTTTTCTGATTCAGCACACTGAATATATCCTGTCACTCCTTTCTGGCCTACTAACTTTCTGTGGATAGGTCTGCTGCAAACCTGATCTGTCTTCCCTTGTAGGTTAGGGACTTTTTTTTCCCTTGCTGCTTTCATGATTCTCTCCTTGAGTGTTTTGTGAATTTGACTATGGTATGCCTTGTTGATAGTCGGTTTTTGTTGAATCTAATGGGGGTCCTCTGTGCTTCCTGGATTTTGATGTCTGTGTCTTTCCCGAGGTTAGGAAAGTTTTCTGCTATGATTTGCTCACATAACCCTTCTGCCTCTATTTGTCTCTCTTCCTCTCCTGGGACCCCTATGATTCTGATGTTGTTCCCTTTTAATGAGTCACTGGTTTCTCTAATTCTTAAATCGTCCTCTTTTGCCTTAATCTCCCTCTTTTTTTCTGCTTCATTATTCTCCACAAGTTTGTCCTGTATATCACTGATTCTCTGTTGTGTCTCATGCATCCTTGTCGCCGCAGCATCCATCTGTGATTGCAGCTCGGTTATAGCAATTTTTATTTCATCCTGACTAGTTTTTACTTCTTTTATCCCCACAGAAAGGGATTCTAATCTATTTTCACTCAAGCTAGTATTCTTATTATCATGATTCTAAATTCTGGTTCAGACATCTTGCTTGTATCTGTGTTAGTTAAATCCCTGGATGTCGTTCTTCCTGCTCTTTCTTCTGGATGAATTCCTTTGTTTTGTCATTTTTTTTTTTTTACGTTTTTATTTATTTTTGAGACAGAGAGACAGAGCATGAACGGGGGAGGGTCAGAGAGAGAGGGAGACACCGAATCTGAAACAGGCTCCAGGCTCTGAGCTGTCAGCACAGAGCCCGATGAGGGGCTCGAACTCACGGTCTGCGAGATCATGACCTGAGCTGAAGTCGGACGCCCAACCGACTGAGCCACCCAGGCGTCCCTGTTTTGTCATTTTGAAAAGAGGAAAAAAATTATAATTAAAATATTAAAATTAAAAAAATATAACTAAAAAATTAAAAGCGCACACACACACACACACACACACACACACACACACAAAATCGAATAAATGATGCTAGATCCTAGGTGTGTTCTGGTCTGGCTGTTGAAAGTGGCTTGATAGATTAGAGAAAAAAGGGGGGGGAGGCAAAAAGGAAATCATTTGAAAATTTGAAAAAATGATTACACTGAAGTAGACTAAAATGAAATGATGGAAATAAAATAGAATTTTATTTTTTTATTTATTTTTTAAAATAGAATTTAAAAAATTTACACAAAAGTAAAGAATATAGAATATAGAAAAAATGAAAGAAAAATATTTTTAATAAGTTAAAAATAAAATTTTTTTTCTTTCTGTATTCAAGAAAAAAGAAACGAAAAAGAAAAAGAAATGGTTTGAAAATTTGAAAACATGAATACACTGTAGTAGACTAAAAGAAAATGATGGAAGTGAAATAGAATTTGAAAAAATTTACACAAAAATAAAAAATATAGTAAAAAAATTAAAGAAAAATATTAACAAAATTGAAAATAAAAATGAATTTTTTCTTTCTGTATTCAAGAAAAAGAAAAACAAAAGAAAAAAGAAAAAGGAAAAAGAAGAAAAAAAAGGAAATCGTTTGAAAATTTGTAAAAGTGAATACACTGTAGTAGAATAAAATAAAATGATGGAAGTAAAATAGAATTTGAAAAATTTACACAAAAGTTAAAAATACAGTAAAAAGTTTTAATGAAAAATATTTTTAATAAAAATTAAAAATAAAAATGAATTTTTTCTCTTCCTGTATTCAAGAAAAAAGAGGTGAGAAAGAGGAAAAAAAGAAAGAAAATTGAATAGGTGGACCTGCTAACAGACTGAAATACTACTGAAATTACTTCATTTTCCCCTAAAAGTCAGACTATGTAATGCTTTATAGTCCATAAACTAAGTAGGCGGTGAGACTTGAGTTCTTGAAGAGTGAGGTTGGCCCAGTTGGGTGGGGCTCAGTGTAACAGCTCTGCTCTCCACTAGATGGTGCTCCCAGCCTACGGGGGTGGATTGCTGCGGTGCTCCTAGGTGTGTATGCGCATGCACGGTAGCAGTGAAAATGGTGCCACCCAGCTACCCAGTCTGTTCTCTGGGATTGGCAATCGTGCACCTGTCCTCTGTCTTCAGCTTTCATCCACTCCTTGCTTCTTCACTGTCCATGACCAAGCCCCAGGCAGTACCTCTGTCCCGAGTTCTGTCTCAGATGTGGCTGTTTTCCCTGGCCCCTTACTTCCAAAGGACTGCGGCTTTGACCCAATCCTCCCCTCTGAGGGAGGGTCTCACGGAGCAATGGCTGGGTGCCAGCTGTACCCAGGAACATTTGCGGGTCCACGCTGCTGCTGATGACCAGAGACTATGGCCAGGTGCCAGCCCACCCCAGAAAAAGTTCACGAGATTGTGTAGCAGCAGCATTTCTGGGATTTTGGAAAATCACAACACACATCTGGCACCAGGCTTCACCTTTAACAAGCTTGTTGTATCACCAGCGAGTGTGGCCACCCTCTGCGGTCTGCTGGGACAGGGTGGCCTCAACAGTCTCCACCAAATGGCCTTCCAGCAGTGGAACCGCTTTTCCCCATGAGGCCCAAGAACCTCCCGGACCCCACTCTGTTCCTGGGGATTCGCCCTTCCCACCAGAGCACTGCCAGGTACGAAGCTGCAGAGTTGCAGCCTTTGCGCTCCCCTTGTTTATTACAGTCTTAATGGAATTTAAACCTTCTCCTTTCTCCTTTTTTTCTTTCTCCCTTTTTAGTTCAGTCCCTATGGCCATTTCCAATTTTCCACTTTCCATCTGCTTTTGGGGAGGGGTGCTTTTCCCCTCCTCCCTCCTACCCCTGGCTCCATCCTCTCTGCACCCATAAAAGCGGCTCCCTGCCCTTCGTGGCTTCTCTCTCCCCAAGCTCACCTCTCCGTGCCACGTACCTGCTGAGTTCTGTGGTTCAGGTTGTGCAAATTGTTGTGTTAATCCTCAGATCAGTTTTCTAGGTGTGCAGGATGGTTTAGTGTTGGTCTGGCTGTATTTCATGGATGCGAGACACACACACAAAACTTCCATGCTGTTCCGCCATCTTGGCGCCCTACTCCCTAACTGTAGCTTCTTATGTATCTATGATTTGTATTTTGTATCTATGACAAATTTGTATCTATGATTCAAATCTTTGAAATGTGTTGTAGGGGCGGTGTGCCTGGATGGCTCAGTTGGTTACATGTCTGACTTCGGCTCAGGTCATGATCTCGCAGTCTGTGAGTTCAAGCCCCATGTCGGGCTCTGTGCTGACAGCTCAGAGCCTGGAGCCTGCTTGGGGTTCTGTGTCTCCCTCTCTCTCTCTCTGCCCCTCCCCTGTTCACACTGTTTCTCTCTCCCTTTCAAAAATAAACATTTCTTAAAAATTAAAAAGAAATGTGTCAAAGTGGCAGATAAGGAATGAGGATTCTTCCATGGTTCGATGTGTTCATTGGGCCAAGTTGGTTCTCCTTTAGATCTTCTGTGGCCTTAAATGTTTCCTTTTGTGTGCTTGGTCTATTATGACTAGATAAGGTATGCCAAAACCTCCAATTAGAGCAGCCCTTGTTGGGGCACCTGGGGGGCTCAGTCAGTTAAGCCTCTCACTCTTTGTTTGGGCTCAGGTCATGATCTCACGGTTCATGAGTTTGAGCCCCGCATCAGGCTCTGCGCTGACAGTGTGGAGCCTGCTTGGGATTCTCTCTCATCCTCTCTCTGCCCTTCCCCCACTCAAAATAAATAAATAAACTTAAAAAAATGATCAAAGAAAAGATCGTCCCTTTTTTTGCATTAAGGTTCAGCCTACCTCTCACCTCACTGTTTTCGTGTAAATATTTATAAATATTTTTAAAAGTTGAAAGCATTTTATGGGGGATCCCTGTAAAACCACCACCTAAACATTTCAGGTGACAGTTTGCTCTCCCTTTCTCCATATGTTAATCCAGCTTATTCTTTTGACATATTTCAAAGTAAACGGTGGTATCCTTCCCTTTCCCTTTAATAGTTCGGCATGCATAACTTTAACAAAAATCGCTTATGCGTTAACTTTTTTTTGGCGGTAAAAGTTACTTACAATAAACACACATTTAAAAACAATTTTTTAATGTTTATTTAGTTTTGAGAGAGAGAGAGAGAGAGAGAGAGAGAGAGAGAGAGAGAGAGAGAACAGAGTGTGAGCAGGGGAGGGGCACAGAGAGAGGGAGACAGAATCCAAAGCAGGCTCCAAGCTCTGAGCTGTCAGTGCAGAGCGGGACATGGGGCTCGAACTCACGAATGGTGAGAGCATGACCGGAGCCTAAGTTGAATGCTTAACCGACTGAGCCAGCCAGGCGCCCCTAAACTGAATACATTTTAAATATATCTTCTGGTGTATTTCACAGAATGCACATACCTGTGCAACCAAAATCTCTGCAAACATACAGGCCGTAACCCCTACTTAATGTCTCTCCCTGGTAGATCCCTGCCTACCCCAAGACCGCTATCTCTCTAATTTTTTTTTCTAGCATAGATTAGTTTTTCCTACTTGTAACTCTTTTAGGTGTAATCATAAGGCATCCTTTATTTTAAGGCTTCCTTCATACAGTGTAGTGATTTTGATATTTATCCATGTCGTTGTGTGTTTCTTTCTTTTTATTGCTTTTATGTACAAATGAAATAGGTTTCCTTTGTACATATGGATGCACCATAGTTATTTTATTTATTTCCCTGTGGATGGAATCATGGGCTGTTTACACATCTTGGATTATTGTGTGAATAAAGCTACTAAGAACATTCTAGTACAATCTTTTTTTTTTTTTTTTTTTTTTTGGCGGACATACCTGGGAGCAGAATTATTGGAATACACACACACACACACACACACACACACACACACACACAGCAGCCAGTCGTTTTTTTTTTTTTTTCCAGAGTAGTTGCACCATTTTGTATTTCAGTCAGCAACGATGACAATCCTAGCGTTCCATGCCCTTGCCAACATTAGATATTTTCTCGTCTTTTTAAATCTTAGTATTGTGGTGGGTATGTTGTGATGAATAATACTAGTTTTTATCATTGTTTCCTGGATGATTAATGATGGAGAACAATGTTTTATATGCATCTGGGACATATGGGCATATATTTTCCTCTTTGAAATGGCTACTCAAAGCTTTTGTTCGTTTTTTTTATTGGCTATTTTCTTTCATTATTGTGTTGTAAGCTTACTTTATAAGGGGTGCATATAATCATCTGTCAGATACATTTTTTGCTAAAATATCCTCCCAGGATCTGGCTGAACCTATTCTTTTTCTTAAATTATATCTTTTGATGAGCATTTAAAAAATTTTCATGAAGTCTGTTTTTTCAATTTTTCTCTCTTATTGGTCAGGCTTACTTTTGATTTATATAACTTGGGGCTATAATATTTGGTGAATTCACAATCAACTATTTGATTATTTTTGGTGAAGTGTACTTTTTAATAAGTATATAGTAACCTTATTTGTGTCTTGAAATGTTCTCTACCATGCCTCTTTCCCTACGTAATAATGATTTTTCCATGTAATAATGATAATCGTAGTTTTGATCAATATAGCTAGCAATCTTTTTCTACCATTGCATTTTGATCTCTCCGGATTTTTAAATCTTGCATGAAAATCTGTCACTTAATAAGAATCATTAATTCTTTTACACTAATTTAAATTCTGATATATTTGAATTTCTTTCTATCATTTTGTGCTTAACTCTTTGTCCTTTAGATTGGATATTAGTCTTTTTTATGGACTAATATTTAATATTAATCAGCATTTTTGTGGTTTTCATGAACAAAATATGATTTTCATGTGGATGACTTAACTTGGGTCATTTTCTTTCTAATTTCTATGCTATTTTTGTTCACTATTTTGGTTTTACCTTGTTTTGTTTGACTCCATGAATTGAACAGAAGTATTACTGCTCTAGTTAGTAGATTATGGTACTAATGTGTTATTAAAATAGTTACTCATGCTGTTTTCTTATTTATCTGACTTTTCAGTTCGGGTTATTGGTCCCTATTGGGAATGTTGTTAGAAGTTACTTAAGTATTTCTTGGTAGGAAACTCTTTTTTTTTTTTTTCCCCCCCAGTAAAACACCTTTATTCCTGTAGCTGATTTTAAGAATCATTGTGCTTCTGGGGCGCCTGGGTGACTCAGTCAGTTAAGTGTCCCACTTCAGCTCAGGTCATGATCTCACAGTTCATGGGTTCGAGCCCCATGTTGGGCTCTGTGCTGAAGGCTCAGAGCCTGGAGCCTGGTTCTGATTCTGTGTCTCCCTCTCTCTCTGCCCCTTCCCCACTTGTGCTCTGTCTCCTGTCTCAAAAATAAATAATAAAAAAGCATTAAGAAAAAGATTCATTGTGTTTCTGATTCTGAGGATTGGTGTTTTTCAGCCATTCTTAAAAATTCTCAGCCATTACCATAACCAATATTACCTCTTGCCCAACCCTTTTACAGTCTCTTTCTTGGATTCTTATTAATAATCTTCTGTATGTATCAAGCTCTTCTTTATGTTTTTTATGTTGCCTATGTTTCTAAATATTTTATACTCTTTTCTCTATGCTGCATTCTAAATAATTTTTCATACTTTGTATTCTTATTTACTAATTTCATCTTTAGCTGTATCTAATCAGATCTAAATATGTCACTGAGTCTCCAGTTTTAATAGTTATTTCCTAGGGGTGCCTGGGTGGTCCAGTCGGTTAAGCGTCTGACTTTGGCTCAGCTCACGATCCCACAGTTCGTGGGTTTGAGCCCCGCGTCGGGCTCCAAGCTGACAGCTCAGAGCCTGGAGCCTGCTTCAGATTCTGTGTCTCACTCTCTCTCTGCCCCTCCCCTGCTCACACTCTGCCCTCCCCTCCCCCGTCTCTCTCTCAAAAATAAACATTAAAACAATCAAAAATTTTATTTCCTCAATTTTGAAAAGTTCTATTATTTCTTTATTTTCCTCTGAATCTATCTGTTCCCTTGCTCCTTGCTTATATTTCAGAATACTCCTTCTCTCTTGTGACACTTGCTAAGCATAACCTATGTTCTGTCTCTATTCGTTCTGATAACTTCATTGTGAGACTCTTCTTGGTTGGTCTTATTCATACTGCTTGTTTCTTTAAATGTTTTTTTACCATTTATATTATTTATTATTTATTTTTATTTTGTTATTATTTATTATTTTCATTATTTATTTATTGTTTCTCTGAATGATTATCTTCGAGAGAAACCATTTGTGGAAATTTATCGCCGGTGGGGGCTGAAATGATTTTCCTTCAGAGATTTCCTTTTGTTGTTGATATGATACCATCGACCAAAGATTATATTAAGTTAAATTTTTCCTTTGAGGTTTCTCAGGCAACGGTGGTAGCACAGATTTAGTCTACAAACTCTAGTTAGGTTTGATGAGGGAGATTTAAAAAAAAAAAATTCTTCACCCAGATTTTAGCTACAAACAAACATGTTTCCTAGTGTTTTGTCGATTTTTCATCATTTTTTCCCCCCATCAACCCTCAACCTGAGGGTGTGATGCTCAACCTGAGGGTGTGAACCTCCAAACGGGTCATGTTTAGACTCCCAGCTGTGAGCCTGTCCTCACTTTGAACACCTGGTCCTTACAGAGATACTTTTCAGAACAAGCCTGTTTAAATGAAAATTCTTCATGTTGCTAAGACATAAACTCCTCCGCCCTTCCTAAAACGTCTTTAGGACAGTCGGTTTTCTAGCTATTTTAATTTCTT
The DNA here is from genome assembly GCF_028749965.1 of Puma concolor. Classification (NCBI taxonomy): domain Eukaryota; kingdom Metazoa; phylum Chordata; class Mammalia; order Carnivora; family Felidae; genus Puma; species Puma concolor. Next base: position 106,099,903 of record NC_141668.1, read on the forward strand.
TGTTTTGTGCCTATGTGTAACCTGAGATTCTTTCTATCAGTGTAGCAGACAAGAGAGGACATTTGCAGAATTTGTAGACAATTGATACATTACATTCATCGTTTCAGTGGAAATAGTAGTTTAGACCGAGAGATAACCTCAATGTAAGAACACGTGAAAAGGCGCTCAACATCACTCATCATCAAAATGCAAATGAAAACCACAATGCGGTACCACCTCACACCTGTCAGAATGGCTAAAACCAACTACACAAGAAACGACAGGGGTTGGCGAGGATGTGGAGAAAAAGGAACCCTCGAGCACTGATGGTGGGAATGCAAAGTTTTGATTGTTATAGGCTATGAATTATGTACAATAAAACTTCTCTTTTGGGGCGCCTGGGTGCCTCAGTTGGTTAAGCATCCAACTCTTCATTTTGGCTAAGGTCATGATCTCGTGGTTCGTGAGTTTGAGCCCTGCGTCAGGCCCTGCCCTGACAGCATGAAGCCTGCTTGGGATTCTCTCTCTCCCCGCCCCCCCCCTCTGCCCCTCCCCACCTCGTGCTCACTCTCTCTCTCTCTGTCTCTCTCTCTCTTTCTCAAAATAAATAAACTTAAAAAAATACTTTTTCATGAAGGAGGGACCCCATCAGACTTTTGACAAAAATTTAAAAAAAAATCATTTCTTCAATGTCAAGTTTAACTTTCTCTCTTTTCTTTGGATTTATGTCCCCATGGAATATCTCCTGCAAGTGTTAGGTTTTCTTCTAGACTACTTCTCTATTGAAACCAACTGTGACACTTTAGAAGACATTGCTTTTCTTTAACTCCTTGTTTTCCTTGATCTCATGGGTATCACATTTCATGACAATGATCATCAGATGAAAAGCCCAGCAGGGATTGTTGGATGGGTTGAGATTGAGTTTGTCATTGAGCCATCTTTCTGTCTTCTGTGGATTTGAAAAAGGGCAGCCCCTTTATGCAACTCAGCATAATCGCATTTCAAAATAATTTTCTGAACATGAGCATATCATGGACAGTAATTCCTGGGGTAAAGAACAAACTAAAGGAAATAATTACTTTCAAGAATGAAAACATAATTTAGTGTTAAATAGTTCACGTCCGAACATTTGTTTGGATCTTTATTATAAATTGCAGTGTGTTCCATAAATGCTCGATTCGATTTAATTCAGATACTAATTTGGCCTTTTTACCAAGCCTGCTGTTAATTGCTTTAGGAGAACCAAATGCCTGCCATCAAAAAGAAAATATAAGCAATCCAGGCACTGTGTGAGCATAGCAGGTGCAGGAAACAAAAAATAATAGATGATTCCCACCCCTGAGCTCCTTCCTGCAAAGACAGACTTGGTGATGGTGCAGTTATCTGTGTGGCTTGGCTTTGTCGCTGCTGTGCCCAGCTCAGGAGCAGATTTGCTTAATTGGGATCATGTATCGATTGTCTTAAACCCCGCCTCTGGAGAAAGCACTAATGCTACAGGCAAATAAAATAACATATGTGAAAGTGATTTTAAAGACTAGTCACTCATTATGCAAATGTAAATTATTGTAATTATTACTTTCAAAACCGTTTTTGCTCCCGAACTCTGTCTTTGTAACATCCGCATTTAAAACGCAACGGTTGAAATTGAGTAATTGAACTGTGTTACGGTTTCTGGTCATTGACCACACCACAGTTTTTTGGTTCACATTTTCATGGTAATAGAATCGCCACTTAATAGTTGTTTTTAACTGCAGGAAAATTCTGTAATTATTCTCTGCTCTGTCGTAAAAGCAGCCAGTAGATAATATTGCGGTGGGGCTCCTGCTTTGGTTTCTTCTTGTCCTCCAAAGGTCACAGCCTGGGTTGCGTACTTAGATTCTACTTCAAGTAATAGATTCTGAGGAAATTATAGGACACGTGGAGAGAGGTTTACGGGTCGAAGATTTGTGGGAAAACAGTTTTGTGTTATCACAAAACTGTTCATAATAGCAAAGTATCAGAAGCAACCTCTTTATCTGGTTTATATAGATTGAATAAAACTTGATGTATCCATACGGTAGAATATTATACGGTGATCCAAATATTTATGGGGAATTTTTATGAGATTATATACATGGTATGATTTTCAGTGAAATAGTGGCAGTCGGGATTATTCATGTGTTAGGATTTCAATTTCGTATAAAAGTTTGGCAAAAATACTGGGTGGAATGCATATAAAGATATTTCAGTGGTTCCCTGGCGATATGTAGGTGATTTAAGATATTTTTTTACACTTTTTGATTTTTCCTAAATTGTAAACAATGATGGCTTTTTTTTTTTTAATCATGAGGACAAAAGATTAATGTTTTATTAAACATGCAAAGACTGTCCTTTAAGACAGGCATCAAACAACTACCCCCAAATCTAGCTGGCAACCCGAATTTGTAAAACTGTGGTTGGGACACAGCCACACTCACTCGCTGATATATCTTCCGATAACGCTTCGCGCACAACTGCAGGGCTGAGTGGGTGCAGCTGAGACCACGTGGTCCGCAAAGCCCAAAGTATTTACCTCCTGGACCTTTGCTGGGGAAGTGTGTTGTTCCCAGTTCTATGTTGTCATCTTGCTATTAATCTCTCCCAGCCACTCTCATGGCCACGTCTGAGAAACCGTCAGCCAGAACCACTGCCCGAACTCTTACTTATTCAAAGCAGGGGCTCTTCTCCATGCACGTCTCACTGTCAACTTGTCAGGAGCCCAGATCACACTGCTGCTCTGTCACCTCTCAGGGCTTTCTGAAAGCTTGGACACCAGGAGCACACGGCTGGTAGCCATGACTGTTTCTTGTGGTCTTACATTTGCCACTGTGTGGTTGACATTGTGTCTGGAATTGCCATCAATGCTTCTGCTGGTACCGAAGCTGATGCGGACCCATTTACTTCCCCCCCACCCCCCAGGCTATCATTTCCCCACGGCAGCCACTACGTTGACTTCCCCACGTCTTGATGAGTTGTATGAGCTTCTTCAGTTCTCTTGAAGCCCTTACGCACACTTTTGGGGGCCCAGTCTATCTTGAGACAACCCCACTTGTGTGTCCTTGACTGTACTCCCTACTCATGGGCAGTGGGAAAGAAAATTGATTTTCCCATTCACAAGGAATGCATGCAGATAGTCCCTGTCCTTTAGTTTAAAAAAAAAAAAATTAAAAATAAAAACAACAAAGCCACAAACCAAAAAGCAAAGTTCATGCCATCACCCACCTACATAGTTCAAGCATGTTTCAAGAACTTTCTATACATTATTTGTTTTAATTGTCCTGAAGAATCTGGTAAGTTTGAGGCTATATTATGGATTTCCTCACTTGCTGGTGATAAATCAAATCTCTGAATGTTAACGTCGTTAAGTCAAGAGCTTACCTTGTCTGCTGACACAGAGATTCACGTCTCACATGAATGAGCTCAGGGCTGCAGCCTGAGAGGGGCCTCTCCCGGCCCGCCTTCCTGCCTCACGAGCTCGTCTTTCTGGAGCAAAGATCTCTGTGTTCTGTGTGACTCTAGCTCAGTCCTTAACAACCAGGAACCCTGACCTTTCCCATTTGACTTATGCAAGCTTGTGTTTAACGCGTGTCCAGAAGTTCCCATTTCATTCCACATGGATCTTCTTGGGTCTCTCATGGCCATGGGTCCCTACTGTTAAGTTCTTACATCAGATTTTTATAACTGGCATCCGGTTGAATACTTTGGATATTGACTCATTGATTAGGATGTGATGAGGCTGTCACTCTATTTCAGACTGAGTTTTGAATGTTGTGTCTTTCCAACTCAAACCCATACAGCCTGGGAAGGGAGGTGTTGCTGGGGCCTTTGTCTTCTCTTGCGGGCATCAGTTCTGAAGGGTTCTTGTCTTATCAGAGCCCCTCCTGCCAGTACATAGTTCCATTAGAATTTTGCTTACGCACTCAAGATCCTCCAAGATGTTGCATTATAGTTATTATTCATCAGGTAAAATGGAGCTGAGCACATATATTTTTTAAAGTGTTTATTTTTAAGAGAGAGACAGAGAGACAAAGAGAGAGAGGGAGACACAGAATCCAAAGCAAGCTCCATGCTCCCAGCTGTCACACAGAGCCCGACCCGGGGCTTGAACTCACGAACCATGAGATCATGACCTGAGTCGAAGCTGGACATTCAACCGACTGAGCCACCCAGGGGCCCCAAATATATTTTGAGCTTTGTCAATGTTATCCGAAGAAGATTCAGAGGAAGCTATCAGAAGAAAGTGGAAAAGGCTCAGAAGAGCTCAGTAACACCCCACCAGGCAGCCTAAGCTAACGCCAATGCCCGAGGAAGACGTGTGGTGTGACAAGTTGTAGCTGCTGAGTCTCGGGTCCTCTTATGGTGGCTGTTCCTTCCACCCAGACCTTCAGATACCAAGAAAGTTTCCTTCCCCAAGGACAGCAGACTTTTTAAGCACCCTAACCACAGCCAACACTATCACAGATCTCCCTTGGGAAGAGAATAGAAACACCACTGAATATGTATTTTATTTCCAGATTGAATGCAATTCACTCACCTACACTCCTAAGCCATTAATCACATTTATGTGAATTTTTTTCTTCGTCTTTTTTTTTTCCTGCAAGAAGGGATATGGCTGCATCCATCTTTTAAAGTCAGCCTTCATAAATCTGAACATGGACATCATGTTCAGAGACAAACGTCCCGACTACCATGCAGAGTGGAGGCATCATTTATCCGGAGTCAAGGGAACACCAGATCGCCTGCTGTTTGCCGTGCCTGCAGTGGGCGAGATCGCATATACCTCCTTCTCGAGCACTGAGCTGAAGTCATGTTTTTGTCACATTAGTCACTCACTCTTTTAGGCTATTTTCTGCCTACCTGCCCCCACCATAGGCATGGCCCTCTTTAAGAAGGCACATCGGGGTCTGTGGACTGCACCATGCAAGGGCCTTCTCTGTGTGCACTTCCATTGCAATGTGTAACTAACCAAGGGTTCCTTTCTGAGGTTCGCGTCGGGAGAGGGCTGGGTAGTCTGTTCAGCCTCAGATGGAACAGATGGAGGGGTGTGGCCCCTGGGGGAAAAGAAAAACTAGTTATTCCTTGAGGGGAAGACTCCTTCCCCGGAAGGAACCAGTCTAGGATGTCATTTTATTATCCCTGACTTAACCATTTTAAACTTTGTGGAATAAAAATATTGTCGGTGGGGTTATTGACATTTTTAGGAAGGTGGTGTGGCTGGACTCGACACAGAAGGCTGGCTGAGATGGGCATATGATGGCAATGTGAGCTGTGACTCGAGTGCTCACTGAGCGCAGGCCCTGGCCCTTGAACATCGCCCATGAGTCACTCAGTATTGTCAGAACCCTAAAACTGACCGAGCTTAAGGGAGGTTGAGTTAACTCAACTCTTGAGAAGAAGAATTTTATATGGCAGACACCAGTTTGTGTGCAATGAGGAATAAACTGGTCAAGGGATCCCATTTTCTTATGAAATGCAATGTTGGTGCCTTCACTCTTTGAAGACAGTGGGCCACTTGGGGAAGCTTGTGAAACCAGAAAGCTGCTTCTGGAGTTCAGAACTGAGCTGGTTTTATTGGCTGAGCTCACTTGATGCTTCCACATTCACTGTATGTTTTTGTCCAGCCCCAGGGTACCCTCAGCTACACGGCCAAGCACCTCCTCCCATAGAAAGAGAGAGGCGTGATATCTACAAAGTCTGCTTTCCTGGCCCTGCATTTCCCATGCTTTTGTTGCTAACCCACCTGGCTTAAAAAAAATATATTTATTTTGAGAGCAAGAGAAAGCATGAGAGGGGAAGGGCAGAGGAAGAGGGAGAGAGCTCATGCTAAGCACAGAGCCCAATGCGGGCTTGATCTCACGACTGCAATGTCATGCCCTGAGCCAGTATTAAGAGTAGGACGCCTAACCAACTGAGCCACCCAGGCGTCCCTCACCCACCTGCCTTTTAATGGATCCCTATTCCTAACTAAATTCAGTAACATCTCAGTCAGGTATTGTTGTTTTCTTTGGACTCAGTTTCATTATATGACTGTGTTGTTGCCCTGATCTCCCATAATTTCACTTACAGTAATTCTCAAACGACAGTCTTAGGACATGTTAAAGATCACCAAGTGGGGGGATAGGCAGGGGAAAGGTTTACGGCTGCCTCAAATTAGAAGCTTCTTCCACAGCATAGAGGGAAAAATGCACACCTGGGTTCTTCACTCCTCCAACCCAAGCAAAGTTTAAAATGTGTGCATATTGTCTTCTCTGTTATTTAATTTTTCTTTCTATACTGCCTCTTGTTTCTTAGTTCCTAAGTTCCTCCCACTCAAATCTTTTCTCTTATATCCTGATTATTCCAGCTGTCCCTCAGATCCTTAGCTTCTAAAATTATTTCTTCCTCTTTCTTTAGGAATTTTTAGGAAGGTGGTGTGGCTGGACTTGACAAGGAAGGCTGGCTGAGATGGGCATATGATGGCAATGTGAGCTGTGACTCGAGTACTCACTGAGCTCAGAGCTTGGCCCTTGGAGTTGTTCTTTCCCTTAATAGAATATTAGAAAAAAAAGGTCAGTTTGATAGTGATGACATAGGGTAAGCATAGGGTAAGTTCAAGTTGATCAGCTATATTCAACCTAAGATTTAACGGGAAAGATACAGACAGTGGGCCAGTGGAAGGGCTGATGAGGTAGATTTAGAAAGTGTGATTTTTTTGATTACTTGGTAAATTGTTATTAATACACTTCTCGCTGTGTACTAACATGAGGTGATGCAATGGATCTTGTAAAAACTAAAAAAACTGTTCATGTTCAACATCATAGGGGAGTCCCACCTAGTACAGTAAGACAAGAATAGGGAATAAAAGGCTTGCAATTGGAAAGGAAGAAACAAAAGTTTCTTTATTCTTAGCTTATCGGATTGTCTACATAGAATTGATCAAAAAGTTCTTAGAACTGTAAGTGTTTATAGCAAGGTGGGAGGATACAAGGATAATGCATCCAAATAAATTAATTTTCTATATACTGGCAATGAACAATTGGGATTTGAAATACAAAATACAATGGTACCCACAATGGAAATATTTGGGATTAGGTCTTACAAAATATGTACAGGATCTATATGCAGAAATCTTCAAAACTCTGATGAAAGAAATCAAATAAGATCTAAGTAAGTGGATAAATATCTGATGTTCACAGATTGGAAGACTCAGGATTAACATGCCAGTTGTTCCAGACTTGATCTATAGAGTCAATGCTATCATAATTAAAATTCCATGAAGCTATTTTGCAGATATTGACAAACAAAAATGAAGGTTTATTGGAAGATACAAAAAGCCTGTAATAGCCAATGCATGACCGAATAAGAACAGAGTCAAAGGATTGACACTACTTGACTTAAACACTTACTATAAAGCTACAATAATTAATACGGAGTAGACAGATCAATGAGCAGAATAGAGGGCCTCAAAACAAACATAAATAAATAGAGTCAACATATCTTTGACAAGGGAGCAAAAGCAATACAATGGAGTAAAGGCAGTGTTTTCAACAAATGGTGCTGGAACAACGGGACCCCTGTGAATCTGCACATAGACCTTACACTTCCCACAAAAGCTAGCTGAGAATGGGATCATATATCTATATGGAAAATGCAAAACCGTAATATATCAAGAACACACAGGAGAAAATCTATGTGGTCTTGGGCTTGGTGATGAGCATTTGTTTTGTGTGTGTGTGTGTGTGTGTGTGTGTGTGTGTGTGTGTTAGAGTTTATTTATTTATTTTGAAAGAGAAAGAGTCTGAGCAGGGGAGCGGCATAGAGAGAGGGAGAGAGAGAATCCCGAGCAGGCTCCAGTGTGGAGCCCCATGTGGGACTTGATCCCATGAGATCTTGAGATCGAGATCTGAGCTGAGACCAAGAGTCAGACACTTAATTGACTGAGCCACCCAGGTGCCCCTGTGTGTGTGGTGTTTTTTTCATAAATAAGATGAAAAGTACAATCCACAAAGACAGTATGGTTGGTTGGATGCTATTATCATTGAGAACTTCAGTTCTATGAAAAAACACTTTCTAAAAGAATGAAAAGGCAAGCCACTGTTGGGGTGAAAATATTTGCAAAACACATATATGGTAATGTCTTGTAGCCAAAATATATAAAAAGTTCTTAAAAACTCAGCAACAGGAAATCAAACAACCTACTTAAATAATGGACAAAAAACTTGAGCAGACATCTAACCAAAGACAACATATAGATGACAAATAACCATAAGAAGAGATGCTCAAAATCAATTGTCCTTGGCGAATTGCAAGGTAAAATACCACTATGATACCACCCCCACTCAGTAGAATAGCTAAAACCCAAAAAACTGACAACACCAAATGTTATTTAGGATGTGGAGCAACAGGAACTCTCATTCATTTCTGGCGGAAAAGCACATGATGTGGCTACTTGGCAAGACAGTTTTGCAGTTTCTTACCCAGCTAAACATAGCTTTCCCGTACAAGCCAGCAGTCACACCCAGATGTTTATCCAAGTGACCTGAACACTTAACGTTCATGCAAAAACTTAAATGAGAATGTTTATAGCAACTTTATTTATAATCACCTAAAACTGGAGACAATCAAGATGTCTTCCAGTAGGAGAATGGGTAAAAAATCAGTTTTCCCTCCATACAGTAGAATATAATGCAGCAAAAAAAGAGAATTCGCTGTCAGGCAATTAAAAGACATGGATGAATCCTAAATGCACATTGTTCAGTAAAAAGAAAAGCCAATCTGGAAAGCTTCATGCTACATGACTGAAATATACAACATTAAGGAATCAAAAGTATAGAGGCAGTAAACAGATCAGTGGTTGTTTGAGATATTCGAGCAAGTGAAAGTGGGGGGAAGTGAGAAGGAAAGTGTTGACTAGATGGAACACTGGGGATGGTGGCACTATTCTGTCTGATACTGTAATGGTGGATACATGACGTTATGCCTTGTGAAACTTACAGGTATGTACAGCACGATGAGTGACCCGTAATATATGAAAAAAATCAAACAGTCACTTAGAAGGTCAGGGAACACAGGACTGATGCAGAATCCCACAAAGCAATCTAATTCTATTACAAATGCATGAAACCATCTGACTGAAGGAGGAAGGAGAACAAGGGGCTGACCTGTTATTTTGGAAATGAATGGAGTCAGTAAGACTAAAGGCAAGAGTAATTTTATATAAGCATCATACTCTAGTGGCTAAGGTTGTTGCTCACAGGGGTATGCTTTAATAATCCTGATCCTGTTACGTATGTATGCTGGAATTAAATAAGTAAGTAACGGGACGGTAGATGGTTGGAGCCAGCTGTATCTGTTGGAGTTGGTGTTACAGGGAAGCAAGGAGAAGGGGCCAGAATGATCCATGGATTAGATGTTGTAACGGATTAGAGGTGAAGACATCAGTAGGAGCTCAAAGTTTAGATTATAGATACAATAGTTATATGGAGAAATCTTTATAGATATGTGTGTATAGATCTATGTATATATGTGGGTTTGTACAGACACAGCTCTGTCAGCTGAGTGGGACTAGAAGCAGCAACAGCCCAGTTGAAGTGAACACACCTAACACCCGAATCCTGGCTTCTAAATACCGTTCTCCAATAAAAGGAAGCAAGGATCCTGGGAGAAACGGCTAATTCCAGGATTGGAGAAGGAAATACATAAAATGAGTCAGAATTGTCTTGTTGGCTCAAAAAGTTGGGAAGTGCTCACAACAAAATAAAACAACAAGACACACAAAGCAAAAGCAAACCAATTAAACCCCAACACAATGAAAACATTTCAAAGGGACACAAGAGACAACCGAAAATCTCCAATAGTGAAAGCTGGAAAATTTGAGCAAACAAAAACATAAGATAGTATTGGATTATAATCAAAAGCATGAAATAAACATCCAGCAACCCACAGTTACATAAATGATTGAATAAAGAAATAAGTGAGGGTGAGCAGTCCAATCTTCTGTATAGAAGGATTTCTAAAACTTTATGTTGTTTCTCTGCTCTCAAACAGGTGCAATGTAACTCCTCGCTTCTTTTTTTTTTTTAATTTTTTTTAACGTTTATTTATTTTTGAGACAGAGAGAGAGCATGAACGGGGGAGGGTCAGAGAGAGGGAGACACAGAATCTGAAACAGGCTCCAGGCTCTGAGCCGTCAGCACAGAGCCCGACACGGGGCTCAAACTCACGGACCGCGAGATCGTGACCTGAGCCGAAGTCGGCCGCTCAACCGACTGAGCCACCCAGGCGCCCCTCTCGCTTCTTAAATGTAGGTTGTACATAGTGACTTCCTCCTTCCAAAGAGCACACTGGGAAAAGGGGCGAAAATTGTAAATCCTAAGTGGAGAAACCTGAGAAATAGTTATCTAGAGCTCCAGTGGTAGCTCGTGTTGCTAATGTGCACCCTTGATATCATGGGATGGAGATAGCAACTTACCTCTGTGGTCTTCCTCCCCAAAGCCCACATCTCCAGTATAATCATGATCACACAGCTGAGGAGCCCAAGGAGACAGGACAACCAACCCTGGTACCCTGATTAGGGCACTAGAACAGAAAAAAAGACATTAAATAAAAATCAAAGAAATCAGCTCATTGCAAGAAGTGTACCAGAGTTATGCACAAAATATTAGACTATTAGTTATTATTAATAATAGTATTATACTATTGACTATTATACTATTAATAATATCCTCTACTATTATAAAGTAATAGAATATATATACTCTACTGTTATTATAATAGTATACTGTAAGTTATACAATTTTTACAGTTTTTCTGTAAATCTAAAACTGTTCTAAAATGAAAAGATTTTTTAAACAACTAAGAGTCGTTTCACAAAAGTTTCAGCTAAACCACCTTGGATCTGCAGCCTTTTTAGAAAATTATTTGTACCGTCCACACTGAGGTGACTTGGAATGAATTGGAGCATGAGCAGGGACCTGGCCAACCTGTCATCTTGTAGGGAAGGTAGAAAAGAAGCCATCATGGATCCCTTTATCACAGGCATTAGTAGCATCGGCATATTTTTTTTTTTTAACATTTATTTTTGAGACAGAGAGAGACAGAGCATGAATGGGGGAGGGTCAGAGAGAGGGAGACACAGAATCCGAAACAGGCTCCAGGCTCTGAGCTGTCAGCACAGAGCCCAACGCGGGGCTCGAACTCACGGACCGCGAGATCGTGACCTGAGCTGAAGTCGGCCGCTTAACCGACTGAGCCACCCAGGCGCCCCGCATCGGCATATTTAATGGAAACCTTTTGGGAGGGTCTGCCCTCCCAAATCCTAAATCTCTTTAGGCTTCTTCTTTTTCTCTTTCGTGTTAATACAGGTGTATCTGCAGTAAGTGGTGGCTAAAATAAAGGAACTTTGCAGATACTGGAAACCCCGCCAAAGTCTAGAGAGATATTTCATGAGACTTACACACTCCCATCAGGTATTAGCCCTGGGCTCTTTGGGAATGTTCTTCTCCAACCCAGTAATGGGACAATCCACAGACTGCTAGTTTTGGGTGGGCCCAGAAGGAAAGAAAGAAAGCTTTGGGGGCAGGTCCAGGCCATGCTATGAGCATTCCTGCCCTATAGTCCAGTGGATTTAATGGGGCTCAACTAGAAAAATCTATAGTAATTAAGACTGCCTTCAGGGCCCCTGGCCATCCCTAAAAGGAGAATCACAGGGAAGATCCTGAGGGGTAGAGCAGAGCCATGCCTTCCTCTGTGGACAGTTGTACCCCCTTTTAATAGTTCGCTTCTTGCTTGCTAGTGAGATCTGGGAGAGATTACCACTTGCTATGAGGTAGATTATAAGACTTGAGGTTTCCATGATGAACTGGTCAATATCCAGTCACAAAACTGTAGGCTGAAGAGTACAGCAGCAATATATTTTAAAATGGAGCGGTATATACATACAATCAGGCAGACCTAGAAGGCATTGACAGTCTGAATGAGAAGGCGACTAAGACTTTTTATTCTTTCTTAACCTTCTCTCATCCCAAATCTCTGGCCTCAAGGGAAATTCTCTTTGGCCAGTTACCAAGGAGGAACAAAATCTCAGTCCTGGTTTTCAAAAGATGCTGTGGAAATATACTGGCATCAGCCTGAAGTGAATTGCTGTCCCCAGTAAAACCCCACTCAGGAATGTCCCTGAAAACTAGTGGTGATGGGCAATCCTTCCAAAGTATAGGACTTCCGGAAGTAATGTCAGGCTCTTCATTTGGAATGGAAGAAGAAATGGCCAGAGATGTAGATATAACTTAATCATGGAAAGTGACCTCTGGTTTGGACAGTTAATCAAGGATTTGGAATTCATTGGGGTGGTGATTTCCAGCACCAACAACCAATTCTCCAGATACCAATTGGGCGTCCAACAGTTCAGGTCAACTCTGACGCTACCTGGAGTTAGCGTCAGGTTTCACGGATTTAAGAGACTGGTCCCGTAAGACTGTCTTCCCTTCAGACACCAGCTGGGAGTCCTGGGCCCACATACTTACAAACTGACTGGCTAGAAATTGAGGGTTGCCACGAGCCTCTCCTCAGGTATGAGAATTTTAGAACGGTTCATAGAACTCGGAGAAACACTTTACTTGCATTTACTGGTTATTATAAGGGATATGTTCAGGAGCGACCAGATGGAAGAGACGCATAGGGTATGGGGGAGGTGTGGAGCTTCCCTGCCCTCGCTGTTCCTGTTCGAGCCACCCTCCTAGACACCCTCCCAGCCTGTCCATATGTTCGCCAACCCAGAGGCTCTCCAAATCTCATTGTTCAAGACTGTTTATAGAGTCCAATCTTAACTCCCCCACCTCCTTTCCTGAGGTAAGAGGTGGGGCTGAGAGTTCCAGCCTTCTGATCACTTTGCCCTCTGGTGACCAGCCCCATCCGGAGGCTGTCCAGAGACTCTGCCCTAAAGCAATTCATCGGCATAAAGTGGTATGATCTCCAAGGCCTCAGGATAAATCAGACACTCCTCTGCTCAGAAAACTCCTGGAGTTTTAGGAGCTCTGTGCCAGGAAGCAAGGACAAGAACAAATACATTATTACACCGCAATTAGCGAGAAGGAATTTTAGGGAGACAGGAATTTGGGACTGTTGCAATGGAGGGAGAGGTGAGGATGTTTGTGTCTCATACAAATGTTCAAGAAGGTCATATGCTACAGGAAAAATTCTTGGCAATGGAAGTGATCAAGAAAATCCATCCTGTGGATATGAGCCAGCTGCTGTCTGCAGCCACATGGCACTTGCTCACTGGCCCATGTGTAGTAGCCATCGTGCCGGAAGTGGGGGCTCTGCTTGGGGTCAACGTATGGACCGAGGCTGATCTCACGAATGCCATGCTGGGCCAACATTGGGCTCCTCTGGATTCTTCCAGAAGGATGCCAGTTCCCTCAGAACAGAGATTATGCTCACATCGTAAGCTTCCTAGAATGGGTTGGGAGACACAGCGATCCCACTTCCCTGGTGTAGATTTGTGTGTGCTCAGAATGTTTCTATCAGCTGCACTGGTTTTGATACTTGCTCTATCATCTAGGAACAACTAGCCTGATAAATTCATGTTACATGTCCATTGATGGTTTAGGTACTGTTGGAGATAGCCACCCACCAGACTGGATTGCTATTCTATAGGATGGGGTATATGATGGGTCAGGGCCAGCATGCGGATAACTTTGACAGGGTCTTTGCCTCCTGTCCCTCCAATCCTGACATCTGTTGATCTAGAGATCTTGGTTTCCAAGGAAGGAATGCTTGCATCTGGGGATACCACATCAGTTCCTTTCAGTTGGAAACCGAGAGGGCCACTTGGCTGGTTGTGGTTCCTTGGGATTTTGAACCAATTGGCACATGGGATTCCTGAACTCTTTGGGATGATTGATCCTGATTATCAAGGGGATACTGGGTTTCTACTCACAATGAGAGTAGGGATTATCCAGCTAGAAACTAGGGGATTTTCTTACTTAGAGTGCCTTTTAGTAATTCCAGGTTCAATGGTAGGAGTCATATACCAAGGTAATGACTCCGTAAAGTGAGGACCATTAAGCACTCTGCCAGGGGAAGAATGCGAATCAGTCAAAGTGCTAATTGAGGGCAAGAGGGCCCAGTAATGGGTGTGAGTGAGAGAAGTGATAAAGATTAATGACTGCCTCTTGACCAGTTAGAGAAAAGGGGAGTGAACCAGTTGTAGATTCTTGCTGTGTGCACAACAGCCTGACCCCTGTTCCACACGAGCCGTATTGGTGGTGGTTCAGAGGTTATCAGACCCAGTAGAGTCACAGCCACACGTCAGCAGGAGAACTGCAGATCCATGGGCTCCTGGATTTGGAATGGATGTGATAAGCAAGGGGAGAGGGTGAGAGCCTTGTCCTTGGACTGTTGTTGGTTCTAGACGCATGGAAGCATGCTGTTGTTCCTCAATGGTAAGTGGGTGAGAACAGAGTCTCACCCTCAATGGTAAGTGGCTGAGTAGCAGAGTCAAAGGGCTGTGCTGGTCCTGAGCTTGGCTCTGCGACAGAGTGAAGGAAACTTCATTAAAAATGGAGTCAAGAAGCCCTGAAGGGGGCGCTCTCACACAGGTTCCACCCCTTGCCGCCCGCATTGCCAGCAGGAGGAAGGAAAGTCATTCCCACCTTGACAAGGGAGGACACTGTTCACATAGGAATTTTATCTCCTGCGTTCAAGAAAGAGAAGGAAGAATCTCTCCCTGCTCCAGCAACACCACACTAACAGCCCCTTCCAGCCAACGAGAAACTGTCACAACCTCAAACTCTTGTTCTTCTCCGGTGCACTTTTGTTCAAAACAGCCCTCCCCAGTTTCCTCCTGAAACCTAATAAAAGGTGACCTTCCCTTTGACTCTTTGGACTTGCCTGTGTCTTGCCAAAGTTTGCCTGTCGCGAATTGCAATTCCTCTGCTCTTCTCAAACTACTTTTTCTAGTAAAATAACTGGCTGCTGGGGTGCCTGGCTGGCTCGGTCGGTGAAGCCTGTGACTCCTGATCTCGAGGTCGTGAGTTTGAGCCCTGTACTGGGCATGGAGCTTACTTTAAAAAAAAAATGTCATGAATCAAAGGTGTCCTTGGGTTAAAAATAAATAAATGGCTATTATATTTTTAAGGTTGATGCCTCTTTGAGATTGTCATCTCATCTTTCTCCTTCTTTGCTCTGTCTCACTGGGGGTGCTCCTCTATGCAGGCTGAACAATCGGGCTCTTGTGTCAGCTGCCTCCCAGCAGGGTTGGGTCAGTAGGAGGCACTGAAGGGAGCAAAGGGGAAAGGAAGGGAGAGCAGACAGACCCACTGGGATGCCTCTAGCTGCTGGGCTCTGGAAACCCTCTTCCTTTTTCCCCTCTGTCTAGGGCTCATTGATGATGGCTTCCTGATACGGCCAATCTCTGGCTTCATTGTCTGCCTTTGTCTTCTCAGGTCTCCCATGTCTGAGGAACCCACTCCCTGAATTCAGTTGTCTCCCTTTCAGATACCACAGGGGGCTCTGGGTTCCCGGTTGGACCTCCTTCATGGGTATGCACCCCATGCAGGTGCACAGGGTCCCGCTCTTTGAAGGGCCCTCTGCTCGTTTCGGTGCTATCACCAGATTGAGACATTTCGCTTTGTCCTGGGCCGCACAGATAACGTGGCCAGGCTTGCTGACTAACACACACAGCAACTCAGAACTACTGGCGGTCCAAGCCCAGAGCGGGGTCTTGTCCTTGACAGGACTGCCTGTCTAGGGCTCTAGACATGGGGTGGGATATTCACTCAGACACATAGACTGAAGGGCAACCTCTAGCTCCATCAAGGAGAGAAGCAATGCTGTTGGGAGAAAGTGCCATAAAGCATAATGACGGAGGCGGTGAGGTAAGATTATAAACAAGATCGTGAATGACAAAGTCAGAAGCCGGGAGAACTGGCTGTCCATTGTCGAGGACTCAGTGGTCTGCTGTGACACCATGAGCAGGGTTACGGTCCCAGTGTCGGGGGGCCTGAAAGCCCCAAATGGCCCATCCAGGTTCACACATTTTGTGCCCAGACGGTTTTCCTTTCTCAAGACCCGGTTTCCCTTCATAACACATTAATGCTGTTATTGGGTCATCTTGGAGACACAGACAGTTTCTTCATTTTGTAGCCCACGTGTCCTAGATATCCTGAAAGAAGGCACCCATGCCAAGAAAATGTCATTAACAAATTCAGTCTTTTGCAAGTAGAAGTCCAGCACGGCTGCCGTCCCCAAGAGACCGCATTCTGAGCCGAAAGCCATCTTGCCCCATTGAGTCTTTGAAGGAGGTTCCTATCCAGAAGATTACGAGGTTTATAAACCCCTAATGGAGGGAACGGATGCAAGCCTTTGCATCTTGTTTATAAGGACAATCACTGCCAACGTTTACATAAGGCACGCTATGTTTCGGGTAGCGTGTTAAGCACGTGTATCTCTGGCGACATCCATGAAAAACACCGTGAGATAACGATTATTGGTGTGCTCATTTCACTGCTGAGAAAACTGGGGCTTGGAAAATTTAAATACTGGTTCAAAGTCGCATAGGTAAGGACTGTTAAAGTTGGGGTTCATGTGTAGCCAGTCTGCCTGCAGGGACTTGGCCTCCTTGTGCAACGGGAAACTAAATTCTGGCTCCATTAACGCCCCTAATTATATTGACGATGCTTAAGAAGGCTATTCATGGTGTCATTGCTTGGCTGGAACCAGTCCTTCCATGTAACCACGGGACGGCACCCTCTTCTCTGCAGTCATGTTGCCTGGGAAATGGCCCACCATTAAAATGTTTAGAACATTGGGTCTGGTCACTGACTTGCTGGCCTGCCCCCTCCATCAGTCCTGTGTCTCTTGAAAAAAACAAAAAGTAATGCTGTATTTCTGATGTCAGCATTTAGAGTTATGCCTCACACTGAAAGTGCCTAACACACATCAGGGGCTAGGTGTGGATGCAGGGGTGGATGAAGGAGTATGGATAATTCTAGAATCGGATTTGGGAGATCGGGGGGAGGTGCAAACGTGGCCACTCCATCTCGCTGTTCTTCTGATGCCTAACTTCTGCCCACCTCACCTTCTGTGGCCTCTCTGCTGTCATGGTAACTGCTGATACTCTCTTGTTGTCCTCCCCTTGCCAAGTGCTTGGCAATTTGCAGTTTTTATGAACATGGCTAAAGGGAAATTCTTGTCTTCCCGTAGACCTTTCTTCTTCTTCTTTTTTGCTAGTCTTGACAACTCCTCCAGAAATCAAGAAGTCCATCGGGGGGGATTCAGGGAATGTCCAAAGCCTCTCCAGCCAGCAGAGCCCATATCATACTTCTCAAGGAAATTTTCATTTCTGCCTTCAAGGAAGCCCTTGGATTTGTAGAGTTCGGCAGGGAGAGTCTTTGTTGATGCTGGAAGAACATAGATATTTGGTAATTCTTCTGTGTTCCTGCCCCTGCTTCAGGATAAACCTTTTTATTTTGCACATTTCTCCTCCTGGCTCCTGCCAAGTTAGCATCTTTTTTTTTTTTTTTTTTTTTGACTTAGGAAGAGCTGGGAGCCAGGAAAAGGTACCAATTTTATTTAGATAGTGCAATATTTTATTTCTATCTTCAAAGCTGTTTTTACAGCTTCTGCTTTTCTCATTCTCCTCCAGGCAAGCCATGGTGAGGAGACGGTTCTACAGAAGCAACTCTTTTTTGCTTTCCTTTCTGACTCATAGGGTAATGTGATTAGTCATGAAAGAAAAAGACGAGACTCCATCGAATTCACATTGTGATCAAGCACAAAGGTCGCGCGTACAGGGCAATATGGTAGTGTTGTGAGGCGAAGCAACACAAAACCTCTCCTATGAAATAAAATGAAAAGCCCAACAAGCTCTGGTTAGGTCCCAGCTCTGACATTCTCTAGATATAGAATCTTGGAAAAGTTCCTTTTGTTCTCTGAGTCATATTTCCTTTTTTTATGAAATGGAGGTGATAGGGAGTTGTGCTATCATTTAATGAAAAAAACCAAAAGCCTACGTAAAGCATCTATAATAGTGTCTGGCAAATAGTAGGTGTTCAACTCTTTTCCAATTTTCTCCATTGGAAACTGGATATCAAGTGCTTGTATAGTGGAACCCATATGTCATCCTTTCCCGGGATCCTAACCAACCAGCTGTTCTACCACTGCTTGGAACCCCCAGTGGTCACCCACCCCCTTCCTTGGAGCCTGGTCTAAGCCCTCGTCTGAGTCACTGCCCTCCACGGATCCTGTTCTAAGTCCTTAGAAAGGGTGGAAGAGAGAGTGACATAGAACAGAGGTGGCCTGAAGTTTTGGGTTTTCTTTGTCTGTTGCATCGTTTCCTTGCCCCATGCCCCCCTGGTCAGAAACGCCAGCGTGGCTGACAGGCTATGTCATAGCTCCTAAAGATCCCCACCTCCTGGGTCTCACTCCTGTTGTCTTCCCACCTCGAAGGTGGGCAGGATCCGCGACTTGCTTTTCTCCAATACGGCAACGGTGATGTCCTTTCATGATTACGCGCAGTGAGATTGTGTGTCTTTCTAGAAGACTCTATGGTACCCTCACATAGCGGCATTCAAACTAATTGCTTGTTCACAACCACTCAGCAGAACAGAGCCTCTTTGGAGCCTGACCTCAGTTTGGTGTGAGCCTTTCACACGTGGGATACTGTGAGACGGAGACCATGCGCACTGGCTTGGCCTGAACCAAGGTGCGCCTCTTCGCCCTTAGCTCTGGCTTCATTCCTTCCCCTGCTCATTCCTTGTCTCCAGCGTTGGACCCCACTTAACTGATGCTTTCAAAGCTGACTTACAGCTTTACCTGAAGACTCCTGACCCGCTTTCTGACTTTTCATTGAGCACTTCTTGGACAGACTGTCTGGAATTCAGAACTCCTTGGCTTGACCATCTACTGCCCTCTTAGTGATCTGTTGCATGGGCTGCCTCAGTGGACCTGACCTAGCATTGCCCACCTGCGTTCCTGTACTGCAAGAATAGAAATATCGTAGTTGTTTCTTTCTTTTTTTGTTTTTGAGCAACAAGGTACAAGAAAAAACTCTGGTTCTTCCCCCCTTTCCTAAACCAGTAGAGGGAATTTTATCCTCATTAATCATCATGTTGGCTTTGCCACTGCCTATTAAGGTCATTTGGATGCCGGCATCCAGTAAATTTGCTAATTATCCTGGCTGTTGTCCACTTCATAAAATGATGAATGCGTTGCCGAAATAGTCATCCGTATCAATGATACGTTTGTAGGACAAATCTGGACAAAAGGTAGAGTCTTACTCTCTGATGTAGATGGAGAAAAAACAACCCACATATTTTCTTCACAGAAGGTAAAGTAAATACAAGGAGAGTATTTGTTGTAACATTTCAGAAGAGATCTTAAGAGAAATTTAAGACTCTTGTGCTTATGAGGTTGAACCCAACTACACTGATTCATTTCCTTCATGGTTCCTTTTACGTTATAGCATATACAACATGCGAGTGTGTTGGATGAAAACTTTTGTCAAATGTGGGCCACGCTTAATTACCATGGGCTCTCCTTTAGCATCGTATGATTCTAAAGCCCAGAATTCACCTCAAATGTTGATGTTCCGGAGGGAGATGCCCAGTTTGCTCTCCGAAAACAAGGGGGTGAGGCGGAAAAGTCCGGCGTCTCCTTGCTGCCTCCTGCTGTGTCTCGAAGCCCCAGCAGAAGATGCCATGACCACACATCACTGTGCCTCGTGGGTTCTTCGTCTGTCTCAGGATCTTTGTGGAGTGCTGGCCATTAAAGGCATGCATTTTACTGTACCAGAAACGTGTGTCTGCAGCCCCCGATGGAGACTCCCACCTTCTCCACGGCAGCCCACCAGGCAGTAATAACTCTCAGTCTTAGTCCAGGGCTACATTCAAACTGACCACGAAGGAGAAAATGCTATAGCTTTTTCTGTTTGTTTGAAACCTATTCCTTGAGTCATGGATTTTTAAGAAACACTTTTCCCCTCGACTGTTGTGTTTTCAAAAGGATTGGCGGTGGTCTTTGATGTGTTGTGACCGTGTGTCCGCTTTGAACTGAGTGGTGGTAATTGTGGTTCCCTTTTAAAGGAGGCATTTCACCAGGCACCCTGCTGGCTACACATTTTCATTATCACCCACCATGTCTTTATAGTGCAGGTAGTAGTATTTCTCTTTGAAACATGAGGAAACTGAGGCTCAGAAAAGTTAAATGCTCAGAAATGTGACTTCCCAGTCCCGCCACCCCCCAAAAAAAAACAAGAAAAAGAAAAAGAGAAGAGAAGAACATCGGTTTTCAAACAGGGAGGCTCACACATATTTCGGTGAGCAGAGTAAGCTCAAATTGTAGGTGAGGTTTGGCACAGCCTATAAAAATGCTCACATCAATTTAAAAACACGACACCAGGATTGCATACTTACTGAATGAAAGGTATATATACTCAATACGAATTAGTCAGGTGGTAACTTAAACTGCTGTCTAGTGAATAAAAGTATAAAAACTGAACTTATATGGGTGCCTGGGTGGCTCAGTTGGTTAAGTGCCCGACTCTTGATTTCAGCTCAGGTCATGATGCCAGGGTCGTGGGATCGAGCCCCATGTCGGGCTCTGTGTGTAGTGTGGAGGCTGCTTGGGATTCTCTCTCTCCCTCTTTCTCTGCCCCTCCCTTGCCTGTGCATGCTCCTTCTCTCTCTCTCTCTCTCTCTCTCTCAAAATAAATAAATGAACTAAAAAAAACTACACTTATAAAGATGTAAGTATGTTGCTTAATTCTGAGCAGGCTTGAAATCTGATCCTTGCTCCCTTCTGGTACCTTTTTTCTTTGAACAAGTGTATATGAAAACTGTAGGAAAATGCACACATTCATGTATATGCAGGAGGCAGATCTGACGAGTGTTCAGATTCCAGAAGTCTTCTGCTTGATTCAGGCATGTAGATAGATCCCACCCACCCTTCTCAGCCAAGGTGGAACCTGTCCTGTTTTGTACATTCTTCAGGAAAGAGGAAGAGTTATTCCCTCACCAGGCGTCCCAAGATTTCTTCTGCCAGAGATTTTTTTCTCCCTAAAACAAATCTATTTCACAGTCGCAAGTAAAAGCTGGCTGTGCTTCCCCAGAAGCTTCTTGTTGAAGTCAAATTCCTTTCAATGCTGGGGCTGGTTGATTTATTGGCCCCTATTCTTCACTCCTCGCTGTATCCACACGTTTTGCCTTTGTTGCTTTGGTAATCCTACCACAAAGGCAAAATGGACTTCCTCATCTGTCAGCCATGGGCTGTGACTTGTTGCCTTGTTTTGGCCACTGGGGTAGGACATGATGGTACCTAGGGCTTCCATTGGGTGAATTCCCTTGAGCTTCTGTCATTGATCTGGAAGTAACAGAGTCCTGTAGCCTGTTGGTGCTGTGTGGAGGAGGAAGGACATGTGGAAGGGAGTTGCCCCTGCGATACCCTAACATGCGAGCAAGAGATAGATGCTTCGACTTATAGGCCACTGAGATTCTAAGGTTGTCTGTTACGCAGCCAGAGGTGACTGTTACAGATCCCTCCTAGCACTTCCCGGGATCCAGACCCTCCTGATTCTTTTGCTTCACCCCCCACCACTTGTCCCCCAGTGACTTCCCCAATGACTTCCATAGGCTGGCATCTCCTTGAGTGCGACATGTCAGCTCCTGTTGTTTTTCTGTTGGCCGGAGTGCCTGTGATGATTGGTCTCAGCCTTTGGTTTGCCTACAACTCCAAGAGAAGGTAATGCCCACAAGGATAGGGAGGCTGGCTTTGGGAGCTGGAGGGCTCTGCATGGTGGGTACAGACCAGCTAAGCCTGAGTGCATATAACCACTCTAACCTCAGTTTTCTCATCTGGAAAATCTGGACAATGGTATCTTGCAGGGTTCTTACGAATATTACGCTCGTATAGATCGCTTGTTACACTAGGTCAACCCGCTCAGTAAGATGAGCTAATGTGAAGCATTTTTCCTTTTTATGTGAGGTCCATATAAGAGTACTTTACCGAGGGTGCCGGGTGGCTTTGTCGGTTGAGCGTCCAACTTCAGCTCGGGTTATGATGTCACAGTTTGTGGGTTTGAGCCCTGCATCGGTCTCTGTGCTGATGGCTCAGAGCCTGGAGCCTGCTCCGGGTTCTGTGTCTCCCTCTCTCTCTGCCCCTCCCCTGCTCACGCTCTGCCTCTGTCTCTCTCAAAAATAAACTTAAGGGGCGCCTGGGTGGCGCAGTCGGTTAAGCGTCCGACTTCGGCTCAGGTCACGATCTCGTGGTCCGCGAGTTCGAGCCCCGCGTCGGGTTCTGGGCTGATGGCTCAGAGCCTGGAGCCTGCTTCCGATTCTGTGTCTCCCTCTCTCTCTGACCCTCCCCCATTCATGCTCTGTCTCTCTCTGTCTCAAAAATAAATAAACGTTAAAAAAAAAAATTAAAAAAAAAAAAATAAAATAAACTTAAAAAAAATGTTTTAAAAAATGTTGATTTCACTTACTCCGTCTCTTTCTGCCCCTCCCCCACTCACACTCTGTCTCTCTCAAAAATAAACAAACATAAAAAAAAATTGCTTAAGTTACTTTATCTTAGGAATTACTTATTCCCATCTCCTAGGCTTCTGTCTCCCTGTTGCCCAAAAAGGAAGCTCACTTTACTGAACCGAGATTAGGAAGACCTTACACTCTCCGAGGGGGAAAATATTTCTCGTTCAATGCCAGTTGGTGCATAACAGGGATCACATCTCTCTTCTACTGACTTGAGCTCCCCTCCTGGATTACCACCGCTTGCTGCCTTCATCTGCTGACCCAAACTTTCTGAATCACCCTCCACTATCCATGTCCCGTTTCAACACCCCACCCGCGTCCCTCCGATGGTGCATTCTGTTTACTTCTTATAACCAGGAACATTCAATATTCTTGCATGTTTCTTTCAACAGAACATGATGGACATGATTATTCATATGGAGGAGTAAACAAAGTCAGCTTGTTTCCTTCTGGGGACCAGTAACCCTAGAAGCTATTAATTTAGACTGGCAAATAGGAGTTTGAAAAGCATTTCCCTTTTTAATGATGCATTCCTTGTAATTCTATTGTGTTACATTTGGGATATAACGAGAGAGTCCTCTTGTGGCTAATTGAACACCTGTTGTAGGATGGAAAGATCTTTTTTTGTTGTTGTGCTCTAACCACGAGTGCATTAATTACGTTGCTTTTTTAAAGAGGAAAAAAAATCAGGCTAAACACGTTTCACAAGAATTAAAGAAAAGCAAGTGAAATGTAGGTTGCATGTAGTGCTGTGCTGTTTACACATTTTCGGGAGCACCAGATTAAAATTGGAATGAAGGTCATCATTCACACACACTGCATTTACTTCTGACAATTTTTGTAGTCCTTTGGTGCCTATTTCTTTGTGCAAGTTAAGGAAATAACTTTGTTTTCCGTAACTTTTTGATAGCTTTGAAGCAAGTAATTAACTATTAGGGATTTGTACTTCTAAAGAAGCATAATGTACAAAGAAGGAAAGAGTTCCCATTTGGAAGTCAAGGAAATGTGCGTTTGGGAAACTTACGACGCGTGTGAAATTTAGAAATGTCTTCTCTGTGTCTCTGTTTCCTCAACTGTAAAACAGAAATCATAACAGAGACAGCAAAAAGAAGTGGTGAGATTAAATGCCGTCTCCCAGACATATTGGGTCCTGACAGTGGAATAATATTTCTTTGTTTAAAAACATGATGGAGCTCTTTTCCTCTTCACGGGGGGGGGGGGGGGGGGGGTACAGACCCAGTTGAGGTTGCTGCTGTCGACCTGGATCTGGTGTAGACACCATCTACTAGTTCACTGTGTGGCTCTGACAGTCACCTGCTCTCTGCAGTCTCAGGCTGGTCAACTGTGGACAGGAGCGATTATTACACAAAATTTTAGAGTTATAGAGTAGGAGAGCATGTCAAAGGGCATAATTATCAATTGGCTTCATAGCATTCCTTTTCTCGTGGACAGCTTTATTGAGATAAAAATTATACACCCCAAAGTTCACCTACCTAGAACAAATAATGCTTCTTGGAATATTTACTGAGAACTCATCTCTGTAATCTATTTTAAAGTTGGGTTGTCTTTATTATTGAGTTGTAAGAGCTCTAAGTATTCTGGATATACATTCTTTATCAGATATCATTTGTGAATATTTTATCCCATTTCCTTTCTTCCTTTCTTCCTTCCTTCCTTCCTTCCTTCCTTCCTTCCTTCCTTCCTATCTTTCTTTCCCTTTCTTCTTTCTTTCTTCTTTCTTTCTTTCAACACTGGACAGATACAAGTAACACAGGTTCTATCGCTGTAGGATATTAGGAGTCATTTGCTACTAATACAGTAAAACCCTAAAAGAAGCTTCCATTTTCTTAATTTGCTCTGCCATGCTACCCCTCTTTCTGCACAAGCTGTTAGCTGACATTTATCACAGATAACCAAACTCACTGTCTCTGGTGTAACTGTAGTTTGGAGAAACTACCGGAAGGAAGGGTGTGTGGCTTGGGAGTCAGGCAAACACGGATTGTTTCTGTGTCATTTGCAAATCACCTGTCTTTCCTGGGCCTTGGTTCCTGTTTCTGGAAACCGGGAAAATAACGCCATCCTTACACGGATACTAAGCTTAGAGGAGATGGTATATATAAAAGGGTGTGTATAAAAGCACAAGACAGGGGCGCCTGGGGGGCTCAGTCGGCTAAGCATCCGATTCTTGATGTCAGCTCAGATCATGGTCTCCTGGTTTGTGGGATCAAGCCCTGCATTGGGCTCTGCAAGGACAGTGTGGAGCCTGCTGGGGATTCTCTCTCTCCCTCTCTCTCTGCTCCTCCCCCCTTGCGTGTGCACTCTCTCTCTCTCTCTCTCTCAGAATAAATAAACGTTAAGAAAATTAAAAGCACAAGACAAAGACACAGTGGATATAAACAGACGGCTGCTTTTTTTCCTTTCTTACTTGGTTCAAGGGCTGTGAATATAAACAAAATAGAAGAGTTTCAGTTCCCAGGAAACCCACATTGACAAATATCCACCATATAAGCCTAGGTTTCAGGGGGAGGTCAGGTGTGTCCAGTGGGTGGGTGAAGAAATGAGTGAAATGGTTATACTCTCATATAAATCATTACAGAAATAAATATTCATTACATAAAGGCAATTAAGCCATTTGGCTTCCTTAGAGTTGTACATTCAATGGCATGAAGCTGACATTTTTGTCTCTTCCTACATTGTCATGGCTTTAGTTTCTCGGGGCTCGCCGAAAAGGGAACTTTCAGTGACTGAGGGAAGAGATCCTTCTGTGGACTTGAAATTCTGTCTTTGGCACAGGATGCGGGTTTCTAGGTGATAATGTGAGATGGCCTTGCGTGCTCCCCATGGCCACGCGTCTGCCTCTCCCGTCATCTGCTCTTGTAATCAGTACCTACCTGGCTTGTCTGTCCCTGGCCCTATCCTGTCCACACTCAACACAATGGTCAGAATGGCCTGCTCACAAGACACAGCTACACGCCCTTCCCCAGGACCCCTTTTCCCATCTCTTCCTGGTTAATTCCTACTTCTTTCTCCAGGACCCACCTGCTCCGATCAAATGAAGCCTCTCCTGATGCCTCTTATCCATGTGTCCATTATAGCTTTTCAATCACTTGTGTGTGTAGATTCTTCTCCCTTAAATTATCAGTTCCCCAGAGGCTGAAAATCACTCGTTACTCCCCGTGTCTCTGGTGGGCGCACCCCAACGGAGTGTGTGGCTCCTAACACACATTTGGTTTGGGTGTATTGAATCCAGTAATTAACTCCCACCAAGGACAGCGTGAGTAGCTGTCAGGCCAACCGCTCAGAATGCTGCTGTCCAGGGAGGGACTCTCGCCAGCCCGCTCGGTCCCTTGGTCTATCTTAGACGCCGCAAACAACAGAGTAATTTGGCAGTCCGAGGATAATTTTCCACCAAAGAGTCTTCTAATTCTTCCTTTCTGCTTTCCTGTAAACATTTGCACTTGCTGACACAACTCCTACTTAGCATTTATTTCTCTTTTTAGCGAATTAGGCTCGTTATTGCCTCATTTGCATACAAGGCTCCCTACTTAAGAAGGGTTCACAAATCACAATAATTAATACTTCCTCGCACTCGATATCACCTATCTCCAAAGCAATTTAAATTTATTAACTAAGGCAGCTAATTGGTAAACAAGTATAAGCCACCGCCACCGTGACAGAGAGTGGGGAATGGAGATACGGAGGTTCGAAGTGATTTGTCTAAGCCATTCAGCAAATGAATTGCAGAGAGTTTGCACTAGCCAGTGATTGGCTCCCAGCCCTGCATCTAGACTGCTGGCAATGTCCGTGGGCACGAGCAATGGAGGGCAATTAGCTATGCAAATCAGGTAATTACATACATAAATACTCCTCGCCTCACGCCACGTCTCTTGGCCGGGGACAGCCCGGTTAAAGCCAGGTCTTGAAGGACCGTATTCACAAACTCAGCAGGACTTTGAGCTCAACCTCGGTGGGAGAAGAAACTATTATCCAGTGAATCTTGTCTGCCATTTGGGTTGTGTAAGGAAATGTCTGAATTCTCCAGTTCAGTACGGTCTGCAATGAAACTCTCCTGCCATGTGGATAGGGCATGTGCTGTCTCCTTGAGAAAAAGGTAAGTTAATCACATCATCATTAATTCAAGGAAGACATTCGTCAAGATGTTCCGCGATGGGCGTTTGGGAGAAAAGGTGGTGAAAAAGACACCGTCTCTTCCCTTGTGAGAATTATCCAGGGGAGCATCTGTGTTCTGGATGTTTCTATGTATGTGGAACTCTTATATTCTCCCAGGAACACTCTGTGTGTGTGTGTGTGGGGGGGGGGGTTGATTGGTTTTGTTTATAAATGGAAGCCGGGAAAGGTGAGGAGACTTGCCCAGCATTGAAGAAGGTGGGAGTGAGTGCCTGCAGATTTACACTCAGTCTGTGTGACTTCGGATCTCATGTATCGTAGCGCGTTTACTCGGGGACAGAGCAAAGTGCACAAATCAAAAGTGATAAACTTTTGCAAAGTGAAATCACCTAAGCAACCGACATTGGATTAAACCTCACTCATTAATAATCAGAAGGACCGTTTGGAACACTTGCTGTGAGGTAGTTGCTGCTCTAGAGACTGTATCCTCTTCCTTTCTTTTTTTTTTTTTAATGTTTATTTATTTTTGAGAGAGAGAGAGAGAGAGAGGGTGTGTGTGTGCAAGAGGAGCAGAGAGAGAGGGAGACAGAGGATCCTAAGCAGGCTCCACACTAACAACAGATAACCTGATGCGGGGCTCGAACTCAAGAACCAGGAGATCATGACCCGAGCCGAAATCGGATGCTTAACCGACTGAGGCACCCAGGAGCCCCTAGAGACTGTAGCCTGTGAATCACCATCTTACAATGAGGGCATGAAGGCCAAGAGAACAGCATAGCTCACACTGGGTGGAGCACAGAGGACCGTGGACTCCTCTCTGCTCAGCCAGTGCTCACGTCTTGTGCTACACTTCGCTTTCCTATTCCTCTACTAGTCTGTCATTTTAGAGACTCCCAGCTGTGTTCAGAGTGTAACTCATATTTTGGGTTCATTTTGATCTTCTCGGGGGCTCCAGGAGGCCGGCTCCTTGCTTACGGGTGATGGGCACATCTGGGGTGAGCCATCACGCTGCACGTGGGGGATCTGGACACTGTGTGAGGAGCCTTGATGGCCCGTGGTGCCTGTTTTCGAGACATGAGACGTGGAAGGTACACACACAGGGTATATTGGGAGACACAGAGAGGCAGGGAGATGAGCCAAGAGGGAGAGGCTGAAATTAAAATATAAACAGCACTGCTCAAATGCATTCATTCTGCTCGGTGCATGCCAGGGAAGGCGGGGGCGGGGGGGCGATGCAGTTAGAGTGGACCACCTCCATGCCTTTAGGCAATCTTGAATGAGGGAAGGTCGCATGACACACGGGGACACGGTCTGACTGCGTGCTCTCTCAGCAGCCCTCCCTGGGCTTTGGTGTCCTGACTCCAAAGCTCTAGAAGTTTCCACAAGATGACCGTGACTTCCGGCCTTGAAGATCGTGTAATTTTGTCTCGTGGCGAGTGGGTGAGTGTTGAGATTAGCAGGGCCATCGGTACAGCTGCCGGGGTCGCTCCCGCCTGTGCCCGGATCCCAGCTCTGCAAAAACCGGGGCAGCGATAGTAACGTCCATACAGTGTCGTTGTGAGTTGAAAGAAGGAATATCTGGGGAACTTCCAGAACGATGGCTGGCACCTCACGAGGCTCTGTGAGAGTGTGCGCTGTTAACGGACTGGTGGATGGCGTCTGCCAGGAGGGCAGGGCTGTGAGCGTATGGTTCACAGCTGCGTTCCAGGGCGTGACCTGTGGTTGGTTCCTGGCACGTGCTGGTGGAGGCTGAAGGGTTCGTTGAAGAAAAGATACAGGGGTGCCTGGGTGGCTCAGTCGGTTGAGTGTCTGACTTTGGCTCAGGTCACGATCTCACAGGTTCGAGCCCCGCGTCGGGCTCTGTGCTGACAGTTGTGGAGCCTGCTGCAGATTCTCTGTCTCCTTCTCTCTCTCTGTCCCTACCTCCTGACCCCCTCAAAAATAAATTGTCCCGGGGCGCCTGGGTGGCGCAGTCGGTTAAGCGTCCGACTTCAGCCAGGTCACGATCTCGCGGTCCGTGAGTTCGAGCCCCGCGTCAGGCTCTGGGCTGATGGCTCGGAGCCTGGAGCCTGTTTCCGATTCTGTGTCTCCCTCTCTCTCTGCCCCTCCCCCGTTCATGCTCTGTCTCTCTCTGTCCCAAAAATAAAAATAAACGTTGAAAAAAAAATAAATTGTCCCTACCTCCTGCCCCCCTCAAAAAAAAAGGAAAGATACAGGAGCAAGGCTTAATCTCAGGGCTCTGTTAATGTTGCTGCCATGACCCCCTCATCTCCTCTATTTATTCCTTTGAGCATAGATGTAAAGAAAGACCCAGATCTTTTCCGCGACTTCTCTTAAGCTTGAAGTCACCGTATGTATCCGCTCTCCTGCGACACGTGGGCCTGACTTCTCGGTAAGCATAATCCCGAACTAATTAGAATCGGGTCTCCTATTTTAGGCTTACGTGGATGTGCTCCCTGCTTCTCCCTGGCATTTATGAATGAGCACGTCTTCCCACATCCACACTGTAGACTGGGAAGGAGGAAGGTGGCTGGGGTGAGCCATGATGAGGGACTTATCAGGAAGGGGCCGCACCGAGCAGGCGGGAGGGAAGAGGGTTCCGAGGACCAGAGCGTCTCTTTGCAATATTTGCTTCTGGTGTGGGTGTTACATCTGTGGTCCTAAATAGGGATGCTGGGGGGTGGGGTGGGGTGTTGGCTTAAAAGTGGAAATCAGGAGGTGCTTTTCAGCATTCCTGCCAGCATGCTGTTCCTGTCTCAATGAGGTCTGGAGTGAATCTGATGCGTGTTCTGGGAATAATGTTAAAAACATAAAGTCCAGAAAGCAATCACATTTAAATAAAATCACGGCTACCCAGAAATAAATACGAGGAAGCAAATGTTACTCTCAGTGAGAACATCAGACCGCTTCATCTCTCGCAGTGGAGAACAGACCATCTTCTTTGATGTATCTTTGGCAGATTAATTTTTTTTTATTAAGAAGATAAATAGTACACAATCAACACTCCAATCTGGATAATGTTGAAAGCAGCCGATTAATCTGAAATGAGAGAATTGCACCCAAATGAACTTACCCTGCAAGGAGGGCCTCATGTATCATGAAGAAAGAATCAGATTAAAATGGGCAAGCTTTGTAATAAAACTAAAGCAGCAGGCATCTGGGAATTCAGCCAAGGAGATGCTTGTGGCTCCAGTTTTTCATGAGGAAAAAAATAGAATTTTAGGGTGTCCTGGGATAGGTGTTTTTGTTAGGTGGTACTCTATTGGTGGATGACAATGAGATTTCATAAAGATACGGACGTTTGTACTATTTGTATTTACTTGCAAAGTTTTGAAATTTATTAAGATATATATATATATATATATTTAGAGAGAGAGACAGAGAGCGAGCGAGCATGTTTGCTAGTTTTTCTGAGGGATGGTGTGCATGCTGGGGGCTTAATAGAACATTCTGAAAGTGTGAGAGATGACAAATAACTCCGTATGAGCTAGTTTTGAGTAGGACCACCTTGGATGACGGGTACCATCTTGGATGTATTAGATATTCGGTATAGGCGTTTTAAAAAACTAAACATAACAGATATTATTCATGAAGCAGTCAGTGTATGCTCTGATTTAAAAACTTACCTGGGGGCACCTGGGTGGCAAGCAGTTGGTTAAGCATCTGACTTCAACTCAGGTCATGATCTCACCACTCATGGGTTCTAGTCCCGCGTCGGGCTCTGTGCTGACAGTTCGGAGCCTGGAGCCAGCTTCAGATTCTGTGTCTCCCTCTCTCTTGCCCCTCCCCTGCTCATGCTCTGTCTCTTTCTCTCAAAAATAAATAAGCATTAAAATAAAAACTTACCTGTATTCTCCTTTTCCACTATTAAAAATGTATCCCTTGTCCCAATGATGGACATGCCTAATTTTTTCATGCTTTCCTTTGTCTTCACCTCCCCACATACATTGTTTTTGTTTATTTCGTATAAATATCATCACACTGTAAACAGACTTTACATTAAAACATATCAATTTAGGGCACCTGGGTGGCTCAGTTGGTTAAGCATCTGACTCTTGATTTCAGCTCAGGTCATTATCAAATGGTTTGTAGGATTGAGCCCTGCATAGGCTCTATGATGGGCAAGGAGCTTGCTTGGGATTCTCTCTCTCTCTCTCTCTCTCTCTCTGCCTCCCCCCCGCCCCCACACATGTGTTCTCACTCTCTCTCAAAATAAATACACTTGAAAGAATATCAATTTAATATAAATAATGAGTAAGTTCCATGACACTGTGCATTTTGGACACCTTTGTAGTCATTGCAGTAAACTGAGTGAGTCATAAACCAAAGTTTAATGAATGATTCTTCTGCTATTGGACTTTCTTCCTAATTTCCTCTCTCATAGAGCAGTGTCTCCTCACCTGTATGCATGTCTGTTTCTGTAGATGAGTTTTATGTTGGAGCGGCCAGAAAACTTTCTCAGTCAGGTGTGTTTTATAAAACATTTTTGCGGTTTTAGCAAAGCCTCTACCAATTACTGGGCAGCCAAGAAGGTGGCCTTCTTCTGGAAACACATCCAGCACACTGTTGTCTGGCATCAGGTCCCTAGGAATGGACCACCGGGATTGGGTTGGATTGGAATGGTACGGCATGAGAGCCAAGGAAACGGCGACAGGGAATTAGGTAGAAGGCAATGGTGACGGTGAGGAGAATGAGTTTTATTCTCTTTCTCCAGAGCCACGCCAGCCCTGTCTTGGCGTGTGGCAGGCTTGTGTGCTGGGTGGGTGTTTAGTCTGGGCCAATCAGGGCCATCCAGTGCCCCAGCCTTAGTGGTTGGTTGGGGAGTGGACTCATGGTTTGAGATGGTCCTAACAGAGTGAAGCGGAAGACATTGTTAGGAGGGCTATGAGGAGACACTCGTGGTTTCCCTAGATGGA
Organism: Puma concolor; assembly: GCF_028749965.1. Taxonomy (NCBI): domain Eukaryota; kingdom Metazoa; phylum Chordata; class Mammalia; order Carnivora; family Felidae; genus Puma; species Puma concolor. Next base: position 106,131,446 of record NC_141668.1, read on the forward strand.
ACATAAGAAGCCCCAGCATACTGACAGCCATCTTTCTGGAAGCTAGGGCAGCACCTGCAAGGGTCTGGGGCCCATGGAATCCCAGAGAAGCCGCCAAGGGTGTCAAGAAGACTATACATGAAGCCTACAGACCCTCAAACTTCTCAGTTATCGGCTGGATAAAACTCTCCTATGATGTAGGATAGTTGAGGTACTTTTTCTTTCTTCCATCTGAACAGATCGTAATGACTTAGGATCCTGGGTTATGCTGGGATGAGAAGGGGAGGGAGCCATCAGTATGGAAAAAGATCAGGAGCAGGAGTTATAGGAGAGCAGGCAGGAGCTACGCAGGACAGAGAAACAGAAGACTAAGAGCATTCTGTGGGTCTGGTCTTGTGATCGATCTCTTTTTTTTTTTTTTTAATTTTTTTTTTCAACGTTTTTATTTATTTTTGGGACAGAGAGAGACAGAGCATGAACGGGGGAGGGGCAGAGAGAGAGGGAGACACAGAATCGGAAACAGGCTCCAGGCTCTGAGCCATCAGCCCAGAGCCCGACGCGGGGCTCGAACTCACGGACCGCGAGATCGTGACCTGGCTGAAGTCGGACGCTTAACCGACTGCACCACCCAGGCGCCCCTGATCAATCTCTTTTAAGAGACGAAAGCTCAGATGAGTTAATTTGTGAATCAGTCCAGTTTGGAGCATTAGGTAGGGAAGTCAGAATTGAGCTGAGATCTGGCTGATCCAGCGCTCCCCCCTGCCCCCATTTTATTTTTGTCTTATCACCCTTCACAAAAAACCCAAATAGGGCCAGCTCTGAGGTATGATATAGAAGATTCCTCTGTGATGGGTGGGTTCACACCCTGAATATTCTGTAAGGACTTTCTCTTTCACTGCCAACATTGGTAAGTTTGTAGCCAGAAACAAATGAAAGTTGGACTTCATCTGTTCAGGGACCTGATTCGGATAGGCATTGGGGATTTGGTACACACGTATAAACATGGCTGAGTCACATTCATTTGCACGGATCTTGTCTTGCCTTTTGAGTTCCAAACTATAAACAGCCTCATAAGGAAGAACACGATGGACAAGTGTTTGGTCTAATGCAATGCAAGCTTGCTAAATACTTTATGGGGGAAAAAAACAGAATTTTATATTCTTTCATGGGACCCAGTGGAAACTCTGGGGTGGGCTCCATGGCCTTGACATCAGTGGGATGTCAGTGGGATTTTTTGGGAGAAAAAAAATCTTCATTGCACATGTCACTTGTATCACTATTGTTGACATACAATTATCGACTTGGATTGATTCATTAAAGAGAGTTGAGATTGGGGCCCCCGGGTGGATCAGTTGGCTTAGCATCTGACTTCAGCTCACGTCATGATCTCGCGGTTCGTGGGCTCGAGCCCCACGTCAGGCTCTGTGTTGACAGTGTGGAGCCTACTTCAGATCCTCTGTCCCTCTCTCTCTCGGACCCTTCATGACTTGTGCTTTCCTTGTCTCTTCAAATAAATAAATAAACTTAAAAAATGTTTAAAGAGAGTTGAGAAATTTTCCCTGTTGTCAGTTTCAACCCCTACTCGATGGATGAGTCACCCATGAGGCAAGGGGTCAGGAGAAGTAGACTCCCTGAGTAACGTGGGGGGTTAGCTAAACAAACTTGAAATATTTGTATGTCTGATTAAGAGGGCAGAAAAGGAACCAACAACAATTTAGCATTTATGATGTGCCAGTCACAGTGCAAAAGGATTTATAGGCATTACCTCACTGTGTCCTCACAATAATCTCATAAAGAAAACGATGTAATCACCATTTTCCAGATGAGGAAAATGAGCTTCTGAGAAGACAAACAATACAGCTAAGGAACGACCACATTGGATTTAAACTCCCATATCTGGATCTAAAGCCACTGCCCATGCCTCTTACGTCAGGAAAACCTTGGACATAAATCTAGTTCTTGAGATTTCAAAATATGGAGTCTTTAGTTAACAAATAGAAATTAAAGAGTACACAATAGAAGAAAATGATGTACCAACAATATATTTCGGCAAAGTGGAGCTCATATTATTAAAATTTTTGTGGTATTCAACTCATAACACTTAGAAAATCAATTCCTAATTTTAGCATTGATAAAAAAAAGGCCGTATTATTGTGTCCAAAACATAATTACAAATCAACCACAAAACATTCAGAGTGAAGGTGGGAAGGAGCAAGGGAATACAAATATTTGAGTGTTCTAATTTTTCCTTTGTGAGGTAGGAATAATGCACCTACTTTTTAGGTGATTTAACAAAGGCCTCGTACATTCCCGATCCATAGTTTTCAGAATATCGAGCAATTTTTTAAAATGTTTATTTACTTTAGAGAAATAGAGAGAGAGAGAAAATGAGTGGGAGAGGGACAGAGAGAGGGGAACAGAGGGTTCAAAACAGGCTCTGTGCTGTTAGTGGGGCTTGAACTCACGAACTGTGAGATCATGACCTGAGCCGAAGTCAGATGCTTAACCAACTGAGCCACCCAGGCGCCCCCCGCATATTGAGCATCTTAATATCTGGGTGGTGATGTGGCTCTATTGCAAGATGTTAAATAAAAACAAGCCGTGGGGGCTAGGTCCTACAAAATAAACTTAAAATAAACTGAAGCGAATCTCAAAAGCCACCTATAAAACCCTCATTTTATTTTAGTAATCCATCTTAATTATGGTTTTTCAATAAGCAGGATATGTTTGGACTAAAGTTTAAAAAATTCAGCTAAGAAAAACTCTAAAAGTCACCAGCAGGGTGCCAGGCTGGTTCAGTCGGTTGAGTGTCCGACTCGGCTCAGGTCATGATCAATCGTTTCGTGAGTTCTAGACCTGCGTCGGGCTTGGAGCCTGGAGCCTGCTTCAGATCCTGTGTCTCCCTCTCTCTCTGCCCTCCCCTGCTCACGCTCTGTCTCTTAAAAAAATAAACACTAAAAAAATGTTTTAAAAAAGTCACCAGCAATCGGAACCTTTACAAATAAAAAATAAAAGGGATTCTAGTAATAATCTGAACCTCAACCTATTTCCTCTTGGATCCCACACCTGATCGGCAGCTAGCCAAAGAGTTGGGGGCAGACCCAAGCTGCTGTCCGTGTTGACCACGGACTGCGGGGGGCTGAGGCGGCTTCCCTGTGATTCTAGGGCAGTGACCGTCGGGGGCCTGCCAGTGGGGTGTTTGATCCCTCCCCTCTTTGCTGTTGTGGGGCCAAGCTCCGCTCCAGGCAGACAGGAAGAGCCTTCCTTCTCCTCTCTGTGTTGGGCACAGGGCCCGCCTGGGCCCGAGAAGCGTGCATGGCTGGACCTGGGGCGGAATCATCTGTGCAGCCTCTGCCCCCTGAGCCGTGGGCCGAGGCATCATCCTGACGCTTCATGCCCCCAGGAGCCCACGGTCCTGTGGGTTTATATCCACCAACCTCCCTGTCTCATCCATTCTGCACCAATGGAGTCTGGGGCCAGGTGGGAATGCAAATATCTGAAGGACTAGCCAGCTGGGCAGCTGCAGACGGCGAGCTTTGGAGGTATAAACGGGTTTTCTTCGGGATCTCCTGAAGTGCCAGCCATAAGCCCTGCCACGCACCTTCCTTTCAGGACCTGCCCTGGCCGCTTCCTCGCTCATTGCAGAGACAGGGAAGAGACTAGAAGCAGAGCCAGGCGCGGGCCTGGTGCCCGGCAGAGCTGTCCCAGGAGAACCGACAAAGGACGATGGACAGAGGGCAGGGAGATGTGAATTTACACAGCGTTGCTAGAGAGAAATGCAATCCAGCGCAGCCTGGATGGAGGAGGGGAACCCTCCCAGAAACAGGCTTGTCCTCGTGGAAAGTGCCAGGCCTTGCCTGGGTGGCACCTGGCTGCCTGTGGCAATGGCCTGAGCAGAGTTTGAAACAGCTGACATCTGGGCCTAGCCAACAGACACACTGATTGAATTTGTCTGGATGTCGATGGCACTGTAGCATCTTTGAGATTCTCCCCAGGTGATGCTAATGCCTAGCCAAGGTGGAGAGAGCCAACAGGACCCTCAACATGATGCCACGGTTCCTGGATATTCTTCACGTCTACTTGATTAGAGATCACGTCTGGGCGCCATAAAGGCATGAGGCATCGAATAGATGAACCAAAAGGAAATGTCCCAGGTGGCAGCCAGAGCTGATGTTCAAGGTCTCACACTGAGCAGGTCAGGGGGCCCGTCCTTCCGCCGCGTGGGAGAAGGGCCTTTCTTAGGGCCGACAGCAGCCAGACACACACGGGGTCGCGGTGAGAATAGAACACGCCAGTCCATCTGCTGAGGGCTAACCGCTGGCCATGGTGCTTAGGAAAGAACATCAGAGACTCACGTTATAAACTGTGAGGAAAAGAAGAGCAATCGGGTCTGGTGGTTAGAAGTAGTTGTAGACGGGGCGCCTGGGGGGCTCAGTCGGTTAAGCATGTGACTCTCGATTTCAGCTCAGGTCATGATGGCAAGGTCATGGGATCGAGCCCCCCCCCACCCCATCTGCTCTGCACTGAGCACGGAGCCTGCTTGGGATTCTCTCTCCCCCTCTCTCTGCCCCTCTACCCCTTCGCGAGCTCTCTGTCTCTGAGATAATGGTTAAAAACAATAATAATTTCTGACAGACAGAAATTAGCATTTTCCTTCAGAATCCGTCTGGGAGGAAAGAGCCTGTGATCCTCTTCCCCTCTTTCAGGGCGGTGTCCCGAGCAACTCTGGCGTTTCTTGGCAGGTAGTCGGGAGCAAACAGCTGGGTCCCTGCCTTCTTTCGCTAGAGCAGCCCGGCTTTGTACTTTGTACTGTTCTATAGACTGGGGTTTTGAATCAGATTTTTTTTTTTTTTTAGGGAAAAAAATGCTGAAGTGCTGGGGGGAAAAAAAAAGGCAGCTGAGAAGCCATGGCCTTAATGTTAAATACATACCGTGATCATTCCAAAGAGTGGGCCCAATGGCCCTAGACCAGTCCTTTATTTGTCACCCCTTATTAAATCACACGGTCCCTGTGCTCTCGCTAGATAGACAAGCGGGGCTGGGGTCACCCCATCCTGTTTGCTGGGCTCCAAGGGCAAAGCAAGTTACAAAGACGGACTTTTGACACAGTTACTTCTGGCCAAGTATGTGGCCTGCTGTGCATAACAACAAGGGTTTCAACTCTCTGGGTCCACTTCCACTTGGGGTTTTTGACTGGGGGTGGGTGGCGCTCCTAATCTTCATTTTGCTAGAGAGTCAACTTATTTTTACGACGCATATGAAATCCATTTTCAAATACTGTTTTGTAAACTAACGATTTGGGCCCCCAAAATAATACAGGGAAAAAAAAAAAGGCATGAACGCAAGCCTCTTAGTTAATATTTACGGATAACACAATGGGAATGTGCGCATCAAGCTCCCAGCCCCCAAAAAAGGACATGCAAATGAAATGAATTTGTTTATGTAAACAATAAGAGACAGATGAAGGCGACTGGGCTTTCTTCTTGCACTACATCAGCTTTTCTAAATTGGTAGGTAGTTCACACTCCAGCAAGGAAACAGGGGCTGCAAACTTCTGAGCGAATGCGGAGGGGTTAGCAGCTCCCAGCCTTTGAATCAGGACGAGGGGAAATGGGGACAGGGGCACATCTGAGAAAGGGTGCACACACGAGTGCTGGGCTCAGGCGTGCACGGTCACATGCACGGTCACACACCCGCGTACCCTAGCTGGGCAGCAGGAGATATTCAGCATGAAAGCAGGGGGTTGAGCCCTGGGTGAACAGGCATGGCTGTATCCAGTTCTTTCCTTCCTTGGCTGGAACTTAGTATCTCATTTAAGCCTCTCTGAAGCCTTACAGTGGCTTTTAGAGACCAGAAGTGAAGCTCATCATCTGTGCTGGCTCTTGTTGGTTTGTTTTTTAAAATAAAAAACAAAAACAAACAAACAAACAAAAAAGAAAAAACCTCCAAAAAAACAAAACAAAACAAAAAAACAAACAAAAAAAACCAAAAAAATGTTCCCTGAACAATAATGGCTCTACACCCCAGAGGGGGCCCCACTTGACTGAAAAAAGAATCATGTTGGTCCCATGCCTGGGAATCTGGATGAATCAATCCATCTGGAGGGGTCTTGAGGATCTGATTAAAGTTTTGGGTGTGTAAGCAGGTTTAGAGGCACAGCTATATGGTTTTCATAGCTGGGTTGAAAGTGTTGGAGGTTGTGATATTTGATTCTAATTTTATGCTGCAAAATATGCTCCGCTGAGGATTCTTCGAAGCCTAATGAACCAGCACAAATAAGTTATTTCACATAGGTTAACGCCGCAAAGGATAAGAATTATCTTTCTTGTTTTTCTAACCTTTAATTTGAATCTCTGTTGTGATTGTATTAATTCAAGTATTTTTTGTAACTCTTATCGCCTCTTTTTCAACAGTTGTCTTCATGTTACCTTATTTTTTAAAAAAAATGTATATTTAGGGGCGCCTGGGTGGCTCAGTCGGTTGGGCGTCCGACTTCAGCTCAGGTCATGATCTCGCGGTCTGTGAGTTCGAGCCCCGCGTCGGGCTCTGGGTTGATGGCTCAGAGCCTGGAGCCTGCTTCCGATTCTGTGTCTCCCTCTCTCTCTGCCCCTCCCCCGTTCATGCTCTGTCTCTGTCTCAAAAATAAATAAACGTTAAAAAAAATTAAAAAAATGTATATTTAGTTATGTATATGTATATATGAGTTATGCTTTATAAAGAACAGCTTTGATGATTCGAGTTTTAGCAAAAAAAGAAAAGAGGAAAAAAAAAAAAAGAAACCTGAAAAGGTAATTAGCAAACTCACAGATATCTGCATCAAAAAGTAGACTTGGCCTTAAGAGGTCTGACAAGGCAGAAGGCTGCTTTCTCTGGGTGTCCTCCAGAAGCCTGAACTCCCTCCCTGGGCTTCAAGATTCCTCCTTCCCTCCTTCCTTCCCTGCCTCCCGCTCACTTTGTTTTGCTCCCGATGTTTTCTTGTTTTCATGCACTGGGCTGCCCCAGACTCAGACTTAAGCAGCCTCTTAGTTGAAACGATTAATGGGTTCATTGTAGAGTTTGTGTCCCAATTTTCAACGACTGAAGGAAGAAAGGGACTTCTGCAGCCTGCGCTCACAGTGTGTTCCTGTGGCAGGTCAAGGACAGCCTGGCCGGCAGGTCTGGAGGGATGGTGTCCATATGCAGCCACGGGAGCCAGTCTCTAAGGGATGAGGATGCGAACCGAACTGTGGATGACAGACTGTGCCCAGAGGACACACGAGTCAGATAAATGTTTTCCAAGGGCCTAGTGTTGAGTTAACAACATTCACTTGTAATGTAAGAGTTGCAGAAGAAAGGTAAGGAGAGAAGCCTTGAAGTGTGAAATTTTAGTAGAAAATTTCCCCCACTCACTCTCTGTCTTTCTCTCTCTAAAAAAAAAAACAAAACAAAAAACAAAAAACCAAACATTTAAATAAATAAATAAATAAATAAATAAATAAATAAAGGACAGGATGGATACCATGGGAGATCTACTGGGAGACATAGAGGAAAAAGTGAGAAAAGTAAACAAAAGAAATTGGAAATAAAAACATGTTGAGGGGCACCTGGGAAGCTCAGTTGTTAAGCACGTGACTCTTGATCTCAGCTCAGGTCTTGATCTCAGGGTCATGAGTTCAAGCCCCATGTTGGGTTCCATGCTGGGCATGAAGCCTTCTTTTTGCCTGTCGAGCATGAGTGGGGAAGGGGCAGAGAGAGAGGGAGACACAGGATCCGAAGCAGGCTCCAGGCTCCGAGCTGTCAGCACAGAGCCCGATGCGGGGCTCAACCCACGAACGGCGAGATCACGACCTGAGCCGAAGTCGGATGCTTAACTGACGGAACCCCCAGGCACCCCTGGGCAAGAAGCCTTCTCAAAAAAAAAATATATACAGGAAGAATAGAGAGAAAATGAAAAACATAGTACAGAAGGAAAGGTGATCCAACACGTATACAATGGATTTGCCAAAGAACAAAACCAAACCAATAAAACGGAAAAATATTTAAAGGCAATTGAAGAAATATTGAGATTGCAGCTTATGCCCAGAAAATTATACCAGATGCCAAGCAAAACTTTACCTAAAATGTTAAAGATTCAGGTATAGAATAGTGATGTTAGTGGAACTCATGTATAGATAAATACTTGGAGGGCGCCTGGGTGGTTCCGTTGGTTAAGAGTCCAACTTTGGCTCAGGTCATGATCTCGCAGCGTGTGAGTTCGAGCCCCACATTGGGGTCTGTGCTGACAGCTCCGAGCCTGGAGCCTGCTTCAGATTCTGTGTCTCCCTCTCCCTCTGCCCCTCTACTGCTCACTCTCTGACTCTCTCTGTCTTTCAATAATAAATAAACGTTAAAAAAAATAATAAAATAAATAAATACTTGGGTATTCACACAAAAAACCGCAAGTCATTTATAATGGAAAACAAAATCAGTCCCAGACTCTCCACAGCAACATGCAACGCATTCAGTGCAAGATGGTAAAGTTACACCAAAATATGTGCAAGGAAAGAAACAACGAGGCACGTATTTTAAATTCAGCAGTTGTTCCTCTAGAGTAAAGGCTACAAAACAGGACTTTTCAACATTCAAGGACTCAGGGACTACTTTTTCTTGAGAAACTTTCAGGAAGACACTGTTGAGCCACCTAAAACATTCTTGGAAAAACTATGGTAAAAAACTGGCAGTGGGTACTGAACACAGTTACTAGCTGATGAGGACGAAAGCTGTCGATAGTGACCACAGAGAATGGAGACATCGTATAACACTACAGGGAAGTTGAAACAGGATGGGAGGTACAAGGTGGGCAGGATGCTCTCTGATCACCTCACCTTACAAAGCGAGAGTGGAAGGAAAACTATGAGTTTACAAATCCTCCAATAAAAGGTTAGTGTAGGGGACAGTACATAGGGGAACGCTAAGAAAGAGAATATGGTTAAATTGGATGGGACAGAAGACCATGACGGGAGAAGGCAAAAGGGGGTAAGCCAGCTTTATCATGGCTCATGGTTAGAAGTAATGCAAACAGGGGCACCTGGGTGGCTCAGGCGGTTAAGCATCCAACTCTTGATTTCAGCTCAGGTCATGATCTCATGGTTTGTGAGTTTGAGCCCTGTGTCGGGCTGTGTGCTGGCAGCACGGAGCCTGCTTAGGATTCTCTCTCTCCCTCTCTCTCTGCACTTTCTATGCTCGCACTGTCTCCTTTCTCAGAATAGATAAACAAAACATTAAAAAAAAAAGATAGTTACAAAAAGAATAGAAACACCAAATAATCAGAAATAAGGAGAGCATATCACTTATAGTTACACAGGTAAACACTAGGCAAAAATTATAGGACCTCACCACACACACACACACACACACACACACACACACACACACCTGAGGCACATAATAAAAGACTTAAGGTAAAAACCCCAGAGAATAACATTAAAAGACATGAGAACTTTAGAACCTGAATATGTGCCATGTGTAAAAATGTAAACAGGCTTAGCTCACAAGAGGAAAAGGAATAAAACTTTTTCATGTTGGCTCACAAAACAATACTCAACTCTGTGCTGAATGTAAGAGTCATAGACCCAAAAGGATTCCAAAGCTTAGCAATGACATGCTATTCAAAGACAAGGAAAATGAAGCAAAGGTAGAGAAAGGACAATTCATGATGTTACATCTGATGAAATGGGCTCCAATGAGAAATTTTTACACGAGACAAAGAAGGACACTTAATCATGTTAAAGGACACAATTGCCAATGAATATATCATCTAAGTGTCTGTAAGGCGAAAGGTAGATTACAGCCTTTTAAAAAGCAGATTTCTGAGAGATTAGATGAGAAACAGAAATTCACTAGGATTAGGAGAAATTAATTCACTTTTGTCAGTAGAAAAGGATTGGAATCACCCCAAATAAGTGAAACTGTGGGATTCCAAAACACTATAATTAACAAGGCTTATCTGATTGGTATTTATTAAAATATGTGCACTGAAAACAATATATCTCCTTTTCATAAGTGCCTCTGTAACATTCACAAAATTCGACCATACACTAAATGCAGAATATGGCTAAGAATTCATTGTAAAAATCAGAAGCCAACCAAATTTTTTCCTCCTGGAACTTGAAGTAAACTCACTTATCTCCTTGGTCAAAGAGGAAACAAGCACAAGTAGAAATTATATGCCGGGGAGGAAAAACTAATAATGAGAACAAAACTCAAACCGTGGGTCTAGAGCTGAAGACTACTGACAGAAAATCTTAGCCTTAAATACTTCCACCAACAAAACACAGGACAAAAAAACAAAGACGAAATGTCTGACCCAAGAAGATTTGGGACAGAATGAAAAAAAGGAAAGAAAAGGAAGGAATTACTAGAAATAAAAGCAGAAAACAATGAGGTATAGGATGGAAAATGCTGAATTAAATACATCTAGAGTCGATTTGTGATAAGGACAAGAAGATGAACAATTTACCGATGTGGTCAGGAAAATGCTCAGAATTAGAAATGAAGACCACATCACCACAAAGAGTAAGTCTATGGAATGATGCGTTTACTTTGCTCAATCCCATTTATTTGTAGCCCTGGGGGGCGGAAATGAACATAATCGCGTGAACATCTCTACATGTTCTGAAAAGCCATTGGGAAACAATTTTGAGAAGTCTGGAAGCAATCAACTTAGTAAATTAAAATAGGTAGATCCCTGGGTGGCAGGATTAGAATGTATCTGCTTCAGCCCAGATCCTGGATTCTGGCATCATTTCTGTAAGAGCCACGAACCATGTAGTGATGATAACTGTCAGCTTCTATTATTTTATGCTGTATTGGAGACACTAGCAAAAATATTTAGCAAATAGAAAAACAGATGTACAAAAATTAAACAGAAATTAAGATAGGTGCTATGTGAAACTTATTTGAATGAAACCCAGGAGAACCAACTGGAGAAGAAAAACAGATAATCCAAGAATTCAGGCTTATTATAAATAAATCAGTAGCTTTCGTAAGTAGACCCCACACCCAATTAATGCATATTAATAGAAAAACCATGCTATTTACCACAATAATGGATAGATTATTGTAATCTATGTAATCTATCCATGTAAGTAAGTACTTAGGAATTGACTCTACACAAAATGTGCAAGACCAATGAGAAGAGAACAATAAAAAATTTAAAAAGATAAAAAATAAAATAACAATCGAAATGCTTGGAAAAGGATACTTGAAAAATAGAAATATCTACTATTTTGTGGATGGGAAGTTCAGCTTGATAAAGGTATCTATTCAAACATAAATAAACATTAAAAATTAAAAAAATAAATGTATCAGTTATATCTAAGTCAAGTTATAAATGTAACGAATTATAAATAACATCAATTACAAATTCTATGTCATATGGTTATGAATTGTAAATAAAATGTCAGTAAGTTCTTTTTTGATGTGAATTATATAAGATGTTTAAAATTGTATTGAAAAAGAAATTTAAACAAACTAGACAGGGATGGAAAATCGATGCAGGTAGATGAGTCGTAACAGATTATTAAATACTTCTGTAGAAACATAGCAATTAAACTAGCGTAGCACTGGTCTACTAATATGTGGACTAAAGAAAAGATCAAAATGCATTATACATATATATATTTAACATAAATTAAAGTTGGTGTTCGAATCAGTGGGGACAAATAAGGACTATTCAATAAATATTATTGATAAAATGAGGCTAGCCATCTGGAAAGAAATTAATTTGGATTGCCATCTCACACTGAACAGCTGGAAAGATTCTATGTGGGTCAAAGACTTAAATATAATTAATTGAAATTAGAATTTATTTATAAACTTTCAGTGGAGAAGTTCTTTTAAGCATAATTTAAAATCCCCAAACCACGAAAAGACAGTCTCGAAAACTCCAGTACATTAAAGGCAGGAATCACAACCATGAGACATGTACTTGGCAAAAACAAATAAACTAGGCATAGTCAAAATGCAAAGGATTGGGGAGAAATGTTCCTATTCGTATCACAAATAGCTGATTTACTTGGTATATAAAGAGATACATCAGATAACGTGGTTAAGCTCCCTCAAACTCTTGTCGGATTGGCAAAAACAAAAAACAAATGGAAAATTTGTTAATATTCTCTATTACTAGCCTGTAGACAACTGAGAATCACACATATTGCTAGTAGAGCTATGATCTGAAAAATTTCTATAGGAGAATATTCTACCAATATCGATCCAAATTACCAATGCTTATACCTTTTGGCCCACTGATGCTACATATAGGAATTTATTCTCTGAATATATTTACACATTTAAAAACCAGTGTATGATTGTATTATTCATTGCAACATTCCTTTTAAAATTTTTTTAATGTTTATATTTATTTTTGAGACAGAGAGAGACAGAGAATAAGTGGGGGAGGGGCAGATCGAGAGGGAGACACAGAAACCCAAGCAGTCTCCAGGCTCTGAGCTGTCAGCACAGAGCCTGAATCGGGGCTCGAACTTGTCAACCGTGGGATCATGACCTGAGCAGAAGTCCGACGCTTAAGCGACTGAGCCACCCAGGCGCCCCTGCAACATTGCTTTTAATAGCAAAACAAAAAATCCTGCATTTTCATCACAACAGAATGGAAAAATTAATTCGGATCCTTTTTTCCCCTATAAACTGAAACATTAAAAAAAAAAAAGGAAAGAAAAAAAAAAAAGGAACTCTCGGTGTAGTAAGTGGAAATTTCTCCAGCGTGTGCAGTTAATAAACCAAGATGCAGCAAGCTGGGAATCACATGCTATCCTTTGTGTCAAAAAAGCTGGAAACTGAGGCGACATCGTCATTTTTGTTTGTACGTTCATGATGTATGTCCACAAGGATATACAAGAAAGAGTAATGGTGGTTGGCGGTTGGTCACCTCGTTGAAGGTGAAATGGATGATAATTTTATCAATACCAAGCAGAAGCACTGGCGGCATTTCTGACTCCTCTCTTGGACTATTTGGTTTTGAACCACTTGAATATATTCTTTCCAAAAATCGAGTGACTACTGTGAATATAAAAGTTACTATATGTCTTTGTATCTGGTTGCAGGGGAACCGTTCTGGATGGATCCCAGTGCGATTCGGTGATGAGTTTTTCCTTGTATGTTAATTTCTTAATAACTAATTATGCTTGAGAGCTCAATATCAGTGATTTTAAAACAGTTGGCCTTGAACGACGTGGGGGGTTGGAGGTGCTGACTACTCCCTCCGCCCATGCAGCTGAAAATCCACATATAAGTTTTGAATCTCCAAAAACTTAAGTACTTATAGCCTAATGTTGACTGTAAGCCTTACTGATAACATACACGGTCTAGTAACACATATTTTGTATATGTATCACGTACTGTATTCTCATAATAAAAGAAGCTCAAGCAAAGAAGAGGTTACCAAGAAAATCATAAGAGAAAATACATTTACAGTGCTGTGCTGGATTTATTGAAAAAAATAATCCTTGTATAAGTGGATCCGTGCAGTTTTGTTTAAGAGTCGACCGTAGTTTAAATAGCAACGAAAATTGCTCTTTAGGAAATATGGCAAGAACTGTGTTATAAGTGCACATCGTTTATAGCACTGATATTATATAGGATAGATTATGGAATCAGTGTGGTTATAGGTTGTTTTATTAAATTTGAGATAGGAAAATTTATTGTTTGATTATATTTCTGGTTGACGTTAATTAGCGTGACCCCTGACCTACAAATAGAGATTCTTTTTACATTACATTACATTACATTACATTACATTACATTACATTACATTACATTACGGGGCGCCTGGGTGGCTCAGTTGGTTAAGCTTCTGATTTCAGCTCAGGTCATGATCTCCCGGTTCATGAGTTCGAGCCCCACCTTGGGCTCTGTGCTGACAGCTCAGAGCCTGGAGCCTGTTTTCCGGTTCTGTGTCTCCCTCTCTCTCTGCCCCTCCCCTGCTCACACTGTGTCTTTCTCTCTCAAAAATAAACATTAAAATGTTTGCAATTAAAAATTTTTAGTTTGTATTTTTTTATTTTGTATTTTTTAAAGTTTTTACTTAAATTCCAGTTAGTTAACATACAGTGTCGTCTTAGCTTCAGGGGTACAATGTCGTGACTCAACACACACAGCCCCCCGGTGCCCATCACAAGCGCACCCCTAGGCTCCCATGGCTGAGCTGAGGTTTGTGGCAGCACCAGACACAGTGAGAAAAGACGTGTGCACAGCTGGACAACCCAGGTGTCCCGTGGGGACACAGGTGTGGTGCACCCATCACCGGTTCAACGGTCTGTGTGGACTCGCCGCCTAAGTCCAGGCAACGTTTTCCAATTTTCCTCGCTTTTGCTCTTTGATCCACGGTTCGTGTCAGAATGTGTTCTTTCATTTGTCCGTGGTTTCGGAGGCCCCACATTCCCTTCTGACCTTGATTTCTCCTTCGATGCCCCTGTGGTTGGAGAGCACGCTTTGTGTGATCTCTGTTCTTTCACATTTACGGATCCTTGTGTTCAGGTCTCGCAGAGGGTCCATGCTGGAGAATGTTCCAGGTGTGTCTGAGAGGCGCGTCCCCCCGGCTGTTGCTGGGTGGGGTGTTCTGTAGACATCCGCCAGGTCTCCTTGGTTTACGGTGTGGTTCAGCCTTCTCCCTTCTTGTCCACTTGTGATTTGTCATTTCTATGTGTCTGTCTCAAGAAATGATGGCATAGAAGAATCTAGCATTTCTACGATATTTGAAAAATAAGCCGTTGTGTATCACTGAGCCTTATCCCACCAGGAATTTTTTAAAAGACCAAACCGAAAGTATCAGGACTTTGGGAATACGGCATAACGTAGAAATTAGGCCGCCGAAACGGAAAAGCATCTGAAAATATGAATGTCTGTTGTTTCTCTCAGTGTAGGATGGGTGTTTCCGGACTGTCCACTCCCCTGTTAGGTAAAATAATGAGTTGTGCGTCAGCTTCACGGGTTCTATTGCTTTTTCCTGGTCCACGAGGCTTTTCTGTAGGAAATAACCCAGAACAGTTTTGGTTGATTTACACTCTATCACAGATGCTTGCTGTTGTCTTTCCTCAGATAGCCGTGATTTTCACAACGGAGAATTCTATGTGGAGAGATGAATTCTGGAATGTTTGCAGCAGAGACATAATGCAGTCACCAAAACCCGTTTTCCTTTCTTCTCTGGCTTGCTTCCAGACTGGTGGTCTGCGAATTTTGCATCTCAGGGTCCCTTGACGCTTCGACAAAGTGTTGGTGACCTTACGAATGCTTTTGTGTGCATGCCTTCTGTGCGTTGGTATTTGCTGCATGAGAAATTAGAGACATTTAAAATAGTTTATTTTAAAATAACAAAGATACCATGTTAACATAAGTAAACATAAATCACATATTTCTCTTGAAAAATAACTATATACCCCCCCCCCCCACCACCAAAGAAAAGATGAGAAAAGTGGCATTAAATGTTTGGGAACCTCTGTAATGTCTAACTTAACATGGTGTAGCTGAGTTCACACACCTGTGTCTATATTCAATCTGTTGCAATCTGTTGTTTTGGCTGAAGTATATGGAAAAGAAATATGACTTCACACAGATACATAGTCGCCAAATGGAGTAGCAGTTTGATCAGCTTCTCGTTGTAGACATTAACTGTTGCTAAAATTATAGATGTTCTTATTTGATTCTATAGTAAATCTGGACAAGAAGTAATTTCTTCTTTTTTTAACTGTTTATTTATTTTTGAGAGAGAGAGAGAGAGAGAGAGAGAGACAGAGTGTGAGCATGGGAGGGGCAGAGAGAGGGAGACACAGAATCCTAAGCAGGCTCCAGGCTCTGAGCCGTCAGCACAGAGCTGGACATGGGGCTTGAACTCGTGAACAGTGAGATTATGACCTGAGCCAAAGATGCTTAACCAACTGAGCCACCCAGGTGCCCCAAGAAGTAATTTCTTAAAGGGTAAAAGTTAGTTGCAATCAGTTCCACATACAAGGATGCATTAAAATCCTTTTGTCTATCTTGTACTTTGGATAAATTTTTCATCCATGCATGATTTTTGGTGCATGAAGTATTGATCATTTGGAGAGAATTGGTTCACTTGTTTCTACAAATCTTCCTTTAACTGTTAGAAATGTAAAAGGCCCGAGGGGCGTACATTTTCACCAACCGCACAGTGTAAGAAAGGAGGAAACTCTAAATTTGTGGGGCTATGAGGCATGACGAATAATGGACTGTAGACATTCTTCCCCCAAAACAAAATCAGGAGCTGATTAAGGAAACTCTCCCAATTCTGGGGAGGTAGATACCTCACGGGCTTGTGAGCACTGGTTCCCCACATGCTGACGGAGAGCACACTGGGTGCCCGGTGCCTGGTCTCCCCCGCATATTGCACATGTGTGACGATCACATAACAGACTTGGTCTTCAAGTTATCAAACCCTTTGGGAGCCATCTGTACCTGAAGGTGGATGTTGTATCATCCAGACGTTGTGATGTTTGAGCTGGTTGTGGTACTGAGATGGGAACTGAACTCAGTATCTTCTGTGGGGTAAGGGTGAACGCTTCTTCATAGGAGAAAGAGAATGGAACGGATGTCCAGGCACAAGAAGAGTTGGCTGTGGCAGAGACTGTTCTGGATTCCTCACATCCCGTTTCCTTTCCCCCCGAGTACAGAGTTGGGCTCCATTTTGGAATATTTCTTATAGTTACATGGGGTTATGTAGGAACTGACTGTGTGAAAGGGTTGCCATGAGGCCAGAAACATTAATATTGGTCCATTCTTTTTTAATTTATTTTTTTTGTTTTAAAATTCATTTATTGACTTTGAGAGAGACAGAGACAGTGTGAGTGGGGGAGGGGGAGAGAGAGGGAGAGAGGGAGAGAGAGAAAGAGAATCCCAAGTAGGCTCTGCATGACATGGGGCTCAAACTCACAAACCATGATCATGACTGGAGCCGAAATCAAGAGTTGGACACTTAACCGGCTGAGCCACCCAGGTGCCCCAATATTGTGCCTTTCTTGAGTGAAATGGTATTCTGTTGTGTTAAATAACAGATTTATCTATTGTTGTTATGGTAACACTAGTCTTACTTAGCTAATATAATAGTATTCCCCTTTATTAAAAAAAAAGTTTATTTAATTTGAGAAAGAGCAGGGAGGGTCAGAGAGAAAGAGAGAGAGAATCCCAAGCAGTCTCTGCACTGACAGATGTGGGGCTTGAACCCATGAACCGTGAGATCATGACCTGAGCCGTCATCAAGAGTCGGATGCTTAACCCACTGAGCCATCCCCGTATCCTGGTGTTCCATTTTTTGAAGCTTATGATCTGCTTATTTCATAGTTTCTGTGAGCCATAGGGTGGCTGATTTGATAGCAGTTCAGTGAAACATGTCGTGGGGAAGTGTTTGATTACTAGCCCAGTGCCACCCAGGGTAGGACACAGCAGCTGAAAGCCTAGTGAAAATATCTTTATTAGATTGTGATGGTGTCAGAGGAATGCTCATGATTCCATAAAAATCATCCAAAGGAAAGAACATTTGCAGCTATAACATCATCAAAAATAACGACCTTTTCTAGAAAAGACACTAGGGCTATCTACATTCAGTAACTTCAGAAATATAAGCTGCTTTCTGTTTCCCCATTTGGTCATCTCATAATTTTGAGCCTATGTGATTTCTGTATGTTTGCTCAATCCTTATGCATGGGGGGTTGATCATATCCAATAATATCACCTTAAATCCAATGAGGACTATCCCTTAGCATTAAGAGTCCGGGGACGATTTACTTCTATGGCTGCCCTTCAAGCTGAATCAGTATCTCTATTACAACAGGCATCTCTGGTTAGATTTTACTTTTTTTGAAAGAGAGAGAGAGAGAGAGAGAGAGAGAGAGAGGGAAATCGCATAGCAGGACAGAGGGGCAGAGGGAGACAGAGAATCTTAAGCAGGCTCCATGCTCAGTGCAGAGCCAGATGGGGGGCTTGAACCCATGACCTTGGGATCATGACCTGAGCCAAAATCGAGAGTCAGACACTCAACCAACTGAGCCACCCAACTGCCCCTCTAGTTAGATTTTGAAGTCAACTCTTAGAAATGAATTGGTCACTCTAACCATAAAGTGTCAAATTTAATAATCTATGTATAGAAAATCATCTGAAATAATCCAGTGATTGGTGTTTAGGCATGTGAGGAAAATTCTCTACTTGAAAGTATTTCATAAAGGAAAACAAGGCTATAAAGTGGCTGTTATTGATTTTCGATTTGATTAGAGAGTACTTTATGTACCAGATAAATAGACAGAAAAAGAAGGTCTTGAAAGGGAGACCTCAACTAACTAAATTGGATTTGGAAGCAATTAAAGAGTAGAATTAAGCTTGCAGAAAGGTTAATCAGTAATACTTAAGATAAAATTGAGAAACAGTGGATCAAAACAATTTTAGAAAATAAAATGAAATAGAAAATAGAATAATGTAACTTAATGTAGGAAAGAAGGGGGCTCCTGATGACAATGAATGAAGCAAATGGTAATACTGTATATTATGAAAGGTAAACCAGGAGAAAGCAAATAAGAAAGCCTCCAGCATTTCCTAATAAGAGGATGTATCCTTGGGGGGCCTGGGTGGCTCAGTCGGTTAAGCATCCAACTCTTGATTTTGGCTCAGGTCATGATCTCACATTCGTGAGTTCCAACCCTGGGTTGGGGCTCTGCTCTGAGAGCATAAGCCTGCTTGGGATTCTCTCTCTCCCTCCCTCTCTTCCACTCTCTCTGCCATTTCCATGTTCGTGCACACATGCACATTATCTCGCTCTCTCTCTCTGTCTCTCTCCCTCTCTCTCCCCCACCAACATAAATAAATAAATCAAAAAAAAAAAAAAAAGAAAGAAAACTCATCCATTTCTTCAATGAATGCAAAGATTTTATGTAATGAAGAAACATGCCGTCTTCAACAATGAAATGCAGAAGGGATTGTGATATGTCCAAACAATGGAAAATCATAAAGTGATAAATAATGAAAGCCCCATACCCCAGGTGTAATTGAGGGAACAGAGCCAGACATAAAGAAATAAGTATTTTGTAATTTTATTCACGTGAAGACATTATCCTTAGGACCAGAGGATTTCTTTATTTTTCCATTTTTGTCTGTGAATACTTTTTATCTTGTCCTATACTCATGCCTCAATAGGTGGTCTGTGCTAATGTTCTTGACTGTCATCAAAACATCATTACTCACTTGACTTTTGTTTTTTCTCCTTATAAACTTCTCAAAAATAGGAGTAGCCTGCGGAAAGTACTGGACTGATGTCAGGAGGATTGAACTGCTAGACTTCTCTCCATCCTACTAGCATCGTGTAATCTTGGGAATATCATGTAGTTTCTTTGGAGATCAGCTTCCTTGTTGGCATGCCAGGTAGTCGTTGACAGATTAAAAGCAATGACGTCCAACTCCTGGGCCAACATAATTGCAACTATATAATTTGATTTAAATAACAGGGGCGCCTGGGTGGCTCAGTCGGTGAGCGTCCGACTTCGGCTCGGGTCATGATCTCATGATTCGTGAGCTCGAGTCCCCACGTCGGGCTCTGTGCTGACAGCTCGGAGCCTGGAGCCTGCTTCGGATTCTGTGTCTCTCTCTCTCTCTCTCTCTCTCTCTCTCTCTGCCCCTCCCCTGGGCGGCTCTGTCTCTCCCTCTCTGAACAATAAATAAACATTAAAAAAATATAACAGTATAGCACTGTTTTCTTTCCTAATTAGACAGGTGTTAACCTGATCCTTCACTACTTGACTTAACTGCTTCAAAACTTTCGATACGTAGCAGATAGTCTTACAAAGCTCCAGAGCAAATGATGATATGACTGTAACCTATCAATAACAAGGAAATGCTTGTTTGCATCAAGCAGATACTGTGAATAGCACACATTTGTAAATATAAACCAGAGTTAACACTGTGGCTGGTGGTCTCTTCCAAACTAAAATGTACACATTCCTGAAGCAAATGGAAACTGCAGCAGCTGTAAACGCTGGACTTGCCAATTTGACAGTTGTTTGGACACTGCAAATTAGTGGTGCTTGTGCTGTGCTTGGAAGCCATTTTTGCCAAAGAAAATAGGAAGCAATTTTACACGAACATGGATTTTAAAGCAAGTGCATAGGTTTGGAGAGCACGCAGGTCAGAGGTTTGCATCAACCTGACACTTTGGATAACGAGCATCGTGGGGAAACTTGGTGTCACTTGTCTCTTGGAAACTGTGACCAGGCTTTGACCTTAGAGGAGCAAAAAGAAAATTTCTTTTCTAACAAAATTGGGTATATAAGCGTGTGGCGTGGAGAAGCAAGATCTTAAAAAGGGCGAATTCCCCTAGCAGTGGATGAGTTATGTGCTCCTTTTATACCTTTTTTAAGACTGTAGGAGTAACAAAGAAAAAAAAAATCAAATCAAATTCCCATTTCTCAGAAAAAGAGTTATGATTTATTTTTACAAAATTGAAAGCATTTTGCAGAGTAATTCTCCATTCTGCTTTTCTTTATTTAATATTCAGTCATACAAATTTCCCAGGGTACCTGGGTGGCTCAGTCGGTTGAGCGTCCGACTTCAGCTCAGGTCATGATCTCACAGTTCGTGGGTTCGAGCCCCGCGTCGGGCTCTGTGCTTATGGCTGAAAGCCTGGAGCCTGCTTTGGATTCTGTGTCTCCCTCTCTCTCAGCCCCTTCCCTGCTCATGCTCTGTCTCTCTCTCTCTTCCAAAAATAAAAATAAACATTAAAAAAACTTTAACCATTTGAATTTCCCTACATCATTACTTTTTTTTTAAGTTACATTTGGTGATTGCACTTTGTGGGTCCACTCTAGTTTCTTTGATCATGATTCTGTGTTGGAGATTCCACTTTTCACTCTTATTTGCACAAGTGTGGTGAATATATAAATCTCTGCCTGTGTTTTTGATAGTTGTCTTAACATTTTTGCTGGAAACCAAACTATGGACCCAAAGGATGTCCTAACTTTAAGGTTCTGTAAACGTATTTTGAAATTGCTCTCTAGAAAATATTTTATCACTTGTATCCACAACAGTTGTCAACTCTTTATTCATCGTTAAGTTCTTATGGATTCATACATTTGAACAATGCCATGATTCCTTGACACTCTGACCTTAACACGGACTAGAGGGATTGTCTCTTGTATTCTGATTTCCCTCAACTGCCCTCGGGAGGTGAGAAGCCCAGGGATACAAGGTCATGACAATGCCTGCGGATAAGCAAAGTTTACTGGTCAAAGCACTTTCAAGAATTTGCTTTGGCCAGTTTGGGGATTTGCTCCAAGTAGTGGGGCCTGTCTGCTTCTTTGGAGTGCAAATAATTAGAATCTACTGGTCTACCAGTTGAAATATTTATTTCTATAGAGATATTTCAAATTTTTGTTTTTTAATGTTATTTGTTTTTAGAGAGCGAGAGAGACAGAGTGTGAGCTGGGGAGGGGCAGAGAGAGACTCTGGAGACACAGAATTGGAAGCAGGCTCCAGGCTCTGAGCTGTCAGCACAGAGGATCGTTTTTTTTTTTTTTTCTGGAAGCATTTTGTTTTCCTTGTTTGTGTCTTCCTGTCAATCGAGTACCCAGGACCCTGGCTGGAGCACTGGAAAATCTCATAACATTTGTTGACTGGAGGGATGGCTGTATCACTGAATGCTTACAAGAGTTTTACCCGTGTGAGAGTAGGTACCAGTTGAGGTTCAGGACAGGGAGCCAGTTCATTAGGTCCTTTTAGGCTAGGTTCTTTCCTCCTAAGCTATTTCAACAAAGGAGCATTATCAAATTCATATTCTATTTCATTTTTTCCAACCACTTTTGGGGTTGAATTGATTAGGCCATCAGTCTATAGAAGGGGGTTCAAGACTTGGAATACAAGGAGTAATGTAATTAAAGCATAAAATGGGGACACCTTCATGGGGTTGATAACCTTTAAATATAATTCAATGTAATAAAATACACAATCACTTTTATTTCAGGGGGACAGAAGTCATTTTAGCATTCCCAACTGGGAAGGATTTTTCCTCCTCCCCTCATACTTTCTTGGCACCTAAGAGCTATCACTTTGAACCCTTTGTGTCAAATTCTCCCGGGCGCTGATTGTATATCAGACAATATTTATTTGCTTTTTTACTCATTGTTTTTGTCTTTTTTAGTTAAAAAAATGTTCATATCTCATTTTAGTTCATTTATTTTTTTAAAATGTTTATTTATTTTGAGAGAGAAAGAGAGAGAGAGCAGAGGAGGGGCAGAGACAGAGGGAGAGAGAGAGCATCTGAACTGTCAGCACAGAGCCCAAAGCGGGTCTCGAACCAACGGACCGTGAGATCATGACCTGAGCCGAAATCAAGAATCAGACGCTTAACCAACTGAGCCACCAGAACGCCCCTTAAAAAATGTTTATATTTTAAAAATAAATGGCCAGCCAACTGAAAACCTATTCTTTAACTCCAATTTTCTCTTCTTTAAAGTTAAACATAAAGTTACTGATGGACTATTTTATTTATTTATCTATTTTTGACAATTTTAAATGACCCCGCACCCCATAGATTTTCCCTCTATTCCTGCTTATTTCCCAGCTTGTATCAACAGGTCCCGGCCTTACTCCTTTTACCAAAAAATGCAAAATACATTTCCGTCGTGGCTCTTAAGGGCTCCAGTGGTCAAAATGAGGGCAAGAAAGTCTTTAGAATAGCTAATTAAGTTGAATTAAAAGAAATCCCTGCCACTGCTGTTTGATGGGGACAGGAATCCATTCCTATGTTCCTGGTAATCAGATCTGCTGGATGAATCCTTGTATTCATCCTCCTGAATCTATCCACCTTACGATTTGAATAAAGAACATCCATTCTAATAGAAAACAAAGTAATTTGGGGCGCCTGGGTGGCGCAGTCGGTTAAGCGTCCTTCAGCCAGGTCACGATCTTGCGGTCCGTGAGTTCGAGCCCTGCGTCAGGCTCTGGGCTGATGGCTCAGAGCCTGGAGCCTGTTTCCGATTCTGTGTCTCCCTCTCTCTCTGCCCCTCCCCCGTTCATGCTCTGTCTCTCTCTGTTCCAAAAATAAATAAAAACGTTGAAAAAAAAAAAAGAAAACAAAGTAATTTGATGATGAAACATCCTGTGTTCCCACTGGACAGAGGACAACAGTCGCACTGGTGCAGCTGGCATTTGGGAACTGGGGGGTGGAAATCCGTTCTTCTTGCCTGAGAATTCCACCTGTGTTTCAGGTCCTCCCTGTTGGTGGTGCTCCCTCGGTCACCACAGAGGTTACGACTTCCGGGGGGAGGCGTCTTCACACCGAATGGATTTGTGACCTTCAGATTTGGTAGCGCTTGAGCCTGTGGCCCTTTTGTGTTTCAACTGTTTTGTGAGAAACCCCTTTTTGTCGTTCTGAACTTTCAAATAGAGCAACCTATCCACAGACTTATAAAATAAGTGGTATTTAGCAGTTTATAATACGTGCGAGGGTCCCTTGCTTCTCTCTTCCCCGTCCTCTTTCTTTCCATTCAAGGGTCTTAATTTTGAACATATTTTTTCCAGATTCTTCTGGAAGCCGATTCTATATCTGATAAGTACTTATTTAATTGTTGATTGACTGCTTGATTGACTTTGCACATGTATGGTGACTTCCTGCCAGGGCGTCAAGGGCCACTAGTACATCTTGGGGTGAATTAACACGCACCCCTTCTTACCATGTATACACGTGTGGTGCCAGACCTCACTAAGGGATTGGAATTCAGCTCCCGCTCAGCCCCACTGGGTGACCTTCTGTGTACAGGTCACAACCACATCAGGTGCATGTGGCACCCTTGCTCCTGACTCTAATAGACCAGGACTGGACCTTCCTGTCATCAGTGCCCCCATCTCCATCATCTTGCTTGTCCCTGTCACTCCCAGGCCTGGGTCTGATAGACGGGTGACTTTCTCCTGTTAATTTCTGCTGACTTTGGCCCATCCAGCTTCTGTGTTAGTCTTCATGCCTGGATTAGGTTGACCCAGTCTTTTTTGAGTATTTAAACCTAACGTGCACCCAACATTTCATCTTGGAACTTCTATGCACCCACTAACAACTCAAATGCTTCCTTTAAAAATGGCAAGATGTAAGTCCGAAAGCCTGCTGGTATATGGCTTCCAGGAAGTAATTTGTATCGAGTCAAACTTAGCGATGTGCCCAACATAGTCATCTGAGTCATGGATTTTGCCAGGTTTATGGTATAGGTATTAAAATAAAACTCTGTGTTATGCTGCTCAGGTTTAATTTATGACTCATGACCAGAAGTTGCATTGGATGAATGTATGTTAGCAAGAGCTCGGCAGATGTTAAAAATAAGCCATCCTTGTAAAATATAAAATTTCCTCTGATCTGGCCCCAAACCCAATTAAGCAGGGTTATATTATGGACAATCAAAAGAAAAAAAAATGAAACACTAGGGATAGCTGGATGGCTCAGTCGGTTAAATGTCAGACTCTTGATTTCGGCTCAGGTCATCATCTCATTCATGGTCGTGGGATCGAGCCCCATGTCGGGCTCCGCGCCGTCTGCACGGAGCCTGCTTGGTATGGTTTCTCTCCCTTTCTCTCTACCCTCCCCTGCTTGCTTTCTCGCTCCCAAAATAAATAAACTTAACAAAAAAAGAAAACGAAACACTGAAACTAATATGTGGCTGGAGATCAGTGGATCCTGAAAACAACCTTTGGGAGTATTTGATTCATTTGAACAATGAGTACCATTCACAATTCTCCAGATTCCAGGCAGTGAAGAGACATACTGTGCCTTGTAAGCTTGCAGTCTTTGGTAGTGGACCAGATGGGATCCACTTAAGTTGCTCTAATACATTTATTTTCCATCATTACAACAGACAATCTCATAGAAACCCAAAATAACGGTGGCCGACATTTACTGCGCACTGATGCTTGCAATGTGGTCTTCCCAAGCTTTTGTATGTATTGGCTCATTTAAGAAGTTCAGGCCAGCCATGCCACAAGAAAATTGGGATCTGAAACCCTCTTTTGTAATAATTTTTAGGGGCCACATAATCTCTTTCGGGTCCGTTCCTCAATAATTCCCCTTA
Organism: Puma concolor; assembly: GCF_028749965.1. Classification (NCBI taxonomy): domain Eukaryota; kingdom Metazoa; phylum Chordata; class Mammalia; order Carnivora; family Felidae; genus Puma; species Puma concolor. Next base: position 106,156,501 of record NC_141668.1, read on the forward strand.
CCCATTTCCTCTCTTTGAACATGTTCAGAGATGACCTCTAAGGAGTCTGACTGGCTTAATTAGCTTTGTGATTGTTCTTTATGAGTCAGATGTTGTCCTGTGTCCACTCAGCTGTGGTGATATCAGCACGGGTCGTGAGCTACAAACATTGCCGGAGGCCATCCCGACATGATTCCAGATGTAGAGAACGGGCTGTCAGGTGCCCAGTTCACATCTGGGGACCGACTGATGAAGGGAGGGGCTTGCAACAGGGAGGTGGGCCTGAGCCCTGTTGGGTTTTGTGGCCAAGATGTGTGCACAGCAAGCGCTGCTGAAAGGCGGGAAGCCAGGGGCAGGAGCGAAGGAGGACGTCTCAGCCCGCTGCCCGGATGCCTTAGCTTCCTGGTGATTCTCCCTGTGAACGTTTCCCAGTATTCTCATCATCGCAATGGAAGTTCATCCTTCTACATCACAGACAAAATTACCCTTCATTCGTGTAAGTTGAACCTGTGGATTTATTGCTAAAGATTCATCCAGCAATCCTATGGCTCCCAGCGCCCGAGTTTGTGGGATACCTGGTACACTGGTAACTGGGAGCCGGTGTTGAGAACTCGGGTGGAACTCAGCCCAGCAGGTGAACCACCTGCATGGTTGCCCAAGAAGGAACTGAGCACAGTCATGGAAATTTACCAATGGCGACATGGCGCCTGGGGGCTGCTCTCACTGCAGCAAACGAATGCCCTCGCGCACCAAGCCTCCCCTCCTCTTTCCACTGATCGGGCCTTGACATGTTGCACGAGCCCACCAGCCCACCAGCTTTCTGAGAGGCCCTTGTTCTTTCTTTCATTCTGTCCTTCATTTATGGTCTTTTGTAGAACTTAAATATGCTCTTCTGCATCCTGCTTACCAGCCTGCAAAGTCCTCCTTCCTCATGGAGACTTGTCTTTGTGACTCTTTAGTCTCAGGCAGGTCCCTGAAGGGTTCCCCTGTCCCAGCTGCCGTGGCCAGTCCCTCCTTCTCCTGGCGTCCCCAGCACTGGGGACGTATCAGGTGTAGTGCTTACCTGCTCCTCTACAGCCATGCACCTGTCCTTCCCATCTCTACTGTGAACGTCCCATAGATGGTGTCCATGGGGGCTGCTATAACCAAATACCATCAACCGGGCAGTTGAAACAGCTGTTTTGGAGGCCGGAAGTCCAAGCAAGGCTCCAGCAGATTTAGTGTCTGGTGAGAACCTTCTGGTTCATAGATGGCCGGCTATTTGCTGTGTCCTGCCATAGTGGTAAAGAGGTAAAGAGCTCTCTGGGGGGTCTCTGGGACTCCACCCTCATGACTTAATCACCTCCAAATGCCAGCACCCTGGGGACTGGGTTTCAGCATGTGAGTTTTGAGGGGGCACACATATTCAGTCTATAGCAGATGGAGGGCATTTTCTTTCCTCTCCGTTTCCTTAGAGAATAGCATCGCCTTCAGCTGCATATAGACTTCATGGTATGTTTTCCATACGGACGCCCAGGTGGTGGGGTGTCCAGACCCATATTGGTACTTCCAGCCCTCCAGCCTCCTTCCTGACTCTCCTCGACTGCCCCCGAATTCTGGCCACAGTCAGCCTGCAGATTCTGGACCATGTGAGGACGTCCTAAACACTCTGGGAATACCCCTGTTCAGCCAGTGACACCGTCATGATGATCTACCCACCTTTTAACTCTGTCAGGGGTGATCAGGTGTCCTGATCTGCCCAGGGCTTCCCTGGTTTCGAGACTAATAGGACCAAAGAAACATTGTGGTTCTGGGGCAAACCCAGACGTGTGGTCACCCTCAATTATTATTTTTTTAAGTTAACGTATTTACTTTGAGAGAGAGAGAGAGAGAGAGCATGAGGAGGAGAGGAGCAGAGAGAGAGAGAGGGAGAGAGAGAATCCCAAACAGGCTCCGTGCTCTCAGCGCAGAGCCCGACGTGGTGCTCAAACAAATGAACCGTGAGATCATGACCCTAGCCAAAATCAAGAGCCAGACGCTTCATTGACTGAGCCACTCAGGTGCCCCGGTCACCCTCAGTTATGTTGTGCGTTTTTCCATGGCATGGGCTCTGTCTCCCTCATTTCTAATCTCTGCGAGTAGAGTGGCACTAAGGCAGAGGAAATGCTCAGTGAATGTTTGCAGAAAGAAAGAGTGAATGGATTAATTGCAAAAGGCTGAACATCAGCGAGGAAAAACAAACACACAAACGATACAAGCTGCTGACTATGGGGGAGGCTTTCCCTGCAGCCCCCAGCGCAGCTGGGGCTGGCGCTGGGACCCAGAGGCATGCATTTTGACGCTAATGACTAGATGGCGGTGTACGATTCCCAGGGAACGGGGAGCATGATGCTGAGTAAGCTGCCCACTTTTGAATCTATTGCATTTTAAGTGGGAAGCCAGAGGATGGAGCAAGATGCTCTGAGGACACAGGCTAAGCCTGCTTCCAACTCCTAGTTGACTCTGTAACTCACTCCTTGCCTGCTATCGATTTCGTTTATGTCACTCCCAGATTTGTGGCCATATCCTTTCAACAGATAGTTTGCAATTCAGCCGTGGGCCTTGTAACCATAAACATCTCTATTTCATCGTCGATTTTTCCAGCCTCTTGGTTCGGGCTATGGGTCCGACAACACAGTGTGTTATGGGAGGGGTTTGAGGATAATGCCTCGCCATGCCTGGACCCATCTGCACAACGGTATGTCATTTCCACCATTTGCCAGATGAACGGTTTGCCGGATTGTCTCCTGGTGCCTGTTCTGTGCAAGAAGCCGTCTTTGGCTGTGTCCCCCTCCCCTGGGATCATCAAACAGTTAAGCGCTCCTGGCCCAGGCCAGATGGGGATCTGAGACACCCAGATGAGCTGTGGGGGAGCACGGAGCCCTAGGGGCAGGGTCCTGGAGGTGGTGTGGGAGGCAAACATCAGCTCAGGAAAGCACGCGATGAAGTCATGTGTCTGAGGTGCCTGGCGGAGGATGAATCTAGAATGGGGAGGTGGGGGGGGTGATTAGGGAAAGAATGTGCAAGTGGGGAGGTGGGGCACGGAAGGTGGGAAGCGGGACCTGGAGAGACTCCCTGAGCTGAAGACAGGAGTCCGAATAGTCGTTTCTCTCAGCCAGGCAGTCAAAGGATGCCAGCTTCAGTTCCGTCTCAAGCCCTTTGGCAAACCACCGACTGTCATTAAGCCTCAGTTCCTCAGCTATAAAATGAGGCTGAGAATCATGCATTTCTGGCTGTGCGGGGGATAATTAAATGGCATGATGTGTGCAGGCCGAGGAGCACCAGCTTGGTGGTGTTTGTGTGCCATGGCTCCTTCAAGAACCTCTTTGGCTGACTTCTCCACTTAGGGGCTTAGAAACGTACTTTGCACCTGCAAAGAGGCTCCTACTGCAAAGCACACAGGTTTCCTCCTCTCGGGGGCCGTCAGCTCAGGAGGCAGGGTAAGAAAAATATGCAATGAAAGCTAACACGTGTGAACTGCCAGTCGCTAAAAGTACAACTAAAATGCCATGGGATTTCAGAGGGAGAGATTTTTTTTTCTTTTGTATTCCAGCTGGTGAGGTCCGTGGGGGTCTCTGGAGAGCTAATAATTGGACCAGGGGTTCTCAACTTGGCCAGCACGGGTGGAACTCTTTGATGTTAAAGATGTCTGCCCCACACCTCGGCCCCCCCCCGACACCACGGTGGAGGTGGTGTCGTGGGCCAAGGAAACAGGGCTCCCACGTGGCTCTGTGGCCCGCTGGGAATGACAACATGGGTTGGGCCACATGGAAAAGACGCAGGAAAAGGGCTCTGGTGGGAATTTGAGGGCATTCACAGCCAAGAGCTAGTGGCTGGGTTTGGGTGCAGGTAACTGGCAGTTAGGGAGAAGGACGTGTAGGTTGGGGCCACACTTCGGCCTCTGTGAAAGTTGTGCAAAGGGGTGTGAATGCCCGCTGGTGGTCTTTGAGCAGGGGAGTCATCTCTTAGACCCCAACCTTTAGAAAGTCCCACCTGGAAGCAGAGAGTACATTTTCGAGGCTTTGGCCATGTTGCAGGTGAGGCACGAAGAAGGTATTAGTGGGGGGTGGATGCAGGAACCAGAGGTCCTTTTGCAGAAGCGGTTTGGACAAGCTCTTACTTGTCCATTCAAATCACAGATTTCAACTGTAGCTTAGCCAGCCTTCGGCAGGCTGGGGGCCTCTGCATGCTTAGAATAGCACAAAGTTATCATCTCACAGTTCTGAGGTTAGAAGCCTGAAATGGGTCTTACCTGACTCACATCAAGGTGTTGGCAGGGCCACATTCCTTCCGGAGGTTCCTAGGGGAGCCTGGTTGCCTTCCTTTCCCCAGCTTCCAGAAGCTGACTCCACCTTCAAAGTCAGCAATGGCTGCTTGAGTGCTTCTCACGCTGGGTCACTCTGAGGCTGACTCTTCTGTCTCTCCCCTTCCCACTTAAAGGATCCTTGAATTACACTGGCCCCACCAGGATAACGCTGGATCATCTTATCCCGAGGTCAACTGACAGGCAACCTTAATTCCATCTGCTATCAAGCTTCACCCTTGCCAGGCTACATGATTCACAGGCTCCACGGGTTAGGAAGGGGTTATCTTTGGTGATGGCAGCGGGGAGGGGGAGGGCAGGCATTATTCTGCCTCCCACATACAGTACCCAGGGAAGTCAGATAAACAGATAAACAAAAGAAGCAAAATATATGCATTGCTGTGCACATATGCATCTATGTACACCCATAATTTTACACTGAGGAATGTGACAGTCACCAGTAGCAGAGAAGATGTGATGGAGAATAAAATTGAGACCCAGAGACAGTCAGTCTACTGAAAGAGATGATAGCTATGTCGAGGACAGAGGAGAAACCTGTTCCCAGGATGGAGGCAGAACCTTCCACCTCATGGTGATGCCCAGGGCATGGCTTGGGAGGCCAGAACTTCTCGTGTGAGCACTCCTGGGCAATCAACTTAGACTCTCTGCTCCTCCAGTTTCTCGTCTCTGGAAAAATAGACTAATGATTTATCTATACACGATTGTTTAGAGGACTGAATGATGTAGCATGTTTTACAAAACAGCTAGTGTCTCTGCTGACTCCCCAATACCCAGACTAAGAGCTTCTGCACAGAGAAGGTCGTCAGTAAATACTTGCCGAATAAAAGAATTCATATTGATTTTTCTGCCGGCTCAACAGGGATATTACTTTTGGATATTTTTCAGTGTATTTTCACATTCTGACTTTTTTTGTTTTGTTTTTGTGTTTTGGGCCCGGGAGACTTCACGCTCATTAGAGAGAAGACATACCTGTTAAATCAATGAACTAGTTTCTCCAGTTTGACTGTCAAGTAGATTTTTTGTTTGTGTGAACCTATATCAGGATAGTCCGATTGTAAATCGGGCTTCGGGGGGGACACACAAGAGCTGTGGTACAAGGAGGGAGAGAGAGGAGTTCTTGAGGCCCCCGAGCATCCAAGAATGGGAGCTGGAGGCTGCATAGCACAGCGCCCCTTGCGGAAGTACAGAGTGTTGCACCCGAGCTGCAAGAGAGTGAGCCTTGCTGCTTCACAGCGGGAGGTGGAGGGGGTGCAGTGCAGGCTCTGGGCCTCCGGGCCCACCCCTGAAGCTGTGCAAGGTGGCAGGGAGGAAGGGGACAAGCCCCTTCTGAAAGCCTCGTTTTTCATCCACTACTTGGGATTGTGCTTCGGCAGGTGGATGGGTTTTAGAGACAGAGAGATTGATGGCACAGATGATACAGCCATTCGGATCGAAGGGACCTTGGTGCAAGTGCCCGATGCGGGCAGTTCAGGGCAACACTCCTCAAACTTGAGGGAACATCCGCATCTCCCTGAGCGTGCTCCAAACCCTTTAATACGCAGATGGTTGTGCCCCGCGCAGTTTCTGAATCTGGGTGGGGTGGAAGAATTCGCTCTTCTGACAGCTTCTCAGATGCTGCTGGGGCTGGTGTTCTGGCAACCACTTCTGAGAGCCGATGCCGTGAGCGAACACTGCAGGGAACCGTTGGCACTTCTGGCAGCAGCTGGTGTCCCTTCCCATCCCTCGGCTTCCCGTGTCAGCCAAAGGACCTGGAAGTCCTCATGTGCTCCATCAGACGTGCTGAGAATGCCGTGGCCCAGCCAGCCTTGGGTTTAGGATTAAGGGGACTCCGCAGGCACAGGGTTTGAGGGTGGATCCTGCAGGCAGTCATCCCAAGAAGGGACACTGCTCAAGGAGCAGGAAACCAAGTGAGAGGGCATTTTAAGCAAAGAATCTGAGATTTAGCTAAGAAAGGTGTTTCCATTTTGTAAACCGGCCTCAGCTTCGTGACGGGTACCGAAACGTGTTGAACTTTATGTTTTACGCACACTTCCGTAGATGGGAAATTATGCGGACAGTGGGTCATAAATGAAATGTAAAAACAAACACCTTCACTGTACATAGTTTGAGTATACTACCTGTAAATTTGGGGTCTCAATGCTTTTCTTCACTTGTTATCTTCTTCTGCGCCTTTGATTGTAAGCTCTTTGAGGACAGGGGCGTGTCTCGTCTTACTCATCTCAGTGCCCCGTCCAGTTTGGTGCTAAGCGCTCAGCAGATATTTGATAAATGAATACATAAACCAAAGAAGGATTGAAGTGTGGTAGCAATGGCCAACAATGATATGAAGGGGTGTAAAGACACGGTACACAGTCTTTCAATTTTTTTCCAGTAAAATCAAAGTTACGTAGACAGGGTGATATTATAATGTTAACAGTGAGACCCAGAACCCAGTATGTTCCCAATTTGCAAAGGGAGTACTCTGAGAAAAGCACATCAAATGGAGGCAGTAACTCTGGGAAGGGGGTTTGAGGTCATGTTTATTTTCTTTTTTATGCTCTTCTGTTTTTCCTAAATTCACCTACTTAGTGCTGGCACAGGCTCTTGGATGAAAAAATGCGATGCAAGTAAGTGCACATGAATATTGGCCAACATGCCCCTATTAAAGAAACATTACTGTAAATGAAAGTTATTGCTTTAAGGAATGTAGCCACGAGAGCCGCAGTGATCAGAGCATGGGAAAGTGGGAATATAATTTAAAGGACCCAGCAAACCGTGGCTGCATTACACGAGCCAACGCCGGGGATGGGAAATAAAAGAGTTCCAAGTGTTGTTCTTGTCAACTGGAGAGCCCCTGCCTCCCCCAGTCCTGGCACGTCAGGGTGCAGGAAGCTGACAATGCGGGTGGGTGTCCAGGGTAATCGTGGAGGGATCACCTCATCCACAGTCATGATCTTCCCATCTCAAACACAGACGGGGTGTCCTCTCTGCGGCTGGTGCGGAGGGAATGGATGTAGCAACTCTTTAGAGACTTCGTCTTGCTTTCCTTACAGAGGCATGGGCGCGTTGCGAATATAGATAGGAATGTATGCTATATAGATGTGATACAGATGTACCTATGGCTCTCGATACAGATGCGGATGTGGATGTAGGTACAGATGCGGCTGTCGACATAGACGCAGATGAACATGTGGCTCTAGATAGAGATGTAGAGAGTACATGCGGGTCTAGATGTGGAGTGCACGAAGGTCTAGATATCCCATGATCTGTCCTGGTGATGCGTCTCCCTCCTCCTCTCCCTGCTCTTGAATTACATTTTTTTTCTGTTTTGCGCAAATGCCATGCTATCTCTTGTCTGCTTGCTTTTTCTTATACTGTTTCCTCCTCCCGGAAGACCCTTCTCTTCGTGTACAGGCCAGCCTCTTCAAGAATGCACCCATGAGTCAGGGAAACTTTCCTATGCTCTTGGGGCAGATGGGGCGGTGCCCTCTGCAGGGTCACTGTTCCCGGCATTTTTCTCTGCCTTGGCACATGTCACACAGGGAGATCGGGCCTTTTTGGTTAGGAGGGACGCAGAAGAACATAGTAAAGTATTTCTCAAACCGGGGTCCCAGTGTCTGGACATTGCTAACTTCCACCTGATCACAGCCAGGAGATTTTAGTGGCCGCATGTGGATTTGTGTTTCTGTTTGAATGGGTGCCATTGAATTCTTTCACTGTCCCCAGCTGATGGGAGAAGCACGAGGTGGATTAACGCGTGAGTGATGTGCTTTCGCCTGGTGGTGGCCAGATGGCACCTGACACGCCACAGTAATGCATTTCACGGTCGCTGGGATACAGGAAAATGGTAGGAGGCCTGAGTCATGGCAGGTGCTTGGCTCACAGATATACAGTTGCAATTTACTATTCCCAAACCACATCCCTGCCTCATTTACCTATTATATTACCTTGGTGATGTGGTTCGTATATTACTTGTAGATGTGTTCCATGTGATATTTTCATGGGACCTAAAGGAATTTATACTTGGCGTTACGTCTTTAGATGACGAATATTATTACAAAATGAGTCACGCTTTGAGGAGGAGGCTGTGGGAGAGCCTCTCTTTGCCTGTCAAAGGAACGTTTGGGAAACACAGACCAGGTGGTTGGTCAAGCACGTGGGCTCCGCAATTAAGTGTTCACCTCTTGATTTTGGCTCAGGTCACGATCTCACGGTTCATGCGTTCGTGTACTGCATCTGGCTCTGTGCTGAGGGGACAGAACCTGCTTGGGATTCTCTTTCTCTGTCTCTCTGCCCCTCCCCTGCTCTCTCTTTCAAAATACATAAATAAACTTAAAGAAGAAGGTTAAATGTGATAATCCCTGTAAAGCGTGTAGTACAGGGAAGTCGCACTGGTTAAAAACTGGTTGAAAACGAAATCCATGTGATTGTTCCCATTATGAATCAACTTCCAGGTGGGTGCATAGTGTAAACAATTCATTAAGGTACAATCTTTTTCTCCTCTGTAGTTCTTCAAAAAGAGGCCTCCTGCATAAGGGTTTACTGGTTCTTGAGTCAGTCTGGGAGGAACCAGAAACTATGTCAACAGCTCTGTCTTTCAACCCTTGGACCTTTCACTGAAGCCACCAGCGCCACCTGGAACCCAAAATGGATTCTAGAATCTCCTTTGCTGCTCATCAGACCCAGTCCTTTTCTTTGAGAAAATGCTTCTTTTGCTTTAGGGGTGGCTGCCCGGTGCGTCCCTAAATCCTAGCTTGACTTAAACCCGTCCCCACCCACACTCTCTGTATTAAGTCAGCGTTTCTCACTGTAGATTTTTGTGTTAATCCCCACATTCACCAGGCCTGTGGGCTCCTACTCGGGGCAGAACGTGTTGTATCAACTTGCTTCCACCAGTGTGCCGCCCAGGGAGTTGTCCTCACCTTATCCTAGTTCCGTGGACAAAGCTTCTAAGTGATGAATGTACGTCCACGAGACCTTTTGCTGTTTTCTGATGCACGGAGCCTCTTGGCACCCAAATGCTATCCAGACTTGTCCAACTTGGAGGTTCCTTCCACTTGTTGACCCCCTGGGAATTTCTAAAGCACTCGTCGGAACCTGCTCTAAAATATATCTTTGTTCCAGGGGACACGTCTTGGGCCAGACTAACTGCCGCCCCCTCTCCAACTGCCCGAAATTTCCTTTAGTGCGAGTCTGACTTGCTCCAAAGTCTGAAAACAGTAAAACTCCTCGCAGAGAAGACCAGTGAGAGGCATCACAGGGGATTAGGGCCTGGACGTGGCTGTGTTCTTTCAGGGTGAGATGCGGAAGCAATTTTTCTGGTGACAGGCTCATCCTCAGCGCAGATGATTGATAGATGACACAGACCTGAACAGTCATCTTAACAAATGGAAGTGCATGTGAGTTAAACCCATGTGCAGATGTGCAACAGCACTGGGGAACGGGGAAGACAGAAGTGACAATTGAAGACGTAGTGAGGTAGTATTTTGTGCTCCTTCTCTCGGCACAGAGAAAAGTCCAGGAATGTCAATTCTGGGAGAGGGTGTGGAACCGCAAAGTCTCTCACCTGTGGCTGGTGCATTGACCCCTGGAGCCATTTCTCTGGGAAATGAGTGGGTCTTACTTCCTCAAGTAAAATATTCACACACCTGATCACCTGTGACCTCTGGCAGGTTACTTCGCTACCCTGAATTTCAATTTCTACCTTCGAGTTGGAAATCAGTCAATAGACTCTTAAGATTTGCTCGAAGGCAGTACAGGACATCCACAGAGTGACCGTGCAAGCCAGAGCCAACAAAGCCATCTTCATGCTTACTCAGGAAAAATATGATTCTTTCGTGACATCTGGGAAATTTTGTGAAAATATTAAAAACGCTCTCACTACAAGGTATTTATCCAAAGGGTACAAAAATGTTGATTCGAAAGGGCACATGCACCCCAGTGTTTCTAGCAGCGCTATCAACAATCGCCAAATTATGGAAAGAGTCTAAATGTCCATCAATTGATGAATGGATAAAGAAGATGTGGTGGATATAGATAGATATAGATGCAGATGTAGATACAGATATAGGTATAGGTATAGACATAGATATACACAATGGACTATTACTCGTAGATGAAAAAGAATCAAATCTTGCCATTTGCAACAACATGGATGGAACTAGAGTGTATTATGCTAAGCGAAATAAGTCAGGCAGAGAAAGACAAATACCATATGATTTCACTCCTCTGTGGAATTTAAGAAGCGACAGATGAACATTAGCGAAGAGAAGGAAAAATAAGACAAAAACAGTGAGGGAGGCAAACCATAAGAGACTCTTACACACAGAGAACAAACTAAGGATTGCTGGAGGGGGTAGTGGGGGCGGTTATACGGGGGATGGGCCTTAAGGAGGGCACCTGTTGGGGTGAACTCTGGGTGTTATATGTAAGAGATGAATCACTGGGTTCTACTCCTGAAGCCAAGACTACACTGTACATTAAGTAACTTCAATTAAGATAAATAAATAAATAAATAAATAAATAAATAAATAAATAAAATTGTGAACTAACTTGAATTAAGATAAATAAATAAATAAATAAAATTGTGAACTAACTTGAATTAAGATAAATAAATAAATAAATAAATAAATAAATAAATAAAATTGTGAACTAACTGGAATTAAGATAAATAAATACATAAATAAATAAAATTGTGAACTGGAATTAAGATAAATAAATAAATAAATAAAATTGTGAACTAACTTGAATTAAAATAAATAAATAAATAAATAAATAAATAATTGTTAACTAATTTGAATTAAGATAAATAAATAAATAAAATTGTTAACTAACTTAAGATAAATAAATAAATAAATAAATAAATAAAATTGTGAACTTGAATTAAGATAAATAAGTAAATAAAAAAATTGTTAACTAACTTGAATTAAGATAAGTAAATAAATAAATGAATAAGTAAAATTGTTAACTAACTTGAATTAAGATAAATAAATAAATAAATAAAATTGTGAACTTGAATTAAGATAAATAAGTAAATAAAAAAATTGTTAACTAACTTGAATTAAGATAAATAAATAAATAAATAAAATAAATTGTAAAAAATGCTCTCACTGTTGGTTATAAATAATAAAGAACAGTGAAATGAATGTTTTCTAGCACACTGGAATTTAACCATTAAGAACACTGAAAGTGAGTGTTTTCTGTCTTTTTTAAGCATGTGTTGGGGCGCCTGGGTGGCGCAGTCGGTTAAGTGTCCGACTTCAGCCAGGTCACGATCTCGCGGTCCGGGAGTTCGAGCCCTGCGTCGGGCTCTGGGCTGATGGCTCGGAGCCTGGAGCCTGTTTCCGATTCTGTGTCTCCCTCTCTCTCTGCCCCTCCCCCGTTCATGCTCTGTCTCTCTCTGTCCCAAAAATAAATAAAAACGTGGAAAAAAAAATATTAAAAAAAAAAAAAGCATGTGTTAAGAGGGGTTTGGACGGCATTTCCCTCTCCTCTTGGCGTAGCTCAGGACAGGGAACCAACATCTTTTCTGGGCCTTAGCAAACTGCCTGTGCTTCCTACGTTTGGGTCAGCTCCCAGCACTTTTTCCTCTGTGCTGGCCGTGTTTCGAGGTACCTCTGCACGCACCTTCGGTGGGAAGACTCTTCCAGGCCTCATTCCTCCTGCGACACCCACAACCTCTTCGTCACAACCACCATCTTGGTTTGTAGGGAGAAGATGCCACAGCTCCCCCCACCCCAGGGGCACATCTGCCAAATGGCAACGTGGTGCACGGTCCCTCCTCTGTTGTCTCTTCCTCCCTCACCCCAGGCTTAACTTTCCCTTCCAGCACCTTCATTGCTCATCACTTGGCCACGCTGTCCCCCTTCCTGAATGATTCTGTCTTCTGGTCACCTGTTTTGGTAGCACGTCAGGCTCATCATCATGGGAGACAAAGGGGCACCACGGGGACTCTTTTCTGTCTCTGCACCCAGGAGGCTGGCTCCTGGCCCCAATGCTGTGTGTGATGTCCAGGCTGACCATAGACAGTTGCACAGGCCTGCAGGAGAGGCCCCCACCCATGTCAGGCTGGAGGCTCAGCCTATGGGGTTGAGATGTTGGCAGAACAGAAGGAGAATGGAGAATGCATTTATCCTAATGTCCTCATTTTATTGGGGGAGTCTCGGGGGTCAGGGGATTCATGACTGAGGACCCCAGCACCGTGCCCGGAACAGCGTCAGGAATCCACCACAGAGCAGCCTTTGCTGAACGTGCCCAGTAGGAGGGGAGTTAGGATGGAGGGGAAAATCCAAATCTGCCGCTCGACACCATGTCTGGGGAACCCTTGCCGTCCACTCTCACCGAGACTCCCTTTCTGCGGGCGGTGCCGTTTGGATCTCTGATAAAGGATCAATTACTAAACTTGCCTCACCAGGGAATTTTCTTGCAAGCGTCTTCCACTTTGAGAAAACCTGATTGGGTGGAGTTCCCGGGCTCACACATAGGTGTGCACCCTGTTGTAACACTTGCTGGCTGACCATTGCTTTGCCTAAGTCTCAACTCTTGTTTCTGTCTCTCTCTCTCTCTTTGTAAAATGAACAAATCTCTTGTAAAATAGCTAATGCTGACTTACTTTTGATGAGAAGTTAATTATTTAAATTCTGTAAAAAAAGGAGCAAATGTAATCCAACGAAGATTGGATAGGCTTTGCAACAAATGGTGCTGGTCTAAAATCAAAACAAAACAAAAACAGAACCCCCCCCCAAAACCAAACCAAAACAAAACCCCCAAAACCAAACCAAAACAAAACCCAAAAAACTAAAACCAAAACAAAACACATAGTGCTGGAAGATCTGGACATTCACACTCAAAACAGCGACTCAAGACAGAGACCTTAATTTACCCCCCACATTAACTCAGTATAGATGACAGATCTCAACGTCAAATGTGTGTCTCTAAAACTTCGTGATCCATCAAAGAAGAAATTGGCAAGTTAGACTTCATTAATATTAAAACTTCTGCTCAGTGGACGACACTGCTAAGAGCATAAGAACTCAAGCCACAGGATGGTAGAAATTCTTTGCAAAACACATAGCTGCTAGAGAACTGGTGTCCAAAATATCTTTTAAAAAACTCTTAAAACTCGGGGCGCCTGGGTCGCTCAGTCACTTAAGTGGCTGACTCTTGATCTCAGTTCAGGTCTTGGTCTCAAGGTCGTGAGTTCAAGCCCCACGTTGGGCTCCCTGCTGGAGTGGAGGCTACTTCGAAAAAATGATTAAAAATCTCTTAAAACTCAACAATAAGAAAACAAACTAAAACAACTAAAACAAAGGGGGGGGGGCAAAAGATCTGAACAGACATCCCATCAAAGAAGATGACACCATAAGTACAGGAAGAGATGCCCCATATCCTATCTCCTTAGGGAAAGACAAATTAAAACAACAATGAGATGCCATCACTGTGCTGTTAGGATGGCCCAGATTCAGAACACTGACAAAGCCAAACGCTGGCAGGAATGTGGAGGAACAGGAACTCTCATTCATTGCTGGTGGGAATGCAAAATGGTGGACAGTTTGGTGATTTCTTACAAAATTAAACGTACTCTGACCATAGGATCCAGCAACCTTTCTCCTTGGTATTTACCCAAATGAACTGAAAACGTATGTCCACGCATACAAAAAAAAAAAAAAATGCACATGGATGTTTACAGCTGCTTTATTCATAATGGCTCAAACTCAGAAGCAACCAAGATGTCCTTCAGTAGGAGAATGGATAATACACTGTGGTACATCCAGACAATGGACTATTATTTGGTTCTTAAAAGAAATGAGCTACCAAGCTACGGAAGGGTGTGGAGGAACCAAAAATGCATATTACTAAGTGAAAGAAGCTGAAGAATCTAACACTCTAGAAAAAGCAAAACTATAGAGACAATAAAAAGATCAGCAGTTGGGGTGCCTGGGTGGCTCAGTCAGTTAAGCATCCGTGATCTCGTTAAGCGTCATGATCTCGTGGTCCGTGAGTTTGAGACCCGCATCGGGCTCTGTGCTAACAGCTCAGAGCTTGGAGCCTGCTTCAGATTCTGTGTCTCCCTCTCTCTCTGCCCCTCCCCTGTTCATGCTCTGTCTCTCTCTGTCTCAAAAATAAATAAACATTAAAAAAAAAAAAAAGATCAGCGGGGTTACCTGAGTAACCTGAGTTTGGGGGTTGAGGAGGGAAAAATAAGCAGGCCACAAAGTATTTTTAGGCAGTGATCCTATTCTTTATGATACTGTAATGGAGGATACATGCCCCATCCACCTGTCCAAATAAAGGGCTAACATTTGGGAACATCCGAGAACAGAGTCCCACCTTACTCTCACTCGTGTGTGGCTCCTTCTGAGAGTTTACATTCACGTTTGTTTGGGACACAGATGCTGACCGGTTGGCAAAGACGCTTGGATGACAGAACCCTATTAATAATTCCAATCACTCTTCTCAATTGATCTCCTGTCCACAACCTCCTTAATTATAACTTTTATTAGGTAAGGTTCTCAAGGAAAAGCAAAAGGGAGCAGTTTGCACTTGAACTAGCAAATGTCATGTTGGCAGAGATGATTTATGATGAAAATTTCCAATGGAAATGTCCTCTGCCTATGTAATGCATCACCCAGCGTTGGCCAATTAAAGGCTGTGGTTGAAACTCGTGAGGTGAAGAGACACTGAGGCGCCCCATGTATACGTGGGGTGCACCAGTGCACGGTGGTAGGGTGCAAGGGTGGTCATCCGGATGAAGACCCAACAAACATCTATCTGCTGAAGGCTTGGTGAACGTCAGTGATTAGCTAGATACATCCTCTTACATGATCTTGCTTAGGCTTCAGGATAGGTCCGCGAGGGAAATATTACTACTCGCGTTTTGTCAGTGAGAATAAAGGCAGGGGACTTCTCCCCCGACCCGTTGTAACTTACCCAAAGCCGCATGCCTTCAAACGCAGGTGAAGAGAAGATTCAAGTACTGTTCCTGCCTCTCTTTCAACAGGCAGATATAGGCTTAACTGGCCATATGGGATTTCTTTTCCCCAGATTCTTGATAGGGAACGTAAGCCCCAACTCCCTGCCATGTGTTTCCTATTCTGTGAAATAGCAAGTGTACGTGTCCGCGTTAGTGGACAGTGGTCTGAAGAACATTCCGTGCCCCGTTCCTCCAGCTACTTCCAGTTGACTGTTGGCTTCATCCAGAACACCAGAGGATGGCATGGTCTGGACACAGGAAGTGGCTCCTCTCTCACACTGGATAGTTCTTTATTATTATTATTTTATTTTTTTTTTTTTAACATTTTTTCACTTTTGAGAGACAGAGCGTGAGCAGGGAGGGGCAGAGAGAGGGGGAGACACAGAATCCAAAGCAGGCTCCAGGCTCCGAGCTGTCAGCACAGAGGGGCTCCAACCCACGAACCATGAGGTGCCCCTCAAACTGGATAGTTCTATTTGCCCCTTTGCTTTGTATCCGCTGACGGCACTGCAGATCACTGAAATAGGGCACTGCATGGAGCCCGCTGCTAGGTTCACAGTTGAGATGTTGTTGAGGATGTTGTTTACTAGGTAACATGGGTTCCATTTGAGTTGTAAGAAGTCAGCTGGAGACTGGTGTCTAGAAGCTGGCAGTTTGGGGCAAGGTGGGAGGTACATGCAGAGAGACCCAGGTGTCCAGATATCTCTTTACAGTTGCTGGAGACGGGGAGGTAGGGGCCACGGCCCCAAAGCAACGTGGTTACTGGAGAGAAATCAAGGAACACTCAGTCATGGAGGGAAATAGAAAGACTTGGGCTCTGAAATTGATGCAAGACTGAGTGGTAAAAAACACAGGGGTTTTGGGGTGTTTGGGTAGCTCCATTGGTTAAGCGTCTGACTTCAGCTCAAGTCATGATCTCACAGATCATGGGTTCGAGCCCAGCGTCGGGCTCTGTGCTGACAGCTCAGATTCTGTGTCTCCCTCTCTCTGCCCCTCCCCTGCTCATGCTCTATCTCTCTCTCTCAAAAATAAATAAACATTGAAAAAAAACCAAAAAACAGATGGGTTTTTCTAAGTCAGACAGCCCGAGGTCAACCCAAGTGACTTGAATTTTCTGAGCTTCAGCTTCCTCTATTACATGGGGATAAATCTCCAATACACAGGACTGTCTTGAAGATTAAATGAGATACTGCACGCGAGGCACCTAGAATGGCTATTGGCACATTGCCGAGGCTCAAAACCATGGTAAGAATCACTGGTAGCACCACGTGGACTTGGCTGGACGTATGAGTCTGGGTACTGGAGCAGAAAATCAGAATGCATGCCTGCTTGGGCGGACTCTCCCCTTGGCCTTGGGGGACTACGTCTCCTGAACCGCGTTGCAGGTCAGAACATGGTTCCAGATACTTACACACACCTCTTCTAACACGTCCTTCTGCTGCTTCTTGGAACTCCCCCTCAGTCAAGTTCAACTGTGAACAGCAGCCATAGATTGCCATCCCTCGGAGGACAGCAGGCAAGACCTCCGAGAAACTTCTGTGCCTGGTCACAAGTTGCAATTAGAAAAGCCAAAAAGCAAAAAAAAAAAAAAAAAAAAAAAAAAAAAATCTGGTTCCCTTTGTGATGTAGCTCCTGACCTCAATAACATTTCTTGGGGGTCCTTGTATTTTTCAGATTACTTCCTCTGCGTGGACTCTCTCTCCTGTTTGTGATTTACCTAAATCTTTCCTAAGCTAGGATTTGGAAAGAGACGTTCCTTTAAATAATTGAATTCCTTTGCCGCGGTACAGTTTCCATTTATTGCCTCAGAAATCTGACCGTATGGATTTTCCTCAGAAGAAAAACTAATTAGTTGGTCTGAGGTTTTTTTTTTTTTTTAATTATGGGCAGTCTCATTCCAAAAAGAGACCATACAGTAAAAGACATCCTGCTGGAGGAGAGAGAGTGAACTTGAGTGTTCTCTTTCCTTTGTGTCCCCAAGAAAGAAAGAAGGGAATTGGGGTTGAGTAATTGCTTCCTCTTTAACAGCAGCTGCAGAGATAATTTCACGTACATGCTCTCGATTTTGGGTCACAGTCTTCTGCAAAGCACTGATCCTAATTTGCATTTTCTAGATGAGGAACCAGGTTCCTAAGAGCCACCAATTAGGCTGTGGAGGAACAAGTCTTCAAATCCTTGAAGACAGGTCTGGTTTGATTTAAAAACATGTTCATTTCTATTTATATCTGTCGAAAACAAATTAATACAGGATCCTGTGATGTTATGAAAATTTTCACTCAAACACATTTCTGTGAAGCTTCTGTTGATTGTGGGGCTCAGTGGGGTTTGGGAGAAGTGAAAACTTTACTCTCTGCCTTCCAGATAGCTGCTGTTTCCGCTTGATTGCGATCATTTTCCTGTTTTCAGCAGAACACTAGGCTCAATTACGGGTTTTATGAAACTCTGTAATCATTTTAGTGATCTGAGATGCTGGGGCTCCGCGTCACCTTCCCAGATGCCAGGATACAGTGGTGTTCGGGGTATAGGCTAAGCTGAAGGGGGTGCTCTCCACTGGGGGTCATGTCCATTCAGACAATATTGTGTAGAAGGAGGTCTGTGTGTGTGTGTGGGGGGGGGTGCTCCATGCATAAGCAGGTCTACATAGGGGGGTCTGTGCATAAGGGTGTGTGTGGGGGTGTGTGTGCATGAGGGGTGTCTATGCACAATGAGGTCTGCATGTGGGTGTCTGTGTGTAAGCAGGTCTTCATGGGGGGTGTCTTTGCATAAGGAGGTCTGCGTTGGGTATCTGTGCATAAGGAGGTCTGCATGGCGGGGGGTGTCTGTGCATAAGCAGGTCTGCATGGAGGGGTCTATGCCTAAAGAGGCTTGCATATGGTGTCTGTGCATAAGGGGGTGTGTTGGGTCTGTGTGTGATGAGGTCTGCTGGGAGGGGTCTGTGCCAAAGCGGGTCTGCGTGTGGGGTCTGTGTGCAAGGATATACGTATACAAAGGCAAGTCCGCTTTGTTGGTAGGAGGACCAGAGACTTTTAGAAGCAAAGCAGGGACCCCGTCAAAATTTACCTTGTTGGGGGGGGCATCAGAATTCAATTTTGGGGAAAACTGGCTGGAAATAAGCATAAGAGTGATTCATTTACATTACATATCAAGAGGAAGATCCCTTACTGAGATCCTGTATCACTAAGGGGCTTCTCCCTGCCCTGAGGGTCGGAGAGGACTTCAGTGACACTCAGGAGTGAATGTGAAACTCATGCTCCTTCCCTTATGCTCCACTGGGCTAAGTGGTGTGTCCTTGGAGACCTGTCCAGTCCCGGGAGGAGCCAAGGATGCTTAGGACAGCAGGTGTAGTCGGCGGCAGCTCGCACAGTTGCGTTGGTAAACTTCAACTCATGGGGGGTGGTGAGGGAGGTGAGTGGGGTGGTTTGAATGCTAGGTGCCACCCTGGATTGCTATGTGGGGGGAGTTCCCAGTGTGTCACATCACTAACTGCGGGGGGCGCAGACAACAGCTAGAAAGATTCAGCTCTCCGGCAGCTGAGGGCGTCTCCTTGCTGGGCAGACTCGTAGGGAGCTCAGCGCAGGGACCAGAGCACTTGTCCTTGGAAGTAACATTGACTCCACAGCCCATACGGGGCTCAGGCCCTAGGAAGGAGAGACTGCAAGTGGGGGCACATCTGCCCCTCCCTGAGACCGCCTCGGAGTCTTTGAGAAGTCTCATTAGCCTCAAGGAAGGGCTTGCTGTTGGAGAACCGGGAACACATGACTCAGCCTCGTGTGTGGCACCCCTTTCTTGGTCCTTTGGGGGAGGCTGGCGTCCCCTGGAATGTGTTTCTCTGCCCCCGCCATCCGTCTGCCTCCCTACTCCTCGGGCATCCTCAGTGACTTCTATCTCCCGGAGCTGTTCACCTGACTCCAGTTCCCTGCCGTCGTCCCATCTCTTCATCTGCCTCCTGTCTGCTGCCAGTGGCTTTCTCAGCTCTGGACTCATTCCCATTTCTCTGGTCTTGCTGACCTCAGACAGGCCTGCAATTCAGCGTCAAAGAGCTTTGAGTTTTTGTTTTTGTTTTTTTTTTTAATTCTGTTGAGGGAACAAGAAAACGCACGTGCGCACCAATGAATTATTTTCCACAAACTTACTGCAATTAGCAAGCAGCTGCTGGGATGATCCTGGGATTTGGAATAATCACATGCATTTGGAGGGATACAGAGATTTCATCCTACGATGCCTTCCTCTCCCAAACCCTCCTAACTCTGCCCTTGCATCACTGGACAAAGATTGTCAGAACAGATACACCTCTGCCTGGTTCCCTGTTGCACTTGCTAATGACTCTGTTGGAGATACGGACCAAGTACGTGTAAGCCTGTGTCCTTGAACTTGCACGGCACAGACACTGGGGCCTTCCACAGTTACCATGTGACTTAAGAACATTACTCTTCAGGCCCCTGTCCTTCATGTCTGCAACAAAGGAGACTGAGGGCTCAGTCTGCAGCCTTTTGATTTTTTTAATGTTTATTTAATTTTGAGAGAGAGAGCAGGAGAGGGGCAGAGAGAGAGGGCAAGGAAGAATCCCAAGGAGGCTCCACTCTGTCAGTGCAGAGCCCGATGCAGGACTCAAACCTCATGAACCACGAGATCGTGACCTGAGCTGAAGTCAGACGCTTAACCGACCGAGCCACCCAGGTGCCCCTGGTCTGCATCCTTTTAACAAGCTCTCAACCAAAAAGCACAGAAAGGTTGACTGTGATTAAGTTTGGACCCTGGGTCTGTTATAATGACTCACTATCCATAAACAGACTGCCGGTCTCCATCGCCCTGAGGCCTGCGGCAGCCCCCCACTCCAGGCCGTGCTGGGGCCACTGGGGCTGGTGGTGACGACTGTCTCCACCGTCTGTGCCCACTTCTCTTGGCCTGGATGTGTGCATGCTGAGGCCATCCTGTTGTTCATGCAGGTGTTGTCTGTTAGGACCTTCCTTCCCCTTCCCCTCCCCCTCTCCGCTCCAGTCTCACACTCAGGACCAGTGGCACTTTTCCACCTCTAAAATTAATTTCATGTTTGTTGTCCTGCTCAAGGAAGCTGTAAGCTGTAATTCTAGGAGCAGAGGGGTGGGAAATCAAACAACTTCATCCTGGTTAAGGAGGTCATAGGGAATGCATTACACTGCTTTCTGGCCCTGCAGAAAACAGCTGACCAGCATCTAGTTAAAGCGTATTCAGGGCTTGGGTCCTGCCTGTGCTCATGAATTCCTTAGACCCTATTATCAGTGGAATATCTTATCTTGTTCTCCACCCTGCTTTCAGTGTCTGCTCTCCTGTCGTCTTGGGAACACCTTGTTTCGGTCCTCCTGATGGCTGTTGACAATCAGGGAAGGCAGCTACAATGTGTTTAAAATGCTTGCTTTGGGGCGCCTGGGTGGCGCAGTCGGTTAAGCGTCCGACTTCAGCCAGGTCACGATCTCGTGGTCCGTGAGTTCGAGCCCCGCGTCAGGCTCTGGGCTGATGGCTCAGAGCCTGGAGCCTGTTTCCGATTCTGTGTCTCCCTCTCTCTCTGCCCCTCCCCCGTTCATGCTCTGTCTCTCTCTGTCCCAAAAATAAATAAACGTTGAAAAAAAAAATAAAATAAAATGCTTGCTTTAATTGCTCCCCTTTTCGGGGCCATTGCTTTAGCCCAATGGGTGTGGAAGATTTCCATGCCACGGAAAGGGGAGAAATTTTAACAGTGGCTCTTATTAAAAAGACTGACTGACTACTATCTATCCATTGCTTAAGTAAGTCCCTTAACCACAAAGACATAGGAACAGGTAGAAAAAAGGGTTGAATGGAACCTGTTTGTCCTTCTGGCCCGAGGCACATGAGGGGCCTTTGGCTTTGCAACCGTAGGTGAGTGCCTCCCGCTGTGGTAACAGCTAAGAGGCTAGGTCTTTTTTCCCATTGTGTAGGCCATTCATGGAAGAGATAAGAGACATATTTGTGCCAGTATCAGCCCTGTAAATTGCTTTCATGAGCACAAGCAGGACCCATCCCCGAAATATACATTCACTGGATACTGGTCAGCTGTTTTCAGCAGGGCCGGAAAGCAGTTCCCTATAACCTCCTTAACCAGGACCTAGCTATTTGATTTCCCACCGAGAGGTGCAGGGTGGGGGGTGGGGGGTGGGGTATAAGGTTGCCTGTAGGCAGTGGGGCCTGTGGAGTTCCAGGGGCTCCAATGTGCCAAGTTGTATCCAAGTTGAGTTTGTTGAGTTTGCATTGAGGAGGAAACAAGACAAAACGGAAATAGAAACCCATTGCTGTGGACTGTATTGTGTCCCTTCAAAATGCTTACGTTTAGGCCATAATCCCCAATGTGACCGTATTTGGAGATGGGGCCTTTCCAGAGGTAACTAAGATTAAAAGAACCCAGGGGTGCCTGGGTGGCTCAGTCGGTTAAGCATCCGAGTTGTGCTCAGGTCGTGATCTCCCGGTTCGTGAGTTCAAGTCCCACATCAGGCTCTGCTGTCAGTGCTGAATCCACTCTGATCCTCTGTCCCCTTTGCTCTGCCCCTCCCCCACTTGCTAGCGCTCTGTCTCTCTCAAGATAAATAAATAAACTTAAAAAAAGATTAAATGAAGCCATAAGTGGGGGAGGCCCTCATCCAATGGTACAGGTGTCCCTAGAAGAAGAGGAAGAGATGGGGTGCCTGGGACTCAGTTGGTTAAGCGTCCCACTTCAGCTCGGGTCATGATCTCACAGCTCGTGAATTCGAGCCCCACGTCGGGCTCTGTGCTGACAGCTCAGAGCCTGGAGCCTGCTTTGGATTCTGTAACTCACTCTCTCTCTCGGCCCCTCCCCTGCTCATGCTCTGTCTCTCTCTGTTTTTCAAAAAAGAAATAAATGTTAAAAAAAATTAAAAAAAAAAAAGAGAAAGAGATACCATAAGGGTGCACAGAGAAAAGGCCACATGAGGACACGAGAAGGCGGCCATATATTTGCCAAAGAAAGGGGCCTCAGGTGCCTTGATCTTGGACTTCTAGCCCCCAAACTGTGGAATGATCTGTTGTTTTTAAGCCACCTGGTCTGTGGCATTTTTCACAGCAGCCAAGCAAACCCATATACTTCTGGAATGGACCCTTGAGCAGGAGGCATATGCCTGAACCAGCCATCCTAACACCAGAGGACACAAAAGACACAATGCCTGATACACAGTAGATGCTTGAGGGGGGTTGGGGGATGCATATTTGGATGGATGAATGAATTACTTGGACACGAATTGTTCTACAGGTGGAAAGGCTCGCTCCAGGTATCACGTGGCATGCTTTCCTTCAAAAAATAAAAGGGTAGTGGGTTTTCTAATTAACACGGTACCTGGTACTTTGTAGATAATCACTACAGGTGAGCTTACTCTGAATATATTCTTTTCTTTTCTGAATATGTACTTTTCTATTTTCCTTTTATTTTTTCAATGTTTATTTATGTATTCTTGGGAGAGAGGGAGAACAAGGAGGGGAGGGGCAGAGAGAGGGGGGACGGGGTCCCAAGCAGGCTCCACGCTGTCAGCCCGGGGGCCAATGTGGGGCTTAAACTCACAACCCGTGAGATCATGACCTGAGCTGAAAGCAAGAGTCAGATGTTCAACCGACTGAACCACCCAGGCGCCCGCCCCACTTTTGTATTTTTCAAAGACAGGCATTCTGTTAGGGCTGCCCTAACAAAATCAAGTTAATGAGTCTGACTCTCCTCACCCATCCCTGTGGGTTTTCTTCAGTTTCTTTGACAGTCAAGAGTCAGAAACAGGAAGAAGTGAGTCACATTCTGAGGCTACGAAGGAAAAGCTGAAATCAGAGTCAAGGCACCCTGAAACTTACCCAGGAAGCTGTAAATGCTCACATGAAAATCGCAGCTCCAGTTTGGGAAGACGTGACACGTTGGTGATGTGTGCAGTGCAGATCAGGGAGGAACAGAAGAACGCAAAGGACCCCAGGACCTGGGCCTCTGGGGGGTGACGTGGCAGAAATAGCCCCGGACGTGGATCCCCAGCTTTTGTCTCTTTGTGGATGAGTGTCTGTGAGGGAAGTATTGCCACACCATTAAACCCCAGATAGGAATGCAAATAAAAGTCATTATCTGGTCTATATCCATTTACATTTTCTGCAATTGCCCTGGAAAAGCCAAAATTAAGTATTCTCATTTATGTAGCTTTGGAAAAAGTGATCGGCTTTGAATAAACCATCAATATTTAACCTCCCCAAAGAGGAGGTGATCTATAGCAGGTACAGGGAGCAAGGACAGAATATGGGCTTTGGAGGCAGAGCTGGGCTCCAGTTCTAAGCTCCGGAGAAGCTTGTCGGAGTGCTTTTGGGGAAAGTTGGCAAATCACCGAGTCTCCGTTTTCACATCCATAAAATGGAACTGTGACTTTGTTTCTAGCAGCAGAGTAAATTGAGCTAGTTCAAAATCTCTCTAGTTCAAAACACACACAAAGGATACAATATACCAGCAGAAACAAAACCAAAATCCACAGCTGGGCTGGAGAGAAAGAAAGTATTGAGATTCCAGAGATGAGGAAGTTTAAAACCAGAGTCAAGAAGGGTGCCTGGGGGGCTCAGTCAGTTAAGCATCCAACTCTTGGTTTCAGCTCAGGTCGTGATCTCAAGGTTCATGCGGGTTTGAGCCCTGCATCAAGCTCTGTGCTGACAGTATGGAGTCTGCTTGGGATTCTCCCTCTTCCCCTCTTTCTACCTCTACCCTGCTCAGACATGCTCTCTCTTTCTCTCAAAATAAATACATAAACTTAAAAAAATTGTTTAAAAACCAGAATCAAGAGCTCACAGGGTGCTGTTGCCAGAGAGGGACCAGCACATGCCCATGGGAATGGGGGCTTGATCTTACAGCTTGTGGAAGGGGACCCATCAAGAGTGGGGCTACCTTGGTGAGAGGTGTCTAAAATGACCCACTGTGCATATGACTCCCTGTACAAAATGGGGACCAAAAAAACTGTACATAATGGGGACCACAATGGATACAAAATTATGTGTGTAATAATATATATGATGAATGTTATATAATATATAATAATAATTTTATATATGTGTATATAAATTATATACACACACACACACACACATACATGTATATAAGTTTCATACATATAAATAAATAAAGATCTGCTAATCCAATCCTCGGAAAATTTAAAAAGTCACACAGTAATAAAATTATGTGTGTAATAATATATATATATATGATGGATGTTATATAATACATAATAATAATTTTATATATGTGTATATAAATTATATATATATACACACACACATACATATATATAAGTTTCATACATATAAATAAATAAAGATCTGCTAATCCGATCCTGGGATAATTTAAAAATCACAGTAAAGAGTAATATTCTATGTTATTAAGGGCACAAGCATCGAATGTACAGAAAACAAACATGCCACCTTCAGAAACTCTAGGGACTGTGAATCAGTTCAGGGATGGAACTCAACTATATATGTAATATTTGAATTTTCCAATGGAAAAATAAAGTAAAGAAAGAATTTATAAAGGAAGGGAAGAAGAGAGGAACAGGGAAAAAAGGAAAGATCTAAAAGGAAATACGGTATAAGGCTAACATTTAAAGAATCTGTGGGGCACCTGGGTGGCTCAGTGGGTTAAGTGCCCGACTTTGGCTCAGGTTATAAGCTCATGGTTTGTGGGTCCCTGCATCAGGCTCTGCACTGAGAATGCAACACCTGCGTGGGATTCTGTGTCTCCCTCTCTCTCTGTCACTGCCCTGCTCTCACACACACTCTCTCCCTCTGTTTCAAAAAAAAAAAAAAAAAAAGCATTAAAAAATATAAAAATAAAAAATCTGGGTGGTGTAAGCAAGGATTTTTTCCTATTTCTGTAAGTTAAAAGTATTTCATATTAAAGGATATGAAATAAATAAATGGAGGTGAATATACCCATTTTTAATAATTATTGTGATTATTATGTATTTTATGAATAATATATAGCATATCATGTGATATATATCCTATCAAGTATTATGTATATACATATATACTTACATGCTTAGGAGATACATAAATGTGTCCTCTGTACCAAGTTGAAGACATAATCAGTGTGTAATAAACAAGGCTTTCCATTTCATAGTTCGTACAGGAAAACCACGTGTCCTGTGTGTGTTTTCTCTTCTCTCTATGGCTACGGCACTCACAAGACTTCAGGCTCCACATGCATGGGTTTCCATACATCGAGTGATTCTCCTGGACACCAGCTCAGTTCTGACATGGTCTTCCTGCAGCTAGGGTCACACCCTGCGGGTTAAGGGCTCAGTCCCACAAGACTGCCCCCATCCAGTTCAGGCACCAGTTAGTACCAGGTTGTCCTCGTCCTTCTGATCCATTGGCTATAAATCAGGATTCGCATGACCCCCTGCTTGGGTTCCATAGTTTCTCAGGATGGCTCATAGAGCTCAGGGAACCACTTACTTATGTTTACTGATGTATGACAAAGGATGCAATCAAGGACACAGATGGGGGGCCAGATGGAGGGATATGAAGGGCAAAGTCTGGAAAGGTCTGCAGTTGGGGCGCACCACCTTCCTAGCATATAGATGCGTTCACCAGCCCAGAAAGTCCCCAAACTCCACACTTTTGAGATTTTTATGGAGGCTTCCTCACGCAGACATGATTGGTTCCTGACTCCATTTCCAACCCCTCTCTCTTGCTGAAGGATGGGGAATGGGAGAGAAGATGGCAAACTTCTAATCATGGCTTGGTCTTTCTGGTGACAAGCCCCCATTCAGGATCCATCCAAGAGTCACCTCATCAGAACAGAAAACACTACTGTCACCCAGGACAATCCAAGTGACTTAGGAGCTCTGTGCCAGGAACTAGGGCAGAGACCAGGACAAATACAGTAAAACCTTGGATTGTGAGTAACTTGTTCTGTGAGTGTTCCGCAAGACCAACAAACGTTCCCGATACATTTTAACTTGATAAACAAGCAATGTCTTGCAATATGAGTCCTACATGATGCTGAATGTCACATGATCACAACTGAGCCAATGGTTCTTGAAATTCACTTGGATCTATGAGCGCTTTGGATGACGAGCACATTCCTGAAACAAATTATGCTCGCACACCAAGGTCTTACCGTACCTAAATATTCTTTCACACAGTTTTTTCATTGTGTTTAATATATTTTACCCAAATTTGTCTCTCCTTTTCAAGGATTTGAGCTAGTGAAACTTAGCAAGAAAGTCCTTAAGAAGACACCACAGTGGACCGGACAGCGTGTGCTCCTGGGGAAGTCCTTCAGGGTGGGGAGGGCAGGACAGTACCTCAGGGAGTGGTCGTGGGGCTGGAATGTCTGGGGCAGAGACCCAGCTCTCCTGCCTCTTATCCAATGACCTTGGCTCTTCACCTCCCCGTGTTTCTGTTTCTCCTGGGTGAAATACATGTATGATGACATCTACCTCAAAGATTACAAGAAACATTAAATTAGATCATCTATGAAATGCACTTAGAATACTGCCTGGCACACAGTGAGTACCATGTATTATTGGTGACTTTGAAACTCAAACAAGTCCTAAAGTGAACTTATTTCCACGAATTTAGAGGAAAGTTGACAGCTTGTGTTTGGAGCTTAATTAACGGTTACTGGTACACGAGACAGCGCCTGAGGGAAAAGGGACACGTTGCTGTAAAGGTCCTGTCCTTCCTTCACAGTCTTGCTGCTCTGACTTGGTCCTCATATTTGCAGCTGGAGACGCAACGGCGAGACATCACCCCATGGCTACGGTGCAAATTTAACTTCTCTTTCAGCCCATCTCACATCACAGCGGGAAATGACCGGCGACACTCTGCTCTGAGCTTTCACATGGGAAAATAATCCCTTTCTGGGGGTCCGGTAGGACAAAGCAGCGATGCACTCAGCACGCTGTAGAGGGCTGTGCCTGGTGGATTCTGGCGTCTTGGTCGACGGTGCTGTATCTGGGGCTCTGCCTCTTCTGTTTCCCTGGAAGGGTCTTTACCTCACCTCCCGGATAAGTTCAATGCAACAAAATGAAAGAGAGGGGAAGAAGATTGTAGAGAAGCAGGACAGGAGGCGGTGGTGCTCTTGAGAAGACCCCGCACAGCCGAGGAGCACAGGTGGGTGGGAAGCGCTCCTGGGCAGCTCCCCAAGGAATGCTCTGGCAATGACCTTGACCCGTCGCTACAGAGCCTTCTGAGTAGACAGTTCCTCCCGGGCTTGTTCTGTGTCTGTGGTTGATGGGGTGTGCGGGTGAGAGGCGGCCACGGTGGCTGCTTCCGCTTTCCTCCTCAAGTCTCCTTTCCGAATGTCATTGAAAAAGGCCCAAAACCATCGCTCGGAAAGTCCACGAATTCTTTGCCTGCAGAAGGGGCCTGCGTGTCATGGTTGAGTGCAAGATCTAGGAGTGTATAAAATTGATTAGAGCAGCATGGGGGCACCTGGGTGGCTGTGAGGGAAACATCAGACTCTTGATTTTGGCTCAGGTCATGATCTTGTGGTTCGTGAGTTCGAGCCCCGCACTGGGCTTTGTGCTGACAGTGGGGAGTGTGTTTGGGATTCTCTCTCTCCATCTCTCTCTCTGCCCCTTCCACGCTCGTGCTCTTTCTCTCTCTCAAAATAAATAAACTTAAAAAAATTGAAAAAGAAAGCAGCTCTGAAGACCCCTGAGGGGCTCTCTTCCTCCCTGGGGAAATGGAAGAGGGCTCAGGTCACTTCACTACAGAAGGGATCTCAGCCACTGGTTCCTTTGAAATCACCCAGAAGCGGCCCGTAGTTCATGCAGGTGCAGCAGACCTTGCCTGCATCGAAGGCGGGAGGCCTGACTTTTAACAACCACACTGACTCACTCCTAACGTTCTTTGAAAGTCCTTCCTGAATGTTCCAGATTGGCTATCTCCCAAGTTAACCCCCTAAGGACTAGCCCCCTCATTCCCCTCCTGCTGAAGGCATCCCGTCTCCTTATGTCCATTTATAACAATGTAAAATGCGTCTGAGAGTGAGGCTAACAGTATGAAATGTATCAAAGTCATGTCCAAGGACCGCAGGGCACATTAATTTGCTTTCGTGGGTTTTAACGTGGCAGTTCCCATCAACAGTAATGGGATTAGGAGGTTAAATGCAATGCGATGAACGAAGAAACAGCCATCAAAGCAGGCACAAACAATTCATGTAAGAAAAAAGTTTTCATAAGAATACACATTAAATGGATACATTAGACTAGAATTGCCATGGAGGAAGTCTTGTTATTGGCGAACGAGTTCATAAAATCTAAATGCATGCCGGGCCATTACTGGTCACCTCTGCCCTGTGATTGTGGAAATGTGAGATTTTCCTGGTGATTCTTGCTAAGGGGAAACTCTTTCTGCCCCAAGGGTGGTTCATTAACAATAACATCTGTTATTCCCACATTACCAGAATGAAACCTTTGTTTTCAGGAGATGAGACCCTAAGCAGGATGATACGGCAAGTAGGTACAATTTGTGTGTAAGCTCAATTATTTCCAGACGAATCAGCCGCTGACAAAAATTACTTTGGCGATGTGTCAATAAGGATTATTTGTGCCGTTAGGAGCGAAATGAGAAGATAACTTCTAAAAATATACTTTCCCTGAGTGCCTACCTTATAGTATTTTTCAAAAAATAATTGGAACTGCAAAATTAGAGTCCAGAAAAATTGAAATGTCTTTCTCTTGCTCTCTCTCTCTCTCACGTGTTCTTTCAGTTTGCTGGGGCTGCTGTAACAAAACACCACAGGCTAGTTGGCTTAAATAACCTGAATTTATTTTCTCACAGTTCGGAAAGCCAGAAGTCCAAGATCAAGGTGACAGCAGATTTTGTTTCTCCTGAGGCCTGTCTCCTTGGCTTGCAAATGGCTACCTTTTTGCCATGTCCTCACGTGGTCTCTTCCTGTGTGTGTGCACATCCTTGGTGTCCCTTTGTGTGTCCAAACCTCTGTTTATGAGGACACCAGTCAGACTGGTTTAGGGTTGCCTAACGGCCTCATTTCAACTAATCACCTCTTTCAAGGCCTGATCTCCATACACAGACACATTTTGAGATACTAGGGGTTAGGACTTTGATTATTAATTTTGGGGGGCACACAATTCAGTCTACCATTAGTCTATCTATCTATTATCTATACCTATCATCTATCAATCTATCAATCAATTAATCAATCTATCTATCTATCTGTTATCTGTCTCTATCATCTATCAATCTATCTATCATCTATCTATTATCTATACCTATCATCTATCAATCTATCAATCAATTAATCAATCTATCTATCTGTCATCTGTCTCTATCATCTATCAATCAATCAATCAATCAATCTATTATCTATATCTATCATCTATCAATCTATCTATCATCTATCTATTATCTATACCTATCATCTATCAATCTATCAATAAATTAATCTATCTGTTATCTATCTCTATCATCTATCAATCTATCTGTCAATCAATTATCTATCTATCTATCTATCTATCTATCTATCTATCTATCATCTATGTATTTATGTATCCATCTCTATGTATCTATGTATCTATGCATCTCTGTATCTACCTATCTATCCATCAATCATCTCTCTATCATCATCTCTCCCTATTATCTATCATCATCCTCTATCCATCTACCTAGTTTTTAAAACTCTCACTTTGAAAGGTGGAGTGCTAAAAATAATTGAAAATTCTTTGAAAAGTAAAATGAATATACATATAAACAAATACATATAAACAGCATATATATATACATTTTGAGGTGAAGTTTCTTTGACCACTTTCATGGTGATCCTTCCTCCTTCCAGAAGTGGCCATTTCCTGTCTGTAGTACAGAATTGTCACTTCTTCCCTCCTGAGACTATTGGGAGTATGAAATAATGTAATGACCATGAGAACACCTAGTCCTAGACAGACAGCCACTGATGCTTGCTAGTTCCTTTACTTTCGTGTGTACCGTCCATTTAGATTAAAACAAAAAGAAAAATCCCCCTATTTTCAAATATAAGTCTCTTTTTCCAGGATGTGGGCACTTTTTAATTTAATTTAATCTAATTTAATTTAATTTAATTTAATTTAATTTAATTTAATTTTATTTTATTTTATTTTATTTTATTTTATTTTTTAATTATTTTATTTTATTTTATTTTATTTTATTTATTTCCTTCTTTCTACCTTTATTTAAGTTTTTAATTTGAATTCTAGTTAGCTAATGTATAGTGTTATATTAGTTGCAGGTGTACAATATGGTGATTCAACACTTGCAGACAACACCCAGAGCTCATATCGGCAAGTGCACTCTGTATCTCCATGACCTACTTCCTTCATCCCCACCCACCTCCCCTCTGGTAACCATCAGTGTGCTCTCTATTGTTTAGAGTCTGTTTCTTGGTTTGCATCTCTTTTTTTCCCCTTTGCTTGTTTGTTTTGTTTCTTAAATTCCACATATGAGTGAAATCATGTAGTATTTGTCTTCCTTTGACTGACTTATTTTGCTTAGCATAATACACTCTAGCTCTATGCACAAACTTGCAAATGGCGAGGTTTAATTCATTTTCACAACTAATATTCCATTAAATATATGTATGTATGTATATATATGTATATATATATATATACAGAAGATGTGAGATATACATATATACACATATATATATATACACATATATATGTGTACACATATATGTATATATGTGTACACATATATATGTGTATATATATATATGTGTACATATGTATATCTCACATCTTCTTTATACGTTCATCAGTTGATTGACGCTTGGGCTGCTTCCATATCTTGGTAGTTATAAATAATGCTACAGTAAAATAGGGGTGCCTGGATCCCTTTCAGTTAGTGTTCTTGTATTCTTTGGATGAATACCTAGTAGTGCAATTGTTGGATTATAAGGTAGTTCTATTTTTAACTTTTTGAGGAACCTCCATACTGTTTTCCACAGTGACTACACCAGTTTACATTCCCATCAAAAGTGCAAGAGGGTTCCCCTTTCTCCACATCCTCACCAACACATGTTGCTTCTTGCATTGTTGATTTTGGCCATTCTGACAGGTATGAGGTGGTATCTCCTTGTTGTTTTGATTTGCATTTCCCTAATGATGAGTGATGTGGAGCATCTTTTCATGTGTTAATGGGCCATCTGTATGTCTTCTTTAGAGAAATGTCTGTTCATGTCTTTTGCCCATTTTTAAGTTGGATTATTTGTCTTTTGGGTGTTGAGTTGTATAAATTCTTTACATATTTTGGATACTAACCCTTTATCAGATATGTCATTTGCAACTATCTTTTGTTCATTGGTTGTTTTGTTGATTATTTCCTTCACTGTGCAGAAGTTTTTTATTTTGATGGAGTCCCAATAGTTTATTTTTGCTTTTATTTTCCTTGCCTCAGAGGCATATCTAGAAAAGTGTTGCTAAGCTGGTTTCAAAAAAGTTACTGTGTGTGTTCTCTTCTAGGATTTTTATGGTTTCCTATGTTTAGGTCCTCAATCCATTTTGAGTTTATTTTTGTGTATGGTGTAAGAAAGTGGTCCAGTTTCATTCTTTTTTATGCTTCCGTCTAGTTTTCCCAACACCATTTGTTGAAGAGACTGTCTTTTTCCCATTGGTTAGTCTTTCCCATTGGATATTGTCAAAGATTAAATAACCCTAATGTTGTGGGTTTATTTCTGGATTTTCTATTCTGTTCCACTGATCTATGTGTCTGTTTTTGTGCCAGGACCATACTGTCTTGATCACTACAGCTTGTAATACAGCTTGAAGTTGGGAATTGTGATGCCTCCACCTTTGTTTTTCCTTTTCAAGGTTACTTTGACTCTTCAGGGTCTTTTGTGGTTCCAAAAAATTTTCAGGATTGTTTGGTCTAGTTCTGTGAAAAATGCTAATGGTATATGCATAAGGATTGTATTAAATGTGTAGATGGCTTTGGGTAGTATGGACTTTTTAACAATGTTTATTCTTCCAATCCATGAGTATGGAATGTCTTTCCATTTTTTTGTGTCATCTTCGATTTCTTTCATCAGTGCTTTATAGTATTCAGAGTACAGGTCTTTCATCATTTGGTTAAGTTTATTCCTAGGCATCTTATTGTTTTTGGTGCAATTGTAAATGGGATTGTTTCCTTAATTTCTCTTTCTGCTGCTTCATTATTGCTGTACAGAAATGAAACAGATTTCTGTACATTGATTTTGTGTCCTGGGACTTCACTGCATTTGTTTATCAATTCTAGCAATTTTTTTGGTGGAGTCTTTCAGGTTTCCTATATATAGTGTCATATCATCTGCAAATATTGAAAATTTTACTTCTTCCTTACTGATTTGAGTGACTTTTATTTTTCTTTGCCTGATTGCTGTAGCTAGGACTTACAGTTCTTTGATGAATAAAAGTAACGAGAATGGACATCCTTGTCTTGTTCCTGATCTTAGGGGAAAAGCTCTCAGTTTTTCTCCATCAAGGATAATGTTAGCTGTGGGTTTTTCATACATGGCCTTTATCATGCATGTTAAATACCTATTTTGTTGAGAGTTTTTTTTTTTATATCATGCATAGATGTTATACTTTGTCAAATGCTTCTTCTGCATCTATTGAAATGATCAGATGGTCCTTATCCTTTCTCTTATTGATGTGATGTATCATGTTAGTGGATGCAAATATTGAAGCATCCTTGCAACCCAGAAATAAATCCCACTTGATCATGGTGAATGATTTGTTTTTAACTGTTATTGATTTTCTTGTGCTAGTATTGTGTTGAGAATTTTTACATTTGTGTTCTTCAGGGATATTGGCCTGTAGTTCTCTTTTTTAGTGGTGTCTTTATCTGGTTTTGGTGTCAGGGTAAGTCTGGCCTCATATAATGAATTTGGGAGTTTTACTTCCTTTTCTATTTTTTTTTGGAAAAGTTTAAGAAGAATAGGTATTCATTAACCTTTAAATGTTTGGTAAAATTTGCCTGGGAAGCCATCTGGTCCTGGATTTTTGTTTTTTGGGAGTTTTTTGATTACTTATTTAATTTCTTTGATGGCTATTTGTCTGTTTAAATTTTCTATGTCTTCCTGTTTCAGTTAAAACAAATTTTAATGTTTATTTTTGACAGAGAGAGAGAGACAGAGTGTGAGCAAGGGAGGGGCAGAGAGAGAGGGAGACACAGAATCTGAAGCAGGCTCTAGGCACTGAGCTGTCAGCGCAGAGCCTGAGGCAGGGCTCAAACTCACAAACTATGAGATCATGACCTGAGCCGAAGTTGGACACTTAACCAACTGAGCCACCTAGGTGTCCCATTTTCCTGTTTCAGTTTTGATAGTTTATATGTTTCTAAGAATTCATCCATTTCTTCTAGATTGCCCAATTTGTTGGCATATAATTTTTCATAATATTCTAAGTGTTTGTATTTATGTGGTGTTAGTTATTTCTCCTTTCTCATCTTTTAAAATTTATTTAAGTCTTTTCTTTTTTCTTGTTAAGTCTGGCCAGAGGTTTATCAGTTTTATTTTTTTTTTTCAAAGAACCATCTCCTGGCTTTTTTGATCTGTTCTATTGTTTGTTTTGTTTTGTTTTTAGTTTCTATATCATTTATTTCTGCTCCAATCTTTTTTATTTCCTTTCTTCTGCTAGTTTTAGGTTTTATTTATTCTTCTTTCTCTAGGTTCCTTAGGTGCAAAGTTAGGTTATTTATTTGAGATTTTTTATGATTCTTGTGGTAGGCCTGTATTTCTATAGACTTCCTTCTTAGAACTGCTTTTGCTATACCCCAGAAGTTTTGGTATACCCCAAAGGTTTTGGACCTTCATGTTTTAATTTTTTTTTTTTTTTTGTCTCCATGGACCTTTTTATTTGTCCTTTTATTTCCTGGTTGACCCATTCATTGTTTAGTAACATGTTATTTAATCTCCATGTATTTGTGTCTTCCCAGACTTTTTCTTGAGGTTGACTTCTTGATTCATAGTGTGGTGGTCAGAAAAGATGCCTGGTATAACTTCAGTTTTCTGGAATTTGTTGAGGCTAGTTTTGTGGGCTAACATGTAATCTATTCTGGAGAATGTTCCATGTGCACTTGAAAAGAATGTATTTTCTGCTGTTTTAGGATGGAATGTTCTGACTATATCTGCTAAATCCGTCTCTTCCAGAGTGTCATTCAAAGCTATGGTTTCCTTCTTGATTTTTCTGTTTAAATGATCTATCCATTGATGTAAGTGGGATGTGAAAGTCCCCTACTATTATTGTGTTATTGTCAATTAGTTCCTTTATGTTTGTTATTAACTGTTTTATGTATTTGGTGCTTTCAAGGTGGGGGCATAAATGTTTGCTGTTGTTATATCTTCTTGTTGAATTGTCCTTTTTATTATTAAATAGTGTCTTACTTTTCTCTTGTTATGCTCTTTGTTTAAAGTCTATTTCGTCTGATATAAGAATTGCTACTCTGGCTTTCTTTTGACATCCATTTGTATGATACGTTTCCCCATCCCCTCACTTTCAATCTGTAGGTGTCATTAGGTCTAAAATGAGTCTCTTGTAGGAAGAATATAGATGGGTCTTTTTTTTTTTTTAATTCATTCTGACACCCTATGACTTTGATTGGAGCATTTAGTTCATTTACATTCAGAATAATTATTGATAGATCCGTATTTATTGCCATTACTTGTTTTGTGGTTATTTCTGAAGATTTTCTGTGATCCTTTCTTATGATTTTTGTTTTTGTTTTTGCTTTTGTTTCATGTTTTGCTGATTTTCTTAAGAGATATATTTGGATTTCTTTTTTTTTAATGTTTTATTTTTGAGAGAGACAGACGGACAGAGCACAAGCAGGGGAGGGGCAGAGAGAGAGAAAGAGAGAGAGAGAGAGAGAGAGAGAGAAACAGAATCCGAAACAGGCTCCAGGCTCTGAGCTGTCAGCACAGCAGGGCTGGAACTCACAAACCGGGAGATCATGACCTGAGCCAAAGTCAGATGCTCAACCGACTGAGCCATCCAGGCTCCCCTGCATTTCTTTCTCTTTCTCTTTGCATGTTTATTATTGTTTTTTTGATATATGTTTTCCATTAGGTTTGTATGTAACCTCTTCTACATATAGCAGTCTATATTAAGTTGATGGCCATTTAAATTTGAACCCATTCTTACTCCTGTCCTCCCCAAATTTTAAGTATATATTTTTATATTTTCTATCCCTTTTTTGTGAGTTTCTTCACTGATTTTTTACAGAAATATTCACTTTTGATGCTTTTGTGTTTCCTACCTCTATACTGTCACTTTTGTTCTCTCCTTTCCGCTCAGGGTCCCTTTTAGTATTTCTCGTAAGGCTGGTTTAGTGGTCACGAACTCCTTTAGTTTTGTTTGTCCTGGAAACTCTTTTATCTCTCCTTTTTTTTTTTTTTTTTCTGAATGATAGCCTTGTTGGATACAGTATTCTTGGCTGCAGACTTTTCCCATTCAGCACTTGGAGTATATCATGCCACTACCTTGTGGCTTGCCAAGTTTCTGTTGAAGAGTCTCCAGCTAGCCTTATGGGTTTTCCCTTGTAAGTTAATTACTTCTTCTGTCTTGCTACTTTTAAGAATTTTTTCTTTATCACTATATTTTGCAAATTATATGTATTTTTTTTTTTTTTTTTTTGGTAAATTGTATGTCTTGATGTGGTTCTGCTTGTATTGATTTTGATAGGAGTGTCCTGTGCCTCCTGGATCTGGATATCCATTTCCTTCCCCAGATTAGGGACATTTTCAGCGATTATTTCTGCAAATAAATTTTCTACCTGCTTTGCTCTCTCTCCTTCTTCTGGGAACGTCGTTACATTTGATGGAGTCACTTATTTTCCTAAGTCTTATTCTCATTTTGCATGCTTCTTTTTTCTCTCTTTTGTTCAGCTTGATTACTTGCCATTACTCTGTCTTCTAGGTCATCATTTCCTTCCTCTGCTTCTTCTATTCTGATGTTCATTCCAGAGACGTCATTTCTCATTTCATTTACTGTGCCCCTTATCTCTGTTATAGTATTCCGTATCTCTGTGTTAAAGGTCTCATTCATGTCTCCCACTTTTTTTCTCAAGTCGAGTGAGTATTCTTAGGATCCTTGCTTTCAGCACACCATCACACATGTTGCTTATATCTGTTCCCTTTAGATCTCTGGCTGTGGGCTTATCCTGTTCTTTCATTTGGGATAAATCTCTCTGTGGCCTTATTTTGTCTGTATCTCTGTGTATGTTTCTCCGCGTTAAGAAAGCCAGCTGTATCTTCTGCTCTTGAAAGTCGTGGTTTTATGAAGAAGTCCTGTAGTGCCCTGAGTCCAGTGTCCCCCGTCCACCAAATCCTGCCACTTTCGGAGAGTATCCTGTGTGTGTTACCTAACGTCCCGCTGTTGGGTCTGAGTCACCTTTCCTGTCAGTGAAGTTGTCCGCATTGACTCTCTGCCTGTCGTGGGTTGTGCTTGCTCTCTGGGGTGTTAACGGGGCCCAGGCAGGCCAGCTTTGGTGGGGGCCGGAGCTGCGCCCGCCAGGGAACGTGGGAGTGTGGCAGTGGTGTTAGGAAAATGTGCAGGAGACCACTGTTCCTCTGCTGGATCCCTCGAAGCAGTGCAGTGGCTGGGGGGGC
This sequence comes from Puma concolor, assembly GCF_028749965.1. Lineage (NCBI taxonomy): Eukaryota > Metazoa > Chordata > Mammalia > Carnivora > Felidae > Puma > Puma concolor. The sequence continues at coordinate 106,193,377 of NC_141668.1, forward strand.
TTCGTGCTGGGGCTGCAGAGGGGGCAAGGCTGGGCGTGGCTGGGCCCAGCACGTGATGGCGGCTGGGGGTGTGGGGCCCGGCACCGCGGTGGATGTGCGAGCTGTCGCGGCTATACGCTTGGTGGCCGCTCAGGTGCAGGTGCCTCTTGAAGAAAAGTTGCCCGGAGACCAGGGCTGAGGCAGGGAGCTCTCAGACCTCGTGCGTGTGGTGTGCTGCCAGCAGGTTATGTAGCAAGTGTCTGTGCAGGCACGTCCCCTGCAGGTGGCCCTGTGTTTATGCTGGGGACTGGGGGAGGAAAATGGTGACTGCCAGCTCCCTTGTGTTTGAAGAAGTCCCCCAGCATGCTCTGAAATCACCAAGAACAGATCTTGCCCCCAGCATCGTATAAACTGCCATTTTTTATGCTGCCTCTCTGCGCAGGCTGCCCTCTCTTTCAGGGTGGTGACCCAGCTGTGGCTCACGTTCCCAGCTGGCCCAGGACCGTGTATCAGCTGACTCGGCCAGCTCCAGGCTCCCAGGACCACTGGTTTTACAAACTCAACAGAATTCAGCCCCTCTGGTTTTTAAGGCCAAAGGCTGTGGGGATTAGTCTTCCCTCGAGCTCCCTGGGGTGAGGGCCTCCTGTTTCCCTGCCCTTCCCCCACAGGCAGCTTCCACCCTGCTGTGGGCAGTCTCCCTCCACCCTTCTGACCTTCCTTCACTTTCTGATGCAGCTTCCTCCCTATTTTTACTGGTGGAGTTTCTCTGCCAGTCTTTTTTTTTTTTTTTTTAATTTTTTTTTTTTAACGTTTATTTATTTTTGAGACAGAGAGAGACAGAGTATGAACAGGGGAGGGGCAGAGAGAGAGGGAGACACAGAATCTGAAACAGGCTCCAGGCTCTGAGCTGTCAGCACAGAGCCCGACGCGGGGCTCGAACTCACGGACTGTGAGATCATGACCTGAGCCGAAGTCGGACGCTTAACTGACCAAGCCACCCAGGCGCCCCTCTCTGCCAGTCTTCAGATCACTCTCCCTCTCTGGGTGGTTGACTTGGATGTGGACCATGTCTAGCTGGAAACACGGGAGCGGGGTGAGCTCTGGGTACTCCTCTCCCGCCATCGCCCTGAGCTTCCTCCCAAATATAGATTTAAATTTACTTTGTATGGGCAAATTTTCAGCTGAAATCTGGCACAAGACAAGGGACTCAAGCCGCTGGATTGTACTCGGTCCATTTCTTCTAAGTGAAATTTTAAATCATCATCAGTTAATACTTGTTCCTTTCTAAATTCTAAATAGCTTTAGAATACATTGAAAAGGTTGCTATATACACGTTTCGGAAATTGTCATTTTTACCCAAGTATAAAGTATAGCTAAATCCCCCCCTAAATTCTGTAACTCAAGGATGACAACTCTTAGCATCCTTCATACTCTTTCTCTTTCTGTACATAATGCACATACATGTGCCAAAACACAGATTTTAAATAAGTGAAAACATTGGGGCGCCTGGGTAGCTCAGTCAGTTAAGTGTCCAAATCTTGATTTCAGCTCAGGTCACGATCTCACTGTGGTGAGAGTGAGCCCCGAGTGGGGCTCTGTGCTGTCCACAGACTCTCTTTCTCTCTCTCTGCCCCTCCTCACCTCTGTCTCTCTCCCAAAATAAATAAATAAACGTTTAAAAAATAAGCAAGTGAAAACATCCAGTACATCCTGGATTACCCAATGATTTTAAATGCTTCAGGTTGTTTCACTAAGACAGTTGTTACAATGGATCCTGTTCATGAGTTAAGGAAGTGATATTCTGGCCTGGCAGTAGTTTGAAAGAGAAACACAAGTTTACTCCAATAATAAAATATTTGAGCCTTAGTATATGCTAGCAGCTGAAGATAAAACAAAACAAACCATCAATGAGATTGGGTGCCATGAGCCATCAGAGGAGGTGATGGCTTCTGAGCTGGAAGCTGGCTTTCGAAAACTGGGCAGTTGGGGCACCTGGGTGACTCAGTCAGTTAAGCGTCTGACTCTCGATTTCCGCTCAAGTCATTATCTCACAGTTCTTGAGTGTGAGCCCCATGTCGGGCTCTGTGTCAAAAGTGTGGAGCCTGCTTGGGATTCTCTCTCTCCCTCTAGGCCCCTCCCCACTCTCATTCTCTCTCAAAAATAAATAAATAAACTAAAAAAAGAAAATGGAGAGGAGTGCTCTAGGAATCCCGGGGAGGGGTTGGGGGAATGGCAGAGGGAAGAGATCCCAGGGAATGGAGCCCACAGGTGCGGAAACAGCAAGGAGTGCCGTGGACGCCCTGATCTTGCTGGAGCCAGACGGCCGTGGCCAGAGCGGAGCCTGCAGAGGAGGCTGGGATGTTAAGGCAGGTGATGACACGTGAGGGGCACTGACGGCAGGATAGACGGGTTAAGCCCATGGAGATCTCCTCAAAGATACGGACAGGAGAAGGTCAAGGTTGGCTCATAGGTTTCTCGCTGTGGGACTTGAGCAAATAGCACGGCGATCTATATGACATTAGAGAATTTGGAGGAGTATGTAGATATGGCTTTTGCAGTACTGTCTCCAGAGTGGAGAGCTGAGATCCACGCACGTTACCAGGAGGTACCCTGCATGCGCTGGAGTGACACTCGCGGAGAAGCATGCGGGGGACACGGAAGGTGGGTGGGTGGGGCTGCGCATCTTTTCACTTAGAAGTGTAGCACCTCAGAGCGCCTGGGGGGCTCAGTCAGTTAAGTGTTGATTCCACTCTTGATTCCACTAAGGTCATGATCTCACAGACGTGGAATTGAGCCCAGCGTCAGGCTCTGTGCTGAGTGTGGAGCCTGCTTGAAGTTTTCTTTCTTCCTCTCTCTCTCTCTGTGTCCCTCCCCTGTGTGTGTGCACTTTCTCTCAAAATAAATAAACCTAAAAAAAAAATGAAATGTAACAACTCACGTGGTGCAGAGGAAATGACAATTTCAGCTTCGTTTGTACTATTGTAAAGCTGTGTGTATGTCAACTGTCAACAGATTCCACAGAATGTTAAATAGAGGGGTAGTATGCCTTTAAAAAAATTTTTTTTAATGTTTACTTATTTTTGAGAGGGAGAGAAAAAGCCTGAGTGGGGGAGAGGCAGAGAGACGGAGACACAGAATCCAAAGCAGGCACCAGGCTCTGAGCTGTTTGCACAGAGCCCATTGAGGGGCTCGAACCCACGAACTGTGAGATCATGACCTGAGCCGAAGTTGGATGCTTAACCGACTAAGCCACCTAAGCACCCCCAGGGTAGTATGTCTTTTCAAAAGAAGCCCCAAACTCCATACTTGTCTTTTTCCCCACCTCATGGTCATTGTCTAAGATCTTATGCAAGAAAAATTAAGAGAACATAGATAAATTGGAAGAAGAAAGGCAATGAATCAAAAGACATAAAAATAAAGAATGGAGGCTTTCCCTTGGTGCAAGGAAATGAATGAAGTGCCAATATGTAAAAAAAGAAATATTTCTCCATCAACTGATGCTCACTGTTGCTAGAAAAACACACCAAATCCTCATTTGACCCTGTCTCCCTGTTAAATTTCTATTTGCCCCTGTTTAAAAGAAAAAAGAAAACCAAATTAAATAATTCTAGCATATTCAGAGTTGTGCAACCATCAGCAAAATCGATTTAGAACATTATCATCATTCCAGAAAGAAACACCATACCATTCAGCTGTCAGCCCTCAATCCCACCATCTTCCCAGCCCTCGACAGCCACGAATCTTTTTTTTCTGTCTCTAAAGATTTGCCTTTTACAGACAGTTCATATAAATGGAATCCTCTAATTTGTGCCCCCTTGTGACTTCCATCACTCAGCACAACGTCTTCAAGCTTGACCCATGCTGTAGCACTTGTCAGTAACTCTCTCCTTTTCTGGCCGAACAACATGGTTTAAAAGATATTCGAGTCATTCCCATGTTTTCGCTATTATGAAGACAGTCGCTATGAACATTTGTGTACAAGTTTTCATGTAGCTGTGTTTTTACTTCTCCTGGGTCCATGCCAAGTAACGGAACTGTCAGATCAACAGGTAACTCTATGTTCAACACTTTGAGAAAATGGCCACACTGTTTTCCAAAGTGGCTGCAACATTTTATATTCCCATCCGCAGTGTATGAATGTTCTGACTTCTCCGCGTGTATGAATGTTCTGACTTCTCCGCATCCTCACAGCCATTGTTCTTGTTTTTTTGCTTGTAGCTATGCGAGTGGGTATGAAATGGTATCCCATTGTGGTTTTGATTTGCAGTTCTTTGATGACTAATGATGTTGAGCACATTTTCTTGTGCCTGTTGGCTATTTGTATATATTATTTGGAGAGCCATCTACGCAGATCCTTTGCATATTTTAATTGGGTTATTTGGCTTTATATGATAGAATTTCAAAAATAATTTTATGTATTCTCGATGCAAGTCTTTATCAGACGTATGATTTTCAAATATTTTCAGTTCTGGGAGTTGTCTTATAATCTTCTTGATAACGTCCTTTCAAGTGCAAAGAGTTTTTATTTTGACTATGTACAATTTACCTTTTTTCTTTGGTTGCTTGTGCTTTTGCTGTCATATCTAAGAAATCTTTGGTGGACCAAGATCATAAAGATTTGTCCCCTCTATTTCCTTCCAAGGATTTGTTAGTTTTATGTTAGATCTATGATCCATTTGGGGTTAATTTTTGTATACGGTGGGAGGTAGGGGTTGAACTTTATTCTCTTGTACATGGCTGCCCATATTCATGCCCAGGACAGAGCCAGCCACGTCAAATGCACTTGAGGTGAAGACCAAAAGTTTATGGCAATCTTAACAGAGTTAGTAAAAAATAAGGACAATTTTTTTTTTTCAAAGTAGGGTGGTGGTGAGTTCCACTTCCAGAGTGGCAACATGACGATATCTTGGCAGACAAAATCCTTAATGAAATTGGTGGGAAGTATAAAAAAATTCAACCATTTGATGTTTCTAGAAATCGTCCTAAGGACGTACAATAACTGAAGAAACAATTATCCAAGAAAACCTACTACAGTTCGGTGACAGCAGTGAGTCTTACTTTTGGACCGTGACTCCTCCCTCCCTTGTCCTCTGGACTCCTGTAAAAGAAGCTCCAGGGGTGCCTGGGTTGAGCATCTGGCTCTTGATTTCGGCTCAGTTCATGATTCCGGGGTCGTGGGATCGAGCCCTCTGTTGGGCTTGCTCTGAGTGTGCAGTCTTCTTAAGATTCTCAAGATTCTCTTTCTCTTTCCCTCTGCCCCTCCCCCCACTTGTGCGCACGCGCTCTCGCTCTCTCTCGTGCTCACTCTCTCGCTCAAAAAAAGAAAAAAAAAAAAAAGAAAAAAAGAAAAGAAAAAGAAACAGAAAAAGAAAAAGAAGCTCCACTCCAGCTGGTGCAAGGTGCAGACTAAAGCTGCTGGCTCCTATTCCCCGGAATAGATTACCCGGAAAGATTCCCCAGTTCCATGTCAAGGGCTATAGAATCTTTCCGGGACTGGGAGGGGCCAGACACCAGCCTTTCTCATCTGTCCCCTAGCTACTTGTTGCACAAGCTACATTCTGGGAGACCGCAGCTGAGATGTCACAGATTCCTCTTCCACCCCACGGCCACGTGGGGGCTGAGGCTCTATGCCTGCCAGGGAGCACTGAGAACCCTCGTTCTCACCTTGGCTCGTTCATAAGGCGCGGGTCTCCAGCCAGGAAATGCAGCCCATCTAAGGCAGGTAACCATGGAAAGAGACAGTCAGAGAAAACCCTGATAAAACCACTCTCTTCCCAGAGTGACTGCGCATGAGCCCAGGGGTGAACCCTCCGAGAAGCAACTTCAGAGGCTTCCTGCTACCGGAGAAGTAAACTTCCTGAAAATAACTCAGCCAGTCAACAAAGGAACACCCAATGGTCTTTGGGATCTCCCCGCGGACTTCTCGCCTTCCTCAACGTCCGGTCATTAATCTATTTTACTTATTTTCCCACCACGTCTCAGCCTTTCTCTGCCCCATTATGGGTCCTGCTTCTCTCCCGTCTTGCATATGACTAGGGTTTTGCTGGGTTTCTGCCTCTGTCCCTCCATCCTTCGCAACCACATGAATTCCTCAAGGACCCTATTCTCTGAGCATTCACGCAGGGGTACCCTCAGTCTACATTGTTCTCTCTCACCTTCGGTCATCTCCTCGCCTGGATTTCCAACCACCTGACAGGCCACATCGGGCCATCTTTCAGGCTCCTCTAGTGTAGCCATGTCAAAAACTAGCACACGTTCCTGTAGGAGCATGCATTTCCATTATCCTAATGACCAGACAGCTTAGAGTTCATGGACTCCTTCTGCCCAGTGAGTCACCTAAGAACCGTCTATATTCTCTTCCTAAAGGGCCATGTGTTCCATGTTCATGTGTGTGTGTGTGTGTGCACGTGTGTGTGTGCACGTGTGTATACTCTAAGGATTTGTGACGAGTTTATAACTTCACATCACACCTCTTTTCAGAAACTTGTGATATCTCTTAGCTGACCACGGCATGAGTCCAGTTTCCTTGGATGACGACGAAGGCCCTCACCACTGCTGGCAATGTTCCTTTGCAAAATCAAGTCCCACCTCCTTCCTCCACTTTTATAACTCACTGTCTCCTTGAATGATCCTAATCAGCATGTGCCTTCATCACCACATTCCACTGTTTATGCCTTGACAAGACTACTCATGCAATATTACCCTCTACTATATCATCTGATAAGGATCCTACTCATCAGAAAGACCACAGGGGACCAAAGAGTCTAGGAAAAAAAAAGACATATATAAAAGAACAATAAACTGAAATCCATGTAACTACTATCAAGGTTAAAATAAGACAGTTGCTACCAATGGTACACCACCCACAGCGTGCTATTCCTACCTCTTCCGGAGAGATATTTTGACATTTTTAGCAAGTAGTCCCTTGCCATTTGTAAATACAATTTTATCCCCTGTGCACGAATGTCTGAAGATGTGACGTTTGATCTCCCGTGGTTTTGAAATTCCTATGAATGCAAATCATACACAGATATCCTCCTGACTTGCGTATTTTGCTCGACACTTATTTTATCTATGCTCGACACAAGGTTTATCTATGTCGATGCCCATGGTTGTCATTACCAATCTTTTCCTTGCTTTGCAACATTCCATCGTAGAGTATGCCTCAATTTGTTTAATGTACTGTTGAAGGAGATTTAAGCTGTTTCTAGTTTTTGGCTGGTACAAACAATGCTGTAGCGTTCTTCCGGTGCACGAATGCAAGAAATATGCCTGGGGGCAATTTTCTTCATTTAAGAACATGTAAGTGTCAGTTTCTGCCAAAATGCAGTTATACAATTTACATATTTCCCAGCCATATATGATAGCTCCATTGCTCTATATTCTAACAATTGTTCCTGTAAGAGATCTTAATTTTTGCCAACCAGTTGGGCTATAACAATATCTTACTGCAGTTTTAAATTGTGTTTTCATGCTTATCAATAATGTTAAGCATATTTTCCTTTATTCATTGGCCATTTGCATATTCTCTTTGTGTAGTGAGTATTCAAGTCTTTTACCCACTTTCAAATGGGTATTTTGCCTTTTCTCTTATTAATTCATATGCTTATTTATATGTTCTGGATACACGGGTGGTTTATCTTTCCACAGTCTTTTTTTTTATTTTTTATTTTTTTTTTTATTTTTTATTTTTTTTAAAATTTTTTTTTCAACGTTTATTTATTTTTGGGACAGAGAGAGACAGAGCATGAACGGGGGAGGGGCAGAGAGAGAGGGAGACACAGAATCGGAAACCGGCTCCAGGCTCTGAGCCATCAGCCCAGAGCCCGACGCGGGGCTCGAACTCCCGGACCGCGAGATCGTGACCTGGCTGAAGTCGGACGCTTAACCGACTACGCCACCCAGGCGCCCCTCCACAGTCTTTTTTTTTAAGTGTATTTTTTTTTACTTTGAGAGAGAGCCAGCGGGGGAGGGGCAAAGAGAGAGGGGAACAGAGAGAATCCTAAGCAGGCTCCACACTGTCAGCACAGAGCCCGACATGGGGCTTGAACCCATGAACCGTGAGATCATGACTTGAGCTGAAACCAAGAGTTGGACACTTAGCTGAATGAGCCACCCAAGTGCCCATTCACAGTCTTAATAATATATCTTGATACAGACAACTTCTTACTTTTATTGTGGCCAAATGTTTTACAATGTTTTCTTTTAGTGTCTTAAGAGAGTATTCCCCAAAGTCTTGATGACATTTTCCAATATTTTTGTCTACAAGCTTTAAAATACTGCCTTCAATTAGGTCTTTAACCTACCTGGAATCAGTGTAAGAAAGATCTTTAGCTTACTGTGGACACATGTTGTCTCATTGCAACTGATCAACGTGCCTACTTTTTCCCCCAATGTGTCTTATTATCTATGCTGTGTGTTTCTGGGATGTCTAATCCCTTTGAACTCATTCCAAACCCACACTGTTCTTTTATCACTTCAAAATAAACCTTAGTGTTAAGTAAGACTAATCTCGTCACCTTGTCCTGTATTTTCAACTGTGGTGTTTTAGGAGTGCAGAGGAATTTTGGAATCATTTGGTCACGCTCTCCCCGACCTCTCTCACCCCCTCCCAAAGAAAACCCTCTAATAAATAAGCGATAGAAAAGCAAAATAAAACCAAAACCCTCAGGGTTTTGATGAAGGTGGCATTGACTCCATAGATCAAATCATAAAAACAGAATTTTTAGAACATTGAGTCTTCCAATGCATGAACATGATCTTCTACTACATTTATATGGTCTCATTTATATAGATTTATATACCCTTTATAATAACATTTAGTATTATCAGTAAAGGTCTCCCTAAAAATCTTGCAAATATTTTGTTGGGTTTATTTCTAGACACTTCATGTTTTTGATGTTATTTAAATGATACCTCTTTTAAACCTTTTTTTCCTGAGATGTAAGAATGCAAAAGATTTTTGAATATTACTTTTATATTTAAGTTGTCTTATTGTATCTTTTTATTCACTCTAATATTTTATCTGGTGACTTTTACATTTTTTATTATATAACCACATCATCTGTAGAAAAGAGTTCTTTTTTTCTTTCTGATCCACAAACACAAAAATTTCTTTTTTGTGCCCTATAGCACTGGCTAAAACATTCAGTACATCTTTCATGGCAGAGATCAGTGGGCACTCTTACTCTGCTCCTTAATCTCAATTAGTTTTTTTGGTTGATAGCCTTTATCAGGTCAAGGAAGCACTTTATTTTTTAATTTGGTTTGCTGAGTCATTAATTTGTGTCTGTTTAATCTCAAGTGAAGTTTGTGTTTGATGGAAAGCTTTTATTTAATCCATTGAGATGACACAAAAATTTTGAGACCTTACTCTGTTAGTGTTGATAATATTAATTGACTTTTTAAAATGTCAAATCCATATTACTTTTCTGGAGTAAACCTCGATTATGATGCATCATCCTTTTTATTCACTGTTTGGTTTGTTAATATTAGGTATAGGATTTTGTATCCATATTCATAAGTGCTGTTGGCCCTTTCTTGAACCGTGTTTTATTTATCCCGTTCACCGGCCCTGATTTATGCCGCGACTGCTAAAAATAAGTTCAACGTGGGTAGAGGTAAATGACTCAAGCAGTACTTGGCCTTCATTAATTTGAGAGATTAATAGACATACGGGAGCATCTCAGCAATAACTAGTGCATTAAGCCTGCGGCGTGAGTGCTGGCAGAAGGACAAGCATGTGTCTTGAACTAGTGAATATCATTTGAATTACGACTTCCTGGGCCTGCGGAAGGTCTGCACAAAACTGCCACTCCTATTAGAGTCATCACTGACTTCTGCATGTGCAGGAGGAGCTCAGATGCGGGGCGTCACTGAGAGCCAGGCTCCGGGGGGTGGGCTAATCCATGTCTCCACTGCAGGTACCCTGCAGGAGATGCACAGGGTGGTAACAGACCTCCTTACAGTGATGGGGACCCCGGTGATCGTCTTTCACTGCCTGCTTATCATACAGCCTCTGCTGACGTGCCCTCCAAGTAGCAGTTAACTTTTAGAATTGTTCCTTCTAGGGAAATATATGGTAAATTATAAATGTCAAAGCCACCTGGGGGCACCTGGGTGGCTCAGTCGCATAAGCGGCTGACTCTTCATTTCTCTTCATTTTGATGCAGGTCATGATCTCGAGGGTCGTGAGTTCAAGCCCTGCCTCAGTCTCTGTGCTGACAATGCGGAGCCTGCTTGGGATCCTCTGTCTCCCTCCCTCTGCTCCTCCCCCACTCATGCTCATGCGGGCACTGTCTCCCTCTCCTCTCTCTCAAAAATAAATACATGTTAAAAATCTTTTAAAGATCTCAAAACCACAACATATTTAGAGGTTGACTACTTAAATCTTTCCCTCATTCATTCAGTTACTTCTTCCTATAGACACATGGTATGCAGACAATTCAGTCTGCACATCTTTTTGTTGTTGTTTGAATGTTTATTTATTTTTGAAAGAGAGAGGGGGCGGGAGGGACAGAGAGAGAGGGAGACACAGAATCTAAAGGAGGCTCCAGGCTCCGAGCTGTCAACACAGAGCCTGATGCGGGGCTCGAACTCACAAACCGGGAGATCATGATCGGAGCCCAAGTCGGTTGCTTAATCGACTGAGCCACCCAGGCGACCCTCAGTTTGTACATCTTTTCTCCAATCCCTTTTTGTCTCTGTGGAACCCCATTCTTGCCTTTAGCTCTGACGGGTGTCTGCATTCTATGTTGTTTTGCTTTATTCTCTTCAGTGAATCAGATTTCTTCCGCATTTATTTTTATGCTCTAGGGCACAGATGTGGTAGGTGTGTTGGTGCTCACACTGGCGGAGTATATCTGAGTAACTGTTCCTAAGGTAGACTTCCAGTTAATCTTCCCGTGTTCACCCCCATCTGATAACCTTGGCATCGTCCACGGAGTACATGGGGCTCCCATTTTCTGGGTATCCCGGCACCTGTAAAAGTGATCAGGGTCCTTTTTTCCTCAAACCCATCTTCCAGCATTTTCCGCGCTTCTTGCACTGTTGTCATGCATCCAGGTGTTTCCCATCTTTTTTTTTTTTAATTTTATGACATCTCTAACCATGGTTGTGTCTCCACATCTCTGTTCTTTCCATAGGAAGGATCTTATATTCCTTAGCTATCATTTCATCATGTTTTGCATGTGCAAAATTTTAAAAGCGTACATGGACGAGCTCACAATTCAGTTTCCACGACCACCTCTGATGAGCTTTAGGAAGAGGAGGGAACTGATTTAATTTGCATTTTACATTTCTCTGGGTGGCACGTAGAATTGATGGGAGCTGGGAGGAGATACGTAGGAGTGTGGAGATCAGTGAGGGGACCACTGCAAGGTTCCAGGTAAGAAAGATGCAGACTGTTCTTAGGATTTTAGAAACGGAGATGAGGAATGGCATATCAATGTGTTTGGGAAGTATTTGGGGCTGGAAGGGAAGTTTAGAGGATTTCTGGTTTCTGCTTCAACTTGCAAAGATCTTGGATCCTTATAATAAGAAAAAGCTAAAGAAAGTTGAAAATCAAAAATTTTTCTTGGACCCATAAAAAAAACCAACAACCTAGAAATTGCAGGACAAATACCCACCCCACAATTTTGGGAGATAAGTAAATCCAGAGACCAGAGCTGAGATGTGCTTCAGGGAGCCATAAACTCATAGGTGTGCTTAAATGGTTATTTCAATAAGCTCCTGGAGGCTGAGTGTAGACCAACATGAGAGTGAGAACCCCTGGGTCCCCACATGTCATGGGTTTAGCCTCCAGGAACCCCACCATGTTCCATCCCAGACCTACAAAGACCCAAGTACTGTTGCTTTGGCAGAGGGAGGGCAAACATACATTCTGGAACATCCCCAGAGCATGCTGCATAACAGAGACCTGGACTCCAGGGAGGAAGGCTTTATCAGAGATTTATCCCGCCTGGAGGAATGACATTTCTCCTGCTCTAGTCCCCTTACCCTTCCCTTCTCAATTCAGAGGGCAAACAAAGATCTGAGAGACACGTATGAAGTCAGAGCCCAGGGACACAGTCTCCCATAATAGTGAGATTTAATCCTCAGGTCGTAAGACTTTTCCCTTCCCCGCTCGTCACCACCGCACCAAGCCCCGACCATTGTAACATGGATCGTATCAGAAAGAGCTGAAATAGACACATGTAATCCAAGGAGGAATTCTCAGGGAAGTTCAACAATGACAGAGGAGGTACAAACAAGGATGCTAAGTGAACGGAAGTTTCGGACATCTACACCTACAGCAAGTAGTAAGCCAGCCGAACTCTTGGCCTGATTAACGTAAATCAAACACTTGCCTCAATCCCTGTTACGCAGTGCAACATATTCCACTTTCAGTGGAAGATTCTAAGGCATGCCAAAAGGCAAGAAAAAACACAATCTGAAGAGGAAGAGCAGGCATCAGAAGCGGACTCAAATATGACGTGGATGTTGGAATAGTAAGATAGGGAATTTAAGATACATATTATTAATACATAGAGGCATTCAAGAAAAGATGGATAACACAAGCGTAGGGATGGGAATTCTAAGAAAGAATCAAAAGGAAAGGCTAAAATCCCAAACTCTGGAACATTAATGAAGAATGCTTTTGATGAGTTTTGTTGAGTTTTGACGAGTAAGCTATCGGCTGAAATAAAGAGAAAAAGAGGGTGAAAAAAAGAGCAAAATATTTAAAAATTGTGGGATGATTTCAAAAGGTGTACCATAGGTGCCATTGGAATGTATGAGGAGAGACAGGAGAGAGCAAAGTTGAAAAAAAATTGAAAATAATAATGGCCAAGAACGTTCCAGAACTAATGATAGACGTGAACACAAAGATTTAGGAAGCTCAGAGAACACCAAACAGGATATATAAGTAACCAAAACTCCACCCCTAGTCTTAGCATGTTCAAAATTTAAAAAGCAAAAACAAAGACAAAAATCAAACCAAAACCAAATGAAACAACAGACTAAAGGAAAATCTTGAAGGAGAGTAGAGTGGGGAGGAAAAACCTATAGAGCAACAAAGGTGAGAATTATCAGGAATTCTCCTTAGAAACCATGCAAGCAAAAGATGAGTGGTGTAAATACTAAATTGTTGAAAGGGACATCCTACCAATCCAGAATTCTACATGTAGTGAATCCTTCACAGTGAGGAGAAAAGTAAGAATCCCTCAGGTAATCATACATCAACACAACTCATCACCAGCAGACCTGTTTTTACAAGATATGTTAAATAAAAGAAATTCTTCAGTGCAAAGGAAAACGATATAGATCAGAAACTTGAACTATGGAAAGAAAGGAAGGTCATTAAGGAAGGAATGTAAGAAGGTAAAATAAAATCTGTAATTTAAAACGTCTTAATTGACGTAGAGATACCTGTTTAAAGTAATGATAGTAACAAGATATGGGGGCTCCATAGCACATAGATAAGTGAAATGAATCACAATGATGCCATAAAGGATGGGAGGAATTGGGAATATTCTGTATAAGGTAACAGTGCTACATCTGATGTGATGTAGAATTTTCTTTTTTTTAACTTTTAAAAATGTTTTTATTTTTGAGAGACAGAGAGAGAGACAGAGCACAAGTTGGGGAGCAGCAGAGAGAGAGGGAGACACAGGCTCCAGGCTCCCAGCTGTCAGCACAGAGGCAGATGTGGGGCTTGAACTCCTGAACCGTGAACCATGAACCACAAGATCATGACCCGAGCCGAAGTCGGATGCTCAACTGACTCAGCCACCCAGGCGCCCCTGAATAGGGACTTAGATTAGCTAAAACTGTATATTGTAAACTCTAGGGCAACCACTAAAAAAGGAAAACTAAAATACAGTTGGTATGCTAATAGAGGAGATAAAATGAAAGCATATGAGAAGTTAAATGACAACCACGGAAAGCAGAGAAGAGGGTGGGGAAACGAACCAAACAATAAATGCAATGAATAGTAAGGAACTGGAAACACGGTAGATATTCACCCACCCACATCAATAATTACTTTATATATAGATGTCCTGAATACACACATTAAACAGTGTACCAGTTAAAAGGAAACAAGCAGACAGATTAGACAGAAATATACATTGTGTAGAAGGAACCAATTTTATTTTCATTTTGTTTTTTTTTCTTTTTTTTTCATTTTTTTTAACGTTTATTTATTTTTGAGACAGAGAGAGACAGAGCATGAACAGGGGAGGGGCAGAGAGAAAGGGAGACACAGAATCTGAAACAGGCTGCAGGCTCTGAGCGGTCAGCACAGAGCCCAACGCGGGGCTCGAACTCACGGACGGTGAGATCATGACCTGAGCCGAAGTCGGACGCTTAACCGACCAAGCCACCCAGGTGCCCCATGTTTTTTTTTTAAAGTTTTATTTCTTTGAGTAATCTCTACACCCAGTGTGGGGCTTGAACTCATGACCCTGAGATCAAGAGTCATATGCTCTTCTGACTGAGCCAGCCAGGTGCCCGAGAAACTAATTTTAAAGAATTTTGTATATTTATTTTATATATATACATATTTCACATATATATCTTATACATCTTATATACATATGTACATGTATACATATACATGTACATATACATGTATACATATATACATATATACATATATGTATACATATACATATGTATATACACATATACACATATACATATATACATATGTATATACATATATACATATACACATATGTATATACATATATACATATACATATGTATATACATATATACATATACACATATGTATATACATATATACATATACATATGTATATACATATATACATATACATATGTATATAAGATGTATAAGATATATATGTGTGTGTGTGTGTGTGTATAATGTTTATTTATTTATTTTGAGAGAGAGAGACTGCAAGAAGGGGAGGGGAAGAGCCAGAGAGAGAGGATCGCAAGCAGGCTCCACACTCAGTGCAGAGCCCAATGCGGGTCTTGAACCCACGAACCGACAGATCCTGACCTTAGTGGAAATCAAGAATCAGACGCTTAACCGACTGAACCACCCAGGGAGAGACCAATTTTAAATGTTAAGATTCAGTTACGCTGAAGTAAAGTGAGGGGGAAGACATACCTTGATTACAGAAATCAAAGGGGGCTGGAGTGCTGTATTAATCTCATACACAGAACACTTCAAAGAATGAAAATGACCAGAGACAAAGAAAGCGTTTCATAATGATGTATGGACTGCTTCTCTAAGGCAGACCAGGCGTTAACTGTGCGTGCGCCTGACCACAGAGCATGAGGCAATTACTAGGAAAGGAAAAAAAAAAAAAAAAAAAAAAAACAGGGGAAAGAGATGAATCCAGTATTAAAGTAACAGATTTCAACACTTTTCTTAAGTAATGGATAGAGCGAACAGAGAGGAAATCAGTAAGGGCAGAGTGGACATGAGCAGTGCATCAATCAGCCTGATCTAACTCATATTTATAGAATACTCCAGCCAATCAGAGCAGAATGCATAAACCAGTCATCCAAACAGCCAATACCCTGGGCCATAAAAGACACCCTAACTAATGTAAAAGAATGAAGATCACAGTAACTATGTTTTCAGACCATGGTGAAATTCATCTTGAAATCGCTAACATAATAATGGCTGGAAAGTCCACAATTCATTGGGGATTACAGAACACACTTCTGAATAACACATGGGTCAAAGAAGTCTCAAGAGAAGTTAAAAAGTACCTTGAACTAAATGAAATGAATACACAACGTATCAGAATTTGTGGGAGACAGGGAAAACAGTACTTAGGATTTTATAGTATCGAAGGCATTTATGAGAAAAGAAGAAACATATAAAATCAATCATCTAAGCTTTCATTTTAGGGAAGTAGTGAAAAAGTAGAGCAATTTAAGGTAAAGGAAGGAAAAGAAAATAAAAATGTAAATTAAAGCAAAAATCAATGAAATTAAAAACAGGAAAACACTAGAGAAAATCAATAGACCCAAAAGCTGGCTCTTTGTAAAGATCAATAACATGATAAACTTCTAGTCAGGTTACCAAGAAAAAAAGAGAGCTGACGCAGATTTTTAATAGCAGAAATGAAAGAGATGTCATCACTACTGATCCCATGGACATTGAAAGGCTAATAAAGAAATACTATAAACAACTCTCTGCCTATAAATTTGATTACTTACATGAAATGGGATTATTTCTTGCAATATATAAATTTCCAAAACCCACGCAAGGAGAAATAGATGATCAGAAAAGGGCTAAATCTATAAAATAATTTAAATTAGAAATGACTCACCTTCTAACAGGTTGAAGAAATAACTAGGTCCAGATGGTTTCACTGCTATTACCACACTTTTAAGGAACAATAGCAATTCTCCACAATCACTTCCAGAAAACAGAAGCAGAAAGATCACTTTTTAGCTCATTGCATGAGGCCAGCATTGCACTAATACTAAAACCAAATAAAGACATTATGAGAAAAGAAATCTGTCGATGACTATTTTTCGTGAAAAGCAAACAAAAAAACCTGAACAAACTGTTGAGCAATCAGATCTATTATTGTCCAAAAAGAATTGTACAATAATTATACCAACTATGACGTGTCCTGATTAGGCTGGCTCAATATTTGAAATTCAGTCAGTTTCACCCACCACTTCACCAGACTAAAGAGGAAATATCACACGATTATATCGATAGATGAAGAAAAAGCCTTGGACAGAATTCAATACCCAATTATCACAAAAACTCTCAGCAAAACAGAACTTGAGAAAACCTTCCTCGAACTTGGTAAAGAGTATATACAAAAATGTACAGCTAATACTATAGTTACTGTGAAGAAATTAGATGTTTTCTCACAAAGAGAAGGAACAGGGCAAGGATGACCCCTCACCACTACAATTTAAGCTTGTGCTAGAAGACCTAGTCCTTTCTTGTAGGAGAAGACAAGAAAAAGACAAGAAAAAGGTATACACATTGGAAAGGAGGAAATAACAACTGTGTCTGTTTAGATGACATGATTGTCTATGTAGAAAATTCCAAACAATGGAAGACTTTCCAGAACTAATAATTAAGTATAAAAATGTCACAGCATACAAAGTTGTACACGAGTCAGTTTCTTTCTTATGTATCAACAATGGGCAGTTGGAATTTGAAATAAAAAAAATAACATTATTTACAATAGCACCAAGTAGTTATCAATCTGATGAATTATGTGTGGGATCCGTATGTGGAAAACCACAGAACCCTGAGGGATGAATGAAAAAAAGATCTAAATATGTGAAAGATATTCTGTGATCACAGATTGAGACTCAGTATTGATGATGTGCTAATTTTTCCCAATGCGAACTACAGATTCAGTGTAATCTCAAACAAAATCCCATAAAGCCGTTTTGAGGATATTGACAACATGCTACCCACGTTCTTAAGGACAAAAGACCTGGAAAAGCCAGAATACTGCAGAAGAAGAACAAAATTGAAGGATTTTCCCATTTTCAAGACTTTAATTTTTTTTTTAATGTTTGTTTTTGAGAAAGAGAGAAAGAGAGAGAGAGAGAGGAAGGGGCAGAGAGAGAGGGAGACTGAGGATCTGAAGCAGGCTCCACGCTGACAGCAGAGACCCCGAGGCAGGGCTATTGAACTCAAACCGTGAGATCGTGACCTGAGCTGAAGTCGGACACTTAATCGACCGAGCCACCCAGGTGCCCCAATACTTACTTTAAAGCTGTAGTAATTAACAGAGTACCGGTGGAGGACTATGTGTGGACACAAAGACCAATACAATGAAACTGAGAGCCACACACACACTGACAAGGACATCTAATGGAGAATGGAGATTTTATCCAAATGGTGCTGACAAGACTGGATATCAATATGCAAAACATATATTGTGAGAAATGAACCCAGATACAGACCTTACAACTTTCACAAAAATGACCTCAAAATCAACCATAGACCTGAACGTAAAACGCAAAAGTCTAAAAGTTACGGAAGAAACAAATAGAGAATTGAAGTGACCTCGAATTTGGCAATATTTTAGCTGCCACGATACAGTAAAGTGTTTGGTTGTATTTTATTGAAATGAAAAGCTTCTGCTCTGTGTAAGACTCTGTGAAGGAAAAGAAAAAAAAAAAAAACAACAAAAAACAAAGTTTGTGCAGAGAATGTGAAGGCAAGACAAAGACGGGGAGAAAATATTTCCAAAACATCTCTCTGATAAATGACTTGGGATCCAATACATATAGAATTCTTAAAACTCAACAGTAAGAAAACAACCCAATTAAAAAATGAACAACAAATATAGTGGTGTAAGGGATCCCAGGCTCTGTCTCCCAGTAAAAGCACAATTAGCTGTCCACAAGTGAAAAAAGCTTTTCAAGAGCTCTGCAGTGCACTTCAGAAGTTGTGGCAACACAGTGGGACAAAAACCCTGATAATAACCATACAAAAATGGTAGGAGGAATGTTTCTCACCTTGCCTGCATCCTCCCTGGCCCCAGTGTGGGCAGCGCTCAGAGCCAAGAGAAAACTCCCTGACCCATGATTTCTCTTTGCAGGGAAAAGGAGACCAGACTGAGTCATGGCTTCCCCAGCCTTTCAGGGCACTGAATGAAGGACCCGGTTTCACCCAACCAGATTGCTTGCAGATGAGCATAGCCAAAATGTCTGGATCCAGGGAGGAACAAAGAACGGCAGGGACTGCCAGTATCAGCCACATGGCAGGAATGACCGTGGTCCCTTGTGGCCTTCTCTTTAGAGAAGCCCGGACATCTTCACTGCTGACGACCACACAATAGCCTTCGTGGAATCTGGGGATCCCGACAGTTTTCACCACTGAGGATGCTGCAGTGTTCACCATCGTGGACCCCAGTGGCCCGCTACAGGGAGCACGCCTGCAGCTTTTGTGGCCAAGGAAACCAAAAGCCAGCACGACGGTAGACCCTTCGAACCCTTCTGGTTTTTGCCTTTGCAGAATCCAGCTTCTGGAGCCCGTCCACCTCTGTGGCCACACGTGCGTGCACACCACCCACCAGCTCTGGCTCCGGCACATGCAGCTGACTCCAGCCCTGCTGTTGGTCCAGGCACTCACCACCGTGTATGTGCCTGCAGCCAGACTCTAGAGCCAGGTGGGTGCACCGGCCCTGGCCATCGCAGCTGCTTGCCTGGACCCTTGCTGCTGGACTTGGGGACATCACGGAGTACCCGACAGCGTTGGCAGCCACACCGCACCCCCATAGTTCTCATCACCGAGAATCACACAGCTGTGGTGGTCACGAACCCCAGTTGCCTGAGCCCACGAGACACTGTGCGCACACCCCCCACCCAACCTGGAGCCACTACGTGCCCCTATCCCTAGTGCCTTGAGCTACTAGAATTGGGGCCACAGGATGTTCCAGTGTGTGCCACACGCAGGTGGAGGTCTTTCCTTACTGATGATGGTCCATAAACTCTGGAAGACGTAATTTCTTCTTCAAATGGAAGCGATTGGCAAAATGAAAAAGCAACCTACGGAATGGGAGAAAATACTTACACATGATGTATCTGATAATATCCAAAATACAAACCACTCAATAGGAAAAAAACAAATTGCCCAATTAAAAAATAGGCAAAAGGTCCTGAGTAGACATTTTTCCAAAAGGATACACAAATGGCCAACAGACACATGGCTAGATGGTCAGCATTACTAATCGAAAATGCAAATGAAAACCATAGTAGGATATCACCTCACACCTGTTAGGATGGCTGTTATCAAAAAGTCAAGCGTTCACAAGTGTAGAAAATCAAGAAGGAAACAATGCCTTTGGATGACACACTTGACCAGATGGATTTAACAGATAGACTCAGAACATTACATCCAAAGACAGGGAATACACATACTTTTCAAGTGCACGTGGAACGTTCTCTGGAGTAGATCACATGTTAGGCCATAAAACAAGTCTCAATAAATTTAAAAAGACTGAAATTGTATCATGCATCTTTTCTGACCACAATGGTATCAAACTGGAAATCAATCACAAGAAAAAAATCTGGAAAGAACACAAATGCACGGAGGTTAAATAACATGCTACTAAACAATAAATGGGTCAACCAAGAGATTAAAGAGGAAATAAAAAAATACATGGAGACAAATGAAAATGAAAATACACTGGTCCAGAGGTGCCTGGGTGGCTCAGTTTTTTAAATGTCCAGCTCTTGGTCTGAGTTCAGATCTTAATGTCAGGGTCGTGAGTTCAAGTCCTGTGTCAGACTCAACACTGGGTGTGAAACCTACTAAAAAAAAAAAAAAAAAGAAAAGAAAATACAATGTTCCAAACTCTTCAGAATGCAGCAAAAGCAGTTGCAAGAGGGAAGATGATAGCAATACAGGCCTACCTGGAGAAGCAAAAAGAATCTCAAATGAACAACCTAACCTTGCATCTCTAGGGACAAAAGCCCAAAGCTACTGGAAGGAAGGAAATAACAATAAATAGTACAGCAGAAATAAATAAAACAGAGACTGACAAAGCCAATAAAACAAATCAATGAAACTAGGAGCTGATTCTTTGAAAAGAACAATAAAATTGGGGGCGCCTGGGTGGCTCCGTCGGTTAAGCGTCCGACTTCGGCTCAGGTCATGATCTCACAGTCCATGAGTTCAAGCCCCTCATCGGGCTCTGTGTTGACAGCTCAGAGCCTGGAGCCTGCTTCAGATTCTGTATCTCCCTCTCTCTCTGCCTTTCCCCCATTCATGCTGTGTCTTTCTCTGTCTCAAAAAAATAAATAAACATTAAAAAAAATGAAAAAAAAAGAACAATAAAATTGGTAAACCTTTAGCCAGACTCAAAACAGAAGAGAGTGCATTCAAATCAATCAAATAAATGAAGGAGGAGAAATAACAACCAATACTGCAGAAATACAGCAAATTATAAGAGAATATTACAAAAAATTATATACCAGCACATTGGCCAATCTAGAAGAAATGGATAAATTCCTGGGAAAATATAACCTTCCCAAACTGATTCAGGAAGAAATAGAAAATTTGAACAGACCCGTTATTATCAATGAAATTGAATCCATAATCAAAGAAACTGCCAACAAACAAAAGTCCAAGGCCAGGTGGCTTCATAGGTGAATTCTACCAAATATTTATTTTAACAAATTGCTTATGTTTATTTATTTTTGAGAGAGACAGGGAGAGAGAGGCAGAGAAAGGGAGACACAGAATTCGAAGCAGGCTCCAGGCTCTGAGCTGTCAGCACAGAGCCTGATGCAGGTCTTGACCCCACGAACCGTGAGATCATGACCTGAGCTGAAGTTGGACATTTAACCAACTGAGCCATGTGTCCCCTACCAAACATTAAAGAAGAGTTAATACCAGTTCTTCTCAACTATTCCAAAAAACAGAAGAGAAAGGAAAATTTCCAAATTCATTGTATGAGGCCATCACTACCTTGATACCAAAACCAGAGAAAGACACTACAAAACAAGAAAACTACACGCCAATACCTCTGATGAATATAGAGGCAAAAATCCCCAACAAAGTATTAGCAAATTGAATCCCACAAAATGTTAAAAAAAATCATTCACCACGCAATCAACTGGGGTTTATTCCAGGTATGCAAAGAGTGTTCAATGTTTGCAAATCAATCAACTTGATACATCACATTAACAAGAGAAACGTTCTGCATCATTAGATGCAGAAGAAGCGTTTGCTAGAGCACAACATCCATTGATGGTAAAGACTCTTAACAAAGTAGATGTAGAAGGGTCAGCAACAAAATAGTCAACAAATGTTGGCGAGGATGTGGAGAAAAGGAAACCTCTTTGCACTGTTGGCGGGATGTAAATTGGTGCAACCACCGTGGAAAACAGTATGGAGGGTTCTCAGAAATTAAAAACATAACTACCGTGTGATCCAGAAATCCAGCAATTCCACTTCTGGGCATTTATCCGAAGGAAATGAAATCACTATTTTGAAGAGATTTCTGCCCCATTATGTTCATTGCAGCGCTGTTTACAAACCAAGGTGTGGAAGCATTTTATGTGTCTGCTGTTGGATAAATGGATAAAGATTATGTGGTGGAATCTTATTTAGCTATACAAGGAAAGAAATCCTGCTGTTTGTTACAACAGGGATGAATCGGGAGGACTGTATCCTAGGTTAAATAAGTGGGAGAGATCTAATGGACGGCATGGTTATTATTAATGATAATATTTTGTATACTTGAGGGGTGCCTGGGTGGCTCAGTCGGTTAAGCGCCTGACTTCAGCTCAGGTCATGATCTCCTGGTTCATGAGTTCAAGACCCTCATCAGGCTCTGTGCTGACAGCTCAGAGCCTGGAGCCTGCTTTGGAGTCTGTATCTCTCTCTCTGCCTCTTCCCTTTGTGTTCTCTCTCTCTCTCTCTCTCAAATATAAACATTAAAAAATGTTTTTGTATACTTGAAATTTGCTAAAGAAGTAAATTTCATTTCTCACCACACACAAAGAAAAAGGTGACTATGTCAGTTTACAGATACGTTAATTTGATTGCTTGTGCTATTCGTTTCATAAGTGCACATATGTCAAAACATCGCACTGAACACCTCGCCTACGTGCAATTTTTATTTGTCACTCACACCCCAATAAAGCCAGAAAATTTAAAATAAAGAAAATCAAGATTATAAGAAAAATATGCACGACAAAGTAAAACATGGAGAAAAGCTCTGACCAGAGAATTCACCACAGAACATATAGATGTGGCAACTAAGCACGTAAAATGATGTTCCGCATCGTTTGTCATCATCATTTCACAAAGAAAACGCTGAGCTGCCACAATGCACCTATTACAAGGGCTAAAATTGAAAACACTGACAACACCAAATCCTGGTGAGGGTATAGAGCAACAGGAACTCATATTCTCTGCTCGTAAAAATGCAAAATGGGACCGCCGCTCCAGAAGACTGTTTGTCAGTTTCTTACAAGGTTTAAAGCAGTCCTAGGATCCAGTAATTCATTTAACTGATTTGAAAACTTACGTCCACACACACAAAAAGGCATGGACACTAAGGTTTATAGCATCTTTATTTGTAATTACTACAAACTGCGAGGAATCAACATGTCCTTTCATAGGTGAACGGATACTCAAACTTAGCACGACTGGACAACGGGACATTAGCCATTGATGAAAAGAAATGAACTATCGAGCTACAGAGAGCCTGAATGAATCTTGAATGCATATGGCTAATTGATGGAAGCCAGTCTCCAAAAGCTAGATGCAGCTTGAGTCTAAGAATATGACATTGTGGAAAAGGTACACTATAGGGGCAGTACAAAAGACAAATGGTTGACAGGGATTAGGTTGGGGGATGGCTGGATACGACACAAGAAAATATTTAGGCTCTGAAACCATTCTTTCATAGTAGATACCTGACAGTATTTGTCCAAAAACACAGCACTCGTTAGCACAAAGATTGAACCTTATGTATTAAAAGAATAAGCCTTTAGGAGACCAGCAGAATCCAGGCTGGAATGCAGAACAGGAAAAAAAAAAATTTAACTGCACTAGAAAGTCATGAAACAACCTCACTGAAAGGGGAATGGGAAAATGTCCTAAATTCTGATACCTTTCTCTAGTAAAAGGAGCTAGGATGCCTTGGAGACACAGCTGATCCTTGGATTGGGGCCAGAAATAGACAAGAGGAGCGTGGGACTTGTTATGGTGTCAGCCAGTAAGGAAGTGCCCCAATAAAACCCGCACAGTGATGGGAGTATGGTAATGGGACACAGGGGCCAACGGAGCGAGCTCCCAACTGCCAAAGCTGGAAAACCTAGAACAATAAAACAAGAAAATAAAGTATCGGATTATCACTCCCAAGTATCAAATGCATGTCCACGAGGCCACACCAATACAAATGAATGACTGAACAAATAAATAAATGCAGGACAAAAGACAAATTTCTCATGCAGAAAAAGTCCCAAATAATTTATGCAGTGTATTTTATGAGCAAAATCCCCAACCCCTGAATTGTGGGTTTCACATAAAGACTTTTTTCAGAGTACAGTATGGAAAGGGGGGAATGAGAGCAACTCATAGTGGAGAACCTGACAATAGGACCTCAGCCAGATGATGAAGGTCAACATCAAAAGTGAAAGTCAAGTTCATAGCACACACCTTGATGTGGTGACAATGGTGCTTTAGCTTGTGGCCTTCCTCGCCAAACCCATAACCTAAGTGTAATCATGAGAAGATCATCAGATGAATCCAGTTTGAGGAACATTCTGCAAGGTGCCTGACATGACTCCTTCAAACTGTCAAGATCAACAACAAAGAACGTCTGAGAAAGTCACAGCTGAGAGGAGCCTAAGGAGACATGACAAAGGGATGTAAAAGGGAGCTCGAGTGTTCTGGAATAGGACAAGGACATTAGGTTTAAACTAAGGAAATCTGAATGAAGTCTGGTCCTCAGCAATGATTAGCAACGTTGGTTCGCTAACTGTAACAAAGGTACTATGCTGATGGAAAATGCCAGTGACACGGGAAACTGGGGGTAGGGGGTATATGATAACAGCAACATTACATAATGAAATGTCAATATTATTTCATGATACCTTGCATGATAAAAATCAAAAGTAATGGGTTTTAAAGTACCTCAAGTAGGAGCTTTGTTTTTGGTGTGGAAATCCTTCTTAACTTGGGGAGGAGGCTCTATATCATTGCCTGTGAAGGTCACATTCTGACATTCAGCAGTTCACATCGAATGCTCAAAGGACTTGGCTTGCAATAAATTAATTGTTGGTGCACATCTCATGAAAGTGGACGAAGGGTTTCTGGCACACATGCTTTGGTTCATTGTAGATCACGAAGGAAATGGTGGAAACCGGCGGGGGAATGGAAATTATCACCTCTCTTGCTGTGTTCTGAAAAGGCTAAAGTCAGCCCCTTGGTTACATGTTGTTTATAAATGTAAACAGACTGATGGGGTGCCTGGGTTTCTCAAGGTGCCTCAGCTGGTTAAGTGTCTGATTTTGGCTCCAGTCATGATCTCACGGTTCATGGGTTTGAGCCCCACATCGAGCTTCGTGCTGACATTGTGGAGCCTACTTGAGATTCTCTTCTTCTCCTTCTCTTTCTGCCCCCCACCCCCTGCCGTCTCTCTCCCTCTGTCTCTGTCTCTCTCTCTCTGTCTCTGTCTCTCTCTCTGTCTCAAAATAAAGTAAAAACACTAAAAAAATAAATTTATCAAAAAAATAAATATACAAAAATAAACAGACTTAGCCCTGACTTAAGGTGCTGCTTAGCTGACACTTCCAAAGTTGGAATCCTAACATTCCTTTGCCCTCAATGAAGATACACTCAGTCCTATACCTATCTGTGATAATGTCTTGAAGAGTTCTCTAAATTTGGACTTTTCTGTTTGAGATCCAACTGATAATTTCTAAAACTGTGTGATAAACCAAGAACTCTACTTCTTTTTCTATCTAGCCAATGTTTAAAAAAAAAATGTTTTTATTTGTATTTGAGAGAGAGAGACAGAGCATGAGCATGAGCATGAGCAGGGGAGGGGCGGAGAGAGAGGGAGACACAGAATGGGAAGCAGGGTCCAGGCTCCAAGCTGTCAGCACAGAGCCCGATGCAGGGCTTGAACTCCCGAACTGTGAGATCATGACCTGAGCTGGAGTCGGACGCTCAACCGACTGAACCACCCAGGCGCCCTGGTCAACTTTTATTTATAAGAAGAAAAGTGTACTAATTGAGTCCTGGGAAAGACTCCACACCTCGTATACATACTATAAACAACTTGACATGTCCTGTCCCAGAGGAGCCCCAGATGGGATGGCGTTTCTTTCTATCTGGGCAGGGCACTCATTTCTTTATGCGTTGCTTGAAATCATTCTTCCTGACTCCCCGTCTTGGCCTTTTCTGGTTCATCTTGCATTCTTTAGCCAGAAAGAACATTTAAAAATGAACCTGATTATGCCACTTCCATTTGCAAAACCCTTCAGTGGTTTTCCCAGTGCCCTCAGGCTGAAGTCCAATTTGTTACGTAACCTACCGCTGTAACACTTCTTCACTAACAAGCGTGACAGCTGACGCCTGGCCAGTTTCTTCGCTGGCTGCACCTCTCTGTGTGTTATGGTACAGAAATGTTAAGAAACTTGGGTCGGGGGAACACAGTAGAATAGACGAGATTGAGAGAGGAGAAGGTAGGATCTGACACTTGAAACTTCTGAGCCAAGACTTGAAGGTGGCTAGGGAGGCTTCTAGGGGAAGCACGTTCCAGCCAAGGTCCTAAGTCATAAGGTGAGGGAGCTCCTAGGATATCAGAGGAACAGCAGGAAGAGTATTGCGGTGGTGCAGAGCAGATGACGAGTGGTCGTAAGCAGGGAGGTCTTTGGGGCCAATGTAAGGATTTGTCTTGCCCTTCAGGGGACCCTGTATCCTCTTCCATGCGTTGGGTGGTTTATGACCTAGCCTGGCCACCCTCTTCACCTCTTCCCTCCCTTGGGTATCGTGACCAGGAGAAGACCAATGGGCACGATTTTGGTGATTTTGATATCGATGCTGTTCAGTATGGAAAGACCCTCACAGAAGGGAGGGACTTTACTGTGAGAGTCTTGTGAAAAAATCACAAGACTGGAAGGACCGTGACTCTATTTTCTGCCACGTGTCAGGAACTGGTTTGAGCGTACAGTTAGCAACGAGGAAAACGTTTCCATGAGAGGCATAAGGGAATCATGCTGAATACCTCGTTTGAGATCCTGTGTTCAGTGGTGGCTGAAGCCAACCCATACCTTGAATATTAGGGTGGGCTTAGTTCGTTAGCATTAAATTGCCAGGCTGGCAAACAAGCGTTGGCTCTGATGCACCTCTCAGTGATCTCAGATAACGCCCTCATCTTCTATTTTAGTAAATATCACACTAGGGGCCGACACTGTTTACAAACACATCACCCAGCTTGTCAGTGATTCTCAGTTCGTGGCCAATCCCCTTGAATCCATGGCCCTACCTACCTTCCACCCCTCCAACCTTCTAGAGTCAATCACAGACATCGTGTAATTTCATGTGTAAGTGGAATTAGAGTGGTTTAATCCAATGATTAAACCTCTTAAAAAAAAACATAACCACAATTTAAGATACGGGTTTGTCAGTTCTAAGCTGCTTTCTGAATCACCAGGTCTGGGGGACCGTGTTCACGCAAGATGACCGTGCTAAGTCAATGCGCGGTTACTTTTCTGTGCAATCTCCAAGGAGGGCATTCCGAAAAGAGCTGGCATAGCGGGTTTGGGCCCCAGGTCTGATGATGGGTAACTCCCCTTGGCTGCCTGTTTGCCCCTCTCGTGAAGGCTGGTGGCGTCCTTCCACCCCGGGGAATCACAGTGAGTTCTTGCTGAGATACTCCCTCTCTGCTGGGAGTACTTATTGACAGATTTCTTCAGATAATTCTTAAAAAATGTTTTTTAATGTTTATTAATTTTTGAGAGACAGAGAGACAGAGCTTAGGTGGGGGAGGGACAGAGAGAGAGAGAGGGAGACACAGAATCCAAAGCTGGCTCCAAGCTCTGAGCTGTCCGCACAGAGCCTGACGCAGGGATCAAACCCAAAAACTGTGAGATCATGACCTGAGCCGAAGTCGGACGCTCAACTGACTGAGCCACCCAGGCCCCCCAGTTCTTCATATAATTCTAAAGTATTTATTTTGAGAAAGAGAGAGAGAGAGAGAGAGAGAGAGAGAGAGAGAGAGAGAGACAACATGAGCAGGGAAGGGGCAGAGAGAGAGGGAGAGAAAGAATCCCATGCAGGCTCTGTGCTGTCAGCACAGAGTCAGATATGGGGCTTGAGCTCACAAACCTTGAGATCATGACCTGAGCAGAAATCCAGAGGCTTAACCAACTGAGCCACCCAGGTGCCCCCAGATAATTCTGATTCTGATTGTTCTGCAGGTAGTAATCCATCAACCTTCTTTTCCTCATTCTTGCGCCTCCCCCTTAAGGGGGAAATTAACCAAATTTAAATTTCTCCTTAAATATAAAGTTAAATACCAAAGAATAACATTTAAAAAAAAATAGGGGGCGCCTGGGTGGCTGGGTCGGTTGAGCGTCCGACTTCAGCTCACGTCACGATCTCATGGTCCGTGAGTTCGAGCCCCATGTCAGGCTCTGGACTGATGGCTCAGAGCCTGGAGCTTGCTTCCGATTCTGTGTCTCCCTCTCTCTCTGCCCCTCCCCCGTTCATGCTCTGTCTCTCTCTGTCTCAAAAATAAATAAATGTTAAAAAAAATAAAAACTTTTTTTTTTCACAGCTATAGATGATGGCAATATATAGAGAAGGTTTTTTGGCCACTGAAGAACCAGCTTCAGTGTCTTTGCCAGCAATATTATGGCCATTCAGAATGCAAACTAAGTAATGTACCTTCTTTGGCTTCTTCGGTATCTTCTCTTAAGCCTTTGACAAACATTGTAATTGTTTTACTTTTATTGTGGTGAAAAAAAGGGCAAATCACATAAAATTTAACTTCTGTATTTTAGTGTACAGTTAGGCAGTGTTAATGAACTTTCTCGCGTTATCCTTGGGCAGACGTTATGTTCACCTTTGTATCTTTCCAAGTCTAACACATATGCCCCTGTGGTGCGCACATTGCCTTTGATTTTTCAGCAGCTTGAATGTCATGCCTGAGTGTCTGTGTCATTGAACCTCCTTTTCCTTGAAATCCTAGGAGATTCTTGGACTGTGGTTTATGTATGTTGGTCATTTTGGAAAATTCTTGGCCAAAGTTGTTTGAGATGGTTCTATCTTTTCTCTCTTTTCCTTCATCTACTGGTTCCAGCTATGGTGCTTTATAGGCTAAATTCCCACAAGTTTTAAGTGGTCAGTTCTTAGGGGATCTTTCCACTCTTGTTTCTCTTTTTGCTTTTCAGTCTGGGTTATTTCTATTGACCTTTCTTTAACTGGACTGGTTTTATTTCCTTTGCTCTACTAATGAGCCCATCAAAGATTCTTTCTTTCTTTTCTTTCTTTCTCTTTCTTTCTTTCTTTCTTTCTTTCTTTCTTTCTTTCTCTCTTTCTTTCTTTCTCTTTCTTTCTTTCTTTCTTCTTTCTTTCTTTCTTTCTTTCTTTATTTATTTATTTCTTCCTTTCTTCTTTCTTTCTTTCTTTCTTTCTTTCTTTCTTTCTTTCTTTCTTCTTTCCTTTTCTTTCTTTCTTTCTTTCTTTCTTTCTTTCTTTCTTTCGTGTGTTTTTTATTTCTAGCATCTTCAATGGATTCTTCCTTATAGTTTATATCTCTCTGGTAAAATTTCCTATCTGATGTCCCATCTCAATTACTTTTTTATTAGAGCAAAATGTATCAAGTGCAGCACGTGATATTTGGTTCATTTTTTTGTTGTCAGGGGCTGTCCTTTGCACTCTACTCTATTTAGCAGCGTCCCTGGCCTCTACCCCTCTGGATACGAGTAACACCTCCCCCCACCCCCATCTAGATGATCAGAATATCTCCAGACACTGTCAGGTGTCCCCTGGTGGGGGCGGCCTGCCCCTTATTTGTACCATCTGCTTCCTATCCAAGAGTGGTTCTGGACATTGCTTTGTCTCTTCAGACTGTGTTTGCCTTGCCTTTTCTTATGCATCGTAATTTCCCATTGAAAACCAGACACATTGTATGAAACAAAAGATCTTGAGCTAAGTATTTGTATACTTAAAGATGAACCCACATTTCCTTCTGTGAGGCCTTAATGTGGGTGCATATTAATGAGAATTTTATCAGGAGCTAGGTTGGTTTTTACATTTCTTGGTGCACAGAGACTTGAAATTCATCTAGTGAGAGCCTCCTCTCTCACCTCTGTTTCTCCCCTTTCCCGCTGCCCTCTGGAGGGGCTGTCTCTTGCACATCCCCCATGTCTAGTCCACTGTGACTTTACTCGATGCTAGTGAGCATTTGTAGCAGGAGGACAGGCAACACACTCTCTCTGATGATCTACTTTAGTCTCAGTCTTGGGCTTTGTGAAGCAGCATTCCCATGCTTCTTCAAGATGTAATGTTGAGGGGCAGGTGCCCAGGTGGCTCAGTCGGGGCTCAGTCCATTACGTGTCCAACTTCCACTCAAGTCATGATCTCACAGTTCGTGGGTTGGAGCCTGGTGTTGGGCTCTGTGCTGACAGCTCAGAGTCTGGAGCCTGCTGCAGATTCTGTGTGTGTGTGTCTCTCTCTGTCACTCCCTGACTCATGCTCTGTCTCTGTCTCTGTCTCTCTCTCAAAAATAAGCATTAAAGAAAATTAAAAAAAAGATGTAACACCGGCTCGGCTCCCACATGCACTTCCTCACCTCCCGCCATGGTCAGAATATGTTTTCGATTCCTCTTGTTCCCAGCTGTGGTTATTTCTACCATTACCCCCAGGATATGACTTTGATGCTGTATTAGAGATATATTCTTGTTCCTTAGAGGTACAGGAGACAGGTCTGGGTGGCTTTCCACTGTGGCCCCATTCTTCTTCCCCAGCTGCAGTAGGATGCCATCACCCTACCCATTTGGATGGCCTTCCGCCTGGAGATTAAGTCTTTTCTCCATGGAGGACACGAGGCAGGGAGAAGTTTGGGCGGTGGCTATTGCTTCCTCCCACAACCACCACCCTAGAGGAACTTTCTTACAATCCACCCCTCCCCCTCCAATTTTTCTTGTGGGTCTTGATGGCATTCCTGGAGGAAGAGCCTTCAGAAAGTTGTAAATTCCCTATATATGAGGTCTTCAGGCCCTTCGGGCTCTCCCTGTATCTCACGTTCATTGAGACATCGTAGCGGAGCCTTCTCATTGGCGTATCTAGTGTTTGGTGGCTCCTACTCCAGTGAATAACGCTTGGCTCCTGTCTGTCTTAGGGTGTGGACTTTCTGGGTTCTCTTCTGAGTCACCGGGGTGTTCCACATGATTTCACCGTCTGACTGCTTGGAACTGGGCCATCTTCTCGGGCCAAGTTTGCTGGGGTGTCAGCCCACCGCTCCAAGTAGTTGTTCCTACTACGGTCCTGGTATCTTGGGATCCTGACCTGACATGCATGGCTGAAGAGTTAAAGGAGAACTCCTATGCAGAATCCTAAGGTCGGTTGCAAATTCCAGCTACCTCGGTAGCTCCAAACTCTGATCTCTTCCTTCCACTCAGAAAACGATTGCTGAGTTCTGTCCACGCTTCCCCTCCCTGTGCTGCCTTCTGGAAGGTGCCTCCAGGCGGAACCGAGGTAGTCATGATGTTCACTCCATTTGTTTCCTTTCAGAGATCACAGTCCTGTACTGACTGTTGGCTAATGCCTGAAAATACAGTTATTTCATATATTTTGTCTAGTTTTCTAGGTGCTTGTGGTGGGAATACTTGCCTGTTAAAGTGTACTCAACCATGGCCATGCAGAGTGTTTGTGATTGCCTAGGGCACGGCATCTGTTTGCCTGATGCTGTTTCCTACTGGCCTGCGTGCTTATCCGCAAGACTAATCTATCAGTTACAAAGGGGTCCATCTAGTCTTCCGATAGCAACTTCCACAAGCGCGATCGCAACTAGACTTTATCGGTTTATGCCGACTGTTGGCGTTCGTTTTTCAATTGTTTCGGTTCTATCTATCTTTCTCTCCGCAAGAATTTCAGAGAGCATTGCCGTTTTCTGTTATGAAAATAGAGGCAGTGATAATTTCCTATCTTGTTCCACCATTCTGTATTGACTTTGCTGAAAACACCTATGGAATCCCTCTTCAGTGCACATTTCTCAGAGTGCCTTGCTCCGTGGCTCAGACCTTTTCCACACATTAGAAGGCAGGCGAGATTAGAAGCGGGCCGGCGGATTAACTTTGCAGAGCATCGGTGCAGCAGGGACAGGGGCAGCTCTTTGGAACCAAGTCAGACCGCTCGGAGTTGCGAGGCCAACATAGAAAGTGTGTGAGGACCGAAGGAAATACAGCGTGAACAAAACAGTGTGATGAGCCAGCAGGGGCCAGCGCGCACAGCAGACGTGATACACAGAAAATACTCAGGCAATATTTGTTAAGTGAAGAAAGGAGGAGTAGAAGTGATGAACCTGGGACAGAGAGCTGGATGTGGACGAGGAGCTTAGTGAAGACAAAGCAGGCAGAGGTTCAGGTGGGTAAAGAGAAGGTAGCCTAATTCCAGAGATACGGAGCCAATACTCAACACGAATACTGCTGACGCCGATTCACACTGAAATAGAGCTTGAGACACAAGCACTGTATGGTTAAGGGCTATAAAAATGTCTGTGTATTGAATGATCAGTGCTTTACTAAGTGCCGCATACACGTGCTCCCGTGATGTGTTAAGTCTTACGGGTATATTGCCATTATTACCATTAGTCCTAGTTTTATAAACAAAGTAACTGTCCCAAGGAAAACTGGAGCTGCGGGAATCGACTTGAGGTCACAGCCAGCCAGCAAAAGGCACAACCCAGGATGGCACTGTGGCGGGTCACGCAAAAGTCCCCATCTCTGACCACGGTGCTCTGTGGACTTACAGACAGGGGAAGCCGATTCCTGTCAGTGGCCCAAACCCATTTAAGGCTTCTGGACAGGACGGCCTAAGCACCATAGTGGTTTGTTTCTTTGTTCTGCTTACAGCTCCCTCGCTCCTTCTGCCAGCGTCTCACCAGCTGGGGTCCGTAGCTGCCTCACTTTGCCTTGTTGGGAGTTCACTGCCGAACTGTGTCAGCTTCCCTACACCCAGGTTTCACTCAAAAAGGCACATTTTGATAGAACCCTAGGCACAAGTTAACAATTAATCATTCTGTTAAGACAATCTGCGTCAAATTGAGTTACAAAAAAAAAAAAAAATGTGACACTCAATAAAAGGCAAACAAATGTGTAGGCCACGTCGAGTGTGGAGCATCTCTCTTTCATAAAGAGACCAACTTCAACAGACTCCATATTTGAGGGGAAATTGAACACCGATGGGAAACTGTCTCGTTACCCTTCAACAGCTGCCTAGGAAGAGTTCCGTCCTGATTTTTTATTTCACAAATTTCAATCAAACACAACATAATTATGACTGCAGTGGTAAAAATCTCCCTAAACAGATGTCAAATGATTTTCATAAGACATTTCTGTAATTCATCACTTTGCCATAACATGTCCATAAAGAAAACATAGGCACGCTTTCTCCAGAGGCTCTATCCACGTTCCTGATGTCTATACTGTCGTTCTGCTCTTTGTCTCCTGGGGTGTAACAGCGGTTAAGTTTCATTAGAACTTCAGTCAAGTTGGGCAAAAATTGTACGGCTAAAACACATTTTCTTCACTGCAGTCTATGTCTTCAAAGTTTTATATTTATGATTATCCAGCCACTTTAAATAATGCGCAGCTATATGTTTCAGACGACCCGCAGTTAAAATAAGTTTATGCTTTGCTGACACAAATAGGAATATAAATTGTTAATCCGGCAAACCAAAACAAAATCACACAAAATTAACCAAATGTTAATGGAGAAATGAACATTTAAGACAAGCGTGAGCATCATTTATTGCTCATGAATGAGATGTCCTGGACTTGCTATATACCAACATGAACTCATATGTTGTTTTAGAGAACTTAGCTATGATGGGTCAAAAGAAAGGCTTGAGTTCCTACCTTGATGCTTGTTTCGTTATTGCCATTTTTATTTCCTCATTGCAAAGCCATATATGCTCATTGCAAAAGTGGAAATAGTTCCTCACAAAAAATTGGTCATCATACCAGACCAAGGTGGTCACTCCTAATATTTATTGTAGTTTTTCTTTCTTGGCCTGATTTTTTTCATTCGAGACGATCTCAAATGTCTGCTAAAATTGGAGGAATAATAGCATGTGCCCATATCTCCATCACCCAGCTTCCCTTGGTTTCAACCCTGCTGTTCTCCGTACTCATCTTCAAATCCCACTGGATTGTTTCAAGGCTGTTTCTTGACATCGTATTGTTTCATCCGTGAAAATGCGTTTCATCCATGAATGATTTCGTGTCAGAGTTAATATTTGTTTTTCATTTTGACTTAACGGTATTATATTGTATAAGACATTTACATATGACAGGAATATAACCATGAAAGGATCCACATTCAGGAAAATCTTGCTCTTTCTTTTTGGTTTTGTTTCCTTTAAAAAAAAAAATGTATCACGGCCACTCCTTTTCAGCCGCACTTAGAGATTTCCTTCATTCCTTTTTGTCAGTTGCATAATACCCCACTGTGTGGATAGATTAGTTATTTAACCAGCTCCCCATCGATGGGTTTTTGGCATGTTTCCAGTCTTTTGCCCTTCCGGAAAAACAGTGCTTCATGGGAGAAATTTGTGCGTACGTTATCTTATGCATTTGCCAGTTCGTCTTTGGAAGACATACCCAGAAGGGAGGATTTCTCAGTTCAACTGTGGCTCACATGAAATTTTGCTAGACAGTGCCAATTTCTTTCCTTCACACTCAACATTTTGTAAGTAGTGCCAACTCCTCTCTATCACAGTCCACATTTTGCATGAGAGTTTTGTTTTTCTCCAGCCCTACCATCACATTATGTCATCAGGCACTTGGATTTTACTCAACTTGACATGAGAGAGATAGCTAAGTGCATTTTCCCACAAAATTGATCAAACTTTAATGAATATATAAAAAGCTTCACAAACTATAAGTGCCCGGGACAATGATCTTTCACCAAGTGAGCATACACGTATGCTCAGTCCACAGATTAAGAACATGACCTGAATCTTAACATCTCAGAGGCCCTCACTCAAGAACTTCATCTATCCCAAAGTAACCATTATATGGATTTCTGAAAGCTTGAAATTAATTTGCCTGCTTTCGCACACTAAATGTATGAATAATACAGAAAATACTCTTACAGCTTTTTTTCTTTCCTTTGCTAACCTTTGTTTTCATGCAATTCATCTCTGTGGTCACATATAATAATAATACTTTGTTCATTCTCCCATCTATTGTGTGAAAGAATCATAATTTATTTATTCTATATTGGATAGTAGTATATGTCCAGGTTTTGGATGTTATAAAAATTGCTGCTAAGAATAATTTCATGTTTTTTTCTTTGAATACATATATACATCTGTATAATTTTTCATAAAAACACCTGGTGTTAAATTAAAAATTATCAGACATTCCAGGGTGCCTGCATGGGTCAGTCAGTTAAGAGTCCGACTTTAACTCAGGTCATGATCTCATGGTTCGTGAGTTTGAGCCCTGCATCGGGCTCTGTGCTGACAGCTTGGAGCCTGGAGCCTGCTTCGGATTCTGTGTCTCCCTCTCTCTCTCTCTCAAAAATTAAAAAATAATAAAATTAATAAACAAATAAAAATTACCAGGCATTCCAAGATATAGGACCATATGACAAAAAAACAAAAAATAAAAATGAGACTATAGCAACAAATACACAAGTGAGTCAGGTACTGCAGCTATGAGGAAATGACTTTAAAAAGCTATAATTACAGAACAAGATATCTGAGAAAATGAAGAAATATGCCACATAACTGGAATATATATAATCAAATAAAGTTATAGGACTGAACAAATATTCTACCAGCAATTAAGAACTCAACTGGTAGTTTTATAAGCAGATGAGACACAAGAAAAAAGAAGATTATTGAAGGGGCCTGATTATTGTTCATTGTTTTTAGTTATTTATTATTATTGGCCTGAGTATACAGGCTATTCAAAAATATCCAGACTAAGGTACAGAGATTTTAAAAAAAGTAAAGCAACTACATTGTGCTGAAATCAGTAACAAAAAGTATGCCTGCCATTCATAGTTGAATTCAACATTGTACTGGAAGTGCTAGCCTAAGTAATAAGAAAAGGAAATAAATAAGGGGAAAGGAAGTAAAAAGAAAAAAACCTGTTATGCTGCATATGACATAATTGAATACATAGAAAGTCCAAAATAATCAACAAGTAAACTATCAGGTTTATAAATTAATGTAACAAAATTGCTGAGTTGATATCAACATAAAATCATTAGTGTTTTCATATACTAAAAATGAGATTAAAAACACCATAATAGGGGCATCTGGGTGGCTCAGTTGGTTGAGTGTCCAGCTTCGGCTCGGGTCATGATCTCACAGTTCATGAGTTTGAGCCCTGCGTCAGGCTCTGTGTTGACAGCTCAGAGCCTGGAGCTTGCTTCAGATTCTGTGTCTTCCTCTCTCTCTGCTCCTCCCCTGCTCACACGCTGTCTCTCTCTCAAAAATAAAGATTAAAAAATTAAAAAAATAAATAAAAACACCATAATAGTATCTGGAAATAACAAATACCTTGGAATATATGTAATAAAAGATATATGGGACTTGTACCCCCTAAACAACAAGTGTATCAGAGAAATTAAACATCATAGAAACAAAAGTGTGTAATATCTTCAATAATTAAAAACTTAAAATTATAGATGCAAATTAAATATATATATATATATATATATATATATATATATATATATATAGAATGCAGTCATTTCAACCAAAATCTCAATGACCGTTTTTTCTATAGAAATTTATAAGATGATTTAAAAATGCATGGAATTCCCAGGGCCCCAAATAGCTAAGACAATCTTGAAGGTGCAGAAATTTGCCATAGTACATATTTTTGAAAATTAATCGTGGCGAAAAAACAACATACAGTTTACCATTTTGATAATTTTAAGGGTGCAGCAGGAAGTGTATTCACATTGTTGTGGAAAATATCTTCAAAACTTTCCCATCTTGTTAATCTGAAACTCTATACCCATTAAACAACTCCCCTTTTGTACCTCCTCACCACCCCTGGTGACGACTCTGTTTCTATGAATTTAACTGTTTAGATACCTCGTACAAGTGGAATAGTGTCTGTGTTGTTTGTGATTGGCTTACTTTGCTTAGCAAATGGCCTTAAGTGTCTTTCATGTTGCAGCATGTGATTTCCTTACTTTTTAAGGCTGAATAATATTCCATTGTGTGTATATAACATATGGTTTTTATCCACTCATCCATCAATGCCCATTTGGGTCACTTCTACTTCTTGGCTATGCTATGCTGCTTGAATCATCTGCGAATACCTCTCCAGGATTTGCTTTCAGGTCTTTTGGATATCTACCCAAAAGTGAGACTGCCGAGCCATATGATAGTTCTATTTTTAATTTTTTGAGGAGCTTCCATAATGTTTTCCCTAGCAGTTGTAGCTTCACAATTCCAGCAACAATGGGTAAAGCTTCCAACTTCTCCACATCACGGCCAACGCTTGCTATCTTCTGTGTTTTGCTAGTAGCCATCCTAGTGAGTAGGAACTGATATCGCATATTTTTAAAAGTGGAGGTATTTAAGACAGCATGGTACTGGCCCAAAAGTGAATGAGGCCAATGGTGGGTGAAGAGAGAGCTTAAGAAAAGTTGCCAATCTAAGAATATTAGCTTTCTGACAAAGGTGATATTGTAGTGCAGTGGAAAAATGAGCTATGTTGGGTCAATTGGATACTTATTTGGAAGAAAATTAATCTTGATTCCTGTCTTATGCCAAACACCAAGCATCATCAATTCCAGATATATTGCAGGTGTAAGTATGAAAAGTTAAAAAACATAAAAGAATAAATGTCTTTATGATCTCGGCAACTGGTAAAGATTTCCTGAACAGCATAGCCAGAAAACTAACCATACAATAAAAATTAATTTGTTTTAGATTAAAATGATAAGCTTTCATTTATCGGAAGAAAATATGAAGATAATGACATGTCTCGTATTGAAAAATGTCTGCAGATATCTAAAAATATAGTAAAAATACATTTTGAAATACAGTTTGAAATTTCATCATTGGCTCCCAGCCAGGGAAATAAAAATTATAACCACGGTGGGATACTGCTATGATATACTTTCCAAAATAGAAAGATGGGAAAAAAACGAAAAAACAAAACAAAACAAAACAAAAAACAACAACCAGAGAACAATGCCAGCTCTGGTGCAGAAGTCGAGCAACGTGCTCTTTTGTAGGCAGGTGATGGAGTCTTTGCTGATACAACACTTTTTGAATTTAGCAGATGACTCTAAAATTCCAAGCCTAACTTACAGAAGCAGCACAATTTTATTTATAAGGCTTATCGTATAAAATTACATATAAAAACATATATGAGATCGTTCACTGAAGAACTAACTGAAAACAAAAAGTAATAACTGAAATTGGCAAACACATGAAATACGCAAATACCTATTGGTAAGTGAAGAATTCAATTAGTTGTGATACTAATTAAATTAATATTTAATTTTCATAAAAATTAATATTATGCTGCAATCACTATCAGTGTACTGATGCAACCCCCAACACAATGAATAAATCTTTTTATACTTTAAAAAAAAATATTTGTTTATTTTTGAAAGACAGAGCGTGAGTGGGGGAGGGGCAGAGAGAGAAGGGGACACAGAATCCGAAGCAGGCTCCAGGCTTTAAGCCATCAGCACAGAGCCTGATGTGGGGCTCAAACTCATGAATGGTGAGATTGTGACCTGAGCTGAAGTCGGATGCTTAACCGACTGAGCCACCCAGGTGCCCCAAAATGGACAAATCTTTAAAAAAAAATTAGTGTTAAGGGAAAGAATCCAAAGACATTTACATCAACTTCAAGAAGAGGTAAAACCAAAAGTGGTTATAAGTCAAAGGGCTACTTTGAGAGTCGTCCTGATGAAGGGAAAGGGTGGCCCAAGATAGACTTCTGAAATGCTGGCTTTATTCTTTTTCTTGGTCTTGGGACTTCGCAGACTTGTTCACTTTGCAAAAAATTCTTGATGCAGTTCAATTATGATCTATGTACTTTTCCTTTTTTTAAACTTTATTTATTTATTTTGAGAGAGGGAGAGAGAGTGTGAGCAGGGGAGCAGAGAGAAAAGGCAATAGAGAATCCCAAGCACGCTCCATGCTGTCAGCGCAGATCCTGATGTGGGGCTTGAACTCATGAACCGTGAGATCATGACCTACGACGAAAGCAAGAGTCAGATGTTTAATTGTTTGAGCCACTTGGGCACCCCTGATCTATGAACTTTTCTGTATCAGTGGTATTTCAAAATAAGTTTATAAATCTTGAAAAAAAAAATCCAGGAGAAAAATCTAAATGGGATGGACCCCAGAACAGAAGCATATACACAGACAGCCCGAGTAAACTGTTTCAGATGCCAGGATAGGAGACAAACTCAGGCAATAGGAGGAAAATACCTACTCAAATCTCCATAAGTGGCAAATTGCACCTTAACTTAGATCTTCATGACAATGCCTCTTTTCCCTTTAGCACATTGACTTGTTCTTGTGTACAGTGGAGTGTTAATTATTAGAATTTTTAAATGTTCTCCTATCAAATTTTGGAAACTACCTTCCCCTGACCTGCAAAATCTTACCAACTTACAAAAGGATCTATTTTAGCATGAAAAACTATCTAAATACACTTTCTATTGTTATCAGGAAAATATTTGTGATCTTGGGAGGTAAAAATTATGGATATTTTCATGAAAACCCAAACAGTGGGAGAGTGAGCAGCAGAAATACGACAATATATATTTAAAAATTTTAATTCATAGAATATAAAAACAGTATGGTACCAGCACAAAAATAGACACATAGATCAATGGAACAGGATAGAAAGCCCAGAAACAAACCCATGGTTATATGGTCAATTACTCTTAGACACAAGAGGCAAAAATATGCAATGAGGAAAAGACTATTTTAAGCAAATGGTGTTAGGAAGAAAGGAGAGCTACACGCAAAAGAATGAAACTGGAACGTTCTTGCACCACACACAAAATTAAACTCAAAATGCATCAAAGACCTACATGTGAGACCTGAAACCATAAAAATCCTGGAGGAGAGTGCAGTAATTTATCTGACATTGGCTGTACCAACATTTTTCTAGATATGTCTCCTAAGGCAAGGGAAATAAAAGCAAAAAAAAAAAAAAAAAAAAAACTATTGGTACTTCATCAAAATTAAAAGCTTTCTGCATTGTAAAGGAGATAATCAACAAAACTAAAAGATAACCTATGGAATGGGAGACAGTATTTAAAAATGACATATGAGGGATTAGTATCTAAAATATATAAAAATTTATACAAGTCAACACAAAATACCCCTGTAAATAATCCGATTAAAAGTGGTCAGAAGACATGAACAGACATTTCTCTAAAGAAGACATCCATATGGTCAATGGACACATGAAAAGATACTCAACATCACTCAACATCAGGGACATGCAAATCGAAACTACAATGAGATATCACCTCACACCTGTCAGAACAACTAAAATCAACAACACAAGAAACAACAGCATTTGACCGGATATGAAAATCTTTCAGAAAAGCAAAGTTATTCTATTTTCTTTGAATGAAAAAAAAAAAAAAAATATATATATATATATATATATAATTTAAAGTTTACTTATTTTGAGAGAGAGTGCAAGAGACCAGGGGAGGGCCAGAGAGAGGGGGAGGGAGAGAATCCCAAGCAGGATTCATGCATCATGACCTGAGCCTAAGCCAGCCCAGCCGCTTAACTGACTGAGCCATCCAGGCACCCCTAGATATTTTTAAAGGAGTTGAAGGATCAAAAGGAAACATTTTACAACTTATTGAGAATAACCAATGCCCCTGATGTGCCAATGGACAAAGTAGGGGCGGCAATAAGGATAGGTCATCGGCTCTTGGCAACTGGAGAGAAACCGCGCGATAGGATAGACAAGCTAAGGGGAAAACATCTCTAGTAATCCTATAAGGGAAAACCTATAAACCCACATGCCCAGTTGTCTCCCACATGTAGATAATGCCAGTGTCTGACACAAAACAGATGCTCCATAAAGTGTTGGTTGTAAAGCTATCACTTCCAACTTGGATGGATGGGTCTGGGGCCACATTTGAGTGGCCAACCCCTCTAACACTCATCTGGACTGGTTCCTCCTACACATACTGCACGCAAACATCCTGGGGGCCAGTGGATTTTAGTGGATTCATAAATCTTAGTTTGGGCATGTTTAGATTTTCATCTTTTTTTCAAGGGCATCCTTGGGGTTCCTGGGGGGCTCAGTCGATTGAGCATCCGACTTTGGCTCTGGTCATGATCTCACGGTTCATGGGTTTGAGCCCCACGTCAGGCTCTGTGCTGACATCTCAGAGCCTGGAGCCTGCTTCAGATTCTATGTTTCCCTCTGTCTGTGCCCCTCCCCTGCTCATGCTCTGTCTCTCTCTCAAAAATAAACAAAACATTAAAAAAAGGAGATCCTTTATTTATCTTTCTTGTTATACACCCTACCATTTTCCCAGTGTCATATATTTTCTTTATATACTATTTGATCATTTCTGGGTCACAAGCCACACTTGGTGTTTTTATTCTCTTATGCTTGTATTGTATGATTTTAAATTAAAAGTGTCAAGCATTTACTTCACATTGTTCTTTAATTCCCAGGAGTCTGCTCTTACTTTCATATTAGTGAACTACAAAATACAATAAATATGTGAATCAAAATCTAAGCAGAAGATGCATATAAAGTGAAGAAGCCATAAGAAAATAAGGTGTCAGTCAGTCCTTATTGATGACTGTCCTAGATATTCCAAGGGCTACAAAGAAAGCTGGGGAAGCTAATAATTCAGTGGGAGAGAGAGGGTTTAAATGAAGGAAATACCACAAAACGTAGGTTTGTGAGCATAATTCATTCCAGGAACATGCTTGTAATACAAAACACTTGTATATCAAAGCAAATTTCAAGAGCCATTGGCTCAGTTGTAATCATGCTATGTTTAGCATCACGTAGGACTCATAGTGCAAGACATCGCTCGTGTATCAAGTTAAAATGTATTAAAAATGTTCACTCGTCTTGAGGAACACTCACAGAACAAGTTACTCACAATCCAAGGTTTTATTGTAATTGCAAAATGATGCTATGTGTTAATGATATAGACATCAGGGGCGTGTGGGTGGCTCAGTCGGTTAAGCGTCCGACTTTGGCTCAGGTCATGATCTCACAGCTCATGGGTTCATGCCCCGTCGGCCTCTGTGCTGACAGCTTGGAGTCTGCTCCGGATTCTGTCTGTCTGTCTCTCTCTCTCTCTCTCTCTCTGTCCCTCCCCCATTCATTCTCTGTCTCTCCATCTCTCAAAAATAATTAAACATTAAAAAATAATATAGACATCAATAAAATATGTACGTGTTCTCACTGTCTAATGGGGAAGTCAAACATGTCAATTGATATATGTAGCACTGTTTGCAAAATTCTTCTCTAAATATAAAGACAAAATGCTGTTTGGACATTGAGAGAGACATTGGTGACTCTTCCTTAAGCAGATCATTTGTTTTCAGGGCAACTTAGGATCCTTTAATTATGTTTTGTCTTGGGAAAGGTCACTGAGGTCTTCTATCACTTTCTCCTGTGAAGTGTTGAGCTTGTGATTTTTATAGCTTCCCTCCTTGGAGAGGCAACAGCATTGGTGGGACCCACTAAGCATCTCCTGTCCCATTGCTCTGCCCCAGGGGAGATGGCTTGTCTCATTCCAATTGGCGGATTTAGAAAGCTTACAGTAGGTAAGCTTGTTTGAGCTCCTCATTTTACACTGAGGAGAGCAGGTGTGCTGCTTATCCACCTGCCGTGTGACGGAAGAGGAAGCCTCTGCAGTGCCCGGCACTGTGTAAGCCCATGTGCTTAGTTCTGTGGCTCAGTAGAAAGGGTTCATTTGTCCCACATGGACTGTACTCTGTGTCCTCCAACTTAGACTTTGTTGGATTGAAGGTCATATTTTGGTTTCTGTCTGTCTTACTATCAGTTTTGTTTTTCAATTGGTGTAACATTGAAACAGAGGAAAAGGGGTGCTTATGGGTTGGGTGCTTTCAACACCCAACAAAACACCTGTAGAGATGATATATTTGCAAAAAAGTCAGCTGGACGGCTGCATGAACAGAGATTCCCTGCCTCACACCATCGAGCACAGACAGCACATGTGCCCGAGAGGGAAATACAGGAAGAGAGAGACAATGGTTTCTCTGTACATCCCAAGGTGTTGCTCTTATACTGAGCTCAGGGTTGACACTAATCGTCAATCAGCTACAATCTTGAGGAGAGGACAGCAGACAGTTTCTTT
Source organism: Puma concolor (assembly GCF_028749965.1). Lineage (NCBI taxonomy): Eukaryota > Metazoa > Chordata > Mammalia > Carnivora > Felidae > Puma > Puma concolor. Next base: position 106,236,386 of record NC_141668.1, read on the forward strand.
TATAGTGTACTATAAAACTATAGTTTCTTTTATAGTGTTTTCCCAGGGCTGGAATGACAAATGACCACAAACTGGCTGGCTTAAAACAAGAGAGAGTTTTTTGGTCTCAGTTCCGGAGGCCAGACCTCTGAACTCAAGGTGTCCACAGTGTTGGTTGCTTCTGGATGCTCCGAGGGAGACTCCACTCCACGCCTGTCTCGTGGCTTCTGGTGGTTGCTAGCGATGCTTACCATTCCTTAGCTGGTGACTCTCCTCCCTTCTCTGCCTGAGCCTTCACGTGACCTTTTCCTTTGTTTCTCTGTGTCAGAATTCTGTCTTCCTTCCCCTATAAGGAAGACAGTCATTGGATTTGGGGTCCAGCCTAAATCCAGTGCAATCTCCTCTCGAGATCCTGAATTATAGCTGCAAAGATCTTATTTCCAGACAAGGTCACATTTACAGATATGGGAGTTAGGATGTGGATATGACTTTTTGCAGTGATACAATTCATCCCTAAGAGACAGTTAACCCTGTTATCAATGAATTGTCCTATGTATAGCTTCCTGATCTTTATGAGTTGTTTTGTTTTGTTTTCCTCCTAGAATCTGAAATGAATGGCGACAGACAAGTAAGGGTTTCTTTCTTTTTTTAAAAAATTATTCAATGTTTATTTTTGAGAGAGACAGACACAGAGTGTGAGCAGGGGAGGAGCAGAGAGAGAGGGAGACACAGAATCCGTAGCAGGCTCCAGGCTCTGAGCTCTCAGCACAGAGCCTAAGGTGGGCCTTGAACCCACGAACCCTGAGATCATGACCTGAGCTGAAGTTGAATGCTTAATCAACTGAGCCACCAACAAGGAAGGGTTTCTTCTGTGACTCTCAAGCCTGTTTAATTCGTGGGCTGAAGATTATTAACCCGCCTAATTGCATGACTGACACTAAGTCCAGCATTATTTCTGTTGAATCGTATTGCAGTATATACTGACGGAGTTTGAATTACAGAGCTTGAAATGAATTTCACTTCAGTTTTGTATACACTGCAATATGATTCAACAGAAATAATGCTGGACTTAGTGTCAGTCATGCAGTTAGGCGGGTTAATAATTTTCAGCCCACGAATTAAACAAGCTTGAGAGTAGAAAGCAAGGTCTCACATACCTGACGCAGAGTAGATGCCTCTCATAGGTCGTGTGGGAGCATTAACACACGAAGGTGCATGCACATCACTGGATAAACAAAGGAGCGGATGTAGACGGGGATGAAGGAAGGAAGGTCGTGTGGAGACCAAGCTGGTACGACATGGCAGTAACCCAGGATGGGGGGGTGAGGAGCTGAGTGGGAGGTGGTGGGAGCCAGTCACACAGCTTCATCTGTTCTGAACGGGAAGCCAGATGGGTGTCATGGGGAAAAGGGCAGGGAATAGGTCTTCAAGTGCACGACCAGCAGGTGCAGAGGCCGGAAGACCGTTGACGACGTTGTCGGTATGAAATGATTGCCGGCAAGAAGACCAACACAACTACCTGCAAGGAAGAGGTGTGGGTGACCCTGGCGAGCACTTCCTTTCAACATCTGGGATGCACATCCGTCACCTGGGGTGACATTTCCAAACAGGAGGCAGAGGTGTGACTCTTAGGTCACTGTCTCTAGTTGGGGTGGCAAGACTGGCAGATGGCAGGGACTGGAGTTTCAATGACGCTTTTGTTCTACCGTGACCTCAGAAATGGTGGACTCATGGGGGGAGTGGAGGTCACGGCTCTCTTTCCTCTCTCCTTCTGGTGACAGAGGAAGGCGGTGGCTTGCTGAGATGCTCCACCGGGGGGAAGGGGCTTGTGGCTCTGTAAGTCTCCATCCCTTCTGGTGGCCGAGCTGATGACAAGACGGGGTTCACCTGCCCACGGGAGACTCTGCCGGCTCAGGGGACGGAGGTGGTGGGCGAAGAAGAATCCACCCTAAGTGCCAGGAGCACTTTCAAAGGCACTCTGGAGTTCACTTTTTCAGCCAGGCTGCACCTGTTCCTTTATTACTTCTTGCTGGCCCACACCTGCGGTCAGTGTGCTGGTCACAGTGCGGGGATGGTGACCCCCCACCCCCAGTCACAGCGTATGTCCTTCCCTCATCGGAGGCTGCCGGTTTGCCCCCAAATGAACTTTTTATTCCATTTGTTCAACCCCAGCTGCCCTCTGTCCTCACCTCGATTCTGTAGAACCAAAATGGGAATGTTCCATGGTGACGAGTCTCTAATATTTTCTGCTTTTCTCTCCACATCGCCTTCGTCGACTTGTATGTCTTCCTCTGATCAAATGCCTTCACATTTTTATTTTTTATATAACTGTCCTTGGACTTTCCTCCTCTCAATACTGCCCGTCAGCCCTTTCTTATTAAATAAAGTACGCTTCATTTGGAGGACCACCACATTTAGCAGAAGAAATACAGGGTGCCCAGTTACATGGGAATTTCAGATAAACAATAAGTCGTAGTGTAAATATGCACCAATTACTGCCTTGTGTTTTAATTTCCTGAACCTGGTGACCCCACCAGTAACAGAGTCTATATTTTACTTTATAAATTCTGTTTATTGTCTGTTTGTTGTCACTATCGTAACAGCTCCCTCAGGACATGGCTTTGGTTGTTTCATTAGCTGCTGCTTCCCCGGGACTTAGATCAGGTCTTAGAAAAGAGTTCATGGCCAAGGAATATTTGTGGAACGAATTATTGAAGTGGCCCTTCTCTGCTACTCTATGCTTCTCACAAGCTGGGCTATAAAATGTAGATGTTGGTGCTCTGATCACGGTCATTGGATAGGTTTTCTGTCTTCTCTGTTGTGTTGTTTTAGGACAGAGGCGCTAAATCCTAAAACACTTCTACTCTGCTCAAAGCCATGAAAACGTTTGTCCACTTACTGGATGCGACCTGTTCTAAGATGTCACAGTGTTCAGAATGCATGATTTTTGGGTTTTGGCTTTAGATGTGGAAGTTCGTTTCAAAACAGATGTTAATTGTTTTCTATTTTTTTTTTTTCCATGTAACAGTAGAGCCTAAGTTCTTAGTACATAGAGGGCAACCACTTTCTTTTTTTATCATGGTAAACTATACAGAAAACATAAAGGGCTACATTAGAGGTTCCTTCCTGGCTCAGTCGGTAAAGAAAGCCTCTGACTCTTGATCTCTGGGTTGTGAGTTCAAGATTACTTTAAAAAATATGACCGTATTAACTATATTTTTAAAAATATTCATTTATTTTAAGAGGGAGAGAGAGAGAGAGGGAGAAGGAGAAGGGCAGAGAGAGACCAAGAGAGACATAATCCCAACAAGCAGTCTCTGCACTGTCAGCGCAGAGCCCAACGCGGGGCTCGAACTCACGAACTGCGAGATCACGACCTGAGCCAAGATCAAGATTTGGATGCCTAACCAACTGAGCCACCCAGGTGCTCTCCCCTGTTTAAAAAAAATATTTATTTATTTGTTTTGAGAGAGAGACGGAGAGAAACTAGTTTTAAGTGTACACGTAGCAACATTAAGTGCATTCACATTGTTGTGGGACCATCACCAACCATCCATCTTTGGAACTTTTTTATCTTGTCAAACCGTAACCGTACCCATTAAGCACCGAGTCCTCATTCCTGCCCTTTAGCTCCCAGCTCCTGGCAACTTCTATTGTGCTGTCTTTCTCCATTTGACAATTCCAGGTCCTCTGTATGAATAGAATCGCACAATCCTTGCCTTTTTCTGTGTCTGGCTTATTTCACGTAGCATAATGTCCTCGGGGTTTGTCCAGGCTGGAGCAGGTGTCGGAATCCCCTTTCAAAGCAGAATCGTGACCTACTGTATGTATCTACCCAGCTGTTTATCTGTGGGCGGACACTTGGCCATTTGTGTTTTTGAGCACTGTCAACGATGCCGCTGTGAGCATGGGTATAGACGTACCTGCTTGAGTCCCTGGTTTCACTTCTTTGGGCACGTGCCCAGCAGCACTGCTGGGTCATATGATGATTCTTCTTCCTTTTTTTTTTCTTTGATAGAGAGAGAGAGAGAGAGAGAGAGAAGAGGGAGAGAATTTCAAGCAGGCTCCATGCTGAGCCCCAATAATGCAGGGCCAGCCGGGTTCCCCTCAGTTTCCTTTTCTAAGGAATCACCATCAGTTTTGGGTGGCATTAAGTTATTTTTTTCTTCTGGAGAGAGAGAGTGCGAGCAGGCGAAAGGGGTAGACAGGCAGAGAGAGAGAATCCCAAGCAGGCTCCATGCTCTTCATGGACCCGGACGAGCAGCTTGCTCCCACAACCCCGGGATCATGACCGGAGCCAAAGTCAAGAGTCTGACGCTCAACCAACTGAGCCACCCGGTGCCCTGCAATCTGCACTTTTGACATTCCCGCCCGCAGTGTGCAAAGGTTTCTATTTCTTCACACCCTTGCAATGCAACGCTTGCTGTTTTCTGCATTGTTTAGAGTAGCTAAGCTAGCGGGTGCCATACAGTATCACATTGTGGTTTTGAGTTGAATTTCCCCAATGACCCATAGACCACTTTCTCGCTCAGATTCTTCATGAATAGAGAAAGCCTCAATATCCTTGCCTATAATATTGGCGCCCACCGAGATGACATTTCTACAACGCTTTCTAGGTATTTGGAGTTATTTTCAGGCTCTTGCTTGGTCCTGAGACAAGGCAGCCCAGGAGTGAGGATGCGGGTGGCATGAAGAACACGGGGGGCAGGGGAAGGGGGCAGTCAGCCATCAAGTGCAGACAGACTTGCTCTTTTCCTCGTGAATTTGCATTCAAGCCCTGGGTAAGATTGCACATGTGTGCATTACGTTAGGAAAGAGTTTAGACGGATGAAATGGTGAAAAATCATACATGATATAATCCAGATAGAGCTGTCCTTAAGTGTTGTTTGCTTTCAATATTTTTTCTTCTTTTATGGGGCACCCGGGTGACTCAGTGGGTTAAGCATCTGACTCTTGATTTCAGCCCAAGTCATGATCTCACAGTACATGAGTTCAAGCCCTGCTTGGGATTTTCTCTCTCTTTCTCTCTCTCTGCCCCTCTCCAGCTCTCTGTCTCTCTCTCTTAAATAAATAAATACACAAGTAAATAAATAACCTTTAAATATCATTTTCTTTTTTTATCAGTTTTTTTTTAATTGCAGTTAGTTCATATGCAGTATAATATTAGTTTCAGGTGTACAATATAGGGGTCCGGTATGTCCATCCGTCACCAGTGCTCATTACGATAAGTGCACTCCCTTTTTTTTTAAATCTTAAAAAAAAATTTTTTTAATGTTTATTTATTTTTGAGAGAGAAAGAAAGGGGGGGGGAGGGGCCGAGAGGGAGGGAGACACAGAACCGGAAGAAGGCTCCAGGCTCCGAGCTGTCCCACAGAGCCCGACAGGGGGCTCGAACCCTGAGATCATGACCTGAGCCGAAATCGGATGCTTAACCAACTGAGCCACCCACGGGCCCCACGACTAGCACACTTCTTACTGATCATCGCCTGCTTGCCCCGTCCCCCCTGTTACGGGAGGGTGGGAGAGACTCTGGTCCTCGTCTCATGAAGTTGAAGAATGAATTTCGCAGACAGCAGTGAGTGAGCAAAGCAACAGTTTATTGAGGGAAAGGATCAAGCTCTCAGCAGAAAGGGGTCCCCACTGGGTACCCGCCAAGGATTTTTATCCCTGACGTTTTACTGAGACCTTCCCAGAAGTTGGTGAGTCTCCACGTGAGGCACCTAGCCCAGGCAGATCTGGAATACGTCTATCTTTTTTTAATGTTTTCAAACTCTGTTGCTGCTTCTTCAGCCTCCCATTGGTGGCTGCAGCCTACCTCCCAGAGGGCCTCTTGTCTCTCCTGCCCAATGTTAACCCTTTCCCTACTTACCCCATCCACCTCCCCTCTGGCAACCATCAGCTTTTATTGAGATGATTGTAGATTCACATGCCGTTGTAAGAAATATACAGAGAAATCCCATGGAACCTTTACACCGTCTCCTTTAATGGTAACATTTTTAAGATATTGGCACTGAAGCAGTCCACCGATTTATTCAGATGGTCCCACTTTTACATGTACTCCTGAGTGTGGGCTGGCATATGTGTGTTTAGTTCTATACATTGTTGCCACTTAGGATCACAGGGACAGTGAAGTCATGGGACTGTTTCGGCCTGGTGAGGGTCTGTCCTATTGTCCCTTGTGACCACAACCAAGGCTTTGGAATGAGTTTGTGAGATCCAACTAAGGGAAGCTGAATACAGACACATTCACTTTGTTGTTGGTGTTTTTGTTTTTAAGAATACAATATATATTATTTATCTATTTATTTTTAAGTTTGTTTATTTTGAGAGAGACAGTGCAAGTGGGGGGGGAGAGAGAGAGAGAGAGAGAGAGAGAGAGAGAGAGAGAATCGCAAACAGGCTCTGAGCTGTCAACGCAGAGCCCGATTCAGGGTTTGAACTCATGAACCCTGAGATCATGACCTGAGCCGAAATTAAGACTCAGACACTCAACCGAATGAGCCACCCAGGATCCCCAAGCGACGCATTCACTTTGACTTCAGAGATACATGTATGTAGTTTGCAGTCACTTCTGTGTAGGTCAGGGTAGTCGTCTCAGTGTTGGAAATGTTCCAGAATACTGCCATCATACGATGGCATAGGAACAAAAGATGAAGATCCAGAGATTCTGTCACAAAATGGCAGCTCTCTATGGCGCCCAGCGTCAGAACCATGTGGGTAACGGAGGGTCTGTTGGTTAGAAAGTGGTGGCTTTGTAACATGAGTGCCATGTTTGTGGGGTCATTGTCAAAGAGCTGAGAGAGAAATGCAAACACAAATCAGATGTGCATTTATGCAAGAGTTGATAAAACTCTACTATGCCTTTGTAGCCATCTACTGCAAAACACATTTTGGAACATTTCATCAAAAAGTGAGAAACTAGAAACATCATCTTAATTTGAGGTTTAAGTAGATACTTTATTCTTCCCTCTTTAAATTCATATATGTGACTACTGAGAGGAAATCAATATTAGAAGTTAGAACGATAACTTCAAACTGAGAAGGCTGAGTCATGGAGCAAATGGAAATTATTCTGCATTTGAGAAGTAAATAATATAAAATTTGTATGTGTCAGATTATATTGGAAAAAGTAACTTATTAAGAGAAAAAGGGATGCTTCAAATAGAAGTAGCACATAGTTTCTGAGATTGTTTTATAATTTATTTTTTATGGTTTTTTGAAAAAAATATTTTTTAATGTTTATTTTTGAGAGAGAGACAGAGTGTGAGCAGGGGAGAGGCAGAGAGAGGGAGACACAGAAGCAGGCTCCAGGCTCTGAGCTGTCAGCACAGAGCCCGATGCAGGGCTCAAACCCATGAACCGTGAGGTCATGACCCAAGCCAAAGTCGGTCGCTTAACCAACTGAGCCCTGATTGTTTTATAATTTAATTAATGAAAAGGAAAGAATCAAACTCACATAGAGAAAGGGTTAAATTTATTGTCGACATTTTTTGAAGAATGGCATTGATCTAGATAAAAAATAAGCCACAGCAAAGAACATTTCTACAACAAACCACATAATGAGGATTAATTCGAGAGTATTTATTAGTCACTGCTCAATAAATCTTGAATATGCCATAAATTGTACACTTGGTTTATGAATGAAACCTTCATGGAAGTGTTCTCAAATTTAGCAAAGCTACCAAAAATTTACAAGTCATTACCAACAAATAATTGTGGGGCTGAAAGAAGAAAAATAAAGGATCAATATCACAAAAATTCTATCAAGCATGCTAGTGAAAGTCTGTATCACCTTTCTTTTTTTTTTTTTTTTTTAAATTTTTTTTTCAACGTTTATTTATTTTGGGGACAGAGAGAGACAGAGCATGAACGGGGGAGGGGCAGAGAGAGAGGGAGACACAGAATCGGAAACAGGCTCCAGGCTCTGAGCCGTCAGCCCAGAGCCTGACGCGGGGCTCGAACTCCCGGACCGCGAGATCGTGGCCTGGCTGAAGTCGGACGCTTAACCGACTGCGCCACCCAGGCGCCCCTGTATCACCTTTCTATTCTCTGTAGAGAAAATTCATGATATCTCATAATATAATATATGGCACTCTGTGATAATCCCATTGTTCTGTAAGGAGTAAGCAAGATTTCAGCCAAAATACACACACACACACACACACACACACACACACGATACAGATAGTTACAGAACAATCAGTTAATTAGTGAATCAAGACTATGATTTTTCTAGATTTGTGATTTGGTGGCATTTTCCAGCTTTTAAAAATGTGTAATATGTTGTGATTTCTTTTCTCCATCTCAATAGATGTGGACATTTGTCCCCAGTTTAGGATTCGCCCAATTTTACCGTCTCTTGAAAAGAGCCTGCAAAATGTATTCCCCTGCAGCGGCCCAGGAAGCGTTTGGCAATAGCTGTTTCTTGAGTCTTGCCTCAAGGGCAGAGCCCATGTCAGCCCAAGCAGCAGCCTGGCTCTGTCCCCACCTCCTGTCACCTGCAGGGGTCCTCCCAAAGCCTGAGTATGCATCCTGACCCAGAGCCCGTGCCTAAGCCCTCACTCCTGTGGCCCATTTCTCTCTGACATTTCCGGACCGTGGAAATGATGTTTTGTTTCATGGCTGTGAAATGAATTTTCTCTCCTCACATTTTCTGTAATTACTATGGGTTTGCTTTTGGAACAAAGGTGGCAATGTGAGTACATACATCCATTCTGCCCCGGGGACCTCAGGGGATGGGCAGAGAGGGAGAGAGAGAGAGAGAGAGAGAGAATCCCGGGCAGTTTCCACGCTGTCAGCACAGAGCCTGACATGGGGCTTGAACTCACGAACTGCGAGATCAGGTCCTGAATCAAAATCTAGAGTCGGGCGCTTAACGACTGAGCTACCCCGGTGTCCCTCCCATCTGTGTTGGATGGGGAAGGACCGTAAGATGTGACTTTCCAACGTAAGATAGAATGAAAAGTCTCGTCTGTTTAATGTATCATTTAGCATAGAGATTCTGGTTATATAACCAGGCAAACCCGAGTGGGCCGCGTGTCCCCCTGTCCCTGTCAGTGGTCCCTTGTGACGAGTGCGGCAGCAGCCTACCGTCCTCGGAAGAGCCTGCATCTCCTTACTTACAGATGCCTTTGCTGTGCTGTGTTCTCCCACAGACCAACAGTAACGGGGAGTCAAGTTCATCTCAAAGAACGGGGAGAAGGGGCAGCTTGTAAACTTGAAAGGCTCTGCATCAAGTGAAGAAATGTCAGGTTTTTACCCCGTGGTACCTGGTGGGGGGGTGCACAGGTTTATAATAATTTGTGCCACTTACATAATTTGTGGCCATATTTAGCAAACGCATACTATATTCTGAAATAAAATTTAGAAAAGGAAGTGGTTTTTCTCAAATGCCTTCTTTCCACCTCATTAGAGATACCCAGCCCATTCTTACCTCTTAGGGTCTTTGCACCGAGTGGGCGGGTATTTTATGATTCCCATTAATTTTCCTCTGCCCTTTACTTCCTGCCCGTGTCTTTCTTAGTATGATTAATTAATTCACTAATTGCCTTATTATTCAAATGCTTTCTGACATCCGCTCGGTGCTAGGCACCCCATGCCTGTCTTCACAGAGAAAACATTTGCGAGGTACTTCCTGTGTACCTGGGGGTCATTTCGTGAACCCGTCCCCAGGACCCCGAAGGACACTATTCTGTCACCTCCATCTGCCTAGGGAGACTTCAGAACTGAAAGTGAAGCCTGCAATTCCCCTTTGAGAGTAATGCTGTGAAACAAAACTCCAGATCTCATTTCTTTTCTGCTCGTGGTGTGTGTCCAGAGCGGTGTTCGCTTTCCAGAACCAGACAGAAGGAGCAGCCCCCCCCCGCAGACAGGCTTTCCCTAGAAGGACAGCGCTAGCCTGGCTCCCAACCTCTGGGCAGGCGGTGGGTGCCCCTCCCGCAGCCCGGAGGGTGATGCCCCCCAGGACTCCCAGTGAATGCTTGGCAGGGCAAACAATACTCTGTACGTCAGACTTGCACTTGGAACAAGAACTCAGCTCAGAGAGTTTACCAGCCCAGTTCAGAATGATGGAAGCAAAATCCCGAGTTAAAAGCTTGAGTCTGGGGCACCTGGGTGGCCTCGTTGGTTGAATATCTGACTTCAGTTCAGGTCATGATCTGGTTCTGTGAGTTCGAGCCCTGCATCAGGCTTGCTGCTGTCAGCACAGAGTCCAGTTCAGATCCTCTGTCTCCCCCCACTCAAAAATAAATACACATTGAAAAAAAAAAAAAAAGCAAACTTGAGTCAACAAACAAAAATTGGTTTGATATGAATACCTTCTCCATAGATTCTCCCTGTTATAGGCTGGCTGGCGCATAAAAGGGGGCTAGCAAAGCAAGAACATACGCCCCCAAACCCCTTTGACCCCAGAGAAGATGTTGGGGACCCCATGAACTGCTCTGTCCCCGGGCCTAAGCACCTGCTGGGGGCTCAGCTATCTTTGCTGTAGAATGTCGGTCCCCAAGGCCCAGGAGCTAACTCCTCTGCCTGCAGCCGGGGCTGGGAGGGCTGTGGGCAGCAGCCATCAGCTTCCTACCCAAGTCTCCTCCCCAAGCTCCCTGAGCGCTAGAGCAGCTCTAAGGTGTGGAGTCCTGTCCCCTCCAGCTTCCCCAAAAAGCCACTCCCAATGCCTAAGAATCTGGGGCTGGCTGCCAGCATGGAGAGCTACAGAAACCCGCCAGGATTGCCCATGCTTGGCTTCCCAGCCGCGTGTGGCCCCTGCACCTGTAACCTGTGCCTTCAGCTGTGTTTCGAGGCCCAAGAGGAAGCAGAGACACAAAGCCCCACGCTGGGAGGACAGCCTGACATCTGTGGGGGCCCAGGTCCTGTCTTTGCCGAAAAACACAGTCCCGGACCTGCCCGAGCTGATGGCCCAGTGCGCGAGGAGACACATTCCACCACGACTGTCCTTCTCACGCTTGGCGACCAGCTCGTCTCCCTGAGCAACCAGGCCAGGCTGCCGTGTGCCCTGCAAGTGTCGGCAGGATCGATCTCAGCTTTGAGTCTGTTTTCTGCTGCTTTCTAGCTCTGCACGGGTGGAGAGCAGAGGTCTCCATTCATGCCTGCAAATTGCTATTCCATTCATACACTCACGTTCTTGCTAACAGCTCCTCCCACAAGGGATTCCTTTTTTGTTCTTTTTTTTTTTTTTTTCCATCATGAGTTTCACACTTGCATCTTGAAAAGAAGAAGAGGAGCTGTTTTCTCATCAAAATTATTACTTGTTCTTTTTTTTTTTTTTTAATTTTTTTTCAACATTTATTTATTTTTGGGACAGAGAGAGACAGAGCATGAACGGGGGAGGGGCAGAGAGAGAGGGAGACATAGAATCGGAAACAGGCTCCAGGCTCTGAGCCATCAGCCCAGAGCCCGACGCGGGGCTCGAACTCACGGACCGCGAGATCGTGACCTGGCTGAAGTCGGACGCTCAACCGACTGCGCCACCCAGGCGCCCCAAAATGATTACTTGTTCTTAACGGAGGGAAACCAGAGTCGTGTGAGCGTCGTACCTAATGGTTTAGAGGGGACGGTAGATATCCAGGAAGCAAGAAGTACGTGGGAAGGGAGATTATTAAATCAAACGTTCAATGCCATCACCGTGGCTGTCATATAGTCAATTAATTCACAAGTAGACATGGGTAAATTCTGCAACTTGGAGGGACTCCATCAACTTCTGTGCTTTCTTGGGGGGAGGTATGAAAACATGGTCTTGGGGAAGGGCTTTCTTTGCATATACTGATATTAAACTATGCCTGAGAAAGAAAGGAACAAGGGACAAAAATTTTATCATACAGGTACGCAAAAATTGAGAAAATTCAGAAAGCTTTTTTGTTGTTGTTGTTGGTCATATATTGGGTCCTTGGAGTATATTTCTTGAGAAAATACCTAATGAAAAGAAATGCAGTTTCCAGATAAAAGAAACCGAGTCACTATTGGTAAGACTCAGGCAGCTAACCGGCTTGACCCTGGTTTGCGTTTTTGTTTTCCTTTGTTTCCGTCTTGTCCCCCACTGAATGGTTATTTGAACCTTGTCACAACTGTGACAGACACCACACCCACAAACATAAAAATCTACCTGTGTAAACGCGGGGCTCAGACCAGCTGTACGTCTTTCATAAAGTTGCTTCCATGAAGTTCCTTCAGCTCAGAATTTTGGGGACCAGTATTGGCCCACATTGAATGCTTTGATGCAATTATGTGAACGGAGGAAGAGGCATAGGTTACAATTTTTATTTTTTTTTAATTTTTTTTAACGTTTATTTATTTTTGAGACAGAGAGAGACAGAGCATGAACAGGGGAGGGGCAGAGAGAGAGGGAGACACAGAATCGGAAGCAGGCTCCAGGCTCTGAGCCATCAGCCCAGAGCCCGACGCGGGGCTCGAACTCACGGACTGCGAGATGGTGACCTGAGCTGAAGTCGGATGCTTAACCGACTGAGCCACCCAGGCGCCCCTACAATTTATATTTCTAACAAGAGTATGTGTCACATTGTCCCAAGATGATGAGTGGGTTTAGAAGTCCAAGTGGATTAAGCAAGGGGGTAACACTTTGAATGGATCTTGAGAGTGAAGAGTTCATCTGAGGTCATCTCTGGTCCACTGGGTTGTCACCCACCCGGCACTAGACTGATATTGAACCAAAAGCATCCCCAGTGTGATGGGGAATGTGGAAGGCACCATGATGTTAGAACACATTGGCTGTGGAGGGAACAGGTGACCTACCGGGAGGCCAGAATAATCTTCCCTAGGAAGATATGATTGTGCTGAAAATTCAAGTCAAAGGGAGGGGCTCGACTACTGGCTAGGGATAGAGGTGTCAGACACTTGGGTGAATGCAGTGTCACATGCAGATGTCCTATGCAAAGGGCTGGGGCTGGGGCACAGGGACGCACGATGAAATTTATGTCCTGAAGGAACAGCGGGGAAATTCAAATGCAGAGCATGAATGGGAGAATGGCATAGAGCCAGAACCCCATTGTTGTCACCCCAGATTGTATGGACGTTGTGGGTCGCATGATGTATTTTGGTCTTTGAACGTTAGATTAGAGAAGGGCGTGAGACTGGCAGTGCGTGTTGAAGAGTCAGCGACATGATGTCGTCGTGACATCATGAGCATGAGGAAGTCTGTCTATGGAGAAGACAGGGATGAGAAAACAGCCTGAGGAAAAGCAGCAAATGTGAGAACCCTTCCTGTCCCAATGGCTATAGTTCAAACAAAGATGTGTAGCTTGTTATGAAATAAAAGTGACTAAAAGGAAGGTATTCATCATGAGAAACTGGAAAAACATACTTAAGGCAAGTAGCACAACTTCTTTTCTTTAAGTTTATTAATTTTGACAGAAAGGGAGAGAGAGAGACAGAGAGAGAGAGAGAGAGAGAGAGAGAGATTGGGGGAGGGGCAGAGAGAGAGGGAGAGAGAGAATCCCAAGCAGGCTCCACACTGTCAGTGCAGAGCCCAATGGGAGACTCGAACTCACAAACTTTGAGACCGTGACCTGAGCTGAAACCTGAGAGTCAGATGTTTGAACTGACTGAGCCACCCAGGTGCCCTGCAAATTTTCTTTTCAACTCTTTTGCCCTTGAGTTCTGAAACTGTAGCCTATATTAAAAACACACATGCACGCACACATGTATTAGACCTATCCTATGGAGGATGCTACCTAGAATTTCAGGGATTTCCAAAGTCACTGTAGCAACAGGTGCAGAAGGGATTGGGAGCCTCAGCTGTCTTTGTGGCCTTGAACTCCAGGACTCCATCTGCACCCCGAGCTCGCCGGAACTTTTGGTTCCAGCCTGAGAAAAGCAGGGAGAATATCCTTTGACGTAACCTATCCTTCCTGTTTGTCCTGTTGTAGGGCGCAATTCTGTTCTTGTCTTTGGACGGTTGCTAGAAATGTTAAGTGATGGGGAAAGTGAACCGGGTAAAGGCTTGGTTGCCTCTTTCCCTCTCTGGCTCCCCTCAGACCTTCCCTTGCTGAGAGAGACCACTGGGTGACATGGTGACAGGACCCCAGAACTCCTCATGCACGCCGCCCCGCCCCCACAGGCCGGTAACGAACAGTCTGCTGGGGATTAAAATCCATTCGATGTGGGTACCAACTAAGTGTCATAAATGCAGGTAGCACAGGAGTCAAAAACCCTAGGGCCAAGTTACATGCATTTGACAAAAAAGGTCAAGATGAGAGCAGGATTCAGGTGAAGTCATGAATCAGCTACAAACCATCGAGGAAGCCTCAGTGAATCTGTAAACAACGTCAATATGTCCAATGCCTAGAATCCTACAGGAAATAGTAAGTTCAATAGATATGGGGCAGATAGGGGGCGCCTGGGTGGTGCAGTCGGTTAAGCGTCCGACTTCAGCCAGGTTACGATCTCGTGGTCCGTGAGTTCGAGCCCCGCGTTGGGCTCTGGGCTGATGGCTCGGAGCCTGGAGCCTGTTTCCGATTCTGTGTCTCCCTCTCTCTCTGCCCCTCGCCCGTTCATGCTCTGTCTCTCTCTGTCCCAAAAATAAATAAACGTTGAAAAAAAATTAAAAAAAAAAAAAGATATGGGGCAGATAAACGAAGGTATTAGTGCCTGAGTAACGGAAGGTACCTCGTAGTGAGTCGTAGGGAAATTGGTTGGATTAGGCAGAGGGATAATACCTGAAAAATAAGGGACCAACTTGAACAATTTCATATTGTCTGCATCTCCCGAGATGGCTAAACTCTAGTGCTTGCTATTATACAAACAAGAGACTCGGTCATTGCTATCCAGGTGCATAATGCTTAATAATACTATTATTTTCAAACGTCCTAGAAACCCTGACAAGTTTTAAGGTTTCACGTCATACAATAATTTCTTCCCAGTTCTATGCTTAGTGTGGTCCAGTCTGAATCCTTGAATTTCTTATTTATTTATTTTTTTTTTTTTGAGAGAGAGAGACAGAGAGAGAGAGAGAGCAAGAGAGAGAGAGAGAGAGCGTGAGTAGGGGAGGGGCAGAGAGAGAGGGAGACAGAATCCAAAGCAGGCACCAGGCTCCGAGCTGTCAGCACAGAGCCGGACGCGGGGCCTGAATGCATGGATGGCAAGATCATGACCTGAGCCAAAGTCGGACACTCAACTGAGTGAGTCACCCAGGGGCCGCTGAATTTCTTTATTATACTCATATTCTGACACCTGCTTGGGGAGACAGGTCTGCACTCCCCAACTCGTGACTGGCCCCAGGCAAACAAGATCTAAGAACCTTTAAGCTTGCTATTATTTAGATCCTGAGGATAAAGACACAAAAGGAACGTTTTAACCAAAGTTGCAGAGAGGAAAATTACACAGTTATAATATTCTTTTTAAAAATATGTTAAACATTTTATTGATTTTGAGGAACACCTATTGCCAGACTCTGGTTGAATATGTGAATATTTGAAGGTTTTATAGCCATGTGACGTTTATCAAGTGAGTATAATAGCTAAACAGCGTTCTCAAGAAAACCAAAGGACACTTCCTTGCAATAACTTGCTGAAGACTGAAAGATACAGTATGAGTTTGTCATTTTATTGTGTTAAGTTTCAGTTAGTGGCTCTTATGCAGACGAGGGATTATTACTTTCTTCAAAAAAGATCTTGGGGCGCCTGGGTGGTTCAGTCGGTTAAACGTCCAACTCTTGGTTTCAGCTCGTGTCATAATCTCACAGTTTCATGGGTTTGAGACCCACACTGGGCTCTGCACTGAGAGGGCGGAGTCCTCTTGGGATTCTCTCTCTCCCTCTCCCTGCCTCTCCCCCACTTGCACTGTCTCTGTTTCTCTCAAAATAAATAAATTTAAAAAAGAGAGAGAAGATGTTAATTTTTAGTGCCCCAGCATCTTGCGAGGAAGATTTTGTTGACATTCCTGTGTGGTGAGAACGCATATTCAGATGAAGAGAAATGTGGAAAAAGTGTCACCTCAGAATTGGACAGGTAGGGACAAAGCGTTGGTGGACTTCAATTTCACAGCGTTGTGCTCGGAAAATACGCATGGTGGGCTCTCAATCTTTTAGGGGCAGGGTGTTGGCAATCCTGGTCTGCTTTGCCACCTGCTGCCCACACAGAACACCACGGTAGATGCACACTGTGACTCACATTCCTGCTCACACACAGGAGGTAGGGACCTCAGAAGCCCGGCTGGGACCAGGGACGCTGCATTTTCCCAGGAAGGATTTGGGAGTGGTGTTCCGTGAAGGCTGCAGTCTGCAGGGGTGGTTGTTTTGAAGGGAGAAGAGAAAATGCTAGTATTCTTTGTGTGAGAACTGTTAAGTTTCCAGGTGACAGTGTGCGTGCACATGCATATTCACACATGCAGTTGGGTTTTTTTCTTTCTTCTGACATCAAGAAATGTACTAGATAAAAATCTACACTGGGTTAATGATAGCACTTAGGACTTGTACTTCATAGCACCCTGAGTAACACACAGAATACGTGTTGTTAGGTCCCTCGTGGCATATGCAAATTGACAAGCATTCAAATGAGCAGGTGCTAAAGGCTGCGATTGACAACATAGAAACCGAATTGTGTTTATGTCCAAGACCACACAGGCGCATAAAAAGAAAACACATTCCAGACCCTCCCCACCCCCCACCCAGCTGGGGGCAGTGTTGTGACTGTGTATTAGGGATAATGTCCCTCTCAACCCTGCTTGGGTGAGTTGTCCTGACTGGCCTGTATAATAAGCCCAGTTAACAGAGATCACTAATGGGTGTGATCTTAAAGGGTCTTAAAAGGAATGCAAGGTAGACTTAGTCCCCCTCCTAGGGGAATAAGAGTGTTAGGTACCCTGACATTCCAAACATGACTGATACAGGACTTGCAAAGACAAGGGTCAAAAGGGAGTTTAGGAATCCATCGCCCGGTGCCCTCCTGCAGCTCGGCATGTTGAAGAGAGACAGGGACCCGAAGAGAAGAGACAGGTTCTCTGAAGGAAATCGCCAGCCTGCTAGGGATCCCGCATCCCCATCATGTCAAACTTCTGAGAAGTGTTTCAAGGAAACCATTTGAAGAGAAAGAAACACGTGCTCCAGGGTTTAGGGGACACAGTGGACAGGTGTTTCACCCAGGTGGCCGGGGAGGGCCAGCCCTGAGCCTGGATCTGAATGATGAACAGAGAGAGAGAATGAGGTTAACCCTTGATCATACCCATCAGGTTACTGGTACACCCCCTGGAGACCCCCTCCCCTTTACCCCGCTGCCTCCACCTTACTGTTCATGGGGTGAGGACAATTAAGTTACAGATTTGGGTTTAAATCCTTTTTTTTAATTTTTTTTTTTTTTTTTTTTTTGAGAGAGAGAGAGAGAGTGAGTAGGGGGAGGGCCCTTTATTAACTGTCATAATGAATAGAAACTCTTGTTTTGGATGTTTATTAATTTCTTTTACCTTATGACTAGAGCCTTATGTGTCTTGTATAAGACATTTTCCCCTTCCTAAGTTCAAGAAGAGTCTACTGTTTTTTCCAGAATTGTTATTGTTTTACCTTTTACTTTAAGATCTATAAGACGTCTGGTATGCCATCCAGTGTCAAAAAAAGTAGCTTTGCGATAAGAATATTCTCTTAACACAGCACCATTAACATATAAAAAGCAAACTCTTTCCTCCCCAGCACTGGTTACCTTAAGTCAGACGTCCCTGTGTCTGTGGATCTCTTTCCGGCCTCTGTGATGGTTCTCGGTCAAGGGGTTCAGCTTTGCTCTGGGACAAAGGTGTCCTCCTTAGTTCCATCACATTGCCTTTGGACCCAGTAATCTCAGCTCTCTGGGTTTTGTTTTGATTCCCTAGGAGCATATCTGCTTTTCTTGGCCTTTTACCTTTTTATATGGATTTAGAATTTGTGAAAACTGATTATAAAAACTTCCATCATCTTGTTTGAATCCTCAGCTCAATTTGAGGGTGGTGGCATCTTTATAATATTGCATTTTCCAACCCATCAACACCTTACATTTATTTTTCATTTATGTAGCCCTTTCAAAATCTCACCCTGAAGAAGGTGCTGCTTATATTTTTAATTTTTTTTCTATAAATACTTCTTAACAGGTGAAGAAAGTTTCCATCTATTTCTAAATTTTTGAATTTTTTTCCGATTGATCAACTGCTTTATTTTGCAACCATCAAGATGGCAGGATTTTTGCCTTTATTTTTTAATGTGGCGAACTACATTGATTTATTTTTTTTAATATTAAACCAACCTTGGAATACATACCAATTCATCACGGTCTATTTATAGTTTTGTACATCGCCGAACTAGATTATCTAATATTTTATTTATTATTTCCATACCTATGTTAATGAGAGATGCTTTCCTTCCTTATAATGTCCTTATTCAGATTTGATATCAAGGTTACCCTACACTAACTTCTTACAGCAAATTGGATTTTCTCTATTTTTATATTCTCTTGGAAGGATTTGTAGGAATTTATGAGCAAAGCTGCCTGGGCATGGAATTATCTTTGTGAGAATGTTTTAAATTAAAGACACAAAATCTTTAATAGATATAGAAGTATTAAGATTTCCCACTTATCCTGTGTCAGACAATGATGCGATTTAAGGGAAAAGTATTTATCCTGGTAATGCAGTGGGGTTTGGGGTCTATTTGTAACTGCCAGAGTCTAGTCTAACCTGATGTTAACAGTGTAGAAAAATCATTTGGCAACATTCAATGCTCATCTATGGGTATAAAAAATTGTAGGAACATAGGAAGAAGATAGATGTTCCTTACCCCGATTTAACAATATTAACCTAGAAAAAGTGCCTGCAGCAAATATCACAATTAATACTGAATTTTTGAAACCTTTCTTTAATTTAAGGAAATTAAGGGCACCTAAAACAAGATGCCTTGTTCTCATCAGCTTTTCTCAATATTCTACTGAAAATCCTAGATGGTGCAAGTAGGTACTGAGAAGAAATACATTTATAAGTATTGAAAAGGTAGGAAAATATGTCTTTTTTTTCCCTATGATAACAAACACCCTAAGGAATCTTAAGTTATTATTAGGAATAGACAAATAGTTTTTGTATAAAACAGAAAATATATCATTTAAAAAAATATAGGATAACCTTATAAAATATAAATATATAAATATTTATATATTTATATATAAAATATATAAAACACGTTTATAACATTTATAAAATTCATAAAACAGAAACAAAAGTATTAATTTTATAGCAACGAATCTACTAAAAAACAGAATTTGGTATAATTTTAAAATGTTATAGAAAGTCATCAAATATTATTTAATAAAGTAAAGATATACAGTATGATAGAGATACATTCATTCTTAGGGAAACGACATCATAAATACATCTTGCTTAAAATTAATATATATCAGCAGTTTTAAATCTTTATGTTCTGTGTACTACTTTAACTTCCAACAAATTCTCTTCTCTCTCTCTCTCTCTTCTTTTTTTTTAAATTTATTTTGAGACAGAGAGAGTACAAACAGGGGAGGGGCAGAAAGAGAGGGAGAGAGAGAATCCCAAGCAGTGCAGAACCTGATGTGGGGCTTGGACTCATTAACTGTGAGATCAATACCTGAGCTGAAATCCAAGAGTTGGATGCTTAACCAACTAAGCCACCCAGGTGCCCCTAAACTCCAAAAAATTCTTTTTTTAAAAAAAATTTTTTTTTCAACGTTTTTATTTATTTTTGGGACAGAGAGAGACAGAGCATGAATGGGGGAGGGGCAGAGAGAGAGGGAGACACAGAATCGGAAACAGGCTCCAGTCTCTGAGCCATCAGCCCAGAGCCTGACGTGGGGCTCGAACTCACGGACCGCGAGATCGTGACCTGGCTGAAGTTGGACGCCTAACCGACTGCGCCACCCAGGCGCCCCCTAAACTCCAAAAAATTCTTAAGGATTACGGAGAGTTTTTGCTTGTGTGGATTGCATCTATCAACATTTATTTTGTCAGAAATTACTGTTTAGAACATTTGGAAGTGTATATTTTTTTAGTTCATTTTAAGTGACCATCAGAAAACCATTAGCTATAATGACATACGTAGCACATATTTTATGAAAGATAACTATTATTTCCAAAGCATAATATGAGGAGAGTGGCTTTGTTTTGTATATTTGAAAAGATAATATGTGTTTAGTGGACGGCAACTGGATTCTCATGCCTGTTTCTGTAGTCAGTCTGTTGGAATGTAGATACGAACAGCAAAAGGGAGAATCTTGAGAATCTTCTAAAAGAGTCTTGAACCCTACTTTGAGAACTGCTGATCTAGATATTCGATGCTGTTCTAAGATCCCAAGAAGTTTGACACATCTTTGTGTGTCGGGGGTTGGGGGGGGGAGGAGGTGTGGGTGTCAGGGTGTGTGTGCACGTGCATGTGGGGGTGAATTGTGGTTATCTATGAACTGAATTGATTTGCAAGTGTTAGATCCAGGAAGCCAAGACCCTTCTGAAGAACAGTGTGTGGAGATCTGGCCTCTTCATTCAACAGTATTTATTACAAAGCAATATCAAGTGAAGGCCAT
Organism: Puma concolor; assembly: GCF_028749965.1. Classification (NCBI taxonomy): domain Eukaryota; kingdom Metazoa; phylum Chordata; class Mammalia; order Carnivora; family Felidae; genus Puma; species Puma concolor. The sequence goes on from NC_141668.1 coordinate 106,256,890, forward strand.
GGGAACGGCATTTTAGTTTCTTAGTGCTGCTGTAACAAATTACCTCAAACTTAGTGGCTTAAAACAGTACGAACGTTTTATCTTAGAGCTCTGGAGGACAGAAGTCTAAACTGACTCTCGCTAAGTTAAAGTCAAAGTGCCCACAGGACTGTGTTCCTTACTGGAGGTGCTAAGGGAGAATGTTTCCTTGCCTTTCCAAGTCCCCCAGGCCATCTGCATTCCTTGGCTAGTGCCTCCCTCCCTCGTGGGAGCCAGCAATGGCCAGCAAGTGTCTGTCTCAGTCCCATCACTCTGACTGTACATCGTTCACCACGCTTCTTGTCTGGCCTTGACTCTCTTACCTCACCCTCTTACTTATAAGGACCCTTGTGTTGGGTTCCCCCAGGATTATTCAGGGTACTCTCCCCAACTCAGTAGACTTAGCTTAATCACATCGGCAAAGTTCATTTTACCGTGTAAGGTGACATACTCACATGTTCTATGGTTAACATGCAGACATCCTTGGGGGAACATTATTCTAGCACAAATTGGGCACAGAGAAGAAAACTGTTAAAATAAAAAATAAGAGAGGGTCCAGAAACAGACCTATGCATGTAAATGTCTTTGATTTGTGATCGATTCCATATAGCAGGGTGATGGGGGAATTAGGCATCATTCAGTATATAGTTCTAAAAATTTCTTTTCATTTATTTATTTTTGAGAGACAGAGAGAGCACAAGTGGGGAGGGGCAGAGAGAGAAGGAGACAGAATCCAAAATAGGCTCCAGGCTCGGAGCTGTCAGCACAGAGCCCAACGCGGGGCTTGAACTCACAAACTGTGAGATCATGACCTCTGCTGAAGTCGGACACTTAACCGACTGAGCCACCCAGGAGCCCCAGTAAATATTTCTGTAAAATTGGTTATTTATATAAAAAATAAATTGGATTTGTCTCACATAATACAAAACAATTAAATCCAAGCAGATTTTATTTTTTAAACATTTATTTATTTACTTTTGAGAGAGAGAGAGAGAGAGAGGGAGCATGCATGAGCAGGGGAGGGGCAGGGAGAGAGGGAAGGAGAGAATCCCAATCTCAAGCAAGCTGTATGCAGAGTCTGACACAGACTTGAACCCAAGAACCATGAGATCATGAACTGAGCTGAAGTCAATTGTCAGATGCTTAACCAACTGAGTCACCTAGGGGCCTTTCCAAGCAGATTTTAAAAATCAAGTGTGAAATTAGTCCAGTTTCATTCTTTTGCATGAAAGATGCAAAAACTGTTCAGTTTTCCCAACACCATTTGTTGAAGAGATGATCTTTTTCCCATTGCATATCCTTGCCTCCTTTGTCATAGATTAACAATAAAAACATGTGTTTATTTCTGGGATCTCTGTTCAGTTCCCTTGATCTATGTGTATGTTCTTTAAAAAAAAATTTAATGTTTATTTATTTTTGAGAGAGAGAGAGAGAGAGAGAGAGAGAGAGAGAGAGAGAAAGAGAAAATGAGCAGGAGAGGGGCAGAGAGAGAGGGAGACACAGAGTCTGAAGCAGGCTCCAGGCTCCGAGCTGTGAGCACAAAGCCTGACATGGGGCTTGAACCCATGTACTGTGAGATCATGACCTGAGCCGAAGTTGGATGTTTGACTGAGCCACCCAGATGCCCCAATCTATGTGTATAGTCTTATGCCAGTACCATACTGTTTTGATTACTACAGATTTGTGGCATATCTTGCAATCTTAGAATGTGATACCTCTAGTTTTGTTCTTTCTCAAGAATGCTTTGGCTATTTGGGGTCTTTTGTGCTTCTATACGAATGTTAGGATTGTTTGTTCTAATTCTGTAAAAAATACTGATCATATTTTGATAAGGATTCCATTAAATGTGTAGATTGCTTTGGGTAGTATAGACATTTTAACAATGTTTGTTCTCTCAATCCATGAACATGGAATACCTTTCCATTTGTGTGTATCATCAATTTCTTTCATCAGTGTTTTACAGTTTTCAGAGTACAGGTGTTTCACCTCTTTGGTTTAGTTTATTCCTAGGTACTTTACTATATTTGGTGCAATTATAAATGGGATTGTTTTCTTAATTTCTCTTTCTGCTACTTCATTATTAGTATATAGAAATGCAACAGATTTCTGTCATTAATTGTGTATGCTGTGACTTTGTTGAATTCATCTGTCAGTTCTAGTGGTTTTTTGGTGGAGTCTTTCAGGTTTTCTATATATAGTGTCATGTCATCTGCAAATAGGGAGAGTTTGACTTCTTTACCGATTTATTTGCTTTTTCTTTCTTTTTCTTGCCTGATTGCTGTGACCAGCACTTCTCATAGTATGTTGAATAAATGTGGTGAGAGTGGACATTCATTCCTGTCTTGTACCCGACCTTAATAGAAAGCTCTGTTTTTCATCATTGAGTATAATATTAGCTGTGCATTTTTCATAGATGGCCTTTATTATGTTGAGGTATGTTCCCTATAAGCCAACTTTGTTGAGAGTTTTTATCATGAATGGATATTGGACTTTATCAAATGCTTTTTCTGCATCTATTGAAATGACTGTATGGTTTTTATCTATTCTCTTATTGATGTGATGTATCACATTGATTCATCCGCCAATATTGAACTATATTTGCATCCCAGGAATAAATACCACTTGATTGTGGTGAATCATTTTTCAAAAGTATTGTTGGATTTGGTTAGGTAATATATTGTTGAAGATTTTTGCATCTATGTTTATCAGAGATATTGGCCTGTAGTTTTCATTTTTGGAGTGTCCTATCTGGTCTGATATCAGGGTAATGCTGGCCTCGTAGAATACATTTGAAAACTTTACTTCTTTTTCCATTTTTTGGAATAGTTTGAAAGAATGGGTATTTACCTTCCCCCAACCCATGAAAACACTAATTCAAGAAGATATGTGCATCCTTACATTTATTACAGCAGTATGTATAATAAGCAAGATATGAAAGCAACTAAAATGCTCATTGATAGATGAATGGATAAAGAAGATGTGGTACACACACACACACACACACACATACACACACACGAATATTATTCAGTCATAAAAAAGAGTGAAACCTTGCTATTTGCAATGACATGGATGGAGACAGAAAGTATTATGCAAAGAGAAATACGACGATTGGAGAAAGACAAATACCATACGATTTTGCTCATATGTGGGATTTAAGAAACCAAACAAACAAAGAAAAAAAGAGACAAACAAAAAATAGACTTTTAACTATAGAGAACCAACTGATGTTTGCCAGAGGGGAGGTGGGGGGGGGATGGATGAAATAGTTGAAGGGGATTAAGAGTACATTTATGATGATGGGCATTGAGAACCGTTGAATCACTTTATTGTACACCTGAAACTAACAGAACACCATTTATTAATTGCATTGGAATTAAAAAAACAAACGCTAAAAATTAAACGTGAAAGGCAAACACAATTTGATAAATTCTATTATATTAAATTAAAAATTCTTAAGCAATTAAAATCGCAAAAATAGTGAAAATATGTTAGGAGTAATATACACAAAGTAAAATCTACAAAAATCTTGTGACTCAGAGAAGATAAAAAACAAATAGAAAATACCATAGAAGTAATACCAGTGCTATGCGAGCGAGACAATATGTCATAAAATCAATGAAATAAAATTTAAAATCTTTATTTTTAGTATCTGCTGTAAATACACCCACGATGGCCAATTGCAAGATACCATCTTGGTGTCATTGAATGAGGTTTATATAGAACATCACCTACGGTGAGCTGTTGCAAGATGACCAAAACATACCGCTGCTTTATCTGGAGATAGTCACCGTAAGTCTTTAAATCTTGTTGTATGCTAATATGTACTTCATTCCAGAAATGTATTTATTGGAAAACTATTACTTCATAAGTTAAATTGTGTCTCAGCAAAATATTGTACACATGTATTCATGTATAAGTTCTTTATAATTGTTAACTACTATTCCCTTAAATAGATGTAAAATTTATGTGAACTATTCTTGATTTTAGATAGCCAATTTATATCCAATATTTAGCTACATAAGAAGCTCCACAGCCTATTTTTTAAAAAAAATATTTGTATATTTTTGACAGAGAGAGAGAGAGAGAGATCAAGTATGAGCGGGAAAGGGGCAGAGAGAAAGGGAGACAGAGGATCTAAAGTGGGCTCTGTGCTGAAAGCAGACAGCCCGGCATGGGGCTCAAACTCACAAACCTTGAGATCATGACCTGAGCCCAAGTGAGATGCTTAACCGCCTGAGCCACCCAGACACCCCTCCACAACCTTTTTCTCATTAAAAATAGACACAGTTATTTCCTTGGCATTTATGTCCAGAAGTGGAAATGCTGGATTAAATCTCTTTTTTCCTTCACTATTTATTTTTACTCTTCATAAATGTTTGCTGGGGCTGACATGACTAAACCCACAGTCTTGGTGCTTGAAGCACTGGAAGTTTGTCCTCTCACAGATCTGGAGGCTGGAAGTCCAAGATCAAGGTGCCATAAGAGTTGGGTCCCTCTGTGGCCTCTCCCCTTGGCTTGTAGATGGCCAATGTCTTCACATGGCCTTTCCTCCAAGCACACATAGAGAGATTTTCTGGTGTCTCTTCCTCTTCTTATAAAGGGCAGCAATCCATTTGGATTAGAGCCCCACATTTATAACTTCATTTAACCGTACTTACTTTCCCAAAGACCCATCTCCAAATACAGTCATATTGGGGTAAGGGCATTAATTTATCATTTTCTTTAGTTGTTTGTACTTTTAGTGTCATACTTAAGAATGCATTGTCTAATGCAAGTTTGTGAATATTTACACCTTTGTTTCCTTCCATGAGTTTTATTTTAGCTCTTACATTAATTTCTTTGATCAATTTTGATTTCATTTGATATGGCTTGAGGTAAAGGTCCAACATTTTTCTTTTGCATCCAGTAGTTCCAGAACCAGATATTGAAGAAATGATTCTTTATCCATTGAATGACCTTGGCACCCTGGAAAATCAATGGAGTAGACACGTAGGACTCTATGTCTGTTTGGTCAAATCTACTCCATGGATGTATAATCCTTTCATATGTCAGTACCACACTCTTTTGATTATTATAGCTTTGTAGTATGCTTTCAAATTGGGAAGTGTACGTTCTTCCACTTTATTCTTTGTTTTGACCACTTGGGGTCCCTTGTAATTCCGCATGAATTTTAGGATCGGCTTATTCATTTGTAAAAAAAAAAAAGGCTATTGTTGGGATTTTGATAGGGATTGCATTGAAACTATAGGTCACTTTGGGTATTATTGTCTTCTTAGCCATATTAAGTCTCCTAATACATGAACATGTCATGTCTTTCCATTTAATTAGGTCTTTAATTTTTTGAGCAATATCATCTTGTACTTTTCAGTGTAAAGGCTGGGAGTGTGAGATGTTAAGCTTGTAAGTTGAGATAACACAGCTCATCCTACTGAATTTCATCTGCTTCTTTCTTCATTAAGCATTTCCCCTGGTTGTTGCTGTTTTTTTTTTAATGTTTATTTATTTTGTTTATTTTTGAGAGAGAGAGAGAGAGAGCATGTACACGAGTGAGCGGGGGAGGGGCAGAGAGAAGGGAACATAGGATCAGAGCATAGAGCCTGACATGGGGCTCAAACTCACAAACCGTGAGATCATGACCTGAGCTGAAGTCGGACACTTAACCAACTGAATCACCCAAGCGCCCCTCCTCTGGTTGTTTCAAGTTTTGTTTATAGAGTCTACGGTTCTGACAAAGTTGGTTCTGACCAGTTTTGCCAGCTGATTTATTGCTTTTGGGGAAAGATGATGTTTCACAGTTCCTCTTACGCTGACATTTTTGGCAATGTCACTTCTAAAAACAAATCCCTATATTATGGTGAATTTTCTTGTCATTTCAATGTGTTCATCTTTGTTTTTTTAAAGTGTTTTTAAATTTTTATTTATTTTGAGAGAGACAGAGAGAGAGAAAGAGAGAGAGAGAATGAGTAGGGGAAGGGCAGAGAGAGAAAGAGAGAAAGAATCCCAAGCAGGCTCTGTGCTGCATGTAGTTGACGTGGGGCTTGATCCCATGACCATGAGATCATGATCTGAACTACAAAGAATCAGAGAATCTTTTCTGAGATTCAGCCAAGAGAATCAGCCACACAGGTGCCCCCTATCTTTGATTTTTTAATGAACATTTTATATGCATATTTTCCTTTTCTGTTCCCTCCTTTTTGCATTATCTGCCCAAGTCCTATCCATTTCTACTGAGCTAACTTTCTGTAATGACGTATCCTGTAAAGAATCCGTATCACTGAATTATTTTGAAAATATGTTTGTTCCCCCTACCCCTTCGTTTCAAGTTTTGTTTATAGTGAACTTCTAGAATACAAAGTTGCAAATATTAACCATTTTTCTTCCATGATTTTTGCCTATAGTGTCATGATGTTTAGAAAGTCCTGTCTATACCACAGATAAGCATATGCCATTGGTTTACATTTTTGTTCTTTTATTTTGTATTAAAACTTCAACCCAACTCCAAAGTACTTTGCTGTATAGCTTATGGTATTTATCTAACTTAATAATTTTCTTTTTAATTGACTTGCTACAAATCCAATCCCATGATCTAAAAAAAAAAAGGCCATTGTTGATAAGCCCTGTGAAACATTACCTTTATTCTGTACTAACATTTTAATTGGGTCTATTCTGAACAGTTGATTGTATTACAATAATGCTTAAGTCCTACACCATGTATATCTTAATAACACAGTTAAATATCTCTAACACCAATCCTATTCCAGTTCTTAGTATTCTTAATAAAAATTATATTGACCTTAAAAGTATCTTCATTCCTTTACATCCTTTTTGTCTATACTAAGTATACATTTGTCAGCTTAAATTAGAGAATTTTCATGGCTGGGGATTTCAGTGAAAATGATCCAGAGAGAAGCATAAATTCATAACAGAAAAACAGAGCTGAAGTTCATTTTGGTCTGGAAATGAAGCACCGTTTCAAATGATCTCTGAGAGGCAAGGTCAGGAAAACCGAAGAGGATCCATATGTTTCCTATATCACTAAAATGTGGAAGTGATAATCCAGTGGCCCGGGAAGCTAGATGTGTTGATGCAAGCCCATACTTTGCTATTCAGTATGATCTAGCTATCTAAGTGATTTGATGCTCAGGATACCCAAACGCAGATAGAGTGTCTTAACGGTCATTTGTAGGCAACGGTAATCTCATCATAGATGAATTGCAAGAAATGCACGTGAAATTGTGTGGTCAAACAAAATGTGCTATGTAAATATCAGGCAACGTGACACCTCTACAAGTGAACTCAAGTTATCGTCCCATCATTATTTTCTTGGCAGAGCTTTAATGTGCAGCGACCTAATTGTTTTTTCCCAACCTCCTCAGAGCTTCCCATGTGTGATCTGCAACTAGTCCCCTGTGAAGGGCAGGGAGAGAGCGCAGAGAGAGGCAGGCCGGGTCAGATGGGCAGCCAACAGGTGTAATGAGCAAGGGAACTTACATTCAAGGCTTACCTTGGGTGTCACCAAACCAGGACATCTCTACTCCCACCTACCAAATCTTGAACTTTCTGTAGAGGCTTCACCTGAGCTCAGTCACGTGTACCACCCCGGTGGTCTCAGCACCACATCACTGTCTCACGGCTGTGTTTTGGGGGCGGCTTCTAGTATGGAAGGCAAGCAGGATGCACCTCGTGAGAAGCCTCTCGTTGCTGGGGTCCAGCTCACAGGTCAACCGGCAGTCATGTCCTTGTGATGACAGCGATCCCTTCCAACTTTCCAGGGCTGAAGGATGAGATAATGCTTTACCTTCCCCACTACACCCTCCACTGAGGAGTTAAATCTCTGGAAACAGTCAGGATTTAGCATGCTTTCGCAGTACGTAAAAGTCCAGAGGGAAGCTCTTGTCCTCCTGGTCCTTCACACATACTGTTGCTACTTAACTATTGTGTTTTCTGTTTCTGCCACCCAGTGGGATGACAATATGGAGTCAGATCTATATTTTAATTGGAGTTTTTACAATATGTAAAGAATGGACAGCTAAACATCACAAGTAAATGTGGAAAAAAACCCAACAACTAAAAATCTACTTGATAGGATGTAGGTCTAGCGGTATATATTGAAGCTAGTATTGACGTTCTATTATCCAGGCAAGAAATGCTATTAGAAACACAACAGTCGTGTTCAGTTGTGCCTGCAAACAAGGCTTTGTATAAAGTGTTAACTGTAATTTTTTGGGAAATGTTTGGGGCCACATTCACATTAAGGTAAACAATCCCATTTTCTTTTTCAATAACCACTACTTGTAGATAATGCTTTCCCAGGCTGTTGCATCCTTATTCAAATGTTCTTACTCATGGTCACAGTCTCATTTCTGTGTGTTAGAAAACTAAACTACAACGCTAATCAACAAACCTAGGCAGTTTTCTGGAAAGCGGATCAAACAACCATTTTCACCAGAATTGGGATTTCTCTTTTAAATAAAGTCAGTGGTGGGGCGCCTGGGTGGCGCAGTCGGTTAAGCGTCCGACTTCAGCCAGGTCACGATCTCGCGGTCCGTGAGTTCGAGCCCCGCGTCAGGCTCTGGGCTGATGGCTCAGAGCCTGGAGCCTGTTTCCGATTCTGTGTCTCCCTCTCTCTCTGCCCCTCCCCCGTTCATGCTCTGTCTCTCTCTGTCCCAAAAATAAATAAACGTTGAAAAAAAAAATTAAAAAAAAATAAATAAATAAATAAATAAAGTCAGTGGTGAAAGTTTAGTTTGTATGGAAACACGTTTTAATGATAAGTGACCCAAATAGTGGGTTATTTACCTGAACGTGCAATGCTACAGAAGATACGTCTTTCAATATTCACCTTGTTATTTTGGAATAGTTTTGATCAAAAAGTTGGCATTTCTCCCAAGAAAATTTGCCTGTCGCTTTTACTTATTTCTTCACACCTGTATGTAAATAGGAATCGACTGAGAGCGGGTGTGCATTTTCGATCCAACTGAAAAAAAAAAACAACCAAAAAACAATTTTTTTCTTGGTCTTTCCTTGAAGTACTTACAAAATTGTGGATCAAGGTTTGTGTTAAATTAAAAGCGTGACTGAAAAATCGCCCCGTGGAATGAATGCCCTGCTTCTTGTGAATTATGGCCCCAGGAGCCCAGCACCTCCTTCCCACCAACCAGCAGAAAGGTCAGCGTCCTTGCTGTGAACTGCCCGTTACTGCGTGTATTTTCTGGGGCCAGCATGATCTACAAATCGGGCACCCTGACAGAGGCCAGCTGAGTCATTTCAGTGGCTCAGTCAAGCAGTGCCCGGTCAGAACCAAATTGCTTTCCTCTCAGATCCCGGAGATCATCAGTACTCATTGGAGACCCATGTGGAAAATACGTTGCTGTGGTTTCCGTAATATCCCACTTAATGTTATTCATCTAATCACCGTGGTTTTTGGAAACTGGATCTTCCCAGTGATACAAAATTGTGCAGCATCCTGTAGTGCCCGTCGGCTGATTGTTTCTGATTTTTTTTTTTTTTTTTTTTGTCTTCCCAAACAGCACGAGTAGAGCTAAGGATGATGAGGTCTTGGTGCAATACCCCACTCCCCACCCCCACCCCACCCCCTCACTCATACACACAAACACACATTTAGAAAGCACAGCCTGGAAATGGTCTGAATCTCCGTTGTTGCTCTATCTACACTGATCTCTAACATTTGTCTACGTTTTACAGAAATTAAAATGTTCACTTTGACAAAAATGAAGATAATTACGGCTATTAGTACCCTGACCCCACTAGGTGCCAGTGTGCTGGGCGCGGAAAATGGTGCCTCCTTTGTACGCCCACACGGCAACATTGGGAGATAATTTGGAACGTGGATGAGGACAGTGAGGCTCAGATAAACCCAAAAACGTGTACCTGGTCACTCAATCAATGGGGAATCAGGTGTGTGCTTTTGTCGGATTGCACGGTTTCATCTTTATTCACTGTGTCACACCCTTCCCTTAAATTTTCACTACTTTGTTTATTTATTTTATTTTATATCTCTATCTCTGAAATAGCTGTCTAGAATCCTCACTTTTCATACTAGCAAACTGAGTCTTAGTGCAGTACCTACGATGCCTATGCCTTGTACTTTCTTTTAGACTCGATTCTAGGTTTTCGTTCTTGGGACTACACCATACATGTAAGAAAGTGCATTTAAAATTTTAATAGTTTATTTGAGCAAAAGCCAATTGGAATCAGGCAGCATCCAATACTCCGCAGAGCTGTGCAAGTGAAAGACGTTTAGAGGCAGAGGGAGCAGGGACAGAGAAGTTGTACTAGGCAAGAAAAAGCTGGTTGGTCATTCCACGATTCCTTTCCTTTGAGGGACGGCAGGGTCTATCAGGCAGGTGACAACTATAGTCCTGCTTAGGTGATCCCTGACGGACTGGTTGAGGATTCTATTTCTGGGAGAGAACTGTAATTAAGTTAAGTCTGGGTTTGGAGACGTGGGGCTTAACATAAGTGACTAGCTTGCAGACCCACTGTCTTGTTTTATTTTTAACAGCACCGACACTGATTGAGATGAAAAGGAAGTTGACCCCCAAACTCCGCCCCCCAAACAAAAACTAATAAGAACCAGAAACTATCACAGAATTATGGGGGCCGTGAGGGCCACTGCGTTCTTGCATAATGTTTGACACAGAGGAGATGCTCAGAGTAATTGATTAAAAACGTGAGTATGGGGGGCGCCTGGGTTAAGTGTCTGACTTTGGCTCAGTTCATGATCTCCCGGTTTGGTTGGTGAGTTCGAGCTCTGAATCAGGCTCTATTGTCACAGCTCGGAGCCTGGATCCTGCTTCAGATTCTGTGTCTCCCTCTCTCTCTGCCCCTACCCCACTCATGCTCTGTCTGTCTGTCTGTCTCCAAAATGAATAAATGTTAAAAATTTTTTTAAAGATATTAAAAAAATATGAGTATGGATGTTTGATGCAAATGTCTTTAAAAACAACCTTTCGATACAGCCAGCCAATTTCTTTTCCATAAATAAAGAGCTCTTTGCAGGTCAAAATCCTATAGGTTACATATAAACGTAAAAAATGAAGGCGACCTAGTTGTCACACGACTAAAGTCCACTAACAAATGTACAATGCATTCAGAGTTTGAAGGAGAAATCATTGCGCCCAGTTAGCACGGGCATGTCTTGGGGACCTCTCCTCCTCGCTTAACATCTTCCAAGGTAGTGTTACCTTTGCAATATCCAACCTACATATTTTACAATTCATCATCATTCGGGGAGTACATCTTGAAAAAAAATAGAGAGTTATTTCCCTACGACTCCACACCATGTTTTTAACCAAACTGTGGAGAGGAAGAAAATCATCTCACATTCTGCACCAAATATAAGTATTAGTTCATCATAGTCAGGGGTAACGTTTGAAATTTGCTCCAGCTTTAAGAACGTCTCTGTCTCTTGTATGTGGCCGGCCCTGGGAGGTTCTGTTACTGCATACAAAGGGAATGAATGCAAATATCCTCATTAATAATTGGTGATCTTGAAGAGAAGATTCTTAAGCCTTTTACATTTTAAACATTACATTTACATTTTAGGGGGATAGTGTGTTATATATAGTGCGTTTACTTTGTGTTAGGAAAAAGGCAGTGGACTTCTGGATGTCATGCAAAAAGCATTCCGTTTTTTCACAATTAATCAGAAATGGACCTGGGGTTAGTGTTTTGTGCTGAATGGCTGATGTTCAGAGGGAAATGCTTGTGTAATGAAAGCAGCTTGAGACGCTGAAACAAAGGTTGACAGTATAAAAAGATTCAAAATTATTCTGTCTGGTTTTTCTCTCTGGAGAGCCGGCTTACATATGTCACGTAGCATATTTAGATGTTAATGGATGAATCCAAAGCAATAATTCAAAAGTGAAATATTTATACTGTAGGACAGCAACTCTGATAATTCACAGCAGTTAAGTGGGGACTCTGGTTTTAATAAAATTGAATAAAATATCAACTGCTCTCTTTAGGATTTAAGATGTAGCATAAAATGTTGAAGAAAATGTTTCTGCAAAGTGTGGGATGGTGACGGTGTTTGGGACACACTCTGGGTTGGACGAAGGGCAGGTCCCCTCAATGTGCTACTTTGGCATATTGATGATTCGACATAAGTGTTTGAAGAAACAGCCTGTTCAAGGATGCTCAGACCCTCCTCTGTGCCTCTGAAAGCAGTAAACACATCCCCCGTTTGAGAAACATCCTTCCTATACTAAGAAGTAAAAGCCGTCCTTCTCACCAGAGACAGGAACTATAAAGCCAGGAAAACTGTGGAAACGAACCTTGTTACTTTTTTCCTAATCTACCACTTTAGCCTCAGTTCTGAGTAGATTTCCCAACCAATTGAAATTCACAAAGTTAAGTTTCCTTTGTCTTGTCAATTCCTCGTGGATTAATTGTCTCCTTGTCTAAAAAGTATAAAAGCTGCCTGTTTGGGTCTCAACTTCATCACCAGGCCTCTGTGCGCCAATAATAAAACTTTCTTTTTTTCTCCCATTAATCTGTTTCATGCCAATTTAATTCTGAGTCCAGATGGGAGACACTGAAGGGTGAAGAATTTTTCCTTCTTTTCAGCGGAGAGCATGGAGGAGTATGTCAAAGTTTTTTTCACTTATGTAATTGAGTTGGAGCAGTTATTTTATTACGGGCAAATTTGAAAATTACTTAAGTAGAACCATAATATGGGTTTACACCTTAGAACGAAGGCCCCAGTGTAGACAGAGGCATCGGCACAGAAGCCTGACATCAGACGCGCACAAGGTTATAGGTGTGGGATCAACCGTTTCATTAGTGAACATGATCATAAGATGAAGTTATACAAAATGTGCTCCGACAGAATGGCGTGGGGTTCTCAAATACATGGCAAATAATATAAGAGAAAAATATTTAATTTATATACTAATTCCTGTTGAAGATATTGACTGGAGCAAATACATATTCCTTTACTTCTTGAGATCTTCCCAAATTAGGGGCGCCTGGGTGGCTCAGTCAGTTAAGTTTCCGACTTGGGCTCAGTTCATGAGCTCGCGGTTTGTGGGTTCGAACCCCGCGTCGGGCTCTGTGCTGACAGCTCAGAGCCTGGAGCCTGCTTTGGATTCTGTGTCTCCCTGTCTCTCTGCCCCACCCCCATTCACACTTTGTGCTCTCTCAAAATAAAACTAAACTTTAAAAAAAAAATTAAAGGGGCGCCTGGGTGGCTCAGTCAGTTGGGCGTCTGACTTCAGCTCAGGTCATGATCTCACAGTCTGTGAGTTTGAGCCCTGTGTCGGGCTCTGTGCTGATAGCTCAGAGCCTGGAGCCTGCCTCAGATTCTGTGTCTCTCTCTTCCCCTTCCCGGCGCACACTCCATCTCTCTCTCAAATATAAATATTGAAAAAATTTTGAAAAAAAAGATCTTCCTAAATTATAATAAAAATGTGCCCTAATTTGACAAGAGAACAGAATGCAGGATTACTTAGGGGTTATGAGAAAGCAGTAGGAAAGGGTGAGGTCAAGGACAATAAAACCCAGTGAAATCAATTTCCCCAGGAGCCTGCTGTCTGCTTAGGAGACAAGGTTGCAGTGAGTCCAAACCCTTGCAGTTTGTTCATTGTTCCGTGAGAAGCTTCCAGAAAACTAAGAAGCACACCACGGAGGGTAAGAATGAAGGTTTGAAGGATCCTTGAGTCTCATTTAGCAGAGCGTTCTAGGCGTGTCACCCGGGACGGTGTGTGGGGCAGCCCCAGAGAAAGGTCAGTGCAGACTGGGGCTGGGGGACGAGCTAGTGATCTGGAGAGGAAGTCGTGCAGAAGAATGGAAAACCGCCCAGACACCTGATACGATGGAGTTCTAAAAACTGTACAATCACTGCTTTGGAGGAGTCAATGGTGTCAACATAACGGAAGACAAGAAAGGTGAGAGGAGGCTTCTGGATCCAAGGAGAACAAGATCCGACATTGAATGAAGTGCGTGATCCTGGCTTGGAGTCTGGGTTTCGAAAAAAAAAAAAAAAGCTACTTAAGAATTGGGTAAACTTGAATATGGCTTATATGTTATATTAAAGTAGTGCGTGGGGGCGCCTGGGTGGCTCAGTGGGCTAAGCATCTGACTCTTGATTCTGGCTCAGGGTGATGAGGGAAGCAAAGGCAAGAGAAGTGTAGCTTAAATTAAATCTCTTTGCAGCTCCTGACAAACACCCAAAATATGCAGAGGGTGACCTTCCTCAGGAAACTCATGGCTGCTTTAGTGCCCTAATGTTTTTGTTTTATTAAAGACTAAAGGTGACCTTATCTTAACAGCAGCCAGCTCCTCAAAGTTTGGGAAGCCTTGATTCCAAATACCTTAGAGACTTACGCGGCTTCCAAATACCTTAGAGACTTATGCGGTCCCGAACCCCATTAACTTAAAAAGTATGTAATCAGTCACTCCTTACAATACCAGTGCAATGCTTTCTGCCCACGGATCCTGTCCCCGTGCTATAATAAAATCGCCTTTTTGCACCAAAAACGTCTCAAGAATTCTTTCTTAGCCATTTGCTCATGAACCCACAACTTCCAGATGTCATCAAGGTCATGATCCCAGGGTCACGGGATCGAGCCCTGCATCAGGCTCTGCACTCACAGCGTGGACCCTGCTTGGGATTCTCTCCTCCCCACCCTCTCTCTCTGCTTCGTTTCCCACTCACACAAGTAAGCAGTGTGTGTGTACTTGCTCTCTCTCAAAATAAAGACATAACCTTTAAAAAATGAAATAAAATATTGCATGAGTGTGGGGAACTGTGAGATACTTGGGATGTAGTTGCTTAGGGGTGAAGTGACAATATGATATATGTGGCTAAGTCGGCTGCTGTGTTCATGTAAAAGAGAGAGAGAGAGAAGGCAAATTTGGCAAAATGCTAAAAATTGCTGATACAATACCAGTGTTTGTTGTAGAGCACTTGCAAATTTTATGAAGGTTCAACAATTTCAAAAAAAAGAAAAAGAGAGAAAGAAAAAGAAGGCCAATTAGTGCAAACAAAACTAAGGAAAAAAAAAAAACCTAAAGAAACATACATGCCAGAAAAATATATAAGCATGGTAAGCTCTTTGACTTTTCATTCAATGACATTTAAATAGCTGTCATATAAGCATCCTGCTAATTGCTTCGTAAAAACCACAGATTAAATTCTGCTGGAAAGGAAAGGGTGGAATAGGCATTGCAATAAAGGCTGAATTTATCTTTCAAATCAGGAAATAAATAGACACTACAAAAGGGAAAAATCAAGCAATTGCTTGGAAGTATATTATTTTCAAATGTTTTTGATGTTTATTTATTTTTGAGAGAGAGAGAGAGAGAGAGAGAGAGAGAGACAGAGCGTGAGCAGGACAGGGGCAGAGAGAGAGGGAGACAAGAATCCGAAGCGGGCTCCAGACTCTGAGCTGTCAGCACAGAGCCCAGCGCGGGGCTCGAACTCACAGACCGTGAGATCGTGACCTGAGCCGAAGTGGGACGCTTAACCTACTGCGCCACCCAGGCGCCCCGGAAGTATATCATTTTGATGCATGAATGTGACAGTTTCGAAGAAAGAGTAAGAGTCACAGCAGGAGCTGCCTTCGTGAAGGATCCCCGAGTACATGTTGTGGCAGAATGTTCTGGTGTTTCCCTGTTAGCCTTTTGGTGCAATGAGCTCTCCTGGTAACTGTGCATGTGCATGCCACAGTTTTAAAAAATGATTTAGAATTAAAATAGTGTAGATTCTTTTAGTAGTGTCATTTAGCAGAAGGACGTAATTGACGGAGGGATGCCAGGCACGCCCCCGGGACAACCGAGCCACAGGAAGGACGGGGTGCTCACTGCACCTCAGGAACCACGCGGCAGCTGAACGTCCTGAAACTCTCCCATCAACCTTCTCATTGTAAACAGTTTACTCCACATTCAGGGAAACATACCCCCTGAGGGTTCTTAAAGTCACATCTCACCTCTTGAGATCAGGTGCAAGCTCAGAAGTCCACAGAAACTTTATTTCCTGGATCAGCCTCAGATCAACCAGCCGAGGGCAGAGAAGGGGGTCGAAGTAACGTGGGCACCTTGCAAAGGAAATACGATTGGGCAAGGTGAAGAACCCGCGACTCTCCCCTGCTGGTGTCAGGCTGCTACTGTTCCACAGCCCCCTCAGAAGGTGGGAGGTTCTGGGGGCACCCGAGTGGCTCAGTTGGTGAAGCATCTGACTCTTGATTTTGGTTGAAGTCGTGATCTCACAGCCATGGGTTGGAACCCTGCATCTGGCTCTGCGCCGTCATTGTGGAGCCTGCTCGGGATTCTGTCCCTCCCTCTCTCTCTCTCTCTGCTCTTCCCTGGCCTCTCCATGAGCGCGCTCTCTCCATCTCAAAATAAATAAATAAACATTAAACAAATTAAAAAGCAAAGACAGGGGGTTCTGGGAAACCCACAAAGGACACTGTTGCTAATGGCACAGCTGGGGGCCGAACCGCCCTGTTGTTTTAACGGCTTTATTGCAATACAGTCAAAGTACCAGAAAGTTCACCCACTTGACATGTACAATTCAAGGGGTGTTGGTATTTTCACAGATATTTGCAATCAGCAGCAGGGAGAGTTTTGGAGTATTTTCATCGCCCCCAAGTTCAGCTATCATTACAGGCCATGTGTGGGGATAGCACTGGGGGTGGAATATGCTGGGGGGAACAAAACGTGGAACCAGACCCAGTTTACTGAGCTGGGCTCACTGCGTAGAGGTTCTGCACGTACTGTGGCAGCTCGGGGGGGTAGGACAGCCCTGAGAGTGTGACCAGACGGTCCACTGGAATGCGGACCCCCGTGGCCCACAGGGAGCAGGTTAGAAATGCCAGACTCGCCTTGGCTTAATGGAGAAGAAGGGACTCAGAGGTTCAAGAGGCTCATGCACTGTTGGTGGGAATGCAAACCAGTGCAGCCACTCTGGAGAACGATGGGGGTCGGGGTGGGGGGCGCGCTCAGAAAGTTAAAAATAGAACTACCCTATGATCCAGCAGTCACACTGCTGGGTATTTACCCAAAGAATATGAAAGCACTAATTCAAAGGGCTACATACACCCTTATGTTTACGGCAGCATTGTTAATAATAGCTAACAGTTATGGAAGCAGCCCAAAGTGTCCACTGATAGATGAATGGATAAAGAAGAGGTGATACACACACACACACACACACACACACACACACGCACACACACACGCACACACACACAATGCAATGTTACTCAACCATAAAAAAGAATGAAATCTTGCCATTTGCAACAACACGGATGGAGTTAGAGTGTATTATGCAGTTTGTGAGATCGAGCCCTGTGTCAGGCTCTGCCATGGCAGTGCAAAGCCTGCTTGGGATTTTCTCTCTCCTGCCCCTTCCCTGCTCATTTTCTCTCTCTTTCTTGAAATAAACAAACAAAAAAAAGACCTACTCACCCCCTACTGGGAGGAGCCAAGGGACCCACCTTTCACCACGAGTGGGAGGATGGATCTGGCAGCCTCCAAGAGGTCTGTGGTTGCTGTTTCTGTAAGCCAGAGCTTCCAGTAGAAATGAACTGGGAGTAATGGGATCTCTAGACGGGGGGTGGAGGGGGGCGGAGGGGGGGTGGGGGCACTTAACTACAAAAGGCAATGTGGGTGTGGTCACCATGATGGGCACTGGAGTCAAGGCAGCAATCAGAATAATCTGGCTCCGGAAAACGGAGGGCAGCTAGCTGATCAGAGGGAAAGTGAAGTGAAGTGAAGTGAAGTGAAGTGAAGTGAAGTGAAATACATGGGAAGCTTAGTAAATCCTTACTTGATCTGTACAAGCAGGAAACTTCTAGGTTGAGTGAACAAAAGTCTCACCTGAGTCATAAAAACAGAGTCATGGCCCCTCAGTCATTTCCCGGGATTGAGCTGGTTTACAAGCCCAGGACCTCTTGAAGCAGGGTCCCCTCAAAGAAGGAATCTGACACGGTGCCCCACATTTATACTGTTAATCTCTCACCCAGCCTTCCCCGAAGGCATCTCCGGCCTTTTACCAGGGTAGCTATGTGTTGGGGAAAAGGAGCTGATCAGAACTTTTGGGGATTAGTGGGTTCTGGCTCTGAACGGACACTGACTCCGGGAGACCCAGAACATCACCGTGGCCCTCCAGTCAGAGCAAGGGCTTGTGAACATTGGCGTCACTCAGGTCCACCTCATAGCAGGCCCGGTGGGACCTGGACCCCAGCCTGTGGTCATTTCCCCAGTTCCAGAATGCACAATTGGGAAAGAAGTGCTCAGCTGTCAGACTTCCCACGTTGCTTCTCTCACCTGCTAAAATGGGACAGGCCAAATGGAAGCCATTAGAACGGCTTCTCCCTAAGAATATAGCAAACCAAAAGCAATACTACATGCCTGAAGGAAGTGCCGAGATTAGTGCCACCATCCAGGACTTGAAAGACGCAGGGTGGTGATTTTCACCACATCCCTACTCAACTCACCTCTGTGTCCTGTGCAGAAGACAAATGAAGTTTGGAGAATGACCGTGCTCTCCAGCCCTACTGTCATAACTTAGTTTGCAGGGATCTGGATTGAGTTTCCCTTCCACGAGACATCACACTCATCCATTATATTAGTGACGTTGTGCCGGTGGGACCTAATGAGGAAGAAGTTGCAACGACTACAGACTTCTTGGCAAGGAACTTGCAGGTCAAAGGGTAGGAGATCCATCTGACAAAAATTCAGGTATCCGGTCATACGGCATGTTGAGATATTCATTCTGGGGTGAAGGGTAAGATGTTGGATCTGGTCCTTCCTACAACCCAAAAAGAGGCGTGAAGCCTAGTGGGTCTCTGGATGTGGGGGGACAACATTGTCCTCATTTGGGTGTGGTCCTCATCTGGTCCGTTTTCCACATGACTTGGAAAGCTGCTAGTTTTTAGAGGAGCCCAGAACAAGAGAAGTCTCTGCGGCAGGTGTAGACTGCTGTACAAGCTGTTTTGCCCCTTGGGTCGTTGACCTCGCAGGTCCAATGGTGCCCGACCTGTCAATGGCAGAGAGGGAGAGTCTTTGACAGGCCTCTCACTGGGAATCACAGTGAGCGATCTTAGGATTTGGGAGCAAAGCCTTTCCATCTTCTGCGAATAACTACTCTCCTTTTGAGAAACAGCTCTTTGCCTGCTACTGGGCCGCTAGACGCTGATGGTTTAACTATGAGCCACTAAGTTACCGTGAAGCCTGAGCTGCCCATCACGAATGAGGGGTTATCCGACACCGAGCCGTAAAGTTGAGTGTGCACAGCAGCTCTCCAAAATCAAATGGAAGTGGTACGTATGAGATCGGCCCCAACCAGGCCCCGAAGACATAAGTAAGTTGCAGGAACAACAGTCCTGACTCCTATTACATTGTCTTCCTTCCCAGTCTGCACCTGGCACATAGAGTCCCCGTAACCAGTTGACAGAGACCTGGTATATGGATGGCTCTGCACTGTGTGCACGCTCCACTTGACCATGGGTAGCTGTAGCACTACAGCCCCTCTGTGGGACGTCCCTGAAGGACAGTGGTGAAAGGAAATTTTGCCAGTGGGCAGAACTTCAAGCGCTGCATCTGTGTTTTCACCTTAATTGGAATGAGAAACGGCTGGCTGTGTGATTGTATCCCAGTGCATGGGCTGTGGCCAATGGTTTGTCCAGATGGTCAGGGACTTGGAAGGGACATGATTGGAAAACTGATGAAAATGTAATCTGGGCAGAAGATATGTGGATAGACAACTCTGAATTGGCAAAAGACATAAAGGTATGTGTGCCCCATGTGAATTCTTACCAAAGGATGAAATCAGTGGAGGATTTTAATAATCAAGTGGATAGGATGACCCATTCCAGGGACACCAGTGAGCCTCTTTTTTCAGTCTCCCCTATCATTGCCCCATGGCCTTAGGAACAAAATGGCGGCAGAGACAGAGGTTATACGTGGACTCAGCAACATGACTTCCACTTCCCAAACCAACCCTGGCTGTGGCCAGTGTAGAATGCCCGGTGTGTAGGCAGTCGAGACCAACACTGAGCTCCTGATGTGGCACCATTCCCAGGGTGATCAGGCGGCCACCTGGTGGCAGGTTGATTACATTGGATCGTTTCCATCATGGAATGGGCTGCGTTTTGTTCTTAGTAGAATAGACACTTAATATGGATGCAGATTTACTTTCCCTGCTCAAAATGCTTCTGCTAAAACTGCCATTCTTGGACTTTTGAAGCTCAGTTACAGTGACAGCTAGGTGGCGATACTGTTCAGGGCTCGGGCAAGTAGAAATTGCAAGACAGGTTGCAACACAGGCAACTGTGTATACTCTGAAACCTTCAATATACGGTGGTGTCTCTCTCACAGCCAGGCTTCGTGGGTCCAGGAATCAAGGGATGGAAATGGTTAGTAGAATTCACTGTTACTACCAGTGGCCCAATAACAAAAATTTTGCTTCCTGTTCCTGTGATCTTATGCTCTGCTGTCCTAGAGGACTTATATCCAAAAGAAAGATAGTAATATCTCTAGCAGAAGATGTAGCAGTAAGTCTCTTTAGCCTGTGAAATCAACAGGCAGAGAAGGGGGTTCCTGTGCGGGTGGGGTGTTGATCCTACCAAGGGGAAATTGGAGTGTTATCCCACAGTGGACCTAAGGAGGAGTGTATCTGGAATACAAGAGACCCTTTAAAATGTCTCTTAGTATTACCATGGCTGGTAATGGAAGTCAATGGAAAACTAAAACAACCCAACCCAGTCAGGACTACCAGTGGCGGGTCCCTGCAGAAATGAAGGTTTGGGTCACCCACCAGGCAAACAACCATGACCAGCTGAGGTGCTGGTCAAAAGGCAAAGGGAATATGAAATAGATAGGTGGAAGAATGTAATTATCAATACCAGCTACAACTATGTGACCAGTTACAGAGATGAGGACCATAACTCTCATGAGAATTTCCTCCTTATTCTCTCTGATTCGATTATCATATAACGTAAGATGTCTGGACTTTATATCAGGGTATTTGAATATTGTGAATTTTATCTCATAGGATTTCAGTTAGGGATACCCGGGAGAAGAGTAAACACACAAGAATGTTGCCTCCTTCTGAGGAAGGGGTTAGTTTGTTTTTGGTTGTTTGTAGGATCGGCGTATCATGTTAGGAAGAATTATGACCTTGATATTATATTCATTTAAATATTTTCTTTTTTCTTAATGTTTATTCATTTTTGAAAGAGAGAGAAGGAGAGAATCAGTGGGAGAGAGGCAGAGAGAGCGGGACAGAGAATCCCAAGCAGGCTCTGTGTTCACAGCAGCAAGCCCGATGCGGGGCTCAAACTCACAAACTGTGAGATCATGACCTGAGCTGAAGTCGAACACTCAACCAACTGAGCCACCCAGGCGCCCCACACTTAAATATTTTCTATAGTTTAAAGAGACGTATTTAGGTGCCAAGGTGACAAAGGATGGGTTTATGATGATTAATTTGATGTGTAAATTTTCCTGGATCACCTCTTCTTAGGTATATAGCCAAAAGAAATGAAAACCAATGTCCTCACAACTTGAACATGAATGTTCATGGCAGCATTAATCATAGAACCAAAAGATTTAAATAACCAAAATATCCGTCAACAGATGAATGGCTCCACAAATTATGGTATGTCTATATAACTGGAATATCATTTGGATACATAAACTAATGAATTACTGATAAATGCTACAATATGAAGGATCTTCAGAAGCCCCGGGTCAAACAAAAGAAGTCAGTCACAAAAGTTCACCTATTCAATGATTTCACTCACATGAAGTTCTAGAATAGGGAAACCTGTAGAGACACAGTAGATGAATTGTTTCTTACTGCTAGGGTGGAAGGGTTCTCCAGGGAAACAGACTCAATATACACATGCATATAGATCCTATGGATTCATCTTCTATATCTGTATATCTGACTGATATATCAATATGCATGATATATATGCATAATACACATAATAATATAATATATAATATCTACCAACATGGTATGCCCCTCTGCTTATTTTTGTAGGTCTTCTATGTGGAGCTCATGTGAATCTTTATTTGAATTTATTCCTAAGTATTTCATGTTGGCTGATGAATTTATAAAGGATTTTTTTTCTTCAGTTCTAATGCTTTGGTGTTGTGGTAGGAAGCTATAAAATGGGTGGGTGGGTGTGTGTGTGTGTGTGTGTGTGTGTGTGTAAAGCAAACTGCTAAAATCACTTACTAAATTCTAATAGTTTCACTGAAGATGCTGTTGCATATTGTACACAGGGGTAATGTTCAATTTCCTCTTCTGGGTTTATTTCACATCCTAGAATGTTGATTAAAATGGGAAAATAAAGTTTTAGTGGAAATATCTGGCTGTTAATGATCTCAGGAGAAAGACTTTTGACATTTGCCATTAAGTACATTTCAAAGAGCTAACATGGTTTTGTTGATTTTTGATCAATGTGCATATTTTTCTATTAATTTCTACTCTTACTTTCTTATTTTCCATTGTTTTACTTTCATTGAGTGTAATTTGATATTTTTAAAGCTGCCTTTTTTGGGGCGCCTGGGTGGCGCAGTCGGTTAAGCGTCTGACTTCAGCCAGGTCACGATCTCACGGTCCGTGAGTTCGAGCCCCACGTCGGGCTCTGGGCTGACGGCTCAGAGCCTGGAGCCTGTTTCCGATTCTGTGTCTCCCTCTCTCTCTGCCCCTCCCCCGTTCATGCTCTGTCTCTCTCTGTCCCAAAAATAAATAAACGTTGAAAAAAAAAATTTAAAGCTGCCTTTTTTTTGACTTACCAGTTATTTAGAAAGTTATTGCTTACTCTCCACACTTCTAGAAATTCTTTGGCTTTCCTTTAATTATGGATGTCTACCTTCCTTACTTCCACTGGGGACCAGATAAAATCCTCATTTTATTTCAGTCATATGCAATCTGTTGTGACTCATTTTAAGGCAGAAAATCTGATCAGTTTCGTAAATATTCCATTTCCGCGTGCGAAGAAGGCATTTTCTATACTTACTGCTTGACGTGTCCTACGTACCTCAAGTCACCAAGTCAATCAAATGTGTTACTCCTTTTGTTTATAGTTTCAATAACCTTACTGATTGGTTTCTTAGCTTGTTCGGTGTCTGAGATAAGTGCGTTAAATTTTCCAGTGGTGATCATGGATTTCCAGTGAGGATTATGTCTCTCAGGCAACTTTTGCTTTACCTGTTGCCAAGCAATATTAACAGGTGCAGGAAATTTAAGATATCCATATTTCCCTAGTTAATTGGCCCTTTTGTCATTTGGAAATGTCCCTATTTGTATCTAGCTATATTTCTTAATATTGTTAATACTGATCTAATTGTACTAGCTTTCTTTGGTTAATGCTTGTGCGAAAATAACCTTTTCAACATTTCCCTTTCAAATTTTATTTATTTATTTATTTAAATGGTTTTTCTTCATTATTTTTTTTTCCTTTTCCTTTTCCTTATTTTTTTTATTTTTTTTTTTTGTAAATTCAGGTGAGTTAACATACAGTGTCATCTTGGCTTCTGGAGTAGAACCCAGTGATTCAGCTCTTACATATACGTGTCTCTTGCCGGGTTCTAGTTTATAGTGCAGTTTGTCAATTTGCCTGTTTGAAAAAATAGTGCCTTTAAAATTTTTTTTTAATGTTTATTCAACTTTTGAGAGAGAGTGGGGGAGGGGCAGAGAGAGCGAGGAGGACACAGAATTCGAAGAAGGCTCCAGGCTCCGAGCTGTCAGCACAGAGCCCGATGCGGGGCTCGAACTCATCATGAACCATGAGATCGTGACCTGAGCTGAAGTCGGATGCTTAACCGACTGAGCCACCCAGCCTCCCCCCAAATAATGTCTTTTAATTGGACTGTCTGAGTTATTTAAATTTAATGTCATTGCTGTTATATTTGCATTACAGTCTACCATGTTGGTCTCCATTTTCATGGCCATATGAATCATTCCCACCACACGTCTGTATTGCTTTCATTTTGGGAGAGTATTGCCTGGGGGGACAGGATTCCTGTGATGGGCAGCAGAGAGGCACATCACCTCCATCCACTCAGGAGCCTACACGTGCTTGGTTTGCACGTTTGCATGGCTTAGACCTCTGTGGTTTATCCCCTCTCTTAACGTCAAGCGCCCTGGGGTCCCATGTGAGTGTCCGTGGTCTCTTGTGTGCCAGTCCTTCCCCTTTGGGGGCTCCTATATTCTGAGTTCTGGTCATCAGAATTGCGAGATTGCATAAATCTTTGCCCTGCTATTTAGTCCCTGTGCTTAGGCTCCTTGCTTCTTGAGCTGGGAAGCCTGACTGGCAAACACCTCAAGGTGGAAACTGGTGATGAGTGGTGGTATCACTTCTTTTTTCCCCCTGCTGTCTGGGGTCCTGGCCCCTCAGGTTCTATCGTCTGCCTCAACACCATCAGCTTTCATTTGTTATCCTCTGTGCCTCTGTGATACTGTCCAGAGCTCCAAGGGACACTGTGACTCACCAGCCTCTTCTGGCTTGTGTCTTCCCTTGCCCAGGCATCCCGCGTGACCGAGGGAGTAAACAGCATGCAGAAGGCCTCCTTTCCTGCCAAGGCCTTGATCCTCAGGTCCTGGGTGTCTTGGGATACTTCAAACAGATTTAAAAAAATAATTTTTTAAGTTTATTTATTATTTATTTTGAGAGAGAGAGAGAGAGTGCACACAAGCAGGGGAGGGTCAGGGAGAGAGAGAGAGAGAGTGAGAGCAGGGGAGTGGCAGAGGGAAGGGACAAAGATAATCCCAGGCAGGTTCCATGCTGCCAGGGCAGAGTCTGACATGGGGCTCAATCCCACGACCCTAGAATCATAACCTGAGCCAAAATCGAGTCAAATGCTCAACTGACTGAGCCACCCACGCGCCCTTAAAAAAATATTATCAGGGGCTCCTGGGTGGCTCCGCTGGTTAAGTGTCAGACTTTGGTTCAGGTCATGATCTCATGGTTCATGAGTTTGAGCCCCGTGTTGGGCTCTGTGCTGACAGCTCAGAGCCTAGAGCCTGCTTCAGATTCTGTGCCTCCTTCTCTTTCTGTGCCTCCCCCATTTGTTCTCTCTCTCTCTTTCTCAAAAAATGAATAAACATTAAAAAAAAATAGGAACACCTGAGTGGCTCAGTCTCTTAAGTGTCCGACTTGGGCTCAGGTCATGATCTCAGTTCATGAGATTGAGCCCCGTGTAGGGCTCTGTGCTGACAGCTCAGCTTTGGATTCTGTGTCTCCCTCTTTCTCTGCCCCTCCCCTGCTCGCACACACTCTCTCTCTCAAAAATAAAGAAACATTAAAAAAACTTTTTTTTTTAATTAAGAAAATATTATCACGCTTATTTATCTATGCTCAACAGGACTCTGAGTCCCACCATCAAGTTAGCGGTAGATGTCTGTTGTGATTTTAGTGTTAATTTCTGTTCTCAGTCAGAAGCCTGAGGACTTTTCACAGGCTCATTGGCCCCTTTTTGCTGCACCTGTTCCAGTATTTCTTGTTCATTTTTCTCTTGGGTTATTGGTTTTTGATGAACGGTTTCACAGAAGTGATTCATATATTTTGGACACCAGCCTTTTGATGCTTCTAGAAGTGGCCAATATTCTCTCCCATTCTATGGCTTGCCATGTAGCTCTCTAAATGATGTCTTTTAAGAAACTAAAGTCCTTACTTTCAATAAAGCCAATCTATCAATGTTTTCCTTTATGATTAGTGGGGTTTTTTCCCTTTTCTGGGGAATATCCCCCTATGCCTAGAATAAAGAGATATTTCCAACATTATTTTTACAACCTTGTTGTTTTGTAATTCCCATTTAGAGTTAAAATTCATCTGCAACTGGCACAGAGCCCGACTCGAGGCTCAATCTCATGCACCGTGAATGAGTTCATGACCTGAGCCGAAACCAAGAGTCAGATGCTTACCAGACTGAGCCACCTAGGTGTCCCTCTATTGTTTGATTTCTTGATTCTTACAGAAAAATGTGGTCGTGTCTTACCTACAATAGCTTTTGAACAAGTTTAATATCAAGTAAATTACATTTGTGCAGTAGGCAATTCCTCATGAGTTTTTCTATGTCTTGTCCTTTTAACGTCCATATAAGTTATTACTATCCTACCAATTCTCTCTCTCCCTCCCTCTCTCTCTCCCTCTCTCTCTCTCTCTCTCTCTCTCTCTCTCCGTCTCTCTCTCTCTCACACACACACACAGCACTGGGAATTTTATTTTGAGATGACACCATTGATTACAGTTTACCTTGGAACAACATGGGGGTTGGGTTATCAACTCCCCCTCCCTTTACAGTTGAAAATTCACATATAACTTTGACATCCCCAAACTTAACTACAATAACCTACTGTTGACCGGAAGCCTTGCTGATTACATAGTTGATGAACAAATATTTTGTGTGTGTACTTTTACATATTGTATTCTTACAATAAAGTAGGCTAAGGAAAAGAAAATGTTATTAAGAAAACCATAAGACAGGGGCGCCCGAGTGGCTTAGTCAGTTTAGCTTCCATCCCTTGGTTTCAACTCAGGTCATGATCTCACGGGTCCATGGGTTCGAGCCCCACATTGGGCTCTGTGCTGACAGCCTGGGACCTGCTTGGGATTCTCTCTCTCTCCCCCTCTCTCTGCCCTTCCTCTGCTTGTGCTCTCTCTCTCTCTCTCCAAATAAAATAAATAAACTTAAAAAATAAAGAAAACCATAAGAGAAAATACATTTATAGTATAGTACATATTTTTATTGAAAAAAAAATCAGTGCACAAGTGGACCTATGAAGTTCAAGCCTGTGTTGTTCAAGGGCTAACTACTTTCAGAAATACTGTCACCTTTATAATATAGACCCCATCTGTGAACACAGGATACCACTCCATTTCTTACACGTGAAATTTTGCTCAACACCTTTTTATAGATCTATGTGTAAACAACACCAAGCTTTAGCTAGAATTGTTCATGTTTATTTGAGCTTTCTATGCTATTTAAATGTCCAAGTAAAAAATATGCATGTAATGACAGTTTATTTTCTTTTTAATGTTTGTATTATTTTCCTTGACATTGAACGAAGGCTTTCAGCACCTATTGAATAGAACAGTGATGTCAATATTTTTATCTCATTCCCAATCTCAGAGTTTCAAAAATTATTTTTACATTTTCAAAGTTGATTAAAATCTAATAATATATTAGGATTAAACTGTATGTTCTGTGTGTCAATACCATGCATCCAACAGAGAAATGCCTGATGTAAAGTTGATATTAATTCCATTTAAACCTCACTAAATACCTTTATTTTATTCTTAAGATTTTCTCTATTCCTCAATGTATTAAAATTTTGATTCATTAAAACAACTCCACAATTTTGCCTTGTTTTATTTTGGACTGCTTTCTCTCTCCAACTACGCACAACTGTTTTTCTTGGATTTGGCCTCACCAATCTACCGTCTGGAATTTCCTTAATGTATGATTGATTTTTTTCTTGGCTTATTCCCTTATTTTCTGCATCATCCCCTCAACTATCTACCTAAGTAAAAGTGTGATAAATAGAAGATATATGTTCTTGAATGTCTAAAAGATGTGTTTTATCTTGGCTCCAAAATACATTGGTAGTTTGGGTGAAAAATCTTAAAAATTAAGGTACCTGAGAATTTATAAGCAATTCTCCTATGTCTTCTAGTCTATAGGGTTGCTAGTGAAAAATTTGAGTTAGTCAAATATTTAATTCTTTTTGATGACCTATTTTGTTTTCAGAAAGTTTGCAGACCATCCTCTTTATCTTTGATGGCTTATAATTTCATAATTTTGAGGAAGCTGGTGGGTGTTTTAAAAATTCATCATATTCCACACTCATTAAGAAATTTTAATAAAAAATAGGCTGTGCTTTGACGGAGAAATTATCTTCCATAGCATCTTGAATAATTTCCTCCACTTCATTTACCATGCTTTCTCTATTGTTAACTTTTTGAGATATTACAGTACATTTATCACAAATGATGGACCAAGATTGATACATTATTATTAACTAAAGTCCGTCATTTATATTAGGGCTCACTCTGTTATACCAACATGTGGGATCTCACGAATGCAAAACGTTTTTTGTTTTTAGTACATTCTTACTTTCTCGTTCCACAAGATCCTTAAGACAGACATCTTTAGAGCTAGTCGGGAGCTCTATATCTATTCCTGCAGCAAACAATAAATTAACTAGCAAAATTTGCAAGAATAAGCTTTCTCAGAACTCCAGAATTCGAGCAAAAGCTTACACCAACCAGAAGAATACTTAATCAAGAAAAAAAAAAAAAAAAAAGGAAGAAGAGAACTTTGTCGTATTTCAGTTGATGTGGGTATCAACCCTCCCACCTCAGCTCAGCAGTGGCCTTGAAAACAACATACGGTATTCCTGATACACAGAACTCTTCCTGGAGCAAGCAGAATGGGACTTCTTCTTGAAGAATTGTGTTTGTTTCAACCCCACTGGAAGAGGGGTGTCCCCACCTGAGTCAGGGATAAATTATAGGGAAAACAACAGACTAAGTGAAAGCTTGAGAGGAAAGGCTGAGGAATAAGGAATTTGGGAAAGAAAAGGGTTTGAAAAGCCCTCGCCTGTTCCTGCAAATCTTGGCCGTGTCCAAGTCTGGGGCCGAGCATATGGTCAGGAGAGATCTGAGAAAAGCTATTATCTTTGGTGGACAATCAGGCCCTGTGCAAACAGGAAGTGGAGGATAAGGCAAGGCTGCAGAATGGCTGGCTGAGTGTTTAAGGCGTTTCCAAACACACGGAGTCCATCTGTAAAGACTGGGGCTTTTGTTTGTTTGTCTCAAGTGTTTCATGAAATCTGTCAAACAACTAGATATACAGTAAGCTAATGGAACAGGACTTCTGCGGCCACATGACAAAGAATATGGATTCCAAAAGTAGTTTATAAAAGTCACTAAACAAAATAACTGCTGTGGCAAGCAACATCAACTGCTGGTAAAGAGGAAGACGTTGATTTCAAATGCATGCATACAATACATATATATGCATGTATACATATTATCTATATTATATAATTATGTATAATATACATATTATCTATTCATCTATCACTAGGCATTTAAGTTGTTTCCACATTTTGGCTATTATAAATAATGCTGGAATAAACATAGGGGTACATATGTATTTTCAAATCAGTGTTTTTGTTTTCTTTGGGTAAATACTCAGTAGTGGAGTCACTGGATCATGGTGTTTTTAGTTTCAGTTTTTTGAGGAAACTCCATACTGATTCTCACGTGGCTGCACCCAGTTACAGTCCCACCAGTAGCACATAAAGGTTTCCTTTATCTCTACATCCTTGCCAACATTTATTGTCCTTTTTTAGAAGTTTTTATTTTAATTCCTATGAGTTAACGTACAGTGTTATGTTAGTTTCAGGTGTCTAATAGAGTGATTCAACACTTCCGCACATCACCTTGTGCTCATCACACGTGCACTCCTTAATCCTCATCATCTGTTTCCCCCGTACCCCCCCCCCACCTCCCCTCTGGTCACCATCACTGTGTTCTCTATTGGTAAGCATCTGTTTCTCGCCTTGCCTCTCTCTTGTTTCCTCCCGCCTTTGCTCGTTTGTTTTGTTTCTTAAATTCCACGTATGAATGAAATCGTATGGTGTTTGTCTTTCGCTTTGCATAATACTCTCTAATTCCAACCATACCATTGCAAATGACAAGATTTCATTCTGTTTTTATGGCTGAATAATATTTCCTGTATTTATATACCACATCTTCTTTATCCACTTATCACTTGATGGACATTTGGGCTGTTTCCAAAGTTTGGCTATTGTAGATGGTGCTGCTATAAACCTTGGGGTGCACACATCCCTTTGATTTAGTATTTTTGTATCCTTTGTGTAAATACCCAGCAATCGCTGGGTCATAAAGTAGTTCTATCTTTAACTTCTTGAGGAATCTCCATACTGTTGCCCAGAGTGACTGCACCAGTTTGCATGCCCACCAATGGTGCAAGAGGGTTCCCCCTTTCTCCATATCCTCACCAACACGTGTTGTTTCTTGTGTTGCTGATCATGAAGGAGATACAAATCAAAACTTCAATGCTGTCTTTTTGATACTAACCATTGTGACCCATGTGAGGTGATATCTCATTGTAGTTTGGATTTGCAGTTTCCTGATGATGAGTGTTACTGAGCTGTCTTCTTTGGAGAAATGTCTGTTCATGTTTTCTGCCCATTTTTAATCAGGTTATTTTTTTTTCTTTTTTAGTGTTGAGTTGTATAAGTTCTTTATGTATTTTGGAGATTAGACTCTTATCAGGTATATCATCTGCAAATATCTTTCTTCTCTGACTCAGTAGGTTGCCCTTTTTAATGGTTTCCTTAACTGTGCAAAAGCTATTTATTTTGGTGTAGTCACAATAGTTTATGCTTGCTTTTGTTTGCCTTCCTTCAGGAAAAAATGTCTCCATGGCTGATGTCCAAGAGATTACTGCCTATGTTTTCTTCTAGAGTCTTACGGTTTCAGGGCTCACATTTAGGTCTTTCATCCATTTTGAATTTATTTTTGTGTCTGGTTTAAGAAAGTCATCCAGTTTGATTCTTTTGCATGTTGCTTTTCAGTTTTCCCATCACCATTTGTTGAGGAGAATGTCTTTTTCCCATTGGATATTCCTACCTCCTTCATCATAGATTAGTTAACCATGTAAGTGTGGGTTCATTTCTGGGCTTTCTATTCTGTTCCATTTATGCATGTGTCTATTTCTTGTGCTCATTCATTCTTTTACTGTGACAACTGGAAAGTTTTTACATTGCTAATCAGATTTGTCTATCTTACCACAACACACACACACACACACACACACACTGAGGAATTGTCAGAATCCCTCATGACTGCTGCCAAGATATATGCAATCTGTGGATTATGTAATCTTACTTTTTTTAAAATTTATTTTTGAGAAAGATAGAGACAGAGCATGAGTGGAGGAGGGGCAGAGAGAGAGAGAGAGGGAGACGCAGAATCCAAAGCAGGTTCCAGGCCCCGAGCTGTCAGCACAGAGCCTGACATGGGACTCAAACTCGTGAACTGCGAGATTGTGACCTGAATTGAAGTCTGATGCTTAACCAGCTGAGCTACCCACGGGCCTCATGTAATCTTACTTCTAACCATTCGTGCATTTTTCTACTTTCTTAGCACCCACTTGGAACTGGAGAGTCTCAGCTTAAATATCTCTTTCCAGAAATCTTCAATGACCATCAAAATGAGTTGGGTGGTTCCTTGTTAAAACCTGCGACCTCCTGAGCTTTCTCTAACATGGCATGTATCACACTGTGTGGTCATTGCTTGCTTAATTTTCCATTCCTCTCTTAGAGTGTGATTTACTCTCAGGTATGGCCGGGAGTTTTCACTACTGTAGTCTGCTCACCTAGCACAATTGAAACAGCATGACAGGAGTTCAGGAATAGTTCTTAAATTCATGGGTCTGTAAAAATTATCTTTTAATTTGAAATATTATAGGCGTGTCCCTACCCAAGAAAAAGCCTTTGTTGCGTAGTTTTAATGCTCGGGGATGTCGATGATAAAGGAACTCACTCAACCGTGTGCTTGAAAGATCATTCTTGAAAAATCAGCTGGTTTAGTCCTAAGCGCTCACACTACGGAACAATATAATTATTTAGGCTTTTTCCTAATTAACCCTTTAAAAACTCGCAAAAAGCTGACTAAGTATTTAGGGAGCATAGGTTATTTTTATGTTTTAATCTACACCGGATGATTCAGCTGAAAATCAACTAATTCAATCTTTAAATGAATGAAGGCTGTACTTTAAATGAATATAGGCTCTGATTTTTTGGATGATGTTATCATAAATACCAACCAAATTTGGAATGAGTCATAATATTTCTAAGGTATTTAAGCAATCAAGTCTCCGAACCAGCAGGAAGGGAAGTTAAGTGACATAACTCATCCAGGGCACAGTCATCATTGGAAATGTGGTTTTTGCTTCAGTGGTACATTTTGAGGATGCCGAAGAAATTGCAGTGAAGGTATGAGAAGATAATCATGTCCTCTTAAATTCAATAATGGAGGGAGCAGAATCTTTTAAATAAACATAGCTGCTTAAAACCATTTATTAGGCTCCCACGTAGGAAAAATATCACCCGTCTACATACACGTTAAAGGCACAATGGGTGAATGGGAGGGGTGTGTAGGTAGGCTGATGTGGGAGTGAGGGCTACACAGGGCAGGGTGAGAGACTTCTCAAGGCCACTTCAAGTTCAAGCACAGGTGAGTTTGTAGAAGAATAAACACTGTTAAAGTTCCTCCAGATATAGTTACTTCAGAGTTGCAGCTGCCAAAAGGCAATCTTGCCTTCATTGGGTAACTCATGTAAGGTAGTTAGGAGTATGTTTCATTTAAAATCAGATAACCTGGGGTGCCTGAGTGGCTCAGCCAGTTAAGTGTCAGACTCTTGATTTTGACTCAAGTCATGATCTCTTGGTTTGTGAGTTTGAGCCCCGTGTTGGGCTCTGTGCTGACAGCTTGGAGCCTGGAGCCTGCTTCAGATTCTCTGTCTCCCTCTATCTCTCTCTGTCCCTCTCCCCTGCTTGAGCTCTGTCTCTCTCTCAAAAATAAACAAATAAAACATTTTTTAAAAATCTGAAAAAAATAAAAAAAAATTTAAAAATCAGATAACATAAAATAGAAATTTGTGACTTAAAATCACATATGCCTGTTTTATAAAACGTCAGCTTCACTGTTAATTTTGACTATAACACATACGTTATTTAATTGAATTGACTTGTTTTTTATTTTTACAAAAAAATTATTTTTTAATCTTTATTTTCGAGAGAGAGAGAGAGAGAGAGAAAGAGAGTGAAAGTGAGAGCAGGGGGGGAGGAACAGAGAGAGAGGGAGACACAGAATCCCAAGCAAGTTCCAGGCTCTGAGTTGTCAGGACAGAACCCGACACAGGGTTCAAACCCATGGACGGTAAAATCACTGAGTCAGTAAGCGGTGTTATAGCAGAACCGTTGGAGTATCTGAGGAAGTTTAGAAGATACTCAAAGACCGATCGGATGATCTGGGGTGCAGCTTGGGTCTCGGGACTTTCACAGCCTTCTCAAGTGGATCTAATGTGTGCTGACGGTGGAGAGCCACCAAGAAAGAAAGGCTTCTGAACACTAATTTTAAGGCTTTTCCACAGAAGCTTTCTGCAGCTCCAGTCTCCACCCTGTGTGTCTCCTATTCAGAGTCATAAGATATGACAATATCTTTCAGTGTCAATATCATTCAGATATTGTTCTTACTGTTGTCATTCCCGACTGACAAATACAGCAGGTTTCTTGCCTGGCCCATGCATTATCTCCAATTCCCTTTAAAAATAATGTTTTAATGTTTATTTATTTTTGAAAGAGAGAGAGAGAGAGAATGCGAGCGAGGGAGAGGGGCAGAGAGAGAAGGAGACACAGAATCTGAAGCAGGCTGTCAGCACAGAGTCTGACACGGGGCTTGAACTCATGAACCGTGAGATCATGACCTGAGCTGAAGTCGGATGCTCAACCCACTGAGCCACCCAGATGCCCCTCTAATTCCCTTTAAAAGAGTAAGTCCAGTGTTCTTGGTTTCTGATGGCCATAGGCTTTCCTCAGCGAGCTGTTGAAGTGAAGACACATTCACCTTGTCACTTAAGGGTAAGCTGTATATAGGACATTCTCTTTATGGAGCTTGGAGCCAAGGGAGTGGATCAGAAACCCTCTGGGACAAATGAGGAGACTTCAGATAGAATGTAAGGGAAATGCTAAGAGAAGATCACTGCAAGGCTGTTGGAGAGGGTACGTGGACAGACTTCTCAGGAGACGAAAATAGGTTGGAAGCCTTCATCCCAAACAGGTACCGTCATGGAGGCAATGACATTTGGCCAGCCCCCCAAATCTCACATATGGTAACTCTGTCTTCAGGCAGACACCTGTGGGTGCCTAAGGAGGACACAGGACTGGAAGACGGAGTCTGTGAAATGAACTCTCATTGATTTTGCCCCACATTCTGGTGATTTAGCCTACATGCTGTGGAGAACTGATCTTGCCTAGCTGGTGACTCACCTAAGTGGTTTAAAACTCAGTGGCTTGAAACTGCTCTTAGTAAAAACAGGTTGAGAGACTGCTTGAGTCTCTCTGCTCCTAAGTCTATACCCTCATCCTGGTCTGTAAAATCTCCTGAGGATGAAAGCAAGCGATCTTGTGGAAAAGCACGGCGAGCCAAAGGCGAAAGACAAAGTTGACCTCAGAGGCTTAGAGCAGAGCGCATAGAATGTAGGGCAGAGGGTGGCCTTTCAATCCAGCCACAATCCGTCGGGTATGTTTTGCCAAGTTGTAAGGTTTGACAGATGACAGATGACTTTGCACTAGTATAAAGTAAGCACGCCCTAGACATTTTACTCAGCTCATGAATTAACGCGGGGACACTGACTTAACAATGTTAATTTCCAGTCCGGGCAGCATTTGAGAACAGAGGTGGATGAAGGCAGTTTAGTAGGAGGCTGGGATAAATGCAATACTAACATTCAACGGGGCAACAAACCAGACTACCTAGGATCATATGTTTCACTGGATGGAAGTTATGTGCGGCTCTCCTGGATAAAAATCTACACATTATCCTCTGACTATACAGAGGCACAGAGCTGTGAGATAGCCTAGGAGCTAGAATGTCTCTACCAGCACTGCACTGAAAGACTACCCAGATATTTCTTCTATTTCTTTTTTTTATGTTTATTTTTACTTTTGGAAGAGAGAGAGGGAGAGAGACAGAGTGTGAGTGGGGAGGGGCAGAAAGAGAGGGAGGGAGACACAGGATTCGAAGCAGGCTCCAGGCTCTGAGCTGTCAGCACTGAGCCCCACGCGGGGCTCAATCTCACGAACTGAGATCGTGCCCTGAGCCAAAGTGGGACGCTCAACCGACTGAGCCACCCAAGCGCCCCCTTTTTTGCCTGTTTCTAAATCAAGGGTATATCTTTTTGGTTTGAAGCTTGCACGAGGTGGTGACAACCCTGGTATTTTCACTGTGCCAGGGGGTGCAGAGCACCTGCGGGCCATTTTCCTCTTTCCGCGTGGTGAGTGTTAACTACCTCGCCCCCCCGTTGCAGAGTGGACTGTCGCTCAGGGAAGGGAGAGAACATCCTCACAGATTCTCTGGTTGAGGGGGATGGAAGTCTCTTGGAGCCGATTCTATCTAATTCCAGATGAAAGCCTGCTGTGCTTGCCGTGCATGGAGATTCGACCCGGCTGCTTTCTCTCGGGCTACCCAGTAAGCATTCTGGGAAGTGGAGCTGCTTCAAGAAAAAAGAGAAAATGACTCCATCAAATCTCCCTGTTACTGCTTTACTGGTGAACGAAATAATAGTGTCTGCTGGGGGAGAGGAGACAGTCCCTATCAATGGGAACTTCAAGCCAAATGTATTTACTTGTTCACGATGGCTCATGATAGGCACACCTGGGATGACGGATTTACAAGGCACGACAGCACAGAGAATGTCGTGTAAACCAAACAATTAGCTGTAAATAAGTTAAGTATAAATTGAAGATGTTTCATGCCCCAATCATGCTTTCCCGTAGCATGTAGCCTCATACGTTATTTAGAGACCTTGTCTGCTAAAATGGGTCAGGATGTGCCCAGTGTGGTGAGAAGAGATCCAAGGAGACAGGATTCAGACCCATCTCGGCTTCGCTGGCCTTGTGCTTACTTGCACCCCTGAAATTATGGATAAACTTTGTTGCTGGAAAATATTTGTAATGTGTGTGAGTCTGATTCGACAGTCTGATCATGATTTAGCTCAGACTCTTTGTGAATTTGCCCCAGAAATTCAGGGGTCCGCCATGTACAGTTGCGTAGATTGGGTACTGAAAAAAACTTTAGAGGGCTCTATTTACACTGTAGACTGTGTGTAGCTCCCTCTCAGTAGCGTGGCCTGGGTGAGCTCATGTGGTGGCTCTCCCCCAGAGTAACATTGGCTTCAAAGGGAAGGACTAGGTAAAAGAAGTCTTCATATTATTAATTCCCTTTGACATTTATAAGAATTTTTTAAAATGTTATATTAAGAAAAGTCTTTAAATTATGAAATTGATTTAGGTGCCTGATATGATATATGCTGCCGTGGGCTCTGATGGTTCTTATAGATGACTTTGTGATTGAACTGCGTTTTGCTTAATATTAACATGTAAAGAACCGTTTTCAATAGCACGAGAGACAGAGAACATCCTAGCAGAGAAGAGGAGCGGGGGAAGAGAGAGAGAGAGAGAGAGAGAGAGAGAGAGAGAGAGAGAGAAACTTAAGCAGGCTCCAAGCTCAGTGCAGAGCCCAACGCAGGGCTCGATCTCACAACAGTGAGATCATGACCTGAGTCCAAATCAAGAGTTAGATGCTTAACTGACTGAGCCACCTAGAGGCCCCAAGAACTATTTTCTATTAGGGATCAATCCTCTTCTGGAAAAAAAAAAAAAAAAAAACTAATAAATTCACTATTACCCGTCTCAATCAATTTCAGAGAAAAAAAATCATATAATACTGAACAGAGAAGAACACCCCATGAGAAAGACAGATAGTGACATTATCAGAAAGGCTTCCAGCTCAAGGTATTAAGCGACAGTCGGCCATTTCTCTATATGAAGCCCAGGGAAACTCGTATTTTAGGTTTTGGAGATCTTCCGCTCTCTGTTGAAACTACTCATCTCTGCTGGCGTGGTGGGAATGTAGCCACAGACAGTACCGACGTGAGTGGCCAGTCTATTAAATCTTTATTCATAAAAACAAGCCTTGGGGCGCCTGGGTGGCGCAGTCGGTTAAGCGGCCGACTTCAGCCAGGTCACGATCTCGCGGTCCGTGAGTTCGAGCCCCGCGTCGGGCTCTGGGCTGATGGCTCGGAGCCTGGAGCCTGTTTCCGATTCTGTGTCTCCCTCTTTCTCTGCCCCTCCCCCGTTCATGCTCTGTCTCTCTCTGTCCCAAAAATAAATAAAAAAAAATGTTGAAAAAAAAAAAAATTAAAAAAAAAACAAAAAAAAACAAGCCTTGGCCTTTGTATGCTGACTACTGGTCTGGAGGGAAGTGTGTCCCTGCTGACAGATGGCCGTCTCAGGACTTCCCAAGTGAGGGATGTGTCTCATGCTACAGGGATGGCCTGTAAGGGTTCCCGGAGATAATTTATTTGTAGAGAAAGGGAAATCTCTGAGGCCCGTGGATCTCTACTCTGTAGGAGGAGTGCTACCCCCTTCTGAAATCAGCTCATGGACATGTACTGTGGTCCAGTAGGCTCACGTCGGGAGAAGGGAATCAAGACAACCCCCAGTAACCGAGGCTGAGTGTCTTGCTTGTATCAGAGAGCCTCTGTGCTCTGTGTAGAATCTTTCTACTAAAACACTCCCCCCAACAGCTAAAAACTAGGGAAAAAACCTAACACACTCAGGAGTGAAAAGTCTTCTTATGTTCTGATTGTTCTCTTATGTTCTGATTGTCAAGCCACAGTTATTTTAACCGTATCACCCCGGTGCTTTTCGGTTAGCTTGGCACGCAGATACATACAGCACATTAGAAACACCAGCAATGTTTGCCATAATCACCAGTGCATTTTATTTTCCCTGGTCCTCCCTCGCGACCTCTTTGATATCCTTCCTTGTTTCTGATCCCTTTTTTAGTATTACTTATTAATATATTATCCCAGTGGTACTTTTTTATTGAAGTATAGTTAACACATAATGTTATGTTAATTTCAGGAATACAACAGAGCGATTGGACAATTCTATACATAATGCACAGATGGCCGTAAGTGCGGTTACCATCTGTCACCGTATGAAGTTACCACAACATTTGAATATATTCCCTATGTTGTACTTTTCTTTCTTTGTTAATGTTTACTTATTTTTGAGATAGAGAGAGAGGGAGAGAGACAGAGAGAGAGCGTGCGAGCACGTGGGGGAGGGGCAGAGAGAGAGGGAGGCAGAGGATCCAAAGCGGGCTCTGCACTGACAGCAGCCAGCCGGATGTGGGACTCGAACTCACAAACTGTGAGATCGTGACCCGAGCCGGAGTGGGACGCTCAACCAACTGAGCCACCCAGGTGCCCCTGTTATATCACTTGAATGGCTGGCCCACTGTACACGTCCAGGCGCTGATTTCAGAAGAAGGTAAGGCCCCCTTTCCCCGCCTCACTAATGGACCATGGTGACATTGACCTATGCCTGTGTTGCGAGGCAGAATACATTGCATCTCTCCTGTGGGCACCTGCATCATGGCAAGGAACCTCAAGCCCCTGTTGTCAGCTTTCAGATGCCGCAGTTCGCATCTTTAAGGTGCTTATGTTGGGTTTAGCACAAGTTGCAGAGGGGTGAGTGATTTTTCTGAATGGGAGAATTCTATATTATGCTGGTTTATTCGGGGTGATGAGTAACCATTTGGATCTGTTCTGCTCTTTAGGTTGGTAAGCATCCTTAAAGGAAAGGGTGGGGGGAACATTTGTAGCTTAGAAATGCCCATTCATTTGGCTTCCCAGAATGATTTGCAAATGTAAAGCACTTCCTCTGAGTAATGGAGTGTTGTTACGGTCTTTCAGTAAGTCAGTATTTGGGCTGAGGCAAAAGGAAGAAGCGTCCATCGTTCCAGAGGAGTTAGATCACAGAGAACACAGGCGCATCGTCAAATTGTTGTGAATCATGTGCTTTGTACACACTTTCCTTCCGCTAGAATGTGGGTCACGTGGGAGAACCAGTGTCATCCAAGGAGGCCAGCTGTCTTCTTAGGCTGTGCCGTTTATAGCATCCCCATGATCTGGATTCTGGTTCTCAGCTTTGCTGTTTCAACAATTTTGTTTTAAAGGCAACCAGAGTCGATCAGATGGCGGAAGCAAAACAGATGCTGAGTAAAGTCCCCAGAGACTGGCTTTGAAACCAGAAGGCCAAAGTGTGTGAGGAGAATGGGAGATGTCTCTTCCTGGGGATAAGGAGGATGTCTCCTAAGCTGCCAGAACCTTCTCTCCTATCTACAAAGCTCAACTGGCTGCCTGTGTGGGGTCACAGTGGTACCCTAGCAAACATTTCCCTTGCAGAGACCATGCTGGGTGTGGCA
The DNA here is from genome assembly GCF_028749965.1 of Puma concolor. Taxonomy (NCBI): domain Eukaryota; kingdom Metazoa; phylum Chordata; class Mammalia; order Carnivora; family Felidae; genus Puma; species Puma concolor. The sequence continues at coordinate 106,295,991 of NC_141668.1, forward strand.
CAAACATTGGATACATCAGGGCTCATTTAGAACTCATAACCACCTGGGTGGCTCAGTCGGTTAACCGTCCGACTTGGGCTCAGGACGTGATCTCACGGTTCATGACTTCAAGCCCCACGTTGGGCTCTCTGCTGTCAGCACAGAGCCTTTTCAGATCCTCTGTCCCCCTCTCTCTGCCCTTCCTTTGCTCGTTCTCTCTCTCTCTCAAATAAATAAATAAAAACTTAAAAAATACTGGAAGAGCGGTGCCCAGGTGGCTCTGTTGGTTAAGTGTCTGACTTCGGCTGGGTCATGAACTTGCAGTTCATGGGTTTGAGCCCTGCATGGGGCTCTGTGCTGACAGCTCAGAGCCCGGAGCCTGCTTCAGACTCTGTGTCTCCCTCTCTCTCTGCCCCTCCCCAACTCACACACTGTCCCTCTCTCTCTGTCTCTCAAAAATAAATAAAGATTAATAAAATTTTTTAAATGTTTTTTTTTTACATTTATTTATTTTTGAGAGCCAGAGAGAGATAGAGTATGAGCAGGGGAGGGGCAGAGAGAGAGGGAGACACAGAATCGGAAGCAGGCTCCAGGCTCCGAGCCGTCAGCACAGAGCCCGACGCGGGGCTCGAACCCACGAACCGTGGGATCATGACCTGAGCCGAAGTCGGACGCGCAACCGACTGAGCCACCCAGGCGCCCCATTAATAAAATTTTTTAAAACATAAAAGAAAATACTTATAATGGCCTATGAGTTAAGACCGTTATTATCCTTAATTGTCAGGGAGAAAACTGTGGTTTTTCTCACCCTGAAGTGACACAGGCAGTGAGTGGTGGCCATGGAATGTTCCCCCTCAGGCTGGCACAAATGGTGTCTTCATCTTAATTAACCCTTGGCACGTGTGCGAATCTGCACACACACACACACACACACACACACACACAAGACCTTCTGTGATGCACTTAGTGACACAATTCTCTTCTGTGCTCCTCAGAGCAGGTGAGATGTGCTGTCCTAACTGGGCCTTGTCTTGGGATGATCTCTCTCCCAGTGACTTGGAAGTCACACATTTGCCGGTGATGAGGATACCAGCTCATAAATTCATGTCAGGGCCACTCAACCCGGCATTTGACCAACATGTGCCTGTGTGCTTCGTATCAGACACGTGTTATTTCATCAAATGCTCCCCATAACCTGGTAGTCCTCTTTGACATAGGAAGAAATTAGGTGCAGGTGTCTTAGTTTTCTCCAAGTGTTCCAAATTGCGTCACAGAATGTTGAAGAGAAAACTTGAGGCAGTAGAGCCTGGTTCCAGTCAAGTCGCTGGCATTTACGGCCTCCTTGATGCCAGGCAACTTCTAACCTTGGAGGTAATATCTCAGCCACATGAAGGCGTCATCCAGACAGAAGGTGATTATTCAGCGAAAGCACTTTCTACATGCTACGCAGCTATTCTCAGAAAAATGGCCGAGTAAAAATGGTGCTGCCTCCTTTGCCTTTTGAGCATGAATCAAAAACAAGAACGAGAATGGTAGGATCAGCCCTGATCTTGATACGTGTATGAGGAAGGGCTGGCATCTAGACTAGAGTTCTGGCAGGACCGTTGGAAGTGCTGACGACTGCAGCCATAGATTCTAGAGAAGGCAGGACAAAGTCACAGAGCCTGCCTTGCCCAGAAGCAGGGGCGGCCAGGGCAGGAGAAGGTCCCCATCTTGGTGCTTCATGCCTGGTTGGGGATGAGCACACCATGTACTTGGGTGGGCAAGAACTCCTGCTAGTTAGAACATGGCCTGTTCCCTCTTTCACACAAAAGTTCTGCAAATACTGGATCCCAGAAGACCTCCTATTTCTTTCTTTTTTATTTTTTTATATTTAAGCAAAAAAATTTTAAGTGTTTTATTTATTTTTGACAGAGCGAGAGAGTGAGCGAGCGTGATGGGGGAAGGGGCAGAGAGAGAGGGAGACACAGAATCGGAAGCAGGCTCCAGGCTCCGAGCTGTCAGCACAGAGCCCGATGCGGGGCTCGAACTCATGGAGCGAGAGATCATGACCTGAGCCAAAGTCAGACACCTAACCGACTAAGCCACCCAGGTGCCCCAGAAGACCTATTTCTATGTGAATAGTGATCAAAGAACAATCAAGAGTTTCATCCATGCCGTTATGTTATTAGTACTTCTTTCCCTTTGGTGGCCAAAGAATACCTCATCACACGCATAAACCACACTTTGTGGATCCGTTCATCTGTCAATGGGGATTGACAGGGAATGAAGTCTCCTTGGAGGGTGACGAAGATGGTCCTGATCTAGAGAGAGTTAGCGGTTGCACAATATTGCGAATGTGCTAATGCCACCCAATTGCACGCTTTAAAATGACTGATTTTATATTGTATGAATTACACCTAAAACAAAAAAGAATTGAGAGCACAGAACTGATATTATGATGATTAAAAAATAGGCAAAAAAAACCCCTGCAAAAAAAACCAAAACAATGACAAAAAAAAAAAAAAAATAGGACAAACACAGAAAACTATTTGTCAGGAACCGTGCCTTGGGAAAAAGAATGTCACTGAATATTCCGCAGTGAGTTCAAACATTTCAGCAAATGAACCCTATCAAAACAGATTTTGTAAAGACAAATAAGATGGCAGAGAAGAGATAGCCTCGCAGAGCTCCGGAAACAGACTCTCCCCAAGCCTGAAATCTACTCCCCAAAAGTCCATCAGAAAATGTGTTGACCAAGCAAACTCGGATTACCAGAGACTCTGGAAGGAGGTAACTGTAGGATTGAGGGGTTCCATGACTGACAAATAACTAGGCCTCCCAGGCTGCCGAAGTTGTGGGAGTGGAATAAAAATTCTAGGTGGACAGAATGTAGGATTCTAGTCTAGAGTCTGGCAAACTTAATGTGGCCCATATTTGCATATGAGTCTTACACCCTTTGGCTGAAAAGTTGTAGATAAGACTGATCTAGAAGAATGGATGACGTATATACTTGAAAACATCAGTATCAGGAATTGTATCTATTTAAATATGTTAGAAGTTAGACTCCCAAATATCTATTTTTCCCTGGTGGTACCAAGTAAAGCTCTGAAATTCTCTGTCTCTGTCTCTCTCTCTCTCTCTCTCTCTCTCTCTCTCTCACACACACACACACACACACACACAATGTAGAGTCTGAAGATAGCTTGTGAGAGGTTTTGCTTGGAAGTGGAAGAAATAGCTCAAGTCTATAGAATATAATGGGGGCCAAAATATTGCCCATCATCACCTTCATCCGAAATACTGCTTGCGTACAAAATAAAACGGTGCAATATAACATTGGCTCTAGATGGTCGGAGACCTGTAGGAGTATTTTTTTTTAATTTTAAATTTTTAAAAATGTCTTTTGAGAGAGAGACAGAGATCATGAGCAGGGGAGGGGCTGAGAGATAGGGAGAGAGAAAATTCCAAGCAGGCTTCGCACTCTCAGTGCAGAGCCCAAGGTGGGGCTCAAACCCATGAACCACAAGATGGTGACCTGAACCAAAACCAAGAGTCGGATGCTCAACCGACTGAGCCAGCCAGGCACCCCAGAAACCTGTAAGAGTATTGATCTGACTTCCCCCCTTGCCTCCCTAAAAGAGGAATCCTTCCATCAAGAGAGAAACTTTAAAAATTAGGCATTGGCCTAAATAATATATGGCATAATATTAAAACCCACATGAATACTATTTCTTCAAAAGGTGGGTCCTTTGATACTACAGCATTTGGATCAGAAAGAAGGCTAAGTGTCACTGTAACAATAGCCTTTGGGAGACACAATGCTGAAGTGTATCAATCAGGGAGAAAGAGAGAGAGAGAGGGATCCAACTGAGTGTTCAGGAACAGAGGTAGAGTTCAATTGCCCTTCAGAAAGCCAGGTATCAAGACTGGACTGTCAACGACTTAAAATATATGACACAGAAAAGGAGGAAGTAAGTGCAAGTGGTGTTCAATGGCAAGTGAGGACAAAGTTAACTCAAGTGTCCACTAACATAGAAGGCATCAAGCCAGAAGATGGTTAGAATGACCTTAGCGATGTAGATTCACCAGAGCAATGCACCATGTGAAACAATCATGTCTTCATGGAAAAGACATGTTGTATGAAAACGCGATATTATCAGCCAGCGGATCCAATAAAGCTATGGCTGCACAAAATGAAATAAAATGAAATATACAACCCAAGTGCAGGAGTTCACACATGGACAAGAATAAAAAGAATAGGGAAATGTGGCTGTGATGCTAAGGCAAATTGTCAGATAAATTAGAGGTCATCTCTGGAGAAGCAACAATGATCATGTGGCTTTCCTAGTGGACCTGTCGTTAACTAGTCACTCCTGGCACCCATGCCCTGGATAACAGAAGGCTGACCCTACTCCGTAAGTAATTGAATTTGGGAAAACAGTTTATGGATGTACCCAGTGAGAAATGATTCCCGTGTATGATTTCAGCCATGTATGTCTTGTAACCACGACAGAAATAGACTCAAAAATTGTGAAGGGATTACCTCTCTGGATGAAAACCAAAAACCAAAGACTTTAATGTGGGGTGTTGGAATATGCATCAAGTAATGACTATGAAAAAAGGGGGGGGGGCAATTAACTCTTGTGAGGAAGTAACTGTAAGAAACAGCTTCTTCCTCACTTATACCACGTAAGGGTACATTTATATAATGAAATAAGCATTCTAAAGTCACCAAATGGTGGAAACAATCAAGACCGTGGAAGATACTAAATAGGCAGATTTAATGATGAACGTTCACTGCTAAGGTATAGACCAGGTGTCATGTTTGGAGATACATCACCTTTTGATTTGGATTATTGGAAAGACTGGGCCAATTGGACTTATTTTGATATTGTTGAGTTAATCAAAGAGATGATCCTAGTAGATGCCATAGCAACATTATTAATAATAATAAGCAAGGAGGGGCGCCTGGGTGGCGCAGTCGGTTAAGCGTCCGACTTCAGCCAGGTCACGATATCGCGGTCCGTGAGTTCGAGCCCCACGTCGGGCTCTGGGCTGATGGCTCAGAGCCTGGAGCCTGTTTCCGATTCTGTGTCTCCCTCTCTTTCTGCCCCTCCCCCATTCATGCTCTGTCTCTCTCTGTCCCAAAAATAAATAAACGTTGAAAAAAAAAATTTAAAAAAAAACTGGGCACCTCAAAGTTGTAGATGCGTTGTAGTAAATGTGCTTTGGAAAGTACAGACACGTTCTGGAATGTATTGCTAAAAAATTGTCTAAGCCTTCAACAGGTTATATTTTAAGTTTTACAAGGAGTTACCTGACTTTGGATGGAATCAAGAAGAATGTGACTGATGCACCTGTGGGCCAGTAGAATGTATGGTGCATTCGAGGAGCCTAGGAGCCGCAGTATATGACCTAAAGCTTCCTAAGTGGGCTGGAACACTGGATCTCGGCATCTCCCAGAAGGATGCTTGGCTGGCTCCAGAGAGCCACATAATGACAATAAAGTGGTTCTTTTTTTAACCTCCCTTCCCCCCAGTTTTATGGAGATAATAGTTGATATAGATCACTGTATAAAGTATAGAAATATAGCATAATGATTTGACTCCTATTTATGTTGTGAAATGATTACTGCTGTAAGTTTAGTTATAAACTTCCAACCATCATCTGATGTAAATACAATAAAAGGAGAAAAGAGGAAAAGAAAAACACAATTTTTTCCTTTTGATGAGAATTCTTAGGGTTTTCTCTCTTAGCCACTTTCATATATATTGTACAGTTGCATTAGTTATAGGTATCATGCTGGACATTGCATCCCTGGTACTTACTTACAACTGGATGTTTCTATCTTTCAACCACTATTCTCCTATTCCCCCACCCCCACCCCTTACTTCTGGTAACCACACATATGATTCCTTTTTCTAGGAGTTTGATTTTTTTTTTAGATTCCACATATAAGTGAGATCATATGGTATTTGACTTGTCTGACTTATTTCACTTCGCATAATGGCCTCAAGGTCCGTCTACGTTGTTGCAAATGATAGGATTTCTTTACTTTTTATGGCTGAATGATACTCCATTGTATATATATACCATTACTTCTTTTTCCATTCGTCTGTCGATGGACACTTAGATTGCTTCCATCGCTTGATTAGAGTAAATAATGGTATTGTGAACACGGGGGTGCGGACATCTTTTCAAATTCATGTTTTTGTTTCCTTTGGTTATATTCCCAGAAGTGAAATTGCTGGGTCATATGGTAGTTCTATTTTTAATTTTTTTTTAAATTTTTTTCAACGTTTTTTATTATTTATTTTTGGGACAGAGAGAGACAGAGCATGAACGGGGGAGGGGCAGACAGATAGGGAGACACAGAATCGGAAACAGGCTCCAGGCTCCGAGCCATCAGCCCAGAGCCCGACGCGGGGCTCGAACTCACGGACCGCGAGATGGTGACCTGGCTGAAGTCGGACACTTAACCGACTGCGCCACCCAGGCGCCCCACTATTTTTAATTTTTGAGAAACCTCCCTACTCTTTTCCACAGTGGCTGCACCAGTTTACAGTCCCACCAACAGTGCACGAGGGTCTCCTTTCATCCACATCCTGGCCGGCATTTGTTAGCTCTTGTCTTTTTGAAGACAGCCATTCTTACAGGTGGAAGGTGATATCTCGTTGTGGTTTTGATTTGCATCTTCCTAATGACTAGTGATATTGAGTATCTTTTCAGGTGCCTGTTGACCTTTCATACATCTTCTTTGGAGAAATGTCTGTTCAGGTCTTTTGTATGTTGTTGAAATTGGATTTTTTTTTTTTTTTTTTTTTTGCCATTGAGTTGTATGAGTTTATACATTGGGTACTAATGCCTATCAGATATATGGTTTGCAAATATTTTTTTTCCATCCCATAGGTTGATTTTTCACTTTGTTGATTGTTTCTTTTTATGAATTGGTTCTAATCCCTTGTCATGACCCATATGCAAACTTCACTAGACACATGGACTAGGGAGGAGTAGCAGCCAAGGCACAGAGAGGGAGAGGGAGAGAGATAGAGAGACAGAGACAGAGAGATGGAGAGAAAGGATGACCAGTCCAGGGACCAGATAGCGAAACCCTCTACCCTCTTGCTTTTGCTTCCTTGAAAATGTGGTAACTAAGTTGTGTTTGTGAGCAATTTTTTTGGTATTGCCTGTTCATAAACATCTCAAAGAAAAGGCTTTGTGTTGACCTCAAGGTCAAATGGGTGGCTGATAATAAGGAGTGAGAAGTAGGTTTATTATTATTTTGCACATAATTTTGTTTATTTTGCACTTTATACTGTGAACACGTAATATCTTATGAGAGTCTGTTCTGGGTCATAAAAATAAATTTATTAAATATTTAAGCAAAATAAGTTTAATAAATTATATTTCTGGTATTAAGAACTGTTTTGTTTTGTTTTTGTTTTTAACCTGCCTGGGTGGCAATAGTTTTATGGGAACAATTTGTAATCTAGGGTCTGAGACACTTAGATTTAGATTTTAATTGTGTCATATGACCTTAGGCAGGTTGCTAATCTCTATGAACCTTTACTTTTTCACCTATAAAATGAAGATCATGATTTCTCCTATAAAAGATTCTTGTGAGGCTCCCATGTATGACCAGTCATAGCACAATGTCTGACCCATGACTGGTAATCACTAAAATATGGCTTCACCTCACTGTTAAAATAAAGGGCTTAAGTTCCACTGATCAGACAAAGTTAGAGCCAACTAGAAAGGTAAAAATACTGGGTGATAAAGGAATGATAAATGAGCTCTTATGTTCAAAGGTAGGAATGGTATTTGGAGGTCAGCATGAAGTAGGAAGCTGAGATTAAAAATGGTGGCCAGGAGGGGCATCTGGCTGGCTCAGTCAATTGAGCATCCGACTTCAGGTCAGGTCATGATCTCACACTCCATTAGTTCGAGCTCTACGTCGGGCTCTGTGCTGACAGCTCAGAGCTTGGAGCCTGCTTCTGATTCTGTGTCTCTTTCTCTCTCTGACCCTACCCTGCTCATACTCTGTCTCTCTCTGTCTCAAAAATTAATAAAAACATTTAAAAAAATTTTTTTTAAAAATGGTGACCAGGAAGGGAGAAGGATTTCCTCTTGGGACTTTTGGTTTTCTGTGGTCTTTCTTCAGTAGTTTTCTGCTTCCTGTCATGATGCAGTGCTTATAATTACACACTAAGGCTATTGTATAAAAAAAAGAAGAGGCAGCTCTCAGAAAGACCAGAAGAATCTGGATTAATGTTTAGTCACCTAGTGGAAATTGCTGCTGATGACCTGAGAAGTAGAGCATTTCCCAGAGTGACTTTGTGCACCTGCAGTCGGATGGGTGCTGGGTCCCAGCTGAACTGCACTCCCCCTTTGTTAGTGAGAGACATTAACCCGAAGGAAAACTGCAGTGGAGTTGTTGGTGAAGGTCCAGTCCAGTGGAAGGGTTGAGGCGTGCACAGAAATGGAGAGCCTGTGATTTGAAATCATCTGAACTCTGTCGATGGATCCATCATGTTTAAAGGCTCTCTGAAACGGTATTCCTTCTCAGCCTTTCTCTCTTTCTGCCCCTCTCGCTCTCTCTCTCTCTCTCTCTCTCTCTCTCCCTTAAATGTAGATAAAAACATTTCGGCTCAGGTCATGATCCCGCAGTCCGTGAGTTCAAGCCCCACACTGGGCTCTGTGCTGATTCTCTGGCTCCCTCTTTCTCTGCTCTTCACCCTCTCTCTCTCTCTTTCTCTCTCTCAAAACTAAATAAAAACATTTAAAAAATTTAAAAAAAAGGTATTCCAGGCTCAAATGGTATCCAGTAAGAATCCATGATTTTCCTTCTCCTTATTTTTCTACTGAGGGAAAGAATGCAAAAACTCCAGGCCAAAACCAAAGACCCAAAGTCCTCAGAGGGAAATTCTGCTTCCTTCCTGGCCATCATTTTAAATTTCATCTTCCTGGTTCGTCCTGACCTCTGAACAGCTTTCCCACCCTTGACCAGGAAGGCTCAATTTATGAAATCACACAAGATTTTTGAACACTTAAAAAAACTGAAATTGACATGCTGATTCACAGCCAGCCCATTTCAAGAATATGAGAGTAACATCTCTTCATTTTAAGGCATGGAAAAACAGAATAGTAAGATGTAAATGCATGACTAGAAATGATTGTTGCCACTGAAGAGAATTTAAATTTCCAACTTCTACATTTCCTGTAGTCTTTAGTATTTGAGTTATTTCCTTCTGTCTCTGTCATGTGACTTGATCTTTCTGTTTACAGGGTTCCAAACAATAAAACCAAAACAACTCAAAAAAGTGTCATTTAAAAGCAGACATACTACTTTTAAACAAAATGATATCTGTTAAAGACACCTTGTGTGACTGAAATGACCTGTCTTCTTTCTGTGGACCGCTCTGAAGATTTATTTTCAAACTGGGCTACACAGTTTCCTTCCTTCTTGAATTTAGTACTTAGAATATGGGAAGAAGAAATTCAGAGGCCGGTGTTCTAATGAGAGAGGACAGTCAGTACTTGACGTTGTGGCTTCCAACTGGTGGTTTTGTGTATAATGTGTGTATGATTAGATGCGACGAGATAGAGAGAGACAGAGAGAGAGAGAGTCAGGTTGATTGTCATTTCTACAGAACCAGGCATGGTCCCAGGCTATTTGTAGGTGTCATTAGCATGCTTTGATATAGTGGCCCCTCCAATTCCAAGCAGGCAAGAAGACAGTGAGGTGAGCAGTTAGATGGAACTTCAAGAAGCGGGAAAAGTCTGGTTTGGATATTATCATTGATCTGTTGCTCATGTTTCAAACTTGAGGGAAAGTATGGAAACACCTGGGAATTGAGATTGCATGGGTAGTTCAAGTTGTATTTGGGATAGGAAAAAATAGATTTTAATTTTTTATCCTTTATGGCGACGTTAACCTATCATCTCTTTTGACATAAAACCAAGGTGAGGTTTCTGGTTTTCAGGAACCTACCTGCTCAAACATTCTAGGTTCCTCTGAAGAGGGACGAATATCAAATTATTCAATGTGTTTGTGTAGCTATCCCTGGAAGCACAGGGATATCAACAATAGTACAATCGATTATATATATATATAATATATTTAATATATAAATATATATAATATATATATAAAATACATGAATACATATATATATACACATGAGTATCCCTCTATTAACCTAGAGTTGCTTTCTAAGACAGCTATATCCATTTCACCCAACTATTTTATATCCTCTGTATTAATTCCCACATTGTTAGGATGCGTTAGACTTATTGTGACAAAGAAACAAACCCCAAATTATATGAGATTAACACAAAAGTACATACCCTGCATCCACTGAAAGTTGGAGATAGAGCACTTTGGATCTTTCCATTACTGAAAGTGGGATATTAAGGTATACAATTATTCTTATAGAACAGTCCATTTCTGCCTTTAGTTCTGTCAATTTCTGTTCCATATATTTTGGGGCTCTGTTGTTAAGTGCTCATATGTTTATAATTGTCTTATATTCTTGATGGACTGAACGTTTTACCAGTATATAATGTCCTTCTCTGTAGCAATTTTTGACAAGAATCTATTTTGTCTGATATTAGTTTACTACCTCATATCTCTTTCAGTTACTGCTTACGTGGAATATCTTTACCCATCCTTTTACTTTTAAACTATTTGTATGTCTGAAATTTCCTGTAGAGAATGTATAGTTGGATACTAGTTTTAATAATTCATTCTGCTAGTCTCTACCTTTTAATTGGGGAATTTAATCCATTTACATTTAATGCAAATGCTGGTAAGGAAGGACATCCTTCTGCCATTCTTTTATTTGTTTTCTACATGACTTCTATTGTCTTTCCTCCTCAAATACACCATTACTGCCTTCTTTTATTCTTATTTTTCCCCTAGTGTACTCTTTCAAGCCCTTATTTAATTTACTGTATTTTTATTTATTTTTTAATGTTTATTTTTGAGAAAGAGAGAGAGAGAGAGAGCGTGCGTGCATGAGTGGGGGAGGGGCAGAGAGAGATGGAGACAAAGTAGTTGGATTTCTTCATAGGGAGTTGAGTTATTGTCTAATGTTCTTATGTTTCATCATGAGGGACTTTTTTCAGTATTTCTTGTAGAAAAGGATTTCTTCAGCTTTTCTTTATCCATGAATATTTTAATTTCACCTTAATTTATGAAGAATATTTTCACTGTATTTAGAATTCTTGGCTGACATTTTTCTTCTTTTTAAATTTCTTTGATACAGACTTTATTTTTTAAATTTTTTAATGTTTATTTATTTTGGAGAGAGAGAGAGAGCAGGGGAGGGGCAAAGAGAGGGAGACAGAGAATCTGAAACAGGCTCCAAGTGATGAGCTGTCAGCACAGAACCCAACATGGGGCTTGAACTCACAAACCATGAGATCGTGACCTGAGCTGAAGTTGGACGCTTAACCTACTGAGCCACGCAGGCACCCCAATCTTCCTCGTTTTCTTTAGTTCTGTGTCTATGGTTCCTTTGACTCTTTGAACATATTGAAGATAGTTGCTTCAAAGTTCTCGTCTACTAAATCCATTACTTGGGCTTCCTCACGGACAGGTTCTGTTTGTTTTTTTCCTGTGGGCAGTGCTTTCTTGTTTCTTCACATACATCATATTTTTTTTATTGAAAATTGAACATTTTGAACATTATAATGTGGTAGCTCAAGAAATTAGCATTTTTTGTGGGGATTTGTTGCTGTTTGTTATGGGTTGCTGTTTGCTTGTTTAGTGGCTTTTATAAATTCTTTGATAAAGACTGTATTCTGTGTCCTGTATGGCAGTGAAGGGTCTGTTCTGTTCACTTAGTGGTAATTTAGTTGTTTTTTTTTTTTTTAATGTTTATTTAGTTTTGAGAGACATAGAGAGAGAGAGAGACAGAGCATGAGTGGGGCAGGAGCAGAGAGAGAGGGAGACAGAGAATCCCAAGCAGGCTCCAGGCTCTGAGCTGCCAGCATGGAGCCTGACACAGGGCTTGAACCCACGAACCATGAGATCATGACCTGAGGTGAAGTCAGAAGTCAGACGCTTAACCGAATGAGCCACCCGGGCTCCTCAGTCTTTTAGATGTTTGGCAAAAAATGTCCTTGCATGTCTAGATCCAGAAGAAAATTACTGTTTCCAGTTTCTGCAGCTTGGCTCTGTCTTTAACACACTCCTTCAACACTTGGTCTAGGCATTTACAACTCAATTTTAGTCTTTGCTTCCTGCTTGCACAGAGGTTAAAGGTCAGCCAGAGGTGAAAACTTAATGTCTTCTCGGGTTTTTTCTGACCATGTATCCAGCCCCAGGGCATCGGTGGCTTTTAAGATTCCCCAGTATAAGTGGGAGTTTTTCCAAACCCTTGTCCCTCGTGTATCTATTTCCCCAGCCTTTTGCTTTCCTGGATTTTTGGTCTGTCTGCTGTGTGTCTGTGATCTCTTGCCCAGCTGGCTTTTACTACTGTGTTTGTTTTTAAATACTTTTGACAAACAACACGTGGGAGGCCACCATAGCCTGAGGAGATTCTGAGGTGGGCAAAATAAAGACAAAACCACGAGCTGATCCCTCAGATGGCCCCCCAGATAGGTTAAAAAAAAAGACACTTTTTTTTTGAGAACAGGATCCATGTATCACCCTGCGGTACCAGAAATCTGCACTAGGAATTCAGGCAGCATCTTCATGACCACTGTTGAGCTGGGGATTGAGGGATGTCAGGGTTACACGAGAATGCCACAAGGTTGTCTTACAGAATTCCAGCGGCTCCTTCTGTATGCATCCCCTTGATTATTGCAAATTTGTATTAAATCCCAGAGTTCCAAAACAGTTGATCTTGACAGTTTTTGACGGCTTAATCATAGCTTTGGTGGAGGGAAAGAGTTTTGGAATTTCCAACTCTGCCATTTTGGGTGATGATGCGTCTGTCTGGTGTCATCCCTCTTAAGCTACTCCAAAGCTTAAAGATCTCCACTGTCCATTTAAGCAATCCACTTTGTTTCATATTTAATTTTCAATCTATTTCATCAGGCTCACTGACTTACTTCCTCCCTGCCCACTCCTTTCCATGTGAACAAATATCCTAGGAATTTCATGCCTAGGTCTTTTCTCACGTAGATCTTTTTGACCAGAATGCTTTTTCCCCTTATATTTTGTTTAAAATGAATTTGATCATCCATGAGCTTACATATTTCCTTTTCCAGGAAGCATATTCATGTAGCCTGTAGTAAGACTGGGCATAATTAATTTCTCCTGCTCCTTTATTGCATAGATTTTTGTGTGTTAGAGAGGCAAATAATTGCATTCCAGTGGAATGGTTAACCATAAAGATTGCTGTCCATCACCTTGTAATATAGGAACCCGCTTTGTATCTTACCCAAGCATCTTATGTTAAAATGTCCTTATTAATCTCCTCAAATGCTCTTTGAGCTGACTTTAATATTTTGTTTCCTCATTAATTAGGAAACTGAAACACAGTTTTGATATATTCTTTTTATGTTTATATGTGATCAAAATTCTGTCTTTTAAAAATGACAATTTTCCAGTTTTAGAGGTCCTATTGAGATGTTCAAGAGGATTCGCTTGACCTGTTGATGGAGCATTGAACTTTATGGTAGCAAAAGCCCAAGCATATCCCTTTGGACTCCCAGAATAAATTCCAAATGGAATAGAATTTTAATTTTGCTGAATATCTAATTTTTTCCCTTATGTTATTATATTTCTGCTTTTGACTTTGCACAGCCAAAAAATTGTATCTCACAAAAGACAGCAAGGGTTGGCAACTTGGTTTTATGCTCTGACCATTTGGTGATCTTGGTCAGACAGATGATGGTGAGTTAGTTTCTGTTAGGCAGGAAATGATGGGAAAGCTGGTTTGTTTTTTTTTCAGTTTGAATGCCTGTGTATGTCTGTGAGCTAAAATTACTGAAGAACTACTCACTCAGAAAGACAGCATGTCCTTCGCATCTGACCTGGCAAATTTTTTTGTGTTCATTTTCTTATGTTGACTTTTGCCCTGGGCTGACAATGTGCACCTGTAAGTTCTCTATACGTCTGTACGTCCAGATCAACTTTTTTGAAACTCAGGGATTTAATATGAATTTGCAATGGTCAAGGGGGTGCATAAAGAAGGAGCCACTGAAATTCTGTAAGACAGCATTGTGGCATTCACGTGTAACCCTGACATCCCTCATTGCATATAAGAAAGGCCTTTATCTCTCATTGTGTGAGCACAAAGTGTTTTCATAACTTAAGAAGCTATCAATAAGTTATCATTTACTACTTCACAGGAGCTCTGTTCTTATTGACTTGTGGAGATAAATAAATGTCTATACAATTCTAATATTCTCTGGGGCTCCTGAGTGGCTCAGTTGGTTAAGCATCTGACACTTGATGTTGGCTCAGGTCATGATCTTACGGTTTGTGAGATCGAGCCCTGCTTGGGGTTTGCTCTGACAGTGTGGAGTCTGCTTGGGATTCTGTCACCTTCTCTCTCTGTCCCTCCCCCTGACTCTCTCTCTCTCTCTCAAAACAAAACAAAACAAAACAAAACAATATATATATATATATATGTGTGTGTGTGTGTGTATATATATATACATATATATATACATATATGTATATATATATATACATATATATATACATATATGTATATATATACACACATATATGTTTAATATGTTATATATATATGTTTAATATATATATCTTATATATATGTTATATATATATGTTTAATATGTTTAATATGTTTTATATGTTATATATATATGTATAAACATAAAAAAAGAAATCTAGGGATGCATGGGTGGTTCAGTGGTTAAGAGTCTGACTTTGGCTCAGGTCATGATCTTCCGGTTTGTGAGTTCGAGCCCCACGTTGGGCTCTGTGCTAACAGCTCGGAGCCTGGAGCCTGCTTCAGATTCTGTGTCTCCCTCTCTGTCTGTTCCTCTCCCTCTCGCACTCTCTCTCTCTCTCTCTCTCTCAAAAATAAATAAACATTTAAAAAATTAAAAACAAAAAGAAATCTAATATTCCCAAATTTCACAAAAAATAAGAAAAATAAACTTCTCATTCTTTAAAGTTTTTAGACCTAAAAAATGCTTCTAGATCAGAAATAATTCTATATCTGAAAATCCTAATTCATACAGTTAAGATAAAACTGTCACAGACTAACTGGTTTAATAATCTTGGTTAATGCAAAGGAAAAAATAGCTATATTTCTTTTGTCAATATTAGGTATAATACAGTAATGCACTTAACTTTTCAAAAGTCTTGGATTTGTTTTCCCGTGAAGGGACTAGCTAATCCAAACTTCTTTAACTACTCATATTGGCTTACTGATCAAATAGGAGAACACTGTTACAAGATAACCTTTTAAGATGATAAAAAAAAATGCCAATTTGTAGTCAACTAAATTGAATGATAAGTTTGACCAGTGTCTTTGACAACAGCTACTATGCTTTGTACTGTGTCTGATTACAATTTTCAAGATCCCCAGGAACCATAAGCCCTGTGCTGACATTACACTGAGTTAATTGATAGATACTATAGGATACTTAGATTATTGGCGTGTATGATTAGATATTGAAGTGTTAATGACTTGACACGATTGTAAGTTAATGTACTTTTGTTTTTCTTGTATTTTATAGAGTTGATTGTGTCTGTAGAACAGACATCTGTGGGAGCAGAAGTGGTGCTATATGTATGTCCAAACTTTAGTAGTCTGAGAAAATAAACAGGTATAACAGACAGTTCTCAGTGATCTGCCTCCTACCTTTATCTATGATAGAGAAAATACTATTTTGGTTAAGCTTTGTACTGCATGTTTTTATTACAGTAGAAATATTTATCAACCCCCTGTGAAAGAGTTCTATATCGTATGTACTGTACTTAGGAAGGAGTTTTATGGTCTTCTGTGAGGATATTATTGGTTCGCATAATAAATTGATAAGAGCCATTCAATCTTGTTATCAAGTTTCTGCTTCCTTCTGATGCTTGCCTGGACCTCTGTGGCGGATTTGAGTATTTGTGGAATTCTGGCTACAAGTTAGAATTTTAAACAAAGGACAGCTTAAGCCCCCCTGGGGAAGGGACTGAACTCTTAGTACTTCAAAGAAAAGACTGCAAAGGAGTCCCAACTTCACTCGCCTAGAAAATTTTTAAAGGGTACCAGCCAGGATTTCCAGGTAGCAACAGACATGCTTTTCAAAATCAGACTGCTGAGCCCGGATCCAGCAGTCTGAGAGAGAGGGAGAGACCCACCCCCCCAAAAATAATAATAATTACACAGAACTGAATAAATTGGGGAGGGAAATGTAGTTGTGCTTATTGGCTTGGAGTGTTAGTGTTGGCTTTTTGAGACCTTTATGGAAGTGTGCTGTATATACCTCAACTTGGACAACCACTAGCCTGTTTTCTATCTCTGTAGATTTGCCTTTTCCCGGGCATTTTCTACGAGTGGAATCATACAATATGTGGCCTTTTGCGCGTGGCTTCTCTCACGTAGCAGAATGTTTTGGGGATTCATCTGTGTTCTATTACGCATCATTGGCAACACCTTTCTCTCTTGGTGGGCGATAGTCTATTACGTGGATTTACCACATTTGTCCGTCTATTCACCACGCGATGGACATTTGGATTCTTTCCCACATTTGCCATCGTGAATATTCACACATAAGACTTTGTGTCGATGTGTATTTTTATTTTTCTGGGATAGATACCTAGAAGCGGAATTAGGGGCTCATATTATGTGGGTAACATTTTAGGAAGCTGCCAGCCTGTTAAGGTGGAAACATCTTGCGATCCGGCCTACAGTGTAGGAGGGCTGTGATTCCCGCTTCTGGTCAACAACACTTGGTACCGTTGATCTGTGTGACTAGGGCCATGCTAGTTTGTGCATAACGTGTCTCATCTGCGTTTCATTTACTTATTCATAGGGACTATTGGTGCCGTGCATGGAAAGGCAGAGTAACTAGGTTAGCAAACGTGGGTTTGAAAGCAAGAAGAACAAAGTTGGAGGGATCTCCTTACCCAAATGCCAAATTTACTCTCTAGCTAGGGCAGTTGAGTCAGTGTGACCCAGGCAGAGAGCAGAGCACATGTGTCAATGGAACAGAGGGGAGAGTCTAGAAATACAGCCAGGGGACACGGCCAACCAATTTCAGAAAGCCTCACAAGCGTGCTGCCTGGGTGGCTTGGTCAGTTAGGTGTTTGACTCTTTGTTTCAGCTCAGGTGCTAATCTCACGGTTCGTGGATCGAGCCCCACATCAGGGTCTGTGCTGCTAGTGCAGAACTGCTTGGGGTTCTCTCTCTCCCTTTCTCTCTCTGCCCCTTCCCTGCTTGTGCTCTCTCCCTCTCTCTCAGAATAAATAAATAAACTTTAAAAAAGGCTCACAAGCAATGTTATGGTGCTGGAGTAATTGGACAAATGTAGGCTAAAAAAAAAATTTCATACTTAATTAAAAATCGCCTGAAGATGGCTTATAGTGAAACACTCTAAAACCTTCACGAGAGAACATAGGCGAAAAATCTGTGACCCGAGTTCAGGTGAAGAGTTCTTAGACACGCTCCCCAGAACATGAACCATAAAGGAAGAAAAAATATAAGCCTGACTACACCAAAATGAGAGACTTTTGCTCTGTGAGACACCCTGTTAAGAAAACAAAAAGGACAGACACACTAGGAGAAGCTCTCTGAAAGTCCCATTATCAGACAAGATCTCGTATCCAGAATGGAGAAGGAATGCTCTGAACGCAACAGTAAGGAAATGAACAATCTGATGAGAAAAGTGCCCCCAAACTTACAGCGACACTTTGACAAAACAGATGAATAAATAGCAATGAGCACATTCAAGATGTTCACCATGGTGAGCCATGAGGTACATGGCAAAAGAAAAGAACACGACACAACAAACACAACAGAACCCAATCCAACACAACACAAAAGTACCAAATGCTGAGGGGGATGTGGAGAAACCAGATCTCCCTTGCGTGGCTAAATAGGGAGGTCAAATTGTGCCGACACTGAAGAATACTTTGGGGTGTCTTTTCTTTTTTTTTTTAATGTTTACTTTTTTTATTTTTGAGAGAGAGAGTGTGAGCAGGGGAGGGGCAGAGGGAGAGGGAGAGAGAATCCCAAGCAGCCTCCATACTGTCATCACAGAGCCCAACGTGGGGCTCAAACCCATAAACTGTGAGATGGTGACCAGAACCAAAGTCGATTGCTTAGCCAAAACTGAGCCACACAGGTGCCCTTATACTTTGAGATTTCTTATAAAATTATAGTAAACTAAGCTTACCGTAGGGCACAGCAATCACACTCTATTTGTTTTAGAGAAACGAAAACTTAAATCCACTTCAAGACCTGTGTTTAGTTGTAGTGATAACAGCCTTATTTGTCATAATGACAAACTGGAAACAACCCAAATGTCTTTCAGCAGGTGAATGGATACAAAAAGCATGGCACATCCACACAATGGAACGCCACTCCACAGTAATGAGGCAACAAACTATTGACACACCCGACCACCTGTATGGATCTCAAGGGCATCCCTCAGAGGAGCGAAACCAATATGGAAAGGATGGATACTGTGTGGTCCAATTTGTAGAACATTCTCAGAATAATAACAATATCGAGACAGAGAACAGATGAGCGACTTTTAGGGATTCGGGTGTGGGAGCAGATGTGAGTGCCAAAGGAGAACATTCCCTGTGGTGGCTCCATGAGTCCGAACATGTAATGCCATTCCACAGAACTATACACACACAGCTATGAAATGGACACACACACACACACACACACACATTGATACAATCTGATTAGCACCTATCGTCGGGTAATTGTATTACACACTGTCCATTTCCTAGTTTTGATAATACGCTAATGTTATGTAAAATATCACCATTGGGGGAATCCGTTCGCAGGACTTCCTTGTGCTATTTTTGCATCTTCCTGTGAGTCTACAATTATTTCACCATAAAAACATTAGGAGAAGAAAGATGGCCTTTGTACACAAATTATAACAGTATTTTTCCTAGCGGGGGTAACTCAAAACTCAAAAGTTCAGAGACTTCCACGCAGCCCTCAGTATTTCTGTACTGGATGAGGTTTTTACAGTAAGAATGACTTGGTGACCAAAAAGGGGAAGGAAGTACAACTACCACATATAAGTGCGTGAATTGTAATTCTGGTTTGTGAGTCAGGGTCTTTCACGACGAATTGCTAAGACTTTGCCTTCTCAGTTCAAAGTCTCTGTAAGGCACGTTGGCTTGCTGCTGATTTCTAAGCTCATTTTAGAGAAATTCATGATTGCTTGTTGAAATCTCTCCAAGTTAACGTGATCTTCTAGAAAGTGCCAAAATTCAGCAGGGGAAACTATCTCCGTCGAGGCGATGCGTGAGAGGAAGCTTTTTTTCTGAAGCCTTGGGCTGTGAGCCCGTCAATCCTACCGCTGTCTTTTATTCTCTTCAGCTGCCAACCTGCATCCTGAGCCCTTCTCAAAAGTGAGATTTCTGAGCTTTTCCTGAATACCTAATTGGAAAAGAAAGTGGAGAGAAGGGAGTCCTTTGGTATTGCTTTTTGGGGCCATGATTATCGGTTGAGAGTCTGGGATTTTTTAGGCTTTCTCTGCCTGCTTTATACGAAGCACCCTTCAGTTTGAAAATAATGAGAGACTCATTTGTACCTATCTAGATGCCTGCACAAAGTAGTCGTGAACCAATTGCAAATGAAACTTACTTAATGCCACTTTCTCCTGAGGCCTCCAACATCCTTGTGAGTGTAGTGGGGGTGTCTGGATGGGAGGACCCCAGCGAGGACCCTCAGGGGTAAGAGTGAGTGTTGGGTCACTAATGCTGGAGGATAGACTGTTCACGGAGAGCAAAGACTGCTTTGTCCTGGGCTGAAGGGTATTGCTTGGGTCGCCTGTGTCATGTCCCCTCCATCCAGGGTCCCGGCCTGTCCATGTAATTCTCCTGATTGGTCCAGCCCTTCCGGCTGGATCATCCCATGCAGAGCTCCAAGACTATCATCTCCAAGACAGACCAGGAAGTGAAATTAAAAAAAAAAAAGTCTTGGCAAACCTGTTCCGCTGCAGATGTTTTCCACAATGGGGGCCATTGCCAGGGAGAGGCGCAACTCTGTGTGCAACATGAGCTTCTGGGCTGCTTGCTCAGGTGCACCGTCAGAGCCAGATGAGATCTACTAGATTTGTTCCTCACGGAGAATTGGCTCATGAGAACAGTAACTATCCTGTAGCTTGAGGATCGTTACGAAAGTGTTTCCTCAACGCAGGTTCCTCCTGTGTGTTTCATACAACAAGGTGACACATGCCTCTAGCCATGTCTGTGATGGACAGATAAGATGACGGGGGAGACCCTGAGGCTGCAGGTGCACAGACAGATGCCCACGCTCGTCAGGGATTCCTTAGAGGATGTGGACACCTCATCCGGTGAATCGCTGTAAATATTTCCACAAGCTTTGGCCCGGAAGGATTTGACCACCATAAGCCAAGGGAGTCCTTTCGTTCAGCCAAGGCCGACCTCACTGCTGAGCTCAAGAGAGTCTTGGTTTCCTTGTGGGGTCATTGCCCTGTAAGCACACTTCAGTGTTGGCTGGGAAACTGAGCTGGAGGGAAACTCCCAAAGCAACCAAAGTGGCATTTCCTACTAATATACGGAACAGAGTTTACTCATTTTCCTCGTTCAATAAACTCACGGCGATAAGGCAGACAACACAGCAGGAAAGAAAACCCCAGTTCATTAAAAAAGGGGAACACAGTCACAGTCCTGAGCCAGAGACCAAATGAGGTGTGGAAGGCTGTGACAGCCAGGTGTGGCTTTGGAGGTGGGGAAACGGAGGATGATGACACTTCTGGAGATGGTCTGCGAAAGTGAGTCGCAGAACCTTTGGACATCAATAAGCCATCTCCGGTTTGGAAAACTGAGTGGGGCTGTGCTGGGCATCTTTCAGCCTTCTTGGTCTGGAACCAGGAATGGAAGATCCAAATGATGAAGTCTATAGTCCTGGCTTCTGTTCGAAAAGCAAGCCATTGGGCTGTCAGTATGGGAGAGCTGGGGTGGGGGGGGAGTGTGTGACTGTAGCTAATGACGCTAGTCAGCTGAGAGACATAAGTGCTAAATCACTGCATGCAAGATAGACAGCTCGACGGGCCTTGCTGCTAGCCACACATGGGTTTAACTAGCCTTGAACAGAGACATAATTGGTATCAATGGGAAATGCTTAGAGGAAGCAGGAACTTTTTATTTTTTTTATTAAGAAAATTTTTCAATGTTCATTTTTGAGGATGAGAGAGAGACAGAGGGCAAACAGGGGAGGGGCAGAGAGAGAGGGAGACACAGAATCTGAAGCAGACTCGAGGCTCTGCGCTGTCAGCACAGAGCCCGTCACGGGGCTCGAACCCACGGACCGTGAGACGATGACCTGACATGAAGTTGGATGCTTAACCAATTGAGCAGGAACTTCTTAGAGGAAGCATCTAGGATGCCTGTGAAGAAACTCACTGTCTTGTTTCTGCCCTGTATTGTATTGTATTGTATTATTTTTTAAGCTTATGTATTTATTTTGAAAGAGAGAGAGAGAGAGAGAGAGAGAGCAAGCATGAGCAGGAAGGAAGGCAGAGAGAAAGAGGGAGAGAGAATTCCAAGCAGGCTCCACATGTAGCCCAACGCAAGGCTAGAACTCACAAACCGTGAAATCGTGACCTGAGCTGAAATCAAGAGTTGGATGCTCAACTGACTGGGCCACCCAGGTGCCCCTCTGCCCTAGATTATATTTTAAAAATGCTTACCCAGGAAACAATAATCCTCAGCCAATAATGGGAACTAGCCTGGGACCCACCGGAAGGTGTTTGTTGTAAGGGAACACATTTAAGCAACTAAAGTAGTGAAAAACAACACTTTTGTTTCCTGTAACAAGAACTGTGTAAACCAGAACTCTTCCCGTCTCAGCCTCTAGCAGTTTCAGATACAATGCAACGTCAGATACATTTAAGGAAACGGATTCTAATAAAGAAACAAATGTCTGTGTTCCAGAAAGGCCATGGGATCCCTGAAGGGAATGACCATAAAGGAGAGCACAGAGGATTTAATAACAGAATGGGTCAGAAGCAGAGAAATAAGAGCCTCAGTAAATACATGATATAATGAGATTGTCGGATACCCATAAAACAGGAGTTATTTTTTTTAATGTTTATTTATTTTTGACAGAGAGAGACAGACAGAGCATGAGTGGGGGAGGGGCGCAGACAGAGGGAGACACAGAATCCAAAGCAGGCTCCAGGCTGCGAGCTGTCAGTGTAGAGCCCGATGCGGGGCTCGAACCCACAGGCCGCGAGATCTTGACCTGAGCCAAAGTCAGATGCTCAACCGATTGAGCCACCTGGGCGCCCCAAAACAGGAGATCTTGAGGGTGAGAAAATGGAGAAAGGGGGCAGGCACTCTTCAAAGAGAAAGTGTCTGAGTTTACATGACCGAAGGGTCGTGAATCTTAAGTTTGAAGATACTCGGTGAATGCCGAACCGGATGTGTAAAAATACAATCTATGCCCAGAAACATCAGAGAGAGCCGGTGGGCCATTACAGGCAATAAAAGTCTTAAAAACATCCACATTATTAAAAAAAGCAAACAATAGCGGAGCCCCAAAGCCAACAAAAATGATTATAATTTTCCTCCAGGGGAAATAATAGAATACATTTTCAAAGTGCTGCGGGAAAGTAATTACCATCCTAAAACCTGGGCCCATCTGAAACAAGATTCAGGAGTGAGGATGGAGAAAGGGTATTTGATATTTTGAAAGTTACAATCCCACTCACAGACTGCAAATACCGCCTACTGCCTTCATGTTTTCATCTCCAGCTCATTCTTTGTTTTATAAAGTTTCATGTACTAAAGGGTTTGAAAAGGTAAAAAGAATAGGGGCACCTGGGTGGCTCAGTCAGTTAAGCATCCAACTCTTCATTTTGGCTCAGGTCATGATCTCAAGGTTCATGAGGTCGATCCCCGCGTCAGGCTCTGCACCGACAGTACGGAGCCTGCTTGGGATTCTCTCTCTCCTGCTCTCTCTGCCCCTCCCCTACTTGTGGTCTCTCTGTCCCTGTCTGTCTCCCTCTCTTTCTCAAAAATGAATAAATGAACATTAGGAAAGAAAAGTGAAAAGGATTCTCCCCAAATCCTTTGTAGCTAGGATTCTGGATATAGTATAGACTGTGCTGGGATATACTCACCTGGAGTTTGTAAGGGAGAAGAGAGATGGGTCCCATCTGCCTGTCTGGCGGGATCAGACCTACAAGGGTGCTTGAAGATGTTGGACTCTACGTTTATCCCGAGTCACAAGCTCCATGGTTTTGTGCCTCGCGGTGGCAACGCCTATATCCTGGTAGCCGACCTGTAGTTGGCAATGGACGCTCTTGAAAATAAAGCCAGCCCACATCCTCGTGAAACTCTCAAAGATTCTGTTGGCCAATAGAATGGATATCCTGAATTGTGCCCCTGTAGGATATTGGAGTTCTATGATGTGTGGATTATATAGTTACAATAAACATATTATGAGCAGAGAATAGTGGAAAGGGGAAAATCCACTCTCAAATAAATTGACGTAACTCTGAAGAACTCACTTTGGCTCTCTGAACTTGGTCTTGTCTGCAAACTGGATGACAAAAAATGTCTGCAAACACAGTATCATTAGGCTGGAAAGCACACCAGGGCTGTGTTGCAAAGCTTATGCCAATACGGTGGGTTGGTCTACATGAACTCAAGATATCTTCTGGAATCAATTTCTATGATTTCAATGACTATAATGCCTCATTTTATAAAACAACTTTGGCCCATTTTCTGGTTTTACTATTCTACTGCCCGAGTAGTTTGTGTTATTTCTTCTGCTGAAAGTGATGATTGGAAATGCCTTTCTTTTGAACTTCTGAGACGCAACTATCATTGTTAAGACACCTGAGGATGCTTATCAAAGGTAGCATCATCAAGTCATAAACGGAGTAGGAATTTCATAAAAATGAAAACAGTACTGCTTCTTTATTCTGGGTCTTCCTTTGGCTATTTCACTCGAAAGGGGAACAAAGCCCTTGGAATGAAATGGCAAATTGCACCTCTCTTCACGCCAAATTTTTCTCTGTACAATTCTAAGCTATCATTTCTTCTCAGAATTATTGTCATCGCACTTTTACCAGAATGGGTCCCACAGACGTTCAGCTGTAACTCCAGGTGAGGAAAGATTCACTTCTAGAAAATCACTACCATTATTCTAACATCAAAGCACATTTGGCTCAGAATCACCGATGAGCGCATGCTGATCCAGACTCACCCTTTGCCCTTCTCCATAACCCCTTCCCTGAGCGACCTTTACTTGACCTGGGACACAAGGGAACCATCAGGAACAATTTACCGCTCCCTTATTTCATGAGATCTAGATTACACATTGGTAAGAGGCCGGAGGTATCCTAAAAGTTGGAAGTTTTAAAAATTAATTTGATTTTGTGTTTATGCGCATTTTCCTTCTTTCGATTTGGTGAAAACCAGAAGCCGATGTCTACTTGGGAGACCATGTCAGCTGTGGAAAGCTGATAGCTGAGAACAAATGGATCAAAGAGGGGATGAACTGGGGCTTTTGGAGCTGTTTGTTAATGACCCATGATGTCACTATAGTTCATTAGGTAATGTGATAAATGGTATTTGGTTGAGCCTCACCAGAGCAATCTGAAACGGGTATAATTACCATTTTATATTTGGAAAAGTCCTGAAGAAGTTCATTAATTTCTCCAGGCACATTGTGGGCCTGGGGATTTTAACCTAGGTTGGTCTGCCTTGGACTATAGTGGTTAGAAGGGAGGCCCAGCATTTGCCACATTCCGTGCAAGGTGGGTCTTATAGATTATCTCGAAATCATCCGTATTCAGAAAACAAGAAATGAAAACTGTAAAACAACACGGTAACTGAATACAGCAACAAAAACATCCATGCGTTCATCCAGTTCAGCCGGCCTATGCAGCAGGGATGTGTCTGTTTAGTGAACAGAGTACCTTTTCCCAAAGAGAACCCTTTGCCCTCAGCTCCTGGGAGGTGGTCTTGAGGCCCTGAAATGTCATACCTGACTGCAGTGTCTTTGTTTTCCTGGGGGCTTTGGTCCCCAGAGACAGACTAATATTGTGATCTCTGATGTGGGCATGAGACGCACCATATCGGTTCAGGCTTCTGCAGGAACTAGAGACTAAAGCTATTGTCCCCAAACTCCAGGAGGGACAGGAGACTGAAGGTTCAGCCAGGCGGGCAGTTGTGACTGAGTCTCAGTTAAACTCGGAACACTGAAAGCTTGGGTGAGCTTCTCTGCTTAGCAGCGCCTGGTGTGTAGTCTCACTCGTTCTAGGACATGATGGCATCTGGCACTTCCTGAGAGGGGACAATTGGAAGCTTGGTGTTTGGACCCCTCCCAAACTTCCCTGTAGATATCTCTTCCTTTGGCTGTAATAAAACCGCAATTGGAAGTACAGCACTTCCCTGAATTCTGCGAGTTATTCTAACAAATATCATATTTGAAGGTGATTATGGGACACCCCCAAATCGTTAGCCAGTTGGTCGGAAATGAGAGCGGCCCCAGGGACCCCAGACTTGCCGCTCAAGCGGGAGATCTCAAATGAAGGCAGTCCTGTGACAGTGTCCTCTCAGACCATGCCAATGACCCACCTCCACAGTGTCCCAAAGCAGATTTATCCACATACAGGCCATCACGATGTTATTATTTAAGATACCATAAAACTTTGGATTATGAGTAACTGAGAATGAGTATCTGCAAGATGAGCAAATGTTTCTAATTAATTTTAACTTGATAAATGAGTGATGTCTCGCGGGCTGAGTCCTATGGTATGCCAAATGTCACGTGATCACAACTGAGCCAACGGTTTTTGAAAGTTGCTTTGATATGCGAGTGCTTTGGATCGCAAGTATGTTTCCAGAACGAATTCTTCTTGTGAACCAAGGTTTTACAGTTTATGCTAAATAAGGAGCCCTACTGCATAAAGAATTATATAAAAGCTACTATGTTTGATTGGATAATTCAAACCCCATGCAAATGATCTTTAAAAAGAGAAATAGGGGCGCCTGGGTGGCGCAGTCGGTTAAGCCTCCGACTTCAGCCAGGTCACGATCTCGCGGTCCGTGAGTTCGAGCCCCGCGTCGGGCTCTGGGCTGATGGCTCGGAGCCTGGAGCCTGTTTCCGATTCTGTGTCTCCCTCTCTCTCTGTCCCTCCCCCGTTCATGCTCTGTCTCTCTCTGTCCCAAAAATAAATAAACGTTGAAAAAAAATTAAAAAAAAAAAAAAAAAAAAAAAAAAGAGAAATAAAGGACATAGCAAACAACATAAGCTGTGGTGTCAGTTGGAAACATACCCGAAGTATGTATATTTTTTCTATGTAGCTTGAAGAAACTAATGCATAAAAAAAAAATTTGGAGGATGAGGACGCCTGGGTGACTCAGTCGGTGAAGCGTCTGACTTTGGCTCAGGTCATGATCTTGTAGTTCATGAGTTCAAGCCCTGTGTTGGGCTCTGTGCTGACAGCTCAGAGCCTGGAGCCTGCTTCAGATTCTGTCTCTCTCTCTCTGCCCCTCCCCTGCTCAAGCTTTGTCTCTCTCGCTCTCTCTCTCTCAAAAATAAATAAACATTTAAAAAAATTTAAAAATAATTGGAAGGAGACACATCAAAATCTCATGTGCCATTTAACCTTTAGGTGGGGACAGTGGGTGTGTTTTGTTGTGTTTGCATTTGTCCCCCTACAATTAGCACGCATTAGCTTTTTGTCTTTTAATTTTTTAAATGTTTATTAATTGATTGATTTTTTTGAGAGAGAGAGCTAGCGTGAGGAAGGGAGGAGCAGAGACAGAAGGGGACATAGCTCAGAAGTGGGCTCCATGCTGACAGCAGAGAGCCTGATGTAGGGGAGGACTCAAACTCATGAACCATGAGATCATGACCTGAGCCAAAGTCAGATGTTTCACCGACTGAGCCAGCCAGGTGCCCAGACATGCATTAGCTTTATATAATAAACTTCCTTCGTGGTTTGAAATACCATCTACATAATTATTCAGTCAGATCCATTAAATCATAAACTTCTGGAGAGGAATCTGGAAGCCAGGTTTTTAAAAATATTTTCAGGTAATTTTATTGAAAAGTGAGGTTGAAACTCATATGTAAGAACACAAGTGGGAATTTCCAATTCAAGGGATTGTGTTGTATGTATTATGATACAAAGCTGAAACAAAGCTAAAAATCCCGCAAGAATACATAGAATTCCAAAGGACCAAAGAACTGTGGCTAAAGGTGACAACTGTGGGGTTCAAAGCAGGCATGAAAGTCGTATTATAAAATTGTGTTATTATATGCTCTTCGGGGTAGTGCAAATCTAAGATGTTATTATTTAAGATACCGTAAAACTTTGGATTATGAGTAACTGAGAATAAGTATCTGCAAGATGAGCAAACATTTCTAATAAATTTTAACTTGATAAATGAGTGATGTCTTGCAGGATGAGGTTCCTCAACGAGGAAGGGACCATGCTGATCTTTCTAGATGCTCTGCAAATAAAGTGTTTTATAGACAGTTAACACAGCCTCCAACTTAAAGAGTTAATGAGCCAGAACATCCATTAGCATATTAACGGTTCTTGGAACCCTGGTGAACTTAGTTTAATCTGGGATTTCCTACTCTTCTGTGCTACTGAATAATTTTTCTGCATAATGCCTATTATGAAGATATCTTGACCTCAAACAGACATTGAAACTTTCTTTATTTGCTACAGCAGGGAGCCCCCACATCTATATGGACCCCTCTTTCTGGACGAGTTGAGGGGGCACTTACCTGGGTAGCACAGGTGGGGAGTGCTGAACATCTTTAGGAGCTCTTTCTTGACTGAAAGAAACCTGCTGTAATCAGGGGGCCAAAGGAAGAAGAAGAATATTATTAACCTAAAAAGTGCTTCCGAGTGGGAAGAATTATGGATTCTGAAATAATTCCAATGTATTTCCACCAAATACTATTCTAGATTGCTAGCATTTAATTACGTGGTCCTGATAACTAGAGCTCACCATGTTCAATTCTCCTTTTCCTCCTGGGAACAAGTAAGCCTTCCCAGCCCCCTTGCCACTTACTAGGTGATATATTTTTAGTTCTGCCCAAAAGGCAGCAAGTCAAAGGTAATTAAGAGGTAGTTAAGAGCACAGGTGATTTTTTTGGTGCCATCTCATCTTTCGCTGGGGAACATATAGAACTATATGTTGAAGGGTGACATCTCCAGATTGTTCAATGGATATAAAGTTTCGGTTGCACTAGATGAGTGAGTTCTGGAGATCTGTGTACAACAAGGTGCCTGTGGTTAACAGTACATCATGTACATCACATTTGTTAAGAGCGTAGATTTTGTATTAAGTGTTATTAACATGCACACACACACAGACACACACACACATCAACCAACCAAAGCAAAGGGACACAAGGAAGCTTTGGGAGGTGTTGGATGTGTCTGTTACCTTGATAGTAAGGAACGTGAGCAAGAAATATGGTGTCATTAAGATTGGGGGTTCAGGGGCGCCTGGGTGGCTCAGTCGGTTAAGCGTCCGACTTCGGCTCAGGTCACGATCTTGCGGTCTGTGAGTTCGAGCCCCGCGTCGGGCTCTGCACTGACAGCTCAGAGCCTGGAGCCTGTTTCAGATTCTGCGTCTCCCTCTCTCTCTGACCCTCCCCCATTCATGCTCTGTCTCTCTCTGTCTCAAAAATAAATAAATGTTAAAAAAAAATTTAAAAAAAAGATTGGGAGTTCATTTGTAACAGCCCCATAAACTCAGAGCCCCTAAAAGAAAGGCTAATATTACACGTTTAGACATGTCTTGATAGAGTCTAAAATCTCAGCGTTTTCTCTATTGGTGATAGTTTTCTTCGGAGTTTAAATGTCCATCAAAAAACCTAATGAAGAATAATACATACTAGTATCCATTAGCAACTAGTAATAAAAGTAACAACCCCCAATAGTGGTCACATGCGATGTAGGACATATGTGCAATCCAGCACCGTAACAAAAGGTGACTGACTTTGAGACACCGTCATCATGTTAGCTGACCGGAAATAAAATGTGCTGAATGAATCAGTATCTCCAATACGGAACACACATTTCTCCTCTGTTCAAATATATTTGTGGAATTCAGGAAGGAACAGTTATGAATGGTTAATCACAGAGTTCAAGGAATGGTCAAAAGGACAAAAATAGGCAGTGACATCAGATATTTTGAAGAGACCTGACACATGAAAGTTAGATAGGCTTCACATCTGAGAAAAAGCACACAAAACACTCAAAGTTATAGAAGACAAGTTTTTGAATGAACACCTAAGTTTACAATGATCCCTTTTTTCAACCATTATTGCATTTGGTCAGGCAGTTTTAGCCCTTGGCAGAATGTTTTTACTTTAACTTAAAAATTAATAATGCTTTACTTTTTTTTTTTTTATTTTAGAGAGAAAGTGAGGGTGTGAGTGGGGGAGAGGGGCAGAGGGAGAGAGAGAGAGAGACAATCTTAAGCAGGCTCCACACTCAGCATGGAGCACAATTTGGAGTTCAATCCCATGATCCTGTGATCATGACCTGAGCCAAAATCAAGACTCGACCGACTGGGCCACTCAGGCACCCCGCAAATGGATAATGCTTTACTTCATAAAACAGTCACATTCTGAGGATTTCTTGGTTACGGAGGGTCTTCATCCCATGTACTTTCTAACACAACCAGGGGGTAATAAAACAGAGGCCAGCACAACACATCCCTGACCTGACCTCTCAACCTTCCAACTGTTGCATTTAACACTCACGATTACCCCACTTTCCAAATTAGAAAACTAGAGTCTAAACCTAAGTGACCCGGGGAGGAAACACAATTCATGACTGTATTTTACAATGCACACGACAATGTCAAGGTCATAGGTAACTTCACAAGCGGTAGAGGACAGGGAAATGAAAGGCGACCTGAGACTCAAACCATGAGCGACGGATTTCACATCCAGGTTCCCCAGAGGATAGATACCAGTTGTCTTCAACCTGGCATCCAGCTATACCTCGAGGTAATCAAGAATTTCCAGAGAGCACAGACTGGTGGAGAAATGGTAAGGAAACCCGTTTCCAGAATCCCCATCATTGATGTGTGCATGCTGGTTTTCAGGTGCCCTGCTCATTGTAATCACTTCACAGTCATGTGGGACGTCCTTGCTCTCATAGTGCTGATTTGAGTGAGGGTTCACAGCCAATTGGATAACTGCCTGAAAACGTCACTCTTATTTATGTTGTGACCCAAACCCTCAGACATCTTTATGTTAATAATTTGAACGTCAGGATTTGGATGGTTGGCGAATTATTGACACACTGAGGGTAACGATTAACGATTGTGTATTGCTAGTTAACAGAAGACTCACTTGAATGTCCCTCAGAGCTATGTCCCTGCTCATACAATTGTTGGAAGAAAGAAAAGGGGAATGCACGGAGAAAAATTCTCATCACTCTGGCTGCCTGAATATATACCTCCGCACACTCCAACATGGGCATTCCAACACGGGACAAGATACAGTTTAAATTAAGGACCTGAACACCAACTGTAGGTCTTATTCAAAATCTATGATTTCAAATGAGAGCCTTCCTTTTGTTTGGGCAGAGTGCCATGGTAATACTCTGGATGGACAGTTGTCAGGACCATCTCTGGTGAAGGGGGGAGCTTAGAAGACATGCCATTGCTCGCAGGAAAGCCATGTTCACGAACACTGCTGTGCGCAGGCAATGCCCATGGTTGATTCCAGTCGTTGCCATTTACAGTGAAGCATTATAGATAAGATTGTGTAGCACAAAGACTTTGATAGAAATGCATCTGGTGTAAGGATAGGACATTATCAAAATTTGGATACATTTAATGCAACTGATGTGCGCTTTTGCTGGGAACTATGGTAAAGAATCGCTCCATACAAAGCTGTTGCAATTTCCAGAAACAAGAGCAGCCTATTGCTTGTATTCATGATTTATATGCTATTTATTGGGCGAACCTATTTATTCATGAACAATTGTTGGTCGCTAACGGGTTACATTCCAATTCACACGAACCATCCCTGTCGCTATGAAAGTATTAAGCCAACAACATTAAATTTGTGCCTTTTTACGAGTGGTGTGTGAGGATATGGGATTAATTTATTTTTCCTCACGGTGGTGGGAAACGGTTGTCACAGAGATGCACATGTTTACATAAACGGGGAAACAAAGTCAGGCCGTCTCTGAAACAAAGTCAACTCTGACCCAATCTGATAGTTTTGTCAAGAAGGTCAAACTTTGGTGATCACATTTTATGACAGATTTTCCATTCGTGAAATGAGCTCCAACGTTTTAGCAGAGAGGAAAGCATGGCCTGGCCCTTTGGTGCCCCCACATTGGCCTAGTGTGGGGCCCAACCACAGACTCACTGACAGGCCTTTCTGTGGGTGATGATGGGTTAAGACGAAAACAAGGCCTCCCTGTGATGAGGTCCAAACGCACAGGAACATAAACACCATCCAAACCCAACATGAATAAACCCTCCTTTCCTGGCTAATGTGAGGGATTGTTGCCCCTCACCAACCTCAGCTCTAGGGCCGGTTCCTTCCTGTATTCTCACAGGGGGGGTTCATTAAGACCCTCATAGAATCATCTGGTTCACGCACCTCCCATCCATTTGCGTGTCCGGCATGTGGAGTGTTTGTGTATAGAACACAACTCTGTAGGAGAGCGTGGTCCCAGGTCACATGAGTTGGTCACCAGCCAGCCCCAGGATCTGAGAAATACAGAAGGTCTCCCCAGACCGCAGTGAACCCAGTGAACCCAGTCCCCTTGGACAAATTGTGCGTCGGGTCACCATCCTCTGAGGACATGTGCCTCAGCCTGGTCTGAGTGTCCCTGAGACCTGCATTGTGCTGCTTCCTCTGTCTGGAATTGGGGCTTAGTCCAGCTCTCGGTATGAACAAAGTGGTTCATTTGAAAGGTACCTAGAGCAAAACCTGAAGAGCCTCATGAGGACATTGCCTTGTTTGTCTAAAAGACACATCATTTCATTTAACGCAGGAAGCAGCCCTCCCTATGTTTCTGTACCTGGAAGATGAATAGTGCTGGCTTTATAATGATCTAGATCGATCAAAGTGGCAAAGTCCCAAGTTATGTCAAAACCAGGTAAGCGTCACTTGCCTGGTGTGTTTGTATCACAGGTTGCATTTTCTACATCTTAATGTTCTTCCCAGGAAATTAGTTAGCCGGTTACACAAGGATGATGTTGTCATCTGCCTCATTTTCATTTTATTTTCTATTGATCTTTCTTTCTTTCCCTCTCTTAGGAAACTTTCCCACTCTTGGGAAAGACTGATCCAAAGATAAATAATTCATTTTCATGTGTACATTTTTATGACAAATTGTCAAATATCCAAAAAAAAGGTAATTAATTAAATTGTACTTCTTGGGTTCCATGGGGTCCCCCCTAGTTCTCACACTTTCTGACATCTTCTATCCCTGACTGCTGTGGTCTCAAATGTCCCTCCCAAACCCATAAGCTGAAACCTGACCCTAATGACGGTGTTAGGGGGTGGGGATTTGGGGAGGTGCTTGAGACATGAAGGTGGGGTTGGTGACATGGGGTTGGAGACATGATCGGGATTGGTGCCATTATAAAAGAGACCCTACAGAGCTCCCTCAACCCTTACTCTACCTGGGGACAGCGTGAAAAGTTGGCCATCTGTGACCTGAAGATGCTCTCACCCGACCACGCTGGCCTCCCAACCTTAGATGTCCAGCCTCCACAACTATGAGGAATAAATCTCTGTTGCTTCTAAGCCCCGCTCCCCCAGTCTGTGGTACTTGGTCACAGGAGTCTGAATGGACTAAGACACTAACCTCGGGATCCTGTTTTAAAAGGGCTTCGATGATCAAGTCAGTCCCACTCACACTTAAGGGCAGGTGGTTATATGGGTGTGCACACTAGTGAGGCAGGAATCACGGAGACTGTTCTGGAAGTTCTCCCATGCCCAACCCAGAGAGTGGCATAATTAATTATCTACAAAACACTTGGTTTCTGGACCCACAAACTCTTCTTTGTCTGTGCTTGCAAGTTGTGGACAGGCGCTGACTTGATGGGGCAATTATCAAGGAGCTATTCCTTACTTCACTTTTCCCAAAGACCCAACAGCAAGACAGAGCCACCTTGTCTCCGGGTACAATGGCAGCAAGACTGCAACGCGTGAAAACATCAGGTGACTTAGCTCTGAGATCTTCGCTAAACTTACCTGTCCTCCAGACTCTACAGATGCTTCTTTTTGGTGGGACTTTTTAAGTCTGTATTTTTATTCCATGTAGTTAACATACAGTGTAATATTAGTTTCCGGTGTACAATACAGTGATTCAATGCTTCCATACATCCCGCAGTGCTCGTCACGGCAAGTGCCTCCTTAATCCCCATCACTTATCCCCCACCCCCCACCCAGCTCCCCTCCGGTGACCATCAGCCTGTTCTCTGTAGTTAAGAGTCTGCCTCTCGGTTTGCCTCTCTCTGTCGCACCATTTTTTTTCCATTTGCTCATTCGTGTAGTTTTGAAAATTCTACATACGCGTGAATTCACGTGGTATTTGTCTTTCTCTGACCTATGTCACTTAGAATTATACTCTCTAGCTCCATCCATGTTGCAAATGGCAAGATTTGATTCTTTTTAGGGCTGAATAATATTCCATTGTGTGTGTGTGTCTGTGCGTGTATATACATATATATACATACATACATACGTACATATATATACACATATATGGATACACGAATGGATAAAGAAGTAATGTATATGTATGTATATATATGTAGATGTATGTGTATATATATATATACGTATATACATATGTAAACTACACATTACTTCTTCTTTATCCATTCATGTATCCACAGACACTTGGGCTATTTCCATGGTTTGTCTATTGTAAATAATGTTGCCATAAACATCAGGGTGCCTAATCCTTTGAATTAGTATTTTTGTATTCTTGGGGTAGATACCCAGTAGTGGGATTGTTGTTTTGTAGGGTAGTTCTATTCTTAACTTTCTGAGGATCCCCCATACCGCATCCGGAGTGGCTGCACCAGTCTGCGTTCCCAACAGTGCAAGAGGGTTCCCCTTTCTCTACATCCTTGCCAACATCTGTTGTTTCCCGAGATGTTAACGTTAGCCATTCAGACAGCTGTGAGGTGATACCTCGTTGTAGGTTTGATTTACATATCCCTGATGATGAGTGATGTTGAGCATCTTTTCATGTGTCTGTTGGACATCTGGATGTCTTCTTTAGAGAAATGTCTGTTTATGTCTTGTACCCATTTTGAATTAGATTATTTGTTTTTTGGGTGTTGAGTCGTATACGTTCTTTATAGATTTGGATACTAACTCTTTATCAGACATGTCATTTGCAAATATCTTCTTGTATTCTGTAGGTTGCCTTTTAGTTTTGTTGATTGTTTCCTTCACTGTGCAAAAGCCTTTTATTTTGATGAAGTCCCAACAGTTTATTTTTGGTTTTCTTTCCCTTGCCCCAGGAGACTTATCTAGAAAGAAGTTGCTGTGGCTGATGTCAGAGAAATGACTGCCCGTGCTCTCTTATAGGACTTTTATGGTTTCAGGCCTCACATTTAGGTCTTTAATCCCTTTTGAGTTTGTTTTTGTGTATGGTATGAAAAGTGGTCCAGCTTCTTTCTTTTAATTTTTTAAAAGTGTTTATTTTTGAGAGAGAGAGAGAGAGAGAGAGAGAGTAGGGAAGGGGCAGAGAAAGAAGAGACGCAGGATCTGGGCTGTCAGCACATAGCCGGACACGGGGCTCAAACCTACGAACTGCAACATCATGACCTGAGCCAAAGTCAGATGCTTAACCAACTGAGCCACCCAGGCGCCCCTGATTCAGTTTCGTTCTTTTGCATGTTGCTATCCAGTTTTCCCAATACCATTTGTTGAAGAGACTTTTTCCCATTGTATATTCTTTCCTGCTTTGTCAAAGATTAACTGACCATATAGTTGTGGGATTACTTCTGGGTCTTCTGCTCTGTTCCATTGATCTATGTGTCTGTTTTCATGCCAATATCATACTGTCTTGATCACTACAGCGTTGTAATATAGCTTGAAATCTGGAATTGTGAGGCCTCTAGGTTTGTTTTTCTTTTTCAAGCTGTTGGTTTTTTGAAAAGGATTGCATTAAATCTGTAAATTACTTTGAGTGGTATAGACATTTTCACAATGTTTGTCCGTCCAATCACGTGTGTAGAACATCTTTCCACTTCTTTGTGTTATCTTCAACTTCTTTCATCAGTGTTTTATAGTTTTCAGAGTACAGACATTTCATGTCTTTGGTTAGGTTTATCCCTGGGTATCTTATTATTTTTGGTGTAATTGTGAATAGTATTGTTTTCTTAATTTTTCTTTCTGCTGCTTCATTATTGCTGTATGGCAATGCAACAGATTTCTGTACATTGATGATGTGTCCTGCGACTTTAATGAATTAATTTATCAGTTCTTGTAGTTATTTTCTAGTCTCTAGGGTTTTCTATATGTCATCCACAAATAGTGAAAGTTTTACTTCTTCCTTACCTGGTTGGATGCATTTTATTTCTTTTTGTTGTCTGATTACTGTGGCTAGGACTTCCAGTCCTTTGTTAAATACGGTGGTAAAAGTGGACAACCTTGTCTTGTTCCTGATGTTAGGGGAGAAGCTCTCATTGTTTTTCACCATTGAGTATGGTGTTATCTGTGGGTTTTCCATTTATGGTTTTCATTTATTAAGGTATGTTCCCTCTAAACCTACTTTGTTGGGGGTTTTATCATGAATGAATGTTGTACTTTGCCAAATGTTTTTTCCACATCTACTGAATGATCATATCGTTCTTATCCTTTCTGTTATTGATGTGATATATCTCATTGATTTACAAATATGGAACCACCCTTGAAACCCGGGAGTAGATTTCACTGGACCACGGTAAATGATTCTTTGAATGTATTGTTGGATTTGGTTTGCTAATATTTCGTTGAGAATTGTTGCATCTAGGTTCAGTGCAAATATTGGACTGTAGTTTACTTTTTTAATGGTGTTTTGATCTGGTTTTGGTGTCAGGGCAATGCTGGCCTCAGAATGAACTTGGAAGTTTTCCTGTCTCTTCTATGTTTTGGGATAACTTGAGAAGAATAGGTATTAACTCTTCTTTAAATGTTTGGTAGAATTGTACTGTGAAGCTCTCTAGTCACAGACTTTTGTTTCTTGGGAGTTTTTTGATTACTGATTTAATTTATTTGTTGGTTATCAGTCTGTTCACATTTTCTCTTTCTTCCTGGTTCAGTTTTGGTAGTTTATATGTTCCTAGGAATTTATCCATTTCCTCCAGGTTGTCCAATTGTTAGGTATATGCTTTTTCATAATGTTCTCTTACAATTGGTTGTGTTTCTCTGGTGTCGATTGTTATTTCTGCTCTCTCATCTGTGATTTTATTTATTTTAGTCCTCTCTCTTTTTTTATCTTGATAAGTCTGGCTAGCGGTTTATCAAGTTTATTGATTCTTTCAAATAACCAGTTCCTGGTTTCATCGAACTATTCTATCATTGTTGTTTTTTCTTTCGTTTTGTTTTTACTATTTCCTTCCTTCTGCTCATTTTAGGTTTGTTGGTTTTTGTTTTTCTAGCTCCTTTAGGTGGAAGGTTAGGTTGTTTGAGATTTTTCCTGCTTCTTGATGTAGACCTATGTTGCTATAAACTTCCCTCGTAGGACCACTTTTGCTGCATCCTAAGGGTTTTGGACTGTTGTGTTTTTATTTTCATTTGTTTCCATATGCTTTTTAATTTCTTCACTTATATCCTGGTTAACTGCTTTATTATTTAGTAGCATGTTACTTAACCTGTATGTAGTTGTGGTCTTTCCAGACTTTTTCCTGTGGTTGACTTCTGGAGTCATAGCATTGTGCTCAGAAAATAGGCATGGTATGAGTTCGATCTTGAATTTGTTCAAGATTGTTTTGATATGTGATCTATTCTGGATGATGTTCCATGGGCACTTGAAAATACTGTGTATTCCTCTGTTTATGATGGAATGTTCTTAACATATCTGTTAAATTCATCTGTTCCAGTGGTCATTCCAAGGTATTGTGTCCTTGTTTATTTTCTGTGTAGATGATCTGTCCATCGATATAAATGAGGTGTAAAAGTCCCCTACCATGATTGTATTATTATTGATTAGTTCATTTATGTTCATTATTAACTGTTTTGTATATAAAGGTCCTCCTATATTGGGTGAATTGATATTTATAGTGGTTTTATCTTGTTGCATTTTCCCTGTTATTATTACATAGTGTCCTTCTTTGTCTCTTGTTTCAGTTTTGTTTTAGTCTATTTCGCCTGATATAAGAATTCCTAACCCAGCTTTATTTTGACATCCATTTGCATGATAGATGTTTCTCTGTCCCTTGACTTTTCAATCTGCAGGTGTCTTTAGGTGTAATATGAGTCCCTTGTAGGC
The DNA here is from genome assembly GCF_028749965.1 of Puma concolor. Classification (NCBI taxonomy): domain Eukaryota; kingdom Metazoa; phylum Chordata; class Mammalia; order Carnivora; family Felidae; genus Puma; species Puma concolor. The sequence goes on from NC_141668.1 coordinate 106,333,548, forward strand.
AGGATACAGATGGGTCTAGTTTTTTTTTTTTTTTTTTTTTTTTTTTTTTATCCATTCTGTCACCTTATGTCTTGATTGAAGCATTTAGTCCATTTACATTCAAAGTAATTATCAGTAGACATGCATTTATTGTCCTTTTATTATTTGTTTTGTGGTTGTTTCTGAAGGTTTTCTCTGATTCTTTCTTGTCTTTCATGGTTTTCCACTTTTCCCTTACTATATATTTGGATTTCTTTCACTTTATTATTTGCAAATTTATTAGTGGTTTTTTTTTTTTAATTTTTTTTTTCAACCTTTATTTATTTTTGGGACAGAGAGAGACAAAGCATGAACGGGGGAGGGGCAGAGAGAGAGGGAGACACAGAATCGGAAACAGGCTCCAGGCTCTGAGCCATCAGCCCAGAGCCTGACGCGGGGCTGGAACTCACGCACCGCGAGATCGTGACCTGGCTGAAGTCGGACGCTTAACCGACTGCGCCACCCAGGCGCCCCTAGTGGTTTTTGATATACGGTTACCATTAGCTTTTTACATGACCTCTTCTGCACATAGCAGTCTATATTAAGGTGATGGTCATTAAGGTTTGAACCCGTCCTTACTCCTCTCCTCCCCAAGTTTTAGGTATATGTTATTATATTTTGAATCCTTTTATTCTGTGAGTTCTGTGGCTGACTTTTATAAGAATATTCATTTTTACTGCTTTTGTGTTTCCTATCTTTATACTATCACTTTCGGTCTCTCCTTTCCACTCAGAATCCTCTTTAATATGTCTTGCAGGGCTGGCTTAGTGGCCATGAACTCCTTTAGTTTTGTTTGTCTGGGCAACTTTTTACATCCTTCTATTCTGAATGACAGGCTTGCTGGATATAGTAGTCTTGGTTGCAGATTTTCCCTATTTAGCAGTTGGAATGGATCATTCCATTTTCCTCTGGCTTGGAAAGTTTCTGCTGAAAAATTCCCTGCTGGCCTGTTGATGTTACTGTCTTCTTTTGTTTGCTCCTTTGAATTTTTTTTTCTTTATCACTATATTTTGCTAATTCAATTAAAATATGTCCTGCTATGGGTCTGCTTTTGTTGACTTTGATGGGAATTCTCTGTGCCCTCTGGATCAGGATATCTGTTTCCTTCCCGAGCATAGGGAAGTTTTCAGCTTATTTCTTCAAATAAATTTTCTGCCCCCTTTTCTCTTTCTTCTTCTTCTGGGATTTCTAGAATAGGAATGTTATTCTGTTTGATGGAGTTATTGAGTTCCCTAAATCTATTCTCATTTTGCATAATTCTTTCTCTCTCTCTCCTTTTTGGCTTAATTACTTTCCATTACTATGTCTTCTAGGTCATTAATTAATTCCTCTGCTTCTTCCAGCGCACTGTTCATTCCATCAAGCATATTTCTCATCTTGTTTATTGAACTCTTTATCTCTGCTATGTTTTTCCTTATCTCTGTGTTAAGGTTCTCACTCACATCTTCCACTGGTTTCTCAAGTCCAGCAAGTATCTTTATGATAAATTGTATCTGTTTTAATTAGATCTCTGGCTATGGACTTGTCATTTTCCTTTTGGGGGGGGAAATAAATTTCTCTGTCTTCTCCTGGGCTCCTGGGTGGCTCAGTCACCTGAGTATCTGACTTTGACTCAGGTTGCGATCCCTCAGTGTGTGGGTTTGAGCCCCACATGGGGCTCTCTGCTCTCAGTACAGAGCCTGCTTCAGATCCTCTGTCTCCCTCTCTCTCTCTCTGCCCCTACTCCACTCACACACTCCCTCTCTCTCTCAAAAATAAAATAAACATTAAAGAAATTCTCTGTCTTCTCATTCTGTCTGAGTCTCTGTGTTAGGAAAGTCAGCAGCTCCTGTTCTTGAAGATCTTGGCCTTATGAAGAAGGGGTCCCCTCGTGCCCTGCTGTGGAGTGTCTCCTATTCCCCAGGGCCTGGTCCTCTGGGGAGTTTCTCCAATTTGTTTTGCCTACGCTCTGCTGTCCTGTCCTGGCCGTGTCATCTGCCGAGGCTCTCCTTGCCAGCTGTGGGCAGTGTTTGGTTCCTGGCCTGCATGTGGCACATTTTAACTACGTGTGCCCTGATCTCTTTGTGAAATGAGGCCTGATGCCACCGCCGCTGGAACAGAAGCTCTGCAAAACTCCTGGGTCAGGAGACACCGCGCAGGCCTGTCTTCTGGCACAGGGCACCCACCTCGCTGGGTCTAAGGCAAGTGTGACTGGGTGGGGTGGTTTAAGCAAAGTGTGGGGGGCAGCCTTGCTGTAAGCAAGTGAGATAGCCAGTGTGGATGCTGACTGGTTCCCACATGTTTAGCTGAGAGGTTGGGGAGAGAACTGGTATACCAGCCAGTTCTTTTATTCCCAGAGGGGTCACTCTGTGAATGCTGTGTCTCTGGGATGCACTCTGAGGCGAACAAGTAACCTCCCCGCTGTATGCACCAGGTGCTCTTGAGATGGCTGTTTCCACACAGTATGTCCACGGGTTGTTTGCCTGCCTTTTCCCCAAGAGCAGCACAACGGCCTCTAGCTCTATGCCAGCCAAGCCCGATGACCTTGAAACCTCCAGGCTGTAATCCCCGCTGGTTGAAGAACTCACAAAATGTGGCCCCGCTCACCTTCCTGGCCAATTGTTATGAGGATTCTTTTTCCCGTGAGCTCCCGTGTGCTAGTTTGTCTCTCACCCTTCTCCAGGGACCACAGCTCCCTTCCCACTGCAGTGGCCACGATCCATTTTTGCTCCCAAACCATTTCTCTGAACTTCCTACCTTCTTCAGTGTGGCCTCTTCTCTGCCTTTATTTATTTATTTATTTATTTATTTATTTATTTTTAGTTATTTATTTTGGGAGAGAGAGAGAGAGAGAGAGTGAGCTGGGGATGGGCAGAGAGAAAGGGAGAAAGAGAGAAAGAGAGAAAGAGAGAGAATCCCAGGCAGGTTCTGTCTGCACTGTCAGCACAGAGCCCCACATGGGGCTCGATCTCTTGAACCTTGAGATTGTAACCTAGGCTGAAGCCAAGAGTCGGAAGCTTAACCAGCTGATCCACCCAGGCATCTCTCTTCTCCGCCTTTAGTTGTGGAGTTTGTGCTGTCAGTTTTCAGGTCGGTTTCTGGGGAATTTAAGGTGATTTGAAAGTTACCCAGTTGTATTCATGGGACGGGGTGAGCATCCTCCTACTTGGCCTCCATCTTCCAAATATCTCCCCTGCAGATGCTTCCATCAACAGAAAACCTTCAGCACTTTTGAGCTGTTTCCTAACCTCTACTCAAGTTATTATCTATTTTCTTTATGCACAACTACCCATTCCCTCACCACCTGAAACCCAGTCGTTCTTTTTTCTTTACCCCAAAAAGGAGAATCCCGTGATCACTGTGATCACTTGACTTCTGTCAGGGAACCACCCGTGCCCTGTAGAAATCTTCTATATAGGGATTCTTTTGGATAACCTTCGTTTGTATATGTCGGTAGCAAATGCTTAAAAAAGAAAGCTAACGCATACCAAGGAGGCCGTGCTATCCCAGACATAAGTTCACCCTTGAGATAAATGCTTTTCATAAAAAGCAAATCAGTATAGACAGTTAAATTAATTGCCTTTGCCCAGACCTTCCTACTGACAAAAGATAGAACAGCAAATTTCATACCGATAGGGAGTTTGTAAATACGATCTTGTGTTGTTCTCTGAATTCGAATTTCTTTGGAAACAAAGATTTCCTTATCACTACTGGAAACTGTATGAAATGAACTGTAAGTTACAAGGTTTTGAGAGGCTTTGCTATTAACTAAGGACATATCCATAATAAAGGCAGAATTTAGCAAGAGTGCTTCGTGGCGTGACCCGCAGTAGCAGAAAAAATTAGGGCACGACATTGAACCAACGTTGATAGGGAGATTGTAAGAAGTATCGCTGATGTATTTTCCAGTGCTTGTGCCACCTGCCAATGACAGGGCCCTGACAAGAGTGTAAACAAAGGGCCAGGCAAGAATCAAAGCCTCAAGACTTTGATCACTCTCTTCTTTGAGTGGGTGGTTTGTACTGCTGGAAAACAATTGTGGTCGTAATTACAAACATTTACCTGTTTGGTTGTATTTTTCCAACCTAGTGATTCCCAAATCTCCTCTGCTGTAACAAGGGCACATGTTTTATTGGTGCTGTATCAAGCTGGCCTGAAGAGGTTTCCTTTTACTCTCCAAATTTCTGCTTTCCTTTAGGCTCCACCAACCTGCGGAAAATAAAAAGAGAGAAGAAGTAGGAACTTCAATCCCCAAATAATCAAAGGCTCAAAGTCTCTCAAACTTCCAAGGCCCCAAATCCTAGTTTCTATCTCATGGTAAACTTGGGAGTCACGCGCTAGCTATTGCAACTTTATTTCCAACAGGGGCAGCCTAAGTTTCCAGAATACCCACCAAAATAGCTTCCCCATGAACTGAAGCCTGGTTACTGTAAGACACTCCATCTTACAGTATTTTAAGATACTTAAGGTACTTAAGATACTGCATCTCCCTCCCTCCCCAACACTAGAGGTGGTTCTCCATGATGCTCTGGGTCTTTTGATTGGAGAAATGGTATTTAGAAACCAATATCTGAACTAGATGTGCTCATAGCCACTGAGGTGTCACCGGCCCTTCTTGGTGGATGGAAGAAGGAGATACATGTAAATCTGCTAATATGTGGCTACACAAGCCATGCATATTTATTTCTAACTCTCTCATAATTTTTATATAATTTTGAAGCACAGGCCGGCGCTTTTTGTTTCACTTTTGTTTCCTACAGGTGGAGGTTTAATTATTCTGGTATGTATCAATTTGTGAAGACTCTATTTTCTCTCCTTTGAATTGAACTTTTTCCCACTTTTGTAAGAAATCAGTGGTGTAGATTTATTTCTGGGCCCTTTCTTCTGTTCCATTGAGTTGTGTGGCTGTAAGTATAGTTCAGAAATCAGGTAGTGTGAGTTCTCTAACTTTGTTATTTTCCAAAGTTGTTTAGTTGTTTAGTTGTTTAGCTATTCCAGTCCCTTTGCCTTTCCATATATACTTTAGAATAAGCTTATTACTGTCTTTGAAAACCCGCTTGGATTTTCATTCGAATTGCATTGAACCCATAGAATAAATTGGGGGCAGGAATTGACATCTTAAAAATATTGGGTATCCATAAATATTATATACCTGTCCACTTATTTGTCTTCTCGGATTTATCAGTGTTCTGAAATTTTCGGTATGCAGAACCTGCACGTAGTTTGTGAAATTTATAGCTAAATGTGTTTTGGTGCTATAGTAATTATATTGTTTCTTCACTACTGAATTCCAGGTATTCACTGATGGCATATAGAAGTATAATTGATTTTTAAGCTTGTTTTGTATTCTACAACCTTTACTAGATGTCCAGTGAAATATCCTCTTACTGTCCAACTCACATCCATGGTGGGAGGTCTCCCAGGCTGCACTGAGCAGGCGGGTCATTCTTGTGCAATGACACGTGCTCCTGGTATCCTTCAGCTAGCTAGACAGTCATGTGTGAAGCACTTGAGGTGAATTGTTTTTATTTTAAAAAATTGTTTCAAGGGCGCCTGCGTGGTTCAGTTGGTTGCGTGTCCGACTTCTGCACAGGTCCTGATCTCTTGGTTCAGCATAGAGCCTGCTTCGGGTCCTCTGTCGCCCCCCCCCGCCAACCATCCCCCCCACTCACGTTTTCTTGGTCGCAAAAAAAAATATTTTCTAAAAATTAAAAAAAATAATTTCTGTTTCAAAAACTTCGTATCAGCATTAATAGTATTTCAATACTCTGAGTTTATGTCTAAGTGGAAGAATAACAGAAATATTAATAACACTTGATGATGTTAGTACAGTCTCTTGGGTACTGCGCAGAAAGTAAGCAAGCCAATGAGAGTGTGGTTCCTCCATTCTTTTTGCAAGACTGCCATTTCCTTTATTTTCCGCAAAATCAAAGGAGAATTTATTACGCTGACCCCTCATAGTTGAAAATAAATTTGAGAGTTTTTAACAACGTGATAATTTTCAAGAAGAGTTCTGTATTGTTCCTATTTAAAACTCTCCTGTGTCCCCACTTATGTGTGTGAACAAGTTTTCAAACGGTATGAATTCATTGAGTTGAAATACCTTCATTTATGTCACCGAAGAATAGATTTCCAATGTCCAATGCAATTGCTTTTATTTGCTTAACTAAATTTTATCAACTTTTGCATACATTTATATTATTTTGATCGATTGTGAGCCCGTAGTGATAAAAAATGTAACTCAGTCCAGAGGGTTTGTTAAATTATTTAAAACCTGGTCTTTAAAAATGGAAAATTTTAATTATAAACATTTTCTCATACAAAAGGATAATAACATGAAGTAATAAAAACGTTCAAGTCTCAAATATATTACATTAAATCTGATTTTATGGCGGAAATGAAATTAGAAAGTTACTTTAAGAAGGAAAGCAAAGTAATTAAAATTATTGCCTGGAAAAAATAGCTTGTTCAAATCAATTTTAAATGGGTGATGATAAGTGTCCGTTGTCATAGACTATGATAGTTCCATTTGTTATATTTAAAAGACACACGTGATGATTTTATTTTTATTATTGGCATTTGTGATACGCCAAACACAACATTCTTTGCAAGCCTTTAAATGGATGATGATTTTCCAATAAGAAATGTTAGATAAAACAAACAAGCAAACAAAGAACAAGCCTAGGAGTATTTAGTTATAAAAAATATTTTGGGATACAGAAAGCAAAATTTATTTATTTTTACATTTATTTATTTATTTGAGAGAGAGAGAGAGACAGAGTAGGGAAAGGACAGAGAGAGGGAGAGAGAGAATCCCAAGCAGGCTTTGCACCCGCGGCACGGAGCCTGACAGGGGGCTCGAACTCACGGACTGAGAGATTGTGACCTGAGCTGAAACCAAGAGTCAGATTTTTAACCAACGGAGCCACCCAGGTGGCCTGGAAAGCCAAATTTATTGACTATGATACTAGATGGCCTTTTGCAAGTTAGATTAACTGTCCTTGCCCTAAGTATTTCTTCCACAGTGTGTTACATTGGGCTAGCTTGTCTCTCAATATTTCTTTTTTTTTTTTTTTTTAATTTTTTTTTCAACGTTTTTATTTTATTTTTGGGACAGAAAGAGACAGAGCATGAACGGGGGAGGGGCAGAGAGAGAGGGAGACACAGAATCGGAAACAGGCTCCAGGATCCGAGCCATCAGCCCAGAGCCTGACGCGGGGCTCGAACTCACAGACCGCGAGATCGTGACCTGGCTGAAGTCGGACGCTTAACCGACTGCGCCACCCAGGCGCCCCTTGACTCTCAATATTTCTTACGTTCAGCATGTCTGCTTGTCATTGGTTTTGCCTGCACTAATTTTCTAATCTGTGTGTGCATCAGAACCTCCTGGGAACTAAAAAAAAAAAAATATTAAGATTTCTAAATCCACATCAAACCTAATTAAAGAGATGTTCAGGGAGAAGAATAACCAGAGAGAGCACGAGTGTCAGGAAAAAAAAATTTTTTTTCTCGTTATGAAATTTATTGTCAAATTGGTTTCCATACAACACCCAGTGCTCACCCCAACAGGTGCCCTCCTCACTACCCATCACCCACCCACCCCGCCCTTCCACCCCCCATAAAGGAAAAAAGTTTTTTAATAGCTCCCGTGGTGAGGATAGGACGTCTAGTGCTGGGGAACCAGTCTACACAGTCAGTATTGGTAATGGTTTTTCGACTCAAATCATCACTGTGATTGGCCAGTTTCTAGAAAAACAGCCTGTGCATTTGCATAATTTATGCAGATTTGGAAACACAGACTCAATGGTCATGTGCTACACCTGTTTTCTCTTCAAACAATAAATCTGGATTTGATTTGATCGAATCAAATAGCTTAATCTGTAACCACAGGCAAATAGAAATAAGAGACCTCAAAAATAAAACACATGAATTCTTGTGTATCCTACATGGAAGGATTCGGACCAGAGTGAAGTCAATTTCAATGCCAGGGGCTGGAATCGGTTTATGCCGCAAAATCTTTTTATCCCTGGGAATAAATCCTTTGTCTCGACTCAATTGTTCAATTGTTCACCTGCGGAGACAGATGGAGAGATGTAACCTAACAGGAAGCCAAAGACACACTTGTGTTTCCTACTTATAGGGGCTGGTTTCCTTTACCTCATTTCTGAGCAAATCTCTTCTTACGGGGTGCATTATGTCTGTTCATTCCTCCTTTCTTCTCTCTCTCTGAAAAGGCGTCGATGCTGTTTTACTTCTTGGAAAAAGAAAAGTGATCATTTGTGTAATGTGGTAGCCTGGATCCTTCCTGGTAAACCCATTCACCAGTATGTAGTGGCCCCACTGAATGCTGGTTCCCAGAATCAGTAAGGTCCATTCTCCCTGCAACAACCAAGGAGATAACAGAATGGAGAAGAATGAGAGGTACCCTTATGTCCAGAAGTCTTCAGACCTTGGATGAAAGATTTTACTTTTTTTTTTAGAAAAGTTTATTAATTTATTTTGAGAAAGAGAGAGACAGAGAGAGTAGGGGAGGGGCAGAGAGAGAGAGAGAGAGAGAGAGAGAGAGAGAGGATCCCAAGCAGGCTCTGCACTGTCAGCACAGAGCCCGCAGGGCTCAATCTCATGAACGCTGAGATCATGACCTGAGCTGAAATCAAGAGTTGGATGCTTAACTGACTGAGCCATGCAGGCACCCAGACATTTTACTTTTTAGGAGACAAAGAGATGTAAAATTTGATCAGTCATAATCTGAGTGGTGGTGGCACCCTCTGGGGGTGTCTAACTTGAATCTGGAGCTGAGTGTCCCTCCTATGTCACAGATGCAGCAATAGAGTTAAGATTCAGTGTTCCATCAGAGTTACATAAAGTCATCTAATTTTTTGGTATTGAGTAAACTCAGTTAATTGGATTGGAGCTGTTTTCTTACTCCTCTTAAACGATGGACACATTTATAACCAGGAACAGAATAGTTTAAAGGGGTCAAAACCAGTTAAGATCTTTCCAATTCAGAAAGAATTGGTTCATAGTTGGCATTTTATGTATTCATGCTGTTGTGATGTTTAAAAGAATCTGGGCTATAATTATAGACCTTATAGCTATACTTTTTAATTTTTTAATGATTATTTTTGGGAGAGAGAGAGAGAGAGAGAGGCAGAGAGAGAGAGGGAGACACAGACTCTGAAGCAGGCTCCAAGCTGTGAGCTGTCAGCACAGAGCCCGATGTGGGGCTCGAACTCATGAACCGCGAGATCATGACCTGAGCTGAAGTTGGACGCTTAACCGACTAAGCCACCCAAGCACCCCTAGCTATACTTTTACCTGTGAGTTTTAAGTTAAATAATTATTAAATTGTGTACATTATGGGATTAAAGGACACTTTAAGCATAAAGTATATTTAAATAAATATAAAGTATAAAGCGACAAACGTACTACATTAAGAAAGTTGAAGCTCTCGAGAATAAATTGTCCTTGGCTACCACATTAAAATACTTAAGATGGAAGTTAAATATATCATCCTGTAGATAAATGGCTTTGAAAGGTCACTATTTAGCAAACTTTGTAAATGAGACCAAATATTATTCAAATGCTCATTTAAAGTGATTGCTAACATGTGCAAGGCTTATAAATAGAATATTTTGTAAGTTGAATTAAAAGATTAATAAATATCTAGTTTTTTTATAGCTTTAATAGCTGAAATGCTAATTGTTTCAATTGTAAGTAAAGCTCTGATTAGATTTATACATGTAAAAATAATTCTCAAGGGCATGAAGTTCACTCGACATATGTAAAGGACTCAGGACCTGAATCAAGATGTTTCCCCTCCCCAAATTTGGGAACAAGGTCAGAAATCTTCACCACTTAGACCATAAAAGTGGTCTAATTAGTTACATAAAAAGAATATTTTGGAAAGGTACTTGTGTTACTAATGATTTGGAGAATCAGAATAGGGAATGTGGAGTAAACTGTACGTGTCAGGTGCTATGTTCACAGTAGGCGTCTATTTGTGTCCTGAAAACCTCACGGCATTCCTCTGAGCGTAGATATTATTGTTAGTCCCATGTTACTGATGGACTACAGAAGGCCAGTCGAGGTCTGATAGGGTGAATTAATTTCCCCAGACCTACAGCTGGAAAATAGAGCCAGCTTGTAAACCCTGTTCCTGAACATCAAACTGGTCTCATCATGAAGACACAACACATCACATCATTCAATCAAGGGATCCAGGAGTGCCAATGCCTAGGGGTACTTGGACCCCAATGTTTCTAGCAGCGCTTTCAACAATAGCCCAATTATGGAAAGAGCCTAAATGTCCATCAACTGATGAATGGATAAAGAAGTTGTGGTTTATATATACAATGGAATACTAGTTGGCAATGAGAAAGAATGAAATCTGGCCTTTTGTAGCAACGTGGATGGAACTGGAGGGTGTCGTGCTAAGTGAAATAAGTCAGTCAGAGAAGGACAGATACCATATGTTTTCACTCTTATGTGGATCCTGAGAAACTTAACAGAAGACCATAGGGGAGGGGAAGGGGAAAATAAAAGTTAGAGAGGGAGGGAGGAAAGCCTTAAGAGACTTAAAAACTGAGAACAAACTGAGGGTTGACGGGAGGGTGGGAGGGAGGGGAGGGTGGGTGATGGGAATTGAGGAGGGTACCTGTTAGGATGAACACTGGGTGTTGTATGGAAACCAATTTGAAAATAAATTTCATATTTAAAAAAAAAGGACCTAGAGCTTTCTCTCATAGATATTATGAGGACCATACTCTTTCTCTACTTAGACATGGGACCTGAGCATCCCTTTGGGGAACTCCAGTGAACACTCACTGCTCAATGACAGTATGTTTACCTGCGTGCTGATGGGGCGCGATGTGCTCACAGGTGGTCTTTGTACGTAGTTGTTCTGGGTTCTTGGTTTAAAACCTCACACTGCCCCCAGGAGAGATGGCTGGAGGGGACTTCCCAGATGAAGTCCTGGGACATTAAGGCCAGCAGTGGGAGCATCTCTTCAATTGGCCACAGGAGTGCGGTCCGAGGACAAATGTCTGCAGGCATCTTGGAGAGGCTTTGAGGTGAGAGCTTGAGAATCAGCACAAGAGGGCAGGGGAGCCAGACTCTCTCTAGATGAGTCCTGGAAAATAGCCTGGAGCCCACAGGTCTGGGATCCAGGAAACATGAGGTGATAGAGGAGGGGAGGAGGAAGAGTGAGGATCAGGAACCAGGACGGCTGCTTGCTTTTAGAAAGTTTAGAAAACAGACTTTCTTGGGGATCAGACCACTCAAAGAATGGGAAAGCAAGCTAACCCCTCTCCCAATCCCTGCCAACCTCCTCTTCAGTCCAAGTATGGAGATTTCCCAGAATTGTCAAGAAGAGGTGTAGTGTCTTCTCATACAGAAGATTTCCCACATAGTCCTCTGGACTGTAATTTTCCCTGTGAAACAGAACCAAGAACGAGCTTCACTAAGATCAGGGAGTGGGTGTCTCTCGGGGAGACACACAGATGTGTCTTTTCTAGTCCTTGTGCACAGAGGATGAAGAATTAAGCGAATCCGAGGCTGATCAAAGGCAAACGTTCATGGAAAGATGCATCTGAAATCCAATGTCAGGAAATTGTAGCAGATTTGGATCTTCCAGGTACAGGGAAACTGACGCATGATTGGTGTCGACCTTGCCCTTCAGTTAGTTATAACAAACTCCTCAAAGGTATTGGGAATCCTGCATAATCCCCATCCCCTAAATTACCCAACATGACACGGTCCACTACACTACTGCTCTTCACACGAATGGAGCAAAGGACAGGACCCCATGTCACATGGCTTACACACCTGTGCTGCAAGAAGAACAGGGGATTCTGGTAGGTGATCAAGAGGTGTTGACATGGGGCATTCGCTCCATATTTGGTGTGTGTGTGTGTGTGTGCGTGTGTGTGTGTGTGTGTGTGTGTGTGTGTGTTTGAGGGGGAGTCATGCCCAAATGTGTCATCCAAGGCAGAGGGCTTGAAGTGGGAGTTTGAGACATGAATAAGGACAGGTGTTAACAATTTCTGTAAAAAGGAAACAAGAATCTGTAGGGCAAAATGAAAATTCGCATGACTGCTACTAGCATTGGCAAGGTGCTTCCAGAAAGATGAGGACAGGCAGATCCCGTGTGGTCCTGGGGACATATTGTGTGCATAGTCAGACCGACCAGGAGACTCAGGAGAGGAGCTACCTGGAGGCTGTTGGAGGAACTTTGTGGAATCTTTTGGCTTACTTTGTTGTGTGGGTATAAGGACACCTGAGGGGTCTGGAGAGGAAGGGAAATGCTGATCCATGCTTCTGAGGAAGAGAATGGAGAGTCTGGCTTTTCTCTGGCTTGTTTTTACTGCCCTTGGAACTGCCCTTTCCTCAAAACCTTCCCAGAGGTGGTTGTATTAATGGCTTGTTTCCCTAAGCATGGCGCCAGAAAGTTCTCTCTCTAGCTACAGGCAAGGTCCTGGGCCATGGGCCAATTGGACTTCTGAGGAGAACATGAGTGGGTCTTTTGTAGAAGCTCCCAGATGTCAGGAACCTTGACTTCCTTCTTCCTGCCCTATTTGACAGAGCACCTGCCACAGAGCAGTTAGTGATCAATGAACATGTGAGCCTTGGGGGGTGGAGTTTTGATTGGCTAACTATCTCGCTCTAAAGAGGAAGAAACAATTATGGTTCCCAGTTTTACTCCTATTTTACTCTTTTCTCTACGTTTACCTAAACTCTACTAACACGTCCTTAAATCACAAAGCTCATCACTGGGGACACTTGGGCACAGAGCCTGCGATTGTAAATAAATGCAACGTTGGTGTGTGTTTTCCCTATTTCCATGGCACCGTTGTGTTAGTACCAGTCCTTTTGGAAATAGGAGTCTTTGCATATGTGAAGATTCTTGGGAGATGTCCTGAGACGGAGAGATCTCAAGAAGATAGTGTGAGACTCTCACTTTTTGTGCATCTGCTCTGCAGAAATGACGAGTTACTTGATACTAAATACAGCAAATGGATAATGATGCTGGGTATCCATGTGGCCGAGTGAGTGCCAGAGATGCCTGGCCCTCCAGGATAACCCCATTTTTTCAGGGGTGCTGATGGACACAGACTGACATTTCCTCATGGGCAGGGCAATCCTACGGGGAAATGACAGTGTGGTCCCCTATCCAGTAACATGCAGTACTGAGGCCAAATCGTGCATTGGGTCCTGCACCCATTTACTCGTCAAAGAAATGATACCCTGGAAGATTTCCATGATTTTGCCAATGGAACTGACATTATTTCAAAGATTGACATTTTCTCATGCAAAACATATCCCTGTCAGAGCTAGTGAGCTATAATTATGACGCTTTATTTTTCTCTCGCATTACATATTTATCATTTCCCTTTAGGGGTGTGGTCTGCGGAAAGGCAGACCCCTTTCTGCAGATATCACCAGTGTAAGAGCCAAGCTCTGTTCCCTTAGCATGATGCCTCTTCAAGTTTTACTTTCTCAGTCAACACATTTTTTTCCTGCCCCTGAGATTATTAAAATAAGAAGTTGTTCTCATATGCTTTTGTTTGCTATTTTAGATTCACCGGGGCTGCACTTAATTCACAAAAAGCCTTGCCCTTTAGAAGACATTATATTTTAAAGCCCAAGAAACCTAGGGCAGGGGAGACTTTTCTCGAATCACACTCAGAGAGGAAGATGATTTTAATGTAATGTCTTTGGATATAGCAGACTAATATTTAGGTTTTCTTTCTGAAAAAAAAAAAAAAACAACAGAAAGGATCTTTGGGAAGAGAAGAAAAAGTCATCGTGCTTATGAAAACATTTGTTTTTAAATGTGCACCATTTTTATTGCTTTTTGTATACAGAGAGTCACGCGTTCCTGAGTCAGAAGGGACCCCAAAGGCCCCTTGGCACAGTTTTCTCCAGAAGGTTTTGCACTGGAAGGAGGAGCATTGAGCCTTAGGAGTTGGCCCGTGCTGTTCCTTGACAATGCTTATGATTTGGAATGTTCTTACTTCTATTAAGGTCAAATTCTTTCTTTGACACTTCTGTCACCAATTCTCATTCTACAACAGAATGGTAAAAGCTCTTCTCTGTTTTTTTCCCCCCAAATAAGTCCTTCTTACATTGGAAGAAAGGCAGAATAAGCTCCTAAATTATCTTCCTTGTGACATGGACATTTAAATATGTTCTTTCTCTTTGCATTGACTCAGTGCCTATATTATGTTTCAGGATCCCATGCCGAGAGGTGAAGGGTATGGCCTTCGCTCTCGCTGTCCATTAGGGAAGGCACTCAAATAAAAGTGAGTGTTGGGATACAGAGTAATATCTCTGCACATATTCGTGTGTGTGTGTGTGTGTGTGTGTGTGTGTGTGTGTGTGTGTTTCTGTGGCAGAAGACAGAGAAGAGAGTACCTAACTAACTTGTATTATGGAGAGGATAATGAACCAATAAACACCAGTCCCACAAAATAAATCCTGAAGGATGCGCACGAGCTTTCTAGGTACACGAGGGAAAGAATCACCTTCTAGAAGATGTGAAAGTTCATGGAGAAAGCAAAGGATAACGGGAGCATATCTTTTGTTATTGCTGTTGCTACTGTTGTTGTTTTAGTTTCCTCAGAGTCCAGTTGGCACACGATGTTACGTTAGCACCAGGTGTGCAGCCCAGAGATTCAATCACAGTGGTTCAGGCAGCAGCAGCCGTCTGTCACCGCGCAACGCTGTTACGATATCACTGACCGTATTTCCTACGCTGTGCCTTCTATTCCTGTGACTTATTCCCCCCCTAACTGGAAGCTTGTACCTCCCTCTCCCTTTGCCTTTTTCTGTCCATGCCCACCACCACCCCGCCAGTCATCAGTTTGCTCTCAGGTCTGATTCTGCTCTTTGTTTGTTTATTCATTTGCTTTTTTAAAGGCTCTACATGTGAGTGAGAGCATATGGTATTTGACTGACTCAGTCTGACTTATTTCACTTAACATCGTACCCGCTGGGTCCATCCATGCTATTGCAAATGGTACGATGCCATCCTTTTTTACGGCTGTGTAATATACATGTAAATATACATCTACAATATATCTTACATATTCTTAATCTATTTGTCTTCTGATGGACATTTAGGTTGCTCTC
Source organism: Puma concolor (assembly GCF_028749965.1). Taxonomy (NCBI): domain Eukaryota; kingdom Metazoa; phylum Chordata; class Mammalia; order Carnivora; family Felidae; genus Puma; species Puma concolor. Next base: position 106,348,677 of record NC_141668.1, read on the forward strand.
AAATCTTGGCTATTGTAAATAATGCTGCAATAAACATAGGGGTGCATATGTCTTTTTGTATTGGTGTTTTTGTTTTCTGTGGGCAAATACCCAGTAGTGAATTATTGGATCATATGGAATTTCTGTTTTTAATTTTTTGAAGAACTTCCATACTTGTTTCTAGCATATACATAAAATATGGAAGACAGAGGAAAAAAAGAAAGAAGGTTTTTTTTTAAAGTTTATTTATTTTGAGAGAGAGAATGAGTGGAGGGGCAGAGAGAGAGGGAGAGAGAGAGAATCCCAAGCAGACTCCATGCTCAGTGTGGAGCCCAACATGAGGCTTGATCCAAGACCATGAGATCATGATCCGAGTCAAAATCAAGAGCTGGTGCTTAACTCACTCAGCCGCCCAGATGCCCCCCAAGAACGTTTTTTGTAAACTTAAATGACCATTAACTTGATATAGGCTGTTACATACTCAGGATGTTATATATAAGCCTCATGGCGACCACAAGCCCAGAACCTGTAATAGATACACAAAAAATAAAGAGAAAGCCAAAATGACACTCCAGAAAAACATCAGTCACAATGAAAGAAATCAAGAGAAGTAGAAAGGACCAGGGAAGAACTTCCAAACAACCAGAAAACAACAAACAAAATGGCAATAAGTACATACCTGTCAGTGATTCCGTTACATGTAAATGACAGCATACCTTATTGTGTTCAGGGAAGACCAAGGAGCTTAGCAAAGCTGTGGCTCAGTGTTTATGAGGGAGACAGAGGTAAGCACAGGCTGAAATGGCAAGTGGGGGCTCAGATGATAAAGTGCCTTGATTAACTCTACTGTGTACATTGTGTGGATCACAGGAGAGTGCAGGAAGGCTGAAAAGGGACCAGGCTTATGCTCAAAAAAAAAAAAAAATAGTTCTCCCCAGTCTGGTGCATAAAATGGGATGGGATGAGAAGGCCAGAGCTGCCCAGCACAAATAAATCACAAATAAATAAAATGTTTGAATAAGTAGATACAATAGTAAAACAACTCTGTTAACACTGTTTGCATAAATAAAAGAGAACTCTAGTGTGTCTACAAGGAATGTAAAACTACAAAGATCACCTATCAGATTAAAAAAATTTTTTTTTCTAATGTTTATTTATCTATTTTTAATTTATTTTTAATGTTTATTTTGAGAGAGAGACAGAGCATGAGTGGGGGAGGAGCAGAGAGAGAGGGAGACACAGAATCCAAAGCAAGCCCCAGGCTCTGAGCTGTCAGCACAGAACCCGACACGGGGCTTGAACCTACCAACCGTGAGATCATGACCTGAGCCGAAGTCGGATGCTTAGCAGACTGAACCACCCAGGCGCCCCTAATGTTTACTATTTTTGAGAGACAGAGCATGTGCAGGGGAGGGACAGAGAGAGGGAGACACAGAACCCGAAATAGGCTCCAGGCTCTGAGCTATCAGCACAAAGCTCGACTTGGGGGTTTGAACCGGGCGATCATGAGATCATGACCTGAGCGGAAGTCAGACGCTTAACTGACTGAGCCACCCAGGTGCCCTCCGCTATCAGATTTTTCAAAGAACTAAATAGTATATCTGTAAATGAAAAAAAAAAAAAACACCCAATAACTGAAATGTAAAAGTAACTATTGGGGTGCACTATCGGATTTCACCGAGCTGTGGAGGGATTCAGAAAGTGAATGGGGAGACTTTAGTGGAGTGCACCCCATAGAGACGAAGGAATGGGGAAATAGGAAAATCTCTGGAGCATTAAGTGAAAATCTGGAGAATATTCCTAAGATGAGTGGGAAAGAAAAGAAAGACATAAACAGTATTTTCTATAATAATAATAATAATAATAATAATAATAAAAATCTATGGTATCAGTAACCTACAAGCAGCGATAAAAGGGCGATCGGAAATAGATTTCCTCTGCAGTCTTAGTGCCCGTGGGTCAATATATGGAGAGACGGGCACTGATTCCATTAGAATTTGATGTGTTAAATGTTCATGGTAGAATTTCTGGGCAATTAGGAATGTACTTCAATATGGTGTCAGAAGAAGAAAGTTTAGAGAGATGAGAAGTTGATGTCGGGTGTTGGAAGCTTCATGCAGCGATAACTGAGATCAAGGAAGGAAAAGGAGGTATTGTTCAGACATGCAGATAACCCAAGAGTGTTAGGGGGACTTTGGGAGTATTCCCAAACAGGTATTTCCATCTGTTTAGCGACAAGAGAAAACCAGGAAATAGAAAAAGTAGTTTTTTACTTTACTTAACATCCTAAGATAGTAAGAAATAACACCAGCTAGCATCCTCTGTTTGTTAAATAGATAAATTGGTGAAATAGAAATTAACGGTACACTCAGAAGCGATGCTAAAAAATAATGACAGGTGTCATATTTTAATTTATGTTGCCTCAGTTGCGGAAATAATCCATAAGAACACCCTTGGAATGATTGGAAACGTTGGATTAATCAGATTCATTTTTATACTAGTGAGCTAATAAAATATATTTAATAACAGGAACCATAATGATACCATTAATAATACTGTAGGGGGGAAAATCCCTTTAAAACCAGAAAGATACAAGAATGATCACCCAGAGGTGGATTGCATTGTCAAAACAGGAATTTTTCCCCAGATTCCTCAGTCCTCCAATCTTAATAAATGTGCCTGGTGCCTTTAGCTGTGCCTAAAAGTGGTAAAAGTACTTTGCTTCCGAAAGTGATCCTTTGCTTGAAACCATGACCTTTCTCCAAGAGAACCGGTAGGCATGCTTTTATCAAAACAGATGAGTAGATGTTTTCCTTCCCAAATGGTTACATTTGTGAACGAGTTTATCCCAGTACTGAAAAGCACAGCACTGTTGAGAAACACATAGGCCTACCCCACCCCAAAGAGATAAACACGTCCTACACCCCAAAAGTTGTACAGGTATGTTTGGAAAGTATTGGGAGATGGAGAATGTATTGATAAAGAATGGTATACGTCGTAAACCACTTACCTGAGGAATGGCACGGAAAGCCGAGTGTAACAGATCCGAATGTGCCATCAAGGGCAAGCCAACAGAGTGGAAAGGACAGGTGGAGTGTCTGGATTCCCAAAGAGGTACAAGTCCAGCCTTCCAAAATACCAGTGGCATCAATGCCCTGCTTTCTCCTGAGCGTACCATTAATTTGCAGACCATCAAACACCTGGCTAACGTTTCCCCTAGCAGTGAGAAATTCTGTGGGACACTGTGATGGCGACACGTGATGGCCAGGCGTAAATGGCGGTCAGGGCAGTGAGAGGCCAGACGTCTGTGACACGTGAACTTGTGCACCGCCAGGTCTGCATCGTACGGTCATCAGTGGTGCACATGATACGAGAACTCAGTGCCCGCCTCCCTCTCTCTGCTCTCTATGGTCTGTAGTTGCCACTTAGCTTGCTGTAGGGACCATGCAAATTTCAGTTAGGCACTGGTGATCCTGTGCAATCTGTCCTGGTGTTGTCTGTCCTTGACCTCTCAACACAAGCCTTTGTTACCTCGTGAGGTGTGATTTCTCAGAATAAACAGGGAGGAAGCAATTTTAAAGTTGTGTGCATCCAATAAGATAGTTACAAAACATTTAGAGCAAGAAAGGTCACAACGTCTGTGAGAAATTCAAAGTCATAGTTGTAGATTTTAACACAACTGTCTCAGATGGTGATAGCGGAAAACATAGTCACTTAGATTTTAGGAGCATTGAAGAACATGGATCACCATGAAGAACAAAATTAACATTAAGGGGTTTTCACACTGTAATGATGAAAAAACAACTGTAGGGGCGCCTGGGTGGCTCAGTTGGTTAAGCGGCCGACTTCAGCTCAGGTCACGATCTCGCGGTCTGTGAGTTCGAGCCCCGCGTCGGGCTCTGTGCTGACACCTCAGAGCCCGGAGCCTGTTTCAGATTCTGTGTCTCCCTCTCTCTGACCCTCCCCTGTTCATGCTCTGTCTCTCCGTGTCTCAAAAATAAATAAAACGTTAAAAAAAATTAAAAAAAAAAAGAAAAAACAACTGTAACTACATGCAACAAAATATGGTTCCTAAATATATTAAAATTAACAAACCAGATGGAAAGATATTGACCATGTTCTCTATTTATAATCTTTAAAAACAAGTACCTATGATCAATGCTGCCTATAATCAATACTTAAAGATGCTAAACAAAATTAGTTTTGGAATGAGGACCGTGCTTGGCTCGAGTGTGAGAGGAAGTTTGACTGAAGGAAGCATGTGGAGGGTGTGGGGGTCCTCGTGTGCTGGTGCTAGCCGTACCTTCACCTGAGGGGCAGTTAGGCGAGTGTTTGTAATTATTCTTAAACTAGACTGCATATGAAATTATTATTTAAAAATTATTTTTAAAATTTTCTTTTAATGTTTATTTATTTTGAGAGATGGGGGGAGGAGAGAGAGCAGGGGAGGGACAGAGAGAGAGAGAGAGAGAGGGAGCGAGACAATCCCATTCAGGCTCCACATCATCAGCACAGAGCCCGACGCGGGGCTTGAGATCATGACCCGAGCCGAAATCAAGGGTTGGACACTCAATCGATGGAGACACCCAGGTGTTCCTAAAAATTATTATTGAACATACAGTCTCTTCCCTTTGTAAGATGTGTATCATGCCAGCCATATCAGCAATCAATGCGTGAAACAAAACACGGTCTCGTAAGACTTATAACAGCTCGTTTCAGTCGTAGGAGAACAGAGGAGCGGAGTATGTTCAGATCATCCATCCACTTTTGTACATGTGAAATTCTAAGTGCTTGCACAAATTTAGCTTACTATTTTCTTTACTTTTCCCGTCTTATTTCTCAAGGTTTTTTTGGTTTTAGTCAATCCTTGTCCTTATACGAATTCTATTTTTGTTTTGCTTACGGTGCTCTATTTCAGTTTTCACAAAATACGTTCACTATGGATCAATCATCAGAGGTCTTTCAAAGGCTTTGGTAGACCCCAGGAAGCCTCTAGTCCAGGTTACAGATGAGTAAGATAGTGTTCGGATTAGAGAAGTGACCTGGTTGAGGTTGCCTGTGAAACCGTTGTAGAGCCATGACCCAAGCAGGATCCTGGCTTTCACTTAGAGGTTCCCAGTGTGGTTCAGTGCTGCCAAACATCCATAGCGGAAGGTGCTGGAAGGGGCCTGCAGGATAGAGCATCTCTCTGGTTCCGTTATGCTCTCTTGGCTTTTTGTTTGTTTGTTTGCTCCTGCAGGGTTACGTGGTCATCAGCGGTGCACATGACAGGGGAACTGGTGTCGCTCTGCCCCAGTCACACACACCCTGAGCACCCAGTCTCTTGGCACAAATGTGCTCAACCTTGGTGACCCCCTCCCTGGTCTTCCCAGTGCAGATCCCACACGCTTTGCATCTGGCCCACAGAGGAGCACCTGTCACCCTCTGCTCACTTGGCCGTGGGACCATGTTCTTCTTGCAGTGACTCTAGTGGGTCAGGGATGGCTACAGCAACCCAACTCTGCCATCCACTCATCCTTGGCTGCATTCCACCAAAGTCCAGGCTTGGAGATGGATCCCTTCCAAGCTCTTCTTTCTATGGGGATTCTCCTCAGCCAAATGGGACCTTTTAGAATGTTCTTTACATCTTCATAGGTACCTATCTTTCATAGGCTAACAATTCCTGGAGTAGACTTCTCTTAAACATACACAACAGTTCTTCTTTCTAAATTTCTGTCTCTTGGTTGGACCCAGGTCGATCCAATGATCTATAGTAGAAATGGTCTCCACATTAGCCATATTTATTAAGAAGGTTTCGCAACTGTCACTGGATCAAAGCAAGTTTATCTGGCTCCAAAACTTACCATTTGTGACCCATGTAGCTCTGCCCATAAAGAGAACTCTGAGTTCTCCATCACTTTGAGATTAGAATCACCAACAAGCCTGTATCATGGGGAATATGTATGCTGGCTTCGTATGTCATAACTTGGACTTGCCTGAAAACCTTCCCAAACAAGTATTCAGGCTAATGTTTAATCTCCGCCATGAATCCTGCATCTAAGTGACTGTCTCCAACTCCAACCAGCTGCCCTTGCTTTCAGGAGAAACGGCGCTCTGTCTCTCGAGCTATCTGAATACAAGACACCAGACATGCAATCCCCAATGTCGTCCTCCCCTCGTTCACTGGGTTTACTTTCTGTCTTCACACGTGGCCCTCAGTTTCACTGAGCAGCTATCCTGGGAGAAGCAGATCCTTCACGAGAAAGACTAAGAGAACAACACAGTAGGAAACCCCTGGGTTTGAGGGAGCAAATTAAAACAATCTCTGGCTTTCAAATAATGGGTGACTCAACAGAGATGGGGAAGGGAATGAGACAGTTTATGTGATGCTCTACTGATGGTCTGATCTCTGGAATCTTGGCAAGGCTGAGACCTAGAAGAGTGGAAATCAGTCAGTTAGAGCAAATATGTATCAGATATATATCTAAAAGGTAAGTGTGAAACTATTGTCTGAGGTGGTCTATAGTTGTCTGAAAGGAAAATGTGTACAGATACAGGCTAATTTGGAATTCTTTTCATCCATTTTGCAGAACAACTCATGTTTAACCTAACTGTCTCCCACTATGATTGTGGTTCCTCTGCCTGTATCGTTCAATTACGTCCAATGCTGTCTGAAGACAGTTGCATGTGAACTGAATATCAACATATGCAGCAAATATTTGAAAACTTTCTGACTGCTTTGGGCTCTATCCATGGGTAAAACTGATCAACCCTTGCTCTGAAGTTAAAAAAAAATGTTCAGCGTAGTTTATCACTTAGAAAATACAGCCAAAATTAATTTCCAGTATATCAGCATAAGACTTCATATTCTGAATTTGAGAAAGACAATTGTTTTTGCAAAAAAACCTGTAGAAAAGTATAAGAACTGTGCTTTCTTTCTTTCTTTCTTTCTTTCTTTCTTTCTTTCTATCTTTCTTTCTTTCTCTCTTTCTTTCTCTCTCTTTCTTTCTTTTCTTTCTCTTTCTTTCTTTCTTTCTTTCTTTCTTTCTTTCTTTCTTTCTTTCTACTAGTCTGTCAGTTCTGCAGTGTACCTACCTAATTCCTGACTAGTCTATATTGGCAACCAAGTCAATACCCACATCAGTTTAAGAGGAAACATTTCATTTGGGTAAATGTATTACCAGATTCATTGAAATAAAAGGCCAATTTACTCACAACAGTTAATCCATAATTTGATGTAGATACTTACACATTCATAGCCACAGGACATAAAAAACTTTATTAAAGAAAACAAAAAGCAGCTAGTTTAAATCGTGTTAGCACTTTAAAATTGGCTGTCTACTGAAGATTTTACTAACGTTACGTTAAAAGTAACATTTTCACCTGAATAACTTTATGAGAATGTGTTGAAAACAGAATAATTTGGAAAATTACAAATACAAAATCTATGATTCTTTAAATCATCTTAGTATTATAGTAATTATGTTAATATAATTTTAGGTATAACATATGATATATAATTAGATGGCATATAATGCATAAAATATATTCCTCTTACCATAATTACAGTATGCTATATTTATATGTTAAGTACAATATGTAACATCATACACAATAGATAATCTGTGTTGTATTTTAACAGGTATACCTGTCTTCCATTCATCTTACAATGTATTAAATAACAAACTTAACAAGCATCCATAGAAGTTTTTGTTTTGTTTCAGCAATTAAACATCTAGGGACAGAATATTGACTTTGTATTTTCAAGAGATTTCTTTCTTTAAACAAAGTGATCATAGATTCACAGTAAATAAAATCTGTCACAGAGTTCTCAATCAAACTGCCTCTGACTTTCTTCCTCACAAGGAAGTTGTGTATTGCATACTGGTACTTCTGTTTTATGGACAAACAAATTCAGAGGTGTGAGATCACTCACTCAAGCTGCCAAGGGCAGAACTGAGACTCGGTCTCCTTGCATTGATCTGTAATAACATTGAACTCGTCATCACCTGTCCTTGAACTGGAAACTTGCAGGATGTGAAAACGTCAACCGTTGATTGACGTTTGATGGCTTGGAAAAGGAATTTTGTATAGAGGACAGCGTTTAGAACCTGATGCTGGAGGAGACACTTCAGTTGAGCACCTCCTCGTTGTGGAATGTTGGGCTTTGCATCTCAGGTCTACAATGGGCTGCCTGATGCACGGAGCAGTGATGGAGGAACACCCAGTTAGACAGAGAATGGATGACAACCGATTTCAAGAACAATTTTAAAGATTTTGGCAAGAATAAGAGAATTCATATTTGAACCAGGCAAATACATTCTGTCTTCTAGCGCTCAGGGTAGAATTGAGATTGATTCTCAAAGATTAAAGTATACATTCCCATCTCCCACCCACACTGTACCTGTAACATGGAATTCTGGTGTCTTCCAAGGCTCATTGGGCCCCGTGGACAATGCCCTTTATATAATACCGAGTCAGGCAAGTCTGAAAGCCATGAGTATTTTGTATTGGTGACACCAGTGATGCCTCCAAGATTTAAGATGTTCTGCAGACAAAAACTTCAAAAGCAAGGAACTGAGTAAGAGCATCAAGCCCGACAGGACTCTCAATATACAGACACCCATCTTCCTTGGGACAAATCAGAAATGTCACACTCAATCCCTTGGTATGAATTTAGGGCTACTCTGATGAAGTCCCCTGCTATCATTACTAACAAAAAAGACAGACCTTCAGACCATCTGTCATGCTGATATGTACTTTTAGGCACAGGAGAACGGGCTCTGGGCTCCAGATGTCCTTGTCATTATTGCCACCAGAAACTGTCCATGTTTGCGGTAGACCAGAGTCTTGGGGAAATGTACAAGAAAACAACAGTCGGTGATGATGGTATTTAAACATAGAAGATGCTTAGTGCATGGTGAACGTGAGGAGCCAAGAGACAGGGGTCTTCTTATAACTTTAGCTTTTAAAATGAGAGACCCAGGGCACCTGGGTGGCTCAGTCTGTTGAGTGCCTGACTTTGGCTCAGGTCATGATCTCGCAGCTCATGAGTTTGAGCCCCGCATAGGGCTCTGTGCTGATGGTTCCGAGCCTGGAGCCTGCTTCAGATTCTGTGTCTCCCTCTCTCTCTGCCTCTCCCCTGCTCACGCTCTGTCTCTCCCTCTCTCTCAAAAATAAATAAACATTAAAAAAAATGTTACAATGAGAGACCCAATGAGAGATGCAACCACCCAAGAAGATCAATGAAGAGGAGAAACAAGATTTTTTAGAAATATGATGAAGTCATCTTCTCCCTCTGCAAAAACTCAGATGTCACTGGATCTGTTGTGACAGGAAAGGCTGGAGAAGGGTTGAAACCTCATCACTTCAAGGCATGTCACAATTCTTGGGAAGGCTCAGGGATGTCTTCCATCATTTCTGGCCTCCAGAGCACGGTCTACCCGGCTGGTTGCAGTCCTGTGCAGAATCAGATTTTAAGCCATGCCAGGTTGAGAGTAAGTTAAGGTACATTTCAGCTATGGTGTAAATTCCGAGACACTTTGACTACTTGGGTAGGTAGCAAAATGAGTGAGCCCCACAGCATTTATTGGAAGTGAAACCATTGAGAAATACAATTCATATCCTAAAGAGTAAGACTCTATTTGAAACAAGTACCATGGGGGACGCCTGGGTGGCTCAGTCAATTAAGCGCCAGACTTCGGTTCAGGTCATGATCTTACAGTCCCGTGGGTTCGAGCCCCGCGTCAGACTCTGTGCTGACAGCTCAGAGCCTGGAGCCTGCTTCGGATTCTATGCCTCCCTCTCTCTTTGCCCCTCCTTTGCTCATGCTCTGTCTGTCTCTCTGTCAAAAATAAATAAACATCAAAAAAATTAAAAAAAAAAAGTAGTACTATGGAATAAGCAAATACAAGCATTCTTGTAAAAACTTCAAACAGAGAAATGTACAAAATAGAAAGGAAATCCCCTCATAATTAGGGTTAGGATCAAAGACTAAGTACGTATCAGGGATGTCTTTTGTGAACATCAGCGTAGTAACAGAACAAAATAATCTAGTTGTATGTTTGACAGATGCCATTTTCCAGAGTGTGATGAGACACGACTTCCTAAAAAAGATGTGCTGAGATGTTCCTTTGGTGTGAGGTGGGACAGTGATGGAGATGAAGTAAAAATGGTCAATGCTGGGATTTTAAAACCAGAGTTAGCCTCTAGGTTATGATGCTGGGTGAAGGAAGCCGGCCACAAAAGGGCAGATACTGTGTGATTTGGCTCGGGGGTGATACGTGGAAGAGGGAGATTGATGGAGACAGAAAGCAGACGGTGGTCACCAGGGGCCAGGGGAGGCCAAAGAGGCTTGGTGTTTATTTATTTATTTTTTTTTAATTTTTTTTTTTCAACGTTTATTTATTTTTGGGACAGAGAGAGACAGAGCATGAACGGGCGAGGGGCAGAGAGAGAGGGAGACACAGAATCGGAAACAGGCTCCAGGCTCTGAGCCATCAGCCCAGAGCCCGACGCGGGGCTCGAACTCACGGACCGCGAGATCGTGACCTGGCTGAAGTCGGACGCTTAACCGACTGCGCCACCCAGGCGCCCCGAGGCTTGGTGTTTAATGGGGACAGGGTTTCAGTCTGGGAGGATGAGAAAGTTTTGGAGATGGACGGTGGGGAGGGGCGCACTATGACATGAATGTACTTCATGCCTTGGAACTGAAACTTAAAAATGGTAAATTTTATATATTGCATATTCTACCACCATCACAGCCACAAAACCTTAACAAGCCTGTCCGTGGATCAAATGTGCTGACTTAAAAAGGAGGCTCAGACACACGTGGCTGGTGTTATTACCTCCTACAGAGGATATATATTCACTCTTGAATAGACCCTGAAGGGCAGTTTCCACCCAAACTTTCCACGACACCATTTCGTTCTTCAAGTAGCTACTCATTATACACTTCTTTTTTTTTTTAAGTGATAGAAATTAGCTTACCAGGGGGAAAAAAAAAACGGTATTACGATCATTATATTGTTTCATGCTTCTCTCCTCTTCACAAATCTATGTAATTGTTACTACTCCATTGCTATTGTGAGCTCATTACTGATCCAATCATCAGTTACTTCTACAGAAGGAGGGACACACACACTTATTATGTGGAAATTCGGGGAAGAGGCTTCACGTGAAATAATAGAGATCGAAGCACAAAATTCAAAAATGTTTTCAGGTTTTGGACCACATCGTTAGGGGAAGCGATAGGAATAAATAACTGTTAACGTAGCAATCACCAGGCCACCTATTTTCAAATGATTATTGGCCCTTGAAGAATAGTAAGGCATCAAACTGGGTAATAACTTTCAGGCTAATGTAGAGGAATATGGTCGTGTTTCCTTATATCGCCATTTCCCTTCCCATTTATTCCACGACCGGCGGATATACGCTTGAAATATTAGGGAGAATGCTGCCAGTGTTGCCAGCTGCCTGCCACATATATGCTTCATAATCTGCTAAAAGGAGGCTCTGGAAATGATGCTTTCTGTCTGCAGAAATCATTTAAAACTCTTCTTCCTTCTGCTTTCTCTGGGCCCCCGATATATCCACTCCAAAAGGATAAGTGTGGATTTTTAACCTGTCAAAGACATGAAAGATGATCCGGCTAATGTTTTAGAATCCCTTTTATCTTGAAAGTTTATTTCACAGTCTATGGAGCAGGTTTTGAATATGACTCAAAAGAGGGGACAATCAGGCAGCGATCTAGCCCGGTACTAAATAAAAATGATGACCATGGAAAGGCTCTTAAGTCTCTCGAGTTCCCTGCATGAAAGGCGGGACTTGGGGGGATTGAGCCGGGGGTGGAAAGCACATCACCCCCCGAGCCTGGGGCCTCCCCCAGAAGCTCTGCGAGAGATTTCTCTGGCTGGCTGTGTTGGCTCCAGGGGCCAACCTCCACTAAGTTGTCCTGACGCTAATACCTAAATGCAACCCTACTGAGGTTGGGGGCGGGGTCCTTTAGCTTGGGATTTAGTGAAGGCCTCAGGTGTGTCAAGAATGAGCTCAAGCTGGCGATGAGAAGTAGCTGGAATGTTCTGTGATGCACGGCAGCGCACGTAGGCCAGCACACCGACACCACATCACCATCATGGGCACACCAACACACATATGTCATGCCACTGGCACACCCACACCACATCACCAGCAATGTATTCAGGACATTGTTCTGAGATCTTAGATTTCTTCTTTAACAGTAATAATAGAGAGGCACCTGGGTGGCTCAGCTGGTTAAGCATCCAAATCTCGGTTTGGGCTCACGTCATATCTTACGCTCCATGAGCTCAAGCCCCACATTGGGCTCTTGCTGATGGCACAGAGCTTGCTTGGAATTCTCTCTCTCTCTCTCTCTCTCTCTGCCTCTCCCCTGCTCATGCTCTCTCTCTCGCTCTCAAAATAAATAAATAAACCTAAAAAATAATAATAGAATTAGATAATATTTAATGAACTTCCTGTCTTCAGGTCACGCTAGGCAAAGAAAATGGTTTCTTTTTTTCTAATGTTTATTTATTTTTGAGAGACAGCAAGAGAGAGAGAGAATGTGTGAGGAGACAGAGGCTCCTCATTAAGCAGAAAGCCTGATTCAGGGCTCGAACTCAGGAATTATGAGATCATGATGTGAGCCGAAGTTGGATACTCAATGGACTGAGCCACCCAGGCACCCCAAGAAAATGGTTTCTAAGATAACATCACTGCCTGTTATTCAGGTTTGAGATGGTATTGCCATGCTGACAGGACACCTTGGAAGGAAGTAGTCTTTCCACAGAAACAAAGCTCAACTAAAGGTATCCTGGGATGGACCAGATGGAACTGTATGAGAGACACCACGGTGGAAAGAAGGATGCAGGCCAGACCAAACCAAGAGTAGGGCCTCAGCTCTGCCACCCTGGGACCCAGTCCTTCAGCGGCTGTTAAACAGAGAGGCTACACAAGCCTTTGGAAGCCAACCCGACAGGAAAAAATCCCAACTTTTTCAGCCCCAGAGTGAACTCCAGCCAGTTCCCAGCTGGGAACCTCAGTTCCATCTGTGGCAAAAGGACACCAGGGCACCACAGAAGTTTGTCGTGTGTGGTCAGTGACGTGATGCGTGCCAAGTGCTTAGTGGAGTCTCTCGAACATGTGAATGGTAGCTCATCAACACGAATAAGAATCATGGTAAAATGTCCTGTCCTTGCCTCCCAAATCATGAAATGGGACTTTCCATCAGCACATGGCGAGATTTTTTCCAAACCTCGAGAGTCAACTCACATCGGTACATCAACTAGTGATGACTATGTCAGAATTGCTACCTGTTGATTGGTCATGGTGACGTCGGTATCCTTTGTTCAGGGCCTCCCGGCAACACTGAAATTCCTTCGGTGTTCTCTCATAATTTACCAAGTCCTTGTGACATTCGGGGTTTCTCTCAGTGTTGCCTCTGCCTGCAACACTACACCTGACCCCTTACTCACCTATATCTGATGTATCCTTTATATTTCACTTTGAATGGCGCTTTCTAGGAAGACTTCTCTCCAGACCTACATTACCTTAGGTTGCCTTCCTAACTGCCTCATTTCTTCTTTCACTTCCCTGGATGTGATGGAGGCCTCCATGTTAGACTACGTTCTGGGGAAGGGGCAACACTGTCTTAATCTGTCGTGTACCTCCAACACCCACCTCAGGCCTATATGTGGTATGCACCCCACAGTGTGGATCGAATTAAATTGGATTTGTTGGCTCAAGGGGAGGTTCGAAATCTCCTCAGAGAACAGTGGTCAGGAAGGTCAGTGTGCTCCAGGATGCTCACTGTTCAGAAAATGAAAAGGAGTCACTAAGAAGGGGAGATCCTGGACAGCGAGGTGGTGCTTGTGAGGGTCACAAGCTCTCTGGAGGATGAAACCTGCAGGTAAAGTGCCCTTGGAAATCCCAGTCACCATCACAGAGCTGGGTTTCAGCACTAGGTTATGGGCACAATTGGGAAGCTTGGAAACTTTACCACTCTTCCCAAATTCAACGTGTTGGTTAGAAACAAACGTTTCTCTGTTTGCAAATGGCAATAAGATGATGGACATCAAAAGAGGTGGTATTCGGTGGGAGAGCTCCAAGGAAAAAAAACTAGGGGAAGGACAAACAGAATCACACCGGGTTTTCCAGCTGCCCCGACCTGAACACATGACCCCTCTCCCCCAGTTCTCTACTCCATATTTGCTTTCTATTTGCACACGGGCATTTTAATCTTCCCAGATTATCGTTACTGTTGTTGTTGTTGTTGTTGTTGTTTTTTAATTTGAGAGAAAGAGAGAGAGAGTGCAAGCAGGAGAGAGGAGAGAGAATCTTAAACAGGCTCTATGCTCAGTGCAGAGCCTGATGCAGGGCTCAATCCCATGACCCTGGGATCATGACCCGAGCCCAAATCAAGAGTTGGATGCTCAACTGACTGAGCCACCCAGGTGCCCCTTATTATTGGTTTAATTCCAAGACTTACTGTACATTTATAGTAAGCAAGACAACATGTCAGTTTTGTAAAGAGAGACAAATAGATAACAGAATAGAGTAGAGGGTCCAGAAATGTACTCACACATATACGGACAATTGAATTTTGACAAACGTATGAAGCTAATTCAGTGGAAAAAGAATAGTATTTAGAATAAAAGTTGTGGAATGATTGGATTTTCTTAAGAAAAAAAACAGATGGAGAATAAAAAGAAAAAAGGAGGAGGGGAAAATTTTCCCCCAATTCAAAAATTAACCCAAAATGGATCGTAGACCTAAATGTAAAACCTAAAACTACAACAGTTCTAAAGTAACACATTGGAGAAGACTTTAGAGATCTTAGGTTAGGCAGACATTTCTTAGACACAACATCAAAATCATTATCTATTAAAAATAAATTTAAAGGGGTGCCATGATGACTCAGTTCGTTGAGCATCTGACTCCTGATTTCAGGTCAGGTCATGATCTCACAGCTGTGAGATCGAGCCCTAGTTGGGCTCTGTGTCAGGTGTAGAGCTTGCCTGGAATTCTCTCTCTCTCTCTCTCTCTCTCTCTCTCTCTCTCTCTTTCTCTCTCTCTCCCTCTGCCCCTCCCATGCTCACTCACACACGCATGTTCTCTCTTAATAATAATAATAATAATAATAATAACAATAAATTTAAAAACAGATTTTATCAAAATTCTACCTTCTGGGCCTTGAAAGACGACATTAGAAAAAGTGAAACAATAAATCCCAGGGAGTATTTTAAAATTGTATATCCAATAAAGGACTATGAACTCCACACCCAATTAAAACACGAGGAAGAGGTTTGAAGAGATACTTCATCAAAGGTGATACAAGGATGGCAAGGAAGCAGAGGAAAGATACTCATCACCATTATTCGTTAGGGAGAATGACCAAAATTTAAAAGACCGATCATTGCACGTGTGGGCGAGGATGTGGAGGAAATCCAACTCTCAAATATTGCTGAAGGGAAGATTAAATCAGACACACTGCTTGGGAACAGATATTGGCAGCTTCTGAAAAATTTGTATGATTCAATCATCCCACTCCCACATATTTACCCAAGACAAATGAAAGCTTATGTCCACACAGAGATCGTACATGAGTATGTCTATGAGCTCTCTTTTCCATACCCAAAAGCTCAACAACAGTTGAATGAATAAACATATTGTGGTATTTCCATACAGTGGGAAATGCTCTGAAATAAAAACAAACTTCGGATACATGAAACAACACAGACAAACTGTGTGAAACAACACAACAAATACTATGAGTGAAAGGAGACACTCAAAAAAGAACCTATAACATATAATTCCTTACATATAAAAGTCTGGGAAATGCAAATTAATCTATGGTGACAGAAGGCAGCTCAGAAGTGCCTAGGGAGGGGGTGAGGGATGGAGAGAGGTGGGAAGGAAGGATTGGAAAAGAGCACGAATGAGCTTTGGACGACAGGTGAGACGTTCATGATATTGACTGGAGTAAGGGTTCCATGACTCTACACGTATGTCAGAAGTTTATTCAGTTGTATCCTTTAAATACACGCGGCGTATTGAATTTCAATTACACTTCAATACAGGACTGCTGTAATGCATGGATGTATATCCTTGTACATTTGGAAGGCAATGTGTTTGAAAAATCCCTAAGTGGAAGTGTGTATCTTAAGGGCACATGAAAACGAATATTGATATTCTCACCACTATGCACAATAAGGGGAATGACATATTGTAAAATATTTCACCATAATGCACAAGACTACAACTCTAGAAACAATCCAGAAATCCATTTTAAGTGAATTGCTTAATAAATTGTGGTTTATCGACATGGCTATTAAAAGACCAAGGCAAGTCTATTGATGGCTTTATGGGAAATTAAAGAAGCAAGATACAACACAGCATTTACAGCATGCCGCCCACTTGGGGGAAAATATAGATATTCAGGTGTATGAATGCTTGTTTATGTGTGCACCACTCATGGAAGGACACAAACGAAACCAATATCAGAGAAGGAAACAGGTGATTTGGGGAAAGATCTAGAAGATTTACTTTCACTTGTGAAAAAATAATCCCTTTGTCCTTGGAGAATTTTTTTTTTTCATTGTGCATATACCACATATTCACTAATGGAGGAGGGCCTGGATGGGGAGGCAGGGGAGCAAGCAAGAAAATAATAACCAGGGCTCCTGGGGGGCCTCAGTCGGTTGAGCGTCTGACTCTCGATTTGGGCTCAGGTCATGATCTCCGTAGTTTGTGAGTTTGAGCCCTGTGTCAGGCTCTGTGCTGACGGTGTGGAGCCTGCTTGGGATTCTTTCTCTCTCCCGCTCTCTCTGTGCCTTCCCCGCTCACTCTCTCTCACAATAAGTAAACTTATAAAAAGAAAAAAGGAAAGAATAACCAAATGCTTTTTGCATCGTTTGCAGAAAATAAGAAACATTCTTGGGATGGCAACTTACGCATTGTCGATTCTTAATCTTAACCCTGTTTTTAACACCGGGACAGCAGAGCAAAGATGACCTGATGGAGCGCCTGGGTGGCTCAGTTGTTTAAGCATCCAACTCTTGATTTCGACTCAAGTTGTGATCTTGCAGTTCATGAGCTCGAACCCTGCATCAGGCTCTGCGCTGACAGTGCAGAGCCTGCTTTGGATTCTGTCTCCCTCTCTCTCTGCCCCTCCCCTGCTCACTCTCTCTCTCTTTCTCTCTCTCAAAAATAAATAAATAAGAATTTTAAAAGAAAGATGACCAGAGCTAATGTATGGTGATTATACATGCATTCATATATAATAGGTTTATATACACATGCATGTGTACATGCACGTGTGTGTTTGTGTGTATGTGTATAAGGTCACTGATTCTCCATTCAAGGGAAAATACACCAGTGAAGAAATTTACTACAGAGTTAGCCCAGGGGGGAATTTGGGTATTTCACTGTCATAAGGCAGTGCTTGGGGATTGTACTCATCAAGGATTGAAAACTAGTAAGTACTCAATGCGAGACTGGAGTTAGTCTGGGGTCTGCTCACACCAGACTGAAACAACTCCCCCTCTTCACTGGTCAGAAAGGGATCTCCAAGTAGACCCAGTAAGAGTTCAGGATGCCAGGGTCACCTGAAGTTAATAGTTCTAAGCGTGGTAGTCAGGAGACAAGATTCATGAGCCTATCACTAAGTTTTATCTTCTGCTTCTTGCTGTCAAGCTTATTAAATGTTCTTAATGGTGTCAGTTTAATATACATTAGGAAAAACAACTCGGATTTAAATAAAAGAAGGCAATATGCCATTTATAAGAATTGTACTCACAGGTGAGAAGAAAATGCAGAAATCTCTTTTTGAGAAACAAGTGAGGACTGGTCTATGGGGACCTGGGGCCTGTGGGGAGGTAAGGAGGTTAGAAATCATGACAGTGACAAAGAAGGGGCCTGGATGTGCAGCCATAGAGTCGGCAAATGCTGTTTGGAAGGAGCCCTGATCACATCTGGACACGGAGGGACTGAACTCCTAGTCAGGCCACAGATAAGGCATCTCCCAATGTGCCTTCCAAGTGACTCTGAGTCAAGAGTAAACTTGACTGGCAGACGGAGGGTACAAGGGCTCTGGCATTTTCTCTCCTTCTCATTCAATCAGTCAGTCAGTCAATAAATATGTATGAAGCTACCACAAAGTGCGTTACCTGATTGAGGCGCCGAGATCTTCAAAGACTTTCAAAACACTGTTCTCCTTCTTGAGAGTCTTAAAATCTGACAAAAAGAAAAGAGTTATAAATAAACATATCTGCATTTTTAGCACCCATCTTTGCAATCTCAAACATGGAAGTCACCTTCATGGTCATAGAATCCGAAATCCTTTTCCAGATGTGTGGCTGGTGGAGCCCACACCCCAGGGTGTGCAAAAGGACACTCCACCATGAGAAGAGAGAAGAGTGGACTGTTTACTGATGTTTTTTTTTTATGTGGTCCTTGGGATGCGGATTCATGCGTTTTTTAATCGTCCTGACATTTTACCACAGGAGGACACACACATGAGATAGTTGCTCAAATTTGTAGAAAGTTGAGCTTAAAGACTTTGAAGGTCACACGTGTACTAGTCCCTTCATTAGCATTATCATACACTGCAGCTTTAAATATCACCACAGAGACTCTAATAAACAAATTTCGGGTGACCGGCATCACTGTTGCTCACTTTTAAATTGCTTTGTCACAAAGACATCACACAGGGAAACTCTCCGTGATAGTGGCCCAATTCCAGGCAGAGTGTGTTCCCCTATCCGTTTTCTCTTCCTTCCATTGTTACCTCTTGTCAAAGGGAAATGAGTTGAAATCCGGTAGGTTTCTCAGTGAACTCAAACTACTTCTGGGTGGTCATTTGTTCTATGCTAAGTGGTTCACACACCGTTTTATTGATGAGCTGTCTTGTGGTCCAATTTATGGTCAAACCCCAATTTCCTCCACCTCTCTGTGAGCCACTGCCATTACTGCTAGTATCAGTATGTAAAGTGGCCGAGTGGTCATTGTTGCTATTGGGGATTTTCTTCCCTAAGCAGTGGGCCATTGCTCTGCTTTTGTTAAAGCTACCAAGTCATTTTGTTGTTCCTAGAAATTTTTATAATATTCTGTTTATTTATGAATTTCCAGTATTATTAAGGCTTATTTACTATTCTTTTATTCCATCTGGAGTCTTCTTCCTCTTTGTCTTTCCCTTCCCCTCCTTCTTCTCCTTCTCCTTCTCCTTCTCCTTCTCCTTCTCCTTCTCCTTCATCTTCCCTCCTCCTCCTCCTCCTTCTTTTGATAGAGAGAGGGAGAAAGGGAGAGTGCATGAGTGTCACTGGGGGAGAGGACAGAGGGAGAGAGAGAGAGAGAGAGAGAGAGAGAGAGAGAGAGAGAACCTTAATCCAGCTTCACAGAGCCTGACATGAGGATCAGTCCCATGACCTGGACCATGACTTGAGCCAAAATCAAGAGTTGGACGTTCAACCAATGAGCAACCCAGGTACCCCTGGATTATTCTTTAAAAAAAAAAAACTCCATTTGGGGCGCCTGGGTGGCTCAGTCGGTTGGGCCTCCGACTTCAGCTCAGGTCATGATCTCGCAGTCTGTGGGTTCCAGCCCCGCGTCGGTCTCTGTGCTGACCGCTCAGAGCCTGGAGCCTGTTTCAGATTCTGTGTCCCCCATTCATGCTCTGTCTCTCTCTGTCTCAAAAATAAATAAACGTTAAAAAAAAAAAGAAAGTTCATTAAAAAAACTCCATTAACAGATAAATCTTTTACAAATATTACCTAATGAGAGTGCTTCGAGCATGGCAACATTATATTTTTGAGGGACCTCCGACATTGCAATCTTCTGCACCTATTATAATTACACTTTTTGGTGCGTCCTGTCTCTTAACATTTTTTCCCTCCCACAATCCCTTTTCTGAAATAAAACTTATCTTCACTTAGAGGGTTTTGTTTGTTTGCCTCTTTTATTTTTTTCGCCTACTTCCCCTAAAATGTAAGGTTCATGTTGGATCATATTTGGCATGAGCCATCTTGGATACTAAGGTAACGTGATCGTCTCCTCCCAAAGATTCCCCCACACACACCCACTTTTCCTCCGCACACCAATTGCTTCTACTTAACATGAGACATTTTGAATTCTTTAAGGATTTTTTTCCTAGTCGTCCATTAATTTTCAGTAAAGGAAACAATATGGAAACACAGTTTGGAGCCTCTTGAGTTAATCCCACCTGTACATGTGCAGACTGAGTACCAGGGACTCTTTCTAAACCACATAATTGACTTTTGTTACCTGTTGACAGATAGGTTCACCGAAACCTCTGTTCTGAGTTATTTGGTTTCCTCGTGTAAACTAAGGATAACGATGATACACTTTTGAAAATTAAAGAGAACTGTAAGTGAAGGCCCTTCCAACTCCACAGTATATACTCAACAATTGCTTGTTCTTTTCATTCTGTGGATGTTGCCATCCTTTGTTTCCAAGCAAGGAATAGGAGTCGATACCTACGGGCAAGTTTTCTTTCCTGCGAAGGACTGAAGACAGGAAGCATTGGTAGCAAGAGTTGCTGCTGGGTACGGAGGAATGACTCACTGGGAAGTTCAACAGTGAAAGGCAGGGTGGCCGCCATTGACCTTGAGTGCGCCTGTGTCCTCACTGCCACCACGTTAGCTCACGAACTAAGTTAGCTTTCCTTGGATTACGCTCATTGTTTAAATTAGACTAATGCAATCGATGCAAGAAATGTATGTGGCAGAAGCAAGGGACAGTATGAGATTGTATTTCTCTCTGTCCCAGGATGCCGCGTGCCACTGAGGCACCGGGAAAACTTGAAGGAGAAAGTGGGCTGAGCTACGCTGCATTTTTATGGTTCTTAGCTCCAATTTAGAATTTTAATATTCTTCATTGTTTTAGAAATGCCTTTTGACAAAGAGATAATTGAATTCTTTACACTGCAAATAAGTGATTCTTTCTGTAGCATAAATGTCGTGGTATTCTATTTCTGCTTCATAAAACTCAGTGACTCTTCAAGGCACTGAAGGTCCTCCAACCTGGCCATGTTTTCCCTTTCTAGTCTCATCCCTAACACCCACTTCTCATTATATGTATGTCAGACACGCTCAGTTCTTAATGTCCAACACTTTACTTGCAGTGGATTATTTAATCCTCAAAAAATGTTTTTAATTAGCTACCTTTTACCGCCATCATACATCAGACTATCAAATTTAGGTGATTTTCCAAACATCGTAAGAATGTTAACATTCCTTCAGTGTCTGCTGGGTCTTCTGATATTGAGTCATTTCTACAGTAAGCGACAGAGAAGCCAGCTTCCAGAGAAGCCATACTTCCAGAATGGCCATGTAAAGATTTATATGAATCTGTTCATCCACAAAAGCAAATTAAAGCACTGTCAAAAAGCATCAAAATCAACTTTACTCAAAAGTCGCAGAGTTAGCCATGGGCTTGAAGCAATTTGAGGAGTGTTTACCTGTGAAAAGTTGCTGCTTCTGAGTAAGAACAGCGGGGTTTGCAGTTCTGTGGCTTGGCCTTAGCCCATCCCCCTTCCTCAGTGACCGGAGATCCTGAAACAGTCAGCCTTACAACCACCAGGGGGAGGCTTAGAGCTCCTCGTGGAGTCCAAGGTCAGCATATCATCAATATCACAGCTCTCAATAGTTACAGGACACTGTGATACCAGTTACAAAGGCCTAATCCAACGTTTAAAAGGAAAACCTTGGAAAGGATATACCCATAAGGAGACTTCATAAAGCTCTGACATTGTGGGGGATCTAGGAGGCCACAGACAGGGCAGTGTGCATACGTACGACAGACCAGAGAGGACCCCTATGGCCTACTTTAGGGTTTTGCGCCAGCAGGAAAGAAGGATAGGGCAGAACTGTAAATGAATGTCTCAGGAATGTCCTAAAACATTCAGAGTCCTCACAGGTCAGGGTGGGAAACTGACTGGTTCAAGGCATTTCAGGACACCTCTGACCAATCATTAGCTGACACCATCTGTCCAGGAAAGTTAGTAAGCAAGCAAACAGCAGGGTATAAAAGAAAAAAAGAAAGACAAGAAATACAGCAATAACATCAAATCCTGTGGGAGATGGGAAAATCTGATCTCTAGAGCCATCACATTATATAACCTAAAAAGTCCACTGTTTTTTTAAGTTTACTTATTTATTTTGAGAGAGAGAGAGAGAGAGAGTGCATGAGCTGGGGAGGGACAGAGAGAGGGAGAGAGAGAATCCCAAGCAGGCTCTGCACTGTCAGCACAGAGCCCAATATGGGGCTTGATCTCACAAACCGTGAGATCATGACCTGAGCCAAAACCAAGGGTTGGACACTTAGCCAACTGAGCTACCAACGCACTCTGGAAAAGTCCAGTTTTGAGTCCAGCACTATTTCAAGAAATAGATATTTTTAATGAAAAGTTAAGTCTACACACCCAAGAAGCTCAACAAACTCTAAATACGATAACCTCATAGGGATCTACACTTAGACACATCAGAGTAAATTTCTTGAAAGAAAAATACAAAGAGAGAACCTTGAAAACAGCAAAAAAAAAAAAAAAATTCATTGTGTACAATAGATTCTCAATAAGATAAACAACTGACTTCTTATCAGAAATCATGGGCAGTGATTGGCAGAGGGCAGTGGGGTGACATATACAAAGTGCTAAAAAAAAAGACAGCCAAGAATATTCTATGTGAGCAAAATTATCTCTCAGAAATGAAAGGGATTCTGAGAAAGACAAAGTAACTCAAAGAATTTGCCTCCCATAAACCTGCCTTATACGAAATATCAAGAGTCCTTCAGACTAAAAAAAATGGACAAGTGGTTAATTCAGATCCGTATAGAGATATAAAGCATATCAGCCAAACCATTTATATAGGTAAATATAAAAAAGAGTATAAACATTTTAGACATGTTTCTTATCCTAGTTGATTTGGAAAACACTATGTAAAATTATTATTATTATTACTATTATTAGTTATATGTATTTATTCTGAGAGAGACAGAGGTAGTGTCAGTTGGGGAGGGGCAGAGAGAGAGGAGAGAGAGAAAATCCCAAGCAGGACCCACGCTGCCAGCACAGAACGTGATGTAGGGCTTGAACCCACAAAGCCGTGAGATCATGACCTGAGCCGAAACCAACAGTCAGATACTTAACCGACTGAGCCACCCAGGTGCCCCCAAACGAGTATTACAATACTGTATTCACGGGTTTGTAGCATATTCTATCTCATAAAATAACTTGTGTCCAGAATGTATAAGGGACCCTTCCAACTCAACTAATGAGAAGACAAATACATAATTAAAAATGATCAAGGATCTGAATTGCTGTTTCTCCTTAAAGGACATACACATTCTCAACATCACATGGAACTATACTCAACATCAGTCATTAGGGAATACAAATCAAAACCCCCGTGAGATATAGCTTCACACCTCTAGGATGGCTGTGATGGAAAAGGCAGATCATAACAAGGGTTGTTGAGGATATGGAGAGGGCGGAACCCTCATGCAGTGCTGATGGAAAGGAGAAACAGAGCCACCACTTTGGAAACCAGTTTGGCTATGCCTCAAGATGACGAACTGAGCATAGACCCGCCTAGGATCCAATAATCCCACTCCTAGGTTTCTATTCAAGAGAGAAGAAAGCATACTTCCACAAAAACAAACAAAAAAAGTAAATAAGTTTTCACAGTGTGGCTCATATAATCAAAAAGTGAAAACAACACAAATGTTCGTCACCTGATAAGTTGATGGGCGAAAATGGTCTCTCCCCATAATGGGATATTATTCCTCCATAGAAAGGTATTGAGTACTGATGCACGCTACAACATGAACTTGAATAACACTAAGTTATGTGGAAGAAGGAGGACACAAAAAGATATATATTGTATGACCCACTTCTATGAAGTGCCCAGAGTCAGTACGTGGATAGAGACGGTAAATCTGTGTTTGCCTGGGGTTGGATTTGGAGGGGCTGGGAGTGGCTGTAAAACGGCTCTGATTTTCTTATTGGGGTGATGAGTATGTTCTAAAAATAGGTTCTAGCGATGGCTGGATAACTCTCTGAATATACTAAAACCAAGAAATTGCATATTGAAGTGGATGGATTTTACATGTGAATTACATGTCAGCAAAGCTGTTCACACACACACACACACACACACACACACACACACACCCCAAAGGTCCTAACCTCTGTTTTCCCTTGTGTGTGAAAGCCAAGAGGAAATACCGTGTAAGATTTCCTAAATATTCGTTTACAATGTAGTCCTAATAGCTGACATCAGAATGGTACCAGGTGGAGATTGCTGAAAAGAATGAGTCACTGGTGGACCTTGCTTAGCTATTCTGGAAGCAGAGATATTAGACCCTGGTGTGGGCACCTCGGTGATGCAAACGTGCTTCATGAGATGAGGGCCTGTGGGTGCTCCGTCGTCTCTGATGTGAGGCTGTGTGCTGAGAAGGACCTCCATGGATGGTGGAGGGTGGGCTTTGGATTCAACCTAAGAATGGGACTAAAACAGACCCCCATTGGAAATCATGACTAATGCTTGGGGGTAATTGACCAGGGTCAATACCTTAGAAATTTATTTTTTAAACTTGATATATCACCCCTTGTTTCTTTTTTAAAGCTTATTTATTTATGTATTTATTTATTTTGAGAGAGAGAGGGAGAGAGAGAGAGAGAAGGAGAGAGGGAATCCCAAGCAGGCTCTGCACTGTCAGCCCAGAGCTGGATGTGGGTCTTTTTTTTAAAAAAGTTTTTTAACGTTTTATTTATTTTTGAGACAGGGAGAGACAGAGCATGAACAGGGGAGGGTCAGAGAGAAAGAGACAGAATCTGAAACGGGCTCCAGGCTCTGAG
Organism: Puma concolor; assembly: GCF_028749965.1. NCBI lineage: Eukaryota > Metazoa > Chordata > Mammalia > Carnivora > Felidae > Puma > Puma concolor. The sequence goes on from NC_141668.1 coordinate 106,373,527, forward strand.
CTGTCAGCACAGAGCCCGACATGGGGCTCGAACTCACGGACCTTGAGATCATGACCTGAGCCGAAGTTGGCCGCTTAACCAACTGAGCCACCCAGGCGCCCCTGGATGTGGGTCTTGATCCCACAACCCTAAGATCATGACCTGAGCAGAAATCAAGAAGCAGATGCTTAACTGACTGAGTCACCCAGGCGCCCTTATCATCCCTTGTTTCTATCTTAGCTCTTTACTCTCTATTTCCTGGGAAAAGTGGGCAAAAGTATTCTTATTTTCCTAGCTGGGTGAATGTGGGTGTCATTTCCAGGGGTGGAGAGGAGTGGGGGATGCATCCCATTGTGTAACCAGGCCTGGGGGCGGCAAACATTCCATGGGGTGGAGTGGACAGGGGAGCTCACACAGGGGGAAGATGGCTGGTTTGCCACAAAGTGGAGGGCAGTGAGTTGCTAACCTGGCATAAGCCCTCCAGCTGGTGGTCCCCTGGTCCCCTGGAGAAAATTGGGTGTTAGGGGAAGGTAGGAAATCTTCATCTCCAATCTATTTGACAACTGAAGGAAACGAGGATTGTAGTTGTAAGGGAGAGTGTGATTTACCGATATTCGCAATACTACATTTTTAAAATTTTTGTAAATCTTATTTATTTTGGGGGGGGGGAAGGAGAGCGAGTGGGGGAGGAGCAGAGAGCGAATGGGAGGGAGAGAATCCCAGGCAGGCTCCGCGCTGTCCGTGCAGAACCCCATGTGGGGCTCGATCCCATGAACCGTGAGATCATGACCTGCACCCAAATCAAGAGTCAGATGCTCAACCGACTGAGCCCCCATGTGCCCTGCAATACCGTATTTTTATACTATTTAGTTGTGTGACGCCTAACTCAAGAGCGTGCCAAGTGAAGGATCGCTTTCTAGTACCCCTTTCTCTAGTGTGTCTCTGAGGATGGAAGAAGTCCTCATCTGTCACTGTCAACTTCACGGAATGTGGCAATAACGGGGTGGTTTGTCCTTTCCTCACTTTGCATCTATGTGGGTAGAACCTGCACCCCCTTTTCCTCTAAGGTAGGATGCTGCTTCTACAGGAGCTCCTCCTTTCTGAACTTCTATCCCAAGGCAGAGTGAGCCTTCTAGCTGCCTCGCTCCACAGCCACCCACCAAGCCGTGTGTGGGCACACATCCAGGACACGCACATGCTCATTTTTCCACTCCGGAGCTATGGTGTCTGGCTAGCTTAAGGAAGGGAAGGATCATAGATACCCCAAAGAGAAATGCAGTCTTGCAAGAGAGGGAGATCTTTCCTTTCTGAGCCAGACAAAGGCAGTAGAAAGAGATAAAAGACAGACACACCAACCTGCTTTTGCCAGGACATGGTGTGGGAAGGCCACTGATCGTGTCGGTCACGTCAATCTTTTGTCCTTGTGGTTAATAAAACATCTTCTCAATGACATTGAAGGTGAAGTCCTAGTTTCCAGCATGATTAGTGTATTGTCTCTGTCAGTTTCTACAGAGGTATCTCACTCAGCGACTAGGAGAGTCTGTGTCCAAAGGGTAAGTCAGATGTGATTTAGAGCAGAGAATCAAGACATATTGTTCTAAAGGAATAGTTTCAGGCATAACCTGCATTTCAATCAGCTGCATTTTAACTTGTATGAAAGTGAGGGCACTGGTTAATTCCAAACAGCAGATAATGATCTTGAGCAGAGAAAACCAGAATCTCATTCTTTAAAACCACTGGCGAGGGAAAATGGTATTAGAAGACCTGTGATCACCTTCACTAGGGATGAATCTATTTCTATGGAAACACTAGAAAGAGCAAGAACTTTCAGTAAATTTTAGTGGATCAGGTGGCCTGTAGTCTATCATCTTTTCTAAGTGTGTTCTTTACTTCAAATCTGTAGCAAGCAGGCGATGGGACTCTACAGATTAATATTTTAAATGCTGATTTTCTTGTAAGAACTATTTTTTCCCATGAATTATCCTAATTTGGATGTTGTCTTTTCTTCTGTGCGGCAACCGTAATAACATGACCAATATGGGGAAAGAGCACAAGTTATGACCTAGTGCCAGTCAAATCAGGATGTTTTCCAAAGAACAACTGGTGCAGTCAAGTGTCAAAGTAATCAAAGGCTGTGGCGACTCAAATGTGCTACAAAATATATGGTGACCTATGATGGAGCTTGGAAAATGGATACAGCAAAGGACATCATCTAAAGTGCATGAAGCCATGGAGGTGGTCGTTGATGAGAAATAGGTTAGGATCCAAATTATTTGGTTGAGGGGTCCTCATCAAGGTCAGTTATTAGGAATGTCGAGTCACTAGCAGGGGTCTATGTTGTGGGACAGGGGTCACCAAAGCGAGGGATGTTCGGGGACAACAATAAAGGAAAAGAAATAGAGTAGAAGGACTTCTCTTTATAATTACTCTTTTTACTTAACTTCTTTCTTTTCAGACCTATATATTATGTTTTGATTTTGTTAAGCAACTTTATCGGAGTGTAGTGAAAATAAACACATTCTACGTGAGTCTATTTTAAATGAACACCCGTCAATGAGTTTTAAAAAATATATGAGTCACGACCACAAATGAGATAAAGAACATTTCTCTTACTCCAAAAACTCCCCCTGTGTCCCTTTTCAGTCAATGCACACCCCCTCTGAGCTCCAACGAATCATTATTCTGTTCCTTGGCACTCACAGAATAGATTTGCATTTCCTAATTTCACATAAGAGGAATCCATGAGCTCTCCTTTGCTTTTGGCTTCAGTATAGTCTTTGAGATTCATCCATGCTGTGTGCATCAGAAGCTGATTTATTTTTTAGTGTTGAGTCATATTCAATTGACTCGCATTCACATGCAAATGAAATATAGATACAGTATTGAAGCTATATTTGTAGATAGTATCCAGCTCTCCCGTATCTATTACAATCTGTTTATCCATTCACCTAGTAATGGACATTTAGGTGTTTCCAGTTTGGGGCTGTTGTGAATAAAATATAGGGTTTTATATTTTTTGGTGTCTCCTGACTAGGAGAAGAATGGCTTGACCATATGTTAAGTGTTTGTTTTAATGTTTTTCTTTCTTTCTTTCTTTTTTTTTTTTAGAACTTGTCGAACTGTTTTCCAAAGTGGTCATGGTATTGTACCTGACCACTTGCAATGAATGAGACTTCCTGTTGTCCCACAACATCACTAACACATAATATCTCTAGTCTGTTGATATGTAGTCATACTAGTAAATGTGCAGTGGGATTTCACTGTGTTTAATTTGAATTATTGATTCATAATGTTGAGCCTCCTTTCACGCATTTATTGGGCATCCATATATATATATTTTGTCAAGTGCCTGTTCAAATTTTTGCCTACATTTTATTGGAATTATTATAGAGTTGTAAGAGTTATTTTTTTTATCGGTTATACACGAATATACAAATATTTGCAAATATTTCCCCCTTGTCTGTGTCTTTTCTTTTTCTTTTTTTTTTTTTTTTAATTTTTTTGTTTTCAACGTTTATTTATTTTTGGGACAGAGAGAGACAGAGCATGAACAGGGGAGGGGCAGAGAGAGAGGGAGACACACAATCGGAAACAGGCTCCAGGCTCCGAGCCATCAGCCCAGAGCCCGACGCGGGGCTCGAACTCACAGACTGTGAGATCGTGACCTGGCTGAAGTCGGACGCTTAACCGACTGCGCCACCCAGGTGCCCCTGTCTTTTCTTTTTCTTAAAAAAATTTTTTTTTAATGTTTACTTATTTTTGAAGGAGAGAGAGAGAGACACAGTGTGAGTGGGGGAGGGGCAGAGAGAGAAGGAGAGACACAGAATCCGAAGCAGGCTCCAGGCTCTGAGCTGTCAGCACAGAGCCCAACTCGGGGCTTGAACTCACAAACCACGAGATCATGACCTGAGCCGAAGTTGGACGCTCAACCGACTGAGCCACCCAGGCGCCCCTCTTTTTCTTTAATAGTGTCTTGAAGAGTGAAATTTTAAAATTTTGATAAAATTTAAGTCTTATTTTTTTTTCTTTTGTGGTTTATGCCTTTTTGGGTCCTGTATAAAAAATACCTGCCTCACCCAAGGTCACAAAGATTTTCTAACTGGTTAGTGGCTACGTTAATGCTTACTCATGGGGAAGTAGGTGCTGTAATAAATTGGAGGTGATTGGTTATATTCATTTCAAATAACTTCTTAGTCTCAGTGGCCCTAATTTTCATCCACCCAGTGATATGTCTTGATGGGGAACTAAAAAAAATTAAGTATAATTTATTAACATTTTTACTACTGATCTTTGTTTTTTCATGCATGAAATCTCCCAAGATCATATAAATATTAATTTTTTGTTGGCCTGTGTATGTTGAACTACATTATCTTTCTTATATAGGTTTCCAAGTTATCCGGTATTCATTTTTCTGTAAGAAGTTACCTATAGCTGCCCCTGTTGCCGCCAATGATGTATAGGCCCTGGGCTTCCTCGAGGTACCAGGTATATTTTCTAGAAACTTCAAGCAGAAAGAAACTATGCATGTTCTGTGCAAGGTACGCACTGCTTTTTGCCTTCTGGATGCTACCGAAACTTTTAGCAAAATAACTGTTATTTTCTGAATCCGAGCAACATTCTTCTGTGAAGCATTTTGTGCATGACAACAAGAACAAAAACAAAAGATCAATTAGAAAAAAAAATAGAAGGTCAGAACATAACATTGTCATCCACTTACTTAACGTGTTTATACTTGGATCGTGTCTCCTGTGTTTGGAACAAACATTTGGGTTTAAATTATGCTGTTCGAAATATTAGCCATCTGCTTTTATAAACGAACCTCTTCTTGTTCATGAATTTAAATAGTTAACTTTCGAAAGCTCTGGCCACACCAGAATGTCCCAGGGAACAGCGCAAAACACATAGGTGTCCTGCAGGACAGTGATGTGATGCTCGGGGTGTGGCTAGAGCACCAGGCGGGACTTGGGAGAAATGCAGGTTCTCAGGCCTCACCCCAGACCTACTGATCAGGATCCCTGGGGTTGAGGCCCACGGATCCATGTTTTAATGAGCCTTCCAGGTATAGTCATGTACCTAAGTTTGAGAACCACTTCTCTGGAAGGTGGATGATGATCACACTGGCTGTGTTATTCAGGCTCTTCGGGTCAGAGAATCCAACACTTACACCCTCTTCTCTGTGCTCTCACCCAGTTCCCATTTCTTGCCCTTGAGAAAAACCACAACACAAAGTAAAACCCACTGCCAAACCTCTGGCTTAAACCCAGCCACACAATGTCTAGCGTGTTCTTCTAATCCCCCTGGAACTCTTATAGCACGTGGTGCTTACGGGCATTGTGCAAGAGCCCTCCAGAAGCCCTTTCCCGCTCTGGATCTGGGAAAGTTTTTGTAGCTCAGCTTCCTCACCTGTGAAACTCTGATATCACTTCCTACCTACCACACGGCTTTCATGACGTTGACAGAAATCATTCCAGTAAAATGCTGGTGTGTGCTAACTCACTAACTGGTGGCCCTAAGAGGCAAACAGAAAGTGATGAGATCAAGCTTTAAAGCCCAAATTTCAGGGGCGCCTGGGTGGCTTAGCCAGTTAAGCATCCGACTTCGGCTCAGCTCATGATCTCGTGGTCCATGAGTTCGAGCCCCGCGTCGGGCTCTGTACTGACAGCTCTGAGCCTGGAGCCTGCTTGGGATTCTGTGTCTCCCCATCTCTTGGCCCCTCCCCTGCTCATGCTCTGCGTCTCTCTGTCTCTCAATAATAAATAAACATTAAAAAAAATTTAAAGCCCAAGTTTCAACAGTTTTTAGCTGGTGATTGAGTCCACAGCCACTAGCCCAGTGCCTGGCACACAGTGTGCAATTAATAGAGAGCGACCACTGCTACTTAGCTGCCCAGGAAAAATCTTCTGGAAGTCAGAGCTAATTCACTGCATTTATCTGTTTGGGTGCAGACTGACTGCTGGTTTTCATCCTTTCCTTTTCCAGAATTAAATAAACCATGCTTCCTCTAGTCTGTTGGATTAATTTCCCTGCCTCCTTCATTTCCTCCCTCTTTCAGATCCCTGCTCTGCCTCAGACATCACCGGCGCCAGCCGGGTATGTGGGCTTCCAGTTTTCTCTTTGTTTGGACTGGTAGCCCCCATGTCCTGGGGCAGAAATGCATTTGCAAAAGGTTGCCGTTCTCTTAATAAACTTCTCTCCAAGCTCAGCCGAGATTTCCCTTGTCCTCATATTGTCTTTCATCTCTAGCGTGAGGATCAGTCTCCTTGCCAGAAAAGGCACTACCCAGTAGAATTTTGAATAGTTTGCTTTTCCCCAGTTCGTATTAAGGCCGGGCTCATGGTCACATGCTGTGCTGCCGAGAAGCTGGGTGAGTTTGGGCAGGTCACCTAACCTCCTGGCGCATTTGCATTTCCCTACATAACACAGGCATGGCAGTAATAAGCTTAGTTGCTATACAGGGTTAAAAAATAATTAGAGGTTATAAGTATATAAGATGTAACAAAGTCATCCAGATATGGGACGATTTACATGTGATTTCAAATCTGTTATATTCTGGGATCCCTCAGTCACTTCCACTTAATTTTCCATGGATCTTGAAAATGTGTCTATTGACATAGTACATGTCAGCAAGATATCACGTCTGAAAAGTGGTCAAACCATATTCCAGACATTGCGACCTTGACACCAGCTGATGATTGGGCAAATTACTTATTCACAATGCCTGTTTCTGGACCCCATAAATGAGATTGGGGATACTAAGAACATGATTCCCTATTTATCACATTATCCACCACTTACAAAGCACTCAGGTGTTAGCAGATACGGCCACCTAGAAAAATGTATTTGAAATTATCTAAGATTGTTCCTTACCATCTTCTGATTCTTGGAGTTTTTAAGGTCTTTTCCCCCACAAGACACAGGAACGTTTGTACAGATATTCAGATTGATACAAATAAAGACAAAGACATTAGACTTACGATATTTGTAAATTTAACGGGGGAAGGGAAGACAGATTTTCATAGAAATTTATGGGCTAATTTCTCAACAAAGGAGTTGGAGTATGTGCAAAGCTTTTGAATATTTATAGTAATTTGGCTTAACTTTTAATGTCTCCTGTTATTACACTATACATTAAATATGATCATAAAAACTCAATTATAATTCATATAAATGGATGTGCTGCCATTCAGAAATTTATTTAAGTAACATAAGACACAAATTATATAATATTAGAAGCAAGACACTAAAAATTAATATCACACACTATAACAAGATAGTCAAAATATTAATGAGGAATACACTTAATATTTAAGCACCACAGTGATGTATCTTGGAAACAGTTGACGGTAAAGAGGACACAGGCCACGCCTCCATCTGCGTATTCATTTTTGGATTTGTGGAAATAGAAACGCAAGAACAGTCTCTGCCTTACGCAGCAGGTGTTTTGATTGAAAAGCATTTGAAAGGGATTTTCCTGTTGAAGCGTATAGAGAAGCGCAGATTCCAATAAGACCCAGAGCACAAGCCAGAGAAATATCTGGCAAAAAGGGAGTGTCCCAGTGCTGGGCTTGGGTCCGTCAAGCCTGCCGATGGACTGCTCCTTTGCAGGAGGTGGGCTGCACCCCAGGTAAGAGTTTCACACCTAGAAGACCCATTCGTCTTTGCAGTTTATCGAGGTCACTTATTTCTTCCGGGTAGTGACACCTCTTTCTTGGGTACGTTGCATGGAATGGACTGGTTGCCAGACTTGGGGCCTTGTGTCTTGACCCATTAAGTGCAGGTGGAATTACAAGGAGCACTATTTCGGGACGTGGCAGATAAAGGAAGTGGATAAAGGAAGTTACTCTGTAGAGAGCCTCACCGTATGCTAATGACCATGATAAAAGCCTTGCAAGCCTTACCTTATGTAAATCTTCCATGAGCCACCAAGAAATACATTTCCTTCCAGACTAGAGCTGAGTCAGTGAAGGCCGTTTGATGGCACCCAGGACTGGCTGGGCCAAAGGGAGCTAATAAGGACCTTCATCTCCCAAGTTTACCCGGGATCGGAGAGCAGAGAGGCTTCCCCCTCCTTCCTCAGCCTCTGGTCTTCCAAGTGATTTTAAATTCAGCGTGTTGCACCCCACAGACTCCTGAGCCTCCAATTGTAATTGCTTTTAATCTATGGATCAATGTGAGAAAAAAACAGGTTTCTTTACACTATTGAATCTCCCTTCCAGAATATTGAGTCTGTATCTTCTTTTTATTTAGGTCTTAATTATAAACTAAGGCTTTGGGGTAATTGCTTTTTAAATGAAAAAAGATGCCTTTCCTAGTTTATTGTCATCTTTAAATTGGAGTTTGTGGCCTGCCCCAAACCCAGGTAGAAGTGGTTTCTCCTGCCTTCCGGTAGCTTACTGAATGCCATGATCAAAATGCTGTGAGAACGTTCCCCAACCTTCCACCTGTGCTCAGGGAGACTTTCCCACTCAAATGTTCCGAGAGAGTAGATTAACAAATGTGTTCACATGCCAGGTTTCACATGGCTTTTCTATCATTTATTTTTGTAGCAAATATCTAAGTCATCCACAACACATTTCAGTTTAAGGTTTAATACATTACTCACATGATTTTTTTCTACAAATGTTTGGGCAGCCACTCATGTGGTTTTAAGACCGAAATAACTCAACTATTAAACATATCTAGACTAGACTATTTTTTACTTAAAAATTGTTTTAATGTTTATTATCTATTTTTGGAGAGAAAGAGAGAGAGAGACAGAGAGACAGAGAGAGAGGGAGACACAGAATCCAAAGCTGGCTCCAGGCTCTGTCTGAGCACAGAGTCCCATGCGGGGCTTGAACCCAGGAACCGTGAGATCATGACGTGAGCGGAAGTCGGACGCTTAACAGACTGAGCCACCCAGAAGTCCCTAGACTGGATTATTTTTGAATAGTTTTATTTATTTAAAGAGCATTTCCAAATTCTTATCATTGGTATTGTAGCAGGATTCTCACAAAGAGATGGGACACCGAGGCTTTTCTGTCCAGGAGTCAACTTTATTTGTCATGCCCACACAGGCTCGGTGGGTTTGTACCCGAAAAACTGAGCCACTAACGCAGTGGGGTGTAGTCTTGCGTGCAATTTCTATTTCTTTGTCTCCCCTATGTAATGACATATAGTCTGGTTGGAGACAGTCCAAGTTACAGAGTCGTGTCAGAGCTACTTATACCCGTATAGGAGTTGCTAGGGCCATATTGCCTTCCTTTTTTCTGAGGTGGCCTCTAGCACGTTCCTTAGGGAGGGGCTGTCCCACAGCGTATTTAGGCTTAATACCTCTCAGGAAAATGAGAGGGTCAGGTTCCACTGACCTCAAGGATTGGTTCAATCTAGGTACTAGTCTCATTTTGGAAAACAGTAATATGGAAATGTCGCTGTCATCTATTGAAATGACACATGCTTAATTTTCTTCTGCACTTCTTTTCTGCGTTAAAATGTATTGATCTGCGTTTCGACAGCATGGCATTGCCGTTAACGAGGAAGAGCTCTTGCTAAGATTTCAGAAAAGGGAACCTCCACGTTTTGTGTTAACTCTCTCAGGGGCATTCCCCATCCCCCCTCCCCCATGGTCCTGTCCAATCACCTTGTCACTGTGAAAACCATCAGTAAAAGCGATGACAACACTAAAGTTTTCTGTGCTTTTCTGATCACCTTAATGAGACACAAAGCACTGTTTTTATCACCTATTTCCAGCACCTTTCTACTTTTACTGCACAGCAGTCATCGCAGGATCGTCTCTTACTTCTCTCCTCTATTTGGTCTCCTGTTTCCGGTTTCCCACATCTGATTCCTTCTTTGCACGATACCCACAAACGAGTAGTGAGAGGCCTGAGAAAATTGAAACTTAAAAGCTTAAGTTATGGGAAACTGAAACCTAACCAAGCTTAACCAGCTTGTTCCACTTCTGTACAATTGCTTGGCGCGCCCATGTATTCCTGATCAATCATTATTGCTGGCACATCCGTATATTCTTGATCAACCATTGTTACTTGGCACATCCGTGTACTCCTGATCAATCATTGTTGCCTGGCACATCCGTGTATTCCTGATCAATCATTGTGATACCCGTACCCCCGGTTGTGGTCTGACCTAAAGGCAGGAACCAATCGAATACTGTTAAGTGTCCGACTTTAAACACCAACCAACCGCAGCTCTGTAACTGTGGAAAATTCCTGATTTCCCCATGACTTGTTTGTACCTGTCTATAAAAGGGGTGTAAAAACCTCTCTCAGGGCCTCTTGGCGTCACCGGCAACGGGGGCGCAGAGGTCCAGGTCCAAACCTGCAATAAATGACCCTTGCTGCTTAGCTTTGACTCTGGACTCTGGTGGTTCGTTTTTGGGGGTCTCTTAGACTCTGAGCGTTTCAGTAGCATCACAAGACATGGGGTCAAGTTAATGCACTTTGGGAGTCTTTCTTGCCAGTATGAAAATGTCTTTATTTTACCGGCGCTTGACTGATACTTCGGTTGGATTTAGAATCTAGGGTCGGAAGTCAACCGCCTTCCGATTTTCCAAGGCACTGATCACTTCTGGTTCTCATATTGCTGTTGAGAAGTCTGGTCTCTCTGCAGAAGTTTATGGGACTTTCTCCTTGTCACATATGCTACATGATTTCTTAAAGGTATGCCTTTAGTTAGGTCTATTGAGCCCTCCATTTTCGATACCTTCTGGATGTGTTTAATCTGCCTACCTATAGCCTTCAGTCCTGGGACATTGTTTCACATAATTCACTGTAATTTATTTTTCTATTTTGTCTTTCTGGAACTCCTACCATTTGAATGCTTGTGTTCATGTGTGAGGAAGTAAATTTCTGTATTTCTGTTGTTTAGCCACTGCATCTATGGTACTTTGTTACAATAGCACAAGCTAATACTAAGTGGTATTATATCATTTTTTTTTAAAAAAGTGATAGGTAGATGGATAGATGGATCGATCTTTACTGGCCATGGTGAGGTTTTGGGAGGGAATGAGATCAGATGCATGTGTTTAAGATAACACCTTAATCTGGGTTGTGTAAATTAATTTTTTATTGAGGCTGTGCACCTTGGGGTATTGTTGGAGTGTGTTTTATGTTATTTTTATACTTGACTACACTTTTTTAAATTAATTTTATGAGAAGTCTAGATTGAAGCAATTGCACTGGGACTGAACAAATATATTAAGAAACTGAATTTGGCTCTACTTAAGCACAAGTTGAAAATAGGAATTAATTTTAGTAAGTAGTTGACATGACAGATGCTATAAAGATGCACTATATTTGCATCCTGATTACCTGAAATAGTACTTAGGACATAATAGGTGCTCAGTAAAAGGTTTTTGAAAATTTGATTCATGATGAAGGAGTAATTGGGTAGTTACTGGATTAAGCAACAGACACAGGGCTAGTCCCATTGATTTTTTTTTTTAAGACTTCCTTTGTTTAGAACAGTTTAGATTGACAACAAAACTGAGGGGAAGATATAAAGATCTCTTGTATACCTTCTGCCCTCACATGTGCTTAGCCCACCCTATTATAACATCCGCCACAAGAGTGGTGCACCTGTTACACTTGATGAACCTATACTGATGCCTTGTAATCACCCAGATCTATACTTTACACAACACGTTCACTCTTGATGTTTTATATCCAGTGGGTTTAGACAAACGTATAATGACACGTATCCATCATTATCAAATGCAGACTACTTCCCTCTCCTAAATATCCTCTCTATGCTCTGTATGTTCATCCCTCTCCCCCTCCATCCCCTGATCCTGGCAACCACTGATCGTTTTACTTTCTTTATGTCTTTGCCTTTTCCAGAATGTCCTAAAGTGGAATTGTCAAGTATATAACCTTGTCGATTGGCCTCTTCCACTCAGTCGCGTGCCACTAAGTCACATGTCTTTTCGCGGACTGATGGTTCATTTTCTTATTATCACTGAATAACAGCCATTGTCTGGATGGACCACAGCTTGTTCAGCCACTCACTATCGAAGAACCTCGTAGATGCTTCCAAGTTTTAGCCATTCTGAATAAAGCTGCTGTACACATCTGTGTGAGGATATTTGTGTGAACATGTTTTCCACTCCTTTGAGTAAATAATAAAGAACATGATTGTTGGATTGTAAGGCAAGAATGTATTTACTTTTGTAAGAAATAACTTATTGTCTTCCCAACTGACCATCTCTTTTTTCATTCCCAGTTCCTGTCGCTCCACATTTTTCTGCATTTGATGTCAGTATTATGGATTTGGGGCATTCTAATAGCTGTGTAATAGTATCTCATTTTTTAAAAATTTGCATTTCCCTGATGACATATGATGTGGAACATCTTTTCGTAAGCTGGTCTGACATTTGTATATATTATCTGGTGAGGTTTCTGTTAAGGTCTTTGGACCATTATTTAATTGGGTTTTTCTTCCTTTTTTTATTGTTGAGTTTCAAGAATTCTTTGTATATTTTGGGTAATAGTCCTTTACCGGATATGTCTTTGGTAAATATTTTCTCCCAGTCTGTGGCTTATCTTTTCTTTGACATTGTTTTTCACAGTGTAGAAGACTGTAGATTTAATAAAGTCCAGCTCATCAATTATTTCTTATGTGGAACATGCCTTTGGTGCTGTATCTATAAAGTCATTGCCAGGGGCCCCTGGTTGGCTAGGCTGGGTAAGCATCTGACTCTTGATTTCAGCTCAGGTCACGATCTCACAGTTCATGGGATCAAGCCCCTTGTCGGGCTCTATGCTGACAGCATGGATTCTCTCTCTCTCTCTCTCTCTCTCTCTCTCTCTGCTTTCATGCCCCTCCCCCGCTCATGCTCTCTCTCTCTCTCTCTCTCTCTCTCTCTCTCAAAATAAATAAATAAACTGAAAAATAATAACAAAAAGTCATTGTCATAGCCAAGGCCATAAAAGATTTCTTATTTGTTATCTTCTAGGAGTTTTATAGTTCTGCATTTTACATATAAATCTATGATCCATTTTGAGTTAATTTTTGTGAAGGGTGTAAGGTCTGTGGCCAGAATCTTCTTCTTCTTTTGTTTTTTTTTTTTTTTGCATGTGGTTGTCCAGTTGTTCCAGAACCATTTGTTGAAGAGACAATCTTTAATTCATTGTGTTGTCTTTGCTCTTTTGTCAAAGATGAGTTGACTACATTGATGGGGGTCTATTTCTGGGCTCTCTATTCTGTTACATTTATCTCTTGGTCTAGTCTTTCTTCAACACTACACAGTCTTGATTACTATAGCTTTCTAGAAGTCTTGATGCCAGGTTGATCTTCTATCAATTTTCTGTGTTCCTCTGCTTTAATAATGATGTAGCCTGGGTCTTTTGCCTCTCCATATAAGTTTTAGAATCAGTATGTTGATATATACAACATAACTTGCTGGGATTTTGATTGGGATTGCACTGAATCTATAGATCAAGTTGAGTAGTGAAATCTTGATAATCTTGAGTCTTCTTATCCATTAACATGAAATGTCTGTACATTTATTTAGCCCTTAGTTTCATTCTTTAGAATTGTAAGTTTCCCTGTATAACCTTAAACAATATTTAAAAATATTTATGCCTAAATATTTTACATTTTGGTTACTAGAATAAACGGTATTGTGTACACCCGTTGCCGGTATATTGGAAAGCTATTGACTTTTGTACATTAACCCTATAAACTGTAAACTTGCTATAATTGTTTACTAGTTTTGGGGTGTTTTTGTCAATTCTTTTTTATTTTCTACATGTATGATTATGTCATCTGCAAACAAAGACAGTTTCCTTTCTTCCTTCCCAACCTTTATTTATCCCTGTGTTTTTTTTGTCCCTTCTTTTCTCTGCCCCAACCCCCTCCCTACCATCACCTTCTGGTTATACTCACAACAGTAGCCTTTTGATGAAGTCTTTTGGATTGCTTCTAGATTTTCTGGTGGTTTTTTTTTTTTTTGTTTTGTTTTTTTGTTTTTTTTGTGGATATATGGTATAGTCAAGTCTGGGTAATCTTTATATCCCTTAATGAGTCACTGTGGCTTACTCATTAACAAAACTCTAGCCAATATTGAATGGCCAGTATCTAGATACAATTGGTCTTTCTTTCTTCTTGGTGTTTCCAATGTATCTTTCTCCTGGCTACTAGACAGAGTGATTCGTCAAAGTTCTGAATGTTTCATTTTCCCTGAAGAGTCAGATGGTCTAATTGTTGAAATTGGACAAGTTAGTCAACATCTCTGTAGTTCAAGTCCTTCTCTGTAAATATGAATAATTATATAGGTCTTATAGGACTTTGGAAGGATTAATAAAAATAATATTTAAGAGTATATTCTAAGACTCAGTCACCCAGTAGGATTTTAGTTCATTCTTCTGCAATGATATATGTTTCCTTTCTTCTTAAATGTTTGATAAGGATCATTATTCTGTGCAGTGTCTCATGGATAACAATATATTACTCTGTATTTCTTCTTAGCTGTATTTGGGGAATACTTCAAGTGAGGTCTTTCTTGTCACTGCACTAAGGGACACTGGGCATCAGGACCAAAAGAGAAACAGGAGTATAGAAATATTATTTGTTTACTAAAGGACAAGATTCCCATGAATGGATGAAGTCCATTGTACCTACAAGCAATGGGAGAGAAGGGGGTCTTTTGATTCTGTGTGTGTGTTTCTTGGCGGTAGTGATGCTTCCCTCTGCCTAAGGAGGGTAATAGTTTCTTCTGTTCAGTGAATTTGGAGACCTGAAGCATTTTTCATTGACTTACTTTCAGGAAGAGGTGGGGGTTTCAGGCTGCTGGGTTCTCCCTTCGCTAGATGCTCTCTGAGGGCTCCCCTCTCATTTGCTCCCTTAGCTGACCCATACTTCTGTAATGACTGCTTCCTTCATACTTCCTCCATGTCTTGAGCACAATAAATTGACCGTGATGTACTGATAATGATGTGTTTCTCCATTTTCCTAATACTACAAGCCACAGGGATTACGATGTAACTCTAGGGAGTAGGGAGGGTCTGAACAGTATCTGAAACTGACTATGTCACTGAACTATCAAGATATGAGTTTATAGTTAGTTTTCCAATGAGCTGAATTGGAATGTGTGTTTGTATAAATAATTTTGTGATTTTCCAATCTATGTCCAGTCCATTTATAAAAGCATATGGATAGCATAGTATTTTTGTGATTATTAAAGCCACAGACAAATGGCTTCTCAGCATCTAATACAGAACGTGAGGGGCACTGTTGGCCAAGCAAATGGTAGATGTTTTAAATTTTTAGTTTGCATTGCTTTATATGATGATACACATAGTTTATTGTCCATGTGAAGAAAAGGACAGTGAGTTACATTAGTTTCCTTAAGAAAGGTATTTAGAAACCATTCTAAAAGGTTAGCTATAGGCTGGGTCGCCATGTGGCCTTGGGCTGCCCCTCACTGTGGATGCTGGGATGACACAGAGGCAGAGAAATATGCAGGTGGTCCCACTAGCCTTTACTTGGATGCTGAGTGGCTTTGGTCATCTTTATTGTATGTCTTTAGGGTTAGACCGAAGTGGTGAATTTCTGACAGAACTGTTCTTAAGAACAGTTTCCTTGGGGCGCCTGGGTGGCGCAGTCGGTAAAGCGTCCGACTTCAGCCAGGTCACGATCTCGCGGTCCGTGAGTTCGAGCCCCGCGTCGGGCTCTGGGCTGATGGCTCGGAGCCTGGAGCCTGTTTCCGATTCTGTGTCTCCCTCTCTCTCTGCCCCTCCCCCGTTCATGCTCTGTCTCTCTCTGTCCCACAAATAAATAAAAACGTTTAAAAAAAAAAAAAAAAAAGAACAGTTTCCTTGACGTTGCCTGGACGTATCTGCACATATTAATTCGAGTATAGTGGATGATATCATATCCACCAATAACAACACCATTCATGCTATGAAACTATACGTAACAATGGAATAGGTGACTTTTCCTAGATAAAAGGAGGACATGGTATACTGTAGATAGCAGAGCCCTGAATTCAACTCTGCGTGACCATGGCTGATTCATCTCTCTCGGTCGCGGCATCTGCAACAGCAGCGTGACAACACTACCTTTCAGAGAAGCCAACTTCCTGACAAGCCCACTGCCTCCTCTCAGTGAGGGCTTGTGAGTTCTACATGCTTTTCAAAGTGAAAACTGTGGGTGGGAAATCCATCTAAGATGCCCTCTTCTCCCTCAACGGTGCAGTTCTCCGACGGTAAGTTCTTGAGAATCCACACAACACTGTAGTCTTCATCTTCATTCAATACATGTGAAAGTCCTTCAACCATGGAGTAAATTTTCCTTTTGAAAACCATTTTCGTGGTGCGACCTGATGAGAAACTCAAGAGCCTGCCTGGTAAACACAGCTCTGCTCAACCTCAGGATCTCCAGACTCTGTTCTGTTGGAATGCTGCACTTGTCAGCTGATGAGAGTAAAATCATGTAACCAGTATTTGTTTGGAAATCACTTTTCTATTGAAGACAGCAATGACTTCAAAATACTGAAGGGCAGTTTTACAAGAAAAAAGGTACATGTGTTCTTTGCGACCCACATAGAAGCGGGTAGAATAGAGTCTATCATTTTTTGGTAGACAGCAGGCCTCCAGTGGGCAGAAGGCTGAGCTAGGTGATGTGTGCGGTCTCCAATGTTGGCAAGTCTGTGTGAATCTGAAACAAGAGATCTACCTGGATATACTGTGACATTGACCCTGATCCCTGCATTCTCCCATTAAAATTTAAATTAAACTCAGAATATTAAGATAAAATTTGAGTTGACAAGGAAAACAAAAAAGAGCATATAATCTCATTTTCTCTAGTGGTTTGTGGAAAGGCACCTCTTCTGAGGTCACAATTTCTAATCTATCAGCAAGTTTCTGAACTTTCTGTCCCTCGATTTCATTATCCCTTATCTGTGAAATAGTGGTGATTATAATGTATTCTGCCCAAGGTTTTTGTGAGGATCAGATGTCAAAGTCTTTGTCAGCTCCTAAAGGCAGTGGTGATATACACTAAGGTGCAATCGTTATCCTTTTCAATAAGTTATAAACGTCTGCAAAGCTCAGATAGTGCTATCAATGAAAACCGAAGTTCTGGGGTGATTTTGAAGAAAGAAATAACATCTTGGTGGCGAGTTATTGGATGGGAGAGTGTCGAGAGAGCTGGAAGAGCTAAAGTTGACTCGCATTCATGCTCCAAAGTCAAGAGCTTAAATGGTCATCATCTTCATGGAGTCTGGAATCTGATGCTGAAGGAAGAGGATGTGAGTCCATGGAGAGGGGATGGCTGACCGAGGGGCCCTTACTTAATGTAATGAATAAATTAACTTCAGGCAAAAACAGAGAAATGTCTCCCTGCAGTCTGAGGGAGTTCAAGGTCAGAGCTGAGTGAAGTCTGTAAGGGAACATCTTCACAAGAACCCGATAACCGCAGGAAGTGAGCTACAAGAACATACTGGATTAATTTTAGTAAGCCAAAGAAGGATATTTGTTTTATGCTGCAGATTTTCAGCTACTTGGGATTTCTTAATAAGCACTCTGTGCACAAGATATCATCTTAGCCCACTATCATAATAATTTGGTGTTCAAAAGGTGAAAGCCACATTTGTCATCCAGGATGTAAAGATATTTACTCTAAACATGAGCAGAGACAACAAAGAAATACAGATTACGAAGCAGGCTTTGCTTATGGAAAGTGTTGGAAAGTAGCTGGTAGGCCTTAATCCTTGAAAGAAATATTGGAACATCTAGAAAAAAAAGAGATTTGAGAAGCTATTGGTTTTGGGTGCATTTGAATGAAAGAATATCATGAATTTCTTATTAACAATTCTTGAGAGTTTATAAAACATGTTCACACTCATTGGTTTCCAAAGTACTTTCACAAACTAAGAAGCAATGTTTTCATTTTATAGTTAATTAAGTTCTTTGCCGAGTTACATGGTCTGGACTCGAACCAAAGGTCTTTAGAATGCAGATGACTTATCTCTGTTACTCTATACTTGGGATATTTTCAATAAATTCCCCAAATATCTCTGCTTCCACTAGCTTCTTCTTTAGTCTGTTTTTTCTACTGCTCCCTGATTAATCTTTACCACTGTACAGCCCACTGTCTCCACTCAAATGCATGTATTTTGATTTTTTGAAAAATTTTTTAGTGTTTATTTATTTTTGAGAGACTGAGAGAGAACGAGCACAGGTGGGGGAGGGGCAGAGAGAGACAGAGAGAGATACCGATTCTGAAGTAGGCTCCATGCTCCGAGCTGTCAGCACAGAGCCCAAAGTGGGGCTAGAACCCATGAACCGTGAGAACATGACCTGAGCCGAAGACAGATGCTTAACCGACTGAGCCACCCAGGCGCCCCACAAATGCATTTATTTTGTACAGAAAATCCCAAACTCAGTAGCCAGGACCAACTTCGAAGCATCACCTATGACTTTCTAGAATTAACTCTCTCTAACTTACCTCTCCTGACCACCCACTAGACAGGTCCAGGCTTCTAGGGTGCTGACTCTCTGGGACTGTTGTTACTCACCAATGCATCCTCTCAAGACCCACATCCACCAGCCAGACCAGCCACAGTCTCACCTTCTCCCTGGAGAGGTGCTGACTGGCCTGGTCACAGTTCATTGGCACGCAGTCATCACCGTGGTGCTCTTGGGCACGGGCCAGGCATGGGGGACTTCAAGCACCGTGAATAGGGATTTTTATTTTTGTTAAGATTGATGAAAAGTCACTGAAACATTGTAAGCAGGGTAGGGCATGTTGGGTTGTGCTGAGTCAGGGAAAATCAAACTGCATAAAAGGAAAGCAATTCTGTTCACACAAGAGATGCAGGCTTTTGAAAGTGAACACATTTAGTTGTACCTCCACTGAGGGTGTACCTACCTTCAGTGTCTGTGGGAGAAACCACTAGCAAACCTAGCCTGAGCATTTGGAGTGTTGATGTTTCTAATGTATCCTTGTCCTCTGTTAACTCTGTCCCATGCCTCTCTATTTCCATCTCTCTCTCTTACACACACACACATACACACACACACACTTTCCCTGGAAGCCCAGTGCCCTCCCCAAGCTGCTCTTCTCTATCTCCTTCTAGACCCTTCTTGAGACTTTCCCTCAGGTCTGCCGAATAAACGGAATCCCCTGCACGGTTTGGGTGGGAGTTTTCCCCAGATCCTGGTCAAGCCCATCCAGATGAATTCATCCCCCCCAGCCCAGTGCATTTCGATGACAGTAGGGTCTATAATATCTTTGCAGGGTAAAAAAGATTCTTGGCCATTTCTTCAAATAAACAGCAGAAATTAAAACAGAAATTTCTATTTGCTTGTGAGCTGGACTCTTGTGTAGGGGAAAATGCCATCAGCCTGTTTTTCGCATTGCGCTCTGAGAACAAAATCAAAACGTGAGAACAAGAGAAGACTAGCAAACAGCAGGAACCTTGAAGGTCATGCGGGGCAGGGTTCAGTCAGGACACCTGGGAACTAACTGGTGTCTCCCTTTTAGAAGGGAGCTATCAGACTGACTCTCAATACCGCCCATTTTGGGATATTTATGTAGTTTTTTACTGTGTGTTGATTGTATCTACCCTTTGCAAGTGTATACTTAAACAATCTCTACGACTTCTGGTTAGAAACTTCAAAACTAGAGACAGCCCTAATTAGAAAATGAAGTAACAGGTCTAGGAAGGCTGAACTGTCTGGCTGTCAGGGACTTGTATCATTTGAATGGAAATTCTGAAGCTGCTGTCTGTCACAGAGAGGCCTATCGGGGCGAATTCTGTCCCTTTAACCTCACGGACCCATACATCGTCAATGGACAATCTTGTGGTTGGCTGAAAATGTAACACACCACATCAGAGTAGATGCTGGTCCTTGGAGCAGCTGTGTGCCTCGGAACCGGAATGTTCGATGAGGTTCCAGAGAGTGGGAAGAGAAATATTAGAAATTGTAAGGATTATAGTTTCTTTAACTTCTTTATGAGTGATACTTTTAGGGAACCAAAGTATTTAGGTTGTTACATTTTTACTCAGAATTAGACAGTGTTGTGACTGGCTGACATTTTATGTCTCCCTCTGGGATAGACCTTCATCATTTCCCCTTGGATCTATCATCATAGATCTACAGTGGATCTTCCAGTTTCCAGATTCTCCCCTCAGACCTGAACTCCATAATGCTTTATATAATAATTGAATTGTGTCACTTTCCTTGTTGAAAATGTTAGATGGTTTTCTATTGCTCTACAATTTTTTTTAATGTTTATTTATTTTTGAGAGAGAGAGAGAGTGAGACAGAGTGTGAGCGGTGGAGGGCCAGAGAGAGGGAGACACAGAATCGGAAGCAGACTCCAGGCTCTGAGCTGTCAGCACAGAGCTCAAACTAATCGCCTGCGAGATCATAACCTGAACTGAAGTCGGACGCCCAACCGACTGAGCCACCCAGGCGCCCCTTTCTATTGCTTTTAGATTAGCCAAACCTAGCTAAGCATGACTGCAAGGCACTAAACGAGACAGGAAGGTGTGGGTCATGCAAGGTTTCTGCTTCCTGGGGCTTATTCTCCCTTAATAAAACATGTTCTTCATTAAGCCACGCCGTCTATGCAGCCATGTTCATGGCCATATAATCTCCTTGTATCCTTTCCCCTCTCCTGGCTTGACTCAGTTCTCTGGACCATGGGGATTTAGTTCAGATCTCATCTACTCCAAGCAATCCCCAGGCTGGTATAGGTGTTCTGTGTTTTCTTTGCATTTTGCGTGCCTTCCGAGAAATGATTGAACTGACATGTCTTGTCTGCTTTCTGTTCCCCTTACTTTGGAGGGAGATGTTGTTCTTGATGAAAAGAGCATGTCTTACTTGCTTACTTACTTACTTATCAAAGTATTTCTAGCATTAGTCCCAGAGCGTCTACACCTGCTCAGTGAGGTTTATGCAATTTGATTACATTCTTAATATATAACATTTCTCTTATTTGGCTTAAAGCATGAGGATATAGTTGAATCTATTCTCCAACAGTTGGAAAAAAAAACACAGGTTATGAGGCTGACTTAAGCACAGCGTCAGTTACTAGAGACAGAGGTCAATAAGGTAAGAAGGCCTAAGCTTGAGTCTGGGGGGTAAAATGGGGGAGAAAGCTGAGGGAGAGGGTCAGACTTGGACAGTGAGTCATGGCCAAAGAGAGCGCGAGTACTCTTGCCAAGGGATCAGCCAGGAATCTGAGAAGTTTCTCAATTGTTCTCAGTCTGACATGAAAGTGAATCTGTGTTAAAAGAGTTAAGTGCAGAATTCCCCGAATAACCTGATGTAGGGTGGAACTTCTGCCCCGGAAACCCAGGGTGCCTGGGAAGAACTTCCTTCCAGGTCGTGTTGAGTGGTCATGGGGGTGCTTGTCCTCACTGAGGGCATCTCACCAGATCCCTCTTGGAAAAAGCTAACTTTCACTTATGAAATTGGGAGATTCGGATTTGGTATTTCTTAAGTTCTCAAACGACCCTGAGCTTTTCCGAGTCTGCATTCTAATTATGGATAAGTGCCATCAACCGTCAGCCATCATCAGAAAGTGATAGAATTCAACCTCCTCTTTGCTCGATTTTGAAGTACCAAAGTGTGGTAAGAAGCTGTGTCAGGGACAGTGCCCTGCAATGTGTGTGCAGGGCCCAGTATAATCCTCAGGTTAACCACACAAAAGGGCTACTGTTGTCCTCATTTTACAGGTACCTGGGGGCCAGAATGTAGAAATGAAGTATAAAGGTCTCACCATTTATCCAATAAAGCTATTTGAGGTGCTCTCTGCATAAAATTTATATACAGTTCATCGGGGCGCCAGGGTATCTCAGTCAGTTAAGTGTTCGACTCTTGATTGTAGCTCAGGTGATGATCTCAAGGTTTGGAGTTCGATCCCCACGTTGGGCTCTGTGCTGACCGTGTCGAGAATGCTTGGAATTCTCTCTCTCTCTCTCTTCCTCTCTCTGTGTTCCTCCCCTGCTTGTGCTCTCCCTCTCTCAAAATAAATACACTAAAACAAAAATTTTTTCACTGACATACAGTTCAGAAATTTACCTAAGTCATGCTTGCAAAGGCATTGACTTTCAAACAACCATGTGAAAAGCAATAATAACGATGACATTACCTATGCCACTGGGCAGGGCTGAGATGGAAACTTGATGCTGGCGGTCCCCTGACCCCCCAGCTTGGATGAACATTCATGGAGTGAGTCCTGCCTGGCCGGTCCCGGGCTTGCCGTGCACGTGACCTCTCTGGTTTCGCATTCACCGCCATCTGTCTGTGATACATCTCAGTCTCCAGTCGTTCATCTATGGAATAAAATGGTTCAATGAGATTGATCTTTAAGATTTCTTCCAGCTATTATATTAAGCTAACACATTTGCATTTTAATTACAGTTCAAACCCCCGGGCTGAACATTCATAAATCTATTCTGATTTTTGGATAGAGAACGTTCACTCATACCTGCGATACCGCATAGAAAAACCACATAGAGCCTGGCGCTTCCTTTTCTAAAGCTATCGCATAGACTTTAGATAAAGTTACACAGCTATCCTCTTTTCCTAGGAATCCTAGAGTTAGAAACCCTATTAAAAATCACCCCACTGAGTCGTTAGACATAATGAAGGTTAAATAATCTGCCTTTTAAAATACTAGCTAGCTAACAGCATCAAGATAAGAAGATTAGGCATGTCATAAAAGGAATCTGGAAGGATAAGGGAAGAGCAAACTACCAACATGAATTTTTTACTTTACTTAGTGTGGATTCCCTTCAGCCTTATTTTAGCTTTTTCTTCTTGGTAACTGCCAGCGTTTATACTTGGAGAACAGTTTTCTTACTGTAAGTGTGGTGCATAAGTGACAATTCTCAACGCCAGAGGCGGGTTGCAGGTCACGGTACGGTGATCCTCACAGCCTGCTCCTGCTCGCTGTCCTGGCTTCTGTTCTGCTTCTTCACGCTCTCTTTACCTTCCTCCCTGAAGAGACATGAAGCTTCCTAACTGATTTCCCTTTCTCCAACATTGACCTATTTGAGTCCACCATGAATATGGATCCAAAGTTTTAGCGTCTACGTCATGAGGGTTTTTTAAAGCACGTGTGGACGCGTGCATGCCTCCATGGCTTCCCCACTGGCTGCAGACTTGGGTACATGAGACTGGCATTCCAGGTCTGCAACTTGACCTGTGTCAAATGTCCTGTTCTATCTCCATGGACCCTTCTTCCTCTTCTCCTTCTCCTTCGTTGTCTTCTTCTCCTTCTCCTCCTTCTCCTTCTCCTTCTCCTTCTCCTTCTCCTTCTCTTCTCCTTCTCCTTCTCCTTCTCCTTCTCTTCTCCTTCTCCTCCTCCTCCTTCTTCTTCTTCTTCTTCTTCTTCTTCTTCTTCTTCTTCTTCTTTTTTAATATAATCATCCAGTTATCCCAAAGTACCCAGCTATTGACACATACCAATCATGCCTCAGTGTGATGTTGGAGCTTGTGTGCGCTGGCTTATGAGAGTCGATTGCTACATTTTCCAAAATTTTGTCATTCAGCTGTGGATGCGGCCATCATTGAAAATTAAATTACAGAAACTTACAATGAAATCAATTAAAAGCAATAGTAATAAATGCTCATCACTTACTGCCTTCAAATTATTTTCTCCACTTTACCATTCTCTATGCTCGTGAAGTATCTGAGTGGTAGTGAAATCACATTGGTTTTCAATTGCCCAATGCCATGGAAATTGACAAATGTTGTCAGTTGGGGTTTTCCCCCTTCAGAAAAACAGTTAAATATATTTATTACTTTCTCTTTTTTTGAATCTTTCTTCTTCTCTACTCCTCCACTTTGAAAGTTTTACTTACTATAACTTTTTCCAACTTAGGCCATTTAAACATTTTTTCTACCTATGTATCACCATACTTGTTTTAGGTCTGTGGTGGGGGGGCGTACCTTACACACTTGAGTTCAGGTTCTGTGAGGGCAGGTGCCCCTGTCTGACTTGTTTGTTTCTAACTCCCAGTGCCCAGCAGAAAGTATTGCAGGCTGTATGCTCTGAAAAATTGGTTTTCAAATACATGAAACCCCAAGACTTGAATATCCTAAAACAGAAGAAACTTGTCCTTCATATTCACTTACCCTCAAACTAACTACCCAACTGAATTTGCCCTTGAAGGTCAAAGCTCACTGTCCTTTATAATCTTTGGAGATGTTTTTAATTTCATGGTATCCTCAGTATGGTTTTTTCTATTTATTTAAACTTAGTTTTCAATCTTGTCCCGGGTGCATGACTGATGCTAGAGTTTGTGGGATTGAGAATGAAGCTACATGTGCTGTTGCAAACCAGGAAAACTATGATTAAAAGGAATAATGAGTTAATTATGGGAAGAGTGAAGAGATGCCAAGAGAAATCCTTACTTAACTTCAGGACTCTGGTCCTGTTGACCCTGGGTATAGGCGTTGCAATTCGCAACCAGTTCTGTATTCTGGCAGGATGTCTGATCTTTCAGGAGAAAAAAAAAATTATAGTCTTAAGATAAAGGTTCTGCTGAAAATTTCATAGACAAAATCTATTATTAATAAAGAATGGCCTGTGGCTGTATTTCAACCTAGTAAGAGAAGAACATTTCTTTTCATTTTATTTTCTCTCATTACCAATTAGTGCCTGAAAATTGGTGGCATATCAGGAAATTATAAATAAGAAAACAATTATTGCTTGTAATCCAAACATCCCAAAGGAACCCAAGTTAAAATAATAAATATTTCTTTCTTTTCTTTTTTTTTTTTTTTTTTACATAGTTAGGATCATTTGGTATTTACAACTTTGATTATAACCAGTTTGGATCATAAGCATTTTTCTTTGTCATAAATAAATATTTTAAAACTATTTAAACTATTTAAAGCTATTTAACAGATATACTAAATCATACAGATTTAGTAGAATTCCTTAAAAATTTTCTAATTCTTGGATGGCCTCCCAAGATTTTATCATGATACACAATGCTTCAATGAACATCTTTCAATATGAAACAACGGCCACATGTCAAATTTTTTTTATCAGGTATCTTATTTATTATTTTATTTTATTTTATTTTATTTTATGAGAGGGAGAGAAATAGA
This sequence comes from Puma concolor, assembly GCF_028749965.1. Lineage (NCBI taxonomy): Eukaryota > Metazoa > Chordata > Mammalia > Carnivora > Felidae > Puma > Puma concolor. The sequence goes on from NC_141668.1 coordinate 106,398,582, forward strand.
GAAAGAGAATGTGTGTGAGTGGGGGAGGGGTAGAGGAAAGGGAGAGAGAGAATCCCAAGAAGGCTTCTCACTGTCAGCATGGAGCCTGATGTGGGGCTTGATCTTATGATCATGACCCTGGGATCATGACCTGAGCTGAAATCAAAATTAGGGCACTCCACCGACTGAGCCACCCAAACGCCCCTTTATCAGACATTATAAAGCAGAATTACTGACGTACATAAACAAATATGATTCAAACTTTTCATTTATATGTTCACATTTTTCAGAAACTTTGTCCCGATTCCCATAGATATCTCTATAATCTCATAACAATTTTAAAACAACTTGGATAATGTTAAGATAAAATAGTACCATATATTGCCAGCATGTTTTTCCTCCGTTATGCATATTTTAATTCCACTTATGAGCTCTATTATGCCCATGTTTCCAGTATTGTTTGGTCAAATCTATCAAGATTTTCTTTTGTAATTTTTTTCCATTGGTTTTGTAATAATTCTCTTTTTGAAAGAATAGTTTCAGGTTCACAGAAGAGTGGAGAAGTTAGCAAATAATTTCCATGTAACCTACACCTAGTGCCCATCAGTATTAACACCTTACATTGTTGTGGTCCATTTCTCAGAATCAATGAGCCAATATTGGTATCATGAGCGAAAGCCAATACTTCATTCAGCTTTCCTTAGGTTTCATCTAATACCCTTCTTCTGTCCTGAGATCTCGTGCAGGACATCAGTTACATTTATTTCCCTGGTCTCCTTGGGCTCCTCCTGGCTGTGGCCATTTAAGACATTTTAAAGTTGTTTTTATTATTTTTTAATGTTTATTTATTTTTGAGAGACAGAACATGAATGAGGGAGGGGCAGAGAGAGAGAGGGAGACACAGAACCCGAAGCAGGCTCCAGGTTCTGAGCTGTCAGCACAGAGCCCGATGCAGGGCTCAAACCCACAAACCGGGAGATCAAGACCTGAGCCGCAGTCAGACGCCCAACCGACTGAGCCACCCAGGCTCCCCTTAAAATTGTTTTTGATGATTATAACGCTTTCGAGAAATATAGCTCGGGTATGTTGCAGGGTCTCCCGAACGGATTTATCTGCTATGATATGTTTCTCATGATGAGACTGGGGTTACTGGTTTTATGGGGAAGACCATAGAGGTCCAGCGCCATTCTCATCACATCGTGTCACACATCGTGTGACACATCGTGTCACATGAGATTATAGAGATATCTATGGGAATCGGGACAAAGTTTCTGAAAAATGTGAACATATAAATGAACATCATAGCAACGTGACCTATCAAAGTGGATGAGATGGTGTTTGCCAGCTTTCTCCCCTGGAGAGTTACTGTCTCTCCCTCTCTCGTACTATAACTTTTGGAAGGAAGTCACTCTGTGTAGCTCACACTCAGAGATGCAGAGTTAACTCCACTTCTTGAAGGCGATGTATCTCGTCAATGATCTGGAATTGTTCGCATGGGAGATTCGTCTGTTTGCCCCCACCATTTCTGCATTCCTTTACTGACTTATAGCGATACGGGCCTGAAGTATTTACCTTATACTCTGTTATAATCCAGTGCTACTTTATTTTGTGGCTCAAGCTTTGTTCCAGTTTGGCTCTCGGGAGCTCTTGCGGTGTCGCCTGGGTCACTGCAAATATATCCCCGGGATTGTTCACTTTTTCTTAGGACTTCCTTATCCCCCCGGGCCTTTCAGATGCTTCAGGCTCACCTTCTGCATTTCCTGCCCCAGTTCTAGGATCCGCGTTTCTGCGAGGAACTTTTATTGGACCATGGCATTAGGATCCGAGACCTGGGTACCCTGTGTGCTTCTTGCTACTACAGCAGAGTCCTTCCTAGGCTCTCGGCTGACAGCATCCAACACAGACCGATGGATATTTCCGTGTGTGATCATCTGCCTTCCTACAGATGTCGCCCACGCCTACCCATCGTCACGCGGATCATTCTGCAACGCCCTGCCCTTGCTTGCCTATAACTCTCACTCCGGCAGTGAGACACCTGTCCCCACTCACCTGCCGTCCTTACTTAACTGACTGGCTCCGTTATACATTGCTAACAGCATCTGAGTTGTTAGCCTATACTCGGTGGGGAGCAATGCTATCTACTAGGGTACGGTGCCTTGTGCAAATCCTTTTCATCTTCAGTCTCACAGACTCCAGTCGTTTCCTGGCTCAGCCCCCACCCCACCTCCTTCAGCGAGGTTATTTAATACATCTGTAATATGGTTAATTTGTCTTGTCAAACTCTGCATTGCCTCCAGGGTCCCCTAACCTCCTAAGTGCTTTTTAAAAAATATATACACAGCGGCGCCTGGGTGGTTCAGTTGATTGAGCATCCGTCTCGGTTTTTTCGGTTCAAGTCACAATCTTATGGTACATGGGACTGATCCCCACGTCCGGCTCTGTGCCATCTCAGAGCCTGCTTGGGATTCTGTCTCTCCCTCTCTCTGCCCCTTCCCCTCCCCTGCTTGTACCCCTCACTCTCAAAAAAACAAAAACAAAACAAAAACAAAACTTTAAAATATGCATATGGTTTAGTCTTCATTTTCTCAAGTTCTAAGTGTTCTGATAAATACATATTAGCCCGTGTCAGCATCACAGTATAACACAGAACCATTTCACGAAATCACATGTCCCCAAAGCCTCACCTGTTATCCAGTGGCAGCCGCTGATCCCTTCACTGACTTGGAGTTTGACTTTTCCACATGTTATATGGCAAATCTTCTCTGATGTTTTCTATTCCACCTGCCACAGTTTTGCATTTCTGCTTGGGTTTGCGGTCCATGCTTAATTTTTGCATAAGGTCAGAAAGCCGTATCTAGGTTCAACTTTTGTGGCTAGGGATGATCGCATTTTTTGACACCATTTGTTGAGAAGACGATCTTTCATTCACCAGTTCCTGTGCACCTTTGTCAACCTCTATCAACTACCCCAGGAGTCTGTCTCTGGGCTCTCTCTTCTGCTCTTTCCCCAATACTATGATCTCCTGATTACTGTAGTTTGACGGTATCTTGCAGTGGAAAGTGTGAGTCCTTCAACATTGTGTTTCTTCTTCTCCACTGAGTCTGCTATTGTGGGACCTTGGCCTTGTCATATACATGTAACATGCATTTGCCACCATCTACAAATAGCTTGCTGGGATTTTGTTTGGGGTTCCCAGAAGACTTATATCACGTTGGGAAGAACGGAGCAATATTGAGTCTTCTAATCCGTGCACAGGAAATCTCTCCGTTTATTTAGATTTTCTTTACTTCCTTTCACCTTTGTTTTCCGGTTTTACATTAAAAAAAAAGGTCCTATGTATATTTTAAGTTTATGCCCAAGTAGTTCATTTTTGCATAATGTTATAAATTATGTTGTGTTTTGCTTAATTTTAAATTATAATCACCCGTCTCTGGTATCTAAGAAAACAATTGACTTTTGTGCACCGACCTTCCCTACTTGCCCTGCACTTGCTTATTAATTCCATTAATTTCTACTGTAACTTTTAGTTCACTTCTTCTGCTTGCTTAACACTTAATTTGCTCTTTTTTTTTTTCAATTTGTTTTCCTAACGTGGAAAGCGAGGCTATAATTTTAGCTGTTTCTTCTTGTCTAATAATGTATACATTTCATGTTATAAATCTCCTTTCAGGCACGGCTTTTGCTATATCCCACAAATCTTGGGATAAATTGTAGTTTCATTTTGTTGAGAATATGTTTTAATTTCTCTTGCGACTTCTTCTTTGACCCTGTACTTATCTAGAGGTGAATCTCCAGTTGTTAATCTCCAGTTGTTAATCTCCAGTTGTTTAGGGATTTTGCAGCTGTTTTCTGTTACAGATTTCAAGTTTAATTCCATCGTGGTCTGAGAACATACTTTGTAAGTTTCCTATATTTTTTAACGTATTACGGCGTGTTTTACGGCCAAGAATGTGGTCTATCTTGGTGCAGGGTTTGCACGAGATTGAAAAGAACACGCAGCCTGCTGTTCCACGAAGTATTCTATAAATGTCAGTTCAATCAGGTTGTGCGATAATGCTGTTCAGGCCATCCGTATACCTACTGATTTTCTGCCTGCTTCGTACATCAATTATTGACATGGGCTGTTAAGTCTCCAAATATAATAGCGAAGTTGTCTATTTGTCCTCTCAACTCCATCAGTTTCGCCTTGTGCATTCATTCTTACATTCTTTTGTCAGGACTGTTATGTTGTCATCGTCTTCTTCTTCTTCTTCTTCTTCTAAGTTTGTTTATTTATTTATTTATTTATTTAGAGAAAGAGATTGAGAGAGAGAATCCCAAGCAGGCTTCACACTGTCAGGGCAGAGCCCGAGGCGGGGCTCGAACTCACAAACCGTGAGGTCATGACCTCAGCCAACAGTGTCGGAAGCTTAAACAACAGCCCCCTGGGCACCCCAGGATTGTTATGTCTTCTTAGAGGAGTGAGTCCACTGTCATCGTGCAATGTACTTCTTCATCCATGATTACTCTTGTTCTGAAATTTGCTATAGCTCCCCTCTTTCTGGTGATTATTGTTAGCAGGACATATCTTTCTCCATGCTGTTAATTTTCCATTATTTGTGTATTTATATTTAAGGTGAGTTTCTTGTAGACAACACAGTTTTGTGTTTTTTTTTTTTTAATCCACTTTGACAATCTCTGTCTTTCAACTGGTCTTTCAGACCATTCACATTAAAAAAAAAATTTTTTTTTTTTAACATTTATTTATTTTTGAGAGAGAGAGTGAGACAGAGCATGAGCAGGGGAGGGGGCAGAGAGAGAGGGAGACACAGAATCCAAAGCAGGCTTCAGGCTTCGAGCTATCAGCACCGAGCCCGACGCGGGGCTTGAACCCATGAGCTGTGAGATCATGACCTGAGTCAAAGTTGGACATTTAACCGACTGAGTCATGCAGGTGCCCCCAGACCAGTCACATTTAAAATGATCATTGATGCAGCTCAATTAATATCTATGGTGTTTGTCACTGTTTTCTATCTGTTGCAAATATTTTTTCTTTGTTTTCCCCTCTTTTCCTGTCCTCTCTGCTGTCCTCTGAACATTTTATAATTCCACTTTATGTTTTTTCTTAGGGTATCACTCATACTTCTTTTTAACCATGTGTTTAGTGCTTGCCCTGGAGTTTTCAATATACATTTTTAACTCACTGATGACCACCTTAAAATAACCGAATAACTGATTCAGGTCAGTGCAGGTGGCTGTGATAGAATATTCCCCTTTCCTGTCGTACATCCCTTCTGACACTGCTGTTGTTTATTTCACTTCTTTGTATGCTATAATTGGACAATAGGGTGTGTTTTCGTTTTCCTGTTTTTTAAATATAAGTGTTATTATTGCCATTTTAAACAAATGCTTATCTTTTAGATCCAAGAAGAGTAAGAAAAATAGATGTTATCTTACTTCCACATGTCTTCATTTCTGGCCTGCATCATTTTCCTTATGCCCATGGAAATCCCCTTACCATTTCCTGAAGGCCAAGTTTATTGCGCTGATGAACCACTTCAGTTCTCATTTGTCTAAGAAAGGGTTTATTTCTTCTTTACTTTAAAAAAAAAAACCTTTTTTTAATGTTCATTTATTTTTGAGAGAGAGAGCGAGACAGAACTTGAGCAGGGGAGGGCCAGAGGGAGGGAGACATAGAATCCGAAGCAGGCTCCAGGCTCCGAGCTGTCAGCACAGAGCCAGATGCGGGGCTCGAACTCACTAATTGTGAGATCATTACCTGAGCCGAAGTCGGTTGCTCAGCTGACTGAGCCACCCAGGTGCCCCGAATGTTCTGTGCTTTTTAAAAAATTCTTTCTTTTTTCTGTATTTCATTTTGGCAAGTTTCAATCTTCAAGCACACCTGGCCATGTTGAACCTACTGATGAGTTCATTAAATGCAGTGTTCATTTCTGCTACTGTGTGTGACTTACAGCATTCTCTTGTGATTTCTTTCTTGGATTTTGCGTCTCTGTGCTTCCATCGCCAATCTATTCTGGCATATTATCTACTTTTCTCATTAGAGCCCTGACATTTTAAGATATGAGTCATAAGATTGACGATATCAAGCTCAGTTATTTGAAATATCCCGTCCGACATCCGTCTGGTTGCCATGACTGCTTTGACTCTACAATTGTGATTGTTCTTGCCTTTATTCATGCTTTGGGAAGGGTTACGAAGGCTGGACATGTTGTAGTGGGCAATAGCAGCCCCATAAGACTTCAGGGTGGGGATGTGTGGTAGTCTAGGGAGGAGCTGGCTTACCATTGTTTACTTATGTTTGCTGCAGCTCTAAGTACCAGAGGCTGTTCACTCCCTAGTGTCCTCACTGTCTCCCCTCTTCTCCTTGGGGCCACCTGGGTAATCCTCAGACACCCTGTGTCCTTTTGTTCTTTTAGCATTGATGGACTCCTATTCAACTGGATCCTGCAGGTAGAGTAATGAAGTGTGGTTGGTGGTAACCAGGAAAGGGGAAGAAGATTTCATAATCCTTGGTTGAGTCTCCATCTTACAGGAGACTTGTGTCCTGGAGTGTGATCTCCACAAGTGTTTTCCTGGTGGTGTAGCCTTCTTCCATCCTTGGCTCCTTCCCTCATCCGAATGTCCTTCCCCAGCAGAGACAAAGCTTTTGCAAAGCCCTTTCCCCTGGGGAGCCAGCCTTTGTGATGGACAAGAGTCTGGGTGTATTTCACCTGCTACTCTCCCTTTCCCCCTGCCCAAATCAGGAGGTATTTCCTCCCTCCCAGATACTCTCTAGAATATGTGCACCCCCTCAATTCTGTGGGACCCAGGGTCCCCGGCTCTCACAACAGTCCACACTCAGCCACCAGCAATTGGTCACAATTATTATTTAAGTGTTTCTAGCAGCTTACATCTTCTTGGCTCTCTAATTCAGGTGGGCAGATCGACCTGACTTCCCCGTGTGTGTGTGACTCTCCAGATTTGGGGATGAAGTCGTCCCCACAAACTGACTTTCATATGTCCAAGAAAGGTCATCGATTTCAGTTTGTCCAGCCTTTGGTTGCTGTAAGGATGAGAACGATGGCATCCGAGGTTTTCATATGTCAGACCTGAAACATGAACAGTTTTATTAAACAGCATTTGAACTTAAACAGCTTCATCGAGATACAATTACGTACCACAAATCCACCTGCTTTAAATGTAGAATTTAATCATTTCAGGAAAGTTGCAGAGTTGTGCATCATTACTACAGTGCGGTTTTAGAATATTTTCATCCCTCCAAAGATATGCCTTACATCTGTCTGCAGTGAATTTCCATGCAATTTCCAAGCCCAGGGAGCCACTCCTCTGCTTTCTCTCTCTATCCCTTTGTCTTTCCTCTTCGTTGATTTTTACATAATTCAGAATACTTCCTCATCTAAAAATCAGAGTGCCTATAGTTGTCTAAGATTTTAAAAATATAATTTAACTTTTGTCTTCAAAATCTTTACCATAGTTTTGTGATAGGGGTTAGGGGGGTTCTAAAACAATTTAAAACCAGACTTAATACATACTACTTTTTTTTTTTTTATTAAAGAAGTGCTTTTCCTTAAGCATGAGAAATTTTCACTGGACGTATTATTTCTTCTGTAATTTAAAAAATAAAGTGAACATGTCAAGGTTACCTGGGTGCAAATATTTTGTCTTAAATAGTTCAACAGTTTCTCAACACCGTGTATTGAATAATCCAAGAAGGCTTAATTTTATACCAAGGTGCTATATCATGAAATCACCAAACAAAAACCAAACCAAACCAAACCAAAACAAACCCAAAAAAACCCCTCTATTCTATAGAACTGTCTTCTATACAACAGCAATGGGGTGGTCACCTCTGCTTTCCCTGGAGAGATATTCACAATCTCTTCCTTCAATGGTTCCATAGCTTCTGTTTACTTATTTATTTCTTCTCCACGTATTCACTCATAGTTTTACTGTTTCCTAAGAGATGTGAACTAGTCAAGCAGCAAAGCCTACACGACCTACATTTACTTTGGTGTATCCACAGTTTCCACATTCTGGTAGGAGCCGGGAAACTGAATATTGAGCTCAACGTGAGATCCTGGCTGAGATGTGTAGCATGGCAAAGAAATGAGAGTTTTTTTCTAGAGCCCAGGCATCGTGGAAATGGAGGAGAAAGCCAGGTAGAGGTCTGGGCCCAGGGCAGGGGAAATGTGTGAGAGTTAATATTTAAACAGTATTCATGACATGTAGTGAACTTTCTTCTTTCAAGAAAGTTCACTACGTGCCTCTTGGCCGGAGGCCTCCATTCATGGCCGCAGGCCTCCATTCATGGCCGCAGGGGCCTCTCGGTAGGGTTCCTCATAGCGTGGCAGTTACTTTCCTCAGAGGGAAAGATCCAAAATGGAAAGTAAGGTGGAAACCCACAGTACCGATTATGACCTAGTCTCAAAGCCCACTTCCAGTTTACCTTAGGCGCTGGGTCCAGCCAGCCCTCAGGAGGAAGAGAACTAGGCCCTGCTTCTTGAAGGAGGAACATCGGAGAACCTGGCCACTGTAGTCCCATGGTGGCATCCAACTGGTTTTCTTACTTTCTTCTCCTTTCCATCCCTTTCTCCCTCCCTTCCTTCCTCTCTTCTTCATTCAATATTACATTATACTTCTCATTGTGTATATTTAATGTTTTTCAAAGGTTTCCATTATTACTTTTTTTCAAAAAATTTTTAATGTTTTTTTATTCATTTTTGAGAGAGAGAGGGAGACAGAGCGTGAGTGGGGAAGGGGCAGCGAGAGAGGGGGACACAGAATCTGAAGCAGGCTCCGGGCTCCGAGCTGTCAGCACAGAGTTGGACGCAGGGTTCCATCCCACGAACCATGAGACCATGACCTGAGCTGAAGTCGGGCTCTTAACCAACTGAGCTGCCCTAGGCACCCCAAGGGTTTCCATTATTATTAATATTTTTATGCTCAAAATGTCCCTTCGTCATCCAAATGGGGACCTTGCTTTTGAGTCCTGTGTTTCTTCTGCATGACCCTGCACATGGGGGCTAGGGGGATTCATCATGCAGTCTAAAACCCATATATACATTTTGGCTGTCCCCCCAAATCGATTATTAATAGCTTGGTGTTGAACAGAACCTTACCAGTAATGTACACAATCACACATGCTTTGTATGTTACACGTATTATATACCGTAGTTTTACAGTGCAGGAAACTAGAGAAAAGAAACTGTTATTAAGAAAATCTTGAGGAAGAGAAAACACATTGATGGTGCTGTATTGTATTTATCCAAAAAAAAAAAAAATCTGCCCATAAGTGGACCAGTGCAGTTCAAACCTGTGTTATTCACGGGTCAAGGGTCAACTCTAATTCCTTCTTAAAGTTTGCTTTTTGAACATGTGAAAATTAATTAAAAGGAATTTGAAGTTAACTCTGTTCAGCAAAATCTTTTCAGGAGAGTCTTACTTCCATCTCTGTCTGACTCATTTTCTTCCTTCCCAAGGCATTCATTGCTTTTTACGTGGTGTTTCCAGAGTTTCTTTCTGGAAGGGCATAACCTCCTCTGCCCTTCCCCACTCCCCTGAACTTTTCTCCCCTCCAGGGTTACAAAAGGTAGTCTGCTATAGACAGATTTCTGCTCTTTTTCATGTAATAAAATCCTCTGGGGAACAGTTCGTATCAGAGATCCTTCATATATCCTTCTTACAGATGCATTAAATAGCAGAGTCTGGATCTGTTTATACAGCCAATTTCACATTTATGGACATTTGATGTGCTTCCAATGTTTGCTGTTAGAAATAAAATCACAATGGAAATGACGACTTGCGGCCAGTATGCATTGTCGGAAGGAGCGATAGCGATAACCGAAGAGGGAAATACTTATGCCATTTTTCTAGGTATTTCCAGATGTTTCTGACTTTTTTTCTCCAAAGACAGAGTATAATTTTACATTCCTACCAGGAATGTATTCTAACCCCATTTGATGTGCAGCCTAAGTGTATGCTGCTGTCGTTTCGCAGTGTTGCCCACTGATAGAGGAAAAATATTATCTCAGCGTAATTTTAAATTTTTTTTTTCATTTTTTTCAACGTTTATTTATTTTTTGGGACAGAGAGAGACAGAGCATGAATGGGGGAGGGGCAGAGAGAGAGGGAGACACAGAATCAGAAACAGGCTCCAGGCTCCGAGCCATCAGCCCAGAGCTTGACGCGGGGCTCGAACTCACGGACCACGAGATCATGACCTGGCTGAAGTCGGACGCTTAACCGACTGCGCCACCCAGGCGCCCCTCTCAGCGTAATTTTAATTTTTCCTACAATAACTGAATTTGAAAAATAGTCCGTACTTAAAGAGGACTATTTCAACTTTTAGTTCTCGAAATGGCTTTACATTTACCGACGAGTGCAAAAAGTGTACAAGGAGTTAAAACGTGCCCACGTCCCTTAAGGTTAACCTCTGACAGAACCATGGTTAATTACCAAAACTCAGACATCAATATACGGTACTAATAAATAAGTGAGGCTTTGTTTGGATGTCACAGTTTTTTCCACTGATGTCTTTATTCTGCTCCAGGATCTCAGTCAGGACCCACGACGCCTTGTCTGCACATCTCACATCTCTTCATTCTCCTTCCGTAGGTGATAGGTTTTCAGCCCCGCCTAATTTTTCACGACTTTGATACCATGCAGCATACTGGTCAAATCTTTTGTCAAATGCCCCTAATTTGAGTTTGTCTGGTTTTATCTCACAGCTGCACTTGGACTATGGAAAGAAGGTGACAAAGGCGAAGTGCCCTTCTCGTCAAAGTGCATGATCTCAACATGGCGCCTCTGGTAAGATGGTGTCTACCAGATGTCTCTACTATGAAGCTCCTCTTTCTACCCATCACTTCTCTATTCACTAAAAGTGGGTCACTAGGACTTCAGCTCCACATGCCAAGCTAGCCTCCTCATCTGTTAGCAGTTCCTCAGACATTTGGGTTAAATCTTTTAATGGCTTTTCTGACTTCCAGAGGCATCTGTCCCAGAAGCACGTTGCAAGTCCTTGTTCCCCTCTGAAGGTGCCCCTCTTTCTCCACATTTTAAGTTGGAAGTCTGCCTTGCTAAATGAGTTCTCTGATGGCCTCAAGAGACACTTGTTACTTTACAGTTTTCGAGCTCTTTTTCTTGTAAGGGAGAAGTTGACAGCCCCAGCTCCGCACATCTTGGAGCTCACAGCTAAGAAACATCATGTCATTTTTGTTTCTTCTTCTAAGAACTACGTTTGAAATGTTTGCCCAAGTTATCGGGCTGCATTTCCGGAATCAATCTTACTTGGTTATAATATGATGCAATTTCACTTCTTGTTGGATTTTGTCTGATGACATTTTATCGAAGAATTTTATACTGATGCTTAAAAGTGAGATTCGTTTGAGCTTCATTTTGGGGCAATGCTTGTAAGTTTTCATGTCAATGTTGTGCTCCAACAAGTGACGTAAAAGGTTTTTATTTTTTATTTTTGACAGTCTTGAGCAGTGTTTATAGAAGTGGGATTACACACCCTTTAAAATCTTTGGGGTGGGGAGCAGGTGTGCCTGGATGGCCCAGTTGGTTAAGCGTCTGACTTTGCCTCAGGTCATGATCTTATCGTGGGTTCGAGCCCCGCGTCGGGTTTTTTGCTATCAGTTCAGAGATTGCATCCTTGGGGTCTTCTGTCCCTCTCTTTCTGCCCTTCCCCTGCTCTTCCTCCCTCTCTCAAGAATACATAAACACTTAAAAAAATAAAACCATTGGGGGACAGATCACGGAAGAGTTTGCTAGTTTTTCCTATGAAAATTTGGGTTTTTTTTTGTTTCTGTCACCAATACATTCAGTTTTAAGAGGTAAAGTAAATAATTATTGAATTGTATTTTGGCGTAAATATATATGTGCGTATAGTTCCTGTCTGTAGATGCTTACCTACTGTTTGGCATTCTTACTCTGAGTTTTGCGCATTCCTCTTCTGACCCGTTTCGTACGTCATAGTGTCTGACAGGGTCTCTTCCATTCTGCTGCTCTTCTCCAAGAAATAGATTTACTGTTTACTCATTTATTAGTTGTACTCTTTTCTGTTTCTCATTTATTACTTTCGGGGCTTGTATAATTTATATAATTTATGCTGTCTGATATTACTTGTGTCTTTAATGAAAACTTCACAAAATAGAATCAGGAGGCTATGTTTTGCTATTCCTGGTGTCCGGAACTCATAGCGGCCCAGAAGTGTGAGTTTGGGCTTTAGGTGCTCAGACAACAGAAAGTGGCTCAGAGCTGCTTGGATAACACATAGTTGAAAGCAATCGCGGCTCCTAGGTTAGAGGACTGGAGAGTTGAGTGTCATTTTCATGGCTGGGTGCAAATTTTTTGAATTTCCGTTTCTAGAACTTAAAATACCTGACATTTATTCACTTATGTATTGAATAAACATGTGTTGAACTTTCATTATGTGAAATTCACTGTGAAAATATTCAAGGGACCAGAGATAAATAACAAACAGGAATCAGCCTTAGAGAGTCTACCTTCTAGAAGAGACACGGCAGATAGATACAGAAGTGTGCAAACGCCCCCCCCACACACACACACACGGCTTCCACATCATGGTTCCAATTATCCAGAATATTGTACGATAGAATCTATCAGAGAGGCAACGCAAAAGCTCTTGAGAAGACGAGAGGAACCCATGAAGTTTGACTGGAAAAGGCAGAGAGCCTAAATAGAAGTACAAATACTTGAACCGGCTCATGAAGTTTTGTGGGAAATTTGCCAGTTCTAAAAAGGTAAGGAAGGGTAATTTCTAGCATGGAAAATTTTTAGCACATATACAGTGATGAACTTGATAGTGAATATGTAACTAACATCGCTGGACAAAGGGGATAACTCATGGGCAGGGGATGAGGCCAGGATTGTATGTCAGGGGAAAGACTGACTTTCAGGGCTCCTTCTTCTAAATACACTTAAATTATACTGAAGGCTGAACCCAGGCTCCGAATCACTCTATGACTCCTCTTTATTTTCTACTCCTTTCTTCTTTTTCTAATTTAATTTCTTAATTTTAAAAATTTTATTATTTATTTTAGAGCAAGAGAAAGAGAGAGAGAGTGCTCAAGCAGGGGAGAAGGGCAAAGGGATAGAGAGAATCCTTTTGTTTTTAAATTATTTTTTGTTTATTTATTTATTTTGTGAGAGAGAGAGAGAGAGAGAGAGAGAATCCCAAGCAGGCTCCAAGCCGTCAGCACAGAGTCCAACGTGGGGCTCAAACCCACGAACCATGAGACCATGACCTGAGCCAAAACCAAGAGTTGGACAAACCCACTGAACCAACCAGGCCTCAGCCACGCAGGTGCCCCCACTTTGAGCTTTTTAATTGGCACCAATGGTGACGGGGCTGGCAGAGCTCACCCCCTCTCTGCTCGCCTCCAGTGACCGAAAGCTTCTTACAAAGTTCAGTGGTTCCGGAAGATAGCCACATCCCTTCCCAAAGCAGGTTTTCAGGCAGCGAGGTATGTGGTCTGAGAGGAGGGAGGGGTGCAGTGACTTTCAGAAGACAGAGAGAGAGAGAGAGAGAGAGAGAGTGAGAGAGAGACAGGGAGAGAGAGTGTGTGTGTAAGTGGCTGAGCACTTACATTTGTACTTTTTACAGAAAAAAGCCAGAAGCCTCGTGGCTGTTAAATCCTCTCCAGGCTCCTGGGAATAAAAGATCTCAGAGTTTGTACACATGTTCCTTGATTCTCCCTGTGGATCCTTAACGGCTACCCCAGACTTTTTCCAACAAACTGTATTTTGTTCTGTCGTGCCCATTCTAAAAATCTGGGGCGATAACATGGGGAGACTGCTCCCATCCTTGGGGGTTTCAGTTTCCTGGACCAAACAATCTATACTTTCAACTTGGGGAGGTGGAGCATGCAGACTCCTGATCTGCACCCCCCGCCCCCCCTCCCCCGTTGGGGGTGGAGATCCCTTAGAAATAAAACAACAAGAAATTTATTTTCTTTATTTAGATTTTCTCTCTATCTCTCTCTCCTTTAGAGTATGTGCAAGTCTGGTTTAGTTTTGCATACATTGCAGAGACGTTGTAGAATTTGAAACTTCCCTCACTGGGGCTTCTACTGCGTGGCTGGACGTGCCTGAGACTGAGGGGATCTGCTTTCACTCGCCTTCTGCCAGATGACCTCCTGGGAGGTGGCACTGTGTGCAATCAACTCTGCTGGAGGTTTTTTTTTTTTTTTTTTTAAGTTTATCTTGAAAGAGACAAGGACAGTGAGAGCAGGGGAGGGGCAGAGAGACAAGGAGACAGAGAATCTCAAGCAGGCTTTGCACTGTCAGCACAGAGCCCCATGTGGGGCTCGGACTCATGAAACCATGAGATCATGACCTGAGCCCAAACCAAGAGTCGGTCACCCAACAGACTGAGCCAGCCAGGGGCCCCATCTGCCGGAGGTATTCAAGGTCACCCTTGACCTCCAGCACACAGCCCCTGGTTCACAGACCGTGCGTCTCACGCTCCGAGTCAACAGTCACGTCTCCTCCCTGTGCCAGAGCGTCCCCTTCCAGGGCTGCCTGGCTGCCTGTCGTCCCCACGTGGCTTTGGAGGTCTGTGAATATCATGAAACTGCACACGGGCCTTTGTGCTTATGAGAGTATTTGCTTTACTGGCACTCATAATTTTGTCCAGGTTCACAGCAGGTCTGTGGCTTCTAGAAAAACCCAGCACCGGGGTGCCTGGGTGGCGCAGTCGGTTAAGCGTCCGACTTCAGCCAGGTCACGATCTCGCGGTCCGTGAGTTCGAGCCCCGCGTCAGGCTCTGGGCTGATGGCTCAGAGCCTGGAGCCTGTTTCCAATTCTGTGTCTCCCTCTCTCTCTGACCCTCCCCCGTTCATGCTCTGTCTCTCTCTGTCCCAAAAATAAATAAACGTTGAAAAAAAAAAATTAAAAAAAAAAAGAAAAACCCAGCACCGCTAATTGAGAAAAACAAACGGCAAAACCGCGGACTAGACTGAAATCCCGTTGAGGGAAACTGCCATTTCTTTTAATGAACTCATGACAGTGAATGGAGAGTCAGCGCTTGGGGACTGGGGACCACGGGGTCTGGCCTCTGCGCCCTGGACACCCCTCCGTCGGGAAAGCAGCCACCCAGGCTGCCCGTCCTGGGCCGGGTCCAAGTGTGAACATGTGTCTCCGGCTCCCCGGGACACGCACGACCAGATTTAGGATAGATCAGGTGTTACTGGGGCAACAGAAGGTACACCTGAGCAGACAGCGGCATCTAATTGAATGAGCCAGGGTAGGAATGATACCTGCTCACCTTCAGCATCACTGGGCATCAGCATGGTCCTCACTGTGTGGTTTTTCTTTGCTTTTCGATCACTTAAGAGAATCTCAAGCATTTCCAGACACCCTCCTGGTGTATGAAGTGGAGACCCAGCAGGAGAAATTCAAACAGGGGTTCTCTCCGGGGCCTGGGGTTCCTCTGTGCTGTTAAGGATGTGTTTTCTCCGAAGACTGACATCAGTGAAAAACTGCCCTTACCTGTGTTTGGGCTTTCGGTCCTCACCCTGTCCGTCCCCTCCAATCTGCTCTCGATTTCTTTGCATCTCCTTCTACTGCTTTTCTTTATAATTTGCTTCCTCCTCATTCTTCCAATCTGGGAAACTACCTTCAGCCTGAATGTATCCTCTCCTCTAGCTATGAACCTTCTCCTGAAGCTGGGAGACAAGCTTCTAGGATTCGCTGGGTCTGTAATGGGTAGCTGCCCCCAGCAGGAAAACGGAAATGGTGTGCACTCAGAGGGTTCCACACATACCTCTTGAATCTCAAAGAAATCTATTTCTGTACAGTTTTCTCAGCCATCTAACCCCCAGAGAGGTAGGAAATAAAGGTACCTGAGGACATTTTCTTGGTTAAGTGGGCTCTCTCCTTTGCTTACTGATTACTTCTGCCCATATCAAGAAAGTCAAATATAGCTCCTGGATGTCATGGCCAATTCATCCCATCAGGCTGGATTATTATTCATTCATTCACTTGTCCTCACACAACAAACATGTAAAAATATTACGAGTATCATGGTAGACAGTGACCATCTAATAACAAAAAAAGTTTCTGTTATAGGGGAGGAAGCAGATAAACAGCCAGGTAATTAGACAACCAAAGTACTAAAGAGGTTCTCCCTGCTGCTGTGGTTATGGGGCTAAGGAATATACCCTGCTTTGGACAGAATGTATCTTGAGAGAGGACGTTTCAGGGAGCTGGGTAGTGTAGACGAGGAATATAAATCCTCCACATGCAGGGCTGCAGGAAGAGTTCAGAGAACATTCCGGAACTCCAAGCAGAGGCTCAGGAGGGGGCCTCGGTTGATAGTAAAGATGACATGGGAGATGGTGGGTGCTTCCAGAAAAGGTTGCCCCACCACCTGCTCCTTTCAGGAGGCATGCCCCGTGTGTGCCCAACCCTCAAGCCTGGGGAGACAAGGACTGGTCTTTAATCCTGTTGTTCTCCTCTGCTAGACACAACCCAAATATCTGAATGGCATTTAGTATCACGTACTACTCCATATAAAGCTGCAGAGGAGAGCAAATTCGACCATTCCGGAATAGCTTCAGCCTCTAAAATCCAATGCATCCTCCCGTGTTCTTACACTTTTAAACTAATCCCAGAGAGAAAATGGTCGATACTTACAATGTCATAACCATAGAGGAGAATTATTACAGTACATTTAAAGGTGAATATTAATATCAGCATTAGATTAGAGGCCTATTATTTATGGTGACGAAAACGAAAATAATTGTTCCAGTTATATCTGCCTTCACTCATTTAAAAAAAGAAAAGAAAACACGAAACTTCAGAAGCATACCTGTCCCTGGCAATTCTATAAACCTGAACACACTTCAGTTCGATTCAATTCAATCTGACTCAACTCGGACACACTCAAAAGCATTTTCTGTGCCTTTTACCTGGTACCAAGCCCCACAGCAAAGTAGACCTGCAGAGACAGCCGAGGTGTAAAGCCCGCTCTACCTTCGTAACGCACAAATCTGTCCGATGTGTTCACACGCAACGTGTTCAATGTACTGGGGCGCACAGGCGGGCGTGACTCATTTTTCCCCGGGGGAAAATGAATAATGTTCCAAACACAGGTGCCTTTCACAGTGAGCCTGGAGGGTTGAGAAGGGTTTCTGCAGAAGAGTGAGATACGGACAGACATTCCAGACACCGGGGCAGAGAAATGAAAACTCTTGAAGCAAGAGGGCACCCAGTTCATTATCTAGGTGAACAGACAGCTGTGCTCATGGCACAGGTTGTGTTGGGGGGAGGGTGGAAAAGGGTGGGCTGAGAGGGGCAACATCTTTGGAGTATATCCTGCGACAACAGCACGCTACGGTGCAACAGCTTGATCAATACTACAGCGTCAACACATTTGACACCATCAAGATGTGTTGACATGGGAATCATCATCCCCAGGTGCAGTGCTTTTTGTAGGTCTTGTTGATGTACCTGTGCCTCCCTTGACTTTCACCCTCTAAGTTCTAATCTCACAGAGGCTTTGGTATTGGTCGGAACACTCTTGGGCATCTGGTGTTGGGGAAGGAAGGGAAGGATAATCAGAGTGGGCATTTCCAATCCCAGATCAAGGATGATGACTGACTGAGGAGAGCAGCAGGTGACCAAGGTCATATGTGTACCTGGAAGGGATTCCCATCTGTGGGAAGAGATTCAGAAAGAAACTGGAAAAAAAAACAACAACGAAACAGCATGGTCACATAATGAAAGATAAGCCAGATACAGTCAAACTTATGAGTTTTTTTTTTTTTAAGCATTCTTATTTTTTTTTTTAATGTTTATTTATTTTGGGGAGAGAGAGAGAGAGTGTATGTGGGTGGGGGAGGGGCAGCGAGAGAGGGAGACAGAATCGGAAGCAGGCTCCAGGCTCTGAGCTGTCAGCACAGAGCCGGACGTGGGGCTCGAACCCATGAACCGTGAGATCATGACCTGAGCCAAAGTCATACGCTTAACCAACTGAGCCACCCAGGTGCCCCATGAGCTTTTTTTGAAGAGAGATAAAAACAGGTAATACAGATCACGTAGTCTTAGTTTAACCAATCCAAATCTTGGAAGACGCTCTAATAAAACTTATTTGGCTTGTATTTTGTGATAACATTTCATGCATTAAAAATTTCTTTGTTCAACACTGATCGATTGATTACGTATGAAAATGGAGGATTCTGTTTGAATGGTTTCAGGGGTTCTCCTATATCCTATGTTTCAGAGACAGAGAGAGATAACTGGATAATTGCAATACCACGGTCACACACGATAATAGCATTTCCATGACGTAAGAGAGAGTATGGATTGATTAACTCTGGCTCGATTAATTCTCCCTGACTTCAGACAACAAGCGTGTTCCTGAACTTGCCAAAGCGAATTGCGTCCTGCTTCGTAGGCAGTCCTTTGGAACAGGCACTCTCCACGTTAATGTTTGATTTTATCATTGGATTTTCTTAAAGCTGGCAGCCTCTTGTCTCATGGCTGTTTCCCACTTAATAAAACAATTGTAAGCAAAAATTACATAATGGGGACTGTGTCTCCAGTTGGACCTTTTTTAAAAAAAGGGATTTACAATAAATGAACTCAAGATTTCTTGACACTGTTTTGCACACCAAGCTCTCGCACCTCTGTCTGTGCTGAAAATGTCTCCTAGACTGTGTTCGGTCTCATGCTGGTGGGAGGCTTGGTGTCCATGAGAACCCTCGCTCGCAAAGTCTTCCAGGCCACGGACTCCGCGCCCAGCTGTCACATTGCTGCTTCTCTCTTTCCCTCTCTCACTGCAGCTGGAAAAGATCCTCTACTTTGAAGGACTCACATGATTAGCTGGGGTTCATCCAGATAATCCAGGATAATCTCACCACTTAGGCTCACTATCCTTAAGCTCATCTGCAAATTTCCGCCACCAGGTAAGACAACGCATTCACAGTTTCTGGCGATTAAAGACGTGGATAGCTGGGCAGGGGGCATTATTCTGCTTAGTATAAACTATAAACAAAAGAACGGCCCACCCTTGACCCATCCCTGGGGGGCTTCCTTGTCTTCCAGTAGGAGCTGATGTGAAGGCATGGTGTGGCTCTTACCTAGATCAAGTGTGAATGCAAAGCCCGTTCCTTCAGAAAATATGATGGTGTGGGGGCCCCTGAGTGGCTCAGTCAGTTAAGTGTCCCACTTTGGCTCAGGTCACGATCTCACGGTTTGTGAGTTCGAGCCCCACGCCAGGCTCTGTGCTGGCAGTATGGAACCTGCCCCTCATCTCTCCCTGCCCCTCCCCTGATAGCTTGCTCAAAATAAATAGGTAAAGTTAAAAAATAAAAGACTTTTTTTTTTTAATTTTTTTTAACGTTTATTTATTTTTGAGACAGAGAGAGACAGAGCATGAATGGGGGAGGGTCAGAGAGAGGGAGACACAGAATCTGAAACAGGCTCCAGGCTCTGAGCCGTCAGCACAGAGCCCGATGCGGGGCTCGAACTCACGGAGTGTGAGATCGTGACCCGAGCCGAAGTCGGCTGCTTAACCGACTGAGTCACCCAGGCGCCCCTAAAAGACTTTTAATAACAACAAAAGAAAGTAAGACGGCATAAAGTTTTTGAACACAGTTTCTGGGGCCAGGGTGTCTAAGCTGGAAATGTAGCATTACCATTTACTAGCTGTTGACCGCGGACACGTTACTTACATTCTCTGTGTCTCGCCCTCCTCTACAATGGGGATTAAAACAGTGTCGGGGGCAGGGTGCCTGGGTGGCTCAATCAGTTGGGCTTGCGACTTCAGCTCAGGTCATGATCTCATGGTTCGGGAGTTTGAGCCCCACATGTGCTGACAGCTCAGAGACTGGAGCCTGCTTCAGAATCTGTCTCTCTCTCTCTCCCCCTCCCCCACTCATGCTCTGTCTCTCCCGGTCTCTCAAAGATAAATAAACATTAACAAAAATAAAAAAACAGTGTCAGGGGCAGAGTGCAGAATTAAAAAAAAGTTAACATCAGTGAATATTTAAAACAGTTTGGCACATAGGGATTCTTCTGAAAACATCACCTATTATGTTATCTGCAATGACCCCTCTGGAAAATCCTAAGTATCTCAGTGTGACTAGAACAGAGCAAGAGAGATTCAAGGAGTGAATAACAAGCCCGGAGTATTCAGAAGTCACCAAAACAAGAGACTTTTTCTGGCTACTCAGACTGAACTTTGGCCTTGATCATAAAGGCAGCAGTAAAGCGGTGCATTCTACAGAACTTTCAAGGTGAGCCTGGCCTGGCCCTTCAGAAAAGAAGCTGCCAGCTCGGGTCTGGAAAAAGGAATTGCAGATATAGGGTGAAAGAAGAAGCCAGGGCCCCAGTTAAGAAGATTTGTGTTAATGCAAATGTTTGATGAGCTACAACCAACAGGACTTTGGAATCAAGACAAAGAGGAAAGAACACTTTAGGATACTCCTGATGTCATGTTAGCAAATGGATCAGTGGTTGCTTGAGATTAAACACATACACATAAGGGCATGAATGAGGTTTGAAGTCAAGGGCTTTGGTACTGGAAAAGTTTCTTTAGTGGTGCTTATGAAGCACTCAAGAACTGTTTTTTTCCAGGGACGCCTGGGTGGCTCAGTTGGTTAAGTGTCCAACTTCAGCTCAGGTCATGATCTCACGGTTCATGGGTTTGAGCCCCGCTTCGGGCTCTGTGCTGACAGCTCAGAGCCCGGAGCCTGCTTCAGATTCTGTGTCTTCCTCTCTCTCTGTCCCTCCTCCACTCGCACTGTATGTCTCTCTCTCTCAAAAATAAATAAACATTAAAAAAAATTAAAAAAAGAAGAACTGTCTTCCAGCCGACTCTTGGATGAGGTGGGACTCTTAATATTGGCACCTATAATAGATAGAATAACGGCCCCTGAAATGCCCACATCTAATCCATGAAACCTGTCAAGACATCACCTTTCAGGACAAAAGGAATGTTGCCGTTGGTTGCCATTGGAATGAAGATAATGGACTTTAAATTGGAGGGATGGTCTTGGATTGTCTGTGTGGGCCTCTGCTGATCATAAGAGTCCTTAAAAGAGGAAGACGATGGTGGGAGAGTAAATCTGATAAATATGACAGAGGCAGGAGATACTAAGGAGCATAAGAGGAACAAGCAGCAGCCGTGTGGGCCTGGAACCAGACTCCCTTGAAGCCACCCACAGGGACACAGCCCCAGCACACCCTGCTTGAGACCCCGTGAGGCCCCAGATGGACCCCAACCTATGGCGCTACAAGATAAAAGGTCTGTGTTTTGCACCATTAACTCTGTGCTAATTTGTTACAGCAGCGATGGAAAACTAACCCAACACTTGAGACAAAGACCTACATCTGAGAGTCCTCTGCCTGAAGATGTGAATTGAAGCCATGGGAGTTGTTTATTGCCTCCAGTTTACTTTAAGTATGCATAATTTAAAGCAGTTAAGTGGCCATAGTGTGATCTGTTTGTTTGCCAAATGATGTTGACCTAGGAACCGAGGCTGATTTGCTAAAATTTCGATTATGATAGGATTACACACCACGGATGAAGAGTAGATGTTCGAAGCGCTCTCAGCAGGGTTTTTATCCCGCAAGCACTTCACGTGGTGCAATCTCGATCTTCGAGGGAGGGGTGTTTAGCATGGCAGTAGATGGAAATAGTCTTTCATGATTTAAATGAGTTTGAGATATATTAGGGATAAATCAATATGGCGGAGTTACTTCTGTGTCTTATGTGAGTGGATACTTCAAAGCAATGTGCCCACCCGTCTCACACCTTTGGAGTAGTCACCAAGATCTTGACCTCAATTTGGTCTCGGCTTCCCACTTAAAGATGATTTCTGTTGACTTATCCACCTAAATGTTTGGCTGACACAGCAACTAAGTATCATTGTATCCTCCTTAGATTGAACCATTCATCCAAACGCTTCCTAGGAAAACTTACTTAGGACCTAGAAGAAAAATTCCAAGAAGCTTGCAGGAGGAAGTTATGCTTTGGGTCTGTCTGCGAAGAAAAAAAAAATACACGTTTGTATGCTTGGCTGATTTAGATGTGTGCTTCTTCTACTGAAACATAAAACCTGGTAGCGAGATGTGCGTGTGTGTGTGTGCACACGTGCGTGTGTGTGTATGTGCGTCTGTGTGTGTGATCTTTACCCCCTCCCAAGCACTGTGCTGGAGGGAACCCATATTGACGAAAACAATGTGACATGTTCAACAATCAAAGTGACCCCGGTCGTTTCTCAGCTACGAGAGGATGGCTTCCCCTCAGGCTGAGAGACGGGAACTGAGTTGAGAACATTAGTACATCATTTTAAAGGTCTGTTCAGTCCAAGTAAGCAAAAGGAATTAAGGAAAATTGAATTATTACATACAGGATTGTGAAAATTGCATGAAGTAACAGGATGGTCATAAATATGCAATTTGTTGTTGTGGGGAAGTCATGACATGGCTTTGGATGAATTATTTCATTGAGCTCAAACACAGTGAATTAACTAGTGTTGCCATTTTGTGGATTGCAAAGCTGAAGCTGACCGAATGGCGGTAAAACCATACTTAAGGTCACCTACGAGGTAAGTTTCAGAGACATATTTAGTTTTCAAGAGAGAGAGAGTGTGAGCAGTGGAGGGGGCGAGGGCAGAGGGAGAGGGAGAGAGAGAATGCCAGGCAGGATCCTCGCTGCCAGTGCACAGCCTGATGCGGGGCTCGATCCCACCACCCTGGGATCATGACCTGAACCGAAATCAAGAGTCTGACGCTCAACTGACTGGGCTCCCCAGGCGCCCGTCAGAGATGTTCTAAACACAGGTGTAGACCCGGTGACGCCAACATGCTATAAGAGCAGAATAAAGGGCTCCTTTTCTGAACTTCCTTGTGTATTCAACATGCACTCATTTGCTTGTCTCCCTAGTGCCATAGAGAAATTAGTGGAAGTGTGCAGAGGGCCTGCCAGGGAAATTATGTGCTGGCAAAAACAGTTTTATTTGAAGCTGTGGAAGTTGCTCTTGCTGCAAATACTTCATCTGTTTATGGCAACAGCAAGGTCCTTCCCTGCCCAGAGGAACACAGCACTTTCCATTTGCAATGACTTCAGCTCATAGGGCAGAGGGCCGCTCAGTCCGTTCCCTCAGCTGAGTGGAGAGAGACACATCAAGAGAAGGTGGAAAGCATAGGCACAGGACAGGGAGCAATGGCAGACACAGGCACGTCCTCCCCTGACCCAAAATTCGAATCAGTAAGTAAGTATTTGGGATCCTACCAAAGGGGAAAGTAAGCTATTAAGCAAGACGCGTAATGTAGATCTAAGTGCATTTTCACAGATTAAGCTTATAATGATGGCTGGTCTTTCTGGACTTCCTGACTTGGATGTTGTGTCATTAATAGAGATGCCACTAGAGGAAAGAAGAAATGTGAGAGCAGAGCCCTGGGAAGGAATCATAAATGATTCCTTGAGTAGGAACGTGCTCACAGAGAGGCTATCTTGGAAGCTCTGAAAAATCAGATCATTTTAAGAATATATAACAAGCTCAATGCCCAAATAACGTATGAGATGTCGTGAATACGTTTTGGCTTTGCATTATCGTCGTAGACACAATGCTATTGTTTAGTGTTACTTTGTTTTCACAAATGTCGTATTGCTATTGTTATTTTAAAACACTAGGTTTTTTAAAAAAAATTTTATTTAAAACAATTTTTTAATGTTTATTTATTTTTGAGACAGAGGGACACAGAGCATGAGTGGGAGAGGACAGAGAGAGAGGGAGACACAGAATCTGAAACAGGCTCCAGGCTCCGAGCTGTCAGCACAGAGCCTCATGCGGGGTTCAAACCCACAAACCACGAGATCATGACCTGAGCTGAAATTGGACGCTTAACTGACGGAGTCACCCAGGCTCCTGGCCTTCCTTTTTATTTTTTTTTTTTAGTTATTTATTTTGAGGGAGTGAGAGAGAGAGAGACAGAGACAGAGAGACAGAGAGAGAAGGAGACACAGAATCCAAAGCAGGTTCCAGGCTCTGAGCTGTCAGCACAGAGCCTGACATGGGGCTCGAACCCATGAACCACAACATCATGACCTGAGCCAAAGTCAGACGCTTAGCCAACTGAGCCACCCAGGGGCCCCAATATTAGGGTTTTTTTTTAAATTAATTCAGGGATGTTTCAACTCATTACTTACTAAACGTATTTACTCAACACACACTGATACATATTGATTATTAAGCAGTATATGAAGAAAACACGCTAGCATATAATACAGCCTTGCCCTTAATAAATGTACAAATCCACAGTGAGTTTAGACATGAACACACTTATAAGATCCAAAGTTGTAAGTGATATACAATCATTCAACAAGTATTTATTGAGCACCTTGTAGGTGCCAAGCTCTCCCTGAGAATAGAGCTATAATCAAAATGGATTAAAAACAAAACAAACCAGACTTTAAAAAAACCCACAACATTGCCTTACAAAATTTACATTTTAGTTGTTGGAAGGATGTGATAAAAATGAATAAACAGTGTTTAGAATTTTGCCAAGATATCAGTTCTTCCCAAGCTGATCTGCAGACTGAATGCAATCCTAATTAGATGTCAGAAAGTTATCTTGTAGCTATTAACCAAATGTTTCTAAAGTTTACCTGCAGAGGCAAAAGACCCAGGGAAGCCAACATAACATTGAAGGAGAAAACAAAGCCTGAGGATTGATACTGCCCTTAACTTCAGGACTTAATATAAAGCCAAAGTGACTAAGACAGTATAGTTAAAAAAAAAAAAAAAGACAAATAGACCAGGAATGGAATAGAGAGCCAGAAATAGTCCACACAAATATTGTCGATTTATCTCTGAGAAGCAGCAAAGATAGTCATTTTAAGAAATTATGCAGGAACTATTAGACATCCACATCCAAGAATGAGAAAAGAGAAGAGAAGAGGACAGGGGAGGACAAGGGAGGGGAGAGGAGTGAAGAAGAGGGGAAGGGAGGGGAGGGAAGGGGTGGGCAAGGGAGGGGAGGGGAGGAAGGAAGGAAGGAAGGAAAGAAAGAAGGAAGGGAAAAGAAAGAAAGAAAGAAAGAAAGAGGAAGAAAGAAAGAAAGAAAGAGAGAGAGAAAGGAAAGAAGGAAGGAAGAAAGAAAGAAAAAAAGAAAGTTTAGATACAGGTATTGCTTCTTTCATAAAATTAGTTCAAAATGGTTCATAGACTTTTATGTAAACTCAAAAGTATAAAACCCCTAGAAGATAATATAAGATCTTAGATGACCTTAGCCTTGGCAATAACTTCTTACATGCAACACCAAAAATACAATCCATGAAAGAAAAAATTGATGAGGTGGATTTTTTTTTTAAGATTAAACACTTCTGTAAACACACACACACACACACACACACACACACACACACACACTGTTAATATATGAAAAAACAAGCTGCGGACTGGGAGAGAAATCTTCGCAAAACACGTAGCTGACAAAGGAGTGGATCTTGAAATATACGAAGAACCATTAACAGCATGAAAATCAATAAATAAATACGGCCAAATGATCTGAACAGACACCTCATCAGAGAAGACATACAGGTGGTAAATGAGTACATGCTCGACATTACATGGCGTTTGGAAAAGGCAAATTGAAATGATGGATTATCACTACATGCCTATTGGAAGGGCTAAAATCCAGAACCCTGATAACACCCGGTGTTGGCGAGGATGGGGAGCCACAGGAACGTTCACTCACTGCTGGTGACAATGCAAATCGGTTCAGCCACCCTGGGGGGTAGTTTGTCAGTTTCTTACAAAACTAACCACACTGTACAAGACAGGAATCCTGCTCGTTGGTTTATTCACCTGAAAACCTGCTCACAGAAGTTTCTACCAGCCATATTCACGAGCACCAAACTGGAAGCAACCAAGAAGCCCTTCAGTAGGTGCACGGGTAATAAACTGTGGTCCATCCAGACAATGAAAGGTGATTCTGCACTAAAAAGAGATGAGCAATCAAACCACAAAAAGACAGGGAGAAACCTCAAAAGCATATTGCGAAGTGCAACAAACCAATCGGAAAAGGCTACAGGCCGTATGATCTTGGGATCTTCTGTGATATTCTAGAGAAGACAGAACTACGGAGACAATAAAGAGGCCAGTAGATTTCAGGGTCTTGAGGAGGAGAGGGTGGGAAGGATGACAAGTTGGAGCATAGGGGGTATTTAGGACAGCGGCACTATTCCACATATTATAATGGTGGGTACATGTCATTACACACTCGTAAAACCCGTAGACTGTACAACACAAAGAGTGAGCCCAAATGTAAACTCGGAACTTCAGTTAATACTACTGTATCAGTATTGGCTCATTGGTAATATTTGGTAACATATTACTAACATTTGTACCTTAGTAAAGCAAGTTATTAAGAATAGGGGAAAGTCAAGGAGGGAGCGGATAGGGAATTTGGGAACTCTGTCGTTTTCATTCAATTTTCTGTAAGCCAAAAAGTGTCCAAAGAGTAAAATCTAACTTCAATAATAATAATAATAATAATAATAATAAATGTGCTGTTAAAAGTGCGATGACCGTTTGAATGGCAGTTTACTAAAAAGAAATCAGGAAGTCACAAGGAAGAACAGCTTCCAGAATTTTCTAACAGAAAACAATCAGGTTGGCTGTTCTCCTAGTGGTGCCCTGCAGGTAGATGTTGATGTGGGACAGAAGGTCAGGAGGAGGTCAGCACAGAGTTACAGACCCGGGAGGTGAGCAGTGATAGAGGTGACCACTCACATCTCATCATATGAATCCATGTTGAAGCTCTGTCTCACCTCCTTATTCCAACTCCTTAGCTAACTGCCCTTCATCCAACAATGAGATGCCGGGTCTTAGATTACAGTCCAAACCCAGATACTCTGATTTGTCTATGAACCAACTCCATATATTTGGTTGAATTTACTCAAGTTTACAATACATTTGTATCCTACCAGTTAGAGTCTATCTCCCCTCAGAGCAGATATCGGATTCAAGAGCATCCAGCTGGGGACTTGATCTGTGGTTACATTAGCCACAGCACTGCTGTGTTTAGTACTTAAAGAAAAGGACAACACAAGAACACAATTAAGGCATATAAAAGAGGAGATCATATTGAGATGTCATAGGTTATACTCACATGAATGTAAACATGTAGAGAATTTATGGGGCGACCTTTATTATGACTTGACCCAGCATCGTGGCTCTTGTCAAGGAGCAGACCATGGTATTTCACTGTGAAAGGGATTCTTTATGTTGAGGGCATGGTTCTCAAGCGTTTGTGTGCCAAATTATCACCTTGGGGAGCTTGTTAAAAGGCTGATGGCCAGAAACTCTGATTCCTTGCCTCTAATGGACATGTGGAATCAGGATTTCAAAAAAATAAAAAATCTAACAATGTACCACTTTGAAAAACAAGGAAGATGTTGTAAAACTTAGGACTTTCACACCCTGGAGTGGTTGCCACTGGAGATCTGTGTATTGATTCATTCTCAATTCAATGTAACTGATTTCAGTTCGGTCCACAAGGATGTGTTCACGATGTGCTAAGATAAGCATTCGATTAGCATAGGAAGCAGTACAGCTTAAAGAAAGGAATTTTATCATTCTACACATCTCATAATTGACCAAAAATATATCCTTTTAGTTTCAGATATAGTATGCTCTTCTGTTCATTTTTATTGTTGTGTTTTGTTTTGTTTTGCATTGCTTCCTGCACGTTGTAAAATAGCTCTGAGCTAGCGTTACATGGAAGCTTTCTCCAAAATGTTGACGCCATGACTAATTGATTAGCTTAAAAGACTACACATTTTGTGTTCAGCATAGCATACCAAATAATTTTAAAACTGTGTTGAGTAACAAGATAATTTTTGGTCCCGTATGGAGGGCGTAAATGACTCATCTGTGATTGCTTAGCTACCTACATTCAGCCAAATTTTATAAGAAATTTCATGTAATGATAAGAGCTGATTCCAGCCCCATGTCTTACTGAAGTACTTCATTCCTTTGTTTCTCTTGAATTGCACTCATTTGATGACCCCCCCTTGACATCTCCCTGACCACCCCCTGCCCCCTTTTAAAACAGAAATGCTATCAACTCTCGAGAGTAGTGAGAATCACTAGAAAGAAATGAAACCAACATTTCTTTATTGTCTTTTTTTAGAAATTATTTTTAAGGTTTATTTACTTTTTGAGAGAGAGATAAAGAGACAGAGCGTGAGCGGGGGAGGGGCAGACAGAGAGGGAGACACAGGATCTGAAGCAGGCTCCAGGCTCCCAGCTGTCAGCACAGATCCCGACGAGGGGCTCGAACTCACGAACCGTGAGATCTTGACCTGAACCGAAGTCGGACCCTCAACCGACTGAGCCACCCAGGCACCCCCAAACCAGCATTTCTTGAATAATAGTAATCACAAGTGTTAGACGTTTTGTATCGCAATATATTTTAATCTTCGCATCAACCCTATGAAGCTGGCATCACTAGGTCCGTATAAATGAACGAGCTAATGTTAAAACAAAAAACCCACAAAGTTCAAAGTTCTTGTTGGCTTTCCTCAACAACTCATGAATTGGGCAGCATCCAATCTAGCAGATACAGAGGAGCTCCAAAGAGCTACACGAGGCACGAAGTTGTGTTAGGCAGAAAGGAGATTGATTACTTCGGGGTTACCTTCCTTTAGGGGTGACAGATGTCCACCAGGCAGATTACCTACTAATACTAATTAGGCAATTCCTAATTCGCTGGCTTAAGATTCAATTTTCTGGGACATTCACACAGGAATTTAGGCAAGTCTGTTTTGGTCACAGGGGACTTAGCATGACTAACTCGATTTTGCGACTCCTGCTTTCTTTTCAATATTAATATAGGGAAATCTTAAGGGAAATGCCCAAAGGTTCATCTGATGCTTCTAGGTCCCACTGAATTAAATTTACTAGAAGGCATCAACATTAACAAAACACAGTTGGTGAAATCAAACACTTCCTTTGAGAGAGAGATCTGTGAATCTTAAATGCAATCAGAGATTTTGATCATATTGTAGCATATTTGAAAACCTGACAAAAGCAAATATATGAGTCATGCGATTCTAACAGTGCATTTTTAATAAGTCAGGGGTTTTTCTTTGAACAATAAGAATCAGGTACAAGTACTCATTGATCCATGGATTTACTGAGGAAGAACTCTGCTAAATTCTAGGTAACAACATCAGGGCAGAGCTGGATTGGGATAAAAAATAAATCTATTTAGGGGCAGCTGGGTGGCTCGGTTGGTTAGACATCTAAGTCTTGATTTTGACTCGGGTCATGATCTCACGGTTTGTAGGATCCAGCCCTGCATCGGGCTTTGCGCTGACAGTGCAGAGCCTGCTTGGGATTCCCTCTCTCTGCCCTTCCCCCACTTGCGCTTTCTCTCCCTCTCTCTCAAAATAAATGAATAAACTTAAATACACACATATATATCTATAAAGATATAGATATATATATCTATTATATATATCTAAATATATATCTTTATATTATATATATCTATAAATATATATATATTTATAGATATATATATAAAGATATATAAGGAAAGAATTTCCCCTCCTGCAAAAGTAAACATTTGAGATAATAAAACACCTAGTTTCGCATGAAAGGAACATTTAAGTGGGACATAGGGAGTTGTTACAATCTCAGGATGCATAAAACTAGAAGAAACAGTAATGGTCCATTAAAGTTCCATGTTTTTACAGCTTTCTTTCTGTGTTTTCTAAATGGAATCATAATTTTGACAGCATTAATCTCTTCCTTCAGGTCCTGAAGAAGTCGGGCTGGTATTGTATTCTAATTACCAGCTTATGGCTCCGCTTTCCATGCCTACATAAGTTGGAGTGTCTTTCCATCATCTGCTTATTTCTCCCTGATAGTTTTCAGATTTAATGGAAACTTCTCAACCTAAGAAGAATATTAATGCGCTGGGTAAAACAGTGATTTCATTTTATGTCCCAGGCTTTATGTTGTCTCCCATGTAATGGGATGTAAATTAACTTGTTCATGGAGTAAAGTCAAATTTACGCATGGTGTTCTGCTTAATAATTTAAGAAGCTACAGACTAAATGAAATATGTACTTGAAAGAATTTTAAAAACTAATGCCAGAAAGCTTTGGAATACTTTTTTAAAAAAAGTTTGAAAGAGAAGAAGGTGTTAGATTATGCCAACACTGATGGCTGTACAATATATAAATGTATTATCTGTGAAAATAATAAAATAAAAGGGGAGGCATGGAAATATACAGGAAGAGTGCTTTGTGTACTATTAAAACTGGGTTGATGACAGTCAGACTAGATTGTTAATATGTTTAAGATGTCAGTGGTAAAACTCCCATTAACCACTAAGAAAATAACTTAAAAAATATACAAGGGAGGAAGAAGAAGAGAATCAAAATGAAGCTCAAGAAAATATAAAATGTCAGAATGGAGAAATCGAAAAGAAATATTATGACATACAGAAAACAAAAAGCTAAATGGGACATGTAAATCTTTATCAGTAGTTACATTAAGTTGAAATGTAATAAATTCTGTGATTGAAAGTTTTATATTGATAGGTTGGAATAAAATATAGCAGCCAGGATCCATTTGTATGCCATTTCTAGGAGATGCATTTTTAAAAAAACTTTACTTTTTAAAAAAAATTATTTTGAGAGAGAGAGAGAGAGAGAGAGAGAGAGCACATGAACAGGGGAGGGGCAGAGAGAGAGAGACAGAGACAGAGACAGAGAGAGAAAGAGAGTCCCAAGCAACTCCATGCTATCGATGCAGAGCCCAAGGCAGGGCTTGAACTCATGAACCATGAGATCATGACCTGAGCTGAAATCAAGAGTAGACACTTAACTGACAGCCACCCGGATGCCCAGAGGCTCACTTTTGATATAAGGAGACAAAGAGATTGAGAGTAGAAGGATGGAAAAGCGGAACCAAAGAGAGCAGTGTGGCTGTATTAATGTCAGACAAAATGGACTCTGAATAAACAGATTTACAATAAACAAAGAAAACATTGTACATTGACAAGGGATCACTAGAGCAAGAAGATACAATGCTATAAACATATATACTCTTAACAAAGGACCCCCAAAATATACAAAGCAAAAATGGACAGAATTGAAGGGAGAGATAAATAGTAACATAATAATGGTGGGGGCTTCAGTGCCCTCCTTTTGATAATGGATAAAACATCCAGACAGAAGATCACTGAGGAAATAAGGGGCTTGAACAACCCTACAAACCGATCAGCCCTAAGAGAAAACTACCCCTAACAGTGGAGTATACATTCTTCTCATGCACAAGGAACATTCTCTGGAATAGATTGCATTTTAGGCCACAAATCAGTTAAAAATTTTTTTAATGTTTATTTATTTTTAAGAGAGAGAGAGAAAGAGATAGAGAGAATCCAAAGCAGGCTCCAGGCTCCAAGCTGTTAGCACAGAGCCTGACATGGGACTTGAACCCACAGTGAGATCATGACCTGAGCTGAAACCAAGAGTTCGACACTTCACCGACTAAGCAACCTAGGCACCCCCACAAATCAGTCTTAGTACATTTAAAGACATTGACATTAAAAAAAAAATGTCTTCAATCACAGTGAAATGAAATTAGAACTGAGTAGCAGAAGGAAAAGGGAAAAATTCAAACATATGTGGAAATCAAGACTCTTAAACGAGATTCTTATGTCAAAGAATAAATCAAAAAAGAAATTAGGAAAGATCTGGAGATTAATGGAAACAAAACACATTATAAAACAACTTATAAGTGACTTCAGTTGTGTGGAGTACCGAGATGGGCAAATTCTAGGGACAGAAATTACAGGACAGGCAGATGGGGCATTAATATTTAAAGCTAACCGTGTTTCTGTTCCAAATAAATGAAAACGTTTTGGAAATGGTTACGGGTGATTTTCCACAACATCGTGAATGTAATTAATGCCACCGAGATGCAACTGAAAAACAGTTCACCCGAGAAATTTATGTTGTATGTATTGTATGGCGATTTTTAGAAATTAATAACGTAATTTACCAAAAATCGTTAATTATACATTTTAAGTGAGTGATTGGTATGTTGGGCAAATTACGGGTGATGAAATAATTGGAAGACTCAATACTGTTGTATTTTGTTTCATGTGTGAAGCCATTTAAGCCCAATTAAAAAAAAAAAGCTATGGGGTAAGCATTTCTGTGTTACTCCTATGTTTCAAGATAGGTTTTATGTATAAGGCTGAGATCACCTGTTTCTTTGAACCCTCTGTCACTTGTAGTTCACTACCGTATTTCTGTGAGGGATTAGGGACGAAAGGAATTTGTCACTGAAGGCAATTTCCGACTCCATGCCTCGTTCACAAAAGGGAAAGAAAAATAAACCCTCCCATTTTTCAGTGAGTCAGGTTTGGAAATTTGTCACAAACGGAACGCGGAACTTGCTGGGAAAGAGTGATTTATTTGTTTGTAGGGACAAATAAGGAAAAACAGTGTGAAGTTCTTCAAACAACACTCATTTCAGAAAGTAACTGAAACAAGAGTTGCAGCCTTGAGGGATGAAAGCATTAACTATTTTATTTAAAAAAAAATTTTTTTTCAACGTTTATTTATTTTTGGGACAGAGAGAGACAGAGCATGAACGGGGGAGGGGCAGAGAGAGAGGGAGACAGAGAATCGGAAACAGGCTCCAGGCTCTGAGCCATCAGCCCAGAGCCTGACGCGGGGCTCGAACTCACGGACCGCGAGATCATGACCTGGCTGAAGTCGGACGCCCAACCGACTGCGCCACCCAGGCGCCCCAAGCATTAACTATTTTAAACAGACACACACACACACACACACACACACACACACACACACAAACTTTCTTGGCCAGAAAATGTTAGATGAAAATCTCTTCAAGTGTTGTTATGTGGAATTTTGATTCTTGAATTAAGTCCCCCATCTGGAAGTTCAGATAAAGGTCATTGAGATCCTTGCTATCATTTCAGGCTCCCCACACCGCAGGGATCTATAAACCTATGCACTTAAACCTTGTGACTTCTCAGCAATTGCTAAAAGCCTCGCCTGTTTGTCTGCTCTCCCCTAAAAGCCATCGCTCAGCACTTGCCCTGAGGAGAGCAGCTCAGTAGTTACCAAAGGGGACCAGTTTGGGAGTAGGACAGATTCAAGTCCAACCAACGGTTTCTAGCCTGAAACTGTGTGGAGTTTCACGGTGACTTCACAGCAGCCTGCCTAACTCATAGGATGATTACGATAATACAGCCAGGTTGCGTATATGGAAGAAACTGGCGCTTTGTAATTTCTTTTCTGCTTAAGAAATTGACTATGAACACTGTTTCCAGGAATGGGGATAATTAGCGAAGCTAAGCCAAAGCAATGTTTCAGGAGGGAACGAGATAAGATCCCTAAATATTTAGATTTCACCCTTGAAATCCAGGAGTCCCACTTCTAGGTATTAATTGCATTTGCATATGCAAATATGCACAGTGGGATTTGTGAAGGAGGCAGGGAATCATCGCTGGAGGGCGGGTGTGATTCACTTTACAAATGCAAATGTGCAGGAATATGACATCTCTTTGCTCTTTCACAGAAACTTTAATTTTGACTGTAAGTTCTCATTCTGCCAAACTGATGGTAAATGGTAGTTAATGTTTCTGCCAGCCTGGAGACAGGGAGCTTGAAGTCAGAATTTATGCTGATTTATGGGGGGAAAAAAGTGATCTTTTGTAACTCTGAGGTTTGCGAACTAAGATTTGCAGCCTCTCTATGTATCATCACTTCCCCCCCATACTGAATTGACATATTTTCTTGACCCTATGATCTAAACCTTCATCCATGGGGGCTCCTGGGTGGTTCAGTTGGCTGAGCGTCCAACTCTTGATTTCAGGTCATGATCCCAGGGTTGTGGGATCAAGCCCCGCATCAAGTTCTGTGCTGAGCGTGGAGCCTGCTTAGGATTCATTCTCCCTCTCCCGTTGCCCCTCCCACTGTTCTCTCTCTCTGTCTCTCTCTCTCTCTCTCTCAAATAAAAAAAATTAAAAATTAAAAAAATAAACCTTCTTCCATGATCTACTGAAGTTTGCAGCTCATGCTTTATATTTCTGTGACTCAGTATGACCCCGAACTGCTTCTTATGAAAATCAACCTGAATTAGTTCAAGAACATAAACTCAACTACAAGTTGAGGAGACACATAGGTGCCACAGGAACATACAAAATGACAGAAGGACATGTGGGATTGTAAACTTCAGATGGTGGAGCATTCTACAAGAACACTAACTGGTATCTTCAATAAACACATTACAAGGTCAAATACAGAAAGATGGAGACTCTGGTAGATTAAAATAACCTTAAAAGACACACCAAGAAAGTGTAATATGTGAACCTTACTTAGATTCTCATTCAAATTATCAATTTTTAAAAAATGACTCAATGGGGAAATCTTAAATACTGATTGAATATTTAAAGATACTAAAGTATTATTATTTTTTAGTTATAATGGTATTCAAGTTATATTGAAAAATAGATCTCTGAAAAACTAAAAATAGAATTACCTTATGACCTAGAAATTGCACTACTAGGTATTTACCCAGATGCCTGGGTAAGTGCTGATTTGAAGGAGCACACGTACCCAAATGTTTATAGCAGCATTATCGACAATACCCAAATTATGGAAGAAACCCAAATGTCCCGTGACTGATGAATGGATAAAGATGTGGTATATGTATACAATGGAATACCACTCAGCGATCAAAAAGAATGACATCTCGGGGCGCCTGGGTGACTCAGTCAGTTAAGCGCCCGACTTCAGCTCAGGTCATGATCTCATGGCTTGTGAGTTCCAGCCCCGCGTCGGGCTCTGTGGTGATAGCTCAGAGCCTGGAGCCTGCTTCACATTCTGTGTCTCCCTCTCTCTCAGCCTCTCCCTCACTCATTCTGTCTCTCTTCCTCTCAAAAATAAATAATCATTAAAAAAAATTGAAAAAAAAGAAGGACATTTGCACGGACATGGATGGAACTAGAGTATATTATGCTAAGCGAAATAAGTCAGAGAAAGATAAATATCAGATGATTTCACTCTTATGTGGAATTTAAGAAAAACAACAGGTGAACAGAGGGGAAGGGAAGGAAAAGGACGATAAAAACACGGAGGGAGGCAAATCATAAGAAACTCTTAAATACAGAGAACAAATTGAGGGTTCCTGGAAGGAAGGTGGTGGGGAGATGGGCTAAATCGGTGATGGGCATTAAGGAGGATACTTTTGGGTTGGGCACTAGGTGTTCCATGTAAGAGATGAATCAGTGGGTTCTCTCTCTCTTTTTTTTTATTGTTTATTTATTTTTGAGAGAGAGAGAGAGACAGAGCATGAGTGGGGGAGGGGCAGAGAGAGAGAGGGAGACACACAATCAGAAGCAGGCTCCGGGCTCCAAGCTGTCGGCACACAGCCCAATGTGGGGCTCGAACTCAAGGACTGTGAGATCATGATCTGAGCTGAAATCAAGAGTCGGTTGCTTAACCAACTGAGCCACCCAGGTGCCCCAATTTTTTTTAAATTTTTATTGAGTGGGTTCTACTCTTGAAACCAATAGTATACTCTGTGTCAACTAACCTGTTTTTAGATAAATAAATTTGTTTAAACCTGAAAAAAGAGTAGATTTCTAATCTTTAAGAGAAACAGTCTGGAGTCTTCATGGATAACTACAGGTCGACTGGCATTTGCTTCAAATTAATTTACTGTGTGCGAGTGTGCATGTGTGTGGACAGGGGCACAGGAGAGTCCAGACAAAAGAAGATTCGTAAAGTGTAAGTAAGTGTTGATTTTGGTAGGAGATTAGTGGCGATCTATTTCACTGTTCTCTCTACCTTTTGATGTGATTGGAAATTTCAAATTAAGTTTCAAAATGTGTCTGAAGAAGGACATTTTAAAATGATCTTTTATCACTAGGGTATAGCTCTGGTGTGCGGACAATGGCCTTCACCACTGGAAATGGTCACTTCTCAGGTTTTAACCCAAACAAGCTAACCTTCTCCTGGGAAGCTTAAGTTTGAGAATCCTTCTGACTAATTCATATTTCAGGAAAAGGCACAGCAGCTCGGTTTTAACGCCTCATACACTGAGCTCATTTAGAAACCCTAGACTGTATTTTTACTGCATTAAAACTGCCTTGTGGGCATTTTCATCTCATACATTTAATGAGCAGATTTCCTTTACCTTTGACTTGCTTCCATATGCAAGGGGATGGTTTGCCCTATGTAAACTCAAATGTCCAAACTGTCTAGTTAAATGCAAAGACTTTTTGAGATAAGGTCTCTGAACGCTTTTAAATGGAATAAAGTAAACTTTTCTGAACCAAACCTAAATAATTCACTGGTTCTGACCTTCCTGGGTTCCTCTTTTTCTTCTTTCACTTGGAAAATAAAGTCAATGTGTGAAACGCCAGTGGACTCGTAGATTTGGTGACAGACCCACCGGGGTTCTTTCCTTCTATGTGTTTCTTTCTTCTACTTCAGGACATTTCAGTAAGTGGACCAGATGCTTTCCCTGAGAAACACTGTGTCATTTCAACAAAGTCACTGTGATATGAAAAACTGAAAAGTATGATGGAGACAGACTATGATAGAAATTGCAGTAATACTTAAGTAAAAGAGTATTATCGTTGGTATTATTTTTGATAAATTATCTTAATAGAACATTATATGTTAATAATCCTCTCAGATTCTTTTTCCTGTGTCCTTTCCAGCATATGTTTAGAAGAATAATAGGTAAAAAAAAAAAAAAAAAAAAAAAAAAAAAAAAAAAAAAAAAGAATATTAGGTGATTATGATCGCCAACATCTTCGAGAAAACAGGCTCGCAGTGTTTTGTGGCTTTTGGGGGCTCCCTGAGTAAGTCAAGGCACCATAACCCAGTTATATTCACTCTAAATCTGGAGTTACTCTTTTTGCAACAATCATGTTGTGGTCCTATATTCAGTGGAATCTCCATAAGAAAATTTCCCCAAAGAAGCGCAGTTGGTATCTGTGAAACATCTAATTTTAGTAAAACTCATACGGTATTTGGTCCTGTGTTACCTTCACCAGTCCCAGTTTCCTTGCAAGACACAGGGAAATAAACTACTTAAAAAAATCGCTAGCAAAGCGGTGTCAGGAAAATGATCGAGCAGGCAGTCCTGAGATTCAATCCTGCCATAGAAACATTGAAAAAGGAGCAGAAACTATCAGAACCAATTTTGTCAGAACTCTAGAGAACGGTCAAAGGTTTATAGCAACCGAACAAATACTGAATTTAGGAAAAGAGAGCATGAAAACGGTAGGGAAGTCTTGTGGCATTTTTCACGTTGTCAGGCCCCGCCCCATCCCGGGTTTGGCACCAGTCTTAAAGATGTTGGCCCATGTTGGGAAACAACAGGTGTTGGCGAGGATGTGGAGAAAGGGAACCCTTTTGCACTGCTGGTGAGAGTGCAAATTGGTGTAGCCACTCTGGAAAACAGTATGGAGGTGCCTCAAAAAATTAAAAATAGAACCACCCTATGGCCCAGCAATTGCACTACTAGGAATTTATGCAAAAAATACAAAAATACTGATTCGAAAGGGCACATGCACCCCCAGTTTATAGCAGCACTATCAACAATAGCTGAATTATGGAAAGAGCCCAAATGTCCATCGATGGATGAATGGATAAAGAAGATGTGGTTTATATATACAATGGAATACTACTCGGCGATCAAAAAGAATGAAGATTTGCCATTTGCAAAAATGTGGATGGAACTGGAGGGTATTATGCTAAGCGAAATAAGTCAGGCAGAGGAAGACAAACATCGTATGATTTCACTCATATGTGGAATTGGAGAAACTCAACAGATGAACGTAGGGGAAGGGCAGGAAAAATAAGAGAAAAACAGAAAAGGAGGCAAACCAGAAGAGACACTTAAATACAGAGAACAAAGTTAAGGCTGCTGGAGGGGTGGTGAGTGGGTGGATGGATTAAATGGGGGACAGGCATTAAAGAGGGCACTTGTTGGGATGAGCACTGGGTGTCATAGGTAAGAGATGAATCCCTGGGTTCTGCTCCTGAAGCCAAGACTACACTGTCTGTTAACTAATTTGAATTTAAATTAAAAAAAAAAAAAAAAGGATGTTGGTCCTTGTTCCCAGAGTGGGAAATTTGTCCTTGGTTCCAGAGGCAGAAGACCAGAACACAATAACAAATTATTATGTCTTCTCTAACCTGTCCGGAAGCTACCTGAAGAACTGACCCCAAGTTCTGTCTCTGGTTTGCCTAGCTCTGAACTCACCGATGCCTGAAAAGCTGTTTCCAGAGTTCAAAAGTACTGGAAGGGGGTGTGCTATGGTGGTTTATAATAAGAAACACATAGTTGGTCTTTGGCTATTCTGGGCACAAAACTAAAACCTTTGGAATTTGCTAAGGGAGGAGCGCAATTAAAGGGTCTTTTGTCATGTTAATGAGGGGGCTGGTTGGCAGTGGAGACAACCAGGTGATTAGAGGTTTGGGATTTTTTGGTCCCGCCCCCTGACCCCAGGGGAGGTGTGACAGAATGAAGATAGAATTCAATGCCAATAACCAATGACTTAATCATTCCTGCTTGTTTCATGAGGTCTCCATAAAAACCCCAGAGGACAGGATTCTGGGGGTTTTTGAGTTGGTAAACCTGTGGACAGAGTGGCTCTCTGGAGACAGTGTAAAGCCCCATGCCCTTTCCCCATGGCCTATATATCTCTTCCATCTGGCTGTTTCTGAGGTACACCCTTTTACTATAAATTGCTGAATTGGAGAGTAAAATGTTTCTCTAAGTTCTGTGAGCAGTTCTAGCACCTTAATCCAACCACAGGAGGTGGGCTTGGGAACCTCCAAGCAATCGGCTGTTGGCTAGCAAAGCTGACAACCTGGAGTTTTGGTCGACATCTAACGTGGGTGGTGGGTGGTTATAGAGCAGTGCCCTTAACTTGTGGGGTCCGATGCTATCTCTGGGTAGATCATATCAGATTGGGTTGAATGGTAGGACCCCAGCTGGTGTCTGATAATTGCTTGTTGGTGTGGAGACCCCCATACAGAATTAGGTACAGAATTTTTAGGTGATGAACAATCTGAAGGTGTCTATGGCACAAAATTACAGTTGAGACAAGGAGCGGTCTGCCTGAAGCCTGAAAGGAAAATTTGAAAAAAGGAGGTTCTTTGGGAAGGTTAGGGCATTCAAAAATAACCGTGTATAGCATATTAGGGACTTTAAAAAGTCATGCACATACCCAGGCCAAGATGCATACTCAGCAAAGAACTAAAAAGACCCTAAGCATTCGTTTGGGCTGTGCTTGGGCTCAGCACTAGCCTAGATGAGTGTTGAAAGAGAATCTCAATTGCACAGCCAATCGGCAAAGACAGATTTCTTTGGAAATGAAGGAAATCTCTGTCAAACACCTCAATGAATGAAAGGTAAGAAACAGAGACTTAGTGACAACACGCAACAAAGAATATAGTCTCTACAAATACAATTGGCAGAAGTTACTAAACAAATTGACCGCAGCATGTCTTGGCAAATAAAAAAGAAATCACAAACTGCAGAAGACAGAATCTAATTTCTAGAGCCACATGTTGTACTATTAAAATGTCCAGTTTTCACAAAACAAAACAAAACAAAACAAAATAAAACACCAGGAAAGTGTGGCCTTATGTTAATCCTTTTTGGCTGCTTTAATGAAAATACCATAGTCCGGGTAAACATTTCATTTGTACGCAAACATTTATTTCTCATTGTTCTGGAGCCTGGAAGTTCAAGATCAAGGCACTGGAAGATTTGGTGTCTAGTGATCATCTACTTTTTGGTTCATAAACAGTGATGTATCAAGTGGCAATTGTGTTGGGGGCAATATAGGTCAGGGAAAGGGGATATAGAGTCCTGGAAGGTTAGGGAGAGATGACATTGGTTTAGTCTTTTAAAATACAGTGTTCCTGGTCAAGGTGGCACCTGCGTATTTGCATGCAAACACACTAAAGTGTGGGAGTAGAGAATTCGCCATGAAAATGATTCCATAAAAAGCCAATAGACCTTCTGTGAAAATTAATATTGGACCCTGCAAAATAAACGTTAGGGGAGGCTTCTATAAGCTCTTTTACAAAATAACAAAATAATGACTAAGCATCAGTGTTTCAAATAAGGCTTTGTCTTTTCTATTTTTCATATAAATCATTTGTTAACTGGAAGAAACATTTCTCTTAAAGAAATAAACTTTTCCATAATGTTAAGGACAAGATAATTTATCTAAAACAGTATTTCTCAAAATTTTGGCCTCAAGACTCTTTCTACTCTTAAAATGATTGAGGACCATAAAGAGATTTTACTAATATAGGTTATACATACTAATACTTACTATATTTAAAATGAAAACACTAGAATGCACAAATACAAATCCCTCTACTCATCAGAGCAATGATATCACCACACCTCATTATGCTTCCGGAACAGTCCCCTGCAAATTCATGAGAGAATGAGGGTGGGAAAATCTCAATGACATCTTAGTAATAGTAATAAAATAATTTTGACCTCATTAAAAAGGTCTCGCGGCCCCCAGGTGTCTTTCAACAGCACTTTGAGAACCACTGTCCTTGAAAATTTGTTACAAGATAAAGTTTACAGTTAATATTGATCACAAGGACTTGGATGAATCAAATAATCATTTGAAACTGCTGAAAATGATAAAAAAAATTTCTACATATCTTCTCCTCTTTCTTCCAAACTTCCATTGCTCCCTTTTATCAGACAATGGGTTCACCTTATGCTTCATTGACAAAATGGGAGCTTTTAACGTTTATTTATTTTGGGACAGAGAGAGACAGAGCATGAACAGAGAGAGAGGGAGACACAGAATCGGAAACAGGCTCCAGGCTCTGAGCCATCAGCCCAGAGCC
This sequence comes from Puma concolor, assembly GCF_028749965.1. NCBI lineage: Eukaryota > Metazoa > Chordata > Mammalia > Carnivora > Felidae > Puma > Puma concolor. The sequence goes on from NC_141668.1 coordinate 106,439,506, forward strand.
TGACGCGGGGCTCGAACTCACGGACTGCGAGATCGTGACCTGGTTGAAGTCGGACGCTTAACCGACTGCGCCACCCAGGCACCCCCAAAATGGGAGCTTTTAGATGGGGACTCCCTCTGCCCTCTTGTTATATTCCAGAAATATCGTCTGTTCCTATCCAAGGCTGGCTCTTAGACTTGTGCTCTAGATTCCAGCCCTTCTACTGTTCATGAGATGTTCATTTCTTCCATCTGTTCTTCTCTCTTGCTTGTCAACCTCTCCGTAAGGAATTAATTCCAATGGGATAACACCCTCCAGTCATCAAAGCTAAAAACTTGGAGTCATTTGGCACATCTCCCTTTTAATCAGTATTTGCATCATTTTCATGTGGAAAGTCAATTGGTGCTACCTTCCAAATACACACTTTAGCCATGTACTTTGCTCTGTCTCCATTTCCAAAGCCTTAGTTCAGGCCAACATCATCTCTTGGCAGAATTACTACAGTACCTTTCCAGCTGGTCTTCCTTCTTCCACTCTTGTAGCCAATAATCCATCCAACAGCCAAAGTAACCTTTCAAAAACGTATTCTGGTATATTGCGGACATACCAACTGGTTTAATTAGTTATGTAATCATCATGATGGAACCCACATCCCTGCTAAAATAATGCAATATTACTACTACATTTGAAATCCCCTGTTTGTTGCTTATTCAGTGTCCTCTCTTCCTCCCAAAGACCAACACTGTGCCAGATAGCTGCATTAATACCCCTTGCTATCCCTTATGATTCTGAACGTATGAAACCCAAGCCCATATGTTTGGTTAGGCTTTCTTTTTTCAAGTATTTTTAAATGGAATCCAATGGATCAATCTATGAATATTCTTCAGTGACTTGTTTCTTGTCCAACATAGTTTTAAAATTCGTTCACTGTATTGGCTCTACGGGTAGTTAGTTCATTGTCATCGTTGTGTGAATTTCTACAATATTTAGTGATTGGAGTGTTGATGGACATTTGCATCTTCTCAGGTGTCACACAGGTTCACCCCATTATTGGTGATTAATTGATCAAGAGGCTTTCAGACTTCTCCTTGGTTCGAAACCTCCTTGGGAGCTTCCCAGGTGAGATCTGAAATCAGCCGCTGTATATGGAGGGCAGGGAGAGACTGAAGAAAGAGGTGACCACTCTAGACTGGCAGGTGACAGGTGTAATAAGCAAGGAACTTACGTAGGAGGCTAGTCTTGGGCAGCAGCAAAACAGACACATGCAAGAGAAAACACAGATTAAGGCGGTGATTCCTAAAATCAGTGACAACTTTTTCTACCAAGAGCTCCATGATGTGAACCACTGATTTATTAAGTCCCCTAGGCTGGGGATCAGATTGCTCAAGGTCTTCTCTCGTGTCCTCATGTAATTTAATAAAGTTGACACCTTAACAGACTCCTCCAGTGTGAACACACAACATTCTCTTCGGATAATGATACGGGAGCCTCCTCGAGAGGCAGTACTAATGTCCAAGGCCATCCTATTCGGAGGACAGTTTTTCTCATTAGAGACCCTTCAGGGTTCAATAAGGACAGGCTTTGTCTATCACTCAAGGCTTGCTGGGTGAATTTAGTAAGGTCTTCCATATGTGCTACAATGTCCTCCAGGCCAATGGAGGAAACAAAGGCAATGGCAATGATAGTACGCGTGGAGAACAGAATATGCCCACCCAGACTTGAGAAGGGAAGAGGGACGTTGGCCATCTTAGCAACTTGACCTGGTTGTTCATACCATGCATGTTGGCTGGGAAAGTCAGGATTGTCACGTGTGAGGAGAGGTACTGGCGGGTGACAGATGTCAGACCAGGACCTCCAACCCCTTCCTTTTTTAAGTGGTGTATGTTCCACTGGGTATGGCGTGATTCAACAGGTCCAGCCTACAGCAGGACGGGGGAATCACAGTAGAGACTGAGTAGTCTGGGATGACTTGGAGATTCAACTTGAAAAACACTTGATTATAAAGCCCCTTTTCCTAGACAGATTTCCCTAGCTAGCTCCTGATCCACATCTGTCCCAGCTTCTTCAGCATGTCTACACAAACCAAGATATGTTTAGAACCCTCACTCAGAGGGAGGGCCCAATGTAATCCGTTCGTCCATGCCTTACTTGTGGGAACTCTGGCGGACGGCATTGTTTAGAACCCACAGGACATGCTGTTACTGCAGTAACCATGTCACTGAATTTCTAGGACAATCTGGCATCCTTGGCAACATGCCATCCACCTGGGTGCAACGATGGCCACTCTTCCTTCCCATGTGCCCAATCTGTTATGTCGACTGAAGGGGTCAGTTGTTAGGGTTGGTACCTCAGCGTGAGCATCAGCTTCCTGATTCCAGGAGGTGTCAGTGCCTTATGAGCTGGGACATGGAAGACAGTGACGACTGCCCCAGGCTCCTGCAGGCTGACCCAAATGTCTTCCCACGTGTATCCTGGCCTTACAAGAACTTATTCACGATCATCCACCCCTTGGATTCCCATTGTCCAAGCTGTAAGGTTAATCTCTTGAGGACAGCCCAACTGTCAATACAAAGGGTTTGTGGTCAAAGCTCGTGAGTGATCACCAGTCAAACCACAGAGTTAAGCCCACTGACTATGTGGAAGCTACTCTACCTGGAGGAACACGGGACACACCTCCAGGAGCTGGTCCCCTATGTGGGTATATCTGCTTCCTGTCTCCTTCCAGAGCTGAGACCAAAACCCTAGGGGCACTCTCTCCTCTGGTCTCTGCCACAGCACCTGACCCACACCTTCCAGAATCACAGACACCTCTAACTTAAATGGTAGCCCTACTAGGAAGATGCCCAGAGTTTTAATCTGCTTCCTTGCTATTTTTGCCTTTTCTTTAAAAAATTTTTTTTTAAGTTTATTTATTTTTGAGACAGAGAGAGACAGAGCATGAATGGGGGAGGGTCAGAGAGAGGGAGACACAGAATCTGAAATAGGCTCCAGGCTCTGAGGTGTCAGCACAGAGCCCGACGCAGGGCTCGAACTCATGGACCGTGAGATTACAACCTGAGCCGAAGTCGGACGCTTAACCACCTGAGCTACCCAGGCGCCCCTATTTTTGCCTTTTCAAATGTGGCTTGCTCCTTTGATCCCCAGTCCCACATGTACCCTTTCTAGGCTGTGGAAGGCATCATGGCACTGTGCCACATGAGGAATAAGAGTCCTTCAAACCCCAAATCCTCTTTCACATTTTCACATTTTCAAGGGTCAGATAAGTTTGCACCTTATCAATCACAACTACTGGGACAACAATGCAGCTTACCCAACATGTGACTCCCAAAAACTTATGGTCTGGCCGTGCCTTGGTCTTGAATTTTCTGTGGGTTCGTGGCCCATTATCATCCTCATAAATATTCCAGCAAATCCTGCAGGGTGTCCGGAAGCAGAGACAAGTCTCCATAAGTTAACATTATACCATTAATGTAATTGGGCCCATTTTACTGATGTGGAGAAGGAGAATGGGGATAGGTCCTACACTGCCATTTTGATACATGGTAGGGTTGTGCCAATAACCTTGGGGGAGCATTTGAAAGGTCCATTGTTGTCCTTCCCACTTGAAGGCAAATTGATCTTGTGACTCAGTGGCCAAGGGTACAATGACAATTCATTGGCTAAGTCCAGCCCAGCATGGAACCTTCCTAAGACTATGGCCAAGGTAACTAAGATGACGGCAGTGTTGGGCACAGATGCATGGAAGGGGCACCACCTTGTTCAGGTCTCAATAGTCCTACCACCATCATCCACCATGGGCCATCTTTTTTGTGACCATATCAGGCTGTTGAAAGCAATTTAAGCAGCGTTTATAATAACCACGTGATACAGTTCTTGGTTTCTCCTATCTCCTAATGCCTCTCACCCCAGGCAATTTATATCATCTGACACCACCACCCTTCATGGGGCTGAGGGGCAGGCTTACTGGTTCCCAGCTGGAGTTTCCCCTCAGCTCTGGTTTGTTACTCTAAGCTGGAGGCCAAGTTCACCAACAGAGGTTTGCAGAGTGTGACCTTGTAGGATACCTGTGCCCAATGTGTTCCTTGGTATTGGAGAGGTAAAAACCTCTTCTTTTCATGGGGAAGAACACCTGCTTTTCAGTGCCAAAGGATGTTCCTGACTATAACTGCTTGACCCCATAAACATCCATGGCTCTGAGGGGACCAGAAAACTTCAGGGGGTACCACGTATTAGAGGACATCCGGCTCCAGTATCCACCAGAGGTGCCATATTTTGTTCACTTCTGGAGGATGAGAGAATAGTGAGCTCAACATGAGGCCTCCCATCACCTCCAATCTTGGCAATCTTGGTCCCCACACCGAATGGGACTGTATTCCTGAGGCCTCTGCTGGAACAGGGGGTATATCAGGGGTTGTAGGGGCAGATGAGGCAGGTCTGAGCTGTTCCTCAGGTTTTAAGGCCAACAGAGACTTGAGTTGCCTGTCTACATGTTCAGGTGGGGTTCCTATAGCAAGGAGGTCAAACCAAGTTTGCTTCCAGGTTATTTTTACCAGTCCTTTCCCAGTGGTGGGGAGGTTTTGGCCTTTGGAGCTTCCTCTGTTTCTTGGGTCTTTCCCACAACCTGTACCCATTCCCAAGATTTATCAGTTTCCTCAAGATCAACAATGAATTGTCCAACATCATAAATATCTTGCCCCATGACTGGGCTCAGCATGGGTATCAGTGCCCCATACCAAGGGCTGGAGAAAGAACTGGAGAATCTTGGCTTCCATTCCTGCAGTGAATGTGGCTCCCTCTGGGTCTTCAAACACAGGGCTCTGTCTCATTCCCAGCTTCCTAAGAATTTTTGTTTCTCCTCTATGGATTTCCTGGGTCTAGCACACCCAGGGAGGTCCCCGGGTCAAGCCTGGATGCAGGATAGAATGACCCAGTCCATCAGGCAGTGAGTGTGCCCAGAACCCCCAAGCATCACACAGGTGCTGCCAGAGGGCAGGTGCGTGGCGAGGTTGCTCACTTCTTCCATTTCCCGACTTGGAGAAATACCATCATGCCCCTTCCCCCAGGCCCCATATCCCATGGCCACACCAACCATACCTGCATGACCTCCTGGCATTTTTCTGGATATTGGCAGTTGTATCAATAAGCTCTGAGAGGATGTTTTCTGTCATCAGGAGAGTGTCCTGAATGGGGGCCGCCCTGCTGACTGAGGTTCCTGTGACTGTGCTCTCACTTTCCTCTGTATTGGAGGTGAGGGTGGCGGGGAGGCTGGGGACACTGTGTCTGTCTCACTGTCAGGCACCACAACACCTTCCCATCCCCTGTCCTCGCTTCCCCAGAGCGCCTCTCTGCTGCGATGTGCTCAGTTCAGTCCCTGAAGTAAGAGAGCTGAGGCAGCTGGGGTTTTCAGGGTGTCCCTGTTCCCATACAGCCAACTGTTGGTGCACACCCTTGGGGGCCTCCTGGGTGAGACCTGAATGGTGTCAGATCATCCCTGTGGGTGCGGGGCAGGAAGAGACGGAAGACAGAGGCTGCCAGGTGTAATTGACAAGGGAACTTACATCTGAGGTTTGCCTTGGGCGCCACAAGATGAGATCCCTGCCCCACGCCCAAATCTGTAAGTGTCTAAAGTGTCCTGGACGGAGTTCTGTCACATGCACTGCCTGTACAGCTGGTGTCAGCACCACGTCACTCTCAGGGCTGTGTCCTTGGGGCAGCTTCCGGGAGGGGAAGGACAAGCGACACGCACATTCTAGGAATGGGAGGGGGGCGAGGACCGTAGAGGGCCGGGGTCCAGCCACAGGTCAACTGGCCTCATGTCCGTTTCATGACCTCCTCCAACACTTCCCTCAAATTACCCCTTTTCTCCTTATAATTAACGTTGGCTGTGCAGGGTGACTTTGAAACTGTGTAACTTCCCTTCCCTCTGGCACTTAGTATTTGTTTCTTTGTCTGTGTCAGTGTGAAGGCAACGACTCCTAATTTATATGGTGGGTTATAATGTATCAACCTGTACTTTGATGCCCAAACTGGCTTGGATTTTGCCAGAGGGAAACTTCCTTTTTCTTTTTCTGGCTGAATTAGATGTTCTATTACGTTCTCTTAACGCTGATTTAGGTATTATTATTTTATGTGACCCAAGGTTCCTTGTTGGCCCTTGTATATACCCACTGTCTGCAACCACTTTATTTTCTATCAAAAAGACTCATTTAGCTTTTACCTTCCTTATAAACGCCACTAGGAGTGGTCTGTTGGTTTCAGTCTCTGTTTACACTTCTTAGGAGACGGTTTGGCATGGATAGATTTCTTATTTCTTCCAGGGTTTCATATCCCCCCTCCCCCCCAGCACATTGAAATTCCCTACCACTGTCTTCTGGCTCCATTTGCGGTTAAGAAATGTGTACTTACTTGTGTTTTCGTTCAGATCTCTCTTAAGATCTTCTCTTGGTCCTTGGCGTCTCTTCTTGGTATTTCTTTCTTCCTTCAGTTTCTCCGTGACCCTTACATCGGCTTTCTCCTTCATTCACCCCGGTTAAAATCAGTGATGTTGAGGAAACCATTAAAAATTTCCCATACGAGGGCCGCCTGGGTGGTGCAGTTGGTTAAGTAGCTGACTCTTGATTTCAGCTCAGGTCATGATCTCGTGGTTCAAGGGTTTGAGCCCCGCATCTGGCCCTGTGCTGTCAGCTCAGAGCCTGCTTGGAATTTTCTCTCCCTCTCTCTGGCCCCCCTCTCCTGCTCCCATTCTTTCTCTCAAAATAAATAAATAAAAATTAAAGAAAATCAACTATAAAAACTCACCAGTTGGTAATACATTTGCCAATGCTTCTTTAGTATTTGCTTGGAAATACTGTACATAAAATGTTGCAGGTATATAGCTTAAAGCCTATGATAAAATAGTTGACTTGGTCTTTCATTTGCACGATAACCTGTCTCTTTAATATTTGTCCTCTTCCTAGAGCTATTAATGTATACATTTATATTTATAGATATATTGTAATTTACTTTTGCTACTTTATGCTGCTCTCCTAAATTTTACTCAATTTCTCTCTTTTATATTAATTTATGACTTTACATTAATTCTTTTTATATTAATTCAAATTTTCTTACTATTTTTCTTCCACTAAGTTTTGAAATTTACCCACTATTTGTCTGTTTTTAGTGATTATCTTTTCTTATGTACTATTGATATCCAATACGTTAGTTCTAAATTTTAACCCCACAAAATAAGAATTGTGACTATCCCCTAGAATTGTGGTGGTTGATCTTATTTAAACTAGATTAACCGATCCCTGCACTCAGAATTTCTACTTATATGACAGGACTTCATTCTGCAGTCTTTTTTCTTCTTCCCGAATTGCAAGAGACTGCTGCAAGTTTCGTCAGTTATTTTGTGCTTAGAAATGCTTTCATTTGGCTTTTGTTCTTCAGTGACAACTATAAATTATAAGCTAAGAGTCATTTTTAATCTCAGGATTTTCATAGTGTTTTGGTTTTTTGGTTGTTTTTAGAAATTAATCATCAGTGTAATTTTTTATTTCTTTAAAGTTTTTTAAAATATTTATTTATTTTTGAGAGAGAGAGAGAGAGAGAGAGAGAGAGAATCTGAAGCAGGCTCCAGGCTCCAAGCTGTCAGCACAGAGCCGGACATGGGGCTTGAACCCATGAACCATGAGATCACGACCTGAGTTGAAGTCCGGCACTTAACCGACTGAGCCAGCCAGGTGCCCCTATTTCTTTTCTTATCTTTCTTTTTTCTTTTCTTTTCTTTCTTTCTTTTTTTTTTTAAGTTTATTTACTTTGAGAGAGAATAAGCACAAAGAGGGGAGAAGCAGACAAAAGGAGAGAGAGAATCCCAAGCAGGCTCCAGACTCGAGCTGTCAGCACATAACTGGGGCTCCAACTCATGAACCATGAGTTCATGACCTGAACTGAGATCAAGAGTCAGATGCTTAACTGACCGTGATACCCAGGTGCCCCGCCCCAATTTTTATTTATTTATTTCTCTGCCTATTACCTCCACAATACAGTAAACAGGTTAGGTTCCGTAACAGAGAATCTTAAAATTACCGCTGTTCAGGAGAGGCATGCCTGTGTAAGCAGACATCATTATCACGCTGTTCACCCGGCTCTGGCTCTTCCCCTTTTTCTTACATGGCATTGAATAGGGGATTGATCCCACTGGCGTGGTTGATGTTCAGCTGCAGACAGATCGGTGGTTCTACCGATGGCTCTACCCATTTCTTCATGGGTTCATTGGGATGGAAGAAATGGAATCGCAGGGTCTCAGTTTCCTAGACGGGGCACCCAGCACTGTCACCTACATATCACTGAAGAGAACCCCCAAAATCACCCAATTATTCCCTGAGGTGTCCAAGTCCTGGAAAGAGCCAGAGGTCTCCACGATATTTACGCTAATGAAATGGTGAGAAATAGAAGCCCGGAGAGTCCAAGCAAGTCAGTAAGTTGGCACAGCGCAGCATTTTGTCCGTCCATTAGTCCGTTAGGTTCTTAGGGTCTCTGCTGAGTCTATCAGAGTTGCTTCAGGTTTGTTTGTTTGTTTTTTTGTTTGTTTGTTTGTTTTTAATACAGAAACACCAAATATATATATCGATGGCATGCAGGCTGTACCAGGGTATTTAGGGGAAAAACATCATCACTAATATTTGTGGAACAAGCCCACCCAACCTACCACACCAAGTCCTGAGAGTAGATCCCCAGGTTTGTTTTGCCCACCATCAAAGAGCTGGCTGGTTGTTTAATTTTACTTCACAACTTCTTTAGTTACCCTAAAACATTTAACCACATTCAACAGGCATTGGTGACCATTATACGAATGCTAGATGTCTCTGCTAATACATGACCTAGAGTAACTGTATTGTCCAGTCACCATTATGGCAGATCAGATTCCCCGTATGGGCGTCTATACAGACTCATTTCATGGCTGCATTTGAAAAGGGCATTTGTATGTTCTAATTCAGTGATCCCAAAGGAATAATCCACACATAAAACAATGGAAACCAGAATCTCTTACACCTTCTGGAAGAGATACACTTCAGTGAGCACATCAATGAGTGAATATTTGGTCAATTAAGATACCACCAGGGAGTATAGAAGCAAAGACACTCGAAACATTTTTAGAGAGCAGACCACGTCCTCTCTCTCCAGTGCACTCACTATGGGTTGATATAACCTTGAGATAAATGCCAGAAACCAGTAGGTCCACAACCTGAGAAATTGGGATCATTTTTACAGTAACATCTCCAAATTCAGGGATTGTTAGAGCAACACATCGAGTAGGTCAGAATAGAAAAATGTAGTTAGCTCAGCCATAGCAGGGGCATTGAGTTAAGGGGTTTTCTTGTTTATCATCTGTGATGTTGTACCATCAGTAAGATTTTACATTATATATATTTACAAACAAAAATAATAATTTTTATCATTAAAATTTTATGCAGTATTTACAGGAATGACGGTAACGCCTATCCTTCTTGGAAGACAGGATTATTAATAGAAAAACTAAATTAATATTTATAGATAAATTTTATCATAATTGCGGCTTGTAGCATGTTCAGTAAAATGGTCTAATAGAAGGGACCACACTTAGGGACGCCTGGGTGGCTCAGTCGGTTAAGTGGTTGACTTCAGCCCAGGTCATGATCTCACAGTCTGTGAGTTTGAGCCCCGCGTCAAGTTCTGTGCTGACAGCTCAGAGCCTGGAGCCTGCTTCAGATTCTGTGTCTCCCTCTCTTTCTGCCCCTCCCCTGCTTTCTCTCTGTCTCTGTCTCTGTCTCTCAAAAGTAATATATATTTTTAAAAATTTTAAAAATGGACCACACCATAAACTTCTCGACAGCAGATGAAAATGTGACAAACAGTATAGGTACTTAAATCTTGTAATGCAGCTGTAGCCTTTCTAAATATAACAAATGAGTTGAACATAAGTTATTATAAAAATATAATTGTATATTATATTGATTGATATTTACCAAGCATCTCCTAAACAACAGGAGTCCAGGGCCATATGGCTTTCCAGGGGAATTCTACCAAACATTTAAGGAAGAGTTAACAACTATTCTCTTGAAGGTGTTCCAAAAAATAGAAATGGAAGGAAAACTTCCAACTCTTTCTATGAAGCCAGCATTACCTTGATTCCAAAACCAGACAGAGACTCCACTAAAAAAGAGAACTATAGACTAATTTCCCTGATGAATATGGATGCAAAAATCCTCAACGAGATATTAGCCAACCGGCTCCAACAATACATTAAAAAAAGTATTCACCACGCCCAAGAGGGATTTATACCTGGGATGCAGGCCTGGTTCAATATCCACAAAACAATTAACATGATTCATCACATCAATAAAAGAAAGGACAAGAACCATATGATCCTCTCACTAGATGCAGAGAAAGCATTTGACAAAATACAGCATCCTTTCTTGATAAAAACCCTCAAGAAAGTAGGGATAGAAGGATCATACCGTGAGATCATAAAAACCATATATGAATGACCCAACGCTAATATCATCCTCAATGGGGAAAAACTGAGAGCTTTCCCTCTAAGGTCAGGAACAAGACAGGGATGTCCACTCTCGCCACTGTTATTCAACATAGTATTGGAAGTCTTAGCCTCTGCAATCAGACAACACAAAGAAATAAAAGGCATCCAAATCGGCCAGGAAGAGGTAAACCTTTCACTCTCTTCGCAGATGACATGATACTCTATATGGAAAACCCAAAAGATCCCACCAGAAAACTGCTAGAATTGATTCATGAATGCAGCAAAGTTGCAGGATATAAAATCAACACACAGAAATCGGTTGCATTCCTATACATCAACGATGAAGTGACAGAAAGAGAAATCAAGGAATTGATCCCATTTACAGTTGCACCAAAAACCATAAAATACCTAGGAATAAATCTAACCAAAGAGGTGAAAAATCTATACACTGAAAACTATAGAAAGCTTATGAAAGAAATTGAAGAAGACACAAAGAAATGGAAAAAGATTCCATGCTCCCGGATAGGAAGAACAAATATTGTTAAAATGTCAATACTACCCAAAGCAATCCACATATTCAACGCAATCCCTAGCAAAATAACACCAGCATTCCTCACAGAGCTAGAGCGAAGAACACTAAAATTTGTATGGAACCAGAAAAGACCCCAAATAGCCAAAGCAATCTTGAACAAGAAAACCAAAGCAGGAGGCATCACAATCCCGGACTTCAAGCTGTACTACAAAGCTGTAATCATCAAGACAGTATGGTACTGGCACAAGAACAGACACTCAGATCAATGGAAGACAACAGAGAACCCAGAAATGGACCCACAAACGTATGGCCAACTAATCTTTGACAAAGCAGGAAAGAATATCCAATGGAAGAAAGACAGTCTCCTCAGCAAGTGGTGCTGGGAAAACTGGACAGCGACATGCAGACGAATGAGCCCAGACCACTTTCTCACACCATACACAAAAATAAACTCAAAATGGATGAAAGACTTCAATGTAAGACAGGAAGCCATCAAAATCCTAGAGGAGAAAGCAGGCAAAAACCTCTTTGATCTTGGCCATAGCAACTTCTTACTCAACACGTCTCCAGAGGCAAGGGAAACAAAAGCAAAAATGAACTACTGGGATCTCATCAAAATTAAAAGCTTCTGCACAGCAAAGGAAACAATCAGCAAAACTGAAAGACAACCTACAGAATGGGAGAAGATATTTGCAAACGACATATCAGATAAAGGGTTAGTATCCAAAATCTATAAAGAACTTATCAAACTCAACACCCCAAACCAAATAATCCAGTGAAGTAATGGGCAAAAGACATGAATAGACACTTCTCCAAAGAAGACATCCAGATAGCCAACCAACACTCATCATCAGGGAAATGCAAATGAAAACCACAATGAGATACCACCTCACACCTGTCAGAATGGCTAACATTAACAACTCAGGCAACAACAGATATTGGTGAGGATGCTGAGAATAAGGATCTCTTTTGCACCGCTGGTGGGAATGCAAACTGGTGCAGCCACTCTGGAAAACAGTATGGAGGTTCCTCAAAAAAAAACTAAAAATAAAATTACCCTATGACCCAGCAATTGCACTATCAAATATTTATCCAAGGGATACAGGTGTGCTGTTTCAAAGGGACACATGAACTCCCATGTTTATAGCAGCACTATCAACAATGGCCAAAGTATGGAAAGAGCCCAAATGTCCATCGATGGATGAATGGATAAAGAATATTTGTATATTGTATATATATACAATGGAGTATTACTCGACAATCAAAAAGAATGAAATCTTGCCATTTGCAACTACGTGGATGGAACTGGAGGTATTATGCTAAGTGAAATTAGTCAGTCAGATATAGACAAATATCATAAGACTTCACTCATATGAGGACGTTAAGAGACAAGACAGATGAACATAAGGGAAGAGAAACAGATGAACATAAGGGAAGAGAAACAAAAATAATATGAAAACAGGGAGGGGGAGAAAACATAAGATACTCATAAATATGGAGAACAAACTGAGGGTTACTGGAGGGGTTGTGGGAGGGGGGATGGGCTAAATGGGTAAGGGGCACTAAGGAATCTACTCCTGAAATCATTGTTGCACTATATGCTAACTAATTTGGATGTAAATTAAAAAAAAAAATTAAAGAAAAATTAAAATTAAAAAAAATTCAGGTATTAAAAAAAACATATTTACCAAGCAAATTAAATATGTTGGTTACTCTGCAGAGTATAACAATTTTCTTCAGAAGGTCTTACATAAACAGGTTGCTTCCATTAAGTCTTGTGTTTGTAACCAAACAGCCATGAGAAATCCCACTCAGTAATTTGGTATAATCTACCAAGTGCTTGTTTATGTTGATGTTGGTGTATCCTGGGTAAGGGCTGCTGTCATGAGAAATGATTCCACCCTTTTGGTGAGTGTTAGGGAGGGGAATGGGGGCAGCTGACTGAAAAGATGCCATAAACTGTATTATGACAAGAGTTCCCCAAGGAAATAAAGCCAGTGGGAAAGACTATTGTTTTAGATAGATAGATAGATAGATAGATCATTGGTGGATCAATGGATAGATATGAATACACACATATATAACATGTATAGAATTACATGTAGTATAGACAGGTATCTCTATCTCAGAAGGTGGTGATAGATAGAGAGAGAGAGAGAGGGATTTTAGTGAATTGGTTCATTGTGGGGGTTGGTAGTTTGGAATTTTTAGGACCAGCCAGCAAGCTGGAAACAGGGAATAGATGATGTTGTGTCTGAAGTGTGAAGGCAGTTTGGAGGCAGAATTACTTTTTTATTTCTCAGGGACCTTAGTTGTTTTTCTTAAGGCCTTCAGCTGATTGGATGAGGCCCACCCCATATTACGAAGGGTAATCTGATTTACTCGAAGTCCACTGATTCACATGTTAATCATATCTTTAAAAATATTGGATAGATCGTGACCATATTCTACTGGATAGAATGCAGTGAGAACACAGGATCCCTTCTGAAATACTCCTGCCAAAGATGCATAACCTGAATGTAAGTAAATATGTTACCACTAGGGAAACACAAATTGGGGAACGTTGTGTAGAGTAATTGGCCTCTGCTTTTGAGAAGCACCAAAGTGTGATAGTCAAAGAAGGATTGAGGAAGTAATCGAGATTGAAGATAAAGAAAACAAGGATGACAGCTAAGTGTAATTTGTGATTGTCAACTGAGGTCTTTCTCCAAAAAGACATTGAAAAAGTGGCAGAACCCGGGTGGGTCTGAATGTCAGATGACAGTATTATATCAGTGTCCCTTGCCTGGTGCTGACTGTTGTGTTGGCTGTGTACAAAATATCCTCGCTTATACATTGTGCCTACTGAGATATTTGGAAGACCATCATGTCCACAAATGACGTTCAAATCGTTTGATTAAAAAAAATTCTTTGACTTTTTTGCAAGTTTGAAATTGTTCTAAAATAACAAGCGAAAACAAACACACAATTAAGTCTACGATATGATCTTTATGTAGGTACTTTTTATGTTTTTGATGTTTAGGAGATACCGAGGGCCTTTCAGTCAGTGTGAAGAAAAAAAAAATTGGAAACAATCTATGCAGCGAAGACTATTTATTATAACAACCCATAAAACCAGAATATGTGAAATCAAACCATTGAGTTATGATGTATATCAGTTTATGAGGGTTTAGTCAATAATTATATTGATTAAGACAACATTATGGATAGCTTGAGTATTGACCAAGTTTCTAAGAGCCTTTGGTTTTTGCTTTAAGTGGTACTACAGTTTTTCTATATTAAACCTAAACACAAAATCTTTCTAAAATAAAAGACTTTTAAATATCCATTGTCTTTGTAAATGAATACAAGTGTGTGTCTTCTCAATGTGAATTGTATAGAATCATTAAAATGTATTTGTATAATAAGTTAAATTAACTTATAAGGAGATGGAATATTACCATCGTTATAGAATGGATTTTTTAAATCACCTCTTATAATAGTGTGGAGTTACTAAATTGTATACAATTCTTGAGTTAGAGTAAATACTAATCATTTCTATTATCCCTCCTCCTATAAAAGGAAGAGCACATTTTTTTTCATGCTTTAGCAGATAATGAGAAGGCTTCAAAGATGATTTGGATATAAAATAAACCTTGGATATTCTATTATTTTAAATTCGGGATATTATGTTTGAAAAAGAAAATAACAGGGGCACCTGGGTGGCTCAGTCGGTTTAACGTCCAACTTAGTTCAGGTCATGATATCACAGTTTGTGAATTCGAGGCCCACATCAGGCTCTGTGTTGACAGCTCAGAGCCTGGAGCCTGCTTTGGATTCTGTGTCTCCCTTTCTCTCTGCCCCTCCCCTGCTTGTGCTATCTCTCTCTCTCTCTCTCTCTCTCTCTCTCTCAAAAATAAATAAACATTAAAAACTTTTTTTTCAACGTTTATTTATTTTTGGGACAGAGAGAGACAGAGCATGAACGGGGGAGGGGCAGAGAGAGAGGGAGAACAGAATCGGAAACAGGCTCCAGGCTCTGAGCCATCAGCCCAGAGCCCGACGCGGGGCTCGAACTCACGGACCGCGAGATCATGACCTGGCTGAAGTCGGACGCTTAACCGACTGCGCCACCCAGGCGCCCCCATTAAAAACTTTTTAAAGAAAAAGAAAATAGCAAATAGGACCCCTGGAAACGGCTCTAAGAATAACAAGTAGTAACTGAGTTGGCTACTTCATTAACCAGAGTGACTATCTGAATTTTTTAAGGCCGGCACGTCTGAAGCATTAGGAATCCAATTTTCATAAGTCCATGTAAGTTTCTAAGTTGATTCGCATAATGGCTGCCATCTTTCCAGAGGCCTTATGACGTGAAACATGGATTTTCTCATTTTCATTTTACATCAGTCTATTTGGACTAAATATTAGAATCACACACCCGATAGTTGAGACTTTATGACTGATTAAGAAACTGACCATGGTGGAATCAAAAGTTTGCTTGCTTGTTTGTTTTGGAACTTCAGAGAGATGTGTGGCTTCAATGAGCCCAGAAGTTCCCCATTCTGGCCAGCGTAATTCAAAGTGATCTCAGTGAAAGGCTCACACACTGCCATATAGACACAGGAATTAGGATTGTAATGAGTCTACGTGTCAAAAATAACCTTGGAGTCATTGGTTTCTTCCCCTTACCTGAGCAGCACACTCAGAATTGTGGGATCGATGTGCTCTTTGCTATTTCGGTCTCAAGGTTTCACAGCCAGTGATCTACGTGAGGCAAGTGTTGGGGGGACCTCCGGACTAATGAAGAATAAACAACACATGAACATTGGATCGATTTACTTGAAACGCAAAGAGAGAGGCTCCAGTAATAAATTTACTTACTATGTTTGCTGGAGTGAAAAAAAATCTGCGCACTAATCAAGAGTGCAGGTGAGCACCTTCGTGGTCATATTAATTAAGGGGTGATGGAGCACGGCCCTTGGCTCTTATATCTCTTGAACAGGGCTGCTGTGAGTGGAAAGTTTGGCTTTTGCATCAGCTGATCCACAGCGATGCACAAAAAGAGGCAAAAGATGTTCTGGTGAAAAACTAGCAGATTCGACCGCAGGCTGTCTCTCTGACAGCTGCATTATTTATGTCCATCCACCTTTCCGCCAACAGAACTGACTCATCTTTTTGCCAAAAAACTGACCCCAAATCTGATCCGTGGACTGCCATTCTCTCCACTGAGTCAGCACAGAGCTCTTGCATTCTGGTAACGTAAATAAGACAAGTTAGGACACCTCCCCTCCACCCACATACCCAATACCCAGTCAGCAATGAGTTAACCGGGGGCGGGGGGGGGGGGGAAAGAAAGGTGGGGTGGGGGACTAAAATAACTACCATTTGGAGAAGAAACTATTAAAAAACACTCAGCAGTAATTAACTTCTAGCAGTAAGGATTTCTGCTCAGGAGCTGGCATTGAGAGGGAGTTTTTGGATGCTTTGGGTTCTCTTCCTTGTCTATTTCCACTACCGTCTTTGGTCTTGCCCACTGGGAGTTTCTTCCCGGTTCATTTTCCTCTCTGGCCGTGTATTAATTGGAGAATAAGTTCCTTTTAGAGTCTGTGTTGCTACAGAGTCTGCTTTCTTCTGGAATAGACACATGGTCCTTCCAAGTCGTGAAAAACAATAGCTTTACCAAATGTTCGCATGGCTTATCCATAGATACCGCCAAGTAGCTAGCTTGCCATATTTTCTCCTCTCTGTTGCTTTATGAGAGCCTAGGCTACCTAGTTGAGGTTCATATTATACCCGTGCCCTGACCCTCACTTAACGATGCTGATTTCTCTGTGAGTTAAGGTAAATACTAAACCAATATAAGGAAGAAACCCCACCATGAATTGGTTAATATACAAAAGTCAATCTGTCTTAGCTTACATGACAAACAATTGTAGACATTTTCCCATGTAAAACTCCAGGAGCAGTAGGCATTGTACTATGTTCTACATTCCTTGAACCTGTTTCTCTCTTCGGCAGCCAACTTCATGTCTTTGTCAAAGCTGGGTCACACACACGTTGATGTTGTAGCTCATTAGAAGGGAAACTAGATGGAGGACCATAATTCAGTGTTGTATGGCCCAGACTTAGCAAAAACAGAGACCACTTGTGTTTACATTTCATTAGCAATGATTTGGTTGTGTCGTCATATCAGACTGCATCCGAGTGTGGAAATATAGTCACTTTTCACACTCATGTCCAGCTCTAATTCTATCACCACGGTAGAGGGCAACTGGATTTGGAAGAACAATCTGCAATTTCTACAAAAATGTCAGTTGTAACTGCCCTCTCAGTGGAACAGTGACTAAACATGACTATTTGGCCAAAAATTACCCAGGGTGTATCTGGAAGGGTGTTTCTGAACGAGATTTACATTTGAATTGCTGGATTGAGTAAATCAGATTGCCGTCCTCAGTGTGGTGGGCCTCATCCCATCAGTTGAAGAAGTGAATAGGGCAAAAAGACCGAATAAGAGGGAATTCTTCCTGCCTCAGTGATTGAGCTGAGATATTGGTCTTTGTCAACCTTCAGACATTGATTCTTTTCGGGTCTTGAACCTGCTGGTTTTCAACCAGAAACTCACATCATCAGCTTTGCTGGTTCTCAGACCTTCAGATGCACAATGGAATGACAGACCGGCTCTCCTGGATCTGCAGCTGCGTATCTGCATATCTTGGCAACTGCAATCTTCGTAATGGGGAGCTGATTCCTTATAATAAATCTCATGTATTCTTTATAATGCCCACATTCTATTGGTTCTATTTCTCTGGAGAAATCCAATACAATGAATATTTGAGAAGCTGAGTAGTTGCAGGAAATTTCATAAAGAAACGTTAGAATAAAAGTAGTACTTTTACCTCGTTGGTGGGATACAAAACAACACTAAAGGGAAATAATAGTAACTGGGAGTTATTTCTCCTTACATAAATCCACAAATTAACACAGAGCCCCACAGTGTCTGGGTGCTATCAGCAAGTTATGCACAGGTCCGTTCTCCTAGATAGTTCTCTGGATGACTTTTTCACCAATGACTTTGAAAAGGACTACGGTCATTTTGAACACTGTCTTGTCCTTTCTTTATGCTTTTACACCATATTTTATTATTTTAAACCTTCCAAACTCACATGGTATACATTCTGTATCTCATAATTCCATATGCTGAATTGCTTATAAGCCTAATCCTACTGTGAGTCATTTCTTTTTTTACATTTTATTTATTTTTGAGAGAGGGAGAGAGAGAGAGAGACAGAGCACAAGTGGGGGAGGGTCAGAGAGAAGGAGACACAGAATCTGAAGCAGGATCCAGGTTCCGAGCTGTCAGCACAGAGCCCGACGCAGGGCTCGAACACACAAACCGTGAGAACATGACCTGAGCCGAAGTCAGACGCTTAACCAACTGAGCCACCCAGGCGCCCTCCTTTTTTTCCTAATGCTTGATTTTGAGAGAGAGACAGAGTGTGAGAAGGGGAGGGGCAGAGAGGGAGAGGGAGACACAGAATCTGAAGCAGGCTCCAGGCTCTAAGCGGTCAGCACAGAACCCAATGTGGTACCTGAACTCACGAACTGCAAGATTGTGACCTGAGCCAAAGTCAGATGCTTAACTGACTGAGCCACCCAGGTGCCCCTGTGAGTCATTTCTAATGACACTCTTTCCTTGTACCTCATGTCTCTGTGAATCCTGTAATTTCTGATTGTGAGCTCAACTTGGCGTCTGAGGGAATCATGCCTAATAAATAGGATTTGCTTTACCTCTGCCAGGGGACTCCAGGGACCGCATTATTAAGATACAGTTTTGGAAAAGTATGAAACTCAGGGAATCCAGAAGAAACATATGACTGCAGAAAGGATGTAAAATGAAGGAGATGACAACATGGGATCCCCCGTGTGACCTAGGCATTGAGCCATGGCTATCTGTAAGGGGGACAGAATGATTACTGGACTTCACTTCTGAGCGATGTCTGTGCCTATGCAGCCAGACCCCATGATCATTTTGGAGAGTTTCTGTTAACGAGATTTTTGTGGGTGTCTGATTTGTGTAGTGTGTCCCTTAAAGGGGCTCACGAGGGTGTTGTTTTCATTACAAATCAAGGCCTGCCGTTGGGAGCTGCTGTCCCTGTGGTTTTCAATTTTAACATCATATTTTAATATTTTTCTTATTTATTTATTTTCAAATAATCTCTACACCCAACGTGGGCTCTAACTCACTACCTGGGGCTCAGAGCAGTGAGCTCTACTGACTGAGCCAAGCAAGCACCCCTAAAGATCATATCTAATATTTTTTTTAATGTTTATTTATTTATTTTGAGAGAGAGAGCAGGGAAGGGCAGAGAGAGAGAGGGGGGTAGAGAGAGAATCCCAAGCAGGCTCCACACTGTTGGCACAAAGCCCGATGCGGGGCTCAAACTCACAAACTATGAGGTAGTGACCTGAGATGAAATCAGGAGTCAAGGTCACCCAGGCCCCCCTGAAGACCATATTTTAAATAAGTATTTGTTTACTCATTCCACAATTTGTTAAACTGTACATCTTGCCTTCCCAAAAGTGCCTCGTTTAAGCTTTTTTTTTTTTTTTTTTTCCACTTTGAAAATGACTGCTTAGCTCTTTTTTGCCCCCGGGAACATTCAAAATGTATTTTTTTTTTTTAATTTTTTTAACGTTTCAATTTTATTTTTATTTTTATTTTTATTTTTATTTTTGAGACAGGGAGAGACAGAGCATGAACAGGGGAGGGTCAGAGAGAGGGAGACACAGAATCTGAAACAGGCTCCAGGCTCTGAGCTGTCAGCACAGAGCCCGACGTGGGGCTCAAACTCCCGGACCGTGAGATCATGACCTGAGCCGAAGTCGGCCACTTAACCGACTGAGCCACCCAGGCGCCACTCAAAATGTATTTCATGTTAAATTGATTTAAATCAAACTGCTCCAAACAAACATTTTAAAAAATGGAACTTATGTATGTATAATGAATTCATATATTCATTTAAGAAGATACTTTGTTTAGGTATTTATTTTGTTTATTTCCTATGACATGACGTATTTGGAAAAAAAAAAATCCATGAAGGCATGCACAAAAAAACATGTGATCAGGACACTGAAAATCTTGTCCCAAAATTACTTTGTATTTGTATTTCCATCACAAGCCTCTCATGGGGATAAACAGCTCCCAAATGTGCTATTTTGACTCATTTTAATCTGTGAAGCAGATATGGTGAGAAAAGAGAAAAATAGCCAAACCTTAGAATCAAATTAAATTTACCTTAAAATATAGTGAAAGATAATTTATGATAAACTGTTGTTGCCTAATTATTATTTTAACATTTGAAAAAGAAAAAAAATTAGGATAGGATAACTAAGAAACAAAACCAATATCAAATTGTATTAACGTGGCCATTTGGTCATTTTGCGTCAAATACTTAATGTGGTATTTTCTATTCCACAATTTCTGTGCATGTATTACTTTTGTGAAATTGTATACCAAACACGCACACATTCTTATCTACTGGTTTGGATTTTTTAAACCATATTTGTTTGAAATACACATAATATTGTATTTGTCGCATGTCCTTGTAACTTGCTCGTGATTATCAGATTAGACGTTAGAGAATTGTTAGTGTTCTAGATTTTTTTCATGGGAAAGTTTGCAACTGAGATCTTAGAAAAAAAAAAAAAACAATTTCAGGGGCACCCGGGTGGCTCAGTGGGTTAAGCATCTGACTCTTGATTTTGGCTCAGGTCATGATCTCACAGTTTGTGGGATCGAGCCCCGTGTCGGGCTCTGTGCTGACAATGCAGAGCCTGCTTGGGATTCTCTCTCTCCCTTGCCCCTGCTCATACTCTGTCCCTCTCTCTGCCTCTCCCCTGCTCATGCTCTCTCCCTGTCTCAAAATAAATAAATAAACATTTAAAGAATACAGTTTCATCGTGACCGTGAAGTGTTCCATAGACTGAACTAAAATATGAGCACTGAAAGCTCTGAGAAGGGACCATGCAATTTGGCCTGTTGAAGAGGAAGAAGATTCCAGTGGAAGTGTGGGACAAATGCCAGGAGAATGTGAGTAACTAAAGCTGAGATGTCTAGGAAAATAAGATACCTTGTCCTCCAAACCAGTTAGCCTTTTGACTGACTGAAATGGGAGGAACAAAAGAAAAACAGATAGAAGCAGGTGCTGTGCATGGCAAAGGTACAGTCTGATGAGACAGGAGAATTTGAGAACTGATTATTTCTAATGCTTTATAACAGGAGCATAATTTCATACAGTAAAATAATTATTTTCCTGCCTTGTGATGTGGCATGCATGGGGGGGGGGGTCCCGCTTTCGTTCTGAGAAAGGGAACACTTATTCCAAGCCTACTGGTTTTCTCTTGTTTTGTTACCCGTAAATGTTCTTTGCCTTATGGGCTTTCATCTGTGTGTGTGTGTGTGCACGCATGCGTGTGTGTGTGTGTGTGTGTGTGTGTGTGTGTGTGTGTGTGTGTGTAGATATATACTATGGCTTTTATCAGTATGAATTTGAAAGAATGAGACACAGTGACAAAGTGGTAATAAGTTTGCACCTTTGAGTAGTAGCAAAAGACTTGATTTCCCTGGGGGTTGGGGAAAACATTTTGTCTTTTCTTGTTTTACACTGAAACTTTAAAATATTAAAAAAAAATTTAATGTTTATTTATTTTTGAAAGAGAGAGAGACAGAGTGTGAGTGGGGGAGGGGCAGAGAGAGAAAGAGACACAGAATCCAAAGCAGGCTCCAGGCTCTGAGCTGTCGGCACAGAGCCCGACGCAGGGCTTGAACCCACAGACCAGGAGATCATGACCTGAGCCGAAGTCGGACGCGTAACCAACTGAGCCACCCAAGTGCCCCTAAAATATTTTTTTTAAACTACAGAAATGGTAATTACAATTTGTAAAGCACTGAGTCTTGTGCTCAGTACTATGGGACCAAAAAACCTCTTTGTAAAAACTCCCTTAGAATAAACACTTATTATGTGCCAGGAATTGCAGGAGGTAGATTAATTTTATTCTATATTCTAATCTTCAAAAAAAAAACACTTTTAAAGGAAAAGAAAGCCTACCACTTGTAAAAGTATCAACAGCTACTCAAACCTGTTCCTTCCCGCAAGTAATAAGCCTCAGTTTATCAAGTTAATTTTCTGTACTAGTCACAGAACTAGATTTTATACATTAAACATAATCCTTATCACAATTCTTGTACAGTTTTATTTGAAAATAGACTTGGGCTGAAGAGCCTGGGTGGCTCAGTGGGTTAAGTGTCCAACTTTGCCTCAGATCATCATCTCGCAATTTATGAGTTCAAGCCCCCACCGGGCTCTGTGCCGTCAGTGCAGAGTCCATTTCAGATCTCCTGTCTCCCTCTCTCCCCGACCCTCCCCTGCTCATGGTCTCTCACTCTTTCTATTTCTCTCCCTCTCTCTCAAAAATTAATAAACATTAAAAAACAAAACCAAACAAACAAACAAACAAAAGAAAGTAGCCTTGGTTTAGTTGTAAGAGCATATCACAAAATCTAAGGCAATCACTCAAAAATGTAAAAGAAAAAAAATGTAGAAATGTAATTTGTAGGCTAAATGGCAAAGAATGTAATCATATAAAAAGCACAGCCAAAGCCAGAAAAGGCATGACAAGAAGGGAAGACAAAACAAAAACAAAAACACAAACACAATAACAACAACAACAACAAAAACACACTTGTCAAATAAATGAGAACCGCATAAGAATATAAGCAGATTTCTCAGCAGAAACTTGGCAGGCCAGAAGGCAATGGGATGATGTATTAAAAGTTCTGAGAGGGAAATAAAACCCGACCAAATGAAAATACTTTACCTGGCAAGGTTGTCCTTCGGAATCGAAGAAAAGAGAGAGTTTCCAGGCAAACAAAAGCTGGAGTTTCTCAGCACAAAAATAGCCATATAAGGAGAGTTTCTTGAAACTGAAATGAAAGTATGTTAATTGGTAACATGAAGATACACTGAAGCATAAGTCTCACAGGAAAAGTATACATATAGTTAAATTTAGAATATGTTAAATTTTATTGGTGAGTGGGTAAATTACTTGTAACTCTAATATAAAGATTAAAAACAAAACATTTTAAAATAACTACAATTACCATAATTTGTAAATGAATACATAGCATAAAAAGATATAGATTGTGACATCAAAAGGAGGCAGTGTAAAAATGGAAAGCTTTATAAGCATTCAAGGTTAAGTCGTGATCAGCTTAAAATAGACTCGTATCCCCATAAGATGTTTTATGGATGTTTCCTGGTAGCTACAAAACAAAAACGTGTTATTAGATTCATGAAAGGTAGAAAGCAATCTATGCATATCGCTGGAAAAAATCATGAAATCACAAAGGAAGAGAAGAACAAAGGAACAATAAATAATAAATAAGATGACATTAGTAAGTCCTTATCTATTGATAATTACTTTACTTTTTTTTTCAATGTTTATTTTTTTATTTTTATTTTTTTTTAATTTTTTTTATTTATATATGAAATTTATTGTCAAATTGGTTTCCATACAACACCCAGTGCTCATCCCAAAAGGTGCCCTCCTCAATACCCATCACCCACCCTCTACTCCCTCCCACCCCCCATCAACCCTCAGTTTGTTCTCAGTTCTCAACAGTCTCTTATGCTTTGGCTCTCTCCCACTCTAACCTCTTTTTTTTTTTTTTCCTTCCCCTCCCCCATGGGTTCCTGTAAGTTTCTCAGGATCCACATAAGAGTGAAACCATATGGTATCTGTCTTTCTCTGTATGGCTTATTTCACTTAGCATCACACTCTCCAGTTCCATCCACGTTGCTACAAAAGGCCATATTTCATTTTTTCTCATTGCCACGTAGTATTCCATTGTGTATATAAACCACAGTTTCTTTATCCATTCATCAGTTGATGGACATTTAGGCTCTTTCCATAATTTGGCTATTGTTGAGAGTGCTGCTATGAACATTGGGGTACAAGTGCCCCTATGCATCAGTACTCCTGTGTCCCTTGGATAAATTCCTAGCAGTGCTATTGCTGGGTCATAGGGTAGGTCTATTTTTAATTTTCTGAGGAACCTCCACACTGCTTTCCAGAGCGGCTGCACCAATTTGCATTCCCACCAACAGTGCAAGAGGGTTCCCGTTTCTCCACATCCTCTCCAGCATCTATAGTCTCCTGATTTGTTCATTTTGGCCACTCTGACTGGCGTGAGGTGATACCTGAGTGTGGTTTTGATTTGTATTTCCCTGATGAGGAGCGACGCTGAACATCTTTTCATGTGCCTGTTGGCCATCCGGATGTCTTCTTTAGCGAAGTGTCTATTCATGTTTTCTGCCCATTTCTTCACTGGGTTATTTGCTTTTCGGGTGTGGAGTTTGGTGAGCTCTTTATAGATTTTGGATACTAGCCCTTTGTCCGATATGTCATTTGCAAATATCTTTTCCCATTCCGTTGGTTGCCTTTTAGTTTTGTTGGTTGTTTCCTTTGCTGTGCAGAAGCTTTTTATCTTCATAAGGTCCCAGTAATTCACTTTTGCTTTTAATTCCCTTGCTTTTGGGGATGTGTCGAGTAAGAGATTGCTACGGCTGAGGTCAGAGAGGTCTTTTCCTGCTTTCTCCTCTAAGGTTTTGATGGTTTCCTGTCTCACATTCAGGTCCTTTATCCATTTTGAGTTTATTTTTGTGAATGGTGTGAGAAAGAGGTCTAGTTTCAACCTTCTGCATGTTGCTGTCCAGTTCTCCCAGCACCATTTGTTAAAGAGACTGTCTTTTTTCCATTGGATGTTCTTTCCTGCTTTGTCAAAGATTAGTTGGCCATACGTTTGTGGGTCTAGTTCTGGGGTTTCTATTCTATTCCATTGGTCCATGTGTCTGTTTTTGTGCCAATACCATGCTGTCTTGATGATGACAGCTTTGTAGTAGAGGCTAAAGTCTGGGATTGTGATGCCTCCTGCTTTGGTCTTCTTCTTCAAAATTACTTTGGCTATTCGGGGCCTTTTGTGGTTCCATATGAATTTTAGGATTGCTTGTTCTAGTTTTGAGAAGAATGCTGGTGCAATTTTGATTGGGATTGCATTGAATGTGTAGATAGCTTTGGGTAGTATTGACATTTTGACAATATTTATTCTTCCAATCCATGAGCAGGGAATGTCTTTCCATTTCTTTAAATCTTCTTCAATTACCTTCATAAGCTTTCTATAGTTTTCAGCATACAGATCCTTTACATCTTTGGTTAGATTTATTCCTAGGTATTTAATGCTTCTTGGTGCAATTGTGAATGGGATCAGTTTCTTTATTTGTCTTTCTGTTGCTTCATTGTTAGTGTATAAGAATGCAACTGATTTCTGTACATTGATTTTGTATCCTGCAACTTTGCTGAATTCATGTATCAGTTCTAGCAGACTTTTGGTGGAGTCTATCGGATTTTCCATGTATAATATCATGTCATCTGCAAAAAGCGAAAGCTTGACTTCATCTTTGCCAATTTTGATGCCTTTGATTTCCTTTTGTTGTCTGATTGCTGATGCTAGAACTTCCAGCACTATGTTAAACAACAGCGGTGAGAGTGGGCATCCCTGTCGTGTTCCTGATCTCAGGGAAAAAGCTCTCAGTTTTTCCCCGTTGAGGATGATGTTAGCTGTGGGCTTTTCATAAATGGCTTTTATGATGTTTAAGTATGTTCCTTCTATCCCGACTTTCTCAAGGGTTTTTATTAAGAAAGGGTGCTGGATTTTGTCAAAGGCCTTTTCTGCATCGATTGACAGGATCATATGGTTCTTCTCTTTTTTTTTGTTAATGTGATGTATCACGTTGATTGATTTGCGAATGTTGAACCAGCCCTGCATCCCAGGAATGAATCCCACTTGATCATGGTGAATAATTCTTTTTATATGCCATTGGATTCGATTTGCTAGTATCTTATTGAGAAGTTTTGCATCCATATTCATCAGGGATATTGGCCTGTAGTTCTCTTTTTTTACTGGGTCTCTGTCTGGTTTAGGAATCAAAGTAATACTGGCTTCATAGAATGAGTCTGGAAGTTTTTCTTCCCTTTCTATTTCTTGGAATAGCTTGAGAAGGATAGATATTATCTCTGCTTTAAACGTCTGGTAGAACTCCCCTGGGAAGCCATCTGGTCCTGGACTCTTATTTGTTGGGAGATTTTTGATAACCGATTCAATTTCTTCGCTGGTTATGGGTCTGTTCAAGCTTTCTATTTCCTCCTGATTGAGTTTTGGAAGAGTGTGGGTGTTCAGGAATTTGTCCCTTTCTTCCAGGTTGTCCAATTTGTTGGCATATAATTTTTCATAGTATTCCCTGATAATTGTTTGTATCTCTGAGGGATTGGTTGTAATAATTCCATTTTCATTCATGATTTTATCTATTTGGGTCATGTCCCTTTTCTTTTTGAGAAGCCTGGCTAGAGGTTTGTCAATTTTGTTTATTTTTTCAAAAAACCAACTCTTGGTTTCGTTGATCTGCTCTACAGTTTTTTTAGATTCTATATTGTTTATTTCTGCTCTGATCTTTATTATTTCTCTTCTTCTGCTGGGTTTAGGCTGCCTTTGCTGTTCTGCTTCTATTTCCTTTAGGTGTGCTGTTAGATTTTGTATTTGGGATTTTTCTTGTTTCTTGAGATAGGCCTGGATTGCAATGTATTTTCCTCTCAGGACTGCCTTCGCTGCGTCCCAAAGCATTTGGATTGTTGTATTTTCATTTTCGTTTGTTTCCATATATTTTTAAATTTCTTCTCGAATTGCCTGGTTGACCCACTCATTCGTTAGTAGGGTGTTCTTTAACCTCCATGCTTTTGGAGGTTTTCCAGACTTTTTTCTGTGGTTGATTTCAAGCTTCATAGCATTGTGGTCTGAAAGTATGCATGGTATGATTTCAATTCTTGTAAACTTATGAAGGGCTGTTTTGTGACCCAGTATATGATCTATCTTGGAGAATGTTCCATGTGCACTCGAGAAGAAAGTATATTCTGTTGCTTTGGGATGCAGAGTTCTAAATAGATCTGTCAAGTCCATCTGATCCAATGTCTCATTCAGGGCCCTTGTTTCTTTATTGACCGTGTGTCTAGATGATCTATCCATTTCTGTAAGTGGGGTGTTAAAGTCCCCTGCAATTACCACATTCTTCTCAATAAGGTTGCTTATGTTTATGAGTAATTGTTTTATATATTTGGGCGCTCCGGTATTCGGCGCATAGACATTTATAATTGTTAGCTCTTCCTGATGGATAGACCCTGTCACTATTATATAATGTCCTTCTTCATCTCTTGTTACAGCCTTTAATTTAAAGTCTAGTTTGTCTGATAGAAGTATGGCTACTCCAGCTTTCTTTTGGCTTCCAGTAGCATGATAAATAGTTCTCCATCCCCTCACTCTCAATCTAAAGGTGTCCTCAGGTCTAAAATGAGTCTCTTGTAGACAGCAAATAGATGGGTCTTGTTTTTTTATCCATTCTGATACCCTATGTCTTTTGGTTGGCGCATTTAATCCATTTACATTCAGTGTTATTATAGAAAGATATGGGTTTAGAGTCATTGTGATGTCTGTATGTTTTATGCTTGTAGTGATGTCTCTGGTACTTTGTCTCACAGGGTCCCCCTTAGGATCTCTTGTAGGGCTGGTTTAGTGGTGACAAATTCCTTCAGTTTTTGTTTGTTTGGGAAGACCTTTATCTCTCCTTCTATTCTAAATGACAGACTTGCTGGATAAAGGATTCTCGGCTGCATATTTTTTCTGTCTAGCACCCTGAAAATCTCGTGCCAATTCTTTCTGGCCTGCCAAGTTTCAAAAGAGAGATCAGTCACGAGTCTTATAGGTCTCCCTTTATATGTGAGGGCACGTTTACCCCTTGGTGCTTTCAGAATTTTCTCTTTATCC
This sequence comes from Puma concolor, assembly GCF_028749965.1. Lineage (NCBI taxonomy): Eukaryota > Metazoa > Chordata > Mammalia > Carnivora > Felidae > Puma > Puma concolor. Next base: position 106,467,424 of record NC_141668.1, read on the forward strand.
TTGTATTTTGCCAGTTTCACTATGATATGTCGTGCAGAAGATCGTTTCAAGTTACGTCTGAAGGGAGTTCTCTGTGCCTCTTGGATTTCAATGCCTTTTTCCTTCCCCAGTTCAGGGAAGTTCTCAGCTATTATTTCTTCAAGTACCCCTTCAGCACCTTTCCCTCTCTCTTCCTCCTCTGGGATACCAATTATGCGTATATTATTTCTTTTTAGTGTATCACTTAGTTCTCTAATTTTCCCCACATACTCCTGGATTTTTTTATCTCTCTTTTTCTCAGCTTTCTCTTTTTCCATAACTTTATCTTCTAGTTCACCTATTCTCTCCTCTGCCTCTTCAATCCAAGCCGTGGTGGTTTCCATTTTGTTATGCATTTCGTTTAAAGCGTTTTTCAGCTCCTCGTGACTGTTCCTTAGTCCCTTGATCTCTGTAGCAAGAGATTCTCTGCTGTCAGCTATACTGTTTTCAAACCCAGCGATTAATTTTATGACTATTATTCTAAATTCACTTTCTGTTATATTATTTAAATCCTTTTTGATCAGCTCATTAGCTGTTGTTATTTCCTGGAGATTCTTCTGAGGGGAATTCTTCCGCTTGGTCATTTTGGATAGTCCCTGGCATGGTGAGGACCTGCAGGGCACTTCCCCTGTGCTGTGGTGTATAACTGGAGTTGGTGGGCGGAGCCGCAGTCAGACCTGATGTCTGCCCCCAGCCCACCGCTGGGGCCACAGTCAGACTGGTGCGTGCCTTCTCTTCCCCTCTCCTAGGGGCGGGATTCACTGTGGGGTGGGGTGGCCCCTCTGGGCTACTTGCACACTGCCAGGCTTGTGATGCTGGGGATCTGGCGTCTTAGCTGGGGTGGGTAGGCAAGGTGCACAGGGGCAGGAGGGGCAGGCTTAGCTTGCTTCTCCTTAGGTGATCCACTTCAGGAGGGGCCCTGTGGCAGCAGGAGGGAGTCAGATCTGCTGCCGGAGGTTTGGCTCCACAGAAGCGCAGAGTTGGGTGTTTGCACGGAGCGAGCAAGTTCCCTGGCAGGAACTGGTTCTCTTTGGGATTTTGGCTGGGGGATGGGCGGGGGAGATGGCGCTGGCGAGCGCCTTTGTTCCCCACCAAACTGAGCTCTGTCGTCCGGGGGCTCAGCAGCTCTCCTTCCCTTTGTCCTCCAGCCTTCCCGCTTTCTGAGCAGAGCTGTTAACTTATGACCTCCCAGCCGCTAAGTCACGCTTGCTGTCGGAACACAGTCCGTCAGGCCCCTCCGCTTTTTGCAAGCCAGACTCGGGGGCTCTGCTTGGCCGGCGAGCCGCCCCTCCGCCCCGGCTCCCTCCCGCCAGTCCGTGGAGCGCGCACCGCCTCGCCGCCCTTCCTACCCTCTTCCGTGGGCCTCTCGTCTGCGCTTGGCTCCGGCGACTCCGTTCTGCTAATCCTCTGGCGGTTCTCTGGGTTATTTAGGCAGGTGTAGGTGGAATCTAAGTGATCAGCAGGACGCGCGGTGAGCCCAGCGTCCTCCTACGCCGCCATCTTCCCTCTCCCAGTGATAATTACTTTAAATGTAAATGGATTAAATTTTTCTAATCCAAAGACATAGAGTGGCTGAATAGATGTTTTAAAAAGGCCCAACTATATGCTGCTGATGGGACCCACTTGAGCTTCATGGGCACACGTAGACTGAAAGGGAACGGATAGAAAAAGACATTGCCTGACAATTGAAACTAGATGTATACAAGGATAGCTATGTTTATATCAGGCAAAATAGACGAAAAGGCCAAAAACTGCAAAAAGAGACAAAGAAGGTCATTACATAATGATGAAAGGGCCAATTCATCAAGAGAATATAACAATTGTAAAAATGTGCACACCCAACATTGGAGAACCTAAATATACCAAGTCAGTATTAACAGTTCTGAGGAGAGAAAAATACAGAAAAAATAGTAGAGGACTTTAAGACCTCACTTTCAGCAATGGATAGATTATCTAAACATAAACTCAATAAGGTAATTCTGGACTTAAACTGCACATGAAATTAGATGGACCCAAAAGACACGCAGAATGTTCTGTCCAACAGCAACAGAATACACACTCTTCTCAGTCACACATGGAACATTCTCCAGGACAGATCACATGGCAGACCACAAAACAGGTTTTAATAAATTTAAGATGATTGAAATCGTATTGTGTATCTTTTACAACCACAAATCAATTACAAGAAGAAAATTAGAAAATTCACAAAAATATGGAGACTAAACAACACTTTTTTGAACACCAATGGGTTAAGGAAGAAATCAAAAGGGACATAAAATATATTTTTAAAAAATGAAATTGTAGACACAACATACTGAAATGCATGGGATATAGCAAAAACAACTTAGGGGAAGTTCATAGCATTAAACACCTGCATTAGAAAAAAAAAGAGAGATTCCAAATAAACAACTTTGTTACTCAAGGATCTAGGAAACAAAACAAAACAAAGCAAAAAAAAAAAAACAAAAAACCAACAACTGTCCAGGACCAGGTGGTTTCATTGGTGAATTCTACAATTCTACCAAACATTTAAAGAATTCCTACCAATTTTTCTCAAAATCTTCCGAAAAATAGAGGAGGGCACATTTCCAAACTCAAATTGTGAGGTCAGCATTACCCTGATACCAAAGCTAGAGAGGGACACTCCAAGAAAAGAAAACTTCAGGCAATCTCCCCGATGAATAAAGATGCAAAAATACTCAAGAAAGTATTATCAAACTGAATTCAGCAGAGCATTAAAAGGATGCTACACTGGGGCACCTGGGTGGCTTAGTCAGTTAAGGGTTCAACTTTGGCTCAGATCATAATCTCGCAGTTTGTGAGTTTGAGCCCTGAATCAGCATGGAGTCTGCTAGGAGTTCTCTTGCTCTCCCTCTCCCTTGGCCCCTCCCTTGCTCCACTCTACCTCTCTCTCTTTCTCAAAATAAATAAATAAACTTAAAATAAAAAATAAATAAATAAATAAATAAATAAATAAATAAATAAAAACACTGTAATCCAGTGGGATTTATCTGTGGGATGAAAGGATGGCTCAACATGTGACAATCAGTGAGTTGATATGCCGCCTTAACAAAATGAAGAATACAAATCATATGATCACCTCATAAATGCACAGAAAGCACTTGACAAAATTTAGCTGACGTTCGTGATAAAAAGAATCTCAACAGATTAAGTATAGATAGAATGTACTTCAACGTAATAAAACTAATTTATGACAAGGTCACAGATGACATTATACTCGATGGTGCAAAGCTGAAAGCTTCAGGAGCAAGACAAGGGTGCCTGACTACTCCCACCACATTTCTAAAATTATCACAGGTGTTCTAGCCAGAGAAATACGCAAGAAAAGAAAAAGGCATCTAAAGCAGAAAGAAGTAAAACTGTCTGTGTTTGCAGATGACAGGAATATCATAGAGAGAGAACCTTAAGGCTAGCACACACGCTTTGGAGCTAAAACATGAATGCACTAAAAATTGCAGGATACAAAATCAATATACAAAATTGGTCATATTTCTATACACTAATGATCAGGCAGAGAATTTTTTTCAAATCCCATTTATAATTGCATCAATACGAATAAAATATTTGGGAATAAATTTTACCAATGAGTGAACTTTTAACTGAAAAGTTAAAATGTTAATGAAAGAAATTGAAGACGCAAATAAATGGAAAGATATTTTACTTTCGCTAATTGGAAGAATTAAAATTATTATTTTTTTGAGATATAAAGAGAGATGAGGAGGTAGAGGGAGAGAGAATCTCAAGCAGGCTCCATGCCCAGCCTGGAGCCCAACATGGGGCTCGATCTCATGACCATGAGTTCATGACCTGAGCCGAAATCAAGAGTCAGACTTCCAACAGACTAAGCCACTCAGGCACCCTGGAAGACTTCAAATTGTTACAAGGCCCATACTTCCTAAAGTCATCTACATATTCAGTGTAATCCCTACCCAAATCCTAGTACCATCTTTCACAGAAAAAAAAAAAATCCTAAAATTTGTATGCAGCCACAAAAGACCCTGAATAGCCAAAACAATTTTGAGAAAGAAGAACAAATCTGGATGCATTACACTTTTTAAATTTTAATCCATGTTAGAAAGCTATAGTAATCAAAATAGCACGGTTCAGACATGAAAACAGACACATAGATCAATGGAAAAGAGTTCAGAAATAAGCCTATATATATATACACGTATATATACATATACGTATATATATATACGTATATATACATATATATACGTATATACATACATATATATACGTATATACATACATATATATACATATATATGTATACATAGTCAATAATTTTTGATAATAGTGTCAAGAATACAAAAATGGAAATGGAACAGTCTCTTCAATAAATGGTTTAAGGAAAACTGAGTACATGCAAAAAAATGAAACTGGACCCACTCTACACAAAATCAATTTGAAATGGGTTCAAGACTTGAACATAAGACCTGAAACTAGATTTCCTAGGGAAAAAAAACATAGGGAGTAGGTTCTTTGACCCTAAACTTGTAAATGATGATTTGAATTTGCCAGCAAATTCCAAGGAAAAACAAGCACAAAAAAAAAAGCAAAAATAAAAATATGGGGGCATATCCAACTAAAATGTTTCTGGCACAGCAAAGGAAACTATCAACAAAATGAAAAGGCAACCTACCAAATGGGAAAAAATATTTTCAAAACGCATATCCAATAAGTGGTTAATATCCAAGATGTATAAATAATTCATACAACTCCGTGGCAAAAATAAATAAATAAAAAATAAATAAATAGCCCAATTAAAAAAGGACTTGAATAGATCCAGATGGCCAACTGGTACATGAAAAGCGGGTCAACGTCACTCACCATCAGGGAAATGCAGATCAAAACCACAGTGAGATATCACCTCCCCCCTATCAGAATGACATTATCAAACAGACAAGACAGAATAAATGTTGGTGAGGAAAAAACGGTTCCCTTTTTTTCTTCAGTACCCTTGTGTACTGTTAGAGGGAATGTAAATTGGTGCAGCCACTATGGAAAAAAAATATGGCATTCCTCAATAAATTCAAAATAGAACTACTATATGGTCCGGGAATCCTGCTTCTGTGTATATCTCCGGAGGAAATAATATCATCATAACGAAGTGCTGTCTGAACAACTATGTTTAGGCAGTATTATTCACCATAGCTAAGGTAGGGAATAACTGAAGTGTCAGTCAATGTATGGATGGATATGTAAAATTATATACATATATAATATATAGAAATGTATGAAATATATTAATATTAAGCATTAAATAGTAAATGTTAAAGTAAATTATAAATTAATGAAAATTAAATATGAAATAATATACTATATATACGATTATATTAATAATAATATTAATAATATATTAATATATTTTATATAATATGTTATATAATATATTATATAATGTATATTATATAATATATTATATATAATATATTATATAATATAATATATTATATTATTTAATTAATATAATAGTTAATTATATAATATATTAATATATTATATAATATACTATATATATACTATATATATTCTATTTATACATATATATATAATAGAATTATTATTCAACATTGAAAAAGAAGATAATCCCGTTCTTTGCAGCAACGTGGATGAAACTGGAGGGGATTGTACTAAATGAAATATGACATAAAAAGAAAAAGACATGATATCACTTCTATGTGGAATCCAAATAAAAACCTAACTCATAGGGGCGCCTGGGTGGCGCAGTCGGTTAAGCGTCCGACTTCAGCCAGGTCACGATCTCGCGGTCCGTGAGTTCGAGCCCCGCGTCAGGCTCTGGGCTGATGGCTCAGAGCCTGGAGCCTGTTTCCGATTCTGTGTCTCCCTCTCTCTCTGCCCCTCCCCCGTTCATGCTCTGTCTCTCTCTGTCCCAAAAATAAATAAAAAACGTTGAAAAAAAAAATTTAAAAAAAAAATAAATAAAAATAAAAAAAAACCTAACTCATGGAAACAGGAAGTAGAAATGTGGTGGCCAGGGGTTGGAGCTACAGGAAAATAGGGAGAGATTGGCAAAAGGGTACAGCTCTCAGTTATAAAATGAATAAGGTCTGAGGATAATGTATAACATGGAGACTATGGTTGACAATACAGTTTTTTACAATTAAAATTTGTTAGGAAAATAGAGCCTAAGTATTCTCACCAGAAAAAAAAGGTAATAAGTGATTTATGTGTTAATCAACTTAATTGAACAAATCCTTCTGCAATGTGCACATATATAAAATCTTCATGTTGTACACTAAATATATTCTAATTTTGGGGCGCCTGGGTGGCTCAGTCGGTTAAGCGTCCAACGTCAGCTCAGGTCATGATCTCACGTCTCCTGAGTCCGAGCCCCGAGTTGGGCTTTGTGCTAACAGCTCAGAGCCTGGAGCCTGTTTCAGATTGCGTGTCACCCCCTCTCTCTGCCCCTTCCCTTCTCGTGCTCTGTCTCTGTCTCTCAATAATAAATAAACGTTAAAAAAATTTAAATATATTCCATTTTTTTTCAGTTATACCTCAATAAGATTGAAAGAAGAAAATCATTACCCTTTGACATGGCAACTTCTTTCTTCTATTATCCAATAAACAACAGGAAAATCAGGAGATTGTTGCCAGATGCGTTCCAGAGAGCCTCGTGGGTCAGGTGTGCTAAGACTGGTCAATTTGGGAAGAATCCTATTTCAGATTGTTTTTGTTACTGTTTTGATTTTTGATTTTGGAAATTCTTGTCAAAGCTACAAAAATCAATTTAACTTTCACTGTAAAACACATTAAGAGGGTGAAAGTAACGCTTAAAGAGACAGATAAATATTCAAAGATCATTAAATCAGACAGATGATTTCCTATTACAATTAAATTTTCAATCTCTTTTGTGTACCTGGTGATCACGTGAACACACACATATACACACTACTATGTGCAGAATACGAAATTTTATCAGGTGCTACACAAATACTCTGAGATGATAAGAGTTGGACGTGTTCTCTTCCATTCTTAAAAGACGAAATAGGTAAAGAAACAAAAAACAGTGACTTTCCTTGGACTCAGAGAATGTCAGTGTCAGAGCAAATCGAAATACTAAAATCTGGAGAAATATAGGAATATGAGGAGGCCCAGATTCACTTGTCTAGAGCACAAGTCTGAAGCCATATGCTGGTGAGAACACGTAAATGATGATTTCGGCAAATTCCTAGAGGCTGACTCATCCGAGAGTAAGAAATTTCTAGGGGTCTTCAGTCAGAGGGACAACAAGATATTTATGGCTTTTACCTCCAGGACACTCACTGGGTTCTCACATTAAAAAGTCAGGAAAAATTTACTCATGCCTTTGGCAGGGAGGGAAGATAACTATTTTGAATTATGCCCAGTACATTCTCCAAGACAAAGGCCTACTCTCCAGTGAAAAATACTTCACCAGAATCATAGCTCATGTAGTCAGAAGGGAAATTACCAATTCTAGCTCCCCTGCACCTTCCTGAGTCACTCAAGGGTAAGAAAGATTTACAAAGGTCACATTCTGGGAACGTAGCCTTCCTAAAAGACCCAGATTTAACCATAAAAATTATAACCTGCTTCCCCCCCACTCCTTACCACACATTAACTCTGGCGTAATAACCGTGGCCCGCAGCCAAAAGCCAAAAGAGATGCAGATATTACTTAAGAAGGAGTTCTTAGGGAAATCCAAAGAAAACAGGGAAGACAAAAACAAAGACACCAAAGGAATAGGAAGCCTCTGGTATCAAAAGCTGCAGCAAATGTTAAAGGCAACACAACTCCCAGCCGGACTAATATAAAAATCTCACACTAAAGAACGATCCCTGCTTTCCAATATATCATAGCTAGCTTCTCATTAAAAAAGGAAATTACAAGTTATACCAAAAAGGAAAGAAAACTAGCATGGAGAGACCAAGCATGCATCAGAAAAATATTACATGTGATATAGAGTTCAGTATTAACATACCAGGAAGTTAGAATAACTGTGAATAATATCTAAAGAATGCAATGGAAAAAGTTGACAACATGCAAAAACAGATACGGAAGGTAAGCAGATACATGGAAAATATTAGAAATCAAAAGGGATGTCTGGGTGGCACAGTTGGTTAAGCATCTGATTCCTGATTTTGGCTCAGGTTGTGATCTCATGACCTGATCTCATGTGAGTTCGAGCCCCGTGTAGGGCTCTGCTCTGGCAGTGTGGAGCCTGCTTGGAATTCTTTCTCTCTCTGCCCTACCTCTGCTCATTTTCTCTCTCTCCCTCCCTCCCTCCCTCCCTCCCTCCCTCCCTCCCTCCCTCTCTCTCTCTGAAAATAATTACAGAAATAAATACATAAATAAATAATCATTTTTTTTAAAAAGATAACCTAAGGAGAGGCACCTGGCTGGTTCAGTCAGCAGAACATGCAACTCTGGATCTCTGGGTCCTGAGTTTGAACCCCTTGTTGGCTGTACAGAATCAAAAGAAACATGACAGAAAACAAAAACACTGGAGCAGAAAGGAGGAATGCATCTCATAGGCTTATTAATAGACTAGGAAAGCCTAGAAAAGAATCTATGAAGTGGAATAAAGGACAAAAGAAGGTTACCAAACTGAAATAAGTGGAGGAAAAAATTCCAAAGAAGAGAACAGATTATGGGATAATTGCAGCCAATTACAAATGGTATATTAATACTTGGAATATCAGGAAAAAAAGAAAGACACAATGAAGCAGAAGTATTCAAAATAATAATGGCCAAGTAGTGGTGAAAGTTAGTGGCAGATAGCAACCTACAGAACCAGATAGCCCAGAAAATAGGAAGCAAGAGAAACACTCCATACTCAACACCTGGTAATATCATAATCAAACCCCAGAAAACCAAAGACAAAGAAAAGTCTTAGAAAATCAGTTTGCTGGGGAGGGGAGATCTTACCTCTAGAAGAAAAAAAATGAATTGCAGCAGGCTTCTTTTTTTTTAATTTTTCAAAAAGGTTTATTTGTTTTTGAGAGAGAGACAGAGTGCGAGTGGGGCTTGAACTCACGAACTGTGAGATCATGACTTGAGCCAAAGTTGGACGCTTAACCGACTGAGTCACCCAGGCGCCCCTACAGCAGACTTCTCATCAGAAAGCACGCCAGTGAGAACAGAGCAGGGTGAAATATTTCGAGTGTTAGTAGAAAAAAAAAACAAAAACTCCTCAATCATAAAATTCTATATCCAGTGAAATTATCTTTGCAAACGAGAGGAGAAATAAAAGCTTTCTCAGCAAACAAAAACTGAGGGAAATCATAATCAGCAGGCCAGCCCTATGGGAAAATAGTAGAAATTTTTCAGTGAGATGGAAAATGGATCTACATTAAAAAGAAGAAGAAGAAGAAGAAGAAGAAGAAGAAGAAGAAGAAGAAGAAAGAAAGAAAGAAAAAGAGAAAGAAAGAAAGAAAGAAAGAAAGAAAGAAAGAAAGAAAGAAAGAAAGAAAAAGAAAGAAAGAAAGAAAATGTTTTGGAGAAATAATACAGGATGGTAAAATAAAAGATCTTATTTTTCTTATTCAGTTGATCTAAGAGATAATGTTTAATCCAAGTAATGATAGTAAGGGATTGTATTATTGATGCTGATGAATAAGGGAAATAAATTATAGTACCTAATAAGAGAAGAGACGGAGGGATTTGGAATGTTCTTTTAAAATACACCCACACTACATGTTAGTTGTTACAGTGTTCTTTGAATGCAGACACAGATGAGCTGTAAATATATCCAGTAAAACTTTGGGTTGGGAGTAACTTGTTTAACGAGTGTTCCACAAGACAAGCAAATATTTCTAAAAAATGTTAACTTAATAAACGAGCGATGTCTTGCAATATGAGTTGTACGTGACACCGAACATCACATGATCACAGCTGAGCCAATGGTTCTTGAAATTCGCTCTGATATACACTTTTGGATTACAAAATGTTTCGGGAATGTTTCGGGAATGAATTATGCTCACAAACCAAGGTTTTACTGTATTTGCAAAGTCTAGGGAAAGTATTAGGAAAACTAACCGGTTTCCTTCAGAGCCAAGAAAGTTACCAGTGATAAAGAGGGCAGTCTTATCCAACAACAGCAGATTACACACGTTTCTCACCCTTACATCATTCACCAAGATGAACCACATTCTGGGCCATAAAACACACTTTAACAAATATAAAAGAAAAGAAATCATACAATGGCTGATCTCAGACCATAATGGAATTAAGCCAGAATTCAACAAAGATAGCTAGAAAATCCTCAAATACTTGGAGATTAAAAAACACACGTCTAAACCAGACTTGAGTCAAAGAAGAAATCTTAAGAGAAATTAAAAATGTTTTGAGGGCCGCTTGGGTGGCTCAGTCCGTTGAGCGTCTGACTTGATTTTGGCTTCGGTCACGATCCCAGGATCATGGGATTAAGCTTGGCATTGGGCTCCGTGCTGAGCATGGAGCTTGACTGAGACTCTCTCTCTCCCTCTCTCTCTCTCTCTCTCTCTCTCTCTCTCCCCCTGCACCACTCATGCCCATGTTCTCTCTCTCTCTCTCTCTCTCCCCCTGCACCACTCATGCCCATGTTCTCTCTCCCCCTACACCACTCATGCCCATGTTCTCTCTCTCTCTCTCTCTCTCCCCCTGCACCACTCATGCCCATGTTCTCTCTCTCTCTCTCTCTCTCTCTTTCTCTCAAATAAAAAAAAATATTTTGAAATAAATAAACATAAAAATACAAAAGCAGTACTTAGAGGGAAATTTGTATCATTGAAATCCATGTGCCAGACACATGAAGACCCAAAATTCGTAATCTAAGCCTCTACTTTAGGAATTAGAGAAAGAAAAAGAAGCTTTCAGTTGTACAATTTTTGTTCAGCTTTTCTTCCTAGCTTCTATTTATTTTCGGAGAGGACTTATTTCTTTTCTGAAACTTTTTTTTTTTTTTTCCATTTGTTTCAAGGGCATTGGCAACTGCTCAATGAAGCATTTTTATTACGGCTGCTTTAAATTCAGTGTCAAGATAGTTCTAGCAACCTCATCATTTCAGTGTTGGCTTCTGTTGTCTTTTTTTTTTTTTTTTTTTTTTTTAATTCTGTTTGAGATCTTCCTGGTTGTTGGTAGATGAGAGAGTTTCTGTTGAAACCTGGAAAGTCTTGAATTCCATTTTGGGGCTCTGGGTAGGAGTTACACGTTCAGTTTTAGGTGGCTTCTCTGACACGTCTCTGCCAGGAGAAAAGGGAGCGGTCTCCTCACTGCTGGATGGTCCTGGAAATCTGGGTTCCCCATTCAGTCTTCTTGGGCACCCAAGGAAGGGGGTCTCCCTTACTGCCGGGCAGGGCTGAGCGTCCCAGCTCCACGCACTGTCTCCACAGACACTGCAGTGCAGGTGGCCTCATGGCGGTGACTTCCTTGGCTCACCACTTGGCCTTCTCTAAGACCACTCCAGCAGGGTGAGAATTCCAGGCTCTCCACTTGGTCCCCACTGACACTGCGGGGGTAGGAGGGGCCTCATTACTGCCTGGGCTGTGAACATCACCTTCTCTGACCCCAGCTGAGCAGGGATTTGGGGATGCTTCATTGCTGCCCACTTAGCCCTAGTGTATGCGGGTGGGGTTGGGAGGGCATAGCTTCATCTGTGAGTTGGCTGAGGTAGACTTATTAACGTCCAGAAGTTTTTCTGTCTTTTTCAGCGGCCCTTTTCCAGGTCCTTTGGTTAGGAGTAGCAGACTTGGGGCGCGCCCGGGTGGCTCAGTCTGGTTTAGCAACCGACTCTTGATCTCCGCTCACGTCTTGATCTCGCGGTTGGTGGGATCGAGCCCCACGTCGGGCTCTGTGCTGACAGCGCGGAGCCTGCTTGGGATTCTCTCTCTCTGCCCCTCCCCCACTCGCAGTCTGTCTGTCTCAAAATAAACATTAAAGAAAAGAGGAGGTAAGAGCAGTGCTGTGTCTGCGTCCGTTGATGGTTCTGGGTGACTGGTTCCTTCAGTTCCAAGTCTGAAATACATGAGGCAAAACAGAAAAATCTGAGGCTACTCACCACTATACCATTCTTTGGGACCCAAGGCCCCTGGAAAGCCTGCCTCTTCTGTTCCAACTTTTCAGGTCTTGCAATGTTTGCTCTTTCTGTAATGTTTAAGGACTGTAGTTGTGTTTAGCAGGAAGCGTGAGGACAGACAGAAAGCAGAAATCCTCCTCCGATGTTTTTCTCTGTAACTTAAAAGAAAAAAAAAAAAGTAATATCCTGACATAGTGCAGAACTGTGTGTTACGGGAAAGGTTTGTGACTTAGAAGCTTAATGCCCAGAAAAGTCCGTTTCAGTTCTGAGAAAACCCTGAGTACATTCCTAAACATATTGCAATCCATGTTAAATCCAGAAAAACTTACCTAAAGTATTATTTAGTGGTGGAACTTAAAACAACATTTAACATAATAATGAAAAGTGGAGACTATTATCCATGACGTGTATTCTGTAAAAGTACTGTGACTAGGGGCACCTGCGTGGCTCAGTCCATTGAGCATCTGACTCTTGATTTCAGCTTGGGTCAAGGTCCCAGGGTCGTGGGATTGAGCCCTGAGTTGGGCTCCAGGCTGACAGCATGGAGCCTGCTTGGGATTCTCTCTCTCTCCCCCTTCCCCTTTGTCTAAAATAAAAACATGAAAAATAAAAACACTGTAACTATAACTAGCATTCCATTATCAATGTCAGCATGAAAGTGAGGATAAAATTCCTCATGTTGAAACTACAAGACATTGAAATTAAAATTTATAGAAATTTGCAGACTAAAATAAGATAAAAGCTAAGTATATGATCAATTATTATTGAATATATATAGAAAATGTGAAGAAGTTTCTTAGCACTAACCATGACTTCGGGGGAAAACGAAAGTGTTAAATTACCGTTTTGGAGCAAAACATTTTTTTTTCCAACAGGATGTCACTTCATTCCACATAAAAAGTCAATCATGATGCAGGTTTGCTGATTTTTGAGATTGGCTCTGTGTGAAATCTCTTGAGTTCTTATAAATGAATTACATTCAATATATGTGATGCTGGTGTGTTTGCCTCTTTGAAGATTAACATCCAGGGTTCATCGGGGCTGACACTTGCCCCGGGGGCCCACGTGGGCTGGGCTGTGACCCTCTCACTGCATCAGGCAGCTTCCTTCTGAATCAGGCAGTTCACGAGAAATGGTGTCTCTAATATTTTGATAAATTGCTTCTTGTAGTTTTGCTTTAATCACATGCGCTTTTTTCTCCATTCACATTTGGCCACAGAACAGAGTCTTGAAAAGTGTGTGATGATCAGGTTTGCCTAGAAAGGCCCTGGAACAGAGATGGCTTCTGTTATCAAAGCTACAGAAACTTGCTTAGAAATGTTAATTTCGTGTCACTGCCTCTCCAGACTTTTCTTTTTTTTTCCATTGGATGGCCAGTGTAGCAGTAGACAAGAGCATTGTGAATTCACAAAGGGCATTAGCTAAATTAGCATCAATTTTGCATGCGTTTCTGTGGCTGGGAAGCTTCTGGATAAGTCATTATACTCCCTGTTGAGGTGTTTTAGCAGATTGAATGACTTTTAAACATGAATGATTCAATGCCCTGTTATCCTGACCATGCGGTGATGTGGCTTAGCCTCCAAACTCAACCGTCTGCCCAGAAATGGCCATGCTTTTCCTCTCTTGCCCCCACCATTCTGCAGCTGCTCTTGGCCATTCTGCTCAAAGTCAGCACGTTGACACTTACTTCCTAACTTTGTACTCGGCCTGCAAAGCAGCGTGAACTTAGATGTGCCGCGGAAGTAATTGGACTGGAGGAAACTCGTCTGGTTGTCTCCTACGCAGTCCAGGGCTTGGAGCTCCTTCAAAGCCAGAGCTGGGTCTTCTGAATCATATTCACTTCTGACACCACATCTAACCCTCACGGGGCACAAAATAGAGGCTGGTTGTGTAAAGTACCACTAGCCGGTTACCCTGCTATCCACCACACAGTCTGGGAAGGGGATTGAGGAAATTGAACATGTGTAAAGGGAGGAGAATCGAATGGAAATTCTTATTTCGGGATATCCTGTGTCTCAGTAAACAAACAAACAAAAACCAAGCAACAACTATCGATTAGCTGATTTTTCTATTGAGCTTTGCAAGTTGAAATGACCATTTCAGGTTTTTTTTTCTTTTTTTTTAATTTATTTTTGAAAGAGAGAGTGTGCAAGAACATGCACGAGCAGGGGAGGGGCAGAGAGAGAGAGAGGGAGAGAGAGAATTCCAAGCAGGCTGTCAGCCTGGACCCCGATGCAGGGCTCAGTTTCGCACACCATAAGATCATGACCTGAGCCGAAACCAAGAGTTAGAAGCTTTACCGACTGAGCCACCCAGGCGTCCTGAAATGACCATTTCTTTATTATTATTATTTACATCTGACCTTATTTTAATCATTGCATGATTGCTTTCACAGTATACAGTGACATCTTCATAGCTCATTTGTGTTACTAAAGAAGTATATTTCACATTCTATGCAGGCATTTACAAAATTCTATGCAGGCAACTCCAATATGAAGTGATAAAATTATAGCATGCAGCTATGTGTTTTAAAATAAAAGTAAAACGCGTAGATTAGAAATACACAATAGATTTAATGGTTTCTAGACAGACTCTTATAGATGCATGTATCTTCCTGTATACGAATCATTATTAACATGCAGTATTTCCTATTTTAGTGACTTGTGAATGTTTCATATAGAATCAACGGACAGTTGGATTTCATCGCGTTGAAAGTGTAAGTTACCAAAAGTTGGCTTCAACACTTAGTCTTATAAAGAATGGAGAAGATTAAGAAGTTGATTCATTAGTTAGGATTGGGCTTGTATGGTGTGCTATTGTCCAAATATGTCCCCCCACCCAAATTCACACGTTGAAATTCTATGTACAACATTGTGATGATATTAGGAGGTGAGGCCTTGGGATGTGGCCAGGCCACGAAGGTAAAGCCCTCACCCCTTCCAACACGTAGGGATACAGAAAGAAGCTGGCAATCTACAACCCAGAACCTGCCCGACCTTGGACTTCCAGCCTCCAGAATGTGAGTAATAAATGTTTACTGTTCATAAGCACCTTAAGACGGACGCACGCATGCTAGGAGGCTGGGGGGGGGGGGGGGGGGAAGAAAGGTTTTGAAAGGAATCCATTTTCATGCTTATAATTCGCATTACATGTATTACCATTAACAGCATTTCAATGAAGCCAGATCTGTGTACAGGGAAAGCCTACAGATAAGGCAATCCTTAGAAACACAAAGATTGAAGGGGCGCCTGGGTGGCTCAGTGGGTTAAGCGTCCGACTTCCGCTCGGGTCATGATCTTGGGGTTCATGATGAGTTTGAGCCCCGCATCGGGCTCTGTGCTGACAGCCGGCTTCATATTCTGTATCTCCCTCTCTCTCTGCCCTTCCCCTGCTCATGCACTCTTTCTCCCACAAAAATAATTAAGCTTAAAAAATATATAGAAGTAATGCAAAGTCCTACTAAGAGACGTAAGAACTTTATTAGAATTGCCACTGATATTCATTCTGGAGCAAAGAAAACATTCACGGTCCGTGTGGTGGAAATTAAGGTCATTTGGGGGAAGTCAAAGCCCATTTCTGTTTTTCTGTCTCGCCCTGCTCTGCCACACCTTCATGTATCTATTCAAATAGCTCATCTTGTCACAAGAACAAATAGCCCTTTTCAGAAACTGCAAAAACAAAACAAAACAAAACAGAAAAAGCAGAAACAGTGGTGCTTATAACCGTGAAAGGTCTCGAATGGCAGTGACAGTCCCCAATACAGCATTGTGCAATTGAAGTTTGCTCCGAGGACAGACCATGCTTGTACTCTGCTCACAACACTCACACACAAATAGCGACTAGGTGGGGATGAGAGTTGTGATCAAATGGATTACAGTGATCGTTCCATAACGTACAGGCTTATCAAAACTTCACGCTGGACACCTTCAAAATATACGATTCTTATATGTCAGTGTCACCTGAATAAAGCTGTTAATAAAAGCCACTTCCATCAGGCTCTGGCTACTTTCTCTGGGCACTTTTGTTCTCCTGCCAAGCAAGCTGAATTCTTTCAAGTTCTCAACTGGAGGCTCACTCAGTTCCCAAGGTGGTACCCCCGGAAGAAATGTGTGCATTAGTGGCCCGCATCCCTCTACTCTAGCGCCCTCAGACTCTACCCACACTTCCTCTGCTGCAGACCTGTTTTCTTGTCTCTTCCTTGGCACAGAGTTGTGTGCACTACTCACAAGGCTGCAGATTCAAGTTTCCCGGGATGCATTTGATGATGAAGGGCCACTTCTGTGATAACCACCCAAGCTGCTTCCTCTCTCACAAAAATCATTGTTCTACTACTTTTTCTAGTTTTGCAATCTTTCCGGGCCACCAGTATTTCATCCACGAACTGGGAACAATGCCCTAACTATTCAAGATTGTCATGATAACTCCAGGTCGGTCTAGATCTCTGATTTTAGAGAGTTTACCTGTAAATGGTATTTGAATTCTGTTCCTAGGGAAAGAAGTGTGAACATTCTAGTCCCGTGCAGGGGAGTGATTTGGTTTGTATGAGTGGTTTATAAGCCACTCTCTTTTCCAAGGACTTGCTCTCTTTTGCATCCGAATAGAAGTAGAACAACATAGGACTTAGACGTGGACCATCTGGAGACGGGCTTCTTAGTTTTGGATTATTGGTTTGCTTTGAAAAATTAAGTGGACTGTCTCCTTTCATTTATTGACATTTTTATTGAGATAATTATAGATTCACATGAAATTAGAAGAAGGAAAATAGAGAGATTCCATGTACGTATTGCCAGTTTCCTCCAATCGGAACTCTTATGCAAAAAGTATGGTAATAATATCACAGCCAGGATATTGACACGGACACAATCCACCTATCTTTTTCCAATACCCCAGTTTTACTTTTGTGTATTTGCTTTTGTGTTCGATTCACTATACAACTTTCATCACGTGAGCGTGTCTTGTGTCCACCACATAATGAAGACATCGGACAGACTCATCACAACCCGAGGTTTCGTGCCCACCCTTTATAACCACTTGCCTCTCTCCTAATGCCTGACGAAATGTTAATCTGTTCCAGAATGGTATTGCTTTTTAAATGCTATGATCATGCAATATGTAACCTCTGGGAACTGGATTCTTTCCGTCAGCATGATTCCCTGGAGATTTATCCAAGCTGTTGCATGAATTATGTGGTTCCTTTTAATTGTTGAGAAGACTCCCGTCGTTGGTTTGTACGAATGTTTGATTAACCATTCACACATTGAAGGACATTTGGGCTATTTCCGTTATTGAGCTATTACAAATAAAACTACACGGAACCTGCATTTATAGGTTTTTGGGTGAGCATAAGATTTCATTCATCTGGGATAAATACCCAGAAGTACAATTTCCAGGTTTTGCCACCTGGTAATTACATACATACATTTATAAGAAACTGCCCGTATTTTCCAGATTGGCTGCACCATTTTACTCTTTGACTAGCAATGTCTGGATGGAAGAATTTCTCAGCATCCTTGCCAGAATTTCGCAGTATTAGTGGGTTTTTTTCTTTTTTCTTTTTCTTTTTTCTTTCTTTATTTTTTTTAGTAATTCTAATAGGTGTGTGGTGATATGTCACTGTGGTTTTAATTTGCATTTCCCTCATGGCTCATCATGTTGACCCTCTTCTCGTATGCTTATTGGTCATTGTATATCTTCCAATTTTCCAATTGTTTTCTTGTTGTTGGGTTCAGAGAGCTCTTTGTATATTCAGGATACGAGCTGTTTAATAAAAATATGATTAGGAAGACAAATCTCTATGTCTTTAATTTGATTTGGTATCTTCTTAACCAAGTCTTTTTACAGAGCAAAGTTTCTAATTATGATGAAGCCCACTTCATATTTCTTTTCTTCTATGTTTTGGGCCTAAATTATGAAGTTTTTCTCTTAGGCTTTTTCCTAAAAGTTTTATAGTTTTACATATTACATTTAACTTTATGATCCACTTTTGGTTAATTTATTTTTATTTTTTATTAATATAATTTGTTGTCAAATTGGCTTACATAAAGCACCCAGTGCTCATCCCAACAGGTGCCCTCCTCAATGCCCATCACCCACTCTCCCCTCTTTCCCATCCCCCATCAACCCTCAGTTTGTTCTCCATATTTAAGAGTCTCTTATGGTTTGCTTCCCTCCCTCTCTGTTTGTAACTATTTTTCCCCCTCCCCTTCCCTCGTGGTCTTCTGTTAAGTTTCTCAAGATCCACATACAAGTGAAAACATATGATATCTGTCCTTCTCTTACTGACTTATTTCAAGTTGTGAGGTATATGTCAAAATTCATTCCCCCCCCATAGGAATTTCCAAATGTTACAACACTGTTTGTTGATAGACTACTTCCCTTCATTAAATTATTAGGTTTCTATGTCAAAAATTAGTTGGCCATATTTATGTGAGTTTATTCCTGCATTTTCTTTTTTTTTAAGTTTATTTATTTATTTTGAGAGAGAGAGAGAGAGAGCACATGGGCAGGGGAGGGGGAGAGAGAGGGAGAGAGAGAATCCCAAGCAGACTCCATGCTCAGCACAGACCCCAACTTGGGGCTCGATCACACGAACCCTGAGATCACGACCTGAGCTGAAATCAAGAGTTGGCCCCTTAACCAGGCACCCCCGACTCCCCTATTCCGCATTTTCCATTCTCCAATGATCTATTTTTCCATTAGTGCCAGGATGTCTTGTTACTACAGCCACAAAGTAAACCTTGATACCGGATAGAATAATGTTGCTCGCTTTAGGCTTGTGTCATTGTTTTAGTGGTTTTAGTTCCCTCTCATTTCATACAAACTTTAGAATAACCTTGACTATGTCCATGAGAAGCCATGATGAACTGTGATATGAAACCCGTAGCTCAATTTAGGGAGAACCAATCTTTGCTATGTTGAATATCCTCCAGCCCAAAAAACACTAATATGGGTCTCCATTTAGTGATGTCTTCTTTGATTTCTGTCTTCAGCATTTTGTAATCTTCAGGACATGTGTTCTTTACTGGTTTTATTTATTTTATGTGTAAATATTTCTTTACCTTTGGTGAGATTGAGGATGAGATTGTGCATTAAGGTTGGTTTCCACATGTTCGTATCAGCAAATAGGAATGTAATTAATTTGTGTGCTGATCTTACGCCTATCCTACTTGGTGGTTCTAGGAGATTTTTTTTTGGTAGATTCTCTGAAATGTTCTGCGTTGTGTCATCTGCTCTTAGAAACAATTTTATTTATTGCTCATAGAAACAGTTTGTTTATTTATTTATTTATTTATTAAGTATGGCATTAGCTTTCAATTTTTAATAAATTGCCTATCAAGCTGAAGATATTTCCCTCCATTTCTAACCAGCTAAGGGTTTTTATCATGAATGGGTGTTGGATTTGGTCAAATACTTTTCTGTGCAAATGGTATGATCCCAGGAATTTCTTTTTTAAGCCTGTTGATAGGGAAAATTATGTTTATTGGCTTTTAAGTGTTAAACCAGCCATGGATATCTGGAATAAATCACACTCGGTCATGGTGTATATATATAAAGATATATAATGTGTTAAGTATATAAATAAAAAACATGCTGGATTTCATTTGCTCATATTTTGTTGAGGATTTTTTGCATAGAAGTTGATGTTAGCTATAGCTTTCTTTGCTTTATCTTTGATTTTGGTATCAAGGAAATACTGGTCTCAAAAAATGAGTTGGGAAGCATTTCTCTTCTTCAGTTTGATGGGCACCTGGGTGGCTCAGTCAGTGAAACATCCAACTTTGGCTCAGGTCATGATCTCACAGTTTGTGAGTTCTAGTTCCCTGTCGGGCCCTGTACAGACAGCTCAGAGCCTGGAGCCTGCTTCGGATTCTGTGTCTCCCCCTCCCTCTGCCCCTTCCCTGCTCGTGCTCTGTCTCTCTCCGTCTCTCAAAAATAAACATTAAAAAATAAATAGTGCTAATTTGTTCACAAATATTTGGTAGAATTCTCCCATGAGATCATCAGGGCCTGGAGATTTCTGTATCACAAACTTTAAATTATGGACTCAATTTCTGTAAATGGTATAGGGCTGTTCAGATTATCTATTTCATACAGTTGAATCTGGGACTTTGGTTTTCCAGAAATTGTTCTATTTCTTCTAAATTTATGAACTTATGAGTTTATAACTTTCATAATATTCCCTTCTCTTTTCAATTTTCACAACTATAGTGATATTCTCTATTTCATTTTTGATATTTGTGATTTCTGTCTTCTCCCTTTTTATTTTTGTCAGTCTTTTTTTTTTTTTTTTTAATTTTTTTTTTTCAACATTTTTTATTTATTTTTGGGACAGAGAGAGACAGAGCATGAACGGGGGAGGGGCAGAGAGAGAGGGAGACACAGAATCGGAAACAGGCTCCAGGCTCTGAGCCATCAGCCCAGAGCCTGACGCGGGGCTCGAACTCACGGACTGTGAGATCGTGACCTGGCTGAAGTCGGACGCTTAACCGACTGCGCCACCCAGGCGCCCCTTTTTGTCAGTCTTAATACAGCCAGCATAAATTCGCTGGAAAAGTTCTTTGAAGTGGGGCGCCTGGGTGGCGCAGTCGGTTAAGCGTCCGACTTCAGCCAGGTCACGATCTCGCGGTCCGTGAGTTCGAGCCCCGCGTCGGGCTCTGGGCTGATGGCTCAGAGCCTGGAGCCTGTTTCCGATTCTGTGTCTCCCTCTCTCTCTGCCCCTCCCCCGTTCATGCTCTGTCTCTCTCTGTCCCAAAAATAAATAAATGTTGAAAAAAAAATTAAAAAAAAAAAAAGTTCTTTGAAGAAATACCTTTTTGTTTCTTTGATTTTTTTCTCATTTTCTATTTTCAACTTTATTCATTTATGCTCTTATCTTCATTATTGTTTTTTCCTTCTCTTTGTTTTGGGTTTATTTTGCTTTTGTTCCTAAGTTCTGGAGGTGAGAGCTTAGATTGTCAACATGAGTCTTTCCCTCTTTCCTAAAGTACCCACTCAACACCATCAATTTCCGTCTCAGCATTTAGTGTATGTTCATTTTAGTGTCCTTTCCTCTTATTTTCATTTCAGTTTCACTCCAAGTTCCTTTAGAAACTTTTTAAAAACTTAGAAACTTTTTTTCCCAGCTTCAAGGAGGTGTAATTGACAAATAAAATCCACAGCTGTTTTTATAATTAAAACTTTTTTAAATTAAAATCACAAATTTTGATAGTTGTATTTTCATTTTAATTCAGCTCAAGTACTTATATATTTACCTCGACACTTCTTGGACACAAGAATGATTTAGAAATGTATTTAATTTCCAGGTTTAGAAATTTTCCCGTTGTCTTTCTGTTACTGATCTCTTGTTTGATTCTCTTATGATAACACACTTGGTATGACTCAAGCATTTTAAATCGATTGATGTTGTTTAATGACCTAGGGTACGTTCTGTTTTGATGAATGTTCTTGTGATTAAAAAACAGTGCATTCCATGGTGGTTGGGTGGGGCATGCTAAAAGTATGCATTAGATGATGTTGGTTGTGTTCGGGTCATCCTTCTTGCAGAGTTTCTGTCTAGCGTTCCATCGGTCACTTAGAGAGGACTGTTGACATATTCAACTATAGTTATGGATTCATTTATTTATACTGTTGACTTTATCAGCTTTTGCATGACATCTTTTGCAGCTGTGTAGTTTGGTGCACACACATTTAAAATCAGCATGTCAGGGCGCCTGGGTGGCTCAGTTGGTTGAGCGTCTGACTTTGGCTCAGGTCATGATCTCACGGTCTGTGAGTTCAAGCCCCGAATCAGGCTCTGTGCTGACAGCTGGGAGCCTGGAGCCTGCTTTGGATTCTGTGTCTCCCTCTCTCTGCCCCTCCCCCACTCACACTCTGTCTCTTTCCCTCTCTCTCTTCCTCAAAAATGAATAAATGTTAAAAAAAAATCAGTATGTCTTCCTGATGGATTCTTTTATTATTAGGTGGTACCTCTCCTTGCTTCTAGTAATTTCCTTGCCTCCGAAGTCAACTTTATCAGATATTAATATACCCTCTCTTGTTTTGCCTTTATTAACTTTGGCACAATATGCAGTTTTTCATTCTTTTATTTTCAATGTACCTATGCCATTGAGTTTGATTCTAGTTGTTGACAAAAAGCGAAAATGTGGGTGAACTTTATTTACTCTGCCAATCTGTGTCTTCTGATTGGTACATTCAGACCATTTAATTTTAAGGTAATTATTGACAGGTTACTTCTTAAGTCTGCCTTTTATTACTATTTTTTCTCTGTGTTTCTTCTGGTTAATTTTTGTCTGTTTCTTTATTCTTGTGTTCCTGTGGATTACTTATCATTATGCAATGCATAACTCCATCTTGATTTTTTGAATGTATCTCTGTATATTTTTTGTAGTGGTTTCTCTAGGTGCGTGCGCATGTGTGTGTGTGTGTGTGTGTGTGTGTGTGTATAAAACTGGTGTCAACATCTTACCACTTTGAATTAACTGAAATCTTCACTACTATTTAGGTTTCTTTTTTTTCCTTTTTTAATTTTTTTAATGTTTATTTTTGAGCAAGAAAGAGAGAGCACGAGCAGGGGAGTGTCAGAGAGAGAGGGAGACACAGAATCCGAAGCAGTCTCCAGGCTCTGAGCTGTCAGCACACAGCCCGACGCAGGGCTTGAACTCACAGACTGTGAGATCACGACCTGAGCTGAAGTCGAACGCTTAACCGACTGAGCCCCCCTCAGGCACCCCTCTATCTTACCCACTTTTAAATATTCACTGTCTCGAGTGTCACACAATGTTAATATTTTTGTTTCAGTCACTAATACGATTTACAAAATTAATCAGTTAAAGGTTAATCTACTGTATATAAAAGCAATCTACGTATTAATGTTTCTAATTGTTCTGTTATTCCTCCCTGATGCTCCAAGAATTCTCTTTTTTAAAAATTCTCTTTCTCTTTGAACAACATCCTTAACTAATTTTTAGGGTTAAGTCTGCTAGTGACACATTTAAAAAACTTTCCTTTATCTGATGATGATGTTCTATTTCCTCTTCATTCTTGAACTTTTTTTTTTTTTGGCTAGATGTAGAATTTCGTGTCGACAATTCCTTTCTTTTACTGCCTAAAACCATCGTGTCACTCTTTTCTGGTCTGCCTGGTTTCAGAGGAGCTGTCCACCAACATTTGAATTGTTATTCCACTGTAGGTGATCCATCTTTTCTCCTGGGCTGCCTTCAAGATTGCCCCTTGGTCTTCCATTTTTACAAATTCAGTTATGAGATTCCTCAGTGTGAATTTCTTTAGTTTAATACTGTTTGGGGGTGTGCTCGTCTTCTTTACACTGAAATTTTGTGCGATTTGCCATAGTGGGGAGCTCCCCGCCATTATTTCTTCAAATACTCTCAGCACCTCTCCTGGGACTATGACACTAATGATGGCTTTTGTGGCATTGCCCTGCAGGTTGACTCTGTGCTGGCTGTTGCTCAGAATGGGATGATCACGGACTCTGTCTTCTGTCCTGTCCACATGAATGTAGATCGACCTCACACAATTTTTACATTGCTCTTATTGCAATGTTCAGTTTACAATTTCTACTTAGTTCTTTTCTGTAATTGTTATTTCTTTACTATTGTATTATTTTCAAGAGATACAAGTTTGGGAAATTTCTGATAGTTTTTTTTTTTTTTTTTTTGTTTTCCCCCAAGTATGTGTCCCTGTTTTCCTTTGGGTACTCAAATCACAAATATATTTAGGTCCTTGAGTTGTTCCACATTTCAGTGATGCCTGGATGTTTTTTCTGGACTGTTTCCTTCCGCATGTCATTTTGGATGGTTTCCACTGCTATGCGTTCAGTTTCACTCATCTTGAATTTCACTACCAACAAGGAAGTTTTGTAATGTCTTTGTCCACTTATTCTGACAAATGTTTCATTTGTAGGTTAGGCTCAATGTATTGCTTTTTTTAAAGTGTATTTATTTATTTTGAGAGAGAGAGAGCGAGCACACAAGCAGGGGAGGGGCAAAGAGACAGGGAGAGAGAGGATCCCAAGCAGGCTCTGTGTTGTCAGCCCAGATCAACGCGGGGCTTAATGTATTCTTTTTTCTCTTCATCATATTTCCTATTTTCTGCATTTTGATGGCGCTAGTAATCATTTCTTGGTTGGTAGATACTGTGAATGTTACCATGTTGGATGGTAGATTGTTTTTTGTAATTTTATAAATATTGTTAAATTTTATTCTAAGACTCAGCTAACTTATTTGGGTATAGTTTGACCCTTTTAATGTTTGCTTTTAAGCTGTGTTAGGAAAGATCAGCATTTGGTTGAGGACTAATTATAATCCGCTCTTGGACCAATAATCTTCTGGGTAACCTACTCGAAGCTTCTGTTGGAAACACAGGCTATTCCTTGCCTTGTGTTTTCTCTGGCCATTTTTCTCTCTCATCCATTCCTTTGGTCCTTTTCTTGGCTCGGAATTAGCTTTTTTCACACATTCTAGTTATTGTGAACACAAACTTTTTCTAGCCCTGTGTCAGCTCTGTAACTAAAGATCATTCTGACACCAACCTCAGCCAATGTCTTCATGTGCGTGCACTGAGCAGAACTCGGCAGACAACTTGGAGGAAGTTCTGCACATGTCCAAAGCACTCTGGCTCCACAGGGTTCTCTCTCCCAATACTCTGCTTCTTGAGCTCGATCCACTTAGCTTTATTAGACCATCACCTCTGTCTTCTCCATGCAAAGTATGCACTGTACCCTCCCTGGGTTCTGCTGTCTGTGAGGTGTCCCCAAAATGCTGTAGGCAGTACACTGGGGCCATCGCTTCCCTCCCCTCATCTCTTCCATCCATTTTCATGCATCACCACTCTGCCTCAAGGTTAATGTCTGAATGCCAGTGTTTTGGGCTGGGTCTGTGTCACCATCACCATCGCCATAGTGTCATCATTAGGATTCTTCCAGGTGGGAGAGTGAATCCATTCTCTCCTCTTGGTTGAAAGCGGTACTGTCCTCATTCATAGTGTTTTCATCAAGTTGCATTCATCGTCAACTGCATTCATCGTCAACCACATTGATCGTCAACCTCATTGATCATCAACCGCATTCATCGTCAACCACATTAATCGTCAACTGCATTCATGAATGCTCATATTGTCCAATATTTGTCCAACAAATTTTCTTGATATGGGTGCCAATGTCATTTTGATTGATTCTTTGTTTCACAGCATTGTATTTCCTGCCTCAGGCTGGTCATCAGTCGTTTCTCAAGTGCCGTGAGTTTTGATTCAGAACTTCAGAAGTTATAAACGAAATCTGTTATTTTAAATACTGTGTTGCCTTGAGAAATTCACTTAAATTATCTCAGTCCGATCTCCCCTTCAGTTAAGCCAATAACCTCGTATTTTGCTGTGTGGTTGTGAAAGAGAACAAAATGAGACATGAAGCATATAATAAGTTTTGAGAGAAATTCTGATATTTAATATATTCTTAAAACTCATTTTATATGTATATGCTTATGTGTGTGTGTGTGTGTGTGTATGCACATATTTCAGAGATGAGGTTATGTTTCATTAGTTATAAGAATCAATTTAATTGTCCAATTGCACCAACAATTATTTATAAAAAATATATCTTTTTCTCACTTAAAAAAACTTCTCAGGTGCCTTTCTTTATTCTTTCGTTTTTTTGCATTCAGATAAGTAGGCACATGATGAATGGTGTCTGCATTCACTAAACATAATGTGCATTAATCTCAGAGTCTGCTGGGTTATTAGTGTTGTGTCAATATATCAAACTCCAACATCCATCTGCCCATCAGAATGTATTACACACTTCATAGCACTTGAGACAGAAAACCAATATCAAGTGACAGGGTATCAGGGCATCTTTAATGTCTGACATAATTCTTTCTCTGCCACTTAATTATGTTAGGAATCTTTTTTATCCCTTTCTTGGGGCTTAATAAATTGAAAATCATTAATAGTTCATATACAGCCTATCCATTGTTTATTTCTTTGATTTTCAGAATAATGTTGAGCAAAATTTCTTCACTCAAAACCATTTTCTGAGTAGAAAATTATTATCCAGTATATCTGTACTTGGGTTCTTAAAATGTCTGTTCAAAGCTCCAAAGAATGATGAGAAGAAAGAAATAAAGAATGAAAAGAATTTCCACAGAAGTGAAAACAAACAAGCAAACACTTTAAGTCCAGTTTAACACCCAGTGTGCTCAGTTATGTGCGTTTTGCTGGGCACAGGAGGATTGTGGTAAAGACTGGAAAGCAATTGGTCAGAGGTCACACACGCTTCATAACAAGGTGGGAGAATGAAGCTAAGGGTGAATTTTCTCTGTTCGTCTCCTTTTCTCCTTACGCTTCCAGCCCTAATAGACACTCTTAATAAAATTCCAAACAGGTTCATAGCGATGGGGTCTTTGCCAAAGGCGCCCCTGGGACATGCTGTGTAGCCCTCTTGGCAGACACAGTTAGGGACCCGATAGTAAGAGCAGGACGGGACACACAGAGGAGGCGAGGAAGAACGGGGAACAACACTGAACAGGACTGAACGCTGAAGAGGGAACAGATAGCTCCGTCTTTGCTGGAACCTCATTGGGCACATGTGTCATCATTTTACAAATGAAAAGACTCGTGTGGAGAACCTCAAAACCAGACAAGACGGTCTGGAATTGGTTGTTTCCTCCCTCTCCTCACAAATAAAAGGGTCGGAAATAACACAAGAGGTCTGAAACAGTAGCAGAGGACCTCGAGTCCAACCGAAGAGGATGAGCTAGACCCAGCATTTCCTGACCCCCAACATAGTGAAATATGGTGGCCCAAGTAGCTCATCCTTTTCCTGGTTCAAACAGGGGGCCTGCTGACAACACTGGGCAAGCCTGACGAACCTGCCAGAAAGAAGTGGTCACTGACCCTCACCCTGAGACATTGGGGGGGGGGGGAGCAGCCCCATAAGGGGGACCTGCCATCGTGTCATGGAAGGATTTGAAAGTGGCAATAGGTACTACTCAAAGTAATTAACAGAATGAAACAAAAATTGTATTGAATCAACAGAGCACCATTGAACAACGGGGCCTCTCGGGAGGAACACCGAATTCATAACTAGAGTCTCTAAAGGAGGGACACAAATATGACAAGAAATCATGGCTGAGATTTTTCCGAAGTTTGTCAAAGACTGTAAATCCCAGGGGGAGGAAGCACGTAGGACATAAGTAAACCTTCAGAGAGAAGGTAATAATGACACCAAGTAGCATCAAAATCAAATTCCTTCAAACCCTTGATAAAGAGAAAGCCTTACAATCAGGCAGAGGATAAAAGGCACATTATGCTCAGAGGTACAAAGCCTGGAGAATAGAAACAGACTTCTCACCGCGGATGATTCAAGACAACAGACTTTAAAGGCACTGAAAGAAAGGTGGGTCACACTGGAATCTGGCACCCAGTCACACGCCTTTCAAAAAGCAGAGGGAAACAAAGACTTTGCAGACCTACAAAGGCTGAGATTTCATTACCTGTCAGTTGTGCTAAAATGATCGCAAGCAATCCTCAGGAAAGAACCACGTTTATCCTGCATGGAAATTAGGATTTAAATGACGCTGCGAATGGCAATTATATGAGGAAATGTAAAACTTTATTTCTGATTTTCAAAATCTCCTCTAAAATGGGACAAGGGGGGGGCCCCCAGGGTGGCTCGGTGGGTTGAGCGACCGAGGTCAGCTAAGGTCGCGATCTCACGGTTGATGAGTTCGAGCCCTGCGTCGGGCTCTGTGCTGACAGCTCGGAGCCCAGAGACTGCTTCAGATCCTTTGTCTCCCTCTCTCTCTCTGCCCCTCCCTAGTTCGCTCTCCCTCTCCCTCAAAAATAAATTAACATTAAAAATAAAGTAAGAGATAACCAGTTATTGTATGTATGTATATATGTATTTATTTAAAAAAATTTTTTAACGTTTATTTATTTCTGAGACAGAGAGAGACAGAGCATGAGTGGGGGAGGGGCAGAGCGAGAGAGGGAGACACAGAATCCAAAGCAGGCTCCAGGCTCTGAGCTGTCAGTACAGAGCCCGACGTGGGGCTCGAACTCACAAACCGTGAGATCATGACCTGAGCCAAAGTCGGTCGCTCAACCGACTGAGCCACCCAGCTGCCCCTATTTCTTTATTTTTTAAATGTTTACTTATTTATTTATTTATTTTTGAGAGAGAGAGAGAGAGAGAGAGAGAGCACAAGTGAGGGAGGGGCAGAGAAAGACACAGAATCTGAAGCAGGCACCAGGCTCCGAGCTGTCATGATGTAATTATTTTTATAACCAGTTATTTAAAGGAAATAAAAAAGTAATGCATTTGAGGTATGTAATATACATAGAAATGTACAAAACATTAGGGTGAATGTTTGGGGAGGAGAAACAAAATCATTTCACGATTCCTAGAAGTACATAAGGAAATATAATATTGCGTGAAAGTAGACTGTAGTTAAGTTAGACACGTATACTATAAACCCTAAAACGACCAGTGAAGCAACTAACTAAAAAGCAATAACCAGTACACCAAAAATAAGAAGGTAAAACGTAATCACAAAAAACTTGATTACCCAAAGAAAGAAAGGAAAGAAGAAAAGGGAACAAATCACTTGTGTCAGTAATCACACTGAACACACATATTATCCTTTTTTTAAGTTTATTTATTTTGAGAGAGAGAGAGCATGTCCTTGTGGGCAAGGGGAGAGGCAAAAAGAGAAGAAGAGAGAGAGACTCTCAAGCAGGCTCCACACTGTCGGCACAGAGCCCGATGTGGTGCTCAAACTCAAGAATCATGAGATCGTGACATGAGCTGAAATCAAGAGCCGGGTGGATGACCAACTGACTGAGCCACCCAGGAGCCGCAAATACAAATATTATCTAAACACTAGATTAATAATCAGAGATGTTCACATTGGATGAAGGTAGGATTTGACTATATGCTGCTTGTAGAAAATCAACTTTAGATATAAAGACACAGAGAAGTTAAAAATTGAATGACTCAAAAGTATATACCATTTGAACACGAATCTAAAGAGGTGTAGAGTTCTAATTTTTTCTATTGTAGAGAAAGATAGAGTGGGGGAAAGAGGCAGAGGAAGAGAGAGAGAATCTTAGGCCATGCTCAGCATGGAGCCCAATGGGGGGCTTGATCCCCTGACCCTGGAATCATGACCTGCATCAAAATCAAGAGTTGGACGCTCAACCGACTGAGCCACCCAGGCACCCCACGAGTGCTTGCATGATTAAGGGAGAAAATTACTTTTAGAGAAAAGAATATTGCCAAGAATAAAGTGGGTCATTTTTTAAGGAAAACAGGGTCAGTTTGTCATGAGGACATAATCATAAACGTGCGTTCACCTAGTAACAGAGTTCAAAACACATAAAATGAAGTCTGATAAAAATGGTCGTAAGGAGACGAATCCATTTTGTTCCATAAGAACAATCCACTTACAGTTGTGTGTTTCAACAGCAAGAGAGAGAAAATAAATAAGAATACAGAATGACCTAATAGACAATCATGCAGCGATGTTTTCAAAAACAGAATAATGCATATTCTGTTAATGTCCAGCTAAGACATTCTCCAAGATAGCCAATATTCTAGGCCATAAAACCAAAATCTGTATTTATCAGGGTTCTCCCAGAGAAATCGAATTGTGTGTGTGTGTGTGTGTGTGTGTGTGTGTGTGTGTGTGTATTGAGAGCGGTGGGAGAGAGAGAGGGAGATTTTAAAGAACTGGCTTAGGTAGCTGTAGGGACTGCAAGTCTCTAATCTGCAGTGCTGTTTGGAAACCCTGAAAAGAACTGATTTGGTAACCAGGGCTAAAAGCAGGCTGGAGCTCGAATCAACAATTGGAATAAAATTCTAATCACACAAATTATGTTCGCTGATCACTATGAAATTACATTGTAACTCGACAAAAGAAATTTACCTAGACAATCCTCAAGATCAGGGAAGAAATCAATGAAAGAGTAAACAGAGGAACAATAAAGAAAATTAATGGGACAAAAAGCTGATACTTTCAGGAGGTAAATAAAATTGATAAAAACCCCAGGTAGACATCTGAAGAAAATACTATTTCTGAAGACACAGTCAATATAAAAACTGAGAACTTTGGCATCACTGTAGGTTTTACAGATGTTAAAAGAACAATAAGGAACTATCATAAACAATTTGTCAGTAATAAATTCAGCAACTTAGTTGAAATGAGCACATCCCTTAAAAACACAAATATCCAAGCCTCACTCAAGAAGAAACTGAAAACTTAAAAGGAACTATATTAAAAAAAGAAAGCTGTTTGTGATTAATAACCTTCCAACAAAGAAAACTCTACACAAAGATGGCTTTCTTGGTGAATTATACATAACACCTAAGGAAATGATAATATGAGTTTTATGCAAAATGTTCCTGAAACTTAGAAAGAAGGAATACTCCCAAATTTACTCTATGAAGCCTGCATCATCTGAACAGAAATATAGGGGAAAAGTATAAGAAAAAAGTTCTGTATATTATTATCTCTCATGCACAGATATGTGCAAAAGTCTTAGCAAATCAAACCACCTGAGTGGGATTAATCCCAGGAATGCAAGGTTTTAAATCAACTGATGTAATTCATCATGTGAGTAATCTAAAAAGGAAAACAAAGCAACCATTTCACGAGTTAGAGAAAAAATGTGAAAATATCCAGCATCAATTCCTGATTTTATAAAACGTGAGAAATGTGGGAGTCTAAGCATATTTTGTCAACCTGCTAAAAGGCATCTCTGAAACGTCTGTGGCTAATGTACCAAATGGTAAAAAATTTAGTGCTTCCCCCTTAAGATCACAATGTGTCATGCTCCTAAGACTTTTATTGAACATTGTGCTATAGACTCCAGCTGGTACAGTAAGGAAAATAAATAAAATCACAGATGATGTGAGCATCTATGGAGAAAAACTCCCTAAATCTACAAAAATGCTACTCAAACAAATAAATCATTTTAACAATGCTAGCTGCATATTATAAAACCATTACAAAATATTAGACAAATTAAAGAACATCTAAATAAAAGGAAAGATATACTGTGTGTCCACAGACTGGAAAATTCATTAGTGTTGTGGTGTTAGCTCTCTCAAAATTAATGAGCAAATTCAGTGTAATGCAGATTAAACCCTCAGCAGGCTTCTTTGCAGAAACTGATAAGAGTATTTAAAAATTCCCCAGGAAGGGGCACCTGGGTGGCTTAGTCGATTAACTCCGACACTTGATTTCGGCTCAGGTCATGATCTCCTGGTTAGTGAGATTGAGCCCCACATCGGGCCCGACGCTGACAATGCAGAGCCTGCTTGGGGTTGTCAATCTCCCTCTCTGTCTGCCCCTTCCCTGCTTGATTTCTCTCTCTCTCTCAAAATAAATAAATAAATAAATAAATAAATAAATAAATAAATAAATAAAGTTAATTTAAAAATCTTTTTAAAAGTAGAAGAAAAAATTCCCACAGGAAAGGCAAAACTAATTTGATAAAGAAAACCAGAGCTGAAAGAGGTATCTTTTGTGATTTCAAGATTTCCTGTAGAGCTCAAGTGACCAAGAGAGTCACTTGACAATAGCTCAACAGAACAGAGTAGTTGGTATAAAACCCATGAGCACATATATGGTCAACCGATTTTCAAGAAAGGTGCAAAATCAGGGGTGCCTGGGTGGCTCAGCTGGTCAAGCGGCCGACTCCGGCTCAGGTCATGATCTCACGGTTCATGGGTTCGAGCCCCACGTCAGGCTCTGTGCTAACAGCTCGGAGCCTGGAGCCCGCTTCAGATCCTGTGTCTCCCCCTGTCTCTGCCCCTTCCCGGCTTATGCTCTATTTCTCTGTGTCACTCTCAAAAATAAATTTTAAATTAAAAAAAAAATTAAAGAATTAAAAAAAAAAGAAAGGTGAAAAATGAAATGATACGGAATCAAGTTTCATGTTCTCGACAAATGGTGCAGGAATAGTTGATTCTATCTGGGATACGAAGTGGGCTGTACCTCTTACCGGACAACATATGCAAAAATTAATCAGCAGCCTTGGATTACAGAGATAAATGCAAGCATCAAAGCTTCAGCACTTCTATAAAAATTAGGAAAAAAACCTTCACGACTTAGGATTTGGCAAATTTACCTCTCTTTATATACAAAAGCAAAATCTGTGTAAAAAAAAAAAAGAAAAACCGAAAAGGTAAATGTATTCCCATGGTAATGCACAGTGTGAGGCTGTCCTTCATTTCTCTACCTGCAGGGCTCAAGAGAGTGTACATGGTCTTGGACAGAGACCGTCCCTTTGCACATCATAGTTGACAGTCAAAAGATTGCCTGTTTCACCAACTGACCCCTCATCTGTCTGCCTGGAGGCCTCGGAGGGAAGTTGAGGTCCAGAAGGAGACATCGTTGTTGCGGAACGCACCTGGCCGCGGGACCCCATGCCTCCCTGAACAGGAGCCAATTCTGAACCATTCTCAATTGTTACAGTCTGGAAACAGGGAGAGTTAGGGCATCCCCCAGAAAAGGAAAGCAGAGGCAGAGGCTTTCGGGACACAAAAGAAGTCATCGGAGGTCCCTGGCTATTTTTGAGATCTATGCCCACCTGGCACACTACTTGAAGAACCTCCCAGGGAGTTTTGGGTAAGGAATGGAGAAGCCTCGGGAGTTAAGGATTTTAAGGAGATCAAGGGATTGCAATAACTGTCTCTACCAGGCCGGGCAATAACCTAACGTATCAGAGACAGTAAGTCAGTGGTAAAAGACCCAGTGCTGTTTCATTTAAAAGAAAAAAATTTTTTTACGTTTATTTATTTTTGAGAGAGAGAGAGAGAGAGAGAGAGAGGGGATGGGGGAGGGGCAGAGGAAGGGGGAGACACAGAATCGGAAGGCCGAAGTCAGAGGCTCAACTGACTGAGCCACCCAGGCGCCCCAGCCCAGTGCTGTTTGAAAAGCCGACAATGACCGTGGTGTATGTTCACATTCCAGAGTCCTTTTTGCAAGATTTAAACCCCGTTGAGCGCCCGAACATTGGACCCACTGGAGCCATAGAACCGATGGTACTGAGCCTTGCTGGCCTGTGATTTCACTCAACGAGGACCCGGACTCTGTCAACGTAACATGACCTTTGCGTCAGTTCTAGATATACCCAAGGCCCCTTCCCAGATATACGCACACCCGTAGCTTAAAACTTCCCCACTCTTGTTGTTTGGGGAATCGCTGCTTTGGAAGTTGGTCCCCAAGGTGATCTCCTTCCTAGCAGCAGCAAATACAGACTATTTTGTGTGACAACGTCTGCTGTACTCTCCACCTGTTACTTTGGCAAGGCTCGAACTCACGTGAGTCCGGTTACAACCACCACGGTCTGCACGGAGGCACTCGGACCCAATTCAGCACACCCTTCAGTTCTGGTCTGTGAACAGAAGATGCCCAGAACCCCTGGACCCTCCTTCCTTCTCCAGGCCTACCCTCCCCTGGAGTCTGCATATCACCCCTTCCTCAGTCCCTACCCATCTCCTAAAATCTTTCCACTCCGGAACTCAGGGCGAACACTTTCCTGTGTCCTTCAACTCAGATTTAGACAATGCTTTCACTTTCTAGCTCCAAGGAAAACATCTCTCCCTGTAGGACCCCGACCTGGGGCTTGATCTCAGGACCCTGAGATCATGACCTGAGCCGAAGTCAAGAATGAGACGCTTAACAGACCAAGCCACCCAGGCGCCCCTAAAAGCGAGCTATTCTTGATCCCATGTCCAACTTCGAGCCGCTGCTCTATTTTTTGAATTTGTCTTAGAGCACGAGTAGACAAAGCTGTCTCCACAGGTTCAGTTCTTCTCCAATTTTCATTTGAGCCCATTTTTGCCTCCCTCACTTCACAAACGCTGCCTTTATCACGTCCAACTATACGCTGATGCCTCTGAAAATTGCATTTTCAGCTCTCACCTCTACCTTGAACGCTAGCTTTCCAAATCCTATTGTCACACTGAAGCTCCGGGGGGAGTTGGGTCAGAGTCTCAAACCCAACGTCACAAAATGAGCTCCCCATACGGCCACAGCCTTTTCCGCTGATGGCACGTCCATCTTTATAGCTGCTCATTACACGCTTCGACCCAGCTTCCTTCCCAGCATCTCATCTGGGCCACCGGGAAACCGGGTTCAACTCTAACTTTGAGGAGGCCGGGAATCTACCCACCAAAGATCCCCCCACACCTCACGGATCCAAACCACTTTAAAGTCCGCTCAACCACTGCCCTCTTTCTCTTGGCTCTAGTCACACCTGCTCTGGCCCCAGCCCACTTCGGGCACGCTCTCCTTCCTTCCCTGTGCACACCAACCGCTAGGGCCCAAACTCTGGGTAAAGTTCCATTTCTTTTCTCCCCCAAAGACTGGCAAATCTCAATATTATCTAAACACTACCTACCTGGGATCTGACTAATGAAGTCCAATCCCAAAAAAGGGAAGCAACAATTGTAAGATGAAAGGAGAAGCAACCTTCTTGCATCCCCCTCGCTCCCGGTTCGCTGGGTCTGCTTTAAGCACCGGTAGCCGCCGAAATGCTGTTGCACTGAATTATTTTACGGAATTACCTACTTTCTCAAAGAGCATGTTCATTTGAACAAAAGGACTGTGTATTTTCTTTTGTGATTTCCCCCAGCGCCTCGCGGAGCAATGGATAAACAGAAAGCGCGCGAGTATCTGTGGAGCTGAATTGTATTTAATAAACATTGCCAATCACGAAGACAGAAAATGTTCTGGCAATTAGCCGCTGTGACTATTTGAACCAAGTTCCAATGTGGAGCCTGGCAAAAGCTTTCCAAAGGTAGCTTTGCCAACCCAATTATTTTTGAAGAGATTGTAAAACTATTTTTATTTATTTATTTTTTTCCAAAATATAAACGATCCCCCATCTAACACACAACAAAAGCAAAAGTAAGAATTTTTGCTTTAAAAAGGGGTCAGTCCAATTACGTCAAGTCCACGTCAAAGGATAACCTTCAGTCTTTGCAGAGAATAAATGCGAGCTCTAATCCCGCAAAGATAAAGGAAATAGGCAACCGGACAGCTTTTGAAGGTAAAAGACGGATTTTCTAGTGAGAGATATGCAAATTGACAGGCACATTTAAAAGTCTAACATAAGCTTCAAAGACCCAAGATCATCCCTCATGTACAAAATTCCCAGGGGAAAATAAATACCTGATGACTTAAAAAATAAATAAATACGAGAGCATGTTGTTTTCGAGCCTGAGGCGATGATGTAAACTGAGTGTGTCAGGATTACAACAGCAAGCAAGGAAAATTTAGTGTGAGACATCATATCCAAGAGGCACCACCCTTTGGATGAGAAATCTGTAATTTAGGGGCGCCTGGGGGGCCCAATCAGTTAAGCGTCCGACTTCGGCTCAGGTCATGATCTCATGGTACGTGAGTTCGAGCCCCGCGTCAGGCTCTGTGCTGACAACTCAGAGCCTGGAGCCTGCTTCAAATTCTGTGTCTCCCTCTCTCTCTCTGCCCCTCTCCCGCTCACACTCTGTCTCTCCGTCTCTCAAAAATAAATATTAAAAAAAAAAGAAATTTGTAACAATTTTTTTTTTTTTTTTGTACAGAGAGAGAGAGGGAGTGGGAGAGAGGCCCAGGGAGAGAGAGAACTCCAAGCAGGGTCCACGCTCAACACAGAACCCAAAGCGGGGCTCGATCCATCTCATGGTCATGAGATTATGACCTGAGTAGAAACCAAGAGTCAGATGCCTAACTGACTGAGCCCCGCAGGTGCCCCGTAATGGACTTCTGAAGTCACACTGAGCTTGCCTGAAAAATCTTTGCAAATTGTTGAGATGCTGGAGAAGAACTATCTCATTATTTTTAGCTGTTCGCAGGAAAATAATTTCAGGTCTGGCCTCCAAAATATAGCAGACAGGGATGTCAAGCAAACAACAAAATATTTGGGAAAACTGTTAGAATTACCATTTCCAGAATTCTATAAACTAAGCGGAAGCTTACAGCAACCGGGGAAAAAATTAATGAAAGAAAAAAAAAAACCCCACCAAAAAACCCCTAACATCTTAATCGTAAGAACAACATATCTATGGTATTTTTTTTTTTTTAATTTTTTTTTTCACCCTTTCTTTATTTTTTTGGGGACAGAGAGAGACAGAGCATGAACGGGGGAGGGGCAGAGAGAGAGGGAGACACAGAATCGGAAACAGGCTCCAGGCTCTGAGCCATCAGCCCAGAGCCTGACGCGGGGCTCGAACCCACAGACCGCAAGATCGTGACCTGGCTGAAGTCGGACGCCCAACCGACTGCGCCACCCAGGCGCCCCAAAACAACATATCTATGGTATTTTTATCTTACTCTGGCGCTATCCTCTGCTCCCCAGATTGTTCGAGGCTCTGAAGTCGGCCTCCCACAGTCACAGTTAGGATAGTGATACCAGAAGGAGCAGAACAGACCTCACTGGCAAAGAATTACAGGGTTTTTTTGGTTGTTTGTTTGCTTCCACCTGTCTCGTGGCTTCTTGGAGGACAAGGTCAAAGGGTTTGCTTTTATCTCATTTTACTCAAGTGTCTCCAATGTGAGGCAACCACCCCGGGGAAGATTTGTAGAAAATATGTATAGTTCAATGTATCTGTCACCGCTGCCCGGACCCGCAAATAACAGTCAGGGAAAGCATCATACTAGCCAAAAAGCTTGGAAGAAAAAGCTAGAGAATGAGATTGTTCAGGGAATAAGGGCTTTGAGGTATTTCGACACGTTCCTGATAACCTGCAAGTCACGTGCGTGCCCAGGGATGACACAAGCAGCCTCTGGGTCTCACCTCCAGATGATATTCGGGCTTCGGGAAAGCAAGATGTGAAGACGCAGGCAGAGTTGAAAACTGACTGAGCCCAGTTACAGAATGTCCAGTCGCCAGCTGACCACGGACCACTAAGACACAGATATCAGTGACTACATTCAACAAGGGATACATATTTAACCAAATCCGTTTCGAAAGTCACTGCACAACTATTTGCTGAACAACACTATAAATCCCATAGAGACATGCCACATGAGAACGCCAGAATTCATATTCTGGCTAAATGCACATGCATCATCCTCTCGACGGGACATGAGTTACACCAGAAAATATTTTCTGGTAACATTTTACGATCTGAAACTCTAATGGCATGGTCCCCAACTCAAGTGGTAAAAGAAGGAAATATGGAAAAGTCATCGAGATGTGGAAATTCAACCACACAGCTGTAAATTAATCAATGGGTCAAAGAAGAAATCAGAAGGGCAATCAGAAAATACTTTGAGATGAATTAAGATGAAAACACAACAAAATAAAACTTACAGAATGAAGTGAAAGCAGTAGTTGAAGGAAATCAATCGCTATCAATGTCTACTTAAAAAGAAATCTCGGGGCGCCTGGGTGGCTCAGTCGGTTGGGCGTCTGACTTCAGCTCAGGTCATAATCTCAGGGTTTGTGAGTTCAAGCCCTGCGACGGGCTATTTGCTGACAGCTCGGATCCTGGAGCCTGCCTCGGATTCCGTGTCTCCTCTCTCTCTGCCCCTCTCCTGCTCACACTCTGTCTCTTTCTCTAAAAAATAAATAAGCATTGAAAAAAAAATTTTTTTAATCTCAAATCAGTGACCTAAACTTCCATCTTAAGAAACGAGAGGCAGAAAAAAGCAAACTAAAACCAAAGCAAGCAAAAAGAAGGAAATAATAAAGATTAGAGTGCGCGTAAATGAAACAGATATTAGGAAAGCAATAGAAAAAATAAATGAAATTCAAGTGGCTCCTTTAAAGAGATAAGCAATATTGACTGGCTTTTAACAAGACCTACCCAGGGGGAAAAGCAGGTAAGACTCAAATTAGCAAAATCACTTCTGAAAGTGGGGGCATTACTATTAACCTTACAGAAATAAAGAGCAACATAAAGGAATACTCTGAGCAATTGAATACATGGAACCAACTCTATAACCTAAATACACTAGAAAAATTTCTGGAAGCACACAGACTACCCAAAGTGAATCAGGCAGAATAGAAAATCTCAATAGAAACTACAACAAGGAAGAATTAACATCAACCTTCCCAAAGGTTTTTCAAAAAAGCATAGAAGAGGATAGAATATGTTCTACCTCATTCTGCCGTGCCAACATGAGTCTGAACCAAAGTCAGACAAAGACAGTTTATAAAAATAAAAGTACAGACAAAAAAAACCTTATGAATGTAGATGTACAACTCCTCAATGAAAGATTAGCAAGCTGAAACCATTAGTATATTAGAAAGTTTAGAGGGGCACCTGGGTGGCTCAGTCGGCTAATCATCTGACTTCAGCTCAGGTCATGATCTCATGGTTTGTGAGTGCAATCCCCACGTCGGGCTCTGTGCTGACAGCTCAGAGCCTGGAACCTTCTTTGGATTCTGTGTCTCCCTCTCTCTCTGCCCCTCCCCCACTAATGCTCTGTCTCTCTCTCTCTCTCAAAAATGAATAAACGTTAAAAAAAAAAAAAAAAGATTAGGCGCCATCCCCAAGTGGGATTTATTCCAGGAATTCTAGGTGGGTCAACCTCTGAAAATAATAAATATAATACACCATCTTAACAAAATGAAGGGGGACAAAGATGATCTCACCAGACACAAAAGAAAGTTTTTGACAAAATCTGACACCTTCAAAAAGTAACAATGCTCAACAAACTAGGAATAGAATGGAACTTTCTCAACTTGGTTACAGACATCAGTGAAAGACCCACAGCTAACACTATATTTAACGGTTAAAAACTGAAAGATTGCACCCCCCCCCCCGCCAAGATCAAAACTATGAAGAAAATGTGCACTCTCATCATATTTACTAAACAGTGTACTGAAGTTCTAATCATGAGCATTAGGCAAGGAATAAAAGATCACCCAGTTGGAAAGGAAAGAAGTAAAATTATCTCTATTCGCACATGACATGATTTTGTTTAAAGTGTTTGCTTTTGAGGGGCGCCTGGGTGGCGCAGTCGGTTAAGCGTCCGACTTCAGCTCAGGTCACGATCTTGCGGTCCGTGAGTTCGAGCCCCGCGTCAGGCTCTGGGCTGATGGCTCAGAGCCTGGAGCTTGCTTCCGATTCTGTGTCTCCTTCTCTCTCTGCCCCTCCCCCCTTCATGCTCTGTCTCTCTCTGTCTCAAAAATAAATAAACATTAAAAAAAAAAAATGAGATCACTTGTTTAAAAAAAAAAAAGTGTTTGCTTTTGAGTTTTTGTTTGGGACAGGGCATGATTTTCAATTAGAAAAGACTAACAAGTCTTCTAAAGACTAGGATTAGAACTAACAAATGAGCAAAGTTGCAGGCTACAAAAGCAATAAACAAAAATAAGTTCTTTTGAAAAAAATAGTAATGAATTCTCAAAAATGAAGTTAGAGAAACAATTGAACTTATAATAGCATCAAACAACAACAACAACAACAACAACAACTTTGGAATGAACTTAACCAAACAAGTGGAAAACTTGTACAGTGGGAACTACAAAACACTGTTGAAAGAAATTCAGAAACACAAATGAAAGATGTCCCATGTTTAGAAATAGTAATATTTAATATTGTTAAGATGGCATGCTCCCCTGTGTGATCTAGATATTTGATGCAATGCCTTTCAAATCCCGTGTTTGCCTTTTTGCAAAACCTGAAATGTTGATCCTGAAATTCCTACGGAATTTCAAGGAATGTAAAATAGTCAAAGCAATCTTGAAAAAAGAATAAAGTCCCAGAACTCTATTTCCTGATTTCAAAACTTAATTCAAAGCTACACTAATCAGATTAAAAGAATATGTTACTGGCTTAGGGACGTATATGTAGATCACTGGAATAGATTTGTGGGTCTAGAAATAAATGCACACATCTATGGTCAGTTGATTGTCAACGAGGGTGTCGAGAGCATTCGATGGGGGAAAGAACCGTCTTTTCAACAAAAGTCTGGGGCTACTGGATACACACAGAATGGACCCCTACCACACACAATGTGCAAAAATGAATTCAATGGATGGAAAGTCCAAATAGAAGAGTTGAAATTATAAAAATCTTACAAGGAAAAATATACAGACATTTTCATGAGTTTGGATTTGGCAATGGATGTTTAGATATTTCATTTAAAAAAAAGAGACCCACAAGCAATTAAAAAATAGGCATATTGGAATTTATCAAAACCAAAACATAATTATTTTTTGTTGTCGTCGAAGAACAATACGAAGAACCCAAAAAGACAAACACAGAATTGGCGAAAATATTTTCACATCATATTCAGAAGGGTCTAGCAACCAGAACACATAAAGAACTCTTAAAACTCCACCATAAAAAAAACCCAAATAAACCAAGTACAAATGGGGAAAAGATTTAAACAGACATTTCTCCAAAGAAGATATACATTAAAATAATGTTCAACAAACACATGAAAAGATGTTCAAATCATTAGTCATTTGGAAAATGCGATCAAAACCACAATGAGATACTATATAACACCCACCAGGATGGCTATCATCAAAAAGCCAGATGACGATATATTGGCAAGGATGTGGTGAAATTGAAACACTCATACATTGCTGATGAGAATGTAAAATTATGCAGCTGTTATGATAACAGTCTGGTAGTTCTTCAAAAAGTTAAACACAGAATTACCATATGACTCAGCAATGTCACTCCTAAGTATATATCAGGGAGAACCAAAACCATATGTTTATAGAAAAACCTGTACGTGAAGGCTCATAGCAACATTACTTAAACTGGATGAAAATTGGAAACAGTGCAAATGTTCGTCACTTGAGGAGTAAATACATAAAACGTGAGATGCCCATACAGTGGAAGGTTAGCGAACCATACAAGGAAATGATGCCCTTGTATGCGCTACAACATGGATGAGCCTTGAAAACATGTTAACTGAAAGGACACAGATACAAAAGGTCACATACAGTATGATTCCGTGTCTATTTAATGTCCAAACTGGCAAATTCACAGAGATAAAAAGATTTGTGGCTGCCAGGGCCTGGGGAGAGGAGAGAATCTGGACAAATTGTTATTATGTACAGGGTTTCTTCTTGCAGTAATGGAAATGTTTCAGAATTAGATAGGTAATTGTCGCACAACTGTCGCACAATAGCAGATATACTGAAAATGGCGAATTTTAGATTATGTGTGGTATAGTTCAATACAAAATGCCAATATAAAATATTAAGGAACTTGTAATGTTTAACTCCTAATGTCAAAATGATGGATATAAAATTTGCTGATGGAAAGCTTGCAGTTTTTTGTTCTAAAATCATGCATGACGACTAGCTGAGGAGATATATTGAGGTATTTTGGGATCATAATTGGTACAGGGATGATCTAGAGGTCTTGGGGCTACTAAGAAACTGGGAGCCTCACAGCACCCAGTACTGAGAATCCAAAGGAAGTTTTGCCCATTGGAATCTGAAATATTGGATGCATGGGACATAACCCAGGATGGTTGTCATACTCAATCTACTAATGGAGATTCATAGGATAAGTGTAATTTTCCAAATCCTGTAATATTTTGAGATGGATGTTCCTTTAGATGGATGGTATCTTAGCAGCCTTTGGGCTGCTATAAAACATCACCATGGGCACTAATCCCATGTAGGAGGATTCTATCTAATTATGTCCTAAAGTCTCCGCCTCCAAGTATCACCCCAATGGGGATTAAACTTCAACATGTGACCTTTAGAGGGACACAAATATTCAGCCCATAATGGACAGTAGTATTCATGCGCATAGTGAGGATGCCGACATCAGGAAAGGGAATTCGGAATTGAGGGTCAGGTCTACACACGAACAAATGGTGGCTTCATCCAAAGTAGCTCCACACTTATTATTTAGAGGAGATTCTGAATCTTAGGAATGTGAGGGAGCCACAGTCATTTCTGGGAAAATAACGGTGAGATTCAAGTCTAAACCACAAGGCACATCCTCAAAGGTAAAAAAAACCACGGTAATTTGTGATAATCGGCAGTGCGTTGTGACATACAACATACAAAAACAGTTGGGGAAACTTTAAGACAGAGCAACTAAAAAGTGGTTTTCAGTGAAGTCATGTTCACAGCAGAGAGAAAGGAGGGTGTTTTCAACCTTCCAGTACTGGCTGTTCACTAATGAGGTAGGGTGTTAACAGGATAAGGTAGGTAGAATTTAGCAGTATTGTGGGGTGCTTGGTAAGTGACATTTGAGAGGACTGATAAAAAGGAGGCATTAGGAATCTTTATTTGATTTTCGAAAGGATATACACGAAAGCAGGAAACACGGACTTAATGTACTATGTCATAAGATAGGTCACGTTCCAGCAAATGCTCATTCACGGCGTCCAAACCAAGTAGGTAAAGATAAACAGAGGCTAAATCTCCAATTTACAAGTACTGGATAAAATAATTTCTAATGTAAATTTCTTGACATTGATGTTGATTATGTAAGTATGCACAGTAAGCTTCCTTGAAATTACAGAGGACAAAACTTCCCCGTTGAAAACATCTATTTGCAAATAACTTACATTTTGCATGAAATTCAGTTGGTTCCATAGGAAAAAAAAATGGAACAAAAGGACCACATCCATAAACTCACCCTGAAAACAAACAAAAGGTGATGCAGAAATACACTTTGCCCTCAATAATCAGAAAAGCAATAATGTTGAATGAGAAATATTTTGAAAATTTATATCCAATGCTAATCCTTCAACACAATGCTGATCCACTGCCCTGGCCTTTCCCCCAGCACAGTGTTATACAATCGCTAATTTACACTCTGTCTCTATGGATTTGCTTATTCTGGACACTTCCAGTAGATGGAATCATACAGTAGGTGGCCTTTGGGTCTGGCTTCTGTCACTGCATGTTGTCACTATGGAACATGCACCAGCACTTTGTTCTTTTCTTTTTCATGGGTTAATAACATTCCCTTGTGTGGCTATCGTACGTTTGTTTCTCTATCCGTCGGTTGGTGTAAGTTTGTGTTATTTCCACATTTTTACTATTATGAGTAATACTCCTGTGCAGACTTGTGTACAAGCTTCCCTGGAAGACTATGGTTTCAGTTTTCTCAGATAGATACCTAGGAATGGGTTTCCAGATTATTTGGTAACTTGCTTCACTTTGGGGGGAACTTTCCTACAGGTTCACGCAAAGGCAACGCCATTTTCTATGCTCACTATGAATACATGAGGATCCCGATTTCTACGCATTCTCGTCAAGACTTGTTACTGTCTATATTTTTTATTATAGCCATCCTACGGGATTTTACATGGTATTTTATGGTGGCTTTGATTTGCATTTCCTTAATGACTAATGATGTTGAACACTTTTAATCATTTTTTTTTTATTGCTGGGTTTTAATGTACCGTATATACTTGTGTACTATATCCCCAGCATATACATTATTTGGAAATATTTTCTTTGTTTCTTTGGACTGTATTCTCACTTTCTTGATGGTGTCCTTGGACTCTCAGAAGTTCTTAAATTTCGTGAATGGCAAATTGTCTACTGTGTGTTTTTGAGACGTGTGTGTGGTGTCATATCTAAGGAAACACTGCTTCAGATCATAAGGGGGTTTTACTCATTTTTGCTGTAGGATTTTTATGGCTTTACCTGTTCCATCTAGTTCTTGTTGGTTCATAAGCTTCCTCCCATATGGATGGCCAGGAGAGACCAAAGAAATAGGCAGACCATTCCAGATTGTTCGGTGGTAGTTTTAGCAGCCAAGAGAACTTACTTAAGATGCTTGTCTTAGGAGGTCACAATAGGAGTAAATCTCCTCAACTTCCTGCCAGAGTCTTAAAAGTGTATATAGAGTCCTTCACTAGCTCTAATCACATGTACCATCCAGATGGTCTCAACGACACCTTACTCTCTCATGACTTTGTCCTAGGAAACAGCTCCCACTGTGGGAATGTTGGGTAGAACACACATTCCAAGGGCATGAGAGGGGGGAGGCACCCCCAACTGCCCAAGTCCAGCTTGTAGGTCCACTGGTGACCACGCCCTCTGTGTGACCTCCACCACCGCCCTCCCTTGTGATCTAGTCATACAATCTTATACATGCCCCTTTCCCACAATGTGTCCTGAGAAGTCAGCAAGGGGTTTCACTAGCATGGAGGGGGCCTGTTGGGTGGCAATCTGGCCACACTGGTGGGAGGTCCCACTGCAAATTCCAGGAGATCATTCTTTTCCCAGGTGTGAGGGGGGTTGCTGTTCTCAGCAGCACAACACACTGATCCACGGTGGGAGCCTGGTGACAGGACCCTCTCCTGTGACATCCATGACTTTACAGCAATCAGGTGCCTCAGCAAGGGTCCCCAATGTGGCGTATGAGGCAACAGCCCTACTGGACGATCTTGCAAATGTATGAAAGCCTGGGACGGTACTGTAGTCCCCTGGTTATGATGGTTTTATCTGCTGGTAACTTAATCTGCTGCCTTAATATTCCATTTTTCCTTTCCACCAGTCAACTCTGCCGCTCAAGAGTTATAGGGGAGACAGAACCTCGTTTCAATGTATGTGTTTTTGCCCCGCCTTGTACACCATGACCACTGAAATGTGACCACCCTCCCCGCCCTACATACCCCCCTTCACTGCCCAGTTGATGAGGATACCCAGAAATGGTACTCAGCTTCTGTGGTCCCCTAATGGTGACAGTCTGGTTCGCATGGTGACAGGGTGAAGCTTGGGTTAGGACCGAAGCAGCGTTCACACAAAGCAGGGCATATTTAGAGTGCTTACTCAGAGAAAAGGGGCCAATGAAACCAATTAGTCAATCCCTTACCTGCTAGGAACTCTGGTGGATG
The DNA here is from genome assembly GCF_028749965.1 of Puma concolor. Classification (NCBI taxonomy): domain Eukaryota; kingdom Metazoa; phylum Chordata; class Mammalia; order Carnivora; family Felidae; genus Puma; species Puma concolor. Next base: position 106,512,310 of record NC_141668.1, read on the forward strand.
GCCCCAAACTCCTTTGATTGTTGCCTTGGGTGGTATTTAGAGCACACAGGACATCCTGTTACTGCATTAACCAAGTCGCTGTATTCTGGAGGTGAAATCAGCGTCTTTGGCAATATGCCATTTCCCCCAAGGCACCATGGTGGCCCCTTTTCCTATAGAGCTGATCTGCTGTATCTCCCACAGGGTCATTGCTAGGGCTTGTACCCAGGCTAGGTCATCAGCTTGGGGCTGTCAGTGCCTTGTGAGCCAGGATGTGGAAAACAGTGAGGTCCCCCTCAGGCTCTCGCAGGCTGACCCACATGTCTTTTCATATGTCCTGACCCCACCAGGACTTACTCATGAGAACATGTTTTGATAAGAAGGGAAATTCTTGCCATGAAATGCTGTTCCTTCCTTAGAGGATCTACCTGGAGACGTGCTGTGTATAGTATTGGGAGCTTGGATCTATGCGCTTGTATGAAGTTTCTGCCTGTTTCCAGAGCCGGGCCCAAATCCCGTGTCCTTCCGTTGACTCTGCCCTAATGCTCAACCCGAAACTCATACCCTCTGGGACCCCAGACACATCTAATGCTTGGAAGATGCCAAGAGCTTTAAGCTTCTTCGCTAGTATTTCTGCCTTCTCAGAAATTTATTTGGTGTTTCTTTACCAGCTGGCATAACGGATGGAAGCACTGTGCCAGGTGCAGAATAGAAGTCCTCCGGGACCCCCAGGACCCCCCAAATCCCCACCAAAGCTTGCACGTCTCCCATATCCTTAAGGATTGAATAGGTTTGCGCCTTGTCAGTCACAGCTTCTGGGACAACGCATGTCTTACCCAAACTAACGACTCCCCTAAACCTATGATGGTGCATTGGCTTGATTTTTCTGCAGGCTTAGCGCCTATCTTCTCCTTTGAAGATGCCCAAGCAGGGTGTCCCACAGCAGCCGCAAGTCTTCACATGTTAGCATTATATCGTCAATGTGATGGGCCCACGTAACAGATGAGGAGAGCAGGGACAGATACCTGGCCTTGGTGAAGTTGTGTAGGTGACCTTGGAGAATCACAGGAATGGTTGGTCCGTCGTTGCCCCTCCTACATGAAGGGAAATCAATGTGACTCAGACACCTACCCATGTCGTTTTCATCTCCTTGAAGAACACGTTTGCAAAAGCCCCAGAGTAAAACAATACCTATCTGCAAAGGACAAAATGACCACGATTAAAGATCTGATGAGAGGGCGCCTGGGTGGGTCAGTCGGTTCAGCGTCTGACTCTTGGTTTTGGCTCAGGTCATGGGCTCACCTGCGTAGGGCTCACCCTGACAGCAGGGAGCCTGCTTGGGATTTGCTCTCTCCCTCTGTCCCTGCTCCTCCCATGCGTGCTTTCTCTCTCTCTAAATAAATAAATAAACTTAAAAAGAAAAACAGATCTGATGCGAGTTCGTTATAATTCCCTTGCAATGGGCAAGGGAATTTGTTTATTTCTATGACAGCTTTTTAAAAATACAAATGAGAATTATGACTGATCACATTACCTCAGGGCACATCAGATTCCTAGGAATTTTGTACAATTCCTGGAACACACATATTGATAACTTTCATACAAATATAATCTGAAGAAAGTTTCACATCACTTCTCCCTTGAGAATGCTTCCTGAGAAAGTTAGCATACCAAATAAGCCTGATTAGCCTAACATCTTTCTTCTAGAGGGAGACGGAACAGATTTTTAGCGAAGTTCCAGGAAAATCCCAGGTTAATTCAAAGGTCAGAAAAACTTCATTTAGAATTTGACTGGGGGGAGGGGAAGTTTGTCAAAAATATCAAAGGTTGAGGGGCACCTGCGTAGCTCAGTCAGTTAAGCACCTGACTCTTGATTTCAATTCTTGGCTCAAGTCATGATCTCATGGTTTGTGAGTTCGAGCCCCGCGTCGGGCTCTGTGCTGACAGCCCGGAACCTGGAGCCTGCTGCGGATTCTGTGTCTGCCTCTCTCTCTCTCTCTCTCTCTCTCTCTCTCTCTCTCTCTCAGAAATAATAAATGACTAAATTTTATTTTAAAAAGACACTAATTTTTCTTTAAGCCAATTAGGTAGTTCTTTTTTACAAATTGATTTTGAAACACCCTCAAGAGATAAAAAAAACATCACTATACACAACAGATACCCATAGACATTGCATAGACACACAGAGTCCTCCTTGGTCTCCTTCTAAAATTTTTGCTAGGAATCAGGTGTGACAATGTAAAGGTCTCTGATTTCTAAATACGGCTGGATCCAAATCGTGTCTCTGGCAGATGGGACAAGTCAAGTTCATCCACTCACAGCGCTATAGCTTTTTACATATATTTGTGGAGAAGACTTTTAACACCTGTACTTGCCCTTGACCAGCAATCTCACAAAGGTGATGGATGGATTCTGGGCAGGGCAGCTTTCATAGAGGTCTGTATTTTAAGTAGCTTCCCCCCCCCCCGACCCCTGAAGCCCCACCCACCCCACCTCTTTTTTTTTTTTTTTCCTTCTGACTGAGGCAATCTTGGGCAGTATTTTAGCCATTTTCACGGTGTTTATGTTCCAAAGATATAAGATTTACAACATCAAGAGACAGAAAGCAAGCAAGTTTTCTCCTAGGGGATGTAGGGCTGTATTTCTCCATTATCAGAAGCCTAGGGTAATTACTATTTAAAATTTCCCTTGTCTTAGGGATCAGACAGCATGGGGGCACTCTGTCTGTCTCTCTGTCAATCATCACAGACTCTCCCCCTTTTTTGTCCTCACTTCTTCAGGGCTCTGCCTCTTAGCATCCTGATCAGGCTTAGCATAGGAGCTTGGACCTTAATTTATGGTGCCTATGACCTCCTGGCTTTGCAAAATGGCATGCTGTCCCCTCTCCCGTGTGTGTCCTTTCTTGCCTGCCAGCCCTCAAGCCTGTGGAGTAGTGGGCACCCCTGCATCCCCCATCCTTCCTTAATCTCTCCTCTTCTAACTTGTATTTATTTATTTGTATTTTGAGAGAGACAGAGACAGAGACAGAAACAGAGACAGCAAGTGAGCACAAGTAGGGGAGGGGCAGAGGGAGACAGAGAGGATCCCAAGCAGGCTCCACACTGTCCAAGCACAGCCTGATGCAGGGCTTGAACCCACAACCTGTGAGATCACCACCTGAGCCGAAACTAAGAGGCAGACACTTAACCCACCGAGCTACCCAGGCGCCCCTGGAGTATTGCTTCAAAGTACGGAATTTATTATAACACCAGCTACATTCATTGCCAACTGGTTTGTCATCATTTCCGGTCTAGTCTTTGCCACCAGTAACTGTGTCTCATCCTTAAAGAGTAAATACAACACAGACATGAAGTTCATTTTGTTTTCCACGATGGCCATCCAAATTTAGGTACTGGGAGTTGGGGTGCTAGTGGAACAAATAATAAACATGTGAGAGCAGCCTTGGAACTGGGTAATGGGTAGAGACAGGAAGAGTTCTGAGGTGTTTGATAAGGAAAAAAAAAAAGCTTTGATTGCCTTGAGGAGATTATTAGTAGAAATATGGATGCTAGATGTTCTTCTAATGAGAGTAAGACAGAAATGAAGAAAATGTGATGAGACCTGATGGAAAAGCCATTTTTGCTATAAAATGGTGAGAACATCCCTGTACTGAGTCCCAGGGTTTTGTGGATGGTAGACCATGTATGCATATGTAGTGAGATTTCTTTTTTCTTTGTATATTTTTGAGACAGAGAGAGAGAGCGAGGGAGAGGGGTAGAGGGAGAGAGAGAGAGAGAGGGAGAGAGAGAGAGAGAATCTTAAGCAGATTTCATGCTCAGCATGGAGGCTAATGCGGGCCTTGATCTCACAACCCTAGGACCATGACCTGAGCCAAAATCAAGAGTCACACGCTCAACCGACTGAGCCACCCAGGAGCTCTGTAGTGAGGACACTTCCAAGCCAAATGGTCACGAGTGGCCTTGTTTCTTCTCGTTGTTTAGAGCAAAATGCAAGAGGAAAGACATGCATTGAAGGAGAAACTGTTAAAAAGAAACATGCTCTTCATGATTTGGAAGAGTCTCAGTCTCTCTTGACAGCATGATCCAGAAACAAGGCCAATGATGTGGCTGGACAGCCTTGTGCTGAAGAGATTAGCTGTGTGACTCATGGATCCAATCAACCATCTCAGCAGAAGCCAGACGCAGAGATGCTGTTACCCAGGAAATATCCAGTCTTGTCTGACGATTTGGCCTGGTTTCAACTGCACAAGAGGCCAACGAGTGGTTTTTAGAGTTTTATACCATCAGCCACACTGCCAGCCTGCCTGGACCAAATGAGACAGAGAGGAGGTAAAAGGAAGAAAAAAAAAATGACTTCAGGGCAAGAGCCAGGGCTACGGAGCCTGTTGAGACACCACTATCACCATGGGCTGAGAGCCCCAGTCAAGAGAACATGGCCACCACCCCACTGGGCCTGGGGGACATAATACAGAGCCAAAACAGATCATCTTCAGGCCTTAAATCAAATGGAATTTTCCCTGTCATGTTTTGGACTTCCTTGGCACCCTTGACCCCTTTCTTCCTTCTGACTTGTCCTTTTTGGTGTGGGAATGACTCTCCTATGCCTACCCCACCATTGCATTCTGGAAGCATGTTGCTTCTCGGGTTCACAGCTGGAGAGGAACTCAGCATGAATCACAAATCACACCTCAAGTCTCAGTGATTTCAGTGATACATAGATGAGATTTGGGACTCAGACTTGATGCCAGAGTGTGTCAAAACTTTCAGGAGTGTTCAGATGGGTTGGATGTGTTTCGCATGTAAAAAGCACACACAGGGGCGCCTGGGTGGCTCAGTCGGTTAAGCGGCCGACTTCCGCTCAGGTCATGATCTCACGGTCCGTGAGTTCGAGCCCCGCGTTGGGCTCTGTGCTGACAGCTCAGAGCCTGGAGCCAGCTTCAGATTCTGTGTCTCCCTCTCTCTCTCTGACCCTCCCCTGTTCATGCTCTGTCTCTCTGTGTCTCAAAAATAAATAAACATTAAAAAAAATAATAAAAAAAAGCACACAGATTGGGGTGGAGGGGGGCAGAAGGTAGAGTGTTATGGGTAGAATTGTGTCCCCCACCCCCAAATTTATATGTTGAAGTTCTAACTCCCGATACCTTGTAGGTCAGAATGTGACCTTATTGGCAAATAGATTCTTCGCGGATATAATCAGTTACCTTCCAATAGGGTCACAGTGGCGTAGGCTGGGGCCCTAAAGCAATATGACCGCGGTCCTTATCAATCAGGGGAAGTATGGACACAGACATGCACACAGGGAGAACATCTTCTGAAGATGAAGGCTCACCCGAGGTGGTGTTTCTACAAGTCGAGGAAGCCTGGGGATTGCCAGCCAATCACCAGAAGCTAGGACAGAGTCATGAAGCAGGTTCTTCCTCACTGCCTTCTAAAGGAAGCTTGAACTTCTAGTGTCCAGACTGTGAGATGATACATTTCTGTTTCATAGCCACCCAGTGCATGCTGTTATGTTACGGGAGCTATAGCAATTTAATGCAGATGACAACCAGGCAAGAGGAGAGAGATGTGCTAGACGCAGCATTCACATGAACACAGTTTGCAAATTGGGTGTTCGTTAGTTCAGATGGTCTGTCTGTGATCATAAGATTCATTTAAGAAGCTGTGTCATCACAAGATTTCTTTCCTTGGGCTTTACTTTGTTTCTGATGTCTTTGTATAATATGTGAATTAATATTCCGATGTTATCAACAATTCGCACTTTAAGAAAGAGAATCGCACTTTATATGAGGTACAGTAATTCATATTAACAAATTGGCATGTTTTAATTTACACCATCAGTTCTGTGGGTGTCTCAAGAGCAGAGTAGATATTTCCGTACACCGTATTCACTTTTCAAGATTTTTAAGTGTGGGAGTTTGAACAAATGCTGCATAATTCTTAATCTTTGACTCTGATTAGAGAGATGTTTGGTATGAGCAGCACATATGGGAAATTTATTGTATATAAGTTCTATTTCCCCCACAAAAATATTTAAAAAATTAAAAGCAAGAAAACTTGCCCAGAATCAGAGCATGGCCCAGCATTCAGTCTCAGGGACCACAGAGATTTCTGCGATTTTGGTCTCAATGAGGTAGTCCTTTATTTTTCTAGTCCAATGACCTTCAAACCTAAATCTTGGACCAGGTGTTTCCACTTCCAATATTTCCTTATTTTGAGTTTCAGCCTCTGCTTGACTATCATGTTTCCACGCTCAAGTCATTTTTCATTAAGAATCATCCACTGTCCAGCCTGCATAGAACCTGTCATTGCTCTCCCTGCTTCTCCCTCTCTCCCTCCCTCCCTGCTCGCCTTCCTTCCTTCTTTCCTTCCTTCCTTCCTTCCTTCCTTCCTTCCTTCCTTCCTTCCTTTTCTTTTCCTCTCTTCCTTCCTTCCTCTTTCTTTTTCTTTTGCTTTACTGATGACACTACAGAATTCTGTTCCAAATTACGAATCTTCTCATTATATTAGTTTGTGTTTGGGGTTCCTACAGTAAACAAATAAATAGTAGAACTACTCTTCATTCTTTTGTCACAGAGCCAAGCTCAGCACACAGTTAAGTGAATAAATACATAAATGCCAACTTAATTCTTTCGTAGCAAAAGAACTTGCGGGAATAGCTTAGTGTTGTTGTCCTTATAGAAAGCTTAGCTTCCTAAGAATCGAGTGCTTCCCATAAGGGAAGGTCTTCTTGATCTCTTACATCTGGTGTGGCCAATTAGTTTGCCTTTAAAAGTTCCTAAGCAGCTCTTGTCTCTAATTACAGACATACAGTACCCCACAGAGTGTAGACAGATATTGCTGGTCCCAGTAGTTTCTTTCTGCTATCAAGAACATGACTGTGTAGGGTTTTTGGGCAGGGGGGGGGGAGGGTGTGTGATTAGGTCACAAGAAAAGATCTCTCATGAACAGGATTAGTGCTGTTATAAAAGAGATCCCAGAAAATTCCCTTGCTCCCTTACACTATGTAAAGACACAAGAAAAATAACCAGGAAGAGAACTCTCATCTCAATAATGAAGATCACCCTCGCCTTGGTCTTGGACCTTCCAGCCTCAAGAAATGTGAGAAATAAATTTCTGTGTTTGTAAGCCACTCAATCTATTTTGTTATAGCAGCCCAAACGGAAAAAGATCTTAGGGAAGTTAATAGATTTTATGCATATTTAAATTACAAATAAATATATATGTTTACTTTCATTTTTCTGGACACAAATTCACTCAACATAGAAAGACAAGTAAGATTGTCCATTGAATGTTTCACGGACTCTTTGTTTTACATGTTTTATTATTTATTTTTGAGAGAGACAGAGCACGCGTGCGAGCGCACGCACAAGCGGGGGAGGGGCAGGGAGAGAGGGAGAGAGAATCCCAAGCAGGCTCTGCCCTGTTAGCACAGAGCCCGATGTGGGGCTCGAACTCATAAACCTCAAGATCATGACCTGAACTGAAATCAAGAGTTGGATGCTTACCTGACAGAGCCACCCAGTCATCCCAACTCCATAGACTTTTAAAATGTTGTTTGGCAAAGAACAAGCTGGCATGAGGGATCCCCTCCAGCTAATAGGACTCAGTTTCCTAGGGACCCCTCTCTGGAGCCTCTTGTAAGGTTCCTCTGAAGAGCATGGCATCCAGGAATTCTGCCTTCCCTCGGACGCCTGCCCCTGCTTTTTGCCTACACAAAGATAGAACACCATTGGACAGAGTAGCTCTTGGGAAACAAAAGACCCATGTCGTATGCTGCCAAGAGGGACAGTGTGACGGCTCACTATTCTCACCCAAAACAAGTAACTTCATTTTTAGTTCCTTTGGACATTCTCCTAATTAAAACCATTCCATATAAAATATTTTAAATAATTGTGTTGAACTACAGTTTCACCAATGAGATGGATTTTCCCGGGTTAAATAACACGTTTAACCAGCTCAAGAGTCAAGGAAAAGAACATTAATGATATTTTATCACCTTCTCATCAGGGTCCATCCTTGTCACTGTCCCCTGTTTTGCAGAAGTAAGGGCTTCCAGGACTTCTAATTCAATAGTATACGTGACTACTTTTAAACCATATACGATAGCCATGTAAGGAGGCTGACTGTATAAGCAGATTTCTTTTTCTGGCTTGTTTCATGCAATATATGTGTACGAAATTGATTTACATTTTTTCGTAATATGATAAAATGCACTCGTCTAGTTAATGAGTCACTTTCAGCTCAGAGATATTATGAGTAATGCAGTGAGCATATTTGAGTTTTGGTGAAGATAAGTTTGCATTTTTGTTGGAGTGGAAGTTGAGAACCACACAGCAATTCAACTTTAATAAATATTGCTGGTTTTTCCAAGGTGGTTGCACCAATGTATGTTCTCATTAGCAGTAATTGGAAGTACCAGTAGATAAACTTTTCTGCACATCCTTGACACTTGAATTTCAGCCGTTTTGATGGAAATGGCATGGTGATTCAGGGCAGTTTTAACTTGCATTCTTCTGTGACCAATAAAATTTGGGGGCTTTTGGCTATGCCTATTTGTGAATATCTATTTTTCTATTAGGTTGTCTATATTTTCTTTATTGATGTGCACAACTGCAAAATATTAATGGTACACATCCATTGCTGTATACAGGTGTTACATATATCTTCTCTCACTCTGTATGATGATTCTTATTTCTCTTAAAGAAGACATGTGATGTGGGGCACCTGGGTGGCTCAGTCGGTTAGGCAGCCAACTTTGGCTCAGGTCATAATCTCACGGTCTGTGGGTTCAAGGCCCACGTTGGGCTCTGTGCTTGCAGCTCAGAGCCTGAAGCCTGCTTCCGATTCTGTGTCTCCCTCTCTCTCTGCCCCTCCCCTTCTCGCTCTCTGTCTCTTTCTCCAATAGTAAACATTAAAAAAAATTAAAAAAAAAAATAAGACGTGATGAAGTTATTAATCCTAATGTAGCCCAGAAGTGGGCAGAGTTTTTACCTGAGGGTATAAGACTAAATATTTTCAGCTTTGAGGATATACACAGCCTTGATCACAGCTACCTAATTAGGCTGAGGTAGTGTAAAAGCAGCCATGGACAATATATAAGCAAATGAGTATGGTTGTACTCTAGCAAAATATTATTTCTGACACTGAAATTTAAATTTCACGTAATTTTCAAGTGGCGTGAAATAGTTTTCTTTCTAGCTGTTGGAAAATATCACTGAGGGTTGATGGGGGGTGGGAGGGAGGGGAGGGTGGGTGATGGGTATTGAGGAGGGCACCTTTTGGGATGAGCACTGGGTGTTGTATGGAAACCAATTTGACAATAAATTTCATATATTGAAAAAAAAAAAGGAAAATGTAAAATCTGCGCCCCCCCAAAGAACAACAACAAAAAAATGTAAAATCCATTCTGATCTCAAACATGGTACAAAAATACATGAGTTTTCCAATCCCTAATACAGTATAATACATAAAACATTTTCTGTATAGTTAATGATTCAGAGTACCCATTTATGGACTTCTTTGCCTATGTACATCAATTTTAATTTTAGCTGTTCTGATCAATTTATATTAATAATTCAGTGTTGTTTTACTCTCAAATTTTTTGTTGGTTTTCTGTTGACTTACAGATTATTGTGTATATGAAATGCACAAGCACTGAGTCAACTATATTAATCACAATTATTTTAATGCCTACATTTAACAGTTCCATGTAACTAAACCATCTGTTATGCTATTTCTATTGTCTGTTTTTCTCTAGGTTTTTGTCACTTGATCTATTATGGTTGTATGCCTGGTAAGGTGTTATTGACTCTTGACTAGGAGAAGTGAAAGAGATAACCCGGATTTCTGTCATGTTATTTTCTCCCAGCAGGATTTAATTTACTTGGTTATCCTACTAATCCAATGTGTTAATTAGCTTATTAGATGTGGTTTTCATGTTTTCTTTTTTTAGATTATCTATTTCTGTTTATTATTACTTGCTGATGGTAGTCCTTCATGGGTTTAAATGAAAACCTTGGGTGTTTCTCAGTGGCCCTATTATGTTGATAGGACTTGGACTTCATGCTTTTTCTGCTGGGATTATGAGATAGCAAACATCTGCTCAAGTTTTTCAAACTGAAGGTGCTACCATGAATTGCCAAATGCTTTGTATGGAAAAGCATAGTTGAATTTTGGACTCATTTCTGCATTGCTTGTATTTTTGGGATCTTGATCACTCAGGTCTTTACTGTCCTGGTAACTCTTCAGTCCATTGGAACAGACTTTATTGTTTTCAGTGATATTCAGATTTTCTAATAGTTTTCAGCAGGAGGTTTAGATTGGTGCAAGCTAACCCCTCATGACTAGAAAACAGACCCTATTCCTTATATAATTATGAATGCTATTTTTTTACTAAATATTATATTATGTACATTTTGTGCACTTTCTTTCAAATTGAATACTAATTGTATGCATTGTTACATTGCATGGATGCAAATTCTCATTTCAAAAATTTAACGGTTGTTTTCTGGGGTGCCTGGGTGGCTCAGTTAGTTGAGTGTCCAATTCTTGATTTTGGCTCAGGCCATGATCTCATTGTTCATGGGATCCAGCCCCACATCTGTGCTGTCAGCATAGAGCCTGCTTGGGAGGTTCTCTGTCTCTGTCTCTGTCTCTGATCTCTCTCTCTCTCTCTCTCTCTCAAAATAAGTAAATAAACTTAAAAAAATTGTTTCTACATTGGAGTCTTCCTAGTTGGATTCTTAAATGTATTGAAGTTTGTGATTCCTTTCTTTTTTCCAATCTCTCTCTTTTTGAATGAGAATATCTACAACTATTATTCAACATATTCCCCACTATTGTATGATGGTTTTTTCTCCCAATTTTCTAGCTTCATACATCCATAAATGGGAAGGAATTTTGCCCCAGGATGGATTATACCAAATTTTACTCATACCAGAGTTAGATGATGAGACATGAGAACTTTAAGCTGAGCATGCTTAGATAGAATTTTGGACATGAGTTGATGTTGTAATGAGCTGAGACTTGCGTAGATGTTGGCATGAGGTGAATGTATTTTTCGAGTAGAGTGGACATGAATCTTTGAGGATGAGAAGGCAGACTACGGTATTGCTGCAAAACGGTTCCCCCAAGATGTTCATGTCCTAATGTCCTGACCCTGTGAATATTTCTTTACAGGGCAATAGGAATTTCACAGCTGTGATTAAGTTAGAGATCTTGAAGGCGCGCCTGGGTGGTTAAGTGTCCAGCTCTTGATTCCAGCTCAGGTCATGACCTCATGATTCATGAGATCAAGCCCCACGTCAGACTCTGCCCTGACAAGGCAGATCCTGCTTGGGAGTCTTTCTCTTTCCCTCTCTCCCTACCCCTCCCTGCTTGCTGGAGCTTTCTCTCAAAATAAATAAACTTATAAAAAAGTTAGAAGTCTTAAAGTGAGATTATTCTGGATTACCTAGGTAAGCCTTAAATACTCACAGAGGTCCTTATAAAACAAAAGTAAGAAGGTCCAATGAAAAAGAGGATGATGTAATGATGGAACAGAGAGAAATTTAAAGGTGCTTTCCTGCAGGATTTTGAGATGGAAAAAGGAGTCATGATCCAAGTAAAGCTGAAAGAGGGAAGGGAATGGACTCTCCCTTTGGGCCTCTAGAGTCATTGTGGTCCTGCTAACACATTTGTTTAGGCCCCGTGAGATCAATTTCAGACTTCTGCCTTCCAGACTGTAAAAGAATAAATTTGTGTTATTTGCAACTAGTCACTATGCTATCATTTGTGATGGCAGCAACAAGGCGTTAATGCAGAGTCAGATACGCTATGACTCTTTCTGTTGTTAATTTGGGAAAAATTCTTGGATAAAAAATATGTTATCTCAAGTACGCAAAAAATACTTTCCGATTTGTTGAGTAAGGTCCTTTGCTATTCATTTTAATGAATGCAGGGATGGATTGTGTAGAACACAATAGCATGCATTATGTATGTCTTATCAAATGGTTCTGATCAACATTTACCTAGTTTCAGTTGTTCTGACTTCTAAAAATGTAATAAACTGGGTGTCTGGGTGGCTTATTTTGTGTCTTACAAAGTGTCTGACTTTGGTGCAGGTGATGATCTCACGGTTTTTTGAGTTCAAGCCCTGCGTTGGGCTCTGCACATACAGTGTGGAGCCTGCTTCGGATTCTCCCTCTCTTTCTTTCTATCCCTCCCATGCTGACACACACACCCTCTCTCTCTCTCTCAAAAATAAATAACCTTAAAGGATGCCTCGGTGGCTCAGTCGGTTAAGCATCCGACTTAGGTTCAGGTCATGATCTCGCAGTTCGTGAGTTCAAGCCTTGCATCAGGCTCTGTGCCAACAGCTTGGAGCTTGGAGCCTCTCAGATTTTGTGTGTGTGTGTGTGTGTGTGTGTGTGTGTGTGTGTGTCTGCCCCTCCCCTGCTTGCACTCGGTCTCTCTCTCTCTCTCTCTCTCTCAAAAATAAACATTTAAAAAAATTTTAAATAAATAATAAAATGAAAATGTAATAAAATGTACACATTTTCTTTCCAAAAGTTTCTTAATTCCATTTCTTTGCAGCTCTTATCTGCCTCCTTTCCTCTTCACAATCAAAATACTTGATCTCAGAATGTGTTCATCTGATTACTCCACTCTCCTCAAAGTTGTTAAATTTATTTATTATTAATATTTTATTTATTATTAATAAATTATTATTATTATTTATAATAAATTATATAATATATAATATATTATAAAATATATAATAAATTATAAAATATATGTTATTTTATATATTTACATATATTTATATTTATATTTATTTATATTTATATATTATTATAATTTATAATAAATTATAAATTTACTATTAATAAATTATTATTTATTAAATAATTTATTACTCATGCATAGATGACTTTATTGATCACTCCCTTCTTTTTAAACTGGTTTTGTTATGAACCTAAGACTTAATATGGTCTTGGATGTTTTCCATCTCTGACCCACTGTTCATTGTTCATTTGGAAAATAATTTTCACTTACATGGACATTACATGTTAGAAGTGTTTACAATTTGATTCAAGTCTTTTTAAAATTTTGTTTGTTTTTTATTTATTTAAACATTTTTGTGTTTATTTATTTATTTTTGAGAGAGAGAGAGAGTGCACAAGTGGGGGGAGGGGCAGAGAGAGAGAGGGAAAGAGAGAATCCTAAGCAGGCTCTATGCTCATCTCTAATGTCATGTTCTTTTTTTTTTTTTTTAATGTTTATTCACTTATTTTGAGAGAGAGGGAGATAGCACACATGTGTGCACAAGCAGGGGAGGGGCAGAGAGAGAGGGAGAGAGAGAATCCAGTGCAGAGCCCCACATGGGGCCCCATCCCAGGAACTGCATGATCATGACCTGAGCTGGAATCAAGAGTTGGACACTTAACCGACTGAACCACCCAGGTTCCCCTCTAATGTCATCTTCTGATTCTAAGATATCATCTGGATTGCAATTCATTCTCTAGGCTGCAGTCTAAATGATATTTTCAAATGTACATCTGATTAAGCTGCACATTAATGGCCACAGGGAGTCACTTCCATAGGCTGTCATGGAACAAGTAAAGACTGAGTGTTATGACTCATAGAATTTTTCCTAGTCCCCAATTTACTGGCCTCTCCAGGGCCACTTCTTCCATCTATTCCCGGCTCCCAACTCCATGTGACTTGCACACTTGTCTTTTTTTAGTTCCTTGTACCCCGTGTGTTTCCTCTGTCAAAAGGACTTTGGGCACATTGTCTGCTCTTCCCAGAATGGTTCTCCCCGATCTACTCTGTACCTTCCAATGGTCTAGCCCACCCGCTGTAAAATCTGGATACCTTCCCCAGCATCATTCAGACCTCAGTGTTCATATCCCTCCTAATCATGCCTTCCCTCAGCAAACATCATTCCTGACTTCTAGCACGTGTCAAACTGTAATATTGCAACCTACTCTTAATCATTTGCTTAGGATCAGTTTCGACTCACCTTGAGAACACTGGGAGCATAAGCCGAGGACACTTGCTTGCTTTTCCTTCCATACTCTGTGCTTCTTGTAATACTTGATACATGGTGGACACTTCGTAAGGCTTTAAGAATTCAGGAAAGGACAAATAGGAAAGAAAGAAAACCTATGCTTTACTCACTTTAATATTGATCTAAAACAAACCTTGATAAAACCTCAAAGTGACATTCCTTATACTCAGAATAATTACTTCACAGTTACTCTCTCTCTCTCTCTTTTGCTTTTCATACATGCCATTAGTTTAAGCCAAATTCACATTTTACAATTCACAATTTTGGCAAAGAAGAGAAAAGCTTCCTTCTACTCAGATTAATATGTCACAAGTTATCTCTGCCATTCTCTCTTAACCTCCTCCCTTCCTCATGTTAATCATTGAAATGATTCCTGTTAAATGAATTAATAACAAAGAGATGCGCGTCTCTTCAAACACACATGTCAGCATTTCACTTAAGAAGTCTTCTCTTTTTATTTTCGTGTGTTATTGCCAAAAAAATAGATAATGGTTAGAAATCAGTTGCAAGGTGGTTAACATTTTTATACAGAACACATTGACAGATTAGTAGTAAGAAGCTGTATGATTTTTAAGAGATGGGGCTCTGGCTTCTAATATTACTTCAGCTGTTAAGTACCCAAGTAACTTTTCTCATCTCTTGGTGGCATTTCTTCTCCAAACAGAAAAAGTTTAGATTAGATGATTGTCACGACCCTATGGCAAAGAATCGGCCCCCCAAAGTTTGTAGGGAAATAACTTGAAAGGATAATGGTGCGAAGGAAGTAGCAATCGATGGCTTACTTCGTAACAGGAGGGGGGGGCCCATAGATCGGAACGAGAGGGAGCTAGTATACAGACGAGCGCTCATAAAATAGAGCATGTGACAGGTACTAATTTGTACTGAAAGGTCTCTGATCATAAATGAGAACTACTTACGTAACATTTACTTTATCATAAAAACACGCAGCTAAGATACCTTGAATTTTCATGGAAAAGTAGGCTATTCAAGCCATCCCACTGTACCAAAGTAGTATTTATTGCTTGCTTGATATTTGCCATGTCATTTCTCAGCTCTTCTGAATTATTGAGTTTAATCTTTGCTCTCTCTGTTTGATTTATGTGCACAATCCTCCTCATTTTATAATTTGGAGAACTAATGCTTCTAGAGTTTAAAGAACTGCCCAAAGGTCACAGAGCTCTCAAATGTTTTAAACGAAGGCTTTGGGTTTCGGATTCCTCTTGGGCATGTTTATACGGAAGCGAGTAGAAAGGTGAGGTGCAGGGGTAGGGAACATCCGTGTGGCGTAACACATCTTCCCCTCCCTTGAGGGTTTGCAAACACCCAGAGCGACGGTTTAGGGGAAAGATCAGAGTTTCCGTCTTTGTCTCTAGTGTGTGATCTTGTCAACCATTTAACATCTCCAGACCTCAGCGGCATCATTTGTACCATAAGAAGTTTGGCCTCTGTGAACTCTGAGGTTCTCTGAAGGTCTGCATTTCGATCAGTAATATCACTGCCCAGGCAAGCCTTTATCCGCTCAAATAAAAGCCACATTTCTAAGCACCGTGACTGTGATGGATGTAGAGAGGCTTCACTAAGAGTATAATTTATTGATACCACAGGTTATATCTCCTTGGTTTCTTCTAGGAGGACATAAAGCTGATAAATTGGTAGAATCTAAATTAGATTGTTTATACTTATTATCTGCAGAGAAATGGGACTTGCTTATATCATTAGCGTATTTTGTGTGTTTATCAATCAAAATTTTTTATCAAAACCCTTATTTGTTCATAAGAAAAGAAAGGCAGGGAAAAAAAAGAGGACTTAACCAGCAGTGGAAAGGCTATTTCAAGAAGAACTGTTAACATTTCACTCTGGGATTGACTGCTACCTTTCTGGGCTGTGCTTCCCATACATTAACTGAATTCCATAATTTCCACTTAAGGAAAAAGCACTAAAAACTAGCATTTTGGCAAGAGTTAAACCCTATCCTGGAGGCTTTTGGTGAAATCCCACTTCACGCCCACCAGGATGGCTACAGTGGAAAAGTCAGATAGTGACAAGTGTGGATCAGGATGCAGAGAAATTGAAACCTTCACGTCAGTTTGGTAATTACATCAAATGATGCAGTCCCTTGGGAAAACAGTCGGGCGGTGTCTCAAATGACTAAACGTAGAGTCACCATATGACCAACAGCAATCCCGCCCACGGGTGTCTACCCAGGAGAAGTGAAGGTACACATCCACCCACAAACTTGGGTACAGATGTGTATAGCGGTGTTGGTCACAGGAGCCAAAACAAAAAAACAATTTAAGTGCTCATCAGATAACAAATGTTAAAATTTGATAGATCTATACAATGGAATATTATTCAGCCATAGAAAGGAAGGAAGTTTTGATTCACGCTAAAATATGAATGCGTCTTGAAAACACGATGCTAAATGAAAAAGACCAGTCACTGGAACACCTGGGTGGCTCAGTTGGTTGAGCATCTGACTCTTGATTTCGGCTCAGGTCATGATCTCACGGTTGTGAGATCGAGCCCCGTGTCAGGCTCTGAGCTGAGCATGGAGACTGCTTGGGATTTCTCTCTCTCTCTCTCTCTCTCTCTCTCTCTCTCACTCTGTCTCTCCCCTTCTCGAAATAAGCAAATAAAAAATACCCCCAAAAGTAGAAAGAAACCAGTCACCATAGACCACCTAGTAGATCATTCCATTCACATGAAATGTTTGGAATGAGGAAATCTACAGACACAAAGTGGATTTAATGGTCACTTAGTGCTGGACAGAGGGTGGTAGGGTGATGAGTAAGGCATATGAGGGTTGCCTTTATGTGACAGTGACAATGTTCTACAATTGACTGTGGCAATGGTTGTACTGTGAGTATCCTAAAAGCAAATGAAGGGTACACTTTAAATGAGTCAACTGTATGGTATGATTTATATATCGATAAAGCAATTTTTTAAAAAAAAGAAAAAGAATAGAAAACAAGGGGAGGTTTTTAAGTGGAAATCAAATCGTTAGAACACTTTCTTAAATCTTTTTCCACTACTGTTTTGGTCAAAATTGATGAAGACATTCATGAACCCTCTTAAATATGCTCAGTGGAGGCCATTCACCGGGAAACTTCTAGATTCTAATAAAGGTTAACCTTGAAACATAATCTTAATTGCTACCACTCACATGCTAGGAAACCCCACCAGAAGAAGCTGGGATAGGGGTGGATCAGGAGTCGCTAGGGAAATCTGTGCAGGAAGGGGCTTTGTAATCAAGTATTTTTCAACTTGAATCTTACAGTCATCCCAGGCTCAGATCAATGGTTACTGGAGTCTAATAACAGGTGGGCGATCTCAGAATTTGAGGGCTTTTTCTGGTGTTGGGCAGCATCTCAGGGAGTTGTGTGCAGAGATCTCACACAGAGGGATCCTTTGGAAGGACCTTGCCCTGGATGGAAGGCAGTGTTACTCCGTCTGATTCTTCGCTTTGGGCCTTGGCATGTCTAGAGGCTTGGGCCCTGCTACAGAGGGCCAAGAAAGCAAGGACTGATCTATGATGCCAGGACACAAGAAATGAGTGTGGTTTTCTAGAGGTTGGCTACAAAGCACCATGCCCAAAAATGCGATCCCAGAAGCTGGACTTCGAGAAGATAAAGATAGTGAAGACTGTTCTTGCAGAGAATATCAGAGAGAGCTTGAAAGGTATTTGTTACCTCTTGGGCTTTATCACACATGTAAATAAATCATCATCTGTGCAATTATTTTTCAGTATCTGCTAGCCCGCCTTATACCCACATTTGATTTATACTCATGAGGATAGAGAATTTGTCTTGTTTTTTTTTTATTGTAGTCTGCTGTGCTTGACAAATAGTGAGGCAGCCAATAAATACTTGTTGAGTAAACGCATGAATGCTTGAATGAATGAGTAAACGAACCAAGGATCGATGTTCAAAGACAGACCTAGAACCGGCATCTTGACGTGCAACGAGAATTCATCCAGAAATGTATGACCTGCCAATTAGCAACATTTAAACACAGAACTAAAGATATTGGTATCATTCAAATGAATAAAAGTAGGATGTATTTTTAAACACTTGGAAATGAACATGGGTTTTCATGTCTTTGTTCTTTTCATCAGCCCTAGAGTTTTATGGCGTAGGTATTGTGATTCCCATTTTAAAGATGAGAAAAACATCTCATCAATGTGACAGGTCAGCGGACACATTGAGGTCTCCTGACCTCACAATTCGTGACGTTTTCCCTGCACTTGGTATTTTAGTGTGAAAATGTTCACAGAGGATGATGATGGTTGGAGGTGCAGGAGTGAAAACATTCGAAGTTGGGGTAGGGCTCTCCCTTTTCTCCTTGGGCGCCTAGACCCCAACGTAGGTGTTGTTGTGACTATCCCCTGAAAGCTCTCTCTTCCCCCAAAGCACCATCACCTCGGGCTTCTGTCCCTTCTCTTGAACAAATGACGGTCCTGTGTATATTAGGGTTGCTTGAAGGAAAAGGAAGCTGTTCCCAGTTATGAGTATGGTTCACTTAATGTTTCCCCACCCTCTACACCTATGTTGCATCCCAAACGTTAGGCAATAAAACATAGCAGGAAGTCATTCAGTCTCCACCTGGTGGAGACAGCAGACAATCCCATGTCCTTTATAACATGCCCTGTCATTGTTGAATGTGTGATAACTTCACATCACCTAAGATGTGCCTCCCAAACTCGTGGACATGACACGTGAGACTTTCTTTTTATTTTTTAATTTATTTATTTACTTTGTAAGGGGGGGGGGAGCTGGGCAGGGGAAGAGAGAAGGAGAGAGAGAGAGAGAGAGAGAGAGAGAGAGAGAGAGAATCCCAAGCAGGCTCCACACTGCCAGAGAAGAGCCCGATGCAGGGCTTGAACTCACAAACCATGAGATCATGACCTAAGCCAAAATCTAGACTGAGACACTTAACCGGCTGAGCCACCGGGGCACCCCAGGAGACTTTCTGAGGCATAACCTCACCTACCACTTCTCCTGATGTCTTTCCTGGCTTTATCTCCCAAACCTGTCTTCTTCGGCCTTTCCTGTATTTGTGTTGAGGCAGAGATGCATTCCCCATCGACATTATCATGCTATTCTTGAAAGGTACTGTGTCTTGTTTGTTCCTTTCATCATCTAAGTATTAGTGCAGTCTCTACCTATAAGAAGGGCTCAGAAAATATTTGCCATATAGTAGCTATTCAGGTTCAGATAAGAATACTTATTGAATAGCCTCCCTATGCCATGCACTTGGCTTGCTATTGATTATGGGAAACATGAATAGGGTGGTCCTCGATGGCCATGAATATGGATCCACGACTTCCTGTTTATTTTAATTAGGAAAACAGCCAATATGGCAGCTGCATGACATATTTACAGGACTTGTGGGAGTCCTCAGCCCCCTCCTGGAGAGACTGTAGGTCTCATTTGTGGCGGTAAGATTTAACGTACAGAAGTGAGTGAGTGAGTAGGCGGTGAGCAGTGCTATTTTGATTACTTTCCTTTCCCACCCCATGCAGGGCCCCGGACGAAGCATTAGGTTTGGCTTAGGGGATGGAAACAGAAACAAAGGGAAAGACTATTCCAAACCCTTTATTGGGATTTCGTCCGGAAAAGCAAGGTGGGGCAGAGTAAAACAGAGGGATTAGCTGGTTGGAATGGCTTCAGAGGGCTGTGCACCGTGGATGGTGACTAGTTCCCTGGCGGGCCTGCGATGACTCACAGCAGGGGGAACACAGGCTTGGGGGTGACATTTAGATAAAGGGGATCTTCAGGGCCATCCAGTCAGGGTTGGCTGGTTTGTGTATTTAAGACACGCTTCTTAGAGCCCTTTTGCTAAGAGCTGGTTGGCCTCGGGAGGGTCAGCCTCTCCTTGGCCAGCAAGCTCCTTAAGACCTCGACACATCATAAAATACAGAAAATAAAACTCATGATTCACGCACAGCAGGCAAACGTTCACCAGAATGCAGCCGGTCACAAAGGAGGATCCGGAGGAAGACGTCCAGAACAGAGGCAGATACAAATGACAGAGGCAGGAGACGAAGACAGTGAAGGCACTCGGGTCGGTGACCCATGGGGAACACGAACAAAAAAAGCAGGCACCTGTTTTTCACGTGGATGAGCAGGTTATTAAAGAACACAGGAGGTGCCCCAGGCTTCCAGGAAAAAGCGAGGAGTCTGCGTTGACACAATGAGGTGTTTTGACATGAAAATGACGGTAGCAGTGTCTGGCAGGAGTATGCACCTGTCACGATGTCATTAGCTCAGGGTACATTTCTGGGTTGCAGACACACAGTGGTCGGCTGTCAGTGAACCAAAGATGGCATTTTCATTATGTGCCCCATTCTGCTGGGTATAGTTACACATCGAACGTTCCTGAGCTTCTCTGGCAGTTCCACGTTTTGCAAGGCAGCATTTCACCTTGCAGATCAAGAGTGCGAAAGTCACGAACCAGATAGGGCTGCGAAGCAAGGACCTGGGGAGTTTGGTCCGGAAAGAAATGTGAAATCTCCCCTCTCAGGTGATGCTTTGAACTCACCAGGTGGCACAGCTTCTTAGAAACCAGGCACAGGACACCTCAAAAACTATGCAACAGCGTCAAAAAAGATAGTTATTAGTGGTTGAAACCATACTATCCATTTATATCCATTCATCAATCTAACAAGCTATTAAAAAGTTAATTCACATGAATAGACGTTTTTCCAAAGAAGGCATCCAGATGGCCAACAGACACATGAAAAGATGCTCCACATCACTCATCATCGGGGAAATGCGAATCAAAACCACAATGAGATAACACCTCACACCTGTCAGAATGGCCAAAATTAACAACACAAGAAACAACAGGTGTTGGTGAGGATGTGGAGAAAGGGGACCCTCTTACGCTGTTGGTGGGAATGCCAATGGGTGCAGCCACCGTGGGAAACAGTATGGAGGCTCCTCAAGAAGTTGGAAATAAACCTACCCTATGATCCAACAATTTCAGTATTAGGTATTTACCCAACGGTTAGAAACATACAGATTCGAAAGGGCACATGCACCCCGATGTTTATAGAAGCACTATCAACAATAGCCAAACTCTTTGGAAAGAGCCCAAATATTCATCGAGTGATGAATAGATAAAGAAGTGATATATACATATATATATACATACATATATGGAATACATATACATACATATACATATGTATACATATACATAATGGAATATTATTTGGCCATCAACAAGAATGAAATCTTGCCATTTGCAATGACATGGATGGAGTTAAGCGAAATGTCAGTCAGAGAAGGACAAACACTGTATGATTTCACTCATATATGAAATTAAAAAAAAAACAAAACAGATGAACATATGGGAGGAGGAAAAAAGAAAAAAGAGAGAAGGAAGCAAACTATAAGAGACTCTTAACTATAGAGAACACACTGAGAGTCTCTGGAGGGGAGGTGGATGGGGGATGGGCTAGATGGGTGATGGGGCTTAAGAAGGGTGTTATGATGAGCATGGGGTATGTTAAGGGATGATTCACTGAATTCTACTCCTGAAGTCAATATCGCACTGAAGGTTAACTAACTGGAGTTTTGATAAAAATTTGAAAAGAGATAAAGTTTATTCAAGAGATAATAGTTGTCACTTAGAAGCATAAAATCAAACGGCACCATTCAAGTCTGTTATAAAATGAAAAAAACATACGCTACCTTTTGTAGAAGAGGAAGGCAAAATTAAACCAAAGCTGTGGGGGCAGGGAGGGGAGTGGGGAGCACTGGGAGGAGGTGTCATTTAAACGGATGCAGGACCAGGAGCTCACGAAACGCTGGTGGATCAAAGTCTCCTTACCTTAATCAGTCCGTTCATCTCTCAAGCCCTTTTCTCCATCTGTGAAATGGGGCTAAAAACCCTGCAGCCTGATTAATGCCGGGGAGGATCTGTTCCCCCACTAGCGAGTTACCAAGTCGGCCGCAACAGGTGCTTGGATACCGGGACGTGACCCAAGATCCAGATCCAGAGACGAAGCACTTTTCTTCATAACACAGCAGGGGCCTCAGTGGCATGTCCCAGCCAGGTAGCCTTGTCCAAGTCAATTGTGCATGACATGACCCAGGTAGATGCTGTGCTGGCCGTGGGGTTGTTTCTCTCACAGGTGAGGATCCTGGAGCTTGGGAAACCCACATCTTTCACCAAGAATAATCATCTGAACCTTGCCAAGACAGAGACATTATTTTCATTACACTGGACAGCGACAAAGCAACTTTCTTCTTCAGAGGGAGAGACTATTTTCCGAGACTGTTCACGAAACAAACAGCTTTGACTATGTAGAAGAGGGGCGCCTGGGTGGCTTAGTCGGTTAAGCGTCTGACTCTTGCTTTTGGCTCAGGTCATGATCTCATGGTTCATGGGATTGAGCTCCCATTGGGCTCTGCACTGAGAGCGTTGGTCCTGCTTGGGATTCTCTCTCCGCTCTCTCTGCCTCTTCCCTGCTCATTCTCTCTCTCTCTCTCTCTCTCTCTCTCTCTCTCTCTCTCTCAAAATAAATAAACTTAAGAAAAGTTAAAACGTGAAAGTATTATGTAGAAGAGCTGCCAATGTCTCTTTCTATATGGAAACTTGAGACCTGTAGAGAATGATCTTCCCCAAACATCCAGCACTGGTCTTTGTGCCATCTTGGCTTCTGGTGAATTTTTCTAAGGACAGGCCATTTGCTCTGACAGTTTGATTCATTGGACCAAAAAAAGACTAAGACCCAATTTGTTCAATGTGTTCCATCCAGCACCTGCAACAGGACTTCCAGCCACAGAAAGAAAGCCAACCTACAACGTTGGCCTCAACTACGTCCCCAAGGTGCGTAACTCCCCCAAAAGTTCAGATCTGTCCTTGAAAACCAAGAAGCTTCCTTCTTAAATATCTGGGTTGACCTTTCCACTCGGCGTGGAGCAAGGGTGTATTAGTAAATGCAAAGACTGCGTCCCGGATCCCAAGAAGTATGTTCAGGGCAATCCCATAGTCTTACAGACCTATCCTCGAAGCCCTTCTCAGCTCCAGTAACCAGGAAATTCTCACTTTGGAGAGATCTCTCTCATTATCTGAGTGCTATTGACCTCCTGTTGGCTTTTACTTAAATACCTAACCCTCTCGTGACCACCCCGAAGGTGCAAATCACTGTTTCTGGAAAAGAGGCACGCTACAGGCTGGCTTTCACACACAGAGAAAGGTCACAGGGAGCACCTGGTGCGTGGAACTGATGTTTGCAAAGGTCTCCCCAAGTGTGAAGATAGCTTGGCAGTGCCCCCCACTGTGGTCTCCTTGCCAGCTCATAAAATTCTGGGCTTCCAGTTCATTGTTAGTAATTGGGATACGTTCTTGTGTTTCTATAAAGGGGCTGCCTGAAGGCAAGCCGTCCAATGCATACTGTGTGTCCATGGATGGCACTGGGCAGGTGGCATTCATCGGCCGCTGAAAGAGTAAGGGCCCCTCTGGGAACGGGGTGGTAACTGCATGCACAGGTGTTCCCAAGCATAGGAGCTGGGTCAGTCCCACATGCTTTCTTTCTTTTTTGTTTTTAAGTTTATTTATTTTGCTTTTGAGAGAGACAGAGTAGGAGCGGGGGAAAGACAGAGAGAGAGGAAGATAGAGAACCCCAAGCAGGCTCCGCACTGCCAGTGCAGAGCCCCACGCAGGGCTCGATCCCACGAACCGTGGGATCGAGACCTGAGTAGAAACCAGGATTGACACTTAACCGACTGAACCACCCAGGTGCCCCTCCCGCACTCTTTTGAATAGACTTTTTGATGAAGTTGAGGGGAGATGAATCACACCACAGTCTGAGATACCTAGGAGGACACCTTCTTCGTCAGCTTAATATAGATCGTTTGCAGCCATTCCTAAGAGCAGGTCAGGGTCTTTTCTTTTGTGAGAAAGTCTCCAAGGAACAATTCTGAAGACATAGTTCTTCAATGTCCACCCCTCCCCCATAAATCCTGGGGTCTAAGGTGTTTCTTCCACAGGCGCTGGTGTTAATTGTCCACAAAATCTGGACATCGACACCCCTTTCCAGGGACTATAACTTCACCTTTTCCCCAATCATCCCCAAATTTAGCCTGGACCTGTCACCTGGAAGGGCCATGAGCAAGAGGCACGAGGAGACTTAAAAAGTTTAACTGGAGTTAAATTTATGTTTTCAAAATCCTTTTTTTCCCAGGGGCACCAGCGTGGCTCAGTTGGTCAAGTGTCCGACTCTTGATATCGGCTCAGGTTAGTGAGATCGAGCCCCGTGTCAGGTTCTGGGCTGACAGCGTGGAGCCTGCTTGGGATTTTTTCTCTCTCTGCCCTTCCTCTGCTCTTTCTCTCAAAAATAAACAAACTTAAAAAATTAACTAATTTTTTTTTGTCCCGGTTGTTGCCTAGAGAGTGACAACCGGCTTGGCGGGGGATGCCATTAAGGAAAAGTGAGATATGTCATTGCTGGGAATGGCTGGGATGGAATCCTAAATTCCCAAGAAAAGTCTATATAAATCCCTTACCCCTGTTATCCTGATACTTACTTAGGAAGCAGCTGGGAGGACATCATCCCTTTCTGGTGACACTCTCACTTGGCAACCAATGACCAAAGTGACTCCTGGTGCATGGACCGCGAGAAAGGAGGGAGGTGGTTTGTGCAATCTTTTCTGCGTTTGACTTTTGAGCAGGTCATTCCCCAGATTCAATAACACCAGGTAGCTGTGAATGGCAGCGAACACGAAAAGGCCACCAAATACCAGACTATCAGCTCATATTTGAGTGGCTTTTACAATAAACATCATGCTACTGTCAGATGTTAGATGGTCTGGAAAACTGAAAACATGACAGATTAGTCTCAAGCACCACCGTGGTATGGTTGGAGTCAGGTGACCAGACTGTCACAACAGCATGGGGTACTTGACAAAGCGTCCACAATGGGGAGGCGCCCCCCTGGGGCAAGTCCAAGGTCAGGTGTGGTCTACAGCCAGGAATGGGTGGGAGGGTGTACCTTGTATCATGTGGGCTCCCTTACTGCAAGGCACACTGGTGTTGACTGACTTTTGCCTGGTTCACTGGTCTGGCCTTCAGAATCTTACAGTCCTCATCTGTATGGCGAGTCTGCTCCGGTGCGCGTCCTGCTGGGTCCCATGCTGTGGTGGTCCGGGCAGTAAGGGGGGCAGTCTGATCAGTGTAGCCTCATCAGCTGTTTGACCCCATTCAGTCTCAACTGATAACGGTCCCCTTCTGTGGACACATGAGTAACCCAGAGGGGACAGTCAGGAGCCACATTTTCCACAGTCTGCAGACTGTCTTTGAGGCTTAGGAATACTGGAAAACCTTGGATTGTGAGTAACTTGTTCTGTGAATGTTCTGTAAGAGGAGTAAACGTTTCTAATAAATTTTAACTTGGTAAACAAGCGATGTCTTGCACTGAGAGATGTATGTGACACCGAATGTCACATGATCACAACTGAGACGATGGTCCTTCTCTCTCTCTCTCTCTCTCTCTCTCTCTCTCTGTGGGATTGTGTGTGATCGTGTCCCATGCTGAGATGCTTGGTCTTAGGCCATGGTGTTTGGAAGAAATCAGTGATTTTTCAGAAGATTGGAAGATGCCCACAACGGTCACTAGTGTATTTTCTGTCACTTCAAAGCACCTGTGGACAGTCCTTTGCTTTTCCGTCCAAGAGTGAGCTTAGGAATGCTTTGCTTCATTCTACGTCAAGCTGCCTGTGGATATAGACCCTTTCCTCTGCTGCCTTATTGTCAGTTACAGTAAATACAGTCTATGATGAGAGTTTATTAATACTATACCATAGTCAACATCCGTTAGTGAGAGTGAAAGTCATCCTACACAATAACCCTCCTCTCTCTTGTCTCCCTCACACCAGCCACAAGGTCTTCAAAGGTAAGTGCAGGTTAATTTGTTTATTTTCTTTACATTTTGTATTTTCTTTGTTATTTTGTATTATATTACAGTGCTGTAATCATTTTTACATGATGATTCGTTGTGGAACGAATCATCTGAGTTTCCATGATTTCTTATGGGGAAATTCGCCTTGATATACAAGTGCTTTACATTACAAGGATGTTTTGGGAATTAATTATGCTCACAAACCAAGGTTTTACTGTAATTTATGAGAGAAAAAGAAGAAAACAAGGAAATGCCATTTGTGCCTCAACGTTTTAACCTGAATTCCACACTAGTTTTTGAATTACAAAGACGAATAATCCCTTGCCTTCTAATTTCTGTATCTGAATTATCAAATCTCATAATTTGTCTGGAAAAGTTTGAAGTGTTCATTCCTTCATATGTTGTAAGATTATAATTCTTATTTCTCTTTTATATCATTATAATAATTTTTTTCTGCAAGAAAAATCTGTCACACAGTCTTTAAAAAATAAGGATGTTAATGCCTCACTGTGAACTAGATTTCCAGAGGACAGAGAAATTTCCTGTTTGATTTGGATTGCATTTTCCTTAATTATTTGGTCTTGTCTATTTTTACTCAGTTTAAATTTATGGCCAGTAGAGACAAGGCTATAGAATTTTTGGCCCTCACTTTTACCCAAAATAATATCAGAGAAAAAAGACTTAACAGAAATTCTAACAAATGAGGAAGCTCTCTCCCAGATCCTCCAGCAAGAAACATCTCACATCTTATTGGCCCCAAATCATTTCAATTAAATCACAGTCCATTCATTTCCAAAGGGGACAAGAGTGGCTTTCAAACAAGCAGGCCTTTGGAGAGATTGGGATTCAAACCTAAGCTATACCCTGTCGCCTTAATGGGAAGAAATGTAAAAAGAAAAAGGGAAAACAAGACACTGAGTAGATGAAAATAACAACAACAACAAAAACCCCCACAAAAACAAACAAAAAAAAACCACAAACACACACACACACAAAACACACAAAAACACCCAATTTCAGATAGCTTCATTGGTCAATTAATATTGAGAATAATGGTAAGGAATAACTACTCCCAATATTTCACAATTCTTTAGGAAAATACAAAGAATGAGAACTTTTCAAATTCATATATGAAGACGGTATTACACTGATTCCAAAGGCAAAGAAACCGTAAGAAAACTACAGAAAAATATTTCCCATACGTATAAACATAAACATCCTTAAAAAAGGTATTCATAATTGAAGCTGGTTACTTGTAAAAATGATTTTTATTTTATGATTTAGTTGGATTACCTCAGGAATTCAATGTTGGTTAAAACATTCCAAAACTACATTAGCTGAATACAGAACAAAAACAATTTAGCCATTTTCTCAAATGCACAAAAAACACAGATGATAGCTTTCACCCATTTATGATAAAACTCTCAAAAATTCATGTTAGAAAAGAACACTCCAACTGATAAAGGGCTACACAAAAATGTGCAGGCACTATATTTCAGGAAGAAAGACTTGAACGCTTTGTCCTTCTGATTGGGAACAAGATGTCTGTTTTTGCTGTGGCTAACCAATTAGTTTGGACATTCTAGATGGTGCAATTGGGCCAGGAAAAAATTAAAATATATAAAATAATAAAATAAAATACTAAAATAAAATAAAATAAAATAAAATAAAATAAAATGCGCCCAGATTAGAAATGTAGTAAAATTATCATTATTCACAGATGACACAAGCCTGCACTAAGAAAATCCCAAGGAATCAAAAAAAATATTAGAACTAATAATTCCTTTGGCAAGATCACAGGATACAGGATCAAAGCATACACTAATTATATTTCTGTACTCTAGTAACAAAATATCCAAAATAAAACTAAGACACTTCCTTTCACAAAAGTACCAAAAATAACAAAATGACTTACGAATACATTTAACAAAAGAAGTACAAAATTGGTGTAGTCAAAACTACGAAATAGCATGGAGAGGAGGTGTTAAGTAAATTTTTTTTTTAATTTCATTCGTTTGCTTTTTGAGAGAGCATGCATGTGGGTAGGGGAGGGGCAAAGAGAGAGAGAATCTCAAGCAGGCTCTGCGCTGTCAGGGTGGAGCTCAACGCGGGGCTCGATCTCATGCGCCATGAGATCATGACCTGAGCCGACATTGAGTCAGGTGCTCAACTGACTGAGCCGCCCAGGTGCTCTAGGAGGAGATGTAAATAAATGGAGAGACATTTTCTCTTCATAGGTTGAGAGACTCAGCCCTGTCAAGATGACAATTCCTCTTAAGGTGATTGATAAATTCAAGGCAATGTTTATCAAAAGTAGATTTTAGGGGTGCCTGGGTGGCTCAGTCAGTTAAGCATCTGACTTCAGCTCAGGTCATGATCTCCTACTCTGTGGGTTCGAGCCCTGTGTCAGGCTTTGTGCTGACAGCTCAGAGCCTGGAGTCTGCTTTGGATTCTGGGTCTCCCTCTGTCCCTCTGCCTCTCGTGCTCTGTCTCTTTCTTTCTCTCTCTCTCTATCAAAACTAAATAAACATTAAACAATTTTTTTAAAGTTTATTTTAAATTTATATGGAAATGCAAAGAATCTAGACTAGCCTCCCCCAAATTGAAAAGCATTTGGATTATACTTTTTGATAGTGAGAAAGTACCCAATTTCAAAATTTAAATTAACAATAGTCAAAACAATGTGTTATTGACATGGGTATAGACACGTATCTTAATGGACAGAAATGGAAGTCCAGAAACGAATCCTTAGACAAAAATGCTAAGATAAGTCAATATTTATAGAATGTTAACATTTCAACAAAACTGCGCTAGAATCATTGGATATCGACAGACAAAAAAAAAATCCCCCCAAACAAAACACAGAAGCCTTGAACTTTTGCCTCACTCTAAAACCACAATACAAAGTAAAAAAATATGAAACCAAGAATAGATCTAAATTTAAGTGATAAAACTATAAAACTTCTTCAAGAACAGAATGTGAGAAAATCTTCATGACAATTGGAAGGGCAAAGTGTTCTGAGATTCATCATCATAAAACATGATCCATAAGAGAATAATTTGATAAATTAAGCCTCATCAAACATAAAGTCTTTTTACACTTCAAAGCACAGGGTGAGGAAAGGAAAGATGAAGCCACAGAATTGAGACAAAATGCTTGCAAATCGTCTCTCCGATAAGACATAACCCAAAGATATCATCCCTCTGATGAGAAGCCACAAGGAAACTCACATCTTCATACAGGCAAGTATTTGAATAGTCACTTTACCAAAAAGATGGACCTCACCTCTTGTGTAGCAATGACATGTTTAATTTCCACTTATGGCTTCCCAACCTTTCTTCTGTGGCTGATTTTTCAATTCCACCCCACTGTGGTGGGAAAATATACTTTACATGATTTGGATTTTATAAAATTTACTGACACTTGTTTTATGGTCTCACATATGTTCCATCATAGAAAATGGCAGGAGAGTCGGGGGGTGGAGAGTTCGCGAATGTAGTGTCTTTAGCAAAGAATGACCAGCTGACGACGCTTGATGGTGGGTGGGTTGAACAGCATCTGGCAGTGAATGGTGAGTCTGTCCCTGTGCGCTGACACTGAATCATGCAAATGCAAAGGTCTTGCAAGTGTCCTTGAAACTCTAAGGCCAAACGATGGTGGCTATGTTTTTGTTAACAAGACCACCAGGCTTTCTTCACGAAGACTTTGCATTTAGCTGAGTTTCACGTAGATTTAAAATTAGCTTCTTCATAAGATGAAAGAGACACAGAATGCACTAGAGAAGCCATTCTGCTATTGTTGAGTGGAATATTCTACAGATAATGTACGTTAGGTCGATAATAGCAATGGTTAAGTCCTCTATGTTCTGGTTGGCCCTCTGCTTACTTATTCTACATCATTTGGAGTGGGGGGTATTGAGGTGTCCAACTCTCACTGGACAGCTGACATTATTTCTTCCCATTTGTCACTCTGTGCATCCTATTTGGAGGCTCTCTCTTCAGTACATATATATTTAGAATTGGTCTACCTCCTTAAGGGACCTACTTTATTTGTCACTCTGTAATGTCCCCTTTATCCCTAGTGACTTTTCAGAGTGAGTTAGTTTTGCTTCCTGTTTGCATAATATATCTTTTTACCTCCTTTTACTTTGAATTATTTGTATCATTAAATCGAAAGGGCATCTCTTACAGAGAGCATGGAGCTGGATCATTTTTTTAAGTGTATTTACTTATTTTGAGAGAGAGACAGAGAGAGCAAGCAGGGGATGGGCAGAGAGGAAGAGAGAGAATCCCAAGCAGGCTCTGTGCTGCCAGCATGGAGCCCGACGTGGGGCTCGAACCCACAAGCAGTGAGATCGTGACCTGATCGAGAGTCGGGCACTCAACCGACTGAGCCACCCAGGCACCCTGGATCATTTATTTTTAATAGTCTGACAATCTTTGCCTTTTGATTGGCTTGCTTATTGCATCGATGTTTAACATTATCATTGACATAATTGGTAATGCACAAGTTATTTAATATTTTTGTTTTCTATATGTCTCATGTGTGAGTGGAAGATGCTCTTATGGGTCCTTTGTCTTCCTCCTAGAGTGGCTTCCTTGTACTGTTTTCAGTGGCTCCTGGCTTTGTCCCCTGGGACAAGCACTCCTTGGTCATTTCTGAAAACTCGGTGGAAAATATGCCGTTTTCTGTATCTGAGCAATGTTTTCAGTCTGCTCATGCCTGTAGTAAGTTAGTGTCCCAAGAGTATTTTTACATTTCAGATAGTCTGTGTCTCACTTAGCACAGGCTAGCTACTACTGCGTGTGTGTGTGTGTATATGCATGCACACACACAAAGAATCGAGTTGTATCTCAGGAAATTAAAATGGTGGTTTAGTTTTGGTGTGATTTGTCTACAATGTAGTAACTAATTTTATTAATTGATTCAAGAAGAAAATAGGTTTTATCATCTTAGATTCAGAAAAAATAGGTAATAAGAAATGGATTTCTGGGTGGCAGGAGGGTGCATGTTAACAAAGAAGGGTGGGGAAGAAATTTTCCTAACCCCATTAAATGTATTTATTTACTCCACAAGTAGTATTGAGCACCCACCACATGTGGGTCAGCTCTCTAAGCTGCTGTAATGATAGAAGTGAACAAAACAATCACAATCCTTGCTTTTGCGAAGAATTTGTTTTGTTAGATGGCAAAATAATAATCATTATCATCATCGTCATCCTTATCATCAACATCATGGAGAGTAAGAAAAGAAATTGAGGGGTGGCTGGGTTGCCAGTTGGTTAAGCGTCCAACTCTTGATTTCAGCTCAGGTCATGATCTCAGGGTCGTGAGACAGAGTCCCACATTGGGAGCCATGCTGGGTGTGGAGCCTGCTTGGAATTCTCTCTCTCTCCCTCTCTTTTCTCTCCCTCTACCCCTCTCCACTCATGCTTTCTCTCTCTTTCTCTCTCTCTCTCTCAAAAAGAAAGATAA
Source organism: Puma concolor (assembly GCF_028749965.1). Taxonomy (NCBI): domain Eukaryota; kingdom Metazoa; phylum Chordata; class Mammalia; order Carnivora; family Felidae; genus Puma; species Puma concolor. The sequence goes on from NC_141668.1 coordinate 106,543,724, forward strand.
GATAAGAAATTAAGAGAGACAGAGAGAAACGGAGACAAACAGGATTATTTACAGGGAAAAGCTAAGATACTACATCCTCAAATTATTAGAACCTTGGAGGGAGGTCAGCTGGACCTCCCAAGGTCAGCTGGAGTCAAAACTACTACACGAAAGGAAGTTGTTTTTCAGTACATTCAGAGAAACTTGCACCGTACATTTCAGAGAAACTCACCGTTAGTGAGTGACGCTTACAACGTTTTTGTCACCACAAAAAGGAAGCCACATGTGCTTTAGCTATGATTCCCCTCCCCCCTCAGAAGGTCGCCACAAGCCCTGGGCAACCACAGTCTCCTGTCTGTCTCTATAAATTTCCCTCTTCTGGACATTTCCTGGAGTGGAATCATACAACGTGGGGTCTTTCGTGACTGGCTCCCATCACATATCACACTGTCCCCAAGGTTCGTCTGTGTCTGTGTCGTAGCAGGTGTCAGAACTTGCTCCCTCTGTATGGCGGGAAATGATTCCACTGTACGGCTGGGACCACATGTTGTAAGTCCATTGATCCCTCCGGGAGCATTTGAGTTGCTTTCTTGTTGAGGCCATTTTGAACAGCGCTGCTGTGAACACTCTTGTGCAGATGTCTGTGGACATACGTGTTCATTTCTTCTGTGTGTGCACCTGGGAGCAGAATTGCAGATAACTCTCTGCCTCATCCTTTAAGAAGCTTCTGGAGTGTTTCAACAGCCGCACTACCAATTTACATCCCCAACAGCTGCATATGAGGGCTCCAGTTTCTCCACTTGGGCTGTGTCTACATTTTTCTGCAGCTGTAGGTTCCAGAGGCTGTGAATCCCTCACACTTGATCGCTGTTGCAGCGGGGGTAAGGTTGTATCACCTTATGACTAAATCTTCGTCTTCAGCGGGTCTGTATCCTAGGGCTGTATTTCTTATCCCTCCCTGTGCCCTTCTTAGGAAAGATGGGGATGTTAGCAGACCCCAGAGATGGGTCACGGCCCCTTCCCCAACTGAGATCAGGCTCCCATCATGTGTTTGCCCCTAGCAAGTAGGCCTTTGCTGCACAGAATCCTCTGGATTTATTTTGGAATGGTTGCTCTTCCCTTCCCTCTGCCAGAGACAAGAGGGGGTTTTTTGGTTGGTCTATGAGAACCTGGTGAGTTCCTGGAGGTGAAGCCACGAGCCTGTGGGGGCCCCAGCCGTTTCTGTCTTCCACACTAAACCACACACATCCTCAACTACTCAGCAAAATGGCGACAGGCGTGTTTCCACCCGTCTGCGTGCCCAGCAGCTGTGCTCCAGAGCGGCTGGTCCTTGCTATCCAAGGCGGTCGCCTGTCTCTGCGGAATGCAGGGTGGCCGTTTGTCCTGCAACCTCAGTTCTCTCACAGGTCGTGGAGAGTCGCTGGTTTCCAGCCTGTTCAGCTTTCTTCTTGTTGGGAGTTTGGGAGCGAGAACTCCCGCGTACGAGCTGAAACGACGTGAGCATTCCGAAGAACACATGAGCTACCCCCAGGAAGATGAAAGGAAGCAGTCTTTACCTCCAACTTTCATTTGGAATGTTCTTCAGAGAAACTCCTCTGGGTGCTCAAAATTCATGCATGAGGACGCTCAGTGTGGTACTGCATATAACAATAAAAGTACAAAAAATGCCAAGCGACGATTAATATAGGTATGAATAATTCATGTCCTACTTGTAAGTGGAGAACCACACCCATATGCAACTGAATAACCTTGCTTTACACATATCGACACGCTTAAATTTCAGAACATAGTATCCGCAGAAACAAGTTGAAAAATGTTCCATACGGCGTTATTTATGTAAACATAAAATTCACAAAACAACAACACGGACTTCATGGTATCAGGAGCCAAGGTGGATGCGGGGAAAGAAGAGAGCCATTTCCAGATGGGGCCATCTTTGGGATGTAGCAAGGGGAAGGATGGCGGGCAGGCTCTGGCTGTCACTGGAAAAATTATACAATTTGGAGATCCGAAGCAAAAATGGCATTTGTGCTAAAGGCACCAAACTAGATTAAAAAAGACAGACGCTATATGGTATCAATCACATGTGGAATCCAAAAAAAAGTCCAACTTAGGGGCACCCGGGTGGCTCAGTCAGTTAAGCGTCCGACTCTTGATTTCTGCTCAGGTCGGGATCTCAGGGTTGTGGGATCGAGCCCCGCGTCGGCCTCCATGCTGAACGTGGAGCCTTGTTAAGATTCTCTTTCTCTGCGTCCCCCCTGTGCTCTCTCTTTCCCTAAAAAATAAACAGGTAAATAAATAAATAATTTTTAAAAATGTCCAACTTAGAGAAACAGAGCGGTTGTCAGGGGCTGGGGGGTGGGGGAATGGGGGAGATATTGGTCAAAGGGAACAAACTTTTATAACAGAAGTAAACTCTGGGGATCGAGGGGACAGCACGGTGACTATCGTTTGTAATACACTTTTGCATACTTGACATTTGCCAAGGCGGTGGATCTTCAGTGTTTTTACCACACACACACACACACACACACACACACACACACAAATATAGCTGACATATAATGTTATCCATTTTTACACATGATAACATGGTGGGGGCCTCTGGGTGGCTCAGTTGGTTGAGCGTCTGACTCTTGATCTCAGCTCAGGTCATGATCTCACAGTTCATGAGTTGGAGCTCCACTTCGGACTCTGTGCTGACAGTACGGAGCCTGCTTGGGGTTCTCTCCCTCTCTCGCTGCCCCTCCTCTGCTTGTTCTCTCTGTGCCCCTCTCAGAATAAATAGATCAACTTAAAAAATTTTAAAAATGCAAATTATAAAATGGTGACTCACAGAAGGAAGTAACAGTATTTTCAGATCACACAGCTAGAAATAGGAGTGGAGCTGAAACCCAGCACTGAGGCCCATACTCCCTGTTTCCGCTTCCGTAAATGGCAGTGAACTTGCTTTCCAAGGATGGACGCCAGCCATCTTTTCTCAGCTCAGACCCAACACACGGGAGTGTCAGCAGCACCCGGTTCCTCACCTTGGAACGTGTAGACGAGGATGATGATCCCTGAGGTGCTAAGTGAAGGGCTCTGGTCTTTGCATCGCAGGTTCCTACAAGACCCCATGTGCTCCCGGGACACATGAGTGGCTTTATCCTTGCTCTGGCTGGCCTGGAGCCCCCTACCCTGCTAAGCTGGTAACCATAGGCGCCCACAAGTGCGTCTGCATCCGTGTCCCTGGCTCTACGGAGCCACGCCCTCACTCCCATCCCTCTGGAACCTCACCAGCTGTCTTTCTCCCCCTATTTGGCTACACCACCTGCATTGCCTGTCAGGACCTCCAAGGAACAGGGTGCCATGAAGCCCTCCCAGGTCCGTGGACCGCTTACCTGGTGCACGCCAAATTGTATTCTGCCACATTTCCCCTAATTTGCTGCTCTCCCCCTCTGACTCCACCTGCTGCATGAAAAGGAGGCAGAAATGGGGTAGCAGGGAGCCCAGCCTTCCCCATGACTGTCCCCCCTCTGCAAGCCCCTCTCCCATCCATCTGCCTTCTCAGAGTCCCACCGGGCAGTTCTGACTCAAAAGGCTTGGGATTCCCTTTGAAGCTTTTGTTGCAGAGATATAAACAAAGAGCTATGAAAACACAGAGGGATCAATTAATTCTGCCAGGGGGGCATCGAGAAGGAGGACAAGAAAACAAAGAAGACTTCTGAGTTTGGCCTTGAAGCATGATTAGTACTTAACAGAAATATCACCAAGAATTCAACCAGAAAGAAAATCCAATCTTTTGCTGTCTCAATTGACTGTGCTGGATGAAAACAGGGAAATGTGGTACTTTCTAACTTGCTTGGGTTTTTCTAAGCCATTAAGTTCTGGCTGCAGCATGGTCAGTGGGGCTCAGGATGATGCCGGGATGTGACAGACAGAGCCGCCTCCAGCGAGGGCTTTTTAGGTTCCCTGCAGGTAAACGGTGGTATCTTAAAAGCAGCCAAGTTAAGTGAAATACGGATATGTTCCATCCCAGTACTTCACTGGGTCAGCTGTCGGCTCAGCTGGACCTTTGGAAAAAAAGACACAAAACACGCTCGCAGACAAAGGCCTGTCTACCTAGATTCTGAATGTATATTTCCTTCCTCTCCACCGCAACCTTGACGTCCTCCCAGCCCAATGTTAACATAAAGACTCGTCAAATAGGAAAATATTCCGGACGGTGCATTCAAAGCAAGACACGAGTGTTAAATGTCAGCCGCATTTGGAAATAAAAAGTGGAGTCCGTGCTGGAAAGAAAGACGGCTTGAGGCCCCAGGGAGCCAGAATTTGAATCCCAGTGCTGTCACTTGACAGGGTTCCCAAGGAAGATCCTGTTAACTGCCTGAGCGCCCATCTTCTCACGTTTAAAACTGGGGATCAAGGTGTCTCTTTCAGTGCGCTGGTTAGGATTTGGAAACTACGTGTGGTTTGCCGCACCTTAGCAATAAGGGGGTTGCAGCAGGAGGGATCCAGCAGGGCGCTTTGGGTGAGCTGGGTTCCTCGGTTTCAAGGCTGCTTCACCCTAAATGCAGTCATCAATTCCTCTGTTCCATCTCTCTAATATGTAAAATGCAAAGAAGCAGAGAGTCCCAGGCTTTAAAATTTGATGTGAGTGTCACATTGAAATGACATGAAGCAAAACATTTCATGGGTTCAAGCAGGTTGCATAAATGAAGAGAATTGCTATTTGGGGTTTTGGGGTTTTTTGTTTGTTTGTTTGTTTCCTTGCAAACATGATCGTGCTAAATAGTTTTTTGACTCCAGCCATTCGGTTGCCTTTGAGATCATCAGTCAGCAATCCGCAAACCTCCCACGGGAATGGATTATTTCTCTGGATCTCCACTACACACACACACACACACACACACACACACATATATACGTATATATATACACATATGTATATGTATATTGTATATATGATGATACACATATACATACATGTGTATATATGTATATATATACATATATATCTCTATATACATACATATATAATATACATATATAAAATGCATATTACAAATATACAAATATGTATATGTCTATTATAAATGTATTTTGCATTTCTCCCTTAATAGGCTTGGATTAAAACACCTCATTGGGGTTTTTCTTTCATCTGAGCTCAGTGTTCACTCAGAGGGTGAAAATAGTGAGGTTTATTTCCTTAGACCATATTTACTGGAACCATTTAACCTCTTTGTTCCTCTCATCCTGGCTACCTGGATCTCAGTAATACTTTTGCAAATGCGTTGGGAGCCAGTTTTCAAAGAAAATCTCATAGGGACTCCGCATATGTAAAACAGGCGACAGAAGACTGTTCTGGTTCAAGGGCCCCGCCACCGTGCCCCTAGAAGAACCCGTCCCTGAATGGTGCCTGCAGACATTTAAAGACCGTTGAGTACAGAAGATTGAACAATGTGATTCATGTAACTTGAAAATTAAACTCGCCATTAAAAAAGTAAAAGCTCAGAGGTCACTTTCTCTCTGAAACTTTCTCTCATCTTGCCCAGTGAAATAAAGTCATTTTTTTTCCCCCTCTGTGGTCCCAGAGTGACTTAAAAAAATTCCCGTGTTTATGTAGCAATTGTCAGCACAGACGTCAGAGACAGACATCCTGGGTGCAAGCCCAGCCGGGCCCACGCTCGATCTATGCCCTGGGCAATCTCGTTTTGCTGCACAACGTCTCCTTCTGTAAAGTGGGGGAAGATAATAGTTCTTCGAGTGCTTTATAGAACCCTGCATAGACTTCATAGACATATGGACAGACAGAGGGGAAACTGTAGGGTAATCGCCCGACAGAGAGCTTTTTCATTGTAATGTTAAGTGCCTGACACTAAGCTTTTGATGTTCCAGGCCCACATTTCAAAGACATCCATCTGGAATAAACAGCTACCAGTGGAACAGCTAGCCAGGAGCCAGGCCACCCATGTGAAGCCCCTTTGTGGAAAGCCCTGGGGGGATCTGGATCACTGACCCGCATGGGTGGTCAGTTGACCTTTCCTTTCCTAATTCCCTAATTCCTGCTCTTCTGTTTTAAACTCGCCAATACAGAGTCACCAATAAAAAAGAGTGAATTCACAAAACCCTAGGCCCTCACCCTTGACCCCAATAAAGGCAGAGCCCCAGGCCTGCTCCCTCCCTCTCTCTCTCTCTCTCTCTCTCTGTCTCTCATGAGCCCACTGTGTGGCCCCATTGAGCGTCTCAGTAATCCCTAGGATGTTCTTTTTACTTTTTCAACCCTTTATGCAATAGACTACAATTAGTGATTTCCTTCTGATGATCAGACATTTGGTCTTTCCCGGTCTGGGCTATTATACAGAAAGATGCCATCTATATTCCTGTGTAAATGTTTTGTGGACGGAAGCTTTCCTTTCTTCGGTTTAAATCCCCGGGCGTAGAATGGCTTGTCCCCTTGATAAAGCGATCTCTCACTTTACCGGAAAATTACCAGTACCTAAATAATCTTTACAGGCTCTCCTCCCTTCTCTGCCTCACTGCTCTGCTCCCTGGCATCCCTCCCTCATACACAATTCTATTTCTGATTTCTATTCTAATTCTGATTTCTATTCTAAGCTTTGAGTAATTTTTTTTATTTTACAATTTTTGTGACATCTTCGTTCTCTGGAATTTCATACTTGGTATATTTTACAATGTAATGCTATCTGGCTGTATTTCTTTATTCTTTTATCTCTTAAAACTCTGTGCGCACTTTCAGTGTGAGTTCTTATATATTTCCCACATTCGGTAATTTCTCTTAAATGCGTGAGATACTTGTATTTTTTCCTCTCCTGGCTCTTAGCTTTTCTCTCTTTGTGGTCTGTCCATTACTGATGAATTCCGGTAGAGTTTTTGACCTTGTCTGCTGGCTGACTGGTTTTATTTCAGCTAAAGCATTTTGCTGTTCAATGCATACTCTGAGCCCTTTATTTCAATATTTATATTTATCAAAGTCTGTATCTCTAATTGGTTCTTCCAGATAACGGCTCCTTGTGCCTTTATGTTTTCCTGAGAATATTATTTAAGTTCCTGCTAAGTTTCGTTTTGCCTATTGTGCGAAGAGTCCATTTTCTTCCATTTGCTCATCTTTTTTTGCACTTTGGTGTCTTCAGTCCTGAGATACGAGCATTGTCTCCTGTTAAGTGATATTTTAAAGAAAAAAATTCCTGTGAATCCCTGATTGTGTCAGCACACCCCTCTCTCGTGGCCCCATCGTGCTGGTAGTAATTTGTTTTGCTAGACCCTCACTCTGTTATTTACTAGCAATGTTACTAGAATTTCTGTGTCAATAAGGCTCGATTAGCGATGCCGTAAAATGGAAGCAATGCCAGAAGGTACCCCATGAGGTTGTTTGGGTTGTTAAATGAGATAATACTTGCATGATGATACAAATTTACCAGGTCAAAATAATTTTTTTCAAAATGTAGCTGACGGGGCACCCGGGTGGCTCAGTCGGTTGAGCGCCCGACCTCAGCTTGGGTCACGACCTCGTGGTTCCTGGGTTCGAGCTCCGCCTGAGGCCCTGTGCTGACAGCTCGGAGCCTGGAGCCTGCTTTGGAGTCTGTGTCTCCCTCTCTCTCTGCCTCTCCCCCACTCACATTCTGTCTCTCTCCCTCCTCCAAAAATAAATAAACATTAAAAGTTTTTTTTTTTAAATGTAGCTGCTATTTTGATGCTCTCTATGTTTCTGATCCTTGGGTCTCTGAACTCTTCGCTAAGAATTGAAGGGGATTATCTCCCAGATGAGGTCGGGAAAGTGGTAAACACATAAGATGATTATATTCATCCTATTTTTCTTAATCTTGGGGGCCTACAAATGATGAGTCACACACTCGATAAAGAGAGGCAGGATTTGCTGAGTCATATTGGAGGAATCCTCAGCCATGGATAAAGATGGTGTTGAGTGTAAATATAAGAAGCTGCAAATGTAGGAATTAAGAATGAAGCTTCCGCAGGTGCTGAAACATGAAACATTACGAGGCCCCAGTGAGGACGATATAGGTCAAGAGTAGTATACAATACGTGGGAGAAATTAAGCAGATACTGGGAAAAGAGAAACCTGATGTGACAAGCTCAGAAAATATTCCCTTAGCCAAGGTTACTGATCGACCCACCAGCTGCTTACTGAGAAAGAACCACAGCAGCAGCAGCGTTTCTAAAAACCGACTTCCCGGGAAAGAACTTGAACCATATCAGCTGCTTCCTGGAAAAAAAAACCAAAAAACAAAAAAAAAAAACCCAAATGGGTTTCCAGAGTGAAAATTCTGCAGATGACGTTTCTGTCTTGGAGGCTGACCACCCCCCCCCCACCCCCACCCAGCCGCGCATCAGCACATTACACCTCTCCTGGTCTTGGATGAAAATGCTAGAAACACTCTAAGCTGCTTTGGGCCAACACTCCTCCAGGGTATTTAGCCACTAACACCTTTATGGCAGAGTTAAGTTATGTTAATATACTATGATGCCAATGTCCCCAGGAGGGCCCTTTGGAACAGCAGGTTGTAGCACAGACTGGCAAGAGCCTCAGGAACCCAGTGTCCTCTTCCTCCGAGTCCCAGGGATTACAGTTCTAGCCTGTTAGGCAGCTGGACCATCTAAATATGTTCTGGATGATGGCAGGTGAGTGAAAGTGAGGCAGCCTACCGTATCCAACAGGGTATTGATGCGTCTCAAACGTTCAGTCCCAGAGAATCTAACGAAGGGACCACTTACAGAGATGTGGGCGAGACTGGGACAGAAACAGGTGATGGGAAGGCACAGGGGATAGATGAGTGGGGGGGGGGCACTGTCACCCAGCCCTGAGGAATGACGGCAACAGGGTCACGGAAAGCTGTGCACATCATAGCCGGGCAGCTACAGCCACCACTAACAAATCATCTCCCACTTGGAGGTGGCTAGATAGGAACACGTGAGTAGATAACCAGACCTCTGTCTCCTCCTGCCCTCTGATATCCCATCAGGGCCTCCCATCAGCTGACCCCTGCGGGAAGCCAGAGGTGAATGGGGTCCGCCTGAGGCTCTCCCATCCCTCCCATCCTGGTAATCGCCCATCCCCACCCTTCCACCCTTGTACCGCCTGGTTTTCAACATGGCGGCAGCACAGAGCAGAGGGGGCCAGATTTTAGTCACCCACGGGAGCTACCAAGGCATGTCAGTGGAACCTGAATGAGATAGAAACGTTGCTGTGTTAAGCTACTGAGGCCTTTTATTTTTATATCAGCTGATGCTAATTGTCTTGATTAATATACTGATCAAAAAGTTTGGAGTAGATCCTTGATAAATAGCCTTTGCTGTTACCATATATGTGTATTTCTCAATCAGATCTATAATAACCCGTGTATTAATTTCATTCAGTGCTATGGGTTTATTTCACACCGCACAACTTATTTTATCATCTGCCTAACGCCACCTATCTAAACCCAAGTGTATCACAACTGTGGCGCTCAAAAGGAGAAAACTAGCTAAAGATTTTTCTGGAATGCAACTTCAGCCGGATATATTTCTGCCGTGAAGGATTTACGTGCTGTCAGTGAAATTCTGAAAGAACCAACATGAATTTCATGACGCTAATGCTGTTCAGATGCCTTGCGATCAATTATTTCCCCAAACAGGTTATAGTTAACAAAGGGGTCTGTTAGTTGTCGTCAGCCACAATTCCAGACTGCTCAAAATAACATCTTGGTGTCCTGTAGTAAGTGAAATAGCGTGGATGGGACTGCATTTAAAAAGAAAATTAATGGGGCGCCTGGGTGGCGCAGTCGGTTAAGCGTCCGACTTCATCCAGGTCACGATCTCGCGGTCTGTGAGTTCGAGCCCCGCGTCGGGCTCTGGGCGGATGGCTCAGAGCCTGGAGCCTGTTTCCGATTCTGTGTCTCCCTCTCTCTCTGCCCCTCCCCCGTTCATGCTCTGTCTCTCTCTGTCCCAAAAATAAATAAACGTTGGAAAAAAATAAAAAGAAAATTACTGGGGCGCCTGGGTGGCTCAGTCGGTTAAGCGGCCGACTTCGGCTCAGGTCATGATCTCGCAGTCCATGAGTTCGAGCCCCGCGTGGGGGTCTGTGCTGACAGCTCAGAGCCTGGAGCCTGTTTCTGATTCTGTGTCTCCCTCTCTCTGACCCTCCCGTGTTCATGCTCTGTCTCTCCCTGTCTCAAAAATAAATAAACGTTAAAAAAAAATTAAAAAGAAAATTACTTAAAATAGAAACATCTCAGCATTTTTTTGACCGCCTACTATTCTGTTTTGTTTTGTTTTGTTTTTTTAATTTTTTAAGGTTAAGGGACCTGGGTGGCTCAGTCGGTTAAGTGTACGACTTCAGCTCAGGTCATGATCTCATGGTTCGTGGGTTCAAGCCACAGGTCAGGCTCTGTGCTGAAAGCTCGGAGCCTGGAGCCTGCTTCGGATTCTGGGTCTCCCTCTCTGTCTGCCCCTCCCTCATTCACACTCTGTCTCTCTCTCTCTTGCTCTCTCTCTCCCTCAAAAATAAATAATAAAAACTTTAAAAAATTATTATTTTCTTTATTTTGAGAGACACAGAGATAGCACGAGCTGAGGAGGGTCAGAGAGAGAGAGAGAGAGAGAGAGAGAGAGAGCGGGAGACAGAGAATCCTAAGCAGGCTCTGCAGAGTGAGTGCAGAGCCTGATGTGGGGCTTGAACTCATGAAACTGTGAGATCATGACCTGAGCCCAAATCAAGAGTGGACACTTAACCGACTGAGTCACCCAGGTGCCCTGTATTTTTTTTCTTTGACCGCCTAGTATTCTTTCGGTTTTGTGCTTATATTGCATTTAAGAGTGCCCACTAAATGGAAACCCTGAGGGTTAAACCCTAAATGAATCACCATAGGCAAACTGAGGATAGAAATGCAACTTTGTCCAAACCTGAAAGCCAATACTTTTCCTCTTCGGCAGACTGCCTACTGCCCCAGTTGCCTTGATATATTACTGGTATAGACAGACATGGGCTTATCCAGCGCATATTTTCTTCCATAGTATTTCTTGTTTGATTTTTATTGTGCATTCAGAACGATTCCTCCCTGAGCGTTGTTCAATGAAATATTTATAACATTGCCGACCATTAAATAAACAAGTGATCCCATTCTGGGTTTATTTGCCTGCCCTCAGAAAACCTTTCAGTTCTGCAAAGTTCATTCCTTGGAAGACCTCCCAAGACCTAGAGAAGGAGGTGCCTGTGAAGGTGCTCTTTCTTTGTTCCTCATTCTTTATTTACTTCACGCAATACATTACTGAAAGTGATACAGAAGAACAGAAGGTAACATTTCACACACACCAACTGAATACATAGCCACATATTGCCACGTTCGATTTAGATGATATTTAAGAAGAAAAACCATAGATACATTTCAAGTTTCATTCCAGCCCAACCTCAATTTTACCTCTCCATGGTGGAAAATCACAAAATCAAAAAAAATTTTTAACTGCCTTTTTATATTAGACTCTTAAAATACTGTATTATTGGGGTACCCGGGGGCATCAGTTGGTTAAGCATCTACTGGTTTCGGCTCAGGTCATGATCTTGCGATTCGTGAGTCTGAGCTCTGCGTTGGGCTCTGTGCTGACAGTGTGGACCCTGCTTGGGATTATCTCTCTGCCCCTACCTCGCACTCTCTCTCTCTCTCAAAATAAAAACTGAGGACAAACCCTAGGGGTTTTGGCTTGTGCACCTGGATGAAGAAATGTGTCCACTGATGGGGAAGGGAAAATATGGAGGTGAGAAAGGAGTTTGGAGGTGCAGATCAGGAGCTTATTTGGGTATGTTTCATATCTGTATTAGATACACCAATGAAGAGGAGAGGAGACAGCTGGATGTGGAAGTCAGGTGGTCCAGGAGAACAGCAGGATTAGAGTCAAGAGGGAGAAAGGTGCTAGCATGGAAACAGCCCAAAGGGAGGGAAGTGTCCAAGGAATACTTATAAAAAAAAGAACGAAAGATGTCCAGCTGCCTTGGGACTGGAGAATCTAACATGTGGAGATCAAGAAGAAGGGGAAGGATTTAGTAAGGAGGAGGAGTGGGCGACAAGGTGGGACGAAAACCATCCCAGCCCCTTCCGTGTGCCGTCTCCCTTGTGAGTGTGTGTGAGCATGTGTGCACTCGCACACACACGTGCTGGAGCCCCACCTCATTCCGTTGTGTCTCTGGCCATCCGTGTGCTCTTTGTACATGGTCTAAGTTACTGTAGCTTGACTGCAAGTTCTGAAAGCTTATTTATTTTGAAAGACAGAGACAGCATGAGTGGGGGAGGGGCAGAGAGAGGGAGGGAGGGAGAGAGAGAGAGAGAGAGAGAGAGAGAGAGAATCCCAAGCAGGCTCTACACTGACAGCGCAGAGCCTGATGAGGGGCTCGAACTCATGAACCAAGAGATCATGACCTGAGCCGAAATCAAGCATCAGATGCTCAACCGTCTGAGCCCCTGGGCACCCCTCTTCCTTTTCCCTTTTTTTTTTTTTTTTTTTTTTTTTTGCGGACCCTTCCTTCTTCTTTGCTCTGCCTCACAAAGGCTTTCACTTCTATTCAGTCATACTGGCTCTCTTGATTTAATTTTCATATGTCTTTCCTTATATTTTTCAAAGCTCTATTTCATTTTCCTGCATTATTATGACTTTCTTGCATTTGTAGATGACTCTGTAGCTCACCACACAGCTGGATCACACTTGTGCTCTCCGAGGGCAAATTATGATAATGTTCTCATGCTTTGGGCACCACTCTGTCATGAGCCGTGGCACATAGATGGTAATAAGAAGTCTAAATACAATATTCATGGTCTTATTAGCCATTAGAAAAATGATCTAATTCCTTCATAATTACCCATCATTTGGATGACATGAAATTATTTCACTGTTCTCTTGTTTGGTATAAAAAATAATACTTCTTCTATATTTAGCTCATATAAAATACTAAAAGAAATGGAAAATAATACACCTGATGATTTTAAACCACATTTATAATATATGTCTTCTCTGAATGTACAAGCCTCCTTTCGCCTGTGTTTTCCATCTGTAACTTCCTAATTTATATGTTTATTAGTTAAATTATCAGTGGGTTTTATTTAGTGAGGCATCATTCTTTGACAGCAAAAATTAAAAGTGAGACGGCTGGGCCATATTTTTATCCAATATCACTCCTTTGTTTTTACTATTTACAATTTGAAAAAAAATACTCGAACATAAACACAAAATGGTACCTTGAAACCATCATCACCAGACAAATGAGAAGCAAGAACTTGACATTATAAAATAAAGACTCTTAAATCCACGGACTGGCGATTCTTTAAAAGGTTAAAAAGTAGATAAAACATTAAAACCACATTCATAAAACAGAAAGCAGGCATTTTTCACAAGGGGTTGAAGTGTTAGATTTTAAGAGGCTGAGCCACTGGGCAACTAGACCTTCGGAAAAGATGGGGCTTTAGGAAAATTGATTCTGGATGGATTCTTTTAAACAGAAACAGGGGCAACTGCCATGGGATTTGAGGAAAGAGCAAAACTGGATTGACATTTGATTCTGCCAACTGCACGACACTCCCCCATGACCACTCACTCCGCCTTCAAAGGGATGAGGACTTCAGTCAATCCAATCATTGGTATGCTGCCTTCGAAAGGGGCCAAGATTCTTGAGAACCACATCATCTCCAATAGAGATGATGAGATAGAGAGAACCACAGACCATCTCAACTGTGATATTGGCCAACATTAAAAAAAACTTCATTAAAGATGGCACATCAATGGGGCGCCCCGGTGGCTCAGTCGGTTAAGCATCCAACTTCAGCTCAAGTCATGATCTCAGGGTTCGTGGGTTCCAAGCCCCGCGTATAGCATTCCGTGCTGACAGTGTGGAGCCTGCTTGGGATTCTGTCTCTCCCTTCACTCTCTGCCCCTCCCCCACTTGCACTTTCTCTCTCTCTCTCTAACTTAAAAAAATACATTAAAAAAAGGTGGAAAACCGTAGACCCACAATATACAGCAAAGTATACAGCAGTTCAAAAGACGGAGATTACTGGGGTCCAAGGGTTAACATCAAAACTGATGATGTCAGATTTATGGAGAATACAAAGTCATGTTCTTACCAAGGAAAGCTTTAGTGAAGAGTTTGGCCGAAAATGGCCAAAAGATACCCCCCCTGCCTCCGCCCTCTAGTTGCTGACTCCCTGGCTGGGATCCTGATCTACTCTGTCATCATAGGACTGAGAAAGGTTATTTCTGCCTTCAGGATTCCCCAAATGTAGGTTCCGCAACATTGGGTCCAGGTTATCTTTCCCAATGCAGTATAATGTACCTCAAGGAGGGTAAAGAATCGTTTTTTCATGATGTCAAGGTTTGGTGAAGGGCTGGAGGGAGTCATTCTAGCACTGGTGGTGATTTTGTTCCCCCAACCCAGAAAAGGTGGCAACATCTGGAGACACTTTGGGTTGTCACAACTATGAAGGAACAATGCTGGTGGCATCTGGTGGGTAAAGAACAGAGATGTTGCTAAACATCTGATAATGTAGGGGACAGCCCCCCAGCAAGTAGTTATCCAGTCCAAGATGTCAGTCATGTCAACCCTGAGACACCCTGCTCTAGAGAAGTCCCTCCACACAGACGGGTGAAATGGCATTGCTTTCCTTCAACAAATACCAAATACAAAAATTAGTACTAATATCCCTCTTAGAAAAATAGCTGAAGAACAAAAAAATTAAAAATTAAAATTCACTACAAGTGTGCATCACCAGAAATGTTAAAGAAGATGCTATACTTGGGGTGCCTGGGTGGCTCAGTTGGTTAAGTGTCCGACTTCGGCTTAGGTCATGATCTCACAGTTCATGGGATCGAGCCCAGCGTCGGGCTCCGTGCTGACAGCTTGGAGCCTGGAGCCTGCTTCAGATTCTGTATCTTCCTCTCTCTCTGCCCCTCCCCTGCTGGTGCTCTGTCTCTCTCTGTCTCAAAAACAAATAAACATTAAACAAATTTTTTAAAGATGATGCTGTACTTGTTTGAAAGCAGAACAAAGGAGAAGGGTCTACAATGATGTTGCAGAAAGTCCCTGAACTTACTTAGATCAGTGGAATAGAATAGAGAGCCCAGAAATAAACTTACACATACACCAATTAATTTATGACAGAGAAGGCAAGAATATAAAATGGGGAAATGTTAGTTTCTTTAACGAATGGTGTTGGGAAAACTTGACAATTGTATATAAAAGAATAAAACTGCATCACCATCTCATATTACATACAAAAATTAATACAAAATAAATTAAAGAGGGGCGCCTGGGTGGCTCAGTCAGTTAAGCTTCTGACTCTTGATTTCGGCTCAGTTCATGATCTCATGGTTTGTGAGATTGAGCCCCACATTGGGCTCTGCATTGACAGCACAGAGCTTGCTTGGGATTCTCTGTCTCCCTCTCTCTCTCTCTGCCCTTCTGCTGATCATTCTCTCTCTTTCCAAAAATACATAAATAAAGTAAAAACAAGGATTAAAGAGTTAAATATATGACCCACGACCATAAAACTCGTAGAAGAAAATGTAAGCAGTAAGCTCCTTGACATTGGTCTTAACAAAGCTTTTTTGGGATCCAACTTCAAAGGCAAGGGAAACAAAAGCAAAAATAAACCAGTGGGATGAGGAAAGCTTATGCAAAGCAAAGGAAACCATTAAAAAACGAGACAACTTAATGAACAGAAGAAAATATTTCCAAATCGTATATCCAATAAAGGATTAATACCCAAATTATATAAAGAACTCATGCAACTCAATAATACCATCCAATTAAAAACCATCCAATTAAAAACTGGACAGAAGATCTGAATAGAAATTTTCCAAAAAAGATGGCCAACAGGTGCATGAAATGATGCTTGACATCATTAATCACCAGGGAAATGTATCAAATCCACAATGAGGTATCACCTTATACCTGTCAGAATGGCTATTATCAAAAAGATAAAAAAAATAACAAGCACTGGTGAGGACGTGGAGAAAAGGGAACCCTTATGCACTGTTGGTGAATATGTAGATTGGGGCAGTCACTGTGGAAAAAAGTATGGAGGTGTCTCAAAAAATTAAAAATAAAACTATCAGATGATCAAGCAATTCCACTACTGGGTATCTATTCAAAGAAAACAAAAACACTCATTTGAAAAGATATACACACCCCATGTTCATTACAATACCATTTACAGTAGCTAAGATATGAAAACTATCCATCCATATATGAAAGGATAAAGAAGATGTGGGGAAAAAAATATATATATACACACTACTCAGCCATACAAGTGAATGAAATCTTGCCATTTGAGACAACATGGGTGGATCTTGAGGATACCACGGAAAATATCCTAAGTCAGAGTAAAACGAATACCATAAGATGTCACTTATATGTGGAATCCAAAACACAAAGCAAATAAATAAACAAACAAAACAAAACAAAACAAAACCCAGACTTATAGGTACCGAGAACAGAGGAGATTGGGTTTGCTGGGATCGGGGGGAGGGGGGTGCGGAGGAGAATGAGTGAAGAGGAGGGCGGAACACAAATGTTTAGTTATAAAATAAATGTCATAGGATATGACACCATATGAATGGTGACAGATGGTAACTAGACTCACCCTGGTGATCATTTGCAATGCATACAAATACCGGATCACTGCATTGTACACCTGAAACTGACATGATATTGTGTATTATACCTCCATGAAAATAAATAAGTAAAACTAACTAAATAAAAACAGAGCACTAAAATCTGAAGGGAATGTTAAAAGGTAAGAAACAACTTAAGAAAATGTCCTTGGCGGGGAGGAAGCGTGGTCACCAGATGAATTTAACTAATGGTGGCAGTAACAGCCAGACCAGGTAGGAAAGGAACTTCAGCCAGTGCATTAAAATAAATGCTCCCAACTTGTCAGGGGACATTAAAGAAATTACAAAAGTATAAAAATATGAGACAAAACAAACATAGGATACGTATATATATATAGAGAGAGGATATTTTATATAGAGTTCTGGAAGCAAAGCAGAAGGAAGATATGTAATAGGAGAGAGACACATAATAGGAGGAAAATATTGAAATGTCTAAGAGGCAAAAAGAGTTGAGGGATTCATTGGTGAAATTAATTACTTTTTGAAAATTTTTAAATGGTTATTTTTGAGAGAGAGAGAGAGAGAGAGAGAGAGAGAGAGAGAGAGAGAGAGAGACTGAGCATGAGCGGGGAAGAGGCAGAGAAAGAGGGAGACCCAGAATCCGAAGCAGGCTCCAGGCTCTGAGCCATCAGCACAGAGCCTGACGCAGGGCTTGAACCCATTAACCATGAGATCATGACCTGAGCTGAAGTCGGACACTCAACCAACTGAACCACACAAGTGCCTCAGTTACTTTTTTTTTTTTTTTTTAAGGAAGTGTTGTCAAATTTCATGACCATTCAGGAAACAAATCGAAGGCATTATGCCACGAAGGAAAAACAGTCGGACCTTCCTTAGAGAAACATTTAGTGCAGAGAGACAGTCACAGGATAGCAGTGGTCCCCACTCTGTGTGGCTGTTGTGATAACTAATGAGAAATACATCTAAAGGGACTTGCCCAGCACATGCCCAAGGACCGGCATGTCGGGTATTGAAGAGAATTGTTGACGTTTCAGTTGGAAAGTTATTGAAGCTCTAAGGACTTTGAACTTCACCCCAAAGTCATTGAGGCTCCCGCGGAATGACTTTGATTCCGGGAGTGACAGAATTACTTCATTACTTTGAAAAATTACTCTGGCAGCAGAATGGAAAAGGGAAAACTCTGGGCTTAAAGAAGACTAATTGGGGGACTTTTAGCAAAGTAAGAAAACGAGCTTCTAAGTTCTTCAACCGAGTCAGTGCAGAGGAAGTGGAGAGGAGAGAATAAATGTGAAATATTTCAGAGGTGTGATCCATAGGACATGACAGGTGATTCAAGGTCCGGGAGTGGCAGTTGAGAACAAGATCTACTTTATATTCTTAAAGTTATAAAGTATTTTTAGGTGAAAGATAAATATAAGTGGGGCGTTCAAGAAAATAAAATGACGCCTCCTACGAGGACATAGTAGAACGATCTTTGCTCTGTGTTACCAGCAAAGCACTGAAGAAATTTCCACAACGAATATTCAGGGTACGCCATTCTGAATTAGGTGCTGGGGATGGAGAGGCAAAACCGTATGCCCCTTCTACATTTTATGTGAAAGGAAGATACAGTGGAGGGAACAACACGTGGAAACATTTTCTATACATAAGGTCAGGAACTGGATTAAAAAAAATTACAGCCAAGGGTGGGCATGTACAGGGGAGTGCCTCTTAAATTTGAGAGGGTTGCCTGGAGATTACATCTAATCTGCATCCTGAGGATGAATGAAAATTAGTCACCATGACCAAGTAGGGGAGCGAGCCCAGGTCAGAGTGGCTTGGGACCCTGGGAGTTTCCAATTTATGATCTTTCTAAATTCTAAAAAGTTTCCACTGGTGGTTGACAGCAGGTACTGTCAGGACTCCACCAAATGAGGTAACTTTTTAAAGACAATGATTTACAGACACCCACTGGGCACCAGTTCCAAGTAGAAAGTAAGATGCCTTATTTCTTGTTACCCCAGAAATGTCTTGCTGACAAGATGGCGGTGGTTCTGGGACTGGTGATAGTCATAAAACATAACCGTCCCTGAGCGTCTCTACAGAAAGTTAACCCCTTGTTTAACCTGTAAATGAACCACAGGTTGGACCATTTCTTACCGCAAAAAGGATTTAGGTTCTGCTGACACCACCCTGAAAAATAAAGTGGGCGCTATTATTTTTCCAACGAAAGTTCTTTGATAGGTTCTCACCGCCACCCACCCCAGGCCAATTTTCCAAACCGTGGAATTGGACAGCACACCTCAAAATCCTGCCTCATTGACAGCAATGATTGCTTTGTAAAATCTCCTCTTCTGAACTCTGAAACTGGTAAATGAGTGGCCATTTATAGCACAAATGTAAAACTCTTTTAGCTTTTTGAATGGCTTCCAGAAATATTAGAGGTCAGATGTTTTTCTCTCAGAATTACTGTCATCTTCTTTCTTTACTTCCAATCTGGGAATAATCATATTCATTAGATCTAGAAGTTTCAGATAAGCCTTTCCCCCCTTTTTTTTCTTTTGGGTTTTCATGTGAACATTTTAAGTTCTTATTCCGAGGCTTTATTTTAGCCTACCTGAGCCACAATTCCTTTTAAAAACTTTTAGTAAGAGTGTCCATCCTGAATTTTTCACTGCCTGTTCAATCTCCTGTGTCTTATGACCACTGAGGGTTGGTCATTCACAAAATTGACTTTAGGTATTTGTCTTAAGCAATATTTTATTTCCTACCTTAAATCAACTTAATGTGGTGAGGAAAGAATATTATTAAATTAATGCCTATGCTACCTGGAGGTATGGCTACACTTTTATTTTGAAGGATTGCCTTAAGGTCAGCAATAATTATCTCAGAGATTTTAATAGACATATTCCAACACAGGCTCCATACGATGCCGGCCTGGAGGCATTTGGCATAAATCACAAATAGGTGACTATGCTCTCAGAGTGTGTGTGTGTGTGTGTGTGTGTGTGTATTTACAACCTTGTGATTACAAATATACACATATCGATAGTTTCTTTACAATGGCCATGTTTTACTTTTACTTCTTTAAGTTAAACTCAACGTTAAGGACTAAGCATGGTGTCCCCCACAAAATTCCTAGGCTGAAATCCTAATCTGCAATGTAATAGTATTAGAGATGGGGTCTTTGTGAAGTGATTAGGGCCTGAGGACAGGGCCCTCCTGTTGGGACTAGCGCCCTTATAAGAGACTCCAGAGAGATCCCTCCCCGCTTCTGTCATGTGGGGACATAGCGAGAAGATGGCCATCTATGCACCAAGAAGCAGGTTATCCCCAGACACGGAATTGGCTGGAGCTTTGAGCTTAGGCTTCCCATTCTCCAGAACTGCGAGAAGTAAATGTGTCTTGTTTGTAAGCCATCCAGTCTATGACACTTTCTCATGGCAGCATGAATGGACTCAGAATTTGACTGGGTACAGGTCATGACGGTGGTGTTACAGGGTGTGTGTGCACAGATGATATGCACCTGTGTGTTGAGAAGAACTTTTGTACAAAGAGGATTATGATGCTACTAAAATAAATCTTTGCTGTAATCAAGTCAGTGAGGTTTGGGGCGTAACTTTTTTTAAGTTTATTTATTTATTTTGAGAGAGAGAGCACACAAGAGCGCAAGCAGGGGAGGGGGAGAGAGAGAGAGAGAGAGAGAGAACCTCAAGCAGGCTCTGTGCTGTCAGTGCAGAGCCCAGTGTGGGGCTCGAACTCACAATCATGAGATCATGACCTGAGCTGAAATCAAGAGTCGGATGCTTAACCAAGTGAGCCACCCAGGCACCCCTGGGACGTACATTTTTAATGTGACATACCCTAGCCTCGCCTGATTAATATACATACCATACAGGGTTATTGACATGATTCACTGAGTGACACATACAATGTGCTTAGAAAAGTATCGGGTACCAGGGATACGCTCAATAAATGTTAGCTACTGTTACGATTTACTCGTTGATATTATTTTTTTTTCATTTTTTTAACGTTTATTTATTATTTTTGAGACAGAGAGAGACAGAGCATGAACGGGGGAGGGTCAGAGAGAGAGGGAGACACAGAATCTGAAACAGGCTCCAGGCTCTGAGCAGTCAGCACAGAGCCGGACACGGGGCTCAAACTCATGGACTGAGAGATCGTGACCTGAGCCGAAGTCGGACGCTTAACCGACTGAGCCACCCAGGCGCCCCTACGCGTTGATATTATTACTATTTTTAGTATATAGTCTCATATACAATCCTTGGTTGATAAATGTATGTTACATCAATTAATAAACCAATAAAGAATTGAGAATTAATGTCGTTACTACAGGTGTAGCGTTGTGCCAGAAAGATAAAGCACACTAACAGACAGAACAGAAAGGGCTTTCATGAGAAGAGTCCTTTGCAGGTAAGGAAGGGGTGATGGGAAACCAACAGGGGATGTCCAAGTCACCGAGAAAAGTGACAGAAGAAACCTTTATACCCCTCAGGGCTGAAGGAATAAGGGGAAGGGCTAGTTATCAGAACGAGGCAAGGGCTGGAAATATTAGCAGGAGATATGTCACAGAAGTGTGACCTTTTGTGGGGGAAAGAAGACCCCAGAACGTCTCCCCTATAAGGGAGCCTGTCGCTGGAGTAAATACCCCAACCTTTCTCCTCCTGCTCAGGTCTCCTGCAAGTGACAACTGGAGTCCACAGTTCTAGAAGTTTGGTTGATATAACCCATGGGGGTCAGCCTCCAGCACGCAGAGCAGAGTGTGGATCTGGAAGGTCAGACAAAAACCAACACAGCACTAGACCTCGGGGCAAAGGAGGCTTATACACTGTCCTTGGGCTGAACCATGTGTCACTGCCAAACAGTGTGACTGTCAGCATTGTGTATGGCCTAAGGGAGTTCTTATTTCCTTCTCTGGAACTTGGGCTTTGTTTGCTTTTCAGTCATTGTAAATGCTACACCACAACAGTCACCCCAAAACCTTTTCATCATTTTTGTGGCCACACCATTTTTTTTTTTTTTTTTGCCTTTTCCCTAATCTGAAAGTATTCAAGCTGTTTTACTGAAAAGATGATGGCTTTAGGTTAGGAATCTCTATTGTTTTGGAAAAAAAAAATCAACTATAATTTCATTAAAATCTTTTCTAAAGCTAGGCTTGGCCACTGACTCTCCAGCTCTTCAGTACTATGTCACTTCTTTTTCCCCCATGTAACACTGAACACCTGCTACCCCTTCTAATGAAAATATGTGGGGACAAGTCTGAGTTGTTTTTTTTTTTTAATGTGAAATTTATTGTCAAATTGGTTTCCATACAACACCCAGTGCTCATCCCAAAAGGTGCCAGGTTTCTACATCAGACCGCATGGGTTTGATTCTAACTTATGCAAATCATTAAGTGGCTTCTGTTAAGACAGCTTGTCTCCTTCAACTTATCTTTATCCTGCTCCTTAGTTAAAACGAGCAAACAATGCCTACTTAGGTTTTTTGGTGAGGATTATATTCAACACATGGTAACATTATGCCCAGCTTACCCTTTCTTCTTTGTTTACTCTCTGGGGTCTATTACCAAAAAAAAATTAAAAAAAAAACTGACTTAGAAAGTCGAATATAAACAGTTTAATAAAAAAAATATGAAATCATAGATTAGTACTCCTTTGAAATAGGTCTGCTCTTCAGAAAAGTGTCACTGAAATGGTCTTGTTTTTATCCACATTTTAGGTTGAATTGCTCTGGGGGGGATAGCATGGCAGACAAAGGAAGTCCGTGAGTTAGTACTTGTTTGGTAGAACCAGGGCACAGAAAGTAGAACTTCGTTTAGTGGCCCAGGAATTTCTCTAGAGAAGAGAGTTGCCCACTATTGTCAGGCTCTTTCTTGAGAATGAGGCCACCTCGTCCCTGATACATCGTTCCTCAGGCAGTAAGGGGGCTCTTGTCTGCACACTAGTGGCCGTGATGGACTGGATAAAGGAGAAGTCAGTCTGCGCCATGACTACCCCGACCTCATCGCTGATACATTGTCCTCAGGCAGGAAAGGAAGTCTTGTCTGCACACTGGTGGCCATGGTGGACTGGCTCCAGGAGACGTCAGTTTGCACCATGACTCTTCGGTTGCAGGGCTCTGAGCAAGATCGTTGTGTCCATGGATAGAGTCCACGTGGACTACAGCAGATTGGATGCTTTGAATTTGTTTTCTAAAAGGGAAGGTTATTTGGGGGAAAATTCAGAGTAATTTTGCTGAGTCAGCCTCAAATGGCAACACTCAAGAAAAATAGTTTAATCTACTCTTGCAAGAGAATTTTGCTGGGGGAAGGCACGGATACAGGAAATTGGCAGAAATATTCTGAGTTTTCTATTTATAGGAGGCTTGGCAGGAGCAAAGGAGAGAATATATTACTTGAAATATGCTTACTGAAATTTTTTCCTTCAACAACTCACTGGAAATAGGAAGTACTTATGAAGATGTTTAAGGCCACATAATGCCACTTGTAAAAAGTACTCTGCAATGAACAATAGGAAGCCATATTCCAAAATTATTTGTTAAACTCATGGAGACCTTCGTTTCAAAATAGGCTGATCACATGCAGAGAAAGACAGATACCATATGTTTTCACTCTTATGTGGATCCTGAGAAACTTAACAGAAATCCATGGGGGAGGGGAAGGGGAAAAAAAAAGGAGGTTAGAGTGGGAGAGAGCCAAAGCATAAGAGACTCTTGAAAACTGAGAACAAACTGAGGGCTGATGGGGGGTGGGAGGGAGGGGAAGGTGGGTGATGGGTATTGAGAAGGGCACCTTTTGGGATGAGCACTGGGTATTGTATGGAAACCAATTTGACGGTAAACTTCATATATTGAAAAAAAAACAAAAAACAAAATAGGCTGATCAGAACTTGGAAATACATTATTGGGGGAAAAATATCTCATTGAATGCGATTATAGTTTTTCCAGTGTGAGGAATACGGGTTCTCATCATTAACTGTAGTTAACTATCAGAAATCCATGGACATTTCTCCGTCAGTAATTCTTAAGCACATTATTATTGAACATCTAGGATATATTCAGTATTATGCTAAGTGAAATAAGTGATAGAGGAGAAATGTAAGTCAAGAGTCATATCTTGGTGCCACCTTCAGTCCCTTGAGGAGATAAGCATAGATGTTCAAAAGTCACCCGTGCGGGGCACCTGAGTGGCTCAGTGGGTGAAGCATCTGACTCTTGGTTTCGCCTTAGGTCGTGATCTCATGGTTGGTGAGGCTCTGTGCTGACACTGCAGAGCCTGCTTGGGATCCTCTCTCTCTCCTCTCTCTGCCCTTTCCCTGCTCTCTCTCTCTCTCTCTCTCTCTCTCTCTTTCTCAAATGAATAAACTTGAGAAAAAAGTCCACCATGCAAAACTTCATGTAATAAAGAGGCACCTACATGGATTCACCCATGATGTTATGGACAATCCATATTATAGAACTTTAAAGATGAGAGACAGAGATTAGGTGAACACTATACACAAGTACAGAGGTCAATTTTCATGGAGCGAATGTGGCATTCAGTGCCATGAATGTTGAGTAAATACGAGGAAGTGAAAGGAAGAATGAAAATATTTCAGAAGAGAGAAAGTCTCTTAGTGGGTGTGATTTCCTGGTCCCCGAAAGAGTGAAGCAAAGACTAGATAATTTTGGCATGGTGCTTATAGACAAAGCTGGACATGTTGATGGGTCTTGAGAAAGATGGGCATAAGGATCCTATCCCACATGGCGGCTCCGAATTCAAAGCTGTTTGAAGGTAGGGAGGCCTGAATGAACAGGAGGGTCTTTTAAAGTTAGTGTAGAAATTCCCCTGGTGTGTTTTGCTTTTTGAAATCCTGGGGCATTCTGGTCTCCATCACTTTCCCCGGGGCTGTGACTGAAGACCAAGTTCAATCCATATGAACTCCCCAAATCACTTCCAAGTGTGGTGAACCTCCATATCAGTGTGGCCTGCTTTGAATTCACATAATTGGAACAGCTCTGCACCCATTGACTTGTATCTAGCTTCCGCAACTCAAACTTCTTTGTGAGATTCTTCTGTTGTGTGGTTCTCTGGTTCATTGATTTTTCTTGCCAGGTAACATTCTGTTCGTGAATGTGCCACAATCTGTATGTCCAATCTACCGCCGACGTGCATTTGGGTTGTTTCCAACTTTGGGCGCTTCATATGAATAATGTTCATATGAACATTCTTACTTTTTTCTCTTGGCGCACATGTGCATGCATTTGTTTCGAAAATCCTCAGGATTGAGGGGGTCCTGGGTGGTTCAATCGGTTAAGCGTCTGACTCTTGATTTTGGCTCAGGTCACGATGTCATGATTCATGGGTTTGAGCCCTGCATCGGGCTCTGTGCTGACAGTGCAGAGCCTGCTTGGGATTCTCTCTCTCTGTCTCTCTCTCTCTGCCACTCCCCCTCCCTCTTAAAATAAGTAAAAATTAGAAAAGTTAAACAAAAAAGAAACTCCTCAGGATTGAAATTACTGGGTCATAGAATAGAAGTGTGCTCCAAGTTAGCAAATAATGACCGGCTGTTAATCCGAAGTCACTGTATGAGTTACGATTCCACCAACAATATTCTGGATTCTCACCGATCCACCCACGTACCAGACTTTTAGTATCGTTGGGTTGTTTTTTCTTCCCTTGGCCATCTTGGTGAGTGTATAGTGTTATCCCGTTGTGAATTTCATTTTAATTTGCTTTATGACTCAATGGGTGAAGCAAAAGTTTTTAAAATAGGGGTACCTGGCTGGCTCAGTCAGTGGAGTATGCAACTCTTTATCCTGGGGTCGTGAGTTCAAGTGCCACGCTGGGCATAGAGCTTACTTAAAAAAAAGTTCTCAAAAACAATTTTTATTGGCTCTATAGGTGTCTTGCTTTACACAGTGACGCCTCTTCTGCTATATTTCACTGCACTGTGCGATTGCCGTTGTTGTTTATCGATTATTTATCATTCTGGATTCTAGTCCTCTGCTATTCGTGTGGCGAGGATATTTCCTCAGACTTGGCTTGGTTTCTCTCTCTTTTATTTGTGCCTGCTGTTAAAGAAGGATTCAAATTTTAACGTAGTCATATCCTTCAATCTCCTTCTTTATGGGCTACGCTTTTTCTACCCTATCTAAGAAATCGTTGCCTTCCCAAAGTTCACAAAGATAGCTTGCTATTTTATTTCATAAAGCCTTTTCGTTTTCCACTTCGGGTTTCCACCTAGAATTGTTTCCTATCCTTGTGTAAGTTTCAAGTTTCATTTGAATTTCATACAGCCATCCAAAGGAGAGAAGAGAGTGGCACTTACCAGAACCCAAAGCCAACCCACAGGGAGGGAGCTGGAGGAATAATAACTTTGGATTTCTTTTCTCTTTCCCTCTGAGTCAATGTCAGGACTTGAGTGGCTGAGACCAACAATGATAAACTTCAGGTCAGCCTCTCAGGGCAGAGAACGAGGTGGAAACGGGGATGCAGATCAGGAGGAACTGGAGATATTTGGCACCTTCGGACCATTGCATTCTATTAAAGTCAATCATCAGGGGCGCCTGGGTGGCTCAGTCGGTTGAGCGTCCAACTTTAACTCAGGTCATGATCTCATGGTCTGTGGGTTCCAGCCCTGCGTCGGGCTCTGTGCTGACCGCTCGGAGCCTGGAGCCTGCTTTGGATTCTGTGTCTCCCTCTCTCTCTGCCCCTCCCTTGTTTGTGTTCTGTCTCTCTCTGTCTCTCAAAAATAAATAAATGTGAAAAATTAAAAAAAATATATTAAACAAAGTCAATCATCAAATATTCCTCTAAGTGGATCAGACTGGCAAAATAAGACAGAGCAGTGGGTAATTAGGCAACACATCACCTGCTCAAATAAAGGGCATTGAACTGTTAAGATCCTAACGAATGACATAAAGAATAAAATACCTATTGGGGCACCTGGGTGGCTCAGTTGGTTAAGCGACCGACTTTGGCTCAGGTCATGATCTCACAGTGTGTGGGTTCAAGCCCCGTGTCAGGCTCTATGCTGACAGCTCAGAGCCTGGAGCTTGCTTCGGATTCTGGGTCTCTCTCTCTCTCTCTCTCTCCCCCTCCCCCGCTCACGCTCTGTGTGTCTCTGTCTCAAAAATAAATAAACATTAAAAAAAAGAAGAAAAAGAATAAAGTACCTATTATATATTGTTATCATGTAAGATATCTTTACTGGATTCAAGATATCATCCATTTGATTGGGGCTTTTGGTTCACAAGCAAGCTTCCAGGAAAAAGTCTAAATTTTTTCCCCTGCCATTTTATCCCCATGACCTGGCATAATGCCAAGGGCATTAAAAGAGCCAACAGTTGCTTATTCGTTAAAGTAATGAATCAGGGGCGCCTGGGTGGCTCATTCTGTAAAGATTTTGGCTCAGGTCATGATCTCATGGTTTGTGTGATCGAGCCCCATGTTGTGTTCTGTCTGTGCAGAGCCTGCTTGGGACTCTCTCTCTCTCTCTCGTGCTCTCTCTTCCCCTCTCGACGCCCCTTTAAAGTTTTTTAAATAAACTTTAAAAAATTAATGCGTCAGTGGTGATGATTAAGTTACTCTGAGCTGGGATCTAGATTCAGTCTCTGATGTTAGAGGCTGCGGGGAGGAAAGGAGTCATAATTATGAGTTCAGACCCCGCGGGTGTGGTCACTGTGGCAAAAGTGTCCTAACTGACCACCCACTGTGACTCCAGGTCTGACTGGTGAAGCAGGGTCCCCAAGGAGGAACTTGCTTCTCCCAGTTTGGTATTTACAGGCCCAAGTGGGACAAAGCTGTTCTTGTATCTCACTAGGAACTAACTTTTCCTGGGGATCCCCATCCATCCTTTACGAGAAGCTGAGGGGAGAGAATTGGAAATGATAGGTCAAGAGCTTACTGGCTCTGTGACTGATCCCCCACAAAGACGAGCATACGGGTCCTCACTGCTGCCGTAACCCCCGCGCCTCATACCAAGCCTCACCCCATCCTGGCAACCACTTGTGCATCCCATGTGTCCAAAGGGGAGGCCCGTTTTGAAAAGCCAATGACTGAAACGCTTCCCCAAGAAGCAACGGAGTAGACCAAAGATGCTAAATTATTACCCAGCCCTTTCTCAGCAAAGCAGAGATCAGGAACTCACGGATAAGTGTAGTCCGTTAAAATCAATTTTCCGCTGCTCAACAAATTTCTCTCTTCTTACAACACCATGATTATGCTGGAGTTAATTACCTCTTGCTCAACTCCATCTGCCTCAATAGAAATGCAATTGGATCTATAACACATTCAGATAATGGCTTAGTATTGTTTC
The DNA here is from genome assembly GCF_028749965.1 of Puma concolor. Lineage (NCBI taxonomy): Eukaryota > Metazoa > Chordata > Mammalia > Carnivora > Felidae > Puma > Puma concolor. The sequence continues at coordinate 106,571,611 of NC_141668.1, forward strand.
TTTTTTTTTTTTTCTTCCTTCGGAGTTCATTTTAAGGGGAAAAACACAAAGCAAACGTGAGCCTGCAAAAATAGAAATCTCAACAGAGACACGCTGCAACTTTATCCACAGGACTCACCGGCCGGAGGGGGCCAGGGCGCAAGTCTGGGCATCGTAATTATCATGGGCACAAGAGAGGAAATCCCCGGCTAGCCCCCCGTGACCCCCCCCCAGCTTGGACGGAAGCACTGGGGTCTCGTGCTGTGTCTGTGGATGCCCGATGCTGCCCTCACGGCTGCCCAGAGACCCCGAGACCTGCAGGTCCTGGGATCTCCCCTGCTCGCTGCTCCCCGGTGCCCAGGCGGGGGGCACAGGCACGGCGGAGTCTCCCCCCACTTCGCCTTTGGCTGCTGCAGGCCCCCAGCTGGCCTGCCCCACACCCTGCCAGTACGCAGGTGGGACCACCGCCCCCGGAGAGGCCGATGGGAATGACTGCCGTGTTCTCTCTGCTTGATCTTGTCTCCCAGGTATTCTTATGTTTCTTAAGTTGGGCATAATACAAGGCAGAGGAAAACTCCGAAGTTTGTTCTGCTTCCATGTTTATGTCATTCCTGCATTTTACCCTCGACAGCTGCTAACAACTGACTGGTGGAGGGGACGCAATCTGCCCTGCCCCAGGGCCCTGTGCCCGTGCCGGGGCACCTGGTGCCCAGAGCTCAGGGCCTCACCCGGCTGCTTCTGTGCCTCGCTGATTGCTGCTCCATGTGGCAGGAGAGCCCGAGTATGCAGGAGCTCCGTGTGTGCAGGACATCCCATGGTGTTCCTTGTCTACCACCCGGAGAGCTGACTCTGGCTCTCTAGGTTCCTAACAAAATAAAGCACTAGAACAAACAGATCAAAATGGAAGGAAAGGCCTCTGGTCTCCTTATGTCAACGACACCACACCGACCCATCTCGACGGCTGGGAGCAGAAGGTGGTAGGGTGAGGAGGGACTCGCGCGCTACGTGGCTGCAGCAGCCACAGTCATGTGGTCAGGACCATGGAGGCTTCTCTCACTCAGGGGGACATCGGCAGAGACCCCCACCGTAGAAGATCCTGAGTTTGGCTTTAGCAGCCGGAACATCTACTCTAACTATATCGGTTGCCATTTTCCCCATCCCCCCACCTCAAAGCAGAGAAGAGAAGACCAAACATTTGGCCTCTAGGTCTTTTTATTTTTATTTATTTATTTTTTATTTTTTTTTAATGTTTATTTATTTTTGAGACAGGGAGAGACAGCATGAACGGGGGAGGGTCAGAGAGAGGGAGACACAGAATCTGAAACAGGCTCCAGGCTCCAAGCTGTCAGCACAGAGCCCGATGTGGGGCTCGAACTCACGGACCTGGAGATCATGACCCGAGCCAAAGTCGGATGCTTAACGGACTGAGCCACCCAGGCGCCCCTCTAGGTCTTTTTAATACAGCTGAAATAGTTCAATGAAATTTTAAGCACCGTAGAGAGAGCTTCAAGATGTTCCTTCCAAGCTCATCTCAGAAGACGCCATTGCAAGAGGGGAAAACACACGACCTAGTCTCTTGTTGACTCTCCCACAGATGTTCTCCGGCTCACCGGCCCAGCAGGTGTAAACCAGCTCTCCTCTTACAGGGAAGCAGTAGTGAAATGGCATCCCTTCTCGCTGGCCTTCACCGTGCCCTGTGGGAGTCAACGTGGCACTTCCTTCTAAGTGCTCTGCAGAAACTTCTCGTGGATTCGGAATGCACTCAGTCTCGGTGCAGAGCGAGGTGTTAGAGATACAGCACGGAGCAGAGTATCTGTCCATAAGGAGCTCCCTCAAGAAACGCATACCTTACTCAGACAGGCAAGAACCCAATCCACCCAGAACGCTTAATGATGTGCCTTTATCTGGTGCCTGGCCACATGCTGTGCACTCAGTTGTAACTGTCCTTAATTGTGAACGCGTGATAAAATCTGGAAATCCTTCCTGCTCAAGGCACATTTCACTGCCCAGGAGGGGTTGCATGTGGAGATCACAGATCTTTTTCTGTCTGGATCCGAACATTTGCTTCTCGCAATCAGAAATTCTCTACAGCCCCCGGTCCCTCCCGAGCCTCGCCTGATTTGACACCACTCTCTGTCCTTAGGGAAAACAAAGAGGGGTGCCTGGGTGACCCGGTCGGTTGAGCGGCTGACTTTGGCTCAGGTCCTGATCTCACCGCTCGTGAGTTCAAGCTCCGTGTCAGGCTCTGTGCCGACAGCCTGGAGCCTGGAGCCTGCTTGGAGATCTGTGTCTCCCGTTCTCTCTGCCCCTCCCCCTCTCTCAAAAATAAATAAACATTAAAAAAAAATTTTAAATGAAGCTAGGTCTGCTGGCATGTGAAAAGAGGGCCATAGCGTGAACATCAAACTTACAAAGTGGGGTTCTCCCTCAGCTTCAAAAGCAGGATAAAGCAAACAAATATATATATGTATATATATACACTCTTTGTCCATAGACAAGCCTGAGATGGTATTATGGGGGTGCAGAGCTGGGGCAGGAAAAAGGCAGATGGGCAGGATGGTCTCAGAACTGTGACTGAGTGGTACCAAGACAAGCCTTGAGTGCCGAGTACAACGGACAGACTGGTAGAGACCTGTAGGCTTGCAGGAGCCTGGTTGGGGCGGCTCTGTGGCCCTCCCCTCTGCTTTGTTGAAGAATGACATGATCATTGCTGGGATCAGTCACGATGTCAGAAAAAAAAAAAAAAAGAGGTGGTTAAGATACAAGAAACATTCAAACAGGGGCCACATATCCTGAAGGAGGGTGCACTGCGTAGCGACAGAACGATGCAGGGGGAAGTGAGAGCTTTGCTTGGTGACAAACGAGGAGGAAGATGGGGTTCCGAATTCCGGCTGTGCGTTCGATCCTTCTGGCGGCAGGAATGTGAACACGAGGAACAGCGCTGACACGAAGATATCACCTGTGGATCCACTATTAACAGACTGGGACCAAATTCAACAAAAGGCTGCGAAACTGAACACAGAAGTGGCAGATTGACTTCCAATTAAGAAAACAATTGTATGAGAGGTCAGTAGGATCAAGCTTCGTGTCACAGGGCAAGCAGACAATCAAAGACAGAGAAATCATAAAATGTGTGATGACTCAGAAGGTTGTGAACTGCCCTGTCCCTGGTCCCCGTTGTGAGTTTAAGGGTGTCATTCGGTGATATCCTGAGCATGACACCACAAAGAAGTCTGGCTTTCAAAACCAGTAACAATTCAATGAATGCGTGTCCAAGAGCCTAGAAATGCAAAGCATCCCCAAACGTGGAGAGGGGAGACAGTCTCTAACCAATGGCTGGATTCATTCACTTCACCTTCAAAAGCCACAGGATAATAAAAAAAGAGAAGTGGATGTCATGTGCTGGTTCTTCCAGCTCCTGGATAGTTAAGTTCTTCAAATAGAATCTCAGTGTTCGAAGTATTCCTATAAAGGTCTTAACGGTATTTGCATACGTGGTGGTGAATAAAGTCAAGACAAAGGCACCGAGGCAAAGTCCTGTTATCTCAAAATCTGGAAGACAGAATCATCTGAAAATGGATGTGTTAACATTAAACGCTTAGCTCACTCGGTTTTCAGTAAAGCAGGGAGGGTAATGGACTTGGGATTTAAGGTCCAGACAATAGATTTCCTTAGTGTGCATCCAGTCCGGTGGATGGTTCTGGTAGCGACCAGTTGGCCAGATATTGTCCACTTGCCTGATCTTATTGGAAAGATCCCACCACCAAATATGTTAGCCCATTAGCTCTGATCGCTGTCAATGTGGGTAAGAATGAAGTTTTCAACCAGTGAGGGAGGGAACAGATCTCTTATCCAAGTCTTTCTAGACTGAATTTCTAGACGTTTCCAATAATCTTGTTTGTCTGTGGAAATGTGGTGACAGATGTTTTATCAAGTGACTGGGGATTGGAGGCTCTGTATCACATCAGGAGCAGACTTTCAAACAGGAAAGCCACGCCGATGGCTGCCGGGTGAGTGTCCCGAGGTCCTGCTATTTATGATGTGACACTGGTCTATATTTAGGAGTTCCCCAGAATACGTCCACAGATGGAATGGTTGGAAATAGACTGACCATTTGAAGGAACTTAAAATTACAAGTGTTCAGAAATTAAAAGATCAGGAGTACTTAAAATAAGTGACCCGGGGAACGAAAATCTAGCACCCAGCATTTTTACATCAACACTCCTTTTTGTGTGCTAGAATTCACACCTGCACGTGATGTAAGGCACGTGATTAGCTTCCCTGGTAGTTGAGAGTTTAAGTTCTCTCAAATCAACACCTGAATGTCTGTGACACTTTGGGGGACATTAAGGCAATAGTTTTCTTTGGATGGAGATACTTTAGGTCATCAGTCAGAGTCGAAATTTTCAGTGGCATAGCCATTATTCATTTTCTGCCACAGTTCTTTCTCCTTTTTTATCCCCTAAAGACTGAATCCCATTTTGGTTTAGAATATCAATATATCCAGGGGCGCCTGGGTGATTCAGTTGTTTAAGTGTCTGACTCTTGATATCCGCTCAGGTCATGAACTTGCAGTAGTGGGATTGAGCCCCTTGTGGGGCTCTGTGCTGAGCGTGGAGACTGCCTGGGGCTTTCTCTCTCTCCCTCTGCCTCTTCTCATCCCCTGCTCTCTCCCTCTCTCTCTCAAAATAAATGAACATTAAAAAAGAATATCCATATATGTAATTATGTATACTCACATATGAAGGAGGAGGAGATCACATGACCTGTGATCTGATCAGTGATACAGACAGACTCGGGCAGCACGCACAGTTAGTACCTTTCTTTCCCTTTGCAGGGGAGGAAAACTTTTCCCTTCGGTTCTCGGTTCTGTGGTTGGCCTAATAATTAAATCGATGCAAGCCAGATCCCTAGGAGAAAAAGAAATTGAATTCTGTACCTGTGGACACCACACAAAGTCATGAGATGCCCTCTCAGATAATCAGACAATTATGTGCCATGCTGAGCCAAGGGAAGGGGATGAGATCTGGGCTCCCAAAGGGGAGAAAGACATTTCATAAGAAGATGGGCAGAGCAAATGTTTTGTAAACAAATGTTTGCCATGCCATGCGGATAAGTCTTTCTAATAAGAAAAGTTCTCTCTGAACAGCTCTCTTTCTGGTACAGGTTGCGTATCTAAATCCTTTTATGCAGTTGAGGAGAGCTCAAAAGCTTTTCTGGGAGCACCTGGGTGGCTCAGTCAGTTAGGCATCCTACTTTGGCTCAGGTCGTGACTTTGGCTTGTGGGTTCAAGCCCCGTGTCGGGCTCTGTGCTGACAGCTCAGAGCCTGGAGCTGCTTTGGATTCTATGTCTCCCTCTCTCTCTGTCCCTCCCCACTCATGCTCTGTCTCTGTCTCTCTCTTTCTCGCTCTCAAAAATAAATAAACATTAAAAAAAAAAAAAGCTTTTCTGGGGGCTATTGAGACTTGATTGTCTCCAGCTCAAAATAATCCACATGCTAAAGTGATACACTCTGGGGTCATAAATTCTGCTTACCCCCCCCCCCCTCCTTAAAGTGTCTAGAACTGAGCCAATAGCCTTGAAGCATCCAATGGTCATTTGGTGTCCAGAAAAAAGAAAGCCATACACACAGCAAGTAGATAAGACAGCACCCTGATGTCCTTATGGGTCCTTTTTCGAAATGTAACCTTGTATAAATATCAGGTATACAATGTATTACTTCGGTACATTTATATATTGTAATATCGTTGCCGATACAGTGACCTGTATCATCACATCATGTGTTTATACTACAATATTATTGTCTATATTTCTTATATCGTGTATTAGATCTCCATACCTTATTTGTTATTTGTTACAATTTGTATTTTCACGTCCTGGTAGCTGGCGTAACTTTTTTAGATTCCGATATAAGACCCGGGCTCCTAGCACAGTGACCTCGGGTAGCCAGAGGTGATGCATCTTTGGGGTTAGCCTTTGCTAGTCAGATAGTTTCTTTTCTCTTGCTTTAGTGTTTGTTTTGTTTTCTTTTTTCAGGTGGACTCATTTCTAAACAATACACATGATTATGTATTTATCCCTTCACTGAATATTAACAGTTATATAATAATTACCTAATGGAAGATAGCCACAAACAGACAGCTGTTGTTTTGATGCTTTGGGATACATGGAGGCTACGTGAAGATACGGGATAAAAACTTGTGGTTTTTATCAGAAATATTTTAAACATCAGCATAGGAGGCATACTCCTGGATTACCTCACATAGGTTATTTAACTTCTCTGTGCTTGGTCTTCTCATCCATGATGTTTTATTATTAATAGTACCATATGAAATTCTAATAATTGATCAGATAGGACTTTGCAAAGTACGTGAACTGTACCGAGGTGTCCAGTTTGTATGGGTTCCTTTTCCTCCAATCTTTCCCATCATTATTTACTCATTACAATGTAGCGCACATATTGTCAAATTAAGCCACAGAGAATCTTGTGTAACTTGAGAACTCAGAACAAGATGTTAAAGTCACCAATCATCAATTTTTTTAATGTTTATTTGAGAGAGAGAGAGAGAGAGAGAGAGAGCGCACAAGTGGGGGAGGGACAGAGAGAGAGGAAAGGAAAAAATCCCAGGCAAGCTCCCCGCCCTCAGTACAGAGCCCAACGTGGGGCTCGATCTCGAGAACCGTGAGATCATGACCTGAACCAAAAACCAAGAGTTGATGCTTAATTGACTGAGTCCCCCAGGCGCCCCCTTAATCACCAATTTCTAATTGATAACACAAGCTGTACTCAAAGTGCATTCATGAGTAGATGTTTGTATACACATACACACAGACACAGACACACACACGTCTGTTGTACGGACGTAGTTTCTATTCACAAGATGGGCAAAAACACAGGCTGGAAGAGAGACAGCTTCAACCGTGCTGGTCACAGAAGTGGGAGTATTTTGAAAAATGTAGGGAGGCGGCACAATATGGAGTTCACACCATGTCAGTCTTTGATCAGTTTGCTTCTCATACTGGTTTTCTGCAGCATCGGTTTCTTAACATCAAAGGAAATAAGCACATGGCAGGTGTCGGTGCCATTCAATTCTGGACTGTGTTCCAAATCTCAGGTGGTTTTTACCCAAGAAGTTCGACACAAAACTCTTTATACATCCTCACATAAACCCTTCATTAAACGATTCTCCACGTAGCATGATTACGTAACTACTTTCCATATGCTTCCTACTCCAATACCTAGACAAAACAAACAAACAAACAAACAAAAATGACATTTCTACACTTTCTTTTCCTATTTTTTTTTATCTACTTTTTCTCTGGTATTATAATAAGCATCACTAGTACTGTTGATTAAATCACATATTGCTTCATATAAATACAAAAGTTTTTGTTTCAGTGGTTAATTATTAAATCATTATAATATGAAAATGTTGATTTTGCCATGGCGATTTTTATTAAAACTTTCTATTATCATAATGGATAGCTACCATTAGTTATGATATAGTCCTTCAATAGGATGGTGATTTAGAAAGTTAATTTTGTCAGGATGATAAGTGTGTTGGGTAAGATCTCCTACGTAGAAGATAAGAAAATTAAGACAAAAACCTTGGTCTCTACTCTCTTAATCTTATCTTGAGAAGAAACATGGAATTCTGGAAGAATCTATTTGGACTTCATTTTTCAGTACTAAAATGCATGAACTTTTATTAATTTCATAACTCCAAAATTTAAACTAATTTAAATGATTAAACTACACCCCCCAAAGGAGGAATTGAAAGGCTTTTTAATGTAGGAAAATGTCTAAATTGCACAAACTTTAATGAGGCTTGCCTTAATTAGGAAAGCGAACCTCCTCGTGTGTTCTATTTATTCCCTAAGTCATGAAGAACAACAAACATCTGTATCATTACATAAAAGACCAAGGGAAACTTAGCAAATATAAATCAGTAACGAGATTTCTGTCAACATGCTCTCTAGGGTCAAACATGTTCTCACACCAACATAGAGGTGTATCAGTTCTGGACAGTGACTGCATCCGATGATTTACCAGAGACCCAGAGCTGCCAATTGACACACGTTTCCGGAAGCCCTTGAATGTTCTAGAACTATGGGTACACATCAACAGCAGGTATTTCAGCCACAACTTTTAAACAACACTGTTTCCTTGAATAATAAGCTTTTCCCAAATCACCCCAGCACTCAGATGAAGACCCCAGCTTTGCCACAGGCTGTGTGATTTCACGAAATCGCTTTATCCGTTAGTGCCCTCAATAGTGCAAAAGCAGCTCCTACCTGGAGGGGTTTCTAGAAAGGCAACAAAGAATGTGAGCAAAGCACCCGACTCACATCGGGTGTTTAACGTTTCCTTGTTGCCTTTCCAAGTGGGTTTTGGAATTCAGTGAGGAATATTCCACTTATTCTCCTTTGTGGTGAGTGTACCGTTACTGAGGTCAAAGCTATTAATGGCCCCTCATCTCTGTACAGCACAGACATTGGTGTTTTGGTTTAATGTGAGCTACGGGTAGGGATTTTTGTTTAGTTCGTAGTTGTAAGACTCAGCTCGAAGATCAGTTTCTGACAAATAATTGGTTTTCAATAAATATTTGGTGAGTAACTGACAACCCCCTGTTTCTAGAGGAATCTCATTTTGTACTGCTTCCCTTGTCCCAAGTCAGATCTTATAATACAAGAAAGCTATACGTCTCTTCCTTGGCCTGGCATTTATCTTACCTGGCCAAAGGAAACCCACTTTGTAGCAAACACATTCGCTCTTTCCAAGGTAAATTAGCCTTCTGATCAGGCTAGATAAAACATGATTTAAGAACCGAACCAATAGCTGGCTGTATTTTCCTTCTGGAGCACATTATCGTGGATGATTTCCCCCATCAGTTACCATTTCAAACAGTAGATGAAAATGCCATTCCTGGGAGTCTATAAAAGGCACAATAAAATGAATCACAACCAAGCTTAAAAGCATTTTTGAAGGCAGAAATTAAAATAAAGTGTAAATCCTCCACCGGAAGCCAGGAATAATTTAGGTTCATTTGCATTGCCTGGTTTGTAACTAAATTAACTTCACGTATTAGGTGCGACAGAGTCTGCTTATCACTCTGGTTACTATTGAAATAACGGCACAACATTATGAACTGGAAGAATAAAGCGGTGATATGAACAAAGGCAGAAAAACAAGTGTTAAGTCCGGCGTCTTCTTCTAGAGATATTTGATATGCACCCTTCCCACATCACTGACTCGCTGACTCCGGGATTGCTATCTGGAGGATGAAATCAATATTACAGAATTACAGAGTCTAAGACAGACCTGTTGTAATCAGTTCATTTCCAGAGAAGCCCAGATTTAGAAACAAAAAAAGGGGGGGGGGTGGATTTAACCTGACTTTCCCAAATCCTGATAATAAATTATTTTGCCCTACTTGGTTGGGCACAGTCATTTATTTCGTCCCGTTTCATCCCTCTCCTCTTCCGGAACGAGTTCCATCTTTGATGAACTCAGAGCAGCAGTTCGGCAGACGGAAACTAGAACCTCTGCACAGGCGGACACAGAGCCCAGGGAGTGCAAGCGCTCCCCACGTCGCACAGGGAGTCGCGGGCTGTCCCGATGCCGGGTCCTTCCCAGTGCCAGGAAATCCTACAGGAAGAGTTGGGCTTTTCATCCCGCTCCCTTCCTCTTGCCTGGACATCTCGGTGACGACTGTCCAGAGCGCGGACAGAGGCGGAACTTGTGCACAGACACGAGCGCATCACGGCTGCTGCGAGCCTGTCAGTGTCACCAGCCTGTGAGCGGGAGGCTGTCTCTAGAACTCTCACCTGCCATGCTCTGTGCTGCCAGCGTGGTGAAGAGATCGGGCATCAGCGCTGGCAGGGAGCACCACGCCGTGACCGGGAGGATCTTCCTCACCTTCTCGAATCGTCTACATGGAAGGACAGGTTGCTTTTCTCTTGTCTTTTTGTACGCAGCCTACACGAGACTGATCCTTTGTGAAATATACTAACACGAGTGTCTAGAATGAGCTGAAGCACTTAAAAAAAAAAAAAAGACATATGTGCAAACTATGCCCTGGTAGTTTTCTGACTCTGTTCAACACAAATATGTTTACTTTTTATTAAATATAATCCAACCAAGTATAATATAAAATAAAAAGAGTTACCTGGATGAAGATAAGTGTTACATCTATCCATTTTGTTTCCTGAAAATATGCTTATGAGTGATGAATACAGACAAGAATACCTTCAGAGCTGCTTACGATTGTTCAATAATAACTAAACAAAAATTGCGCTTGAAATTTTGATTTCCGGTATCAATGCATACAGATGAGTTTTTCGCAAACACTGATATATCAATGTTTAAAGTTTTTAACGTGACCAAAAGACTTATTTTTGTTTGTTAACCTATCTTGTCCAGTTTGGATTGACAACATATTATTTGACACCTGCAGTAAATACCTAAATTGTTTCCATTTTATTATAATCAACCTTTTGCTACAAAAACCAGTCTTTCAGAAGTATGGTAATAGGAATGGAAAAAAGAAACAAAACTTAAAAGTTTCTGCAAGCCCAGGACTTTTATTTTTAACTTTAATCCAAAGTGAATCAAAGGATGCTTCAAAAAGAAACAAAGACATTTTCAAAATTCATCTTTAATGCATTAGTAGCTAATTCAAGCAAATTGTCCGGTATAATTATGGTTAGATTTAAATAATCTCTGGATAAAAATAATGGATTCGGTATCACTGAAAGATCTTTTAAATGTAACTACAATTTTTTCATTTATAAATTGAACTATAAAACTATAATTCCCTGTCCATAGAGATGTCCTTTGGTTGCGAAAAAATTTCAAGACATTTTATCAAGTTTATAAAGCATTTGTCGATAACTTCCCATATATAAGCAACATGAAGATCATCATCAACTTGATCCAAAACTGTTAAATCACAGAACTTGTCATAATCATCTGTAGAAATTCTATTCTTCAGAAGCTGTTAATTTTGCTTTCTAATTACGTCTGTTATTGAACGACCTTTCATTCCTTCCTGGCATGGATAATTCAGATTACGAAAAATGCCAAAGATGTAAAGCAACACACAGGTCCTGCTGTGTTTAATCTACTTGTTTATACTTGTTTCTTTTTTTTATATATGTCTATTTATTCCTCTCGAGAGAGAGAAAGCACACGTAGGGGAAGGGTAGCGAGAGGGAGAGAGAGAATCCCAGGAAGGCTCTACACCATCAGAGCAGAGCCCGAAACAGGTTTGAACTCATAAGCTGTGAGATCATGACCAAGACCAAGAGTCGGACGCTTACCTGACTGAGCCCCCTGGGTGCCCCTACGCTTGTTTCTTGTGTCAGAATGTGGATTGGCCATTCCGCAGTGCAAACATTCTCAACTGAATTGTTCCCAATGATCGCTCTCAGGCTTCAGCATTTGTACTCGTTATTCATGATCAATGTCTACCTTACCAAACGATGATCGCAATAATCTAAAATGTAAAGCATTAGACTGTACACAATTCACCGATTTCGCTTTAACATCACACACAATGCAGCTCCGCCCACTTTGGGCGGGAAGGCAAAGCCTCCTCTGTGACAGGATTACTGGACTCACATTTTGAAGGCAGCTCCATAACCGGGGTGAACACCCAGAACGTTCTCGTGGACATATCCGTGTGATCTCAACAATTGTCTGCACAGCACTTAAACTCCAAACCGCATTTGATGATAGTGTAATATTTGGTGGTTTATGTAGTTTAGAGCTAGTTGTGTTTGTCAGAATTGAGGCTGAAAACAACAACAACGATTTTCCTTTATTTTGCTGTCAAGTTCAAATAGCACATACGCCAAAAGCCCAAGAAGTGCCATGTTAGCAACATTTTTGCGTTCAGAGACTGCCTCAGTAGTGATGGGGCTGACTGCGTGCACAGGCCACCCATCAGTCTTCCACTGATGTATGGGCTCAGCGACCACGTTAGGAAAAAGAAATACTACGTGTAAGACCCCATAACGCATCAATCTTTGGGCGTGAAATATTGAACAGTTGCTCGTTAACTCTTTAGCATGATGTGCTTTCTTTCAAATAAATCTTTGGTTTTGAACTTCTTTCCGTGTGCTGTGCTTGTAAATGCTGCTTGCGTTTGGATGGTTCACTGCTTCATTAGACAGCGTACCTCCCCAAATAACACACTCTGGTTTTAGCACTTGACCCTCAATTATGGTTTCAAAACAAAACTCAAATCATGATGAATCATGCTGCTGAATAAAACTAAAAAAAAAAAAAAAAAAAAAAGAGGCAGTAAAAAGAAAAGTTAACCTAACTGCTTTACAAATGAATATATAACTAGACGGTAGAGGGTGGGGGAAAAGGAATGCACATTGACTTGGATATTCTGGATCTAAAGACAAAAGATCTATGTAGAGATACGGTACTATGGTCAGTAAATTTACCTCTTAGGAGTGTGTAGGTTAGTAATAGTAATTCTGCATGCTAAGATGGAACAAATAGGTAAATATATTGGGGATGATAAGAGTCAGGTTTCTTTTTTTTTTAACTTTATCCATTTATTTTGAGAGAGAGAGAGAGTGTGTGTGTGCATGTGCACGCAGTGTGGGGGAACGGGTGACAGAAAGAGAGAGAGAGAGGGACAGAGAATCCCAAACAGGCTCCATGCTGTCAGCACAGAGCCTGACTCAGGACTCAAACTCACAAACTGTGAGATCATGACCTGAGCCGAGATTAAGAGTCAGACGTTTAACCAACTGAGCCACCTACACACCCTGAGAATCAGGTGTAAAAAAAGAAGTTGGAAATATGCAGGAGGAAAGAGTGGGGTGAGTCCTGGCATGTGAGGTTGGCGTCAGAAGAATCAATGTGAACACACAGGAAGAGAGAGTAACAGAAATGACTACAGATAGGCGTGTCTATGTGGGCTAGTACGCACAAGCAAGAGAAAAGCCATCATGTTCACAGTCCCTGCCCGTGTTCAAAGGGAAGAGATTATATAGGTGTGTAGTCTGGGAGTGGGAATCTAAGGGGTTATTTTAGAAATCTGCCCACCACAAGGATAATCACAAAAAAGCTTACTACTCATACTTAAGGGAGTTGTGTGGACAGCTTGCTCCTTGAAATCACAAATAAGACAATTCCCATAGAATAAGAACAGCGCCTAATTTAAATATGTTATTGAGTTCCTGGTCAGTGCTATAAGACAAGAAACAGAAATTAAGTTTGTGAGGATTTTAAATGAAGAAATTAAAATGTTGCTCTGTTTATAGTCAAATAGCATAAAACAACACTCAAAGATTTTTGGATGAACAACAAAGAACAATATGTGAAATTAGCCGTGTTTCCAGATTCAGCCATGTCATTAGAGGTCAGCAATTATAAATGAACTTTTTACACACTACAATTTGCAACGGCAGCAAGGAACATCACCTTCCCAGGAAGAAAGCTGCGGAAATGATTCAAGATATCTACACGGAAAAATGTGTGAGATTATCGAGGAAACTTTAAAGGGCCTAAATAGAGTGAAAAATACATCATCTTCCTAAATCCGAAGATAAATATTAGGAAGATATTAATATTCTCCTAATAACCTAGAGATGCCACTGAATTCCAGTGCAAAATAAAGCAGATTTTAAATGTGGAAATTGAGAAACTGCTTCTAAAAAATCATATGAAAACACAAACCCGTAGAAAGCCTACACTCCCTAATTTCAAAGTATTTCTCGAAGTGACATTAATCAAAGCAGTGTCATATGGGACTATAGATAGTAAATAGACTGATGGGTCCATAGGATTCCAAAACAGACCCACCCAATTGTAGTTTTATTAATTACATTGTGACACCTCAAAGCAGAGGAGGGAAGGCGATCTGTTTAATAAATGGTGGTAAATCAGGTGCAGAACAACATGAAAAATGGTAATTTAACCTTGACCCCCACGTTACATCATATTACACAATGCAATTACACAAAGAGGATAAACATAATTTTTTTTTTTTTATAGAAGATAAAGTTTCTAGAAGGTAACTCAGCAGAATATCATCCTGATTCTGGGACAGACAAATCTTTTTTTCTTTTTTTTAACAGGAGAAAATCTGCAACATTGAAAAGATAATTAACGATAAATTATAACACATTAACATTGGTAATTTCTTTTCATCAGCAGGCCCTCTTGAAAGTGACAGGAAAGTCATGGATTTCAGAAGGTATTTGCCCTACATATAATGGAAAGGAACTCCTATCAGTAATACAAATAAAATACTTCCCTCCAGGAATTAAATGGCATGTGCTCTAACAGCCAAAATAGGTAAGAGATTTCAACGGGCAGTTCAACACAGCACAGAAAAGGGAAAATAAAATTAAACCCAAAACAAGATACTATAACACACCCTCAGAATCGCGAACGTGAGCGATGAATGACAGTATCCATTTACCCCTGGGGATGTGGAAAAATAGGAAATCTTACACACTACAGTGGGGCGCCCGGGTGGCTCAGTCTGTTAAGCTTCTGACTTCAGCTCAGGTCATGAGCTCGCGGTTCATGAGTTGGAGCCCCGTGTCGGGCTCTGCGCTGATAGCTTGGAGCCTGGAGCCTACTCTGGATTCTTTGTCTCCCTCTCTTTCTGCCCCTCCCCTACCCCGCACTCTCTCTCTCTCTCTCTCTCTCTCTCAAAAATAAACAAGCATTAAAAAAAAATCTGATATACTGTTGCTGGTGTTAGTGCTATTTGGTACAACCAAGTGGGAACACTGTGGGGAGCTACCAAAAGGGGCCTACACATACCACACCATGTAGCCAAGGCACTGCTAGGTCTTAAAACAGAAGGGTTAACGGTAGGTCTGTAGTCCTACTTTCTCTACATCGACCTTTTTCTTCTTGCATCAACCAAAGACATGCTGACCTAGAACCAATCTCCTAGTGAATATGATGTTTTGCTGGCAGAAAAATGGCTCACTAGGGTCTTTTCGATCTAAAAATTACTTTTATTGGCATATATCTGGTACGTCCAGATTGTTGGTTTCACGTAAATGTAGAGTGTCTAAATCTGTTGTATACGTAAAGTTGAACAACACATTTATGAATGGAAGTTGGTCACCTCATGTGACTTCACCTCTGTGTGACAAATCTAAATTACTTCAACTATGCTGACACGTACAACAGGCACTGTTAGCCCTTGTCTGCCATTCTAAAACCAGAATGGGTCCCAGTTGAGGAAAGGGGACAGCTTGAAGGCTGTTTCTGCCCATGGGGGTTTGCCCAAAGGAGAAATGCCAGGCTAGAAGTGCATTTTGCTCATCTTGGAATCACTCATTAAGCTTGAGGTTGGTCTACAACGCTTGTGAGTTTGCTTTGCCCAGTCTGTCCTTTGTGGGAACACCGTCTGGTGTCTGTGGCAGGGTTGTTTTTCAGGACCACAAATCATACTGGTGAAGGCACTTTTTGACTAAACGTATGGCAAGGAGAGGAAAGCATGATGAGATTCTGATTTGTTTATGCATCTTTGGTTTAAAGTGGTGAGAGACTGAGGACCCTGCACACAATCCCTCATCAATGGGATTTGGAAGAAATAGAGGCCAAGAGGTCTGGCCAAGGGAGCAGAGAAAGAATTTTAGGAAGAGAAGATGTTAGCAAATGCCATTTCCCCAATGCTATTAGCATTGTCACCACATAAAACTAAAGGAAGAGATCGGATGGAAGAGAGATTCCAGGCCAGCTCTCTAAGCTCTGGAAGGCACGACCTTGCCTCCATGGCCATGCGGGTGGACATAATATTCACCTGCTAAAATAGCTCACAACCTGTAATCACACAGAAGAGGCCAGAAGTACCCGGGCCGTGGTCAGGTATGCATCACAGAGGTAAATCTGTGACAGAGCGGGGGCATTTTACGAGGCCAATCAAGAAAAAGCTGACGTACACATGCCAGCCTGGATTCTCAGAATCCACAACCCAGGGGGCACATGGCCAGTGGCACAAACTAGTGCGTGGGAGGCAAAATTGGAGTTTATAACATACTTCGAAGTAATGTTAGGCATGCAGGAAGCCCAGTGTTTATTCTAGAAGTATCAGAGAGACATATCGGATTTAACTCCATTGATTCAGACTCTGGTGCTATGATATAAGAACCACCCCAGACTTGGGGTTTGTTATATAACCTTATTCTTCAAGGGCCACTAAAGCCTGGAGAAGTCACTAACTGATCAGATAACTCAATCTCCTTTACAGGAATGAATGATGGAAAGGATCCATGCTATCCAGAAGAAAAATGGCGCCCATGGAAAATTTGTACCGGTGAGCAAAGAAGAGGCAAACAGCCTCAACAGTGACCCCCACTCTCAGTGGGGAGCCTGATGTAAGGCTCAAACCCATGAATCATGAGATCATGACCTGAGCCCAAATCAAGAGCTGGATGCTTATGAGCCACCCAGGCGCCCAACAGAGCGGTTGTTTAGATGCGTCCTGAGAAATGAACAAAGGAAGAAGCATGGCCTTCATCATTCTACTTACAGGTGGAATTCGTGGCTCTAGAAAGTTACAATACAGGTGGCCAGAGCCAGGAGAGAGAGGGCACGGGGAAGTCATTACCGAATGGGTACAGAGTCTCTATCAGGATAACGAACACGTTGTGGAAATATTTGTGATGGTTGTAAAATGTTGCAAATGTACCTAATGCACTACCTCCCATTCAGTCCGTGGAATCTGAAAACAAACAAACAAACAAAAAACTGATAGAACATTCAGGATCTGCTTGCGTTTGATCCAGCCAGGATCCTGGGCTGGTTACAGTGATATGTGCAGGATGAACCAACTTTGGTATGGGGAACTTTTGAGGCTAGAGTGTCAGCTGGAGGGATACCCATGGCAGGTAAAGATGGAACTCGAAGTGACGTCAGAGTGGAAACTGGACGGTACAAAGGTGTGGTTGAGGGTACTAGGAAGGCCATGATTCAACTGCAAATCAGAAAACACACTGCAGGTGTGACTGTTCCACTGTTGCCTGAAAACAGAATTGGGGTTAAAATTGTAGACCTCTGCCTTACCATTCGGCCAACATGGGTGATAACCAAGTCTGCCCTTTGTCTCTGGGACCTTCAGAACTGCCCAAACGTTCTTCTGTAGAAACACTAAGCAAGAGAGAATGGCAAGATGGAAGTAAGAGACCACTTCTCTCACGAAGAAGGGAGAATGGTCCCCCACTGGCCCCATTTTGATTAAACTCGTTTTGGCTGGGACCAAGGGAGAGGGCTGAGGTCACTGAGACCAATGACTGCGCAGGTGAAATGCTGCATGTGATTGCTTCAGCCATGTACCCAGTATGGTAAAGATGGTGGCCGAACAGCACAAGGCCAAGGGCGATTGGCTTTCACACCAGACCTAATTGCTTCTTTTCCATCCATCCTGCTTTGGAATCCAGCCGAGCACAATTTGCATTCGTGTCCAATGACCTCCAGTTCACTTTCCCATCTTTGCCGCAGGGATATTTAAATCCGGCATCATATTCTCAGAAGCTACCGTAGTGAGATTTGGTCTTGATAACCCTTCAGGATAAGCTGGTGATCTTCACCGATTTGTCATTTTAATCGGCCCTTGGGAGGAGGAAAAACAGGAGGATTTAAGGACTGTAATCCACCATATGACAAATAGAGCCTGGAAAATACACCCAGCTCAAACTCGATGCCGGGTCTAGTGTGAGAAATTTTGGAAATTGCAGGAGACAAAACAAGAGAAGCATCCTTAAAACTCGAAGAAATAAATTGTTCTCTCTCACTGATCCGCCCTTACAGAGGTAGGGAGTAGATGCTCAGGCATGTTGAAGTTTGGGCAAAACCACCTCCCCCCCCAGGAATCCTGCTGTGGATTTACAAAGTCACAAGGAATGAATCTAAATTTACACTGAGCCCTGGGCAGAAATAACAATGTTTACAAAGGGCTGCTGAGGAGGCAAGTATAGCTGGGGTGTAAATATCTCCTGGATGCTTTTTGAAGGGTCTGCAACCAGAACGCATGTGGACGGAAGCATCTGGCAGGGACCCAGTTCTGTTACTCAGCAAATCCATTCCCCAGAGCAGTGACTTCACATGGTCCTGTCTGAAGACAGCCGTGAGCTTCTGCTGGATAACAGAGACATCGATAACCCTGAGACCAGAAACGCCTATCAGGCAGAGGAACGCTTGCCTCCAGAGGGTGGAGCTCCGCAGAGCTCACTGATCAAAGAGAAATTGTTTATTCCAAAGCCCAAGACCCGGGCAACTTCGTGGAGAGTTCAACTCTTTCCTGAGCATGGAGCTTCCTTGCTTGTGAAACTAACGGTTCCCTGCCCTTGCTACCGTATTGGTCTCAACTATAATTCTTTCCAGCTAAGACTACACGACTTCCTTGTTTAGTTCCTGGTGTCACACACGGCAGCTTCTGGATTCAGGGTCGTGTGCCTTACAACTGTGGTAGAGGAAAGTAGTGGTCAATCTGCAGGCTGAGTGGAGCGGAAGGCATGCATTTGGTGATGGAGAAGAAGGAGGTTTACGCCCTCAGAGGACTCTGAGGATTTAGGGAAATTTAAATCAATAGACTACAAACTTGCTACTGTGAATGTAGCCCTAGGAGATTGTATGATAAGATACAGCCAAAGTAGGGGCACCTGGGTGGCTCAGTGGGTTGAGCATCTGACTTCAGCTCAGGTCATGATCTCACAGTTCGTGAGTTCGAGCCCCGTGTCGGGCTCTGTGCTGACAGCTCGGAGCCTGGAGCCTGCTTCCGATTCTGTGTCTCCCTCTCTCTCTGCCTCTTTCCCGCTCACGCTGTCTCTTTCTCTTAAAAAAAAAAATCAACATTAGGGGCACCTGGGTGGCTCAGTTAGTTGCGTGTCCGACTTCAGCTCAGGTCATGCTCTCATAGTTCGTGAGTTCGAGCCCCACATCGGGCTCTGTGCGGTCAGCTCAGAGCCCGGAGCCTGCTTCGGATTCTGTGTCTTGCTCTCTCTCTGTCCCTTCCCTGCTCACATTCTGTCTCTCTCAAAAATAAATAAACATTAAAAAATTTTTAAAAAAGATACAGACAAAGTAAATTCCTATGTACATTTAGAAGAAAAATTAAGATAAGTCAGGCATATACTGGTCCAGAAGGACATTGGAATACTAAAGCAGACACCTTGATCAAATCTTACAACTAGTTTCATTAAATGACCGTGCATCTGTGTGCTCCAACAGGGTATAGATACAGCAAATGATGGCACAGTCCTCTTGAGTAGATGGAAACAATGAGCATAGTAGGAAACTGAGCTCAGTGTCAGTTTCATCCTCCATGAGGATGATTTTAGGTAGAACTAAAGTCCCAAGACAAAAGACTGCACATGGTTGGCAAGAGAATACAATTGAACAGAGAGGTGCATGTGCGTGTGTAGCGTGGGGCCTCTACGAGTGTGTGCCAACCAGAATTGACCCTTGTCCTGTCTGGACTTTGCACAGTCTGCAATGGAAACAGAAGCAACCGCAGAAAATTTGAGAATAAGAAAACACGATAGGGGTGCCCGGGTGGCTCAGTCCGTTAACCCTCCGACTCTTGATTTTGGCTCAGGTCATGATCTCGCCGTTCATGAGATCAAGCCCCACGTCAGGGTCCACGCCGAAAGTGCGGAGCCTGCTTAGGATTCTCTCTCCCTCTCTCCCTGCCCCTCCCCCTCTCTTTTGCTCTCTCAAAATAAATACATAAACTTAAAAAAAAAAAGAAAGAAAATGTAACAGCATCGTCAAAGTCATTACCGGAGTTAGTATTCCATCAACTGGACGCACCTGGTTGTGTTCCTCTGTGATCCAGGTATGAACATCACCGCTAGGAATGTGCAAAGATGGCCAAGGGGATGTGAAGCACCTTGCACATTACTGATGATCATTTCACAGACTTTCATAATCGTATAAAAACTGGAATGGGGAATTAAAACAGATGATGAGAATGGGTTGAAGGAAATACTCCACATTTTGTCTTCCCACCTCCCTGAGGCTTTCTTTCTTTTCACCTGATTTAACCTTGGGGGGTGAGGGGGGTGTTCTTGTGTGTGCAATGAAGGACATTACTGAGGAGTGAAATATAATGTCTACATGACTATAATCTGCTGCCACTGAATTTAACCGTGTACCTTCTTATTATAACTTTTGTGGGTGGAGCATAATCTCACCCCATGCAGCTAATTTAGGATTAACAGCAATTATTCCTCTTTAAATCCTAGGACATCTTCCTGGGAATGCCACGAAGCAAAAGAGACAGCACCCGTGATATTACTAACCACTCCCAGGTAAGCAGGATCACCAAACTTGACGTCTGCACAGTGTATCGAGCTTTTAACAATATAAACAAAAATTCTAAGAATGGGAAAGCAGAAAGCAGTTCATTTTTATATGTCGGCTGAATTGGCCTGAACGATGCCCAGACAGCTGGCCAGACTTGATCCTGGATGTGTCTATGATGGCGTCCGCAGAAAACACTAGGATTTGAGTTGGTAAACTGAGTGAAGATGGCCCTTGCCAATGGGAATGGGCACCATCCAATCCATCAAGGGCCTAAATAGAACCAAACGACAGAGAAAGGGTGAGTTTACTCTCTGTGCCTGAGCTGGAACATTCATCTTGTCCTGCCCTCAGTTGTCAGGGCCCCTGCTTCTCTGGGGTTTGGAGTCAGATTGGAACTTTTTTTTTTTTTTTTAAATTTTTTTAACGTTTTTTTAATTTATTTTTGAGACAGAGAGAGAGCATGAACGGGGAAAGGACAGAGAGAGAGGGAGACACAGAATGGGAAGCAGGCTCCAGGCTCTGAGCCATCAGCCCAGAGCCCGACGCGGGGCTCGAACTCACGGACTGCGAGATCGTGACCTGAGCCAAAGTCGGACGCCCAACCGACTGAGCCACCCAGGCGCCCCCCTCAGATTGGAACTTAAGCCATCAACCCCCAGCTTGCACGTCTTGGACTCGGACTGAACTACGCTGTCAGCTTTCCTGGGGTTCCAGCTTGCAGAAGGCAGACCATGAGACTCTTCCCCTCCATGACTACATACACCAATTTGTATAATAAATCCTCTTATATGTATCTCCTTCTCAGTCTCTTGATTGCTTGATCACTCTATATCCTATTGGTTCTGCTTCTCTAGAGAACCCTTCCTATATATAGGAAACTCCTCAAATCTATAAAAGACCATTGGAATGAGTCATACAGCTTTGCTGGTGAACCACATCTGAATATTTTAAATATCAATTAATTTCTATATACTGGTTACAAAGAATTGGGTAATTTAAGAGAAAAATTAGAAAGATACTTGATGTGGCAACCAAAAAAATTATGTGACTAGAAATAAATGTAAATATTATGTGAATTATTCTATGGAGATATTTGTAATACTATGTGTATTTGTTTTTAGAGAGAGAACACACCTGAGGGGCGGAGAGGGGCAGAGGGAGAGAGAGAGGGATTTTTTTTTTTTTTAATTTTTAAAACTTTTTTAACGTTTATTTATTTTTGAAAGAGAGAGAAAGAAATACAGCATGAGCAGGGGAGGGGCAGAGAGAGTTGGAGACACAGAATCAGAAGGAGGCTCCAGGCTCCAAGCTGTCAGCACAGAGTTCAATGTGGGCCTCAAACTCACGAGCCGTGAGATCATGACCTGAGCTGAAGTTGGATGCTTAACCGACTGAGCCACCCAGTCGGCCCTTCTTTTTTTTTTAATTAAATTTTTTTTTTAATGTTTATTAAGAGAGAGAATCTTAAGCAGGCTCCATGTGGAGTCCGACACGGGGTTCAATCCCACAACCCTGGGATCATGACCTGAGCTGAAATCCAGAGTTAGATGCTCAGCCAACTGAGCCACCCAGGCGCGCCTGTAATACTATGTTTTAAAACATTAAACAAAGGGGGTGCCTGGGTGGCTCAGTCGGTTAAGTGGCCGACTTCGGCTCAGGTCATGATCTCACAGTCCGTGAGTTCGAGCCCCGCGTCAGGCTCTGTGCTGACAGCTCAGAGCCTGCTTCCGGTTCTTTATCTCCCTCTCTCTCTGGCCCTCCCCCATTCACACTCTGTCTCTTGAAAATAAATAAATGTTAAAAAAATTGTTAAAAAAAAAAAAACATTAAACAAGGAAAGCCTGGATGACTCAGTTGGAAAAGCATACAACTCTTGATCGCAGGGACATGAGTTCAAGCCCTAGATTGGGCATGGAGATTACTCAAAAAAACAATAAAATTAATTTTAAAAATCATATTAACATAGGCATAGGTAAAGGAGATAGATAACTTATTCATAACTAGGAAAACTCGACTCCACGTAGTTCTGTGCAACTTTACAGGTAGATTCAGTGCAATTTTAATCTACACGACAGCAGGTTTCTTCATGAAAGATGACAGGTGATTCTAAAATGTGTTCAGAAGAGCGAAGGGTGAAGAACATTCTGTGGAAGAAGAAGATGGAGGGCAAGGAAGAGGGGGAGGGGGAGGAGGGCAGTAACAACATCCTGAAAGGTTCTTGCTTTACCAGAGGTAAAGTTTTATCGTAAGCCAAGGGAATGGGATAGGATTAGGCAACCTGACTTACAGAAATAGTGGCAGGGCCATCAGTATAAGCGAATGTGAAACAGGACAGAATCAATGCTGCCTATCACTGGTTGTGGGGGGGGGGGTGGCATTTAAACAGACTCATGGATTCGGTGATCCTTCTTTCACGAAGTAGAGCATACGTCCCTTGCCTTGATTGTCCATTGGACTTAGTGACTTCTAACAAGCCACACTCATAGTAGGTCAGACAGACAACGCTATTCCCACCTTGTCCTCTCTCGGATCACTTTACCTTGGAGAAGCCAGCTGCCATGGCATACAGACATTCAAGCAGCCCTTCAGGGAGGCCCACTGAGGGCCTCCTGCCAACTGCCATGAGTCAAGTCCATCACCCAACATGTTTTTTCTTTTTTTTAAGGTTATTTATTTATTTTCAAAGAGACAGAGACAGAGACAGAGATGAATTGGTGGGGAGGGGCAGAAGAGAGAGACAGAGAGAGAAAGAGGATCCCAAGCAAGTTTGGCTCTGTCACAGCACAGAGCCCAATGCGGGGCTCAAACTCAGGAAACCTCGAGATCATGACCTGAGCCAAAACCAAGAGTCAATGGCTTAACTGACTGAGACACCAGGCGCCCCATCCGTCCACATCTTAACGGTAACCGCAGGAGAGAAACTGAGTCAGAACCACCTAGTTAAGCTGCTATTGAACTCCTGACACATAGAAACTTGGAGATAAATGTTTGTTTGTTTGTTTGTTTGTTTGTTTGTTTAAACACTAAGT
Source organism: Puma concolor (assembly GCF_028749965.1). Classification (NCBI taxonomy): domain Eukaryota; kingdom Metazoa; phylum Chordata; class Mammalia; order Carnivora; family Felidae; genus Puma; species Puma concolor. The sequence continues at coordinate 106,594,916 of NC_141668.1, forward strand.
TTTGGAGTAATTGTTGTGTAATAGTAAAAAAAAAATACAACAGGAAAAGAGATGGTGTTGTCAATAAATGTTCTTATGGCAACTTCATACTCTGAAGAAAAATCCATTTAATGTTGAATGAAGACTTCACTAGAAATAGCAATACTCTAGAACTTTGGTTTAAAATATAAGAAAACACTCAATCTAGGTTTCATGCTAATAAAGGATGAAATGTACTACTTCAGAGAGAATTGATGAATTTGAGTACATTACCATTTAAAAGCATTTAATAAAGAACAGGAAATAACCATGTATAATAAAGAACAGGGAGAAAATATGGAAGCTATAAACTAGAAGATGTTTTTAAGTCCACTTAAATATATAAACTATTGGGGAGAAAAAAGAAAAGTGAACAACACAATAGGAAAAAAAACAGGCATAATAATTACATCAGTCCTTTAGGAAAAAAAAAAAATTCAACTGTTCAACTGTCCAATGAATATGTAAGAAGGTACAAGGGATTAAAAATTAAAAATAAAACGTGATAACATTCCATACCCACCAGTATGGAAAATAAGTTAAAATGTCAGACAATACTATTAGCTACGGTGAGAAGCAAGAGGTAATTATATATGCAGGTAATTCTGTGGGTAACAGGTGCATCTGCTTTGGCAAACACGCTGTCCCCACCTGTGAAGCTGATGACCGGCCAACCCACCATGGTTGGTGGCCATGCATTCTTCCCCTTGCTCACGACTAAACAGAGAAGCCCTGTGTTCCCCCCTCTGAGACCTCAGATCTGACCTCTTTTTACTACCCTAACTCCCACCCCCAATTCATGTCTCCCTCATATCTTGCCTAAATTATTAAAATATCCTCCTAACTAGGGGCGCCTGGGTGGCTCACTCGGTTAGGCATCCAACTCTTGATCTCAACTCAGGTCATGATCTCACAGTTGGTAGGATCAAGCCCCAAGCTGGGATCAGTGCTGAAAGCATGGAGCCTGCTTGAGATTCTCTCTCTCTCTCTCTCTCTCTGCCCCTCCCTTGCTCATTCTTTCTCTCTCTCTCCATCTCAAAATAAATAAATAAACATTAAAATACACATCCTCCTAAGCAGGCCCTTGTTGCTGGCTCTGTCACCCGCCTTCCCCATCATTCAGCACATTATCATTGGAGCAGCCATAGTGATGCTCCTCAAATACGTCATATCGTGCAAAAAATACCTCTACTGAGATCTTTCAAAGTTAGAGCAAATGCCTAGTTCCACCAAACTTCACAGTCTACCCCCAGCTCACCTCTTGGAACTCAACTTCTGATTATTTCTACCCCCGCCCCCCACTTCTTAGAGCACACCCCTTGTGCTCCACCCCAGGCCTTTCCCCTGACTTCTCATGAGACTCTGATCAGCGTTTGTAAAAGTGGGACACTTGGGGGGGTGGCCTGCCCTTGCCCCCCTATACCTTAAACTTATGCAGTTGTGTGTATCAATTGTATCCCAATAAAACTGGGGAAAAATTAAATATTAACTCAATGAAAAAAAAAAACAATTTTAAGCCATTTGGGTTTGAGGATTATTTGCCACACCGTATAACCAGGCCCATGCTGACGAACATAATGTTTTATTTTCTGTCTTATTTATAATGTGCCTCTCTTCATAAGTATATAATCACCACAGGAAAAGAATTTTTGTGTTTCCTTCACTGCTCTAACTGCTCAGCACCTAAACAGCTTTGCGATGATTCTCAAAGCTATGTGCGTGGGTTCTCACGGTGCGTGGGTTCGAGCCCCGCGTCGGGCTCTGGGCTGATGGCTCAGAGCCTGGAGCCTGCTTCGGATGCTGGGTCTACCGCTCTCTTCCTGCCATCATCTCTCCAGTGAAAACTGGAGACATGTCTTGTGGTCTACCCGTTTTATATCCTCACAAGATCCTTGCGCAACTACTAGAAATGCATACAAGAGAGCTTAAGGCAAATTGTTGTAATTGAAAAGCAAAAACTCATGAGCAGAACTGAAAACAACTATAAAATCTATCATGTGTTTTTGTTTTGTTTTTTTGCAAATTTTATTTACATTCTAGTTAGTTAGCATACAGCGTGATATTGGTTTTAGGAGTAGAATTCCGTGGTTCATCTCTGACACACAACACCGGGTGCTCACCACAAGCACCCTCTTTAATGCTCATCGCCCATCCAGCCCATCCCCCACCCACCTCCCTCCATCAACCCTCAGTTTGTTCTCTATTGTTAAGAGTCTCTCGTGGTTGCTTTCCCTCTCTTTTTTTTCTATCATTGGTTGAAGAGATAGCTCATTGTGTTATTCTCCTACAACGGAATAGCATGAAATAATAATTTGTAAAAAACGATGAACGGCCATTTTCAATAGCATGCTGGGATCCCAGCAATCCAGTACCGAGTGGGAAAAAGCAAAATCACATCCTAAATCCAGTTTATTACAATCACAAATTTCAGAAGGGTGGCCCCCCTTGGGGCATGGAGGCAGGTAGATGGGGTTGGAAGGGACTCACTGGTCCCTTTGACGCATACACGGAAACAAATGTAACAAAAAAAGCCAAAAGCGTCCATTTGAGTTATGTTTTTTAGAAGCAGCCCTGAAGCAAGGCAGTGAAATGGGATGCGCAGATAGCTTCGGCTGCCGGGTACCACTCCGCTGCCCGTGTCTTCACCGATTTTCACCCTGACCTGTCCGCCCGCTAACACTGGGGTGAGAACAAATCCAGCAGCTACAAACGGCACTTGTCTTGCATGATTTCCTCCAAGCCAGGCACGAGGCCAGGCATTTAATTTGTTGCATCCCATTATCTTTTCAACCTACATCAAAGCCATGTGACCGTCCCCATTTGAATAAAGACATTGAAGATCCAAAGAGTGGAGGGAATTACTTCAAGGGGCGCCTGGGTGGCTCAGTCGGTTAAGCGTCCAGTTTTGACTCAGGCCATGATCTCACGGTTTGTGAGATCGAGCCCTGCATCAGGTGCTCTGCTTTCAGCACGGAGCCTGCTTGGGATCCTCTGTCCCTTAGCTCTCTGCCCCTCCCCCACTCGTGTTCTTTCTCTCTCTCCTTCTCAAAAAAAAAAAAAAAATATATATATATATATATATGCATTAAAAAAATTATTTCAAGGTCACTCAACCAGTAAGCAGAGGAGCTGGAAAGTCCTCTATGGACAATGTTAGAGTCTGTGCTGTTCTGGCAAGTGCTCGGGAAGCCCGTGGGAAAGCGTCCTGTGATATTCAGTAATTTGATGTCAGTTAGCAAAAAGTTTCTATAATTTCTCTATTCAAACCATGTTGTGCTGTGGGTGGGGCTTCCAATCAGTCTGCCCCCTGGTTTGAAAGTCTCATTGCTTTGAGAAGGGGACCATTCCTGGGGAGTGATCCCTGCAGTCTCTGCCATGATGGTGACATCTGCTGTGTACCCTGCCCATGATGACCACAGAGGAACCGGGATCCCGTGTTCCATCATCGATGAATCGTGCTGTTGCACTTCCCAGATGGAGGGCTCAGGATATGCCATCACTCCTGCAGGTAACTAAATAGCAAATACCTGTCCCCGCTGTGCCCTCCCTGGACAGGGAGGGATGACCCTTTGTTTCAGGATTGAGGGCCAGTTGCCGTTGTAAGCAGGCACTGGACAAGACACAGTCCTTGATTTCCTGGAGCTCGTGTCCTAGGGAAGGGAGAAGTTAATCAACAAGGAAGCAAATACACAGAAGAGACGATTCCGGACAGCCGCATATACCTCCTGGACAGTACGGCAGAATGTAGCACGGTATTATCAGCAAGGGTGGGGCGAGAAGGGGGTACTTTTGACTGAGGTCAGAGGGAGGCTTTCCAAGGAGATGCCATTTGATCTGAGACCTTAATGTGAAAAGCGAAAGAACAAGGCTAACACGAAGCCCCTGGGTCATAATGGATCCCACCAAGGGCACATAAATAGGAAGCCCCAAAGCCAGACCGAGAGGGGCATGATGCGGAGAGGAAAATAGCTGCTATGGCAGGAGCTGGAGAGGTGCAGGAGGTGAAGCCATGGTGTGGACGGTGGCAGGTGGGACGGGGTCCTGAACCGGCCACCGTGCCTGCAGACTCCCAAGGGTACACAAAAGCCCCGGGGGGCTTACACGTTAGTTTTGCTCTTACCTGTGAAGGCACTTTTCACAGTGTGATCCCAGATGGCTTTCTCCTCCGGTCTCAACCTTGTATTTAAGACCCGCCCTTCTGCACTGACTTAGAACCCCTTGGCCAAGTTCACACCACACTGAAAGCTCTGTGCTCAGAGCGACCTCACCCAGCTCCCAGTCACCACTGCCTTGTTGCCTGTCCCCGCTCACCATGGGGTCGGAGCCCTCACCTTCCTCCAGGAGAATTTTAGAAGTTCATGCATAATACCACGGGCTCAGATCGGACCCCACCATGCCGGGCTTTGGCCAAGTTCTGGGGACCATTCCCTACTCTTTAACCTCCATAATCCTTGTAACAGTCTCCTGAGTAGCCGTTCATTGGGTCTGGCTCACTTGTTAAAACTAGAATTTTGTTGCTAGACAAAACCCTGTGTCTGAGACTACTTCTTGGTGACAAGTTTCGCTGATGAGTCTTGGTTCACTTTTTCATCTGGGTAATAATAATAATAATAATAATAATAATGGAACAGGTCCCTGTCATACATTGTCTTCTCCAAGCCTTCCCCAGCCCAATGAAGTGGGCGCTATTATTATTACTTTTTAAATTGTAGTGAGAACATTTAACATGAGACCTACCCTCTTAACAAGACTTCCAAGCAAGTCTCTAGCACGTATGTAGCATGCCGTCTCTGAAACTTTACAGCCACTGAATAGCCAGCCATGAGATCAGGCAGTATTTGTCATTCTAGGACTGGCTTATTGCACTTAGCATAATATCCTCCAAGCTCGTCCATGTTGTCCAATATTTCAGGATTACTTTCTCTTCTAAGGCTGATAATATTCCGCTGTACATGTATATGCCACAGTTTCTTTATTCAACCATTGGTGGCCACTTTGGTTGTTTACATACCTTGGCTCTTGAACGTAATGCTGCCCTGGGGTGCAAATACGTCTTCGAGATCCTGATTTTAATTCCTTTGGATAGAAGTAGGAATGCTGAATCATAAGGTAGTTCTATTTTTAATTTTTTGAGGACCCTTCAGGCTGTTTTCCACAGAGGCTGCACCAGTTTGCGTTCCCACCAACAGTGCAAAGGGATTTCAATTTCTCAATAATATTTATTATCTTTTCCTTCCTTCTTTCTTTCTCTCTTTCTCCCTTCCTTCCTTCCTTCCTTCCTTCCTTCCTTCCTTCCTTCCTTCTTTTCTTTCTTTCTTTCTTTCTTTCTTTCTTTCTTTCTCTCTCTCTTTCTTTCTTTCTTTCTCTTCCTTTCTCTTTCTTTCTTTCTTTCTTCCTTTTCCTTCCTTTCCTTTCCTTTCCTTTCCTCATGATAATAACCACTCTGACAGGTGTGAAGTGATAACTTATTGTGGTTTCAACTTGCATCTCCCTGATGATAAGTGATGTTGAGCATCTTTTCATGTGTCTGTTGGCCATGTGTGTGTCTTCTTTGGAGAAACATCTCAAGTTCTTTGCTCGTTTTTAAAAAGTTTTCTTTTACTTTTTTATTTTAATTTTTTGCTATTAAGTTGTAGAAGTTCTTATATATTTCATATACTAACCCCTTATCAGGTATATGGTTTGCAAACATTTTCTTCCATGAAAATGGGCCCTATTATTATCATACTTGAAATGTGTAAGAACACTCAGCGTAAGACTTGATTGGCGATGTGCTCAAAGTCAGGTGTTGGTGATAGAGCCTCTGCCTTGAAGGTTCTCAGTCACAGCAGGGGCTCCACACCTCACCCTCCTGGGTCTCCAGACGTATCCTGGGTCCCCTGCCCCACTGCACATAACTAATCCCACCTGCTCACCAAGGGCATTCTGGGACAGGACCATTTACTATCCCCATATTTATGAGAAAGAAAAATTTACGTTTAGCGATGGAAAGGTCTGATATCTGCACATGGGTCTTGCCAGTCATCTGCCACTGCTGTGCAACGGTGACTGGGCCACTGCTGTGCAACGGTGACACAAAACCATGGCTTCCTTGAACAAGCAAGACCCGGTCTGCAGCCTGAGGGGTCCCTGGGCCCCGAATGCCGGGTTCAACCTCTCAGCTTCACATGTTGGTTTCTCTCAATGATCTTAGGCAAGTCGTCAGGCACTGCAAGAATTATGCATTGTTAAGTAAAGCTTCCTTGTGATCTGCTTTCGCAATAAGGCAGACATCTCCAGTTTTATTTTCCTTTAGGAGTTAATTATAGTAACGATCCAAATGATTACAGCAGGAACTGCTTTTCTAGCAAATTTCTCCTCCTGTGAGTAATACTAGGCCAAAAGCCATACAATTCATGCTGAGGCTGAGGAAGAGTCCCTTCCTCCATGGCGACAGGGTGCAGGCAGGGAGCCCCCGCTGGACTATGCTGGAGCCCCGATGTTCCTGCAGGAGGCCCCATCTGCTCTAGACACACCACTCCTGCCAGCGAAGCCTCTTTCTGAGTCACATCCTGGTGATCACATTTGCTTTACCCTGGGAATCCATCAAGGAGGGGTCTTAACACCCCCGGGGGCCCTGGTTTCTTTGGTTTAGGGTGACCAGTCCCAGAAGCAATTCCCCTGCAAGTCAGTTGATGGAAACCAGCCCAGCTCTGCACCCCAGGGTCCATTTGCTTTTCCAGGGGCTTTGATCTCAGGGCTTCTCAGGGCTTCCTGAGAGGGTCTTTGATCCTTCAGTTAAGCACTAGACTCCATTTCCTTGCTCACATACACAGGGATTAAGGACACGAGATGTAAACAGAGTTAAGATATCTTTTAAACACTTTCAAAACTTAAAAACAAAATCATAATTCTATTGAAATGCAAATAAAGTAAAAAACCAACACATTGAAACTAACTTCCTGTTGGTTCATCCTCACAGGTTATGGGGATAGATTTCCAGTAGGTGTGTACCCTGGATATGGGGGTAGGGGAAGATTTCTTATGTGAAATACATGCACACACACACAACATGCACATATACACACACATATGTTATAGTCTAGATTTCTTATATAAAACATATGCAAACACATAGCATGCACATATACATATGCATTTGTTATAGTCTAGATTTCTTGCACATAGTTTTAAAAGGAGAAAATACAATGAAATGGGTGTTAATATTGACAGGGAATAATTGTGTTGGAAATGATTATAATGGAAAAGGAATACTAGGTCCGGATTTTATCAAGGGTTTGCAGCCTTTCAACAATTATTGAGCACTGAGGAAATATGGTTACAGAAGTCCGTCTGGACCTGTGTCTGCATGTTGTGGGATGGAAGTGCACAGTAAACAGAGCAAAGGAGGCTGAGCATAAGACCACATGGCTGGAGCCGGGGCACGGACCTCACAGAAACCCTGAGGGCACAGTGACCAGAGATGCAGGCAGGAAACCAAGAGATGCAGCAGAGTGTTTCACGTGGTGGAAAAAGTCCTTCCTCTTACTCATGTGAAAGGACACAATGAGGTCCAATGGAATAAGAGATGGGCGCAGTGTGCCGAGGTGGGTGTCCTGCACCAGGTGAGTGTAATGCACCCAGGTGAGCTCCTGTCCAGCACCAGGTGAGGGCCAGGCTGGATTAGTGGCCAGAACACCCCTCTAAGAGGAGAAAGGAAGGGACCGATGAGTGTGATTACATCCAGGTCAACTTTTGCATAGAATTATTTTTGAGATATTCAGGGCTCCTGCGTGGCTCAGTCGGTTGAGCGTCCAACTCTTGATCTTGGCTCAGGTCATGGGCTCAGGTCATGATCTCAGGGTTCATGAGTTTGAGCCCCGTGTCAGGCTCTGCGCTGACAGTGTGGAGCCTGCTTGGGGTTCTCTGTCTCCATCTCTGTCTGCCTGTCCCCTACTCGTGCTGTCTCTGTCTCTGAGATACTCATTTGCACCTCCCCCAAGTATTCTTCCAGTCATTTCCCTTGGTTAATCAGGCAACATTAGCCGCGCTCCCAAATTCAAACAACCATAGTTCCTGGTTCTGTTTTCCAAAGCCTGTACTCCCTGAAGGAAGAGGCATGTGAGGAAATGAAAATAATAAATCATAGCAATGCTGCTTCTGCAGCTGCTGCTGCTGATGATAAAAAGAGAGCCCCTTGCAGGATGGAGGGGCTAAATTCAGAGCAAGGGTGTTGCAGCGTGGGACCTTGGGGATGCTTGGGGATGTTCTTGGTGGCATCCAGCTTCTGCTTGTCCCCAGGACTTGGTGGAGGGCAACTCAAGGTGAAAGTCGCCATGAAAAGACAGCACAGCCACCCAGGGCTGTACAGCCTAGGAGCCGGTGAATGTAGAAACAGTCTCTCTCAGCCTTGAAACAGGAGCCATGGACCCAACAGTGGGGGCCTCAAAACGTCTGAGAATCATGTACACAAAATTATGTTGATTTGTAGAAAAGGAGAAAGTGGGAGGCGCCTGGGTGGCTCAGTCGGTTGAATGTCCCACTCTTGGTTTCAGCTCAGGTCATGATCTCATGGTTTGTGGGTTTGAGCTCCACATCGGGCTTTGAGCTGACAGCGCAGAGCCTGCTTGGGTCTCTCTCTCCCTCTCTTTCCATCCCTCCCCCACTCATGCATGTGAGCAAGCAATCTCTCTTTCTCTCTCTCTTTCTCTCTCAAAATAAGGAAATAAACTTAAAGAGAGAGAGAAAGTGGAAACTTCCTGCAAGTATTTCTTAAAACGGAGGCTCACCTTGCCATGTAGATGTGTCACTAAAGCAGAATGATGTCTGCTGAATAGCTCTGTCACCTCATCAAGAATAGCTCATCTTCTTGAGATGCCGTGGGGGGGGGGAATGTTAGGAGCAAGAAGTAACATTTTAGAAAAACAGTTAAAATGATCTTCATTCAACTCATCGAAATATCCCCTACATGTGCAGTGCACATTAGCCCCAGTTCCGGGCACTGGGAGCCTAGGAAGAAAAATCCTGAAGCTGTGACCCTGAACAGCCCCGCTCAGGTGTGGGAAAGGGCAAAAGAGCTGGGTGTGGGCTGGATGCCGACAAGTAGTTTTCATACCTCACTGGACACAGCTCAGTGTGGAATTGTGAGGGTTCTCATCTCACCGCAGCCCGGTGTGTGATAGGGTGGAGCCGTGTAGAATAACTGGATAGGAGACCAGTGGAGTCAGGAAAAAACTGAAAGGGACAGAAAAGAAAGTACCCACAGACCAGGTGTCTTCATCAAGTTAAAGCAGAGGCACAGTGGGTGTCAGATAGGGAGCGTGTGACGTTAGTGATGGTGGAACCAGAGAAGAGGGTCCTGCAACGTTCTCGTTGGAATAACCCCCGAATTATGAGAAATCCCTCCACTGGTGGGATTGCAATTTTGATGATGGTGGCTCACACAACCCTCGGAGTTGAGAAAGTGAGGAATCTAAATCTATAGGGCACTGAATGTTTACCAAAATGGATCTTATACCTATGGATGAGAGCAGTTGTTGGGGTGTAAAGAGATGTTTACGCTATCTGTGAACTATGGGGGGTGGTTGGTGGATGGTGACAATGAAGAGGAACAAGAGTCAATGGTAAAGGTATCTGATGTGGGGTTGGCCATAATGTCAAAACATAATGACCTAGAAACAAGGAGTGCAAACAAGGGGCAGTCGCTTTTGGTGACTGGGTTGTACTCGAATTTTGACTCTTCACTAAAGGGACTGGATATGATCCAGCGAATCTGGAACAGGGTCAGTGTTTAAAATCTGATTGTATAGAAAGTTCTGAATAAGAGTTTGGCTGTGAGACGATACTGTGTTGGGGAAGCTTAAGAGGAATGATGGGATGAAGAAGAAAGTACAGAGCAAACTCTGGTCTCAAGGATGGCTTGACTTCAATTGATGAGCTCAAGAGTCTTTGTGCCATTGGCTGGCCTCCAAGATCCACCGGAACTGGGTGTTAAATAGATTTACATGTGGAATATACACTGAAGTGCTGTGGTTCTAAGGCTGAAGGATGGTAACAGTGGTTTAATTTGGGTTTGTTCAGGAAGACAGAAGCCATTCTTGAACTTGGAGTCAAAGTTGATCAGTGTTGATGATTTTAATAAATGGGCATAGAGGTGTGCACCATATTGGAAGAGCTGGGGTGGTGGGGGTCTGGGAATTTGCTAAGGACGCGATCTCAGCTGGGATCACAAACATGAGAAATGCTCACATGCTGGTCTGCGTCAGTGAATGGTGGCTCTCTGGAAGATGCTGGAAGCCACAAAGCTGGCTGTAACTCTCTGAGAAGCATGACCTGTCCTTACATTCAGCCTCCCTTGAAACCAGAATCACATTGTAAATGTGATTCCTGGCTTCTTTTCTACAGTGGAGAGGCAGCCTTGGGAGGGGTGGCCTTGATGCTAAATTGATAACCAGTGATCCTGTACATGTGGCCCACAATATATTCAACACCTTGTAGCCTCTCACCAGGATCTGGTGAGACCTAGTTTACAGTATATCCTGTTTTGTTCCTTAATCATTTTCTGTAAGTTTCTACAATACACAAATCTCTGCATCCTTGCTTCTGAGGACGCAAACATAAATATTCCACCATCCTGGCCCTGAAAGGAGACGCAGACCGGGACCATGCCTATTTTTCTAGAAACTTCTGTCTTTGTGGTCCTTATGTCCAAATAATGACTTACTGTTAGTAGCAGAACCCTGAAGACCTGGGGCCTGAGTTGTTTAATCAATATAAAAAGGGACTAATTCAAATAAAGTTAAGTTTATAAACTGAAAGAGGCCAAAAGTATTGTTTGCCCCTAGATGGAAAACAACAAAAAGGCCTGAATATATGTTTTTCTTTTCTTTTTCTTTTCTTTATTTATGTTTATTTTTAATTTTTTTTTTAATTTATTTTTGAGACAGAGAGAGACAGCATGAGCAGGGGAGGAGCAGAGAGAGAGGGAGACACAGAATCTGAAGCAGGCTGCAGGCTCTGAGCTGTCAGCACAGAGCCCGACACGGGGCTTGAACTCACAGAGTATGAGATCATGACCTGAGCTGAAGCCAGATGCTCAACTGACTGAGCCACCCAGGTGCCCCTATTTTCTTTTAAATTTTCAGTCAGTAATTGCCCCGTCAAGCCAAAGCAGTAACCCCAATCTTGAGATTCAACAGCTCTCAATACGTTAGAATACCAAGTTTTGATGTCTCGTCTACGCTGACTGGGGACTCTGGGGGGCAGCCCGGGGGAGGATGGCTCTTCTGGGAATATTTCAAAGGTTATTAAGTAACACAAATAGCAGTACTATCTCCTGTAGATATTTCTTTGCATTTAAAAAAATTTTTTTTTCAACGTTTTTATTTATTTTTGGGACAGAGAGAGACAGAGCATGAACGGGGGAGGGGCAGAGAGAGAGGGAGACACAGAATCGGAAACAGGCTCCAGGCTCCGAGCCATCAGCCCAGAGCCTGACGCGGGGCTCGAACTCCCAGACCGCGAGATCGTGACCTGGCTGAAGTCGGACGCCCAACCGACTGCGCCACCCAGGCGCCCCTATTTCTTTGCATTTTTAATCCACGTAAATACCATGCTACATTGATTTGAGTTAGGGTATGGTACTGAATGTGCCAGAAGATCTTCTTGAAAGGAGTTCTCATTTAATTCGGCTGCATTAATACCACGAGCACCCTATAGTCAGTACTTGTGGTATTTTCCTCTTACTCAGTGCTGATTTCCCATTAATGCTGACTCATTTGACTCACTCGTTGTGTACTCAGAGAGCATCTGTGCGCTTTTGGCTACACTACGCTCACAGGCAAGGATTTGAAGCATCACATCTGCGCAGATGAAATGTGGCACAGATACAAAAAAAAAAAAAAAAAATCCTCGCAAGTGAAAATTCACAGCCAGCGGAGAAATTTAAGGAGTCAATTTTGCGAAGTCAAATTGTGGCTATTCTACCTAGATACCGCTGAAGTCTGGATTCTTCTTTAAAACAAAGAGCACAGAACAATAAGAACATGATTTCAATTAATGATACAGTGTTGAGATAGCATTTGACATGTAGGATCATTTTAGAATGTATATGCGTGTTTCATCACCTGATAGAAACATGGTTCCTGAGTTGAAATCCTGGCTGTATGTCTTGTTACCTATAGGATGCTGGGAGAGTCGTTCTACCTCTTTGTTCTCAGCTTTCTCCATGTAAACTAGAAATAATAATGACCGTAATCCAGAAGTTTTCTATTAAACAAAGGAAAGGTGAATAGTCAAATAGCAGACAGAGACAGAGACAGAGAGGTTCTCTGGATCTTACAGTATATTTTGTTAAAGAGACACACAAATTTCATGCAGCCAAACTTCAACACTCACTCCGAGGACCAGGGCTTAGTGGGTCTATACTGCATGCCCACGTGGTTTTTAATCCCCATTATATAAATATCCTCACCAATCTGAGATAAGGAAACCAAGGTGTAGGTTAAGTGAGTTTTTCTCAGGATGACTGAGTTCGTGAACTACATTACTAGGATAAGCACCAAATTTGCTCGCGCTTACATTCCCTGACTTATTCACAAATTACAATGCTTTTCGGCTCAGAAATCAAGTGAAATCATGAAATTGAGGTAAAATGTTATAGGGCTCCATTTTCTCAAATGGCTAGCTCATTTTTCCAAGACTCTTCTTCCACTAATTTGTCCTTTCTCTGGTGGTCAGAAAAACACCGTCATTATATGCTTGATTTTTTAGCTTTTTATTATATATATCACACAGTGTATGCTTATTACTACACAGTGTATGTACTCTTATTACTAAACCCCCATTAACATACCCGTAAAAAAAAAAAAAAAAGAAAAAAAAGAAACCATGGACTCCTGGGTGGCTTAGGGGGTTAGGTGTCTGACTCTTGGTTTCAGCTCAGGTCACGATCTCACGGTTTGTGAGTTCGAGCCCCACGTCGGGCTCTGTGCTGACAGTGTGGAACCTGCTTGGGAGTCTCTCTCTTCCTCTCTCTCTGCCCCTCCCCTGCTCTCTCTCTCTCTCTTTCTCAAAGTTAATAAATAAACTTAAAAAACCTAAAAATAAAAAAAAATTTTTTTAAATAAAAAAAAACAAAACAAAAGCAAAACACAGTCCTATAACCTCAGGCCATAGAGAGTATGAGATGGGCAGTTGAGAGGTTTCCATCTTCAGTAACAAAGTACCTCACGGAGGATTCAGCGTGGGAGATGTGTGCGGACTCTACGGCCGGGGAAGCTGGAGGTGGGAGTTCCAGGGCTATCGGACTGGACTCCAGGCTATCGGAAGCTCCCTCCCTCCTCCCTAGCCTCGGAACACTGGAATTTTTTACATATGCTCATCACTTCAGCTTCTCAGTTCAGGTCTTCGCACTGTGTTCAATGACAGGAAGAGGACTTCCTCTTCCTGAGTCCCCACCTGACGGCCTTCCTGGCCACACCGGGATCACTGGAGAGCCAGACGTTCTTCAGGCCCTCTCCGCACAGCGTTTGGGGCCCGCTTCCTAAAGGTGTGAGCTCTGGAGCCAAGGGGTCAGCTTAGGGGATGGGTAGTCACAGGACACTGGCCGTCAGACTTAGGAGGGTTCTGGTCTGGTTGCTTCCAGTGAATTCTAGGTCCTTCCAACCACAACGAAAATACTGCCTGGGCGCTATGCAAGCTTAAACTGGTTGCCTCTCAGCCACTGGCCTCCATGTTCTGTTCATTAACCTAGACTTTACGTTAATGGCACCCCTTACAAGCAGGAAGGAATTACGGCCTCAAGAACAGATGCACCCCTCCCCCCCCCACTTTTGTATCTGATTCTTGCTAGCAGGCTCACCCCTTTAGTCCAGTAGGGTATGTAAATATTTTTTTTTTTAATTTTATTTGAGAGAGACAGAGACTGTGCAAGTGGGGGAGGGGCAGAGAGAGAGAGGGAGAGAGAATGCCAAACAGGCTCCGCACCGTCAGTGCAGAGCCTGATGCGGGGCTCGAACTCACAAAACCGCGAGATCATGACCTGCCCCGAAACCAAGAGTCGGATGTTTAACCTACTGAACCGCTCAGGCACCCCATAGTAGGGAATCTGAATAAAAGATGCTTGAAAGGATTATGGGATCCTCTACCCTAGCAGAATGTATATGATATTCTTGTAATGCTTTACTTTAGGAGATAGACGTTTTTTTCCTTATCTTTCCCAACCTGCTGCCTGTACCTAATCTCTTCTTTTACAGGAGTCTGGAAGACGATTCATAAAGAGGCTGGTACAGACTAATGTGCAATACTGTTCCTGTTCCTTCGTTGGATACCATAGCCATGGTCTGTGTGCGATCAGCCCTCCAGATGATTGCTGGGGTCCCTGTGGCCTAGGTTTTCATTCTTGTGTAACGTGGTGACCGTCTTCCCAGCAACTGACGTGCTGAGGATCTGTGACCTACAGCAGCCACTGTCATAGTCAAATGTGAGAGAAGATTCTGAGTCTTTCTCATTTTCTTCCAGGAACATAGTACTCATTCAGATATTTTTGCATCTCTTTCTACATATCATTCATTAAAGTTCTGTAGTTTGAGTTATTATCTTTTGGGGTTTTTACTTATTTTTGTTTTCACTTAGGGCTTATCCATTTCTTGATATCATTCCCTGTATTTTTTTTTTTTTTTTTTTTTTTGGTCAAAATGACTGATGGTATCTTTTCACAAATACATTTTTTTGGTGTGTTCATTAATATTGCGTGCACATGTTATGTTTTTATATAAATTTTTTTTTTCAACGTTTTGTTTATTTGTTTTGGGACAGGGAGAGACAGAGCATGAACGGGGGAGGGGCAGAGAGAGAGGGAGACACAGAATCGGAAGCAGGCTCCAAGCTCTGAGCCATCAGCCCAGAGCCCCACGCGGGGCTCGAACTCACGGACCGCGAGATCGTGACCTGGCTGAAGTCGGACGCTTAACCGACTGCGCCACCCAGGTGCCCCACATGTTATGTTTTTAATACTCATTTTGTAGCTGGTGGTTGTTACTGTATATTCTACTTAGTTCCCACCACATTTGAGTGATTTTTGAAGCTTTACAAGTAGATCATTATGTTTGTCCGTAAATAAAAATACATGTTTTCTTTCTGAATATGTGTAATTTTTTTTTCTAATTGCATTGATTAAGGCAGAAACAACATTGAATGATAAGTATGTTATTAGCGATTCAGGATTTGTTCCCGATTTTCTCCCAGGAAAACTTGCCTGTTTAAATGTTAAATATGATGCTGGATATTGTTTTAAAATACGATCTTTACCAAAGGATTTAATCTGAGTTATCTCCTTCCTTCCTCTGTCCTTCCTTCTCCTCCTATTCTTTTCCTCCTTCTCTCCTTCCTCTTTTTTTAATCTTAATTAATAATAAGTATTGAGGTCTTAAAAGAAAAAATATAACTATGTAAGGTGATAGATGTTTACTAAACTTGTAATCATTTAGCAATAATATATACTTATATCAAATCATTATGTTGTATAACTTAGACTAGTGCAATGTTCTATGTCCATTACGTTTTAATAAAAAAAGAATAAATGTTGAATTACAGAAAATTACACAAAACGTGCTCCCTGACTGTGTACTACTTGTTATGTATTTTTTCATTGATAGCCTTTTATTTTGAAATAACTTAGGATGCAAAATGTTTCAAAAATCGAGTGCCTGTGTGCCCTCTACCCATCTTCCTCCAGGGGTCATATCTTATCAACCCATAGCACAACGTCTACACCATAAAATTATTGTTGGTATTATACTATTATGCTATTCATAAATATTTACCAAGATTTATGCCTTTTTTTGGCACATGTACAGTTTTACAAAATTTTATTGCATGTGTAGATTTGAGTAATGTCACCAAAATCAGATATAGGATCATTCTATCACTAGATGGAAACTCCTTCAGGTGAACCTATAATAGTTGCATTCTTTCCCCAACTTAACCTCTGGCCACCAATGATTTATTCACTATCACTATGAATTTGTCACTTTGAGAAAATTATGTGAATGGAACCCTACAGTATATAATCCTGTGAGACTGGCTTTTTCACTCACCGTGATTCCCTTGAGATCCATCCATACTGTTGTGTGAATTAATGGCCCATTCTCTTTTACTGCTGAGTAGTATTCCATTATTTGGACGTACCATGGTTTTATCCATTCACCTCATGTGGACTGTTTCTAGTTTTTGTTGATACAACTAGTCTAATGGACAAGTTTTGTGTAAATGTAAGTTTCCATTTCTCTGGGATGAATTACCAACAGTGTAATTTCTGAGTGCTACGCTAAGTGCAGGCTCCAATTCAGGAAATAAACATGCCACACTGATTTCCAGGGTAACCGTATCATGTGATATTCTCATGAGCAATGTACAAAAAAACCTAGGCTTCCCACATCCTCACCAGTATTTGATGCTATCAGTATATTTTACTGTAATCATTATAATAGTTTTGTAGTGTTTTCTTATCATGGTTTTGTTCTGTAATTCTCTGACAGTTAATGGAGTTGAACATCTTTTCGTATAGTTATTTGCCACTCTTTATCTCCTTGGGTGAATGAATTCACATCTTTTGCTAATTTTCTAATTCGGGGCTGGTTAAAGTTTAATTATTGTTATTGTTTCACTATTGAGTATATATTTTATTAAGATAAAATGACTTTTTTTTGATGAATGGTTTTTACATTTAGTCCGTTCACTGTGAAATATTACCAACCGTCATTTCTTCCATTCTGTTTCCTGTTTCCTTTTGTCTTTCTTTGGCATATTTGCTCTTTACTCTTTTATCCAAATATTTCATTCAAGATATTGGATTCAAGGCTACTCAGACCTCCTATGAGGTAAGCAGTACTGGGCAGAGAGGAAGATAAGCGAGAAGTCACATACAGGAATCATGGTCAGGATGCTTCCTGCTGCATATAAACCACAAGTGCAAGCACTCCTTTGAATTAGGCCTGAAAAGAAGCAAGGTTGAGATTTCAAAAAACAGGAAGGAGAAGGGATAGGGTGAAATCTACAGAAATGAGACATAGAAGAAATAAAGTCTCGGGAGCTATGTTTTCATGTGACCAGATTAGAAACTTCAGAATTAGTGGAATCATTAGCACATTGCATTGTTTTACAAAAAGGTAAATATAGATTTTATTCTGAATATTAGCAGGGATAAAATAAAGGTGACACAAGCTTTTCACTATGGAAGATTCTGGATTCCTGTAACAAAGAAGGTGCTCAATGGCTAATGTTCTCCCTTAAATGATAGGCTTTCAAGTTCTAAAAGGCCTGACGTTTTAAATCACGTTGATCTCTTCCCACTGTGCAAGTGTTCGGTGCATTTGGAAGCCGGTGTTTCCAGGCATCGCTCCTTCTTCCAGATGAATGTTGGAATATCTGCAACACGATTATTCAACAGTTCCCCAGGCTCCAAGTTAACCTGGGCGTTCTCCGTAAAGACAATGCGTTTACAGTTCTTTTTGGAGGAATTAAGGAATGCAATCCTGGTGGAGAATCTCCAATCAGTGTGAATAAATAAAAGCTTTGCTGACACTCTCAAGAGGGGGTGGAAATCTCCTCTTGACCTGCTGTCGGTATGGGCCCAGCATATTCAAAAGAGGTATATGAAGAATTCAAATGTCACACCAGTCAATTTACCAAGGTAATGGAATACAAGTAAAACAATGATTTTTTTTAAAGGATCCTTCAGGGTGCTTGGGTGGCTCAATCAGTTAAGCATCCAACACTTGCTTTTGGCTCAGGTCATGATCTTAGGATTTGTGAGTTCGAGCCCTACATCGGGCTCTATGCTGGCAGCACAAAGCCTGCTTGGGATTCTCTGTCTCCCTCTCTCTCTTTCTGCCCCGACCCAGCTCCACCTCTCTCTCTAAATGAATAAATAAACTTAAAAAAAAAAAAGATTCTTCTTTAGCATTCAGTACTATAGTTCGTGGTAACAAATTTTTAACGAAATAGTGTATGGAAAGCCATTTCCAAACTCTGAAGAGTAAGTATGTTGTACATATATTTCAATGTTTTTGGTATTTTTTACCGACTATTCTTTCACTGAATTCACTTGTAACAAATCTTGACTCGGTGCTTACTATGTACCAAGCACCGGGTGCAGACCTTGCCTTCCTGGGCAAGCACAAAAGATCGTCTCCGTGCCTGCGGAACATACAGAAGAGAAGAAGGGACAGAAAATAAACAGGTAATCAAACAAATAAAGAGATAATTTTAAATTTGAAGCCTACTGGGAGTAAGAGATGGCTTTTTAATTTTCTTTAGAGAAAATTCCAAGTAAAATAGCTAGATACTCTTCCCTTGAGGAGATAGGGCAGAACTCTTCTCCCTGTGAGTGTGGACTCGACTCACAGACGTACTCACAATAGAGTAAAGTAAGTGCTAAAGAAACAAATAGTAACTTTCCAGTGGAGAACACTGGCAGAGACCTCCTAACCAAGGGATCAAGGTTAACAGCACCAGTAATAAATCGTGTTGATATCCCAGACGCCCGGGCTGTGTGCATGAAGAGGGCACTTCACCTCTGTGGATTCTCCCCTTAAAACCCATAACCCGAATCAAACTATGAGAAAATATCAGACAAACCCAGATTTGATATGTATTCACACAGGTGGGTTTGGCAAGATTCAGAGATGGGCTGCATACTGCAGGCAAGAAGATATTACTAACAGAAGTTGACCCACTGGTTTCTAGATCAAACGACTAGTTTGTGTTGGTAGCCCCATTGATGTAGATACAGTAGGTTTGAGAATGTTCGGTTTGGCAATCTGGTGGCTGAGATACTCACATGGTATGTGGGATCGGGAAGCCCCACAAAGATACCAAACTTGTTGTGTACCTGTAGGAGTTGTTAGAACAGAGAAGGTATTTGAATCCACAAGGTCACAGAAGGAGATAAAAGCTGGGTTCAGGCGACAGAGATGGGACAAACCAGCAAAGGTCACTGGGAAAGAAAGTCTGGGAAGTAAGAGAAAACCGAAAAGAAGAAAACGAAGATGGGCGGGAACAACGACAAGATAAGCAACCAATGCAAGGCTGAGTAAGGAGGAAGACGTCCCCCCACAGCCTCCAGAAGTCCCTGCAGCCCCTGTAGCCCATCAGAGTCTGGGCCAAGGTGATTCTCAGAGGCATTGGCAGGCAAGTCATCTGCGAGCGAGCCAGATGGTCATGAGGGGAAGTGAGCAAGAAGAAGCCATATGTGTAGACAAGTAAGCGGGGGAATAGAGACAGAAGCTGGTGGAGATGAGACCCAGGCAGCTCTTGCTTATTTCCGTGGTGGTGTTTTTTTGTTTGTGTTTGTTGTGCTCTGGGTTTTTTTGTTTGTTTGTTTTTCCAAGATGGGAAGTGTCAGGGCATGCTTACTGCTGCTGGGAATGACCCCGTGATGGGGGGAGATCGTACGCACCTCCCTAGGACTGAGTGTCACAAATTCACACACACATAAGGGCATGTTAATGGAGCCCACACTATCATCCTTTTTTTTTTTTTAAGATTTATTTATTTTTGGGAAAGCTCAAGTGGGGGAGGGGCAGAAAGAGGAGGACAGAGCCTCCAAAGGGGGCTCTGCCCTTGACATGCTGACAGCAGCGAGCCCAACGTGGGGCTCAAACTCACGAACTGTGAGATCATGACCTAAGCTGAGGTCAGATGCTCAACTGACTGAGCCCCCCAGGGGCCCCATCTATGGTCCTATTTAAAGCTAGAGGAATTGGTGAGATTGGAGTCAGTTGGAACTGATTGGAGATGGAATCACAGGAATTGGTGAGATTGCCAAAGAAACTAAATTTGATTTGGTTGTAAGAAAAAAAAAAATCGTCATTGTCAAGCCAGTAGTCCACTCTTGAACAATGAGAGTTCATAATTCATTGTATTTTGTATTATTTTATTTGTACCATCGCTACTTTGAAACTGTACCACATCTGACACTTTTCCCAGACATGCATGATTTCATCGATAATTTATGCCTTTTCTCCCTTTTCTGGGTCTTTTATTTCTCTGTCAGTCACCATTCTACTAATCTTTTGATACACGTGTTTCTTGTTAAAGCTGAAAAGAATCTGATTCTTTCCTGAAAAGAAGTAAGTAGAAATAAGTAAAGTAGTTGAGGTTGTAGGAACTGACTTAATCATCAGGCCATTTAAACACCCTTGATTCACAGTCGTTATGATTAACAAAACTTGTAATTTACAATTGAATATTATACAATTATGAATTATTTCAAAGGCTGGAAAAATCCTTAATGACGCAATTAATTTACAGTATTTATTTTTTCTTAAGGACTGCACTTGGAGTAGTGCAGGAGCCAGTGATGTGTAGTATATTTCCACCTCGGGGAATTTTAATGACCTATTAACTATTAACTGTTTACAGCAGTCAGGAAAAATATGCTGCACTGACATAATTAAGCGAAAATGCATTAATCACATTTAATTATGTTTTTACTCCGTTGATCTATGATTATACAATTGTATGGTGTGTCTGATTTGGAAAGGACTGGAATTAGATGAGAAAATAAGGCTGTATCCTGTGCAAAATTAATGCGCATATTATGGTTGAAAATTTCAGTTGTGATAGTTCTTCTGAAAATAAATAGGATAATAATAGCAGTAACAACATTATCTGACATCTATTAACCGCTCGCTGGGTATTAGGTGCCATGCTAAGTGATAAATGAAGAGTTTTATCTAATCTAATCTTGCCATCAACCCTAGGAGGCTACTGCTATTTGAATCTCTACATGACCAAAGAGAAAGCCAACAGAATAATTAATCTGCTCAAGTTTTCATAGCTAATAAATTGCAGACATTGAAAATGAATTCGATCAGCCTGATGAAGCACAAAAACCAGCTTTCAATAAACCAAAACTATCTGGACCGTGCCCTGTTTTCCATCCCCACTGACCCTGCTGTAGATTGAGGCCATATCATCGTGAACATCTGGTCAACCTCTTTGGCACCCAGACTAGTCATCTTGGTGGAAATATCCTCATTTCATCTTCCAAGATGAGGCCCCTGAAGCAAGGAGCCTCATCTTTTGATTTGAGCATGTGTGCTGCTCAAATTTAACCATCAGGTGGGTCAGAATTATTTTAGCAGATACATTACTTTCTTGTGGGACCCATTGCCCTAATAAATCTACGAGTGAGTCCGTTCCTGATGTGGAATCCTGCTATATAAAGTATTGAAAAGAGTTAGTTATGAATTAGTAAGCAACTGGATCCCCATCCCCAACGTCTTTTCACGTTGCACATGTTGGAGACTTCACATGCTCCAAGATAGTGTAAATGCAAGCTCAGGCAAGTTTGCCCTGGTAGTTAGGTCCCTGGAAGTGTTCGTGTCCCTTTCCTCGATGTCCCACTGCAGCTTGCTCATGTCAGTACTTTGGTTTTTCTGAGACTGTAAAGATCAGTAGAATGTTTTGTTTCGCAACATCCCACCTTGAGGATAGGTATGCTCTTTGGTTTTTATTTATAATATAGATGCCCAATACAGTGAGTGCATTAGTGTAGAGACTCAACAAATACGTTCCGAGTGTTTTGTGAGCTTTTTGTTACTGTTGTTGTTGTTGCTGTTTGTTTGTTCTTAATGGAACAAAGTTGCATTTGAAACGTGCCTTGGGGATACAAGGATCTGAATGATTGTGTCAGCTTTCAGGCAGAGGTGTGTGAAGGTGGATGGAGAGTTACACCAAACACGTGTGGTGCATCACCCTTTCTTTTCATTGCTGCCAGTCACTTCCCTGATCTCTGATCTCGTACCCCAGACACCTGCCCGAAGGCTTCTCCTGGCTCAGGCTCAGCCCATGCACGGGACAGGCTGGAAGTGCCTGGATATTCATGCCCCAGGAAGCAGCCCTCAACCAATGAACAACCAACACTCTGGCTTCCAGGGCTCTGGGCTTGGCTAACACTGAGGATTGTTTTGTGCGAGTCCCCATTGTGATCAACCCTATTAGGTGACAAACGTGTTAATGCATTCTGCCACGGGGAGAATGCCTCACTTCTCTGTTACCAGGATCGTGTCCTAAATAAATTACTTGACTCTAAATCCTTATCTAAGGGTCAGCTTCTGGGGAAGCCAGACTAAAACAGACAGCTGCACAAATGCACTCAACAAGGTGACAGAAGACTTACTCACCTGGACAGATTCCTTCCCTTAGGCACGCATTTGTATTATGGCCACTGTGTGGAACCAAAAGCAAGTTGGTGAGCAGGAAAGAAACAAAAGCAGTGGGGTTTGATGAGTCCTGGATTCCAGTTAGTTGCTGATAGTCCCAGTCCGTGACTCCACGGTAGTGTCACTGATGGCATTTTCCATCACGAATTGGTCCCCGCAGGTCCGCCCAGGTCTCGCTCGGGCCCTGACAGCCATTCGCACAACATCTTCATAGCTTTCCTACAATGAGCAGTGGGTCATGGTTGCTGATTAATTTGAAATCAGGCTAAAGAATTATTGTGGAAGTTTTTCTGTGCCCATTCCTGCAGCCAGTAACCAGCTCTGTAAATTCTGTGCAGTCAGTTCATCTCATTGGACTTAGTTCCCACAGGCAAAGAATGGAAGCGACTCCACACTTAAGTGAGATGTTTCTAAAACACCCAGATCATCCTCCATAACAAGTGTTCCATAAAAGTTTGTTGAGAAATGTTTGTTTCTATTAATTCTGAGGACGAAGGCAATGCTTTTCACGAATGTCTCAGTAGGTAACAGACTACTTTATTGATTGATTGATCGATTGTTGAGTTTTAATTAGAAGGAGAGAGTGGGAGCTGGGAAGAGGGGCAGAGGGAGAGAGAGAATCTCAAACAGGCTCCCCGCTCAGCACAGAGCCCAACGCGGGACTCGATCCTACGACCCTGGTGTCATGACCTGAGCCGAAATCAAGAGTCAGATGCTCAACCAACTGGGCCACCCAGGTGCCCCATCCTAGCAGACTACTTTAAAAACCATCTTGGGGGCGCCTGGGTGGCTCAGTCGGTTAAGCGTCCGACTTCAGCTCAGGTCACGATCTCGCGGTCCGCGAGTTCGAGCCCCGCGTCGGGCTCTGGGCTGATGGCCCAGAGCCTGGAGCCTGCTTCCGATTCTGTGTCTCCCTCTCTTTCTGCCCCTTCCCCGTTCATGCTCTGTCTCTCTCTGTCTCAAAAATAAATAAATGTTAAAAAAAATTTTTTTAAAAACCATCTTGGACTTTGATACTTTTGGGGTTACTATGAACTCCAATTTCTATTTGCTATCTGTAGTGCCTCTGCCTCTGAATAGAAAAACTTAGGGTTAAGCCTTTGTTCAATACTATGAAGAAATCTATTCATTCATCATTGAAGTTTGAAGCTTTGCCAGGTGGAAATTAGCAAATGTTCACCCCCTGCCCTATATTGGAGAGCAGGATGTAGAAATTGTTTAACCTTGCTCAATATGAGGAAAGCTTATTTGTCTTTGAATTTATCTGACACTTCTTTTTTTAAATTTATTTAAGAGAGAGAGTAAGTTGGGGAGAGGAGCAGAGAGAAAAAGAGAGAATCTTAAGCAGGCCCCATGCTCCACACAGAGTCCGACTTGGGGCGCGATCCCCCAACCCTGGGATCACGACCTGAGCCGAAATCAAGAGTTGGACGCTCAACTGACTGAGCCAGCCAGGCGCCCCTCTGACATTCAGTTATTGCTTGTACTGAGATTTTTTTAAAAATGTCACTCTGGGGGCGCCTGGGTGGCGCAGTCGGTTGAGCGTCCGACTTCAGCCAGGTCACGATCTCACGGTCCGTGAGTTCGAGCCCCGCGTCGGGCTCTGGGCTGATGGCTCGGAGCCTGGAGCCTGTTTCCGATTCTGTGTCTCCCTCTCTCTCTGCCCCTCCCCCGTTCATGCTCTGTCTCTCTCTGTCCCAAAAATAAATAAACGTTGAAAAAATAAAAATGTCACTCTGATACTGTTTTCACATATATCAATAGTAATCAATTCACATATCCACAAATATTTTCGAGTACTTTTAAATATCAGATACTGTTAACAGCATGAGATAAAATGATGAATTAAACCAGGACCTTACTCTTGGAGAGAGCACAGTGTGTTTATTACACACAGTAATTATATAATATAAAGGCAGAGTTTTTCAAGAGAGCTAGCGGTATATGGGGGTGAGGCATGATGGCAACAGCTGTGTTAGGGAAATTCTTTCTGCAAAATGGTCATTTTAGCTCACAAGGAAATGAGGGAGAGTGAGGTCATAATGGCTTAAAGGTCTTGGACAGCCAATGCATAAAGGAAGGGTCTGTCATCTGGGGAGATAATGAACAGACACAGGTAAGCCCTTACAAGTTTTCTCAGTGTCATGAGGCTACAAATTCTAAATGCAATGGAAATTAGAAACCGCTGGATGATATGAGAAGTAGAAATGCTGTCTTAGGTATGGCAGAGAAAGAAAAGACCTCCGGGTTGCAGGAGATGTCGTCATGGGAAGCTTTCTGCAATGAGAGGCTTGGGGAACTGAGGTCACGTGTGGATTTTAAGCGTGGCTGGGTCAGGGAAGGGTGTCGGCCTAGCATCTATCCAGAAGAGTGTAAGGCATGGAAAGTGAGCGGCGATTCTGGCCAATTAGACGGTGGGCGAAATGAAAAAGAATAAAGATGAATATTTCTGTCTCTATCACTATACTGTGAAATTCTCAGCAGCAGAGAAATAAATATCTTTGCTTATCTTTGTAGCAATAGAACCTAGAGAGGAACAGCCACTCAAAACTCCCCAATGATAAAAGATATGAATGTTTCACAAATAAAATAGCTCAAGGACTAGGGTTTGAATTGTGTCTCTAGAATCTACTATCTCCCAATGGAGCGACCCTGGGCCAGTACCTTGCCTTCTCAGAATCTCACCTCCCTCGGCATTCAGGAACAAGTATTTGCCATCTTCCAAGGACTAATCCCTCACGTGAGTAAAGACAAGATCAAGATGTTTTCCAGTGTGAAAAGGCACACAAGTTTGCTTTTCATATATTCTTTATGAAATAAGAATAGAGAATATTCTCCAACACCACAGCACGGATACAAATCTAAGTAAGATGCTATATTAAATCTAGTTAAGATCTCTGTCCTAGATATCCATCTAGTGGGAAAGATATAAGAAATGGGGGTATTTAATATCAAATAGCATCTACAGAAGAAAGGGAATATTGCAAAAGTAAACTAAGCTACACTATGTAAACACTCTTTCTAAATTGTAAAGCAGCCTACAAGCCTATACGTAATGTCTAGGTCGTTATGTTAGGACTGAAGTGTCTTCTCCCCAGATCTGTATGTAGAAGCCTCAACCCCCAATGTGAGTGTATTTGGAGACAGGACCTGTAAGGAGATAAGAAAGGTTACATGGGGTTACCCAGTGGGGGGGGGGGCGGGGCTTCATTTAATTTTTTTAATGTTTATTTATTTTTGAGAGTGAGACAGACAGAATACAAGCAGGGGAGAGCAAGAGAGAGAGGGAGACACAGAATCCGAAGCAGGCTCCAGGCTCTGAGCTGTCAGCACAGAGCCCGACGCGGGGCTCGAACCCACGGACCAGGAGATCACGACCTGAGCCAAAGTTGGATGCTCCACTGACTGAGCCACCCAGGCACCCCAATTTAATAGGACTGGTGTCCTTATAAGAAGATGAAGAAATACCAGAGATTTCTTTCTGTCTCCCCATCTCTCTGTGGCTCCAAACATATACAAAAAGGGCCATGTGAGGACTCAGAATGAAGTCACTCTTTATAAGTTAGGAAGAAAGATCTCACCAGACACCGATCCTGAAGGCACATCGATCTTGGACTTGTCGCCCCCAGAACTGTGAAAAACACATCTCTGTTGTTTAAGACTTTCCGCCTGTGGTATTCTGTTATGGCAGTCCCAGCAGACGAATATACCATGTCCTTGTCTGTCTCTGTCTCTATCTGCATCTATATGTGTATCACTATCTGGCTGTCTATATCTGTATTCCTGGATTCCTGACTCTAAATCTGTGTATTTTCCAACTTTCTAGAAACTTTTAAAACTTGTTTCCACTTTTACAAGGCCTAGTTTGTGTGCTCTCGTGAGAGCTTCATGAGTTAAGGTGATAGTCCACGGACCGTGTGCCTGTTAGTTGCGTGGACGCTATTCTGCAGGTGATTGAACTGATCAAATCCAGGAAGGGTGGAATGATAATGTGTCAGCAGGATGAAAACCCGAGGGCGGGTAGTTCCTGGTGCCCAGTTGAAGAAAGCACAGCTTGCCATTCCGATGGATTTATGGGCAGTGGTCAATACTCGTGATAGGTTGTAAGGGTCTCTAAGGTTGAAAAGCAAAGCCTTAACTTGGCGTCTTGGCTTGGAAACTGGAAATCTGTATCCATGTTGTTAATGGGAGCGCTTGGGCATGATGTTGCAAATAGTGTTCTCAAAGTTCAGGCACTGAACCCCTGCCAGAGTCATTCGGGGTTGTTGTAACGTGCAGACAAGCTTACTGCATCAGAATCCTTGGGGGGCCTGGGTGGCTCAGTTGGTTAAGCGTCCGACTGCAGCTCAGGTCATGATCTCTGGATTCATGGGTTCGAGCCCCATGACAGGCTCTGTGCTGACAGCTCAGAGCCCGGAGCCTGCTTCGGATTCTGTGTCTCCCTCTCTCTCTGCCCCTCCCTGCTCTCTCTCTCTCTCTCTCTCTCAAAAATAAATAAACATTAAAAAGTAAATTAAAGAAAAGGGATATGGCAAAATATACATTACGGTTAAGTAAAATGGTTGTATTTTGAATGTAATATACACTACATTTTTATAGTATGTCTTCTATTAAAAATGGAAGCTTCTATTAAAGCTTCTATTAAAAATATAAGATGAAATGAATAGATGTTCAAAAAAAAAAAGAAGAAGACCTGAGAGAGAATGTATCACCAACATATTTGCACTGCAAGAAATGTGGGGGAGTTCTCCAGGAAGAAGGAAAGAAAAGCATAAAGATTTGGTTCTACTGAAAGAAAGAATACAAGAAATGGTAATTATGTAAGTAAACATAAGAGACAGCTGCTAAGTTTTAAGAATTTCTTTAGTTTGTTTTAAATATGAAATTTATTGTCAAATTGGTTTCCATACAACACCCAGTGCTCATCCCAACAGGTGCCTTTCTCCATGCCCATCACCCACCCCCCCCTCCCTCCCACCCCTCCATCAACCCTCAGATTGTTCTCGGTTTTTTAAGAGTCTCTTATGGTTTGGCTCCCTCCCTCTCTAACTTTTATTTTCCCCTTCCCCTCCCCCATGGTCTTCTGTTAAGTTTCTCAGGATCCACCTAAGAGTGAAAACATATGGTATCTGTCTCTGTATGACTTATTTCACTTAGCACGACACCCTCCAGTTCCATCCATGTTGCTACAAAAGGCCCTATTCCATTCTTTCTAAAACATAGTTTACTGATTGTTTTAAAAATGTATGACAAAGGCCAGGAGGAGAGAAATAGACGTGAGTTGTTGCTTCTTAAACCATATGGCCCCAGTGTCATCTTATGTGAAAATAGATCGTGACAGCTTAAAGATTTATACTGAAAAGTCAGAGCTATAACTTTTAAGTAAGCATTTGTAAAAGATAAAAGAAATATCTAACAGGCTAACGATGGAGAAAAACTATAGTCAAAAAGATTCTCAGTACAGAAATACAGTAGAAAAAGGGGAGGGGGGAAGGGCAAAATACTCTAGGTAAATAAAAATTAGGTGAAATTAAATTAATTAAATTAAATGGTTCAAACATTTAAAGTACAAAGGCCCCACTTTTCACAGTATGTGAAGACGGAGACCCAACTATATGGAGATGACCCGAAATCCTTTTTAATATAAAGACACTGAGAGGTAGAAAAGAAGTAAAGAAAGTGATGGACAGAGATAAATCACAGAAAAACTAATCAAAGAAACAGAGTGGCTATGGATGCCAGACAAAGTATATTTCAGAGCAAGAAATATTGCCAGGTATGAGAAGGTCATTTCATAATGATGAAGAGGCCAATATTTCCAGAGGATATTCTTAATACATTAACACCTAATAATAGAGGTTTGAAATACATGAAGTAAAAATAACTGATAACAAAGGGGAAAAAATAGACAGGGACGCCTTGGGGGCTCAGTCGGTTAAGCCTCTGAGTCTTGATATCAGCTCAGGTCATGATCTCAGGGTCTATACAGACAGAAGGGAGCCTGCTTGGGATTTTCTCTCTCCCTCTCTCTCTGCCCCTCACCCACTCTCTTTCTCTCTCTCACAAAAGTAACTAAAATAAACTTAAAAAAGGAGGAAAGTATTGTTTTTAAACAATTTTTCTGCAGAAGTAGCTGAATCAGTCTTAATCCTACGTTGAAGGGAACGCACGTGCTGAAGGTGTATGCATTACCGAAGTTCATTATTCCCCAGCAATTTTTGGTGACAGAACAAAGAAATAATAATATTTTAATAAGATTTATAAGGTGCACATGTGTGTGTATATATACACATACACATACATATATGTATATATATATATACATACATTTATGTCTATATATAATATATACACATACATACATATATATGTATATATAATATATACATATACATACATATATAATATATACATATACATACATATAAATATATAATATATATGTATACATACATGTATATATATAATAAAGCTCCTGTGTCCTGTTGAAATTTGCGTGGCAGGATTCTCCTTAAATACTTCCTCCCCCTGGGGCACCTGGGGGCTCAGTCTGCTGGGCGTATGACTTCGGCTCAGATCATGATCTCATGGTTTGTGAGATGGAACCCCGTCAGCTGTGCTGACAGCTCGGAGCCTGGAGCCTGCTTTGGATTCTGTTTCCCTCTTGCTCTCTCTGCTCCTCCCCTGCTCACACTCTGTGTCTCTCTCTCTTTCAAAAAAATACATAAATAAAACATTAACATCCCCTTATTTTCACCCCCAGGTCTCCTTTTCTTTACAGGAACCTTGGTAAGATAAAAAGAAGCAGGCTTCTCCTAAAATAGAAATGCACCTGAGTCTCTGTGTTGTAGTCCTGAATCTAATGTAACATTGTACTCATAACAAGAAAGAAAGAAACTGTACTCATAACAAGAAAGAAAGAAAGAAAGAAAGAAAGAAAGAAAGAAAGAAAGAAAGAAAGAAAGGAAGAAAAGAAAGAAAAGAAAGAAAGAGAGGAAAGAAAAGAAAGGAAAGGAAGGGAAAAGAAAAAAGAAAAGAACGGAAAGGTAAAGAAAAGAAAGAAAAGAAAATAACACCAGACTTCTCGCTTTCTCTTCCACCATGTCAGTTGCTGGTTTGCAGCCTTTTGCAGCCATGCTATAGCAGGTGAGCCCCACATACAAAGCAGGTAAGCTGAAGCGAAGTGTGTGATTTGGAGAGGCTGGGGGAGCCAGGAAGGGGTCAGAGGAAGGCAGGAACTCACCCCCACCTTCTCCCTCTCTGCAGGCATAATGCTCTCTGAAGCCTCCAGTTTATTTTTGTTTTTTAATGTTTATTTTTGAGAGACAGCACAAGCAGGGAAGGGCAGAGAGAGAGGGAGACAGAGGATCCCAAGATCTCTCCTGTGATCTCCACACTGACAGCAGAGAGCCGATATGGGCTCGAACTAGTGAACCACCAGATCATGGCCCGAGCTGAAGTTGCACACTTAACTGACTGAGCCACCTAGGCACCCCTGAAGCCTCCAGTTTTTAAAGAGTAGGTCTGAAGTCGAATGTCTGCCCTCAGGACTGTCCTCAGGTCTCATCTGTCTGTGTCCTTGGCTCCCCACATGTCCAACAAGCTTCCATACAACATACTTCTTCCAGCCAACACAGTCCTGGCTTTCTGATTTTTATCTCTGGGCAGGGGCAGCCCTCCCTAAGACTCTCAGTCAGCGGTGGGCCTCAGACCAGCAGGCACCAGGGTCCAGGGGGCACCGGCACGGCTCAAGAATGAGCTTCAGGTTGTTTACAAAGGGCCCGGGACACCTGAGGACCAGTCCCTGGCCGGTCTTGGAAGAGCCCCAAAGCTGCAGGTGTTCATGATTGGTTACAGGATGACGCTTCAATACGACTGCAGTGAAAAAAGAAATAAAGAGCTGTAGTGAAAACCCTTTCTAATCTTCGGTTTACAAACTTGTTAGGGGTGCACGGGGTCATCAGGAAAGGTGAAAATTGATGACCTCCAATCTGCCTTTGAAATGTCAGCTCCCCAGCGATGACCCCCTACCTGGACCTCCCCTGGACCTCCTCACCCTGATTCTGCCCCCCCCCCCATCATTCCCATCTTGTGGGGTGGGCCTTATAATTATTGGCGTGGGGAGTTCTGTTTGATACGGTATTTCTGGAAGTCTGATCCCCAGTTACTAATTTATCTCAGTATAACTACTACTTGTACCGTATCTGCAGTAATAATCATAAATACAAAACTAAGGTGCAACAGAGAAGTGTTTATCGAGGAGTTAGGTGTGCTAACAGTTTATCGGAAATGACCAAAATGCGTAAATCTGAGATATGTGTAAGTAAATATTTGCACATAGCCTCAAGTAATAGTCATTAGGACAATGTTTGCAAATCATTTGCAAAATGTGTTTTATTACTATTCCAGGAAGGGAGAGACGGAATGAGACCCACCGAAGTTTAGTGGCACTGTAAAAAGTGTATACGGAAGACAGAATGATATGAACATTTAATCTAGGACAGGCTAATAATAATTTTTGCCAATACGTTAAATTTTAATTTTATCTCCTCAATGTTCACATCAAAGTTTTGCTTTAAAAATTTGAAAAATAAAACAGCATTTAATTAGAAAATACGTTTAAAAATAAATCAGAAGGAATTGTCTGAGAACATATAATGAGCATGGCTTTTATTATTCTCCTTTATTTATTTTTAAATGTTTATTTATTTTTGAGAGAGTGAGTGAGAGAGTGCACACCAGTAAGGGAGGGGCAGGCAGGGTGGGGGTGCAGAGGGTCTAAAGCCGGCTCTGTGCTGAAGGCAGAGAGCCCAACACGGGACTCGAACTCACAAACTGTGAGATTATGACCTGAGCTGAAGTCGGACACTTAACCGACTGAGCCACCCAGGTGCCCTCTTTAATTTTTAACTGTGGAAAAAAAATTGTTTTAAAAGTCTTTTCATAATTAAACAATACAGTCTGCCAATAAGCGTTTCTGAGGTATAATTGATCTGTTCGCAGATCTGCCAAGGATCAATCACATGGGTAGGGCTCAGTTCTCATGATGCCCAGGAGTGAAAAGCATTCTCTGCTAGAAATATCTTCAGTCATATGGTATTTTGATATGATTCTAAACACACTATATTTTTCTTCGCTTATTTATTTATTTATTTTTTTAATTTTTTTTTCAACGTTTATTTATTTTTTTGGGGGGGACAGAGAGAGACAGAGCATGAACGGGGGAGGGGCAGAGAGAGAGGGAGACACAGAATTGGAAACAGGCTCCAGGCTCTGAGCCATCAGCCCAGAGCCTGACGCGGGGCTCGAACTCACGGACCGCGAGATCGTGACCTGGCTGAAGTCAGACGCTTAACCGACTGCGCCACCCAGGCGCCCCTCTTCGCTTATTTTTTAAAGGTGTCCATCAGTCATGACTTCATCACGCCATTGTGTGTGGAGGGAGGGAGCAAGGTTATTTTCAAAGCATTTCTGACTCATAAGGAAATCTTTCAAGCATTTACACCTTTAGAAAACATGTTTACCCAGGGGCGCCTGGGTGGCGCAGTCAGTTAAGCGTCCGACTTCAGCCAGGTCACGATCTCGCGGTCCGGGAGTTCGAGCCCCGCGTCAGGCTCTGGGCTGATGGCTCAGAGCCTGGAGCCTGTTTCCGATTCTGTGTCTCCCTCTCTCTCTGCCCCTCCCCCGTTCATGCTCTGTCTCTCTCTGTCCCAAAAATAAATAAACGTTGAAAAAAAAAAAAGAAAACATGTTTACCCAAATATTATTGCTAGAATGATAACTATCAACCAAGAAAATCATGTAATAAAATAATTACTTTAAGCATCAAAGTTTTATAAGACTCTACAGAGCATACTCAGGCAGAGTTCAGGAATCTTGAAAGAATCTTCTGTTAACAAATTACGTTTGCAAGAAAAATTTCTTTTCCTTTTTTTTGGTTTTGCATCCAAATACCTGTCCCAGCTGTGAACTTGTTTGTCACTCTCTTTAAAATTTAAATTTACCATTTATAAATTGAACTGTAGGAATGCCCTGATACCATCAATAAAGTTGTTTATTCACTGAGCCTCTTATCTTTCCAGGCAAAGATTTTATACATGTTGAATTATATTTGTTTTTTAATTGAGATATAAGTGACATATAACATATTAGTTCTGGGTAAACAGCATAAGGATTTGATATTTGTATACATTGTGAAATCCTCACCATACTAAGTCTAGTTAATACGTATCTCCACATATAGTTGACGTTTTTCTTGTGATGAGGAGTTTTAAGGTCTACTCTCTTCGCAACTTTCAAATATGCAGTACAGTGCTATTAACTATAGTCACCATGCTATACGTTACATCCCCATAACTTATTTATTTTATAACTGGAAGTTTGTACCTTCTGACACCCTTATATATTTTTTTGTGTGACTGAGAATAATATGTAACTGAATTTATCAGAAGTCTAAGACTTAAAGTTTAGCAACACCAAAACTGGCAGCTATCCCATTTGGAAAATCCCTTGTTTTATGTGCCCTTCTGACTCTTGATAGAAGTAGGAAGTCAGCTCCAGGCAATTGTGCAGCCAGGGCTCCAAGAAACTTAATGCCCCGCCTCTTTCTCCTGCCTTTCTCTGATCTCCTGCAAAAACTCCCCCCTAACCCAACCCTACTAGAGCGCTAAGGAACAAGGAATACAGGTCGTATGATGAATACAATGCAGGGTGAAGGGTGGAGAGTTGATTTTGTAAGAACCAATGGAGGAGTTTCATTTGAACCATTTGGCACAGATACATGCCCCAAGTTTCATGTTAATCTTTCGTTCCAAGTTTGGTGGGCCCACCTAGTCACGCACATGGCTCAGGAAGCATAGGTCAGCCTTCCCTAAACTTGTGAAGGGAGGGCTTACTGCCCTGGAGAAGATGACTTGGAGGGCGACGGGATGTGTGCTTCCTACGAGCAATCGAAGCCCAAGAAAGTGGAAGGAAGCGGATGATCTAGGGAAGTTTAATGTCTTTTCCCGGACCCACCAAACGCGCCATACTTTTTCCTCTTAAGGAGGGGGTGGGGGGGCAGGAAATAGAGGGTCCTGATCACTGAACCATAATGGGGATACACGAAAACCTGAGTTGTAAAGGAATGGATCCTCTTTGTGGACATCAGGTAATCTGTGCGTGGGGTTATACAGTGTGCTGATATCAAGCCCCTCTCCTCTTTCTTTTTTTCAACGTTTTTTATTTATTTTTGGGACAGAGAGAGACAGAGCATGAATGGGGGAGGGGCAGAGAGAGAGGGAGACACAGAATTGGAAACAGGCTCCAGGCTCCGAGCCGTCAGCCCAGAGCCCGACGCAGGGCTCGAACTCACGGACCGTGAGATCATGACCTGGCTGAAGTCCGACGCTTAACCGACTGCGCCACCCAGGCGCCCCTCTCCTCTTTCTTTCACCTGATGATTGTAGCGTCTCTCAACCAGCCTTGCCCTAGATAGGTATTTCCTTAAGGATGGAAAAACCTTACATTCCACTGCTGTCATCCGACGCTAACATTCGTTAGCCATCATTCTCATCAGCCGGTGCTACTTGGATTCCACAGATAAAGACTTTTTCCTTCCCCCTTAATTACCAAGTGTTAGATTACAGTGTTGGAACAATAGTCATCCCAAATAGCAACAAACCGTAACTATTTTCTTTATATATTTTTTAAACATCATTAACATTTGAAAACTTCTGTAGGCAAGAGATTAACAAACCCTTTTCCCCTTCTGCAGGAGAAACTGACCCTTGGTTAACTTCTTGGCCATGTTTCCCTGGAAACAGATAAAGACCGTAAGTTACCAAGTACCATTGCTTATAGTAAAAATTACCACTCATTGGGCAAATTGGATCTAGCCGGGAAGAATAATGAGATACAAAGCCATATCTACCGGCTTCCCTGAGCGTGATCACTCCTGGGATTGAATCCTTCTGGAGCCCATGACACCTAGTCAAAAAAAGACACTCTCTTTTAGAAATATCTTCAATAATATAGGCTCTGAAGCTGTTCCAAGAGATATCAGCTCCTGTAGGGAATGCGGCTCTTTGTACAAGGCAGCTGTCACACCCTGCCACATGGCTGTCATCTCACTGCACCCGAGCTATCTGATGTGTGGCTTCAAGAGCCTGACCAACAAGAAACGCGTGGGGTACCCTCCTGGCAAGCTCTGATTCCTGTTTTTATATTCTACTGACAGATCGGCCCCACGTAAGGCCTATCATAATCTGGCGAGGCTCAATGTCTAGTTTAACCAAAGAAGGCCCTTTACTGGGCACTGCGGGCTTTCCCTGTATTGTGACACTGTAAAATAGTCCGGCAAAGCCTTGTGTGTTCCCTGTCCAGCTAGAATTAGATTTCTCTGATAAACTCTGCTTTCTTTTGGTGGAGAAACAGATTTGGAAAAAGACAGGGGCTGCCACATTATTACTGTTTTCCTACTCGTTGAAATCAGCATATCATGACTTCTAGAGCTTTTCCATGAACACAAAAATATAATTTAAAGAATCTTGTGATTAATTGAATTGGTTAAGTTGGGCATAAGTTCTTTAGTATTATACTTGCAGCTTCTCTCTTTTATACTGATAGCATTAACATAATAACTTATTTGCTTAACCCTGCACTGTAACAGCAATTTCAATACAATAATACCGATAATTCCGTGAATAATCAGCCGACTGAATATATTGTGGGATTTCATGTGGCTGGTCTTTTGTTCCTTAATGTACTTCCCACTCAGTTGTCATAGACATGGTTTATAGACAGGTTTTAGATCACCAGAAACAATTCTTTCCTCCCTGTAGCTATTAATAAATTAATTTGAAATAGAAGTATGTTCCATTTTCAATCTGTGTTCAAATTCTCCTTTCTATATAATTCCATTTTTTTAAACAGCTGCATTTTTGTGTTTCAATATCAAAATGATATTTTATGATAAAAAAAGCCTCAACCTACTCCTTCCTCTGCCTATAATTAAGAATTGTATTCGTTTCTTTCTATTATTTTAGTAATTTCATTTTGTATAATAAATATATGCTGTTATGTATATAGCCTATTCACACATATATCTTAATTTCTTCTTGTTTTATATGAAATATGTCATATTGCTATTGCGATTTTTAATATTTCCCATATAATTGGATTTGTTAGGATGCATGGAGTAGGGATTGTGTGCACAGAACAGGGCTTTGTAAAGTGTGGCCATTTCATGGACTGAGAATCGTACAGGACGGAGTCTTCAAAGAACTCCTGTGGAGCACATATCAGGGCTATAAAAGATGATCATAAAATTATTAATCAAAGGGCACCTGGGTGACTCAGTTGGTTAAGCATCTGAATCTTCATTTCAACTCAGCTTGTGATCTCATGGTTCTTGAGTTCAAGCCCTGCATCGGGCTCTGTGCTGACAGCTCAGCGCCTGCTTGGGATTCTCTCTCCCTCTTTCTACTTCTCTCTCTCTCTCTCTCTCTCTGTCCCTCAAAAGGAAGGAAGGAAGGAAGGAAGGAAGGAAGGAAGGAAGGAAGGAAGGAAGACACTTAAAAAATATTAACCAAATAAAATTTGATTAAATAATTAAAATGTGCATATATGCATGTAGGTGTATATTTTTATATTTTATACTTGTAATTTTTAAAACTGTTTCTTCACCCTCATTTTTAACGCTTATTCCAGACTGTGATGGCAGATAGTGTCCATCTTACACGCTGGAGCATGACCAGTGCCTAACACATTTCCTTTACAAAAAAGGAATTTAATATATAATTGTCGAATGAATGGATGCAGCTTCCAGGAAGAGTCAATTTTAAACACAATTTGTAAAATATAAACAGGAAGAGAAGTTCCTGCAGTCTAATGTTGGTCGTAACTGGAAATAAAGTCATGATCCTCAGCTTTTCCAGCACCTAAACTTCATTTCCACCCCCCAGACATAAAGTGTGGACTTGCCTTTTGGGAATAATCATGTCAGCCCAGTTTCACGTGACAGAGTAACATAGAGCAATTAAGTGTGTTGACCTTGAACTCAGATGGACAGCCATTTGATTCTTGGCTGTTGCTATGTGATAGTGAAGAATCCTGAGCAATTACTCCACAAACAAACCCAATTAAAAATTATGAAGCACAGGTGCACCTGGGAGCCTCAGTCGGTTAAGCGTCCAACTCTTGGTTTTGGCTCAGGTCATGATCTCAAGGTTCGTGAGTTCCAGCCCTGCATCGGGCTCCAGGCTGACAGCACAGAGCCTGCTTGGGATTCAATCTCTTCCTCTTTCTCTGCCCCTACCCCCAATTGAGCTCTCTCTCTGTCTCAAAATAAATAAATAAGCTTTAAAAAAAGAATTATGAGGCACAGAAAATACATAACAATGTTTCTATAGATGTTATATCTAATTTGTTACACAAAGTCCATTTACATATTTATATATATTACGTGCTTTATTTATTTGTTTTTAAAAAATGTTTCTTTATTTATTTTGAGAGAGGGAGAGACCGTGCCTGCACGTAGGGGAGGGACAGAGAAAGGGGGAGAGAGAATCCCACGCAGACTCCTTTCTGTCAGGGCAGAGCCTGACATGGGGCTCGATCTCCCAAATGGTGAGATCAGGACCTGAGTCAACTTCAAGAGTTGTATGTTTAACCAACTGAACCACCCAGGTGCCCAGTAAGTGTTTTATTTATAAAGATGTTATATAGCATCTTCTATATTCTCTGTAGAATAAGAGTCAGGTCCAGTAGGATATTGCCGAGGAGTGATGTGTGATGGAATCTGAGCATTTGGTCAATGTGTCAGGTTAATTAGAAGCTCAAGGAAGAAATGAACTGCTAACAGCCCAGTTGAAATTCCTGAATGCTCCCTGAGGTCATGGTGTGCAGGTTACTTGTAGGGACCCCCAGAAGTGAGATGACAAAAGTAGATATGGAGGTGTTAAACACATTTTCCCTGCGCTGGGCCTGTCACGTAACATGAATGATTCCTTCAATGAAAAAGAAGACCCTAGAATACTAGATTCCTTGGGAAAAAGAGCAGTCTCCTTGGACACATTCCTGCAAGTACCTAAGATCCTTTCCGTTCCATGCCCTGACTCCGCTGATACACCTTTGTCTCTCAAAATTTTTCTCAACGTTGCACTTTTTGCTTGTTGACAAAACTTCTTTCCTTTGATCAGAAGTTTAGAATTCCTGCATCCCCCCATTAATTCATGTCTTGTCTTGGAAAGGAAAGTCCGCGAGAGCGTCAGTGTCATTCAGCTGGACGCCGTCAGCATCGACACACGTCCGCTCCTGCTGACGGCGTCCAGCTGAATGACATTGACGCTCTCGCAGACTTTCCGCTCCCGCTGACTGTTTATTCTTCACAGTGTGGAAGGTACGGATATTGACTTTAAGTTTCAAGAAAAATGATTAGTTGGAATTCTGTTCAGTTGCTGGCACTTCTAATAAAGTACACCCTTAACATTTGCAGATTTAGAATTCCAAATTTTGTCTAATCATGGACCCACATGTCACATGATTTGCAATTTTGCTGAGGCATGAGGTTGAATCCCAATCACTCAAGAGGCTGGCAGTAACTCTCCAAGTGATGAAAATTTCGTTTCTTGGCGAGAAATGATACCTAAGAGTAACCTAGACTAGTTGGAAATTTGGGGATACTTGAAGCTCTCTTGGTGAGTTGCCCAAGACATTTATTTTTTTTTTTTAATTTTTTTTTTCAACGTTTATTTATTTTTGGGACAGAGAGAGACAGAGCATGAACGGGGGAGGGGCAGAGAGAGGGAGACACAGAATCGGAAACAGGCTCCAGGCTCCGAGCCATCAGCCCAGAGCCCGACGCGGGGCTCGAACTCACGGACCGCGAGATCGTGACCTGGCTGAAGTCGGACGCTTAACCGACTGCGCCACCCAGGCGCCCCTGCCCAAGACATTTAAATGAGCTCTTCTATATTTGTGAGCAATTGTTATGAAAGAAAAAAAAAACAACAATGGATTTGCAACGGAATAAAAATAAATTGCTGTTTGGCCTTAGGGCATTCAGTATGTCTGAGAGGCAGCAAGTCTTTGGGGAGGGAGACAGGGCTACAAATGAAGAGAGGGGCGCCTGGATGGCTCCGTCAGTTGAGCATCCAACTTTGGCTCAGGTCAGGATTTCATGGCTCGCAAGTTCGAGCCCCGTGTCAGGCTCACGGCTGTCAGCACAGGCTCACGGCTGTCCCCGTCTCTCTGCCCCTACCTCCCTTGAGCCCTCTGTCTGTCAAAAATAAACATTAAAAATCAAAAACCAACAAGCAAACAAACTACAACAGCAACAAAAAGAACAAACGGAGAGAGCTACAGACCACATGAAGGGGTCTGTAACTACCCTGAAGCAAAGCAGTACTCAGATGCCCAGGGATGATGAGCATCCGAGTTCCACGTCCCCTGAGGTACAATCACATTGTCACCTTACTGCTTGAGTTCCTCCTGCCCTTGTACATGTCCTTATATGTTCAACCAGTCATGTGTTTGCTCATTTTAGAACAGAGCTCTGTCTCCCTCATGTCTCAGTCTAGTCGTTGGAAATGATACAATTCCAGCCTGTAAATTTCAGGCTTGATCATGTGTATGCCAGGTGTCTAGATACTTCCCTTCTTTCTGTTAAAAAAAAAAAAAAAAAAAAAAAAGATCTGGGAAAAGCCTGAAACTGTACTTACACTCTTTCTAAGCAATAAAAATAATTTCCTGCCAGAGATCACCTTCTCCTCATGCTTCGGTTACAATCGTAGGCACCAAACTGAAACCTAAGTTGGTGCCACGTGAGAAGACTCACCATTATTTCAAAGTTTTGATTGCTTTTTGGAAGCCAACTTTGCTGACACTGTGTCTCGTTAAATCCCTGCCGTCGCCAACTGTGGTGTCCTCACGTAAAACAGAAATGCCCACTTGTGAGCGGGCGGTGAGGATTCGCCGAGAATTCATTAGAACAAGCTTGATGCATTCACTTCAGATTTCTTAAGTAAGTAAGTTTCAGATTTCTTCCATTTGCCGATGATACTATCTCCCTTGACTATACCGTAAAATACGGCGTGTTCGCCCTTGAATCCTGCAGTGTCCAGCCCCGTCCCTACTATAGGGTGCTCAAAAAATGTGTGTGACGTGTCCAAGATACGTATCAAATGTAAACGTGTTTGGGTGAAGCGGCTATTATCATCCATACGAGGCATTCTATAAACTGTGACTACAGATGTCTTCATTTGGATTCAATCTCCCATAAAATGTTCTTTTACAAGGCAAAATATGAAGATTCCCCCAGAAATAGACTTTTTGATGAGCTGTTGAGATTCACATAAATTGTAATGATAAAATTCTGTGTGTTTCAATTGTAACTCTTGGTAATAAAATCACTACCATTATATACTGGTCCGTTCAAAACACCGTGGCTAATTAGGTTCACACACCTGACAGATGGCTTTTCTCTCCTAAATTGATTAAATGAGATTTAATTACTAACAAAAGAATTCACAGCTAATTCGGGAAACAAATATGAAATTGATTCATTTGATGAAAAGCGCAACCATAACTTGGCATCGGAATATAGGTTGCATATGGTATACTTTTTCTCAGTGCACGACGGTTACAAAAGAAGAAAATTATCAACTGATTCATCAGCACTTGTGAAGTCTCAATAATTAATCGTAGTTTTACAGGGGAAGATGTCAAAAATTGATATTCTAAATGAGCTCTGCTGGTTTGAACCAATTAATAGTTTAAAGGATGTTGAGATTAAAATCCCAGTTCAGTTACTTACTTGGTATGAAACATCAGTCGAGTTATTTAAATATCCGGGTTTCATTATCTGTGAGATGGGGCTAATAATCATGCCTTTCCCAGAGATTGTTAGGAGGGTTTGGTGAGACAATGCATGTAAGGAACTTAGGGCACTAAGCTGAAAACATTAGAAATAGGATATCGGGGCACCTGGGTGGCTCGGTCGGTTGAGCCTCCGACTTCAGCTCTGGTCATGATCTCACGCTCCGTGAGTTCGAGCCCCGAGTCGGGCTCTGTGCTGACAGCTCAGAACCTGGAACCTGCTTCGGATTCTGTGTCTCCCTCTCTCTCTGCCCCTACCCTGCTCGCACTCTGTCTCTGTCTCTCTCTCAAAAGTAAACATTAACAACAAAAGAAATAAGATATCAATTACTGCTTGTATCTTTTCTTTTTTTCTTATTTTACTATTGTCTTTATTTTTTAAAGTTTTTATTTGAATTCCAGTGAGTTAACGTACAATGTAATATTTTTAAGTTTACTTATTTATTTTTGAGAGAGAGGCAGAAAGAGAGGGAGAGGGAGAGATTTGTAAGCAGGCTCCGTGCTGTCAGCAGAGCCTGATGCAGGGCTCGAACTCACGAACCGTGAGAACACGACCTGAGCTGAGACCAAGAGTCAGACACTTAGCCAACTGAGCCACCCAGGCGCCCCCAACATACAGTGTGATATTAGTTTCAGGTGTACAATACAGTGTTTCAACGCTTCCATCCATCACTGGGTACTCATCATGACAAGCACATCCCTTAACCCCCATCACCTGTTTTACCCAACCTCCCACCCCCCTCCCCTCTGGCAACCATCGGTGTGTTCTGTGCAGTTAAGAGTCTCTTGGGGTGCCTTGGTGGCTCAGCCAGTTAAGCATCCGAACCTTGGTTTTGGCTCAGGTCATGATTTCACAGTTTGTGGGGTAGAGCTCCACGTTGGGCTCTGTGCTGAGAGCACAGAACTCGCTTGGGATTCCGCCTCTCCGCCTCTGCCCCTCCCCTGCTCACCCCTGCACTTCCTCTCTTTCTCAAAATAAATCATAAATAAACATTTTTTTAAAGCGTCTGTTTCTTGGGGCGCCTGGGTGGCGCAGTCGGTTAAGCGTCCGACTTCGGCTCAGGTCACGATCTCGCGGTCCTGAGTTCGAGCCCCGCGTCGAGCTCTGGGCTGATGGCTCAGAGCCTGGAGCCTGTTTCCGATTCTGTGTCTCCCTCTCTCTCTGCCCCTCCCCCGTTCATGCTCTGTCTCTCTCTGTCCCAAAAATAAATAAACGTTGAAAAAAAAAATTAAAAAAAAAAAAAGCGTCTGTTTCTTGGTTTGTCTCTTTCTTGGTTTGTCTCTTTCTTTTTTTCCCCCTTTACTCGTTTACTTTGTTTCTTAAATTCCACATATGCCTGAAATCATGATATTTGCCTTTCTCTGACTGATGATTTCATTTAGCATAATACCCTCTAGTTCCATCCATGGCATTGCAAATGGCAAGATTTCATTCTTTTTTTATGACTGAGTTATATCCATTGTGTGTATATATATATTATATATTATATATATATATATTTAATATATATATATAATATATAATATATAATATATATATATGCCACATCTTCTTTAGCTGCCCTTTAACAAGTGGTGTTGGGAAAACTGGACACAACATAAAAAATAATGAAACTGGGCCACTTTCTTGAACCATACAGAGAAATAAATTCAAAATGAGTTAAAGACCTAAATGTGAGACTTTGATGTTTTCTTAATTATTATTCTTATGGCTAAGATAATATTTATGAGCAAGGTTTTTTTCTAATGTTTATTTATTTATTTTGAGAGAGAGAAAGAACCAGGGAGGAGCAGAGAGAGAGAGAGGGAGAGAGATTGAGAAAAAGAGAGAACCCTGAGCAGGCTCTGCACTGTCAGCACAGAGCCCGATGTGGGGCTCGAACTCACAACTGTGAGATCATGACCTGAGCCAAAATCGAGAGTCGGACACTTAACCAACTGAGCCACCCAGGCGCCCCTGTCAACAAGTTTAATGACAAGAAACAAAATCAATAACAAACAAGCAAAGCATATTGAGAGGGCTTGGAACACATACGGAGAATTAAAAGTATAATGTAACTTAGGCATGCCCTCAATGGTAATACAATTGTAGTGAGAAATAAAGAAAATCCCGTCACTTGTGACAAAACTGATAATGACTTAGGTTTGGAAGCTAGAGTTACATACTCAGAGAACCAACTGAGGGCTACTTAACCCGGGAACACCAAAACATCTACCTGGAGGAAATGGTACCCGACCTGGGTTTTGAAGGGAAAGTAAGAATTAGGTCCCAAAATGGAATGTGAGAAAGGTCACTCCCAGGAGAAGAAAGAGTATGTTTGGAGGGATAAGAATGAAGATTTCAAGCTTTTCATGACTGGAATGGAGGTAACTGTTGCCCAAGTGTTAGGGAGACAGGGAGACATGGCTGGCAGTCTCCACTCTACAAGAGCCACAGTGCAGCACTGAGAGAAGTAAAAGCCAGATAGCACAGACTGTGTGGACAGAGACTGTGCATCAGCAATCTGAAATCTTAGCTAGGATGGGAGTGCTTGGGGCTCTTGTGCCTTCTGAATTAAAACAAGGCTGGAAATGATATCACTTTAGAGCGTTTGGGCAAATATGGATTCCACAAGAGACTTGAGGACTTAGGGTAACAAGAACGGATGGTTCCAGAATAGAGGGCCCACTAGACAACACCCTGCCTCCTCACCTACTATGTTACTCTCCCTCAAGGTCCATCTTCAGGCCGGGGACTAAACCACATTTTAAGGGAGGCATGCATAGCATACCCTTTCTAGAAAACTCAATGCGTGACCATCTGCTTTCATAGACCCTTCTTCCAAGGGGGGTGAGGAGGTAATTACCTCAGGTAGTTCATGCAGGAGATCAGGTACACTGCTATTGTTAATTTCAACAGTAATCATGATCCATTTGGTTGTCTCTAGGACTCACCAGCACATCTGGGTTTTGATCGATTTCATAACTGGGGAACCTCACAGAATAAGACTGGTCAGCCCATGGGTATATGATCAATGGATATCTCTTCTGGAGAACAGGGCAAGTCCATCTTGAAAATGGCATGTCTATTCCTACGTTTCTCGACGAAGACGGATCTAGTTCAGACTAAAGATGGTGTGATAGTGGGACCTCCCTCAGCTGACCACCCCAGTACTGCACAAGAGGGTGGAGGGGCGTCTGTGCAGCACTGTTTCCTCAGAGCACGTGATTGAGGAGATGATGT
Source organism: Puma concolor (assembly GCF_028749965.1). Taxonomy (NCBI): domain Eukaryota; kingdom Metazoa; phylum Chordata; class Mammalia; order Carnivora; family Felidae; genus Puma; species Puma concolor. The sequence goes on from NC_141668.1 coordinate 106,638,221, forward strand.
CTCACCCCAGTAGGTGCTCTGAGTCATCCCGTTTGTTCCTGGGTGTCAGGTAAGTCCGGGAAGTCAGATCATCTAAAGCCCAATACCAGGAAGGATAAGTTTTACCAAAGTGGCTCTATAAATACACTCAATCAATTTATGTATGAGTCACTGAGCAAATACAATGAGATCACATTTGTAAAATCCTAAATACAGTAGGATAAAGCAGATATTCAGTAACTGGTTGCTGGACTGGGCTGGGAGGTAAGAATTCTCCAGCATCACGCTCTAAACACTGAGAGCGTTAAGTGCTAAACACTGAGAGAAAATGAGAAGTGTTTTCTCGAGCCCATAGAAGTGATGGTGGTGGAAACAACGTGTATTTGAGGGTGCAAACCCAGGAGGGTTTGGGGAGTCTCTTCGGCCTCATCATCTTGGCAAATCATTCCGTTCCACCATAAGTAGAAAGAGACCCTGTCAACAGAAGTAGGTGGAGGGAGATCTCCAATGCCAATATTTCTTTACTCTTGCCATGCTTGGCACCGTGATTCCATAACAATCTCCTCTTCTTGCATTTCCGCTGTTATATCACGATATATGACGTCCCCCATTCAGCCGCCAAAAGCGCTGTGGTTTTAGAGTGCCTTCGTGAAGCTGTTTCAGGGAGCACCATACACAGCTTGTTCCGGATGGCCCCAAATTGATGAGAAGAACAGGAAATGTTTCTCTGTAACTCAGAGGTTGACTTTGGAATACAAGCTTCCTAAGGTATTAAAGATAAGCCACCAGTCTCCCACGGACTGGTGGCACCATGATAAGATCTAGTCTCTGGCAGCAAAGAACACTTCATGTTGGCTCTTAATGAACCAACAGCATTTCCCTCACGTTATCAATGCTCACTTAGCTTAAAAGGATATAGTTTTGGTCTCCCCAGGACATATTTCTTCATGCAGGAAACTAGACCTCACTTCTCCATAAAATTTATTTTGCCCAGTTTACCAAAGAAACAGGTATTTCTCTCTTTTTTTTTTGTTTTTTTGGTTTATTTACTTATTTTGAGAGGGAGAGAGATAGCACAAGTGGAGGAAAGGCAGAGAGACAGAGGGAGAGAGAGAATCCTAAGCAGGTTCCACGCTGTCAGAGTGGAGCCTGACATGGGGCTCGATCTCACGAACTGAGATCATGACCTGAGCCGAAATCAAGAGTTGGATGTTGAAGCAGCTGAGCCACCCAGGTGTCCCAAAAAACAGATGTTCCTTATCTGCCTCTAACTAAACCAGCGATGGGAACAGGTTGAATCAAGTACCCACAATTCCCATCTTCTTCAAAATCTTCACATTTATCAAGATGTAGTGTGATAGGCAAAGAAGGAACCACTCTCTGGGACTCATTCTCCAAATCCCTTGGTGCTATGGTAGTGCACACGTCTAGTCTGTGGCCTCTGGTCTGTCACCAGCCTAGGTATAATAGGTGCAGGAGTGGTGGCTTGATTGCCATGCAGTCCCCACCGGCTTGCAAGGGAAAGCTAAAAGGTAGAGTCAAGTCCCTGCCACATATATCAGGTCTAGGCCATCTCCAGTGCAGTCTTCTTACTATGTTGCCTCCTCTTTTGCATTTGTTTTCATACGTGTTGCCTGATCAGTCAACTTTCCCACAGAAGCTGCACCAAAAAGATCACTCTCTTATCATTGTCTTCTTTCTCCCAAAGACCAACTTATTAGAAGCGAAGCTAATTCATTTTCCTTACATACTTTACCTCTTAGGGAAAAAAAAAATCTTACGGTTGTCATCAATTGATAACTATAATTTTACATCTAATCCAACATTCAAGAAGACTTTTATGTTTCCTAAGATGAGACAACAGTAATATTCTTTAGGAACGTTCCTGCCTAAAAATCAAATGCATTTATCAACATCTAGCTTCAGCTGCTAAACTGAACATCAACTTTCACTCTTTCCCTAAACACAAAGGATATGTTGTGTTGTTTTAAGAATAAAAAGAAATGCAAGATGATGGAAAGAATACCTATCATGATGGAAAGAATGGGACAAAAGATGCCAATGGAAGAAACCAACGAGGAGAGACTAATGTGGGTCTAATATGCAAGAAGGTTTTCCTGTAGACACTGGACACTAGAGAGGACCTTCCTACAGACACTAGACTCTTATAGAGACTGTGATATAAGACTGGATCTCCACATAGCTGATTGCATTTCCATCTCCAAAACATATCCCTGGCAAGGAATTTGGGTTGAAAAACTCCACAGTCCCTGCCACGTACTCAATGATACACAAGATAAAACTAAGTAGTCAGAGAAGGGCTCTTGAGTGAGTGGGGCCTGAGGAAGTTCTCAGGGATCAGATAAGTCTTGAGTGTTCAGGGGTGTCTGGGTAGGTGGCTCAGTCAGTTAGGCATCTGGCTCTTGATCTCTGCTCAGGTCTTGATCTCAGGGTCGTGAGTTCAAGCTCCACGTTGGGCTCTGGGTGGGCAGTGAAGCCCGTTTAAAAACAAAAGAGTTGAGTGTTCAGAAAGGACAGCAAATCCTTCCAGGTCAGAGAGCACCGTGTTGGTGTGACTGAGTGGGCTTTGATGGGTGTCAGATGTGGGACTTACTAGACCTGAACATAAGTTCAATGTCCAATTGAACAGCAGTATCTGCTTGGCAAGAACAAATGTGTACTCAGTTGAGCTGGAGGTAGGGTTTAATTTTAGCCAATGTTGGCAAATCATTAAGACCTGGAAATTTTTCCATGTGGGTAGAATGAGTAAATTCAGACTTGGAAATGGGGCTATAGAGTATAGTGACTAAGAACACCGGCATTGGATTCCGGCTCTGCAGTATATTAGCAGGTGACTTACAGGAAGTTACTTATTTTGACCAAATCCCAATTTTTCCATCTGTAAAAGAAGCATCAAAATAAAATGTGTCTTGGGGCACCTGGGTGGCTCAGTTGGTTAAGTGTCGACTCTTGGTTTCTGCTCAGGTCATGATCTCACGGTTTCGTGAGTTCGAGCCCTGCATCAGGCTCTGCACTGAGTATAGAGCCTGCTGGGGATTCTCTCTCTCCCTCTCTCTCTGCCCCTCCACTGATCGTGCTGTCTGTCTCTCTCAAAATAACTAAATAAGCTAAAAAAATAAATAAAAAATAAGATGTGCCATGTATGACTTATGAGGAGACCAAATGGGACAGTAAGTTGGAAGTCTCATCCTTATCTCTGGCACCTAGTAGCATCTCCATGATGACAGCAACAACAATAGCAGTAAATAGAGTCATCCTCACCTTGCCCTGTGTATGGATTTTATGCTTTATTCCTTGACTTCCTTCCCATTCTCCTTGCTAACACGATGCCTGCCCACCTACCATCACACCTGCTAGGTTTCGATGGCAATGACACCCCGAACTGTCACCATTTCTTTGCTCCTCGGGTCTTTTTGGGCCACCAATTCCACTTCCTCTCCTTGGAAGGCTGTTCTCCAAACTCTTACTCTTATCTATTTATTCCAGCATTTTCCAAGAAGTACGTCCATGTCATCTACTCTTTGGAACCTTCCTTGACTTATTGGGAAGATCTATTTACTCTACGTATGAGCTGGAACTTCACATGGTACCTTGACCAACTACCTACTCCCAAGGCAATTGATCACCTCCACCGCCATATTGAAACTTATGGGTCATTGGCAGGTGGATAAGATCGCTGGTGCAGAGAGGGCCCTTATCGTGTTGACCAGTGATTACTCCATTTTCACCCAGTAGCTAACCCGAGTCAGGGTCTAATAGACAAGTCTCATGTTATTTTAAGGTAAAGTTAAAAAATGATCACCTATATCTCAAGCACCCTTTGTAGATAATTATTATTTTCTAAGGGCACACCTACATACCCATAGGAGTAGAAACTATTATATTCCCAAGAAGGAATGTATCTTTGGCGGACATTCTTGTTTACCAACGTATTCATTCCATAGTCTATTAGTTTCTTTGTTCAAGAAATATTTAGGGTCTCCTAGCTCATGCAACAGCTAGTATAGTCATCGGGATACTAATGAGAAAACAATGCAGTCACTCATATCAAATAAGCAAATACCTGGTCACGGAGTATAAAATTTCCCAGACAACTGCATACAGCATGCAAGGGTTATAAAAGAGATACACCCACTGCGTTTGAGAGTACAATGGATGAGTTTTTAAACAGTGTTGCAAGAGAAGATCGTGTTTGAGCTGCAATTTGAAGAATGAATATAAATCAGCACAGCGCATAAGTGGGAAAATGTATTCAAGATGGAGTAAAGAGCATGCACAATATCAAAAGAGTACATAAACTGTTAAAGTAATTACACACAGGAGCGCCTGGGTGACTCACTTGGTTAAGCTTCTGACTTCAAACCAGTTCTTGATCTCACGGTTTGTGAGTTCAAGCCCCACCATGGGGCTCTGTGCTGATAGCTCGGAGCCTGCAGCCTGTTTTGGGTTCTGTGTCTCCCTCTCTCTCTGCCCCTCTCCCACTCATTCTCTCTCTCTCTCTCTCAAAAATAAGTAAACATTAAAAAATTTTTTTAAAGTAATTATAAACAGGTCAATACAAATGGAGCCCAACATTTAAGAGAATGTGGAAAGATATCACCTTTGAAATCTGCACGGGGATAAAATCCCTTTCTGTTTCCTATCCCCTCTCTGGAGGGCCATACACTGACAGCAGAACATGTGGAAAAGGCAGGTGCATGGTGACTGTGGTTAAGGAAATGATGGTAGGAAGAAATATGGCAATCATTGACAGAGAGAAGGTTCTTGTAGACCTAGAAGTGTATGAAGTTGTCCAGGGGAATGTGCACATTGAACTCCATGGCCAATCTTCACCGAGATTTCAAAGTCAGAACCCACACATCCTCTTATAAAGCTACTGGCATAAAGAACCATCCAGCATGGTTCAGTGGCAGCATATCTGATGTGGACTAGTGGAACACTGTTGAACACGGGGAAAGTGCTGACGTCTAAGAGGCATCCTGTAGAGAAGCCTCCACAAAGGAGATGGACAAAGGTAAGTGGAGGCAGGAAGAAACCAGCACTGTGTGATGCCACGGGGCCAAGGTCGGTCCACAGGTGCCAGAAACGAGTGACAGGCAGCAGCCTCACCTATCAGAGCTCCAGGCTCACCATAAACCTCTCCAGGTAGAGTCGTTTCTCCCAGGAAGCAGGGATCCTGAGACGTCTCGTGTCACTCTCTTATGAGGTGTCATTGATTATGCTTACAAAGCTATTGTATGGAACCTCTTATTGGGGACAAAATTCTCATCATTTGTAAATCAAAATTGAGTGACGATCTCTACATTCACAAAGTCCACATCGGACATGCCATCATACACCACACCGGCTGGTTCTTTACGCCGGTAGCTTTATAAGAGGATGTGTCTGTTCTGACGTTCAAATCTCAGTGAAGACTGGGCATTGAGTTCAACGGCTTGCGGTTCTGCACGAGCTGTGATAAGCTGAAGAGTCTCCCTGAGGAGCCAAATTCATAATGTCATAGCCCTTCGGAGACTTGTCCTGAAATATAGATATAAATACACATGCCTGCACACGTACACACATACAGATGCACACACACAGGTACATACACATACACAGATACACACATGCACACATACACACGCGTGCACACATATATGCATACATGCACATATAGTCACAGAGGCGCACACAGACACACAAAGAGGTGCACACACATACACACACACACGCACACACACATAGTTATACACACATACATATATGCATGCACACACACATACACACATATACACATGTACATGCACACATACACACAACAAACATGCCTAGGGGCACACACAGACACAGACAGAGGTGCACACACATATACACATGCACACACACACATAGTTATACACACATACATATATGCATGCACACACACATACATGCACACATGCACATATAGGCACAGAGGCACACACAGACACACACAGAGGTGCACACACATATACACACATACACATGCACACACACAGTTACACACACATACATATATGCATGCACACACACATACACACATATACACATGTACATGCACATGTACACACAACAAACACGCCTAGGGGCACACATAGACACCCACATATAAACACACATGCACATAGATGCACACACATACATATATAGACACATTCATGCACATACGCGAATGCATGTGCACACATACACGCAGAGGCACACACAAACACAGAGAAGCACACACTTACATACAGACACACATATACACACACCAGCACACACGCATATACACATGCACGTGTATGTACACACACACATAGACAGACACACACTTTAAACTTTGATGTAATGTACCTCTTGTTAGAAAATGATGTTGAACACTTCTTTTGATCTCTTCTATTTTTTTCAGGCATTCTTCTACAATATACCCTTTAAATAAACGATGACTTCCTCTGTCCTTATTCCATAAATTACCTAACCATGCGTCTGACAGAATAAGGACTTCTAACTGCAGCAGCAGCTGGAAATTTAGTTTTTATCTCCTTCCTTCTTCTCTGCCTACGATGGGCAGTCACGGCAGTGGGCACATAAACTAACGGAGGAACTAACTATGCTTGGAACACTTTAGTTTTACAAATGTTATCATTTTTTTTAATTTTAATTTTTTTATATTTTTAATCTTTTATTTATTTTTGTATCACCTTTGTGAACTGGTGTTGCTAGGAATATTCTACCATTAAAATAACGATACTTTCTAAACCAAGAAAACATTTGCCTTCTTGCATATCACCGATTTTTTTTCTATTGCATAAACAGACACAAAATCTTAATTCTGACCTCAATTGGTTTTTGGAAAACTACCTCTTTTTAGACTGCTGGGGAGTCCTTTTTTCCACCTTCACCTCACCAGCTCACCCCTCACTTCAGAGAATTATCCAGTCGCTATTTTAGCAGTGGATTCAAAATAATGAATTCTATTGTTTGTTTTTTTTTAATTTAAGTTCATGTTTTATTTTGACAGAGACAGAGACAGAGCAAGTGGGGAAGGGGCGGAGGAGGGGGGAGAGAGAGAATCCCAAGCAGACTCTGCGTTGCCAAGCATAGACCCTGATGTGGAGCCTGAACTCAGGAAACCATGAGATCATGACCTGCGCCGAAACCAACAGTCTGACGCTTAACCGACTGAGTCATCCAGGTGCCCTGAAAATAATGAGTTCTTGCCCTTTATCCCTCCAATATTAGGTAGGCACAGGTGAGCTGTAAACTTATGGGTCACGTTGTCATGTGAAATATTTGATCTCTGTATCATGATGTCCACAGTGTGTAGCCACATGTCCCTGCTTCATTTCAAAATCAGATGAAGCCATCGCGCCCTCATATAGGTAGACTATCAATGGTGCAGGGATTGTCCATGCGCCATTTTGCTTGGCCTCGTGAGCATAGCACAGGTGTCCTGGGATCTGTTTGGCAGGAAAGAGACTAGAGCTTGGGACACACAAAGCCCCGAGGCACACCAGGATGTGACTTGGCAGAGCCTCGGAAGGAGGCTTTTTGAATTAAACATAGAAACAGAGAGCTGATGAGCTGGTGATCTATACCAGGAAAAATGAAATCTGAAAGTTGAACGCGGTCATCATCGTTGGTCAAGTTCCGTATCTTCCTTGGTGGGGGGAAGGTCTTGATCCCTTAAATTCCGACGATCTTATTTGCAAGGAGATAATAGTCGCCCGATATCTATGAGTTTCATAAGATAGCATGATAAAGTGAATGAGGAATGCCTAGTGCCTACAGGATGCAAAATATGTGTATTTGGTTCCATCGCTTAAAAAAAAAATGTTTTTGATGTTTATGTAGGAAAAGAGCACAAGCAGGGAAGGGAAAAGAGAGAGAAGGAGACACAGAATCTGAAGCAGGCACCAGGCCCTGAGTCTTCAGCGCAGAGCCCAAGGCAGGGCTCAAACCCATGAAAGGTGAGATCATGGCCTGAACCAAAGTTGGGCACTTAGCTGACTGAGCCACTCGGGTGCCCGGGGCTCCATTGCTTAGCTCTGTTTCACCACAGAGGTGAAGGGTAGTGAGGTCAGGGATGCAGGCGCTGGCGAAGGAAAAAGACATGACCACCAGGGGGCAGTAGCACATTACAAGGTCTGTTTTTTTGGGGTGCTTAGGAGCGTTCGCAGGTAAAGTCCCTCAAAGCCGGAGGTTGATGGTGGCGGGGTGGGGTGGGGGGACTACCAAGTGCAGAGGAACCAGATACGCCCATAGGAGGGAGACCACCAGCTGGCTAGGCCACGACCTTTAGCAGCCAGGCAGGAGTCTCTGGGTCAGAGAGCCCTGAAGGGCGGCCATAACTTGGGGTCTTTGGAGCCCTTGGGTTTACCTTACCTGTGGCTGGTAGGTGTTAGGTGAAGTCCATGGGATATGCAGAGCAAGTGGGCTGTAAATGGCTGGAAATCTGTTGATATGGAGTGCATCTGAAGCAATTGTCTGGGTAACAAGTTGAGTTGGTGTCAGTGGGTTTTGAGCTACAACTCAAGACCAACAGACAGAGCCCGTCTTTGGCTCCTTTATAAACCACCACTGCCAAAAAGAAAATCACATGAAATACCAACAGCTTTTGTTTTACTTGCTGTAAAGTTTACAGTGTGATGTTTCTACGTATACACACATGGTTATGTCTGTGTTCGTTCCTTCCACAGATGATTCATGTGCCTGACAAACACAATACAGTGACAGCGCTGAATAAAATAAATAATACAAAATGAAGAGAAGAGTAAATATAAATGAGAACAGAAGTTCAGAGACAAGCGCTAAAAATCTCACACGACTTTTCTGGCTATTTATACAAACGACAGCTTCTGAAAAATGTATTAACACTAACAACTCTCCCTTGAGCTGTTTTTGTAATGGAAATATTTGGTTAATTTCATCTCGGATTCACAATTAGAAGACCCGAAATGCCATCCCCGAAATTCCAAGGCCAGGAGCCAGTGGGTTCAGACTCGTGAGCGTGAGTGGGGCCCACTCTGACCCCTGGCAACATGGCCCCATCTTTCCCTGGTGGAAGTTTCCATCTGAAGACCACTGTGTGGAGGTCCAATTCTCCATATCAGACACACGTCTGAGGCCCCTACTACAGTGCCTAGTGCAAAGGAAGTCCTACCTGAGTAATTGCTATCAGTTTTCACATGTTTTTAAAAGTAGACTTCACGCCCAGCCTAGAGCCCAAGGCGGGGCTTGAACTCACGACCCTGAGATTGAGACCTGAGCTGAGATCAAGAGTCGGATGCTTAACCGACTGAGCCACCCAGGTTCCCCAGTGTTAATATTTTTAGCATTGCAGTTGAAAACATTGTTCAAAAAAAAAAAACTAAAAATAAGACGTCACTTCAGAAATCTTAGGGAAAAAAAGTTGTAACAGGAAGTCAAGGATGAAAGAGAAATTTTTTAAGTTAGAGAAATTTTGGGGGGTGGTGTTATACCTTTTACAGTGGTTTGGTGTTTTAAGGGAACATGAGGGCTGCATTCATATATTTGAAAGTTCAGAGTTTACAGGAAGTGGGTGCCTTTTTCGTTGGCCACAAGGCTTTGCCTGTGTGTGAATAATGATTCAGTGACATACATATAAAAAAAATTGCTTCCTTTGAAAAGTCGGTTTTAAATTCTCCAAATTAAAAAAGAGCTCATTTTGATATGGTTACTAATTGGTGCCTGTGTCTTGCAAAATGTCAAGCTTTTCCAATCTTACATACCATTTTTCTGAAAGTTCTGAGAATTGTTCATTTTCCTTAGACGTCATGCTACCTATTGACATCTAACTTCTTGCCGTGATACCTTGGAAACTAATGCAATCGAGCACGACTTTTCAATAATTTCAATACATCCTCACTCACTTTCAATGTCTCTGCTCATATTCCCTCTTGTTGAATAAAAATGATATCAGAATGGGCATAATATTTATTTCCTCAAGAACAATCCAGCGCCTTCACTGGGACAATGAGTCTGCTGGCCGCCACTCATACAGATGATCCACTTAGGACCCCTCCAGGTTATTTGCACAGTGGAAAGAGAACCAGGTTTATGGTGCAGTGTGATATAATGAAATCTTATTTCTGAAACGTCTGCAAAATGTAGTCAAGGTCAGTGGGTGCCAGAACGATTTTGAGCTACGGTATAGAAGATGAAATATCCTTTCTGAGCTCTTACTTTCAGACAATCTGTCTTTGCAAGGACCTAAAAGACGGTCAGCATAGTAAAAAAAAAAACTCATAACAATGGCTGTCCCCAAATACCACAAGTTTTATTTACAAACTTGGGAGGGGCAGAGGTAAAGGACGTTTTGAATGGACATTGAAGTACGACTTGCTTCTTATCACTGCATACTCTTATTGCGCTGTCAACAGTGAGGCTGTCTTGTTATTTCTAAAACCCTAATGACTTGCTTGTTCTCTTATGCTAATAGGTGAGGTTTCAATGAACCCACACCGACGGTGTTTTCTGTCTGATTCTGAGTTCCTCATGTTGCTTTTCTTGTTACTTGAGATTGCATTATGCTAATAATATTCTAAATCTAATAACCGTATGTTTATCGAGTGGCAAGACCGAATACAATATGAGTTAATGAGATAATACAATACTCTAGAATATTGCTAACACAATATGAAATTTCAGCTTACTATAGTTTCCTCAAACTTGTTAAGGATCCAGATGCTGATAAGGATCCAGATGCTGAGGTGAGCAAAGCTAGTGTCTCGAACGAGATATTATTTATCATTTGTCTCTTCCTGTGTCGGTCTCTTCATCTTGAAACCTGTGATAATAACTCTTCGGTGAATAGTGAGGCGTCGGGTTTGAAATTGTTCTCAGAGTATGCACTCCACATGTGCAAATGTATTAGAGCATCACTTTGGTCTGTTCTGAAAATGCTACAGAATAGCTTAGTGGAGGCACTGAGGCACAAGGACTATAGATCTCTTCCTCTGTTATCCCCTTAGTGAACCAAAGCCAATGAAGCAGGGTTCTCACAGAGTGATGGAGTCAGACATCCTGGGAAGTAGCAAAGGTCCTAACTGAGAACAAGGCATGGCCCTTCGACTCCAGGAGTCCTGTGGGGGAAGTCCTTCCCTGTGGGGGAAGACACGTAAGTCATTGCAAAACCATCCAGTGGTTGTATTAGAATATCAACAGGAGCAAGGGGACCGGTGCTTGAGGGGCTCATAGACTTGTCTGAGGAATAAGGGACTGGGACATCGGTCACCTGATATTTGAGTTATGTTTTTTAAATTTTTTTTTTCAACGTTTATTTATTTTTGGGACAGAGAGAGACAGAGCATGAACGGGGGAGGGGCAGAGAGAGAGGGAGACACAGAATCGGAAACAGGCTCCAGGCTCCGAGCCATCAGCCCAGAGCCCGACGCGGGGCTCGAACTCATGGACCGCGAGATCGTGACCTGGCTGAAGTCGGACGCTTAACCGACTGCGCCACCCAGGCGCCCCTTGAGTTACGTTTTTTAAAAAATAGAGCAGGGTGCCTGGGTGGCTCAATCGTTTAAGCATACAACTTTTGATTTTGGCTCAGAGCATGATCTCAGGGTTTGTGAGTTCAAGCCCCATATCCGGCTCCATGCTGACAGTATGGAGCTCCTCTGCTCTTTCTGTCCCTCCTCTGCTCTCTCTCTTTCTCAGAATAAATAAGCAAACTTAAAAAATAATACAATAAAAATTAAAAAACAAAACTAATAAGTACACTTAAAAAATAACAAAGTAAAAATTAAAAAATTAAAAAAATAGAGCTTGGGGTTGACCATGAAGACAAGAACACATTGGAGGCTGAAAAGAGGCACTCTTCTTCTGGGAGTGGATTGTGAACACTATTGCTAGGTAGTTCAGAGAACATTCTGGATAAAGATCGGGCTATGATGGGTTCAAGACTTATTCCATCTCTGACTGGAAGCCACGTAAGGGTGTTCTAAGCCCAGGGATGATATATTGACCTGTGAGATCATTATTATAGAAACCAAGGTCAAGGATTGAATCCTACTTTCACAATTAGGTACAAGGTAAATCAGGCCTGTGCCGGGCAAAGCAACAATGAGCGTATCGGGTTCATAGTTAGGACCGTGCAATGCTTCAAAGCTAACAAGAGGAACTGCAACATAGGACAAAGACATGAATTTGTCTTAGATATTATAATCTATAAAAATGAAATTAGCAGTTTAGCACACAATAGAAATGGCATGTGCCACTGAAGATACGTCGGGACTCCCACTACTGTAAAGCTTTTAAATGACCTCTTACAGAGATGCTGTGTGGTGGGGCGGGGGGGGGGGGGGGGGTAGGGGTGAGAATCGCTTCTGAATAACAACCCAGTGAAGGAAACCTCCTGAGAGCGTCTCCTCGCAGCACAATAAAAAGTACAAATAAAATGTGGTGCTGACATAAACCTTTTACAGTTTGGGAACTCGGTGTCATGGCAGCCACTGGGAAGTTTAATTGAGTATTTTATGGCCACGATACGTTGGGTTTCCCGTGAGGACACTGCACAAAAGATTTACAAACTGCAACTTTTTAAGTCTCTGGAACAAAACCCACCTTGGGTGGGGATGGAACAGGTGAAGAGACAAGTTAGCTGCTGCCGATTTGATCACAAAGGCCAGTCGGTTGTTGCTGACTCCAAGCTCTTGGTTGTTCTCCGTCTGCTTTGTGCATCCACAGTAGCTCACATCACTCCTGACGGGTGGTTGCAGGTGCCCCTGTCTTTTTAATTTTTTTTTAAGTTTATTTATTTATTTTGCATGTGAAAGAGAGAGAGCACACACATGAGTGGGGAGGGGCAGAGGTAAGGAGGGAGAGAATCCCAAGCAGGCTCCATGCTGCCAGCACAGAGCCCAGTGTGGGGTTCGATCCCACGGACTGTGAGATCATGACCCGAGTCGAACTCAAGAGTCAGACGCTCAATCAGCTGAGCCTCCCAGGCACCTCTGCCCCCTCCCCTTTTTATTTTCTCGGGGCTGGGTTCTTTTAGGATTGGGATGCTCCATTTCTGCCTACAGAAAGTGTCTCTGAAAAACTATCCACCCAAACTCGACGTAAAGAGGTACATGGCATTATAGTAATGATTGTATCACCCTATTAAACCGATGGGCGGCCAGCTCCACTCTGGTTCTTATCTGCGTGCCGAACAGCACACTTCTGACTCCCTTTCACCTGAGCCAGTCCCTTAAATGGTTGCATGCGATGACGCTGTCCGCACAGGGGCCTGGCCCTTCGGGAGGCAAATAGGAGAGGAGGCTGCCGTGCTGTCCTTGGCCTCCCCTTGACCACTGCTTGAGGGCAGTCAGAGCTGGCGTCTGATGCTGGAACCGGAGGAAAGCTGAGGAATCCTGGTGGGTATTGCATAGGTATTTCCCTGCCCTCCCTGGCGCTCCAAATCACACACGTCTGCTCTCTGGCACATAATTTCTTGCTCCATTCTTGCTTTCGGCCAGAGCAGGACTGAACAGCTCAGGGCAGGTGTCCACCTGCCCCACTCCAACAGGGTCTTGTTTAAAGCATGCGCTGTGTGGTCTCTGTCCTTTGGTACCTTTGGTTCTTCTGCTAGCATCACCCTCGGAAAGATCACAAAACGTCCATCTTACCAATATGGTGATCGCGTATTTAACGATATTATCGACTGCCTAGCACACGTTAGACGAAGAGCCCATCTCACACCTAAGGACGTTGTGCATTAGAGAGTTAACCCAGCAGACCGGTGTTGCTCAAACCCCACACATTCGGAAGCAAGGCCTGTGTCCCTGGAGATAACAGCGTGACCACATACGTTTATTCTGGGAATGGGATTTATGACAAATGCCTGTTCTGGCCCCGAAGGCTGAGATCGGAGTAGCTGAAGTCATTTTGGCAGGATGGGGGGCGACTGATCCCAGTGGAGACCTTGAACCCCAGGGCTCAGCTGACCATCCCTGGTGGGGAACACTCATCATACATGGTTGCTGGGAGGGTTAATCACCCCCGGGGGTAGGGACACCTGGTTTCTCTTGCACTTCTCCCTTTTCTGATGATTTTATATTATATTTTGTAATGTTTACTTGTTTTTGAAACAGAGAGAGAGAACATGAGTGACGGAGGGGCAGAGGGACAGGGAGAGGGGATCCAAAGCTGACTCCACGCTGACAGCAGTGAATCCGATGCGGGGCTTGAACTCCCCAACTGCGAGATCATGACCTGAGTCGAAGTTGGACGCTCAACTGACTGAGCCACCCAGGCACCCAGTTTTCCTGCTGATTTTAATCCACAACCTTCCAGTGTCAGAAACTATAACTGTGAGTATAACAGCTTTCATTGAGTATGTGGGTCCTTCTAGAAAATCATTGAATCATGACTCCTAACCCAGGGATGCCTGGGTGGCTCAATCAGTCAAGCGTCCCACTTCAACTCAGGTCATGATCTCAAGGTTCATGAGTTTGAGCCCCACATCGGGCTCTGGGCTGACAGCTGGGGGCTATTTCGGACCCTCTGAGATTACCAATTTTAATAGGAAGGCCCCTGTGGGGTTCATATTAACAGAGAAGGAAGACAACGGTCAGGGTCGAAGTGTTCTCTTCTCTTCACACCTTAAACAAAATTCACAGGAGAACATTTTGACTAAGACTTACCTCAAACGAAACAATCAACTTTCACCCCAGAGTCCTACATGATGCATCAGGAAGACCACCGAGTCCCTGGGGAGGAAACTGGAGAAATCTCTGTCACCAGCCTGTCAGGGACTTGATGAAGCCTTCTCCATGCCTGATGTTTTTGAACTGTTTTGTGTTTTGAGTTTAACTGACCCAAGATGTGGCATTAGTTTCAGGTGACGACATCGTGATCCAATTTCTCTCCACCTTACACTCTGCTCGCCACAGGGGTAACCACCTTCTGTCACCCTACAGGGCCATTACAACACCCCTGACTATGTTTCCTACACTGTACCTCTCAGCCAGGTGACTCGGTCACTTCACATCTGGAAGCCTGTGTCTCCCACTCTTCTCCACCAATTTTTATCATCTCCCCACCCCCTACCTCTCGGGCACCCATCAGTTCATTCTCTGTATTTATGGGTCTCATTCTGCTTTTTGTTTGTTCACTCCTTTGCCTTCTGTGTGTGTGTGTGTGTGTGTGTGTGTGTGTGTGTGTTTAGATTCCACATATGAGTGAAATCATACAGTATTTGAGTCAACTCCTGTGGTATTTGTCTTTCTTAGTCTGACGTATTGCGCTTAACATAATGCCCTCTACGTCCAGCCAGGCTGTCTCCAATGGCATGATATCATCCTTTTTATGGATGCATAATATTCCATTGTGTAATATTTACCTCATCTTCCTTACCCATTCATCTACCGATGGACATTTACGCTGCTTCCATGATTCGGCTGTTGTAAATAAAGCTGCCATATTGGGGTGCGTGTATATTTTTAAATGAGGGTTTTCATTCCCTTTGGGTAAATACCCAGTTTTCTCTACTCCTATCTACTTCGTGAGTGCAGATATTGTCATATATACTATTTGTTCTATTATTATTTATTTATATTCTTACATATTTACACAAATCTCTCTATATAGTTCCATCTTTATTATTTACTGTGTCATTACCAGCAGTTAGCAGTGCAGTGTTTAATACAGAGAAGTTAATGGATATGTGTTTGTTGAATAAATTAATGAGCTAATGGACAGACAAGTACATCATTCCTTGGCCTGTAGCGCTCCAGCTATAAGCTCCAAAAAATTCCATAAGGAAACATAGAATATCTCAGAATGAATGTCACCTTTTGAGTCCTTATTCCTTGTCTGGTCTACAGTCAAAATTAAAGGAGTGATGAGGGAAAATTACACTGAAAACATTCTGATACAATATTGTTTACATTACCAGGAGGTAAAAATTCAGGTTTACAGGAGCCTAAAGCAGCACTGACTATTGGAAAAAACAGCTAAACTAGTTTTCTAGTTTATCACTTAAGTGAGGGACCCAGAAAAACTTCTCTAATGTTAGCTAGTATCTATTAATAATATGACTCAAATAATGTGTCTTTTGAAAACACTGGTAATGTTGATTACCCATGATATTCTAAATGCCGTATATGTGGTAATTAATTGAAGCTGGTGTCTTTACTTTCCCCGTTTTTACTTCCTGAGAGTTACAGAAATGATAAAAAGCTCTTACAGGGTCACCTGGGTGGCTCAGTTGGTTGAGTGAACAACTCTTGATTTGGGGCCAGGTCATGATCCCAGGATCATGAGATCCTGCCCTGCACTGAGCTCCATGCTGAGTGTGGAACCTGCTTAAAATTCTCTGCCTCCCTCTACCCCTCCCCTGCCTGCGTGTGCTCTCTCTCTCTCCTCTCTCTCAAATAAATAATAATAATAATAATAATAATAATAAATAAAATTTAAAAATGTTTTTAAGAGCTCATACAGCTGAAAAATGGTATAGAGGCACCTGGTGGCTCAGTTGGTTAAGCATCTGACTTCGGCTCAGGTCATGATCTCATGGCTTGTGGGTTCAAGCCCTGCATGGGGCTCTGTGCTGACAGCTCAGAGCCTGGAGCCTGGAACCTGCTTCAGATCTGGGTCTCCCTCTCTCTCTGCCCCTCTCCCTGTTCACACTCTATCTCCCTCTTGCTCTTAAAACAGATAAACTTAATAAAAAAAAATTTTTTTTAATGGTATTACCAGCATTCCAACTGAAAAGGTCCAGCCCCAGACCCAGATCTCTCATATATAGTGATCACCCTCAGGGCAAACGCAAAAAGCACATCTCGTATGTCTTAATCCATAATGACTATGCACATATGTACAATTCAGTGGTCGCTGCTGGGTGAATTTGCTAGTGTAGTCGCAGAGTTTTTAATTGCTTGTCTACGAGGTGCTTTTATATTGTTGACATTCTTTCCAAATCCCATACAAAATTATTATTTTCAAAAACATTCAAGTCACTTAAAACTGGAGGAGGAGAAAGAAAGGCAAACACATAATTAGCACCATGCAAAAACTACTTAGGTGCACCGTGTATCCTGACCCAAACCTGCCACCGTGGGAGCGATTTGAAACGAAATTTAGTTTCTTGTCTTAAGTATCTCCTCTTGTTCTGCCAGACGTACGATCAGCATTATTTCAGGTCTTACTATTTGTTTATAAACATTTATCTTGTAATGGAAAATTTAAATAGAGATCAGCTCTGACGTGTTGTAAATCTAGCTGTGTAAAATTGCTTTGTAGAATTTGGTGATTTATCCAATTAGTTAAATAACACTCTTAGAGCTGGGCAAAGATTTATTGACTTTTACTATTCGAGATATTCATGCAAACCACCTTCAAAAATACCTATTTGTAAACATTTTAATCACAAGATCTATGCCATTACTCTGTGGCGGGCTGTGTGAGGAATATTAAGTTGGTAAACAGTAAATCATCCTTAATAGCTAAACACCAGAGTTAGCTTTTATCGGCAGAACCAATTTCCTTCCGCTGTGTTTTCAGGGATCGGTCTAGGAAGGAAAATGCTAAGCAGTGAAAGTACCAACTTCCTTAACCTTGCAGAAATGCCTTCATAGTTCCAGAGCCACGAGGCAACAATCTACAGAAAACATGACAAAACTTAATTAATCACCAGTTGCTGGTTTCAGGAAACTAATTTGCGTTCATTCTGTAATTCTGGAGACATCACCCAAAGATGCTTTGAAGGAGAGTTTTATTATAAATAATGTAAAGGCCACAGACAGACATCATTTTTCCTCCATTCGGTCATGTAATTGACTAATGAATCAAAATCAGAAAATTAAATATGTCTGAGAGTGAGTAACGGTGCCATAATTAACCGCAGACATGGGAGTTTAAACAACCATTGTAAATTTAATTGCTGCACTGAAGCAAAAAGATAAAAAGCGAGCCTTGAAGATGAGATGAAAGTGTGGTTTTTGTTTTCAGTTTTAACATTTTTCAACGGAAGAAAAATTCTATAAAAGTAAGCTGGATGAGTGAACTTAGATAAAAGTAAACCAGAAGGAGACAATCGAGACCAACAGACCTTCACGAAAGCTCCGGTTGGGCTTGGAAAAGTTTCCCAAGCTGTGGGCTTTGTTCCTGACTGATAATTGGGGAAATATACTGCAAGTATGCCCTAGAGAAAATATATTCTAAAATAAAATTAAATCCAGCTAGCTGCTAACAGATTGTTTTAAATCTACTTACCAAATTGGAACAGAAAATAAAGCAAACGTTTATAATCTAAAAAGAAAACTAAAACATTTTATGGGGGGAAAATAAAGGATACACAGCACATAAAATACACATGCAATGAATTCTCTCAGAAAGCGTGGACAGAGAAATATCTATTTGGGGACAGTGGATTAGGTATTTTATGAGAAAATACAAATACTTTTAGATAAAATTTACTCAGAGGTTTCAGTATGCTCTGCAAGTTGCTATGTGCTTTTCAAGTCTAAGTGCTTTTTATTTTATTTTTTATTTTTATTTCTGAGAGGCAGAGAGCACGCATGCATGTGACCAGGGGAGGGGCAGAGGGAGAGAAAGAATCCCAAGCAGACCCCGTGCTTAGTTTGGTGCCCAGTGTGGGGCTGGATCCCTTGACTCTGGGGTTATGACCTGAGTCTAAATCAAGAGTCCGACACTCAACTGACTGAGCCACCCAGGTGCCCCAATTCTATGTCCCTTTTGTTATAAAATGTTCAGACACCTTCCCATAAGGTCTAAGCAAGTGTGTGTAAGAGCTGTGTCCGCAACAGAGTGTTCGGGCAACACGGCTGGGGTGGGGGATGCCAGGAGATTGTCACGTTGTGGAAGTGGCTCTGGTGGCCGAGAGATTATGCACAGGGAGAAGAAGCATATAAGCAAATATATCAAGTATAATGGCAGCCAGGTTACAGAAGGGAGTTAAAAGAAATGAACCAGGCTAGGAGTAACCTTGTGGTACTGGACTGGCATCCCAAGGTCAAGGTATGATTTCATGGCCATTGCAGGTAAATATAAAAATAGGTACAGATACGTGTGCACATGAACTTGTTTTTCAGTCCATGTAAGAGGGACTAGAAGTCATGCCACCCCAACAGCAAAGAGTCAGCGAGCCTCCACCTCAGGGCTGGGGCAGAGAAAGTACGAGACGACATTGGAACATCTTGTGCCAAGATGTAAGGAAGCCCTCAAAGAACGATGAGATGCGTCAGGAGGACAAAGGAGCTAGCTGAAAGGGTTCCCGCTGGCCGAGTCTGGGACACACTGAGCTCCACAATAATAAATGACAATAGTGATGAATTGTGGCACATTGAGTTAAATCAAGGAATCCATGAATCCATACTGATATACATCAATACACAGGGGAGGCACGTGAGCTTTAACGGGAGAGATCAACTGATTGATATCAACGAGATGATAGAAATAGCAATCCGCCTTTCCCTACCATCATAGTAATAATGGATTCAGGTGAAGAATTAGCAGCAGTGGTAAAATTGGTGAAAGTTTGATGTGGAGTAGGTAGGGCATTTTTACAGTGTCAACATATCTTTCATTTGAGTTAATTATTAAATTGGTAAGAAAAACGTAATTATCAATGGACTTTCCAGTGCAGAGAAATGCGGACATCATCATAATAAAGTGGAAAGCTTATCACCAGTAACAGAATGTCATGTTCTCCCAATGCTGTGAGAGCAAACCATCATTTCTATGATACTCCCGTCCAAAATGAATAAAACATAAGGAAACATCAAACAGACCAAAACTGAGGAAGATTCTACAAGGAAAAATATCACAGTAACAAAAAATAAAATAAAAAAATAAAGAGACTGAGCAATTGTCTTCGGTAGGAGGCGAGTAAAGATACAACACATGATACAATAAATGATCAATAAACATGCGATCATGGATGGGATGCAAATCTAGAAATAAAACCGTTAAAACAACTGGGGAAATTTAAACAGGCTTTTTGAATTACATAGCAATATTAACTTTTTAATTTGATTTTGTACTGTAGTTATGTAAAAGAGTGTTAAGAGCTAAGGGCAAGCATTAAGGGGTGAAACGGCAACATATTTACATCTTGCTTTCAAAAGACTCAGAAAAAAGTGTGTGTGTGTGTGTGTGTGTGGTGTGTGTGTGTACATGTGTGCAAAAAAAAAAAAATTCAGAGGGAGAGAATTTGCAAACATACACAAAAATAGAAGGAATAGTACAAGCCAGTGTCCTTCACCCAGATAAAAATAGTAATGTTTTGCCACATATGTTTATTGATCCATTCTACACCACCATTTTACAGAAGTTCCCAGGCGTTTTATCACTCCGTATAAGAATATACACTTGTATAGATTCTAGTAATCAGGATATAGAAAGTTCAATCACCCTGAAAATCTCCTTTATACCACATCTTTGTAGACA
Source organism: Puma concolor (assembly GCF_028749965.1). Lineage (NCBI taxonomy): Eukaryota > Metazoa > Chordata > Mammalia > Carnivora > Felidae > Puma > Puma concolor. Next base: position 106,658,627 of record NC_141668.1, read on the forward strand.
CAACCCTCTGTCCCCGCCAATCCCTCTGCCTGGGTCACATTGTTTCATTGCTGTTCCAGACAGCATGCCTTAACTTCGGGAAGACTGATCACTGCCACCTCATTGTCCTTTCTTGAAATTGTTTTGGCTATTCTAGGGCTTTCTGTTTCCATTTAAATAGAATAAGCTTGCCAATGTCTATAAAAAGCTTTGTTGAGATATTGGTAGGAATTGCAGTAAACGTATAGATCAATTTAAGGAGAAGCAGTATCTTGCCAATGTGTGTCTTCCAATTTATGAACACAGTATGTCTCTTTGTCTGTTTAGTTCTCCTGTCATTTCTTTTTAATTCTGTCACTTCTGGCATGCAATTTTAGCATACAATTTTACAATTTGCATAATCCTGGACATGTGTTCTTAAGTTTATGCTTATGTATTTTATTTCTGTAAATGTGAATGGTATTGTGTTTTTTAAACTCTTGCTGGCACTTGTCTGTTGTTAGCCTATAAAAATGCCATCAGTGTCTGTGTGTTAATTGTTCATCTCGTAGTTCTGGGAATTTTGTTTTGTTAATTGCATGGGATATTCTGTGTAGACGATCTGACCATCATCTGCAACTAGAGAGAGTTTTGTTTCCTCTTTTCCGGACTATGTGGTTTTTAGTTTTCTTGGCTTATCACTGTGGCTAGTATCTTCAGAATGTACTGGATAGGGGCAGACAGAGAAAATATAACTGCCTTGCCTCTGATCTTTGAGGGGAAGTGCTTAGTCTTTCGTTGTTAACTGTGATGATAGCTGTAAGGTTTTTCTAATGGATTTTTTTATGGGATTGAGCAAGTTTCCTTCTGTTCCTAATTGTTAAAGTCAATATGGAGGCATGGATTGAAGTAACTCCAATGCCTTGGCAAACAAGCCAAAATCTAAACCAGAGTCAAGACTTAAAAATGCCTCCAAGTTCAGACACAGGAACCGAAGAATGACCAATCACAAACAATCAACGAGGCTTTCCCAAATAAGGCCATCGTTTAAGCTCTAAACAACCAAATCATTCCCTCGGCTCGCTTGTGCAGAGCTTTCTAAAAGCCTTCCCTTTCTAAAAGCCTGGGTGGCTCATTTGGTTAAGTATCAGACTCTTGATTTCAGCTCAGGCCAGGATCTCATGGTTCATGACTTCAGGCCTCACATCAGGATCTGCGCTGACAGCGTGGAGCCTGCCTGGGATTCTCTGTCTCCCTCTCTTTCTCTTTTCTTCCCCTGCTTACGTTCTCTCTCTCTCTCTCTCTCTCATTAAAAAAATAAAAAATAAAAATAAAAATAAAAATAAAAATAAAAATAAAAGCCTTCCCTCTAGAGCCTATACGTGGAGTGCCCTTACTTACAGTTTGGTCCTCCTGACTCAAACCGATGGCTGCTCAAATAAACTCTTGAAGGATGTAATGTGCCTCAGTTTATCTTTTAAAATAACAACAGAAAGTTTTTAACATGAGTGAGAGGATTTTGTTAAATGTTTCTTCTGCTTCAATTTGTAGAATACTATGATTTTGCCTCTTTAGCCTAGTAATATGTTGTATTACAGGGGATGATCTTCAAATGTTCAAAGAACCTTGCATACCTGGGATAAATCCCCTTTGGTCACGTGGCATTAATCTTTTTCTCCACTTTTGGGTTTCGTTTTCTGACGTTGCATAGATTTTTCCCTCTAAGTTCATGAGAAACACTGGTCTGCAGTTTTGTGTGTGTGTGTGTGTGTGGATGCATTCATTGTCTTTTTCATATCAGGTTGTGGTGTCAGAGACATACTGGTCTCTCAAAATGAGTTGTATTATTTTTAGCTCTTCTGGTATTATTTTCTTGTAGATTTTGTGTAAAATTGGTGTTAATTCTTGAAAAAAAATTTGCTAATGAAGGCCAGCGGGCCTGGAAAAAAAATTTTTTTTGTGATTATTAAAACTATGAATTCAGTTTTCTTCATACTTATAAAGCTATGCAAATTATGATCTATTTCATAGTCAGGGATATGTTTTCATTTGTGTTTACAAGCATTGGTCCATTGGTTGTCCAATTTAGTTGTGTGGAGTTGTTTGTAGTATTTCCTTATCATCACCTGATACCTGCAGGGTCTATAATGATATCCCTTGTTTCATTCCTGATATTAGTAAATTCTATCTTTTTTAATGCCAGTTTTGCTGGAAAGTTGATAATTTTAGGGGCACCTGGGTGGCTCAGTTGATCAAGCGTCCAACTCTTGGTTTTGGCTCCAGTCATGACTCACGGTTTGTGAGTTCAAGCCCCACCTCAGGCTCAATGCTGACAGCATGGAGCCTGCTTGGGATTCTCTCTCTCCCCCCCTCTCTGTCCCTACCCTGCTTGTGCTCTCCTTCTCTCTCTCAAAATAAATAAATGAACTTAAAAAAAAAGAAATTTGATAATTTTACTGGTTAAGGAACAACTTTTTGTTTTATTTATTTTTTTCTTGTTTTCCTATTTTCAGTTTTAATGGTTTCTGTTCATCCCTTTATTACCTCCTTCCTTCTGCTCCCTTTCAGTTGATTTTGCTCTTCTTTTTCTCACTTCCTAAGAAGTCAAGACTTCTTCTTTTCCACTGTATGCATTTACTTCTATAAACTTTAGCTGCATTCTACAATTTTCGTTAAACGTGGGAGGGAAGTTTGAACGAAGTTTTGGTCTTCCTTTGGGGGAAACTGAGTGTTCTCTGGCTTCAGTGCCTATGTCGAAGTGGTCAAAGCAGCGCTAGGCTCCTTCTTAACCAGCCGATGATCACCTGAGCAAGCCTGTTCTGAAAGGCTAAGGTTCACGGGGGGCTAGCGCAAGCCTGTTGGCAGAGGGAAGACCTCTAAATGTTTGCAGTTTTAAATAAGTACATATTGGACGCCTGGGTGGCTCTGACGGTTAAGCGTCCGGCTTCGGCTCAGGTAATGATTGCGCCATCCGTGGGTTCAGGCCTCGTGTCAGGCTCTGTGCTGGCAGCTCAGAGCCTAGAGCCCGCTTCGGATTCTGTGTCTCCCTCTCTCTCTGCCCCTGCCCCACTCACACTCTGTCTCTCTCTGTCTCTCAAAAAAAAAAAAAAAAAACAAAAAAAACAACCCAATAAATGTTAAAAAAATAAATAAATAAATAAGTATGTATTAAATATATAAAACAAAGCTACTTTTTTTTTTATTACAACTGCTTAGAAATTCAATAAAGCAACTTCACTACCTACTTAATCCTATTATAATATTTCAGATACGAGATTATGCCATTTGATATTTAGGTTGTATTCAGTCACTTTTCATTAAAGGGTGCTGTGGTTGGATGAAGTTACTATTAAGTGGAAGGTTTGACCTGATTTTTCATTTTCTTTTCTGTGGTACATGTCGGGGTGTGGTCTTGAGTATCCGAGCTACAGCCATTCTTATTATTCTAAGCAAATATGTGACGATCCTTCACTTGAAACAGGAACACATTAATACGTATTGACGATCGTGAACCTTCAGAATTAACAAACTACTTGTCTCTGCTGTTCCTTTCCAAGCTAGTCCGAATGTTTGGGGATTCATGTTAAACAGTTTGTTGACAGTGAAGAAAGCTATTTTTATCTTTGTCATACTGTGAAAGGAAGCTAATATGCCATGCCCAACAATTGATTGCCAAACAAACAAAAATAAACCACCTTCCTCAGAGACAACCAACAAAAGAAGTAATATTCCTCTAACGAAATAAGCCTCACAAATTGGTATTTCCAGCACCTGGTTGAAGTTCAGATGAGGCCAGCCGATGTATAGATGGTGTCAGGCCTGTGCACTAAAGATGCTTCCCGCCAGATGTCGAATAGTAAAGAATATTTCACTCAGAGGCTAAAAGATTTACTTTATTTTCATATTAGATAGATAACTTGCCTGTTTCCTTGCTGGAGACTGACAGGTACAATACTGGTTGCTTTCTGGAGAGAAAGTGTCTTTTCTGCAGTTGAAGGGGGATGAATAATCATTTCCTAAAGCAGACGCCTGGCCGTGGTGGCCGCCAGCCTCTCCCCCTTCCCCTGTGAATAGCACATTGATTTTCGGCTGTCAGAAGACCCAGTGCACCAGATAAAAGAAACAGTGGCTGTGCTCCCAGCAGGGAAACTCATTTTGTTGGTGGTGACATCAGGTACACCAGGAAAGAGGTAATTTTAAATTATCTCTGTTGGCTCAGAGGCACTTGCCTGCAGGAATCCCCCCAGGGTGCTGCCTTGTAGACTCACTGCCCAGGAAGGAACACAGACACAGGATGACACTTGGTACTGGGTCCTTTTCTCAAGGACTATGGAGTTGTCCCACTGAAGTTCCTTTGCTGTGGTTTTGGCGTGCTTTGAGAAAGTACACAAAACCTCCAAACTAATCAATTTTAAGCTTAAGGGATATATACACACTTGGCATTCATTGATTGTAAAGCATCTAATATATTTAGAGCAAAACCACAAAACTATGATGAAGAGCCTTACCTGGCTGACGGTAAGTTACTGTAACTGACGGGAATATTTGCCTGACAGGTCAGTTTCCTTTGACATGTCCCTAGGTTTGTTTGTTCTTGTTTGCTTGTGGTAGGCTTAAGGTAGCTGCCGGTATTAAAGCTAGTTTGCTTGAAATGAGTCATTTATTTATGGTTTTTAATCTTTAATTGTCTCAAAATCCATAATCATTACACAAACATTACCTTATACACAAAAGTAAATACACTAGGAAAACGGAACCTTATCCAACAGCCTAGAAACAAGCGTGCTATATATGCGATTGCAGAAATTTCATTATCAATACATAGCTATGTGTGTGGGCACGTGTGTAAGTTTTTGTAACTATTTATCCAGAAGGAGATCTCTGGTACTCTACATACACAATTGGAACATACTTGCTTGCTTCACTCATTGAACATTTATAGATACAATTTGTGAATGGCTGGAAAATATTTTTATTTAAACTCTTATGGAAATATATATATATATTTTTTTTTCAGGATTATAAAACAGGTGCCATAAGTAATCTATAAACTCATTCAATTATTCCATTAGAATAAGTTGCTGGAGGGTTGCCTGGCTAGCTCAGTCAGTGAAGTGTGTGACTCTTGATCTCAGGCTCGGGAGTTCGAGCCCCATTGGGCATAAAGATTTCTATAAATAAATAAATAAATAAATAAATAAATATTAAAAAAAAAAGAATAAATTGCCGAAAATCCTGGTTTTAGGTTGAATGCTTACAGTTCCTTAGAATTGTGTTTAGAACAATTGCTAAGCAGTGTTGATATTTTTGGTAAATCTCATATACCTAAAAATTATATATAAATATACCATTCAATAGTAGCCAGTCTACTGGGTGATCTAAGGTATCAAATTATTGTTTTAATTTATATTTATATTATCACTTTGAGAGTATTAATATAGTAATATCACATATTGTAATTGAAAAATACTTATATATTTATGTAAATTATATATGCTCATTTTAAAATACACTGTTATATAGTATTTATATTTCAAATACAAGTTTTCTCTGGCTAATTGGTTGTTACTGTCCTTTCTCGATGTCTATTGATTTAATTGTTTTCCAAATTCACGAAGTTCAATATAATCAAGATAATGGTGTTCCATCATATCTTTGCTTTTTGTTTGTGTTTGTATTTCTTAACCTTTTTTTAATGTTTATTTATTTTTGAGACAGAGAGAGACAGAGCATGAATGGGGGAGGGTCACAGAGAGAGGGAGACACAGAATCTGAAGCAGGCTCCAGGCTCTGAGCTGTCAGCACAGAGCCCGACGCAGGGCTCAAGCTCACAGACCGTGAGATCAAGACCTGAGCCGAAGTCGGACGCTTAACCGACTGAGCCACCCAGGCGCCCCTTCTTAACCTTTTAAAACGTGGTTTTGTTGCTGTCTTTTGCCATTTCCTGTAGAGAGGTTAAAATATATATTTATTCCAGTGTATCAACTTTGTTCAAAGCTCACCTTTTGCTAAAATGCCTCAAAAGCTTACTTGGGTCCAGCTGTCATGTATTTTCAGTTGTATGTAAATCAGTTAGTCCTGAGATTCATTCTGAATTAGTCTGTGGTGAACCGTGTGACGAGTGAACAGGGTAGACCTTTCGTTTTCTGACGGTCCCTCTACTATTTTGGGGTAACTCATTGTTCACACTACTATTTGGAATGTACAATCACATGAGTAGTTTTCAAGGCCACGGACTTTCTGTCGTCCACTGAAGTAAGTATTTGACTTCATCCATTTGTCCGACTTTCCTGAAAGCAATACAAGACATGTTGGTTATTACACTTGAATCATGTCCACTTCCCATAAAAACAAGTTCTTTGCCAGTAACTGACTTCAGAGGCTTCCATGGTGCCTCTCACATTTTTTCATCCAGTTAAACTACAGAATTGTTTTCTTAGGTCTTATTAAAATTATCTGGGGGATATTGACCACGTGGTTTTGGATTAAGAGCCGGACTGCCCCACTTCTCTGCCATTTACTATCTTTAAATGGGAGTGAGGATAATAAGAAGAATAAGAAAAACGCCTTAGGGAGATCATGATAATTAATGATTTAATGTTTATGGAAATTTTAATAAAGTCTTCAATAAATGTTGCATGGATTTCATCACAAAATTACAGTACTGTGCATTAAATTAATGATTTTGAGTCCTCTAATATAAGAAAATGACATCTCTCAACACAATGGTCTCATTTCATGCATCTGACTATATAGGTACTGTGCGTTTTAAAATAAAATTTTAATTACCTTACATTTTTTTATTTCTATGAAGCATAGAATCTTTCTTTTTTTTTTAGTTTTTTAAATGTTTTTATTTATTTTTGAAAGAGAGAGAGAGACAGAGCGTGAGCGGGGAAGAGGCAGAGAGAGAGGGAGACACAGAATCTGAAGCAGGCTCCAGGCTCCGAGCTGTCTGCGCAGAGCCCTACGTGGGGCTCGAACCCTCGAAACATGAGATCATGACCTGAGCTGAAGTTGGTCGCTTAACCACCTGAGCCACTCAGATGCCCCAGAATCTTTCTTTCATTGCATTGTTGAACTGGTTATTTAATATATAAAGAATACAATATTAAAACGGGCCAAAATATTAACTTTCATATTATTTCTGATTTCTTTCTTACTATTTGCTACAGTATTATATTTTCCACTGTTGATATTAATGGGGAGGTCTGTACAAATCCGTACTGGTTGGTTATAAATCATAGAAATATGAAGAGAAGTGAGATGTGAGGTTTGATGAACCGGACGGAAAAATAACAGAAAAATCTAGTAGCTAGTTTTGGTGAGCTTGATGCATGTTATCAAAAGCTGAACTTTAGGGGCACCTGGGTGGCACAGTCGGTTAAGCGTCCGACTTCAGCCAGGTCACGATCTCGCGGTCCGTGAGTTCGAGCCCCGCCTCAGGCTCTGGGCTGATGGCTCGGAGCCTGGAGCCTGTTTCCGATTCTGTGTCTCCCTCTCTCTCTGCCCCTCCCCCGTTCATGCTCTGTCTCTCTCTGTCCCAAAAATAAATAAACGTTGAAAAAAAAAATTAAAAAAAAAAAAAAAAAGTTTAACTTTAAACCAGTTTGGGAGATTGGACTAAATATACATTTTAACCTTCTCTACAGAATGGCAGAAGACCAAAACAACCTTTAAGAAGGTTAAAAAAAAAAAAAAAAAGAAAAAAAAGAGCAGACACAAACAAAAAGCGAATATGTGACAGGATACTGTAATCCTGATTATATTGAGTGCTCGTGAATCATTAAGCCCTTATCACTTCACTCTTCTGAAATTCGGTATGCAGTTTAAGCAGAAAAAAATTTAAAAATAAGAAATGTAGAGGAGAAAGAAATAATATGGTGGGTTGGGAAAGCAATTTCTAGGAAATTCTGAATTATCTTTGCCTATCTTGTCTCCAAAGTAACTAGAAACCCCAGTACATTTATCCCTCTGATTTACCTATTGACAGATTCCATACAAATCAGCTAAGAAATTTTCATCATGTTTTCTACAGTTAAGAAGATTCTCAGGGCACCTGGGTGGCTCAGTCAGTTAAGCATCTGACTTGGGCTCAGGTCGTGATCTCACAGCGTGTGAGTTCGAGCCCCACGTCAGGCTCTGTGCTGACAGCTCGGAGCCTGGAACCTGCTTCGGATTCTGTGTCTCCCTCTCTCTCTTTCTGCCCCTCCCCCGCTCACACGCTGTCTCTCTCTCTCTCAAAAAATAAATAAACATTAAAAAATTAAAACAGAAAGAAGAATCTTGGGGCGCCTGGGTGGCTGAGTCTGTTAAGTGTCTGACTTCAGCTCAGGTCATGACCTCGCAGCTTGTGAGTTCAAGCCCCACATTAGGCTCTGTGCTGAGCGCTCAGAGCCTGGATGGAGCCTGCTTCAGATTCTGTGTCTCCCTCTCTCTTTGTCCCTTCCTTGCTCGCACTCTGTCTCTATCTCTCTCTCAAAAAGAAGTAAACATTTTTTAAAAATTAAAAAAAAAGTAAGTTTCTGGTTTACAGAGGTTTATATAATGGTCTCTCTCAAGACGCACCCTGGCTAAAATGCACCAAATATCTGTATCTTGTCTTCCGTGACATACTCAGACCTCGGAAATACATCAAAGAGCACACATGTCAGTGCATTTCGTGTGGAAGGATCCCCTGGTCTCTGCGCGTGGTGCTGTCTGGCTGGTTTGGCCAATGCGGAAGGATCCCCGTCTTTATCAGGGTCCCCTCCGGTTCCTGAAGGGTGGGGCTGGCTGCGGTAAGACGCGTCCGTTCTGGAATGCGGCACATCTGAGATGCAGAGTGCAGAGATTTAGTCAATATACAATCAGTCAATGGCTCTTATTAGTCTGAGTCAAGAAATAATTTTAGTGTAGTCAACGGAACGTGGTTAAATTACACCCTTTCAGTCCAGTAAATCTCAAACCGTGTCTCAGGTAAGTTGTAAGGATGCTTTATGGGGCTGTGGTAATAAGGCTGCCTTCCCAACTTCAGCTCCCCTGATTCGTCAGAAAAAAAAAAAAAAAAAAAACCAACCCGGAAGCCTCAATGAAATACTCTGTGACCCATAACATAAACAGAGCAGCTTTTTTCTATCAGCAACGCCCAAGGTCAACATCATAATTTTACCCCCCTGCATTTCCCAGGTGAAAATGATGCCACTCATGAATTAAGAATCATCCGACATACCTAGAATTATTTTCTTATGCTAACCTATCAGGTTCTATTTCATACACCCTTCATCGTGTTCAATTTTGATAAAATTACTTTCTTTTTTTTAAGTTTATTCATTTTCAGAGAGAGAGATAGAGCACAGAAGGGGCAGAGAGAAAGGGAGAGAGAGAGAGAATCCCACGCAGGCCTTGCACTGTTAGCATAGAGCCGGAAGCAGGCCTCGAACTCACCAACCATGAGATCATGACCTGAACCGAAACAAAGAGTCAGACGCTTAACCACTGAGCCACCGGGTTCCCCATGATAAAATTATTTTTACTGATGATACTATATTCTTGTCTCTAAAAATGACCATTAAAGCAATCAGAACTCTAAGATTCAGTTGAGCTGAGGTAGAAAACGCAAGCCTTTCCCCCAAAGAGAATCTTACTCATAAACATAAAATTACATGTGACATATTAAATACTATTTTTGCATACCAAATGTTACTAACCCTGTCCAAACCACAAGCTGTCTTTTTATGTTTTAAAGACTTTCAGAAAACCGTAACTATTATTCATTATACCTATTAGAAGCCCAGGAGAGGTAGGCTAAGTATTTTAAATATTTTTTTAAGTTATTTATTTATTTATTTATTTTTTAAGTTTATTTATTTTATTTATTATTTTTAAGTTTATTTATTTAAGTTTATTATTTACTTTGAGAGAGTGAGAGAGAGAGAGAGCATGAGGGGGGGCAAGGCAGAGAGAGGGAGAGAGAGAATCCCAAGCAGTTTCCACACTCAGTGCAGAGCCCGACATGGAGCTCAATCCCATGAACAGTGAGATCATCACCTGAGCAGAAATCAAGAATTGGACGCCAACCAAATAAGCCCCCCCGGAGGCACCAACATTTGTAACTTTTTAAAGAATTAGTTACCTAAGTCTTACCTGAGTCCAGTTAGATCATGGTTTTAGTCCTTACTGATGGCCCCTTCCCTTCCTTATAGACATGTAAGATTCTCCCAAAGCAGAAGAAATTCTGATCTTCGGTACATATGATGAGCCCTAACACCTTCCATATGATCACCCTGCAGTAGCTGGATGGAGCCCCCACAAAATTTTGTTTGGATGTGAAGACTGATCACATCACACATGCACACACACACACACACACACACACACACATACATACACACATTGTGAGGGTATGAGCCTGTTTCGTTTGTTGTTGTTTGTTCTTCTTTTTCACCCTGGAAACCAATATGGCAGTTTCCTATGGGACAAAGCATATACTTGCCATGCGACTCAGAAATTGCCCCCCTTGGGCCTTTATCCCAGTCAAATGAAAACCAGTGCCCACTCAAACTCTTGCACACAAGTGTTCTTGTACACAAAGCCTGTGCTCTTGTACAGAAACTTTCATCCATAGTAGACAACAAACTGGAAGTTGCCCAAATGTCCTTCCATGGGCGAGTGGGTCAACCAGCTGTGGTCCACCCCCAATGGGGGACACGGCGCGGCGATAAGAAAGGAAAAGCCAGTGATGACACCACAACTTGGATGCACCTCCAAAGAATTATTCTCAGGGAAGAGTCCATTTCAAAAGGCTACATACCATGCAGTTCCATTTATAGAACAGTCTTTTTTTTTAAGTTCATTTATTTAGTTTGAGAGAGAGAGAGAGCTTAAGCAGGGGAGGGGCGGAAAGAGAGAGAAAGAGAGAGAGAGAGAGAGAATCCCAAGCAGGCTCTGTGCTGACAGCACGGGCTTGCACTCACAGCCTGTGAGATCTTGACCTGAGCTGAAATTTCGAATTGGAAGCTTAGCCAACCGAGCCACCAAGGCACCCCCTCCTTCAGAATATTTGAAATACACACACACACACACACACACATGCATGTGCACACACACGCACACACGCACACATATGCACACACAAGTGCCTGAATAAGCTCTGGGGACTGGACATGTGGATCTCTCACACCCGGAAGCTTTCTCAGCAGATCTAAAACTGGTGTAAGAGAGCGGCAAGTTGTGGGGGGGAGCAGGCTTAGGATTCCATGGTGGCTGCTGAGGATAGGCTTGGGGACAGGGACAGAGGGTGAGCACCACCACAGGGGGGCTTCCTGCTTCCCCTTCAGTTTGCCTGGATGTCCAGCAGAAGGAGACACAGGAGGGATGAGCCCGAAAGCTGTCAGTGGTGAAACATCAGACCGGGATTCAGATCCGTTCATTGGATTTCACATCCTCATCGTCAAAACCCGCTAACCCAGTGTTCCCCAGGACCGCTTCTCTGCATTGTCTGTGATGGAAGTTCTGTGGGCTTCTCTCTTTTACATTATCTGTCAAGGAAGCAGCTCATCAGGCTTTCTCACCTCCCTTGGGACTCCAAGGAGGGCCAAGTGGTCGCTTGGATCACCCCATATATTTTCTAGGATCCGAGGACAGAATTTAACTGGAGAAGCCAATAGACAAAAAAAGGAAAAGGGAGACTCCATATATTTTCTGGGGTCTGAAGACAGAATTTAACTGGAGAAGCCAATCGAAAAAAAGAAAAACGAAGGCTCCATATATTTTCTAGAATCCAAAGACAGAATTTAACTAGAGAAGCCACCAGGAAAAATGAAAAAGGAAGGAAATAAGGAAGAAAGGGAACAAGAGGAGAAGAAATGATGGAGGGAGGGAGGGAGGAAGAAACTAGAACCCCTTTTGCTTCAGGTGAGCGTCTGTGTCTCTCGGGCCATGACGTCATGATGCTCTGACCAGCTTGGGGATGAGCTCCTGAGCCCCTGCAGACATCGCCTCACACGCGGCTTGACCTCCACCATCCTGCTGGCTCAGAAAGTCTATAATAAGCGCTAGGAAAATAACCTCCACACGGAAAGTATTTTAGGAATCATTCTCTAAATAGAAAGTTTTACTTTGTTCCCATAGTTCACGCCTGCCACTTTTGAGTGTGTTATTTTAAGATTGCTAAGTTAATGGTGTCCACAGTTACAAAATAATAGAGAAAAAATAAGCCTCTATAAATTATAGCAGTCAGAACACTACAAAGAGACTTTTTTTTTTGCTGATAGTTGAAAAAGTTAGCTAAGTGCTATCCACTGTGTGTCATATTTGAAAAGACATATCATTCTCCTACTTTTCAAATATTCTGAAACAGTGGCCTCCAACTGTCAATCTCACCACTTCGTATCTGTCCGCTGGACCCTCTGTCACTCGGTGACTGTGTTCTCAGAGAGCATTGAGGACAGGGTAGTCATAAAAGGACACGGGTGAAGGAACAGAAGATGTGCTTGACTTTTGAAAATAAATCAATTGGCTTTGAAAAGAAATACGTATTTTGTGAACCAATCCTGGGATGCCCAGACTCACATTTACATGGAAGGAATCACATTGGTTCCTGCAGCGAGGTTAAGAAGGCTCCCCCTTCAAGGAAAACTCAGGGTGGGGTGCTCACACGATTCCAACAGTGAAAGGTCCCTAACACCGGCTTCCTTTCACAGTGCCCTACCCCGGTGTCGAAATTGAGGTCAAAACTAAAGGAGACGTGGGGTCAGAGAACATTCTGCAGGGACACGTGGATTGTTGGCTGCAGGTCTGCATCGGTCAAGGAGGCAGGAAGCCATGAACATCATTCTTCACACACCCACCCCCCACCCCCGGCCACACTGCCACAGAGGTAGGCAACACAGTAAAGAGCAGAGGGGAACTGTCATGGGCCAATTGACAGTCAGCTGGAGGAGTTTCTTCCATTCGAGACCCAAGTCCAAAAGTGGGCCCGGTGAGCAAAGACACAAGCAGGCATTGCCATCTCAGGCAGAGTCCTCCGTCAGCCCCGGTCAGATGATTCAGCTCCAGAAATGCAGTGGATATGTGGCTAGACCAGGAGGAGGGGGGAGCTTGTCTCAGCCCCTGGGTTCAGTGACAGTGAAAGAGCCGAGCCTGGTCGGGTTTCGTAGACCAAAGTAGAGGCTGTGTGTGTTTCCAGGGGTGGGGGGCAGCATGTGACCCACTGTTTGGGGTGAGAGATGAAACCACTTGCATACGACTCTAATTGACCCAGTACAAAACCCTCTTGCTCGCGTTAAGGTGGCCAAAGAGTAGGGGTAAGAGGGATCTCTCCTAGTCAGACAGAAAGGCACACCACAAGAGACTGCAGAACACCAGAAATTTCAGCAGGTGCCACACTGAACATGCCCTATGAAGATCTGAGAACATAAATAAATATCAGACAAACTGCAGGGTGATGTTCAGTGTTTACTGACTAGTGTGAACCAAGCACTGGCCTCTAGAGTGAGTCTCATGCCCCAGAGAGCAGACACGGCCACCCCATGCTGCTTGGAGGAAGGTTCTGGGTCTCACAGCAGGTGCCTCATCAATGCTGAATCGATGTCCACTCACCTGTTCACAGCAGATTCTATGCCCCTTGTACCCTTCCTCACTAATGAAGAAAGGGAAAACAAAAGCGCATCATCTGTTCTTTTTTAATGCTTTTTAAAATTTTTATTTATTTTGAGAGAGACAAAGAGAAAGAGAGGGGTGTATGAGTGGGGAAGGGCAGAGAGAGGAAGAGAGAATCCCAAGCAGGCTCCACACTGTTAGCACGGAGCCCAACACCGGCTCGATCTCAAAAATTGCGAGATCATGACCTGAACTGAAACCGAGAGTCAGATGCTTAACCGACTGAGCCCTCCCCCCCGACCCGGTGCCTCCAGACCACCCATTCTAAAGGGACACTGGCCTAACCTCAGAATGGACAGAACACGTCTGGTGGGGAGACGTGATAGTGTTAGTAATAACTTGTTACGAGAAACAGGATTAACTAAGCCTTCCTGTGGGCCCAGCACAGAGTGGCAGAGTGGTGAGTGGCCCAGCATGCAGCCCTTGACTTTTTAGCAGAGAATAAGCAGAGGGGTGGACGGGACACCATTTCAGATGCAATTAAAGTTAATGACCTTTAAAATGCCACCCGATCCAGGCTGTCCTTCGATTGATTCTACGAAACTCAACGACTTTTCTCAACTCTTGTCCTCCAACACTCATGGGATGATACCACTTGATCCTGGTTCTTTGTTTTGTTCTAGAAAGCCTGGCTCGTGCAGCGCGTGTGGCTCACGCGGTGTTTGCTAATGCAGCTTTCCTTTCTGGACCCTTCGTGCCTTTCCTCTGTCTACCCTCCTGCTTCTCCTCTTCTGTCGATGCCAGAGTTTCCAGGCCTGGCACTACGTTTTGCTTCGTAACGTAGTGATTTGGGCCATTCTTACTTTATTTACTGGAGAGTAGTCATTTTATGTCAAGAATTTGCTCAGATTCCCATGAAATGTTCCTCATGTCCTTGAATAATCTTGATCATACGATAACAAGTATAGCAATAACTCATTTGTTCTATGCATAATATTTTAGGATAAGACACGCAAAGTTGAATTAGGAAAAATGGAAAACATAGGTCTGATATCTCGATGTCATGCATTGAATGGTGCTCCAGTTCTAGTCTGGGGTAACCACCTTCTTTTTTTTCTAATTTTTCTCCCCAGAAATCTGCATTTGACGTATTTGTTTCAACAAGCTGTTGCTAAGTGACAGCATTAGCTGCATTTTCTCATTTTGCTGGTAAACTTCTTCCACGGTTGAAAGTAGGCTCCTCTTTGAATATATCAACATTTACAACCTTACTGTCCTGTCCTGGAGTTGATATCTAAAGATCAGGAAATTATATTAATTGCAATCTAAAGAAGTTTTAAATCATTTGACAAAGTGATGTGTCCTCTCTTACTGCCTACCTGTGAAAATAACAGTGTCGAATTTAAATGTATTGAATTTAGAATCGTTTTCCAAGGTTGTAAGTATTGACTATGCTCAATTATTAATTAGAAGCACATTTTCAACAATATAGCTATTGGTTTTATCAAAATAATTTTGGAGCCCTTGGGGCGCCGGGGTGGCTCAGTCAGTTGAGCGTCTGACTTAGGCTCAGGTCATGATCTTATAGTTTGTGAGTTCAAGCCCCGCCTTGGGCTCTGTGCTGACAGCTCAGAGTCTAGAGCCTGCTTCAGATTCTGTGTCTTCTTTTCTCTGCCCCTCCCCTACCCACTCTCTGTCCCTGTCTCTCTCTCCAAAAATAAATAAACATTAAAAACTTATAAAAAAATTTTTTTGGAGCCCAATGTGGGGCTTGAACTCACAACCCTGAGATCAAGACCTGAGTTGAGATCAAGAGTCAGATACTTAGCCAGCTGAGCCGCCCAGGCAACCCCCATTTTGTCAAATATTTTATGATGGCTTATATGCATTGCATGTCAGATTGCTTTGGTATTACAAAGAACCATGAAAAAGACTGAACTTTGCTTCCATCGTTCATTTCAAGGGCATGCCGCCCCCACACCACACACTCTCTCTGCCAGCTAATGAATCCTCCCCTGTAGGGGAGTTAATTTTGCTGCCTGACATTTTTGTTGGAGATGGTTATGGTTTTAGAAAAAGAATATATAAACGTTTTAGGAAACTAAAATAGAAATTTTGTCATGATCAAACCACCTGCATAAAAATCATTTATTGATATTCCCCCCCCCAAAAAAAAAACAAAACCTAAGAAGATCCCACAAACGTAGCAATATTTGGGTTCTAGTCCCACAAACGTAGCAATGAGGGCGCCTGGGTGGCTCAGTGGGTTGAGCGTCCAATTCTTGATGGCTCAGGTCATGATCTCAGGGTTCATGGGTTGGAGCCCCTCGTCAGACTCTGCGCTGACAGTGTGGAGGCTGCTTGGGATTCTCTCTCTCCCTCTCTCTCTGCCCCTCCCCCGGCTTGCCTTCTCTCTCTCATGAATGAATGAATGAATGAATGAATGAATGAAATTGACAACCTCGAGCACAGTTATTCACAAACAAGTATCTCCAGGTGTTTGAATTGTTACCAGCCGTAAGTGAAAGACTGATAAAATCCCCCCTCCTGCCCGGTGCAGTTTCAGGGCTGTGGCTGGCTGTACATTTCCATTGCACCTTAGTAGACCTAGCAGGTGGCTAGGGGCAGGGTAGGTGCTCATGAGGAGACTATACCATTTACGCATTTTTTTTTTTCTTTTCAGCATCTTGATTAAAAGGAAGTCACACCCAATTATCCACAGGCTAATGCAAAAATAAACGTGGGTTTATGAGACAGTGCAGATGCTGCCAGATCTGGAATCCTCCCTGAGTAGAGAATGACTGAGAAGGTGTTCCCGTCTGTGGGTAGCCCCCGAGAGAAGCAGGGCTGGCCTGCCACATGGGGAAGACAGAGAGTGAAAGGGAGGTCACCACAAATGGTTGCAGACCATATCACGTTACCTGCCTCTCCCTGGGAAGTGAGGGGCCAGGGGGCTCTGAGTGGGAGCCAGCAGTGTGGGTCCCGGGGAGGCCAGGCGATCCGTCCATGGGATGGGGGCAGGTGTCCCCCGCCCTGCCGTGGGTGCATTACTGACCTGCCCCTGATGCCTAGGCTTCCAAGCTCCTCCCCCTTTCTGCTGCCTCTGCAGCCTGGGAGTGGCCACGGCCGTCGCCCACAGGTTTACATACGGAGCTGCACAAGGAAGTCCCTAAGATTGCTGCCTCTGACACTCCTGAAGGTAGGCGTAGAACGTAGAATGCTGTCACGGTAGGTTTGGGCCCTTGGGGATCCGCTAAGGAAGGCTTAGGTGGGAATGCGTGAGTTTGGGTTTATTGGTTTGGTCGTCTGCAGTTACACTTCTGCGTACTTAGGTCTCTGCTAGCTGAGCTGGAAGAGGGGTGCGTTCCAGACCATCCCCCACCCCCACCCACCCCCCCACCTCTCTGTGGATTCCCCTGACTGGTGGCAGGCGGGGCAGGGCCATTGCCTCCCAGCGCCTGGTACCACAAACCCTGGAAAGGATGGGGAACAAGGTTTCCAAAATACAAATATGGATTTTCATGCTTAAGAATTTCTCCCAAGTCTGGGGCCCCTGGGTGGCTCCGTCGGTTAAGCATCTGACTTCAGCTCACATCATGATCTTATGGTTTGTGAGTTCGAGCCCCACGTCGGGCTCTGTGCTGACAGCTCAGAGCCTGGAGCCTGCTTCGGATTCTGTGTCTCCCTCTCTCTCTGACCCTCCCCAGATCGCACTCGGTCTCTCCCTCTCTCAAAAATAAATAAACATTAAAAAAATAAAATGAAAGAATGTCTCCCAAGTCTCAAAGGTGATACACAAAAGAAGCCTACTGAAGGTTTTTCCTAATCGAACACAAACCTGCAATTTTATACAACTTTGCCAATGACAAGTTGTGTGACTGAAAAATGAAGAGAGAGATTCAGAACTTTCCTTAATATTTTTTGATATCCCATGCTACAAGAGGACTAGATTATCTTCTATTTTGCCTAAAACGATAAAAGCAAGACTACGTTCCAAATAACTGCCTATAAAGGACCAACGCTATGCAGTAAAATGAAGAAAAGGATAAAATGTTTTAAGTAGTTTCCTTTTTTTTTTTTGAAGTTTATTTGTTTATTTTGAAAGAGACAGAGACAGCACAAGTGGGGGAGGAGCTGAGAGAGAGACAGAAGGAGAGCGAGGTTCCCAAGCAGGCTCTGCATTGTCAGCACAGAGCCCGATGTGGGGCTCAAACTCACAAACCGCGAGATCATGACCTGAGCCAAAATCAAGAGTCAGACACTCAAAGGACAGAGCCACCCAGGTGCCCTTCAGGTAGTTTCTTAATGAAAACCATCTGGGGCTTGCCTGGATTTTGTGATGTTTCTACCAGTTGTCAGCTTCTTGAAATATGTGACTCACTGTGATATTTCTCCTCATCTAACTTGGTGTTTATCTCTTTACCTACGATTTTTGTATGTGTGATTTGGTCTCTCCTTCCAAAGGGGGGTCGTCTAAACCTTGTAAATTACAATCCCCGCAACAACTGGGTCTTTACCTCGCTTTTCTGTGGGTCGGGGTAGAAAATATGAGGACAATGAACAGAGAATTCCCCTGGTTGTTACTGTTTTTGTTGAACATGTTGAGCGTGGCCATGATCATGAAGTTGACAACGGTTGGGGGACAAATATTCAGGATGGGGAGAATTCTGGAAGTTTCCAGCACCCCACGCGAAGGATGGGTGAAATTTGCAGGAAGCACCTCATGCCGTAGGAACACTGTCCCCAGCCCTAGTTGTGCAAAGACAATGAGGCCGGAAGTGTGTGTATTTCCCGGGAATGGAAACGAATCAGGCGGGGCTGGTAGCTGGGGTGCTCTGGGCAGAATGGCTGAGGGGCAGGTGTGATGTGGTGGAAGAAACAGACGATCGGGGGTGAGGCCAGACGTCAGACAGTGTTGAAAACTCTGGGGAGAGGGGGCTTCCCAGGATTAGCAATGCGACACCTCCTGTCACTGAGGGCGTACTTCTGGAATAAGCCACTTGTGCCTGGAGGTGCTAATTACCCCATTTCTAAAATATTCCCGTGTGGCCCTTCCAGAGCCCATGTGTAAAATCCTCCTGCAGTCACATCAGTTCAAAACGAGAGGAAAAACAACTCGTTTTTGAAAACATGGAATTAAAAAGAAATCAGATGCACTGACGATTATTCTACAGATGTTTCCATAACGCCCTTCTTGAAAATGGTGGTTCTAACCAACTAGTCCTCAGCCGTGTTTGATGAGGGGGAATGAAGCACTCATTAGGCAGTATTTTTACATGACAAAAATTAGCCTCACTTTTCTCTTCCCTCCACGTTTTTAGGTTCTGACCCCCAAATTGGTCCACTTCACCCCCATCTGCTTCTTTCCTTGATGTTCTCTGCAGAACGTGACGGGCGCTCGGGTCTCTCAGCTATCATTTGCGCAAATAAAACCTGACGGAGCTTTCATAAAATAATGTCAATAGTATATCAGATTTCTCCCAACATAGACGCAGCTGCAGTAAACCACAAGGAACAAAAACCGCCTTCCGCCATAATTTATACAATCATAAATGGAGTGCAATGTTCTCCTTAAAAACAGCCCGGATACCCTAGAAACAGGACGAGAAATCATCAAGTCCTTGTTGTTTACTTCCTTTCCTTCTTTTGAAGTCATTGGGAAAGTTCTGTTGCCTTGTTTGCTGTCCTATCTTTTATCCCACGTCTGGTTAAATTGCATTACAGGGGCGCCTGGGTGGCTCAGTCGGTTGAGCGTCCAACCTCAATGATCTTGAGGTTCATGGGTTCGAGCCCCATGCTGGGCTCTGTGCTGACAGTTCGGAGCCTGGAACTGCTTCAGATTCCGTGTCTCCCTCTCTCTGCCCCTCCCCCACTTGCTCTCTGTCTCTGTCTCTCAAAAATAAATAAATCAACATTTAAAACAAATAAAAAATTTTAAAAGTGTAAAAATTGCATTACAAACATGGTATGTGTTTGTGAAGACGTGGTCTTGAAACCAGCTACCGGATGGAATAAATAAGCATTTGGAAAGATTCAAAACATATTTATTTCTCTGTTAATCCAAAGAAGAAAAAAATTCCCTAAGTTGTGTATTAATACTTTCAGGTTGTAAAAGACCACACATTGTAATTGAGAACGTTCAAAAGAGCTTGGAGAGCAAGTCAGAAATGATTGAAAGCCCCCATTTGGGAAGGTAAAAAGGAAGGGTGTAAGACCCCGATACAAAAACAGACGTGTGACCTGAAGGAGAGGGTACATGGAGAGACGAGATTCATTCCTTTATTCTCTGAGCTTTATAATGAGAATCTGTGAGTTTAGGCTATTTAACTATCAACATAAGAAGTTCTAAACTTGGGGAGCCTCAGTGGCTCAGTCAAACCAACTCTTGATTTGGGCTTGGTCATGATATTGAGTCCCGCTTGGGATGCTCTCTCTACCTCTCTGGCTGCCGCCCCCACCCCCCTTTCTCAAAATTAATTAATAAACATTTAAAAATCATGGGGCGCCTGGGTGGCGCAGTCGGTTAAGCGTCCGACTTCAGTCAGGTCACGATCTCGCGGTCCGTGAGTTCGAGCCCCGCGTCGGGCTCTGGGCTGATGGCTCGGAGCCTGGAGCCTGTTTCCGATTCTGTGTCTCCCTCTCTCTCTGCCCCTCCCCCATTCATGCTCTGTCTCTCTCTGTCCCAAAATAAATAAAAAACGTTGAAAAAAAATTATAAAAATCAGCCTGATGGGGAGTTTTTATCAGGATGAACACAACACAGCCACACAGAAGCTATGCCTTCGGGATTCAGAGAATTAGTACAGATAACAGGAAGGAGGAAAGGGGCCCTCGGACAAGGTCAGTGTTAGTGCTGCCTTCCCAGTGAAGCAGATGTTATGCTTGGGGGGCGCACAAGTTTGACACCAGTGAGGAAGTCCTAAACACGCTACCACTGTGATGCAATTGCGAGAAAGAAAGTATTTGTGCAGGTCGACCTCAAAAAGTGGATGGATTTGTATGAAGAAATGTGCAGGTGAAGGATCCACAAAGCAGATGCAGAAAGCTTGAAACCCATTTGGGAATCAGAATGAACTCAACAGTGAGCTCAAGAGGGATTTATGGAATACAAGTCTACAGCAAAAATTAATGTAGGAAATGGCTTAAGCTCATTACGTGGCTTTCTTCTAGAAGGTGAGTTGGAGTCAGCGGTTTGCAGAGGCTAAGCTGCCAGAGGCCAGCGGTTTGCAGAGGCCATGGTTTGCAGTGGTGACCACGTCGGGGACTGAGATCTTGACTCGGCCCACATTGGTTCTTGGGAGACAGTAATCTGAGAGTTCAAGTTCAGGAGGCATTCCCTACCAGTGATTGAAGCTTGCTGAGTACCCGAAGAGGGCTGTGCCTCCCCTTACAGCCGGGGCTCCTGCCTCAGCACCCCTGCCCTGCCCAGAAGGTGATCTGCTCAGGATGATTGCAACAAAACCTTACCTTGAGCCAAAAGAGGGTTTCCAAGGTCCCCTTGTGGACATAAATTCTAAAACGAGTGTCTGTAATCTTTAGAAGTCATGCACACGTACTTTCTTCTCTACCTACTTCATAAGGCAGATTATGAACGTGGACTATTTTTTTTTTAATTTTTTAGTTCACATCTTTTTATTAACCCATACACAATCATTTGTCTTCTGGTTTGTGGATGCAATGGGTCAGATGACATTTGCCACGATAACATCTGTCAAAGTGGCCGGCCACAGAGTCTCCGCGACTGCCATCATTTCAAGGGCATTCCCAACAAAAGTGACTAATTTCACCATTCTCTTTATCCTACATTATTTGAGGACAGCTCACTCACTCTTCTTTGCCTGGTGCTTGTCTTCTTGGGAGTGGTTTATGATTTCTTCCTGTTCTCCAGAAAAGGTCTCCACCACCAGGTCTCAACACAGGATGAAGAGCAGATTCCTTTGAGGGTGGTCATCAGACAAAAGCCACCTTCCAGTTGCCCACCAGCCAAGATCAGTCTCTACTGATCAGGAGGAATCCCTTCCTCATCCTAGATCTTGGTCCCTCCTTTTCTCTTGTATTGAGAATTCAACCCCTAGAGTGATGGTCTTCCCCGTAAGGGTTTATATGAAAATCTGCATCTTGGAGGTGCCTCCACCTGACATTGGATGAAAGGGAGAGATGGGTCAGTACTGAGGACACAGCACAAAGGGTGACAGGGAGGCTGCCGGACAAAGAGCTGGACAGGATTTTTATAAAGGTCTTCTAAACAACTAAACGTTTACATTGGAAAGAACAATAGCATTACCTCATTGTTCCTGGAGTACTAATGAACTTAAGTACCTTGGCATTAATTTGGATGCTGACTGGTGCAAAGTTTGTGACATGTCTCATTTCCTTTACTTCTTGCTTTTGGTATGATTTACAATCTCTCCAGTGAATGATCTTCCCATCCTCCTTGGCAAGATAGGCACTCTAACTCACTCCGCATGTCCATCCATTAAGAGCCCAAATCTTCTGACAACATGCCTTGAAGGCTGTGGCCCAAAGAGCTCTCTTTTTAATTGAAGCCAGAACATAAATAATAATGGCATCTTTAATTCTGAGACGTGATAGGGGCGCCTGGGTGGCTCAGTTGGTTGAGTGTCTGACTTTGGCTCAGGTCATGATCTCACCGTTCATGAGTTTGAGCCCCATGTCAGGCTCTGTACTGACAGCTCAGAACCTGGACTCTGCTTCGGAGTCTGTGTCTCCCTCTCTCTCTGCCCCTAACCCACTCGCATTCTGTCTCTGTCTCTCTCAAAAATAAATAAACACTAAAAAAATTTTTTTTAATTCTGAGATATGATAACAATAAGAGGAGATTCGTAGTAGGAGCAAATATCAAGAATTGGGATTTACTGATCTTAGAGCATAGACGTTGTCAAGCAGAGCAACACCTGGGGGCGTTTACACAGCACTTGCCTGCTACTGAAGTTTGGCTTTTGTTCTCAAGTCAAAGGTCTTCAAAGGGAGGCATGTGGGAAAACACGAGGAATGGGTCTGGAAGTAGTTGGTTCAGTGGCCCATCCTGGAAAATGCAGTCGGAACTTGACGGGAGGTTCAGGAACAGGGTAGATATAACACTTCATTCTCCCCATTTGTTCTGTCCATCTTGATTGGCAAATTCCTTTAAGTGGAAGCACACACACACACACACACACACATGCAAACTCTCTCTGTTCAAATATTTATTACGAACATTTTCACTTGGAGAACAAAAATGGAAGCTCCACTGGGCATTGTTTCCAGGGCCAGTCCTGGGGAGGTTGAAATTAGCAGTAGTAGCCATTAACCAGAGCTCTTGCCAGATATCCTTTTACAGGAGGGAATGATAGTGTTGGGACCACAGGCTGCCTTCGAATACAGAGGCACAGAACCGGCATGGGATTTATTGTCTTGACTGGACCCCCAGTGCCGCCGTTGTCTGTATTCGTGACAGATGCAACGGGCTGCCTCCCTCTGTTGGAGAGAGCCCAGGGGACCGGATGCACGGTCACTTTAATTCTCGATTGGAAAAGTACTGAGACCACCGATTCAGACGAGAAAATAGGAATGAAAGTGGTGCAATTAGCACAATTAACTAATAAGAGGAAAAACTAAAAAACTCAATATTCCTATAATTTTCCTCCCAGAAAAGAACGAGATGAAATGTTTGCATTCAGCTTTGCCTTGATTGGTTGAACGGAATGCGATAGTCATGGGTTTACAATCATAATGATATAACCAGGGTTCTCTCTCCAAATTGGGGTACACATACATGCCCGCGTCGCTCTAGAAGGCCACGCTTTCTGACCAAGCAGGAAGTGCAGGATCCCAGGGTCGCTCCCTCTGGGGTTGGGGAAGGGCTCAGCTGTCTTCAGCCCCCCCTTGGGCTTTCGCGCAGCAGCAAGGCACACACGCACACAGTGAAGGCACGGCCCCCAATCCCCTGCAATGAGGGCTTTTAACGCCTACCGTTGTGGACATGGATAAGGGTGTGTACGTATGAACTTACCAAATCCTCGCCGCAACCCTAGGAGGTACAAATTATTATTTTTTTAATGTTTAAAATGTTTGTTTATTTTTGGGAAAGAGAGAGAAAGAGTGCAAGCTGGGGGTGGTGCAGAGAGAGAGAGAGGGAAACACAGAATCTGAATCTGACGTGGGGTTCAAACTCACGAAGGTTCGGATCATTATTAACCCCGTTTACAAATGAAGAAAGTGAGGGGTGCCTGAGCCGCTCAGTTGGTTGAGCATTCGACTCTTGATCTCAGCTCAGGCCTTGATCTCAGGGTCGTGAGTCCAAGCCCCACACTGGGATTCATGCTGGGTGTGGAACCTACTTAAAAAAAAAATGAAGAAACTGAGGCCTATAGAGAATAAGAAAACTGCATTAAGGTGACAAAGCTTTTACTCAGTAGAGCCAGGATTCAAACCCAGGTCTTTGGATGTCGAAGTCAGAATCCTTCCCCACTGGGCTATATGTCTTGGCCATTCATGCCAAGATGGCATCTGCTCAACAGAAGGGAAGCTTCACTTCCTGCCAACCACTTGTGTTGTTCTCAGGCAGGGAGGCTCCCCGTACGATGGACCCAGGGCCCCCCCCAGGTATAAGACCCTTCTGAGTCCTCGTCTCAGCCAGTTCTCTGAGATGCCATATCTCAGTTGAATGGGATGTGCAGTGGATTATCTGTAATTTGACTGAGCACCATGTGGGATGAGGCAGTGAGTTACTGGCCAGGTGTTGAGGGCTCAGTGTGGGAGCTCTTGGAGTCAGACAAGGATGCATTTCCCGAGGCAAGTGGCATAGGAGACGGAGAGATGAAGTCACACCCCCAAGGCTGAGAGGCTGAGAAACACGGTCCGTTTTCCACAGCAGCGTTGCTGCATCCTGCAAAGAACCACAGGAGCATTTCAGACTCTTCTCTGGGGAAGGCAGGTCAGGAGGGGCGACACCAGTCATGCGGCATGGGACTGAGCGCTCAGGGCTCGGTGCTCAGTGCTCTCCAGGATGTGGCGAGCAGCCTGTGGGAGTTCCCTGTGGCTGCAGAACAAACCATCCAAACCTCAGTGGCTCAGATGACACAGATACGAATTCTTGTCCAGCCGGGCTCTGTCCCGTGGCCGTGTTCCCTCATCCAGGCTGCTTCTCCACACGGTGTCCCAGTGTCCAGTCCCTACTGACAGAGGAACACGGCAAGTTTGATTCATTTGGGTGGGCTTCTCTCTTTTATGGGGGCCCCGGCAGATGTCTGGGTCACATCTCCTGCTAGAGAACATCACCGTGCATGGAGGTTTCAGAGAGCGTAACACAGCCGTCCCCAATCCCCTGTGCAGTCCTGACAGTCTGGGCCACCAGACAAGGGAAGGCGCAATGAGCCCATCCAGAGCTCAGACGAAGGTCTCCACGTAGACACCTTGCAAGTGTCCCCTTTCCTCTCGGGACGCATGAGCATCAGGACGGCACATTGCCTTTGTCTCAGCGGGACCTGTGTCGCAAGGGCTGTGACTGGCAGTGTCTCTCAGTCAGTTCATTTTCTTCCTGCCGAAACACCCTCAAATATTCTACGTGTTTGAAATGTCCCTGACCAGAGTATAGCAAACTTCACTACCGTTTCTAGATAGTCTAAACCAAGTAGACTTCTCTCTTTCTGATCCATCTTGCCAAGTGCTTTAGACCCGCAAACCACGCAGTGAAGATGAACCTGAACGTTTCAAGAGGGAAATTCGCTCAGTTAGATGATCCAATAGACACTGAAGGCTGCTGAGCACATTATCCTGTGCACATACGTAGACAAATACACTGTTACTGAGACCTCGGTGATTTTTCGTCTCTAGAAACGATGGGAACCTGGACAAATTTAATCAAAAATTTTAAAGGGGAGAAAGACAGCATTCTTACGAACATTATTTTATTTGCAAATATGTTCAGGGCTCAGGGAATTCATGAATATTCTTATTATAAATGATTCCTGCAACATCAAATGCCTGGGATAACATTTCAGACCCTCTATACCTCTCACTGCCATCACCACGCTGCCTTCCTGTGTGCAGGTTACACACGGCACAGCTAGGGAGCACAGTCCCTTTCTTCTGCAAGTCAGCACACAATGTCTAGGTGTACATTTTTATTTTCTACGTATTCTATCTATGATTTCTTTCTTTTCTTTCTAATTAACAGCCACGGGAAAGTTATTGGTTCAAAATCTTTGCAAACTCTACATTTGGGTGCATCCAAATAATTCTACCATATTCTCCATTCCACAAATCCCTGGATTATTTTCTGTGTCTCACGAACACAGTATTATTTAAAGTCAGCCAATGCTTCAAGACGAAAACAATTGCAAGTTGGGCTCACTTCTCTGAGTTTCCCTTCTGTCCCACATTGTTGCCCTGCAAATCTTTGAGGTCATGGTAGTTCTGTGATCCTTTCAAAAATATTTGTTTTAAGTTTTTATTTATTGTGTGAGAGAGACAGCACCAGCAGAGGGGTGGGGGGGTGGTGCAGAGAGAGGCAGAGAGTGAGAGAATCCCAAGCAGGCTCTGCACTGTCAGAGCAGAGCCCGCTGTGGGGCTTCATCTCACAAACCGTGAGATCACAAGCTGAGCTGAGATCAACAGTTGGATGCTCAACCAACTGAGCCACCCAGGTGCTGTTCAAAAATATTTATTTTTTGGGGCGCCTGGGTGGCGCAGTCGGTTAAGCGTCCGACTTCAGCCAGGTCACGATCTCGCGGTCCGTGAGTTCGAGCCCCGCGTCGGGCTCTGGGCTGATGGCTCAGAGCCTGGAGCCTGTTTCCGATTCTGTGTCTCCCTCTCTCTCCGCCCCTCCCCCGTTCATGCTCTGTCTCTCTCTGTCCCAAAAATAAATAAACGTTGAAAAAAAAAATAAAAAAAAATATTTATTTTTTAAAAAATATTGTTAACATTTATTCATTTTTGAGAGAGAGATACAGAGCACAAGCAGGGGAGGGGCAGAGAGAGAGGGAGACACAGAATCCAAAGCAGGCTCCAGGCTCTGAGCTGTCAGCACAGAGCCTGACGTGGGGCTCGAACTCACAGACCACGAGATCATGACCTGAGCTGAAGTCGGACACTTAACCGACTGAGCCACCAAGGTGCCTTTCAGAAATATATCTGGTCTAGATGTATATTTGTTGTCAGTGGAAGGTTGATATGAAACAACCTATCAGTCATTGCTGGAGGCAGACATTTTATACAATTTATAAGCACAAAGTGAAAAGATACATACTTCCTGCTCACATTGATTCTATAGAACTGGGGCCGGGGAAAGAGGAATGGAGATTATGGATGGAAAAAGTGAAGAAATACACATAATGTAATTAATATCACGTGAAAATGTTAACCTCCATGTCCTATGTCTAATTTCCCTGTTCATAAATGTAATATGTAACCTCTACCTTCATGGAAAAAATGACACAAATGAAATGAAAATGTTTAAGATCAGATGATCATAGCAATGACTATCAAATGATGGGCCTATTTTTCCCTAAAACATTTGATAGCTTAATACAGTGTGTGAAATAAATCAACGTAAGTGGAGATAGCGTCCTTCTTCTCCCTTGGGAAATGGAGCCATTAACCATCGAGCACAACTTCCGTAGATACGGTAGGAAAAGCCTCATAAGACAGACCATTAGTCTGAGGCCAGTGGAGAGCAGCTGAAGGATTCTCTGATTCCCTGGAGAGGAACAACTCTCTGTGGGTTGAAACAATTGCTGGGGAGACTCAGCGTAAGGGCTTTGGCTGATTTTGAGCAAAAAGCAGGAGGCTGGGCGGGGCTGAAAGGCACAGGATGCGGGGAGACAGAAGGTGCAGACAAGATTCGGGGGGTGCCCGGCCCACGGGGATTAAAATCCTCCACAAGAAGCTGCTGACAGCAGCGTAAAGATCTCATAAAACACCGTGAGATAGAGATTGATGTACGTGACCCACGAGGGGCCGCAATGGAAAATAATATATCTTATGATCACTATTTTATGTTATGTTATGTCATGTTATGTTATGTTATATTATGTTATGTTATTTATTTATAATTCTAATGTCTATTTTTTAAAAATTTTTTTTTTCAACGTTTATTTTATTTTTGGGACAGAGAGAGACAGAGCATGAACGGGGGAGGGGCAGAGAGAGAGGGAGACACAGAATCGGAAACAGGCTCCAGGCTCTGAGCCATCAGCCCAGAGCCCGACGCGGGGCTCGAACTCACGGACCGCGAGATCGTGACCTGGCTGAAGTCGGACGCTTAACCGACTGCGCCACCCAGGCGCCCCTAATGTCTATTTTTGAGAGAGCGAGAGAGACAGAGCCTGAGCAGGGGAGGGGCAGAGAGAGAGAGACAGAATCCAAGCAGGCTCCAGGCTCCGAGCTGTCAGCCCAGAGCCTGACACAGGGCTCGAACTCACAAGCTGTGAGATCACAACCTGAGCTGAAGTTGGATGCTTAACTGACTGAGCCACCCAGGCACCCCGTGATCACTATTTGAGATGCATAAAACTGTGATCAAATCCAACAATTGTTCAGCATAAAATTCTTAGCAAACTCGATTGGAAGGTAAATTCTTTAATCTGATGAGCAGAATCTCCACTCAATTTACTGCGGATGTCGCAGTTCAGGGCAAATTGGCGAAAGTCATGGCTGTATCAGTTACAGCACAGGACCCTCGCTGTTATCAACTGTGCTCAACAGTGGCCTGGGGGGCCTGGCTTGCACATTGAGGGAAGGGAAAGAACGGTAGGCATAAAGATCAGATAAGAAAAAAATAAAATAATAGCTACTCACAGCTGCTGTGATTATGCACAGAGAAAACCCTAAAGAGCCCATGAGTGAACAAACACTAAAATGTAGCAACGTCAGTTCAAGATGCCGTCACTATGGCAAAATCAATGTATTTCTACTGACCAGCAACGAATAGAAAAGGGAAATTATAAGATAGTATTCAACAT
Organism: Puma concolor; assembly: GCF_028749965.1. Classification (NCBI taxonomy): domain Eukaryota; kingdom Metazoa; phylum Chordata; class Mammalia; order Carnivora; family Felidae; genus Puma; species Puma concolor. Next base: position 106,687,129 of record NC_141668.1, read on the forward strand.
AGTTTAGAGAAATATCAAGTAACTAGAAATAGATCCAAAGAAAATATACAGAAAGCCAAGGCACAGAACAGAGTAAAACATTATGAAGGGAAATTTAAAATAAATAAATAAAGGGCAGGTATACCACAGTCAAGATATGGTAAAATATCAATTCTTCCACCAAATAACTTACAAATATAATACAAGTCCAATATATATCAAGTAGTTTTTATTTTAATCTAAGGGTTTTTTTTTTAACATTTATTTATTTTTGATACAGAGAGAGACAGAGCATGAAGGGGGAGGGGCAGAGAGAGAGGGAGACACAGAATCGGAAGCAGGCTCCAGGCTCTGAGCCATCAGCCCAGAGCCCGACGCAGGGCTCGAACTCACGGACCGCGAGATCATGACCTGAGGTGAAGTCGGACGCTTAACCAACTGAGCCACCCAGGCGCCCCTAATCTAAGGTTTTTAAAAATTCTATGATGTGTATGAAAATGCAAAGCTAAAAAAATATCTAGGGCAATCCTGTAAAAGAAAAAGCAGAATGAAAGGGAGGGGAGGGAGGGACAGGAGGTCAAGTTCATGAGTCCCAACCCCACTTGATGGGTACTCTGTAGCCTCCCTCCCTGCCACTCCCCCTCCCCCTCTAGTGCTCTCCCCCAAATAAGTAAACATTAAAAAAATAATCTTATGAAGCCACAGTGACTAGGAAAGTATACTGTTGGTGCCTGGATGCAAATTCATCCAGAGACACAACAGAATGCAAAGCAGGACCCAACCACCTACAGTCACCCGATTCCAGCAGTACCACTGGAGTGTCATCGGGAAACAATGGCCTTTTCAACAAGCTGTGCTGGGTCAACTGGATACCCGTGCAGTAAAAGAAAATGGCCCTTTCACTCCTACTTCACCCCACATGCACAAGTCAATCTCCGGGCACAGCATATATATATGCAAAAGGAAAACTAAGGAGAGTTACAATAAAACATAAAAAAATGTGTTTATGCCCTTGATCCAGGCAAATATTTTTCAAATGTTCTTTTTTTAATTTTTTCAACTATTTTTAAACAGTTCACAAAAAGCACTGCCATGGTCTAAGTGTTTATATATATATGTGTGTATATATATATATACACACACACACACACACACACACACACACACACATATACATACACATATATGTATATATATATGTATACACACATACATATGTATAGATAGATAGATAGATATCTCACATAGACTACAATCTTAAATCCTAAAAATAACTCATCCTGGTAGATCCTTTTTTTGTTGTTTTTATTTACAAAATAGAAAATGAGGTTTAGATGTGTTAAACAGTGTAGCTGTGAGCACGTCACCATCGGTTTCCAGAATCGGGATCTAACCCAACTAGCCGGACCTAGAGCTGGAGCATCTTTGCACCTGCACTGCCCTCACCCGCTTCCATTCTCTGGACATTTCTGCACAAAGCACGAGTGCTCAAGCAACAGGGTAGAGCGTCCCCTTGTTGTATCTCAGCTGGGAATGTTGTTGGGTGGCCGCACTCAAAGTTATTGCCATTCTGCGTATATACTTGAGGGACCACAAAAGTGCCATCTGTACTGGTTTTTAGGTGACAAATAACTTTTAGTGAGTAGGTGACCACACAGGATTTGCAAATAGTGAGGATTAACTGTATTTATATCCTACTAAAGAATCGTATCAAAATATATAAAGAGCTCCCCCAAATCAAAAGGCAAACACAAATGATCTCTATTTTTAAAAAAGCCTTGAATCAGCACTTCACCAAGTGGACACCAAATTTTCTAATTAATGTGAAGTTTCTCAACTTCAGTAGTCCCCAGGGAAATGCAAAAGAAAACCGCAAACAGCACACTAGGTAATTATTGGCAAGGATACTGACTTATAGAGCTCTCGGGAGCTGAAATTGGCCGATGTCTACTCTGGCTCAATACCCTCTTATTCTATATCCTGTCTGTTCCCGACCCGGGCACGTTGTGTGTGAATAAGTTCACCAGAAGAAACATATAAGAGTGTATGCACAATGGGTATAGCAAAAACTGGGGGAAAACCAAGTACTAACCGAAGAATGATAAATCACCTGTAACACACTTGTGTAAAGTAATACCATAAGGCAGTAAGAAGGAGAGCTATCTAATTCCACTCGTTAACATGGATCAGCCCCGCAAACTGGAGTACAGGAAGCCAAATGCAAGAGGTGTGCTGTCTGTAAGATTCCATTTACATGAATCTCCAAACAAGCAGAACAAATTGGTGCTACTGAAAATCACAAAAAGGGTTGCCCTCAAGGGGTGGGAGTGCCTTTGTGGATGTATGCAGTACCCAAGGTTGTTTTCTCATGGTCACCTATTGGTTACTAGCTATTTCAATTCTGTGAAAATGTATTTGGTTACGTAGCTATTTCAATTCTGTGAAAATGTATCAATGTGTGCATTTCTGACCTATGAACTTTTGTGTTTGTGTACCCTGATGTGTCATAACACGCCCATGAAATCTACAATGAAAAACCGATGCTTTCCTCTTCATGGAGATTGTATTTCTGTCATTTAAATTGCACGAGCTCACCTGTTAAATATTGGAATTACCCTCCCCACGCAAAAAATAAGAAAAAAAAAAAAACCCTATGCCTCACTTACATGAAGATAAACTTTGATATACCTTGAACTTCCCAGGACACATTGTTGAAACCTGATACTTGCATGGATTTCTTTGCCTCTTCACTATCTGAATGTTTCAACAAATGATACAGTTCAAGTGTAAAAGATTCAGTAAAAACAAAATAACTTTGAACATAGATGGATGGGACCTATCTTTGAGGAAAGATTAAGAAAGTGAAATGAATACCTTCCCCTCCGTTTCCTGTATATTTTTAATTGGAAGGTTTTGTGTAAGCCCACTGGTTCAACCACGCAACTAATCACATGCTCTTGTGCCTTTCTGAGTACAATAGACAAATGATCATCATGTCATTGGGAAAGATCGTTCCTTTGAGGGAAGGCTACAGGAAATGGAAATAAATTTTACGAGAGAAAGATTAAGTGATTTAGGCTCTTTGAAAAATAGAATAGTAAATGGAAGATTTAATAGCTGTCTTCAATTTTAAATGGGCGATTACATGAGCAATATGCTGTCGATTTTTCTCCATTTCCAAAGAAGTGATGGGAGAATTCTATTTATTTTAATGTTGGAGATCACACAGTGCTGCAGGGCAGGGGGGTGGGGATGGGGGGCGGCCCCACGTTTGGCAATCTTGAAAGCGAGGATCATGAAGAAAAGTAATCTCTCTGTGAAAGGCCAAGAGATTAGAAGCACCCCCCAAAACCCACCCCACAGAGGGTCCACAGACAATGTTGTATCAGAACACTGGCAAATTTTTACCTTTTGCTTAAAACTCCATCCAATTTTGTGGCCCATTGTATAATACGTCCACTTATTATAGCATATTTTCAGTAATTAGTTTGACAATCTTCCCTTAGAAATCTTTGGAAGAAAATAGTAATTAAAAAAAAGACATGCCATTTGCTTCCCATCGGGATACCCTTACCCCAGTTTGAGAAGCACTGGCTTGACTGATCTTCATCTTATAAAGGGAAGATCTCAAAAGGTAATTTATAATAATATCTTTTCATATTATATTGTATATAATGATAAGAGGTTATGATGAGGTATTATTTTGTAATCAATAATAGCAGTGTGGTCAGAGGGATTTTTTATTTTATTTTATTTTATTTAAATTTTTTTAACGTTTATTCATTTTTGAGAGACAGAGCATCAGCGGGGGAGGGGCAGAGAGAGGGAGACACAGAATCCGAAGCAGGCTCCAGGCTCCGAGCTGTCAGCACAGAGCCTGACGTGGGGCTCGAACCCACGGGCTGCGAGATCATGACCTGAGCCGACGTCGGACACTCAACTGACTGAGCCACCCAGGCGCCCCTAGAGGGATTTTTTAAATGTCAACACCAGGAACTCTATCTCATAGGTCCATATAGAAAGTTGTGACATCATAGAAGGTTTAGGTATGGCGGGAATTAATGCGAAGCTCCGTTGCCTTAAGCCTGCGTGGCTTTTTCTAGCACAATCTCCCCAGAACTGAAACCAAGTGTAGCCCATCTGTCAGCGATTGTCCACATGTCCTGAAATCAACAGGCGCTCAGTCAGAGAAAGCTCGCTTAGGGACAGAGTATAACTCAGGGGAAATCAGCCAACAGCTTCATTTGTTTTTTGTTGTTTTTTTTTTTTTTTTTTCTGCCTCCAAACTGCCATCTCTCAAAGCAGGTGTATAGGTTCCAACGGTTCCGACTCTGGATCATACAATAGACAAACCCTTCAGCTCTTTGGGAGGCTGTCAGATAGTAATGAACAATCTCACCCACAGATAGCAAACCCCCAGTCCAGGTGACAGCAGGCTTTCAGGGGCTCATCTGCTTTACAACCAGTCGCTTCCCTGCACTCGGGTCTCCCTCAGCTAGAAACCTGAAATTTGCAGGAGGGGCCATTCATTCCCTTTCCTTCCCAAGACTCCAGGTGCTTATTACATAGCCCACGGATAAAAAGGTTAAGAAGCACAGACTTGGAGGGAAATATATGTGCATTAGCATGTGTACCTCTGGCGGCGAGTTGCCAAAAGTAACGGCTGACGTATTTGGAAAACAGACATTTGAATCAGAGGCTGACTGGGAAGGACGCCTGTCCACCCCCAGCCCCCTGGCACCCACTCCATCATTGTGTCCTGTGGCAGGAGGTCATGTGCACCATGGGAAGACCGACTTCACCTGAGATATACTTGGAATACACAGAGGGACAGGTTAGAAATGGTTCTGGTCTATTCTGGGGAAAAAGTTTAGCATCTGTAAGAAAGGAGGGGGCGCCCACGTGGTTCACTTGGTTGAGCGTTCGCTCTTGATTTCAGCTCAGGTCATGATCCAAGGGTCATGAGATTGAGCCCCATGTTGGGTTCTGCATTAAGTGTGGAGCCTGCTTAAGAGTCTGTCTTTCTACCCCTCCCCCACTCATGTGCATGCACGTGAGCTCTCTCTCTCTCTCTCTCAAAATAATTATTATAATAATAAACCTTTACAAGATGGGAGAGTAACTGCCTAAATTTCAAGTGCAAACAAATTTACAGCAGAACCAAGAAGGATGCAAAGGAAAATTGAAGAGAAAGGAGGAATGTGGAACAAAAAGTGTGGAGACCAGATTGTAGGGTTGTCCTAACGAGTTAATAACCACACCCTCCTTCCAGTGATTAAACAGAACATAACAGAGAATGGAAGTGAAAACACTAACAAAACAGGGAGGGGAAGGATACTGTTCACCCAACACGCTGTCAAAATAAGTTCTACCGAAACTCAAAGAGCTCAAGCCCAGAAAATCTGTTAGGAGGCAAACTCCAGAGCCTTCTGGTCTAAACATTCTTTTCTTTCGGGTTTTGCTGGGGAATCATTCCGAGTCTGGTCACCCTGAGACAAATAGGTAAATACAACTTTGCTCACATAAGCTCCATTTGAACTGCAACCAGCCAAATTTAGATAGGTTGTGAATCGTATCTAAATATAAAGTGGGCTGGGGGCATCTGGGTGGCTCAGTTGGTTAAGCATTCGACTCTGGTTGTTGCCTCAGGTCATGATCTCATGGTTCACGAGATCGAGCCCCATGTCAGGCTTGGAATTGACAATGTGGAGCCTGCTTGGGATTCTCTCTCTCTCTCTCTCTCTCTCTCTCTCTTTCTCTCTCTCCCCCTCTCTTTCTCTCTCTACCACTCCCTTGTTCATGCTCTCTCTGTGTCTCTCAAAATAGAATAAACATTAAAAATAAATAAATACAAAATGGGCTTGCCTTTCCATGGCAAAGTGTCGGGAGAGCCTTCCAACAACCGACTGCAGTGTGAATGCTCCCATCCCTGTGTGTGACAGGCTGCAAGTCAACCCCCTGCCGACCACCTGGGTTCTCTCCCCTTTGAAGATCACAAAGTCATCACAAGAAATCCTGAGATTACCATGCACAACAGGGACTTTCCCAGTGTTCACATGCAGGAGGGACACAGCAAATGATTACTGCGTTGTTTACGACGTCATTGCTATTCAGTTCACTCGTGTTTCCTCAGACCGACGTCCAAGGGGTGATATCCCACACAACTCTGTTACTTTGGCATCAACATTTGGATAACCTATTTTATTTCCTTCTTCCGTGCGGGTAGGGCTGCGTTTTGTTCATTAATGTTACAAATAATTATCAGGCAATTTTTGTGTCTGCTATTCTGATAGGAAATATAATTTACTCGGGTTTTTGGAGATAATGTGTGTACCCGTTCAGTACTTACTAAAGTAGCATTTTATCTTAAATGTACAGATCAAAGATGTCTTCAGAAAACCAGTGTTACGCCCATTAATTTGAAGTAGAAGTGAAAAAGCATCAGAAAGATGAGCTAAAAACTAATCGGAATCAGGCGTTCTGGTGAGTAAACAGGAAATGAAATATCTCTTCTAGAAATCCATAAAGAATCATCATAAGGTTATAAATGAAGAAGCAGGAAATAATTAATTGCCTTGAAGCAAGAGATAAATAAAATATAATCCTACTATGTGTAGGGAACTGTATCAAACACTACGTCTCAAATCCACATACAGCCCTGCCTTTTGAGCAAAGGAGACAAGCGTTTGCAAACTTTGAGTAATAAGGCTGTAGTCTGAAAATCGTTGTGTAAAATGTCACTCAACATCGTATCGCATAGGCAACTTCTCTTAATCTCTCACAACATAGATTTTTTTTCCCCCGACACTAACCTGCATAACTCCGTCACGTAACAGGACGTTCGGAATCCCAATCCTATGAGGCAATATCACCTGCAATTTTCACTGGGATTGCCGCGAAGAAAGACGGGAAATCATGACAGTGTCACACAATGATCAACAACACTCGATGTGCGAAGTTTGTTGTACCAAGTGATCAACAACAATCACTCGCGTGTCTGCCGGTTGGACCCTGTGTTCACACAGCCCATTTCATCATCGCTGCACGTGTCGTAGTTTGTTATCTACTCAAGCTGTTTCCAAACTTGTGTATGTCACTGTGAAGTACACCCTGGGTTTTAATTCGCGTTAGTATGATTTATCTGACACACTGTGGATTTCAGTTAGTTACAGATTCGCCTCAACTGCACTTTCCCCATTGATTCGCAACGTGCAAGTAACACTAATGTAGTCTTCAAGAGCAATTTTGATCAGACTTAATTTCACCTAAGACGGCTTTGAAGAACCCAGGAAATGCACAGCTCTGTTAAAATATTAATTGCAGGTGCATTTTCCAGGACATTTTCTTCTGCATTTATGAGATTCTTCCTGACAGTCCTGAGGCAGAGGGCAGACTGTGCCCCCTTGGGAAAAAAAAAGGAGGAAATTTCAAGTAGAAAGTAGAAATCGAAGGAGCCATTTTTTCACATATAGGCATGGCTATTTAAAGACCCAGAAAATAATTCCACAAAACTATTTTAAGATTAAACTGAAGAAAAGCACTCAGTAATCTTGCAGCCATTATAAAGGGCATTATAACCCGCATATTTGAAAGTCAGCATTTCTCCTAGAGCAGGAAATCTTTCTGAAGGAGTTGAGTCAGAACCATGGTTAGCCACGTGCGGGCATCACTAGTTTTATGGCCATTTTGAGAGAGCCCTCCCCTCCCCAGCAGTAGGGAGAAGCTTCTAGAGAACGAGTAGAAATACTCAGTATATTTTGGGGACGCCTGGGTGGCTCAGTTGGTTAAGTGTCTGATTTCGGCTCAGGTCATGATCTCACGGTTCGTGGGTTTGAACCCCGCATCGGGCTCTGCGCTGACAGCTCAGAGCCCAGAACCTGCTTTGAATTCTGGGTCTCCCTCCCTCTCTGTGTCCCCCCCCCCCCCACCACTCCCTCTCTCTCAAAAATAAACAAACATTAAACAAAAAATATATAAAAATTTAAAAGCCCATTAGAAGCTTGGGGTCGTCAAAATTTTCCTAGGACACAAACTGCACTAACTCTACAGGAAAACTGGTCAAAATTCATCAGGAAAATTCATCAAAAGAATAAAAACTTACCTGATACCCAGAACACCATAAAGAAAGTGAAAAGTCCAGACAGAGACTGGAAGAGAATATTTGTAATGGAGAACATGTGACAAAGGATTTACATCCAGGATAAATAAACTAAAGATTAAAAAACAAGAAGACAGATACTGTACTTAGAAGATGGGGGGCGCCTGGGTGGCTCAGTCGGTTAAGCAGCCGACTTCGCTCAGGTCATGATCTCGCGGTCCGTGAGTTCGAGCCCTGCGTCGGGCTCTGTGCTGACAGCTCAGAGCCTGGAGCCTGCTTCGGATTCTGTGTCTCCCTCTCTCTGACCCTCCCCCGTTCATGCTCTGTCTCTCTCTGTCTCAAAAGTAAATAAACGTGAAAAAAAAATTAAAAAAAAAAAAGAAGATGGGCAAAAATTGGCAGACATCCTTCAGAAAAGTGATAGAAAAATGGCCAAGAAACACATGGAAAGAAAGCTCCACCTTGTTGGCCACGAGATTAAATTAAATTGTATGACCCAGCATTGCATGCACTAGGAGTGAAATTTAACAGGCTAACACTATCAATTTCAATGAGGATTTGAAGCCAGTAGGATTCTCGTATGTTACTGGGGGTAGTAAAAAAATCATACAACCCCTTGTGAAACGGTTTGGAAATGTCTTATACAGTTGAACATATCTGCACCATAAGACCAATAAATTACACTCCTAGGTAATTGCCCCAAATAAATGAAAGTATATGTCTGGGGGAAAAAAATCGTGCATAGATTTTCAGAGCAGCTTTGCTCATGATTGCCACAAATTGGAAACAACTCAAACATCTATCAAGAACTGTATATCAGAAACATGTTAAATGGAAGAAAAAATTGCCTCATGTATGATGCTATCTACCTGAGGTTTCAGAATTGTGAAGGTTACTGTGTAGTGATAGAAATTAGAGTCAAGTGGGGTCCCTGGGGGAGCTCAGTTGGTTAACCTCCAACTTTGGCTCAGGTCATGATCTCACGGTTCGTGGGTTGGAGCCCCGTGTCGTGCTCTGTGCTGACAGCTCGGGGCCTGGAGCCTGCTTCGGATTCTGTGTCTCCCTCTCTCTCTGCCCCTTCCCCACTCACACTCTGTCTCTCTCTGTCTCTCAAAAATGAATAAACGGTAAAAAAAAAAAAAACATTTAAAAAAAGAAGAAATTAGAGTCACATGTGCCTGGGGTTGGGGGCGGAAGGATGAGTAAGAGGGGCATGTGCCGGCTCTTTGGATGATGGAATGTTCTAGTCTGATTGGGGAGACAGTCATGCACGTATATCTGTCAAAACCAGTAACATGGGGGCGCCTGGGTGGCGCAGTCGGTTAAGCGTCCGACTTCAGCCAGGTCACGATCTCACGGTCCGTGAGTTCGAGCCCCGCGTCGGGCTCTGGGCTGATGGCTCAGAGCCTGGAGCCTGTTTCCGATTCTGTGTCTCCCTCTCTCTCTGCCCCTCCCCCGTTCATGCTCTGTCTCTCTCTGTCCCAAAAATAAATAAACGTTGAAAAAAAAAAAATTAAAAAAAAAAAAAAAAACCAGTAACATGCACACTTCTGATGGGCTCGTAGTTCTGGGAGATTGAAAGCAAGTGCAAGGTAAGTGTGTTATGTGTGGTTGTGTTGAAAAAGTAAGTGGGAGCTTTCCCAGCCCTGAGAGGACACCTTTCCATTTGAATCGGAACTTTGGAATTTCTTGTTTCTGAATTGAGAAAAGAAACAATGGTGTTCTGAGAAATACAGACAACCAAGGACCCCGTGGGACCCTTTCTTGCTCATGTCCCTTCCCTTTGTCAGCCACCCTCCCCTCCTGGAGTGATGGCATAGGAGAAGTGGGGACGTAGAACCCACCCCAAACTCCTTTTCTGCCAGACCAGTGGTACTCATCAACAAGCCGGAAGTCAACACTATGGACAGGATGTGTGAGTATCAAGAAGTAAAAAAAAAAAAAAAAAAAAAAAAAAAAAAGTTGAGCCACCTTTGGGCAGCGTCCCATTGTCTTGATAAGAAGGAAATACACATGCATGTCCAAAGTTATAAAACACAAATTGTGAAATCTGATGATTCCCTAGGCAGTAAATGCTCTTATATTTGCATTTAAAAGTGCCATGTAGGAGGCGCCTGGGCAGCTTAGTCTGTTAAGTGTTGGATTCTTGGTTCCTGCTCAGTTCATGCTCTCACAGTTCATGGGTTCGCCCCACATCGAACTCTGTGCCAACACTGGGGAGCCTGGTAGCAATTCTCTCTCTCTCCCTCTCTCTTTGCCTCTCCCCTGCTCACGCTGTCTCTCCCACTCAAAATACATACATACACACATACACAAGCCATTGAACAATATAAAGATAAGTGCTAAAATCTATGCTACTAATTCTAAGGGTTTTTTTTTCTTTACTTAGAATATCAATAGCGAAAAAAAACATAAATCAAGTAAGAGACCATGGAAGAAAGGAAAGGGCTTTGTATTTTAGTACTTTTAAGAGGACTTTTCTCCTGAGTTTTGAACAAGGATGCCCATGGTTTTATTTCATGCTGAGCCCTGAAAATTATGTATCCAGCGCTGTTTAATAGCTAGTGTCCCTGGGTCCCTTTGTTTCGTACTGTCTGGACTCACTACGACACACACACACACACACACACACGCACACACACAGGTTCTTCCCTGTCTTCCCAACATGACACTTTGCCATCTTATGAACCTCCTGGGATGTCCCCATTGCCACCTCTCTCTGAACACTAGGACCGCTCTCTGAGCTGACGGAGGCTTCCCTACCTCCAGACTCTAACGCGATGCCATGCTCCGGGGCCTGAGATGTCTGGCTTCCTCAGAAGCTATTAAAAAGGTGGTATGGTATACCTCCAAGTTTTAGGGGACTTAACTACCCTCAAAGTGAACTTTAACCAATAGCACACAGAAGGGAGGGAGCACGAGATAAATTCCGTGCCCGGTCCTTCGGCTCGCGGACTTGGCTGCAGTGAAGTTCCTCTTTCCTCAGCAGGACTTGTGGACACATCCATGAGCCGGGTGGCTGGCTGGTCCCTGCACAGCTCGTCAGGAAGCAGTGATCAGCACCGGGATGCCTTGGCTTGGGCTGATTCCCGCCTTCCCTCTCAAAATCCTTATTCACCCTTGTATGCGGCTCTGGTCATGTGGAATCTGGTGCCTGTGGAAGGCAGGTGGCCTAGGAGATTAGTAGCGACCTCGTGTTTTGGTTAGGATGCAATGGCAGTATAAGGACTGGGAAGGATCACAGCTGTTCTGACAGGTGCTATAGCTTTGGACACCTACAATGATAGATTCCGATCAATTAACTCATAACCTAAGGCATGTTCTAAGAGCCGAAAGGCATTTGGACAGTTACAAAGGGCCCCGTTCCTCGTGGCTCTGCTGAAACCAAGTTAAGCATTTAAATGTTGCCTGGCTACAGGCGGCAAATGGTCTTCTCTGTCAAAGTCAGGACTGCCGTTAGAAATGAGAGGGACCCTGAGTCCTGGGATGCAGATATCCAGGTAAACGGTCCTGAAAATCTGGAACTCGCATATTTGCATGGGCCTTTTTGGCCACCCGCAATAGCTCCTCTTACCTTGCCGAAGGAGACCAGCCTTCCCTTACGGGCAGAGTGACCTTACCGCGGGCAAGCTTTCATTCTCTACCAGGGCCAGAGTCACGATTCTGCACAGCTTGCACGTGAATGTCAAAGTTTCCCTACGTAGCTTGTACGTGGAAAGAAATGCAGGGCTTGGCTGGCATGTCCCAGCGAGGAAGGGGGCATAACACGGGGAAACGGTTCTGGAAGGTGTTAGAACAGGAGGGCTGTGAAATATTACGCAACGTAGGAAAAAGTTGGACGCGGGGACCCACGTCATTCTTGGCTACCAGCTGATTCTAATCGCTTATCGGGGAGGCTGGTTTAAGGCCTGGGCACAAAGATGGGCGTCTATAAATGCACCTGCTTGATGTGATACTGAAAAGGAGTAAGAAGTTTGAAGGAAGGGAATGTGTTAGATTTTGTCTATGTATGTGTGTGTGTGTGTGTGTGTATATATATATAATGTGTATATGCATATATTATATGTACACATATATATTATATGTACATGTATGTATATGTATGTATGTGTATATATACATGTGTGTATATATATGTGTGTGTGTATATATATATTGTGTGTGTATATATATATATATATTCTGAAAACCGAGCCAACTGTCGATTCTCTGAGCAGCCCCAGAAGACATTAATAGATCACAATATTTCTGGGAGAAAGGTGCATGGAAGCTGCATGGGGTCTCGCTCAATTTGTATCAGTTTTGCCTCCATTTGTATCTTACTCAAAATGTAAGAGGTCACCCGAAGAAGGACCCCAGCAACTCCCAGATATAAACCAGGCTGCAACATTAATGGAAAACGAACTCATTGATTAAAGACGATTCCAGATGGGCTTTAGTAAGACTCTAGTTAGACCACCACAGCATCACGCAACGCCTCCTCCTCTGGTCTTTCTCCAGAGGGACCTATGTCTCTTTTGTCAGGTACGCACTGAACACAGGGAAGCACTCTTGAATTGCCCAAGATTGTTTCCTGTGGGGCCGGAACCGAAGTTCATATCAGATGGTATGAAACTCCACAGTGATGCTCTTCTTACAATAGGAGCTAATACAGGCCAGTGGGTAAATGAGCTTTTGGAGTTTGAGGCTGGGTCTGTCTTACGATGGGTCCAGTAGCTCTGCATAGGTGCTCCGTCCTTCACAAGTGATAGGATACACAAACTGGGCCATGATCTGTGGGGTAAGAGCTCAGAAGAGCAAAAGCAGGGACGCCTGGGAGGCTCAGTCAGTTAAGCACCTGACTTTTGGATGGGGCTCAGGTCATGATCTCGCAGTTTCATGAGTTCAAGCCCCCTGTCGGGCTCTTTGCTGACAGTGTGGAGCCTGCTTGGGACTCTCTCTCTCTCTCTCTCTCCCTCTCTCTCTCTCTGCCCCTTCCGCGCTCGTGCTATCTCTGTTTCTCTCTAAAATAAAGAATTGACTTTAAAAAACTAATACAAAAGGAAGAGCAAAGTAGAATCCCGTGTGACTGAATCCACCAGACAGAAAATCTGAAGCAAAACCGCAAGCATGAGGACTTACAGAAATTCGCATCACCACGGAAAAATTTTTTTTTTAATGTTTATTTATTTGAGAAAGAGACAGGCAGACAGAGTACTCGTGGGGGAGGGGCAGAGACAGAGGGAGATACAGAATCTGAAGCAGCTCCAAACTCCGAGCTGTTAGCTCAGAACCAGATGCAGGGCTGGAACTCATGGACCAGGAGATCATGATCTGAGCCGAAGTCGGACGCTTAACTGACTGAGCCACCCGGGCGCCCCTCACCCCAGAAATTTTGAAAGACGCATGATGTCTTGGCTCCAGCTGCTATAACAGAATACCACAGACCAGGCGGTTTAAACAAGAAACATTTATTTCTTGTGGTTCTGGAGGCTGGGAAGTCCAAGGTCAAGACACCAGCAGATTCAGTGACTAATAAGGGCTCTCTTTCTGCTTTGTGGACAGACATCTTCTCCTTCTATTCTCTTGAGGCATCACCTCTCTTGGGTCTTTTCTTTCCTTTTTTTTTTTAATTTTTTTTAATGTTTACTTATTTTTGAGAGACAGAGAGAGAGCATGAGCAGGGGAGGGACAGAGAGAGAGGGAGACGCAGAATCCGAAGCAGGCTCCAGGCTCCGAGCTGTCAGCACAGAGCCCGATGCGGGGGCTCGAACCCACGAACCACGAGATCATGACCTGAGCCGAAGTGGGACGCTCAACCGACTGAGCTGCCCAGGCACCCCTCTCTTGGGTCTTCTCTTATAAGGGTACTAAGTCCAGCCTGAGTGGACTTAGCCCACCCTCACGACCTAATCACCCCCAAAGGCCCCGCCTCCTAATACCATCACAGTGGGGGTTAATATTTCAGCATAGGAATTTGGGGAAATGCAAACATGATGGCAGACCTTACCATTTTCCATCCAACTCATCTTTCTGGCCTTCAGAAAAACTGGGTGACAAAGAGTTGTCATCAACTCAATTAACTGGTAGCGTTATTGTAGATATTATACCCTTGGCATTCATTCTATCTCATAGTATGGACTTTTCTTTTTTAATTTTATGAACACAGCAGTTCGACCCTTTATGGCAAGGAGAGTAGTTCACCTTTACTATCTTGGTCCAGAGCTGTGTGAAATCTTGTTTTTAAATAGTCTCCAAAATCTTGGCTCATTGTTGTGTTTGGCAGAATGTCGTGTAAGTCCATATTAAGGTAAATTCTAGGTAAGTGGAGGGGTGCCTGGGTGACTCAGTCTGTTAAGCATTTGGCTCTTGGTTTCAGCTCAGGTTGTGATCTCATGGTTTGTGAGTTTGAGCCGTGCATCGGGATTCTCTCTCTCCCTCTCTCTGTCCCTCCCCCACTTGCTCTCTATCTCTGTCTCAAAATAAATAAAAATAAACTTAAAATCTAAGGAACAGAAACTGGCACACAAGAAGTGACAGAGTTGTAGTCCAAGAGGCTTAACACCCATGTCTGTGAGAGGAAGGAGCTAGACTCACAAAGAGTAGTGGGCTTATGGGATCAGGGAGGGCTTCACCCAGTGCCCTCTCACATACCAGGACATCCCCTTTCTGGTGTAAGACCTTCCATATGGAAAGAACATAGTGCTGAAAAAATGCTTAACATCACTCATCCTCGGGGAAAGATAAATCAAAACCACAATGAGATATCACCTCGCACCTGTCAGAGTGGCTCACATTAACAACTCGGGCAACAACAGATGTTGGCGAGGATGTGGAAAAATAGGAACCCTTTCGCACTGCTGGTGGGAATATAAACTGTTGCAGCCACTCTGGAAAACAGTAGGGAGGTGCCTCAAAAAATTAAAAATAGAACTACCCTACGACCCAGCAATTGCACTATTAGTTATTTATCCAAGGGATACAGGTGTGCTGTTTCAAAGGGACACATGCACCCCCATGTTTATAGCAGCACTATCAACAATAGTCAAAGTATGGAAAGAGCCCAAATGTTCATCGATAGATGAATGGATAAAGAAGATGTGGTTTATATATACAATGGAGTATTACTCGGCAATCGAAAAGAATGAAATCTTGCCATTTGCAACTACGTGGATGGAACTGGACGGTATTATGCTAAGGGAAATTAATCAGTCAGAGAAAGACAAATATCATATGACTTCACTCATATGTGGAATTTAAGATACAAAACAGATGAACATAAGGGAAGGGAAGCAAAAATAATATAAAAGCAGGAAGGGGGACAAACCATAAGAGACTCAAATACAGAGAACAAACTGAGGGTTGTTGGTGGGGGAGGGGCTGTGGGGGGGGGATGGGCTAAATGGGCGAGGGGCATTGAGGAGGACACTTGTTGGGATGAGCCCTGGGTGTTATACGTAGGGGATGAATCACTGGATTCCACTCCTGAAATCATTATTACTGTATGCTAACTAACTTGGGTATAAATTTTAAGAAAGAGAAAGAAAGAAAGAAAGAAAGAAAGAAAGAAAGAAAGAAAGAAAGAGAAAGAGAAAGAAAAAAAGAAAAGAAAGAGAAAGAAAGAAAAAAGAAAGAAAGAAAGAAAGAAAGAAAGAAAGAAAGAAAAGAAAAAGAAAGACAAGAAAAGAAGATAAAGAGAAAGAGAAAGAAAAAGAAGGAAAGAAGAGAAAGAGAGAGAAAGAGAAAATGAAAAGAAAGAGAAAGAAAGAACAAGAAAGAAAGAAAAGAAAAAGACAAGAAAAGAAGATAAAGAGAAAGAAAAAGAAAGAAGAGAAAGAGAAAGAAAGAAAGAGAAATAGAAAAGAAAGAGAAAGAAAAAGGAAGAAAGAAAGAAAAGAAAGAGAAAGAAAGACAAGAAAAGAAGATAAAGAAAGAGAAAGAAAAAGAAAGAGAAAGAGAAAAAGAAAAGAAAGAGAAAGAGAAAGAAAGAAAAGAAAAAGAAAGACAAGAAAAGAAGATAAAGAGAAAGAAAAACAAAAAGAAGAGAAAGAGAGAAAGAGGAAAAGAAAAGAAAGGGAAAGAAAGGGAAAGAAAGAAAGAAAGAAAGAGAAAGAAAAAGAAAGAAACAGAAGAATGAGAGGCACGTAGTGCTTATCAGGCTTCTAAAAGTTGTGGAAGCGGCCTGACATTTGGAAATCCTGGAGCAGCCCATTCATCGAGGGACGCTGCCAGTGTCAGGTGGGTCCCAGAGCAAGAGAGGGCTCGGCATCATATCCAGGCTAGAGCACAACCTGTCCTGCCCTTGAGCCCAGTGACCAGCGGATCAGATCATGTTAAAAGTATCTTTTGTAGAAATAGACATAACATGCAGTCTCTGACAAGCCCCAGCGAGGGAGGTCCATCATCCCAGAGTCCTGGAGAAGGGCCGTCCTGTTTCAAAAAATCAGCTCCTTGTGTGTTACTGGAATATAGTTGAGATTAAGTGTCGGATCGGGAGAAACCAAGGTGCTTTTTACCAGAGCTGTCCATCGCGAGCGGTGTGTTTTTGAACCTTTTGAATCATGATCGTGGGCAGGTGCCACTCTGTGCCGATACCAATCTGTTGTACAACAAATACATGTTTCACTTAACACCTTTTTCCTTTTCATCTGTCCGTGTCGTTACTCTAAAGGGGGATCTTTGGTGACAGCCTCTACTTGTGTTTTCATCCAATCCAATCCTCTGCCTTTTATTGGTATTTTGACTATTTACATTAAGTAACGTTTGGACTCAGTTCTACCGTCTTATTATTTGGTTTCTGTTTGTTCCTTCTGTTTTTATTTTTGTTTCCTTTTCCTGTCTGCTTTTGGATTCTTTGAACGTTCTCATGCCCTAAATTGTATGTTGGCTTTGGGGCTATTTCTCCTTGTCCTTTTTTTTTTTTTTTTGAAATGTTTGTTCCAGGGATTAAATGACTGTAACGAACTTCTCACAAATCTACCTGAATTCATTAATATTCTACCGCGTGACATGCACTTGGACACCTTACAACCAGGCTGTCCCTTTATTCCTTTCCCATGCTATAGTCCCCATGTATATTGCATCTCAGTTCCTTGAAACCCTTCTGATATATTGTCTTTGACAGCCATATATGTTTTCAAGAAGTTAAGAGGAGAATGAAAAGGTCTATTTTATTTTCCCAGACATTTTTCATCACTATTGTTCTTCCTTCATGCGTAAAGTTCCAAATTTCCCTCTGGTATCATTTCCTTTCAGCCTGAAAATCTTTCAGTATTTTTCTTTTAGAACAAGTCTGATGTCAAGGAATTATTTTAGTTTCCTTTCAACTAAGGAAGTCTAAATTTGCTTTCATTCCCAAAGCATATTTTCACTGGATGTAGAATCTGGACTGATAGTTCTTTTCTTTCAGCTCTTTCAAAATATCATTCCACTGACTTTCGGCCTCCATGGTTTCTGATGAGAAATCCGCTGCCGGGCAGATCATTACTCTATATGTAATGGGGTCTTTTTCTCTGGCAGTTCCCAAGGGTTTTCTTTATCTTTGGTTTTCAGCAGTTTTATTATGATGTGTGCGTGCGCACATGCCCGTGTGTGTGCATTTTGAGTTTATATGCATTTCACCAAATTTGGGGGGCTCTCAGACATTATTTCTTCCATTTTCTCCCACCCCAATAGCCTGCTTCTCTCCTTCTGATGCTCTGAGATTGACTTGGATCGTTTGCTATTGACAGATCCCTGAGGCTGTCTTTCATTCTTCAATATTATTTTCTCTCTCTTCTTCAAATAGGACCCCAACTAATAATCTATCTTTAAGTTAATTGACTCATCTGTCATTCCTATGCTATAACAACCCATCCAATTTTTTTTTAATTTTGGATATTATAGTTTTCAGTTTTAAAATTCAATGTCATTACACTAACGTAGTTTTTACTACTTGGCTGAGAATTTCTTTCTTTCCACTCAACAGAAGAGTGTTCACCTTTATTTCATGGAGTGCGGCATAATGTGGCCTTGGACCCTGCCTGGGATCGCCGACACCTGCGTGATCATGGGCTTGGAATCTGGTTATGGTCCTTCACTTGAGAAGGAATCCGATTGTCTGGGTTCTTCGTTTCTCAGTTAATTTTTGCATTGTGTCTGGGACACTTTGAATATATGTTACGAGACCCACACATGTGACCTGGGGTTCATTTAGGGCTGGGCTGCAGATTATTCCATATTTCGCTTGCAAAGGCTTTGCTATGTGTCTTTGGGGGTTTTCCTCACATGCTCAGTTTGGGGGTGAGCCCTGCTGGTTCATAGCCAAAATTAGGGAGTTCCTTTCTCTAGCTCTCATCTCTGTTTTCCCTTATCTCTCCTGTGCCCGGGGGTCCACCATATCCCCTAGTTAGTCTCTGCCGTTGCATTTTCCCCCACGGTCAATGCCAATGTCGGAAAGAGGCAATGAGAGAAAAAAAGAAGTTTATGGGAAATCCCCACACATTCTTTGGACCACAAGACCCCTTTTCCAAATCTCCCTGCCTGACAGAGGTTTTGTTTCTTGGGGCACAGGATGCCTGCCCACTGCTGCTGCCATTCCTGTAGCGTTGAGGCTTCGTGAGCAACCTGGCTTGAGAGCAGAGCAAGGAGACAAAAAGAAACCGGAGGGGAAATAACACAGAATTATGCCCACACTCGCTGGTCTGCAGGAGACATTTTCCAGGTCCCCCTGGAAACAGTGGGTTCTCTACGGGCTTCGATATCCACAGACAGTGGACATTTCCCTTCGGGGGCTCACCCTGTGCCCCAGCCAAAGCCTGGGAATAAAGGAAGGGCAAACCAAAAGATTCCGTAAACTCATCGCTGCACTGGGTCCCTTCCTGTCTCATATCTTTCACTTTCAGGGTCCTGGATGTTACTCAGCGTCCGTGGGGTGGGGATCGCTGTGGTGCCTTGCCTCGTTTTGACTGGCACCCAAACCCTTCTGGGTGCTCTAAATAACTTATGTTCCTGTGTTTCTAACTTTTTAAATTAAATGTTCAGCTCACCAGGTTTCAGAGTTTTCTCCCCATTTCTAACAAAGGAACCTAAGGTTAAAAACGTACCTTTTTTGTTTTCGCGGCACCACACAAATTTCAATGGCATCGTGTCCGCTCTTTTTCTGCATATTTCATCTTTTATCTTTTTTGACTAATTAGTTATATTAAAGTATTTTAAATATTTGCATGGGATTTTAAATTTTATTTTTTTCCGGGGCTCCTGGGTGGCTCAGTCTGTTAAGCGTCCGACTTGGACTCGGGTCATGATCTCGCGATTGGTGGGCTCAAGCCCCACGTCAGGCTCTGTGCTGACAGCTCAGAGTCTGGAACCTGCTTCAGATTCTTTCTCCCTCTCTCTACTGCTGTTCCGCTTGTGCTCTGTCTCTCTCTCTCAAAAATAAATGAACATTAAAAAAGTTAAAATTTATT
The DNA here is from genome assembly GCF_028749965.1 of Puma concolor. Classification (NCBI taxonomy): domain Eukaryota; kingdom Metazoa; phylum Chordata; class Mammalia; order Carnivora; family Felidae; genus Puma; species Puma concolor. The sequence continues at coordinate 106,706,632 of NC_141668.1, forward strand.
TTTTCCAATGTAATTGCACTTGACGCATATGGAGTAGCTCGTATAAAAATGCATTTTTAATTCCTGTGATTTGTTTTATGGCCCTGGAACATTTTCACTCTGTGCAAATATAGCAAATATATTAGAGAAGATTGCAGGCTCTTTTCTCAATATTTAGGTATAGGATTTTCTATATGCTCCACAAATAAATCTTGTTGAATATGTTTTCAAATGTTGTATATCTTTGCTACTTTTTAATGCTGACCTATCAATAATGGGGAGTATTTCAAAACCTCTCAGATGATGGGGACCTGCTTGTTTCTTTCTGTAATTCTATTAATTTTGTTGGGTTTATTTCAAGGCCACCTTAAAGATGTCAACACCATACTCATCAGGGTGAATCAAAACTGGCAGTATAATGTGTGACATATCAATTTTACATCATGTCGTAAAATCTCGTTGCTCTTATGGTTTGTCTGCCTCTCTGTTTTTATCTTAGTTTTCCTTCCCTTCCCCTATATTCATCTGTTTTGTTTCTTTTTAAAAAAAATTTTTTTAACATTTTTTTTGGGGGGAGACAGAGAGAGACATAGTGGGAGTGGGGGAGGGGCAGAGAGACAGGGAGACAGAACCTGGAGCCAACTCCAGGCTCTGAGCTGTCAGCACAGGGCCCGACGACACGGGGCTGGAACCCACAAACCACGAGATCATGACCTGAGCCACAGTCGGACGTTTAACCGACTGAGCCACCCACGTGCCCCATGTCTGTGTTGTTTCTTAAATTTTGCATGTGAGTGAAGTCATACTTGAGATTTGTCTTTCTCTTATGGACTTACTTACCAGCTGAGGGTTGCTGGATGGGCTAAGTGGGTGAGGGGCGTTAAGGAGGGCACTTCTGATGAGTGCTGGGTATTATATGTACGTGGTAAATCACTGGGTGTTACCTGAAACCAGAACTACATGGTATGTTAACTAACTTGAATGCAAATAAATAAATTAATAATTAATTAATTAATTAAAAGTAAAAAAAACAAATTCTAGTTGGTCTCCATCCTACCTTTGGCCACCATTTTCCTAGAAAAATTTACCGTGTCTTTATGTTAAGTATTCCTGGGTCCCATACGTGAATCTCTATGCAGGGCACATTATGTTTCTTTTCAGCCTGACAAGCTCTACCTTTTAACTGGCCATTTTAATTTATTTGCATGTATGGTGGTAACCTTTGCTGTCTCTGGAATCCCATCCTCGTACTTTTGAGGTTTATATTTTCTCCTCTTGTTCATGTTCTTGCTTTCTCTCCCATGGTTTTAGAAAAGGGATCTATTGAAGCACGAGAAATGCACAGATGAATTACCTTAAGAGTACAGCTTCATCAATTTCTACCCAACTCAAGATAGAGAATTATGGCAGCATTGGGAAGCTTCCATATGCTGTGTCTCACCCCTAAAATGACCCTCCTTTGCAAAGATTTCTTTGCCAATATCCTGATTTTTGGCAACCTTGGATAGGTTTTGCCTGGTGCTTAAAATCTTATAAATGTAATATATGATATTGGTTCTTTTGTACCTGGCTTTGATTCATTCGATTTTATGTTTGGGTATGTGTCCCTTTTGTTACATATAGATGTAGCACATTCACTTTCATTTTATAAACATATCACAGTTTATATACACACTTCACTGTTGATGCAGATGAGTTGTTATGAATTTTGCCTTCTCGTAAAGGATTTGACTGTGGGCCTCTTTGTAGGATTGACCCATTTACTCTCTCATCTAAGTTGACTGACTCATCTGCCCAAACACTGTCGGGCAGGAAGGTAAAGCAGCCCTTGTTTGGAATGGAGTTCTCCTGGCTTCCGTAGAATCAGGGTGGCCTCTGGTCGAGGGCTGGTTTTGTCTCCAAGTCTGTTACCTGCTTTGTTCTCCACCTTGTCTTTCTTCAGTCCCAATGCTTCCATCTGGCTGGGTGGAACAGGTACCATCTCTGGTCCTATGGGATCTCCCGAATGTTCCTCTACCCCTTTCGGAGGGCTCTCAACCTGCTAGCTTTCTCCCACGCATGTACTCATGAGTTATTACATTAGCTGAACCATCAAGGGGCCATCTTGGAAATCTTGAGAGAAGGAGTCGATGATGTGCTATTTTTCATTATATTTATAAATAGTTGTTGATCATAAATAGATTATGTTCAAGCCTAAAAGCTTGCTGGCATCTCTGATTAGATTTTATAGATTGTTGGACCGTTTGAATTCCCCTTTACAAGATTCCTTGAAAAACGCTAAAACATTGATGCATTTCTTTCACTTTTAAACTGTTTATTTATAGTTCTAATATGCTGGCTATGATCTCCACAATATTACTGAATATTGCAAGTGACAATTTATTAAAGGCTCTACTCCCATTTGCCTTTTGTTACTGAATTTGGTGTTTGCCGTAGATTATTCCGTACCAATTCTGCTTCAGGATAAATGCGTTTTTCCTATTCCCAATTTGCTCTTACTTTCCTTTCATTTGAGTGGTGCTTGTAAGGTTTTAATGCCTGCACTGGAGTAATTTATGTCCTTAAAAAGAAGTCTTAATTATTTTCTTGCCTCTCATTCCCCTTTGTTCTTTTTGTCTTATTATTACCTGCTGTAGGTAAATAGAGTCGGTCTGAAATTTCTCCCCGTCTTGACTCTTTAGCAGTTTCACTCACTCCAAGTCCTAAATCTGAGGGTAACCAGTCATTGTTTTGGTAAAATCCTCAGGCATCTCCATTAAATGCCATTTTTACGTATTCTATTTTTTGATTCAGTAATTTAATTGGGTGTATTTGAAACAGTCTCATCTTACCCTTTCACGTCTTAAATCCTTTTATATATATCGACATAAATGCAGATATATACAGAAATGTAGATAGAAATATTATATGGGTGTATATTTATTGATAATCCAATTTAGTTTTAATAATATAATATATGTTGTTATCCTCGTATCCATTCGCCTGTTGATCAATTCTTTCTGTAACAAAATTTAATGTGTTGTTTCATCCAGTCGTAAATGTTCAATTCCACCTACTGTTGATTTCACTTCTTTCTGGAAGTTCTTTCTTTTTCCATCTTCCACCTACGTGTTCCCTCATCATGGAATTCACCCCTGCTTTTGATTCCCATTCTTTCTTCTATTTCCAGTCATTTGAGGTAGCTTGGTTTGTGGTGTCTTTTATGTTACGGTCTCTTTTTAGGTTGACCTACGACCTGATACTCTTTGAATGAGTATTTCCTGTTTTGTTTCTGCTGAGTTGAGTCTGTAATGACCCTCTGCTATGGCATTTTCCCTTCTATTTTATTTTTGCTCTGGTTTGTTGACTCACCTTCAGTGAAGGTCATTGTTATTGTTCTCTGTGAGCCCCTTGGCCTGAGTGTGGGTTTCTGCTTGGAGAGGTACTGTTTTGTCTCTTTCCCATCCCCAGAATATATTCCCTCTTTCTAGGTCATTCCGGCATTAGGTGAGTTGTGTAACTCTAGACTATGATCGTGTATTTGGTGTGATTTGGGGGCTTTAATTTCCCATGTGAAATTAATAGTTTTCTTTCCAGGGGCCCCTGGGTGGCTCCCTTGGTTGAGCGTCCGACTTCAGCTCAGGTCATGATCTCAAAGTTCAAGAGTTCGAGCCCCGCATTGGGCTCTGTGCTGACAGCTCAGACCCTGGAGCCTGCTTTGGATTCTGTGTCTTCCTCTCTCTCTCTCTCTCTCTGACCCTCCCCCGTTCGTGCTCTGTCTCTCTCTCTCTCAAAAATAAATAAACATTAAATTTTTTTTTAATTTTCTTTCTAATCTTGGGCAGAGGCAATCTTTATAACCACCTACTTTATTAGCAGAAATGGCTTGTTAGCTCCCCCTTTCAATGATGGGACAGCCCCTTGAGCTCCAAACCCGATGCCGAAGTTTTGTGTTTTCCCTGATTCCTGGGTGCTTTCTGCTCTACAGGTTTAACAATGTGGTTTTCAATTTTCACTACTTACTGTGGCCTTGCATTTACTCCCATTTTATCGGGAGTTTGGATAAAATAATAGAAAAAGTCTTTACCTATAATTTTGTGTTCTTGTCCAAACTCACTACTATCGTCTAAGGTACTAAAATAAGATATGGGAAGAATATTTTGATAATGGCATATTTAGAAGGCAAGGAAATTATTTAAAGTTACTGTTTCAGGCATTCCCATTATTAAAATATATAAGCAAAACTCACCACCCTATGGACAAAAGGAAGACATACTTTTACAAAGCAATCAGGTGCCTGGCAACACTTGATTTAAGAATTACTCTGCTAAATTATATCGTCTTTGGACATAAAGACCCTGAAATGCAGAGAGGAGCCATTTCAAAGTAGGCTTTATCAGATGACTCATATTATTATCTTTCTTTCCTTTAAAATGTTTTAATGTTTATTTATTTTTGAGAGAGAGAGAGAAAGAGAGCAGGGGAGGGGCAGAGAGAAGGAGAGAGAGAGTGAGACAGAATCCAAAGCAGGGTCCAGGCTCCAAGCTGCCAGCGCAGAGCCTGATGAGGGGCTCAAACCCACGAACCGCGAGATCGTGACCTGAGTGGAAGTCGGACGCTTAACGGACTGAGCCACGCAGGCGCCCCATATACTGTTCTTTCAAGAAATATTTAAGCCTATTCTATGTAAATGACAGAAGGAAATAATGGGTGACTTCATTTTCCCCAATACCATCACTATGACTATTGGGACTATGTGTATCCCACCAGATTTAAGTTATGGAGGGACATATGTACTGTATCTCACCACTTTCATTTCTCATCAAAATAAACTGTTATAGAAAGTTACATAAATTCTGCCAGTGGAATGTGAAAGATTTCATTAGCTAAGATTTGAGGGAGAGTGTAACAGTCTTGCTCATAAATACAATATGGCTAAAATGAATCCTGACAAAGGAAGAAATCAACTCCTAATTACATTAATGCAGGGAATGACACCATTTCATTATTAAAGAGGAAATTCAGCATACGCACAATTTTATTTTCATAATTTATAAGTACACATGCTGCCAGATTTTTAAAGTTTTTCCTGTTTAAATTTTTTTAACGTTCATTTATTATTGAGAGACAGAGAGAGACAGAGCATGAGCATGGGGCGGGGGGGTGGGGTTGCAGAGAGAGAGGAGGAGACACAGAATCTGGAGCAGGCTCCAGGCTCTGAGCTGTCAGCACAGAGCCCGATGCGGGGCTCAAACCCACAAACTGCGAGATCATGACCTGAGCTGAAGCCAGATGCTTAACCAACTGAGCCCCCAGGCACCCCAAGTTTTTCCTGTTTAAAACCAAAAAGCAAATCTTTAATTCCTCAGTCTTTAGCCACAGGAGCAAACATCTTATTGAGCTCTTTTTCTATGTCTTGAGACCAGAGGGTTCTGGAACTATGCATAAGAAATGTTTTCTCTTGTTCAGTATTGATCTCGTTACCCTGGTGACATTGATTCCATGAAGGAGTTGTTTAAATTCACATGATTAGTGGGGAGTGATCTGAGCAAACCAATTGTCTCAGATTTTTTAAAAGATAGAGAGACTTAAGGGCATCTGAGTGGCTCAGTCGGTTGGGCATCCAGCTTCGGCTCAGGTCATGATCTCGTGGTTTGTGACTTCGAGCCCCGTATCGGGCTCTGTGCTGGCAGCTCAAAGCCTGGAGCCTGCTTCGGATTCTGTCTCCCTCTCTCTCTGCCCCTCCCCGCCTTGTGTTCTGTCTCTATCAAAAATAAATAAATGTAAAAAAAAATTTTTTTAATATAGAGAGACTTAAATGATATTTTCTTAATCAAGATGCATAGATCAACCAGCTTGTGGCAAAGGTTTAGATTTGCTCATATAAAATCAGCATTTCTTCTTTTGATTTAGCACCCCAAATTTTCTTTCTGCCTTTTGTCTTCAGTTAGAGTTTATTAAGAATTCGCCCTGGTAATTAGTCATCTGGTGCCTACCAAGAAGAGGCAAGAATATACCCAAGAGTTTACAGAAACCAAAGAAGAATATGCTAATCCTTCTTATATGCTCATGAGAAGTAGGCAGAGGAAGCTTTGATTAATAAATATACGGGGCCACCCGAGTTTTTATTCATCTTTTGTCATGTAATCCTGCAAATTGGTGACATGTTTTATCGTGTCTTTCTTTTATTTAATGAAAGGGAAACAGACCCCGAGACATTAAGTAATTAGCTCAAGTTTATAAATAAACAGCCATAACTGGGACTTCAATCCAGTTCTGAATGTAAAACCAAGGATCTTCTCCTTCTACTATTATTTCCTGGAGAAACAATACGCAGAAACGGTACACATTTCTCGAAGGTGTATGTGTCTTGTTATCTGCCAAAATAAAATATTCAATGCATACATCGATCAATAATCTCCTGTTCGAAAACAATTGTGCAAAGTGTAGCAACAGAGATCACACGCTGTTGGTGTTTTTGCTGGTTTGTCGTAGAGCTCTCTATGTGCCTGGCACGCCTCACACTGTTGTGCACCTGTTAATTCATGTGATGTCTACTATTGTCCTGTGAGTGAGAGATTAATGTTATGCTCTTCAAATGTTTTAACATATGAAACCTGTAAAAATAGTTTAAAATAATATTTCAAGAGGTTACAGCCATTTGAAGTTTCAAAATAAATATTTAAAAAGAGTATGCCCTTTTTTTAAATGTTTATTCATTTATTTTTGAGAGAGAGTGTGAGCAGGGGAGGGGCAGAGAGGGGGAGACACAGAATCCGAAGCAGGCTCCAGGCTCTGAGCTGTCAGCACAGAGACCTATGCGGGGCTCGAACCCACGAACTGTGAGATCATGACCTGAGCCAAAGTCGGACGCTTAACCGACTGAGCCCCCCAGGCACCCCAGTATACCCATTTCTAAATGGGTGTAGTGGAGAGGTTATCTGTAAGGCTGGGACTGAGCTATAAACCCAGGACGCCTGACTCTGGTCTCCAGTCAAGGATTTTACACACAATACTGGCAATGTTTTGCATATATGTTTCACTGACCTTATTTTTATTTAGGAAATATTTCATAAAGAGATTCAAATATTAAGATTGGCTGTAGGGTGACCTCTAGAGACGTGAACTGACTGGCTGTCTGAAGAGGATCTGAGCGAGGTGGATCCAATAGCCCTCCCGACAAAAGGTATTTTTAGCCCGGGACGAAGCCCTGAGAAATGGAACCCAGTCCTGCCTGAGGTGGGGAGCTGAAAAGGGTGGGCGGGGGGTGTGGAGAACCTGAATGAGTTCCCTTTCTACAAGAAACAAAAAAGGAAAGAAGGGCACAGGTGATAAGCATAACACTGTCTCCCAGATAAATATCATTAAGTACTAATGTGTGTATAACTGTTTGTTCCTTACGCTGGCACAGTATCCTTGAAACCGGCTCATAGACAATCAATAGCCAATTATACACGTCTTAGTTCAGAGGAGGGACGCGTCTGACCTATTTATTTGCAGGTTAACCCAGTCTACTAATTGAACTACATCTTCCATAGAGCTACAAACAAGAGAAGGGTTCTCCCAATCTCAAAGCAACCCAAGAGCATGAAATAAAAGAAGCAGGATATGCAAATGGGATTACTGAGCCCAGAGGAAAAGAAAAGAGGCAGGAAGCAGAAGACAGTTGGAAAACATTCTAGGAGATCTTAGCGAATATTGCAAGTCACAAAATAGCATCCCGTAAAGTTAGATGCTCCACCAGAGGATGTATAAAATAGACATAAGCTTTACCTACTTCTCTGATTTTCATGCTTAAAATTTTCTTATAATTTTTTATAATCTTGTTACCATTTTCTGAGATACACCTTGTACGTTATATGTATTTTTGAATTTTATGCAGATGGAATCATTTTCTGCATATTCCTCGACACCTTGCTCTTTTTGACTCAAAAGAACGCTTGTGAGATTAATCATATGTATGTCCCTAATGGACACTCATTCATCTTTTCTTTGGATCACAATTGTCTTTTGTGAACATAGCACAATTGATTTATCCGTTCTCCTTGTCCGTGGATGTTAACATAGCTACCCCAACTCTCTTACAGTTACTATTTCCATGGAATATATTTTTCAGTTATCTTACTTTCAATGTATTTCTGTTTGAATTCGAGGCTATGTCTCTTGTAGACAGCGTATCATTGGGTCTCGCTTCTTCACACGTTCTGACAATCTCTGCCTTTGATTGGAATTTTAGTCCACACGTATGTAATGTAATCATCGATGTGTTGACATTTATGTCTTATTTGCCATCTTTTTCTGTAAAGCACCCTTTTTAAAAAAAATTCCTTTAATATTTATTTTTTGAGAGACAGAGAGACAGAGTGTGAGCAGGAGAAGGGCAGAGAGAGAGGGAGACACAGAATCCGAAGCAGGCTCCAGACTCTGAGCTGTCAGTACAGAGCCCCACTCGAGGCTAGAAGTCACGAACCACGAGATCATGACCTGAGCCGAAGTCGGTTGCTTAACCAACTGAGCCATCCAGGCGCCCCAAGCACCTTGTTTTTGGTTACCATGGTTTATATTTTGCTGTCTTCTTTTAAAAATATTTTTAGTATGTCCACTGTAATTCCTGTGTTGATATTTTAGCTGAATAAATTTCGCTGACTTCAGTGATTTCTCTGGAGCTGATAATATGCATGTTTGATTTACCACAGTCTACCTTAACTTTGCAACAAAATAGTTTTGCCCCCATCCCCCAGGCTATCATTACCATGTATTATACATTGATATATGTTATGAACCCAACAATACAGAGTCCAATTTTTGCTTCAAGATGTGTGTGTATATACACATATACACACTGTTTTTTAAATATTTACCCTCATATTTACATTTTCATTGCTCTGCATTTATTCCTGGGGATTTCCTGTTAGCCTCCAGAACTTGCTGTAGAATTTCTTCCAGGACAAGTCTGTGAGCAACAGTTTCCCCCAGTTTTTGTTTATATGGCCGTGTCTTTATGCACTTCCATTTCCGAAAGATAGTTTCAGTGGATATGAAATTCTTGGTTTACGGATATTTAAAAATCTGCAACACTTGAATATGCCATTTTACTGCCCCTTGCCTTTGGTGCTTCTGAGGGGAAATCAGCCAGTAAATGAATTATTCCCCTGTGTGTGATAAGTCATCTTCTTCTCCTATTTTTAAGATTTTATTTTGTCTTTGGTTGTCAGCAATTTGACTGTGATAGATTAGATTTGATTTTCTTTGTATCCCTCCCATTTTGGATTTGTTGAGTTTCGTGGGTCTGTATGTTTATATATTCTACCAAATGTCAGACCTTTTCATCTTTTATATTTCTAACTATTTTTCTGCCCAAATTTATTTCTGCTCTATTTCCGTGATTCCTATGGCTTATGTGTTGGAAAACTTCATCTTGCCTCTCGGGGTTCTAAGATTCTGTTCATTTGTCTTCTATCTTTTTCCTCTCCTGTTTCAGATTAGGTAGTATTTCTTCACGTTTACTGATTCTTTCTTCTGATACCTCAGTTTCATTGTTGCAACCATCGAGTACATTTTTAACGTCAGATTTTGTGCTTCTCCACTCCAGAATTTCCGTCTTTTATAGTTTCCATCTCCTACTTGTTGACTCATTGCAAACTTATTTTCAATTAATTATGTAAATTTACTTCAATTATTAAAGCATATTAATAATATGCCATTTCTTTTTTTTTCTATTTTATTAAAAATTTTTTTTAAGTTTATTTTTGAGAGAGAGAGACAGAGACAGGGGGCGAGTGGGGGAGGGTCAGAGAGAGCGGGAGACACAGAATCCCAACCAGGCTCCAGGCTCTGAGCCGTCAGCACTGAGTGCTATGTTTTCAAGTTTTTATTTAAATTCCAGTTAGTTAAAGTTTTAGTTTCAGTTGCACAGTAGAGTGACTCAACACTTCCATACATTACTCACTGCTCTTGAAGAGTCTCAAATACATCACCATTGTGAGGGAAATTTCACATTATCACCCACAATTAATACCATGCATGTTCTTGGAGTCAGCAGTTTGACAGTTGTATTTCTGAGCACTTCTCCGTAAAAATTGACCTAAGTGCAAGACACGAAATGTATTCCTTGGTTCCTTACTGAATACCAATAAAAGTGGAAATAATCTCAAAGTTGAACAGTAGGTAGATTAAAAGATGTATCACACTTAAATAACTTGATTTAAAGCTGATGGAATGATAAGTAGCTAATCATACTCATGCTTGGATGTATATATATATATATGAATATATATGTGTAAACATGTATTTGTGTATATATATATATATATATATATATATGGAAGCATACATATTGAATAACTACTTTTAAATTTCTGAAGATGAGAAAAAAAGTTATGGTCAAGGATAACATTCAGTTTTCAATGTAAATATCCCTTAAATGTTTACAATTTTAATTTAATTTTTATTTTTAAGTTTATTTATTTTTGGGGGGGAGCATGGGCACGAGTGGGGAGGGGAAAAGGGAGAGGGAGAGAGAATTCCAAGAAGGTTCTGCACCGTCAGTACAGAGCCCAAGCTGGGGTTTGAACTCATGAACTGTCAGATCATGACCTGAGCTGAGATCAAGAGTCTTGGCTTATACTCAACTTTGTGTGTCTCCTGCCACCTGGGACAGCTAGTCGATTTCCCTCCGATAGCCCATATCCACGCCAATATCGTGTCTGAGAAAGTTCAAAATGTAGCTGACTACTGGTAAGGATACAGCCCAGTCTCCCAAGTTCATCCCTATTGATTTGGGTTGGCCCCATCTCAATTCTCTCCCCATTGGCTTTCAAGTAGACTCTGCTCTGACCCTGGACCTTCACATTCACAGTATGATTGGAGGCCAGGGAACCAGCGAAACTGAAGCACTTTTTCAGCTGGATATTGATGTGTGGGCTCGATTCTGCACGGACTCCGGCCTGTGCACACTTTGCCCAGAGGCAGGAGCCTTTGCATTCACCGTGAGATGATTACCATGGGGTCTCTGTAAGTGTGGTGGTCCAGCGGGGGCATTCATCACATTTCTCTTTGAAGAAACTTTCTTTGGGGTGCCGGGGGGGGGGCTCAGTCGGTTAAACATCTGACTTCAGCTCAGGTCATGATCTCGTGGTTCATGAGTTTGAGCCCCACATAGGGCTCTGTGGCTGACATCTCAGAGCCTGGAGCCTGCTTCAGATTCTGTCTCCCTCTCTCTCTGCCACTCCTTCTGGCTCTCTTCCCCCCCCCCCTCTTAAAACTAAATAAACATTAAAAAAACACTTTCTTTGGGCACCTTTACTCTCACAACTGACTCCTTCAAGGATTCTTCTTTGGAGGTTTTGTTGAGTCATATTTTATTTATATGTAATTGAATGTTTTTCTGGAAACTCTCCCTCTTATTGAGTAACCACCTAAGTTATTCAAATGTATTCTGAGGCTCTCTTTTTATCGTAAGGGTAGAATGTAAAGAAACGGCCCAAAACGGATTAAGGTGGAATATTTTAGACATCACATCAGGAGTTGGATGTATTCTACACTCTGCCCTCCAAAAAGATTTTTAATCTTGCCCTTTTGATAAAAATTCTGACCTTAAACATAGCCTTTATCAGTAATTTTATTAAGGATTACTCCCTCCACTATGATCGTGAAAGCACTGATATTAATCGTGTACCCAGAGAAGGCCGTTCTGCCCCCTTTTGCATGGGGGCAGAGTTCTGCTGTGGAGGGCTGGCCATGACTTCTGCTCTGATGGGTGAGCGGGGAAGGAGCCTGTCAGCACTTTTCATCCAAAGACCAAATGTTTGTCTGGAAATCAGGACGAAAACAGATCTCATCCCACAGGTGAGGACATATACATGCATACACATGCTTGTTATTTAGCTTATTTATTTTTTGCTTGTTTATTTATTCTGAGAGAGAGCAAGAGAGGGGGGGCAGGGAGAGAGGCAGAGAGAGGGAGGGAGAGAGAATCCCAAGCAGGCCCCGTGCTATCAGCACAGAGCCCAATGCAGGGCTTGAACTCACGAACCCACGAGATCATGACCTGAGCCGAAATCAAGAGCCAGATGCTTAACCAACTGAGCCACCCAAGCACCCCTTTTTAACACGTTGAAAGAGCCAAACTTGTCCTAGAAGCATGGATACTTCATTCTATAACTATAAAACACTGACTATTTTTCAGGCTACCTCAGTCAATCAGCTCCTGGGTAAGTACACAACCCACGTGTGTGAGGTTGTATAACTCACAGAACTAAAGACACATGGTTCTACTTATGAAGTGCTTTATTGATACAGAGAAAGAGCCAAGCATCCAGATCACCCTGTTCCTGTCCTCTGCAAAGGGCCATTCCCAGGCCAAATGGTGGACATACAAGACAGACCATCCCACTCCATGTTACATACTGATAGAGTAGCTCTAGAGGGGTTGAGAACCCCCCGGTGACATGTGGCAAGGCATCCCCAGGCACAGGGAGCAGAGCTGGGGAGGTATCTACAGATGTCCTTGGGAATGACTCCACCTCCTGGGGAGCACCTCAGAGAGCCTTCATTCCAAGAGAGCTGGCATTCACAGAGACCCTACTGAGGCTCCACAGATGGGTCCAGTCCTGTGGACTCCTTGATGACGGGGTACAAAGAGGTGGAGAGGTGGCCCCATGGCATTCCAACCGAGACCAAGAGTCTGCCTCCTTCCACCCGGGAGGTAAAAGAAAGATGGAAACAAAATTCAACTTGATAATCTTCTGTGTCTCTAAAAGGTGCTTTTCTTGTCTTTAATTTCCTTTTAATAAATTACCCTCGAGGCGCCCAGGGGACTCAGTCCATGAAGCTTCCAACTTCGACTCAGGTCATGATCTCACAGTTCCTGAGTTTGAGCCCCGCGTCAGGCTCTGTGCTGACAGCTCGGAGCCTGGAGCCTGCTTTGGATTCTGTGTCTCCCTCTCTCTCTGCCCCTCCCCCGTTCATACCCTGTTTCTCAAAATTAAATAAACATTAAAAAAATTTTTTTAATTACTCTTCTACTTAAAGCAAATAAATACCTTTATGTGTTCCTAAAAATAACTGGTTTTAGAATATCTCCTAGATATGTAAGAGCTGGCTGGACCACATTGCTCTCAATTTCCTGATGGGTTCATGAGAGCCTCATCAAGATTAATATCCAACGTACTGAAATATCTGCTAAAGAATGCTATTATGCACTTCATGTTTTATATATTTAAAACAAATTTTTAATATTTGTTTATTTATTTATTTGTTTTGAGAGAAAAAGAGAAAGAGGGACCAAGCCCAGGAGAGGCAGAGAGAGGGAGGGAGAGACAATCCTGAGAGATCATGACCTGTGCCAAAATCAAGAATCAGACGAATTCAACCGACGGGGCCACCCAGGCGTCCCTGCAATTGTGCAGTTTATCAAGAACATTGGGCTACTTCAACTTGAAACTCTTTTAAAATTGTATGTTTTATTTATTTATTACTGGAGTATGGTGACGCACAATGTTGTGTCAGTGTCGGGTGTACAACGTAGTGATTCAACAGCTCTAGACATTGATCAATGCTCACCACGATAATCATACGTTATTACCCCCTCTGTCACCACACAATGTTATTACGATATTCTTGACTCTATTCCCTATACTGTAGTCGTCTTCTCTGTGACTTACTTAGTTCCTAACTGGATGTGTATACCTCTTAATCCTCTTTACCTATTTTTCCCATCACCCCAATCCCTCTCCCCTCTGGCAACCACCAGTTTGTACTCGGTCCAAAATTGCATGTTTTCAGTGAATCTCTTATCTGATACACAGGTTGAACATTACACAAAATACAAGACCAGAAATAACTTTGCTTAAATTTGCACTTAGCCTAAAAAGACCAGTATCAGGAAGAGAGCTCTTTAATGGTGGGCAGGCTTAGAGGTGAGCAGTTTAACGTAAAAAGATTGGACAAAGACCATGCTCCCCTAAAACAACACTGTAACCTGTCTGTAGGTCAGCCATGGAAAAATCCATTAGGAAATTGATTTCCATGTCCAACAAATGGACGACTGCAGCTGTTCCCCTTGATTGGCCCTTGTGTTTTGGATACTCCATGACAAGGAAGGACATCTTGGACCAGAGATTGTCCACGACCATCACCACACCCTTCTGTAGCTCCGAATTAAAAACTGAAGGGAAAGACCACCGAGAGAGAGGAGCTAAGCAAACATTTGGTACCATAAACACATTTATGATGCAAATAATTTCACTTCTTAAGCCATGTGTCATAGTAAGAAGGCTGCAGTCGACATCATGAAGAAATCATAAACGGATCAAAACTTGTCCTGCTAGCCAGGAGCTTAGGAAACGGGGGCCCCAACCACCCTGGTAATCTGACGTATGTCCTGACAAGCATACGAACAGATCGAGAAGAAAGGCAAATACGGAGACCCAACGCAGCCTCCAAATATTCAGAAAATTAAAATTCTCCTTGTGCTTACGAAGTACAGCCGATAATTAAAGATCTCACTGAGAACATTTTACGAAGTCAGCTCTCTCAAGTGACCTTAGGGAGCAGCAAAATTGGTCCACCGTTGCCCCGCTAACCATTTTATTTCCCCTAGGATGCAAGGGCTTCTTTTCAGTGTCTTTTTTTTTTTTCTTTCATGGTCTGAATGGGTAACAGCAAAAAATTGTGTTCAAGGAGTGAGCTAATTTCGCTTGGAGAACTTGTGATTTGAGGCAAGACTACTGATAGAATAGCTGTTATGCCATCCTGCTCAAAATTCAGTCTTCCAAAGGAACCAGATTGTATATTCTGGTGGGCAGGGAGAGGCGCGTCACTTGCTGTTGGTGCCGAGGTTGTGGCTTTCAGGCCACAGTCCCCGACTGCAGGTGGGAGGCTGCCTGGAGTGCGAGGGGGGGGGGGTGGGGCAGGGGGAAGGTCCAGCACCACGCTGTCTGGCGCCTCCCCTGCCTCCGCTCCTCCTGTCTCACGCCTGGCTTCACAGCCCACTACTTCCTGAAAAAGGACTGTGATTCCGCATCACACTTTTATCTCCCCAAGCTGCTCTGTAAAATAGATCTTCTGTCATCCACTTCACGTTCTTTTCTCTCCTCCATCCTTCGTGTTTTCTCCTTCCCCTTTGCCAATGCCTTGGACCTTTCAATAGACACAGAGCTGAGCGTTGAGAGATTTCTTTGCCCTGTGAGCTTTCTGCCTCTGCGTGGATACTGAGACAGCATATAAAATAGGCTGCTTGACTTTTACTGCAAAATGCCTTACTGGCCAACGTCGACGGCAGGCACATCGTTGTAAAGCTACGAAACCCACACTTCATTCATGTCCTTGTCAGTTACCTCAATTTTGAATTGCCTTCTATGAGACTCCCGTAAAACCCAAGGCAAGAATACTGATATTTTAACAAGAGTCAAAAGTTGGATATTCTAATAATTGACTTCTTGTGATTCTTTAAGCTGTATTCTTACATTATGTTAGATCAATAGGAAGGCACAAATCTGTTTTACATATGACCAAATTGTTTTTTCTGAGAATTCAGAATTAGGACATTACTACTCTACTTTGGGGAATAATATGTTCCAATTTTTTGATTTCGACAATAAGATATATACATATATATAGCCTGGAAAATGTGCTCGGTTACAATGAGTTTTCTTTCCTTTTTTTTTTTTTAGTGTTCATTTATTTTTGAGAGAGAGAGAGACAGAGCATGACGGGGGGGGGGCAGAGAGAGAGGGAGACACAGAATCGGAAGCAGGCTCCAGGCTCTGAGCTGTCAGCACAGAGCCCAATGCGGGGCTCGAACTTGGGAATAGTGAGATCATGACCCCAGCCAAAGTTCGATGTGTAAAGGACTAAGCCACCCAGGCGCCCCTACAATGAGTTTTCTTAACATAGCTTTCAAGTATGAGGATTTCTTTCCCTTCCTACTAATCAAATGTACCTTTTAGTTTAATTCCATTTCACTGTCTCAAACTGCTTTCCAAGAAAAAGGAATATGATCAACTAATCAGGTTCATTTTTACAATGTCTTTCAATATCTATTGAGAGAACTGGAGAGACTTAGTATCGTCATCAACAACATCACCGTCATGGCTTGAGCCTAAAGGAACCCTCATTTCCTTGTCCTCACTGAACTTTCCTTATATCTATGCCCACCCTCGTCTATATGTCAGTTGTCACTGCTTACCAGCCCATGCTACTGTTGGTTCCTGAATATCACATTCTTATTCTAATCATCTGTCCCTGTGACCTAATGCAGAATGCGGAATATTTATTTTAATAATTACAGCAGAAAGTGCTTATGTAACTCTTTCTTCTTTGTTTGTTTATTAATTTATTTTGAGCAGGCGGGGAGTGGCAGAAAGAGAGGGAAAGAGTCCTAAGCAGGCTCCACTAAACACAACGCCTGATGTGAGGCTCAAACTCATGAACCCTGAGTCATGACCTGAGCCGAAATCAAAGGTCAGATGTTCAAATGACTAAACAACCCAGGAGCACCCATATGTAACCATTTCTTGTAGGTGTTTGGGAGGAATATAGTTCAAACAATGGGTGGACGCTGAGATTACATTGTCTATAGTTTGTTTTTATACGTTCACATTCCTTGTGCCTGATACATTTTTTCACATGTTAAAATAAAACCTGTGTGCATGACCCCAAATTTATTTCATTATAGAGAGTTGTGCCAGATCACCTCATGAATTTGAGTAAGTTTCATGGCATTTGTCCCTTATATGTTTATATGTCTTTTAATGCTTCTTTAATTTGTTTTTATTTATATGAGTTTAAAGTTTCTTTCACTTTTTTTTTATGTCCTTATTTTTGAGAGAGAAAGAGAGACAGAGCAAGCAGAGGAGGGGCAGAGAGAGGGAGACACAGAATCCGAAACAGGCTCCAGGCTCCGAGCTGTCAGCACAGAGCCCAACACGGGGCTCGAATCCACGAACCATGAGATCATGACCTGAGCCAAAGTCGGATGCTTAGCCCACGGAGCCACCCAGGCGTCCCTGTTTCACTGGTTCTTATAGTAGGCGAAGCGTCCGACTTCGGCTCAGGTCATGATCTCATGGTGCGTGAGTTCAAGCTCCACGTGGGGCTCTGTGCTGACAGCTCGGAGCCTGGAGTCTGCTTCGGATTCTGTGTCTTCTTCTTTCTGCCTCTCCCCTGTTTGTGCTCTCTCTCTCAAAAATAAACACCTTTAAAAATTTAATTTAATTTAATTTAATTTAATTTAATTTAATTTAATTTAACTTAATTTATAAATTCTTGCTGAAGATTTTTTTTTTTTAGCTTTTGATCATTTTAACTCAACGTGAACTACTTTCCACAATTAAAAATCTATTTCCTACCCAACTACACTTCTTACAATTGTGGGATCTACTTTAGAAATTGTATTAAAAAGAAGTTTCGAAGCGTCAGAAATCATTTAGATGAGTTATTCAGTTTCCACTTAGTTATTCTATACCCAACCGAACAGATATGACATAAATCCCAATGAGTAAAGGGTTTCTGTTTTGTCTTCAGACCGAGTCATGGCCTACCATACCAGCTAATGCTTTTTTAATATGGTATTGCCATTATAAAAAATGCAAAAAAAGTCATTACTTTTCTGTAACAATTTGTGTGGATTTATTACTTAATTAGTTTTTTACCTTTATCTGACAGGGGTTATTGAGTGCAGCTTATACGTCTATACAGCCAGAACAAAATCTAAGTAATCTTTTATAGAGTCCCATATTAAAATGCAATATAACCAGACAGTAAAATGTATTAACACACCTCAGAGAGTTTTCAATTTGTCATATCTTTCAAGCAGTTGGGAAGATGTGTATTCAAGAAGTGATTTATTTCCTCTGAGAAAGCAAAACCACTCAACAAAAAAATGAAATTAATTACTTCTACCCAATTGAAAATGGTCAGTCCCTACACAACACCGTGTTAAATTGTACTGAAACCAAGACGCTTTATCGCTGAGCAGAAATGGAGATCAGATAATTATTGGAGGAAGTAATATTGAGCGTAAGGCAGTGCGCATTGAAGATAATTTATGGAGAAGACTGGCCCCGAATATGATACATGTCAGAGCTCGGTAGTGGAATTGGTGCTGTAGTGATTGTATTGTCTCTGTTTTTATCAGTACGGGCTAGTACTCACATGCAAGATGAAGATCTCTTGGTAGGCAAGGTGGTCCGTGCAAATAGAGAAACAGTCGAATCCCAAGATAAAAGCGAAAGCTCTTCATGCAAGTATGAAATAAAATTTGAATATGAATATTTACCCCCCAAAAAAATGAATACTGTAGATTTTACCAGCTGTCCGACATTTCTCAGGCCTTCTGAAATTCACTCCGAATGGAGGCGGCCAAGTGTCTGATGCTGTTTTCAGAATGGCCCATTGGGTTTTCCAAGAGTCTTTGTGGTGACGTTTAGGCTGTTTTTGCCTGTGGGCCAATAGCTATAGATGAAGTCAAGAATAAAAAACTAAAATTAGCACAACAAAATTTATTTCTTTGAAATGGACAACACTTTAGAGAGAGAAGATGCCAATGATGAAAACAAGACCGGTAGACGGAACACCCCCACTGGCCTTACGGAAATATAGAGGGTTATAAGGAAATACCATGCACAATTATATGCCACCAAATTATATAAATGCTATATGTGTGTTCCTCCAAAATCCGTAGGATGACACCTAATCCCCAATGTGATGGTATCTGGAGATGGGGGGCGACTAGGTCATGAAACCCTCATTAATGGGATTAGTGTCCTTAAAAAAGAGACCCAGAGAACTCCTCTCTTGAAACATGTGGGAACACTGCTAGAAGAGAGCTGCCTATGAACTGAGAAGTGGGTCTACACCAGGCACCAAATCCACCAGCACAGATTGGGCTTCCTCCTCCCAGAACTGTGAGAAATGAATTTCCATTATTTATAAGCCACCCAGTTTATGGTATTCTGTTTTAGCAGATCAAATGGACTAAGACTATAACCTAGTGAAATGAACAAATTCCTAGGAATACATAACTCCTGAAATTCAATCTAGAAGAAACGGAAAATCTGAATAGGATTAAGAGATTAAATGCAAGAAGAATCTTTCCCGCAAAGCAAAGCCCAAGCCCACACGGATTTACTGGAAAATTGTTCAAACTTTTTAGAGAAGAATTAATACCAGCAGTTTAAAACTTATTCCAAGAAATTAAAGAGGAAACTCCACATTCTAAATCATTCTGTGAGGCCAGTATTGTCTTGATGCCAAAACAAAAAAAAGAAATCAAAAGAAAAGTGCACAGCCATTTCTCTTATGAATATAGACACAAAAATCTTCAACAACATACTAGCAAACTGAATCCAGCAACATACAAAAAAAGTTTATTCATCATAACTAACTAACTAACATTTATCCCAGGAATGTGAGGCTTGTTTAACATACAAAGACCAGTCAATATAATCCGTATAATGAAAGACAAAAATCATATGATTATTTCTATAGGCTTTAAGTCATCATTTGGCAAAATTCAAAACCCTTTAATGATAAAAACTTTTTTTAATTTCCTTAAGTTTATTTATTTACTTTTAGAGAGAGAGAACACAAGCGGGGGAGAGTCAGAGAGAAGGAGAGACAGAATCCCAAGCAGGCTCTGCACTGATGGTGTGGGGCTTGAACTCATGAACCACGCGATCATGACCTGAGCCGAGATCAAGAGGCGGATGCCTAACTGACTTCTCCACCCAGGTGTCCCAATGATAAAAAACCTTTGAAAAAACTGGGCATAGATGAGAACTTCCTCAATTTGATAAACAGCATCTTAAGAAATACCTACACTTAACTTTGTACTAAATGGCAAAAGACTTTCTCCCCATAATCAGAAACAAAAGAAAGATGTCCTTGTCATGCAACTGCTATTCAGTACTTACTAGCGATGCAAACAAGGGCAATCGGGCAAGAAAAATAAATAAAAGTTACCTAGACTTAAAAAAAAGTTAAAACAATCTTTATGTACTGAGAGCATTAACATATATAGAATACCTCAAAGAATCAGGGCACCTGTGTGAGTCAGTAGGTTGAGAGTCTAATTCTTGATTTCGGCTCATGTCATGATCCCAGGGTCCTGGGATTGAGCCCAACATTGGGCTGTGGTGCTGAGCATGGAGTTGTTTGAGATTCTCTCTCTCTCTCTCTCTCTCTCTCTCTCTCTGCCCCTGTCCCCTGCCCTTCTCTCAAAAACAGAACAACAAAAAACACCTCAAAGACTCCATTAAAAAAAAAAACAACTATGTGAACTGAAAAACAATTCAGCAAGGTTCCAGGATACAAGATCAATACACAAAATTAAATACGTTTCTGTACATTAGCAACACATAATCTAAAAATCAAACTTTTGGGGCACCTGGGTGGCTTGGTCGGTTAAGCGTCCGACTTCGGCTCAGGTCATGATCTCACAGTCCATGGGTTCGAGCCCCGTGTCGGGCTCTGTGCCAACAGCTCAGAGCCTGGAGCCTGTTTCAGATTCTGTGTCTCCCTCTCTCTGTGACCCTCCCCCGTTCATGCTCTGTCTCTCTCTGTCTCAAAAATAAATAAACGTTAAAAAAAAATAAAAATCAAACTTTAAAATAATTCTGTTTAAAATAGCATAAGAAGAATGAAGTATTTAGGAATAAATTTAACAAACAGTGCAAGATTTGTGCACTTAAAACTACAAAAGTTTTTGAAAGAACTAAAAACAAAAAGAGTGAAAACATCCTTATGTTAATGTATTTAAAGACTTAATAATGTTAAAATGGCAGGCACTTCCTAAAATCGCTCGTAGGTTCAATGCAATGCCCCTCACAGTCCTATTGCCTTTTTGGCAGATATTAACTATTTGATACTAAAATGCATATGGAATATAAGTGACTCAGAAGAGCAGAGAAATCTTGAAGAACAAAATGGGAAGACGCACGCTTCCCAATTTCAAATCTTACTACCTATGGTAATCCAGACATTGTAGTGTTAATATAAGGGTGAATGCATACACCGATGGAATAAGATTGAGAGCCCATGAATAAACTCCATATTTATGCCAACTGATTTTTGATATTTCTATTTCAAACATGTGTGGCCAAATTGCACTCCAGACACAGGTTCATAAAAGTTTCCCTCACCCTTGCCTAAACTGTATATTACATTACCTTTTCAAAATATTTGTCAGTTAATTGCCCTCAATGATGCAAAGACAAGTCAATGAGAAAATAACATTCTTTCTAACAAACAGTGCTCAGAGAATCGGATACCCACGAAAAATGCTGATGTTGGAACCCTTCCTCACACCATATGCAAAAATTAATTTAAGTTTTAAGCTAATTTATTTATTTTTGAGAGAGAGAGTGCAAGGGAGGGGCAGAGAGAAAGAGAAGGAGAGAATCTCAAGAAGGCTCCACACCAGCAGCTCTAAGACGGATGTGGGGCTCGAAGCCATGACCTGGGCCAAAACCAAGAATTGGATGCTTAACCGACTGAACCCCCCAGGTGCCCCTAAATTGTATCAAAGACCTAATGTAAAAACTAAAACCATAGGGACACCTGGGTGGCTCATTTGGCTTTGCTTCAGGGTCTTAATTTCAGCTCAGGTCATGATCTCCTGGTCGTGGGATGGAACCTGGTTGGCATTCTCTCTCCCTCTCTCTGTGCCGCTCCCCTACTCCTGCACAAGCACTCTCTCTCTCTCCCTTAAAAAAAAGGTAAAACCATAAAACTCAAAAGTAAACAGAAGTGCCAATCTTCATGATCTTGAATCAGCAGCAGTTTCCTAGATACACCATGAAAAGCACAAACAACAAAGGAAAAATGGATAAATTGGACTCCACCAAAACTCACAACTTCTGTGCTACCAGACACACCATGAAGGCAGCGAAAAGATCGCTCACAAAATGGGTAATCATATTGGCAAAACATATATCTGACCTGGATTTGTATATATAGTATAAAAATAACTCCTAAACCTCAATAAGTAGAAATAGCCCAAATTAAAAAAAAAAAAAAATAGGCAACAGATGTGGGTAAACAATCCTCTAAGAAAGATGCATAAATGGCTCATAAGTATGCAAAAAATTCTCTACTTCTCTTGACGTTAGGGAACTACAAAATAAAACCACGAGTCACTGCTTCATATCTGCTAGGTGGCTAGCATCATAAGGTCAGATGACACCAAGCATTGAGAAGAATGTGGAAAAATGGGAACCCTCATCCGCTGCTCGTGGGGATGTAAAATGATGCAGGCACTTTGGAAAACAAATCTGGCAGCTCCTTAAATGACTAATCATAGAGCTACCATATGTCAGGGTTTTGCAGAGAAGCAGGCCAATAGGATATCTACATCCACCTCTGGGTCCAGATTTTATATGGATATATTTATAAACACACACAGACATGAATTGGCTCACTTCATCGGGCTGGCTGGCGAGTTGGAAATCGATAGAGCAGGCCTGCGGGCTAGAAACTCAGGCAAGATTTCTATGTTACATCTTGAGGCAGAATTGCTTCTAGAAACCTCAATTTTTGCTCCTAATTTAAGCCTTTAACTGACTGGAAGAGGTTCAACCAAATTGCCAAGGGTAACAATACCCTTTACTTAAAGTCAGCTGATTACTGGGGCGCCTGCATGGCTAGTCAGTCAAGCATCCGACTCTTGGTTTTGGCTCAGGTCGTGATCTCATGGTTCGTGAGTTTGAGCCCTGCGTCAGGCTCCGCTCTGACAGCGTGGAGACTGCATGGGACTCTCTCTCTCCTCCTCTCTCTGCCCCTCCTCTCTGTCTCTCAAAATAAATAATAAACGTTAAAACAAAATAAAGCTGACTGATGATAAATGTGTATGATATCTACAAAACACCTTCACGGAAACATCTACATTGGTGTTTGACCAAAAACTGGGTACTCTGTGTGGTCTGGCCAAGTGGATACATAATTAACCATCACAACCATATGAGCCATCAATTACTATCCTAAATATGTGCCCAGGAAAACTGAAAACACATGTCAACACAAGAATTTGTACAAGAATGTTTCTAGCAACATTATTCATGGTAGCCAACAAGTGGAAACAACCCAAATCCACTCACTTACAAAAGGATCCACAAAATTGGGTACATCCATACAGCATAAGAGAAAGCAGGAAAGTGCTGAATCATGCCGCCATGTGGCTTCACCCTGAAAGCATCATGCTGAGTAAAAAATGCCAGCCACAAAAGACCATATGCTGTGTGAGTCCACGTTTACGAAACGCCCAGAATGGAACATCTATAGAAAACCAAAGTAGACTAACAGTTCCCCCTGCCAGTAGGGCAGAGCAAGGAGGAAGGGGATGTGGATGCATTCTTAGCGCAAACTTTCTTTAGGGGTAACGGAAATGTTCTAAAATAGATCACTGTGGTCGTACACAAGCCTGTCAATACCCCAAAACCACGGATTGGTACACTTGGAGCATGTGAGACACGTGCTGTATATATCATATCTCAGTGAAGCTGTTCTAGGGGCACCTAGGGGGCTCGGTCGGTTAAGTGCCCAACTCTTGATTTTGGCTTGGGTCATGATCTCGTGGTTTGTGGGTTCGAGCCCCGCATCGGGCTCTGCACGGGCAGTGTGGAGCCTGCTTGGGATTCCGTCCTTCCCCTACTCATTTTCCCTCTCTCTCTCTCTCTCTCGCTCTCTCTCTCTCTCTCAAAATAACTAACTAAATAAAACTTATAAATAATAATAAGCTGTTCTAACAGTATGCCAGGCTGCCACCTATCTTTCAGGGCTCTGAAAATGATTTTCCTTTTTATTCTTTAGGCAGGGAAAGTTACTGTTTCAACTCACAGGCACAATTGTTACTCTCTTTAGGGCAGAGATAACCAGCATTTCTTCCTTCTGTAATCCAGACCTCCCTCTGGGTGCTGTGGCTACAAGGGTTCGATATGTGCATCCATGGTTATATAATTAAATATGTGGATTACTTGTAACTCTTGAAAGGAATTGCTTTTAGGGAAATGTGCCTAGTTATAAAAAATATCTAGGGGCGCCTGGGTGACTCAGTCGGTTAAGCATCTGACTTCGGCTCAGGTCATGATCTCACAATTTGTGAGTTCGAGCCCCACGTCGGGCTCTGTGCTGACAGCTCAGAGCCTGAAGCCTGCTTTGGATTCTCTGTCTCCCTCTCCCTCTCTCTGCCCCTCCCCTGCTCACACTCTGTCTCTCTCCATCTCTCAAAAAATAAACGTTAAAAAAATTTTTTTTAAATATCTAAAGCCTAAACATGATATACAAACAACAACCACTTTAAACTATGAAATAGACAATTCCCGTAGAATGCTTTGGTGAGAAGCTGAATTCTAAAATGATGCTGATGTTACACACAAGACCTGAAGGCATTTTCATGCGAGTGTAGTTTCAGAAAATCCTTCTCACTGTGGAAAATGAATTGAGCATATTTTTTTTTTAATTTTTTTTTCAACGTTTATTTATTTTTGGGACAGAGAGAGACAGAGCATGAACGGGCGAGGGGCAGAGAGAGAGGGAGACACAGAATCGGAAACAGGCTCCAGGCTCTGAGCCATTAGCCCAGAGCCGACGCGGGGCTCGAACTCACGGAGCGCGAGATCGTGACCTGGCTGAAGTCGGACGCTTAACCGACTGCGCCACCCAGGCGCCCCTGAATTGAGCATATTAAAGGTACTATTGATGTTACACGTATTTTTTCAATGTTTGTTGATTTATTTCTGATTCTACAAATAATGCATCCTTATTATAGGACAATTGTAAGATAAAGAAAAGTGTAATGAAGAAAATTGATATGATACGGCTATCATAAATGTCTGGGAAGCACTTGGGTGGCTCAGTTCATGAGTGTCTGATTCTTGATTTTGGTTCAGGTCATGATCCCAGGGTCATGGGATCCAGCCCCTCAGTGGGCGCTGGACTGAGTGTGGAGCCTGCATGGGATCCTCTCTCTCTCCCCCTGCCCCTGTCCCTTGCTTGTGCTCTCTCTCTCCCTAAAATTAAAAACAAAATGTGTATTTCTGGTTTCTGTCTTTTTAATTTTTTTATTGTGCTAAAATACATATGACATAAAATTTACCATCATAGCCATTTTTCAGTGTGCCTTTCAGTGGCTTTAAGTGCAATCATATCATGAGGTGTAAGTGTCTTTTAAAATGAAGAAAAAATGATGTGCTTCGATCCTGAGTGACAAAATTCAGAGAAATCTTTAGAGGCCTTGTGAAGAAAAGCAAGAAAAGATATTGAAATCAGAGCAGCTTTTATTTGTACACACTTACTACGTGGCTGTGTTAAAAACAGGGTTTCGTTTTGTTTGTTTTGGTTTGTTTTGTTTAAAGAACACTACTTTTTTCAAGAAGTTCAGGCATACCAAATTATGGACAGAGCCCAAGTGTCCATCCACTGACGACTGGATAAAGATGTAGTTTACATACGCAACGGAATACTACTTGGCAACGAAAAAGAATGAAATCCTGCCATTGGCAGCAACGTGGATGCAACTGGAAGGTATTACGATGAGTGAACGAAGTCAGTCAGAGAAAGACAGATATCATATGTTCTCACTCATACGTGGATCTTGAGAAAGTTAACAGGAGACCATGGGGGAGGGGAAGGGGAAAAATAGTTACAAACAGAGAGGGAGGCAAACCGGAAGAGACTCGTAAATACAGAGAACAAACTTGATGGCAGGGAGGGGCAAGGGAGAGGGGAAAATGGGTGATGGGCATTGAGGAGGGCACCTGCTGAGATGAGCACTGGGTGTCGTAGGTGAGCGATAAATCACGGGAATCTACCCCCAAAGCCAAGAGCGCCCTGTATACACTGTATGTTAGCCAACTGGACAATAAATTATATTTATAAATACATACATACATACATACATACATACATAAATAAGAAGAAAGAAGTTCAGGTGTACCTACAGTTGTGAAATCATGCAGGTTCCCAGTGATTTGAGATACAACGAGACACAAAACACCAAAGTCATTCCCACCCCGCAGCTGAGAGCTCTGTGGATGCTGGGGCCTAGGAGGCCTGTCCAGTGCACCTCGGATTCAGGGCCAGGGGCTCACAGTAGTGGCCGCATGTGTTCACCATGTCCTGGGGACATCAAGTCAGTTGTCCAAAATGAACTCTCTCCCTTCGGATGTGTAGAAGTTTAGACCCCAAGAAGGAAATTCTGTTCAGAAAGTTCACAGAAGACCAGAAACTTAACGCATGTGTTATTATTTTATTTTATTTTATTTTATTTTATTTTAATTCCAGTCAATTAACATGCAGTATATTAGTTTCAAGTGAACAATGTAGTGATTCAACACGTCCATACGATACCAAGTGCCCATCACCACAAGTGCCCCTACTTAATCCCCACCCCCATCTCACCCATTCCCCCACCCACCTCCCCTCTGGTAACCATCAGTGTGTTCTCTCTAGTTAAGAGTCTGTTTCTTGATTTGTCTCTTTCTCTCTCCTTTCCTCCCTCACCCGATTCTTCTGTTTCCTAAATTTCACATAGGACTGAAATCATATGGTATCTTTTTCTTGCTGACTTATTTCACTTAGCAATTGGTCAGATTTCATTCTTTTTCATAGCTGAATAATATTCCATTATATATATGTATATGGCACATCTTTATCCATTCATCTGTCAATGGACCCTCGGGCTGCTTCCATAGTTTGGCTATGGTAAACGTAGGGGTGCGTGTATCCTTCTGAATTAGTGTTTTTGTATTTTGGGGGTTAAATACCCACTAGTGCAATTGCTGGATGGTAGGTAGTTCTATTTTTAACTTTTTTTTTTTTTTAATTTTTTTTTTTCAACGTTTATTTATTTTTGGGACAGAGAGAGACAGAGCATGAACGGGGGAGGGGCAGAGAGAGAGGGAGACACAGAATCGGAAACAGGCTCCAGGCTCCGAGCCATCAGCCCAGAGCCCGACGCGGGGCTCGAACTCCCGGACTGCGAGATCGTGACCTGGCTGAAGTCGGACGCTTAACCGACTGCGCCACCCAGGCGCCCCTATTTTTAACTTTTTGAGGAGCCTCTGCCTGTTTTCCCCAGTGGCTGCAACCAGTCTGCATTCCCACCAGCAGTTCATGAGAATTCCTTTTTCTTCACATCCTCACCAACACTTGTTGTTTCTTTTTCTTTTTTTTTCTTTTAGCCATTGTAACAGGTGTGAAGTGATATCTCATAGTTTTGATTTGTATTTTCCTGATGATGAGTGATGTTGAACATCTTTTCACATGTCTGTTGGCCATCGGGATGTCTTCTTTGGAAAAATAAAACCATAAAATTTATATTTTATGCAGAGAGATGAATAAAAGAAGGAGGCCCCAAGTAATTTTACAAAAGTAATATAATCTTGACTCCAATAGCAAGGGAAAGAGTACTAGAAAACACAACCAATGCCAACCTTGTTTGTTAATGTAAACATAAACATTCTTAATAAAATAATTTTAAAGTCCTAGACAGCAATGCACAAAAATAAATCATTTGTGTGTGTGTTTACTCTCAGTATCATAAAACCAACTAATATAAAACTTCATTAACAAATTAAAGCAAACAAATCATATGGTTAACCAAGTAGGTGCAAAATATTTTACAATAAACGAAAACATATTTATTGTAAAAACTATTAATTAAGAATTGGAAGGGTGCCTGGGTGGCCCAGTCACTTGAGCATCTGACGCTTGATTTTGGCTCAGGTCACGATTCCATGGTTTCTGAGATCGAGCCCCATGTTGGGCTCTACACTGACAGTGTGGAGCCTGCTTGGGATTCTCTGCCTCGCTCTCTCCTGCCCCTCCCTCACTTGCATTCTCTCTCTCTCCACAAAATAAATAAATATTTTAAAAAAGAAGAAATTGGAAAGAATTCCTTTTGGTTGATGAAGATGTCTACCAGAAAAATGTGGCAGATTTATAAATAATGGATATCAGGTCAGGAAGGGAGTGCCTGTTCTCGCCATTAAGGGTCACGGCTGCCCTGGACGCTCCAGGCTAGAGAAATAGGACAGGACAGCAAAGAAATAGAATGGTATTCAAAGAGAAAAATACCATCTTTATTTTTCTCAGATGACATTGTGTTTTAGGGGGAAAAATTGACTTAGTGGGCAAAATCATGACATTAGAAAATGTCTTCCCAAAGGTATCAGAACCAACACGAACATATCAACGAGTAATCGTGTTCCTGTGTATCAGCAATAACTAAATAAAATGGTGAATATTAAAGTCGGATCCTGTTGACAACAACAACATCATGTAGTGGTCTATTAACACTTAAAATGATGAGCCTCGGTGGCTCAGTCGATTAAATGTCCCACTCTTGATTTCGGCTCAGGTCATGATGTCACGTTCATGGAATCGATCCCTGTGTTGGGCTCTGCACTGACAGCATTCTCTCTCTCTGTATCTCCCCTCTCTCTCTCTCTCTCTCTCTCAAAATAAATAAATGGTTTTTTTTAATAATGAGATAAAATAAATACAGCGTAACTAGTAGACAGCCTCAGACTGACAGGTGGAGATATGTTCCCAACAAAATATTTTCGTTTCGAATATATACAATGAACACCTACAAAACATTGAGGCAAAGACAAAAACAACCACCCAACAACAAAGCTGGAAAGGACTTTTTCAGTGGACACTTTTCAGAGCAGATCAAAATGGCCCAAACCCTATGTGCGTAAGTCCACTAGCGGTCAGGAAAATACTCATTAATATACAAAGAAACCATTTTACATGAATGTGGTTTGCACACATTTGTCTGTGAGAAAACGCATGTTTCCCAGACAGGTAACAAACATGAACTCTGGCACGTTTCTGGTGGCCGTGCGTGTGGTGTGGCCTCTTGGAAGGGCAAGGTGGAAATCAGAAAAGCCCGCTGTGACCTGACCTCAGGTGTATCAGGGGGGCAGCAGGAGGGGCCTCTTTTGCACTCCGCTCCCTGCTTAAAATGCGACGAATGGGGGCACCTGGGTGGCTCATTTGGTTAAATATGGGACTCTGGATCTTAGTTCTGGTCATGATCTCACGGTTTGTGAGTTCAAGCCCTGCATTGGGCTCTGCGCAGACAGCATGGAGCCTGCTTAGGATTCTCAGTAAATAAATGAATAAATAAATAGACAAAAAAATAAATAAATAAAATGAAAAAATAAAATAAAATGCAATCTGCAGTGTAGTAAGGCCAACAGATGAGGAGGGGTTGCTGCCAAAAGCACAGTGTATTGGGCTCCCAAGAGGCGGAAGGACACCATGCTACAGGGCCACAGGGGATTCACAGGGGTGAGAAACCGGGTAGGGAGAGAGTAGGAACTGTGGGCAGGAGCTTCGGGCAGGACCCCTCAGGGAAGGGCCAGCAGGCTTAGTTAGGGTTGGCGGTTCAAATGACCACAGCAGGCTCCTGGGGAATAGGGGGTGCCCCTAGTTGCCTTATTTCCGGCTCTGGGGTGAGAGGGCAGATGTAGGGTGACAGGAGGGTGAGACCCCAGTCATTGTAGGAGGAGGGTAGGGGTGGATTGCATGGTTTGTATTTGGAAAACAAGGAGAGGACTCCTCCTGGGAGGGTGGGGGCGGGGCACGACGTGGGAGGCCAAAGGCCAGCATAAGGTGACTCAGGCATGTCCTGAGATGGTCCAGACAAAGTGTCTCCAGCACCTGTGTGTAGGGCACATGTTAAAGCCTCATGCTTACAGAAGCCAGGGACATGACTAACACATCCCCAGACTTAGAGTCTCAGCTTCGAGGTGACAGTAATGGTGACACGTAACAGGGACACAGGAATGCGGAGGGAAGGGCAATGGGACATGTGGGCGAGAGGACAACACCTCCTTGGGGCAAACCTGGAGACGGAGTCTGTGTCTTCAAGTGCCAGCCTTGTCCCAGCTGGGTCTCAAGTGGTCAGACCCGCAAAATGCATCGGCTAGCCAGGAGAGTGATGGGATCACTGCTGACGCATTGGGAGACTAGGAATTCTCCCCATCAACAGCTAAACCAGAAAAATTACCATAATGTGAGGCCAGAACACGGCTGTATCACGGCTGTATCAGCCAGTCCCCTCGAATTCTCCGCTCGCCAGCTGGACGCGCTGGCTACAGCCATCTAATGGCCCTCCGAGGAATCCCATTGGGAACGTTATATGATTTAGACTTTCTGACTCCACTATTCCGGCAAGGTGATCTCTCTGGGCTTCTGATTAAATTGTTCTGTTCTTTCTCCTGATAACGTCACTTTTGGGGACACACTGTAGTAAAGCTCTAGCACAAGCATGTGAGGAAGCGTACGTAGGTGTGTTCACCTTAATGAGCAGAGTCACGAAAATTTGAAAACCATCTACATTTTCATCAGCAGAAGCATAGATCGTTGAACCACTACATTGTTATATAGTGAAATTCTTTACAGAACGTATGTCAAATGGATACATCGCAGTTGAGAATGCAAATAATGCGTGTGTATTTTATAACATTTAAGAAAAATTACACAAAATATGTCTTTTGTTTATACAAACAGAATAAAGGTCTAAAAGGTCAAAAAGATTAGAAATCTACTTGAACTCAAAAAGGTGGCAAAAAAAAAAAAAAGCTGGACTTTTAACCCAGAGCTGTCTGAGTGCAAATATCATGACCCACAATGTGTTTGTTGAGTGTTTCCACCAAAATGAAGCAACACTTAAACAATGCCATGATATGGGAATGCCACCATGATACCCTCTCACCACAGGATCTCTACCTTCAAACTTCCTTCACAGGTAGAGAAGCCAGACCCACAATGTCGGGGAGAACTGAGGGCTGAGGTGGCCTTGTTTTGGCCATTGGTGGCCTTGTTTTGGTCATTCCCCCCATGGGCCATCTTTATGTTGTTGAAGAGTATTGCAGAAGAGACACCATTTTCTGCTTCTAATTATGGACAAGAAATTTTGTCTATTATCTTCTTCCCTTTGCTGATGAAAATCATAGATGCATCATCTTGTATTACCCGTGAAGAAGGATTCTGCCATGATACAAATCGGTTGATTATTAACAAAGAAATGTGAATGACCTAAACTGATTTTAAGGTACTTGGGGAAAAGGACCTGGAAATATCTCCAATTTCTACCCTATTAAAATTCAGGAGCTTTATAAGGTCAGTTGCCCATCTGCACATGAGAAACATTGCCATGATTTTGCAGCCTGTGAAATGTTGCAGGTTTTCAAGTTCACTCTGGCTTTTGATAAGCTGTTAGTTTCTCCATTCAAGAAACAGTGAAAGTAACACATCTGGAAATGCCAATGCGTAAGCCCCAAAAGGAACACACTCCCTTCATAAAGGACTTCTAATTACCAGTAATAGTCCAATGAATCATATTTAGGTAGTGCAGATATTTTCACAAAACTTTTCGACTTCTTGCCTTGAAATCACCCTAAAGCCAGCCATCTGATTCTTTCTGTGTTCAGAATGAACTTTTCCCAAAGCTGTCAACGTCAGGAAAAGAAGATAGATGCAGGACGATGCTAAAATGTATTCCCTGCTTTGAGTCTTTCAAAGAAAATGTTTACACCCAGAGCATATTATCTAATTATAATG
Organism: Puma concolor; assembly: GCF_028749965.1. Classification (NCBI taxonomy): domain Eukaryota; kingdom Metazoa; phylum Chordata; class Mammalia; order Carnivora; family Felidae; genus Puma; species Puma concolor. The sequence goes on from NC_141668.1 coordinate 106,738,165, forward strand.
CTACGAGGAATCATCACAAACACACGAGGTGTTGGCTTGCATGAGGTATCATTCTAAGTGCTTTATATTTGGTAATTCCTCTAATCCTTGTGACTATCCAGTGCAGTAGGTACTGATAAAGACCCAATCTAGAGATGAGGGAAGAAAAGCCTTGGAACAGTACGGTGGCTTTTCCAAGCCTACGAGGGAAGTGAGTGTCACAGCAGAGGCTGAGCTCCAGATGTAGACTTTGGCCATGGCAGCTACTCAAGAGTATTTGTTAAACACAGTCAATGAACGACTAAAGACCGAACAGGAAGATGGATGGCCACATTAGACTCCTCTTGTTCTCCGTAATAATCCATGACATCTACGTGAGTTTAGAGCTCAGTCACTGTTTTCTTTTCACACTAGCTCATTTCGTATTTATCACAGCCACTGATGATGTCCTGGGAGCTCCATTTTATAGACAGGAAACTCAACGATGAGGATCTGAGGATTTAGCTGGCCTTCTTCCCATCAAAGCTGCCGATGGGTGACAACTAAGGTCTAGCGCATTGCCTGGCAAATAGCATTCATGCAATGAATATATCTTCCATAATCGCTTGGGGGTAAATACGGACAGCTTAAATTGTAATGTGATTTGGTGTTTCGTTGTCTGAGTGCCCACGGGGAGCTCCAAATACCATTGTGAACAAGTGGAATTGACAATAGACACAAACATTAGAAGATGGAGGTTCTTGGGGCACCTGGGTGGCTCAGTCGGTTAAGCATCTGACTTCAGGTCAGGTCATTATCTTCAAGTTGGTGAGTTCGAGCCCCACGTCAGGATCTCTGCTGTCAGCGAGGAGTCTGTTTCATCCTCTGTCTCCCTCTCTCTCTCTCTCTGCCCCTCCCCTACTCAAGTACTCTTTCTCTCTCTCTCAAAAATAAATAAACATTTAAAAACATAAAAAAAAGAAACTGGAGGTTCTTAATAGTGGGTTTTGTTCTGGGATAAGTGTAGATAGGGGAAAGTAACTGAAAGGCAATAAAGGTCCCACCAGAAGGTCAGATAGGGATGTGGAAGGAGGGTGGTTGGGGACAGATGTCTAAGATGGTCCTCGAAAGACCAGAGCTTCCGGAAGCAAGACAAGCCCTTTTCTGTGTTTCCAGCCTTTCACCAACCAACACAGCAGCCCTACCATCTGGGCTCATCCCAGGTCCACAGTGCACCCCACATGCATGTGCTCTTTGAATCACCCCCTATCTCTCACCCCCATCTCCAACATACCAAGTCTCGTGTCAATTGCATCTGTATCCTTCAGACTGATCTGTATGCTTCTACTGGTACTCACTCACTCACAGTGCGTTTCTCAAATACTCAGAGTTGCTAATTATCTTAAGAAACACATAACAAAGAATTTCATCGGCCTACTTAAAACGTTTCAAGGGGCCCTGTCATAAGTGTAGTGAAGTCCCAGTTCTTCTCGGGTCCCTGTTGGCCCCATGGTCCCCCTAGATGGACACTTCTTTGGCTCACTATGTTCCAACAATATTTGCAATACCTTTCTCCGTCAACCATTCCGTGTCTGTTCTTATTTCAGTCCCTGAGCACTTCTCTCTCTTCTGCTGAAGATGTACTCCCGTTGGACCTTCTTGTGATTGAGTCTCCATAATTCAGCAATAGAGTCCCTGGTCGTTTCCTCCAAAAAGGACTCTCTGAACAACACAAGCTGAAGTACGCCCTTCGTCAACACTTCAGATCACTGCCTATGCAATTGTCCTCTGTCATTTATGCCTCACATGAGACCCTTCCAAAGAATGCCATTATCAGCTTCCTCAGTGGCAGGACACAGAGGAAACTATGGAAGGAGAGCTTCTATTTCCAGAGCCTTTGCTCTGAAGGAGATGATAGAAGGAGTGCGCAAAAGGATGACAGGATTACAGCTTCTCAAATTCTTCTCCACTGCCCATCTTTTCCGTGACTCAAAATAAACCCTGGACAAATTGAAAACTTGAGAGCTTCTTGGCTCACATCTAGGCATGCCCAAAACTATCCCAGAGATGTGGACTCTGATGCATTCTTCAGCACCGACTGTCTTCTGCTCACCTGTAGACCTGGGCATGGCCCACACCTGGCTTGGCTTTGGTTCTGGGAGAGACACACACCAGCAGTCTTGACTGCAGCTCCTGGAGAGACTTGGAATTAGCAGGCGCTGGAAAAACCATGGTATCTGTGATGCATCCTGTGTGGCTAAGGTGTCCCTGCTCTTTCTAATTAGTTTCTTCCTTATCCTCAGCCACTCGGAATCCATCCACAGCCTGGCCTCAGTTTCCATTTGGGGCATCAGAATCCCTCTTTGCATTGATACTCTGGCCCCAAAGCCCACTGGCTTCTCCATGAGAGGCCCAGGTAGGCTGACCATGCTCTAGGCAGTGACCAGGAATGTTCTAAACTTGACAGACTATCCAGGTGCTTATTGTGATCCCTATGCTTTCCTGCTGGTTACATAAAGTAGAATTTCAAAATTTAAAATGCAGTAAGTTCTGGGGCATCTGGGTGGCTCAGTTGGTTAAGCATCCAACTCTTGATTTTGGCTCGTCACTGTCTCGAGGTTCATGAGTTCGAGCCCCGTATTAGGCTCTGTGCTAACAGTGTGGAGCCTGCTGGGGATTCTCTCTCTCCCCTCTCTCTCTGTCCCTTACCCTGATCGTATGCTCTCTCTCTCTCTCTCAAAATAAATAAATAAACTTAAAAAAACTTTTTTAAATCCAGTAAGTTCTGACAAATGCACAAACTCTGATTGCATGCACTCTCTCTCTCTCTCTCAAAATAAATGAGTACACTTAAAAAATTAACAAAAAATAAAATGCAGTGAGTTCTGACAAATGCACAAAGTGATCAATGCAACTACCACCACCGTCAGGATACAGGATAATTTCTTCACCCCAAAAAGTTTCCTCCTGACCTCTTTTGGTCACCCTCAACCCCAACCAGTCATGACCTGCCCCTGACCTTATGACTTGTTATATGTTCCCTAGAATTTCATATAAATGGAACTGTACCTTTTGTCGTCTTTTATGTCAGAAATATAGGCTCATTAAGATAATATAAAAATGAGAATTGTATTTTATAACCACTTCAGTGACCCGGTGTGTCATCATTTTTTTGATTAGCTGAGATATGAATATTAAGTAGAGATGCTATGGAAGTACTGAGAGAGCAGGCCAAGCTACTTTGGGAGTGTAAGAGAAAGGTAATAAATATCCCCAAGGTTTAAAGAAAAGACACTTAACATAATCCTCTCTAGATCCATCCGTGCTGTTGTGAACGGCAAGATTTAATTCTTTTTGAAACAGCATTCATTTTTTTTAAATGTTTATTTATTTTTGAGAGACAGAGACAGAGCATAAGCAGGGGAGCGGGAGAGAGAGAGGGAGACACAGGATCAGAAGCAGGCTCCAGGCTCTGGGACTGCAACACAGAGCTTGACGTGGGCTGGAACTCACGAACTGTGAGATCATGACCTGAGCCAATGTCAGATGCTTAACTGACTGAGCCACCCAAGCACCCCAAGATTTAATTCTTCTCTATGACTATGTACTATTCCACTGTATGTACGTATATATGTGTATATATATGTACATGTATATATATATATATATATCTCACATTGTATGTGTGTGTGTATATATATATCTCACATTGTATGTGTGTGTATATATATATCACATTGTATGTGTGTGTATATATATATCACATTGTATGTGTGTGTGCATATATATATATCACATTGTATGTGTGTGTATATATATATATATCACATTGTATGTGTGTGTATATATATATCACATTGTATGTGTGTGTGTATATATATATCACATTGTGTGTGTGTGTGTATATGTATATATATCACATTGTATGTGTGTGCATATATATATATATCATTTTGTATGTGTGTGTGTATATATATATATATCACATTGTATGTGTGTGTATATATATATATATCACATTGTATGTGTGTGTATATATATCACATTGTGTGTGTGTGTATATATATATCACATTGTATGTATATATATATCACATTGTGTGTGTGTGTGTATATATATATATATATATCCCATTTTATGTGTGTGTATATATATATATCCCATTGTATGTGTGTGTATATATATATATATATATATCCCATTGTATGTGTGTGTATATATATATCACATTGTGTGTGTGTGTGTGTATATATATATATATCACATTGTATGTATATATATATATATATATCTCACATTGCATGTGTGTGTATATATATATCACATTGTATGTGTGTATATATATATATCACATTGTATGTGTGTGTATATATATATATCACATTGTATGTGTGTATATATATATCACGTTGTATGTGAGTGTGTATATATATATATATATCCCATTGTATGTGTGTGTATATATATATATCCCATTGTATGTGTGTGTATATATATATATCCCATTGTATGTGTGTGTGTGTATATATATATCCCATTGTATGTGTGTGTATATATATATCACATTGTGTGTGTGTGTGTGTATATATATATATATATCACATTGTATGTGTATATATATATATATATTACATTGTATGTGTGTGTGTATATATATATGTATGTGTCTATATATATATGTATATATATATATGTATATATATATATATATATATATATATATACATATATATATATATATCACATAGCCTTTATCCCTTCATCTAAGGATGGACACTAGGGTTGCTTCCATGTTTGGTTTTTATACGCAGTGCTGCAATAAACATAGCAGTGCCTGTGGCCTTTCAAATTAGTGTTTTCACTTTCTTTGCATAAATACTAACGGAACCACTTGACCACATGGTACTTCGACTTTTCGCTTTTTGAGGAACATTCATACTGTTTTCCATGGTAGCTGCACAAATTTCCATGCCCAGGAGCTAAGTGAAATAAGTCAGACAGAGAAACACGACACCATATGATTTCACTTATATGTGGAATCTGAAACACAAAACACAAGGACAAACAACAAGAAGGACAGAAGCAGACCGCTAAATACAGAGAACAAACTTGTGGTTGGAGGTGGGGGTGGGGTGGGGGGTGGGTCATGGCCAAAACAGGTGAGAGGCATTAAGAGGGACAGACTTCCGGTTATGACATAAATAAGTCGGGGCACCTGGGTGGCTCAGTCAGTTGAGTGTCTGTGTCTTGATCCTGGCTCAGATTATGATCCCAGGGCCACAGGATCAAGCCCCATGTAGGGCTCCATGCTGAGCGTGGAGTCTGCTTAAAATTCCCTCTCCCTCTCGCTCTCTCTAAAATAAAATAAAAAATTAAATTAAAAATAAAATAAAAAATAAAATAAAATAAAGAAGTCATGAGGTTCCAAAGTACAGCATAGAGAAAATAGTCGATACTATTGTCACAACTTTGTACGGTGACAGAGTAATTATGCTAGAGGAACATTTCATAATGTACATTGTTGTCGAAACACTGTGTGGACTCCTGGAGCTAGTATAACATATGTCAATTATATTTCAATTTAAAATTAAATTAAATTAAATTAAATTAAATTAAATTAAATTAAATTAAGGGGTGCCTGGGTGGCTCAGTCAGTTAAGTGTCCACCTCTTGGTTTCAGCTCAGGTCGTGATCTTGTGATTTTGTGGGATTGAGCCCCACATCGGGCTTTGCATTCTGACAGCGTGGCGCCTCCTTGGTATTCTCTCTCTGCCCCTCTCCCCTTCACACTGTCTCTGCCTCTCTCCAAAGAAAGAAACGTAAAAAAATAACATTAAAAATTAAATGAAAACAAACGAAAATAAACTAACAAATGAAAGAGACAGCCTCTTCAGATAAAAGAATAGGATTATGTTTTTTCGTCACAAACTATTTGAAAGCCTAATGTGTTGTTTCCCCAAGCTTCCTGCCTCACTCGTATTGGTCTGGAATTGATTTTGCTGGGTAGCATTTGCTTCTGATTGAGTATGATTCAAATGGAAACCTTTTGGCAGATTTTCAAACGAAGAGACACAGTGTGAGAATGTTTTCTGCTCTCATTTGCAGCCAATTTGGTGCGGGCGTCTCCAAGGTGCAGTGGGTTATCCATGACCCTGCAAGGAGCTCTCGCCGATGCAGTGCCCGGTAATGAGATTCAGTCCAATTGGACGGAGGAAAATAAGTTTTAACACATGCACTGTTTGTGCTTAGGAATTTCAATAAGTACCAAGCTCCAGAAACCCTCTCTCCACATAAAATAAAGCCAATCCAAAGAGGTGGCGTTAATAAAGTAAAAAATGACACCGTGACACTCCATAGTTTAAGACCAGTGTCACCTACATTCGCAAACGTATGTAAACCAGTTTGGGCTACAGAATTTATCTTCTTGATGGTATTTCTTTCCATGAAAATGAGCTTTGTGTTTGCCACGCTTGTTTTCCATTTGGTTTGATTTGGTTTTCAGAAAACATACCTTATTTCTTTGTATTGACTAATTGGTTGGCTTTTTTCTTTTTTTTTCTTTTTTCTGATTTGGCCAATTCAGACTTTCTTTTTCGTGCTGAGGTAGTGCCTGATGGCACTTTTCCTTTGAGATTTCTGATGCATTAGATGTCAGCGTTTTACACTCCTGGGGACCATGACCAGATGTTCTAGAGTTTGATGGAAAGATTTGGGACTGGAGGTGGAGGAGGATTCATACCCTTTCTCTGCGAATCATAAATTTTGCACAGAGAAGATACGATTTAATCTTCCTGATCATTAATTATCATCATCCTGAGTACTTGTCGTACAGACTGTGAGATCCTGTAAGTAAAATGATGTGGGACAGGATAATGCCTCCCTCCAGGACATCCATGGCTGAAACCCAGAGACTTGTGATACGTTATCTTATATGACAACAGGGACTTAGTGCGATTAAGTTAAAGATCTGAGGATGCGAGGGTTACTCTGGATTCTGAGTGTGCACAGTATGATCACTGTCTCCATTCCAGCAGCCCCCCCACCCTCTTATTTCCATCATCCTGGTGCTGAAGACCCAGAAACCCACTTTTCCATCAAAATCCTGGACGACTGTTGACATCAGTACAGATATGCACCGTGGCTGTAACGGAGAGAAACTACCATCAACTATTAAAGGTAATAACTTTTAATAAAAGTGACTCCCTTCTCCTGCATCAGAATCCCCTTCTAAGTGAGATGTTACATACGCCTCGGGAACTATGCTTCAACCGCTACAGCCCTTAACCATTTTTCCCCCTTTAATAATACTGAGCTATATCTACTTTCTTAAAATTTGCATTTGAATTCACTACCTCCAACTATTCTTTCAGTCCTTCGTTCGTTCATCATGATTCGGCCATTCTGGAAAACACTACGGAGGTTCCTCAAAAAACTGAAAGGAGAACTACCTTGTGATCATGCAATCGCTCTCATGGGCTGATACCCAAGGCAAATGAAATCAGTTCCTCAAAGAGACGTGTGCGCCTCCATGTTTATTTCAGCTTTGATCCTAACATCCAGTGTATGGAAATGACCTAGGGGTCCACTGATTGGATGAATGGGTAGAGAAATTGTGGTTTATATATACAATGGGATATTATGCAGCCTTTAGAGAAGAGGAAATCCTGCCACGGGCAGCCACGTGCATGGAAACACAGGACATTAGGTTAAGTGGAATGAGCCACACCCAGAAAGGAAGTTTAAAAACTGTGTGATCTCACCTATAGGTGGAGGCTACAATAGTCAGAATCAAAGAAGCAGAGTAGAACAGTGGGAGGTGGAGGAAAGGGAAGGAAGTTGTTCAAAGGCTACAGAGTTGCTGGATGGCTGGAGGGAATAAGCTGGAAATTTACTGAGAGCCTTTCTGAGGGCGCCTACCACACGCACACAAAAATGGTGAGTATGTAAGCATTGAAAGGTTAGCTTCACGGTAGTAACTATTTCACTATGTGTATGTATATGAAATCATCACATTGTACGCCCTAAAGGTATACAATTCTTATTTAAAAAAAAATAAAATAAACTTTGGACTAAGTTCATAGGTAATATATACGTTTCAGAAGACAGGTTCATTATGTTACAATGGTAACCACTTATTCTTTTCTGAACACTGATACTTTCTAGAATTGCTATTGAAAGGTAAAAATAATTGGATCTGTATTCTGCCTAAATCAGAAGCAACTGGAGATTTATGTTTTGATCGCTAATTACTTGAACAAGTATGCTGGCTAGCACTGCGCAATTGCCCCATTATTTTTCAAAGCCACTTTATTCTTCTTACATTTCCAATCCAATTATGCTTCTGAAGTACTTGTCATTTATCCCATTATCTGAAAATTTCTTCCATCTGATGTAGTTAGAGATACACACTTAACATGTGTAACCTCCTCTGTAGCGTTTATCCACACCCACTACCGGGAACAGAGTCCTGTGGGTCTCAGTCTCTCAACTGGAAGCTGATCTGCCTCCCCCAGCATTTCTACACTGTTTCCAGTCTCCCTCTCTCTGCTGACTTTTTCTCTCAGGAAATGTGTTTAGGGAAGTGGTATGAACAGTAAACAAGCATGCAGACCAAAAAAAGAAAAAAGAAAAAAAAAAGCTTGATAACGGTGTGTGTGTGTGTGTGTGTGTGTGTGTGTGTGTGTATTTACTACTAATTGGCCTCTATCCTATTCATAGTCAAGAGTCTGTGTACCTCCCATCTGAGTTATCTTTCATTCACCCCATCGTGCCCTTAGTTCCCTGGAAAGGGACTTCCCAAATGCATCAACAGGTCAATTTAACAAACTAAAAGGACATGCCTCCTCCTTGTTTTTGTTGACTCATCTGCAGAATTTGAGACTCTGGATATTCAGTCTTTAAAATTCCTTCCCCCCCTGGGGTCCAAGATGCTCTTCTCTCCCGATTTTCAGCCCACGGCAAGTGCTACCTTGAGTACTTTCTCACAGGGGTCCAGGCCATACGCTCAGTGCTTTATTCTCATGATCTGGCTCAATCTCAGAGGGAGTCCTGGAGGCAACTGCAATCTGCTTACCTCAAATGTGGAAACTAAAGCTGGATAGCATCCCAGGTAAGAAACTAAGGACACTAGCGTCCCAGGGGACACTGCTTGATGATGGAGATAGGACTCCAAAAGGAGGCCCGCTTCTCCATCACGTCCACGTCCGCCTTCTTCCTGCCACTTCTTACTGTGGTTCTTACCCCGCATCCCAGTCTGGCACCTGCCTGGCCTTTTATCCACAGGCGTGGCTGTGCTTAGCGGCTGCCAGAGCGCTCCTGCAGACCCAGCACCACAGACGCCTGCAGGAACAATGAATTGGTCATTTCCTGAGAGGTTGGCCTGGCATCCGCAGCCCAAAATGTGTCAAACGGAACTCATTCTTTATCTCTCGAACCTGCAGTTCATCCTACGTTCCTGATCCAGTTTCCTACACTTAACCAAGCATCAACCCTAGAAACTACCGGTGTTCATCTGCCTCCCTCACTCCTCCAACTGACCTTGAGTCTACTGTCCAAGACCTTTTTTCGGAGCACCTCCAGAATCCTTCTAATTCCCTTACTTAGGTTCAGAGACTCATTGGGTCTCACTTTCTCTACTGCAAATAGAATCCAGTCCTAATTCCTGTGTTAACTTATTGGTTACAGGTGAATTCCTTTCCCTTTGGGGAACGGTATTATCTCATCTATAAGGGGAAAAAAGACAATGATTATAGTCAACATTCACAGATAATTTTCTCCGAGCTCACGGCCTTTATGTATGTCCACTCATCAAATTTCAAAGTTCCATGGAACTTTTAGCAGTTCCATTTTATGAGCGAGAGACTGAGGTGTAATAAGTGAAGCGTGAGGAACTTTCCCATGGTCGTCCCATGGCCTGGGATTCGTTCCCAGGTAGTCTGACTCCAGAAACTACTCTCAGCATAGGGCTGGATGACCCTCAAGCAGAATTCGGCAGTTTTGTGTAGCTTCTCGGGAAGAACATGAACTTTAGAGTCATGTATACATCGGTCTAATCTGAGCCTACCACTTATTAGCTGTGTGACCATGAGAAATAACTTTTCTTTCTGACTCTCAGAGCTTTTTTCTTTCCCCTGAAAGAAAAGGAATAATCCTATTTCAGAGGATTTGTAGCAGAAATGGCAAGTTATCGTCCCATATCAATTTCCTCTTTCTTCCTTGATATTAGAAGTTCTGATTTTTAGTAGGCATGAGGCCACCAGAACACATTTCCCTCAAAACCAGACGTGACGTGACCAGGAGATTAAGTCTGTCCAAGGAAATTAAGAGGAGGCGGTAGTTCGTAGAAATGTTCCTGAGAAGATTGCTGACAAAATCCTTGTCCGTTTGTTCTTTTCCCTCCTGAGTCACAGGATGTAACAGCTGAAGACGAAACTTTATTCCACGCGGAGCATGATTTCACCCTGTTGAGCATCAAAGTACAGGGAGACGGAGCTCTTTGTCATTTATATGGCATCGTTCTACCAGGCTGCCTACCTCTACACTGCTACAGAAGAGAAAAACATTCTTCCCCCTTCAAGCCGCCATCAATGGGCCGCCATTACTCTCAGTCAAACCCAGTAGACTCTCGTGAACCAGGTGGGACTCAGTTCCTTGCTGGGCTGGCCTGTGACTTCCTAGCACGGTTTCTTTCTGTGACCAAATATGACCAAATATGTCTATTCTGTTTTTCACTTTCTGGTTCTGGTCCGAGACTCATGTTTATGTTATTTTACCCCTAAACTGATTTCTTAAACTCAGTAACTCAACACTGTCCACATCTTCCCCTAATGTGGCAGACACATCAGTGGGACTGTATGTCTCCAGTCTGCCTTTCGCCCCAACCTGGAATCATGATGATGTGAGCAAACAGGTTGGTTCTGGGTGTCTAGAAATACAATTTCTGGTGCTACTTTTTATTTTTTCCCTTTGATTCTAAGTTTAATAATTTTCCAGATAACCATAAATTCATGAGATTTGGTTATTCATACTTAGAGCATCTTCTGGGATGGTTTTTCCTCTTAGCTGAATAAGAGTATTATTATGGGGGCGCCTGGGTGGCGCAGTCGGTTAAGCGTTAGACTTCAGCCAGGTCACGATCTCGCGGTCCGTGAGTTCGAGCCCCGCGTCAGGCTCTGGGCTGATGGCTCAGAGCTTGGAGCCTGTTTCCGATTCTGTGTCTCCCTCTCTCTCTGCCCCTCCCCCGTTCATGCTCTGTCTCTCTCTGTCCCAAAAATAAATAAACGTTAAATTTGTTTTTTTTAAAAAAAGAGTATTATTATGACATCATGTTTCAAAGATATATTTTCCGGATGTAAAATGATAGCCTCATCTTTTTTTTTTTTCCCTTAAATATTTTAAAAATATTACGGCACCATTTTTGCCATCTGGTGCTGCAGCTTAGAATCTTGTTGTCAGTATAATTCCTACTAAGTTTTGTGATCTCTTCTTTCTATAACGTTTTAGAATTTTCATTTGTCTTTGGTTGTTTTAATTTCACAGTAATTCACCACATAGGGGTGTTCTCACATTTCTCTGTGCAGACTTTAAATGACCCATACACTATTGCCATCTTCCCTGGGACCCAGGGAATCTGGTGCCCAAGTCCGCCATTTGCTAGTAGACCATTGATCCATGACCTAAACACTTGGACACTCAGTTTTCTCATCTGTAAAATAAGGATCAGAATGAAATGAAACAGTATATCTAAGAGCCTGGCATATGTCCCAATATTCAGGGCTTCCTTCCTTCTATTTCTATTGTGTTTATGATTTTTGTCCTATCATCCTATCTCGTAAGCACCAATTCAGAAGGTAAGAAAATGCAAAAGGGGAGAGGGGCATAAAATTAGTTGTAATTGTAGAGAAAAAGAAGGAACATTGATTGGTCCAGTTCCTTATAATGAAAGACTATTTCCAACACGAGCAACTTATAATTTTTAAATAAAAATGTCAGCCTGGGTGGCTCATTCAGTTAGGCGTCTGACTCTTGATTTCCACTCAGGTCACGCTTTCACGGTTCGTGGGTTTGAGCCCCACATTGGGCTCTGCATTGACCATGGGGAGCCTGCTTGGGATTCTCCCTCCCTCTCTCTCTCTCTCTCTCTCTCTGCTCCTCCCCCACTCTCTCTCTTTCTCAATGAATAAACATTAAAAAATTACTTAATTAATTAAATGTAAAGAATGAAAAGATTTTTTTTTTAAGAAAGAACAAATGCCATTTTATGTCTTTTTTCATTTGACTACCAGACATGTCTGCAGTTTAAGCTGTAGTGAGTTTGACAAGAGCTTTTATGGGAGCAAACATAATAATCCCTTGCGTATCTCCACCCCCATATGCTCAGTCCTCGTGTGCACACAGGGGTGAGGGAGATTTGGCACACCCACCCTGTCCTCAGAGCAGTGCTCGGTCACGTTCCCGGTGCCCATTCTCTGAAATGCTTTTCTGAGATGGGATTTTTCATCAACATTGATGTCAATGATGGAGCACTATTATTAAGAGCACGGGTTACTCTGAAATTTCATAGCGCTTGAAATGCACATAATTCAAAGGAGAAAAATAAGGCAGATTCTTGGGAGAGGTTTTCACCATCAATCACTATCTCATCATCACACACTTTATTGAAAGACACACACTTATTAAATAAGCCAAACTATTCAGTTCAACGGATCCACGAGTTTTGGTGCATATTTCTTGGGAACAAAGGGATTTCTTAATGGTTCTATGATTTTTCCAGTAAAAATTTAGTCACTGAACATGATAATTTTTAATTACCCATGTCCACATTTCATGACATCACAGTTATTTTTTTTTTTTTTTAAGTCCAGCATGCAGCCCAACTCAGGGCTTGAATTTACAATCTTGCAATCAAGACCTGAGCTGAGACCAAAAGTCAGACGCTTAACTGACCGAGCCACCCAGTCACCCCTAAATCACAGTTAGCCTTTTTTTAAATATTTATTTATTTTGAGAAAGAGAGAACGTGCATGTAGGGGAAGGGCAGAGAGAGAGGAAGAGTGAGAATCCCAAGCAGGCTCCACTGTGTCAGTGCAGAGCCCAATGCGGGGCTCGATCTCACAAACTGTGAGATCATGACCTGAGCTGAAATCAAGAGTTGGATGCTTAACCGACTGAGCCCCCCAGGCGCCCCACAGTTAATCTTAATCAATCTCTTTGGGCTGCAAAAGCGTAACACCCCTCCATCAGCCACAACGCTCACAGTACCTGCTGGAATTTAGGTCCATTCTTTCTGATCATTTACTGCATTACATAGAACGTAGAAAACGTTCTTCTATTGCTTTGGGGCCACAGAAAATTAGGAGGCTATGTCAGGCCCCTCTACTTAAATACATACCCACCATAGGCATTTCTACTCTGGAGTTGTTGTTGTTGTTTTCCCCTCAGTCCTCAGGTTCTTATTGGTGGGAGGACCCAGCTTTCTGAGTTTGGGTCATTGTCTCTTCTGAGGGAGGATGACGAAGGGAGGACATAAGATCATCTTTCTCAAAGATTGCAATTCCTGGGGATTCACATTCAGTTCAGGGGGTGGAAGGTGTTGGTCTTACTCACTCATGAACCTCCTCTGTGTTTCTTTTTTTATGTTCCAAATTCTTTTGTGTCTAGAAAGTTTTACTGCTGTAACATATTTTCCTTCAGGGAATAAATGCCAGAGTCGAGAGGAAAGGAGATTCAAAAGACACTAGGGATAAAAACAATATTAATATCTCTGTGATATGTTACTGGCCATACGGCAGTCAGGGCTTGGCATCGTGACCTGCTCCAACCTGTGCTCCGATCCACAGAGGCTCCCAAGTTCTCCTTCCAGTGGTCTACGTTTTTCAGTCCCCTCACCAAGTGAGATAGTTTGGGGCACTGTGTTATAAATGTTGAATAAGGTGAGGGGGAATATGGACATTTTGTGTTGGGGTCATTTAAGAAGCTCTTTCCAGGGGAGAGCCACATAAGTCTTTCTAGAAACATAGGGTATCAACCTTGGGAGATGAGAGGGATGGTTGTAGTGGTAGGATGATGATGTTCATGTAGACACAGAACCATGTGTCTCTATGAAAGGGGTTTAGGAAGTGACCCATCCTTCCAGGATGAAACAGAGGAGTTGAGGGGGGTGAAGCAACATTCCCTGTGGCCATGTTCCAATGGCAAATGAGTATGACATCCATGATCTCAGGCCCCACTGTCCCTCCCCATTACTGAACATGTAGACAGATGAGCGTGTGGATGAGTAAACGTACTGAAAATGGGGCGAAGTAGGCAAAGTCTGGAAAGGCTTATTCATAAGGAGAAATGAAGAAGGAAGACAGAATACAAAGGCTTGGGAGATCAACTTGCATGGAAGGCAGAAAGAATGGGAGTGACCAAACCCTGGAGCTGAAATTCTAATGCAATGACAACAGTAGAGACCTAACAAATTCCAGGGACTGCAAAGGGTCCCCCACTGCCATCATTCCATCTGCCTTCTGTTCTCACCCTCTGAGGTGGGCCCTCCAACCCCATCATGGATTCGGATCCCTCTAAAGATCAGGCTGGAAGAAAATGGCAGGACAGCAATTTCTAGGTTATCCCCATGTTCTTTTAGATGCCCAACTATTTGCAACAATGCATTTTTTTTTTTTTTTGTTATCCTCTTAAGTATTTTCACTTATGGGCATTTTAGGCAAGAAAAAGATAAACAGATTTAAAAAGGAAACACAATCACTTGTTATTTTCAACCTCACTACTAAGGGATGGCCATTGCTAATACAGTAAAACCTTGGGTTGTGAGTAATTCGTTCTGTGAGTGTTCCACAAGACGAGCAAACATTTCTAATATGTTTTAACTTGATAAACGAGCCATGTCTTGCAATACGAGTTGTATGTGATGCCGAACGTCACATGATTACAACTGAGCCAATGATTCTTCTCTCTCTCTCTCTCTCTTTCTCTCCCTCACTCGCTGCAGGATTGTGGGTAATCATCTCCCATGCTCAGATGTTTAGTCTCAGCCTGCAGTGTTTGGCAGAAGTCAGTAATCTTTCAGAATGTTGGAAGGAGCTCGCAACTGGCTAGTGTATTTTTTGTCACTTCAAAGCACCTCTGGACAGTCCTTTGCTTCTTCATACAAGAGTGAGCTTAGGAACGCTTTGCTTCATTCTCGGTCATTGGATAGGTCCCTTGTTAAAGTTGCACAGAACGAAAAGATTCCATTGAGCCAACAGGTAGCAGTGATTCCATCAGTGATAGTAAAAATCGTCCTACATGATAACCCGCCTCTCTCTGGTCTCCTTCACACCAGCCAAGGATGGTTTTTACAGGTAAGTGCAGGTGAATTTGTTTATTTTTCTTTATAGTTTGTATTTTTTTAATTATTGTGTATTATACTACATTATCATAATCATTTTTATATGAATATTTTTGGGTTGTGGAACGAATCATCTGAGTTTCCATTATTTCTTATGGGGGAATTCACTTTGATACACAAGCACTTTGAATTACAAGCGTGTTTCCGGGGTGAATTATGATCACAAACCAAAGTTTGACTGTGTATTGATGTACATTTTTGCAAACTTCTTCCTATGATCATCAATACTTAGGTAAAGGAATACATATGTATGAATGTGTATGTATAATATATGTATATAGATAGAGTCAGAGAAAGAGAAGAGAAAAAGATTATATGCAAATCCTTAATGTTTAGTGATGCTGAACATCTTTTCAGATGCTTATAGTTATTTGTGCTTTTTTTTCAGAGAGAAAGCAATGTCTCTTCAGGTTCTTTGCTCATTTTCTTGATTGAGTTATTTGGGTTTTCTTTGGTTTTTGTTGGATATAACTACCAACCGATATATGATTTGCAAATACTTTCTCTCACTCTGTGAGTTGTCTTTGCACTCTGTTGATGGTGTCCTTTGATGCACAAAAACTTTGAATTTTGACATAGTCCAATTTATCTGATTTTTCTTTTGTTGCCTGTGCTTGGGGGGAAGGGGATAGTCATATCCAAGAAGTCATTGCCGAATCCAATGTCATGAAGCTTTCTCTATGTTTTCTTCTCTTATTTTAAATATATAGTTTCAGCTTGAATGTGTAGGTCTTTGAATAATTTTGAGTTAATTTTTGCGTATGGTGCAAGGTAAGGATCAAAGGCATCTTGGTGTGTTTTATCATGTTGCGCTTTTATTTTCATTTGTGTCAACATATTTTCTAACTTTCCTTGTGAGTTCTCCTTTGATCCATTGTTTGTTAAAGAGTGTGGTTTTTAATTTACATACATTTACATACATACATCTAATTTACATGTATTTGTGGGTTTGGGATTTTCTAGTTTTTTCCTTTCCTATTGATTTCTAGCTTCACTCTCATGATCAGAAAAGATGCTTCGTATAACTCAGTGTTTTTAAATTTGTTCAGATTTGTTTTGTGGCTTTAGCTATGGTCTATCCTGGAGAATGTTTCATGTGAACTTGAGAAAAAAATGTGTTTTCTGCTGCTTCTGGGTAGAGTGTTCTGTATATTTCTGTTAGGTCCATTTGTGCTGTATTGTTGTTCAAGTTTTTTTTTTATCTCTTTATTGACCTTTTGTATAGTTGTTTCCATTGTTACATCTTTAACAAATGTTTGAGAAAGAAACGTTAGGAACATACGAACTCTTACAGAAAATTTGCAGGGGATTACTTATTTCCTGACTTATTTTATGAGATCAGCATTGCTATGATAATAGTATCATAGTATTCATGATAGGAATAGTATTCATGATAGGAATAGTATTCATAGGAATACTAAACAAAAACATAGGGAAATAAAATCTCAGTGCAGTTTGCCGTATTCTGAACTTGACTGGTAACACCAACAAAGCCTACAGTTAGCATCACCCTTAATGGTGAAAGATGAAACGTTTTTACCTTAAGATCAGAAATATCAGTGTGCCCACCATCTCCATCACACTGGAGATTTCAGCCAGTGCGATATGTCAAGGAAAGGAATAAAAAGGGGCAATCGGAATGAAAACGAAGAGGGAAAATGTCTCTAAGAATCCTAAAGATCTATGCTGTCATTCCCCTGGAGGGTCCAGACAGAGGCTCCAAATACTCTCCTTGTCTTTCATGGACACATCAAGTACCCTTGGATCTGCTGGGTCACGTGGCCCAGGTGGCAGAGAAGCTCTCACAGCAGCCTGGACACATTGTGGAACCTTCTCCTGGTATGAACACCCCTCAAAACCAGCAGCTTTGGGGTAACTTGCTCGATGGTCAGAGTAACACGCCCAAATGAGGAAGACATTACCTGCAAAGCTTAATTTTGAATCATCAAAGACTGGAAACAGCCCAAATATCTATCAGCAAGATAATATGCTTCTAAATGGTGGTAGGTTTCATTCTGTGGAACAAAAGGGGAAAGTTAACAACACTGAGGGCCAAGGCTGATCTGATCACTGTAATAGGGACCATCCGCGGGACTTGCTGTGCGGAGATGTAGCAGTGACTGACGAATCACGGGGCATGAAGGGTGATGTCGATAAAAAATGACCAGGGCCTTGCTAAATGTGCATGAAAAAGTCAAAAGACTGTAATCAGAAAGCTTATGTTATGCTCTGCCATAGAAAATCAGGACCTTTCTGTCAGTTTGTAGATGTAAGCTGGAGCCTGAGCCCATCAAATACAAGAATGCCTGTGTTTCTTTGACAAAAAAGACCCTACGATGCCATCTCAAGCATTTGAAGTAAATTTTCTCCCAGCCCTTTTACAAAGGGGCCAAGGCACTTTTCCAGGCTAACGATGCCTTGACAATGCTGACTTAGCAAAAGTTTTTTTTTTTTTTTATTTTTTTATTTTATTTTTTTTTTTCAACGTTTATTTATTTTTGGGACAGAGAGAGACAGAGCATGAACGGGGGAGGGGCAGAGAGAGAGGGAGACACAGAATCGGAAACAGGCTCCAGGCTCTGAGCCATCAGCCCAGAGCCTGACGCGGGGCTCGAACTCCCGGACCGCGAGATCGTGACCTGGCTGAAGTCGGACGCTTAACCGACTGCGCCACCCAGGCGCCCCTAGCAAAAGTTTTAAGAACAGATGAGTATGGGGCCCGAGCTAACATTAATCCAAGGGGCCCACCGTGATCCCATGGCCAAGGAAGGACAGCATGAAAGCCGGGTGATACATAGCACTCTAGAACAATTTAGAATAACGGTGAACCCACCATATTCTGAAGAATCTTGCCCTTGAGTGTGTAATTAAGGTAAATGTACTTAACAATGGGTAAGACCTTCAGATTGCGTCCCTGAGCCCTCAGGTAAGAGCTATTAAGGAAGGCAGGTTTATTAGTTTGCTGGGATCACCAGGACAAATTATCACCAACTGGTTGGTTTAAAACTACAGAAATGTATTCTCTCACATTTCTGGAGGCCAGAAGTCTAAAATCAGAGCACAGCATGGTTGGTTCCTTTTGGAGGCTTTGAGGGGGAGGGGACTCTGCCCCAGGCTTCTCTCCTTAGCTTCTGGTGGCTTCTGGCCATCCTTGACACCTGTTGGCTTGTAGATTCATTACCCCCAAACTCTGTCTCCCTTTTCACATGGCATTCTTCTTTCTGTGCCCTTCTGTCTTTATGTTCTCTGCTAATAAAGATGCCAGTCTTGGATTAGAGCCCACCCTAATCCACACGACCTCATCTTAACGGTATTAATCACATCTGCGGAGACCCTGGTTCCAAATAAAGCCACGTTCTGAGTGTTCTGGTGGACACAAATTTTGGGGGTACCCTCTTCCACCCACCACAGGGACCATGGGGGAAGTACCTGAAACTACTCAGCCTCACGCAGCAAAAAGAGGGCATCAGTAGCGACAGCGTATCCCAGGACGGGCTGCAAGATTTGACAAACTATGTCCCATTGGACATAGTTTTGAAATAAAGTTTTATTGGAATAGTCATCTGTTTGTGGATTGTTTACGACTGCAGGGTTCGGCAGTGGGGCAGAGACCTTTGAGCCCCCAAAGCCGAAAATGCATCTGGCCCTCAATGGAAAACTTTGGCAGCTCAGGACTCCGAGGAAGCAAGATGGGTAATTGACATGCTATCTCACCCAATTCGCCTCTCTGACTCTTGCTAAAACCAGAGGAATTGTAACAGATTGTGGATGTAACTCGGTGGTATTGCTTTTTCTAATCACAGCCGCTGTGCCGATGTGGAAGTTTACTGAAGCAGATCAATACAGCTTCTGGCATTCACTATATAACCATTGATCTGCGAATGTGTAGTTCTTGATTCACATCATTAGGGTTGATCACAAGCAGTTTGACTTTATATGGGAAACTCAGTAGTACACGTTCACTACCCACCTCAGGGCAGAATGCACTGTCCAGGACTCTGTCACCCGCTCGTCTCGAAGGATCTGGTTTTCTCGATATTCTGTAAAGCTCCATGTTCGTGCCTTACCCTAATGACATCACACTAACTGGCGAGTAAGAAGCAGTAAGTACCATGAACAACCTAGCGTGGAAAAGCACAAAAAGGAATCACTGATCTGCCCTGTTGTTGAAGTTTGGGGCTGCCATGGTCTGTGAAACGCCAAGACATCCCTCTATGGAAAGAAAGAAAGAAGAAAGAAAGAAAGAAAGAAAGAAAGAAAGAAAGAAAGAAAGAAAGAGAAAGAAAAAAGAATTTCACTTCACACATAGAGAGAGTATCAGTGAAGATCCCTAATTTCTGGGGAAATGCCATGTCCTTGGCAGAAACTTAATCCAGGTTTTGTATTCTCAAACAATTCCTGTTCTGCTGCTGGATCCTGGAAAAGATGAAACGCCTAACCATGGATCACTGTGCCTTTACGTTGCTAAAACTGACCCGAGAATTAGCAGATTCACCCAATCACATACTTAAATAGGTGTAGACAGAGCAATCCAAAATTATATGTGTTCACCTGTAAGCACCAGCAATCCAAACTACACGATGAAATGGTATATTTGAAAGTGAATTTGAGGGGTGCCTGGGTGGCGCAGTCGGTTAAGCATCCGACTTCAGCCAGGTCACGATCTCGCGGTCCGTGAGTTCGAGCCCCACGAGTTCGAGCCCCACGTCAGGCTCTGGGCTGATGGCTCAGAGCCTGGAGCCTGTTTCCGATTCTGTGTCTCCCTCTCTCTCTGCCCCTCCCCCGTTCATGCTCTGTCTCTCTCTGTCCCAAAAATAAATAAACGTTGGAAAAAATAAAAAAAAAAAAAAAGAAAGTGAATTTGAAATTGGGCACAGAATACACAAGGACGGCGTGCGTAGACTTCTTTATCCCCCTCTTAATAATTAACCACCCCGTCTTTCTTAGAAGCAGTCAACTGACAAAAGAGGGTTGTTGCAATCGTACTCTGGGTCCCTCCCACCAGTGGGATTAGGAGGTGAGTTGTCCTGACCGTCACAGGGAGCCCGGGTTGCTTATTACACACTAATGTCCAGACGAAATGTCAGGAAGCCGGGGCATCCCCTGAGTGTCTCTTGCTGTCTCCCTGAGTGTCTCTTGCTCTCTCCTTCTGAGTGACATCAGGAATGGTGCGTTAAAGCAGAAAGACCTCAAAGAAGGGAGACATCTGCGGATTCAGTGCCTCTGGGGTAAAGTCCAGACTGCGGCCCCATACGAGCAGCCCAGAGTAGCCAAAACACTGGGCAAAGTGGGGTGAGGCATCGGATGGGTATTTCAGGGAGGCTATGATGACGATGCTTTGGGGCCCACGCACACGCGCAGCCGTGGGGACTGTCGCTCGTTTCGCTGACCTGTTTGCACTCAGTATTTGCAGACACTGTGGCCGGCCACCCCCTGCAGGCAGATGCTGCAGTGGATGAGACTTGTGTCTCTCCTTTTCCACCAGGCGACTAAGAGCATCGTCTTATTTATTTAGTGTTTTCACAATGCTGAGGCCAGAGCTGTGACGATGGAGGCTGGAGACCGGGGGTGGCGAGAGCCGCTCTGAGTGATGCATGAGTAGACTGCATCAGACACCCTTTCCACAACCCCTCAGATTGCCAGCCTCGCCCTGTCCCTTCTCCCCACCTCGGCTTCTAACACGAGCATTCCTGCCACCTCTTCTGGGGCTTTGCTGTTGATGCCGTGGCGCGGAGAGCTACCACATTTCTCCCTGAGTCGGGCACACTCGTCTCTGAAATGCAGGTCAACGTGACGAGGGATAAAATAGGGACCGGGGACAGTGTCTAACTTGCAGTAGTTTAAACGGAGTAAACCATCAGTCACCCACCCACCCAAGGAGAGCTCTCGATCATATTCTTTTGCTTGGGAACAAGAGTTACCACCTTGGTAGCTCTTGGTCTTTTATGGATTTTTTTTCTCAAACTCCGTTGTTTCCCCATCTGTCACTCTTACCTCGTGAGGCCATTATTTCCAGACTAAGTACCACATACAAGTCCTTTTTTGAAAACTCTGCTTTTTTCAGGGAGCACAGCGTGATAACATGCCAGTGATTTACCGTAAAATTGAAACAAGCCAAACTTTTTAATATTACAGAATATATTTCAACTATGGAGAAATAGCGGCACAGAGAGAGAGAGAGAGAAAGAGAGCGAGATATAGAGAGACAGAGACAGAGAGACACAGAGAGAGGAATACAGATAGGAGCAGAGAAATATATGTTCCCAGATTTTGTATTAAACTGTTATGCTTTTATCCAAGGAGAGTAGGCTGGTTTATGGGGAATGTTAAATTTTTTTTTTAATTTTTTAATGTTTATCTTTATTTTTGAGACACAGAAAGACAGAGCATGAGCAGGGAAGGGGCAGAGAGAGAGGGAGGCACAGAATCCGAAGCAGGCTCCAGGCTCTGAGCTGTCAGCACAGAGCCCGACGCGGGGATCGAACTCACAGACCGTGAGATCATGACCTGAGCTGAAGTCGGATGCTCAGCCGACTGAGCCACCCAGGCGCCTCCAATGGGGAATGTTAAATTTTAAAACATTTCTGTGTAGTTAAAATACTTTGGTAAGGGGGGGTGCCTGGGTGGCTCAGTCATATAAGCATCCGGCTCTTGATTTAGGCTCAGGTCATGATGTCACGGTTCCTGAGTTTGAACCCCACATCAGGCTCTGTGCTGACAGCATGGAGCTTGCTTAGGATTCTCTCCCTCCCTCTATTTTGGTCCCTCCCTTGCTCTTTCTTTCTCTCCCTCTTTCTCAAAATAAAAGTAAACATTAAAAAAATTTTTTTTAAAAGAATACCTTGGTAGAATGAGTTCATTTCTTGGGAAACCAGAATTAAGGGGGGGAAACATGTGGGTTAGGTTTCTAGGACAAAAACAAATGGAATGAGCTAGAGATTATCAACTAAAGGTACAGCAATACATATCTGAATGTATGAATTGAACCATCCTTAACCCAGAGAGGAGTTCATGCGGAAAAAGGATAGTTCTCGATCATATTCTTTTGCTTGGGAACTAAGCTAAATCATTCTTTTTTTTTTTTTTTTAATGTTTATTTATTTTTGGGAGAGAGACAGAGACAGAGCACGAGTGGGGGAGGGGCAGAGGGAGAGGGAGAGACCATCCTGAGCAGGCTAGGCGCAGCCAGCCCAGAGCCCCAAGCGGGGCTCAAACTCGTGAACTGTGAGATCATGACCTGAGCCAAAGTCGGACGCCCAACCACAGGCGTCCCCTAAGCTAAATCATGTCTATTTAGTCTTTCATTTTTGCCGTCCGATAACCCGTGGCATGTGTAACCCAAATCGGCAGAATGGAGCTTTCCATCCAATTGTGTCTGATGCTAAGTTCACGCCCTTAAAGCTTCAAGTCTCATCAGGCCAAGCCGGAGGGTGAAATGCCTAGAGCTTGGGTTGCGGGAACCGTGCAAAGAATTGTGTGAGCTAGCGTGAGAACCACGCAATCTGGGGACCCGAGAGCCACTTCGGGAATTAGGACATTTGCGGTGCGGTCCCCAGGGTTTTCTTAATTAGTTTTGTAACCTTGAGCAGTGCAGACACCGCGTGAGTTGTTAGCTTTCTCACCTGTGAAATTAGGTGTTTGACCCAGATTTCCTAGAGTTGCAGACCCTCTGGCTGTAACATCATAGGATTCGGTGGATAAAAAGCAACAACATCTTACAGGATATGGGTGCATCAGTGGCAAAAAAAAAATAAAAATAAAAAATAAATACTTGTGAGAATTCATCAGGGGTGGTTTAACTGTATTTAGCATACGATTCTTCCAAATTGATCAGGAAAGAAAGGTCACCACGAACGGGAAGCGTGCAGAAGGAAGTTCAAAGACTCGCCGACGATCAAACCAAATTAAATTGAGGTTACAAAACAGGCAGAAAAGTTCCTGGAGCTTTAGCCAAGATTAAGGGGAATGTTGAAAGAGGAAAGCCCCTGAGACAAGATACAACGATTTTGGACATTTTTTTTTTCATCAATGAGATTGTATTGTTTCCCTTCCCTGACAACCTTGAACTATTTTCTGCTCTCACATGCATCTGAAATTACCAATCGGAATAAAAATATCTCTTCAAAATCCTCTGGGAACAAATTAATTATTTTTTTCCCCTTCTGCTTTTGTATTTTTATGTGATGAGAACTATTCTTTGATTTTTCCTCAGGCGGTAATCCTCAGCGGGAGGTGTGTGTGAATAAACTGGGCAAGGAAGCTTGCTTTCAGATAACTTCCCAGGTCCCGGTGGAGGGGACAGTTTGACTCCCACGTGCTTTGTTCTTTGTGGGATTTTCCAGAGCCTCTCGCTCCTGGTCAGCACCTCCGAGCCCGTGGAGCCCATGAGACTCTTCCTCTGGAGAGTCTAAACTTCAAACAATTCGTCTCCCTTTCTAGCAGTTACCATACACATATTTTAAAGAGGGAACAGAACCTTTGAAAGATGCTACATTCAATTAGCAATGATTGATAGGGCACCGGAATCATGAAAACAGAAACACTGGTTAATTAATACAACCAACGTGTTGGAATCTGCTATGTGCCAGGATCTGGGAAAATCCAACTTTTCCTCGTCCACAAACTCTCCGCTCAGGCCAAGGGAGCACAGACACAATTAACCACCGTAAAATGCGGTGAGAGACAGATAAAAGGCGACACGGTTAAGGAGGTGGAAAGGTGTATGTGACTTTGCCCCTGGCTGAGATAGAGTTAAATTCTCCCACGTTCCAGAACAGAAGAGCATCCAGCATGGAAGTGCTATGGAAATAGCACCTGCAGAATAACCAGAACGCAGGAAGCTGGAGAAGAGTGGCTTTGGTGCCCAGAGGTCAGCACCGTCTGGTAAACCGAGCCCCGGTTGTGCAAATGTCCGGTTTGCCACCTCAAGTGGTCTGGTCTGCTCTGGAGGGCTCAGGGAGCCTTCTGTGTTTTCAGGTCGGGGAGCAGTTGTCATTTAACGCGCTCTTGAAGATTACAAGTGATGTCAAGGAAACATTTAAACATAGATTGAAAGGAACAACGGCTTTGGAAAGCAGAAAACAAAAACAAAAACAAAAACACCTGTGTTCAAATTTTACTTCCTCTAATTGTCTATGGGACCCCAAACACATGACACACAACCTGTCTGCAAATTAGCTTAATAAATCGGTGCCTTAATTTCTCATCTATAAAACATGGAAACACACACACGCAAACACGTAAAATCAGAGTATGTTTTATATTTTTAGTTTATTTAAAAAAATTTTTTCCACGTTTTTTATTTATTTTTGGGACAGAGAGAGGCAGAGCATGAACGGGGGAGGGGCAGAGAAAGAGGGAGACACAGAATCGGAAACAGGCTCCAGGCTCCGAGCCATCAGCCCAGAGCCTGACACGGGGCTCGAACTCACAGACCGCGAGATCGTGACCTGGCTGAAGTCGGACGCCTAACCGACTGCGCCACCCAGGTGCCCCTATTTTTAGTTTATTTTAGAGAGAGAGAGGGAGACAGAGTGTGAGCGGGGGAGGGACAGAGAAAGAGGGAGACACAGAATCCGAAGCAGGCTCCAGTCTCGGAGCTGTCAGCACAGAGCCTCATGCGGGGCTCAAACTCACGAACCATGAGATCACGACCCGAGCCGCAGTCATGCTCAACTGACTGAGCCACCTAGGCGCCCCTGCATGTATTTTTTTTTTAGACTCAGATAATGCATAGTAACATGGTTTGCCTTTGCATGACACATACTAGGTGCTCAGTAAGGGTGTGTGTGTGTGTGTGTGTGTGTGTGTGTGTGTGTGTGTGTTTTCTTTGACCTGTAGTTCAAGTAGAGAACAGCAAATCAGTTGATTGGAGAAGCTTTAGGAACAGCGCTCTGCCAGTAACCACTGTCCAGGCCAGAGTGGCTGTGTGCAGTCCTTGCCTGAGAAGCTCCCTCCCGCTCAAGTGAAATCCCCTGTGTTGGGCCAGCCTTTGTCCTTGCAGCTGGGATCCCCGCCAGGCACACGAACGCTGGGAGCATCCTCCCCTCGACTGGCTGAGCACTCATCCAGGAGAGGGTGGCTGTCCCCTGTGGCTCTGCCTCGTCTTATCTCATCACATTATGTAACCGTCCATGGCCATGAACACTGTCAGCGTCTGGCATGCACCTACCTCTCCTCTGGGCCCCTCGGCCATCTACCAGATGCCTGTAGCCATTATGTGGCATCCTGATTCTTGTCCCTTGCCTTCTGACATAGGAGAACATGCTCTCTGGCTCCTAGTTTGTTTGCACGTGGTCACGGAGTCATAAAACACCCAGCATTTGAGAGTTTATTGTTAATCAAACTGAGATCAAAGTCAACACTCAAACATGGGATGCTTGGGTGGCTCAGGCAGTTGAGCGTCCGACTTTGGCTCTGGTCATGATCTCACGGTTTGTGGGTTCGAGCCCCGGGTCGGGCTCTGTGCTGACAGCTCGGAGCCTGGAGCCTCCTTCGGATTCTGTGTCTCCCCCTCTCTCTCTGCCCCTCCCCCCTCTCACACTCTGTCTCTTTCTCTCTCAAAAATAAGTAAACATAAAAAAAGGAAGACAACATTCACCCTTAAGGTCATTACGGACTAATAGGTAAGAAATACAGAGACATCATTTTTTTATATTTTTAAAATGTTTTATTTGTTTTTGAAAGAGAGTGAGCAAGGCAGGGGCAGAGATAGAGGGAGAGACAGAGAATCCCAAGCACGACAGAGGTGTGAGCACAGAGCCCGACGCAGGGCTCGAACTCAGGAACGATGAGATCATGACCTGAGCCGAAGTCAGGCGCTCAGCCGATGAAGCCCCCCAGGTGCCCCGAGAGATAATTTCCATGGAGGACCAGATAGAAGAATGAGAAGCAGCAAGGGAGCCATGTCTTCCTTCTAAAGGAATTAGAGAAGACTTCACAGAGCTGCCACCCATGGGCGGAGCTAGGTACAAGGGATGGCGGTGTCCCTGGAGTGGTTTGTGCCGAGGGCAGAGCAAAGACAAAGATGGAAACTGCCCAACAAGAGAGACGTAAGCGAGACGGTTGAGCCGCACCGGAACAGGTACTCACAAGGGCTAATGGAGGATATTGGCAGACAGGTGCTTGGGGACCTAATAGGAACCTGCAGAATATTTCACAGCTAGAAAGTGCCAGCCCAAGTCTATTTGACTCTCAAGGGCTGCTTCCAATAACTGTATTGCTGCTATTCTATGTGGAGTCCCTGCCATGTCTTACTCTTTTGCATGTAAACTTGGCCCAGTCTTTATGTAGACTTTATCCAGTTTAAGTGCTGAGGAAAACGAGAGCAGAGGGTCAAGGGACTTGCCAAAGATCAGACAGAGGAGAATCAAAACAGGGAAGGGTGTGAGCTCCGTTTACCTGGCAGGTGTGAACTTCGCTTATCCGGACAAGACCGTGTTCTCGCCATCCCTCTGGTCAGCAACCTTCCTTTCCCAGCTAGCCTCCTACCTCATTTTGGTAGATACCCCAAAGAGCTCAGATGTCGTCAGCTGGCAAGGCTAGATCCTGGGGCAGGGAGGATCGTCTCAGCACTCAGGTTTCTACAGGACAAACAAACAACAGAAGTAAAATTAAAACTGAGATTTATCTTCACGAGTGTGCGTTGCTGGGGTTCATATGGCTGGAAAAGAGTCCTAAGATTTATCTTTTTTTTTTTTTTTCCAACGTTTATTTATTTTTGGGACAGAGAGACAGAGCATGAACGGGGGAGGAGCAGAGAGAGAGGGAGACACAGAATCGGAAACAGGCTCCAGGCTCT
Organism: Puma concolor; assembly: GCF_028749965.1. Taxonomy (NCBI): domain Eukaryota; kingdom Metazoa; phylum Chordata; class Mammalia; order Carnivora; family Felidae; genus Puma; species Puma concolor. The sequence continues at coordinate 106,765,314 of NC_141668.1, forward strand.
GAGCCATCAGCCCAGAGCCTGATGCGGGGCTCGAACTCACGGACCGCGAGATCGTGACCTGGCTGAAGTCGGACGCTTAACCGACTGCGCCACCCAGGCGCCCCCTAAGATTTATCTTAATGAACATATCAAGGAAGTTAAAGAAAAAAAAAAAAAAAAAAAACAAGAGGAAAAAATCCTGAGTGTTTTAGGCGTAGAGCTCTAAACAAGTCCATAAAGTTGATTTATAAACCAATAAAAATGCTTAATGATTAGCCTACCTATCTAGTTAACTACGAAACATTTGCCAGTGATTTACTGCTTCAACGAGTCACATCTCCAGTAGCACAAATAAAAGTTTAATTTTAAGTAACCCTTGCATATCGCGCCCTGGATATGAATGCAGAATCAGTGCTCGACTTTCCACGGATGGAGCTTTGGCATATATCCAGGGGTGGAAATGGAGCCCAGTTGTAAATTTAAGATCTGCCAGTTTACTGGATATTTAATCCAAAAATATTTCATATCTAACAAAAGAAAGCATGTGTCATCTTGAATAGTTGGACATTTACTGGTGGGGCTGTGGTGCGACTTGACGGATAGTAAAGACAATAGATCGAAGAGTGAAACACAAGTTATTTTCAGCAGTAAAGCACTCTCGCATCCTGTTGTTTGGATAAGATTAAGTGCTATATGCTAGTGACAAATCCGCCTACTGGAGAAATTAACAAATTGCATTTTGTTATGGACTTGAAGGCATGACTTAGATTTTTGCATCTTCATCGTTTCACCACTTACTAGGGGCCACTGTTTGGCAAGTCAGTTAAGTCTTGGCTTTTCTCACAGAGAAAATCCAGATCCTAACGCTGACCTAGCATTGTGAGATCAAGCCTGCATCCGGCTCTGTGCTGACAACGGGAAGTCTGCTTGGGATTCTCCCTCTGCCTCTCCCTCTGCCCCTCCCCTGCTTGTGCTCTCTGTGTCTCTCTCAAAGTAAGTAAATACGACTTTTAAGAAAATGCTACAGAGATGAGATAACTCAACCAAGTTTACACGGGGAAAGTCAGAGCTAAGACGCAAATCCTAATGTGTCGGGCTGCAAAGTCCTGTCATGGCTTCACATCCTTCCCCTTTAGCGTTGAGCCTGCGAACCCCAAATATGTCGTATGTGCCGGAGCCGGGTTCTACATCCAAAATGGATTGTGCCAACAGGATGACTCTTCATTGGGCATGTCAACCTGTCATCACCTTTCCTTCTGTGTCCAACATAGTCCCTTACTTTGCAAATTTAAGTCGTACCTATTCTCCGTAATTACTTTGTCACATATAGCTTATTACAAGACTATAAACTTCATACGGATTTCTAACCATTGACGATCTTTAGTTTCAACCTTCCGTATATTATTCTATAGAAATATAGGAGATAAATACATATATATTTAAATCCTTTAGAAACAAAATTTAATCAGGGGACACACGCCATCTTATTACGTAAGTAGCAGCTAATTTAGACTGATTTTATCTGCTCTGCTGACATCTGCTGTCACCTGCTGTAACAGTTTGCTCACCGCTGTGAACACGGAATTCATCACTTATTCACATTCCATTCATATGAAACCAGAAAGAGACACGACGATCCCTTCCAATCGTGTCAAGAGCTGGAGAGAGAAAGAGATTTGCATCATCCACAGTTCAACATTAAAATCCGTATTTGACAGTCTTTTTTTTTTCCTCTTTTTTTTTTTCTTTTCTTTTCTTCCTTGTCTCCACTAATTATCTTCCCAGCAGCAGTTTTATCCTTCTAGGATTGCACTCTGGCTCTTTGAGGGCCTCTATTTTGCAGAACAATTAATTGCCAGCTTGATTCTTCCCCTAAGTTATGACGGTCACCCAGTTAAAGACACCGACTTCCTCAGAAAGGTTTTTCCAGAGATGCGTCAGTGACCATTGTTTCTTGCCTCGTATGCACCTTGCAGCCTTACCCTTCATCAACAACTGATCTCTTTGCGTCCCATACCATTCTCTCCCCATGTATCTATACTTTAGACAATAGTCTTCAAACTGTGTTTTCAAACCCACGGTGACAGTTTAATTACCTAAACCTGTGAAACAGCTAATCATATTCTATAAGATAAAAAACGAGTCAAGCTGGAATAAGAAATATCAAGAAGAGAGATAAATGCTCATAAATTCAGAAAACAATAGATAGTAGTGGCTTTTTTTTTAACCTAGAGAAAATTCAAGAGTTCATTCTTAGATGTAGAAATCATTTCTAACAAACATTTCGTCTATGGTTATTTCTATGACGTAAGCCCCACGGGGACTCTCCGGGCTGGCAGTCGTCACTTGGACCCTTTCTAACGCTTTCTGAGTCATCCTCGCATCTAAACTGCCTCTTGGAGATGCTCGTAAAACACAGACCCAATCACACTACTTATTTTAGTGTCTGCATCTTCAGTGTCTTCCTATCCTTGATATTACAATGAAAAGGCTTCTCAAAGTCTGGTTGAAACCTTTCTTTCCAGGTCCTTGTCCTTCCAAATTTCTTTCATGCCCTTTAATTGGAAAAGATTATACACTGTTTCCTTTCTTTTGGAATCTTCCTGCATCGTGGTCCTTGTAAATGTTCATGAGCTTTTCTAGAATGCCCTTTCTACCTTTCTCGTTCTATGGAGACTTCTTTTGACCGCAAGACCCAAATCTGTTGACCCTATTTTGTTCTATTAAGCTTCATTCCCATTCTTCCTTCTGCCACCAGGTCACGACTTGCCTGAGGGCCAGAAATTGTACATTGTGTTTTCCCCAGTCCCTGGAGAGAGTACAGAAATATAAGAAGGGAGTAAAGTGAATCGATTTGTCATATTTCCATGCAACTGGCATTCTTTTGGGTGCTCATTTATCTCCTTATCTAGCTATCTATCATCTAGTTAGCTAGCTAGCTAAATAATAGATCAGACAACAGAGCAATGCTCAAGGAGATGTCACATAGGAGACAGTTGCTTATAAGCTATTAAAGGGGGATTAGCATTTAAATGATCAAAGTATTTGTCTACGCCAGACACGACTGAAGTGCTAAAAATGTTAAACACCAAGAAAGAACATCTCCACTGAGCACCAGCATAAGACGTTTATGGAAAAGATAGCAGTGGCGATGAGCCTTAAATGGTAGATAGATGACTTTGAAGTTCAGAATAGATGCTGAGCCATTCTAGGTGCTGAAAAGGCCACGGAAAACAGGAACCTGCAATTCACAGCACTGTATGTGGAGACGGCCAGGCAATTCAGGGCAGGAGGAAAGGAGCTTCAGCTCATAGATGTTAGGGCACATGGTCTCAGCTATGTGCCTTCCGTTACAAAGTCCGCACACAGGAGTGCTGCCTCTTGACCCATCGACCTGCTTCAGCCAGGGCTGACCTAGTTTTCAGTTGTCGTGGTAAATATGATGCCAAGTCAAAATACGCAGCTTCTTTTCGGGATAGGGTCTCAACTCTATCAGGTCCGTGACCCTTTTTGATTAAAATACGGCATACATCCCCTTGCCCATCCTGAACTACAACGAATCTGCAGGCATGTTTTTAAAAGTCAACCTAAGGGGCGCCTGGGTGGCGCAATCGGTTAAACGTCCGACTTCAGCCAGGTCACGATCTCGCACTCCGTGAGTTCGAGCCCCGCGTCAGGCTCTGGGCTGATGGCTCAGAGCCTGGAGCCTGTTTCCGATTCTGTGTCTCCCTCTCTCTCTGCCCCTCCCCCGTTCATGCTCTGTCTCTCTCTGTCCCAAAAATAAACGTTGAAAAAAATTAAAAAAAAAAAAAAAAAAGTCAACCTAAGACATAAAAGAAATGATATTGAAGGATTTTATTTTTTTTTTAATTTAAGCTTATTTGTTTAATTTCAGAGAGAGAGAGAGAACACAAGTGGCAGAGGGTCAGAGAGAAGGAGAGACAGAATCCCAAGCAGGCTCTGCTCCATCAGCACAGACGTGGGGCTCGATCCCACGAACTGTGTGATCGTGACCTGAGCTGAGATCAAGAGTCCGATGCTTAACCAACTGAGCCACTCAGGCGCCCTCCAAAGGACTTTGAAATGAAGACGTAGACACACACACGAACACATACATGAGGCTTCGACACAACTCACTGAAACATGTGATGTAGTGTCAGAAGCTTAGACTCTTGTAGAATTTCTGTAGAAAGACACCGTTCTAAATACTCACTGAGAGAGCTGTGTTCTATCAGCAACTAAAGGCCAATCAGTGCCCTGACTGTTGGGGAGGGTATTTTCCACCATGTTGAATAGTCTCGACAAGGCTCTGCGTGTACAGGAGACTTCTCCCCTCAGTTGGCGGAAGCTGCGTTTGTGAAGAAATTAGTGCATGATAAATCAAGCAAAATGCACTTTGTCTTTATGGGGAGAGAGGATTAGGTTCTAGATCTCACAGGGTTTCAGGTGTTTCAAGCCTCCATGGGATAGTCTACGCTGTAAAAAACATGAGACCTCGGCAAAACAGGATTCTTCCACTAAGTGTACTGTTTTTAAGGTTCATTCACGCTGTGTGTGTTAGCAGTTGGTTCGTTGCCAAATAGTATTCCATTGAGTGAGCAAACACCGGTGTTTATTCAGGTTGCGGCTGACGTGCCTTTATCTGGTTTGTTTCCGGTGCTTGCCTACTATGAGTACAGCGTCTACCAACATTCGTGTGCGCATCTTCCTGTGGGCAAGTGAGGTGCTGAGTCATACACGGGTTTAAATTTATGGAAAACTCTCAGACTTGTGTCACACTTTACACTCACAGGAACTCAGCTTTTCCACATCCTTACAAATACAGTAAAACCTTGGATTGAGAGTAACTTGTTCCACGAGTGTTCCACAGATGAGCAAAGATTTCTAATAGATTTTGACGTGATGGACAAATGATCTCTTGCAATACGAGCAGTACAGGACCACAAACGTCGCGTGATCACAACTGAGCCAATGGTTCTTGAAATTCGCGTTGAGAGATACAAGTGCTTTGGATGACAAGCATGTTAAATTATGGTCGCAAACCAAGGTTTTATTGTATTTGGTTTCATCCGTCTTGTTATTACTTTTATTAATGTTAGCACCTCTCATGGTTGAGTCAGGATATTCCATTTCCACTGTAACTAGTGACCGGCACTTTTTCATGCATTTCTAGATCATTTGTAAATCTTCCTCTATCCAGGAAGTGATGAAGTGTGTATGCAAGTGTTTTTGTCCATTTTTTAACTGATCATCTTTTTGCTAAGGAGTTGCATGAGTTTTTTGATATATTCCAGATACAACTATTCTGTCATGTGTATTGTGAATCTAGCTGCCTGCAGATGGCTGGCCTATTTATGATTTATTCTGCTCTTTTGATGAACGAATTGCTTTCCCTGATAAAGTTCATTGTGTTACCTTGTTTTTTTCTTTTACGGCTTAAATGCCTAATGGATCCTAAGAAATTTTTGCCTGCCTCAAAGTTGAGAAGACATTGGTCTATATTTACTTCTGGAAGCCGTACATATTTATCCGTTACATGGTCATCTATGATACATCGCAAAGTACTTTTTTTTAATGTTTGTTTATTTCTGAGAGAGAGAGAGAGAGACAGAGTGCGAACAGGGGAGGGGCAGAGAGAGAGGGAGACACAGAATCCGGAGCAGACTCCAGGCTCTGAGCTATCATCAGAGAGCCTGATGCGGGGCCCAAACCCACGCACAGCAAGATCATGACCTGAGCCGAAGTCAGACACTTAACTGAGCCACCCAGGAGTCCTGCAAAGTACTTCTTTAAATGATGTGAGGTATGTTATCAATATTCATTGTTTTTCCATGTAGGTGGTCAGTTTTCAGGGCACCACTTGTTGAATAGACCTCATTACTGCTTGATCAGTTTTGCACTATATATGTGTGTGTGTGTGTGTATATATATATATATATATATATATGTTAAGTTTATTTATTTATTTTTAACAGAGAGAGAGTAGGGGAGGGGCAGAGAGAGAGAGAATCCCATGCAGGCTCCATACTGTTAGCACTCGGGTGGCTGGAACCCACTAACCATGAGATCATAACCTTAGTCAAAATCAAGAGTTGGATGTTCAACCGACTAAGCCATCCAGGTGCCCCAGCACCATATTTTTAAAACAAGTTAATAAAAAAGTATGAATCTATTTCTTGGCTCTATTCTGTTCTATTGATTTTTTGGTTATCTTGAATAGTGTATCTTTGTAATAATTTTCCATATCATGTAGTGTAAATTCTCCAAATTTGTTCTTTTTTTTAAAGATATTTGGGTCCTTTACATCCCCAAACACATGATGGAATCAGAATGTCATTTTTCTAAAATTAATGGGGATTTCTATGGGACCACATTGAATGTTCACATCAGTTTGGAGATATTACCACCTTAACAGCACTGGGTTGGCCAATCTACAAGTATGACTTTGTGTTCAAGTTTTTTAGGTTGCGTTCAATTTATTCCGACGATGTTTTGGGCTTTTTAGAGCAGAGGTGCTACACATATTCCATGCAACTTATTCCTAGACATTTTATATTTTTGCTGCTGCTGTGAACGATAATGTTGTAAATTTTGCTTCCAAGTGCCCAGCGTTTGTTCTTGTATATTGACCTGTATCTCGCTGTTTCTCGAAAAGTTTATTTAAGATTGGTATTCATTCATCCTCAGTCACATGATAGAGTTGATCAGGAAGGCTTTGTGGGAACTTTTTAATGGCAGATTGAGTTTCTCTAGTAGATGGAGGCAGAATCCCATTTGCCATGTCTCTATGTCGGTTTTGATCATTTGTTATGCAAATATTTGCGTGCTACATATTTATTGGCATGTATTTGTTCCCAATTTTCCTATCCTTTTAAGGTATGTAGGATCGGTGGTATACAATCCCTTTCTCTCCTGGTCTTGCCTCGCTGCGGTGGTTTCTTTTTCTCTTAATTAGTTTAGCATGGAGTTTATTGGTTTTATAAATATTTTAAAAGCACTAAATTTTGGTCTCACTAATACTCTGTGGTCAGGTTCACCTTTTCCAGTTATTTGTTACTTCCTGCCTTAATTTTTCTTGTGGTTTATTTACCATCCTTTTTGTATCCTTTTCAGGTCAAAGCTCGATCATGGATTTTTAAAGTGTCAAACACAGAAATTAGAACTGTACGTTGTCCTGAAGCACTTTATCTTTGCTTTATCCTGCAGGCTTGCATGACTGTGCTTTTAATTTCCATGGCATTTTTTTTTTTTTTTACTTTAGAAAAGTTAAAAAGCGTTATTTTCCAAATACGTGTACATTTTCCAGACGTCTTTATGTGATGGTCAGAAATCACCCTCCTTCTTTTAAAGATGCCAAGACTTGTGAGGCTGACGCACATTTAGGACACTCTTTCCCGTGCATTGGTCACTTTCTCATTCCTAAACAGAGCTTTCGGATCCAGAGGCCGTTCCTTTTCCTTGTTTTCTATGAATAGCCGCTCCGGACCCCTTATGATTCGTGCATACATGGTTTGCATGACCCTTTTACTGTGAACTTCCCGCGTCTATATTTACCACATGCAGGAGAACTGCATGTAGCTGGGTCTTTCCCTCGTGACCATTTCTGCGTTTTAATTGAAGTGTTTAGTTCATTTATATTTACTAGCATTTGCACTGTTGGATCTGAGCGGACCGTCTGTGTTAATCATGCTTTTTTTTTTTCCCCCCTGCCTTCCCGATGCCTTGACTTCTGAGGCCTGGCTGACACTTCCTCTTAGCAGAAAACAACTCCAGGGGGAGCTGGCCTTTCATATGTAAACCATCCAGGGCGAAGCCCACATCCCCGCCCCCACTTCTAAGGAATCTCCCCCTCAGGGGCGCCATCCCCCTGCTCTGCTCACTCCAGAGCCAGGTACTGGACCACAAGGGACAGGCCAGAGCCCCCTGGAACCATTCAAACCAGCCAAACCTAGACCAGCCTGGCCCGCTGCACCTGTTCCCTTCCACAGAAACCACAATAAAGGCCCCTGCCCACATCTCCCCTCTGTGGACCTCCTGACCAGCCCTGTTGCTTGCCCATGGGGTACCCTGTGGGCGCCCCTACTTCTAGGGAATTAGGAGTCACATTACCTTCTTAAAAAAAAAACCATCTTGGTCGGCTGGTGGCGCTATATCTAAATCATCACAACACCTGCATCCTGAAACCCCATCTTGTTCTAGCACCCTCTTTTCACCCTTTTCTGCTTTCTTTTGTACTCATCATCTTTTATTTCCTCTTTTTCACTTGAATCCCTTTATTGGCTTATGAAATACTGCTTCGTTTAATCTCAGCTCTTGTTCTGCGATTGGCAGTGTGCGACTGAAACTCACCACAGAAAGCTTTAAGTAACTTCATTCTGTTTCACCTCTAGCGATGGAAACTTGCAACAGCAAACGCTTATTTTCCGCATGCACATACTTTCCGCTCTTACTATTTCACATTTTATTTCTAACGATGTCATAAAGCACGAACTGCAATGTTATTTTATGTGCTTTACATCATACATTGGTATTTAAAGAAATGAAATGTATAAGGAGATACCCTTTCATTTTCTTGCAGTTTTTTTTAATGTTTATTTTTGAATGAGAGCAAGAGACAGAGCGTGAACAGGGGAGGGACAGAGAGAGAGGGAGACACAGAATCCAAAGCCAGCTCCAGGCTCTGAGCTGTCAGCACAGAGCCCGACGCGGGGCTCGAACCCACTAACTGTGAGATCATGACCGGAGCCAAAACCAAGAGTCTGATGCTTAACTGACAGAGCTACCCAGGCACCCATCGTTCCTACTTTATTTTTAGGATTCCCTCTTTGTTCCCTGATTAGACTGATGTTTCTTTTAACATCTAAACATATTTTTCATAGTTGCTTTCAGGTATTTATCTGTTATTTCCACACGTCCATGAAGTTTTTATTGACAGACATTTTTTTCTTTCTGGTTATGGGTTAGATTTTTCTGCATCTTCACATCTACTAATTTTATTTTTTTAGGCAGGGACTTGGGGTGTTATCTCGCTTGGTATTTTGGTTGCTATCCAAACACTGTCTGCAAATTGTTGTCTTTCAACTGGCAGCCAGTGTGCAGGATCCGTATCGGCTCGTTCCCTGTGAATATTGCCAGTAAGCTTTTACAAAAGGATTCAAGTAGTCTTTACTATGGGGCAGTGGTAACATCACCCCAGATGTGGCCCCTCCAGGAAATCTTCTTAATGTTTAGCTGCTTGATAAGACCCCTCTTACCCCCCCCCCCCCACCCCCGCCACACAGACTGGCTGGAACAGGATGTCCCCCAGCCCTGAGTGATCTCCAGCCCTTGCTGGGAACACAGCAGTTCAGAAGTGGTGTTTTCCCCACCTCTACTCTCTGGGTGGCCCTATAGCGTCCCTGTCCTACACATGCACAGCTCAGCATCTCTGTCCCCATCTTGCATATGCACAGTTCAGTGTCTCTGTCCCCACAGCTCAGTGTCTCTGTCCCTGTCCTACACATGCACAGCTCAATGTCCCCGTCCCCATCCTGCACACACACACCTCGGTGTCTCCGTCCCCGTCCTGCACACGCACAGCTCAGCGTCTCTGCAAGCAGATCCCTGGGCAAGTTTCTTCCTCACTTAGATCCTTTCTGTCTGTGACCCGCTCCCCAAATTCCAGCCTCCATGGGGGGCCCGAGCTGCCACCTCTCTGTCCTGGGTTCTGCAAGACCACCCTGCTGTGCCCCTCACACACCTGCTGTGTGCTATAAGAAGGAGTCTCCAGACGAAGTGTCTTGCCTCATTTGTTTCCCTTCCCTCTGGGACCATTTTTTTCAGTCTCTTGTCCAGGCTCCTTAAACATGCACCTGTTCTGTCCTGTCTAGTTTCCTGCTGTTTGTGGCAACAGGGCTCATTTTGTGCTGATGGCTCCATTGTGGCTGAGGCACACAATTCTTGTATTTTTTTATAATTTTTTTTTTAAATTTACACCCAAGTTAGTTAGCGTACAGGGCAATAATGATTTCAGGAGTAGAACCCAGTGATTCATCCCCTATGTATAACGCCCAGTGGTCATCCCAACAAGCGTCCTCCTTAATGCCCCTTGCCCATTTAGCCCATCCTCCCACCCACCGCCCCTCCAGCAGCCCTCAGTTTGTTCTCTGTATTTAAGAGTCTCTTATGTTTTGTCCCCCTCCCTGTTTTTACATTGTTTTTCTTCTTTTTCCTTAAGTGAATCTGTTTTCTATCTTAAATTCCACATATGAGTGAAGTCATATGATGTTTGTCTTTCACTGATAGACTTATTTCGCTTAGCATAATACACTTTAGTTCCATCCATGTTGCTGCAAATGGCAAGATTTCATTCTTTTTGGTTGCCAAGTAATACTCCATTGTGTATATATACATACGTATACATGTGTATACACACACACACACACACACACACAATGTGGTATATATACCGCATCTTCTTTTAAATATTTTTTGAAGTTTTTTTTTTAAGGTTTATTCATTTTTAAGAAACCAAGACAAAAACAGAGCATGCATGGGGAGGGGCAGAAAGAGAGGGAGACACAGAATCCAAAGCAGGGTCCAGGTTCCAAGCACAGAGCCTGCTGAGGGGCTCGAACTCACAGACCACAAGATCATGACCTGAGCCAAAGTCAGACGCTCAACTGATTGAGCCACCCAGGCACCCCCATATATATATCACATCTTCTTTATCCATTCATCAGGAGGTAGACATTTGGGCTCTTTTCGTACTTTGGCTACTGTTGATAGCGCTGCTATAAATTTTGGGGTGCATGTGCCCCTTCGAAACAGCACACCTGTATCCTTTGGATAAGTACCTAGTAGTGCAATTTCTGGGTCGTAGGGTAGTTCTATTTTTAGTTTTTTGAGGAACCTCCATACTATATTCCAGAGTGGCTGCACCAATTTGCACTCCGACCAGCAGCGCAAAAGGATTCCTCTTTCTTTGCATCCTCCCCAACATCTGTTGCCTGAGTTGTTCATTTTTAGCCATTCTAACAGGTGTGAGGTGGTATCTTGTTGTGGTTTTGGATCTCGTCAAGATAAAAAGCTTCTGCGCGGTGAAGGAAACAATCAGCAAAACTAAAAGGTAACCGATGCAATGGGAGAAAATATTTGCAAATGACATGTCTGATAAAGGGTTAGTATCCAGAATCTATAAAAAAACCCTATGAAACTCAGCACCCAAAAAGCAAAAATCCAGTTATGAAATGGGCAAAAGACATGAAGAGACACTTTTCCAAAGAAGACATCCAGGCGGCTAACAGACACATGAAAAGACGCTCAGCGTCGCTCATCAGGGAGATACAAATCAAAACCACAGTGAGATACCACCTCACAGTTCTCGTGTTTTAATTTCTTTATCCCCTTTCCCCTTCACTTTGCTGTTTGCCGTCAGGAAGACCCAGTGCTTTATTCTCAGACAAAGACCCAGAGATTTGGGCTGAACTGATGATGACTTCATTGGAGGATCCTCGTGGTCAGGCCTTTCCTACCCTCGGACTGGGGCATCTCACTTCACTTCCCACCCCACGGTCTACCAGCCTCCTCTCCCCAGCATCAAGCAACCGAAGTTGCTCAGGCTTTTAAATGTGCCACGTCTCACCCCTCCTTTGGGTAGTGTTCTTTCCAGAACCCCCACCCCCATCCCCCCACCTGCTTACATTTTACTCACCTTCCAGGTTTAGCAAAGACCTTATTCCTCAAGAACGTGTTTCCCAAATATTCAAAATATGGAGTCAAGATCGCTTTACTGATTCCATAGAGTGCTGCTTTCCTTAAGGTAAAACATACATCCTATGAGATCCAGTGCACCTGTCCGTATACTTCCACGGAAAACAGAACAGCTTAGGGCCATGGGTGTCTTTATATTGTTTTCCATCACATTTCCTGCACTTAGCATAATACAGTAAAACCTTGGTTTGCGAGCGTAATTCATTCCGGAAACACACTTGTAATCTAAAGCACTTCCACATCAAAGCGAAGTTCTCCATAAGAAATAATGGAAACTCAGATGATTCGTTCCACAACCCGAAAATACTCATATAAAAATGATTACAATACTGTACCATAATACAAAATAATGAAGACAATACGGACTACAAAGAAAAAGTAAACAAATTAACCTGCACTTCCCTTTGAAAACCTTCGTGTCTGGTGTGAGGGAGACGAGAGGAGGGTCATTGTGTAGGACGACTTTCGCTATCACTAATGCATGTTGACTACAGTACAGTATTAATAAACTCTTGTCATGCACTGTATTTACTGTAACTGACAATAAGGCAGTGGAGGAAAGGGTCTCTGTCCGCAGGCAGCCTGACCTAGAATGAAGCAAAGCATTCCTAAGCTCACTCTTGGACGGAAAAGCAAAGGACTGTCCACAGGTGCTTTGAAGTGACAGAAAAGACACCAGTGACGGTTGTGGGCACCTTCCAACGTGCTGAAAAATCACTGATTTCTGCCAAACACCATGGCCTAAGACCAAGCATCTGAGCATGGGAGACAATCACCCACAACCCCACAGAGAGAGAGACAGAGATGGAGAGAACCATTGGCTCAGTTGCAATCGTGTGACCTTCAGCATCACGTATGACTCATATTGCAAGACATCACTGGCTTATCAAGTTAGAATTTATTAGAAATGTTTGCTTCTCTTGCAGAACACTGGCAGAACAAGTTACTCACAATCCAAGGTTTTACTGTATTGGTTTTATTTAGTGGACGCCAATCCGGGTGTTGTGGAAAATATAAATGAGGTCCAGTTCTAACTCTTGAAAACCTTAAAATGATGCTGACAAAACTAGACCGAACACAAAAAGCGGAACACAAGCAAAAGTGATCACAACCTTGGAGGTGTGAAACAACAACGTGCACTGTCACAGTTTTAGAAGCTAGAAGCCTGAACTCAAGGTGTTGGAGGGGCCGTGCTCCCTCAGGAGGTTCTAGGGGGAAACCTGTTCCTCCCCTCTTCCACCTTCTGGGGGTTTCTGCATTTCTTAGCTCGTGGCTGCAACCCTTCCTTCCTGTCGACATGACCTTCTCCCGTGTGTGGTGGTGAATCTACCTTCCTCCCTCTCTTTTATGGAGGCACGTGATTGCATTTAGGCCCCACCTGGGTGATCCAGGATAACCCGTTCCCAACAAGTTCCTTAATTTAATCACACCTTTTGCCATATAAGGTAACAACCAAGGGTTCTGGTGATCAGGACGTGGGACATATCCTTGGGGCCGCCATTCATCCCTCCATTGAAGGTTACAATATGTGAGTTATCCTAAGCTGAACACAAACCAGGACAACAGTAGTTCAGAAGAGTGCAAAGGATTTGGCATTCAAAACGAACTAACAAACACTCATGTTGACATTCACTAAGAGTTCTATAAACAAGACTATGAGGGGGGCAACCTGGTTCCAGACTTTGAGACTGTTAAGATGACACACAGTGTGTTCCGACTGAGTTCTAGAACATGGAATGCAGGAGAGGGTATTTTGAGGCAGAAGACCAGAAGGATGGTTTGGATAAGAAAGCAGCTGGTCGTGGAAATAACCCTCCATATAGCTTGTATTAATATGCATTAATGTGTATTTAAAATAACAAGAAAATTCTGAGCAAGAGAATGACTCGGTTCTCAAAAATTATGTGAGCATCTGTGAGCACAGCGATTTGATGCGGGCGTCAATCTGTCCATTAGCCAATCCCATATTGAGACTTATTCATTTTCCCGTTGACGATAATGGCAGGAAGCCTCGTTATGAGTATGAAAAATACATAAATCCTAATGATGTCGTTAGGGACATGAAATCAAATGAATTAAACAAGTTCTCTGCAAAGAATAGAATTTCTAAAGAAATGTGGTAGCCGTTATAATTCCTGACGTGGTAAGATACATAAAAATTGAAAATAATCTAAGCATTTAGAAATGTGTTAAGATTGTGGATAAGCATCCGCTCGAAAGTTAAAACAAAATCCTGCCCCTGTCACCATAAGATTGCATTCGATTGTGTGCTTTGTTAGTATCGTTTTCGGGAAGAAAAGATTGGAATCGTTCAGGTGTTGGAGCAGTTCGCCAAGCAGCTGTGACAGCAGGGGGATCTATGAGATGGACCCAGATGATCAGAGGCTCTGCGCCCCCTCCCCTGTCCTTGGGACGTGCACCCCGCTTGCCTCCACTGTTCCCAGAAGCTGCCCCAAGGATACAGCCGCGAGAGAGCGACGTGGTGCTGAGACCCTCTGGACAGTGCACGTGACTGTGCCCCAGTAACGTCTCTACAGAAACTTCAAGACTTGGGGGCGGGGCAGAGATCTCCTCTTGTGGTGCCCAAGACAAGTCTCGGATGTAAGTTCCCTTGCTCTTTACACCTGCCGCCTGCTCTTCCGGATGGCTGCTTCTTTTTCCAGTCTCTATCTTCTGCCTACGGGGCTGGTTTCCGATCTCACCCCAGAAGCTCCCAAGGGTGTGAACCCACACTCAGTGAACAAGCCAGGACACTGAAGAGATGGGCCTGGGGAAGGAGGTGTCTGTGGGGAAATCCTGAGGTGGCAGGCGACTGCCGGCTGGGGAGGGACGGCCCATGTGGCAGATGCGTGGACCCCGTGTGGGTATGGGGACATCTGGAAAATTCCCGCTGCTTCAGATGCTCACTTGAAGGACTACAGGGAGTGCGCTGTGAGGGAGAAATCCTGGGGAAGCGAGGACAGCAAAGAGGAGGTCATTGGGGTGCCCAACAGTGAAACATGTGCATCCCTGAGCCCCCTCCCCAAACCCCAATATGGAGGAAAGCGAGAGCACAGCCACAGCAACCGCAGCCAGTGAGGCAGCCCTGGTTCAGGACACGCTCAAGATGAAAGAACATACTCCCTCTGAGCTTATTGATACGGATGCCAAGTTCCAGCAAACCTCCAGGAGGGCATCCAGGCATGGCTAGTGGGACACAGGGGTGATGGCATTTCTCTCACCAGGAAGGAAACAGAGAAAATGAGCAAGACCACCCACCCACTTGACTTTGGCAGCACCTGCAAGGCGCTCAGTGGGTTCACAACACTCTCTTCCTTACGGATTAGGGAATTCTATCCGCCTGGTGTGGGGGCTTCCTGGGCACGTGGGACCCTGCAAATCGATAGGGGAGGAACGGACAACAAATTCTTAGGAAGCTGGGAAAGAGAGAGGGTCTGAAGATGGGGCCACCTTCAGTACAGGGATGGAAACCAACATTCTCCAGTTCTTGTGGAGCCTGAGTGGCTCAGTCAGTTGAGCGTCGACTTCCGCTCAGGTCATGATCTCATGTGAGTTCGAGCACCGCGTTGGGTTTTCCGCTCTGAGCACAGAGTTCACTTCAGGTCCTCTGCCTTCTGCTCTCTCTATACTCCTCCCCCGCTTTTTCTCTCTTTCTCTCTCAAAAAGAAACATAAAAAAAGATCTTCTGGTTCTTTTGCCAGCACCTGGTATGGGGCGCCGATACCCACACTGAGCCTACTCATGGGACAAGACATTTATGATGGTGGGCGATTCAGGGTTGATCTGGGGAAAGTGATAAATCCTGGGAATGGGTACAGGTTCTGAGAAAGACCCAAGAAAGCGAGGAAGCTCAGAAAGCCAAAAGATGATTTCAATCAATTTTAAACAGTCAGTTAAAAATAACCCGGAAGAAATGAGCTTTGACCTCATGGCTACAGGGACCCCACCTGAACATACCGTCGGACAACCCAAGTCTCTGTTGGCCTTAAAACCTGAACAACAGCTCAGATCTGCCCCATCTGCCCCTACAACCCTGATGTACCCCCTGCTCCAGCAGAGGCCTCAGGGATACTGAAGAGTTAGGGATGGACGTCTCCCACGTCCAGGGGACAGGATGCAGGCCAAGGCTGCGTCCAGGTGAGGACGGTTGGAGGTGACCAAAGGGCTCATGCTGAACTCACTGTAGTGGCTCCGGTGGATACTGGAGCTGGATGTCCTCTAATACGTGGTACCCCCTGAAGTTTTCTGGTCCCCTCAATGCCGTGGATGGTTACGGGGTCAAGCAGGTATGGTCAGGAAGGCCCTTTGACACTGCAGAGTGGGTTTTCTCCCTTCTGAGAATGTAAGTGTGGAGTTTCTCCCACACCGGAGAACACACTGGGCACGGATGTCCTACAAGGTCAGACTCTGCAAACCTCTGTCGGTGAAGTTGGCCTCCAGCTGAGAGTAATCAAACCAGAGCTGAGGGTAAATGTCAGCTACGAACCAGTAAGCTTGCCCCGCCCCCCACTCCACGCCCCCGTGAAGGGTGGTGCTATCAGATGATATAAATTGCCTGGGGGCAAGGGGAGATAAGAGAAACTGTCCTAGAATCGCCCAGAGTGACTACTGTATGTGTGCCCTGCCCACAATGCGTTCTACAGCCCCACATGGCCATTATATGGTCAGTAAACAAACAAACAAAAAACAGATGGCTCATGGCAGGTGATCCCGGACTACTAAGAACTGAACAAGGCGATGCCCCAACCGTGCAGCTGTGCCCGATATTGCCACCATCTTAGATAGCTTACGACGGTTCTAGGAGGGTATCTCACTGGAATGGACTTGTACCCCTGAGTCCCAATATCAATTTGCCTTCATGTGGGAGGGGACCTTGCAAGTGCTCCCCAAGGTCACCTGCACAGCCCCACCATACGTCAGGATGACAGCCCAGAACCTGCCCCTGTTTTCCTTCCCCACATCAGTAAAACGACCTCATCACATTGCTGATACAATGTTGACAGGTGAAGGCTTGTCCCTGCTTTGGGACACCTTGCAGGCTTTGCTGGAGCATCTCTGAGGGAAAGGAGGGGCCACAAGCCCACAAGAAATTCAAGGCCAAGACACAACCATAAGGGTTTGGGAGTCGTTTGGTTGACTAAGACATAACATGCAAGCCTATCCCACCTCTGAGAATGTGAAAAAGGTGCAAACCTTTGTAGGGATTTTGGGGTTTGGGGGACTTCTATTCCCCACTGGGCAAACACTATCCCTAATAGTATCTGGGCACCTGTGTGACTGGGGACCAGAGCAGCAAGCTGTCTTTGAGAAGGTAAAAACACTAGGGAAGCCAATTAAAACTCTGGACATCTCCGAAGCAGGAATTTTATTCGAGTCGGATGTGTCTATGGCTCTGGGAAGTGTGGGTCAGGCACCGTGGTGGAGACAAGAGGAGACAGCATCCCTAGGACTTTGATCCCAGCTCTGGAAAGAGGAGGAAACCCAATACACCTGCACAAAGCAATGCCTGGTGACTGTACATAGAGTTCCTCCAGGCACAGCATCTCACACAGCACCCAGTGGGCTAACCTCAGAGCAGTTTGGCTGGTGACCACTCATGAGCCTGAGCCATTAACCCTTTGCACTGACAGTTGGGCTTTTTTAAAGAAGTTAGCCGCTTGAACAATGGGTAGCCCAAGGAGCGGATGACCGTGAACAAGCCCTTGTGGGGCCAGGATGCACGTGGTAAGACATTCGGGTCAGCCTGCAGGAACCTGGGGCAGGACCCTTCAGTAGACACAGCCGATTGGGTGCTTAGAAGGAGTGGCCATCATCGCCCCAGATAAGGATGGCAAAATGCCAAGGATGCTGGATTGCCCTTGAAATACAAAGACTTGGTGAATGTAGTGATATTATATCCTTCCACGTCAACTGCCCAAGGAGTCTGGGACCATCCACCAGGGTTCCCAACAAGTGAGGCTTTGGCAAACTTATGACACTGGCCCCCTCCCTCTCTGAGTGAGGGTGCTAACCAGGCCCTGGTTTGTGTGGACACGGCATCTGGCCTAACCCAAGCTTAGGTGCCATCTTTAGGGGTTAAAGAGGCCAAATATCGTGGATGAACACCCTCACCGAACAGACGGTGGTTGGGGTCACGTTGACAAGTCACAAGGATGCATAAGCCGGAGCAAAAGAACAAGACGTTGAACGGAGGAACCATCTGCCCTGTAACCCACAAGCAGCAAGGTTGGCAGAAAGGAGAAATGGAATAGTAAAGCCACAGAGGATCTGTTTCCATGCTGGTCGAGCCGCCTTGCTGACCACTCAGGACACACTGAGGAAGAGGGGAGTGTGTGAGATTGTAAAGGGCAAATCAGGAGGGATGGAGTGTTGGGGGAGGTCACAGACAAGACATGACCCCAGTTGACCTGTGAGCTGGACCCAGGCCATTGGAGGCCTCCACCCCACCCTCATTCTTAAAAGGTGCAGGCTGCTCGCCTTCCCCTGAGGGGACGATGTGCTGTTGAGATCATCTGGATGGTCCACGTGACAGAGCCCCCGTTAAGGCCTCTACGGAAATGTTTAAGATTTTGTTTTTAAGTTTTATTTATTTTGAGAAAGAAAGAGAGAGTGTACGCAGGGAAAGAGCAGGAAGAGAGGGAGAGAGAGAATCCCAAACAGGCTCTGCACTGACAGCACAGAGCCCGACACGGGGCTCAAACTCAGGAGGCCATGGGATCGTGACCTGAGCCTGCGCCTGACGCTTAACTGACTGAGCCACCCAGATGTCCCCAGAACTTTATGATTTTGCAGGCAGGTGCAGAGACTTTGTCTTGCGGCCTCTCAAGTCTGTAAGCTCCCTTGCCAATACGGAGTGGCTGTCTCTTTAGTCTCTCCCTGCCCTCCACGCATAGGGGCCCGTTTCAGATCTCACCTGCCAAGCTCTCGAAGTCATGACCCAACATTGTGACTTTGCTCTATTTGAAATTTCCACTTCTGTGCTGAAGTCCCAGAGCCTGGAGCCTGCTTTGGATTCTGTGTCTCCTTCTTTCTCTGCCCCTCCCCTACTGTATCTCTGTCTCTGTCTCTGTCTCTCTCAGAAATAAAAAATAAAGATTAAAAAATTTTACTATTTCCATTTCCTACGTGAAATTGATATAACATTGTGTGTCAACTATACTCAAATTAAAACAAACAGAAAACATTTTTACATACATAAATAAAGAAAATAAAATTTCTACTTCCTCCCATGCCAATGATGTCTGGTGCACAGGATTGAGTACGGAGTAAATACAAAGTTTTATTTTCAAAGCTAAATAGATTTCACCGAGAAATAGCACATTTGCCAAGACATCCTTATGCATGTATTGGTAAAGTGAGTTCTAAAGTTTTCATTATACTTTAGGACCATTCAGATGGCCGGTTCACTTACCTGAATGCTTCGCTTCCATTATCGCTATGTGTTTGCTTCTGTTTCAGTAATATGTGGATTCAAAATAGTCTCAAGAACTATGATTTCCCCAGAAACTACATGAACTTTCAGAGCCTATGAACCAAAGATCTAAAGAGATTCATTTCCTGAATCCACGCAAGGAGGCTACTGCTCTTGTGTAAAGGGACATTTACCGAATATATATGGGGGGTTTGGTTTGTTGTGGAGAAAACATACTGTGCCCTATGTAAAACAAAAGCTTTGATGTGATAAAAACAATTACATCTCCCTTTTTAGAACATCAGGGAGATAACTGACATCTAGCTTTCTTCTCACTGAAACGTCATCATGTACTATTCCATCGACCTTCATTCAAAAGCCTACCTTCAGGAAATGGATGTTTGGGGAAATAACATGGCTTACCTAACATTCGTAAGCCCACCTATACCTATGCAGTACCTTCACTAAAAAATCTCCAAGATCCATCCTGTGAAGATGTTAGAGTTAATTTGCACAGTAGGGGGAATTCAAAAAATAGAGGAACATATTAAATTCCTCCATGAGGACAGTTGACTAGGACCACTCTGTTCAAGTCCACACCACAAATGTATAAATGTACAGGATATATGTATAAATGCATAGAAGGTTATGCTTCCTGTTTAAAAAAAAACAATTAGCACAAAAATCAGTGGGGAAACTAGATACCTTCTTATTTTTAAGAACATATTTTGTTGTGAAGTTTGGAAGTGGACTGAGTATTAGACATTAGTAAGGAATGACTTTTGTCAGCTATGATAATGGCATTGTAGGCGTATCAGAAAATGTCCTTGTTTGTCTAGATGTATATTGAATTATTTAAACTGAAATATCATAAGGCATGCACTTTACCTTAAAAAGGTTTTAGCTTGGGGACGCCTGAGTGGCTCAATCAGTTGAGCATCCGACTTCGGCTCAGGTCATGATCTCGTGGTCTGTGAGTTCGAGCCCCACATCGGGCTCTGTGCTGACAGCTCAGAGCTTGGAGCCTGCTTCGGATTCTGTGTCTCCCTCTCTCTCTCTCTCTGCCTCTCCCCTGCTCATGCTCTGTCTCTATCTCTCAAAAATAAATAAAAATTAAAAAAAGAAAGCTTTAGCTTGGAGCAACTGGGTGGGTCAGTCAGCTAAGCATCTGACTCTTGATTTCAGCTCAGGTCTTGATCTCATGGTTCATGAGATTGAGCCCTGCATCAAGCTCTGCACTGACAGTGTGGAGCCTGCTTGGGATTCTCTCTCTCTCTCCCTCTCTATCTGCCCCTCCCCAGCTCGCTCGTGTGCTCTCAAAAATAAATAAGCCTTGAAAAAAATTTTTTAATAAAAAGATGTTTTAGCAAGAACAAAAAACACAAAAGGAAGGATGAAGGACATATGCCAAAATTTTAACAACTATAAATCTAGATTATGAGTTCTCAGGGTTCATTATACCATTGGCTTTAAAAAAAAAAAAAGCCATGTTTGAAAATGTTTACAATAGGTATTAAAAAAAAAACTACTCATGAGTACTAAAGTAAAAATAAGTATTTAGGATTCTAGGAAGTACATAGTGAAATAAATATAAAGTGTACTGCAAACCATCAATAGTGAGAGTTACCTCCTCCATTTTTCCTGATAAAACATTAGCTTAAGAATATATAGATTATCATTAATTCTAAAGGGCAGGTTAAATTGTTTCAATATGGGGACCTTGGGAAGACATAGCTAAGGCAAAGAAGATAACAGAATTACATATGGCATGCCACATTTCACTAGCATTTACTTTTACTAAGGATTTGGAGACCTAATATATCAAAGTTTACGTGTGGTTCTGACTTCTAGAATGTTATCTCTTCTGGAGGCTGAAGATTTCAGTTTTCAAGTATGATGGAGTACCATTCAAAAATTGCATCACTAAGCTAGAAAACGCACCATCTAAGCCACGGAACTTTCAGTGGAAGGTCATAAGAACCCTAGACACTCAAAAACCCACGAATCCATCATAAATGTTTTAAAGAAATGTGTTCTTTAAAAAAAAGACTGTTTTATTTTGGTATCATATTATTTTTTTATCAATAAAACTCAATATAGAAAGCTGATAACTCCCATCCTTTTTAATTATTATTATTTTTTCAATATTCCTATAAATCTAGTTGGAGTATATTCAAATTTCATGGAACGTCTATTACCAGCAATTGTAGGGTTTTTTGTTCTCTTTCTCTAATGCTTGGTTCTCTGTAAGAACCAAGACTGAACTACTCAAGTCAGATGGAAAATCGTTTCTTATGCAGCTGTTTTTCCATGATAGCCTTCTTCAAACCCTCAGAGAAGACGCCGTATCTCAAGGGGAAATATCTTCCGGCCACATCTTGCCACACCACCCACAAGAGCGGAAAGAGAGCTATCAAGAGAAGTAAGTACACTGACCTCCTTTACTCTGCATGATATGGGTGACATTTTGTCTTGCAGAGCCTTGGTTAACTTGAAAACTTCCATGCCAGGGTTTATACCTAAAGATAGAACATGGGTTCTGAAGGGAGAGAATCTATAATCAATACTAAATAGTCACAGGAAGAAAATGTTTTATAAATGAAGTTAATCATGGAAGAAAGAGCCATCATTTAAGTTCTTGGAGTAATGTTTGGTTTGAGGAGGCATAAACTTGTCAGATAGTAACTTGTCATTTCCACACTCTTGCTCTTTCTTCCTTCTAACGAATAACCCATTCTATTCGTGCAAATGTGTCCGCCTGAGGGCCCCTTCTGCTGCAGACAAGCCTTCTCTTTCCCCCTCTTTGTTCTTCACTCTGTTGCCTAAGCTGAAAACTTAGATGATAATGATAATAGAAATACGATCATCACGAGGGCTATCATTTCAAGACTCTGTCATGCCCTAGACATCATAAAGACAGATATAAACATGTAATTAATTAACCCATAACACCTTGGGAAGTGGGTTTTAACATCTTCACTTTACATAAAATTAAACTGAACTTCAGTAAGATTAAGTAGCTTGGTCAAGATCACACAATTAGTAAGGCAGAAGCCCAGGGTTCAAACGCAGAGTTAACTGGCTCCAAAGCCCTTGCTGGATGCACCTTGTCTGCTTTCCCTGAAAGCATCACTGCACAGTTTATAATATCCAATGGAATAGTTGGAAATAAAAGGATGCTAATAGGAGAAAGGATATGTAGTCAGCAACGTAACAGAATCAATGGGTTTTTAGCCCAGGGTCACAGGGAAGGAATTTCTGGTGGGAGGTGCCAATGATCAGGTCACAGGTGGCTCAACATGGCGTTGCTAGGGAAGCCAGTAGGATCTTCGTCATAGCAGATTCTGGGACTGCAGAGAGATTTCAGAGTAAAATGAAGAAGATAGACAGCAAGAAAATAGTGAGGACCCAGGACGGAGGCAGATCAAGGGAAGGGAGTCGACAGGAATCCGGAATGGACACTCGAGGAAGGAGCAAATTTTGTGGAGCATCCCATCCTTCTCAGGCTGGTATGCACCATGGTAGAAGGGGGTGTGGACGTGGCCACTAGATGGTGATGGCTCTCGCCCAAGTGGCCCAGGTCAGAGATGGGAAGGAGGAAAAAATGCACTGGGAGTGAGTCCTCTGAGCCGATGCCACTGAAAAGCAAGAGTCATTGAGAAGCCACCTTGTGGGTGAAGGTGACCGTCACTGGGTGAACTGCAGGGGACCTGCTGGCAGGGACCGTTGGAGCATGATGGAGAAGCCTCCAGAACAAAGAGGAACACAAGGTGGGCTTCCTTGTGCGGTGTTCCTCCAGCGCCCATCTCCGGGCAAAGCCTCACATTGTTCCAGAAGTGCTCACAGGGTCCCGCTCCCGAGCTCCGCGCGGGGACGAGAGGGAAGCCTAGAGCCAAGGGCAGAGAGTAGACCCCAGGTGCATGGTACCCAGATCCTAAGGGCCCCTCCTTCAATAAAGCAGTCCTGCTTCACGCCATTTAGGACTAAACACTTTATCCTCTTTTCCTCCACCTGTGTTTCCAAATTTATCTTCCTTGCTGATTTATCTGTCACTTCACTACGTGACGATGCCTTTGAGAGCAGAACCCACGTTGTTTTAAGTTTTGCAAATACGAAAAACAACCACGGTGTGCTGTATGTAGCAAGCGCTTAAATATTTGTGAGTGCGGAGAACAGTGGAGAGCGGACAGTTTCATGCATGCTCTTTAGTCCATTTGTAATGCTTTTCTCCTCACCATGTAAATGGCAAAGGAGTGCCTGGGTGACTCTGTCGGTTAAGCATCCTGCTCTTGGTTTCAGATTAGGTCATGATCTCGCGGTTTGTGACAGCACAGAGCCTGCTTGGGATTCTCTCTCTCCCTCACTGCCCCTTCTCTGCTTGCACACTCTCTCTCTCTGAAAATACATAAATAAACTTAAAAAAAACTGCAGAAAATATACACTAAAGCAAATGTGATTTAAAAAAAAAATTTTTAACGCTTATTCACTTTTGAGAGACAGAGAGAGACAGAGCATGAGCGGCGAAGGGGCACAGAATCTGAGCAGGCTCCAGGCTCTGAGCTGTCAGCACAGAGCCCAATGCGGGGCTTGAACCCACAAACCACGAGATCACGACCTGAGCTGAAGTCGGACGCTCACCCGCCTGAGCCACCCAGGCGCCCCCCCAAACAAATGTGATTTTTTAAAGAGAATATTCCTGGGAAGATTTTTTTTAAATGTTTCAATTTCAGGGCACCTGAGTGGCTCAGGCAGTTAAGCGTCTGACTCCCGCTCGGGTCATGATCTCGCGGTTGGCGGGTTCGAGCCCCACGTGCTCTGTGCTGACAGCTCGGAGCCTGGAGCCTGCTTCGGATTCTGTGTTTCCCTCTCTCTCTGCCCCTCCCCTCCTCCTACTCTGTCTCTCTCTCTCTCAAAAATAAACACACATTAAAAAAATTAAAGTTTCAATTTCAAGGCCAAACATAATAAAAAGTTGTCACTCTTATTATTGTCCAGAAATTTAAAAAACCAGAATCTAAAGGGATGGTTAGTGCCAACATAACAGCCTAAGACAAAGTCACTGAAGAGCTGGGTCGGACATGACGGTAAAGGTAAAATCTTAGTGTTATCTGTGCTCAGCAACCCCTTCCTCGCCCACCAGAGACCCGCCGAGCTGAGCACTGCCTTAATCTTCCAGCCTCAGTGCCCTCCCCCTGCCCACCATGCCCTCTTGCTCTCTCCAGGTGTGACAGGCGCTGCAGCCCCCTGTCCTGGTGTTCCTCAGAGGGGCTGCTGCCCTCCCGGGAAATCCTCATGAATCCATCCATCATTCCCTAAATCTCTCTTACTTCTTTCACTGAGTCATGGTCCTCATATCTGCCTTCCCTTCTCAGCCCGAGTTCTTTGGAGGGCAAGGTACCCAGGTTGGGTATCACACAGCCAGAGCAGGACGTGCCAAGTTCATTGTCAGGGCCACGGAATAGCAATTAATGATAAAAACTGGCTTATCGATACTACAGAGCGTGAGGGGCGTCCCCTCTGCAATGATTGCTCACAGCGCTCTTGGTGAATGTCCCTGGGAGCCCTGGCGTGGGATGGGGTGACCATTGAGCGTGGATGGAGGACACCGTGGTTTAAGAATAACCTGATTGCATCTGAGGCTCAACCTCTTCATTTCAAATGGAGAGTCGTGTTAATTTCTCAGCCGGCTCCATCAAGTGTGTGTGAATATTAATTACCCGAGGAGTCATGTTCTGCAAATCCTGGGTTTTTAAAAAATTTCTTGGACAACCAAGATCCTGTTGGCTCTCGAGCACCCATTTGACTAATAGTGGAAACTTCATTTAGTCTAATCTGGTATACTTTGTCTGATTCTGTAATTCTTTCCTCAGATTCAAGGATCATTATCTCAATCACTGTCCAATTCAAATTTCCGTTCTCCTGATTTCTTCCCCTCCTCAAGCATTTCCTGTTTGCCTCCTCCTGGCACTGCTTCTCCATCACAGGGTCTCGTCTTCCAGGAGGAAAGGTGGCTGTCCACAAAGTTGGCTCCGGGGCAAGTGGCATTTTTGGTCTTTCCAGGGCTTCTCAGCTTAGCAGGTGATTGGGGCTTGACAGGGACAGGGACCGGGAACAGGCCGCATCCCTGCACTCACCCTGAGTCAGTC
The DNA here is from genome assembly GCF_028749965.1 of Puma concolor. NCBI lineage: Eukaryota > Metazoa > Chordata > Mammalia > Carnivora > Felidae > Puma > Puma concolor. Next base: position 106,790,601 of record NC_141668.1, read on the forward strand.
TGACATCTGTGGTCTCTGCTGTCCCCAGGATGGTCTCCAGGCAGCGTTCGGCTGTTACTCTCGGGGGGCTTTTATAAGCTTCCCACCTTCAGACGGAGTTCACAAAGTCCATTCCTCGTCCTCAGAAAACACTTTCCAACCGCAGGCTTCCGCAGGAAGGATTGGGAGCTGCAGAAAGATCCACTCTCCAAATCTACCCAAAATTCTGCCACGAACCAAACAGGCACCACCATCCCCTCTCCACCCCCTCCCCACCTGCCTTCTTTCCAAACTGGTTTGTGCTTTATGTCTCGTCCTCCAGCAAAGTGCAATGAAACAGGATGGCCCGGGTTTTTGAGGTTTCCCAGTCATTTTCTGATTTGGAAGGTGGTTGGTGCAGGGTCCCAGTAGACCAAGCGAGACTCACATGGCAGGAGAGAAAGGACAACAGAACCCTTCACGGCCATGCCCATCACTCAGTTACCACTGCAAATAATCAAACACAGTTTGGAAAAGGCAACAGTATACACACATAACAGTTGGAAGTTGTCCACTTAGAATGCTTACGATCAAGGATACACCCTACCAACTATATCTTCATTACAAAAGAGTGGTTTGGAATTTCCTTGGAATTAGGATCACAGAAACCTTTACATCGTTGTTTTCGTGGAAGTTGACCTTGAACCACGTGGGGGTTGGGACACTGACCTCCCGCACAGTCAAAAATCCATGTACAACGTTCAACTCCCCAAAAACTACTGACAACCTACTGCTGACCAGAAGCCTTACTGATAACATAAACAGTCGATTAACACGTATTTCATATGTAATATGTATTAAATCTGCTGTATTCTTACAATAAGGTAAGCTGGAGGGGCACCTGTGTGGTTCTCTCGGCTAAGTGTCCGACTCTTGATTTCGGCTCAGGTCGTGATCTTGCAGTTTGTGAGATCGAGCCCCGTATCAGGGTCTGGGCTGACGGTGCAGAGCCTGCTTGGGATTCTCTCCCCACCCCCCTTCCCTTCCCCTGCTCTCTCTCTCTCTCTCTCTATCAAAATAAATCAATAAACAATTAAAGCACAATAAGGTAAGCTGGAGTAAAGAAAATGCTATTAAGAACATCGTAAGGAAGAGAAAATACATTTAAGTCAAGTGCTGTCTGGAATGTATTGAAAAATACGTGTGGATAGGTGGACCCAGACAGTTCAAACCCATGTTGTTCAAGAGTTGACCATATGTACTTGTGATGAGGAGTTTATGTATTTTCCTAACCCGGGGATGCAGCTGAGAAGAAGATGCTAAATATTCCAGAGCGGCCCTGAAGGTCTCAGTTCTAGTTCCAAAAACTAAAACGGAAAAGATAAAACAGCTCCATCCAAGGCAGATACCTTGAAATAAGGGAAGAAAGTCCCAATGGCAAGCTTACTTCTTCCACATAGGGTGATATAAGGCATAATAATGACAGAAGAAAATATCTTTTCTATTCTTTTTAGTGAATGGGCGATTGAACAAGTTTTGTGTGTATGAATCACGCTAGAGATACCATAGCATTTTTTCTAAAAGTTTTATTTTTATTTGAGCAATCTCTACACCCAACATGGGGCTTGAGCTCATGACCCCGAGACCAAGGTTCGCATACCCCTCCGACTGAGCCAGCCAGGCACCACCCCTTCTAGCATTTTTGATTGAGCAAACCATCTTAAGGTTAATAAAAATTCTTAAGATTCTGCCAAGCAGATTAGACTCTCCCTTACTTCAATTACTCCAGGTCTCTAGGGTTTTCCTGCTGTGGGTGAGGGACCTTTCCCACGACAGTAAAAATTTACAAACTCATGAACCATTGGAATGTAACTGAGGTTAGTCATAAGCTGCTTTCAAAATGGCATCAGATCAGTGCTAACCTAAATATGACTAAGCTGCCTTACCAGTAAGGTAGTAGATATTTTATGGAGTGAATAAATGTCTTGCACTTTCTAATGCCATGCATGTCATTTTTTTAATAGAAAACAATATGCATATTTGGATTATACTCTGTCGGATTTAGGTGCTAATTAACACTGTTACGGGCTGCAGAAGTCCATCCAAGCCTGAATACATTAGTCATTTCAGCAAGAAAGAGGGGGTAAGGAGTGCATAAAAAAAGTAGTCTCGGAGACAATTCAGAAGACAGCTATTCACAGGGAACAGTTAATGCACTGGAAACTTCCATTTCATAGTAAACTCCTCACCAATGAGAAACCGAAGTCAATTTGGCAAAACGAATTATCAGTTGAGCATGGGATTTAATGAAAAAATGACACGAAATCCATCACTATCAACAAGAAACTTATTCCAGAGCGCTTTGAGAGAGGGAAGCAACCTTGGAGAATGTGCCGATACGTGTATGACTCAGATGCCTGTCAAATGCATTCACTCGCTTTTAGTTTATCGGACTGACAAGTCATACGAAAATGGTTTTGACTTTAGGAAACAGTATTAATTGCTATAAAATCTCACTTTGAGAAATTCAACGCACAAAGCAGAGGTTTCTTGCACGTATGACTTATATAAAGCTAAATGTTCTCGATATTTCTTATTATGTTTTAGTGTTTTCAATATTTTGGCACATAGACAATAAAATTAAATAAAACCATTTTTTAATAATCATTCCATTGTAAAACTCAAAAGTTTTCATTCACGTGTATATTTTCACGGTTTTAATTATAGCTTATGCATACATTTGCATTTAAATTAATAACCTAGCAAAGATTTTAAATATGTTGCATGCAGAAAGTTATTGTTCTACTCCTTTTAATAATTTAATTATATTCCTTTCAATTAGGTTTCCTTTTTAAGAAATTTTTTCTTAATCTCTATTTATTTTTGAGAGAGAGAGAGAGAGAGAGAGAGAACCAGCGGGGGAGGAACAGAGAGAGAGGGAGACACAAAATCCGAAGCAGGCTCCAGGCTCTGAGAGCTGTCGGCACAGAACCTGACACGGGGCTCAAACCCATGAATGGTGAGAACATGACCTGAGCCGAAGTTGGACGCTTAACCGACTGAGCCACCCAGATGCCCCTAATTTGGTTTCCTTTTTAAACTTAATATTCACTCTGGGCCACGAGCTATGCTAAATGCCAAATCTAACGTAATAGGTAATCATCCCACGTTTCTTATTTTAGCTTGTTTTCTATGTGTGTTTTACTATTATAAATACCAACTTGATTAACATATTCATGCCTCAACACATTTTTCTTTGTCTCTTTTTGATCATTTTTCTTAGAACAAGTTCTTGAAAATGATAATGCAGTGAAGAAGAAGTCCTGAGTACATTCTGATGCATCATTTCATCTTTATACCAATTTAGCCAGAGGTACACTAATGTTCTCAAATCTAACCAGGGATGGAAATAATAATGATAATAACTATTATTATTATTTTAATGTCTATTTATTTTTGAGAGAGACAGGGCATGCAAGCAAGGGAGGAGAGAGAGACAGACAGAAAGAGAGAGAGAGAGTGCGCAAGAGAGAATCCCGAGCAGGCTCCGCACTGATATGGGGCTTGACCTCACCAACCTTGAGATCATGACCCGAGCCAAAATCAAGAGTTGACTCTCGACTGACTGAGCCAGGAACCCTAGAAATTATTAAACTTAGAACATCCTTTAGAGAAAGTTGTACACCCAAGGTTCAGTGTTCCAATAAGATAAACCATTGAACTCTATAAACCTCTTTCTAACAACTCATCACAGAAAGATAAAGTGGTGTCATGGCCACTGGGGAGAAGCCTTTCGATGCTGTACATTTCTGATCCACACTTAGAAAAAGTATAAGTGCTTATTGATAGAAAAATGGGAAATTTTCCTTTAGCAGTTCATCAAATTCCTTATAGTAACTACTGGAAAGCAGAGGTAAGTAGCAGCAAAGGGTGAAGCAGGGTAAGAGACAAGGGAAGCTGACAGAAAGAAACACAATAGTAAAGACAAAATGGGAACCGAATCATCTAAGGAAGCAGTTGAGACGAAGGAATGCAGAGATGCAGTGGTAGATGGCACACCAGGAAAGAGAGGAAAACGTCACCATTCCCTTCACCCCCTTCCCAGGGTCCCTGCAGTCGTGACCTGTATTTAGATCCCACAAGTCCTGATTGAGGACATGGGAGTGTAGCAGGTGGCGTCACTGACCCTGGGTCATGTCCTTCAAGTATACTCATGCACAAGGATATCGGATCCCATGGTTAGAGACACAGAAAGGCAGAGTAGAGCCCTGTTGCAGGGGAGTACGAGCTTCAGGGGGACCCGATGGCGACATGGCATTTGGGTTAGGTATTATAGGGAAGCTAGGGATAACGATTTTGTTGGTGGCCCCAAGTTCTTAAGTGAATCAAAATCCTCATCCATTCAGTTCTTTACTGGCAGGACAGGAGTGTCACTAGCACATGAGAAGCTTTCGGATGAGGCTTTCAACTATATTTAATTCCTTCCTTTGCTTCTGGCATCAAGGATATTGGGGAAGTTTAGGTAAAAGTTTGATAAGATCTGTCTAACTTACAGGTTTCACTCCTGTGACAGAACGAGAGGAGGCGTCTTCTGTTATCTTGGTCTTTTCGTTATCTCTCAAATGGTGTCTTGGCGGTATTTTCTGGTCTACCATGAAAATCTACGCTTTCATCCCTTTCTGTGGTTTGCATAACTGAATGACAACCCAATCTATTTTTCCGGGAGATGTTTCGGGTGTGGCCATTTGGAGATTTTGATCTATACTCTTCTAGACCTTTCTGGTTTTGATGTTGACCCTCTGGTTGACTGTAGGGAAGGGATCCTGCCAGTCTCCCTGTATGTGAGTTCAGTCAGTTCTTATGCAGAAGCCATGTGCACGGGTCTGACCCTGATCAACATGTGTACAAGTTGACATAAGTCAGGCGGCCCTGGGCTATATATCCTCAAAAGGATTCTAGCTTCTTCTATGATTATTTGCTGATCTTTGTTTGGATTTGGGGACAGCTTTGCTTATAACTCAGAAGTTGAGGGCTGGGCCCAAGGTTTAAATGCTACAGTTGTGGCCATGCGTCTGATGAGCATGGCTCACGAGAGGGATGGATCCTTGGGGGCAACTGGCATTTTGGCATTTTGGTCTTCTAGGAGAGTTGCCAGGAAAAGGCAGAGGATGTGGACAAGGAGAAGAGGAGGGACGGGGAGCAGAAGGCAAGAGAGCAGCATGAGAGGGAAATAGGAGCGCTGGATAGAGGGAGGCATTTACTTGGGAGATAACGCAAATCTGTTCTTGCTTACAGTTGTCAAATTGCTTATTAACTTCGGCCCCAGAATCTTCTAGTGAAGCAATTTTTAATTAAGAATTTCATTTAGAGTCCTCTGCATAACAATCAAGAAATGCTGCCCGTCAGACTTGTGAAATCTCATTCCTTTTATTTTCTAAGATACCTCTCAAATGAACAATGTTGCACAGATCAGACCGTTCCCGAGAGTCCCACGGAACGCAAAAGATCATCCTTGTTGAGCATGCGCCATTCAGAAAGGATCAGGAGTGTGTGGAGAGCACACATAAGAAGCGGGTTTTTCCCAGGTAGAGCAGGCTTGCAGGGCCCCCGGAGAGGGTGACTGTGGGTAGGAATGTAGCATGTGAGCACTTCCTGTCTCAGGCCTAGATGTGATGGTGCCGCACCCCCAAATGCAGACCCCACAATCTACATCGTGGCAGGTGGAAAGCCAGAGAGAATCCTGTCTCTGAATCGAAGTCAAGCTCTCAGGACACAAAATCAAGGCAGAAGGAGAAAGTCATCCAGTTTAATGGCAACCCACTGCCAAGTTTATCTAAGTGGATGGTGATCTCTTGATAGCTGCAAACCCACCAGCCTGTGGGGCCACCTCAAATAGGCTTGTGGGACCTCCATTCCACTGTATTCCACCCCGTGACTCTCCTTATGATGAACCACACGTTTAGACAGCATGACACATAACAGCAACACAGAAGAGCAAAAGGGAATGATAAGAAGTAAGCTGATCCCACCGGGGGTACCAAACAAAGAGGAACTAATAACAAAACCCAGTACCAAACTAAGAGCAAGTCGCTGAGGAATTCAAAGCAGGGAGACGAGAGTTCACGCCCAAGTTCACTTGACAAGAGGTGAGCAGCAGAGCGCGGAGGGCCTCTGTGGGCACCATACTTGGTGGAAGACCAGGGCCCGTGATGATGGGTGGTGCGGTGCAGACCACACCCCAGTGGGGCCTCCATGATTAACTGGGGAGAGAATGGGAGAGCAACCCGATGCAAATAAGTGAAGTCCATTAATCCAGAGCCCGTTATAGCAAGAGGATGAGCCCACCCGAGTCCGTGCTCCTGGAGATGCTGAGGGTGGTTACTAGAAGTGGGAGGTCCCATGTGAATGGTTAAGGGAACGTATTTGGCTCCCCTGGTGGGTCCGCAATTGGAAGTAGAACCAAAAATTAAGGAAGCTGTCCATTATCGATCATGTCCTGGCCATTCGGGGCCAACTGTTCTAGAAGGTATTGTTTAGCATCCTGGGCTGTCACTAGAGATAGACATCTGGCATTCGTGATCCAGCAAGATGGCTTCCTGGGTTGTTTACTGTAAATAAGGAGGGTGGGGTTCCCTGGCAGGCTGCCTCAGGTGATGGCTCAGAATTCTCTGGTTATATAGGGTCTGGCCATTGTCTGCTTGTATATTCAATCTCTCATGCGTGGAGTGAGCGAGTTTCAGCAGCCACCTTGTCTTTCATCCTGACAAAGCTTATCTTTCCTTGAAAATTCAAAATAACTCCTTACCAAATTCCTTGTCATTCAGTGCAAACCTCAAAAATTGGAAAATCTAAATTAATAGTCCTGACATGTGGTGAGGCGGCGATGCCTCACTTTGCTGCAAGTTTTGCCCAGAGAAGGTGAGAGCTGGTGGGAGTTACAGAGACAAGCTTGTGTGTAAACGTCTTTTAATTCATTAGCTGGGAATGAACAAACAGAGGAATCCATCCTGTAAATGGAAGGTCAAAATCACCTCTCTTTAACTTCTATGGAGAAAAAAAGGGAGAGCTCCCCTCCCCTTTTTTTGTCTTTCTTTATGAACCTCAGGTGCAGATTCAAGTCTTGGGACTTCATGCTTTGCTGTAGTTCATCATGGCTGGTCTACACAGGCCCCAATTCTAGCCTTTGAGTTTCTTGTGGTGAGTGTCAGGGCTTTGCTCTGATTGGCCAGTGCCTTCTCCAAGACAGTCATTAAATATTTTTAATATCATTCTAGGGTGCCTGGGAGGCTCACTCAGTTAAGCATCTGACTCTTGGTTTTGGCTCAGGTCATGATGTCACAGTTCGTGGGTTTGACATGCATGTCAGGCTCTGAGCTGACTGTGCGGAGCCTGCCTGGAATTCTCTCTCTCTCTCTCTCTGTGTCTCTCTACCTTTCCCCCACTCTCCCTCTCTCTCAAAATAAATAAACTTAAAAAAATATTTTGAAAATCAAAATCTCTCTGTACAAATGTCACGTTTAAACTTTCTCATTAAAAAAAAAAAAGCCTATGGTTTGGTATACAGGCATTCATATTTTATGTGGGTGGCATTATGAATACAAACAGTTCTATTCTTTTTCCACTTAGCACGTGTTTTTAGGACCCGTCCATCCTACTAGGTGAACGCATAACTCGCTTCCTCTAGCTGCCCAGTAGCAGACGCTGTCTGTTCCCTTTTGCCAGATGTGCTCGATGGGGCCAAAGCATTCATCCGGGGACTTTAAGGGATGGTGGCCGCTGAGTTCTCACACTTGTCCCTTTCTCCAAATCATGTCACTGTGGGAATATGGAATTATCACAGCCCGGGGCAGCCGCTGACAGACCCAGGTACAAGTGTGGCCAGCCAAGTCTCTTGTCTCTGGTTAAGACAGACTGAACCGTAGCGTGATTTATGCCACAGAGCTCCCCATCGGGCGAGGCCAAGGTCACGCCTCTCTGGAAAGCTTCTTCCCCTGCCATCCCCTGCTCGCCTCACTTTTCTACAGGTCTCTCCTGAGAGCACCCAGCCAATAAATCACAATATAGGAATCAACATCTCAAGATCTGCTTCGAGAAAGTTCCATCCAACACGGGGAGCACTTCGAACTGTGTATCTACTATGCTTCACCCATTGATCCACACTGTCTTGCTGATGCCACAAACATCTCGCTAACTAATACACTTGTTGACCCGTGTGAAATTTTCTTTTCTCCACACATTCTCAGGAGTGGAAGTCCTAGGCAGTGGGGTAAGCCACACCGTATGTGATAAAGTACTTTCAGCTTACAATACTTAAGAGCTCTGTAACTCTGTGGATTCCCACTCTGGGAAGTTTAAAATCCCTTCAATTATTGCGGACATTCTGTTTATATACGGGCTCATTTTCTGCCGTGAAGATCAATTAAAAAAAAAAAAAAAAAGAATAGGTTGTCCCTATATATCCAATCAGCAAATCGATTGGTTCTTATTTAAATCAAACTGCAGATATGTGGTGTGTGGGTTTCAGAAATAGACGTTTTCCTTTTTTTTTTTTTTCTTTTTTCAAGTAGATGTCATGTCCAGCGTGGAGCCCAATGTGGGGCTTGAACTCAAGACTCTGAGATCAAGACATGAGACGTGATCAAGGATCTGATGTTTAATGGACGGAGCCACGCAGGTGCCCCAGGATGTTTTCCTTGGTAGGGCACCACCCCCAGGTGAATTCCTTAACCTTTTATCTTCCTGTCCACATCTTGATCCTTAACACCTCTCCCCCTTCCCCACACACACAAATGATCAGGGAAATATACCCATGACATTCAGATTTTCCCTTCATTCAAATGACAACTTTTTGAAGATTTCAATCCAACCAACCCCCGTTGTTGAGTACACACTGTGCGCCAGGCACTGGAGTGGGCTGTGGGGACACAACATTTTGTGTCCAATAGCAAAATGATAAGTTTAAGGATGACCATATCTGTAATCACATCAAATGGTAAGTCATTTAAATATGTCAATTGAAAGACAGAGACTGTCATGCTAAGACAGTGGCAATCAAGACCCAACTCTACACCACTTACAAGAAACTTACATTAAATTTAAAAACTTACATAAAAATGGTCCAAGTAAAAAAAAAAAAAAAATTGGAAAAGAAACGTCATCCTGTCCTCAGTAAAAATTATACTAAGGTGGCTAGTTCAATGACAGACAAAGGAGATTTCAGGTCATAAGTATTACCAGGAATAAAGAAGGCCATGTAATGACAAACGAACCAAATAATCAAGAGGACATAAAAATTCTAAATGTTTAAGCACCTCCTGACAATGTTTCACAGACCTGAAAAAAAAAAAACTGATAGAAATTCGAGAATAGGGAAACTCACAATGATACTGAGAGATTTATTGAAATCTCTTTCAATAAACAATAGGAGAAGTAGATCCAAGATGCAAAAAAAATAAGAAAGATGTGACCCACACCATCAACTACTGAGACCTGACATTTCTGAATCTCAACATTGAAGGCTACACATGATTTCCAAATCACACATCCCATCGATCAAGATATCGCATACTCAGAACAACCACAAAAACAGTAATTGTGAATTTTAAAGGATCCAGTGGAATTAATAGTAGAAACCAATAATAGAAGGTATTAGGACAATCACCAAGTGTTTTTATGTAAATAAAACTCCCAAACAACACATGAGTCCAAAAGAAATCAAAAGAGAAATAAGAAAGTTTTTTGAACTAAAGGTATGAAAACACGTTAGTGTCTATGAGATGCCTCTAAACAGTGTTTAGAGTTTCCCTCTACAGTATTTTTGCTGTTCTTATTTTCATACTAGAAAAGAAGACATCTCAAGTCACTGGCCTCAAAATCCACTTGTAAAGACAAAAAAAAAAAAAAAAAGAAGAGCAAATGAAACAGAAAATAAATTGAAGAAGGAAACTAAAAAAGATCAGAGAGGAAATCAACAAAATAGAAAATCATAACACAACAGGCAAAATGAAACTGGAAGCTAAAATCTTAAACTACTGGGTCGCCTGGGTGGCTCAGTCAGTTAAGTGTCTGACTCTTGGTTTCGGCTCAGGTCATGACTTCAAGGTTCGTGAGTTCGAGCCCCACGTCGGACTCTGTGCTGACATCTCAGAGCCTGGAGCCTGCTTGGGATTCTGTGTCTCCTTCTCTCTCTTCCCCTTCCCCACTCACGTCTCTCTCTCTCTCTCTCTCTCTCTCCCTCTCTCCCTCTCTCCCTCCCCTCCAAAAAGTACATAAACATTAAAAAAAAATTAAAAAGGGGCGGGGGCACCTGAGTTGCTCAGTCGGTTAAGGGCTGACTTCAGTTCAGGTCATGATCTCACAGTTTGTGGGTTCCAGCTCCGCATCAGGCTCTGTGCTGTCAGCTCGGAGCCTAGGGCCTGCTTCAGATTCTGTGTCTCCCTCTCTCTCTCTCCCCCTCTCCCACTCATGCTCTGTCTCTGTCTCTCTCAAAAATAAATAAACATAATAAAAAATCATAAACCACTAGCCAGCCAGTTTGGGGCAGGGGTGGGGAATCTCAAATTACCAATATCCAGAAAGAAAGAGGTAATATGATTACAGATTCTACTGTTACTAAATTGGTAATTAGTGTATATTATTAACAACGTTATGTCAATAAATTGGATAAGTTGGGTAAACCGATAACTTCCTTGGAAGATAGGCCCACTCAAGAGTAATAGATAATCTGGTAACTACATACCTCTTTAAAGAAATTGTATTTGTAAGTAAAACCTCTTTCCACAAAACAACAACAACAAACTATAGGTTTAGAGACATTCACTGATGAATTATATACAAGTGTTAGGAAGAAATAATACCAATTCTGCCAGAAACTCTCCCACAAAATTAAAAACTAGGGGATAACTTCCAACTCATTCTTTGAGGCCAGCATTACAGATACCAAAATAAGGCAAAGGTATCACAAGAAAAGAAAGCCATAGACCAAAATTCCTTGTAACTATAGAAGCAAAAACTATGCATACAATTTTTGCAAATAACATCTGAAAAATGTACAAAAGGATAATTTCATGACCAAGTGGGCTTCATTACTTCATTATTTCTTATAACTGTAGAGGAATCTGTAATTATTTGAAAGCAAACTTTAGTTTTAAAAAATTCTGTTATGCCATTCACAAAAATAAACACAAAATAGATTAAAGACCTAAATGTGAGACCTGAAACTGTAAAATTCTTAGAAGAAAATATAAGCAGTAATTTCTTTGACATCAATCATAGAAACATCTTTCCAGATATATCTCCTCTGGCAAGGGAAACAAAACCACAGTTAAATTATTGGGACTACACCAAAATAAAAGCTTTTACACAGTGAAGAAAACCATCAACAAAACCAAAAGGCAACCTACGGAATAGGAGAAGATATTTGCAAATCAAAAGGGTTATTATCCAAAACATAGAAAGAACTTATACAACTCAACACCAAAAAAACCCCCAAAACATCCAATTAAAAAATGGGCAGAGGACATAAACAGACATTTTTTCCATGTACACATGTCCAACAGAGACAAGAAAAGATGCTCAACATCACTCATCATCAGGGAAATGGCAGAGTAAAACAACAATGAGATATCACCTTATACACATCAGAATGGCTAAAATCAAAAACACAAGAAATAATGTGTGGGTAAGGATGTGGAGAAAAAGGAACTCTCTTGCACTGTTGGTGGGGATGCAAACTGGTACAGTTGGGAGACTCCTTAAAAAATTGAAAACATCTCTCTGCCCCTCCCCCGTTCATGCTCTGTCTCTCTCTGTCCCAAAAATATAAATAAACGTTGAAAAAAAAAAAATTAAAAAAAAAAAAAATTGAAAACAGAGCTACCCTGTGATCCAGTAATTCCACTACTGGGTATTTATCCAAGGAAAGTGAAATCACTAATTCCAAAAGATATATGTACCCCTGTGTTTACTGCAGCATTATTGACAATAGCCAAGCTATGGAAGCAACCCAAGTGTCCATCCACAGTTGAATGGATGAAGATATAATTTATATTTACAATGGAACATTCCTCAGCCATACAAAGGGATAAGATCTTACTATTCCCAACAACATGGATGAGCCTGGACAGTATAATGCTAAGTGAAATACGTCAGGCAGAAAAAGACAAATACCGTATTGTTTCACACATATGTAGAATTTAAGACACAACACAAATGGACAAATAAAGAACAAAAAAAGGGACAAACAAAAAACAGACTCTTAAGTGTGGCTAAGGCTAAAGATAAGCAAAGAGATCAATGGACCCACAGTGAAAATCCAGAAATAGTTCGGTATATTACATATGGACCTCTGATCTTTGATACATATACAATGCCAATTCAGTGGAAATAAGTAATATTTTTCCACAACTGCTCCTGGAAATTTGGATATACATTTGAAAACACACACACACACACACACACACACACACAAACTTGAGTTTATACCTTGAACCACACACAAAAATGACCTCAAAATGTATCATAAACATAAACGTAAAACTTACGGCAATAAGACATTTAGAAGAAAAAACGGAACAAAGCCCTTGTGAGCCTTCCTTAAACAAGCATTTCTTCAGTTAAAAACCAGACACATGACCCATGAAAACATTGACAAATTAAATTTCTTCAAAATTAAGAACTTGTCGGGAAAATGAAAATAAAGGTCACAGGTGGGGAGAACAATCTTTGGAAAGATATATCTGATAAAGGTTGGTATCTATCTTACACAAAGAAATTTCAAAATTCAATCATATAAAGGAGAGGGAGAGAGGAATAGGTCAGTGGAAGTATTCTCTCGGATCGTAACCGTGGATACATGTCATTATACATTTGTCCAAACCCGTGGAATGTACAACACCAAGAGTGAAATCTAATGTAAACTGAGGCCTTTGGTGGATAAAGATGGTTATAGGTTCATCAACTGTAGCAAATGTCGCACTCTCCTGGGGGCTATTGATAACGCAGGAGGCTGTCCACGTTGGGGGTGGGAAACTGAATATTTGGGAAATCTCTGTACTTTCCTCTCATTTTTCTTCCCCCTGTAAACCTAAAGCTGCTGTAAGAAAATCAGTTCTTTTAAAAACTCCATAATGGGGCACCTGGGTGGCTCAGTCAGTTAAGCGTCCGACTCTTGATTTCCGCGCAGGTCACGATCTCAGGGTTTGTGGGATTCTCTTTCTCCCTTTTTCTCTGCCCCTCCCCCGCTCACACTGCCTCTGTCTCTCTCAAAATAAATAAATGAACTTAAAAAACTTAAAAATAATAATAAAAACTCAATAATAAACAAATAAAAATAAATTACAAAAATAGGAAAATGTTTCAACAGATATCTCGCCAAAGAAAATATATGCATGGCAAATAACCACATGAAACGATGCTTAACCTCATTAGTCGTTAGGAAAATGCAAATGAAAACCACACTGAGATGCCATTATACATCTGTTAAAACAGACCACAAGCACCGACTACTGGAAAGAATACGAACGAATACGTGGTAAGCTAGCATTGGTGGGAGTACTCACAGATACTGCTAGTAGGGTCGTAAAATGGCGGAAACACTTTGGGAAACACCTTGGAGTTCCTTCAAACTTGTTTGTACACATATCATGTGCTTCAACCATTATCTTACAGATAATTACCCCAGGGAAAGAGAATAAACATTGTTATATCCGTATAAACATTTGTACATGAAGGTTCGCAGCCGCTTTATCTATGCTAGTCCACTGCAGCCTAAAAACGAGCACACAAACAAACAACACAACAACAACAACAAAAACCACAACAAATACCCGTCAACAGGTGAATGGATAAATAAACTTTGTGGAGCTACAAAATGGAACGCATGACTCGATTAATACCAAGTAATAAACTCTAAATACACACAGCAGGAGTCACGAGTCTTACAACAAATGTCAAAATAAGCCAAATTCTCCTCTCCAAAACAAACAAAAAAACTGTGTCACTCGACTCGTAGAAAACTCTAAAATGTGCAAATTATTTAACAGTGAAATAACACATGTCATCTGTGGTTTGGGAAAGGAAAGGTCTAGAAGGAGGGGTCCCTAGGAGGTGTGAGCAGATTTTTGGGTTGGAGAATATATTCCACATCTTGTTTTTTAATGTTTATTTATTTTTGAGAGAGAGAGAGAGAGCAGGGGAGGGGCAGAGAGAGAGAGAGGGGGACAGAGGATCCCAAGCAGGTTCCTCACTGATAGCAGGAAGCCCGATATGGGTCTCAAATTCACAAACCATGAGATCATGACCCGAGTCAAAGCCGGATGCTGAACCAACTGAACTACCCAGGCACCCCTTCATGGATAATTTAGACCTTATCAAAATTTAAAATTCCTGTTCATGAAAATATACCATTGACAAAATGAAAAGGCAAGCCATGGGCTAGAAGAATATTCATAATACATATATCTGCCCAAGCCCTTACGTTTAGATAAGTAAACCGCTCAAATCAATAATCAAAGTAATGCAATAAAAATGGGCAAAAGACTTTGCTGGGGAAGGTCATCACGAAGACGTGACCACCCATGGGCCCATGAGCTGGCCCCGGGCACTTGGGGGCTCCTTGCCCCCTCCCCTGTCCTTGGAGTATGAAATCTCCTTCCCTTTCCTGCTCCCAGAGGCAGCTCCAAAAACAAGCCTTGACATGGTGACGTGATGTCGAGAACACCTACAGGGTATATGTGACTGGACTCAATTAAGGCCTCTTTATAAACTTTTAAGGTCTGGCCGGCAGGTGCAAGGATCCATTCCTCTTGGTGCCAAACTACGCCCTGAATGCTCCCAAGAGGGTCATGAGCCAACAGACTTGAATAGACACTTAACATAAGAAGAGATATAATGTGCCGACAAACATATGACAAGGTGATCGGCATCGTCATTACCGAAATGCAAGTTAAAGCCACACTGGGACTCTAGCTCATGTCCCTCAGAAGAGATAAAAGGAAAATGACAACTGCATCTCCTACATGGCTAGAGGAATGTGCAACAGCCCAACCACGTTGGAGGTGTTTTGGTATGTTCCTATATAATTGAACACTCATCTACCCTACTTTCCAGCAATTCACCGTCAATGGGCCCTGAGTGTTGCCATGATAGCGCAGAGGACCGAGAGGACCGAGCTGTTAGCAAAGGAGGGAATAACCTGTTTATCATGGGAGGCAGTGGCTTCTGGCAACATCAGCAAAAGTGTGGGGCTAGTAAGTAGCTTGGACAACACTCACACCTGTTACGCTGCTATGCCATTAACTTCCATCTTACGACCTTGGCATTCACTTCTGTCCGAGGCTAACATTCCTCTTCATCAACTCTCAGCTCTGTCATCTCCTGTCCTGGGAAGCTTTCCTGGATTCCCTAGTCTAAGTTCTAGAACTTTCCATGGTGTCTCACCAGCTCCTTGTACCTGTGCATAACACTTTCAGAGAATGCATTACTTTTCTTTCCCAATAGTGCTTTGGGTAAGCATGGATTGTGCCCCTTGGGTACATGTTATTAAATCTTTCCCAGACCCTGGCATATACAGAATTTTTGATAACTATTACTAGAATGAATAAAGACTTGACTGAGTCTATAAATCTAATATTTTGGAGGCTCCTGGATGGCTCAGTGAGTTGAGTGTCCAATTCTTGATTTTGGCTCAGGTCATGCTCTCCTCGTTGTGGGATGGAGCCCTCCATTGGGCTCTGCACTGAGTGTAGAGACTGCTTGGGATTCTTTCTCTCCTTCTCTCTCTGTCCCTGTCCATCCCTGGCTCGCTCTCTCTCTCTCTCAAAATAAATAAACATGTAAATCTAATATTCTGAATATTGAGAAAAGTTTTTACATATTAATATCCTAATTCCTTTTTAAAAATTTTTTTAATATTTTATTTTATTTTTGAGAGAGAGAGAGAGAGAGAGAGCATGAACGGGGTGAAACAGAGAGAGAGAGAAAGATACAGAATCCACAGAATCTGAAGCAGGTTCCAGGCTCTGAGCTGTCAACACAGAGCCCGACACGGGGCTCAGACTCAGGAACCACCAGATCAAGACCTGAGCTGAAGTTGGACACTCAACCAACTAAGCCACACAGACACCCCCATCCTAATTCTACTCATTACTAAGTTCTGCTTCTCTGTACCAAGTAAATATTATTAATTTTTCCTTACTGTGGAAGCAGGAATTATCAGTCATAATTCAGTATCAATCCTGGGCCATTAATTATATTTCAAATCTTGGATCACAATGATAAAGACTGATTTAAAATGAATATGAATAGCATTTTGATAGAGAAGTTCCAAACAAATTAGGACTCTGTTCTTAATCCCTTATAATTTAAGTAGTTAAATGCAGGTATTTACACAAGCTGAAATCATGACCTCCTTCTGGGGAAACAAGAATAGAGGCAAACATCACCAAGTGCTAGGAAGATCCTTCGTAAGTGCTAATAATTGGTGAATTCCTGTCTCTTTGTAGAGCTCAGCACCAGCCACACAAATGCCTGAAATCCAGTATTGACAGGAACGTGTCACTTAATGGTTCATATTTGGTGAATTCCTTTAGCTGCCTCAGAATATTAGCAGCAATTAGGAAGATGAGTCTTCCCATCAAAAATGTTTCATGGGGAGCACCTGGGTGGCTCAGTTGGTTAAGTGTCCGACTTTGGCTCAGGTCGTGATCTTGCAGTTCACGAGTTTGTGAGTTCGAGCCCCGCATCAGGCTCTGTGCCAACAGCTCAGAGCCTGGAGCCTGCTTTGGGTTCCGTGTCTCCCTCTCTCTCTGCCCCTCCCCTGCTCATGCTCTGTTTCTCTCTCTCAAAAATAAATAAACATTAAAAAGATTTTTTTAAAGCCTTAATGGAGGTTGATATATAACCGGCCATTAGGTAAAGCCTACTTTTTAGAATAAAATAAACTTCTGCATTATTGCTTCCATATAATGCACTGATTTAAAAAAAACTTTTCGTATAATTGAAGAAACATAACTATTTTGAGAAAAGATTCTCTCCAACTCAGTCCCTTTCAGATACGGCATGATCTTTGCTTTGGACAAAGCGTTAAGACAGGTTCATGACTCTGAAGAACCTCTTCTTTGCCAGCTGGGTGTTTACTAGCTAAAGTAACGATTAGCAACTAACTCTAATTTAGCAAATGATAGGAAACATTTAATTTTCTTTGACCACAGTTCACTCCCTGTCAAGATGCCTTTTACATGAGGCATCCTACAGGACACGTTAAACTTGATCTCTGGGTGGCAACCAACCGAAGAATCCTAACATGATTAGTGGGTGAATATGGTGGATGGTGGCTGACGGGTGCATTGGGAGCATAGAGAAATTGCCACCTGCTATCACCCTCCACCACCTTACTACAGTAATCTACGTACCCCTCATTTTAGGAAGCCAAGAAGATGAATTTAGTCAAGAAGATGAATGTAGATGCCTAAATGGGAGCAAGGTCAAGCTTATCTGACCCAGACACGGGGACACTTGGCAGATCGGAAGTAAAGTTGAGATGCTTCTCTTTTCTAGGACATGTATCCAGTAGAAAGGAAGCTGGTAAAAATAAGATATTGCACAGTAATATCCCACTGATCATTCAAAACCTGTCTGTATAAAATTGATCAGAAAGAGGAGATAGGAGTGAAAACATCGAGGTTGGAAAGCAACAATGAAAGCAGAGGAGACCCTGAAGAAGCCAGGCCTGGAGTCTGCAGTCTGCTGAGTCTGAGACAGCTCTGTGTGCAGGAACCTAGTAACATGAAACCAGAACCCTAGGCATGCACCGCATCACACGCCCTCACGGGTGTTTTGTGGCTCACGTCAAAGCCCCTGACAAACCATTAGGCAGCTAATATCCTCCCATCGCAAGCATGCAGACTCCAAGGATCAGCTAATTTGCTTAAGGTCACAAATAGAGCAGGTACAAGGGAATGGGTTTGAATCCAAGCCAGAAGACTGTGCTGTCCCTTCAGCTGGCAAGAATGCCATTCAGACGGAAGGGGGTCTTTCAATTCATCAGGCTCTGCTGTCCCCGTGGCTATTCTCTGAGTAAGTTTGATGTAGTTGCACTGTGTCCAGACAAGGATGTGTCAACTATATATATATATATATATATATATATATATATATATCTTAATATATCTAAGCAACTAGATTGCTTACCTAGTTGCTTAAGATACATATTAATATATATAGTTGCTTAATATATATAGTTGCTTAATATATAGTTGCTTAATATATCTTAAGCAACTATAATATAATAATAAACAACTTAAGTTATAATATATAACATATATGTTATATATATAATAATATATCTTAAGATATATATCTTAAGCAACTATAATATAATAATATCTTAAGCAACTTAATATATCTTAAGCAACTATATATATAATAACTTAATATAATATAAGCAACTAGATATATATATATATTATAACTTAAGATAAGTTGCTTAAGATCTAAGATCTAGTTGCTTAGATATATTAAGATATATATATATATCTAGCTGCTTAAGATATATGTTAATATATTTAGTTGCCTAATATATATAGTTGCTTAATATATAGTTGCTTAATATATCTTAAGCAACTATAATATAATAATAAGCAACTAACCTTAAGTTATAATATATATATAATATACATATATTATATATATAATAATATATCTTAAGATATAATATATCTTAAGCAACTATAATATAATAATATCTTAAGCAACTTAATATATCTTAAGCAACTAGATATATATCTTAATATATCTTAAGATGATGCCCAGGGAAACTTGTACTGGGTTCTGATAGATTGCTGGAGAGCCTGGAGAGGTGACTTCTCTAGGAGAGCTCACTGGGCAGAAGATCATATCATATTCATAATCGATCATATTCAGGAATCAATCTTTTACCTTCAGCGACTGATGTGGCCTGGAGTATGAGTTGTACCTGTCTGAATTTAGATTAGCAGAAGGACGTGGACGTAGAGTGAAACAGAAAAAAATATCTTGACTACCTCATACTTGAACGTGACCATCTTAGCTTTTCCAGAGATGTCTGTCCACCTTCTCCAAACCTGAATTCATACCGAATGGGCAATGCCCTTATCAAGAAAAACACTCCCTCAAGGCTCCAATGCATTCAGTTCCATTGACTCCACCTGAGCCACGAGATGTTCCATAGGAAGAAACTTAAAATTAGAATCCCATCAGCTAACAGGTATTTTTTCTCTCTTGTGCTGCTAAAACCCAGGGCAAAAGGTAGGGCTTGGAGTGTGTAATTAAATCATTCCAAGAAACAATTTCATTTGCCTTTCTCTTCCCCTTAATTGGTTTTTTATTTGCCTTTAAATTTTAATTGTCTTGATTTATGTGTATTTCACTTTATAATGTTTCTCAAATCCTTTGTGGAATAGGCTATAAAATACAAATCCTTTAAAAATCTCTTGTCCGATAACAAATATCTACGCAGCTACACGGAAGATCTGGAAGTGTGATGATAGAGCAGGCTTCCCCTATAAGTACCTAACCAATCTTATAAAATGATTAAGTACATACGCTCAGCTTCATTAGCCGACTTCTGGTACCAGACGCAAGATGCCAGAGATAATCCCTTCCCGCTACGACCACAGAAGGCATTTTTGGAAAGTCCCTAACAAAGCCTGAGTTGGCTTTTCAACTTCTTCCTCCCTCTACCTTGACCATCAGGTCATCGAGTAGAGTTTGATTTCATTTTGCACCAGGTCAATAGAAGATGGTCCCGAAGTTTCATGAAATTCTCATTGATTGTTTTGAAAATCAAATATCATTATATTGAAGGTCATCCCATCAGAATTAAAATATGTTTGTAGTGTGACTTAAAGTCATGTTTAGTGTGACAGAACTTAGACAGATACTTGTTCAACTTACTTTCAATTAAGTCATTATATAATTGAACCTCACTAGAATTATTGGATTATGTCGCAGTTGAACAAACTGGAAGGCCTTACGTTATCTTTTTGTTTAAAGTTGGGAGAAAACCAATCTAAATGAATTTCCCCATTGCTTCACTTTATTACTGAATATATGAGAAAATTATCCTGGCATGAAGAAACATAAAAGATTCTTCACAGAAAGAGAGATGAAATTAATCTTTCTTTGACTGAAGCCATTCACATTATCCATCACTGCCTTAGTGCCCTTGTTAGAAGTTCAGTCAACCATCATCTGCCATCAAATAACCAGGTTCCAGGAGAATTTTGAATGCAAATGCTTAAGTAGATTTTATAGATGTCAAGACAGTGGTTGTTGACTTTGGTCATGGCATCTGGAGGATGGAGGGGTCAGTCCAAATAAGGATGATCCTTATTTGCACAGCCCAAGCTGAACGCTGGATCCATTTGTGCCCCTTAAAATTCCATAGTCAACAGACCTATTGGCACTTTCGTGTGCCAGACATTGTGTTTGGCATCAGACATTAAAGGCTGACAATGCCTGGTGTCCCTTCTCAAGGAGCTTATACCACTGCACATGTAAAGGCGAGGAGGAGGAGTAATCACATATAATACGACATACAATGTCATGGAGGTATGGGTATGTTATGACTAACACACAGAGAAGATGAATGAAAATAGGAATGAAATGTCCAGGACATCTACTCAAAGCACTGCCTCTTCCGTGACTTGGAGAACGAGTGAAAATTATTCTGGCTGGTAAAGGCTGGAGAGTCCCTCCCACATGGGGGACAGCGAAAATGATCTTGTCTGGGGAAAGAAGTGGTTCCAAACTGTGGGAGCACATGGTTGTGGGGAGAGAACTGCACCTGCGGACATGAGGGAGAGACAGGTGGCAGAGTGCCTGGTCAGTCAGGACCATGGTCATCCACTTTCGCATGTAGTTAATGGGAAGCTAGTAAAGTCTTAGAAGCTAAGGAAGTGGCATTGTTGGGTAGTTCTATCTGGGAAGACGAAAATGGGCTGAAGACCCAACACCTGATAGTCAATTATGGCAGTTATCTGGACAAGAGGTGGTGAAAGCTTTTAAAATAACAGAAACATAAAGGGAGAGCGTACATCGTTGCAATTATGGCACTCTTCTTCTAACACGGTGATGGGTGGCTTTAAATTTTAAAAACAGAGGATTTTGTTTCTCGGCGACTGTTCACCCTACAGATGGATGCGACATTGACTCGTTCTATCACATCCTTCGTGCAGGTAGCTTGAAAACCAGCCTAATTAATGTATTTATTTGTAGAGTCATCAGAAGGTTTCGGTGAATTGTTCAAGCACAAAATTTGTTTTATATGAGGAGAATCTGTTATAGTGTTAAGCATGGAAAACAGTTGTGTTACTCAACAGCCTGGAAGGGAACAGATGGCCTGGTCAGAGGACTGACCAGAGAAAGTCTAATGAAGCGACCGTTTACAGTGATGCATGAGGTGAAGAGACTCAGGAAGGGAGAGGGGACCCCAAGGACCAGCGATCTTTGTTCTCCCAGACCCAAGCGGGCAAGACAAACGAATGGTACTCCCAGGCCCAGCAAGAGCCACAGCACTGGGAGGAGGCAGGTGGTGCTCCTGGTTGGGGGAGGGGGAAGATCTTATTTAAGGGAAAACCCACCCGAGGAGAGACAGAGAGTGGAGAACAGATACCAAAACCCCTCTCTCCTGCTGGTGTCACCACGGGACAAAGCAGACTGTCAGAAAGAAAGAAGGCAGCCAGGAACGGGTGATGCTGTACAGAAGAGCCACTATCCGGGACAAGGGATGGAGGATGGACAAGGTGGGGGGGGGGCTGAGCTGGGAGGATCATGGGTAACAGGTTAGGCAGCACTGGAGAGAGTCGCCTTTGATGCTTTGCAAATAGCCAGTCTGGCTAATTGAGCAGACTGTTCCTCAGTTCTACATCCTCCAGAAGCCTGGGCCCCTCTTGCACATGGGGTCCCCTTTGCCTTGTTGACACCCTCATCCCTGCTTGGCCTTTCAGATTCCTGCCTTGGCCTTACTTCAGAGCCACATCGCCACTGAGACCATTTCCTACTTCTGAAAGGTTTTCCACTATGCTCTGTGCTTTGCTTATATGCCCAATTATGCTCCCTAATACACAAAAGTGGGCCTTTGGCATTTCTCTTCAGAAGCCTTAATGACTAAATTAAATAGGGAAGAAAAAAAACTAGCAAAGGCCTTGATAAATTATCCTAAGAAAGAGAAACCTCAGAAGCAAATTTCTCAGGAGCAAAGACAGTGGGCATCCGGGGAGGACCAAGGGGTTATTTGACCTTAACTCAGCTTCGCCCCTGTTTTGCTTTCCTTCCGGTCTTGTCAGTTAATCAATTACCAATGCACAGTCCTCGTAAATGAGATCCCTTCTTGCAGGTCGACCAGAAGGCTGTCTGCATCACGGGGGTGGGCATCTAAAAGCATCATTACGTGGACTGCTAGCTGAAATAATATTTTGGTGCTTCAAGAATTCTTGCTTAATAGGTTTCTAGTGCATTAACTCAGCCAGTTTTATAGAATTATAGAATTGTTTCAAAATGAGACATCTGCTTATTATTCATCATCTTCCGAGGAATAGCTTAATGTGAAATAGCCCTTAAAATACACTCAGTAAATAGTAGTGCCTGTTCCCCAACTTTACCTGGAGACTCAAGGAGCTCATCTCCGAGGCTCTCCTCAAACACTCAGAACTTGCGCTGTTATTTTTCAGGCGCAGAGCTATTTAATCAGGTGCAAAGGCATGTTCCTCAGCCCCCGGAATTCAGGGTCCTAAACAACAAATAATGCAGAATCAAAAGAGCCAACCAATCCCCTAAGATTCATAACCCTTTCGCGGAGAAACCAAAAAGGAGCTTTCCCGGAGTCCTCCTCCAAAAGCCAACACTGTGGATCATGAAGAAAAAGCAATTTCCAGAGATGGGGGTCCTAGGGAGTCAGGACCCCAAGAACCCTGGATGCTTAATCCACAGCACTGTTTTGAGGATGAAAATGACTCACAAACATGAACGTGATTTGTCAGTGGTGATGGCTTTCCAAACAGTATTTATGACATTAGGCATACTAATATATTTCTAAAACATCCCAGCACTTAGTTTATTGATTAGAGACCCACATTGCTATAGGAAGGAATTAGCATTTGCTCTTGAACAGTTAGTGTGTGAAAGAAATAAAGCCAGATGCAGTCAGTTATTGTGCATGGGATTTGCATCGTGGGAAGCCCCACTGCTGATTCTCTGCAGACCTTACGTATCTCCCCACAGTCTGGTCCCTAAATAGCGGGACTTGACTCGACAACAAGGGTCAAGAGTGCCTGTCAGTTGTGAAACTTAGTCGTCGAGAGCCCGCCAAGCCTGTTGATTGTTTTCCTGGAGGATTCAGTCTTTCTCTTAATTACACAAAACACAGCCCCGGCTGCCTCCTGGATGTCTTCTGCTTCCTTTCTATCTCTTTCTGCGGAACAAAGCGAGGACCCTTTCTTAAATCGCTAGTATTTTGTCTCCTCTGACTACAGCGGCCCTAACTCAGGTTGCCATGGTTCTGAGCCAACGCTATGTGTTAACTTCCTGCTTCGCCTTCTCTTTTTTCTCCTCCAAACTGTTTCTGCACTAAGTGATCACAGATGCCAAGCAACAGTCTGAAAGAGCTGAAGCTCCAGAACCCCACCTACTGCCTCTAGCTGCTCTGGAATCTGGCTTCCGGTACCCGTTCCAACCCACATTCCTGCCACTTTGACTTGGGCTTTCTTGGTCGCCGATATCCAATGGTGAGAGCGTCCAGCTCAAGAAAAGCCTCCGCTAACTGCAATTTTGTCTCCACTCCTCATCCTCCAGACCCAGGGCACAGATTTTCCCATGCCTCCACCCGTGCACACCAGGATACATGGTCTGTGTACCACACTCTGCTTCCTCCGCCGTGGCTCTCATTCGGTGAAATGAAGCGATCTCTTGGTGACTTTCTTTTTTTCAGTACCCCATGGTCTATGTTCAGTCACAGCCTCTGTCTTCCTCATCCTTTTGACCCCAGTGCCACGTAAAATGGTCTGCATAGGCAGCAGGCACCATGCTCGAAAGTGAAACGTATCCTCCTTGAGCTTCACTTTCCAAACACGCAAGAAGGAGCCACAGAGATAAAGGTGACCTGGCCTGTGTCCCGTAGGACATCTACACACCGGGAGACTCTGTGTGGTCATCAGGAGTCACCCTGTCCACCTCTATGACACTCATTCCGACGCTGAGCTACACTCTGCCATTTCTGTCAGTGCAGAATGGGGCAGGTGCCAATCCGCGTTGGACCTCCCGAGCAATTTTCCGTGTCATATAATTCTTGCTCATCCCCTGGCATGCAGGCTTAAGCCACGAAGCTGATTATCATGCGAAATACATACTGCAGGAATTGGATCTACCTTTATTTCTTTTAGTCATTAAATGTTCAAAAGTGGATGATAAATTTTCTTGACTTCAATATATTTCCCTGACATAAAAAGCACTAAAAGGGAATTAAAGTTTCATAAAATCTCTAATATGCACTGTACATATTTCCCTGTCAGACAAGCTGTTTTTAGTAAAGACTTGCAGGATATTCGGTTTCAATCAGTGTAAATTTAAATAAATTCATTCTAATCCCCCACTTTCCCTTCCAGCTATAAATCTGGGGCGACCTGCAGAATTCATCTGATCTCTTTCTCAATGGAAGATCAATGGGAAAGACATTTTATTGCCATTAAACAGAAAATTACAATAGGTGGTTAGACTAAATCTCTGGATTGGAAGGTATAATAATAGAATTAAATCGAATTCTGTCACCTTAAATCAAAAATATTTAAATGTAAGCTCCTATTGTCAGAAAGGTAAAGTGACTCCAAAGATAATTTTTAACGTACTGCAAAAAAAAAAAAAAGGGGGGGGGGAGAAAAAGAAGAAAGAAAGGGAAAGAAAGAAAGGGAGGGAGAGAAAGAGCAGTCTAGAATATTCTAGTAAAGGGAAGGGGACTTTCCACACTACATATAGCCAACTTCACTTGTGAATGTAAATCCCCAAAGTTCATTTAACCCAAGACATAGAAGGTTGTTGCCCAAAAGTGCAAATCATTTCTTTATTTTTCTGTTAATTTAAAGCAAAGACTAGGCGGTGTAATACAAGAAATAATGATGGTCATCTCTCAGGGGTAAACTAAGTCTCCTCCAATACCCCTCCAGCCGTGACATTCCAAGATTGTCACTCTCCACACAGGGGGCATGGGACAAACTGAAAAATGGAAAAGAAATCGCGATTTGCAAATCTGTTCTATGACTTTCCAAACGAATCAAAGGGACCAAATCCAGCATGACCACAGACCAGCCGCAACTCTTGAAACTAAAATATCTTTGCAGCCATGTGTTGGAGATAAGACCCTCCTCAAAGCAGATCCAACCATAAAGTGCCATGGCTTCGTGTTCTAAATATAAGTTCGTGGCCAATCCAATGATTTGCCTCTTTT
Source organism: Puma concolor (assembly GCF_028749965.1). Classification (NCBI taxonomy): domain Eukaryota; kingdom Metazoa; phylum Chordata; class Mammalia; order Carnivora; family Felidae; genus Puma; species Puma concolor. The sequence goes on from NC_141668.1 coordinate 106,816,033, forward strand.
CTTTTCTTTTTTCTTTTTTTATTTAAGTTCAAGTTACTTAACGTACAGTGTAGTCTTGGCTTCAGGAGTAGAACCCAGTGATTCATCTCTTACATATAACACCCAGCGTTCACCCCAACAGGTGCCCTCCTTAAGGCCCATCCCCCGTATAGCCACCCGCTCCAGAAATCCTCACTTTGTTCTCTGTGTGTAAGAGTCTCTTATGGTTTGTCTCCTTCTCTGTTGTTATTTTAGTTTTCCTTCCCTCCCCCTATGTTCGTCTGTTGAGTTTCTCAAATTCCAAGTATGAGTGAAATCATATGATATCTGTCTTTCTCTGCCTGACTTCTTTCGCTTAGCCCAATACCCTCTAGCTTCCACGTTGTTGCGAGTAGCAAGATTTCATCCTTTTTCATCTCCGAGTAGTATCCCACTGTATATATAAACCACATCTTCTTTATCCATTCATCAGTCGATAGCCATTTGGGCTCTTCCCATGATCTGGCTATTGTCCGTAATGCTGCTATAAACATCGGGGTGCATGTGCCCCTGTGAATCAGCATTTTTGTATCCTTTGGATAAATACCTAGTAGTTCAATTGCTGGGTCGTAGGGTAGTTCTATCTTTAATTTTTTGAGGCACCTCCATACTGTTCTCCAGAGTGGCCGCACCAGTTTGCACTCCCACCAGCCATGCACAAGGGTTCCCCTTTCTGCGCATCCAGTTTCTTAGGGTGTCCGTTCTCCTCTTCTGCAAATGCTGACAAACCTAAACGTGTTTGCCACTAGGTGTGCTGGAGGTCTGAGTTAGGGAAGCTTTGGGGTTTCTAAATCACAAGACTACTATAAAGATCGAATGAGCTTATGCGCCTGGTACAAAAGGAGTTGTAATAATGTGGGTGTTGCTACTGGGCAGTTAATTCATTGCCCCTGAACCCTCAATCGCCTGGCTATGTGAGGCGGCAGCGGTCCCTGCCATCATTCTTCGTCGGTGGCTAGTAGAGTGGCACACGGGGCGACATTTTGGTGTGCATTTCGGCCTCTCCGTGAGTCCACGGTCCCCAGTTCTCTCCGCCCGGGGCTTGCAGTCACCAGCAGCTTTTGCGTTCACAGGCCCAGCCAGCTGAGGCTGTCCTTCTCCCCAGCCTCACCCATGATCTCACCAAGCCAACCGGCCGCCTCCGACCACTTCGGGGCCACAGCCACGTCCTGCCAGAAACTCTGAAACTCAGCTTTAGGGATAGAACTTGCCTCCAGCTCTTGCTCCTTCTCGGACCCTTTTGGCCCTGGAATCTTTTTCAAAATTCTCTTTCACTCCTTCTCTCCCTGGCAGGCAGGAAGCCTCTGGTAAGAATGCTGAAAAACCAGCTGGAGGGCAGGGCCATTGGGTTGTACCAACTACCAAGAGAAACGGCACCAGTTAATAATTTTTGATATTAAAATTCCCCTCTTTGGGTGTCCGGTTGGCTCAGTCGGTGAAGCGTCCGACTTCAGCTCAGGTCATGATCTCACGGTTTGTGAGTTCGAGCCCTGCATCTGGCTTGCTGTTGTCATCATGGAGCAAGCTTCAGATTCTACCCCCCCACACCGCCACCCTCTCTCTGTCTCTCAAAAATAAAATAAAACAAAACATTAAATATGTATATTTTTTAATTAAATTAAAAAAAAATTTTTTTAATTAAAATTTCCCTGTTCAAAGGACCAGTGTGTTTTCTGTCTCCTGACTGGACCCTGACTGATACAGCTCCTAAAATATCGCTTTTTCAAATGGAGACTTATTTATATGGATTCACTTCCAGACTTATCTATATATCTCTTACCTTTTCTTGGCCCCTTGACTCTGACCAACGAGACCTCGCCGCTTAACCTGATTTGGGGCTATTTGTAGACTGAATGACTTGCAATTCCTTAACTTATGATTCCTTGGCCAAGATAATGGTTTTGACCAACTGTCTCCCTTCTGCACTGGTTGGGGGACCCTCTGGTAAAATGCCAAGTGCTGCTTTGACCTCACTTTCAAGAAATGATGTTTGTATCGTAATAACCTCCGGGTACTGACCACTTTGTTTCTTCCTCTCAACCAGTCTACACTGATCTTGCCCTTCTTCCCAATAAAGGAACCGTTTAGGCAATGCTGACAACAAGAGTAATAATAACAGTAATTAATAATAACCATAGAGCTAGCATTAATCGCACCCTTGATTTTTTTGTCAGGCACTATGATAAATATATTTTCATTTAATGTCTACAATAGTAGATATCTATCGATAAGAGTGATACTATTTTTTTTAATGTTTATTTATTTTAGAGGGAGAGAGAGAGAGACAAAGACAGAGCATGAATGGGGGAGGGGAAGAAAGAGAGGGAGACACAGAATCCGAAGCAGGTTCCAGGCTCTGAGCTGTCAGCACAGAGCCCAACACGACGCTTGAACCCACGAACTGTGAGATCGTGACCTGAGCTGAAGTCGGACGCTCAACCGACTGAGCCCCCCAGGTGCCCCAAGAGTGACACTGTTCTATGTCCATATTCTAAGTAGTGAAACTGAGGCTTGGAGAAATTTCACGACTTGGCCAAGACCAGGCAGCTAATCAGCGGCCGATCTGAGGTAACATAAACCATGGTTAATTAGTCAAAATTAAATAATTATCATTTAGCCCATGTGATTCCAACAGTGGTCATCATTTCACTTCCCGGTGGCTTTCAAAATCTGTTACGTTTGCAATGAATGCTCTCTAACTTCCGAATTTATTCCTACCTCCTGGTATTTAAATGAATGCCACCGTTTGAAAATCGCCGCTACTGTGACATTCGATTTAGTAATTATTACAGAGATGATAAAAATTACCCAAATGCTGGTGGAACTGATGTGATTGACTTATGTAATGTCAATGAGTGCAAGTACGTGGCCCCCATGGCCCGGGCGATGACATTTGGGTAACAGAAAGATCACTGACTATATTTTTGGTTCAATTTAATTAATTAAACTAGGCTCCGTCCGGTAAAATGATGATTTATTCTTTGAAATGGAGTTCATAAGCTCATGCCTGGAGTATATTTAATCAATTTTAAAATTAACTGTTGCCGTTTGGGTAGATCAAATGAGTAAATCATTTAAAAATATAATTATGCAGGGCTACCATATAATTGAGAGGAATTGTGAGGCTAGTAACCAGAAAATAGACTAGAAAGGCAATTAATTAGTTTTATTCACAAAGCATGCCGTTTACTTTCTCTTAGAGCAGGTAGTACCCCATGCTGGTTCACTGTCCTTCACAAGTCTGATTTAGAATAAATGAATATGCATGAATAATGAATATTCATGCATAATTTAGGAGAAGCCTCATGATGAAAAGCAGGGTCTGAGGAGGGCCACCTTCCCCATGAGGGCTTGAGATGACACTGCGAATGCACATTGAGGTGGGCGTTGCAGGCCGCGGTGAGTGTCCAATGAATGGTAGGAAGGGTGTGTGGGTGCAAATATAAAGCATCATACAAATATGGTTTGTCAGTAGTAAGATGCCTGCTGGAAATCTCCGGTCCCGTTCACTTTCTTCAATAAATATCTATCCCTTCTTGTTGGTTTTTATTTTTCTCGCCATGTCTAATTTTAATATATTCCAAAATCTTCAGCCCTCTTGACTTTTTCTAATAATTCAGAAGGCAAAAGCCCCTGTCCTTCACCTCTGTAGCTTCTATAATCAAGGACTCAAAGAGGAAACACTGGGAATCTTCCATAGGACACGAAGGGCTCTGGTACAATAATTTTGATGGCATTCAAAATATTTTCAATTTTTAGTTTATGTTTAGTAAATCTTGATTATGAAGTTTTGGAATTCTATATTTTTAACAGCTTTATTGGAGTATAACTGATACAGTATTACACATGTTTAATGTGTATACTATGATGAGTTTGGACCCTTGCAAACATCAGCGATATCCTCAATCGCAATCAAGATAATAGATACCCAACACTTCTCAAAGTTACCCTTTGGTTTAGTTTGTTTTATGGTAAGAGCACACAACATAAGACAAGTGCGTGACGCCAGATTGTTAACACATCTTGGAGTGCACGGTACCATCCATATTAACTGGAATGCATGCCATGCGGCAGATCTCTAGAACTTATTCGGGAGCAAAACTGAAAATTACCCAGCATAACTCCCCATTTCCCCGCTCCCCAGACCCTGGAAACCGTTACTGTATTCTCTGCTTCTGTAAGTTTGACTATTTTAGACACCTTACCTAAGTGGAGTCCTACAGTATCGGTCCTTCTGTGACTGGCTCATCCATGTTAATGCAAATGGTGGCATTTCCTTCTTTTTCAAGGCTCAGGAATACTCTTTTGCATGGATAGACTACGTTTTCTTTTTCTATCAATTTCCTGACAGACGCTTGAGTTGTTTCTGTACCTTGGTTATTGTGGAATTAACTGCAGTAAACTTGGGAGAGCACGTATCTCTTCTATATGCCTGGGACTCTGTACCCACCACCATCACAGATAGGTTTGGGAGTAGTTTCATTACCACAAAAATTCCCTTTGTTCTGACCCTTTCTCCTCTATATACGGCTTCTCACCTTTAACTCCTGACAATTACACATCTTCTGTCTGTCTCTACAGTTCGGGAAAATTCCAGAACATCATGTAAATGGAATCATACATTATGTAGCCTTTGGGGCCTGACTACTTTCACCTGGAATAGTGCAATTAAGACTTGGCATATATTTTCAGGTATCAGTAGAATGTTCCTTTTTATGTTCAAGGAGTATTTTATTGTATAGATTGATCAGATCGTATTCATTCATTCACGTACTGATGGGTTATTTCTAGTTTGGGGCAGCTATGAATAATGCTGCTATGAAAATTTTTGTGTTTCTGTGTGAACACATGTTTTTATTTATCTAGTATAAATACTTGTGAAGTGGGATTGCTAAGCTTAATGGTAAGTGTATGTTTTGCTTTATAAGCAACTATCCAACTGTTTTAAAAAGTAGATTTACCCTCTGTATTTCCTCAAGCAATGAATGAAATTTCCAGTTGATGGATGGCGTCATTATCCCTTGGCTATGTCAGTTCTTTTTTTTTTATCTTATTCATCTTTATATGAGAAATGGTATTTATTGTTTTAATTTGCATTTCTCAAGTGATAATGATGTTAAACATCTTCTTATGCAATTATTCTCCATTTATGTATCTTCTTTGGTGAAGTGTCTTTCAATTTTTTTTTGCTATTTTTGGGGGGTGCCTGGTGGCTCAATTGGTTAAGCATCTGACTCTTGATTTCTGCTCATTATGAACTCATGGTTTGTGAGATTGAGCCCCACGTTGGGCTCACATTGAAAGTGTGCAACCTGCTTGGGAATCTCTGTCTCCCTCTTTTGCAGCCCCTAACCTGCTTGCTCGTGTTCTTTCTCTCTCTCTCTCTCTCTCTCTCTCTCTCTCAAAAATAAATAAATAAACTTTTTTTGCCATTTTTAATTGGGATATTTGTCTACTTATTGTTGAATTTTAAGAGATCTTTATATATTGTAGATACGAATCCTTTGTTGACTATGGTATTTACATCCTTCCTCCCAGTCTGTATCTTGTCTTTTCATTTTCTTAATAGTACTTTTCATAGAGTGGGATTTTTTGATGACATCAGTTTATCACTGATTTTTCTATCTAGTCACAGAATTTTTCTTATTTCCTTTTGAGACTTTAAATTTAGTTTCACATTTTACATTTAATTCTATGATCCAATTTGATTTAATTATTTAAAAAGTTTGAAATATAAGTTTGCTTATATATAAGCAAGATACATATTTTGCTTATATATAGCTGATTGTTCCAAGAAAACAATTGTTAAAAAGATTATACTTCCCCTCATTGAATCATCTTTACATTTTGTCAAAAATCAATTGACATTAATATATATATATATATATATTATTGTTGTTGTTGTTTCATTAGCCTGTTTCTCTAATCTTCTGTCAATAACATCTTTTCTTGGTTACTGTACTTTGCTAGTAAATCTTCTTTTTAAAGTTTATTTTTTTATTTTGAGAGAGAGTGCATGTGTGGGGAGGGAGGGACGGAGAGAGGGAGAGAGAATCCCAAGCAGGCTCTGTGCTGTCAGTGCAAAGCCCGACACAGGGCTCAAACGTGGCTCGAACTCACAACCGTGAGATCGTGACCTAAGCCAAAATCAAAAGTCAAACACTTTACCAACCAAGCCACCCAGGCATCCCTATAGTAAGTCTTAAAGTAAGGTAGTATAAGTCCTTCCATTTTGTTTATTCCCACAATTATTTTGGCTGTCTTTACCAGTTTTAGGATCAGCTTGAACACATCCATAATAAATAAATAAATAAATAAATAAATAAATAAATAAATAAACCTGTTGATGTTTTTATTGTGATCAAATTAAATCTATAGATCAATTTAAGGACAATGAACATCTCAACTGTGTTCAGTCTTCCAATCCATGACCATATGAGTCTTTCTACTTATTTCAATTTTTTATCTATTTTATTGACATTTTTTAGTTTTTGGCAAACAGACCCTGAACTTATTTCATTATGTGAAAATCTAAACATTTCTTTTATCACTGGTACACTTATATTGTCTGACGCTGTTTTGAATTTGGGTCTCCAATTGTTCCTGGCTTGAATATAGACACATAACTGCTTTATTATGTTGATTTTTGCCTCCTACAACCTTGCTAAACTCACTTACTTATTCCAGGAGATTTATTCTTTAGATTTCCTGGGTTTTTCTTTTAGACAGCTACGACATCTGTGAATAGAGAGAGAAGTTTTATTTCTTTGTTTTCTAATCCTTATATCTTGTATTTCTTTTCTTCAGTGTGTGGCACCAGCCAGGACTTCCTCTATGCTGTGAAGAGAGATGAGAGTAAACATCTTTGCCTTGTTCCCAATATAGGAAAGAAAATGTTAACTCTTTCGCCACTAAAGAAAATTTTAGCTATGTGTTTTTTCTTGTTTGTTTTGGTGGATACCCTTCATCAAGATAAGGAAATTCCTTTCTAAGTTTTGTGAGAGTTTTTATTATGAATAAATGTTAACTTTTGTTAAATTTTGTTTTTCTTCTGCATCTATTGAAATTATCATGCATTTTCTCATCTGTAACATGGTGGCTTGATTGATTTTTCAAATGTTGGACCAAACTTTCTTTCCCATATAAACTTCAATTGGTAAAGGGGAACCCTTTTGTACTATCGGTAGAAATGCACACTTGTGCAGCCACTCTGGAGAACAGTATGGAGGTTCCTCAAAAAACCTAAAAATAGAACTACCCTATGACCCAGCTATTGCACTATTAGGTATTTACCCCAAAGGGTAGAAAACTGCAGGCTCCAAGGGGTACATTCATCCTAATGTTTATAGCAGCATTATCAACAATAAGAAAACTACAGAGAGAGCCCAAATGTCCATTGACTGATGGATGGATAAAGAAGATGTGGTATACACACACACACACACACACACACACACACACACACACACGATGGAATATTACTCAGCCATCAAAAAGAATGAAATCTTGCCATTTGCAACAACATGGTTGGAGCCAGAATGTATTATGCTATGTGAAATAAGTCAGTCTGAGAAGGATAAATACCATATAACGTCACTCATGTGGAATTTAAGAAACAAAACAGATGAAGACATGGGAAGAGAAGAAAAAAAGAGAAGAGAGGGAAACAAACCACAAGAGGTTCTTAATGATAGAGAACAAATTGAGGGTTGATGGAGGGAGGTGGGTAGGGGATGGGCGAGATGGGCCATGAACATTGGCTGTGATGAGCACTGGATATAGTAAGTGATGAGTCACTGAATTCTACTTCTGAAACCAATATTGCACTGTATGTTAACTAAAATTTAAATTAAAATAAATAAAAATTTAAAAATTTACAATCAATTGACAATGATGGGGTTTCTTCTTTTTGCATATTGACTATTTGGTTTGTCAATATTTTGTTGAGGATTTTTGTGTCTAACTTTCTAAGGGATATTGGTCTATAGTTTCATTTTTGTGAATTGTTTTTCTCTGATTTTGTCATCAAGATAGTGCTAGTCTCATGGAATGAATTGGGGGGTACTCCTATTTTCTGGAAGAGATTATGTACAATTTCCATTATTCTTTTCATTTGTGTTTGGTAGAATTTCTCAGTGAAACCAGTTCATCCTGGAGTTTTCTCCTTTGGAAGGTTTTTAACTACAAATTCCATTTCTTTGGTAGGCATAGGACTATTTTGGTTACCTATTTCTTTTTGAGTGACTTTAACGGTATTTCCTTTAGGAGCATTTGGTTCATTTAAAAGTGAATAAACTTGTTTGCACTATTCCTGTCTTGCCCTCTTAATAGCTGTGAGTTCTATAATGATGTCTCTCTTTAATTTCTTGTCTCTCTAATTTTCCTCATCCAGCATTGTTTGAAGTTTATCAATTTTGTTTGTTTTTTAAAAGAAAAAATTTAGCTTTTGGTTTTCTGCATTGGTTTTCTCTCTTTTCTCTATTGGTTTTACTTTTTCAGTTTCATTGATTCAGTTTCAATTTATTTTCTTATATATTTTTTGTTTTATTTTTTTGTCTCCTTTTAAGTTTCTCAAGGTATATGGCTAGATTATGGGCTTGAGACCTCTGCTAGTTCATGAATTTAATGTTACAAGTTTCCCTCTAAACATTGCGTTAGTTGTGCCTCCCAAATTTTGATGTTATTTTTATTTTCATTCGGTTCAAAGTATTTCCTAATTTCCCTGGAGACTAGTCTGAGCCATGAATTATTTGAAAGTGTGTTATTTAATTTCCAGATACGTGGCAGGTTTTCTAGTTATTGTTTTATAATTTATATTGATTATATGTGTTTTATAATTGCTACTTAATTTTCATTATGTCAAAGAATATATATTTTAAATTCAATTATTTTAAACTTGTTCACATTTGTTTTGTGACTGAGGATATGTCTAACTTAATAAATGTTCCATATGAACTGGAGACAGTATGCTTAGGCTATCATTGGGTGGAGAGCTTTAGGCAACCACCAGTCTTGTCCATTTGGTTCATGCTGTTGTTTATGTCTTCTATATCTCTGCTGATTTTTTTGTCTACTTGTTGTGTCACATAATGGGATATTGTCCATTTCTTCTTTCAATTCTGCCAGATTTTATGTATTACAAAGCTCTGTTACAAGGTGCATACCCATGCAGACATGCTATCCCTTCTTGGTGAACTGACACATTTAATGTTCCTTGTTATTGCTGATGATTTGTCTTGTTTGAGTCTACTCTGTCTGGAAGCAATATCCCCATCATAGCTTTCTGTTGATTAGTGTTTGCATGGTACCTTTGTTTGTTTGTCTGCCATTATCTCACTTTTATTGTATCTTCGATCCCAGTTAGTATCAAGCTACAAGTCTGACTTGTAGTTGTAATGTTTTCCAAACGTGTGCAATGATATCCAAATCTGTCCTGTGTGTGCTCTCTCCAGAGCCCAGTCTGCATCCTGGTTGTTGGTCTAAATCACAGTTCATTTCCCAGTTAATTTGGTATGTTGTTTCAGGCCAATTCTGTACATGTATAGTGCTAGGTTGGGCCAGAATTTCATACACAGTTTTGTAGGATCTCTGTATTTTTTTTTAATGTTTATTCATTTTAGAGAGAGAGAGAGAGCAGGGTAGGGGCAGAGAGGGAGACATAGAACTCAAAGCAGGCTCCAGGCTCCGAGCTGTCAGCACAGAGCCCAACATGGGACTTGAACCCACAAACCGTGAGATCATGACCTGAGCCTAAGTTGGACACTTAACCAACTGAGCCACCCAGGCACCCCATATAGCATCTCTGTCTTGAGCCCCCTCCTCTCTATGATTTCTTCTGTTCTCTAACACCCAGTGGCTTCTCTTTCTGGGTCTACTCACTGTAAAATTGTGGATTTGTCTACTCAAATAGCCCAACGCTATCACATACTACCTGAAACTGGGCCTACATCTCAACAAAGCAGCAAGAGGACAGAGAGAAATGTGGCAAGAAACCTCCATTGTTCAGACAGCAGAGGATGCTGTCCCAGACCATTTGGTCAGGAAGGACGGTTTTCTCTCTAAGCGTTAGGTGCCTTAGCAACAACTGGTACCACCAATTCCACAGAAGGATACTTCTGGGATTGAGACCTATTTAGAGGCTGGGCTGGGAGAAAACTAAAATAAAATATAATGAAGAAACAGACAAAATAGGAGATTTCCTTCTCTCTCTCTCTCTCTCTCTCTATTCCTTTGGAAACCCAGTCCTTGAAACAAAAAAGAAGGCTTATCTTGGAGCTTTTCTGTTTCTGCCTATTGAACAGTCAGGGAGTCTAATTTAAGAGATTTGGGAGGGAAAACACGCACATATCACACACCACACTACACATACCCTATATATGTATACACATGTACACGATACACTACAGACACATACATACGTACCACACATGCACATGTACCACACACGTTCCACAAGCCAACCACACATGTACCACATATACACACAATACAACACATACATACATGGCCACACAATACACGACACACATAAACATATCACACACATACATATACCACATACCAACATACATATACACACAAACACGCATTACATATATGCCACACATCACATCACACACACATAACACATACAAACATAAAACGTATACACATATCACACACATACATACATATCACACACAAATATGCATATGTACACAGCCACATGCCACACAAACGTACATGCACGCAAACACATATACACACCCTGTGTACATAGAGATGCACATACACACCAGCACACACACATACTTATATGCACAAATACAGCACACACATACACACACAACCACACACCATACACACACACACACACACACACACACACCCCATCACATGAAATGTACTGCCCTCAGATTATTTTCTTATGCTTTCCATCCAGAACTTTTGGTTGAAATCAGCGGAAAAGATAATGTGAAATCTCCTTCCTCCATCTTTAGAAAAACCAAGCCATTCTTTTTTGTTCTTGACCTCATCGCTTTTGTAAGACTAAGTGTAAGCAACCCTTTAGGGCGTGCCCAGCACTTCCTCCTGGAAACTTTGGGTTCTGTAAATACCACCCCCACCCCTGATTTCCAATTCATTATATCCCAAAGGGTTCAGCAAATAGCCATGCAGCAAAGAGAAAAGCATTTTAATGAGCCTAGAGTGTTAACTCAGATCTAAAGGCCTCATGCAATGCAACATTGGCCCATAGATGCTGCCTTTCCAATCCAACTGGGTGAGCTAAGTGAAGAACGATCAGAAGGACCGCTCCCTGCCCTCTCTTACTTGACAAGGTAAGTTGAGTCAAAAGACTCAAGAGTCTTGACCAGTCAAGAGACTGGTGCCTTCCTCCAGAGAGTTTGGGATGAACAACTAACCCTCTCAAGAGCCTTGAGGAGAAGTGGTTTCTGTCTTGCTCTGTCTCTGGATTCTAACCAGGCAACTGAAGCTTCCATGAGGTCTTGTCTCGCTCACTAGGGTTTTGTATGGGACTTCTCCACTCATTGGTTATTGTCTTTTGTGAATATACCCCCTTCAGGCACCTGTGAAGCATAGCTCTCCAGCACAGTATTCCAGTTTCTTAGATCCCAATCTTCAACTTAACCTTACATCCGGTTTTAATGTGATTTCAGTAATTGCTAAAGATGACTGCTGTTTTCTGCATGCCTCCTCACCCAGCCGCAGAACCTGGTCACAGTGGAACTCTTGTGTGGTCCCCACACTGTGCAGAGCTCCTCCTGATTGTGGTCAAGGAGATGCACCACCCTCACCAGGGGTGTGATCCACCAGACTTGGAACCCAATCGTGGCTCCCCTGAGCTTGAAGGATGCCACGTAAGCTCCTCGAGCTTTCTCCCTCACCTGCGTGTAAAGAAAACAGTGTGCATTACATCACCGATTTGGGTACCTTACATGAGCCAATGCATAGAAACCACCAAACACCCAGAGTTGGCACCAAATTGATCCTCGAAGAAAGATAATTTACCTCCTCTTCCCTAAATTCTTGTTTCTATGTTGGAATTTTCCAGAGTGCTCCCTAGAACACTCATCCTGTGAAATGACAGTCTGAGGGCCGGGGAGGAGACAGAATTCTATGGTCAAAAAATCTTGGCAATGCTAGATATCTGAACTTGTGCCCAAAGGCTCACAACTCTTGTTGACATACTGAGGGCTCCAGAAAGTCTCAGGTGACAAAATCACAATCACTCTATTTATTCCTAAGAACCATGACCAATTGGGAGTTGGAACTTTTTTTTTTCCTCAGCTAATTTTCCTTAGATTCGGGTAAAAGTATGTGCCACGTCCTGTCTCTTGAGTCCTTACGTGGAGGGCTAAGAGGGTCGGTCTTAGCACCCTCTTAACTCACAGAGCACCTGGCCCTCACAAATCCTGCTAAGCAAGACGCCAAAATCCTGTGTTTCCTCTCCTCTGCCAGCCCGTGCACCGGGCATCTCTCAAACCCTGCTTTTGAGCCAGTCTGCTTTCCGACTCCACCAGCCCGCTGCTAATCTCCACTAATCTGCAAGGTGTTAGTGATTAGCTCAGTAATTATCACAGCGACAGGATGACAGCCGGGAAGCATCTGAGCTTCCAAGCTGTCTTTATGAAAATTTTGCCTGGAAAGGTGACGAGGGAGAAGCACAAGGAAAGCATTACTGGGCCAAAAGTTTAACACATGCCTTCCCAAACGCCATCTGGCTTTGTTCAGTCATTACGCAATGCTGGATGATCAGCCATGGATGAGTCTCTCTGGTTAACGAGACTTCCCCTTACTTTCCGCTCTCTCTCTGTGGGTTTTTTCACCCCACTTCCCAAATTGAGCAAATACTTAATGAGTCAAATGGAAGTAATTATAGAGAATAGAGAAGGAATAATATTTTTTTGGTCCTTCACAACTCAAATTTTAGCAGCCATCGTGGGCTTATATGTTGGTAAAATCAAAGGGTGGCTTTGCTAAGCGTCATTAGCAGAGCCACAGGAAAGGAGCTAGGAGGGTGACAAGCAGCCAGACAGACAGAAAGGCAGATAGGGCCTCTCCGGGAGGCATGTGAAGAGACTTCCTACAAAACAACGGGATGTGGCCAAGATTGAAGGGAATTCTCTGTTAGATTAACCACAGCAAGTTAACTTCTTGCTGGAGTTTCTCCAGCTCATGGCGCAATACCTGGGAACACTGAAGCATCTTAAAAAGTTTTTGGGTTTTGTTATGAAATGCCCAAGATCTTGAAGATTAAATTTGCTAACGTGGAGGAACATGGAATTCTGGGCAGAGAGCAAATCTTAAATAGATGTAAGGAGACAGTAGTGTTCCAGATGGCTTCAGGGATCAGGTAATGACCTATCTCCTGGGAAGAGTTGCGGATCTGGGTCTGAATCCCTACTTTGCACATTCAAACTCTGTATGCATGGTTGGGATGTATCATCTCCCTACACCTCTGTTTCCTCAAATAGAAGGTGGAGATAATAATACAGATATATTCGGCTGTTTGCAACCAAAGTTCCCTGGATCCAAACTCTGTGAAGACCACTCCAGATGCGAAGGGGCTTTAGAGCTGAGCATACGCACGTTTGATTCCAACTCCACTCATCTGAGACGTCGTTGGGCTTTGTTAGTGGTGGTGTTGGTGGTGGTGGTAGTGATGGAGACAGCTGGCTGTTTTCCTCATCCGCAGAAGTGAGAATGATAGTATTTGCTTTGAGGGGGATTATCTTGCTAATTAAATCTGATAGTAAATGTGAGAGTCTAAAAGAACTTTAGTTCCTTAACAAAGTTGGTTCCTTCCTGGCATGATTTTCCTCCATTGCTGAGTTAAAGGTAGCTGTTTCTCATCGTATGGTATTGCTTCCAGGGAGAGTGATGGGTTGTTTAATTTTGGAGGCAAGTGAAGTGTAAAGGAAAGGCTTGAGATACAAACTTGTGTTCCAACCCCAGCTCCCAAAATGTTAGTTTTTACCAATTATGTGATCTGCGGCAAGTTAATCCATTTTATGTAATTCTTTTTCCCAACCCTGGGAAGAAATAGCTTCAGAACTGTTCTAATTAACAAATAACTGTTAAGCAAGACTCCCTCACACCTTCGAGCACACGTAGCAGGTGTCACAACATTGTGTTCCTTCTCCATCTCATGCCTTCCTTCAGGAACTTTCTATCAGGGCATCATCTGCCTCTGAACTTTAGTAAACTGAACTGGCCACCAAGATCCAGTTCATTCATATAGAGATACAGCTTCTCCCTGAGTGTCTACCCAGGACAAAATTGAGTATCTCCTAATTAGTATTGAAAAATACATTGGAGCACTCCAACGGCACCATCTGAAGCAGAGGGTGAGAATTTAAGCCTAAAACTGTCCCTGCAGGTTCCTTCCAGTACCACTGCAAAGCATCATCTTACTAGCTAGGTGAAGACACATTATGTCCTTTTCTTTGATTCTCTAGAGTCGTTTCGTAATTACATTTCCTTCCCTTCCAACAGAAAATAATAAGCTTTGGCAATTTTTAACATGAAAAAGATGATCTTAATAAAAAAAAAAGGGGGGGGGGAGGAAAAGTATCCTGCTAGATACATCTCTGGTTAATTCATTCACATAAAGCGAACGTGAACAGAGCTTTTTTCAGGATATGAAAAGGTTTCCTCATGAGAACCAAGAGTAGGAGAAATTTTAATCGAAAACTAGGTCATGGGCTCCACATTAGGTACTGTCGAGCAAGAGTTCCGAGAATTGGAGGACGTGTGTTTCTTGAGTGGTTGTGTCTCCAATTTCTGCATTGGGGGGGGGTGGTTGACACTGAACACCGGGGAGACTCTGGTCTGAAGTCACACCACAAGGCCACATCAGGAGAACCAGCTGTTGTCCTCTCAGGTTCTGGTGCCAAATTAGACATTCGTGAAACCGACGCGGGGGACGTCATGGCAGCCTGCGCCCAATGCACTCTCCTCACCGCGCCCCAGAGAGAAGGCCGCTTATCAAATATGCACCAGTTTTTCTTTAACTTATACGAAACGCCGAAGGAATTGCACTGTTCAACAGGACCCATTTTAATACAAAGTGGCTATATTTTTGCTTGATCGTGGCCACATTCACACTGGAAGTCCAAGTGCCCAAATGAGGCCCGCCATTTTCTCACTTCTGACCAGGTTAATTCAATCCCCCTCTCCATCCCTTCTGCTCACCTGCTGCCATCCTAACTGCCCTGGCATTGCCACGGCCTTCTTTCAGACCTCCTATTCCTACTGCAAGCTGCCACAAGAGAAACCTTTCCCTGCAATAATATATCTAACTCCACCACTGCGAAGAGGCCTCCATCAACATCTTCAGGATGAAAGGCAAGCGCCTTAGCCAACGTAATGGTGCTGAAGATCTTCAAGGCATACCCCCAACTCGCATTCTAGCCGTGTTCTTGACATTTCTAACTGAACACATCACCCAAAATGAAAATGATCGTGTCTAAATATCCTTATTCAAGTCTTCGTGCCTCTGGTTTGCCTGGAACGCCACGCCCAGGTTTACCCCCTGGCAGTGCTGATCGATGACTCAAAATCTGTGTGAGGTGCAAAAGTGTGTCTTGCCAGAGCAACGACGGTGGACTGGAAGAACACTGAGCCTTTCTAGAGTCGTCTGCACAGCTGGGGGTTGGCACATTTCCTGGCACACGGAAGACACACTGGCGCCAGTGAAGGAGGGAGGGGACAAAGCTGTCAGCCCGGCGTCAGCACGGTGAATGCCTGTGACCCCGTGGATAACATGGACATCAGAATGCTCTTCCTGCATTGTCACCCCACAGTGATCTCCTCCACCGCAATCGTTCTCCAGAAATACGTCATGTTTCAAATCCTTTTTAAAAAATTTTTTAATGTGTATTTATTTTTGAGAGGGGGGCGGGGAGGGGCATAGAGAGAGGGAAACACAGAATCCGAAGCAGGCTCCAGGCTCCGAGCCGTCAGCACAGAGTCCCATGCAGGGCTGGAACCCATGAACTGTGAGATCATGACCTGAGCCGAAGCCAGAGGCTTAAGCAACTGAGCACCCATGTGCCCCCAGAAATGTACCATTTTTAAAGTGGGTTATTTCATGCGGAGGTGAGGGGGGGGGAATGAAACACGAAATGGTCACAGGTCTGTAGCCGTTACACATACCAACCTCTAAAACTGTCTCAGAAGGGAAGAGGGAGGAGTCTGAAGTTCTCTTAAGAAGATGAGTGTGTGTGTGTGTGTGTGTGTGCCCGTGTGTGTATGTGAGTGTGAGTGTGTGTGCTCGTGTGTTTGTATGCATTGTACATACACGTGTGTGAGGGTGTGGGTGTGTGTGCACATGTGTGTGGGAGTGTATTGTGTGTGTGCGAGGACATGTGACCTTGTGTGTGTGTGCGCATGCACACGTGGGGGGCCTGGGCACATGTGTGTGAGGGTGCACGTGTGTGGGTGGCTGCACGTGTGCATGTGTCAGAGTGAGCACATATGTGTGGCTGTAAGTGTGTGTATGTGTGCGAGGGTGAGTGTGGGCACATGGGTGTGAGTGCACATGTGTGAACGTGTGTGCACGTGGGTAAGGGTGTGATTTTGTGCACGTGTGTGCATGCATGAGTGATAGTGTGTATGCATATGAGTTTCTGTGTGTGTGTGTGTGTGTGTGTACTGAGTGTGGGCAGGTGTGAGCGTATTGTGTGAGTGTGTGTGCGCACTGGGCGCTTGCACGCGTATGAGTGTGGGCACGTGTGAGGGTGTGCCTGTGTGTGTGTGTTTCATAACAAAAAATTCTGTAGACTTTTGGTTGACACGGCACACAGTTCCCCTGAGATTTATTAATAAGGCCTTGTGGATCGAAAGCTGAAGAGAGTAAGTAAATGAACTGCGAGGAAATATTAAATCTGTAACAACCTCATTTGTAGAACATATGCTTTATTCTAAATTCTAGTAACATCTCATTTTTGTCAGAAAGCTGATGCTACTGTAAGGGCAAATACAAATCTTAAAAGAAATTTAAAAATGTCCCTGGTGAACAGAGGAAAGAGACCGCCCCTGTGTTCTTCCAGAAGTATTTCCTTTAGAAAATGTAATTGCAAATACTTTCTGTGTCCCTTTGAGATGTGTGTAAACCTTTTAGAAGCTAAATAAGCTTCTCTCCAGTCTGACAATCAAGAAATGTTTTTCTTAAAGGCCCGGGAGCCATCTCTTTGAAATGTAAACATCAAAAAGTTAGCGCCCCTGTCTCTCCACTTCTTGTGAAAGGCAAGAATTTAGCAGAAGCTTAGCTCAGGCGCCTGGCTCCCAGTTGCAAACCAGCCTGCTTGGCACACGGGCATGAGTTCTTTTTCTTCTGGATGAGGGCAATTAACTGATACAGGTGGCCACCTTAATTACCAGAACATACGATGGGCTATGCGTGACAATTGGTGCTATCATCGTCTCTTTCCTGAGGACTAGTTCTTTTGTATCCTGAGAAAATGCATGCATTGGGTTGTATCTGCCGGTCTTTCTGTCTGCGTCTGTGATCTCTCTAGGGAAGGGTCTGTGATGTGCACCAGTCTGGGGCAACTCCTGATGACACTGCTTTCCTCTACACTTGCAAAGAGGTTTCCAGAGTTGGCAGGAGATTTTTCCTTTAATTATTTCCCAACATTATCACAAACTCTTATTTTCCTGTATTTTAATAATCTAGAAATTTGGGGAAATAATCATCGTTGTTTATTAGGAAAGATAAGCAGCCACAAAAATAAAGAGAAATAATGATTTTCCTGGGAATTCGGTAGAAGACGAACCTTAGAATTTCCACGGTGCTGTAAGCATTAGTATGTTTCTTTTCTGGATGAGAATGATGAAATGCATTTATACATATATGTATAGATGTAGATACAGGCATTCGTATATATCTATATGTATAGATCCATGTATCTATACATATACAGCAAAACCTTGGATGGTGACTAACTTGGTCCATGAGTGTTCTGCAAGATGAGCAAATATTTCTAATAAATTTTAACTTGAAAAATGAGAGATGTCTTGCAATATGAGTGTCGCGTGATCACAACTAAGCCAATGGTTCTTGAAATTCACTTTGATATGCAAGTGTGTTGGATTATAAGCATGTTTCCCAAACGAATTTTGCTCACAAACCAAGGTTTTACTAGATAGATGACAGATAGGTAGGTAGATAGATAGATAGATGATATAGATGATATAGAGATATAGATAGAAATAGAGATAGATATAGATACAGATAGATATCCGCAAATCAGTTGGGGCGTGGCTTTGCACAAAAGTTTATGAGGCAGACAATTACATACTTTTTGTTCATACGACCAATTTTCAAAGCATCTACTCTGCGTCAGAAACTAGGCTGGAAAATACCTGACCTCTTTTTCTTTTTCTTGTAGCAAATGTGAGCATTTTCGAAATAGAAAATATTGAAATACTTACATTTTGGATTTTCTTCGCAATATTCAGCATGGTCAAAACTATCAGTTTGATCCATTTTCTTACAACGAACAATTCTGATTGACAATTAGAACCTAGTTTTTACGAGTGTGTCACCTATTCCCTCTGACCAACTCAAGAAGCTTTTGAATCTGCAGTGAAGTTTGAGTCCCTTGATATCACGTGACTAATAGGTGAGTCGATCCGCTATTCGATACAGTGATGAAGCGTGCCCATCAAAGAGACCATCTGTCACAGCGCTACAGTGGGGGGCACAAAGCAAAGGAATCAGGACGCTTAACCAGGAACAGGATTTACTAATAACTTCAGAAATGTGGTCACAAAGTTCAGACAGAGCACCGAGAGCGTTGGGGCGACCCGCGTGGCTCCCCGCAGCCCTCCTTCCGACCTCGGACACACACCGTCTGACTCAGGCTGAAATGAGGGCTCACCTCGCACAGTGGTGAGTGTTCGCATAATGAAATATCTCCATTTTACAGATCTAGAGAACTACGTGTCTACAACATTCTCCGGACAGCCGGCCCTCAAATAGTTGCAAATTATTGGTTTGCTTTCCATATGTGATCTCAAGCCAGAGACACCAACTATTAGCATTCCATAGGTAAGGGTTTTCCTTTGACCAATATCGTTCTTCTGAACGTCAAAGGGTCAAATTACCAAGTCTTTTTTTTTTTTACACGGAGATCAAATCAGGTCACTTGTCTGCTGGTGAATGACAAGCCAACGGCTTTAACTCCTTCCTCTGCAGAGGAAGAGAGACGAGATGAGTAATCTGGGCCCCACCGTCTAGCAGCTGTCTGAGCTGACCTGTCTTCTTGGAATCTTAGTCTTTACCTTTCTGGACCTCTCTTGATGTGAGTCGTGACAACTACAACCAGAACCAGGATAACCAAGTCCTCGAAACAAGTCCTCATGCTTACCATCACCTACACATAAAGTTCCCCAATTTCCTCTGGGGTCACCTGCACCAAATCACCTACAGTTTGTTTCGTTTTAATGAAATATGGGGCCGCATCCCCGATCTACTCAATTGGAACCCTTGGTGATCGAACTAGCCAGGAAACTGCATTTTTACATTTCCCAGGGTGATGTTTTTATGCACAGCAAAGTCTGAGACACCCGCACTACCCTGGGGTTACAGGGGCCCAGAGTCAGTGGAAATTACAGAGAATACGAATGAAATGTGCAGGGCTCAGCACCTGATACGCCCTGAATAAATGACTTTAGTGATAAGAGACTCAACCCGTCCCCCTTGCTCTGCTCGCTGTGCTCAGATACTTAAGACTCCGCCGGTGGGATCAGGAACCATAATTTCTGTAGGTTAAAATGCAGGTGACAAAGATAAAACAAAAGAAAAATAGTTTGGCCCAAGGAAACCTGGAATCACTTTTCTAGTAATGCACACTCAGCAGAAATTCATCAGGACCCGGGAGCTGCATACATTTCGATGATGCTTTATCACCAAAGCCAGAGTTAGATGAACTAACTATCTCACTGGGATGCGGTCTTTTACTCTCTTAGGGGCTGCGTGGGCACGCCCTGGAAGCCAGAACACTGAGCAAAATAATCACCTTGCCTATTCCTTTAGGTCTAGATTCCAGGTTAAAACACAAGGAAAGAGGACAGGTCATAAATCTGAACTCGGGTCTCCATGCCTTGGCGAAGCTTCCTTCCTTTTATCTTTCTGAAAATTATCCTTCCAATGGAGCTCAAAACCAACATAAGGAAATATACGTGAAAACACCTAGCACAAGTGCCCGATGGAATAAGCAACTCACGAAAAACGCTTTCCATGTCCTGTTTTATGTTTAGATTCAGAAAAATATCATTCAATAGTGCACAGTTTTGTCAAAAGCTCTTCTCACTTGCTCAGATCTTAAAATGTAGGGAAAGCCCAAGTGACAGACTTGTTCGGTTTGGTCTTGAAATCTGAGTTTTTGTCCCTTTTGTCCCTGAGTTTTTGTCCAGTTGACTCTTGTATCAATGTGCCCCCCTTTTTACCACTATACTGTGTGTTTGTTCTTGACTCTGATATTTTGCTCCGTAACTGATCACGGCCTTGCTCACGCATCAGGCATAGGGCGTCCTGAGCAACTGCCATCCACCCGTTGCGGGTGAGGTCCTGAACCGGGAGCTGCCTTCTTAACTGCCTCGCTTCCCCTGTGCCCCGGATAGTGTTGCTTCAGGGGAATACACGGTTCTCCTGAACTCTGCTGCCTCCTGAGTTCCTCGGCTTTTGCCCGACTAAAGAGATTATCTTTCTATCTATCTATCTATCTATCTATCTATCTATCTATCTTCTATCCATTTTTCTATCATCTATCCATCTTTCTATCTATCATCTCTCTATCATCTATCTATTTATCTATCATCAATCAATCTATCAATCTATCATCTATCTATCATTAGATAGATAGGTAGATATCTATCATTTATCTACCTATCGTCTATCTAGCACCTATCTATCATCTATCTGTGTCTCTATGCTTAATGGTATAACATTATCTATAGATGATTTGGTTACTTGAAAGCCTTTCTGTGCATTTTTGAATTTCTGCTGATGCACATTTTATTTACTTTTAAAGATAAATGCATTCTTCCAATCTATTCATGTTTTATTTCAAGTATTTTCTTTAAAAACCTCTATTTCCAGCATGTTAAAATTTTAGTGCTTAAACACTGTTTAATTTTGATAAAATTTGGCAGTCATTGATGTTAAATGATGCAATTGGTGTTTTTTAATTGTGTAAAAACTATAGAGAGGTACATTTGTGGTTATTTGATTTTTGACAGAGATTCTATGGCAATTCAGTGGGTAAAGGATAGTGTCGTTGTTGTTTTCAATAAATGATGCCAGAAAAAGTGGTTATCCAGGAGCAAAATAATGTACTTAAAGCTCTACTTGACACATTCCACTAAAAGTAACTGAAATTAAAATTAACTCAAAATGGATCATGAAAACAAAGGTAAGAACTAAAATCATTAAACCTTTAGAGAAAATCGCCATAACTCTGGACTGATCAAAAAGTTCTTAGACATAACACCAAACAGATGATACACAAAAGAACAAATTGAAAAATTGAATTCATCCCCCAAATTAAAACTCTGTGGTTCTAAAGACTCCATGAAGAAAATGGAAACAAGTCACAAACTAGCAGGAAACCCTTGCAAATCCTGTATTTAGTAGAGGGATGGTAAATGACTCTTGATTTTTCAATAATAACAAAGCGGCTCAATTTAAAAACAGGCAAACGATTTGAATAGACATTTCATCAGAAATGATAAACAGATGGCAAGGAAGCATACAAAAAGAGACTCAGCATCGTTAGTCACTAGGAACGTGCAGATGTGAACACCGAATCCAAAAACACTGACAACCATTGGAAAAACTAATATTAAAAAGCAAAGACAAAACCCAGTGCTGGTGGAGATGCAGAGAAATGAGATTCCCACGCACATTGCTGATGGGAATGTAAAGCAACACGCAGCCACTTGGAAAATATTTTGGCATTTTCTTAAAATGAGGAACATCAACTTATTACCCAGAAGTTGTGCTGCTGGTAATCCATCAGAGAAAAATAGAAATGTAGGTCTACGTGAAGACGGGCACATAAATGTCCATGTCCGCATTCTCCATCATCGCCAAAACCTTGAAACCATTCAAATGCCCGCCAACTAACTGGTGAATAACAGATGAACAAAATGGTGGCACAGCCATTTAAGTGAATACTATTTGGCATTTAAAAAGACACGTACCGGGGCGCCTGGGTGGCTCAGTCGATTAAGCGTCCGACTTCGGCTCAGGTCATGATCTCACGGTTCATGAGTTTGAGCCCCGTGTCGGGCTCTGTGCTGACAGCTCAGAGCCTGGAGCCTGCTCCGGATTCTGTGTCTCCTTCTGTCCTGCCTCTCCCCTGCTTGCACGCTGTATGTCTGCCTTTCTCAAAAACAAACATTACCAAAAAAAAAAAAAAAAAAACAAAAAACAACCTTTTTAAAGACATGTATCACACCCTGGATGAACCTAAACACACGTTACGCGGTGTAAACCAGCCAGACGCAAACACTGCATATGATATGATTCCATTTATATAAAATGTCTACCATGGGCAACTTTTTGAGGACAGAAAACTTTTTGAGATTGATGGTGGTGGTGTTGAGATCAAGGATTAACTGTAAACAGACATAAGAAAAATGTTTGAGACGGTGAAAATATTCTACAGCTGGATTTCAGAGATGGCTGTACAACGCTTGACAGTGCACTAAAATCATTGAATTATGAACAGACAATAAGGCAATTTTATGTTATGTAAATTATACTTCAGGAAAGATGTTTAATTTTTTTTTTTTTTACGGAAACTTTTCGGAAGATGCTTGCCTTCAGGGAATTCTACAGACTTTCTCTTCTCCCCCAGCTGCTGTGTCTTTTTCTCTGCTGGGTGTCTCTGTCAGTAGTATTTGAACATATCCCAATCTCTCCATCTTAAAAACACCCTTCCCCTTCCAACGGGCGTCTACCTCTTCTCATCTGATTCCAAATACAGTAAAACCTCGGATCACGAGTAACTTGTTCTGCAAGTGTTCCACAAGACAAGCAAACATTTCTAATAAGCTGTAACTTGATAAACGAGTGACGTCTTGCAATCCAAGTCCTACGTGACACCGAATGTCACGTGATCACAACTGAGCCAATGGTTCTTGAAATTCACTTTGGGATACAAGTGCTCTGGATTACAAGTGTGTTTCCAGAACATGTTATGCTCACAAAGCAAGGTTTTACTGTATATTCCAGTCTGCCTTCTGCCTACACCAATTTGCCATTTGTGTGTGTGCATGTGTGTGTGTGTGTGTGTGTGTGTGTGTGTGTGAAGTCACTAGTGGCTTTCTTGGCATTGAACTAAAGGATTTTTTTTTTAATTTTTTTTTCAACGTTTTTTATTTTTGGGACAGAGAGAGAGACAGAGCATGAATGGGGGAGGGGCAGAGAGAGAGGGAGACACAGAATCGGAAACAGGCTCCAGGCTCCGAGCCATCAGCCCAGAGCCTAACACGGGGCTCGAACTCACGGACCGCGAGATCGTGACCTGGCTGAAGTTGGACGCTCAACCGAATGCGCCACCCAGGCGCCCCAAACTAAAGGATTTTTTAATAAGTCTTCAATTTCTGTGAACTGTGTGTATTTTCTAACACCACTGACTCTTCTCCTTTGTATACAACTTCTTCACTCGGGTTTCTTGGTACCGGACCTCTTCTCCATTTCTAACAAATGGAGTCACCGAATGCTCATCTCGGGGTCATTTTTCCACGTTGGGTGAGTCTGTGTCCAAGGCCGCCTCTCTAAACTCCACCCTCTTTTCCATGAATGGCCCCATCGACTGTGCAGGTTCCCAAACCAGAAATATGACCTCATCTGAGATTTTTCTTCTCCTTCATGGCTCCACATCTAATGAGTCATGGAATCCTAAGTGCCTACTTTATTTTCTTACTTCTCCCTGTCCTAACAACCACTAGCCTCTTCAGGAGACCGCCATTCGCAGGAAGAGAACCCCTCACGGGTGTCTACCTGGAACCTACACCCAAATCAGTATAACTGGCCTCACATCTGGGATAAACACCCCTTCTCTGGGGCTCCAGTGTTCCCCACACTGTTGCCATCAGGTTATTCCTCATGAAGCCACACTGTTGAGCTAACTGACTGTCTTACACCCTAGACTGTAAAATCTCTGAGAGCCAGGTCTGTACTCACCAAATTCCCCAGGGGGTCTCCAGGGGCTCCTAGAAGGCGCTGTTTTAGGGAACAAATAAAGGCATGGATTTTAAGAATAATTGCTTTAGCTGTCGGCCCAATATTATTCATCAGAGTGATACAATTTTAAAAATCCTCACTGTGGGGGGCGCCTGGGTGGCTCAGTCGATTAAGCATCTGATTCTTGGTTTCGTCTCAGGTCGTGATCTCACAGTTCCTGGGTTCCAGCCCCAGGTCAGGCTCTGTGCTGACAGTGCAGAGCCTGCTTGGGGTTCTCCCTCTCCCTCTCTCTCTGCCCCTGTCAGGCACACGCTCTCTCTCTCTTTCTCTCCCTCAAAAAATAAATAAACTTAAAAAAAAATAAATTAAATAAATAAAAATAAAAAATAAAAATCCTCATGGTGATCCTCAGCTACCCGGAAAACACGCCTCTAGAATAGGCACGAGTCCTGACCTGCACTTGGCAATACTCGGCCTAATTGGAGGGTCCCGTCAGTAACAAGCAACCTTCGCCAGGATCGACACTGGCCAGTGGACTCCGCACTCCATGAAAAGAAGGCTCAGTGGGAATGGAAACATCACAAAAGAATTTGAAGGCTGTAATATAGATAATACTTTTCCTTTTCCACAAGGTCTCTGACAAAGACCATCTCAGGAAAGGTAAGGGTATATTGGTTTCAGCTTGGGAAGAATTTTGTATCAGAAAAGAGGACCAAAGACAGAACAGGATGGTTTTGTCCTGCAGTAACTGAAAGTGTTCAAAACGATCAGGGAGACGGGCTACAGCTTGGCCCGATGCTGGTAAACATGGAAGCATTACATGGAAGTGTTAATTCGGGTGACTAATAACCTTTCTTTGGGTCAAGAGAATCATAGTGAAGCAGGAAATTGCACCTAAGTGCGGATCAATAGTCATTTAATGAGGCAATCAGAGGTATGATCTATTAACAAAGTTCCAACCCACCTTAAAGAGTTAAACTTAACCTAAAATAGACTTTCCGGTCGAGCAAACAATAAGAGGCACGTTGTAAATGCCAATGCATGAGACTTGTGTGGGTGATTTATAATTTAACGGGAGTCAGAGATGCATTCATTACCTTGGAGAATTAACGCAACTAAAATACAGATTTAGGGAAGAGACAATGCGGTGCGTCAGACAGAAGCAAGCCCGTCCCGCCTAGTGAAAAATTAATGATGACAAAACCAACAAAGCCTATTGTGCAGGTCCCTAGGGTGCTACGGGTTGAGCAGGGGAGAGAATACAACACTTATGCAAGGCGCGAAGCAAGAAAAAATTGCTGAAAGCCCAAGCAGTGAGGTGCACAGGGGATTTAGGAGAGAAAAATCCCTCCCCTTGAAGGGAACCGGGTCCTAACACCTACTAAGGGGTGCCACCCAGCCCCCGCCTCTTGGAGGTCTAGGGCTGCAAGTGGGGGTGGAAGTGGTCGCTTACACCCAGAGATAACCGAGAACATAGCACCTGAGTCTTGGATGCAAAATGTGCTAAATCTTCCATTCTGGCCCTTCGTTGTGTCTGGGTATTGAAGCAGGAGGAAGGAAGGAAGGAAGGAAGGAAGGAAGGAAGGAAGGAAGGAAAAGAAAGAAAGAAAGAAAGAAAGAAAGAAAGAAAGAGAAAGGAAGAGAGGAAGGAAGGAAGGAAGGAAAAGAAAGAAAGAAAGAAAGAAAGAAAGAAAGAAAGAAAGAAAAAAGAAAGAAAGAAAGAAAAAGAAAGGAAGGGAGGAAGGAAGGAAGGAAGGAAGGAAGGAAGGAAGGAAGGAAAAGAAAGAAAGAAAGAAAGAAAGAAAGAAAGAAAGAAAGAAAGAAAGAGAAAGGAAGGGAGGAAGGAAGGAAGGAAGGAAAAGAAAGAAAGAAAGAAAGAAAGAAAGAAAGAAAGAAAGAAAGAAGAAGGAAGGAAGGAAAGAAGGAAGAGAGAAGAGCGTGAGGGTTAATCATGTTTATGTGAAGTCTGGGGCTGGCTGGGCTCATCCAGGCTTTGTGTCAGAGAGAATTCCAGAAAAGGAACCGTTAAGGCTCTTCCGGTTTCTGTTTTGAACAAGGGTTTGGCCAATTACTGTTGACAAGCTCGTGAATGTGACCACCGGCCCAGCCTCCAGCTTCCTTTCACTGCCTCCTGGATGTGTCTTCAGGACGAATCCATCGCCCGGGCTCCCTCTTCCGAGGCCCTAAGCCCTGTTTCCTGGAACATTAAATTCCTGAGATGCTCATACTCACCCGCGCTGCTCATAACTCTTCTCGATAGCCCCTCAACACCTGGTCATTTTTATCTGCTGCTCACACTCGCCACTCGGTCTGCACACACTTACTCACTCCTCCCTACAATTTATTAGCTCCGTCATGGGCACGGACATAAAGCGTTTGGATGGCATTCCAGAATTCTCTGTTCCCTTCGAGATTTATTTGAGGGCACTCGGTGACCCTGTAACTTTGAGAGGCACCGTATAAAAGCGGGTTTATTGGTAGAGCCACCCCAGGCAGGCTGCCTTTTATCACAGGCCTCGCAGCAGCTCTGCGAACACTTCTCTTTCTAGTTCCTCCTGTGGACTGGACCTCAGGTGAAGTGTCACTAATGCAAATTCAAGCAAACAGGGGGTTTGGGTTGGTAAAATGCCATTCCAGGAGTCTGTTGGCGGGCTGGGGAATAACAAGCCTTTATTTTATTTTATTTTTTTTTTAATTTTTTTTTCCAACATTTACTTATTTTTGGGACAGAGAGAGACAGAGCATGAACGGGGGAGGGGCAGAGAGAGAGGGAGACACAGAATCGGAAACAGGCTCCAGGCTCCGAGCCATCAGCCCAGAGCCCGACGCGGGGCTCGAACTCACGGACCGCGAGATCGTGACCTGGCTGAAGTCGGATGCTCAACCGACTGCGCCACCCAGGCGCCCCGACAAGCCTTTAAAAGAATGAAACATGACAGGGGCCTGGTAGCTACATTATTCTTTTAGATGTTAAAAAAAAAAAATAGCTATAACTTCCTATCAGTATAGGAAAAAGGTGAGTGAGGGATGGATGGAAATGATGGAGACAGATTATTCATGATGGAAGAGCAGAGCCTGAACTTTGGGGGCTGTTTAGAATTTCCTTTGCTCTTGTGAACACATCAGCTTTGGGATGGTAGTAGGCAGGGGACCGTCAGATTAGACCTCAGCTGTTGCCTCACACCTGCGATGCCCACCCACGTGGTGCAGGACACAACAGCGACGCTTGAACTTCATTATCGAAGTTCAGTTCCCGAGAGGGTGGCCAGCTTTGCCAAAGACATCAGATGTCAGCTGAATGCTGTGTCCCTGATGCTGAGACTATGCACCCTTCTCTGTTTACTGTGGGAATCCAGCTTTCTTTGGCGGGGACAGCAGCGACGACACCCATTAGTGAATCAGCCCAGGGGAACAGAATAAAATTAAAACAAAGGAAAACGCATTGACCCATCCACCTGCTTTGAATATAAAGGCATTTATTGGCAGAGACATTTGTGATTGAGGCAGGAACCGTAAGTAGGCCTCCGGCTTGACATTGCATCGAATCATTAACTGTCCTAAACCCCTCTCAGACAAGAGAATGACTTTGCACTCCGAAGATTCCATTAAGATGTTGAAGGAGAAGATAATCTTCTCCTCGGCTCAGGCCTCTCAAGGAATCAGGAGGCCCCAGGACCACCGCTGATCTTCGTGTCGGGTCTCCAGAAACACCTTGAATTCATGCTTCTTGGTGTATCTCCTTTGATACGTGTCCAGCGTGTTAAAAATTACTGAAATCCATAGACAGCATCTCAAGACTTGCGAGTTGCCCATGAGAGTTGTTTCACTTTGTGTTTCCATTTTGAAAAGGATAACAAAACAAGACTTCAAATAAAACAAGACTTCAAAGCATGTTAATACCACCATTATAAGTGTGCCATCAGGACAATGCCTATTATATAATTACGTCCCTCACATTTCTCCCTCACATTTCCATGTGTTTGCAATCAAATGCCTCGCAATGATTATTTTAATTTTGGGGCACCTGGGTGGCTCAGTCAGTTAAGTGACTGACCCTTGATTTGGGCTCAGGTCGTTATCTCATGTTTCTTGACATGGAGCTCCAAGTCGGGCTCTTTGCTGTTGGCACGAGCCTGCTTGCGATTCTCTCTCTCTCTCTCTCTCTCTCTCTCTCTCTCTCTCTCCCTCTCTCTCTGCCCCTCCCCTGCTGGTGCGTGCACGCACGCTCTCTCTCTCTTGCTCTCAAGATAAATAAAGACACTTTGAGAAATAATTATTTTAATTTTAATGTAGTCATTAGTGAAGAATGAATGCAGATTTAACGTGTACCTTGTGTCTTTGTGTCAAATTACTCTGGTGTAAGCGGTTCAAATAAATGTCTCACTTTTCTTAATTCAGCAAACATTTCTAGACTGAGTTCTCTGCATTAGGCACTCCTTTGTCCCTAGCCCCGGACAAATCGTCTTGAATGAGAAAACAGACTCTCAGCAATATGCATCCTCATGAGTCAGAGGGGAAGCCAACGAATTGACACAAACACATCCATTCATCCATTAGAAAGCTAGAATATCACGATATGCACTGAGAAAGGAATACTGTGCACCAGACATGCCTGGCCAATGAGCTGAAGCTGTCCGGTCAGAAAGGCATCTCTGATCTGAACGGGAAGAAGGAAACTGTAGGGTGCGTGTCATTGGACAGTGGATCCCAGCCTGGGAACACCGCCTGCTGTGGAGCCCCGATGTCAGAAACACACAATTCTACACACACACAAGCCCCTGTGCTGGAGAATAGGTAGCTAGCCCACGGTGGGTGGGAGAAGCACCCGTGGCAGACAGATCATGTGGATGTGCGTTAAGCCGGGGCAGAGAGAGAGGATTTATACTGAGCGCGACGGGAAGCATTTGGATGGCTGTGTATATATTTTATTTATTAGCTTTCTAAGCTTTATTGAGGCATCACTGACAAATTGTAAGATATGGGATGTGTACAGCACAATGTTTTGATACATGTATACATTGTGAAAGGGTCCCCCCACCTAATTACCACTTCCATCAAATTTCAAGTCCACAATGTGGCATTATTAACTAGAGTCACCGCGTTATACATTCGATCCTCAGACCTTATTCAACTTTCAAAGATGCAACCTCCTCTTAATTCCCTGACCCTCCAGCCCCTATAGCATCCATTTTTCTACTCTCCATTTCTAGGACCTTGACTTCTTTTAGACTCCATATATAAATGTTACCATCCAGGCTTCTCTTTCTCTGTCTGAATTTTCTCATTTAGCATAACATCCTCAAGATGCATCCATGCTGTCACAAATGGCCGGATTTCCTTCTTTCTCAGGGCTGAATAATATCACATAATATATATAACATGTGGGTAATCCCATTATATTCCTATGTTATTCATATATTTCCATATATAGAAACATTGTGTGTATATATTATATATACATGACATCTTCTTTTTCCATTCATCCATTGACAGACCTTTAGGCTATTTTCATATCTTGGCTATAACACTGCAAGGACCATGGAAGTACAGATATCTCTTCCATATCTGGTTTTTATTTCATTCGGATGTATACCCCGGAGTGAGATTGCTGGATCATATGGTAATTCTATTTTTAACTCCACAGTGTTTTCCCCAGTGTCTGCACCAATTTATATCCCCACCAACAGTGCACATCCTCCCCCTGACACTTGTGTTCTCATACCTTTTTACGATATCTCATTAAAAAGCATGTAAGGAATACGGTGCAAGGTGGGTTTGATGGGCATTTCTCCAGTGATGAGCGATGCTGAGGATGGCCTCTGTACCTGCTGGCCATCTGTATGAGAAGACTGGGGAGATAGGAAGTTTGGGGGGAAAGGAATCAAGAGTTCCGTTTTGCCCATATTCATTTTAAGATGCCAATTAGGTGCCCAAGTGGCCATGTCAAGAAGATGACAGAGTATGAGTCTGTGGATGCCAAGACTTATGAAATGTACAGGTCATGTGAAAATCCATGGGATTAGGTAACATGACGCAAGGAGAGAAAGAATAAGAAAATGGCCCATGACAGAGCCCTGGAGCACTCTTGCATTTTTAAGTCAGGCTGCCAAGGAGGAGATATTGATTACGAATGATGAAAAAGGAGAAGCCAGGCATGTGGAAAAGAAATTATTCAAATTCCCATGTCCCTGAAGTCAACGATACTAAGTGCTTCCAGAAGTACAGGGAGGGTTGAGTGCGATAAGAATGTGTGAACATTGGATGTGGCAACACCAATGTCTTCCACAACCTTCCTAGGAACCGTGTTAGAGGGACACAGCTACAAATGAGGAGGCTGAAGATCCAAGATGATAGGTGATAAGGTGGAGACAGAAAATGTAGGTAGTTGTTAAAAAGTTTTCTTGTGGGAAAGGTGAGCAGAGGCACTGGACAGACAGGGAAGGACGTGGATTGAAAAGGGGTTTTCCTTTTAAACTGCGAGGTATGGAAAAAGTAGGGACCTGGATGGGATGGTCGAGAAATTCCTGCTGCACGACAGAAATTGAAGAAGCTAAATCTTGACTAGGTGAGAGGATTTGAAATCCAGACCCAAGCAAAAGGGTTGACTTTTGTTTTTTGTTTTGTTTTTGTTTTTGTTTTTGTTTTCAACGTTTATTTATTTTTGGGACAGAGAGAGACAGAGCATGAACGGGGGAGGGGCAGAGAGAGAGGGAGACACGGAATCGGAAACATGCTCCAGGCTCTGAGCCATCAGCCCAGAGCCTGACGCGGGGCTCGAACTCACGGACCACGAGATCGTGACCTGGCTGAAGTCGGACGCCTAACCGACTGCGCCACCCAGGCGCCCCAGGGGTTGACTTTTGATAGGAACCGAGACATTTCATCCCGCCCATTTATGCTGAAAAACCACAGCATGTGGAAACAGACGCGTGCCAAGTGGTAGTCATTGTTGTCAAAAGACAAAGAACCTTCACGTGTGGTTCTTACATCTCCACAATGTGTGAACAGGACAAGGGAGAACATCAGTGTGTGCGCTCATGTGTGCTTGCTGGTGACCGGGCGGCATTGCAGACGAGGTTGGGAAGAGAGGAGGTAGTGTGAAATGGAAGTTCTGGAAAATAGAAAAACTCATATATGAAGAGCATGTAGTAGGAGATGGTGTTTCATACCCTCTGAGATTTTGAGCATGGATTTAAAGTAAAATCTGGCAGCAAGTGTGTGTGTTTTACCTCCAGGGAGGTCAGCTCAAGGTGGAGCGAGAGGGGAGAGTGGAGAGATAGAAAAAGCTAAGTGGTTGGTTTGAACAAGACTTCGGTCAAGTACATCCAAGGAAAAGGATGGCCATAGTTCAAATGAGTAAATAGGGGTGCGCATGAGGTCATGCTGTGTGTCAGATACACAAAACTCAGAAAGCCCAGCCCAAAGGAAGTTCACATTCCCACCACAATCAACGGTTTAGACTCAGAAAACCATAACACACTGTATGTAATTAACATTACTTTCAGTTTAAATTCAATTGGCCGATGCATTTTGACTTTGTAGGTCTATGAATTCTGGAAGTATAAGCAGTTTACACATAGGTTTCCATCTAAATATGTTGAGTGTGTTATTACTCATTTAAGACAACCTTGGTTCTGTCCTCTGTTGAGGAGAGTCCTTTATTTTCAAAGTGTATGAAAATCTCACCGAAGGTGATGCCTCCGACGTTAACCAGGTGGACCACAAAGTCAGCGTTGCCATGCAGTGTGAAAACTGTAATTGTTAAATTAATGTCTGTGCCTGATGCACTCTCTCTGTATGTACACGCATGATGGGAAATGGTGAATTAAAAGCAAGCATTTGAGGGGTGCCTGGGTGGCTCAGTCGGTTAAGCGTCTGACTTCAGCTCAGGTCATGATCTCACGGTTCGTGAGTTTGAGCCCCACATCGGGCTCTGTGCTAGTATCTCAGAGCCTGGAGCCTGCTTTGGATTCTGTGTCTCCTTCTCTCTCTGCCCCTCCTGCACTCACTCTGTCTCTCTCTCTCTCTCTCTCAAAAATAAATAAACATTAAAAAAAAAAATCGAGCATTTGAGGGAGCCTGGGCTAAGCATCCAACTTCAGCTCAGGTCATGAACTCGCAGTCTCTGGGTTTGAGCCCCATGTCAGGCTTTGTGCTGACAGCTCAGAGCCTGGAGCTTGCTTCTGATTCTGTTTCCCTTGCTCTCTGACCCTCCCCCATTCACGTTCTGTTGCTCTCTCTCTTTCTCTCAAAAATGAATAAATATTTTTAAAAATGTCTTAATTGAAAAAAATCTTAAAAAGCAAGCATTTGTTTAAAGAGTGTGAAACTGGGAGCTCACACTGGTGGCTCAGTGGGTTGGCGTCTGACTTTTGATTTTGCCTCAAGTCATAATCTCGTGGTTCATGAGATCGAGCCCTGCGTCCGGCTCTGTGCTGATGGTGCAGAACTCTTGGGATTCTCTCTCTCCCTTCTCTCCCTGCCGCTCCCCCACTGTGTGCTCTCCAAATAAATAAACATTAAAAAAAAAAAAAAAAAACACCTTAAAAAGAGCGTGAAATCAAAGTAAGAGGGTCCATGCCTTCTCGGGCAGATGTCAGGCTCATTGAGGCCATCTGCATAATCGAGGCTGAGCCTCCCGGAGCCTTCTCGCCCCCTTCAGCTGGCCTGGACCTCTCTTTTTAACTTGCAGAGACACTGTGCCATATTTTTCTTCTGCAATTCACCTTCTTTCCCTTCCCCACATTCCATGCATGCCCCGGTTATTAAGGAGAATTAGATGATTTTTCCAAATTTGCTATTTCCTAAGTGTAAGAACCAGAATGTTGTCTCATCCCTTGTCTTTGTGATTCATATCCTGCAATAATGCAGAGACTCATCACTACAGGAAAGGGGAGGAGAACGTCTTTTTTTGAGGAGCATTTGTCCCAGGCAGGGGCAAAGTACCGTCTCATCCCATGATCATACTTTCACCTTACGGGTTTTTCCAAGAGCTGCCAAGGCCCATCATCAACCTGGGGAGGTTGCCCCCAGAACATCTGGACAGTCTCAATCTCTGGGCCAAAGGGATTTTGTTATGTTGCACATCTGCTCTTTCTCAGCCACCGATCACCCAGATTTAGTGAATTCTAAACCTCTGCCCTCGGGAGTCTAATCACACCCAAGAATCCAAGGAGATTTTAAATGGTCTCAGGTTGAGAGTAAAACAAAATCAAATAAAATTCAAAGGTTAAAGAATGAGGGCTTTTATAACTGTTCGTTTGTCGAGAGTATTGAACGTATTTGATTTGTTACAAATGAATACATTTCGCTCAAGACCCGTAAGACTCTTTCCTATGATGATTCTTTTTGCCAAAGTTGGATTAACCGGGATCAGTCAAACGTGATGGTTTGCTTGCTCTTTATGTTTGATGCATTTGTTTTGTGGAAAATAAGAAATATTAGAACAGTGTGGGGTTGAAGAAAGTGTATTAGGACACAGAACCTTGCTTTCTAAGCTGCGAACGCTGTAGTGCCCGTGGCTTGAACTGGAAGGCAGACTTTGGTCAGTGAATCGTTTTCTGGCTTGGTGACTTCTAACTGATACCTTGGTCACCTCATCCCTAACATGGAGGTAATAGCGGCTCAGGACTCAGCATGGTGCCCGATACATTATTATATATGATATATGATATATGATATATGATATATGATATATTATGTATATATTATATTATGTATTATGTATTATATATGATACATATTATATAGTATATATTATGTATTATGTATATATTATATATTATGTGTATATTATGTATTATATATTATATACATATGACATCATACATATTATATTTTATATATATATAATATATATATGACATATCATAGTATACACTGTATTTTTTTTAGCTTGTCATCTTTGGGTCCATAAAGGTGGTTTGAAAACACCAGAAGACGTGGGTTCAAATCCTGTGTCTACCTCTTATTTATGTATATACGATGGTCCAAATTCTTTATATATAAGATGCTTCAAAGATTTCATGAAGACATGTTCTATGTCAACATATATTGACAGAAGATGGCTGTCTACCAGACAACGTGTGTGCTAGGAATCTCCTATGTCTCACATCAGCAACTAAGCAAATTCCATGAGGTGGGGATTGTGAATCCCATTCCACCCAAGTGGCAAATGGCAGAGCGGTGATTACACATAGGTTACATGAAGTCCAAAATCCTCCAAATTATAGAAATAAAACAATGCATGTAGGACATGCTTACTCATCCTTTAGGGGCAAATACAGACTTAGTAAGGAGCATGTGGTCAAAGACAAAGGGTTTAAAAAAATGAGATTCTGGGACTGTATATTTCTCAAAAACTTGCAGATCCACAGTGGGGAATTAACTAAAAACCATCTTTTGTGATAAAGCAAAGAGGTAACTTCCTTTGTTTCTAAGCTGTAAAGGTACCTAACTCCCACACACTCATCAGAGATGTCAAGAAAGAAACGGGTTGACAGCTTACAATTTCACTTATTCCTACCTTTTACTGTTTCCTGCCATGTCTGCTCATGTTACCATCCATACATGCTAAAGATGCTCTCACAAGGAAAGAAGGTAAAAACACTGAATCTCTGAAATACCATGTAGCTGCGTCTGTGCTAGACTGGACTGAGGTAGACCAGGGTGGCGGTGGCCTGGGGCTAGCGTCTGTGCCCTCGACCAATCGGCCGATCTTCAGGGTCCTCTTGGCTTACTTTCCTTGCAGATGAGAATCAATACAATGAAATGCAACAAAGTGACATAGAAACAAACAAAATAGAGCATGGACCACCACTCTGCTGAGAAGAACGCAGTTGATGGTACTACCACATCAGTTAAGACACTCTCTTCCCCCACTCCCAACCCCCAAAATAAAAGCTTGTTAATTCTGCCAGAAGGCGTCCTGGGGAAATTAACCAGAGTTTATAAAAACACAAATGAGAGCTAACTGAGGCAACTTTGCCACAACAGGAAGGAGAACTGAAAAACGTTTCCCAGAGTGACTTCCGAGGACATCAGGATAAGACACCAAGTCCTGGTAAGTGGAATTTAGCTACTGAATTAACTGTCCAGTTTGGGGGAGATTTGATCTCAGTCTGTTTCAAGTTGAGACACTGTTCATTAAGGGGGGATCTTTTTGTGAGGCCTGAAAAATCCAAGAAAATGTTACCTTTGGACATCAGGCACCCCATAGATTAAACTACGTGAAAATTGATGTGTCTGGATTCGTAATCACAGCCAACTTCATATTTCAGCTGGGTCACACCATAAATAAGGCTCCATCAGCTGACTTCAGCCTCTAAATAGAAATCTTCTGTTTAGGCTAAAAATAGTTAATTCACACACAGTGCAAAAATTCTGGATCCTGAAGTTTATTTTGAAATTTCCCTATTCTGAGTGGAAAAGGCTGATCTGTGATTTGTTCATTTTTCTGTAGGGGTGGGGAATGTACAAGAAAACTATTCATTTTTTTTAAATGTTTATTTTTGAGAGAGATACACAGAAAGAGCATGAGCGGGGGAGGGGCAGAGAGAGGGAGACTCAGAATCTGAGGCAGGCTCCAGGCTCCAAGCTGTCAGCACAGAGCCCGACACGGGACTGGAACCCACGAACCACGAGATCATGACCTGAGCCCAAGTCGGACACTCAACCTACTGAGCCAACCAGGGGCCCTGAAAACTATTCATTTTTAATGAAAATGCCATATAAATGAAACTAGCATCCTTCAAAAATTGCAAAGAAAATGTATTCTCTGTATTTTGAATGAAGCCTCACACAAAAGAATAGAAAAATCCACAAAGGTATCGATCGGGCTTTACTGTATGGGTTCATTCTTCGGAGTAATCATCCGCCAATTTAGTGTTTACGTGCCTCCGTGACCGGTGCCTTCGAATAGTAAATGCATTTGATGATTCTGGCTCGCCGAAGTGAAACGCAGAGCCGGAGTTTAGAGACCATTTGTATATTTAATGGCCTCCTCGAAGAGTGTTCTCTGGGGGCCCCCGGCCCTTCGAGCAGCTATTACCTGGAAATGAGGCTTTTTCCCTTTGGACACCAACTCACTGCTGCAGCTTTGTGGTGTCTCCAGGCCCTGAGTCATAAGCAGTAGGATCTGACTCGGTTCAAGTGCAGTATTTTGAATGGTTTTAAAAGATGCTGTGCTTGGAGTTTAAAACGTGTGGTGGAATGATCTGAAGAATTGGTGGGTGGTTTGCAAACGCAGGGAAGCCAGCACCCGCTCCGTCCTGTATCAAGTCTCCTTTGGGGCACCTGGATGTCACAGATCCTGCTACACACCCCCACGGTGCTGCTCGTACACCTGCAATCACATTTGCCCGCTGCTGACCTGCTTGGTGGACCAGCGCTCCCAGGATGTCACGGACGAGGGCCCCAAGCAAGGGACTGGGGGCCGGCTGTAGACAGCTGGTTGCTTTGGGTCACCCAAACCTGGACAGTCTGTTCTCTGCGGAAGGCTCACCACCCAGTGGGGCATCCCCGGGAACCGGACGCTCAGCCCTAAGTCGGAGGAATGTCACGTTCACATCAACGTTCCATGTGACTAGACCATGAGGTGCCCAGATAGATTCTGGCTGTGTGTGGGAGGGTGTTTCCAGCTGACATGAGGATTTCTTGTTGCTGTTGTTATGTCAAAGTTTGTTTTTATTGATTTTGAGAATGGTAGAGAGCAAGCAGGGGAGGGACAGAGGGAGAGGGAGACAGAATCCCAAGCAGGCTCCACACTGTCAGTGCAGAGCCTGACAAGGGGCTCAAGCTCACGAAGCCGCGAGATCAGGACTGGAGCCAAAGTCAAGAGTTGGACGCTTAACCGGCTGAGCCACCCAGGCGCCCCTGGGTTAGGATTTGAATTGGCAGACTGAATGAATCAATGGTCCTTCCTAATGTGGGTGGCCTCAGCCCATCCATTAAGGATCCAAATAGAACAAAAAGGTGGAGAAAGGAAGAATTTTGCTTACTTTACCTGCTTGGGCTGTGCCCTCAATCTTCTTCTGCTTATACCATTGGCTCCCTAGCTCTTGACCTTTCACACTCTGGAGCCATTCCACTGGCTCTGCTGGGTCCCCCATTTGCCGACTTGGGGCTTCTCAGCTTCTGTCCACAGTCCTGTGAGCCAGCCCCATGCAAATATGGAACCTGTTTGTTCTGTTTCTCTGGGGGACCAAGATTCATTCAGGACCCGCCAGGAAGCTGCATGAGCTGAGTGCCCAGCGCATGGGTGGAACAGACACTGATTGCTGAGTGAGCAAACCCGAGAGACCTCAAGTCCATCCAGCCCAGTGTCTGGGTCCCACAGAGATAGACCTTTGGGTGCGGAGAAGGAGTGGCTGACCTGCCCAAAGTCACTTTGGTTTTAAAAACTCAAAGTCAGGGTGCCTGGGAGGTTCAGTCAGTTAAGTGTCCGACTTCAGCTCAGGTCATGATCTCGAAGTTGGTGAGTTTGAGCCCCGCATCAGGCTCTGTGCTGACAGCTCGGAGCCTGGAGCCTGCTTTGGATTCTATGTCTCCCTCTCTCTCTGCCCCTCGCTCACTTATGCACATTCTCTCTCTGTCTCTCAAAAATAAATAAACATTACAAAAAAAAAGTCCGGGTCATTGCATTCAGTGGTCTGGTCACGTGTTTGCTTGCTTCACTCATTCATTCATTCATTCCTGAGACATGGGATTGATTCCCTCCCTCAATACCAGATGAGATACATCTCTCCCTTCAAACAGCTGAGGAAACAGTTTAAAGAACGTCTGAGGAGGCTGAAGAAAGAAATATATTCCGTCCAGGTGAATCATCTTTGTCCACAAACAAATTTTATTCAGTCCCTGCAAGCAGGGGGTCCCCTCCACCTGAAATAGCGAGGAAGGACAGACGATGGGTGTCATCACAATGAGAGCCTCCCTCACGGTCAGTGAATCCTAACCCAGCTAAACGAAGCCACCCAGAACATTTACGACTGTGTGCCTCAAACAGGCACCCTGGCTGCCCTCTTGGGAAATCAATGAGTCAATCAATCTCACATCCCGTGAGGTACCAGCTTGAATGCGACAGTCTTAGCAATGAGAAAAATCATGTTTTCTGTTTCAAAACCCTCCGCTCTGTATTCTTTAGCAGGTGAAAAAAGGGAGAGCGGCTGTCGCATGAGAACTACCACAAGCGAGGGAACCTCGCTCTCAGACGGAAAACGTGGTTATCGGATTTTCGAGAACAGAATCCATGGCCTTGAACAGAAAGGACATTGAACACACCGTTTGGAGGAGACTCCCCTCAACTTGAAAGGAAAATGGACGAGCAGATGAAGACTTTTGAGGGGGGAAAAGAAGAGCTGGGAGCGACAGATCTAGGAGGAAGAGAAAAAGAAACGGCCCCAGGTGGGGGTGCACCTGTGCGCACGCGTGTGCGGCCATCAGGCAAGGTCACGGGGTTCGCAAAGAAACATTGTCCGAATGCGAAGGAAGTTCTCAAAGGAGAAATAAAACAACGAACGGAGCCGGATCTCCAGACACGCCTTGGCAAATTTTCTGATTTTTCCAAAATAAAGGGAACCGATATAAAAATATAAAATATAAAAATAAAGCTAGAAGGGGAGTTGGATAATGATCATCTGCAAAGGAAAAAAAGAGACAGAATGCTGGCATTAGGGCTTCTCTTCCATAATAGTAAATGTGGGAAGATAATAAAGCCCACAGAGAATTGTGTTGAGAACAAAGCAAACCCGTGTCAGCGGATGCCCACGTGGGGTGAGGACGAGGCCCTGAGTCAAGGTCCCGGGAGACGCGATCTGTCCTGTGCCAGGCCACTCTTTACGTCCTCTCCCTGGGCCGCTTGGGGTGCAGGCTGCGGACGGCACCCAGCTTTGCAGCCTGGAAACGCTGGGGGCGTTTCAAAGGCACTTTTATTCCATGGAGATGGGTTGGCTAATTTGGAGGTTTTTTTTATTGTTTTTTGTTTTTTGGGTTTTTGGTGTTTTCTTTGTTTTTGCCCTTGTTTTACCTTGTTTTCTCCACAGCTCCCTTAGAAAATCCTGCTCTGCCGTCTGTTGTGAGAGTCATCATTATTTTATTTGCCGCTAAGAAAACGAAACCAACAAAATAACCCAACGAGGGCCTGGCATCTTTGCCTTGATGGATGACACAATGTGAAGAAGAAGGAGAAGAAGGAGAAGGAGAAGAAGGAAACAGCGAAGGAGAAGAAGACAATGAAGGAGAAGGAGAAGGAGGAGAAGGAGAAGAAGAAAAAAGAATGGTTTTAGAATTTGGGGGATGCACTCTTTTCCAGGCAGTTCTGTGTCAGGAACCCTGCCCGAAATTCTTTTTGAGGTCGTTCTCGAGTTTTCTCTATTCCTTTGATGTCTGGCTTCCAGGCTGTTCTCTGAGCCCAAGCCAGGCTACCCTGAAGCGACCCGGAACCAGACGGGGGGCGGTCGGTCTCCCTCCCTGGGATTTTGCCTCAGTTTCTTGTAACCGAAGAGAGGTTGGACTGGGTCTGTGTCCTTCCAGGCCTTTCCTCAGACCCTGTGTCAGTACGGGGCTTCCCAGCAGTTGGCCGTTTTCACCTGTAAAACCACCCATTTTGGAACCTCTCTGTCCCTGTTCATTTCTGCTGGAAAATCAGTTCATCTTTCCTAAAACGTTGCTTCTCCCTGTCTCTCTGTCTCTCTGTCTCTGTCTCTGTCTCTCTCTCTCTCCCCATGTCTCTGCAATACCTTCCTAAATAGAGCAGGTAGCAACCGGAACACAGTAAAAGTGTTCAATTATTCAGTCACCTCCGATACAGCTACGAATTCATCTGCCCATTTCCGAGCTACCGTGGAGGCTAGGGAGAGAATTAAGAGACATCTAAACGTCTACACGGTGTGGTCTGTGTCCAGTATCACTTGTCCAGTATGACTTCTGTCCGCTTGTATCAGCTAGAATAAAATGCACATTTGTGTGAACCATTATGCCAGAAATGGACAAATTCTAGCATCTATTATGGAGGCCTGAGATAAAGAAATGCACCAGGCTGAGAAAAGCGGCTTCTTTATCTTTAAATTGTTTATTTTTGAGACAAACACATAATAGTGTTGCCTTTATTCTGCAAACAACATAGGACTTTTAGCGAGATAATTGATTTTGATCTTTGGTGCTAAGAATAGAACATAGCCCACTGCTGGGCTGGGGCGCCTGGGTGGCTCTGTCAGTTAAGCCTCCGACTCTTGATTTTGGCTCAGTTCTTGATCTCATGGTTCATGGGTTCGAGCCCTGACTGGGCTCTGTGCTGACAGCAAGGAGCTGCTTGGGGTTCTCCCTCTCTCCCTCTGTCTGTCCCTCCCCTGCTCACATGTACACACTGTCTATTTCTCCCTTTCTCAAAATAAATAAATAAGCATTTTTAAAAAAAAAAATTAAAATTCTGAGGCACCTGGGTGGCTCAGTCGGTTAAGCATCAGACTCTTGGTTTCTGCTCAGGTCGTGATCTCAGGGCTTCATGGGTTTGTGCCCCGCATTGGCCTCTGGATTCTCCTTCTCTCTCTCTCTCTCTCTCTCTCTGTCTCTCTCTCTGCCCCTCCCCCACTTGTGCTGTCTCTGTCTCTTTCAAAGTAAATAAACTTTAAAACATTAAATTAAATTAAATTAAATTAAATTAAATTAAATTAAATTAAATTAAAAAATAAGATAATTGTCCCATGCTGAGATTCACCCCCACCCCAATCTGGTTCAAACCCTTACACTCCACGTGCTTTCATTGCGGGGGCTCTGCTCCCGCCAATCAGGTTCCCACGCTGGATTTCTAACCCATGGCCTTTTCCCGCTGAATATTTTG
Organism: Puma concolor; assembly: GCF_028749965.1. Lineage (NCBI taxonomy): Eukaryota > Metazoa > Chordata > Mammalia > Carnivora > Felidae > Puma > Puma concolor. Next base: position 106,857,087 of record NC_141668.1, read on the forward strand.
CTTAACTAAGAGGCTCATTCAGGTGGTGCGGGGGTAAAGGGAAGGCTGAGGCGTGGAGGGGAGGAAGGTGTCACGGGTCAAAGGTGTTTTAAAGTCTTGGCATCACAGAAATAGTAAAAGAGCCAATTTTTCTAAACACCATGACCCAGAAATCCCAAACCCGGAAACTGGACCCTAACGCGGACATATTCCCAGGGAACCTGCCAGTTGTGTCCTAGGACCCTCAGAGAAGGGCTTCTCCATTTTCTGAAGCCCATATAAGAAAATCCCTTGTCAGCGTCCCCTTTTATTTTAAAATTTGATTGATTCGTTTTCAAATATTTAATCAACCCTTGAGTTTTAGTGCATAACACATTCTAAATTATGGAAGTAATTCAAGCATTACAATGTCATACAGGATAAAATCCATAAAATCCCAAGTGAAATCCTTCCAGCCCCCCTCCCACTGTGGAAGGAACAACTGTTAACATAATTTCCCAGACACTTTCTGTGCCTTTACAAGTTGCTTTGTTAACTTGTACTTTTAAAGAAGTGGGATTGGGGCACCCGGGTGGCTCAGTCAGTTAAGTGGCCAACTCTTGAGTTTGGCTCAGGTCACAATCTCACGGTTCGTGAGTTCGAGTTCCGCGTCGGGCTCTACGCTGAATGTGCGGAGCCTGCTTGGGATTCTCTCTCTCCCTCTCTGTCAGCCCCTCCATGAAAATAAATAAATAAAGTGTAAGAAAAAAAAGAAACGGGGTCATACTGTACATCACGTCCTACAAAATGTTTCACCTTCCAGTAGTAGATAAAAGCGGAGAGAAATCAGGAAATAGAGGCACATCATCTTTAGGACAAGAGCGGACACTGCAGCCGCTCAGAGCGCAGGGAGACCCGCAAACCCACCAGGCAATTGCAGGGACCCTCGGAGACAAAACCCACACCCACATGCAGGCTTTTCACAGGCCCGCGTCTCTGGCTCTGGAAGGAAATCTCTCTCCACTTGGCCAGCGCCTACACGGACAGGTGAACATGTCCTGGGACACCGGGTGGTGCGTGAAACCAAGGATCCTGCAGGGCTTAGCTTCTTGGTCTGGTCTCAGCCTCTTGCACGGGTCTCTGCTCGGGCTTGTGTGCTGGGAGATTCTGGCATCTTCAGTTAGCTCAGGTTGCACGGCTCGACCCAACGGAGGCTGGTTTCTGGATGCACTTTGAAACGGCTGAGTTGGAGAAGTCCCTCTTTCCCCGGGGTGGCCTCTGGGCCCAGGGAACCTCCAAAACCCCCTGCTACCCTCTCCTCTTCCAGGGCCCTTCTGCCTGGGGGTTTCCCTACTCTGACGACCCTCACAACCCAGTCACATAACTGAGGAGGCCTCAAAAGTGCTCTCAGGAAGAGAATAGCACCGTCGAAAGCCCCTGGGGGTGGTGACCAGAAGACAGAAGTCCAAATTCAAGATCCACTATCCGCCAGCCCCTGGGCTCGGAAAGCCGGCTTTTGCCCCCCTCCCCCCCACCGCCTTGGCTTCTGTTTCACCAGCTGTAAAATGGGGTAGCGTTGCCCTGCTCTGAGTTCCGATGAGAAAAACGCCCTACTCTGTTATTTTTGTGTTGTAGCTGCCGACCACGGGTGAGTCACAGCCTCGAAGCCTCTCCCCCAGGTTCGTACCTGCTGGGGTCCCCTGGGCCGGCAGCAGGGATTGGAATCGACCCCTGGGAAGTGGCCTCGGCCTGCAGCTCTGTTTCTCCACCACCACCATCTCTTTGTGAGTTGTGGGGGCTGATCGAGCCTCCAAGAGTCCCTAAGGCCCCTTTCCTACAAACTGCCTCCTGAACTCCATCGCCCCCTGCATTTCGTACTGAGGGGCATTTTTCTCTGCTTTTGTATCTTTTTTTTTTTTTTTTTTTTGCCCTGGTGTTGAGTGTCCACAGATTGAAAGGGACAGTGAAGCACAGTGTCCGAGAGTTTTTGTTTTCCCAAAAAGAGCACACACGTGGGGACTTTCACTTGGTTGTGCCCCTCCCCGGTGCTTGCTCTGACCCAGGCTCCCAGGCTGTGGTGACAGCAGGTCCCAGGTGGACTTTCCTGTTGATGGGGGTGAGGATGTGGCCCGCCCAAGGTCCTTAGCACTCCCAGGAAGGAAAGTCTGCACCCACAGACTCTCCCGGGCTGGAAGCGTTGTGGGGGGGCCCTTCGCAGTCACTCAGTGCGGTTTCTCTGGGGGCGGGCGGGCCACGTCCTCCTGTAGATGGAGATGCCAGCCACTTGGCTCGTTGTTTATTTTTCAAATGACAATGGCTCGTCGTTTTTTTTTTTTTTTTTATGTTTATTTTTGAGAGAGACAGAATGTGAGTGGGGGAGAGGCAGAGAGACGGGGAGACCCAGAATTGGAAGCAGGCTCCAGGCTCCGAGCTGTCAGCACAGAGCCCCATGTGGGCCTCGAACCCACGAACCGCGAGATCATGACCTGAGCCGAAGTCGGACGCTTAACCGACCGAGCCACCCGGGCGCCCCGAGAGGCCGTCTTCCACCAGGTTCCCCACCAGCAGCCCATGGAAGGACACCTTCACACCATTCATTCTGTGTCCCTTGTTCCTGTTCCGCACGTACTATTCCTTCTGTCTGTTCCTCGCTCTCCCTGCAGGAAATGGCCTCCATTCTTCAGGACACACAGGACACCTCCCCTGTGTAGCCTTCCCAGATTCTAATGTCCACGCACACCATTCAACCCGCTGCCCCAAAACTATTCCTTTCTGAGAACACTCCGGACACACAATAATCCCTGAGTGCAAGTGGAACAGGGACGGGGGATGGGGAAGAAGTTGGGGAAGGGTCATGGCCCCCGCGGCTTGGTGAGATCTTCAACTATAGGACCAGGTGTCCCAGAGTCTAGCAGAATAACCTCCACTTAATAAGCAAGCCCGACCCCACAAACGTCTTCTGAAGGAATAGAAGAAATATGGAAAGTGTTTGTACATGCAGCAGTGAGCCTGGAAGCCTTGTACATATTTTAAATCCAACAGCCCAAGGGCGCCTGGGGGGCTCAGTCAGTTGAGCATCCGACTTCAACTCAGGTCACAATCTCATGGTTCGTGGGTTCGAGCCCCACATGGGGCTCTGGGCTGACAGCTTAGAGCTCAGAGCCTGGAGCCTGCTTCGGATTCTGTGTCTCCGTCTCTGCCTCTCCCCCACTTGTCTGCATTCTTTTTTCTCTCTCTCTCTCAAAAATAAATAAACATTAAAAATTAAAAAAAAAAAATCAAATAGTCCAATGGTGTCATCAGTTGCTCCTCCTTACGGTTCATTATTCCTGATCAGTCTGCCTCACTGGTCGCCGGGGCTCTCTGGAGGCCAGATTGCACATTTTGCTTCTGTTTGATAATTTGGCAAGGTAATGCAAGATTTATTTCTTAAGAGATGATTTTGTTGAACGGAAGACCGTGCAATTTAGCAAATACTTCAAATGTCAGCATCCGTGAGAAAAGTACATAATGTTACCGTGGAATTTTAATCAATAGTTTCCTTGGAAAACATAAAAATATACACCCAATTATTAGATTAACCCCACCCTCTGGGGTTCATTAACAGCCTTGCATAATTAAATAGCCATGGCTCAGTGGCTTGAAAAATCAAATGTTCTTGAAATTAAAAAAAGATACTTAAACCATAATGTTTATTTATGGTAAATATTGAACACTGTATTATGAAATTACTGTAGTTTTAAGCTATATATTATTTTGAAATTGAATTCCAGACTCTCAATTAGTGGGAAAAAATGAAGTCTGAATTGAATTTCTGGACCAAATAAAGTGATGTATGTCTCAATCCATCATTTTTAATTATTAAAATTTTAGCTTAGAGATTTTAAAAATGATGCTGTTTATTTAAAACTAAAGTCTATGGTCTTCACAGAAGTTAAATACAATAGAGTTCTAATATTTGAGGGGAGTTTTTTACAAAGAATTTTTAAAAAAATATTGACCAAAGATAAAGTTACAGAACCATGGCATGTAAGGATGAGCCAAATAGAATCGACAGTGTTGCGTCAAAAAATGGTGGAATAGCGACGTTTACAAATGGACATGACCTAAAAATATGTAAATTCAAATAGTCTAGACGCTATGAACACTGTGGAAAGCACATGATTCATTGACCAGCGGCGTTCTCTGTGGACTCAGGGGAAGGGAATCTAGACCATAGTCCCCGGGTGTGACCACTGCTGAGCGACAGCTCTCCGGGACTTCGGTTCTCCAATAGGGAAATTGCTAATTCTCCAATTCTTGTTTCAGCTCTGAAGTTCTGTAATTCAATTCACACATTTCCCCCTGCCATTAAAGATATTTACACCGGGGTGTCCCTAAAACTCTTATTTTGTTACATTTACTGTCGTAACTGACAAATCACCTTCATTCATTAGTGTGCGAGATGTTCTGTTCACTGAGTGCTTGCTGCTGTTCCAGGCACTTTGCAGATGTGTGAACTACACAAAAGTCCTTCCCTCCCGGAGCTCCGTTCTCGTGGGTGAGGAAGGTAATAAACAAATAAGTATTAAATGCAGTGCGGTGGACCGCAGGAAGGGGGCGCTGGAAGTGCCCAGGTGGGGTGCCCTTTAAATGGGGCGAAGGGGAAATTACCATCACAACATCACAAATACTTCCAGTGCAAAAACCTGGTCATCAGTGACTTGGACAAAGAGGGGTTTGTTTTTCTAACCTGATAAATAGCCAAGAAGTAGAATCTCCCCGACACAGATCCAGCTACTCAAACACGCTGCCGGGTACTCCGGCTTACCTTCGCCCTACTGTCTTGTCTTGGGCATTCACCGTTCCTCCTGACACTTGTGACCTCATGGTCACAGGATGGCTGCTGCTGTTCCAGACCACCAGTGGGGGAGTAGCAGCAGACAACTGTCCCCTCTCCCTTCTGAGCCTTACTCCCAGAGCAGTAGTCTCTCCAACCCCCACAGCAGTCTTCACCTTGCACAACCAACCGCATTGACGTCTTTTGTTTTCTTTTTTTTCTTTTTTAAGTTTATCTATTTATTTTGAGAGAGAGAGAGAGAGAGAGAGAGAGAAGAGAGAATGAGTGGGGGAAGGGCAGAAGAGAGGGGGACAGAGGATCTGAAGCAGGCTCTGTGCTGACAGCAGAGAGCCCCATGCGGGGCTCGAGCTCACGAACCATGAGATCATGACCTGAACTGAAGCTGGATGCTTAACCAACTGAGCCATCCAGGTGCCCCTGTTTTCTGTATTTTGATGCTTTAACATCTGGACCTCACTGACTAAGTCTGGAAGGACTGTTCCTTCCAGGGTAGGACAATTGTTAGTGCCTTTCTTTTTTCTTTTTTAAATTTTATTTTATTTTTATTCATTTATTTTTTTTTTATATAATTTATTGTCAAATTAGCTAACATTCAAATGCAAGCCAACAGGGGCGCCTGGGTGGCTCAGGCTCAGGTCGTGATCTCACGGTTGGTAGGTTCAAGTCCCGCGTCGGACTCTGTGCGGCAGCTCAGAGCCTGGAGCCTGCTTCGGATTCTGTGTCTCCCTCTCTCTCTCTGCCCCTCCCCTCCTTGCACTCTGTCTCTGAAAAATAAATAAACGTTAAAAAAATTACAAATAATAATAGTGGTCTGTCACAGATGATGAGATTACGTTCAACAGTTCTTCTTTAAACATTCTATACTTGCCAAATATCATAGAATTAACATGCCACTTTTAAAAATCAGAAAACAGATTTGAATATACATGAGCATATGTGTGTGTGTATAATGTCAGGCAAGCGTGGAAAGGCTGTCAAGATTAAGTAACTAGATGTGCTGTTAAGTAAGCACCGAAAATGATGCTGTTTTTTTTTAATTGGGGAAAATGTTCACGAAGTAGACAAATATAAAGTTAGAATATGAGATCGTAAATTGGATGTGTTCTGAGCTTTACTTAGCAAACGAATAAAATATATGTAGAGGAAAATAATTTAAGGAAACACAGAAGGTGATTGGGGTTCTCATTGGATACACCTTTCTACTTTGGCAGTGTTTTCTGCCTTGATTTCAATGAGTGTAGACGGGTTCTAGCTTCGGATGTAAATATCACAAGGCAGGGGGGTGATGGTGTCATTACAGCCGTGCCAATGGCTGTGTCCCCAGGACACACACATCCTCTCACATTATGGTGAAGAATGGTGCACACTCGCAGCAGGACTTATCAACACGCTTGCAAATGCTCTTTCCGTGAGCTGGCCGACCTGTACCGCCTCTGGCTTCCTCTGGATGGTTAAAAATTGTAATAAAATATCCTTAAAATATATGAGTCCCTTGTGATTGTCTGGAGTGCTCGCCATTACCAAATGTTCAAACAAAACATTTTTTTTGTTATATATATATATATATATATATATATATATATATATATATATATTTATATATATATATATTTAATGTATATATATTTGTCATATATTTGTTTCTTTTTCCTCTCATCAGCTTGGTCTTCCAAAATAACCTGTATGTTGGTGTGGTTTGGAAATTTTGCTTTTTGATTCAGTTTACTTCGTTGCTTCTGAAAAGGAAAAAATCATAGAAACACTCTCAAGATAGGTACACCTCCTGAAAATACGGTGGGCCTAGCAAAATCCACTAAATAATAAAAGTTTCTGCATTACTCCTCCTCCCCCTTTTCCCCCTGGGGATTTTCTTCGGCATTCCACTTTATCAAACCGAAAGGAGCTGCAACAATCCCGGGTTTGGGGAGGCTGGTGGGCACTCCAGTGAGAGCAGAGATAGGAGAGTCCCTCCCACGAAAGTCTGCATCTAGCCCATGCACTGTTTTTGGGGGGAAGTTGTTTTGTTTGGAGCTATTCCAATCTTCGGATGCAAATATCACGAGGCAGGGTGGTCACAAAAGACGATCACTGGTCTCTCCCGATCACTAGTTTCCATGCAGTGGTTGGTACAAATAACTGAATCACCTCTGTAGCAACACCCGCCCTCCCCGTGGAATGAAATTCTGACTGTCACTGCAGGCTCATCGTTGACGAATATTTCTGGGACTAAAGCTTCCCTCCGTCCAAGTGGAGTGTGTTAGGAAGCAGGATTTCAAGCGACTGGAGACATGTATATTTATTCCCAAGTCTCTAATCGTTTTCTGCCTTCCTGCAAGTCTCAGGGGCCAGAGTGTTGGAGGAAAAATCAATGCAGATTAAAAGTCAGCGCAGGCAGGGCTCCGAAGGGAGAAGCCGGTTTCCCATTTCAAGGGGAGAGAGAACAGAACGGAGACAAAGAAACTAGGTGTATTTCACCTGTTTGCAGACGGAGGCTTCTGGATGTATCTGGAAGTGTATCCATCTGGCAGTGGGTGCCTGGTTAAACCCTTTGTGGCAGAGGCAGGTGGCTGGCCAGTTATAGAACAGGACAGAAGAGCCAAGGGGAGGTGACAGTGGCTATTTTGGGACCATCCACAGGACTGAGTGGCAGGAAGGAGACCAGTCAGTGAGGGAGACATCAAATAAATGTGATTTTCATATTTGCAAAAGCCCATTTCTTGCAAAACTGGGCTTGTGTTATGGACAGCAGGTGAAAATCCTCCGATCATCGGGGACAGTCGGGCAAGCCCGACGTTCTGCATTTTCATGAGCCAGTTTTTCCTATGCAAGCGCTTTTCAGAAGATAGCAACTGGGTCTAAAGGCAGACGAGATTGGCAGTGAATTACATGGTTGTCCCTTGTGTCTCTTTTTTACTTCATTCTAACTTGCCCCCGACTATAAAGAGGACATCCTTCTTTATCTTGTTAGAAAAGATTACAGATTTTTGTCTCGTCCATATTCAAGAACAACAAAAACACGTGAGGACGAAGCAGAGCTTGGAGTTGACGGTCCAGGCCCCCCGGGAGACTTCTGTTCTGAGGGAGCCACGGGGCCGGGCCGCAGGGTGGGTGTGGATGCCACGCCAGCCACGGAACGAAGTGCAAGGTGATGGCAAAAGTTGGCGTGTTGTGCCCTGATCTCGAGGTTTACGTGGCGAGATACCCCCCATTAGCCAATCATTTGCCAAATCATCAGGTCTTTGTTGAGCACTACCTTGCTCTAAGTGTGCCTTAAAGACAGGTGAAAACCACTATATTTTGTTATGTCTAGAGATCTATCTATAGATCTCTATCTATCGATCTATTTGTCTAACCACCCATATGCAGACAAACTGATTGAGAGTTCTAAGTGTGTGTGTGTGTGTGTGTGTGTGTGTGTATGTGTGTGTGTGTGTGTGTCGATCTATTTCTATACCTGCCTATATCTGGAGTTCTCGGTCTCCCCACCGCAGGGGAGGAAAATCTCCCTCCTGGCTCTCCGGTTCTGTGGCTGGCCTCAGAATTAAACCCACAGAAGACAGGCTAAGAGGAGACAAGCCTACACACTTATTTACCATTTTTACCTGGATGAGGAATCTCCAGAAGGAAAACGCAGACCGGAAGGGGCCTGCTAGGCGCAAAAGCTTCCATTTGTTTTTATACAAAGTACAATCAGTCTTGGGGCTGTGACGGGACGCGGGGCTGGGGCGGCGGGAGACTGCGGGCCGGGGCCTGGGACATACATGGAGGGGGCGGGGTATCGGAAGGGCAGCCTTGGTTCTGGAGGTTTGTCTGTCCAGCTCCATTGCAGCATCAGAGTCCCGTCTCTGGAGAAAAGAATATTCTTCTCTTCCTGGTGCAGGGAAGGCACCTTCCTCACGGGCGATCTTAAGACTCACTTTCAGGCGGGAAGGGGGAGATGACACAGCCCCTCTCAATCTGTTTCTCAAGTGCCTGCGGCTTAAAGTAATCAATATGACAAAGCGGTGTATTTGGGGGGGGGGGCTTGTTCTAACTCCCTCAGTATCATCTATCTGTTATCTATTTATCTATCTATCATCTATCATCTGTCTATCAACTACTTATGAGTCTATCATCTATCTATCTATCTACTTATCTATCATTTATCTATCAATCATCTATCTATGTATCTATCTATGTCTCCAACCATCCATCCATCCATCCAACCATCCATCCATCTGTCTACCTACCTATCATCTATCTGTCTATCTATCTCTGTCTATCATCTGTCTATCTGTCTATGCATCTATCTATGTCACATGCACGGAAAGTCTCTGTTTGACAGGGCTCGGGCCCTGATAACGAAGTCCCTGCCTCGGAGCAGTCCGGGTCCTGTTTGGCAACTTCCCTGGGAGCCAGCTCCACTCACCCATTGCTTCCTTACCCCCCAGACGGCTGGGTCCCTCCGGCGCCCGCCTACCGTGTTGTCTTTGCTGGGAACGATATGTACCTCACCTCCCACCCCCAGAACAGGTGGTGTTTTTCTCACAGCCAACGGCAACCGTCACCATCTATCAAAATTTTTGGTTTCACTGTCCTTTCCTCACATGTGACCACTAGTGCATTTTCATCAGAACCCTTCGAGGGCCTGGCACAAGACCGGCTCTCGATGCACGTGAAGTCGTCACCATGGTTTGGGCGTGACCTCCACTGTGCAGAACCCCGGTGAGCACAGGCAGGGCAAGAAATAATCAGAGGTCAGCAAGCAAAGCTGTCCCCTCCCCCGCCACAAGGCCTCTGGATGTGAACTCCTTGCAGTGCAAAACACTGGGGGGCATTGGGGGTCATCAGGGTTATGTATTTGCTGAGCTTCTCTTAGATTCACTAATTAGTTAGTTAACTGCATTCATCCCATTCACGGGGGCTCCTCCCTCAAGACTTAAGCATCTCCCAAGACCCCACCGCCCGGCACAGTCACCCTGGGCACTAGGTTCCAACATATGGCGGAGGACAGGGACACTCAGCCAATAACAATCTGGAGATAAAAGTTTCCCCGAGTGAGGGGCTCATGCATGCTGCGGTAAAATCGTTGCTGTCCGGAGGCAGCGGAGGATGTTCATGCGGGATGGGTTGCAGCATCTCCACGACCAGCCGCTGAGACCTTGAAGGGTCCTCCCTGCTGGCAGGTGCAAATGCTTCGCACAGAGCCTCCCTGAGAGAGCCCCTCAGGCCTCACAGACAGAAAAGGCCCATTAAATCTGTTTGGCTCTCCGAGGGCCCTTTACCAGGAAGTGAGCCCTGGGGAAGAAGCCCCGCTTAATGCTCCCCTGCCCCCGCCCCGTCTTGGTGGCTCGTCTGAGTCCCCACTCTTTAGGCTGATGTGGAGCTAAGACCTAGTTTGCTGCCATGTGCAGGAGACCCAGAGGTGCCAAAGATGCCCCCATTTATGTAGGGCAGAGCAGGCTTATAGCTGCCAGCGAACATTGGAGAAATTCTTAACTGTGGTAGAATGCTCTGGCATTTGGATTAGTCGCCCAGACACATCCTCTGTGTCCAGAAACCCAATGGCAAGGAATTTGAGACGATTTAACTTATTTGCAGCGTGAGTGTAAGACGTGATTAGAACATCTGGTGGTTCGGGCGGCTGGGGGGCTCCGTCGGTTAAGTGTCCAACTCTTGATCTCAACTCAGGTCATGATCTCATGGTTTATAGTTCAAGCCTCGCATCGGCGCTCTGTGCCAACAGCTCGGAGCCTGGAACCTGTTTCTGGTTCTGTGTCTCCCTCTCTCTGCCCCTCCCCTGTTCACTCTCTGTCTCCCTCTCTCAAAAATAAACAAAATATTTTAAAAAACACACACACAAAGGGTTAAACCCTTCTACTGTTAAAATCCTGAGAGAGAGGCGCCCGGGTGGCTCAGTTGGCTGAGGGTCCAACTCTTGGTTTTGGCTCAGGTCGTGATCTTGTAGGTTGTGAGTTTGAGCCCTGCATCAGGCTCTGCGTGGAGCCTGCTTGGGATTCTGTGTCTCCCTCTCTCTCTGCCCCCCTCTGCTCATTCCCTCTTCTCTCTCTCTTTCTCTCTAAATAAATAAATACATAAATAAATAAATAATAGATACTTTTAAATCCCAAGACAGCTACTCAACAGGAGTAGAAGAATTCTCCCTCTACACCCAGAGGAAGAAAAACTCTGGCATTAGAGGTTTGTAAACTGGTGCCTGGTGGAGGTCAGCAGCTCCAAAGAGGGTCTCCATTATGCTAAGTGAAATAAGTCAGGCAGAGGAAGACAGATACCATATGTTTTCACTCATATGTGGATCCTGAGAAGCGTAACAGAAGACCATGGGGGAGGGGAAAGGGGAGAAAAAAGTTACAGAGAGGGAGGGAGGCAAACCATAAGAGACTCTTTAATACTGAGGACGAATTGAGAGTTGATGGGGGTGGGGGAGAGGGGAAAGTGGGTGATGGGCATTGAGGAGGGCACCTGTTGGGATGAGCACTGGGTGTTGGATGGAAACCAATTTGACAATAAATTATATGTAATGAAAAAAAAAGCAGGGTCTCCAGCATCACGGACGTTGGCATGTTAATTATTAAGAAAGATCCCAGACAAGACTGTGTGCCAGAGGCCCTGTTAACAGTGTTACCATCACTGAACGTGACTACCACCATTCCAGAATACATGTAGAGAAGTGATTAATTTTACTTCTAATAAAGATGCTTCTAAAACTGCTACTTGCTAGCTGTGCTCCGTAGCTCGTAGCTCGGAAGCGATCCTACTGTGTAATGTACACGGTGAGGTGTTTACAAACACTCAGGATAATAACGGTAACAAATAGATCACTGCCAAGCTGTGCTGAGAACTTTGTTGTTCCTAATGAAAGTGAAACCCGTTTGTTAACGAAGGGAATAAGATTAAGTTCCCTTTTCATAATGGTGTTTCTGATAAAGAGACGAAGGAAGGAAGGAAGGATGGAAGGAAGGAAGGAAGGGAGGAAAGAAGAGAGGGAGGGAGGGAGGGAAGAAAGAAAGAAAGAAAGAAAGAAAGAAAGAGGGAGGGGAAAAAGGAGGGAGGGAGGAGGAATAAAAGAGTACTGGATAGATCCCAATTGCTACACACAAAGGCTGAGAGAGAACGTCAAGAGCCCTTAAGGAGTTGGGGACATACCAGTGAACACAGGTGACAAAGTGCCTTCAAGGAGCTGACATCCTGCCAAAGGAGAGACAAAACAAGCAAACATATACGTGCTATTATGTCTGGCAGGCGAGACACAGGCCAGAGGGCGCTACTGCCGATGGGACCCTTGGGGAAGGCTGACCTTGGTCCGATCTGAGACTCAGGCCATGTAACGGAGACCCAAGTAATGCATTTACGTTGGAGGGAATTTAGAGCAAATTTTCACTCTATTTTGAAGAAGTTCCATTGCATGGAAAGCGTTCTTGCTCTGGTAGTTTAAACAACAGCTATACTTCCAAAACGTGCATGTCACGGGAAGCGTCAAGCAATCTGAAGAAATGTAGTAGAAGTCATCAGTTACTCATCGAAAGGGGGTTAAAATATTTAGGGCAAATTCAGGTAATACCACAGCGATGGTCAGATGGGAAATCGCTTTCATTTTATAGTTTATTAATTTAGGACAGTCTGCAGGGCTCTATTGCTTTGGGGGTTGCAAAAACATTGCATCATTGTCTGAGCCTATCACCGAAGACCCTGTTATTTAACACGTACTTATCGAGTCCTTACAAGATGCCTGGAACTTCCCCAATGGCTTTCCTAGTTCCTTCAGCCCCTCAGATAGAGAAGTGGGTCTCGAGTGCCATGCTCTGTGATGTGAGGTGCTCAGAGCTGGTGGCCCAAGAGAAGGAGAAGGAGCCAGCACACATGCCGGGTGCCGGACGAAGGCAGGGCTGGGAGGGGTCCTGTGCTGGGAAACCTGGATGGTCGGCCTCTGTGGACACGCCCAGAGTCTTCGGAAGGGTTTTCACGAGCGCCCTCTCCCACCGGTCATGTAGGAGGACACTTCCTGTTGTCCAGCACCCTCATCAACTTTTAGGAGACTCTTGAATCTTTTGCCAAGCGGGTGACGTGGGTTGAGCTTTCACTATTCCCTCCTCCCCGTGCCCCCCTTCCGCACTGGGGTACCTGTGCCCAGCATCCTGCCCTGCAATGTTCTCCCTCTCAGAACCTGCTCCCCATTCTCTCTGAGTAGGAAAGAGTCTGGTGACCACCTCTCTTTAAAACAGTCACAACCGGGGATGCCTGGGTGGCTCAGTCGGCTAAGCATCCGACTCCAGCTCAGGTCATGATCTCGCGGTTTGTGGGTTCAAGCCCCGTGTTGGGCTCTGTGCTGACAGCTCGGAGCCTGGAGCTGACTTCGGATTCTGTGTCTCCCTCACTCTCTGCCCCTCCCCCGCTCACGCTCTGTCTCTCAAAAATAAATAAACATTAAAAAAAAAACAAAACACTTTAAAACAGTCACAACCAGAGGCACCTGGCCGGCTCAGTCAGCCGGCGCGTGCAACGCTTGATCTCAGGGTTGTGAGATCAAGTCCCACTTTGGGTGTGTGGAGCCTGCTGAGAAAAAAATAAAATCAATTAATTAATTAGTCACAACTGAAAATTGCTTCATGAGCTATTTTTCATCTTCCGTGTAACTGACGCTGCCCCTCCAAGTATGGATGAAGTCAGATGCCAGGCTGGCCCATGTGAATGTCGAATGTTACGTGCCCACCGCTCCACATGAGAGCTCTCTTTCTGCCTTGTCTTTTTCATACTGTTCTCGCTGAGCTCACGATGTTTTTCTTTTCCTCTCAGTGGTAATGAGGGATTATTGTTCTTAGCCTTCACACTGTAGTCCTTCTAAAGGCTAGACACGAACGGAGAAAAATATCGGTGAGAAGAATAAAGATGTGTCTATTTCCCTGCAGCTAAAGAGAGGCATATATATATTCCCTGGCATCCAGAACCACCCACACAAGCGTTTGTGGGGGTTTTTTTCCTTTCTTTTTTTTTTTTTTTTTAAAGAAAAGAATCATTGCAATCTCTGCATTAGACTCGGCTACTAAGTTCTGTGAAAGGAAATCGACCTGTAGCAAATCTGCTATTTTATTGAAGAATCTTGGTCCCGGTAATGCTGGTAAGTTTTTGTTTCTCGGTTCCAAATATAAAAAATGCATTTGTTCAGCTTTTGTTACTTAATTTTTTTTTCCATTTTCCTTTAGCTCTCCTACGCGTCTCTCAGATTTCTTATTTAAAGAAACAGTTCTTTTTTTTTTTTTTTTTTAAAGAAACAGGGGCACCTGGGTGTCTCAGTTGGTTAAGCATCTGACTTTGGCTCAGGTCATGATCTCACGGTCCTTGAGTTTGAGCCCCGCGCTCAAACTGACGCTCTGTGCTGACAGTGCGGGACCCTCTCTCCTCTGTCTGTCCCTCCTCCACTCATGCTTTCCCTCTCTCTCAAAAATACATACATACATACATATATACATACATACATACATAAAAAGTTTTGGGGTGTTACTTACTCAGTTTAACACCAGTGACTTCCTGTGATAAAGAGGTATTAATAAAAATCCAGTAGTAGCAGCCATAACATTGTAACCAAAATTGAAAGCAAGAAGCAAATTGGAATAGTATTTGTGTGCTCTATGGCAAATGATTACAATCATTGGTTGATGAAACTATCTTAGAGCTCAGGAAGAGGAAAAGTCCTATAGGAAAAAAATGAAGACAGATTTGAAAAGACAATTAAAAAAAATAAAAAAGGATAGCTAATCTGAAAAACTCTCAGGCACAGTAGTAATCAAAGAAACTCAAAGAGCAGTGAGAATACGTTTTTAACACATCTACCATTTTGGGGGCGCCTGGCTGGCTCAGAGCGTGTGACTCTTGATCCCGGGGTTGTGAGTTCGAGCCCCACTTGGGTGTAGAGATTACTTAGATACAAAATCTTTTTAAAATTTTTATCATTTTAGAAAACATTAAATAAAATGAAAGCAGTATTGACCACAATCAAGTGGAGAACCAGGTATTCAGGAAAGAGGGGTTGATGAACAGTGTGGATGGAAATTCAAATCTTCACCCGCTGACCAGAGAAAGAAGCTTGGAATGTGCCTTCGTTCATCACCCTCTGGAACTACTCTCTTTGCCCTGTGATATTGGACAGGGTGATACCTTGTCATTTGGGGGGAAAGTCTGACTCCCAGTGACCCCCACCCTGGCAGAAGTACTCAAGGAAGGAGAGTTTCATGAACCAAGCCGCCCCGGCTTGTTTTCGTATAACAGCTTTATTGAGATATATTTAATTCAGACACCGTCAAATTCATGCTTTTACAGTAGGCAACCTCGTGGCTTCAGCACATCCTCAGAGCCGTACAGCCAGCACCGCTGTGCAATGTCAGAGCCCTTTCACCCCCAGAAAGAACCCCCGGTAATATGGCAGTCACCCCAGGACGCCCAAGGTGCCGGCGCCAGAAAAAAGGAAAATGCAAGCCCTCTCTACAGAAACACACCCTGAATGCAGGCCCTAGGGGTTCCCAAAGATTTAAAGAGTGAAAAACTGACCCCAAAATAAAAAAACAAGTAAGACAAAGTACACCAGCAGACAGCAAGCCACCACGGGAGGGAGTCAAATAAGACAATCAGCAATCAGAGTTGCAGAACCCCGAAGAATGTGGCTAATTTGGATCACCGGAAACAGAACAGAAAAGGCACGTGTCCAAAATGTTCAAAACATAACTCAGAAAACTACCGGAATGAATGAGAGGCCACTACAAATATTACAGGTATTAAAAAAAAAATAAAATTTTAATTATTTCATTGTTTATTCATTTTTGAGAGAGAGAGAGAGAGAACATGAGCAGGGGAGGGGCAGAGAGAGAGGAGACACAGAATCCGAAGCTGGCTCCAGGCTCTGAGCTGTCAGCACAGAGCCCGACGCGGGACTCGAACCCACAAACCACGAGATCATGAGAGTACGACTGAGCCAAAGTAGGAAGCTTAACCAACTGAGCCACCCATGCGCCCCCCCCAAAAATAAAATTTTAGAAATGAAATTATAAACATCGAAACGAAGCTATGTCTGATTAAAAAGCCAATGAGACATAACGGAAAAGATCATTTATAAACTAAAACATACCTTAGAAGAATTGTAATACAAGGAGAAGGACAAAATTTAAACATGTGAAGGAGAAGCCAGGGTCCAAAGACAGCAAATGAGCTGATCTGACAAACATCCTCCCCGGATTTCAGGGGAATGAACCCCAACAAATGGGAAAGACACGATTGTCAAGTCTCTGAAATGGAGCAGGATTTGAACCTTGAGATGTGAGCCTCCAAAAACTGTAGACGAGGTAAAGGGACAATCATCACTTTGAGATTTCAGGAGCCAAGCATCGTAAGCGTGATACACAAACAAGGAACCCATGGGCACACGGGTCACGGTGAAGCCACCAAACACCAACGTGGCTGAACAAGGACAGTCTGGCTGTGCAGGCACGGCTGAGCACATTAACAGCACCGGCGAAAATCAGAACCTCATAAAATAGCATCCTCAGAACAGTGTGAGAAAGCCGTCAACCTGTAATCCTGTACCCAACCAAGCTTGCGCTCAAGTTTCTACAAACAAAATGGAGTTTGATCATTTGGTTGGAGCCCAGACATTTTGCTGAGCATAAAACAAGTTTCAGAGCATTGCAAACAGTATATTCCTCTTTCAATAGGAAACAGGGGTGCCTGGATGGCTCAGTCAGCAGAGCTTGCAAGTCTTCATCTTGGGGTTGTGAGTTCGAGCCCCATGTTAGGTGCAGAGAGAAAATAAAATCTTAGGGGTGCCTGGGTGGCTCAGCCGGTTAAGTCTTTGACTCTCAATTGTGGCTCAGGTCGTGAGTTTCGGCTCAGGTGTGTGAGTTCGAGCCCCACGTCGGGCTCTGCGCTGACAGTGTGGAGCCTGCTTAGGATTCTCTCTCTCTCCCCCTCTCTCTTCTGCCCCTTGCTTGCACTCTTTCTCTCTCTCTCAAAAATAAATAAATATACATTTAAGAAAAAACAAAAAAATAATGGATCAATGAGAGAATGAATGAATAAATAAATACAAATATTAAACATTCTTTACAAAATATATATATTGAATGCCCTGAAAAATGTCTGAAAAATAAAAGCAAAATTGATGATTAGTGGTTACCTCAGGGGAAAGAAAAGAAAACCAGATGAAACTAAGGAGTACTTTAGACTTTCCTGCTGTGTTCTTATTTTCTTATGAATATAAAATACACAAATATGATTCGTGTGCCTCTTTTCAAAGAAAAAAAAGAAAAGAAAAGACTGACATAGTGGTGAGGTTTTGAAGTGAGGGAACAAATAAAAGTTAACAACAGCAAAAGTCTGGATCTTTCCTTGCCCACTGCTAGCTCAGTGATCTGACACCTGTTTCTTATCTCCACAAAGAGGCAAGGACTGGGTTGCATTTGCATTGCGTCCCTCACTCCTTGGCACGTAACATACAGCCAGGCATACAGCAGGCAGGCAATAAATGCTTCTTGGGTGCACAAATCTCAAACTTTCAGTTACCTGCTGAGAGGGTTAATTACACCCTCTCAGTAGGTACCTCCCAAACGAGATGAATTCGGATGAATTTTCTTCTTTTTTTCCAATATTTTTAATTTATTTTTGAGAGAGAGAGAGAGAAAGAGACAGAGCACGAGCGGGGGAGGGGCAGAGAGAGAGGGAGACACAGAATCCCAAGCAGGCTCCAGCCAGAGCCTGATGCAGCGCTCAGACTCACAACCTACAAGATCATGACCTGAGCCAAAACCAAGAGTTGGACACAGCCAACTGAGACACCCAGGCGCCCCTCTCTCGGGAAGGGTTTAACCCTTTGTGGTTTTTTTTTAAATGTTTTATTTATTTTTGAGAAAGAGAGAGGGAGACAGAGAGTGGACAGGGAAGGGGCGGAGAGAGGGAGACGCAGAACCAGAAACAGGCTCCAGGCTCCGAGCTGTCGGCACAGAGCCCAACGCGGGGCTCGAACTCATGAACCACGACATCACGAGCTGAGCTGAAGTCAGACGCTTAACCGAAGTCAGACGCTTAACCGACTGAGCCACCCAGGTGCCCTCAGATGAAGTCTCAAATCACTGTGTAGCTGTTCTCTCATTTGTCCCTTCCAAGGGGCTTCCTAGTCTCCTTCCTGGTTTTCCCGCAGGGTCATGGTCTCCACCATGTCAACCCCTAGACGTAAAAATGTCAGGGTCGTCCGGATGTCCTCCACTCCTCTTCCAGATCATTTATAGTGTGTTGCCCTGTTGGGCAGATTTGATTTCTCAAATGTTTCTCAAACGCTGTGTAGATCCAAGGAGGACCCCACAAAGTCTCTTACTGGATGCGTGCAGCTCTCAGCAGGTGCTTCTGCTGCTGGTATCCAACGGCAGGCTCAGGGTCATTTTGGTCAATCACGTGATGTCACACACACGACATTCTTTCAAAACACACTAGGCATCTTCGTAGATAGGGCACAAGGCAGTGCAACCGTTCGGTATGACGCCGTACTGGTGGATGCGTGTCTTTATATATTCGTCCAAGCCCATTAACTGTACAACGTCAAGAGTGAACCTTAATGTCAACTGTGAATTTGGAGTAGTAGTAATGTGTCAGTGTAGATTCAACAGTTGCGACAAATGTACCGCTCTGCTGGGGGATCCTGACAGTGGAGGAGGCTGTGCATGTGTGGGGTCAGACATGGGAACTCTCTACTTTATGCTCAATTTCACAGACATCAAAACTAAAATTACTCTGAAAAATAAGGTCTATCTTTTAAAAATTAAAAGAGTCAATCTCCGAAGAAGGCTTCTGCATGAGGGAACACAGATGACAGTGGAGGAGACTGAGCACAGAGAGACTCCTGAGCGGATTCTAAGCACTTCTGGGTACTTTCAGCGATTTGAGGCTGATATACCTGGCAAATTGTCAAATGAACAACACATACGAGTGAATAAAAGTAGGTAGGAATAATTGACCTTCGTAGACAAAAAAAGTAAGACCCAGAGAGGCAACACAACCTTTCCGTGGTCAGACCCAGCAAGCAGCAGAGCAGAAATTCAAAGCCCACCTGCTTCACTCCACATCCCGCACTCACCTCGGAACCTGACTGTCTTCCCAGAGGAAAAGCCCGGGAAAGTGGGAAACATTCACTAGACCAAAGCTCGTCGCACTGTTTCTGGAACACTGACATAATTGATGAACTGTTGGCGAATGTCAGTCAAGTGGGACTTAGGAAATTGAAATAACAAATTACCTTTTAAAATCATGAAAGTTGGTCATATTTTGGGTCCATAATAATTTAAAAATTAAGAATGTAGGGGCACCTGGGTGGCTCAGTTGGTTAAGGTCCGACTTCAGCTCAGGTCATGATCTCATGGTTCATGGGTTCTAGCTCCACATCGGGCTCTGTGCTGACAGCTTAGAGCCTGGAGCCTGCTTGGGATTCTCTCTACTTTCTCTTTGACCCTCTCCTGCTCCTGCTATGTCTCTCTGTCTCTCTCTGTCTCAAAAATAAATAAAGGGGCACCTGGGTGGCTCAGTCAGTTGAGAGTCCGACTTTGGCTCAGGTCATGATCTCATGGCTCATGAGTTCAAGCCTCGTGTCAGGCTCTGTGCTGACAGCTCAGAGCCTGGATCCTGCTTAGGATTCTGTGTCTCCCTCTCTCTCTCTCTTCCCTTATCTACTTGTGCTCTGTCTCTGTCTCTCTGTCTCAAAAATAAATAAACATTTTTTAAAAATTTAATAAAGAAAAACACTAAAAATTGTGAAAAAATAAAATAAATTAAGAATATAAAAAAGAACATAACCTATAAAAAATAACCATATAATAGTAAAAACATACTAGGCATCTTAATAAATATGCAGCTAATATTCTCTCCTATTGATACAGCGCATTTTTGGTTGTTTTTAGTTTTTCATCATTGAGAATTTACTTCCAATGAAGAACTTTACAAGTATTTGATAACAATTCAGTTTTCCTAGGATAGTCTTGATAGTAGATGGAATCTTAGTACCAGAATTATAGGGTCAGAAAGGTATGAATATGTTTGAGACTCCCCATGCCAAAGTACTTCTAGAATGTTCCTACCAACTTACACACCCTCTCACAGCAGGTTTGAGTATACTGATCTTTCCAAACCATTGCTAGCACTAAAAATTACCATAAATATTGTTTTAATTTGCTTTCTTTTACTCAAAACGCAACATCAAACCAAACAAAACCAAAAACACATATGTTTGTTATCCCTTTGAATATTCTCTTTTGTGGAATATCTCTGTTTCTTCTTTGTCTCTTTTGTTTCTGGACATTGATATGTTCTTATTGACATACACAAAATCTTTGTATTTTTAGAATAAGCCCCCATGGCTTTTACCCTCCTCTGTCTATAAATTTTAATTGTTCCTTTTTTTATGTACAATGTCTTAATGTTACTTTTTGAACCCATCCTTATCCCTTGCCATTCCTTTCATATTATTTTAATGTTTATTTATTTATTTTGAGAGGGAGAAAGAGCATGAGCAAGGGAAGGACACAGAGAGAGAGAGAGAGAGAGAGAGAGAGAGAGAGAGAGCACGAGAATCCCAAGCAGGTTTTGCGCTGTCAGCACAGAGCCCGACATGGGGCTTAAACTCACGAACCCTGAGACCATGACCTGAGCCGAAATCAAGAGTCAGGCGCTTAACCGACTGAGCCACCCAGGCATCCCTCTTTTTTTTTTTTTTAAGATAGCCATTCAAACAGGTGTAAGGTGATATCTCATTGTGGTTGTGATGTGCATTTCCACAATAATTAATGACGTTGAGCTCCATTTCGTGTACCTGTAGGCTGTATGTACTTCGTCTTTCGGAAAAATATCTATTCAAGGTCTCCATTTGTTTTCTTGTTGTTAGGATGCATGGATTCCCTGTATATTTTAGGTATTAATCCTTTAGACATGGCTTGCAAACATTTTTTCCCCGTTCTGTAGATTGCCTTTTTATTTAGATGATCATTTCTTTTGCCGTGCAGAAGCTTTCTAATTCGAGGCAATCCCATTTCCTTTCTGGTTTGGTTGCCTTGGCTTTTGCCATCAAATCCAAAATGGTCATAGCCAGGGAATTTTTTCCCTATGTTTTCTTTTAGAGGTTTTATGCTTTCAGGTCCTAGGTTTAAGTCCTTAATCAATGTCAAGTTGATTTTGGGGAGTGATGTAAGATAGGTCTCCACTTTCATTCTTCTGCAGGTGGATACCCAATTTTCCCAGTAGCATGTACTGAAAAGACTATCCTTTCCCACTGAATCTTCTTAGCTTCCTTGTCAAGTATTATTTAACCATATATTCATGGGTTTATTTCTGGGCCCTCAATTCCGTTCCATCGGTCTACGTGTCTTTTTTACGTCAGTATCATATTCTTTTGATCACCAAAGCTTTGCAATATAGTTTGAAATCAGGAAATATGATGCCTCCAGTTTTGTTTTTCTTCCTCAAGATTGTTTTGGCTATTTAGGGTCTTTACAATTTTTTTAAAGAGAGGGAGGGGCAGAGAGAGAGAAAGTGAGAGAGAGAGAGAGAGAGAGAGAGAGAGAGAGAGAATCCTAAGCAGGATGCATGTTTGGCACAGAGATCAATGTGGGACTAGATCCTCCAACCCTTGGAGATAAACCCAGGATTTGACCTGAGCCAAAGTCAAGAGTCAGATGCTTCATCAAATGCTTCATCACCTATGCAGCCCTAGGGGGTTTACAAATTTTAAGGCTGATTATCTGTGACAGATGTTACTGAAATTTTGTTAGGAATTCCGTTGCGTCTATGGACGGATTTGGGTGTTATGGATATTTTAACAATATTAACTTGTCCAATCCACTAACACAGGATACCTTTCCATTTATTTGTGACTTCCATCATTTCTTTGATCAAGGCCTGGTAGTTTTTAGTGTGTAAATCTTTCACTTCATTGGTTCAATTTATTTCTAAGTGTTATGTTTTCGATGTTACTGTGAATGAGATTATCTTTATTTCTTCGACAATGGATAAAAATGCAACTGATTTTTTATATATTGATTGTTTATCCTGAAACTTGACCAAATTCATGATGTTCAACAGGGTTTTGTTGTTGTGGGTGTGTGTGTGTGTGTGTGCGCGCGCGCGCGCGTGCGCACGTTTGCTGGATTCTTTAGAATTTTCTGTGTATGAGGTCATGTTACGTGCAGAGACAATTTTCCTTCTCCCTTTCTGGTTTGCGTACCTTTTATTTCTTTTTCTTACCTAAATACTCTGTGTAGGACTCCTACTACTGTGCTGAATAAGAGTGGTTGAGAGCGGGCACTCTTGTTTTGTTCCTGATCTGAGAGGAAAATCTCTCAACTTTTAACAATTGAAGAAGATGTTAGCTATGGGTTCATCATATATGGTCTTAGTCATGTTGAGGTGTTTTCTCTTACACCCAATTTTCGAGAGTATTTCAGGATGAAGGATGTTGAATTTTGTCAGATGCTTTTCCTACTGGACCTGTTGAGATGCTTTTTGTCTTCCGTGCTAGTAACATGGTGTGTCACATCTTTTGACTTACATACGGTGAACCATCCTTGCGTCTTGGAGATAAGCCAAATGTAATCATGATCTATGATACTTTCACTGTATGCGGAATTCGGTTTCTTAATATTTTGTTGAGAATTTTCACACCTAGATTTATCAAGGATATTGGCCTAATTTTATTTTACTGGAGTACTCTCATCTCGCTTTGGCATCCGGGTAACACTAAACTTGTAAAGTGAGTTTGGAAGTGTCCCCTCTTCATCAGTGTTTTGGAAGAGTTTGAGAATAATTGGCTTACGTTCCTTAAGTGCTTGGCAGAACTCATTCGTGAAACCATATGGTGCTGGGCTTTTCTCTGGAGGTTTTTTTGATTACTGAGTCGATGTTCTTACTTATCACTGGTCTGCTCAGATTTTCTATTTCTTCCTGACTCAGACTTTGTAGAATGCATGTTTGTAGGGATGTATCCATTTCTTCCATTTTGTCCTATTTATTGGCGTATAATTTTTCATAGTGGCTCTAACGAACCTTTGTATTCTGTGGTAGCCATTGTAATATCTCCCCCTTCATTTAAAATTCCATTTGTTTAGCCCTCTCCCTTTGTTCCATGGTAAGTACAGCTAAAGATTCGTCGGTTTTGTCTATTGTTAAAAAATAAAAATAAAAAACCAGCTCTTGGTTTTGTTCATCTTGTCTCTAGCTTTCCTGGGCTCTGTTCTGTTTATTTCTGCCCTGATCTGTGTCACTTCCTTCTTCCTATTAATTTTGGGCTTGGTTTGCTCTGGTTTCCCTAGCTCCTTGGGGTGTAAAGTCAGGTTTCCTGGAGATCTTTATTTTTTTCTTCCTGTAGTAATTTATCACCGTAAGTTTCCCTCAGCCTTTCTTCTTTCACAGGGTCTTATCAGTGTTGGCATGTTTTGTTTTCATTTTCATTTGCTTTAAGATATTTTTTCAATTTCTTTTTATTTCATCTCTAGAACTAATTGGTTGTTCAAAACTGTGTTATCTAATCTCCACCTATTTGTGAATTTTCCGTTTTCTAGAGTATTGATTTCTAGTCGCACATCATTGTGGGAAATCATGCCTGGAATGCTTTCAGTCTTCTAAAATTCGCTGAGACTTGTTGTGTGAGCATGTTTTGCGTGCATTCGAGAAGACTATGTACCCCTGCTGCTGTTGGATGGCATGTCTGGACGCAGTTACGCAGTCCTGCGTAGGTGCCTGCATATTCAAAGACGCAGTCAGCTCTTCCAGACGGACTTTGGTGAGAGAACACCTTCACCTGTGGGTGGGGGCATGCCGGAACACCCTGAAACCCCAGGCCTGCAGGCGCATGGGGGCCTTTGGTGGCTCCTGGTTCACGGAAATGTGATATCTCTTTGGATCTGGCTGCTGGCGTCCACAGCTTTGGCAACCGGTCAGTGCTGCGGGTGCAAAGGTTCTTGGGGCTCTTCAGCAGTACCCCCAGATCCAGCAGCTAGGGGTGAAGGCTGTTAGCAGTATCGGACACAGCTGGTGGTGTGCACACAATCAACTACAGGGGCTAGCTGCGGGTGTCTGTGCAAGTGGCAGGGGCCAGTTGTAAGCAGACAAATAGCAGTGGAGGCCAGAGCAAGCAGAAAGAGGCCAGACAACTGTGGGTGTGCAGGTAGCTACCGGGACCCTGTTAGTTGCTTTACTGTGACATCTGAGTCTCATCATAGGTGCATGGCAGTAGAAGCCAGTGTGCAGGGACACAGCTGGAAGGGCTAGCTATGGGGAGGCCCGGTGATGCAGGCCAGTAACAGGAGACAAGGCTGGCATTGGGTCCATTAGCATTTGTGGTGGGGGGGGGGGTCTTAGCTGTTGACGTGCGTCTTTGTGGTTGCAAGATGTTTCCATGAAGGTACACACGGCAATGGAGGCCAGTGATGATGGCCAGTGGGGCTGGAGGGGCCGACCCGGAGAGCGCACATGGGGTAGGGGTCAGCTGTAGCCACAAAGTCCTGGGCTGGTCACTGATGTGGGTCCCAAGCTCCAGTGGGGACACGAGGGGACTAAGGAAGGACTCAAGTAGCTGGTGTCAGAAACTGGAGAAATCTGCAGGGGATTCACAGTAGTTGTGTTGGCTGTTTGTTATTTCAGGGGTGAAAGCTGCTAGGAGTCATTCGCAGAGGTCACTGAGAACCATGGTGTCTCCCCCCTGCCTGGCGTTTTGTCCTGGTTCCTGACCATCTTTATGTATCACAGATTCACTGGTGAAGGTGGGGTGAAACCAAAGCGGGTTCTTCACCTGCTGCCCCCAAAGCCTGGGGAAGCTGGTTGCTCACCCCCTTCTCCTTGTCCTGGTGTGGGGGACTCTTTTTAACCGGTGACTTCCCTCTGGGTACTCAGCAGTTCTGCCAGCGGGGGGCCAGGAATGGGATGATGCAGGCAAAATGAAGCCATCTTCCTTCTCTTCTTGTGTGGTTATTCCCAAATATTTGTTTCCATTGTGTTGCTGACATTTCTTAACAGGACTCCAGAGCTCTCGAGGAGCTGTTTTTCTTCACGGATTGCTGTGTACTTGTGGCTCTTTGTGGTGGGGACAGAGGCTGGGCCTTCCACTCGTCCATCTTGCTCGTTCACCGGATTCTCAAAAATCCCTGTTGATTTTTATTCAGGTAAATATTCATTTTGATGGCAAATAGCCAGCTTTTCCTGATGGACAACTTCCCCAACTAGTTTATTAAATAGTTCACCACTGACGGAGGATCTCCATTTATCCGTTATTAACTTTTGTGCGTGTGAAGTTTGCTTTCTGGGCTTCAGATGCCGAGTTATTGATCTATTTATCTCTTTCTGTGAAACAACCTCAGTCCTGTGACTCCGCTTATGATTTGATTACATTTCACTGTCTTGTTAGCCAAGTTCTCTAGTCAACTTTTTTGTTGAAAAAGTTTGTAAGAAATCAAGGATTTCTTAGCTTTAAAAAAAAAGGTTTATTAGCTAGTGTGCGTGTGTGTGTGTGTGTGCGCGCGCGCGCATGTGAAGACTAAAATACATGGAAAGAGAAAAGAAGAGAGTTGTTAGCAAACAAGACAGGAAGTTGTTGGAGCATTAAAGAAGATGTAATATTCTAAGGCACAGTCTGAACTCCAGCGCTGGCTCTTTCTGACCTACTTCCTAGGGCTGTGGAGCCATGCCAGATCAGTTATAATTCTGAGGCTGTCAAGCATCACCCTTCTGCTCTGATCTGTAGCTGAAGCTCAAAGCTGTGTTTCATCTCTGCCACCTCGCTCTGTGCATGCAAAAGAGAAGGTTGCTCCTGAGAATCGGCAACTCACCCAAGGGCAAAGAGATGCTTTGTGGAAGTTTCCAGCCCCGTGCAGATTTTGCAATTACAGAGCTCGACTCAAGATAGAAGATAGATTTTTTTTTTCTCCCTCCAAATCTCACTTAGAGATCTAGGTAATACTATGCAAATTGCTTAGGATAAAAGGCAACTTGAGAGCCAGAGGATTGGGGAAGGGCAGAATCATGGAGAGCGCTGATATTTAGACAGGATGATTGAGTAGGGCAAGGCCCCAGAAGTATTCTAAGGCAGTCAGAACCGCAGCCCTTCAGATACTCTCCAACACATACCATGGAAGCCTATCTTCCGTGCAGTAGTTTTTTTAGTGATCATTTATTTTTGAGAGGGACAAGGTGAGCAGGGAAGGGGCAGAGAGAAGGGGAGACAGAGCATCTGAAGTGGGCTCTGTGCTGACGCAGAGAGCCCGGTGTGGGGCTCGAACTCATGAACCGTGAGATCTTGACCTTAAGCCGAAGCGGGATGCTTTCTGTGGGAAAGTCACTAATTTTATCGCCCGCGTTAGGGACTGAGGCATCCACTGTAAAAGGTTAATCAAACTGAAGTGACCACATGAACGACAAAGTCACTTGGAGACGGTGACCGATGTGTAAAGTGTAAGTCGGTGACTATTTCTACCTTTCACCCCAGCAACAAAACTCACTCTTTCCTTTGTCACTAAACCCCAGCACCCAATGCATCCTTTATAGCACACCACGATTCTCTTCCGGGTGCCTCTGTGAGTCTCCCTCTGCTTCTCCCTCCCACAGAAACGCAGGTTGGATTGTCACCGTTAATAGTGACTATTGTTTCTAGGTTTTTCTAGAGCTGAACAAACTGCCTGATGGAGGCAATCGAAATGTTACCTGGATGATGAAATGGCAGGGCAGCAGTCAGCACTAATTCCTTACTTTATCACCTTAGTTTTTGAAAACCGAGGTGCCGTTGGGGCCTCTAGGTGGCTCAGCTGGTTAAGCGTCTGGCACTCGGTTTCGGCTCAGGTTGTGATCTCACGGTTCTCGAGTTCGAGCCCCGCCTCGGGGTCTGTGCTGCCAACTCGGAGCCTGCTTGGGATTCCCTCTCCCTCTCTGTCTGTCCCTCCCCTGCTTGCATGTTCTCCCTCTCAAAATAAATACATAAACTTAAAAAAAAATTAAAGATTGCCTCGTCTCTTGTGCCCTCGTTCCTTTGAAACATGCTTGTGTTGAACACTGCAGTGAGCATGGGAGTGTAGATAGGTCTTCAAGATACCGATTTAATTTCCTCTGAGTAGATGCCCCGAAGAGTGATTGCTGGATCATGTGGGATTTCTATGTTTAATTTTCTGAGGAGCCTCCATACTGTTTTTGCACAGTGTGCATTCCCATCAACGGTGCACATGGGTTCCGTTTGCTCCACACTCTCGTTGTCATTATCTGCAATATCTCCCTCTCCCGGCATGCCTTAGACTGGCAGCGTCCTTCTAGTTGCCAGTCCTGGCTCTCCAGTGTAGATAAACCTTCCAAAACTCAGCTGAGGCCCGAGTTTCTTCTTACCCTCTCCAAAGGCAATCCCCACCCCCCCCCCATCTCCATCTTGGTTCGGTCCTTTTTCTGCACTCTTGCTTCCCTGTAAGGAGACAGGCCCTGCCTTGCAAAGCATCATCTTTCATCCTCTGGGAACACTGTTGACTTTGCATATCAAAGAACCATTTGATGAAGTACATCATGATTTTATTACCAGAATAGTTTCTGATTGTGTTCTGTCCACACATCATTAGTCCTGGTATTAGGACAGCTAGAACCATTCATTTCCAAGATGAATGGAAGTCCCTACCTGGGGCATTGAGAGATAAAGCATGCATATTCATAAGGAAAACTGCTTTCTTCCAAATACTTAACTGATTTTTGTTATGCTTTTGTAATAAAAACAATCAGAAGTTCGGGGAGTAAGTTCAGGCCCTGGATCACTGTCATTGCTGGGTATGAAGACACAGATCTTTGGTATCTCTTTGATCCGCAGTATGGCCGGCCATTATCGCTAATTCCAGAATATGAATAGACGTGTAATAGTCACTGGAAAGACAAGAGAATATCACCTACGTGTGATTATTTCGTGCTGGGCACTGTAAGCTATGTATGGTTGTTACTTGATATACAATTTCTTTTTTCCTAAGGTGGCTCATCTCACCTGGTGCTTGTGTCATAAAGTTGGAGGAAATGAATTTAAATCATTTGATTTTTTTCTTATATGAAGGGTTTAAGCATAATGTTCTATGTAAGTCATGGTAAGAAATATTCTCTGGGTAAGGAGCCTTGAAAAGTCCACCGAAGAAGATCCCCTTTTAGCTGTCAATTCCTACAGATCCTCTCATGAATCCTTATGTCCACACCCAACCCACCTTGGTCAGGAGCACGGATAGAAGGCCAGCCTCAGCCATTTCATCATGTGTTTCATATTCTGACTTCTCTTTACTTATTTATTTATTTTGAGTGAGAGAGAGAAGGAGTGTGAGTGGCGGAGGGGCAGAGAGAGAGGGAGACAGAGAATCCCAAGCAGGCTCCGTGCTGTCAGCACAGAGCCCAACGTGGGGCTCGAACTCACGCTGTGAGATCATGACCTTAGATGAAATCAAGAGTCGGACACTCACCCGGCTGAGCCACCCCAGCGCCCCCACATTTTGATTTCTAAGAGCGTTCACTCCTTCCTCATTTTGATTAAAATGTTACCGTCCAAATGAAGCAGTGTACTATATCCAATTTCGTAACGTGCCAATATTTTGCAATCGTACGCAACATTGGTGTTCATGCTGCATTTGTAAACCTACCTCTGTGTGCTCTGCTTACAAATTACAAAAGGTGAGCTTGGAAACAGGACATCAAATCTGGGGACTGAATATGTGCGATTATGTCTGATTTAGTTGGTTTCTTAAGCAGAAACCCAGAAGATCTGTGATAAGAGCCTGCAGAGGTAAATGTCCAGTCCCTCTCTGTGTCTCCGAGCTCCGTCCCCCTGCCATGTGGGGCATGCATTCCTACAGACATCTATCCACAAGGACTCGAATGAGCGAGGGCATAAAAAAGGCGATGAAAGAAGGTTCAGCTGGACATGCTTGGTCCCCCAAATCAAAGCTGCAGAAAAAAAGCTGTTAGATTTGGAAGCATGAGGCCTGGTTTTCAACGCCAGGCCAAAAATGTCCTTTTTTTTTTTTTAAGTTTATTTATTTATTTTGAGAGAGAGAGAGAAAGCACAAGTTGGGGAGGGGCAGAGAGAAGAGAGTGAGAATCAAGCAGGCTCCACACTGTCAGTGCAGAGCCCGACGCGGGGCTCAAACTCATGAGCCGTGAGATTGTGGCCTGAGCCGAAACCAAGAGTGGGACCCTTAACCGACTGAACCAGCCAGGCGTCCCCAGTGATGTCCATTCTTAAACATAGTAGTTAGACTAGGTCAGATTGCCTCTGGACAAAAGTCTCTGTGGACTTTCTACGGCTCTCCTTTATTAACATAAATAAAGACCCAGCAAGTTATTCTTCATTGCTTCCCAAAACAAGGAGGTGACAGGAAGAGTAGGTAAGTATCCCAGAGAACAGAGCCAGCCTCGTGCTGGTGTCTTTTCTTCCTGCCCCACATGCCACCTGCTCCCTTCCCTCCTCCTTTCCTGCTCCCGTGACTGTCAACCCTGTCGGCCTGAAGCCAGGGACCTCTCAAGGAAGGGGGCGGTTTCACAAGAACACGTGCCTGGGTCCCTCGTGGTCTCACAACGCACTCTGGGAGCATCCCGCCAGAACGCCACAGAAGTTCTCTGTACCCCCAAGGAAGTGGGTGAAGAACGGACAAAGGCTGTCATGCCCTCACACAGTGGAATGTGATGTAGAAACGGAAAGAATGGAACGTGCCTCGACACGGATAAATCTCATACACATTCTGCTGGGGAAAGCGGGCCAGACCCTGAAAAGCTCGTGGCGCACGAGTGAAGCGCACGTGGCGCACGTGAAGCTCAAGAGCAGCTGAAACGCATTCTGACAGAAGTCATGGGAGAGGGTACCTCTGTGGTAGAGATCGACTGGAGAAAAAAACACGGAATACCTTTCTGGGGTGGTGGGAACATTCTACGTCTTTATCCTGCCGGCTGGCACCAGCCTACAGGTGCACGGAGATGTACGCTTAAGATCTTTACATTCTATGGCATGTAAATGATACATCAATACTTCGAAACCAAAGAGCAGAAGGCAGTTCAGCAGTGGGCTATACTCTAGAGATTTTCCTGGCCTTACGAAAAACACACAGTTTTTAACTTAGAAACCCAAGAGATGGTACACAACATCGCCAAAATAACTCTTTAAAAACAAGACAAGTACAGGGGCGCCTGGGTGGCTCAGTCAGTTAAGCGTCCGACTTCGGCTCAGGTCACAATCTCGCCGTCCGTGAGTTCGAGCCCCGCGTCGGGCTCTGGGCTAATGGCTCAGAGCCTGGAGCCTGCTTCCGATTCTGTGTCTCCCTCTCTCTCTGCCCCTCCCCCGTTCATGCTCTGTCTCTCTCTGTCTCAAAAATAAATAAAACGTTAAAAAAAAAATTTAAAAACCAGACAAGTACAAAATATTAGCCCTGGTTTTTGTCTGCGCCAGGTCCTCTCACTTTTCTCATTCCTACTGGAGACGAGCAAAATTTTTTTCCATGTTAAAATGCTTCCAAGGTGCCAACTACGTCCCAGTCACTGTGTCGGTGCTACAGCAGTGACCAAAACACAGATGTGACAGTAAGAACGTCATCACCTAAAAGGAAGGGCTGGCCTCTTTATAATAGTAATTCACACTTCCTGGGTGCTGTTTATCTACGCCATGCCCTGAAGGGTTCTGAGCGCTTCATTTATATTAGCTAATTCAGCACACCCACCGCCAACAGTGGTCAGGTTAAATAACTTGCCCCAAATCACAGGATGGCGTGAGACAGAGTTTAAAAGTTCCCACCTGGCCGGACCTCCGTGGGACCTCATTATTCATATCTTCATTTTGTGCTTTTTTTTATTATTCTCCTTCTCTCCTGTATGTGTCAGTCTCCCTGCTGGTTCGCTTTAACCTGCCAGCTCCACGAACGTCAGTATCTGCGGGCTGTTTCCTCATCTTTTTCTTCAAACTCTGAGTCCTTCCTGAAGATATCATGTATCCCCAGGTTCCACCACCGAGTAGCCTGCTCTCTGCTCAACGTGCCCACCTGAATTTTCTAGAGGCATTTCTACTGTCCCTGGTCCATAATTTAATGCCATATCTTTCTCCCAAAACTGGCTTGCCCACCTGTGAAAGTGGGACCTTCTACTGAATTGCAGTCTGCGGGCACCTGTGACCCCCCCTCCACCCGTGTCCACTGCAGCTTATGCATAAGGACTTCTGTGTCTCCGCTCACCCCTCACTCAGCCCCACGGACGTCGCTCGGCTCAGGTCCCATCACCTCTTGCCTGAAGTTCCGGAACAACCGGACAACCCCCAACGTCACCACCAAGATCCGCTCTCAGACCGTGGACTTTCTAAACTTCAAGTCCCATTATTTTCGTCGCCTGGTTAAAGAGCCACACTGGCTACAGGACCAAGTCTACACTGGTGAGCCTGGCATACAAGACTCCGCCCATAGAGCCCGGACCTCCGACTCTGAACGCGGCGACACCGGAGGAGACCAAGGCTCTCCCAGGTGGGTGTGCAGATGAGGAAATGGGATCCGGAGCAGCACCGGTAATGAGACTAGGATCCATAGGGAGAGGAGGCATGGAAGTCATCACGGAAGTCGATGGGATAACACCGACACCTTTGAAACGTTCGCTTGCTTCCTTCACTATTCCCAGGAGGAAGGCAAGATTGCCAGCTTGGCTCCAAACCAGATTCCCAGCGACTCCCAGCCCCCAGGCGCACCCACTCGCTCTCCTCTCTTCCTTGACAGAAGAACGAGAGGCAAGAAAGATCAGGTGCCCCGGTCGTTTTCCAGGTGCCCATCTTCTCCGGGGATGCTCTGCTTTCCTGCCAGTCCTCGTGGGACACCACTCCCTTCCCTCTGCCTCCTTTCTGGCTCTAGGGTTGGCTTGGGGAATTCTACGGTACAGACAGGAAAGCTAAACGTTCCTTTGGCCTGATCTTCAGAGCCGCTCCTGCTGGCCACGGACCCCAGATCGGAGCCGCCCCGCACAGCGGAGCCGTGCCAACGCCCCGTCTTCCCCCTTGCACGTGGGGGTGCTGGAGTGTCACAGCAGGACAGCTGGCTGCATGGCTGCAGAGGAACCCACATATGGAAGAGGCGAGGGAGGGAATGGAAGTGAAATAGCTACGCTAGCCATAGGCTTCCCGGGATGTGGCTCCCTAAAGCCCCGTCTGTTTGCGGTACAGTTAGGGGGGGTCTCCACTCCATGCGTCATCACCCATACGGTCTTGCCCATCACCAAGGGATGAGGTGAGCGTAGGCATCCTTCACAGGCACCTGCAGCACGGACAAGCTAGGAATTGCATCTTTGCAGTTCGAGCCCTTCTGGATGAAACTAAGGAGGTGCCTTTCCCTTCTAGGGTCCCGCCTGCTGCGGACCCCTGCAGTTGTCCGCTTTGCTTTTGGAGACTGGAATGCCGAGGCGCACAGCGTCTTCATCACTTGCAGGAAGCCCAGCTCGTCCCTTGGTTGCCTCTTTCTCCAGCCCGGGTAGATACCCAATCACTCTGGCCAACCTGGCCAACCAGTAAGAAGTTTAGCTCACTCTCGTGGTGCAAGGAGCCGTCTTAGACACTCGTGGGAAATCTCGCATCCTTAAATACAGTGCGCACAGTTAGAGAGTTTTCTCCGCCCTCACGGGTTCTTCTGGATACTATTTCTGAGCTATCGCAGCTCCATCAGCCATGCCTCTCAAGATACGCCTCTCACCCTAAATTTGCAAACGTATTTAAAGAAAGAGGCAGAAATTACAGAGCCAGAGATGCCAGTAATAATCATCGAAGGCTATAAGGGATTGGGGGCCACGCTGAGGAATGGGGCACAATTCTCTGACGCACATTTGGAATTCAGCAACCCCATGTTCCTACATAAAGCAGCCGGAGGCTTCCGTGCAGACACGCCATTAAAAAAGGACCTGTCACCTGTGCCAATCCGCCATCCTTTGTCCCCTCTCTGTCCTCACTCATCTCTCTTTTTTGACTCCGGCTTTGATTCCTGTCTCCCGAAGTCCCCACTTCATGCCCGTCCCGGTCTCATTCTCTGACGTGAGCTCTCGCCCCTGCTGCTGACCATCTGGGTTCACCCCCAGGGCTCACGCCAAACTCCTCTTCCCTTTCCCTATGTATTTTTGCTGAATATTTGGCAGATATTTTCGTGTTTATTTCTTTTGTTTTACCTTCTAACACTTGGAGAACCACACCATGTCTCTGTCTCGTTGCCCGCATGATGGCTGATGAGGAGACCGCCGTCCTTCTTATCCTGTGCCTCCGTAGCGAACATGTGTTCTGTTTGCGTTCAAGATTCGTCTTTGGCTTTGGCTTTCAGCAGCTTGAAAGTTATGTGTTAAGTGTGCGTGTGTGCCTGTGTGTGTGTGTTTCTGCGTGTGTGTGGTATCAGCCCCAGGTGGTGTTCTAGGGACTCCTTAGACCTGTGGTTTGGCTTGGTGGTTTGGGAAGGTTCTCAGACATCATTTCTTCAAACCTTTGGTTCCGTCCCCTCCTCTCTTCCTGACATTCTGTGTACATTACACTATTTGGTACTGCCCACAGTTCTTAAATGCTCTGTTCTTTTTTTTCCTTTTATTTCTTTTCATTCTCTTTTTCCTCTCTGCATTCCAGTTCAGGAAGTTTCCACTGATCTGTATTCAAGTCCACTGATTCTTTCCTCAGCTGTGTTGAGTCTAATGATGAGCCCATCAAAGTAATTTGTTGTTTCTGTCGCTGTATTTTTGTTTGATTTTGTTTTTATTTTAGAGACAGACAGAGAGAGAGAGAGAGAGAGCATTCATGAGCAGGGGAGGGGCAGACAGAAAGAGAGAGAGAATCTTAAGCAGGCTCTCCACTGAGTGTGGAGCCCTACTTGGGGCTCAAACCCATGACCCTGGCATCATGATCTGAGCCAAACTCGAGTTGTATGCTCAACTGACTGAACCACCCAGGCAACCCTCTGTTGCTGTGCTTTTTTTTCTACCTCAGTCAGTTGAGAGTCTGATTCTTGATTTGGGCTCAGGTCATAATCCCAGGGTCATGGGATCAAGCCCCATATCGGGCTCCCCACTGAACATGGAGCCCACTTAAGATTCTCTTTCTCCCTCTGTCCCTCTCCCCCAGGGACATGTGCTCTCTCTCTCGAAATAAAATTTTTAAAAATAATAAAAAAATAAAATAACCATTAGCACTCTCAACATGTTTAATTTGAAGCTTAAAATATGCATTAGTATTGTTTGTAGTTGAAAGGGCGTCAATCGTGACAAATAAAAGGTAAACACAGTTGTGTGCTGTTGGGCATACATTCTACCATCATGGTGTTTTACCATCTTCTGGGGGTGGAAGATGCATAGAAACAGAAGCCAAGAGAATATCAAGGGAATGCTAAACTCAGGCATATGATAGAACATGTCCGCTGAAAGGCCCCATACTGAAATTAAGGAATTGTGACAGATGAGGGCGTCCCATCCGGCCCAGGTCATTTGGGAGGGATCGCACAAAAGGACCCACTCCTGCCTGTAGCCCCGGAAAAGGATTTTCTTCCTGGGGAACCAAAAATTTTTAAAAAAGCAATCTAACTATCTGCCTTTAAGGTATCAGGAAATATATTTGTGTCATTCAAAAAGGGCATCATCAAAACTGGAATTGTATAAGTGGCCTGTAGTACAGGACTTCCCAGTTAGCTCTCCTGGCTGCCCCAAGCCTCCTTTCCCTTATCTGCAGCCTCCACGCAGACCCTACCTGGTCTGGATCCAGGAGGTCCCAGAGGAGCCTGAGAAAGGAATGCGGCCAGCTCCTCGTGTAGCAGAAGACTGCAAACTTCCTCCCTATGTGCTGTGCAGTGCTAAGCGACGGCCGCCCAACACGGCTGTCCTCTTGAGCACAGAGCACCGCGGCTCATCCTCGGTGGAATTCAGGCAGCATCCAACAGGGCAAAGTGAAGGACCGGCTCTTTGACAGTTTCCAGAATTCCCATTAATGCCAAATTTTAATACCATATGATACCAGGCTGAACTCACTCGATAGCTAGGGATGTTCAGCTAGCTACAGAGAGCCCTGGAAGAAAAATACAGCCCGGTTTCAGGGACACATTTATTGGAGTAACAGTCAAATTACAAAACACGATGGGCCTTTGGAAGAGAAAATGTCACGTACATCTGGGTCTGTGTGTGTTTGGTATGTGCGTGTGTGTGTTGGTATCGGGGAAGCATTGGAAAATCCTAATGGTAATTTCGGTTCTCAAACTATTTTACCGAAAATGGAAGTCTCGGTCCAATGACTTTTGGCGGGTCTGCCATTTTTAATCCCTAATCTAAAGCCTTTGTCTACCTGGCTTCCCCTTTCATTAATGACACCGAAGCAAATCCCACTGGCGGTACCCTCTCAAAGGAAATACACACTAAGCACACCCGTCACTTGTGGCCTAAGTATCTGCTAGAGGCACATGGTTCCGAGGTCCCTCATGTGCCCTTGACCAGGAGAAAGAGACCTGCACGTGACACGTTATAGTGTGTAAAGTGGTCCGTCCTTGCATATATTTCATGTCAAAAAACTCTATAATGGGTCTGAGTGTATTTATTATTCTATGAAAAAAAAACACACCATGGAACATTCAGCCATTGTCGATATTTACTGTCTCTCTTTTATTTTTGTAAAACATAAACAAGGTGTTCCCAAATGTGAGTTTTTTAGATATCTATTGATCTGTGAGCACATTTCTGAAAGGCCATAGGAGAACCTTGGAACTAGAATTTCTAAAGCCTTTAGAATCTTCCACTTTGCCAGGAATGAAATCTTAGCTTTTCACACCGGGCCCCATAACCCAGCAACGTTACATACAAGGCAGTGACTTGAGAAATGATGTTTAATGAGCACTAGCCACTGTCATTCCAAGATGTAACACTCAGGGTGACTCTATCACATAGGATACTATTTCTAATTTCAAACGGAGAAAGGACATAATTTCAAGTAGACCCAGCACATTGAAGTCACTTGGGTACAGCAGAGATTCTGTGCAATTTGAGTGGAAGGTCCATTGACTTGAGAGCCCACACATGTGAAGTGCATTATATTGTGTTAAACTGTTAAAGGGGTTAATGGTAACAGCCGGGAAAAGTTAGACGGGAGCAAAAATTCCTAATGGCTCCTATTTTCATTGGTAAAGTATCTGACTTTCATGCTAGACCTACCCACAATTGCTGGGCACTTCAGAGGTGAAGGAAGACAAGCCCTGTGTGTCCTGCCCCCCTTCCAGAACTTTCCTCACCTGTCCCTTCTGTATCTCTTTGCTGACCATCCCAGGGCTCACACACCGCACACATATGCTGCATCTTCCGCTGCAGAGCGATGCCCTTGGAAAGGCTATTCTTTTCCCTGAAGGTGTCTCCACTCTTCTCTTGGAAAATTCCCACTCAAGCCTAACACCTTGATAAAACCTCACCTTTTTCCAGAAAACAGTGGGTCTTCTTTCTGCATTCTCACAGAGACATTTTAAATATGTATTTTAGTCAATTGTGCCTACTTAACATTCGTGGTTGCATATCTTCCCAGCCCGGCACCCAGCTCAGAGCCCAGAACACAAAAGGAGTCTGGGAAGGCTCCAGGAGACCAGAAGTCAGACTCTAACCCCACAGACCTTGACAGCGGCCTCCATGTGCCGCAACGTCCATTCATCAAGAACTCACTTTGCTATTATTTTCTTCTCTTAATTCCCCACGTGTTAATGAGAAACACTCCAGGTAGGTGCTCCACAAACCAGCGATTACTAAAAAGGCATTTAAAGGTCTGCTCCATTATTGTCTCTGATATCAAACGATCTAGCAAAAGGTACCGATAGAACCCCAACATTTGTCGATCATGGCAGGCTACTCGAGATTATTCCACGATAATGACACTCCCTGTCTAGCGGTTGCACTCTTTACTAATTGATTTGGGAGTAACAGATGAAACATTCATACAAAACACTTTCTCCGAGAGCTAACTGACACCAACAAGGAAGCCACACAGCACTGGATTGGCTCATTTTACCAAGTGCCTTGGTCTGTTTATACTTGGGTTTGCTCATTTGTTCAAAGTCGCATATAGAAAACAGTAGTGTTTGGATGCCAGTGGACCTTGGAGGGACCTTCTTCTCATCACGATTGGCTCAGATCTCCCACTCAGATCATCCATTAATCCCGAAGGAAGCCCCCGGCCCTCTGTGGTTAAGCCCTGCCCCCTGCTGTCCAGTGAGACTCTTGAACTACATTCCTCACAGCCCACTGGAACCTGGTGACACCACAGTTTGGCCTCCAGGACCCTGGGTGAGCTCTGGGCACCTTTCAACCCCAGTCACCATGGCTCCCCCCACCCACCCCACCCCCCCCAGCTCTCAGGAGGATGTTGTAGAGACTGGACCTAGAAGTCACAGATGGGGACTCCAGCCTGGCTCTGTGACTTACCAGCTATTTTCTGGAAGGGAAAATGTACATTTACTGGATTGTATTTATCAAGAAAATCTGCATATAAGTGCACCTGTGCAGTTCAAACCTGTGTTGTTCAAGGGACAGCTGCATTTCTCTGAAAAATTCTGTGGACCTTCTGCGAATCTTTTGGGAGTTCCCTCCTTAGACAAAAGGCACACTCATAAATATCTTTGAAATAAGCCACTGTCTACACTGGAGCGAAGTCCATCCAGGTTTGATCCCTCCGGAGTGCTTTTACTCAGCTGAACAGTATTCTCAGGTCCCACCTTAGATTTTCCCTGACACCGTAACCAAACATTTCATATCGCACTTTTGGTTTCATCTTTAGACCCCCTTTACCCGGCACCATCCAGGAATTTTGTTTGGGAGCCATTGTTTCATTTGGAGATTATTCCTTAAATGTTTGCAAATGAGACCATGTGAGAGAAGGCAGGTCAAGATGTCGACACTGGATGGTTTCAAGCATTCTCAGCCTCTCCAAAAAGCGCACCGGTTACCCCAAACTTAGCTCTTCCCTCTTTTATACGCTTGTTTCCGTGTCAGACGTCTCGGATTGGTCTTTTAATTTCTCTGTTCCTTCTTCCTTCTGTCCGTTTACGCTTTCAGAAAATTCCCATTTCACCTTTCCCTGAGTTTTCCACCCTGGCAATTCCATCTTCCACCCCAAGCCTCCTTCTGTTCTCCAAATATAACCTACCCCACAGGCCAGGTGGCAAAACCATGGCCTAGGGGTCGAATTTGACCCACCAGCTGATTTGTAAGTGAAATTTCGTTGGCACACATCCGCACTTATTTCCGTTCACAAGGCAGGGCTGGGATGCTGGCCCAAGGCTTGAATACGGACTCTGGCTCTTTCCAGGAAAAGTGTGATGGCTTCACTAAGAACATTGATAATATGTTAGCGCCTTCTTCTCTCTGCTTTGCCTCTGTTTCCTCCAAGTTGCTTTCCTTTGCTTTATTTTTGCTTGTGTACTGATTTTGGTTCCTATATTCCATGTAGGAGAATCTTCTCAGATATCTGTGGATCTCTTCAGCCACCACTGCCTGTCTGCTCAGACCTGAGAACACACTGGGTGAAAGCAGGTACCACATCAGTGAGGTCCCGACACCCCCAGGCCAGACGGTCTCTCCTTCACTGTCATTTGCATCTGCTGAGAGACAGATATCTCTTTCAATTACACTAATGGAAACTGGAGTTGCTACAGTATGAATTTTGTGGATTTAATAAATACGTTTGCAGAAAAATTAGCTAGAAAAGTCTCATGGCCAATCGAGATATCGTGTGAATAAAGGAGTGGTGTCCGTGAATTATATAAAATTATTACACAAAGATACTATTTTCTGTGATCACTAAGGGCATATTGTTATTTTTATGTCACTCTTAGGTTCACAGCCTCCTGGGAGCTTTCCTGGTGGAATCTGAAACCAGCCCCTTTCCCAGAGGGCCACACACAGCGAAGAAAGAGGC
The DNA here is from genome assembly GCF_028749965.1 of Puma concolor. Classification (NCBI taxonomy): domain Eukaryota; kingdom Metazoa; phylum Chordata; class Mammalia; order Carnivora; family Felidae; genus Puma; species Puma concolor. The sequence continues at coordinate 106,895,807 of NC_141668.1, forward strand.
TGGGTGACTCCAGGTTGGCAGGTGGTAGTTTTAACAAAAGCAAAGGGAACTTACATACTAAGCTTGTCTTGGGCAGCAGCAAAATGGATGCATCCCTGCACCCACCCCCAAGTCTTGAAAGGTCATAAAGATGCCCTAACAGCGCTCAGTCGTGTGTACCGAGCAGGTGTTTTCACTATCACATCACCATCTGAAGGCTGTGTCCTTGGAGCAGCCTCTGGGAGCAAGAAAGGCAAGCAGACCCCACATTCCAAGGACAGAGGAACAGGTGGGGCGCCTCCGGGTGCCTGAGGCCCATCTCATGGGTCAGTCTGCAGTCACATCTTTTTGATCACGTTCCCCAACGTTTTACCCCACCTGACCTGCTCTTACAACCCCAAGATGCCGCCCTCTTCTGCGGTGTGCCCTGAGCCCTCCACGAGGGGCGTCACTAGCATGGAGGGGGTCTCGTGGCACCTGTTTGACCACAATGGATGTAGACATCACAGCAACAATACAGATTAGGATGCAAGAGAAAACACAGATTAGGACAATTTCTAAAATCGGTGATAACTCTTTCCACCAAGAGCCCCAGGATCCAAACCATTGACTTATTAAATTCCCTAGGCCAGAGGTTGGATCATTCAGGGCATTTACTTGTGTCCTCATACGATTTAATAAAGATGACACATTAACAGCCTCATTTTGTTTGGATAATGATACAGGAGCCTCCTTGGGAGGCAGTATTAATGTCCAAGGCCATCCTATTGGGAGGACAGTTTTTCTCATTAGAGACATTTCCATGGTCAGGAAGAACAGGTTTTGCCCGCTATTGTTCAGGGATTGCTAGGTGAATTTATAATTCCTCCAGGCCAGTAGAGGGGACAAAGGCAGTGGCCAAATGCTCACACCAGTGAAAAACAGTGCCTTGAGGAGAGGGGGGTCTTAAGGACTTGACATGTTGTCTGGGAAAGGCAGAATTGTCAGGCATGAGGAGATGCACTGGGGCATGGGGTGGAATATTCCAGACCAGGACCTCCACATTCTCCTCTCTCTTTCAGGGTAGACGTTTTCAGGCACAGGCCTTTCAACTGGTGCAGCTGGTAGCAGAACAATGAGATCCCAGTGGAGACTGGGGTGGTTCCTCCTCGCCCAGGGGCACAAAGTAGGTCACCAACCCTGGCGGGACACCTCATTGCAAATTCCTGTAAATAATTCCTTTCCCAGGTGTGACAGGGCTTGGTGTTCTCAGTAGCACAGAGCACTGATCCTTGGTGACAGTCGGGGCAATGGTTGTTTCCCACGACTTCCACACCTTTTTAGTGTTGGGTGTCTTTGCGGAGTCCTCAGTCCCGCATGTAAGGCAACAGGTCTTACTGGTTGATCATTTAAATGTATTAAAGCCTGGCCCACACTTCAGTCACCCGGTCAAGGTGGTTTAACCTGTTAACAATTTAAAGAATTTAATATTTTTTTTCTTATCTCCCTTGTTTCAGGTGGATTATAGGGGAGATGAAACCTTTATTTCATACCATGTGTCTTTTTTTGTCTGTTTTGGTCCCGTCTTGCAGACCATGACCTTTCAAATGTGACCCGCAATTACTATTGGACGAGGTTGTCCGTCCGTAGCACTTAATTTTTCCAGTACCCTAATGGTGACCACCTGGTTTGCCTGGCAGTAAAAGAAAGCCTCGGCTAGGCCAAGCACAGCATCCACATAAACAAGAGCACATTTAGAACCCTCCCTCAGAGGGCCGATGTAATCAACTTGCCAACCCCTCACCATTTGGGATCTCCAGTAAATGGCCCCAGTTTCCTTTGGCAGTTGCCTCGGACTGCCTTTAGAACACACGAGACAGGCTGTTACTATATTAACAAGTCAGTGTATTTCAAGGGCAAGATGGCGCCCTTGGCAACGTGCCATCCTACTCAAGCGTTGCGATGGCCACTCTTTCTGTGCACCCAATCTGTTGTATCTACCTAAGGGTCGGTAGCTAAAGCTCATACCTGAGCTAGGACATCAGCTTCCGGAGTGCCAGGGGACGTCAGTGCCTTATGAGCTGGGAATTGAAAAACAGCGAGGGCTGCCTCAGGCTTTTGCCGATGGACCCAACTGCAAGACATGTAAAACAAAATTGTCTTCTTGCAATTTTGACCTCATAGGGGCTTATTTATCATCACCCACCTTCAGCTTTCCATCGTCTGAGCCAAAGGGTTGATCCCCTTAGAACCACAGCCCAGCTGTCAGTGTGAAGGGTTAATGGCCAGGGCTCAGGAGTGATCACCCACCGAATTACTCCGAGCTCAGCCTACTGGCTGCCGCACCCACTGCTGTGTGACAGGCTGTCTACAACAGTGCCTGTTCCTACTTTCCGGAGTCACATCTAACTCATCTAACTCAAATGGGAACCCTGCTCGGAAGATACCCGAGGTTTTAATCTGCTCTACCAGTATGTTTGCCTCCTCAAAGGCAGCTTTGCTTCCTTGATTCCAAGACCCATATGTGCCCCCTTTCTTTTTAACCTAGTGACATAAGGGGTGAAGGCACTGCGCCAGGTGAGGATTAAAAGACCGCCAAACCCCCAAATCACGTACCTATCATCACATACCTGTACTTGCCATAGTCTCTCCCATGAATGTCCTAGAGGATAAAGAAAGCACTTTGGCAGAAACACATCCTGCCAAAGCATCAGGGTAAAACAATAACTCTCTAAATAACAAAAGACTTGAAAATGACCATAGCTAAAGAGCTGTGAGAGTTTCTTAGACCTTCGGTAAAGGCAAAACGTAGAAACTTTGTTTTCCGGGGCAGCTAAAGAAAAACCTTTGTTCCTAATCTCTTATCAGGAGCCGACCGACAATCCAAGACAATTTTGTCTTTTCAACAGAGAGAGAGAGAGAAGAAAACAAAATTTAATCTTTACCAGCGTATTTGCAAATCCATTCATTCAGGTTTTAGTCCCGAGCATGCATAAAACTCTTTCCCAAAGACTCCCCTTCGCACACTTTCTAAGGCTTTCCTTTTTCATTTAGATCTTGTCCTAAATGTTCCCTCTCTCAACAGCCAGTCTCCTTTCAGGACAAAATGATTTTCTTCTCCCCTCAACAAAAGTGTATTCTCATTCCTTATGCCTTTCTTACACATCTCCTATTTTCCCTACAGACCGAATTGCTTTCCTTATCATTTTTGGAAGTCTGTATCTTAAAGAGCCTTCCCGCTTTTTTCTTGTCTTCAATCTTTGAGGGCAATGTTGTGGTTATCTGCTGGGGTGTTTACATTTTAAAGACATGCTATGATTCACAGCTTCAAGGGAGATAGGACACGAGGTTTTTTCCTAGGAGTTTTGGGAATAATTTCTATTTAAAATTTTCCTTTGTATTAAGAATCCAAACACGTGGGATATTTAATCTCTTTCCTCATCAATTACTATATTTAAAAAAAACAAAACACTTTTTTAGAGATTCCATTGCTTAGTTTCCTAAACAGGCCTTGTCATGAGTGCCCTGACCTTGACCTGTGACAGCTTGTGCCCTCCTAGCTTTGGAAAACGGTAGGCTGAGGTCTCTGACTCACTTTCCTGATCTCCCACCTTATCTGCCAGCCCCAAAACCATGAGGCTGGTGGCCATTTTCATCTTCTAATCCCAGCTCACCCTTGAACTTCCAGACATGAGCTTTCGTCTCCAGCTGGGCCTCAGTGGCCAGGGGATCGGTGGCCCACAGTAGAGGCCAGCCCGCTTCGGCTACCACGAACTTACCTTCCTTACCTGAACCTTAGACCCACTGGGCACCCCTGCACTTATGTGGCGGTCTAGAAGTATCTGACATATGGGCCACCCCTCCCCACATGGAGCTTGATGGCCAACTCGGGATCTTCCCACTGGATGCCTCTTTCCCAAGACCCATTTCTTTGGTCTCCTGCCTGGCTCTTCCATTATAAGTTCACAGCCCTCTCGGGAACTTTGCTGGTACAATCTGCATTGTACCAGGAAACTCCATTTGCAGAAGGCGGAGAGAGAGCAAAGAAAGAGGTGGCTGCCCCAGGACAAGAGGTGGCAATTTAATAATTGAGAAAGGACCTTAGTTACGAGGCTTGTCTTGGGCAACATCAAGATGAATGGATCCCTGCATCCACCCCCAAATCTTATTTTCTTTTTTTTAATATGAAATTTATTGTCAAATTGGTTTCCATACAACACCCAGTACTTTTCTGAACAGGTGCCCTCCTCAGTGCCCTTCACCCACCCTCCTCTCCCTCCCACCCCCGATCAACCTTCAGTTTATTCTCAGTTTTTAAGTCTCCAAATATTATTTTCTCAAATGTTTTATTTATTAATTTTTAGGGGGTGGGAGGGGGCAGAGAGAGAGAGAGAGAGAGAGAGAGATTGAGAGAATCCTAAGCAGGCTTCTCACTGTCAGCTCAGAGCCCAAAATCATCAATTTCGTGAAATGTGAGATCATGACCTGAGACAAAACCAAGAGTTGGAAGCTTAACCAACTGAGCCACCCAGACACCCCTGCCCCTAATCTTAAAAGCTCATAAAGGCACCCTAGCTCAGCTCAGTCACAGATACTGTGCAGGTTCTTTCAACATCACATCATCTCAAGGCTGTGTCCTTGGAGCAACCTCTGGGAGCAGGAAAGGCAAGTGGACCCCACATTCCAAGGACAGGGGACCCTGTGAGGAGCCACCAAGTGTCCAGGTCCAGCTTACCACTCAATTGGTGGCCATGCCTGTTTGATCATGTTCCCCAACCGTATAGTCATTATAATGTTTTATAAAAATATAATATAATTAAGGGGAAAAAAGATTCATATCTGAGTAGCTTCATGTGCAGATTTTCCCCCTAATTTTTATTCTACACTGAGCCCCAAGAATTATATGGGCAATTCTGGGAAAGCGTTTTGAACAGCATCACTTTCTTAGTAAAGTGGCAAGGACTACTGCTTCTCTCTTCCTCTCAAAAAACCAGGACATTGTATGTAAAAGAAAACAATTCAGGGGCACCTGGGGGGCTCAGTCGGTTGAGCGTCCAACTTCAGCTCAGGTCACGATCTCACAGTTCGTGAGTTCAAGCCCCGAGTCGGGCTCTGTGCTGACAGCTCGGAGCCTGAAACCTGCTTCGGTTTCTGTGTCTCCCACTTTCTCTGCTCCTCCCCCGCTCACACTTGGTCTCTCTCTCTCGAAAATCAATAAACATTAAAAAAAATTTTAAAGAAAACAACTCAAAACATGGTGAGGAGAAGGCAGGCTAGCCAGTGAGCTTGGAACCTGGGGAAAGACGTGGTGGTGAGTTCTTTGAGTTTGACTTTTGCCTTGTATACACCAGGCACGTTGCCAACAGAGCTAACTAGCCAGAAATGCCAACGTGTGCAGACAAAAAGGCCCCAACAGAAGCCTACTCTCTCTAGCCAAAGGACCAGGAAAAAGAGCAACCCTACGAAGAGCAAGACCTTTATAAAATAACCACTCCTCTTCAACCCAACACCACAGATACCATGGCGGCCCCACCCCCACCCATGTCATCCAGGGCTGAGGGAGCAGCCTTGACGTCCACCATGCAAAGCTCTAAGAGTGTCTAACATCCCACTGTATAAGAAGAAAGCTAACTCAGGAGTGAGGAATTTCATCACTACTGACCAGTGACGAGACACCCGTGCCCCATGGCATTGGAAACAGCATGAGGAATGGAGACTCCCACCCCCACCCAGCGGTAACAAGAGGTGGTCCCTTGGGTGGACCTGGATGTATAACTTCATTGCTGGTAACGAGGCGACATCATCTCCCTTCCCCTGCTGGAGATGTGTTGGAGAAAGCTGATTAAATCAGAACATTGAAATTATCACATGGATTTCTCATAGCATAATGTTAAAATGTCTAGTTTCCAGTCAAAAATCACTTGTCATCAGAAGAAACTGTAAGATCTCAAACTGAATGAAAAAAGGCAATCGATATATGTCAACTCCCGAATGCCAGAGATGTTAACATTATCTAACAAAAGATTTTATTTTATGTTATCTAAGTTTATTTATTGAGAGAGAGAGAGTGAGAGAGAGAGAGAGAGAGACCTCTCAAGCAAGTGCAGGGGATGGGCAGAGAGAGAGACAGAGATTCCCAAGCAAACTCCCTGCTGTCAGCACAGAGAGTCTGATGTGGGGCTCGAACTCATGAACCATGAGATCATGACCTGAGCCAAAACCAAGAGTCAGATGTTTAATGGACTGAGCCACCCAGGGGCCCCGTGTAACAAAAGATTTTAAAGCAGCCATGGTAAACATGTTTAAACAAGCAATTACTGACATTCTCTCTCTCTCTCTCTCTTTAATTACAGACATTCTTGACACAAATAAAACAACAGAATGTCTCAGCAAAGAAATAAAAGAAATGAAGATTTTGAGATAAAAGAGGGAAAAACTGGGGACAGATGTTCTATTGCTGTGAGCAGAGTTTTGAGGGAATAGATCACTTAAAATTTTTACTTTCTGGTCGTATTTGTTTGCTAGGGCTCCAGTAACCCAGTACCACAAAGCAGGCACCATAAAATTCTACAAGCTAGAAGTCTGAAAGCAAAGTTTGGGCAGGGCTGGCTCCCTCTGAATCTGTGAAGGAGTTGTCCCAGGCTCTCTGCTTAGAGTGTAGACGGCCGCCTTCCCTCTGTCCCTCTTCACACCGTCTTCCTTCTGTGCACATCTGTCTCCTAATTCTCATATAGGGACCACCCCCCCATACTGGATTAGGGACCCACACTGCTCCAGTGTGGCCTTATTTTAACTAACACAACTTCAAGCACACTATTTGCCAGTAAGGTCACATTCTGAGGCAGTGGGAGGCAGAACTTCAACCTAGGAATTTCTAGGGGACACAATCCCACACGTAACAGCAGCATAAATGCATCACCCTTTCGGCGTGACTTTTAGAGCTTCCAGGAAGCCGTCCAGTTTCTCAGCTGAGTGAATGAAGTTTCCTGTGTCTGTGATGAGAGGTTGCTTGACCACAAACTGGAATTTACAGGGACAAGTCCACCCATTGGAATTTACAGGGACGAGTCCACCCGTTGCCCACCCATTGTCTTGTCCTTTCTCCTCCAGTGTGGTACCAAGAGCCAGAAGGGAATGGCAGTTTGTGACGAAGAGTAAATAGTATAAGGATGTTCAAATGCTTTTATTTTAGATGCTGAATCTCTACTGAAATCAATCTGAAAATACTTCATTAATAATGAACCAGATGAAGAAAATAACCCACATGTTGAGGGCATACCACTTTACCCAGCTCCTCTGCTTCTGTCTCCCCCCTGCTCCCATAAAGAATAAGGCCAGTCTGCAGACTGGACATGAGCTGACCATCAGCACATATCAATTGATAAACATTCCCAGAGGTAATAGTCGCAGGCTCAGCAATTAAGAAAAAGCAAGAAAACCAAAAGTAGTGACATAGTTTTATGTGTTATATATATTAACTTGGCACTTTTTAAAGGTACAGCTTTCTAATTAGCTGCAAAATTTCAGACTATATTAGCAAGTCAAATGTTTTTAGAATCCAAGTTACAGTGTTTTTATTATAAATGGATCTCATGGATGCAAACAGAAATGTATTTGGAAGAGGTGCGTATCAGTTCTGACCTTGTTAGACTATTACGTCCTATTAGACCAGAAAATGTACATGCAATACTAAAGCCAGTGTCAGAGAAAGGAGAATGTTTGCACAGCGCTGTGACCCCACTCAATTTTCATGATTTTTCTAGCAGCTTTGATGCCTTGAAAACATTTTTTTTATTTTAATTTTCACCACCAGATCATTTAAATTGGAGCTGGCATTACATTGTCTGTTTTCTCGATGCTTCCTGATAGTTCTTAGTCATTACTCGTCATTGACATGAAGGGCACACATCTGAGTGAAGGCATTAAGAAACCTTGAAAACCTCATTTTCTATTATTATATGGTGGGGGAGGGGACCTAGTATTTTAAGCCTTGCCTTAATTTATTTTTTTTTAACTTTTTTTTTTTCAACGTTTATTTATTTTTGGGACAGAGAGAGACAGAGCATGAACGGGGGAGGGGCAGAGAGAGAGGGAGAGCCTTGCCTTAATTTAAAGACTTCTGGGATCTTGTGCATTTTGTGAGTATTTTGACTGGTTCCTAAGCATGAATGTCTCGAACTGTGCGATGCAATAAGAAAAAAACAGGAGAAGCCGGGGTGAAGCCCACATATTAAAAACTGTATTTCATCACACCATCTTGATTGTATTTACCTATTTTTCTCTCATGGTAAATAATTTCTAGTTTGAAAACAGATTAAAGGGGCACCTGGGTGGGTCAGTCAGCTGAGCATCTGACTGTTGATTTTAGCTCAGATCGTGATCTCACAGTTCATCATTTCGAGCCCTGTGTCAGGCTCTGTGCTGAGAGCTCAGGCTCCCGTCTCCCTCTTTCTCTTTCCCTCCCCCTCCTGCTATCTATCTTGCTCTCTCAAATAAGTAAACATTTTTTAAAAATAATAAAAGGATAAAAAATAATTTAAGAAATTAAAAACATTAAAAACCAAAAAAACCATTTAATGTATCATTTTTCATCACGGTCAACCATTTCACAATTTTTGTATTTTTTTTTTTATTTTTATTTTTTTCAACGTTTATTTATTTTTGGGACAGAGAGAGACAGAGCATGAACGGGGGAGGGGCAGAGAGAGAGGGAGACACAGAATCAGAAACAGGCTCCAGGCTCCGAGCCATCAGCCCAGAGCCCGACGCGGGGCTCGAACTCACGGACCGCGAGATCGTGACCTGGCTGAAGTCGGACGCTCAACCGACTGCGCCACCCAGGCGCCCCAACAATTTTTGTATTTTTAAAGTCAGTATTCCTCATTCCTTTATTCTTAAGTTATTTACATTCTACATCCATACAAAAGGCAGTATGAGATAAGCGGAGGAGACGGTAAATTGAACTTATTTCTAGAAATTCTTTTTTTATGCAGAACATACAACGTAAATGTGCAAGGAAAGTGACAAATAATAATAATAAAGTAAAATGCAGGTTCTCAGGAGCCATCGATGTTGAACACATGCTTGTAAACAACAGGATGAGGAACGTTGGGATGAGATCTATCGTGGGCAGAGGGAACAGAATAACTATAGGTCCCAAGGAAAGTGCAATTTGGGGGGCAAGTTTGTGCGGAGCTCAGGGGAAAGAGAAGGGGGAAAGTCAGGCTGCAGACGGGGAACCTCAGGACAGCCACTGTCACTCTGACTCACCAGCAGCAGAAACAGGCAGTGGGAGCAGGGGCAATGGAGGGCAAGGGTGATCTCTCCACCATAAAGAAGCAGCAAAGACAAGTAGACCCAGCCACATGTTTAGCGAGAAGAGTGACCAAGCTAGGGGTCAGGATGCAGGAAAGACTCAAAGAACGGAGACCAAGGGAAGCAAGCGAAATGAGAAGGAGCTCACACTGGACAACCGGACCGCCTAAAGAACAGCTGTCTAGAGCATCCATACTTATGATGAGTGACGACCCGAGTCTGATCCAAGTCCCTCCACTCTGTAAAGTTTTGATAATCCCTTATATATTGAATAGATTGCTTTGTAAACCTTCTATATATGTTGTCTACATGCACTGGCTCCAGCAGAAACGGTGATCAGATTGAGAATTAGCCTGGAATGGGGAGTAAAACCTTCTTCACGTTCGACACCCTCTCTACAGACTGAACAGTAAAGGTAGTAGGTGCAAAAGGGATTCAACATGGAACAGAAAGAACCAGTTTGGGAAGAGCAGAGCCCTGTGGTTTCCCTCCATAGAGAGGAAGCCATACATTCTCCTTGGTCAAAAGAGCCTATTTGTCAGTTATCTGAATGACAAAGACCCAGGCCAGGATCATTGTTTTTCAGGCACAGGACTCTCTCAAACTAGCCAGTCCAATAATAGGGGGGTTGGGGGAGAGAGGATTGCAAGACTATCTCCAGAATTTAAGGACAGGAAGATCTCTCAAGAGGCAGGTGCTAATAACTGGCCTGGAACCACCTTGAGATACAAGCATGGAAGACTCTCCCCATGCTATCTATCTGGCACCACATGGCCATTGTTGTGGTTTCTAAGATATCTGCTTCATTCTTTTCCCTTCCCTGCTGTCCAGGATTCGTCTAGCTGCCTCTGTTCAACTCACCTCTGTCTCAGATATGACTCCCAGATCAAGTTGACACGATCATTCCACGCAGGGATCTGACAGAGGGTAGCACAGGGCTCTGAGATTCACCTCCATGTCATAGGGGTGGGAAACCAATCGGCCCCGTTGGGCTAAGTGTCCAAACCATCCCCAACCGCTGCAATCAGGATTTGGTTATAAACAAAACCATAAGGGCTGGAAGAGTGTAACTACACGAGCAACCACCCAAAGCAGGACCAACTTGTAACCCTTGGCAGGATACACATGTAGTGCAAATACTCAGTAAAATGTTTCTGAATCAGTTGACAAATGATCATGGGAAAAATGAGCAGGGAAAAAATCAATCTCCCCCGTGTGTGCTGACGAAAGCAGTGTGTTTCCTACAGGAGAAGGGTGTGTTTGGACAGAAATGGGGCAAGTAAAACACATGTGCTTGCTAGAGAAGCTGTTGAAAGGAGGCAGGCATTGGGACAATGGTGACAAGGTGATGTCATGTCCCCATCGGTCAAAGTACAGTAAAACCTTGGATTACGAGAAACTTGTTCTGCAAGTGTTCCGCAAGACCAGCAAACATTTCTAATGAATTTGAACTTGATAATCGAGCGATGTCTTGCAATACAAGTCGTTCAAGACACCAAATGTCACTTGATCACAACCATTGGGTTCTTCTCTCTCTCTCTCTCTCTCTCTCTCTCTCTTTCTCTCTCTTTCTCTATGGATTGTGGGTGATTGTCTCCCATGCTCAGATGCTCGGTCTCAGACTGTGGTGTTTGACAGAAATCAGTGATTTTTCAGCATGTTGGAAGGTGCCCACAACTGTCACTAGTGTATTTTTGTCACTTCAAAGCACCGGTGGACAGTCCTTTGCTTTTCCGTACAAGAGTGTGCTTAGGAACGCTTTGCTTCATTCTAGGTCAGGCTGCCTGCGGATAGAGACCCTTTCCTCCGCTGCCTTATTGCCAGTTACAGTGTATGACAATCACTGTATGACAATCATTATGTCACACAGCATGTCATTCAGTATCCAATGTAATCATTTTATATGAATATTTTTGGGTTGTGGAACGAATCATCTGAGTTTCCACTAGTCCTTACAGGGAAATTCACTTTGATATACACGTGCTTTGGATGATAAGCATGTTTCCGGAATGAATGACACTTGCAAACTAAGCTTTGACTGTCATTGAGGGAAGTTCAGAAGCTTGACTTCTTGGAGGCCAAACTGGAATCTTCACCTGTCTCCTTCCTCTTCCCACCTGTTTTTCCTCATCTCATTCCCAGCCCTGCATTTACTTTTAATGATTTCATGAAGTCTAACTAATCTGGGAGCTTACGTACCTGCCCTCCGCAGTGGACACCAGCAAGACGTCAGTGCTTAAGAGCAGTTCTACCAAACAGGAGAGATCAGAAGCTCTGCTCACGCTTTGTGCCCTTGTGAACAACCCATTGCTTTCCTCCTCCATCCAGAACTCGAGGAAACAGCTCTCGTGGGTCACCAGGGGAGCCTGTTCTGTTCAAAAGGAGGGCCCAGCCACATTTCAGCTTTGGGGTAACACCAGCTGGGTGGAAAATCCCGCACCTGCCACTTTCCCACGTATAACCTCCTATGGCATATCATTTGGCCCTTCCAAGCCTTTGCTTTGGAAAGCCCACACAGAATAGGCCAAAAAAAAAATGCCATCTATTTAGCCATTATGTGTTTCCATTTTATACAGTTTCTAGGCTTGAGGTACCAGGGGAGTTAGTGGAAGAACAAAGTTTCCACCCTGACTCATCCCCTGGCGGGAATGGCTTTCAGTACCAAATGGGCGCAGTTTCCACTGCCAGATGTATCCTGAATGGGCTTTTCCGGAAGACTTCTGGCAATAAAGTCGCGCTCAGAGTTGCTTGTTGTTCAACTGACTTTCCAAAGACAGGGAAGTTTCAGATCCCGGTGGCCACTGTAACTGGAGCATCATGACTTATTTATCCCATGCTCTGTGGCCGTCGATACAACCCAGCTCTTCAACATCTGGTTGGAAGAAGGGAAGGGAAAAGGAGGAAAGTCTTGGCAAATACACCAATAATAAAATCACGGCGAGGTTGGAAGACGCATCCATTCCCACTTAGCACCTTTGAAATCCTCACGGGAGACACCTGCCCCCGCTACCAGCTTCTCCACTGCAAGTGACGTCCCTCAGGAGGCCTCTTGAATCCAGACTACCACATGGGGCACAGCGACAGGAACGCTGGGTGGAGCCACCTGCATGGATGCGAGGGAGGAAAGAGACATTCCTGAAGTACCGACAGGGTTGAGAGGGTGGGTCTAGCGCATCGCCTGGTGAACAATGTGTGCTTCATAAACAGAGGTGAGTGGAAAACCAACACCGCGATGCCCTGTTCCAGGTCTCCTAAAGGTTTTGAGCGCTTTAGTGAGGTGTTGGGGGAAAGAGACAATGTAGGTTTCCAAAGTCCAAGCCCAGCAGAGGAGTAAATAGTGTATATCGAACCCAGCGTTGATTTGGATTGTGTTGGTCACAAGCAACAGAACCCTCAAATAAAATGGCTTATGTTTCCCCTCAGAGGGAAAGACTGTGAGGAGGTGGCTGTCTGTGCTCTGGGTTGGCATTTGGTTGATTTGGGAGCATTGACAGTTGACAAATCCTGTCGCAACTCCAGGCTCCACGTCCCCAGGCAGATTTGAAGTCAGGAAGCTGGAAACAGCACAGTTTTCCTTGGACTCCTCTTTATTAAACTGTATTTGGACAGATTCTACCAGGAAGAAGAATTCACCCTACATCACTGTGGGCCCTCTGTCCCACCAGTCCTGGGAGGTTGGGGGTCTGGCTTTGTGAGCATCTGTGCAGGAAGACGGCTACAGAAGGGGGCCACAAATGTTGTGGCCACAACCTCAGCCACAGACTGGTTAACAGAAACTGCAGAGGCTTACATTTCAACTCAATCTAGAAGTTTCCAGGACTCACGGGAACTGCATAACTTCTGGTAAACTCCTGCTTCATTGGTATTCACAGAGGCTACCTACTCTGTGGCAAGTGCTGAATTTTGCACTAAGATTATAAAATCAAAAAGATCAGTGTGTGTCTAGCAAAAGTCTAGGACCCCAGTGGTTCCAGAAGGATGCCAACTAGGAACCCAAACGGTGCTCTGTCCTCCCCTCCACCCAACCATGCCATCCTGTGGAGGACAGCCTTTGGAAGTCTTCATCATAGGACCTCGTCACACACAGAGGCAGCTCTGTTCCTCCTCTCGCACAAGACACGTGGGCTCAGACACAGCCACTACCCTAATTCAATTCCCTACAATGCCTCTCCTATGCTACCAGTCACCCCAAATGCCTCGCTGTTGGTCTTTAGTTAACATTCCATCTCTCCTCCATGCTGATAGGACTTTTCTGAAATGCAGAGGTGGTGGCTCCCATCAGCTGTATATATATCAACTGTGCATCCTTGACTTTGCTCCGGCCTGAGGTGAAAGCCTACGTGTGTATTTCATTGGGTTGGGATGGTGTTGCATGAAAGACAGAAGGAGATTTTAAGGGTTTAAGAAGAGATCTGGGGACGCCTGGGTGGCTCAGTAGGTTGAACGTCCAACTCTTGGTTTCAGCTCGGGTCATGATCTCACGGTTCATGGGTTCAGGCCCCGCGTCAAGCTCCGTGCTGACAGCATGGAACCTGCTTGGGATTCTCTCTCTCCCTCTCTCTACCCCTCCCCTGCTTGCGTGTGTATATACCTTTTAAACATTTTTTTAAAAAAGGAGATCTGAAAGGGGGAAATAATCGCACAATCGCATTCGGTCAAGCGCATCTAGATTGAATAAATTTTTAAAAAGTACATAGTGAGAAAAACAAGAGGAACGTAGTGGTTTACAGTAGAGGAAAAGGGATTTTTCTGAAGGTACACCCATCTACCCCGGCATTTCACATTGAAGAGATAAGGTGTCAACACCAAAGACAGCATATATATTTGAAGGCAATTCAGTGAAGAACCACAGGAAGAATAGGGTAGGTCAATTACATCTAGGCTCCGGGGAGGCAAAAGATCATCCAAGTGTACCAGGTGGGTGGAGAAGCACACCACGCGAGCAGAGAAGTCCCCACGCAAGTGTCCCCTTGTGCCCAACCAACTACAGTTTCAAAGCATGTCCGCAAGACGGGACCCAGCGGGAGCCCAGAATTATGTCGGCACCCCCACGCGGTATTATTTGGTGACTCAGGGATTGTTACTTCTTACTTCCTATTGATTAAGTTTCTGCTTGGACAGTTTTGTGGTAAGAGCCCTGGCAGGAATTTAACAGATGTACTTTACCCACATCTCTGTGTTCCCAAAGCATCGGGAAGAGTCTGCCAACAAAGATAAACAGCAACATAATTCTTTCACCCGAGAAACTTGTACCTAAGTGCAGCTGAGCACGTGACACCCCAGCACAAAGTTATTTAATCGTTTCTTACAATATCACAAGCCTGCCAGAATGTTCTGTCGACTTTTTCCAAATCGTAAAAACAGTGCCCTATTTTCGTAGTGTTTGGGAAAAGAAAGGAATATCTAAAGAGGAAGGTAACAACTGTCTTGACACTCCAGCCTCTGACAGTATATCCTTGCTTTTTACTTGACCATAACATAAGTATTTCTCATGTCACAGTTTTGTAATAGCTTCAAACTTTTTTCATACAGATGTGCAATAGTTCAGTTCACCATTCCACAACTTTTGCACACCTGCAACTTTTGTGCTTCCATTTTTTGGATGTGCCACTAATTTCCCCAGGAGAAATTCCAAGCAGTGGAATTGATGATCGACAAGTATGAATATTTTTATTACGTTAATATTTATCATGCTTAATATATGTTGGTATTTATCTGTACAGAGTGTTTATCTATTTCACCATATTTTTTCCAAAAGTGGGCATTATCATTTCTTTTATTATTTCTTCTTATGATTTATTTTTATTATTATATATCTTTTAAAATATCATGAAAGTAAAAATACATGCTGTATATTTTTAAAAGTATCATGAAGGTAAAAATACATGATGTGGCTATAATTTTAATCATTTGAATATTAGTGAATTTAGATTTTACTATGTTTATTAATCACTTTTTTAAGTTTATTCATTTGCAGAGAGAGAGAGAGCACAAGCAGGGGAGGGGCAGAGAGAGGAGGAGAGAGAGAATCCCAAGCAGGCTCTGTGCCATCAGCATGGAGCCTAATGTGGGGCTCGAACTCACAAACCATGAGATCACGACCTGGGCAAAAATCAAGAGTCAGACACTTAACTGACTGAGGCACCCAGGCTACCTAATCATTTTTATTTTTTTTTTTTTATCTTATGTCCTACCTTTTGATATACGCGACTTTGCCTGGGTTATACATTTTACTTACTGATATCAATCTTGCTATATTTATTAATGTAATAGTTCAAGAAAGTTAGGTGGTAGGTAACCATGGTGGTAGAGACCTGGCAGTCAGACTCTGCACAGACGATGCAGATTTACTGACATTATTTTGTACAAGACCTGCTATGAGTCCCCGGCTTGGGGTTACTGTTGCCAAGACTTGCTTATTCGTGTCTCCGTATATTTCCATCACCAAGGGAATTCTGAATATGTCCCATTTAAAACCTTGATGAGTCCAGTACATGGAGGGTCCAGGGCATGGAAAACAGAAGGGCCCCCACGTGTAGGATTGCACGAAAGGTTTACAATGGCCTGGGGGAGCTCCGAGAAAGACCAGAGGGCACTGGACATTGTCAACGACGCTATTTTCCCAGGATAAGCCATGGTGCTTTGTTTTCCAGAAAGAATGATCTTGTTCAACGAACAAGAATAATTTGACTTGCCAGAAGTTAAAATTTTTTTTAACGTTTATTCATCTTCGAGAGACAGAGAGAGACAGAGCGTGAGTGGGGAAGGGGCAGAGAGAGGGAGACGCAGAATCCGAAGTAGGCTCCAGGTTCCGAGCTGTCAACACAGAGCCCCACGCGGGTCTCGAACTCACGAACTGCGAGATCGTGACCTGAGCCGAAGTCGGATGCTCAACTGACTGAGCCACCCAGGTGCCCCATGACTTACCAGAAGTCAAATAAGATATTAGAAAACACTTTTGGATACATCTGGGTTTTTTTTTAAGTTTATTTATTTATTTTGAAAGAGAGAGAGAAAGAGCACAAGCAGGGGAGGGGCAGAGAGAAGGAGAGACAGAATCCCAAGCAGGTTCTGCCCCATCAGTGGAGAGCCCAGTGCAAGGCTTGAACTCACGAGCCATGAAATCGTGACCTGAGCCAAGATCAAGAGTCCGATGCTTAAATGACTGTGTCGCCCAGGCACCCCCATGTCTGGTTTTATCTCCAACCGAATGCCTAGGACCCATGAAGTTCTTCCTCCTCTCCACTCAGCATTAACATCAGTATGCTGTGTGGTTCTCCTGTTGTGTGGGTGCGGGTACTGAGAGCACGCCAGTCTAAGAATGTGGAGATTCAACATCTCTGGCCTCAACTTTGAAAGGCAAGGAGGGCACATCTTCCCTGCCTGGTTCCCAGGGCCAGCTGGTCTCTGAAGACCCTCAAAGTTCCTTCCGGGATGCGCTAGACCCTTGTGTGAACATTCAGAGCAAGGAGGCAGGGGTTAGACAGCACGTGGGCATCCCTTTCCCTGACCAGCACTCAGTCCCTTACAAATTCTGCCCCACTGATACTTCCCCATCTGCCCATTTACTTCTTAGTAAAGTAGACCTACAACTGGCTTTAGAAATATAGTCTCTGTAGATGTAATTAGTTAAAACGAGGTCACACTGGGGTTATCCATTACTGTAAGACACACATCTTCCTGCTTTATGCAAAGATATGGAAATACCTCTGTGATTCTGTTTTGGGTGGGGGCCGGAAAGAGTGTTCTGCCCCAAACTGTGTTATGAACCAAGAGCCTCCAAACAGGCTCCGAGCCAGTCTCCACGCTTGGTCCACACACCCTCAAGGTTCCTCTCTCATCTGCTTGTGGGAGGTATGTCCAAGGCAAAGATGAGGAGAAGTGCTGGAATCCAGAGCCCTGGAGTGGGTCACCCTTACAGGGTAAGAATTACTGTATGTAATTTACCTGTGAAAAACTAGGGTTCAAGCCTCTAAGGACCTGAGCCCGAATCCTTGACTCATACATGGTGGAGCTGAGATTGAACAAGCCTGAGACTCCAGTTTGTCAAGATGAAAAATGTTATGCAGCCTGAATTTTTGTTAGCTGATCACTAGTCTTATTACAGTTAAAAAAAAATAGATCAAAAAATACAATTTCTTCCAAGGTTGGCGTCCCTGCGGTAACCTAAAAATATCTTGAGGAAAATTAGGTTATCTTTGAACATACGAATACCTGTCATACTGTACTTTTCTTACGAATTCTTAGGATTATCCTCATTAATCTTTTCAAAGTCCTCAGTGGATTGTTAGGGAATCTATGGCTTTGTAGCTGAGATTCCTGCTCGACCATGGGGCTTCAGAGCATCTTAGAACCAGGAGCAGACCCCGTGTCTCCAAGACCTTGATCGTGAGTTTCAAAATCTGATGCCCAACCCAATATGAGGAAGCGCTACACTTCACACAGAGGGCATCTTGCTCAAAAGATTGTCAAGTGGAAAGAGATTAAGTTGTCACCTTGGGAAACACAGTGTGGCCAAGGGGAAGGAGACCTTCTGAGAAAATCTTTCCAGGAGTGTTCCTTAGGAGATTGCTCTCTTCACCTGCTGTTCAGATACTTTTGCCATGTGTTATCAAGAAGAATTCAACTTGGACCTTCAGCTTGGCATGCCCTTGCTTATTATGGCACTTAGACATTTTTTAAACACCTTCAGATATAGGAAACCACACCACAGAATGACCCGAAACTCTTAGAAAGCAGGTTATTTGGCTGGAGGGGTGTTACTAATAATATGGTTTTGTCTTCCCCTTGGATTTAAATCATTTTAATAATAATGTCATTTATGAATAATGAAGTGCCCCTTGCCCAACACCAGGTCAACATTTCTTATTTTATTACTTTTATTCATTTACAGGCATACTCGTTGCTAAAATCAATAGAATTTTTAATCCCAGCTCGACTACAGTTTTTACAAAAATTATTCTTTCTCGAAGTTCTCATTTTCCTTGACCTTCAAGAAAAAACATACTTTTGATTTTTTTAATAAATTTTGGTTACCATTTCTCAGCATCCTTTGTAGATTTCTTTTTCTTTTTCTAAATAATACATAAATATCAGGGTCTCCAGAGTCACACGTTTCTTTTTACCATAACAACTGTCCTTTGTTATTTTCATTTACTCCCATGTACTGATTACTGTCTTTAATGATAATCATTTCTAAATATTAGCTCTTGACCAAACCTCACCTTTGAGCTTCTTGGAGTCTACCCAACTTTCTCCTGGGAAGCTCCTACTGGGTGTTTAGAGCCACCTCAAATCCTATAGCAGAACTTGCTCCATTTTCTTCAGAGACTCTTCTCCATCGCCATTGTAGGTAATAGAGAATATATATTGGTCTCTTCCCCCTATTCCTGACACAGTGTTTCTAATGCCCTTGTAATTTCATAAGTGATAAGAACCCTAAAAGCATCTTTTATTCCAATGAGGTGACTCTGAGGAGACTCCTGGGTAACCCCGGATGGGGACTCTCACCAGAAAGACCAAGGATCAAGCCATGATTAGAAGCTTGGCATTTTCAGCCCTGTCCCCCATCCTCCAGAGAGGGGAGAGGGACTGGACATAGAGTTCAGGGTGGATTGTGTCTAATAAGGGAGTCTCCATAAAGTCCCAAGAGGAGGGGATTCAGAGATCGTCCAGGTTGGTGAACATACCCATGTGCTGGGAGGGTGACACACCCCAGCTCTATGCAGACAGATGGTCCTGTTTTCCAGACCCATCCAGACCTACAAATGTAAGTGTTTCCCTGAGTTTATAAGCCACTGGAGCAAATTAATCAAAACTGAAGAGGGGACTGTGGGAGCCCCCAATTTATATCCAAATCAGATAGAAGTTGTGGGTGACCTGGGGATCTACTACTCGTGGTCAGCATCTGAAGTGTGTGTGTGGGGGGGGGCGGGTAATCTTATGGGACTGAGCACTTAACCTATGAGGGACCTGACACTCTCCACCTGGATAGTGTCAGAGTTGAGTTAAATTGGGGAACACCCAACTGGTGTTCCAGAGAATTGCTTGGTGTGGAGAAAAAAAGCCACACATCTGGTGTCCAGAAGTGTCAGAGTGAAGTGTCCCGTGTGGGAGTAAAAGAGACCCACAGAAGAGAAATACAGGAGGTGGACCGAACAAGCTTTTCCTAGTAAACCGCACACCCAGGATCCTAAGACAGAAACTTGGAACCTGTTCTGTTCTCTCCTCTTGCTTTACCATTACCCCCAAACTAGTCACCAATCTGTGTCAATTTTTTCCTTCAAATTTCCCTTGATTCTGTTCTCATTACAAATGTCCATGGTATAGAACATCATCATTCTCCCTAGCCTACCATCAAGCTATTAACTTGGCTGCTTGTCTCCATAATTATCTCATTTCCAGAAATTATACACAGTAAGCCCAGATTACTTTTCTAAAACCAGATCTGAATATGCCATCATTCCTGTTTTAAATGCCTTGTTAAATTCCTATTGGTTGGAAGACAATATCCAAACCTTGTACTGTGCCCTGTGAGGGTCTTCATGATCTAACCACAGATCAGCTTCCCACCCCCTCTCCTTCCCTTCATGCCCCAAACTCTTCAAGTCTGCAGATGCGCCATTACTCCCCTCTTTCCCTGGGCATTGGCATAAGACACTTGGAGTCATTGCCTGGAAGTTCCAACTCAGTCTTCAGATAGCAGCTTAAATATCACCTCATCAGGAAGGTCTTTCTTGGCTGCTAAATAGGGTTAGTCCTTGCCATTTTCGTATATTATCAGATAAGTGCACATCACATTTTACTGCAGTGACTAGTTTAATTGTTGTCTTTCCTGTTACCATATAAGTGCTTCAAGGGCAGAAGCCACTCCTCTGACTTTCACATAGTAGAATGGTACATACCTAACACATTTTTTGTTGAAGGAATAAATGAGTGAATTTCCTAGATCCTTGAATTTTTGTGATAAGTTTAGTTGTCATGGAGAAAGAAAGTGAACTTACCATAGAAATTATCTATTCACTGCATAACAAATCACCCCAAGACTTGGTTCCTTAAAGCAATAATTTATTACCTCCTGGTTTCCATGGGTCAGGAACTCAGGAGCGTATTATCTGGGTATCTCCATCTCAAGGTCACTTACAAGGCTGCAATCAAGGTGTTGACAGGGGCTGTGGTCTCATCTGAAGGCACTCACGGGGAAGATGTGTTTCTGAGTTTATATAGCGATGGTCAGCAGGACTCAGTTTCTTGACAGTTGTGGGCCAGAGTGTTCTAGTTCCTTGCCATATGGGCCTCCCCAGGGCAGTTCACATCATGACAGCAGGTGTCCATCAACTGAGCATATAACAGAGAAGCCTCCTAAGACAGAAGCCACAGTCTTTTTGTAACCTAATTGGAAAAGTGAAAGCTCATCTCTTCTACTGTATTTTTATTCATTTGAAGTGAGTCACTAAATTTAGCCCAGATTCAAGGGGTGGACATTCCACAAGGCGTTAACACCAGAAGGTAAGGATCATAACGAGCCTTCTGCTCACCATATGTGCTGTTGCATCATGTTGGAAATTTTATTATACAGAATTTTCACATATAAATTTTCAGTGTGAATAATCTAACTTTTATTTTTGTACTATCATGTCCAGTATTTGCTATCGAGATTTTTGCTGTTATTATAAAACTGTTGAATTCTCTCTCTCTCTACACCTCCCTCCTCTGTCTCTCTCTCAATACCACTTTCTTTTTCAGGATTCATATTGTTATTATTATAAGAAATAATTGGTAATTTAAAAATGACAGTAAAGGGGTGCCTGGGTGGCTCATTTAGTAAAGTATGTGACTCTTGATTTCAGCTCAAGTCATGATCTCACAGGTCCTGAGATCGAGCCCCTGCACTGGGGGCCCTGCACTGACAGCAGGGAACCTGCTTGGGATTCTCTGTCTCCCTCTTTCTCTGCCCCAACCCACTTGTTCTCCCTCTCTCTCTCTCTCTCTCTCTTTCTCAATTAAAGAAATAAACTTAAAAAAAAATAAAAATGAAAGAAAGTAATTGTGTTTTTCTTATTGCTATAGCCCTTTTGGACTTTGTTATATAAGGCTTTTCCAGACATCAGAAGTTTTTAGAGGTGGTAGATGAGGGTTTCCTGTCCAAATGGCCCAAAGTTTATTTAGTGCCATTTCCCTAGTTAGTATGACAGTCACTTCACTCCAAAGGCATCCTGGACCTCTGAAATAGCAAAGAAGCAGGAGGAGAATGTGTCCATGCACATAAGACTGGAGGCAGGTGATCAAGTCAGCTCGGTCCCCAGCCTGCCCAGGCCAGGGGGCTGGGTGATGGGGTAAAGCAGGACAGATGTCTCAGCACTGGGCATCTGGGGAATCCCTTCTGTGGTCACATTCCAATGAGAAATACAACATGCGTCCTATCAGCGTGTAGACACAGGACGCTGCCCATAAGACTAGAGCTCAGAATTCTCAGATTAGAAAGCCCCCATACAGGTACGGGACTCCAGGGTGGCTCAGTCTGTTCGGTGTCTGACTTTGGCTCACGGTTTGTGGGTTCGGTCCCCATGTTAGGCTCTCTGCTGACAGCTCAGAGCCTGGAGTCTGCTTCAGATTCTGTGTCGTCCTCTCTCTCTGCACCTCTCCCACTCCCATTCTGTCTCTCTCTCTCCCAAAAATAAACATTAAAAAAAGAAAGCCTATAGGTGCAAATAAACAGGATAATTAATATAAGTAGCTAGCACTTGGCGGAGGCTGTTTTGTGCAACCAAACACCTCCAGATACGAACGGAGAAAGACAGTATCTAAGATGGGACACGTCCTCATGTGGGGACTGGAGAGTGGGTTCTGAAATGCACACACATACACACACACTGAGCCAGACGCACACATACCCACACAAGTGCACACACACCCCTACACACGCCAACACAGATACACACACAGACCCCGAACACGCACACACACCAATCCACACACACACACAGACGCAAATCCCGACACAGAGCAGCACAGATACCCAGATGCAAAGACACACTCACAGAGAGACCCAGACCCAGATACACGCACACACAGACACAGATGCACACATATTGCCAGATTCATGGACTCGAGGATAACGTGGGCCACTCAGGCGACTCACTGGGAGAGTGACACATCCTGTTGCTGAGGCCCCTGCCGCCCCGCCTCCTTGCAGAGCATCCCCTCCCCCCACCCCCAGAGGCCTTGTCACCAGCTCCAAATGAGGAAGGCCTGAATCCCATGAACGAAATGACTCTGTTCTCTGTGGTTGGTGCGCATATTACCCTCGAGGCGACAGTTCCATAAAAACGAATGTGGCCGCCACCAGGTGTGAGCTCACTGGCTCCCGAGTTCCCAGCTGTGAATGTCGCCCACGCTCCGGGGACCCCGTGGGACCCCCCGTTTCCCACAGATCGGTGAGCAAGGGCACCCCAGCCCCGCGGTCAGGGCGCTCTGTTCTGGGAGGGTTGGATGGACTGGGCGATCTTTCCAGAGAAAGCCTTCCCTCCCCTGCGCTCTGGGCCCGTGCCTGCCACCCGCCACACGTGCCCACCCGTGACCTGCCACCTGCTGGCTACATCCGCAGCCCATCTTGAGGTGTAATTTCACGCGTTCCCCCTTAGTTAAAATTACCGGCCTGCATTCTCAAAATTAATGAATAACGGTTGCATTCGAAATAAATGCGACTAAGGTGACGTGGTTACAGATCAATTCCATTTCCACCTGCATCTCTGATATGCAATGTGACCCAGCGAGACAGAAAATGAAACAAGATTGCTTAGAAACTGGTTGTGGTCTCCTGGTTAGATAAATTAGCGGGACTACAGTCTGACGGTTTCATTTCAGTTCCCTGGTGTAATTTTGATTACAATACCACGCCATGGAAATTTTTATTTTCGTGGAAGAGAAACACAGCGCTCTGGAAATCATTCTGTGGCGGCCTTACTTCTTATTTTATTAAAGATTTGCACCTACTATTCCCCTGCTTTAATTTCTGCATCCTCCCTCTAAAAGCCGTTCGCATAGTTTTACAACAGCGGAGCACTGAATTTTTCTCACTGGTCTTTCTCTTTTTCTTAAGCGAGGAGATGATCCGACAACACAGTGTGCTTGGGTCTGGCCGGCACTAAAAGGGGAGCCCAGGGACGGTGCCCTGCAGTGTTGTCTATTGTGACAGCAAAACAAGATCCCATCTCCCCCCCACCCCCACCCCAGTGCCCCACCAGGTGCTCAGTCAGTTGAGCGTCCAGCTCTTGACGTCAGCTCAGGTCATGATCTCACGGTTCCCAGTTCAAGCCCCATGTCAGGCCCTGTGCTGGCAGCGTGAATCCTGCTTGGGAATTTGGGAATTCTGTCTCCCTCTCTTTCTTTGTCTTTCCCCTGCTCGTGCTCTCTCTCTCTCTCTCTCTCTCTCTCTCTCTCTCTCAAAATAAATAAACTTAAAAAAAAAGATCCCTTCCCCCTGCCCCATTATTTCTCTTGTTGTGCACATGGCTCTGTGATAAGTCCTCATGAAGAAAGATAAATCCCTTCCACTCGCAAACTGGGCGATACGGATGATTGGCAATATTGTGCGCAGACTATATCTAACATGGGGAGTTCAGCTGGGGGCACATTGGCGGAAAATCTGGAAGCAATCCTGACCCGGGCAATGCTGCGCACTGTGTGAGTCTAGCAGGAAAGGAGTGCGCAGAATATTCTAGAAGCTGGTCTTGGGCTGCCGGGCTGATGAGTGTGTGCCGTTTCTGGAGTCTCAGAGAAGGGAGAGGAGGGGGGAATGCAGCTTCTGGTTCAGCCCTCCTGCTAACTCTGCCTTCCTTCTTTTCTTCTCTTCCATCCTTCCCAGGCTTCACCTGTCTGGGGATGATTCTTCCTTCTTCATGTTCTGTTACGCAAACTGTCCAGACCGGCTTGAAATCTCCACTCCCGTGAAGCCCTGTGGCATAAACAGCCATAGTGTGGCTCGCAGAATCTCAGGATCAGCTTCCTCTTGGGTTTTCCTTCCAATTCGAATTTTCATTCAAATGCCCCAGCATTTTCCGCCCAAGGAGCCTCTTGGGTTCCTTCCAACATTTCACTGCGGCCTCTGTCCCGGAGCTTCTCGCCACCACACTGCAGATGCCCAGGACAGCTCAGAGGAAAGGCTGTCTCCTCCCCAAGAAAATGCTCGTCCCCGTAAACCAGTTCCGTTGTTTCTGTTCATGGCGGCGCGGTGGAAGCCCCACTTCTCTCCGTTCCCCTTTTCCCCTCTGGTGGATTTCCATGCGATACCATCAAGGTTTTCACTTTTATTTATTTTTAATACTTTTTCATTTTCAGTCACCACCATCCCCCCACGAACGCATCTCAGAGCCTCCTCTCTCCAGCCTGCCTGTGGATCTCATTTCCCGGGGGCATTACGATTTCTCTACTTGGCCACCGGGGCCGTATGCATTATTCATTGATGGGCACTTGTTCGACAAGAAAAACATCAGTATGTCTACAGCCTAACGTGGAAGTCTCCGATGCATCTGAAGATTGAGACTCCTATTCCTGATTCAGTAATCCCACATCAAAGAACTTGTCTCCAACGATCGGGGACACAACCAAATATGTACATGACTGCTCAACACAGCCTATGGAAACCGGTGAGGAACGTGTAATAATTTTAATGTCCCAGGGGAGTGTTTAGAATCCTTCAGCTTTTAACAAGTCTTTTCATGGGTAAGCGTGAAATTTCTTCGAATAGACAATGAAGTTCAATGCAGACTTCGGAATCATAAACGATTACAGGGTAGAAATGCCATTCGTAGGAAAAAGTACAATAACTTTGGGCTGGTATTTGCAGTCATAATACTTATTTTTTAATTATGGAAACGCATTATTTCTTGGCTAACGTGTCCAAATCACTTGAACCTGACTTTGGGGTGGTATTTGCGGTAATAATACTTATTTTTTAACTATGGAGATGCATTAATTTCTTGGCTAACGTGTTCAAATCACCTGAACCTGCAGGTTGGAAGGTCACGAAGAGACGAGATATCCTCGAGATAAAACTGCCCATTTCTCCTGAAAATCTGTCAGTGTGAGAAGTCTGTTAATTAAAAAATCTATCCACCTTTATAGAAAATCTTGGGGAAAAAATGGAAGAGAGCAAAACCCACGTCTGGAATTATGCTTGCCCAAAACATCGGCCCAAAACACAGGAACCCCAAACCGGCTTTGTTCAGAAACAAGAACTGTAGCTGTATGCAAAGCTCTAGGGGTTTCAAACCCTGATGGTAAGTGAGGAAAACAAGGGTGAGGAGCATGACGTAATTTGTGTAAAC
Source organism: Puma concolor (assembly GCF_028749965.1). Taxonomy (NCBI): domain Eukaryota; kingdom Metazoa; phylum Chordata; class Mammalia; order Carnivora; family Felidae; genus Puma; species Puma concolor. The sequence continues at coordinate 106,921,408 of NC_141668.1, forward strand.
AAACAAGCAAAGTGTATGTTCGTATGTATTCGCATGTCTATGTTTATATGTATTTTGTTGGATATATATTGAATATTTCCATCTAGTCATTACTTCCATATATTATCTATATATTCAGCAAATGCCTATGCACATCAAAGTGGATCTGTAGTTATGGGAGGGAGAAAACCAATCTATGGTCAGTGCTTCCTTTGAACACAAGGCTTGGATGTGGGATTGGGGCAAGAATTTCACATTCGTTGTTTATCTTTCTATATTCTTTGCATTTCCTTATTTTATACTCAGTCATTTCCTTTGCTTTAGTTTGTATATGTTTATTTATTTGTTTTGACAGAGAGAGAGGGAGCACGAGCAGGGCAGGGGCAGAGAGAGAGGGAGAGAGAATCACAGGCAGGCTCCACACTGTCAACACGGAGCCCAGCACAGAGCTGGATCTCACAAACTGTGAGATCATGACCTGAGCTGAAAACAGGAGTTGTATGCTTAACCGACTGAGCCACCCAGGAGCCCCCCCTTTCTTTTACTTGAAATACATGTGTCATTGAGGGCTATTGGGAAGTGAGACTGAGGACTGTACTTTGTGTTAATGTCTCTGTGCTTGTCTTCTGTATCAAAAAGACCGATTGAATAATATAATTGAGAAATCCTGTTCCCCTGTGATCAACTGGAAACTGGCTTGCTTTCAGTGATTTCCTGGGATGATAAGTTTAATGGCAGCATATTAAGGATAAATCACAGAAGGGTGTTTGGATGGTATTGTAGTGGCTGGTGCTAGCTGATTCGTATTTGGCCGCCATATTTAGATACATAATAGTACTCTCGACCCTAACCTGACCACATCATTTAATAGGTTCCACAGTGGAGTGGGAATATAGATTTCAGATCTGAATCATTCTCCGTGACTCTACATCCCCTCATCTGTAGAATGAGATCATCTCTATGATTGTTTCCGGCTCGAACATCCAAAGGTTTTGCAAAGTGTAAGTGAAACATCGATTCATTTTGTCCTTGTCAGGATATGGTCAAAATTATGTCGACCTCATAAAATGAGTTCAGTAAAACTTAGTTTAGACTCCAGAAGAGATGTTTATCTTTGGTGGGTAGCTGATTGTGAGTTTAATTTCTTTAATCAGTATAGATTAGAAACTTCGAATTTTCCATTTTTCTCTGTCCATTTGGGTAAAGCGTGCTTTTCTATGAGCGTCCATACCATCTAAACTTCAAGGTTTGCTGCTACAGATGCGTGCAAATTCATCCTCTTGTGTTTTGCATGTGTATCATATCCTAGTGATGGACCTTTTATCATTCATGGTATTGATTATCTAATCCCTCTCGCGCACACTCTCTCTTCTTTCTATTCTAGGCTTCTTTTCTGTGTCATTATTTCCTTTCTATTATTGCCTTTCTTTTGCTGCCTTTGTGTTCATTAACTGTTCTTTTGTTTCTTTAGATGGATCTTCGGAAAATAGATCTCTAGCCTTTGTCTTTTCCAAGATATGTGCTTATGACTGCCACGGTCCCTCCGGCCATGGCTTAGCTATATCACACGTGTTTAATTTTGAGTATCTTTACTATTACTCAAACATTTCCTAATTGCTACTGATTTCTTCTTTGATATATGGGTTATTACAAGTGAATTTCTTAATTTCTTGTAACGTGGGCATTGTCCAATGTTATTTTGCCCATGAATTTCTTGCTTACTACCACTGTCACCATAGAATATTCTATGAGTTTTGAAAAGAATAGCTTGAACTTATTTAGTATAATACTCTATATATGTAAATAATATCAAGTTTGTTAATGTTTTTAAAAATCCATGCCCTTGATCTATTAGTATTAAAACATCCATTGCTATACATGGGAATTTTTTGTTCTTTCTTATTTAAGTCACTTTGTCTTCATATATTTTATAAATAAATTATTAGAATAAAATCTAATTTTATTAAATTTATTTATTCTAATAAAGTACTTAAAGTTTTTGGCATAACATTAGATAGCTACTGTAGCTGTTTTTTTAGTTATAGTTTATATCATATACCTTCTTACACCCTTTTCCTTTCTCCCCCTCCAAACATGTCTCTTATGAGAAATGTATAGTTAGATTTTGTTATCATTTTTCCTATCTGAAAATATATGTCTTTGAGTATTGAATCCATTCATATTTAAAGAACATTAAAGAATATCATATTCTGGGGGCGCCTGGGTGGCGCAGTCAGTTGAGCGTCCGACTTCAGCCAGGTCACGATCTCGCGGTCCATGAGTTCGAGCCCCGCGTCAGGCTCTGGGCTGATGGCTCAGAGCCTGAGCCTGTTTCCGATTCTGTGTCTCCCTCTCTCTCTGACCCTCCCCCGTTCATGCTCTGTCTCTCTCTGTCCCAAAAATAAATAAACGTTGAAAAAAAAAATTAAAAAAAAAAAGAATATCATATTCTGATAGATTTGCATTTTAGTCTCTTATTTTATTATTGGTTTCAATACACCCTGACTTTTCGATGTTCTTTTTCATCTATCTTCTTGTGTTTGGTTTATTTAATTAGTTGTGTATATTTTTACATTATTTGCTGTATATTTGCTTGATGGGTATATATTCCTTGACATTTTCTTTTTTGGTTTTCTTTAAGAAAACACATACAACCACAACTTATAGTATGCATGTGCGTGCGTGCACACACAAACACACACACACACACCTGAGGGACACTGCAAAGACCTTAGAATATAGTAAATCTATTTACCTTCTTTCGATACTATTACCTTCTTTGATACTATTGTTATCTTGTATATTAATTTTCTTGATTTTAATCACATTACAGATTATATAAATGCATATTACAGTTGACCCTTGAGCAATGCAGGTTTGAACTGTGCAGGTTCACCCATAGGGAGATATTTTTGGATAAATACAGTGCAGAACTGTAAACCTATCCCCCTTCCTTACAATTTTCTTAATGGCATTTTGTCTTCTCTGGCTTACTTTCTTGTAAGAATACAGGATATGATATATGTTACATATAAAATATGTGTTAATGGACTCTTTATGTGATCGGTAAGGCTTCTGGTCAACGGTAGAGTCTTAGTAGTTAAGTTTGGGGAAAGTCAAAAGTTAGAGGTGAATTTATGACTGCACAGGGGTCAGTACCCTAACCCCGTGTTCAAAGGTCAACTGTATATATAAACATATAAACATTTGGGTCTGTCAATGACATTTATAAAACATAACATGAATAGTAATTTAGTCACAGACGTAATACTTGATTATCAACGAATTTCTCTTTTAATGAGATCACTTCCTCCTGAATAAAAGGTATCTTTAGTTTTCCTACTGAAGACCTGTTGGTGGCAAATGTTGTCAGGTTTTGTTTGTCTAAAGTGTACATATGTTTGGGATGCCTGAGTGGTTCAGTTGGTTAAGCATCTGACTTCAGCATGGGTCAGGATCTCACGACTTGTGAATTCTGTGCTGGTAGCTCAGAGCCTGAAGCCTGATTCAGAGTCTATGTCTCCCTCTCTCTGTTCCTCCCCCACTCACACTCTGTCTCTCTCTCTCTCTCAAAAATAAATAAACATTTTAAAAAAACCAGTCTTTAAATAAATAAATAAATAAATAAATAAATAAATAAATAAAGTGTATGTATTTCCACTGGGTCATTTGTAGATGCATTTTCTTGGAGACTGATGCTTCAGCATGATGTTTTCTTTCTCTTGCCAGAATTTTTCGGCATCTTCACACTGTTTTCTAATTTCCATTGACCTTTGCAGAAGTCTTTAATGGAGCCTTTAAGAAGTCTTTAAGCTCTCTCTGAGGCTCCTCGGAACTTGACCTTGTTTTCGGTCTCTTCCTTGAAGTTGTTCTAGTCTTTGCTTTTCGACTTTGTAAAATCGTATTTCCGGGTGTCTTTTTGGAAGGTACCCTTAAGCCTCTCGGTGCCTCTGAAATCTGTAGCTTGACCACTTTAAACATTTTTGGAAAATTTGCAACCATAACCTCTTCAACTACTACTTCTGTCATTGTTATTCTCCTTCTGGGATCCCAATTACACGTGATCGTTTTTCCTGCACCTGGCATAGCTCATGGCTTTTTCTTCTGAGTGTTTTGTCCTTTTGTCTCTTGAAGTCTGGCTATTGTCTTCTGATTCATCTAGTTCACTAACTTTATGGTCAACTACTTATAATCTGGTCTTATTTACCAGATTTCTCCATGTGTATGTTTCACTGAGTGCATACTCCGGTTTGTTGACACATAGTCTCGTCTTTTCCAATTACTGATTATTTCTGTTGAGCATTCGATATTGTATATGAATGTTGCACAGGTGACCCGAGGCTTATAGGAGGCCGCCTTCCTCCAGGACCAGTTGGGATTCCAGATCAACTTAATCCAATCAGATATCAAAATGATTCCCAGCTAAGCCTCAGTCCCTGTGAGGCATGGTCTATTCAGTGTTAACCTTTACTCTTAGGTTGTAGCTTTGTGGAGTCCAACACAAAGCCCGGGACTAAGCAGGGCCCCTCCCAACCCCTGGTCCCTGAACTCTGGTTTTTGTCTGCTTGTTTTTCTGACTCTTTGACAGCTCTGTTTGCTTCTTGGCGCCTCGTCAAACTGATGAAATCCACAAAGACTTCTCGGTCAAAAGAGGCCCGGAATGGCACACTTAACCCTTGGTTTATTTCTCCCAGATTTTGATTCCCAAATTCTCATTGTCTTAAAGTTTCTCAAATGCCTTTATTTATCTGTTAATTTTGTGTTGTGTGGCCTGACTTTTTGATTTGATCTCGGTGTTAGTATTTATCTGAACATCCTTATTCAAAATTGACATTAGCAGAAGTCCCCAGAATTACAACTGATGCTCTCATTCAGAAATATGGCATCAGATTCTGGAGTACCTAGAATTCACATGTGTTAAAAGAGCTTCTTGTAGAATTTTACATCACTCTTGATGAAATACTGACAGTGGAAACAATTAAAATTGTGTGGAGTTAAAATTCCACTTACAATTATCTTATGAAGACCAAAATTATTTTAAAAATGCAAGTGACAAGAAATGTAAATAGCACTGGAAGCAAAGAAATCACAACAAACTGCATTTAAGTATTTGATATTTCTTCCCCCCCACCCCCACCCCCCAGGGTAAATTTTATATCTTTACGTCTCTGGTGGCCAAGATGACAGGATGAAAGTACCTGTCTATGTGCTTTTCTGGAATAGCATGGTGGTGATTGTTCTGGCAGGAGAAGAACAGAACGTTGTATATCATGTCAAATGCGTCGGCATGAGGAATTTTTTACATGAGACAATGGATAAGAAAGCATTATTAGTTTTAAACATCACGAATTTTTCATGCGTCTTCGTGAAGTTTATAAATGCAGGAACACCACCACAGAGCTGTTTTAGCACAAGATTTCGGACCAGGAGAAAGCTGATGCTCTAAGGTTGATGTGGAAGGAAAGGGAACGTGCCCCTGACCCAGCACCGTTCAGTCTGATGGGTGACAAATTGCCTCAGTAATCCTCTAAGGAAGTTACTGTTTTCTGACTTTTTTTTAATCTAAGGACCGCAGAGCTCAGAGAGTTTGTGCGACTTGTCCAAGGGACCCCAAGTAAGTATGGTGGAACAGGAACTAGCCTGTTTTCCTCCATGGTACCTAGCACATCCTCCTTCACTGCCAGCTTTTTTCCACCACATTCCCTAGGACAGTGGCTCTCCCTCCCCTCCTGCCTCCACAGTATTTGGGGCACAAGTGTAGAATGCCCAGGCAGCCCACATGCGCCCATGCTGGTTTTGTTGCACAGCCATGGTCCTCTGCAACCCTCCATGATTACAACTTATCAAGAATGATTAGTGCCATCATATTGCAGCCCCATGTTGTCAAACTCTTGCTTGCCTCTCACAATAAAGGAGTCTGATCGCATATGGAAGAATGGAAACCAATGGGGCAGAGCCTTCCTCACTTGGAATTGGGTTACATTCCCTTAAGGAAGAACATGCTTTCCCCCATGGTTTTCCAAGTTCACTGTATTTATGTTGGGGAACTCTTTTCCTTTTACCTGCCTACTTTTTCTTACCTCAAAGAGAACATTCTTTTCTGCTATAATGTATTTCTGAAACTTCACAAGGGATCGTGAGTCATTGCTCTTAGGGCAGTTGGGGCATTTGTAGCAGACATCCATAGCTTTCTATCCTGTTTAATGTTTAGGGGCTATTGATGGGAGAATGGTCGAAGTCACAAATGTTGTGCTGAGCGTTTAGGACCGTGTTGGGTATATTTTGTTGAGAGAGATAGAGGCTCCACTGCAGAGCTCCATGTAACCCCCCAAGGCCCTGTGGTACCAAGTGCTGTGACTAGCGCTATCCCTCCAAAGTTCCAAATCACCCTCTCGCTGCAAGTAAACCATGCCGGACTAACAAGTCATATTTATTATTTGATAAATAAACCCACAGTCGCACCCCCTGCCCCCGCCCCAGAATCACTCTGACGTGAAGCTGGTATTTGTATGGACACGGGGAAGGGTTCATTCTTCAGAAAGGCGTAACATCACTGCAGAATGTATTTGGCAAACCAGCGGAATCACTCAGCGGAGCCTGGGAGAAAAGGTCAAGACGATAAAATAAATTTGAGGAGAATATGGAAGTACTCATCAAGTCGCACTTGGGATGTCTTGTTGACCTTTATGTGCTAGGCAGCATTGTTTCTAACATTTCAAAGCAGTGCTATTTTTTTTAATTTTACGTTTATTAAAAAAAAAAAAAAAAAAAAAACCAGGAGTGTGGCCTGCTTTGTGCAGTGTCCGATGTGTGGTTTAGAATTTAGAATATAACCTGAGTACTGCCAATTTCTGTATCCTCCTCTGCCTTTTAGTAGTAGAAACAGTCCATGGGCATCACTCATGTGTGAGGTGCTCTCTGTGACCCTTTATGCAGACACACAATCCCCCCTCTTACCTGCCCTACAAAGTAGGGTTTATCGTCCACCACACCCATTGGACAGATAAGTAGACACAGTAAAGGAAACTCAATTATAATAACTTTATGGGTCACCAGACATAATTGAATGATCATAAATTGACTTGTAAAGAGTGTTTTAAAAATTATAACAGACCTTGGGCACCCGGGTGGCTCAGTCGGTTAAGCATCTGACTCTTGATTTCGGCTCAGGTCATGATCTCACGGTTCGTGAGTTCGTGCCCCATTTGGGTTCTGACCACATGGAGCCTGCTTGGGATTCTCTCTCTTCTGCTCTCTCTGCCCCTCCCTTGCTCTCTCTCTCTCTCTCAAAATAAATAACTTTTTTAATCCCAAAAGGATTTCTAAAGTGATTGTAGCAAATTTCTCTCCCAGGAGCACTGTATATCCTATACAGTTTCTCTTGCTTTACACGTTGTCAACATCTAAAGTGCAACCTTTATTAATTTTTCCCAGACACGTGTGTGTGTGTGTGTGTGTGTGTGTGTGTGTGTGTGTGAAATGCTGTCCCACAGCTTCAATTTGCAATCCCAAAAGAATTGTAAATGCAAACACTAAATCTGTAATTAAGAGCGAGAAGAGTTGTGTCCTATGTTACTTGTTGTGGCGGCTTTGACTACAACCAGCTCGGTGTCCACACTTCGATGGCTCCCAAACGGGAGAGCCACGAGAGCAGGCTGGAAGGCGGGAGTAGAGTAGCAGTGGACGTGGGCCATCCAGCATCACCATTTGTCATCCATGGTCAGAGGAAGCATGAGATACTGTCAAAAACATCACACGTCGTAAAAAAATTTGAGAGTGAAAGACGAAGCATCGTTTTTCTGTCCTGGATGAAAATTCTTCAGGAACATAAATCACAGCCGGAGGCTGGATGGGAGTGGTGACAGTAAGTAAAGCCTTGGATTGTGACTAACGTTGTTCTGCGAGTGTTCCACAGGACGAGCAAACATTTCTAATACATTTTAACTTGATAAACGAGTGGTGTCTCGCAATACGAGTCGTACGTGATGCCGAGTGTCACATGGTCACAACCGGTCCACAACTGATCACAGTTGAGCCAATGGTTCTTGAAATTCGCTTTGAGATACGCGTGCTTTGGATGACAGGCACGTTTCTGGAACAAATTATGCTCACCGTATTTACCACAAGTACAAAAGGGGAAATATGATGGGTTTTAGGCTCATTTAGCATCCAGATTGATTATTCTGTAACTTTAGTCGTAACAGATTTCTTAATAACTCCGTTGGGGTAGCTGATAAATGACACACAGGCAGTAAACAGGAGGCTTAACTGGGTATGAAAATGTTCGCAGTTGTGACTGCATGACAGAAAGTCGGTAACAAACAGGATGTACCAAATAACCCCAATTCTGTGAAAAGGAACTCGTAAGAATGAAAACACATTAACGGATTTCTAGAGGTAAACATCACAGCATTCTTGAGAGATAGATGCCATTTCCGAATTATGGAATTACTATGATTTTTCTTTGCTTATTTGTGTTTTGGTCTTTATAGCTCCCCAGAATGGACACATATGACTCTAATAACATAAATTGCCTAAAAAGACCCATGAATCACTGAGTCCAGCAAAGGAGCTGCTGTCCTCTGCCAGCAGCCCAATTCCCCCCAGTTCCCAGACTGTATCTAGGGTGTTGGGGAGAATTTTAGGGCGCGACAAAAATGTGCAAGAACAACGTGAACAAAATAGAGCACTTGCAGTGATGTAGGGCTGCGTGTGTGTGTGCATACCCATCTGCGTGTGCATATGTGTGTGCATGTGAGTGTTTGTGTGCAAGTGTGTGCACATGTGTGTGAGTGTATGCACGTGTATGCGTGTATGTTTGTGTGTGCACATGTGCAAGTGTGTGCACATGTGTGTATGTGTGAGTGTTTATGTGCATGTGTGTGTACATGCGTTTGTATGTGTGCACGTACACATGTGTGTGCATGCATGTTTGTGAGTGTACGCACATGTTTGTGCGTGGTTGTGTGTGCAAATGTGTGCACATGTGTGTACGTGTGTGTTTTTGTGTACGTGTGCATGCGTGTGTGTGCACGTGTGCATGTGTGTTGGCCTGTGTGTGCGTATTGCATGCGTGTCTGTGTGTGCGTCTTTGTGCACATGTGTAAAAGGGTAATGATTATGGAAGGAGGTGAGTTTATGGGTGATTGGTGTCTTGCAATGCTTCTGTTTTAAGAGCTCCCCTCCCTCCACAGATTTGGTCACCATGCACACGGGGTAGCATACTTTTTGTTGTTATTACAATTTACACAGTCTTGGAAATTATCGACGCAGCATGGTCTGAGGAGTGTTTCAAAAACCCTTAATACCAGCAATAGCCAATGCACCCATCAAAGGGCATCACAGGCCAATCATTAAAATCACCAGAATTATCTAACCAGCTATGCAAGAATCTGTCTCATTTATAAGTTAAAAAGGGCAAGGAGCATTCTGATATTCAAGAAGCTAGGTGTGAAGCCTATAATAAATTATAATAAATTAAAAATATATTAGATGTGTAGCCGGCAAAAGACAAATATGTAAAGATTCTTAACTTGTTTGTTTGTTTAACAAATGATGCATATTTAGTATATTCCAGACACAATTCTAGGTTTTGATGATACAGCAAAGAACCCAGTAAGCAAATATCCTGCTTTCTGAAAATTGCATGTTAGTAGATACAGATAAACAGCGAAACAAACAGGTAAATTGTACAGCGTGACAGAAGGTGATAAATGCTGTAGAGAAATATAAAGCCTGGAAAGAGAAACAGAAAAGGGGACAGGAGCTGGCAATTTTGAGCAGAGTAATCAGGAAAGGCCTTATCGAGAAAGTGGTATTTGGGCAAATACTTGAGGGAGGAAAAGAATGAACCAAACGGATTCTTGGAATAGAGCAGTGAAGTTAGAGGGAAGAGCACGTACGAAGGCCCTGAGGCAGGAAGGAACACGGCTGACATATGGCTGGGGGGGCAAGGGGAATTGGTAGCAGGGCGCTGTGGAACATTCTGTAGGTTCTGATAGACCGTTGGCAAGACTCTGGATCATGAATAATATGGGAGGACATTTTGCATAGATTGTTGTACAGGTGGGAAGAAAAACACAAAGCAAGCTCTATCATCATGTGCTCCATATTTTGCTCAAAACATATGCAAAATGTTGGCGTTTTCCATCTTCTTCCCACAGGGGACATCTGGGGCTTTGAGATGCCTCCATTACGACACTCCGTCATCCTACTGGCAGCTTCCATGTCCCCACGACCACTTGAGCAACTGTCAGTGTTGGAAGATTCTTGGTGTTTGCAACTGCACTTTCGCCTCCAAACTGGTTCAGGTTCCTCTGTTAGGGCGCAATCTGCTTCTTTCCACAGACTACCCAGAACCATCCCAGCTCTGAGCTTAGCCCTCATTACGGTGTTTGTGTGTTAACCACAGGGACCCAGCAGAGCGCCGACGTGGCGTGGTCTCTGAAGAGTGTAAAGATGGGACCATCTACACAGCGAGCAGAAGTGGGGGTAGAGATGCGTGTGCATGTCAGGATGCGGGGTCGAGAGCTTAGCTGGCCCAGGGTGGCAAGGAAGACAGGGAGCTGGCCTTGGGGGTCGGGAACTCGGTCACACATCCTCCAGGGACCCCGGAAATGCAAAAAGATTGGTGTCTGTGGATGCCTGGTTTTCAAAAGATTCAGGCTTGTTTTGATAAAAAAAAAAGTCCAGGAACATCCCCGCAGGGGAGTCACGGGAGAACCGGGATAATGCTGACTTTCCCACATGTAGGGAGGAAAGAAAGGGAAGAAGGACAGAAGCATCCATCAGGAGGAATGCAACAAGCTCAAGTATCAAAGTTTCTGACGTTTTTTGAAAGAATCAGCAACCAGCGTTGATAAAGCCTGCAAAACCCTTAGCACAGAGCGTGGCACATTCCGGCAATTAAATCGGTGTAAACTGGGCCCGTGCTGAGGTCGGGGAGGTGCTAACAGCCCCCCTTCAAAGACCAAAGATTCAGATTTTGTTTGGTATCGGCCCCACCACATTCTAGATGATGACCCCCCTCCAGGGTCTGTCTTCCCACCCGTAAAACTGAGACCCTCCCTGCATTCACTCTTTGGCAAATGCATACGCTCAAGGAGGTGATGCGCGTAAAATAACTTTGCCAAGCACGAAGCATGCTGTGAATATTTGACAGCCGTGAGCTATTACTATTTGTCTAATCCATGCCAGCCAACCGTGAAAGAAGTCCACTTTCAGACCTCTGTTCGTGATCTTTGGTGCCCTTGAACACCCACACGTGCCATGAGAAGGATGATATGCATGGGCGACGGCAAATGTAGCACCGTTTCAACGGTGCCATTGACTTCAGGAGAGCGATTTCCTTAATAAACTCGGGACCGGTGAGGTATTTAGCACGGAAGATGCGTCCCCGGCTTTGAACACTTTAATGAAAGCATCGTCACATATCGGCAGGGCCGGATTTGTCTCTAAAGGGCAAAGCGGAGGTGATCACTGCCACTGAGAAGACGGTTCGGGGCTGAGAAACCCCTGTATTATGCATCACTGCGGTTACATCAGATGCCAAGTTGGATGACCTTCTCACGTTGTGACTCTCTTAGGAAGAGGAATCAGAGTGTTACCAGCTTTGTAGAAAAGGGGAAACTCTGGATGAACGTGGCCAAGCGATTTCTGCTCCGATCTCTTCACCCTCTTCTACCTAGATCTGCCTGGTGTGGATCAATAACACGGCTCACTATTTCTGCCCCTGTGAAAGGAAACTCTCTTCCTTAATTTGCTCCTTCGATTCCATTCGTTGATTCATTCATTCAATCATTTGTTCATTCAGCAGGTATACTGAGCAGGACACTTGGCCCGAAGCTTGCAATTGTGCAGCTTTGGTGAGTTAATAAAAAACCATTAAGGTAGAACTGGATAGAGGGAGGCTTTATGGCAGGGGAGGGCTCTGAATTCAGGGCTGGCAGTGAGATGTCAGCATCACTGAGTGGGCGGGTCATTTCAGGCAAAGACAGTAACGCAGAGGCTTATTAAAAGAATAGTCGATGGTCTTTGGTTTTTCATCCCTGGTGCGATGCAGGGGGCAGTCGGCGGTGAGGATGTACATCCCAGCTGGAACTGAACAACCAGGACCAAGAAAGTGTAATTGCTAAAAGTCACATTTTCTAATAATCGGGTGCGATTCTGATGGGATATTTTACAGGGGTTAGAGAAATGTCTCACTGCTCATTTATTGCTCTGTTCTTTTCGGTGAGTCGCCTAACAGAAAGAGCATTCAAAGACAGCTGGCATGACTGTTTACATGAGGACTTCTGAGCTGGAATCATAATACCGATGCCTCTCCAGGGAGGCAGACAAGATTGTCTGCGGCTTGTTTCTCTCTGCTGGTGTCAGGGCCACCTTGCATGAGCAGGGTCTGTAAGAGTGACCATAAAGCGACTGTGTTTTACTTGCACTGCTCTTACATCCACTGAGTGGCACAGGGGTTCTCAGATGAACTTTGTGTAGGTCCTAGCTGTCTGCTGTCTCTCAGGGACCACCCAGTTTCCTGGTCACTTCGGGCAAATGTTCCGTGGTTAGTTTTTTGGCTCTTCGTCTCACAGGTGCTGAGAATATCTCCCTTGCCATGGGTGAAACCCACCTGTTCCAGCTGGTTGTTTATGTATTATTAGTGTGCCATAAATCCACCTTTGTCTTATTTATACAGAGGGAGCAGACAATCTGGTCTTTCTTAGGATCTTGGGAGGAACTTTCAGTCTTTCCTCAAGTATCGTGCTTGCTCTAGGATTTTCCTAGATGCCCTTTACGCCGTTCAAGGAATCCCCTCCAAGTATTTTGCGGAGAAATTTTCAAGAGTGGGTGTTGGATTGCGCCAAAGTTTTCCACTCCTGGTGAGATGACTATATGTTTTTTTTTCTTTTTTAAGGTATTTATATAGGAAATTACAGTAATAACTTATTTATTGTGGGTAAATTCATATTATATACAATTCACCATTACAAAGTGCCCGATTTGGTGGCCTTTAGTGCATTGACTGTGCTGTAACCCACCACTTTTCTTCACTCTTCCTATGTTTCATCACCTGAAAGTAATTATTCCCCATTCCTCCCTCCCTCCATCCCCCTGGTGACCACTCATTTACTTCCTATGTCTATGGATTTGCCCATCCTGCATAAATCATATATATAAGGACTCATATCATTGTGTGATATTTTGGGCTGGATTCTTCTGATTAGCATACTATTTGATATTCAAGATAATATTATTCGGAAATAGTCAAGAGTCATCCAAGTTGGCATATGGATCAGTACCTTATTTTTTTCTGGCTGAATAATATTCCACAGCACATGTTTACTACAATTTGTGCGTCCATCCTTCCATTGACGGACACTAGGTTGTTTCCACCTTTTGGCTCTTGGGAACCATGCTGCTATGAACATTGGGATACAAGTTTCTAGGTGGGCGTACAAACTTGGCACGTGTTCTTATTTCTTTTGGGTACATGCCTGGGAGCGGAATTGCAGAGTCATATGGTAATTGTAACTTGTTTTCTAAGTCCTGACCATCAATTTAATAATCATTATCATCACAACAGTAACAGTTAGATGAGGAAGAAAAGCAAACTCCCATACAGCACATACTATGTGCTGGCACTTTTTTTTTTTTTCTTTAAATTTAAGTTAAACATACAGCATTGTCATGGCTTCAGGGGGAGAACCCAGCGATCCATCACTTACGTACGACACCCAGCGCTCATCCCAACAAGCGCCCTCCTTAATGCCCATCACCCATGTAGCCCATCACCCCCACCTCCCCTCCAGCAGCCCTCAGTTTGTTTTCTGTGTTTACGCGTCTCTTATGGTTTGTCTCCCTCTCTGTCATTATTTTATTTTTCCTTCCTTCCCGTGTCCACCCATTGAGTTTCTCAAATTCCTCATATGAGTGAGAGCATATGATATTTGTCTTTCTCTGGCTGACTTATGTCTCTTAGCACACTACACTCTAGTTTCATCCATGTTGTTGCAGATGGGAAGATTTCATGCTTTTTCATCACCGAGTAATACTCCATTGTGTGTGTGTGTGTGTGTGTGTGTGTGTGTATACACCACATCTTCTTTATCCATTTATCAGTAGATGGACATTTGGGCTGTTTCCATAATTTGGCTATTATCATTAGTGCCGTTGTAAACATTGAGGTGCATGTGCCCCTTAAAATCAGCATTTTTTTATCCTTTGGATAAATACCTAGTAGTGCAGGGGCACCTGGGTGGCTCAGTCAGTTGAGCATCCAACTTTGGCTCGGGTCATGATCTCAAGAACCGTGGGTTCGAGTCCCGTGTCGGGCTCTGTGCTGACAGCTCAGAGCCTGGAGCCTGCTTTGGATTCTGTGTCTCCCTCTCTCTCTCTGCCCCTCCCCTGCTTGTGCTCTGTCTCTCTCTCTCTCTCAAAAAATAAATAAACATTAAAAATTAAAAAAAAAATACCTAGTAGTGCAATTTCTGGGTCGTAGAGTAGTTGTATTTTTAATTTTTTGAGCCACCTCCATACTGTTTTCCAGAGTGGCTGCACCAGCTTGCCTTCCCACCAACAATGCAAAACAGATCCTCTTTCTCCGCATCCTCGCCAACACCTGTTGTTGCCTGAGTTGTTAATGTGAGCCATTCTGACAGGTGTGAGGTGCCATCTCAACGTGGTTTTGATTTGCATTTCCCCGATGATGAGCGATGTTGAACGTTTTTTCATGTGGTAATTGTATTTTTAACTTTTAGAGTCACAGCTTGCACTCTTTTCACATCCCCATAGGCAACATATGACCGCTCCTGTGTCTCCACGTCCTGGCCAACACTTGTTAATTCCATTTTATTAAAAAAAAAAATTTAACCATGCTAGTGCGTGTGATGTGACATCTTTTTATGTTGTCAGTTTGCATTTACTTAATGACGGATGATGCTGAACCTTTCTCGTGTGTTTGCTGGCTATCTGTATGCTTTTGATTGTGGATGGATCCATTCGAGGCCGCTGTCCATTGTTATAGCTGGATTGTTTGTCATTTTCCTGTTGAGTTGTGAGTGTTCTTCATGTATTCTGGGTACTACACTCTTATCTGATGCCTGATTTGCAAATGTTTTCTTCCATGAGGCAGACTATCTTTATACTCTCTTGATAATGCTTTGATGTGCAAATGTTTTTAATTTTAATGAAGTCTATTCTAAACTGTGAAGTGGGGGCGCCTGGGTGGCTCAGTCGGTTAAGCGTCCGACTTCGGCTCAGGTCATGATCTCACAGTCCGTGAGTTCGAGCCCTGCGTCGGGCTCTGTGCTGACAGCTCAGAGCCTGGAGCCTGTTTCACATTCTGTGTCTCCCTCTCTCTCTGCCCCTCCCCTGTTCATGCTCTGTCTCTCTCTGTCTCAAAAATAAATAAACGTTAAAAAAAATTTAAACTGTGAAGTGTATCTACTTTTTTTTCCTTTTGTCGCTTGTCATTTTGGTGTCAAATGCAAGAATCCATTAAGAATCAAGGTCATAAAGAATTATCCCTGTGCTTCCCTCTAATAATTTTAGAGTGTTATCTGTTATTGGAAGGTCATTTTGAGTCTCTGCGGGCTGTTCCCAAGATGAAAGGGATCATCACTCTGCCTCACATACAGAGAAAGCTTAAAAAGCACCTCGTTTTGGTGTTATTATCAGGATGCAAAGTTCTAACTTCATACTTTGCAAAGTGAGCAAATAGAAGCCCTTCAATTTGAATAGATTTCTTCAAGATCACAAAGGCGGGGGGGGGGGACCTATTTTTAGCTTTTGACTGCTGCTAGTGCAGATGGAAAGTCCTTCCAAGGTGTCACTATGTGTCCAACTTTGAAGTCGGGCATCCTCTGTCCTGGCAAATATTCCCCCTGTGAGCAAACTAAAGAGCTCCTGAAGAGCCCGGTGCTTGTCTTCAGGATATGGCCAATGTTGACTTGGAAACACGGATCCCATGAGGAAGCCCTGCAGCCCAGGAGCCATCAGAGTCTCCCTTTCAAATGGACCTTCTCTGGAGGGTCAAGTAGATTGGACATGAAAAGTGAGGAAGAGATAAGCCCAAGTAGTGACATTATTGAGGGAGGTAAGAGAGAGAAAGAATTAAAAATATGGTATTGCAAATTTTACAGAAACTTGTATTTGTGCAAACAGATTGCTGGAAGCATTCCAAGGCCTGAGAAGAGATCTGTACCATTGAAACCAAACTTCATTAGCTGCCCAGTGGATCCTGTTTGGGTTAAAAAAAAAAAAAAAATCTGTTGACGGGGGTGCCTCGGGGGCTTAGCCGGTTAAGCATCTGGTCATGATCTCATGGTTCGTTGGTTCAAGCCCCACATCAGGCTCTGTGCTGACAGCATAGAGCCTGGGGCCTTGCTTCAGATTCTGTGTCTCCCTCTCTCTCTCTCTCTCTCTCTCTCTCTCTCTCTCCTTCCCTCAAATATAAACATTAAAAAAATTTTTTAAATATCTGTTGACTAACTCTCTGACTCCACACCAACTATGTGGTGTAGCTTCTCCAATAATTTTTATTTTAAACTCCCAATCAAATGGTTAGGCAGGTTCTACCTGATCAGAATGGAATAACCACAGTGTTTCAACGTTGGATTCCAGCACTTTCCTCTCTTGTATGCCTCAAGCAAGCAGACTGCCTTGACCCAAGTGGGTGCCGCGACGGCTCAGGCCCCATCTCCGAGACTCCCACGTGCAGTCGTGGATTCTTCCTTCTCTGGTGCCTGGCTGTCTATATTCAGATCTTGTCTGATTCCAACTGGAGGTGCAGATAATCACTCCAGCAGTCAGTTTAGAACTGTGTCACCTTTCAGTTTTAGTGGATGATAAGACACCGAGGGAGCTTAGCAAGGGTATTGATGTTCTTAGAAAATACCGAGCAGACGTTAGGTACATTCAATTGTGCTGAGTGCCAGATACACACAGCTATGGAAGAAAAATATGGTTTTCTAGTCCAGTAAACAAAGTGGAAAATAAGTCAGTAATTGACTCTGTCTATTAATGAATGCTGTGAAATGAAAGAAGGCAGGGCTTTGTTGAAAGAAGGTGGTGAGAGATACAGAACACTTGTTGAATCCCCACTATAATTCCGGTGAGCTGTGGACATTTAAATGTTCTACCCAAAGTGTAACGATCACTGGTTCCATTTTACTTATTTTTAATTTTTTTAATGTTTATTTATTTATTTTGAGAGAAA
Organism: Puma concolor; assembly: GCF_028749965.1. Taxonomy (NCBI): domain Eukaryota; kingdom Metazoa; phylum Chordata; class Mammalia; order Carnivora; family Felidae; genus Puma; species Puma concolor. The sequence continues at coordinate 106,938,596 of NC_141668.1, forward strand.
GAGATAGAGCGCAAGCAGGGGAGGAGCAGAGAAGGAGGGGGACACAGAATCGCAAGCAAGTTCCAGGCTCCAAGCTGTCAGCACAGAGCCCGACACGGGGCTCACACCCGTGAACCATGAGATCATGACCGGAGCCAGATCGGATGCTTAACCGACTGAGCCACCCAGGCACACTAGTTCTATCTTATATGAAGAAACAGGCTTATGTATTTTGTCCAAACTAAAAACAAAACAAAAAAAACCCTACTGTGCATTAGAACCACAGAAGGTCTGGGGGGCCTGGGTGGCTCAGTCGGTTAAGTGGCCGACCAGCTCAGGTCACGATCTCACGTTCCGTGAGTTCGAGTCCCGCGTCAGGCTCTGGGCTGATGCCTCAGAGCCTGGAGCCTGCTTCCGGTTCTGTGTCTCCCTCTCTCTCTGCCCCTCCCCCGTTCATGCTCTGTCTCTCTCTGTCTCAAAATAAATAAACGTTAAAAAAAAAATTAAAAAAAAAAAAAAAAGAACCACAGAAGGTCTGGTTCTAAAAGCCCTACTGGGCATGTGACCCAGAGCGATGCTTGTCCTGTTCACAGCCATTAGACTATGTGACAGTCACACAGTGTGGCCACCCTGGCCGGGAAGAAACAACTCCATGGTTACTTAATGAGAGTAGAAAGACGCGAGTTATTGGACGATGGGTTTCCCTCCTCTGTCCTGGGCCCTTTGTCGGTGACCTGATGGCTACACTTCTTGGGATGCAGACAGCGAGAACTGGTTTTAATGGCAGGCAGGGAGCCCAGCACAAAGGCTGTGAGATCATCAAACACACAAGGGCAGACCGAGAAATCAGGAGTTCTCCGGGAAAACCAATGTCATTTGCTTTGCACAAACTTACGCTGACTACACCATTTTTTTTCACCAGAAGGCATAAAGTTGTTACCTTACAAAAGCCGGCATCGAGTATCAACTTACTGATTCATAGGGTCCCAGTGTGTCACCCCAAACCCACGTCAAGTCCCACACCTTAGGTCTTAAACTCTCAAGACTGAGCTCCAACTAACTGCCGCTAAAGTCTGAGTCCTGACACGCACGTGGCCCTTGAATTGGGTGAGGAAATGGGGATTTGAATCACAGCCTCTGGAAGACCCACGCTGTTCCTGAAATGCCAAAATGCCAGGATTTAAAACATCCCCTGTGTTGGTCACAGAGGCAAGAGCAGAGCACGTCAAAACATAAACTTATTACCGTCTGAATTTTCTCCTGTGGGTTTGCCTTGCAAACTGTTCCTTCTGCTTCTTAGATATTAAAATAGTTATTCCAACCACAAAAAAGTCTATTTTTAAGTAATGTTTATTTATTTATTTTGAGAGAGAGAGAGAGAGAGAGACAGAGCATGAACGGGGGATGGGCAGAGAGAGAGGGACAGAGAGAATCCCAAGCAGGCTCCCCACTGTCAGTGCATAGCCGGACACGGGGCTCTGAACCGTGAGATCATGACCTGAACTGAACTCAAGAGTCGGATGCTTAACCGACTGAGCCACCCAGGTGCCCCCCAAAAGCTTATTTTTTTAACTATATGAATGTAGGATGCAGAAAAATGCCCCCCCCCCCGAAGATGTCTATGTCCTAATCTTTGGGTCTTGTGAATGGGTTGCCACACATGGGAAGAGAACTATGGAAAAATGATCAGAGATGCCACATCTCTGGCTTTGCAGATGGACAAATGGAACCATGAGATAAAGAACACCAAGAGCTTCTAGAAGAGAGAAAATACAATGAAACAGACACCCCCACCTCCCCCAGGTTCCTGAAAGAAGCCCAGCCTCGCTCCCACCTGCATCGTAGATGCTGGGACTCACCGTGGACTTTTGAACTGCAGAACCACAAGATAATAAATCTGCACTGTGTAAGTCACTAGGGTCGTGGTAATTTCTTAGAGCGGTAATAGGGAATCAACACCATAATGGGGTTTCTCTTTTGTGACTAACCACAACCTCATTTCTATGTGACTTCCTTGTAAGTATAAAATAAATACTTTTTTTTTTTTTTTTTTTAAGATAAGTCCACTGGGGTGCCTGGGTGACTCAGTCGGTTGAGTGTCCGACTTCGGCTCAGGTCATGATCTCACAGCTCGTGGGTTCGAGCCCTGCGTGGGGCTCTGTGCTGACAGCTCAGAGCCTGGAGCCTGCTTCGGAGTCTGTGTGTCCCTCTCTCTCTGCCCCTAACCCACTCGCATTCTGTCTCTGTCTCTCTCAAAAACAAATAAACATTAAAAAACATTTTTAAGGTAAGTCCACTAACAAAATCTTTCAATTAAGAGCGTTTGGTATATGTCAGAGGTTCACTGTCGCTGTAATCTGTGGAAGAATATACCCACTGTAAACAGATACCATGTCAGATAACTGTATTTTTCTCTGGAGGAGCCAGCGTTCGACCAAGGGGCAGAATGCAAGAGGAAGAACATGGCAGCTGATTCTGCCATGGCGGCCACGATGGGGTCTTTTCTGTGTAGATTAGTAAGTAAAACTATGTCAGGAGCACCGACAGAAAGATTCAAGAGACAAGAACAGCTTTAATGTTAAAAAAGAAAAAAAAAAGAATAAATTTATGAATATTGAAGGTTTAGGGGATTGGGTTTGGAAATTAGTATATTAGCACATAAATTTTCAGAGGTAATGTCAAAAGCTAACATGAAAAGATGTTCAACCACATTAATAATATTTTAGTGAAATATTTTTATTAGGAAAACTTATGTTTCAAATTAATGATCCCCAGGATTTCTGATGGTATGCGAATCGGGGAATCTAATGTACTCCTACCGTGAGTATAAATTGATAACATTTCTCTGCAAAGCCTTCAAGCCATATTTTAAAATCATATCCAAACTAATAAGAAACAAATTTTAACATGAAGAAGTATCACTTCCAGGAATGTATCTCAAAGAAATAAACAAAGCTCACAGAGATATATAGACAAAGACATCCACTATAGTCATTTTTAGTAGACTTTATTTTCAATTTTTTTAGGTTTTTTTTTAATGTTTATTTATTTTGGAGAGAGAGAGAGAGAGACAGAGTGTGAGCAGGAGAGGGACAGAGAGAGAGGGAGACACAGAATCCAAACCAGGCTCCAGGCTCCGAGCTGTCAGCACAAAACCCTATGTGGGACTCAAACCCTCGAACCGCGAGATCACGACTTGAGATGAAGTCAGACACTTAATTGACTGAGCCACCCAGGTACCCCTAGAACTTTATTTTTTAGGTCTGTGTTATGTTTATGGAAAAATAGGGAAAACAGTACAGAGTTCCCATCTTAACTCAGTATTGTAAAGTTTTTTGCAATCAATGATTTTTTTGCAATTAATGAAATTGAACTCATGACAGTCCACAGTTTACTTAGATTTTCCGAGTTTTTGCCTAATGCCCAATATTCTGTTCCAGAACCTCATCTCAGATCCCACACTCCATTTGATTGTCCTTAGGGTCCTCTTGGCTTGTGGCCTTTTCTCGGACTTTCCTTGTTTTTAGGTTTTTATTTCTTCTTCCAATGACCTTGACCCATTTTGAGGACTAAAATGTGTCTGATAACTTTCTCACGCTGAGACCAGGTGAGGGGCTATTAGGAAGAAGACCACAGAGGTAGAGTGCCATTTCTGTGACACCATATTGGGTTCACAGTGTCAATGCAACTCATGACTGTTGATGCCTCTCTTGGTCACCTGGCACATGTTTGTCAGGTTTCTCCACTGAAAAGTTACTCTTGTCCCCATTCGCAGTCAGCACTCTTTGAGGTCAGTCCCTCTGTGCAGTGTGCCTTAGGGAGCAGGTGACAGTGCTCCCCAACTTGAGGGTGGTGGGTCTACGCGAGGATTTGGAATTCTTCTTCATGGGACCATTGTCTATTCGCCTCAGCTTATGAATTTTTCAATCATTTCTTTATACTAGCGTGGACTCAAATATGTTTATTTTATACTTGGAGTTATAACCCCAAACTATTTTATATATTTTAATGCTGAAATTGTTCAGCCAGTTGGTGTGGCCATTTGACACACCCCCAACAATGTGTGAGTGCGGGCGCACGTGTGAGGGTGGGTGCATAGCACGCAGGCATGTGTGGTGTGCGTGTGATGTGTGCGTGTGTGTGTGTGTATGCATGTGCATGCCTACATGTGTGCACCTGAGCGTGGCTATGTGCATGCGTGTGCAGTGTGAGTGTATGGGTGTTCATGTATGTTTGCATGCAAATACATGTGCTTGTGTGCATATCGATGTGTGTGGTGTATGTGTGAATGGGCGTACATGTATGTGTACACGCGTGAGGCTATGTGTGGTCTGTGTGCATGCGTGTGCGCACATTTGAAGGCTCCCTTTCTTTTTCACAAGGTGCTGCAGGTTTATCTTGACTGTTTCCTTCACAAACCAGTCACTTCTCCAAGGAGCCCTGATTCCTTTTATTGGCGAATGATGCCAGATACCAGCATTTGAATCCTGGGTGTCCTTGTCACTGGGATGTTTTTTCTTTCACACCCCCTCAATGGCCAGAGCAAAAACTACCCACGTTTATATGGGCTTTTCTATACACTGCACATCTACAAATGTTCAGCTGTGCAACCATCCATACCTACGTGAGGGTAAGGAGATCTCACGCTGGCTTTCCCTAACTTTAAGCCATCAGCACACGGCCCACCCCACCCTCTTTCCCTTATTTATCTGTAAACCCCCACCCCAGAAGCGAGAGCTCTGGCTCGCGCCACGGCCATCCATTTACTGGAATGTTCCGTTTCAGCACCTGTGTGGCAGTCTCGAGTGGCTAAGCCACACGCCCACGAGACTCATGCTATCAAGTGCAGTGAGTACCACGCGGACACGCGCGTCCTTCTGCCCTTGGTGTCACGGACTCCAATCACTTCCAAGGTCACTTAACGTCAGCACCCGCTCCCCATGCCCTTCCCTGAGGCCCTTTCATGCATGTGTAACTCAATTAGACCCGCTTCTGCCAGGCTGCACTCTTCTTGGGTTCCCAGCCTCCTACCTGACTTGTTTTTTTAACATTCATATTCAGGTTCACTCTGTATGCCATAAAGTCTCTGGTTTTCATCAAATGCCTAACATCTTTGCAGTTCCGCATGGAATGGTTTTGCCTCCCCCAAATTCCCCCATGCTCCTCCCCCTCCTCCCGGACTCTCAGAATCAGTAAGCATTTTACCGCATCCACAGTTTTGCCTTTCCCAGAATATTATACAGCTGGAATCGTACAGTGCATAACACTCTTACCCTGGCATCTTTCACTTAGCAATAGATGTTGTTTTCTCCGTGGCTTTTTGTGGCTTCATAGCTCATTTCTTCTCAATGCTGAACAATAATACCCCACTGTATCAATGTACCAAGTGTGTTTATGCAGGCACATCCTGAAGGGCATCTTGGGAGCCTCTGGTTTGGGCAATCATAGCTAAAACTGCTATAAACATTTGTACAGGTTTTTGTGTGAACACCAATTTTCAGATGGATTCATCGGGATTGACCAGCCAGTCAATCAATTGCTGAATCATAGCATGAGACTGTGCTTGGCTTTGCGTGAATTTCCCAGACTGCCTTGCAAAGGCACTGCGGCAACTTACAAGGCCCACCAGGGGGTGACTGAGGGTCCCTGTTGTTCCACATCCTCACCAGTGCTGGGCGTTGTCAGAGTTCCGGATTTCAGTCCTTCTAAGAGGACACAGAGTTATCTCGTCTACAATTCTTTGACAGCAAATGATATTGAGGATATTTACATATGCTAATTTGCCATATGTATATCTGCTTCCATGCGGTCCCTGGTTTTTGCCCATTTTTTAATCGGGTGTTTTTTTTTCCTTATTGTCAAGTTTCTACAGTTCCTTGCATATTTTGGAAACACAGTCTTTACAGATACATATGCTGCAAAAATTTTCTCGCCTGTGTTTTAATCTCTCAACAAGGTCTTGCAAAGAGCAGACTTTCTAATTTTCACATAGTCTAGTGGATTACTGCCTTCCTTCGTCCCCCATGCTTTGGAGATCCTATTAAAAACTCATCGCCAAAACCAAGGTCATGTGGAATTTCTGTTTTTGACTTAAGTGTTACACTATTGCATTTTTTTTGTTTAGCTGTATGACCCTTTGGAGTTAACTCAGGTGAGGTATAAAGTCTGACTATACATATTATTTCTTCATACGGACATCCAATTCTGCCAACACCATCTGTTGAAAAAACTCTTTTCACCATTGAATTGCCTTGTTCCTTTATCAAAGATGAGCTGAGGACACTTCTGGGTTCTCTCTGGATCCATTAATTTATGTGTCTTTAGATTCCACTGGTACTAAGCTGTCTTGATTACTGTAGTCTATACTAACTCTTGAAATGGGATATTGTCAGCCCTTCAATTGGGTTCTAGCTCAGTATCACATTGGCTTTTCTGGGGCTTTCACCATATAGACATTAGAATTAATTTGTCAATATCTACACAATAGCTTGCTGGGACTTCAGTTGGGGTTGCGTTCAATCTCTCAATAAGGGTGAGGAGAATCGACGTCTTCTCAGTTTCAGAGTCCCCAGTCCGTGAACACAGCATATCTCTCCATTTGTTTCGACCTTCTTGGATTTCTTTCCTCAGAGTTTTATAACTTCCCTTATAGAAATCCTGTACCTTTTTATCAAAGTTATTTAAAGTGTCTGTTTGGGGCGCCTGGGTGGCGCAGTCGGTTAAGCGTCCGACTTCAGCCAGGTCACGATCTCGCGGTCCGTGAGTTCGAGCCCCGCATCAGGCTCTGGGCTGATGGCTCAGAGCCTGGAGCCTGTTTCCGATTCTGTGTCTCCCTCTCTCTCTGCCCCTCCCCTGTTCATGCTCTGTCTCTCTCTGTCCCAAAAATAAATAAACGTTGAAAAAAATAAAAATAAAAATAAAGTGTCTGTCTGATGATTCCAAATTGTGTATCGTATCAGTCGCTTTCTCCTTTCAGACTGGGTCTTGTCTTTTAGTACACCTTGCAATTTTGAAAGTCAGAGGTGATGGATCAGGGAAGAAGTGAGGTAAATAGATCTGTAGTGTGAGGTTTACATTCATCTGGCCACGAGCTGAGCTGTGTTGACTGTCTGTGTAAGAGGCCTCGATTTCCTCGAGTATCCTTCTTTCTACACCCCTGTTATCTTCGGGTTTCCTTCAAAATTCCTCCTGAAATGGGTCTGAGCCCTGCGGTTTTTCCAGCCCGGACAGCCGTTACCCTACTGGAGCTTGCTGGTGGGGAGGCAGGGAGTCGGGGAGGGGGCATGCTACCTCTTGATGATTGAATCTCAGTCTTTATGATCTTCAGAAATGTTTCTCGCCTTTTTTGCACACCCTGGTTGAGACAGGAAGGCTGGAGAGGGCGGGAGTTGGGAAATTTCCCTTCCCCCAGGTCAGATAAGGCCCAGGAGAAGACCTCCCCGCCAGGGGTGTGTGGAGAAGGCTCTGGGAATATTCTGAAATGGTTACATACGCCCTCCGCGCCCCCCTCCACTGGAGAGAGGAGGGTGTTTCTCGGTTCTTCCCTGTGAGAACTTATGGGGTCCCCATAGGTAGAAGAAGGGCAAGTGTGGACCCCCCCCCCAGATATGCAGGCTCAGGAATTTCTCCATCCCCCGTTGGACTGTACTCTGCCTCTAGCAAAGGGCCAGAGGCGTCCTTCAAGTGCTCCTGCCAATTCTCACCTTCAGCACTCACTCGTGAAGATCATCATGCATGTGGTCCTCTGCGTTTGACTCTTTCCAGATTATGGGATGACGGTTTGCTCTGGGACCTCGCTTCTCCAATGGCAATTTTTTATTTTTTTATTTTTTTAAGTTTATTTATTTATTTGAAGAGTGAGAGAGAGAGAGAGAGAAAGAGCATGAGTGGAGGAGGGGCAGAGAGAGAGGGAGAGAATCCCAAGCAGGCTCGGCATTGTCAGCACAGAGCCCGACGTGGGGCTCGAACCCACACACCGTGAGATTGTGACCTGAGCTGAAATCCAGAGTCAGACGCTTAACTGACTGAGCCCCCCAGGCACCCTGAAAAGTTGACAATTTTTAGTTTGTTCCTTTTTTTTTTTCCTTGCTCTAAGACCAGTGACAACTTCTAAGCTCTTTACGTGTGGGAACTAAAACTAGAAGTTCCCACGGTCCTGTCTCAATAGCAACCATTAGAAAGAATACTGTTGTCCAAAATAGAATTCACTGGAGCACTGTGCAGGCTCTGAATGACAGAGAGCTCCCATGATTTCCTTGGTAAATATGTCTGAAACATATGGTTAAATGTATCATACCACATAAGATCACGGAATACGCGTATAAGCAATGGAGTAAGGGGTGAAGCAGAAGACTGGTAGTCGGTGGTCAGAAAATAAAAAGGTTCCTAGTTATTCATACTTTCATTTTTTTTTATTTTTTTAATCTTTATTTACTTTGGAGAGAGAGAGAGCACAAGCAGGAGAAGGGCAGAGAGAGAGAGAGAGACAGAATCTAAAGCAGGGTGCAGGCTCTGAGCTGTCAGCACAGAGCCCAACGTGGGCCTTGAACTCATGAACCACGAATTCGTGACCTGAGCCAAAGTCAGACATTTAACGACTGAGCCACTCAGGCTCCCCCCGCCCCTTTATTTAATTTTTTTTTAATGTTTAGTTACTTATGAGACAGAGAGAGATTCATACATTCATTTAACTAACATGTATGTTGGGGGGGAGGGGACAGAAAACAAACAAAAACCGAAACCAGATATGTGTTAATTCCCCAAATCCTCAAATTGTGATGTGATTTCCAGTGACCCATGGCGCTTCGGACGCTAAACGTTCAGCTGAAACTCCACCAAGTGCGCACGGTAATAAGGGACAAACTTAGCCCAGTGCCTGTTACTCAGCTGAATATACGTTACCACTCTGTCTTCTGCTGTGTTCATAAGAAAAAGACAAAAAAGGTGGGTTAATAGGTAGATCGCCTGGCAGGAAATAAAAATACAGTCAGTAGTACGGACCCTGTTGATCGCTGTCCCGAAATTCTACCAAAGGTGTAGAATTGACCCCAAGTAAATACATTCCAAATTCTTAAACAGACCGAGAGATACACGGTGAATTTTCACGACTACTGCAAAGTAGCATCAAATCCTTTGTGGTGTAAAGAAAGGTGTAAAGGTAAAAAGAGGCACGCTGTGTATCCACCTCTCTGTCCCGTGGAGGATGTACATGCGGGGTATATTTTGTCAGGAGTGCAACCGTTTTCCAGGGCTTGTGACTGCAGATTCTCAACGGTTGCTTCTCACTTTCAGGCGCCGGCTCTTCCTGCTTTGCAGCCTCTGTTAAGCTCTGCCCAGAGAAGATACTAGAAGAGACTGTGGCCGGAGAAGTGGCAGACTCCTTCCTGTACTATCCCCTTGACATCCTGCATCCCCGGGACAATACGCCCTCACTCCAACCGCAGCCACTCTGGAGGGCAGGTTGCACCTTCCCTGGGCTCAGAGACAAAGCACCAGCTGACCAGCCCTCCCTCCTCAGAGGACGGGGCTCCGTCTCTGCCACCCCCACGCCCCACTCCTTCCTGTGGACCCCACGTCCCTGATAGCCTAGCGCCCACTCTCCACCTGCCCGTGGTTAACGTTTTATACCTACCTACTGATTGTTCATATTCAGTTCTAGCTGCACAAGTAACCGGAAGGGTTTCTGCCTTTGACTGATAGATCAATAAAATGGTACACATATTTGATTGTACAAAGTGATTAAACATCTATGCAATTAAAAGAATATCTGAAACACAGGCCAAGGATAGCTGGAACACCTTATATGTAACAATGTGAAGAGCCCCAGGAAACAGGGTGCCTGGGTGGCTCAGTGAGTGAAGCGTCTGACTTTGGCTCAGGTCATGATCTCAGGGTCTGTGGGTTCAAGACCCATGTCAGGCTCTGTGCTGACAGCTCGGAACCTGGAACCTCCTTCAGATTCTGTGCCTCCTTCTCTCTCTGTTCCTTCCCTGCTCATGCTCTGTCTCTCACTCTCAAAAATAAATAAACATTAAAAACAAAGCCCCAGGAAATAAAGGTCACCAGGGAACACATCACCTGTATATTTCACACTATTACTATTGCCAATAGGAGCAATAATGACAATATCAAAAACTACCTTCAAGAATAGAAAAAAATGTTTAAAGCCAAAAGTATTAAAATGCAGCAGCAAAATTTTTTTTAATTTTTTAATGTTTATTTTTGAGGGAGAGACAGAGCACAAACAGGGGAGGGGCAGAGAGAGAGGGAGACACAGAATCTGAAGCAGGCTCCAGGTTCCAAGCTGTCAGCACAGAGCCTGACATGGGGCTCGAGCCCATGGACCGTGAGATCATGACCTGAGCCGAAGTGGGACGCTCAACTGACTGAGCCACCCAGGAGCCCCCAAAATTTTCAATATTGATAATTGATGATGGCTTAATACACACATTCTAATACATAACTTGGATCTGTAAATTGAAAAATCTGTCTCTTAAAAGCAGTTTGGCAATAGATTTCAAGAGCCCAAGAAAGTGTTCAGACCCAGTAATGTCACTCCTGGGAATTTATGAGAATAGTATTTTCCCAAAAATTGAAATAAAGAAAAGAAAAAAAAAAAGAAAAGAAAAGAAAAGAAGAGAAAAGAAAAGAAAAGAAAACCTATAAAAATAAAAATAATTGTTTTTAGGGACACCTGGGTGGCTCAGTTAGTTACATGTCTGACTCTTGATTTCGGCTCAGTTCATGATCTCATGGTTCTGACATCGAGCCCCATGTTGGGCTCTGTACTGACAGCACAGAGTCTGCTTGGGATTCTCTCTCTCTCTCTCTCTCTCTCTGTCCCTTCCACACTCGTGCTCTCTCTCTCTCTCTCTCTCAAAATAAATAAAGAAACTTTTAAAAGCCAGTTATTTTATTTGGTATTATGTATTAATGAAAAGCTGGAAATCAGTCAAGTCTTTGAAACTAGGGTACTATTTAATTATACAAAGTGGATTGTGGTTTACTGATCTGATAGAACAGAGTGTAGCTGTTAATGATTTTAAAGACTACGCATTAGCGCGAGAAAATAATTCTATTAATATAAAGTAACCAAAGGAGAGTACAAAATGGTAACTTTGCTATAAATATGTAAAACTCATGTATGCATGCAGGAAAAAAAAAGAGAAGAGAGCAAAAACACAGAGATAAGGGGATTATGAAGTAACTTTTGTCTTAAAAGCTGGAATTATATTGCTTTTAATATTGATGAAACAAATTAAATATTTCAGAACTTCGGTATAATTTTTAAAGCTTTATTTTCCTCAAGAGATTTTGTAAATGCTCATCTTAATGAGTGATACAATTTGAGTTTGAAAGATTTCAAACAACAGTGACATTTCATGTCAATATTGTAGAAACTAAAGGTAGGATTTCTGTTTGTTGGAAAGAGGAAAGGGAAATGCTTTACTAAGTATCACAAAACAAATGGTGGCTTTTAACACATGTGGTTACTGAGAAATTTAGCCTGGACTATTCATCAAATACATAACATTTTGGAAAGTGTCAATGCGGCCCCGAAAATATTAGGTAACTGTCAATTTTATATAATTTTTTGTGTATCATTTTTTCCAGGGACTAAAGATTAACTTAAAACGATAGTTTTAAGAGATTTACTAAAATAGTCAAGCCATCAAATAACAAATGTTGTTCTGTGCTGCGGAGCAGGAAGGCAAGAACTAAACACTGAAAGGAAATTGGACGTAAATACATAACGACAGAAATCTGCTTTCTGGATTCTATTTACACCCTGACGCTGCGGTGCTCCAGATCTGGTTTTCCTGTGCCTGAGTCCCCAGCTGTCAAATGAACAGACGTCTGATACAGGTCATGCAACAACAATCATTTTTCTGAGTTGTGTCCAGTCCTGGAATACCTCGTGTTACTCACTGAGTGCCAATGCCCAGCACAACTCACCGGGGACGTTTAATATTAAAGATTAAATGATTGGGGCGCCTGGGTGGCTCAGTCAGCTGAGCGTCCCACGGTGGCTCACGTCATGAACTCACGGTTGGTGGGTTCGAGCTCCTCCTCGGCTCTGTGCTGACAGCTCGGAGCCTGGAGCCTGCTTCGGGTCCTGTGTCTCCCTCTCTCTCTGCCCCTCCCCCGCTCACAAACTGTCTCTCGAAAATAAATAAATGTTAAAATTTTTCTGTAAATAACACTATGTAGCTGGACATTGAATGCTACCCTAAAATGCAAACGGGTTATTATACCTCAGAGCAGTGGGAAAGCTCAGTGGTTGTGCAGGATTGTATGATTGTTCAGATGAGTTGTTTCCTCTCCGTGGGGATGATGTGACTTTGGGGGCTCGGCCATCTGAATTGGTCTGCCCAGTGAAATAGTATGGGTAGTCACATGAGCCACCTCGAAACAGAACCTCTAAGAGACACTGTTCTATTTCCTCTATGGGACAAGCAGGGACCTGGAGCAGGGCTGCATGCTCACTTAGGGTCCCAGAAATGGAGTAGGGGAGCTGTAGCTGACCCCCAGCTTTACGTAAAACATAAAAGTAAAAACCAGACACAATCTTTTTCTTTTTTTATTTGGTATTTAAATTTTTTTATGCTTATTTATTTCTAAGAAAGAGAGAGACAGAGCGCGAGCAGGGGAGGGGCAGAGAGCGAGGGAGACACAGCATCCGAAGCGGGCTCCAGGCTCCGAGCTGTCGGCACAGAGCCCAACGCGGGGCTGGAATTCATGATCCTCGAGATTGTGACCTGAGCCGAAGTTGGACGCTTACCCGACTGAGCCACCCAGGCACCCTGAAAACTGGACACAATCTTAACACTCATAAAGCATTTACACAAATCATGATATGCTTAAACATTGCAATCATTTTAAGAAAAGCACACGAAGGCATATATTTATAGAGCACTGTGCAACAAAAATGAAACAGAAAATCAACTAATCTAAAAGCACTCTTATGTAAAATGATTACAGTTGAATCTGGTCTGGAAACACAACTAAACGCATAGGAGCTATGTTACACTTCCCTTTTTTTATTTTTACTATTTTTAAGTGAATCAAGAAAAGGTGTATTAAAGATGATAGCATTAGCAAGCTGACTTTTTCTAGTGATAGTTGATTCTAGCCACACACACACACGCACACACACACTCACACACCATATTTACAGAGCTTTGTCGGTTGTTTTCCAGAGATTTAGCGAGTTGAAGAATAAACTCTGGTGTCTTCCATACTTACTTGGTTACAAAGGGCCCTGGGGCCAGACACCGTAGGGACTCAGATTCGTCCAGAAGTGTTGGAAAAGCAGCAGTGAGCAAAACAGATTCCTGTAACTATAAATCAGAGACATCGCACGTATGCCGCCCTCCCAGATGCTTCACGACGACACCGCCCTCGGCTGCTTTCACTCTAAGGCTGCTCTCACGCTAAGACTTTCAGGGAAAGTCCTGGATATTGCTACCTGTTACACGTCCACTTGAAATGTCTGCTCCATGGGCCTCCACATGCTGGACCGCTCGAATGTTTTCTGAATGCTTCAAGATCTTTGTCTGGGAATCGTAACATTTGATTTACGGGAAAGGGGACTCTCTTATAACTATTTGGACCTAAGCCAGAGCTAATCAAGGAGTCTGTCTAGATGATTTGCATCTCTAAACACCACGCATGCATTTTAATGCACTCAAATAAGAAAATAATCTCTGTGCGGCTCTCTGAGTTTGACATAATGCACTGCGAACAGTGCCTGTCTTTAAGGGCGCTCGGGATAAAGCACACAGTGAAAGGACAACGTTTTTATGTGCCATGAGATCATTTCACTTGAAAACAGCTTTTTGCTTAATATTTAAAAGAACAGAAAGCCAAACATCTTTCTATCACACCATGTCCCCTGCACGAGGCCACCTGGCAGAAACTTCTCAGGTCTCCATTTCAGGAAATCGGGGCTTCTGGACAACTAGTTTGCTCTTGTGGATACGAGACTCCGGAAACTACGTACATCTTTCCTTTGACATCGGGTATTAGGGCTTAGGAACAGACTCACAGTGACTTCTAGAAATGCCCCCGTGAGTCTAGGCTCTGCGATGTACACGCCCTCATTGTCCTGCTGGTAATTTTTATTGTGATTTGAGCTTCAGTTGGTTTCTTCCACTTTCGCGTTGGTTCCATATTGTCTATGTATTTCTCTTAATTACCTTAAATGGAAGTAAGGGAACGTAGGATACCTGAGTTGCTTTCCTTAAAAAATAAACAGTAGAGGCAAGCCTAGGTGGCTCAGTGGGTTGAGTGTCCAACTTCGGCTCGGGTCATGAGCTCACGGTTCATGAGTTCGAGCCCCACGTTGGGCTCTGTGCTGACAGCTCGGAGCCTGGAGCCCACTTCGGATTCTGTGTCTCCCTCTCTCTCTCTGCCCCTTCCCAGCTTGTGTTCCCTGTCTCAAAAATAAATAAATCTTCTAAATAAATAAATAAACAAACAGTAGCTTAGACAAGTTTTCTGGACATGGTGACCGGATCTGCGCCTGACCAGGCACAGATCCAAACCCCTTCAGAGTGTGAGCTCTGCGAAGTCCTCCAGGAATTTGTCCCTGACTCTAGAAGCTACAGGAAACTGATTCCCTGTTGGTGGCCTGCCCAGCATGCCAGAGGCAAAATTAACCTTCCCTGGCCCTACTCTCAGGCTAACCACCTTGGTTACCTACTTTCCTTCTCAAATCTCTTATTGTTCTGAGGGCTCAAGCAATTAACCTTTTCCATTTCTTTTCTGTTTAATATAGGCTCCGTGCTGAGCATGGAACTCAAGACCCTGAGATCATGACGTGAGCTGAGATCAAGAGCCAGTGGCTTAATCGACTCAGCCACCCAGGTGCCCCTCACCTTTTCCTTTCTTAGTGAGCAAAATCATCTTGCAGAGAAAGTGTTATTACTTGTCGGCATTTTATAAGGGTGATTCTCATAATTAAAATTTAATTAGTCAGGGCACCTGGGTGGCTCAGTCAGTTGAGCGTCTGACTCTCGGTTTCGGCTCAGGTCATGATCTCACGGTTCATAAGTCGAGCCCCACACCAGGCTCCGCAGTGAGCAGCACGGAGTCTGCTTGGGATCCTCTCTCTCCCATGTTCTCTGCCCCTCCCGTGCTCGTGCTGTCTCTGTCGCTCTCCAAATAAATGAAAAAACTCAAAAAAAATTAATCAGTCAACAATGCAGTTCCTTAGAACCAGCAAAGTCAACCATGGAAATAGGGGCTATAAAGCATCTGTCCCCAGAGCTGCGTCGCCCATCCTTGATCCCCTGACCCCGCGCTGGCCCCCTGGGCTGGGCTGGGGTCACCAGATCTCCACGCTTGTCTCCGGTGAGGAAGCTTGGCTCTTTACGGCATAAAGCCAGGTCCCCAACCTGCAGATTTAATTGCCTTTTATTGTGTCTCTTCAAGAGAGACGAAGCCGGAAGTTTCTGCCAAATTGGCCTGTGCTCAGGACACCCTTTGCTCTTTCTCTTCCCATTCTTTGCCAGGATCCCAGACAAAAGCAACATACCAACACGCCAGCAGGCGATGTGCGGACACAGGACTCCTGACCCTCCCACCCTCCCCCTACATTTCAGACACGGGTTTTGACCACACAGCAAGATTCGTGAGGCTTGAGTTCCCCAGGCCTGAGCCCTGGGCAAAAACATAGGGTCACCTGCCTCTTCGTACCAAAATTACCACAGCTCCCAGCTTCCCTCTAATGCATTCTGTCTGTTCCTCGGGTGTGTGCCTCAGATAAGCCTGAGAATTGTTTCCAAGGTGATGCCGCTCAGTTAATGTCCCAGGGCTCCCAGCGGGTGAATTACTTGTTATGGGTTCCACACCTACACAAACGCAAACATCTGAGACAAAGTGTTCGGAAGCTCGTAGAGTCATTTCACAGACTAATAGTATATGGACATTGATTAATAAATCTTGAGGGCTTATAGTATGATTTTGTTTGTTTTTAAAATTGTTTCTAGTGTTTCATCTTTATTTTACTGTTTTAAAAGTGTTGATCCATGAGGCCTCAGTGGGGTAAGCATCCGACTTCGTCTCAGGTCATGATCTCCAGGTTCGTGAATTGGGAGTCCCGCATGGGGCTCTGTGCTGACATCTCAGAGCCTAAGAGTCTGTTTCGGATTCTGTGCCTCCCTCTGTCTCTCTCTGCCATTCCCCCACTCATGTTCTGTCTCTCAAAAAATAAATGTTTAAAAAAAAAAAAGCGTTGTTCCATCCTAGGCTGAGGAATAAAACAAGTGAACAGGGTCCTTCACTGCAGAGCACTGGAGAAGCCCCATGCTGGGCTGGCCACCCACTGCTGTGTAGGCGGTTCTCACTTGCCTGGTCTCCGCGGGGAAAGCAGAAATGGCGCGATGCCCGGAGGTCTGTCATCACACAGCACCTTCCTAACGATCCTGCTCTAGTCTAAATTTGTAAATGTGCAAACTCCATGTTTAACCTGTAGCATTTAATGAATGATGAACACCACCAGCAATAACACCACCCCACGCTCCTGCCTTCATCGAACAAACATTCTTACGCACATGTCACTGACATTTACATGGCCCTGCTATCTTCCTATACTGAAATACACATTTTGGGGTGGCGCCTGGGTGGCTCAGTCGGTTTAGCATCCAACTCTTGATGTCGGCTCAGGTCATGATCTTGCAGTTCATAAGTTCAGGGTCTGCACAGACAGCGTGAAGCCTCCTTAGGATTCTCTCTCTCCCTCTCTCCCTCTGCCCCTCCTCTGTTTGTGCTTTCCCTCTCTAAATAAAGAAATAAATAACTGTTAAAAATACACATTTTTGCAAAGTTATCTCAAAGCTACTCTGGGGCATAGATCTTACTCTTATCTCAAAATTATAAAAAGGAAGGGGGGGTCAACAGATCTAAGTAATCTGTTCAGATTGTGGGAATGGCAAAGCCAAGATCTGAACCCATGATATTGGATGTACAATACCACGCTCTCCCAAAGCCCCAAGGACATCTCTCCGTGTAAGCATCTTCCTGCGATATCTTCATTTCAATGGGGAATGATGGGCATTTCAAACTCCATGTGTCTGGTACAAATTTATAACACTTCCCCAACCTCCGAAATCCCCACTGCCTCCAGCAATCCCCATTCATCCCTACCACACTGACCCCCCACTGACGGCCCCCCGCCCCTACTGATGGTGCCCCACCCCCACCACCCCTCACCCCAACCAACCCTCACCCATCCCACACACCTCCATCCACCTCTACCCACCCCCATCCACTGCCACTGTCACAACTGTTATCAGGGAATTATGTCATTGACTTCCCTTCTGCTCATGCTCAAATATGGGAACCAAGCTTGCTTTCAGTATCTCGGCAATATCTGTGGTTTTAATCCCCAGATCTCTTAAATATATCATCTTCCTCTGCATGAATGTAACCATTCGTTTCAGCCAGGCAATGGAACCAGCAGTCTGTGCACAGGCGTGTAGAGAGAAACACAGAATTGGCTCCTGTGATTGGGGGGGCCACGCCCACATCTGCAGGGCAGAGCAGAAGGCTGCAGAGCCACGAAAGAGCTAATAGTGCAGCCTGAGTCTGGAGGCAGAGATCCCCCTTGGAAGACCTCAATCTTTTCTCCTAAATCTGCCACCTGATTGGACAAGACCCACCCATGTTGTGGAGGGCCATCTGCTTTACTCCAAGCCCACTGATTGACATGTTAATCTCCTCTGAAAAAGAAAACACCTTCTACGGAAACATCTAGAATAATGCCTGACCGAACACCTGGTCTAGCCTGGTGACGCATGAAATTGCCCGTCAGCCCAGTTAGTCCAGCCCAAACCACCGTGGTCACTCACCCATGCACTGCTGTAACCCCACTAGTACCCCCTACAAAACCTCTTCCCCCCAGAGGGACCTTTTCAAATGCAAGGAGGACCCCAGATTTTAAAAGTTCCTCATCTCCCCATTTCTCTTGGACCCTCTTTTCCTAGGTGTCCCTCAGCGGCCATCCTTCCTCATGGTGCCCAGGCTGCCCATGACGGTATCCGTCCGTCCTGTTCCTCGAACCACTGGCCTCCCTGCTTAAACTGTCCTTTCTCTCCAACGCCCCGGTTTTCCCACGGCTGCTTCCAGTTTATCATTTAGCCTGAGCTCAGGTGTCACCTGCTCAGAAAAGCTCCCATCTTTTCCACGGGCAGAGAAGATATTTCATACACACCTGTGACACAAATGAGTGATTGCATGTGTTCCCACATTTGTTGCCGTGTCACCTGGCACAGGTCCGGGCTCTCAGCGGATGGTGCCATGGTGTTAGGAAACGGTTAAATTCTTTCCTCCTCTGATTTGAACATTCCGAGGCTGTAGTTTTTCACGCACGCCTGGCAGAGTTATGGCATGGGAGCCTGACGGCCAGGAGTGAGTTAGGTACCAAATGGGTACTTGAAATGTAGAAACCTATCAGTCAAAGTGTGCTGGAGGCATCTCTTGATTCCAGAAAATGAAAAGTTTATGAGCGTCATGTCATAGAATCTTTAAAGACCTTAGGGTGTTTTTTGAATTACGGCTTTAAAAGAGCAGAACCATTTTAACTCACTGATTAAGTCAGGGATGTTGCAAATATAACCATGTTACCTGTACCCTCCCTATTGATTAAAACACAAACTCAAACCTTATTTCAGCTCCTCAAACTGTAGACTTTTAACTGCTATTGCTTATCGAGTGAACTCTCCTTTGCCACAGGCTGTTGCGAGCACTCCTGAGCTTTGAAGGGGGAATGACACCACAAAACAGAAGGAGTAAATCAGAAAAGACTTATTATGAGAAAAGGGTTTGACACCTGCTAAACGAATAGGGGGAAAATTATGATACTTCAGTGGAAAAAGGACTCTGGTACTTTTCCTTTTCAAGGACATCCATCTAGTTTTCACACCCGTGCCACAAAGCAAGACTGTTTCCTCAATAATATTGACACACTTCACTCTATTCTTAAAGGCTTGCAAAAATAGTATTAACATCTCCCAAGCGCACAATTATGTGCAAACGAAAGGTAGTCTCGGGTTTCAGACACCTGTCTTCTTTATAGGACTAATTATAGATGTGAAATAAATCTCAAAGCTTGGACCCTTAACTGATGACAAGTAAGCTGTGAGGGTCAGAGACATTTCAAAAGATGGGATGTGTAGAGAGCGACAGCTCTGTGCTGTACGGTGAGGAAGAATCTGCTTCCGGTACAAAGTTACACTGGCATTAGCCAGGAAAAGGGATTACATTCCCTTTGAATGATGGTAGAAATGATTTCCTGTGAGCCTCCTGGGAAATGTTTGATGACTCTTCTCTCCTATCTCCTTTGTTTCTCTGCATCACTTTCTGTACACACTTGTGGAATGCCCACAAAATCCCAGGAATTGTCCTTGATCCCGAAGCAAACATGAATAGGACGTGGTGTCTATGACAGACCATAGACTCAGTGGGTCCAGTAAATGAAAAAACACATCATTTAGACTTGCCTGCGCTTCAGGTAATGGTAGACCGGGTGATTTGGATCTGCTGCTCCGATGAGGACTTTCAAAACTACCAGCAAACATATGTCTCGACAAATTTACCAAAAGCACTGGAATACTGAGAAGTCACTTAAGTGCAGGAGAAGGAGCAGCCCGGGATTTTCAGCCCTACATTTGGAGTTGTTTTTCCCTGTACCATCGTGAAGTCTGAGAAGAAAAGTGGCTCGTGGTGATTTCACAGTTGTGAATGCCCAGGGGGAGAGTGTGAGCAGCTGAGGATCTCCAATGGAGCACTGCTGAGAGCATCTTACCCTCTGAATGGGAGCCAGAGAGTACAGATCCTCCCAAGATGAGAAACTAGCCTCAAACTGTCTGGCTTCCATGAAAAGAGTCTACAGTGGCCAGATCACCATTTTGTCACCTACCTGGCAAAAGCAAAGCAAACTCTTTCCAAAGAAAGATAGCATTTTCCTAGGCTGGAAATTATGTTTCACAAATAATTTTTCAAATCACACTTTATGGAACAGAGTTAAAAATAACCAGAAACACTCAAGTGAGACTCAAAGGAAACAAACTACAGAAAAGTTAATATAAGAACTCATAAGTAAGAGAAAGATTTTAAAATAGCCAAGAGTGATTGAATTCACAGATTAAACAAACACAAAGAAAAAATCGGCAAACTACTTGATAGATCAAAAGAAAATATTCAGAAAGAAGTATAGAAAGACAAAAGTAGGGAAAATACATAAAAGAAAGTAAGAGACCTAGAGAATTCCATGAGCAAAACTATGAGCATTTGAAAAGATAAAGAATAAGAACTTTCTAGAACTTATGAACTTTAGTAATCCAAAGCTCAAAAATCTCTAAGAAAGTATAATGAAGGGTGTGTGGGGGAGGTGGGGGTTTGCCAGTATTCTAGGTTGATCATAAAAACACTAAAAACAAAGGCACACATAAATTATAGAAGGAGTCAGAAAACAAAAGTAAAAATTGGGCTGACAGTTGATTTTCTCAGAAACATTGGAATCCTTAAGAAAAAAATAATGGAATCATATCTTAACAGTGCTGAGAAAATGTAACTACCAGTTTAGAATTCCATATCTAGTGAAAATCAGTTTTAAAAATGAACATGA
Organism: Puma concolor; assembly: GCF_028749965.1. Taxonomy (NCBI): domain Eukaryota; kingdom Metazoa; phylum Chordata; class Mammalia; order Carnivora; family Felidae; genus Puma; species Puma concolor. The sequence goes on from NC_141668.1 coordinate 106,959,204, forward strand.
AGTAGAACATCTTCAGTCACAAATTGAGAGAACTTGTCACTGGATCGGCAGGAAAACAATTCATAAAGGGCAGAATATTTTAAATGTAAAAAGGAAATACTGAGTGATGCAATAACTTTTAAAGAAGAGTTCCTTCAGACAACAAAATGAAATCAAAGACATCAAAATTGGCAAAGATGAAGTCAAACTTTCACTTTTCGCAGATGACATGATACTCTACATGGAAAACCCAACAGACTCCACCAAAAGTCTGCTAGAACTGATACATAAATTCATCAATGTTGCAGGGTACAAAATCAATGTACAGAGATCAGTTGCATTCTTACACACCAATAATGAAGCAACAGAAAGAGAAATAAAGAAACCGATCCCATTCACAATTGCACCAAGAACCATAAAATACCTAGGAATACACTTAATCAAAGATATAAAAGATCTGTATGCTGAAAACTATAGAAAGCTTATGAAGGAAACTGAAGAAGACACAAAGAAATGGAAAAACATTCTGTGCTCATAGATTGGAAGAATAAATATTGTTAAAAGGTCAATACTACCCAAAGCCATCTACACATTCAATGCAATCCCAGTCAAAACTTCACCGGCATTCTTCTCAAAGCTAGAACAAACAATCCTAAAATTTGTACGGAACCACAAAAGACCCCAAATAGCCAAAGTAATACTGAAGAAGAAAACCAAAGCAGGAGGCATCACAATCCCAGACTTTAGCCTCTACTACAAAGCTGTAATCATCAGGGCAGCATGGTACTGACACAAAAACAGACACATAGATCAATGGAACAGAATAGAGACCCCAGAATTGGACCCACAAATGTATGGCCAACTAATCTTTGATGAAGCAGGAAAGAACATCCAATGGAAAAAAGACAGTCTCATTAACAAATGGTGCTGGGAGAACTGGACAGCAACATGCAGAAGAATGAAACTAGACCACTTACTTAAATCATACACAAAAATAAACTCAAAATGGATGAAGGACCTGAATGTGAGACAGGAAACCATCAAAACCCTAGAGGAGAAAGCAGGAAAAAAACTCTTTGACCTCAGCCGCAGCAATTTCTTAATACATCTCCAAAGGCAAGGGAAACGAAAGCCAAAATGAACTACTGGGACCTCATCAAGATGAAAAGCTTCTGCACAGCAAAGGAAACAATCAACAAACCTAAAGGCAACCGATGGAATCGGAAAAGATATTTACAAATGACATATTGGATAAAGGGCTAGTATCAAAAATCTATAAAGAACTCACCAAACCCCACACCCAAAAAACAAATAATCCAGTGAAGAAATGGGCAGAAGACATGAATAGACACTTTTCCACAGAAGACATCCAGATGGCCAACAGACACATGAAAAGATGCTCAACGTCACTCCTCATCAGGGAAATACAAATCAAAACGACACTAACATATCACCTCACGCCAGTCAGAGTGGCCAAAATGAACAAATCAGGAGACAATAGGTGCTGGCGAGGATGTGGAGAAACAGGTACCCCCTTACACTGTCGGTGGGAATGCAAACTGGTGCAGCCACTCTAGAAAACAGTGTGGAGGTTCCTCAAAAAATTAAAAATAGATTTACCCTATGACCCAGCAATAGCACTGCTAGGAATTTACCCAAGGGATACAGGAGTGCTGATGCATAGGGGCACTTGTACCCAATGTTTATAGCAGCACTTTCAACAATAGCCAAATTATGGAAAGAGCCTAAATGTCCATCGACTGAAAAATGGATAAAGAAGATGTGGTTTATATATACAGTGGAATACTATTTGGCAATGAGAAAGAATGAAATCCTGCCATTTGCAGCAAAGTGGATGGACCTGGAAGGTATTATGCTAAGTGAAATAAGTCAGAGAAAGACAGATACTGTATGTTTTCACTCATATGTGGAACCTGAGAAACTTAACAGAAGACCATGGAGGAGGGTGGGGCGGTGGGGGGGAGTTATAGAAAGGGAAGGAGGCAAACCATAAGAGGATCTTAAATACTGAGAACAAACTGTGAGTTGATAAGGGTGGGGGAGAGGGGAAAGTGGGTGATGGGCTTTGAGGAGGGCACCTGTTAGGATGACCACTGGGTGTTGTATGGAAACCAATTTGACAATAAATAATATTAAAAAAAAAAAAAAACAACAAAGCAAATCCGTACATTCAGCACAGCCAATGTCAGAAGTGGGCTGCTACACAAGATTTTTTTTAAGGCCTTAGAAAGCTCATCCAGGCTTACTAATAAAATAGGTCGTGGTGAGTGCACAGCCATGGGGTCTGGGGGCTTATGTTTAAATGTGGGGCCTTATTGGGGCGCCTGGGTGGCTCAGTCAGTTGAGCGTCCGATTTCGGCTCAGGTCATGATCTCACAATTCATAGGTTCAAGCCCTGAGTGAGGCTGTGTGCAGACAGCTCAGAGCCTAAAACCTGCTTCGGATTTTCTCTCTCTCTCTCTCTCTCTCTCTCTCTGCCCTTCCCCACTCTCACTCTGTCTCAAAAATAAATGAACATTAAAAAAAATTTTAAAAAAGAGTTCCTTTATATTAACATAATAATTTCTTGCCCCATTTATTATTATGTAACATACATTAAATAATAATATAACATAATACATTATGTAACATGCATAATTAAAATACCCAACAAGTAAGGCAGGAATCCAACGAACTATTCTGGGAAAAGGATTTAAATGTCAAATAACATAAATATGATGAACAGATGGTACACACTTGATCTCAGAGTAATTATTAAGGAATACTAACAGAGTGGAGAATAGACAAGGTAATGCAGGAGAAAATAGAATTAAAGCAAGTGGTCCAAAAGAATGGAAGAAAAAAGGGGGAAAGAAAGATAGCAGGGATGGGTCAAACAGAAAGCTAAATTATAGATTTAAACCCCCAACATATCAGTGGTTTTAATCAATGATTATTAATCAGTGTATCAATAAATACAGCAAGCACTCTAGAGACAATGATTTTATCTTATCTTATCCTTGTTTAATTTAATTTATCTTATCTTATCTTATTTTGTATTTTATTTTTTTTTACTTTGACAAGGATGTTAGAGTTGGACTTTAAAGCACCAAGCTATTTGCTGTTTTGAGAAACACTTGTGGGGTGCCTGAGTGGCTCAGTTGGTTGAGTGTCCGACTTCAGCTCCGGGCATGATCTCACGGTCCGTGAGTTCAAGCCCTGTGTTGAGCTCTGTGCTGACAGCTCGGAGCCTAGAGCCTGCTTCAGATTCTGTGTCTCCCTCTCTCTCTGCCCCTCCCCCGCTCACACTCTGTCTCTCTCTCAAAAATAAATAAAGTTTTAAAAAATTTAAAAGAAAGAAACACTTGTAAAACATAAGAATATGAACAACGTATCACACAAACACCGGCACCAGGGGAGCTCATGTAAGTATCGTATAGAGGAGACTGTAGGACAGAAGTATCCCAGGAATTAGTGCTATCTCTTCTGTCCATAAAAACCATGAAGCTATTGGAAATTTAAAATAATGCTAAATTTGTATGCACTTAACACAGAGCTTAAAACTGGACAAGGCAGAAACTGACATAATCAAAATGGGAGACATACACAATCATACTGAGAGCTTTTAACACACCTTCCTCAGTAAACTTTACACAAAAAATCCTACAAACATCGTACTCTATGATAAACTACTAAAAACTTTCTTCAGATATGGGAAGTGATCTCAGGAGCCCTCAGCCCAGGCAGAAGGGCAGGGGTTGGGATGGTATACATATTGTATACAGAGGGATGCCTCAGTCAGTTAAGCAGCTAACTCTTGATTTTGGCTCAGGTCATGATCTCACAGTTCATGAGATCGAGCCCCACATCGGGCTCTGTGCTGACAGCACAGAGCCTGCTTGGGATTCTCTCTTTCCCTCTGTCCTTCTCCCCTGCTCTCTCTCTCCCTCTCTCTCTTTCTCTCTCTCAAAACAAACAAACAAACAAAAAAGTGTATATGGAGAAACAAAAGTGTGTCATTCATAGATAATATGGTAGCTTAGGTAAAAAGAATCAAAAGAAACTACTACTAATGAATGGACATGATCGATTGCTAGATCTTACACCATAGAGCAAGCATTGCCCTTTTACAACGTACAGAACCAAGATAGGATTCGTAAGAAAGGGACTCTTTGCAGACTCTTCAACAGCATCAGCTAAATTTTACAGCAGGCACACCCACGACCTCCAAACCCCATTCTCAGTTATACACCCAGCAGAAATGTCTGTCACCAAGGACCGCGTGCAAGAATGCTCATAGCAGTGTACTCCAGCTCTAAGAGCCAAGAGCTATGAACAATCTAGATGCCCATCAACAACAGAGGGGACAAACTGTGCTTTATGCAAGCAATGGAAGATACAATAGCAGTGACACTTAAGGAACTCCAGCTATACATAACACCACAGACGAATCCCAGGATGTAATGCTGAGACAACCAGTAATACCAGGAAGCTCTTACAAGGTGGGGGACGTGACATGGTTTCCCTGGAGGTGAGGAAGGGAGGAGGGAAGTAGTCACAGCTAGAACTTTCCAGTGAGGCCAGGAAGAGTCCGTGCCTCCCCTTGGCTGAGCCTACCAAGGGAGGCAGGGAGAGTCCCCCGATCAGAAAGTGAGATGGGCAAGGGCAGAGAACAGCACCAGGGGAGGGAGGCATGTGCAGAACATTTCCACAACCCACCCTTCAGCCTACTCTGTCCATTCTTGCATGCCACTCAAGTCAAGGAATCTTCCTGTCCAACACAGAGCATATGCAAATGTCCATCAGGGCCACATGCATTTCTTATCATGGGAAGAGGGACAAAACATCAACTGACCTAAGATGTAGTTGCTACATTCCCTGCAGGAAGACATGTGGCCAAGGATGCCCACCAGAGCTTGCTTCGCCCACCAGCCATCATGCCCCCATCTTGTTATGCTAGCACAGCGGTGGCATTTTCATGGAGAGGGCATCCAATCCTTCCTTCCCCCAGAATCCCAGGACTTTATTGCACTGCTGAATCTCCCATTGATCACGAATGATGGATTGGAAGGACCATGAAGCATGACAGAGAATCCTCTGAGTCCCATACCTTAGAGTCCTCACTGGTGACATCTTGCGGGCAGCTACCCAACGTATCCTTGAGATCTGGAATTGTCAATCTCGGAATAGGAACTCTGTCAATTTTGTGGAATGAGACTCCTCCCCCCATCAAAAAAAAGGGCCAGGGCAGTCTCAAGTTTCATGATAACAGGACTGACTGTGACTCTCGATGGAAGAATTCTTTTCTAATTAGCTATGGCTACCCAAGCCCCAAGGTCAAGTATACGCGAATGGTAAGTAAGAGCTGAATATGTGAGTGAGCAAGGCCACTTGCTTCTATTCCTTGGGGCCCCCAGACCTGTGCATTCTGGTTACAGGGAAAGAAATTCTCCCACCTGTTACTCTCCCACCCTGCTCTTAACAGAAATAGAGATAGGCGGAGTTCATGGGGGTCCACATTCTGGGGTAAAGGTGAAGAGAGGAGAGGTACTGGTCAAGTGAGAGGAGTAAATGAAAAGGGGGAGCTTTTCAGGAGGACAAGACGCCTGATCTAGCTCTGAATGGCGAAGCCACCATCATTTCTGCTATTCCTACCTACCTTTCATCCTGGGCTGGACCATTTCCTGACTCTGGATCCAGAGCCTCACTGGGTGAACAATGAGTGGGAAAAACCCATATTAGACTCCGCCTGTCCCCTCACTCCCAGGGCAGACTTCCCAGAGTCCAAGAGTGGGCTCCATGGGCTTGGTCCCAGATCAGAGGTGTGAATAAGAAGAAAAAAGAAATGAACGTGGGTTCCAAGTCAAACTACTGAGCAGAATGCCCCTGGACCCCTTCCTGCCCCAGCCCATTCCATAACACAGCTAGAGATGTTGTCTTTTTACAACTTCCAACTACTGTAAGTGTCCTATGAAATATCCTTTAGTCAGAGTGAATCAGGAACCAAACATGGGGGTAATGTGAGGAACTTGTTTTTCTCTCTTGAGCAGGAAATACCGGTTGAGTTCCTCTGATATTGAACGAAGCAGATGGAATTCAGCTCTGTTAATCTGAAATGAAATAACACATACAGAGGTGTCACATGCGATATTTTCTGAGAAGGGCATAGCTTGTGGCAGGAATTAGAAGCTCAGTGTCCCCAGGGCTCCTGGGTGGCTCAGTCGGTTGAGCATCCGACTTCGGCTCAAGTCATGATCTCACGGTGCGTGGGTTCAAGCCCCACATGTGGCTTTGTGCTGACAGCTCGGAGCCTGGAACCTGCTTCTAGTTCTGTGTCTCCCTCTATCTCTGTCCCTCGTCCACTTGCACTCTGTCTCTCTCAAAAATAAATAAAAATAAAAACAAAACATCCCTGTTTCTCTTAAGATGTTGCAAACTCTCTCTGGACTTCTTCTTGTAGCCAGGTCTTGTGACAACTTCCCTGTCACCTTGGACAGTGTCACCTTGGGCCTTCTTTGTTCCATTGTCTCTGCTCAACCCGACCTGTTGCCGACGATCCAGTTGCTAAGAGTCAAAGTCGGGCTCAGGTCAACCTCTCAAAACTCACGTACCTAATTCACTTAATGTTTAAAGTCTTCTCACCCAGACCGTGTGTGCAAAGCCATCTCTTGGAGTTTCTTAGGGTAGGCACACCTACTGAGAACAGAGCATGATGGTATTTTTTTAATCTGGCCAAGCTGGGGAAAGTGAAATGTTGGTTCTAGGCAGGCCAACCTCTCTGCAGTCTTTCTGCTCAGTAAACAGCATTGTCCTGTGGGACAGTCAACTTCCAAGGACCCAGAAAACCTTGCTTGGAGCTCTGCTTTCTAAACCACCTATTGGGTGGTGGTTTTTCCCTTGGGTTTTGCAATGGTTAATGCCATGTGTCGACAGCATGGGGCCATGAAGTGCTCAGACCTTAGGTCAAACATGATTCTGGGTGTAGACACAGAGAGTGTTTCTAAATGAGATTCAAAACATTTGAATAAGTAGATTGAGTAAAGCAGACAGCCCTCCCCTGTGTGGATGGGCCTCACCCAATCGATTCAAGATGTGACAGAACAAAATTGTTAGGTAAGAGGGAAATTCCCCTGCCTGACTGAGCTGAGGCGTCTCTCTCTGTACTGTCCTCAGACTCGAACTGAAACATAGGAGGCTACTCCCGGGTCTTGATGTTTCCTGGCTTTCAGACTGGAGCTACACATCAGCTCTCCCACAACTCCAGCTTGCTATGGATATACCCCATCAGTTCTATTTCTCTGGAAAACCCTAACTAACATCTAATAATAACATATTCTTAGATGAATTCTAAGGACCTCATCACCTGAGATACTGCATTTTGCTTTGAAGGAAAAGGAAAAAATATCTTAGCATAGCAGAGCACATCCTTACTTCTGGAAATAAATTTTGAGGAGATAGAATGATTCGCAAGTATGTATTTACTTGTAGTGAGAACAAATTAGCATGTTAGACAAGCAGTCCCTGATGTCAGAGAGCTGACCCAGCAATATCATCTAGTGGTTTTCCTTTTTTTTTTAATGTTTATTTATTTATGTTGAGAGAGAGAAAGAGAACATGAGCAGAGGGACAGAGGGACAGAGGGAGAGAGAGACTGAATCCCAAGCAGACTTTGCACTGTCAGCACAGAGCCTGACGTGGGGCTCAACTTCCTGACCTCAAGATCATGACCCCAGTGGAAATCAAGAGTTTGATGCTTAACTGGCGGAGTACCACCACCTGCCCCGCCTGGTGCCCCTCCAATGTGTAGATTTAACTGTCTTTTTTCATGTCCTTAAAGAGCGTGGGAAGATGGAAGGGCTGGCCACGTTGCACTGTCATGGGAAACAAAGACAATTTGACCTGTTGTAAGTAGTCTTCAGTTTCCTTCTGTTTTTGGCCAGACTCCCAGGCAGAAGTGACAAGGTAATGTGGTGACACACTGTAGCAGGAGCAAAGTGCAGCCACAGGACACCTGTCCCTGCCCACGCTTGCCCTACTTCTCAGTCAAATGCTTTGATTACCTAACAAGACTAAGAAGACCCCAGTTTTCTAGATCTCACTCCCACACACACAAATAAATAACAAAGGAGTCACATGTCTGAGTCTTATCGTAAATTCTATCTGCTCCCTGGGGCTCCCCCTTCAATATTTCTGAGAGGATTTCCTAGGTGATGTAGCTCGAATTATGGTCAAGAGCTCATAGTCTGTGAAGGTCCATGCCTACACAAATGCAAACATTGAGACAGAGTGCAAAGATTCGATTCAAGGTCATGGCCAACGTGGCCGTATGTGCCCTTGGAACACAAGCCAGATTTTCTGAAAGGCATCTTTGGGAATCACCCTGCAACCGAGCACATGAAAATAGCTCTTCATCTCCATTTCCTGTATCAGCACTGACAGAAATGTCGCCGGTTCAACAGAAATCTCTAGATTTTATTTATTCATTGAAAATGGCATTACTCATTGATACGTGTAAAATGCCAGATCTCGGTAGGTCATTATTCAGTGGGGCGATTACCTTTGACACAGTGGGAGAATGTGGTTCAGGCAATGTAGTGGCACCACCTGAACGAGACGGCAGAGTAGTTCTGGGCTAGTGGGCTAGGATGATGGTTCTCAGAGTGTGCTCCCCGGACCAGCAACGTGGGAACTTGTAGAAATGCAAATTCTTATGCCTCATCCCAGATCTACTAAGCCAGACATTTTTTAATGCTTATATATGGAGACAGGAGTATAGTTGAAACACAGTGTTACAAATGGTTAGAGAGGGAGGGAGCCAAAACATAAGAGACTCCTAAAAACTGAGAACAAACTGAGGGTTTATGGGGGGTGGGAGGGAGGGGTGGGTGGGTGATGGGTATTGAGGAGGGCACCTGTTGGGATGAGCACTGGGTGTTGTATGGAAACCAATTTGACAATAAATTTCATAATTAAAAAAAAGAATCATATCAAAAAAAAAAAAGAAACACAGTGTTACATTAGTCTCAGATGTACAACGTAGTGATTCAACAACTGTTATGCGTTACCCTGTGCTCAGCACAAGAGTGGCTGCTATCTGTCACCTTACAAGACGATTACAATACTCTTGACTATATACCTTATATTCTTGACTGTATACCTTACTCTGTACCTCTCATCCCCATGACTTATTCATTCCTTAAATGGAAGCCTGTGCCTCCCTCTCCCCTTCATCCATTTTGCCCATCCCCAGTCCCCTCTGGCACCCATCGCGTTGTTCTCTGTATTCATAGGTCTGATTCTGCTTTTTCTTTGTTTATTTGTTTTGTTTTCTTAGATTCGACATTTAACAGAAATCACAGAGTATTTGTCTTTCTCTGTCTGCCTAATTTCACTTAGCATAATACCCTCCAGGGCCATCCATGTTGCCACAAATGGCCAGATCTCATCCTTTTTCATGGCTGAGTAACATATATATATATATACACACCACATCGTCTTTATTCACACATCATGAGCACTTGGGCTGCTTCCATGTCTTGGCTATTAGAAAAAAATCTGCTGGAAACATCAGGGTGCATATATCCCTTTAAATTAGTGTTTTCTATTCTTTGGGCTAATACCCACTGGGGCAATTGATGGATCCTAAGGTAGTTCTATATTTAACTTTTTGAGGACCCTCCCTACTGGTTCCCATAACGGCTGCACCAGTTTGCGTTCCCGCCAAGCGTGCACGAGGCTTCCTTTTTCTCCTCCCTCTCGCCAACGCTTGTGACAGAAATGGGTTTTTCACTAACCCTTCGGGGCTCCCGAGCCACGCCAACGTCGAAGAGCCACTCATCTAGCGATGACGACGCTCTCCGGCTCGGAAAGCAAAAGCCATTTTTCTCCGAACGCTGAGAACTCGTCACGTGATCTATTCCCAGTCACCGTTGATGAAGCAAACTGATGAATTCCACGTCCATAACATAAAAGTGATGCGTTGGCTTTTGTTGCCCCACCCCTCAAGCCAATAGCTCGAAAAAATAAACATCAGTGGAAAGCTCACCATAGGACAGTGGGGAAGGATGAAAATTCAAAAAAGAAAGTGGTCTCTTATGTTAAGGTATAAATGCCATGACCCAGTGTGTTAATAAGGGGATGAAACCCTTGTGATAGCAGCTGCCTATGGGGTGGTGAACAGGGTACATTAATTCCTTTCTGGACCATTTCTTGGAAGAGAAATGTACTGATAACGCAGAGCTTACTTGGGATTCTCTCTCTCCCCTCTCTCTCTCTCCCTCCCTCTCTCTGTCTTTTAAAATAAATTTTAGGGGCGCCTGGGTGGCGCAGTCGGTTAAGCGTCCGACTTCAGCCAGGTCACGATCTCGCGGTCGGTGAGTTCGAGCCCCGCGTTGGGCTCTGGGCTGACGGCTTGGAGCCTGGAGCCTGTTTCCGATTCTGTGTCTCCCTCTCTCTCTGCCCCTCCCCTGTTCATGCTCTGTCTCTCTCTGTCCCCAAAATAAATAAACGTTGAAAAAAAAATTAAAAAAATAAAATAAAATAAATTTTAGGGGCGCCTGGATGGCTCAGTTGGTTGAGCATCCAACTTTGGCCCAGGTCATGATCTCGTGGTTCATGAGTTCGAAACCTGCATCGGGCTCTGTGCTGACAGCTCGGAACCTGGAGCCTGCTTTGGATTCTGTGTCCCCCTTTCTCTCTGCCCCTTTCCCACTCATGCTCTGTCTCTGTCTCGGAAATAAAAAAAAAACATTAAAAAAATTTTTTAATAAATAAATTTTAAAAAATCAAATCAAATCCACCAAGTGCTACGATATTGGAGGCTGGCAGTTTTTTGTCACCCAGGGGAGGCCGCCACCGTAGTTGCACAGAGGAGGCAGGTGATGAAAGAAGCCACAATCTGGGAGATAATTCAAGTGAGCATGTGGCAGGGAGGCAGAGACTAAAAGCGTTGTTCTAGAGATAAAGCAGGACATAGTGAGATACGGAGCCGGAAAATGACAGTGCAGACCAAACAGTGATGTTCAAGCAGGTGCTTGGGGGCTGGTTCCCATGGCAATGGAGGGCGGCGGAGTCAGGCTTATTCCCAGTGTCCAGCGTGCACAGAGCAGTCTGGGAAGTGGGTGGTGAGGGGAGAGTTGCTGGTGGTGAATAGGAAGCGCCCTGCAGAGACCTCAGGGTGAATTGCCACAAGTGCATTTCGGGGGTGGGATTAGTACAATTCCATTGTACAGATGGGGAAAGCTGAGGCTTAGAGAACATGCTAACCCGTCTGAGCTCACACAGCTAGGAGGTAAGGTGAGCCAAGCGCCAAACCCAGACTCAAGATATGATGATTTAACCAGGACCCATGACATTTCAGAAAAAGCATGTTTTTGTTTTTTTCCTGCCCAGTGGTGCAGAGACCTGTTAAACGTGACCCCTGTGTGCATGGATTCAGTAGACTGGAAGCTGATGGAGAGGGAGGGGGGCTGACTGTGCAGTCAGGACACGACCTCAGAAATGTGGGCTGATTTTTAGGTGATTGGGGGGGAGGGGCAGAATGTAAGGAAGTCAGGTGGCTGGGGGCTCACAACATTTTTTGGATGCATAAGCCCTGAGTGCATTAGTGGCTAAAGAGGGGTAAGGAGGGACAAAAAGTGTGACTGTGCTCAGCATTGAGAGGGTGGGAGTGTCCCCATGTTTACCAGAAGACACGCATCTTAAATTCGAGGGAGAAGCATGGATGGGCTTTCTCTGCCAAGCTCCCTTGGGCACAGAGGACACCAGTGACGGTCCATACAGACAGGAACGCCTGAGTGTGGGCAGGGCGTTTGCATCAACTTATCCACCGAGGGAAGCCTGTTGGGCTCCAGGGTCCCAGGCACGAGGGCCCACGTCAGAGCCACTCGGTGGGCGGGCACAGGCACGGGGCAGGCAACCACAGGTTGGGGATCCCATGGGACGCCGGTGCCCTGTGCAGTAGCCTCCAGGTTGCCTCAAGCTGTGCCAGGATGTGATGTCTGCCTGACCTGAAAGTGAGCCCTGCTCAGAGCCACAGAGGAGAAAGCAGACTGTCCAGGTCTGGGCCCTCCCTGCACCGTTGTGGGCAGGCTCCGGGACCACAGGAGGTGATGGCCAAGGCCATCTGAGCACAAGGCCAGCTCAGGGAGCAGGGAGGGGGGAGGCCTCCACTGTCTCTTCCTAACGCGCGGGTCTGCTGGCAAGTCACCAACTTTCGGGAACTTTAGTGACACTTGACGAGCCCACTGTGACATTTGCTGTAACCAGCTCGCGGTGATTCTAATATAACCTTTGAGAAAATCCAATCTGATGCCAGCGACTTGAAGGCTCTCATTTTGTCAAATTGCTCAACGTTTCTGGAAATCAGGCAGGAGGCTGTACGCAGAAGGGGCCGGGGCCATAGCGTCCGCAGCAGTAGGTTCATTCCAGGCGACTTGATTCTACCCCCCACAGCTTTGCCACCCTCCCTGGAGACACCTCCCCCCCAATCCACCTGTTGTTCCAATTTCTTCCCTACACCAGGGTCTCGTCTGCTGACCAGAGAAACACAGCATGAGCTCCTGTGCCTACGGCTGCACTTAAAATCTTTCTTTGCTCCGTATAACATTCTCTTCCTTCCTCCAGCGTCTCTCCTGTCACTTTCGATCTTTGTTTCGTCCTTGAAATTAAAACCGTTCTCTTTAGGAAGAGCCAGGAAACGGAGCTTGGCCTTTTTATTTTATGTTACATTCTATCGTATTTTATATATGATATTAATTATAGCATATAAAATTATATTATGTGAAAAATTAATAGATTTCATTTAAAAAATGTCAACTTGGATAAGGTACTTAACCTCCCTGAGCCCCAGTTATCCAGTCATTCAAGCAGTGGACCAACATTTGTACTGGTACAAATGTCGTGAGGACTGGGTAATAATAACATGTAAACCGTGGTCTGGTTCCTTGTAACAGACAACAGCCTTGAGCGTCACCTTCTCCATTTCCGTCCCTCTGTGTGCTCCCAACATAAGAGGACTAGTTCTGTTCTTTTCTTTTTTTTTTTTTTTAGAAGCACGTGGTAATTTTATTTGTATTAATTTTTTTAAGTTTATGTATTTATTTTGAGAGAGAGATAGCGTGAGTGGGGGATGGGCAGAGAGAGAGGATTTCAATCAGACTTCTCGTTGCTAGTACAGAGCCCAATGGGGGCTTGAACCCACGAACCCTTGAGATCATGACCTGAGCTGAATCCAAGAGTCGGATGCTGAACCGACTGAGCCACCCAGGCGCCCCCAAGAGGAACAAATTCTATGCCATCATATGTAGCATACGCAGCCAACTCAGGAGACGTGGGGTCTACAAGGCAAATAAATGACAAATAATTTCGGAGCCAAATCCCAGGCAGACACACGGTGTCTGTGCGTGTGTCCTGTTCCCGATTGCGCCTTTGTGTTGCTGCACCAGGTACAGAGCCTGTGAGAGTTGTTCTCATTCAGTGTCTATTGATGAATGAATGAATGAAGAAAAGGACAAACGAGGAACAGTGAGATAATTTACGTGACCTGGGCGGTCAGGTGTGGTCGCCGTATCATCTACCAAGAGGCAGTAGAGCCCACCCCAACAGCGCCCACTCCGTCCCAAGTGTCTCCCTCCCCAGCTGAAGTCCTGGTGGATGGAGAACTGTTGCTTTGAGCCCTGGGCTTGGACTCTGAGCCCATGACAGCTCTTCTAAGGGGCCCGGGTTTCTCGTTAGCTGTCTTCCCCTGGGAAGAGCGTGTGCATGACGCGCCATCGGTGCCTCCAGAGATAACGTGTGCGCCTCTCAGCAGCACTGGAAAGAGCAAATGAGATGCTACTTTGGAGGCACTGTTGCTGACCTTGAAGGCCCTCTTACACCCCAATGCAATCGCCTCTTGGACTTCTTCATCAGAATACCTACCACGCAGCGTGTTTGAGTCTAAACTCCTGAACATTTTCTTTGCTGGGTGTCCCCCAAATGGTGGGAAGCAGGACCTGTGGGGTCTTCCAAAAGGCTCCCACTGAGGACAGGTGCCTCGGTGGCTCTGGGGCCTGAATCAGACCAGGCAGCAAAGCCTGTCGATTTCATCTCTTTGAGCCCCGACTGCAGATCCTTCCTGCCCATCCCCCCCTTTTTTAAATCTCTGTACCACCATTCCCAAGCACAGGGCTGGTCACATTCTTATATGGACGTACTTGGTATCTAACATGATCACACCTACCTGTGATGGGTAGACCTGCAGAAGCCGTCCATACCCACGAGCAGAAACCGAGAACAAAAGCAGAGGAGGAAAGAAGCAGATGGAAAGAGGTCTTACTGAGCCAATGAAGGAACCGGCATTGGGACCACTGCTCTGTACTTCTTCCCTGAGGGAGCTCCTGTACCTTATTTCTTTAATAGCAGTTGAGCATGAGTCTTCCTGAAACCTATATTCCAAGAGTTGCCCAAGAGTTAATATACAAAAGTGCATATGATACTATGTAGGGAGATTGCTTCCAGTGAACCACAACCCTGGTTGAAGCAATGATGTAAATATAATTGTTATGAAGTGTCTCTCCTCCCAAAACCAGCCATCATGCAGAAAAAAAGAGCAGCTTACCATACTAAGACAGAGACCAGCCATCAGAAAGAGAAGTTTCTCCCGCAGGCAAAAGTTTACATGTTTGTGTTTCTTTAAAGCTCCAAATGTCCAAGGGCTCCTGGGTGGTTCAGTTGGTTAAGCGTTCGACTCTTGGTTTTCGGCTCCGGTCATGATCTCACTGTTTGTGAGATTGAGCTCCTCGTCAGGCTCTGTGCTGACAGTGTGGAGACTGCTTAAGATTCTCTCTCTCTCTCTCTCTGCTCATGCTCTCTCTCTCTCTTTCCAAATAAACTTAAATAAAAGAAAACCTCAAACGTTTAGGAAAACCACTTCCTCAGGGACCAGCGTGGTGATGGGAGGCCGGTGATTTGCACTGACTCCACGAATAATGTTCAGACGCTTAGATTCTAGCAGATGGAACAGGGTGTATATCTCATAGCCCATGAATAAGGCTTCTCCCAGACAAATGGATAGCGGCCAGTCTGGCCAGAACAGAAGCATCCTTCATTTATTCTGTGCTGCTCTGGGGGTCTGGTAGACAGTAGGTGCTCAATATATAAGTTGAAATTTTATTTTTTAAAGCTTATTTATTTATTTTGAGAGGGAGACAGAGACAGCACAAACAGGGGAGGAGCGGGGGGTGGGGAGAGAGAATCCCAAGCAGGCTTTGCACTGCCAGTGCGAGACCGACGTGGGACTTGAATTCACGAAACAGAGAGATCGTGACCTGAGCTGAAACCGAGTCATAGGCTCAACCGACTGAGCCACCCAGGTGCCCCTGTAAGTTGAAATTGTATGGTGAAGAGTCCACTGATCTATGAGATATTCATTTGAATAAGTGACTCTCAGTCATCCTACAGAGTTCTTCTGTTCGAGTGTACTTCCTTTGTGTTAATCCTCTAAACAGACCAGGTGAAGCCAGGTGAAGCCAGGTGAAGAGAGGCTTCCCGTAGCTGAATGCCTCCAGAGGACAACTCCAGAACCTATCTTCACTAAACTTTCTCGATTCACAATTCCTGTCTGGGTGCTACCTGTCTGTCCTACAAGACTTACCCACCTGTCACAGGCGGGACTCACCAGCCAGCATCCTTTTCCCGCTTCCTGACCCAGCTCAACGCTCAGCTCTGTTGGTCAATAAACGTTTGTTGAGACAATTAATAAAACATAGAAGAAAACTCATGTTCTTAATTGATTTTTAAAAATAGGGATAGATATGGGACACCTGGGTGGGTCAGTGGGTCAAGCGTCTGACTCTTGATTTCGGCTCAGGTCATGTTCTTATGGTCATGAGACCTGGCTCTGTGCCGAGCATGGAGCCTGTTTAAGATTTTCTCTCTCTCCCTCTGCCCCCACCTCAAAAAAAAAAAAAAAAAAAAAAAAGGATAGATAATAAGACCACTAAGTGATTAAGAGTGGACGCGAAGGTCCCAATTCCTCCGCTCTCCTTGGCGTGGCCCAAGGACCTACAGAGATTTTAGGTTAAGCATCCCTGCACTGTGATAGATTTCTTCTATTCCAGAAAATAGAAAGCTTTCTCCATTTGCCCCCAAGTCAACGCTCAAGATATCGACTGTGTTTCCAGTTTGATGACCTAACTGGAGACAAGCATTCATTCTAATATCAGCTTTCACCACGATGTTTCACGGTGACATTAGTGACATAGTGACAGCAGCAATGGCCACTGAGGTGGCCTGGCACTCCACACCCCGTGCCCATCCCTCCAGCTACCAGGTGAGGTGGCCATCATGACTGTCATCTGTCAGGTGACATCCCACCGGTGCTACAGGGGCATCCAGGACCTCAATCCAAATGATGCCGAGTCCAAAGCGATGTCCCTCTGCTCTCATGGCATTCTTCACAACACCTCTGTCCCATCTTCAAGCAGTTTTAAATGTATATCTTTTAAAATAAATAATCTCCGTTTGCCTGCTGGCCCTGACACCTCCGGCCATAACCATTCTAAGACTGTTACATTAGTAGAATTATTTCAGGTTTTGCCAGCGGTAGTTTCTCTCCAGCATCCGCACCTCTGGTCTTTGGTGTGCTGTTGGCTCCAAAGCCAACGTATGTTCCCGGGAGCCAGCCTGACCCGGGAGCCATTTGATCCCCTCAGGCCACACCCACATCCAGGCTGAGGCACTTGCTCAAAAAAGGAGCTGAAACCACAAAGGGCAGAATATTCAATTCCTCCCAGGAGAAAATTGCAAATTGTGTAAGGACTTTGGTCCCCAGGTCAAAGAATTCATGTTTTCTTCCTATCTATAAAAAAGAAAGAAAAGAAGAAAGAAGAAAGAAAGAAAGAAAGAAAGAAAGAAAGAAAGAAAGAAAGAAAGAAAGAAAGATAGAAAGAACCAGAAAACTATTCCTCCTAAAATCCAGAGTCCATGCCTGAAGCTCACGGTGGGGGTGGGGGGGTGGTGAGGGATGGTGGCCACAGGGGGTGGGGATGGTGGCCACGTGATGTGCTGCAATTGTGAAGCCGAGAAAAGGATAAAAGCTGCAATTAGGTGAACTCTCTCCTACCAATTTTAGCAAAAACATCTCAGAGATAGCTATAAATTTTCTGTTTAATATATGTAACTATTGCAGTGAAATCGCCTGTGTTCACTGGGGAAAAATCGGTACAAAGACAATGCTCGTTAGGTGAATTTTATGCTCACCTTAATTGGGCAATCCAGTATTTCCTTAATTCCAAAGTAGCACTAATTTTTCAATATGGATAATTAGGGTACCCAAATATTGCCATGTTTATCATCCCTATGTAACATTTGTGAGCCTCAGACCCCTAGAAATTACCACGAAAATAAAGAATTAAAGTGATACTCATAATGCCTTAAATTATAATAATAATGAGCCCAACATGCAAAGCATCTCATGCAATAAAGCAGTTCTACATAGCTTTTCTCAATTAAATGTCACGGCAACCCCGTACGAAGTGCATAGGGCAAGGATAGAGTCTCCCCTTTATAATAAAGAAACAGAATTAGAATCTACGTTTCCAAAAAGTCAGGTGAATCACCCTAACTTGAACTTCTTTCTTTTCACCTGTGAGTGTTGGTATCACATCAAGTTTTTTGTTTTGTTTTTTTCTAGTGGAGAAACCTCTTCTTTTATAACGCGACACAGTGTTCAAATTCTTTGCAGGAGAGCAATGCATTCTGAGACGACTGCTATAGGGCAAATAACCCCGTAGGGTTCTTGTAGTACCTCGGTGGGAATGGTGGCCGAGTGCCACAGAGAAGAACACCCGGACAAAGGAGCTGAGCACGTGGCTCAGGTCCCCCTGGCCTCACATCGATATCAGTGATTCGCTGGCTTTCTGAAACTTTGCTCCTTCTTATTCACAATAGGGATAGTTATTCTGGCTCATGCGTTTGTTGTGCAAAGTAAATGAAATAAAACTCATAGGAACGGATGCATGGCAGGTCCCCTCACAACCAAGAGCATTGCAGCTGCAGGGGAGGGATCTGTCCCAACAAAATCAGATCGTGGGGCTGCGAACCTTTTCTACAAGTGATGTGTTAGCGTCTCATTGCAGCAGTAACAGGGTTTCGCAAACACAAGACAGATTTATTCTCTTATAGACGTGAAAGACAGAAATCCAAAACATATTTTGCTGAGCTATAATGAAGATGTTGGCCGGGCTGAGATACTTTTGGAGGTTCCAGGGGAGAATCGCTACCCTTGTCTTTTCCCACTTCTAGATGCTCCCTCCCTCTTTCACTTATGAGAACCTTGGACCCACTGAGATGTTCGAGATGATCTCTCCGTCTCAAGATCCTTACTCAATCACCCCATCTGAAGATCCTTACTCAATCACATCTGCAATTTTCCTTTCACCATCTGAGGAACCATACTCACGAGTTCCAGAGATGAGGAGATGGGCATCTTTGAAGACCACTATTCTTTTGTAGTAACTAAAAGCCAGCATTAAATGTACTGGTACATAACTACCATGTCTCCCTAGAAAGAGATATCTTGGGAAAGATTGCAAATCGTTTGGGTGTGGATTGTCATATGTGAACTCAGAATATAAAATGACAGCCGGCTCTCAGCCGGCTTTAGTTGGACAAGGCTTTAGTTGCAAATGTCCCAGGACCCACCTGTACCTTTGACTCTGTTCAGCATTTGCATCATCATTTTGGATAGAAGACGATCGTCGGTTTGTTAGTTATTGTGAAGTTTGGAAGGAGCGTAAATCTCTGCTCATAGGAGGGTTTAGGAAGTTCTTCAAAGGCTTAAGTAATAGGATTAACCTAGTGGGATAGAATTCAATATATATTAATGTGAAACCTCACGCGTGGGTCTGAAAGAGAATGAAATGTCCACAGGGTGACGGAGGTTCGCTTCTGCAGCAATGATATCTAAATACAGCACTCATACAAACATATACCCTCAGGCTGCTTGGTCTCCCTCTCTCTCCCTTTCTCTCTAACAAGAATCTCGATGTAATTCAAGACTGGAAACAGTTTTTTAGAACTGGGCATATACCTCTCCTAGTTTTTACAAATTAATTCTCACAGAAACGTTGTGTGTTAAACTTCATTCTCTTCATTTTGCAGGTAACCAATTTGTGACTCAGAAATGTAGAGTAATTTGATATGTCAGGTACCTATCAATTCCTGAACATAACTTGAACTCAGACCTTTCTGACTCCAATGCCCTTCTCCTTCCAAACACGTTTGCTCTGAGCAGTGACTGCTAAAATATCTGTTGCAAATGTATAGTACGCAATCAGAAGTATTCAAGTTTTATACATAGGAAAGTATTCCATTACAGGTAAGAAAGTTACCTTTTGGGAATTCAATAGAAGAGTTTTTACAGCCTGGGTATCTGGTAGAATTTTCCATTATGATAGAAATACGCTCTACCATTGCTACTCAATATAACACCCACCTGAAATGTATCTAGAGTGAGATATAAAGTTTATTTTGAAGATTCCCTTCATCTATTCTATAATTCTGTAAGTTCAGGCCACTAGAGGGTGATAGCTGAGGGGAGAAGTGTATGTTAAGGTTCCCTTTCACCAAAAGGAAATCTAGTAAAAACTGGAGCTTGTTGGAGGATGGTTATTTTTTTAAATTGTGACAGCAGAAGACCATCTCCATCTCTGAGTAAAAAGAGAGAAGCATAAGTAGATAGAGGGCTCAGAAAATGTAGCTCATGGGGTAACAGAGGGTTCCTCTTTTGTTGTTGTCAGTGGTGGTGGTGGTCAATCTCCCGTAATAATCATTCAGGTGGAGTGATTCACCGCAAGTTAACTATCGAAAGAAATTGACTCCAAATCATGACAAATCCCAGGCAATTGGAACTATCCATGCAATGATAGTTTGGCCGTATCAGTGTCAAGAGCACTGGGTAAGGTTCCTTTCAATGGGATTCAGAGACTGTCTTCCTAAGATAACATTTCCGAGACACCCAGTCGCCAGGATCCAAACTCTGAAAACAGGATCCTTTGAATTGGGATCTGAGGGCATCTCTAACCTGTTGAAGATAAGCTTGAGCATAAGACATCAAGGACTTACAGAAGCCGGTCATACTAGCCTGAGACAAGGGATCAACGGAAGGTTGTATACCAACAGACATTGGTCTGGTGGTGACTGTCTCACGTGGAGTGACTTTATGTTTCCCAAAGTGGGCACTGTGAACAGTCGGCAAGACCAAGGTCAACATCTTAGGCCAAGAGAGTCCAGTGGTTTCAGCAAGTTTAGAAATTATAAGTTTGAGAATCCCGGGGTGCCTGGGTGGCTCCGTCAGTTAAGCGTCCGGCTTCGGGTCAGGTCATGATCTCGCCGTTTGTGAGTTCGAGCCCCGCGTGGGGCTCTGTGCTGACAGGTCGGAGCCTGGAGCCTGCTTCAGATACTGTGTCTCCCCGTCTCTCGGCCTCTCCCCTGCTCATGCTCTGTCTCTCTCTGCCTCTCAATAATAAATAAATGTTAAAAAAAAATAGAATTTTGAGAATCCCATTAGTTCTCTCAGTCTTGCTAAATGGTTGAGGGTGACAGGGACAGTGAGAAGTCCAGGAAGTTTGCAAGGCTTTCATTAAGGCTTGTATGGTTTGCCCAGTGAAGTGGGTGCCTCAATCACCGGAGATTGCGGAAGGTACCCCAAGTGAGAAACACATTCTCCAACAATTTCTTTGTCACCATGAGGGCCTCCACCTTGTGACAGGGGATGGCTTCAACCCACCTGGAAAACACATCTACAACAGCAAGAACATGTTAACCCCTGCTAGGTGGCAGTTGAGTGAAATCAAGCTGAGGTGCTCAAAATGTCCGGAAAGAGGCCTGAGGGCTCTGGGGACAAAAATAATTTTCCAGAATTATGGGTCTGATAAATCAGAAATTGCTAGTAGACTGTTTTTACAATTTTGTAGAAGTCTCCCCACCAATGTCTATCCATAAATTTGAGTCATCTTAATTGCACCATGGTGGGTGAAGGGATGGAAAAAACAAAAAAGTTGGGTTTGCCAGGGAGCCAGGAAGAACCGAGTGAGTGGCCATCTTGGGGTTCCCAGAGCCCTGATTATTCATTTAATTTCCAGCCATTGTTTTCCCTCCTTAATTTCTCTGATTCAGGAGCAGACTGTCGCCATGTTGCAAGGACATCAGGATGCCAAAAGTCTGGCAATGAGGGGTCAGAAGCGAATGGACTTCATCCACAGCTGCTACAATCTTTA
Source organism: Puma concolor (assembly GCF_028749965.1). Classification (NCBI taxonomy): domain Eukaryota; kingdom Metazoa; phylum Chordata; class Mammalia; order Carnivora; family Felidae; genus Puma; species Puma concolor. The sequence continues at coordinate 106,980,443 of NC_141668.1, forward strand.
TAGATTCCGTCACTGCTGCCTGTGCGTCAAGGTCAGCCAGGGCGGTTCCCTGATGCTCAGGTTGTCTTTCTAGTGTGAGCCTCAGTTTTGATGACAGCAACATCAGAAGGTAAGGGAATGTCAGTAAGAGCATTGCTTACTTTTAGTGCATTTTTTATTGCACAGAGTTTATATTGGGGTCAGAGAGGATGCAAAAAAAAAAAAAAACCCTTATGTTATGTTTCCATAACATCACCAAATCACGGACGATCCCAAAGGCGTACTGGCTGTCAGATAAATGTTAACGGTTTGTCCTGATAACTGGCCTGTCCTGCTAGGGCCCGAAGCTCCTCTTGTTGGGCTGATTTAGCTTATGGGAGATTTCTTTTTGAGGTAGTTCAGATTGGGTATAACAGCATCACCGGCTTGAAAATTCGTCTTTTCATTTTTATAGTATAATCCATCAATGAACAGAATTAGATCAAGATGAGTCAAAGGTGGGGGTCTTATAAATTAGGAAACAGTGTCATGAAATGAGGCATTATTACCTCATGATCATGGGGCTCACCTTCGTTAGGTAGGGGTAGTAACATAGCAGGATCCAGAACATTGCAATGTTTAAGGTGCAGATTAGATGGGGAATGCAGAAGGATCTCATAGGAGGCTAGTTGGCTTGCAGAGAAATGTTGAGTGGATTCAGAGTTAAGGCTTCAGACAGAGTATAAAGCTTGGGAATAAATGTCATGTCCTGGGGTCCAATCTGTTGAAGCTTCCATGACTCTGAAGCTGCAGCTGCATCTGTAGCCTTAAGGCAGTTGGGGTGGATTTGAGCCACAGAGTCAGGCCATATGCAGGAGCAGGCAATAGGTGAATGTCTACTGCCATGTTCCTGACTGAGCCAACACTCCGAGGGCTTGGTTATCTCTTTCATGCACAAGCAAGGTGAAAGGTTCGAACAGTTAGATGGCTCTGCAGCAGGTGGCTCTTGTAGCGCTTGTTTTATTCTTGTTTACTCATGTTTGTCTTTCCAAGGAAAGGATTTGGGATTGAAAATTTTAGTAGGTTCATGGAGGAAAATTAGGAAGCCATTGTCTGCCATCCCCCGCCAGTCCTAGGAATCCATGAGGCTGTTGCTTAGTTGTGGGCCCAGGGAATTCTTGGATTAGCCTAATTCTTTTTGGAGATGGCTGGATTCCTCCAGGGCTTAGACTATGACCCAGCTAATGAACAGTGTCTGGAGATAATTGTAATTTTTCTTAGAGACTTCATGTCCTTCTTCAGATGACTGTTGCAGCAAAGAAGCAAATTATTTTATGGATGCCTCTGGAGTAACGGAGCACAGCAAGAGGTCATGTATACATCAGGGAGGGTCAATTTCCCGGAGAATTAGAGGTGCTTCACTCTTGGCAAAGCACCTGGGAAGAATAAGAAGGGGTGTCAGTGAACCCCCGAGGCGTGACTGTCTGGAACAGTGCTGATTGAGCCAAGTCAAACAAACAGATATTGGCTGTTGGGTCCACAGGGTTGCTGGAGATGGCTGAATATAGGTCTCTAACAGTGACTGTGATTCTGGAAAAACTTGTAACAGAAGGACGTCTAGGTTTGGAACAACTGGGAAACAGGGAATCATTGTGTGGTCTTCTTAGTGGATCCCAATCCTGGACAAATCTCCAACCTGCCCATTAGCTTTCCAGCCTGCGAGATTGGCCTGTTCCAGGGTGTGGTTCAGGCAGGGGTTAGACCCCTGGGCATTGCAACCTACCACTGTGGCATGAGGGCTGGTATGGCCTCAGGCTTAATGTACAGCGAGGTGATCTAGGTGGAAGCTTACTTGTGTCCACTTGGCATTTTTATAGGCTTTGCACTTTGTATTCTCCCAATGTCTGTTTTGGAGATATCTCTCAGATTGATGGCACCTCAATTAAATCAGGGCTCTTTTGTTGAACTTCTTCCTGTTCTATGTCTAGGACAAACTACAAGGAACATAAAAGATGAGGTTCAGAAATTCCACGGACAGGTCTGCACTGGAAGCAAAACAGATTAGCTCTTTTTTTTATTTTATTTTTTTTAATTCAAGTTAGTTAACATACCACACAGTATTGGTTTCAGGAGTAGAACCCAGTGATTCATCTCCTATATATGACACCCAGTGCTCATTCCAACAAGTGCCCTCCTTAATGCCATCACCTATTTAGCCCATCCCCCCCCCACCCCACCTCCCCTCCAGCAGCCTTCAGTTTGTTCTCCGTATTTAGGAATCTTTTATGGTGGAGCGTCTGGGTGCCTCAGTTGGTTGGGCATTGGACTTTTGATTTTGGCTCAGGTCGTGATCTCATGGTTTCATAAGTTCGAGCCCCATGATGGGCTCTGTGCTGACAGTGTGGAGCCTGCTGGGGATTGTCTCTCTCTCTCCCTCCCTCCCTCTCTCTCTCTCTCTCTCTCTCTCTGCCCCCTCCTCTCTCTCTCTCTCAAAAACAAATAAGTAAACTTAAAAAAAAAAAAAGAGTCTATTATGGTTTGTCTCCTTCTGTTTTGATTAGCTCTTTTAATTCAGGAAGGAGCTCTCTGCCAGACTGATTGAGTAGGGCTGTATCACACAGCAAAAAGGGGTGTTTTACAGCAATGAGTCCCAGAGTCCTCACGCTGGCTGAGATAAAAATGATCTCTGAACCTCATCAGATGTACCCAGGGTGGAAACCTTTTTCCTCTGAGAAATGTATCGTTCCACGAGGGGGGTGGGTAGAAAGCATAGCTCCCGTATCAACTAGAGTTTGGTGAGGTTTTCCATCACGATTAATATTAGTCTCCCTTTGGCTGTTGAGGGGCATTACTGGCAATAGTTTGGCAGAGAAACCCTCGGATCCCTGTCAGCTGTGGGAGGGGCCCGCTTGAGGACCCTTCCTGAAGGTAAATGTGAGGACACTCCAGAAGAATCCGCATGGGACCCTTGAGGGCAGCCTCTCTCCCAGTGTCCCAGTTGATTAGAGCTCTGACGTTGATCTTTGGAGCAGTATTTTTTTGCAGCCGGCCCCCCTGGCGTTTGCGCTGTGGCAGGCCTAAATGATATTTTGGGTCTCTGGCCTGGGGGTTGTCGGAGCTCTAAAGCTACGGGCTTAGCAGACTTGTGTTTACATTCTTGCTCAAGGATTCTTTCAAAATGCTCAGCTCTGGTCCCAGATTCAGTCAGGCTGTGGCCTCCCATCCTATTTTCTGCCTTTTGTTCAAGCCACTGCTCTCAGGAGCTAATCCATTTACAAAGAAGGCAGCCAGGGCAGGCCGGGCGACCTTTATTATTGTGTAGCACCCTGAACGCTGCACAAAGAGAGTTTCCGAGCAGGCTCCAAAGTCGGCCAGGGGTTCATCTCTCTTCTGTGGGTGCATTCAGGGAATAGACCAGTCATTGTGGGGAAGACTTGAGCAATGGCTCGGGAAAGGTCAGCTACATTTTCAAGCCCTTCCAGGTCAAGGATCTTGAGTATTCTTTTGGGGGCTTGGCCATTTTGCTTCCTGCACAGGCTTCCCCACATCCTACCAACCTGTGCCACAGCAGATAAAGACCTAGCACCCCAGGGTCAGAGGCCCCGACAACGACCCTAAATTCTTCAGAGTCACTTCTGGGGTCCTTCCTTGGTTTAGGAAATTCTTTATAATAATTTTTAGACCAAGGGGTGAAGGATACCTGAGGGGGATGGTGTACAACCTCAGGAGGTTTTATTTTACACAGTGATTGTCTGTCAGCCTCTTCAGAGTGAAAAGGCAGTTCAGACGGAAAATTAGTGGACCGTGAGTGCTTAGGAGGTAAAGGATGGGGGGCTGCAGGGCAAGAGTCACGTCCCTCCCACCGTCTCCTGTTTTAGGTTCATTTTGAGTCTTTAATTTCTCATTAGCATTTGTAACGAGTAGTTTAATGAAGCTATTTTGGAATCTGGAAGCCTTCTGGAAGCTCCTGTATGCCAATTAGAGGCAGCATTCCTTTCTGTCCGTCCAATTTGGGATCGCTTGCTCTCCGGCATGTTTCTTACGTGAACCATCTTGTGTAATTGGAACGTTCCCCACAATGGTCATTGTAATCGAGGTTATTCTTCGTAAAACCCTGCCATCTTAAATGGCCACAACTTCCAGGACTAGAGGTGTTAAACGTAAAATAAGCAGGTGTACCGGAAGGTGGCACGCTCGCCTCCCAGGACATAAAAGACCGTTTCTTCTAGGAGGCCTTTGGGTTTCCCAGAGCCACATTAATGATCGGGGTGGGGATGGGGTGCGGAGAAAGGACCAAACCCGCAAGCCCCAAGGGATGGGGACGGCAGACAGACTCCAAAGAGGATGGAGCCCTGTCCCTAACCTGTTAGGGTTAGCCCTAACCCTAACAGTTCTGAGGGTGGAGCCCAGGGTCAGAGCTAAGGGCAGGGGTTCTGCACCCCGCGAATCACGGTTCAAAAGGCGAGGGGCTCAGCTCTGAGCAGAACTTCCTGCCAGCTGTCTTGGCTCTGAGCAGAATCCCCCACCAGCTCAAGCTGCAGCTTGTTAAGGAAAGGCAGCTAGACCCAGGGCTCACACTCAAAAGGAACTCTGCAGTGGCCCTCAGACCCTAAAGCCATCGGCTCCAAGCACGGGAGGGGGCGGGGGGGGGGGACAAGCCCGCGTACCTCATCATCTCCAAATGCCCACTTTGATCCCACTGCTGCCACCGGCATGTTAAAAACCGAAATCCAAGGGAAAATTCAAAATTCAAAGTTTGGCAGATCTCTTTGGCTTGATCAAATGCTTCATGAATCAGGCAGCACCTCATCCAGCACATGCAGAGATACTCCGAGGACCCACATAAAGTAGAAGGCGTTTACATACAGGAAAGGTGGGGCGAGGAAGTCATTAGCAAAGGAAACAAGAAAGATCCTAGGGGAAAGTAAGAGTTCAGGTGTATGTGGCGGGAGAGAGGAGGGGGGCGCTTCTCACTGGCTGAGCTGCGGCGCTTCCCATTGGCTGGACTTGTTGCCAGGCAACAAGAAATTCTCCCTTCCTCCTGCCCTCCTGCCCTACTGCCCAGCAGGGAGATATGCAAGGTGCCTTTCTTTCCTTTTGGGATAATCCATGACCAGTGGGAGGTGTGGGTCCCTCTACAGGCCTTCCCGACTCCAATCTCACCTGGGGTGCCCCTTATCAATTTTTACAAAATCAAATGAAAGAAAACGAACTGTTGCTACACACACAAAACTGGATGGATAGGAAAGACGCTAGGTGTGTAAAATTGTTAAAATGACAAAATTATAGTAATGGCAAACTGGTTAGTGGTCGCCAGGGTTCGGAGGGAGACAGAGGATGCCCCACTTTTACGCTCCCACTAACATTATGAGAAACGGCCTAGGGGATATTTGTAGGGTCGATGGGCCCGTTCTGTGCCCTGATTGTGCTGATAGCTACACATATCAATACTGTGGTTAAATTCATGGAAGTATATACCAAACTGGAGGCAAATGATAGAATTTAAAAACTAGTGAAATCTGAATAAGAGCTACAGTTACTGAATAGTACTGTCAGTGTCTTCGTTTTAATTATTATACTACAGTTATAGAAAATATTAACATTAGGGGAAGCTAGGGTCTGGGAACCACCTGTACTAAGTTGGACACTTTTTTTTCGTCTAAAAGTACTTCAAAATGCAAGGAAACGCTTTTAAATTATAGTAGCTGTTTGACGTTTAAGCAAAATCTCGATATAACAATCAAAGAAGTGAGAAATGCCTCATACCAATGAAAACCTTCAAATAAGTTTTGGAAAAATATTTCTATTCAGTTACTATCACCTGGTGTCTATGAAAAGAACTGTAATCAAAATAAGCCATCACCTGTGAATTTTTCTCTGCATATAACCTGTTCAAAGGTGGACACAGTATTCAGGGTGAATTATTTTTTTAAGAATTTTCTCATGAAAATCTGAAAATATACAAAAAAAAATTGAGACAGCCAGACAACAAACACTCAGACACCCCAGCACCTAGATTCTATAATTAATAATTGCATGATTTTGCTTTAATATAACTGTTCATCCATTCAGCCCCCTCATCCATTACTATGTCATTTTAAACGTATGTCAACATAACTTCCAGTCATTAGTATACTTTGCCCCTGAAAGCTTCAACATGCATATCATTAGCTAGACTTCAATATTTGTTTACTTATAGAGTTTCTTTGAGGTAAATTTAGAAACCGTGGGATGCAGAGCACTTGGGTGGCTCAGTTGGTTAAGCATCTGACTCTATATTTTAGCTCAGGCTGTGATCTCACGGCTTGTGAGTTTGAGCCCCACATAGGGCTACATGCTGTCAGTGTGGAGCATGCTTGGGATTCTCTCTCTCTCTCTCTCTCTCTGCCCATCCCCACCTCTCTCTCTCTCTCACTCTCTGTCAAAGTAAATTAAAAAAAAACTTAAAACATATAATAAACAGTGGGATGCAAAAAACAAAGTATATCATCCACAAGTTTTAACAAAATGCATTTACTGCGGAGCTCATATCTCTATCAAGGTGAATACTGCCCTCCCCTCGCAGTTTCTATGAATATTTTGGACAAGTCTGTGTGGGTAGATGCTTTCATTTCTTATAAACACCCAACAGTAGAATTGCTGGGTCCTAACAAGACTGTGCTAGAACTTTAAGTGGCTTCACCATTTTTATGCTACGACAACATTTATGAGATTTCCAGTGACGTCTTGTCCGTGCCAATGTTGGCTTTTTTTCTTTATTTTATTTTGTTTTGTTTTATTTTATTTTATTTTATTTTATTTTATTTCATTTTGTTTTGTTGTTTATTTTATTTTGTTTTGTTTTGTTTTGTTTATTTTATTTTGTTTTGTTTTGTTGTTTATTTTATTTTGTTTATTTTATTTTATTTTATTTTTATCGTGGAAAGAACACTTGCTATGAGATTTACCCCCTTAAATGTTCACATACAATACATTATTGTTGCCTGTACGTACCACATTGTACGGAAGATCTCTGGAACTTTCCACCTTACCTCACTGAAATGTATGCCTGTTGATGATCAACTCCCCGACTTCTCCTCCCCGCAGCCTTGACAATCATCACTCCACTCTTTGATTCTATGAACTTCACTGTTTTTGATTCCTCGTATAAGTCGAATCATGCAGTATTGGTTCTTCTGGGACTAGCTTATTTCACATCCGCTAATGTCCTCAGCATTCATTCAGATTGTCGCGTTACAGAACTTCCTTCCTTTTTAGATCTGATAGTGTTCTACTTCAGGCAAGATACATGTTTCTTTTTCCATTCATCCGTAGATCAATATTTAGATTGTTCCCACATTTTGGTTATTGTGAACAGTACTGCATGAACACGTAGGGCTAATACTACCTTGAGACCCTGTTTTCACTTCTTTCGGATAAATACCCAGAAGTGGAATGGCTGGATCTTCTGGTAGGTTCTCTTCTTGAGGCCCCTCTAAACTGTCTTCCACAGCAGCTGCACCATTTTGTATTTCCAACAGTGTTCGATTTCCAATTTCTCCTCCTCAACCACACTTGCTTTTGGATTTTTGACAACAGCCACCCTGGCAGGTGCGAAATGGTATCTCATGTGGTTTTTGATTTGCATTTCCCTGATGAGTGACACTGAACATTTTTTTCAAATGCCCGTTGGCCACTGGATGCCTTCTTTGAGTAATGTTTTGAACATTAGCTATTGTAGGAGCTATTGAATGAAATCCCATTGAGTTTTTTTTTTTTAATATGAAATTTATTGTCAAATTGGTCTCCATACAACACCCAGCGCTCATCCCAACAGGTGCCCTCCTCAATGCCCATCACCTACCCTCTCCGCCCTCCCACCCCCCATCAACCCCCAGTTTATTCTCAGTTTTGAAGAGTCTCTTATGGTTTGCCTCCCTCCCTCTCTAACTTTTTTTTCCTTCCCCTTCCCCATGGTCTTCTGTTAAGTTTCTCAGGATCCACATAAGAGTGAAAACATATGGTATCTGTCTCTCTCTATATGACTTATTTCACTTAGCATAACACTCTCCAGTTCCATCCACGTTGCTACAAAAGGTCAGATTTCATTCTTTCTCATTGCCAAGTAGCATTCCATTGTATATATAAACCACAACTTAGAATCCCATTGAGTTTTACCCTGCATTTCACTGGTAATTCATAACGGTGAGAATTTTTATGTGCTTATTGGCTATTTGTACCTCTTACTTTGTGATGTGTCAGTTCAAATATTTTGCCCATTTTTATTACAGTTGTTTGCTATTTTGTACTTGAGTTTTAGGACATGGCATTTTCCACATTATATATGATGAATGACCATTTTTTTCTCTGTTTTTAATAGAGTGAGGTGCTGTTTCTTTGAAACACTGTAAGACTCCTGAAAAAACTGGGCAACCTATCTTGTCAAATCTCTCCAAGAATCTTCTGACGCTTTTTGGACTGTTGACAGTCTTAAAAAATAGATTATCTGGGGACATTTGGATGGCTCAGTTGGTTAAGAATCCAACTCTTGATTTTGGCTCAGGTCATGATCTCACGGTTCATGAGATTGAGCCCCGCGTTGGGCTCTGCACTCACAGAGAGGAGCTGCTTGGGGTTCTCTTTCTCCCACTTTCTCTGTTTCAAAATAAGTAAATCAGTAAGTAGTTAAAAAAAACAGATTACCTGAAAGTCACATTTTTTTTTTCTTTTTGCGGAAACTAAAGATAAGAAAAACTACAATACACACAACAAAGATGCAGATCAGGAGGAAATATTGGGACATCTTGGAGCTTTCTATTCAAACAAAATGAAAGACAGGAAAATAATTCATATGGTATAAGGAGGAAGCAGGAATGCCCCCTGGAATTGGTATTCCCAAGCTGGCAAACAGGTATGCCAGCATTCCATCCTATTCACTGTGATCACCCCATTTTACAAAAGAGAAAACTGAGGCACTGAGAGGCCCAGTGACTCACCCAAATTTTAATAATGAAGAAGTGGCCAAGTCAGGATTTGGTGCCTGGCTTGTTCCCAGTTCCGCGCCCTCACCACCAACCTTGGGCACATATCCTTGCTTTTCCCAGTACGTATTCTCTTTTACTGGTAACAACACTGAAGATTTTCTCTAAGGAACAATCTTTGTCTCTACTTTCCAAGAAAGTATCCTGCTGGGGGCCTGGAGGAACTGAGAGCCTGGCCTCACTTCCAAGAACGCTTGTCTCCCTGACCACATTGACTTATTCTGCCATGATTGCATCACACGGCCGAGCAAAGGGGCCAGTGACACACTACGGGTGTTTGTTGTATCGGCCGAAGCGAAAGCTGACACCTTTCATTGGGATTGTAGCTGTGACAACTAAGTTCTGGAGTCGCTAGGACCCCATGGAGGAGAAGAGAGAGCTTCAATGAAGCCAACACTAAGGAAAGAAGAAATACACAGTGAACAACACATTTCTAAGCACCTGGGCCCATGTGGGTCTGGAGCCATTGCCCCTGGCCTTTTCAGTATCATAAGCCTGTAAGTTCTGTTTCTCGTAAACCAGTTTGAGTTGATTTTCTCTCACTTTTTGTCACCAGTACTGCCTATTCCACACCTGTGACACCAAGACGGTTCGTATGAGTCACAAACTTTGATAACCTCATTTTTTCTCTTTACCCATGAAGATCAGTGTCATGGAGAACTCTGGAGAACACTGTCCAGCATCTCTGAGAGTCGTCCCAGCCAATGGCAGACGCATTACGTCTCGGGTCCAAATTCACTTGATATCCAGGCTGCAATTGTGGGCAGAGTTCCTTTGAAACTTTCTTCTCTGCCAAGAGCAGCACAGACCTAAGGGTCCTCAGCAGAGGGCTCCACAGGAACCACTGCAGGGGGAAGGGGCTTGTCTCATGTCACCAGGGCTATACGGCTACTTGGTGGCATGGCTGTGAAGACATCCACCAGTGCTCTGCTCTGGTCACACATGAGGATTGTGTTGTCCTTCAGCAACCGTGTAGCTCCAGCCCAGCCATGTCGTCACCCACCTGTGGCCTGTCCACACGGACACCGTGGTCCAGCCCTCCTGCCTGCAAGGGTGTCCCGTGCCCTCTGCACACTCACACACACCCACCTGCCTCTGTGCCCCAGGCATGCTTCCCACTTCTCAGTGACTGCAGATCAACTCTGACCCCAGGAAACCCATGATGGCTGCCATCCGGCAGGTGCAACGGTAACTTGTCCAGTGAGCTCGGCATCCCAGCCTTGGGGCACGGTCCTCTGTCAAGTCTGTCTGCCTTGCATGCTCTCCCTCCACCCTAAAGTGCCTTCCGGAGTTTCGTATCTTACAGTTACTTTTTGGTCGTATTTTAATAATTAAACTTCAATTGTTTGAATCACCGTGTGCTTTCAGTCTCGTGACGGTAACAGGACTGACACGCGGGGCAGATGACTGGCTGAGGGCTGCTCTCAGGGTGTTAAGGGGCTCCCAGCCGGCATTCAAACTGGGTTTAAGCATTTTCCCTCAGGAGTCATTGCTTGAGACCGTGCCTGCCACGGTGTGCTGGAGGGACAGCTGCAGAGGTTCTGCTCCTTTGGCCTTGAGCCTGGGCCGCCTCCATGGACACAGGAGGTTTGGGTTGTGGTTGGTAAAGGGTGGGGTTGGAGGGCGGGGCGGACAAGGAAAGCAAAGGGTCAGGAGAGCCATGCTAACAAGTTCATCCATCGCTGCTTTGCTGCCCCGCCCTCAGGGCCAAATGAGGAACTCGCATACCAGGACGAGGGTCCTAGAGCAGGGTGATGAAGTGAATCTTCTAGAACGCAAGGTTCTTCTGATTGTCCTGTGCCTCTGGAGTGGAGTTGAACAGGGGAATGCAAGCCCACGGGGCAAGGCTGGCCTTGAATTGTGGGCCTGCACTTGGGAGTGTGCGGTAGTGAGCCTGCCCTTCCGGACACCCCTGTTCTGTAAGATAGAAGTGGGCATCCCAGAGCCGTGACTCATTCTTCATTGAGAGAGGATGAACAGAACCCACAGGAGGGGCTAGATGAAGACAAAATGCCTCTCTGTCACCACGGTTGTCTCATTTCCCCAAGAAGGGGCCGGATGTGGGTGTGGACCCCACCAGAAGCACCTGTAGTTGTCTGGAACCCAGCCTATGTGCACCAACAGGTAACGTGGACACAACGCTATTTGAGATTCTGATTTCAGTCACGTAGGAAACTATTTTTGCCCTTTTCAAAAATGTGCACTTTAGAGAACCTGGCCATGCTACTCACATTGTGAATTGGACAGATTATTCCAGACACTTAGAATCTAGATCTTAATATGAGAATGGAAAACAAAGAAAGCAACTTGTTTTTCCCAAAATGCTCTATTAAAGAAGGCTATTTCTATTCAGGGGCTCTGTCCATTGACATCGGAATGCATCATGTGCCGTATCAGGGCCGTGTTGGTTTGCATTCAGCAAACCGTGACCACACACGTGTCTTGTGCCTCATACTGTGTGAGGCCCTGGGATGCATAAGGGAATAAGGCTCCTTGTCTGGCCTGAAAATCATCTCTTCCAGCCAAAGAGGTGCACAGAATGCATTGAGACCATTCCAGACATCAATAAGAGAATGCAAAGTGTATAAGGAAGGTGGAGTTGTGAATTCTATACCTAATTGCAATAGATTGGCAGAAAAAGAAAATTTCAGGTAAGCATTTAAAAATACAAATTTCAAAATAAAATGAAGTTAAAAATTAAAAATTAAATTAAATTAAATTAAATTAAATTAAATTAAAAATAAATAAAAAATACAAATTTCTGGGGTGCTTGGGTGGCTCAGTCAGTTAAGTGTCCAACTTCAACCCAGGTCATGATCTCACAGTTTCATAGGTTCAAACCCTGCCCCGGGCCCTGTGCTGACAGCACAGAGCCTGCCTCGGATTCTGTCTCCCTCTCTCTCTGCCTCTCTCTCTCCCCAAAATAAATAAACATTTAAAAATAAAAAATAAAAAATAAAAATTTTTGCAACTCAACATCAAAAGACAAATAACCCAGAGGAGCTGAACAGACATTTTTCCAAAAAAGACATCCAGATGGCCAAAAGACACATGAAAAGAGGCTCCACATCACTCATCATCAGGGAGATGAGAATCAAAACCACAGTGAGATACCACCTCCCACCTGTCAGAGTGGCTAAAATCAACAACACAAGAAATAACAAATGCTGGTGAGGATGTGGAGAAAAAGGAACTCTCATGCACTGTTGGTGGGAATGCAAACTGGTGCAGCCGCTTTGGAAACCAGAATAGCGCCTCCTCAAAAAGTTAAAAATAGAACTACCCTACAATCCAGGAATACCACTACTGGGTATTTACCCAAAGAAAACAAAAACACTAATTCGAAACAGTATACGCACCCCCATGTTTATGGCAACTATTATTTACAATAGCCAAGATATGGAAACGACTCAATAGGTAAATGGATAAAGAAGAAGGGGCACACACACACACGCACACACATGCACACACATGCACACGCACACACACCCACATGCACACACATGCACACGCACCCACACCCACACATGCACACGCACACACACCCACACATGCACACGCACACACACCCACACATGCACACGCACACACTGGAATATTGCTCAGCCCTAGAAAAGAATGAGATCTTTCCATTTGCAATTGGAAATTCCATTTCCAATGGCCTGGGAATAGACTATGCTAAATGAAATAAGTCAAACAAAGGCAAATACCATGTGATTTCAGTTACATGTGGGATCTAAAAAGACACACAAATGAACAAACAAAACGCAGAAACAGGGGCACCTGGTAGCTCAGTCTGTGAAGCGTCCCACTCTTAATTTTGGACTCAGGTCATGATTTCATGGTTCATGAGTTCGAGCCCCACGTTAGGCTCTGCACTGACAGCCAGAGCCTGCTCGGGATTCTCTCTCTCCCTCTGTCTCTTTACCCCTTCTCTCTCCCTTGTGTGCTCTCTCTCTCTCTCTCTCTCTCTCAAAATAAAGAAATAAACTTTAAAAACAAAAAGCAGAAATAGACCCATAAACACAGAGGACAAACTGATGGGCCCAGCGGCGAGCAGGGGATCAGCAAAATGGGTGAAAGGGAGTGAGAGACCAAGGCTTCCGGTCTGGGCATGAACAAGTCACGGGGACGAAAAGCACAGCGTAGGGAATGTCGTCAATGGCATTTCAAAAGTGATGTAAGGTGACGGACCGGCTACAGCCGTGGCGAGTACAGCATAACACAAGGACTCGTCAAATCACTGTGTCGTGCACCTGAAACTAACATGACACTGTGTGTCCGCTGGCCTTCAATAACAAAGTGTGAATTTCTGCTACTGTACATCCTGCTGGTTAACTTTATGTGGCAACTGGGAGCACATGTTTGGATGATGTTAACACTGGACTCGGTGAACTCAGAGTGAGGAGATCGCCCTGTGTGATGTGGGCGGGCCTCACCAGTCAGCTGAACGTCAGGATAGAACAAAAAGACCGACCTCTCTCGGGAAAGAGGGAATTCTTTTTTTTTTTAATTGTTTATGCTAATTTATTTATTTTGGGGGGGGGAGGAAATGCATGAGCACGGGAGGGGCAGAGAGAGAGAGGGAGAGAGAGAATCCCAAGCAGGCTCCACACTGTCAGCACAGAGCCCGAATGGGGCTCGAACCCACGAACCGTGAGATCATGACCTGAGCCAAAATCCAGAGTTGGACGCTTAACCGACTGAGCCCCCCAAGTGCCCCAGAGAGAGAGGGAATTTTGCCAGCAGACAAGCTGCACACTTTATCTGCATGATGAGCTGTCCTGGCTCTTGAGCCTCCTGGCCAAACTATAGACGAGGACTTGCCAGACTCCATAATCACATGAGCCAATTCCTGATAATAAATCCCTTTATGTTATATACGAGCAGACACACACCCTCTCCGTCTCTATTGGCTCTGTCTCCAGAGAACTCTGACTAACACTCATCAGGAAGTGACCAAGGTTCACGTGACGCCTCCCCCCCTTATCCGCAGCTCCGCTTTCCACGGTTCGAGTTACCCGCAGTCAACCAGGGTCTGATCCGTCCACCACAGATGGTCCTCCTTCTGACTTGCCCTCAGGAGGTCACCAGGCTACATCACAACGCCTACATCCCTCATCCTAATCATTTCATGCACGATGTGGGCAGTCTATCGTCTCACACCATCACAAGAAGAGCAGGCACAGAACCTTAAGATATTTTGAGAGAGAGACCGAGACCACAGTCACGTAACCTTATTACAGGGTGTTGCTATGATGGTCTATTTTGTTGTTAGTTATTGCTAATCTCTTGCTGACCCATACGTGCCTGACCCATAAATTAAACTTCATCATAGGTGTGTATGCATAGGAAAAATCACAGTACGTATGGGGTTTTGGTACAGTCCATGGTCCCAGGCATCTCCTGGGGGTCTCAGCAGATCCCTTGCGGACACAGGGAGCCTGTTTGTTCATAATATGAGACATGTCTTGTGCTTCCCAGTCTGAAACAATTCTGGTACAGAACAAGTCTCATACAGCAATCCAGGAAAGAAAAAAATAAATGAACAAATGGGTACTCGCGTCTCACGGTGCATTCACACAGTGGCTGCCTGCATGCGTTACTGTCGTGTTTAATCCGTTAAGGGCAATATCCAGCCTCTGTATGAAAATATAAATTACCCGAAGGTAGTCCTTTGCCAACATAGCATGAGTAAATGGTGAGCAATATGGGTAGAAAAGCGGGAGACAAAAAGGTGCATTTTAAAATGCAGTTTAGGGGCGCCTGGGTGGCGCAGTCGGTTAAGCGTCCGACTTCAGCCAGGTCACGATCTCGCGGTCCGTGAGTTCGAGCCCCGCGTCAGGCTCTGGGCTGATGGCTCAGAGCCTGGAGCCTGTTTCCGATTCTGTGTCTCCCTCTCTCTCTGCCCCTCCCCCGTTCATGCTCTGTCTCTCTCTGTCCCAAAAATAAATAAACGTTGAAAAAAAAATTTTTTTTAATGCAGTTTATTCTAATGCGGTACATCTTTACAAGGATGCTCCTTCACAGGAAACTCCAAGTGATTACAGTGGGGATGTCCTTTTAAGACCAGAAACATTGCAGCGTTTGGTAGGAAAAAGATCCGGCAGCCTTAGCGCTGTCACCATCCTGCGGATCACATGTTCATTGACCACAAATCGCAGAGAGCCGTGCGCGGAGGGGTATGGTCTGGAATCGGCGTTCAGGTCGGGCTCAACCACATTCCGTCTCTGGATGTGGTCTAGGGTACTTACTTCATTTCTTTTACCCATGATTCTCCCCTATCGGTACATAAAGGCAATAACAGATATTTCGTTACATGAGGTCTTAAAAGGATTCAGCGTGAGCATGCCTTTCAAAACTACAGTGGAAAGAAAAAAAGCATGCAAATTTTAATCATTATTGTCACGAGGTACCTTCGAAGGTCCAACAGTGAGTGTTCAGAATATAAATAGGGGTTATAGTTGAAAGTACCAGAGTAGATGTACTGTTCTGGTTTGTCCAGTAAAATCAAATGAGTAATTCATTCATATGAATGAATGATCGTGCGGAGTGGATCGTGGAGGCTGAGAAGTCCCACTTCGACAGGCAGCAAGCTGGAGACCCAACAGGGATGATGGTATAGCTCCAGTCCAAATGTGAGACAAAGGCAGGATGCCCCAGATCAAACCCAGTCAGGCAGAGACTCTACCTTTTGTTCTCTTCGGGCCCTCAGCTGATTAGATGAGGCCCACCACACTGGAGCAGGCTTTTGCTTTACTCAGTCTATTGATTCAGACATTAACTTCATCCAGGAACATCCTTGCAGATATACCCTGAATCATGTTTCTCCAATGTCTAGGCAGCCCGTGATCCAATCAAAGTGACATGTAAAGTTAACCATCCCAGGGGGTTAGTTCTCTGAGACATACAGACTCCCAGGGATATCTTGAAGTCAACGTGTCTGCAGAGACAGTTAAGCTCTGTCTTCCTTGACTTGTAGTAGATGCCCTGCCTGTCCTTCCTCTTCTGTCCCATCAGTCTCTGTTTCTTTGCATATGGATAATACTCAGCCCTTCTAATAACCCAGGCCCCGGTTGAGGCTCCGCTATATGTTGGCCATAGAAACTCACACAAGTCCCTGAATCCTGTTTTCTCTTCAGAGGGACATGTCTGTGCAAAAAGGTCATTTTGAGAGCCAAGGATAATTTGTAAAATAAGAATTATGTTTAAAACTACAAAATACGGGCGCCTGGGTGACTCAGTCATTTAAGTATCTGACTTCAGCTCAGGTCATGACCTCACGGTTCGTGAGTTCGAGCCCTGCGTCAGCCTCTGTGCTGACAGCTCAGAGCCTGGAGGCTGCTTCACATTCTGTGGCTCCCTCTCTCTCTGCCCCTCCCCCACTCACGCGCGCGCGCGCGCTCTCTCTCTCTCTCTCTCTCTCAACAATAAAAAAAAAATTTGAAAATTTTCATAAAAAATAAAACAAATAAAATAAAAGTATAAAATAAAGCAAAAGGAATAATAATAAAGGATATGATAAAAATAACTAAAATTTTAACATGTTAAAAAAAAAAACCTTGAAAGCTCTGATCCAGTGAAAATCCCAGCAAGTTATTTTACAGATATTGACAAGCTGATTCTAAAGTTTACATGCAGGCAAAAGACCCGGAATAGCCAGCACAATATTGACAAAGAAAAGCAAAGTGGGAAGACTGGCATTGCCTGACTTCGAGACTTACTGTAAAATTACAGTAATCAACACAGTGTGATATTGGTGAAAGAATAGGGAAATAGATCAGTGTCATAGAATAGACCACCCAAAAGTAGATGCCTTCCCACCCCAGGAAATACAGCCAACTGGTCTTTGAAAAAGACAATGCAACTTTGAAAAGACAACACAATGGAGCAAAGATGGTCTTTTTCACAAATGGTCCTGGAACAACAGGACATCCACATGCAAACAAATAAATGTAGACACAGATCCTACACCCTTCACAAGAAATAATTCAAAATGGGTCACAGACCTAAGTGTAAAACACGAAACTCAAAAATGCCCAGAAGTTAACATAACAGAAGCCTAAAGAGCCTTGGGAAGGGCAATGGTTCTTTATCTATTTTTTTTTCAACGTTTATTTATTTTGGGGACAGAGAGAGACAGAGCATGAACGGGGGAGAGGCAGAGAGAGAGGGAGACACAGAATCGGAAACAGGCTCCAGGCTCCGAGCCATCAGCCCAGAGCCTGACGCGGGGCTCGAACTCACGGACCGCGAGATCGTGACCTGGCTGAAGTCGGACACTTAACCGACTGCGCCACCCAGGCGCCCCACTCTTTATCTAAAACATCAAAGATATTATCCATGAAAGAAATCGTTGATAAGCTGGACCTCATTAACATTTAAAAATTCTGCTCTGTGAAAGACAATATCAAGAAAAATAGAAGATAGTCCACAAACTCGTAGAAAATATTTGCAAAAGACACGTTACAAAAGACCGTTATCCAACATATACAAAGAACTCTTACAACTAAACAACAAGAAAATGAATAAGAGCATTTTTAAAATGGGCCAAAACCCATAACAGAAATCTCACCAAAGAAGGTATACAGATGGCAAATACAGATGTGGAAAGGTGTTCAACATCATTTGTCAGGAGGGAAATGTAAATTAAGACCGCAATGAGATAGGACTTCACACCTATTAGAATGGCTGAAATCCAGAACACTCACAACACCCAATACTGGCGAGGATAGGGAGCAACAGAAACTCTCAGTCTTAGCTGGTGGTAATTCAAGATGGTCCACCACACTGGAAGCCAGTTTGGTGGTCTCCTACAAAACTAATAATACTCATCATAGAATCCAGCAATCAAACTCCCTGGTATTTGCTCAAAGGAGTGGAAAACTTACGTCTACAAAAAACCTGCACATGAATATTTATAGAAACTTTATTCATAACTGCCAAAACTTGGTAGCAACTAAAATGTTCTTCAGTAGCCGAGTGGGTAAATAAACTGGAACATCCAAACGGTGGAAGGTCACTTAGTGCTAAAAAAAGAGAGAGAGAATAAAATAAGCTATCAAGCCATCAAAAGATATGAAAGAATCTTAAGTGCGTGTTACTAAGTAAAAGAAGCCAATGTGAAAAGGCTACATATTATCTGACTTCAACTCTACAACATTCTGGAAAATGGAAAAATTATGGACATTAGAAAGCTCAGTGGTTGCTGCAAAGGGTAGCTTAGGGAGAAGTGAATAGTCAGAGAGGTTTTTTAGGGCAGTGAAACTCTGTGTGATATTGTAATGATGGATACATGTCGTTATGTTTTTGCCCAAACTCCTAGAATGTACAACACAAAGATTGAGCTCTAAGACAAACTCTGGACTCTGGGTGATCACAATGTGTCAGTGCAACTTCCACAATCATAACAAACGTACCCCTCCCATGGGGGATGTTCACGGTGGGGGAGGCTGTGCATGTGTGGGGTCAAGGAGTATATGGGAAATCTCTGGACCTTCCCCTCAGTTTTGCTCTCAAAAATAAAATAAGTACAATAAAACTGCTCTAAAAATAAAATATTACCAAAAAAACCAAAAACCTAAAAGCTCTGTAAAAAATAACACACAAGTAACGCTTAATGCATATCTTACACTTTTGAAATTGTCTATCATCCCCAAGGCACGTGACCCTAATGAGTAAACACAACGAGTTTACCACACTGAGCAAACGACAGCTACACACAACCCAGCGAACAGATTTGTCATTGAGCTAATCAGTCCACTCAAAGGAGCAAATTACCATTTTGCTTCATGTTGCTAATTTTTATGTTGTAGCTCCGAATTAATCCATAACGCCAACAGTAAAGAGGAAACTTTGCCTTAGAATTTTGTTAGACCTAGAAGAATCTACTTCAGCCTCCTAAGGAAGAGTCTTGGTCCCAGACAAGTTATTAAGATATTCACAGCAGTTCAGGTGAGGACCACAGCCAATCAGCACACACCGTGCTCACTGTGCCATTCCTGCATCCGTCTGTGAACGTACCAAGAATGCTTGGGATTAACCTGGTTATCTGGATTCTCAAACTATTTCTCTCTTCTTTCAAATTGGAAGCTTCTCTGATTAAAGACGACCTGTCGGAACTGGTGCTCTCTCCTTGCCATCTCCAAGCACTTACTCTCTTCAGGGTCCCTTGAGTCACCTTGAAGACATCTGTGGCTCCAGAATCTAAGTGTGAATCCCTTGTTCAAGGCCAGTCAAGGTGTCTAAGGAGACATAAATGGAAGGATGGAGGACAGAAAGATGGAGGATGGAATGACAATAAGATGGATGGATGGGTGGATGGATGGATGGATGGATGGGTGGATGGATAAGTAGGTGGATGGATGGATAGGTGGGTAGATGGAGGGGAGATAAAGCTATGGTTTGTGAGACTGTAGTTTTGGGGAACCATGGTAGCTCCTGCAAGCATGGTGTTGACCACTTGTAAGGACCAATTACATACAGGGTAATTGTGCTAAGCACCTTTTATTTATTATCTTAAGGAATCGTCACAGGAATCCCATAAAAGAGTTACAATTATTTTCCCTAAACTTGAAAAAGCACAGCCTTTTGGTTATTAAATAAAGGATCTGGACCTTGTATCCTTGTCTGTCTAGCCAGAAAGCCTGTGGTCTTGACCTCATCCTTCTGCAGCCATACAGGATAGATAGAGCCCATTGGTTACAAGTCAGTTTTTATCTAAGGGCATAAAGTTTTTCTCATCTCTGATTAGTCTACTGTTACTGCCTCGCAAAGGGAGGTTTTGTTTTCTCCCCACATTTGCCCTGCAAAAATCCTTCTTTAAACGATGTTTTCACTCAATCTCTTGCTGAGGCTACTTCCCTAGGCTCTGGTGCCAGAGGCTCTGTTGTTTGTAAGTAGTTCTCACTTATGATGAGCCAGATTCTGGGCTGTACAAGCATTAGGCTCATTCGATTCTTTCACCACCCTGATTAGGTCGGTGTTATTACCCCCCTCCGTTTACTGAGTAAACGAACAGAGGCTCACATGAGGTTTCTGTCCACAGCATGCACAACTGACGTATCCAAGATTTGATCCCAGGGTTTGTCTTTCCCTAGAGATTATGCCATCAATCCCTGTGCTTGGAAAGAGAGTGATGGTCTAGCTGAGGAGTAAATAAATGTTGCCCCCTGCCAAGAACTGGTCAATTTTTTTGGTCTCCAGCACTGGCACATGGAGACAACCCATCCCATTTCTAATGTATGGTAAACTGTCAGAGTTGCTAAGACAAGCCATTAGAATCATCCAGCGTATGTTTTTTTCCCCCCAGACCAGGCTCATGGAACCATCTTTGTTTCTGGTTGGAATGCCATTTAGATGTTCCCACAGGAGAAGAACACGTGGCCTGGAAAGAATAGGACACAAATGTTCCAGAAATGTCCCAAATTAAACACTGTGGTAGGAACGTCAGCAGAAGAAAAAATCAGTTTCTTCCACTGTCTCTGATGTTCCTTCCACTGAATACCTTTTTGAAAATATTGCCTCATAAGGAGCCAAGTATGACTTTGTCTTTCTCCTGAAAACCAGTGGAACTTTCTGGGCTACAGACTGGCCATGGGCAATAGGACCTCTCCAATCATTCAATCCCATTATATCCTGCTAACCTTTGGAAGATAATGCTCCAAATATATATATGTCCTGTCCGTGTTCTCTACACAGAGTGCACGTTGAATAAGGCTTCCAAAACTTTCCAAATCTTACATTTTCATTTCTTACTGTTCCTGTGGTCTCTCCGTCAGGGAGTTGTAACGACAGTGGATGATAAAACGCCAGAGGTAAACGATAAAGCAAATAGGCTTTTAATTTGCATTTTTTGGAAGATCACACACAACACACCCAGCGTCCGTTCATCCCCAAATCATCACTGATGGTCTGAATGTGCCAATAATTTATCACCTGCACAGCTCTGCTGCAAAATCTATAAGAGAAATGGAAAATGTATTTTTCTGCTCTGGTAGCAAGAAAATCAATCTATGGCTGCTTGACAGATTCTGATCTTATGATTTAGGTGTCCTTAATCAGAGAAGGCTCATGAAGGGAGAGCAAAGTGCATTGGAATAATAAGGAAGAAACCTGGGGCCACAGAAAAGTTGCTCCAAGCAAAGTTGCTCAGCGCCATCTCTCAGAGCCACCGGGGAGGTAAAAGAGCGGCTGCCTTCAACCCTGAGAACCTGGGGACCAGTCCTCACTCGGGCACCTGCGTCCTCAGCGGGTGACTGCGAGTGCATTGACCACACGCAGTTTCCACGTTGTCTATAAACTCTTGATATTGATTATGACCTCACAGGGCTTTCTGATGATGACACAACACGTCATAAGTGATTCAGCAATATAACGCATTCGAGTTTGTGAACGCGTCGCAATTAGTACACGGCAGCTTCTACGTTCCCTCCGCGCCTCAAGGCTTTTCCAGCAATGCTGGCTTCCAGAGCGAACTCCTTCCCTTTGCCTAAGAACACATTTTTGCTAACCTGGAAACACGGGAGCTGGTCGGTCACCTGCTCTGGAGATATTTGCTCTATTTAGTCTCTATCTGCGGGCTGCTTCTTCCAATTTTCCCTAAGCTGTGCCGAGTGCTTAAGCCATAAACACAGAAAGAAGTGAGAAACTTTGTTCCCATAACACTTTTTTCTATTTAAATTCAAGTTAGTTAACATACAGTGGAGTTTGGTCTTCAGGAGTAGAACCCAGGGATTCATCTCTTACCTATGACACCCAGTGCTCATCGTGACAAGTGTCCTCCCTTAATGCCCATCCCCCATTTAACCCATCCCCCCACCCCCCTCCCCTCCAGCAGCCCTCAGTTTGCTCTCTGCATTTAGGAGTCACTCATGGTTCTATGCTCTGGTCGCATGTTGTGGTCGGCAGAGAAACCCAATCGTGGTGTCGCGGAGAAAACCAGGACTCCCCACCGGACACCCTGGCCACGCCAAGCACACGCCTTCACCCCTTCACCTCATGTCTGACCTTTCTCCTGCAGCTCGAGCTTGAGATGCAGTACAAAATTCATCAAGTTATTTATAAGGTAAGAACGAGATAAGACAGTCAAGCATTGCGTGTACATGCTGCACACAGCTGTGCAAATATTAACAAAAGAGCTTTCTGAATCTAACTCAATGCAGAAATTATAATGTTCATCCTTGAATGAGTGAGCACCAGGGAGGTCCCTAAGTACCCTCTTTCCCCGCAAAAGGTGGGGAAAAGCACTTGTATAAAGAAGATATTTGCATACTGTCCACACTGAGGGATAGCTGTGACTGTCAGAATGGCAATAATACTTGGATATTTGCAAAGAGGAATGAAAAATAGATGAAGGCAGAGAAGTATTTTTCTCCTTTAAAGAGAAACTTTTTCCGGCAGCTGAAGGCAATGACGGGGAGGGCTCTTTTCAATCTGTGTGTTACCTCTGCTGAGAAGATATCAACCGCCTATCAGAATTGACCAGAAAAAAAAAAAAAAAATCAAACCAGGTTCTCTTTGCCTTCAGGGACAGGGCAGAAAGGTGAACTGCACGAAAGGAGATGCGGTTCAAGAAGTGAGGTCTGTGCAGACACTAGAGGCACAGCCCCGTCCACCAGGCCCCTTTTGGATGGGAGTCCAAGGGCCACCAAAGCTGCCCGTCTCTTTGCAAGGAAAGCGAGAAACTTTGATGAATAATTTTTCATGGCCGGTTGGAACTTAAACACATAAACAATATATTTAAATGTCAATGTAAACCTTAAAAAATAAAACATGAGAGGGGCACCTGGGGGGCTCAGTCGGTTGAGCGCCCGACTTCGGCTCAGGTCATGATCTCACGGTTTGTGGGTTCGAGCCCCGCATCGGGCTCTGTGCTGATGGCTCAGAGCCCGGATCCTGCTTCCGATTCTGTGTCTCCCTCTCTCTCTGCCCCTCCCCCGCTCGTGCTCTGTCTCTCTCTCTCTGTCTCAAAAATAAAACAGGAGAGCAAAACCAATGCATCTGAGGGCCATATTTATTCTCTGTCTAAACCCTAATGAAGGTAGAGTGTTCAAGGACTCCCGACTTGGAGCTCCACCATTACCTACGCAAGAGAGCAGTAATGACTACGCTGAAGACCAGTCAGCTAATGCAACTTGTATGTGTCTGTAAAGGTATCTACACTTAATCACTTGGCTAATAGCTATTGCACAGTGCATTCGGTTCTTTCCAATGGGTCATTGTGTTGGCTATTCTCTTAAACACGAGTTACTCAACTTCTTCAGTGTAAGGAAAGGGAAGCTTACCAGCATCCCTGGGAACTGAGAGTGGCGTGCCCTGTTTGAACCACCAAGGAGAAGGCACAAACGAATGCCTGCATTGTGTGAAGCAGAACTTCCCAGCCACAGAGCGTGTCCACACCACGTACCACGTTCTGAATCAGGCCAGGCTTGTCCTGTGGCCACGAGGAGCCGTGCTGACATTAGTGCAAATCCTCCCTTTACACCAGCAGAATTTCCCATGTTACGTAGGTATTGTAGGTACGGTGGTTTGGACCTACGCTCTCCCACATGGTAGGTACCAGCCACTACCGTCGTGACAATGCCTACTGAGCATTTGCAACGTGTGCCATCCAAATTGAGATGCTCTGTAGTGTTAAATGTACCTCGGATTTCAGGGGCACCGGCGGCGGTGGGGGGGGCTCAGTCAGTGCAGCGTCTGACTCCTGCTTTCGGCTCAGGTCATGATCTCACGATTCATGGGTTTGAGCCCCGCACTCGACTCTGTGCTGACAGCACTGAGCCCGCTTGGGATTCTCTCTCTTCCTCTCTCTTTGCCCCTCCCCTGCTTGCTCTCTCTTTCTGTCTCTCTCAATATAAACAAAAGAACGCTTTAAAAAAATTACACCATATTTCAAAGTCTCAGGGTGAGAAAAGAATGTAAAGTAACTTATTAATACTTTTTATATTGATTATATAATAAAATGATAATATTTTGTGTACATTGAGTTCAATAAAACATATTCTTTAAATTTACCTGTTTCTCTTTTGGTTTTTTTTTTTTTTTTTAATTTTTTTTAACGTTTATTTTTTGAGAGACAGAGACAGAGCCTGAGCTGCAGAGGGGACAGAGAGAGGGGGGGGAGTCACAGATTTCGAAGCAGGCTCCAGTCTCCAAGCTGTCAGCACAGAGCCCGACATAGGCCTCGAACTCATGAACCATGAGATCATGACCTGAGCCGAAGTCAGACGCCTAACCGACTGAGCCACCCAGGCGCCCCTCTCTTTTGTTTTTTAACAAGGCTATGAGCAAATTTAATATGAGTAATGGTCTCTTTATATTTTTATTGGACATGTCTGGTTACACCAAAGACTAGAAACACAAAGCAATTGCAGTGCTGACAATCAGAGTAGCAAGCTACAACGGTCATTGCCAACTGCTCCTAAAGGTGAGTACACACTCATGAGACCATCAAAAAGAAATAACACAGCAGATTAAATGGAGAAGCATGGTTCTGAGCAGGTACCTGAAGACCAACATTTCATGTAATGATCTAAATGTGTGTGCATCAGAGCAGTCATAGATAAATAAGGGCCACCTGGGTGGCTTAGTCAGTTGAACATCTGACTCTTGATCTCGGCTCAGGTCATGATCTCACGGTTCATGAGATCGAGCCCCACATCTGGCTCAGCCTGCATGGGATTCTCGCGCCCTCACTCTCTGCCCCTCCCCTAATCATGCTGTATCTCTCTCTCTCTCTCTCTCTCTGTCTCAAAGTAAATAAACTTTTTTTTAAAAAATAGACGAGCAAATCTCAGTAAGAGTAACACAATCAACCTACCAATTAAACTTTTACTGAATTTGTTAGGACATATTTGACTGTTGTTAACAACAACGAATCTTAATTCAACCAGGCTTTCACGATAAAGACCTTCATTCTGTGTCTTACAGTACGAAGCCCAGAAGGATTGTGTCTGCACTCCGCCATAGTCCTCAGGGTTCTTTGGCTCTGTTTGTCCAGGCTATCGGCACAGTCACATCCGACCACGAAAGAAACCTCCAGCTCATACTCCATGGCCAAGGTTGGTTCCTAAATCAAACATTTCAAGAGGCTCTGAGTGAAATTATCATGCCTGGCTTACACCAGACATTTGACCTGTAACAGATTTCCGGGAGTCAAACACCCTTTCGCCACTGAGAACCTAAGAAAACGGACCACATGGTAAATGACCACCGCATTCTGTTGTGACCAGGAGGGCCGTGGACAGGGCAAGATGCAGGACGGGTACGAAACACTGAAACCAAGGAGCACAGACGCTATGTGAGCTTCCTGGATTTTGTCTGAGACCATAAAAGTACAACCTGTCGCTGAAATTAAATCCTGCACAATGTCACCACAGAGTTGTCACTCTGGGTGGTTGCAAAGGAGTTTGTAAATAGAATGAGTGTGTGTGTGTGTGTGTGCGCGCGTGCACGGGTGCATGCCATTATAGATGTCTACAGAAAACACTTTGCAAGTGATACACGCTCTGAAAATGGATGGTTTGTCTTCATCAGCCTTCCCTAGGGGTCCTATTTTAAAAGATACCGCTTGGGGGCGCCTGGGTGGCGCAGTCGGTTAAGCGTCCGACTTCAGCCAGGTCACGATCTCGCGGTCCGTGAGTTCGAGCCCCGCATCAGGCTCTGGGCTGATGGCTCAGAGCCTGGAGCCTGTTTCCGATTCTGTGTCTCCCTCTCTCTCTGCCCCTCCCCCATTCATGCTCTGTCTCTCTCTGTCCCAAAAATAAATAAAAAACGTTGAAAAAAAAATTTAAAAAAAAAAATAAATAAAAGATACTGTTTGCTTCTGTTTCCCAAAAAGTACATTTGATGTTGGCAACTTGAGCATTTGTTATCATATACTGGAATCACATTCATACATATATATATATATACATATATATATATATATATATATACATATACATATATATATATATGTATATATATATAAAACGTTTTATATCACATGTTAAAATATATTTGTACACACACTTGTGTTTGAAACTAATTTTACTCTTTCCCATTTCTGGTTGCTTCTGTTACTCAATTCTGCTTGATCTTCAGCTGTGAAGATTTGACATTGAAAACTGACTTCTTTTCTTCTTACGTAATTTATGTAGGTGGTGAAGATATATACTAGGTATTCTAGTTTTTATAACAGACAGTTAATCTTTTGTGCCCCCAAATTTCCTGAATTTTCAGATTAAAAGATGACAAAGCATTCCAACAGGATTTTTTAAAAAAATAATGGAAATAAATTTTTAAAACCTAAAATGAAAGGGGTGCCTCGGTGGCTCAGCCGGTTAAGTGTCTGACTCCTGATTTCAGCTCAGGTCATGATCTCATGGTTCATGAGTTCAAGCCCCACGTCGGGCTCTGTGCTGACAACGCTGAGCCTGCTTGGGATTCTTTCTCTCTCTCTCTCTCTCTCTCTCTCTCTCTGCCCCTTGCTTGTGCGCCCTCTCTCTTGCTCTCTCTCTTGCTCTCAAAAATAAATAAATAGACATTTAGCAAAAAACTAAAATGTTGTTTAAAAATCTGTAATGATAAACTTGCTATAAAAAGAGGATGCAACCGAAGTCAACTGCAAAAACTTTTTAGTTCATCAAAGGCTATGCCTAATTAACCTCTGTCACGCAGACTGTCAGAAACAGAATCTGGTCGCATTTATTCATTGAAAGGCCAGAATTCACTGGCTGCACACCTGATTTCCCTTCCAGGAGTGGGATTCACGTCAGGCGTTCCCAGAGGGTGTTAAGTTCCCGACAGAATCGTCAGAGTTCTCCAATCAGAGACTCAATCCTGTCTCAATACACACACGCTATTTTTTATCACTGGGAGTCCGTAAAGCCTCCAGGCAACGCTAAATATAATTAGAAAACGTCCAACAGATTAGCACGTAGATGATTTGTGTGTCAAACTCGACACCATCATGATGAATGCAAAATTACCAACCGGAACATCTGAGAGCTTATTCATAATAGCAATGAAACCTAAAGTCCTCCAGAATACACTATGGACAAGGTGCGTGAACTGCGAGAAAACACTATGAAAATGTACAGATGGACACAAACAATGATTTGAGTCACTGGAGACAAAAAGCCTTTTCCTGAATGAAGCCAACAGGCATTGACGTGTATCTAAGTCAAGGCAGAGATTTTAATGAAATACCAGTCAAAAATCCAAAGGAAAAGCGTAGGTAACCTAGCAAACTGATTGTAAAACTCACCCTGGAAGAATAAATAATGACATCATCGAAGATGTCCACTTTAAGGTCACCTGAAGTGACTCATCCAACTACATCTCTAGCCGCACACACGTGGAACGTAAACCGTGGTAGGCCACCGTTACACGCTAATGAAATGTTGAGTATCTTGCGCATTCGTATACTTGGTTTTGAACACAATTAACAGTCACATGCAGCTACGATATATCAGCGAACGGATCCAGTGGGGAAATCGGGAGAGATGAACAAATGTTTGGCTGAGATTAATTACTCCAAGGAAAGCCGTGTTGCCTTTCGTGTGTGATCCCAGTAGCTATGGCTTCCCGCGTGTGTCTTATAATCGGCTATAATAATGGTGAGGTCTCAGATTTATTTTAAGTCTTTCCATTATGACCATATTTAGAACGTGCATTCAATATGTGTAACTCCCTTCTCTATTATAGGCTGAAGCGTATTTTACCCATCTGGCTTGTCTTATGCTCTTTCCCATGGTGGCGGGTACCGGGCATCCTGTCCTGTCACATATAGTCGGTCCAGCTGAGGACGTGTCCATGTTATGGGTTCTGTAAATTCTGTGCGCTTCGCCCCTTCTGACTCCAGTGCCGTCCAGTCCCCGCCATGCCTGTGAGGCGTGCTTGACTCACGTTCTTTTCAGTGTTAGAGCATCTTCCTTCTGCGCTGGTGAGATAGCAGTGATTACCAAGTCTGTGCCCAAACTCTGAGAGTGTAGCCGTGTTCATTCCTTACCCATTTGTTAAGGGAAAAAAAATCCAATATGAAACACAGACGATTCCATTAATGTTTTTAATGTCTGCATTAAATTTATTTTTAACAAGTTTCCTAATTTTTTTTTGGTTGGGTGGAGAGAGCAGCAGAGACAGAGGAAGAAAGAGAATCCCAGGCAGGCTCCAGACTGTCAGCACAGAGTCAAACGTGGAGCTCGAACTCACGAACCTGTGAGATCACAACCTGAGCCAAAACCAAGAGTCAGACACTTAACTGACCGAGCCACCCAGGCGCCCCTGTCTGCATGAATTTTACATGCTGAAGACTTCACGTTTTAGAAACTCTAAGGTAATTTAAAAAGTTTAAAATTTAAAAAGTTTAAAAGTTGGGTAGGGGCGCCCAGGTGGCTCAGTCGGTTGAGCGACCGACTTCGGCTCAGGTCACGATCTCACGGTTTGTGAGTTCGAGCCCCGCATCGGGCTCTGTGCTGACAGCTCAGAGCCTGGAGCCTGCTTCGGATTCTGTGTCTCCCTCTCTCTCTGCCCCTCCCTCACCCACACTCTGTCTCTCTCAAAAATAAATAAACATTAATTTTTTTTTTAAATATTGGGTAGATAATTGCCTAAGAACACACCAGATAATTACTAAAGTTTCTCTCCTCTCAATGAAACAGGTATTAATTAACAGATGTGATGTGGATGGTAGGCATGCTCATTCGATCCCTCATTACACTGTTCTCACGTGTACACATCAGCTGATTCTTAGGAAATCTTATCTCCACCTGCTCAACTGACACATGGGGAGAAAGAAGTAAGAGTTCAAAGCGTGCTGCTTGCTTCATGTCAAGATATTTGAACAAATGAAATAGAGCTCAAAAAATGAAAACTGCTATTTTATACATCGATCACTGAATAAGCTTCAAAATATCCATACAGGAAGTTTGCATAATGTAATGACGCGGATGCCCCAAACATAAAATAAAATGCAAACGCAGGATGCAAAATATTGCATCACTTAAATATTAAAGAGTTTCCGTCAATAAAAAAAATCAAACTTCGGGTTTTTAAAAAACTGAAAATAGTTTATTAAATGTATCAGTTACTTTCACCTTCAGGTAAAGTGATATCATAGAAATTAATGAAACATTAATTTATGAATAATAGGCAGACCAGCTACATTGATAAAAGACCGAAGAGTAAGATACACATAATTCTTGCAATTTTTACCTCCTCAATAACACACTGACGTCTCTAATCCTGTCCATGTTCATTATTAATGCTTACTTCCAAGATATCTTCTCCTTTGAACTCCACGAAGGCAGGAAGTCTGTCCATCACAATCACTGCTGTGTCACAACTGTCTGCAAGAATGCCAGGCACATAGCCATGTTCTTGTCAATATTTGTTGGAGAAACAAATGAGTGAACTTTTGAAAGTCCTAAGTGTTCTCACCGAAGCCAGTCCCTTACTCATGTGGTTTGATGTTGACCAAACTATCTTTCTTGGAAACAGCAACACAGGGGCGCCTGGCTGGCTCAGTCGGTTAAGCGTCTGGCTCTTGATTTTGGCTCCGGTCATGATCTCTAAGAAATCACTCCACCTTGTGCTACAGAAGGTGGTCTGGAGATGAGACCACCTGCGAGATGCACCAACCTCAGAGCTGGTGGGAAATGCATAATCTCAGAGCCACGCTAGACCCCAGGAATCAGCATCAGGGTTTCACAAGATCCGCAAGGGCTCTGTGTGCACATTGAAGTTTGCGTGCTCTGCTCTAGGTGACCAAGATGTGGCTGAAGGAAGGGAGAAATGCATCCTTGTTTAAATAGCGAATAAGGAACTGCGGAGTTAATTTTAAGATTTCCATTTAATTTACATGATTAGGAGGGGATAAAGTGGCTATCAGAATATAAGGATGTAATAGAGGTACAAACTTCCAGATGTAAAATAAGTAAGTCATGGAGATAAAGAGTTGAGTGTAGGGAATATGGTCAGTGATGTAGCCACAACTTGTATGGTGACAGATGGTGACTGCACTATCTTGATGAGCCCCGAGTCAGGTACAGAATTGGCCAATCACTACGCTGTGCACCTGAAACTAACATAACTTTGTATGTCAACCAGACTTCAATAATAAATGTTTAAAAACATAACAGGAGGGGTGCCCGGGTGGCTCAGTCAGTTAAACATCCAACTCTTGATTTCAGCTCAGGTCATGAGCTCACAGTTTGTGAGCACCCCCGCAGCGGGCTCAGCGCTGACAGTGCAGAGCCTGCTTGGGATTCTCTCTCTCTCTCTCTCTCTCTCTCCCCCTTGCATTCTCTCTCTCTCTCCAAATAAATAAATAAACATTAAAAAAATAACAGTAATCACCTTATTTAAAAGTGTATTAGTAACAATTAAATAAACAATAAAATAAAATAAAGCCAAAGCTTTAGAGAGAAAGAAAAAAAGCAATAACATTAAAACATCCCACCTTGTGGGAAGTATTGTGTGACCTTAGATATCTTTATTCTCACTCCAATTGAAGACATAGAACATCAAGTATGTTGTGAAACCATCAGAGGCTAAGTGAGTTTTCAACTCATTGGAGTTTTCAAAACTGGAGTTTTCAAACCCATGGGGAGCATCATGAAAATTTGAGCCAGAGGGTATGAAACAGGAAATACAAATGGTGAGGATACACACATCACGTGGGAAAGGGCGTGCATCACACCTGTTTCATGCTGTTCATACGATACATATGGATAAAGCCAAATGATACAAAATGGTGACAAATTAAAAGATGGCCCAGGGGTGCCTGGGTGGCTCAGTCGGTTGAGCCTCCGACTTCAGCTCAGGTCAGGATCTCACAGTGCATGAGTTCGAGCCCTGCAACGGGCCCTGCGCTGACAGCTCAGAGTCTGGAGCCTGCTTCCGATTCTGTGTCTCCTCCCTCTTTCTCTGCCCACCCCCCTGTTTGCGCTCTGTCTCTCTCAAAAATAAGTAAAAATATTTTTTTTAAAAAAAGGTGGTCAAGTGCATTAAAATAAAAAGCAAAAGTGTATTAACTAAGTAAAAGAACAGGAGTACTGTTTATTTATTGACGATTGGTACAAACCTGCGAGCTAAGTTCTTCATTCTTACAGCCATTCCAGAAGCTCTCCACTCCAAACCTGCACCCCTGCAGCTGACCGTGGCTCCCACATCCCCTCGCACTGCCTGGTGATAACGTTCCCTGGTCAACCCACCCTTCCAGCCCCCAGGACTGCTAGCTCATGACTGTCGCTTCAGATGTCCCACACTCCCAGAGCCCAGCCTCACTCTCTGCTCAGGATGTTGGTCTTCACCTCCCTGGGAAAACAGAAACATTCCAAAGCAAAGCCACGCTACCTTCTGCCTCCAGCCCCTCCAACCATGCCGCCATCTTCCTTCACTGGGCTCAACATTAACGGCCAGTGATTCCGTCTCAGGCTCAAACGTACACACCACCTCTCTGCCCGCCAGTCAAGGGCATCTCCTGAAACCTTCCCCTCTAGTTCCAGAAGCATCAGTTTTCCAATGCCACTGGCTCCCTCACATCAGTGTGCCGTGTATGTCTTTAATCCATGCTTTAAAACAATGCCATCCTTCCACGTGCTAACCACTTGTATGCATTTACCGCCAGCTCAGGCTCTCCTCTGACCTCCAGAATCACATGGCCAACGTCAGAGTCAACATCTTACACAGATAGGTAAAAGATGCCTCAAATTTCACACGCCCACAAGTGATCATCTCAACTGATGGCAACTCCCTCCTCCTGGGGGTCCAAGACAAACACCTTGTGGCCATAATTTTCTTCCCTATTAATTTATACCAAAAAATACCCAGTATCAAAAAACATCTAGAACCGAGTTACCCTTCAGCATGCCAGTAGCATACGTCACCTGGAATAATAATACACTTGTCTCCGGAATCATGTCCCTCATGCCTCCCTCACTCACTTCCTCCGGCCCCAAACCACACTTTCTGTCAGCAGCAATGCGGCAAAAAACATCATGAAAGACGATGTCACGTTACATTAAAATTCCACACAAAACTGCCAGTAGGGTGCCCATTTCTGACCAAGTCCAAACCAAATTATCTGTTTTTATTGAGATGCAGTTGATATATAACATTATATCGGGTTTAGGGGCACAACGTCATGAGTTCATACTGGTATATATGGTGAAACGATCACCACAATAAATCTAATTAACATCCGTCACCACAGATAGTTCACTCTCTCGTGATGAGAATTTTAAGATGTACTCTCTTAGCCCCTTATTTTTTAAAGTTTTTTTTTTAACCTTTATTTATTATTTTTGGGACAGAGAGAGACAGAGCATGAATGGGGGAGGGGCAAAGAGAGAGGGAGACACAGAATCGGAAACAGGCTCCAGGCTCTGAGCCATCAGCCCAGAGCCCGACGCGGGGCTCGAACTCCCGGACCGCGAGATCGTGACCTGGCTGAAGTCGGACGCTTAACCGACTGCGCCACCCAGGCGCCCCAGCCCCTTATTTTAAAAAGCTAAGTTACTTACCAAATTCTCCCAGGTCCCTGATGACTTCGCCTCTCTGCTTCCCCGTGGCCATGCTACCTACCGGTTCTTGGCCTTCCTCTCTGCTCCAGTCCCGATGCTTCTGGATGGGATATGCCAGGCAGGTGCCCAAGCCCAGGCTCTCACTCTTGCCTTTCACCTACATCTGCTCATAGCTCACCCTCCAAATATATCATAAAACATATTTCCCCAACGAACCCATACTGTTCATCTTGCTAAATGCTCAGCCCATGCTCCTGGGATTCTTCACTCTCGGTTGCTGGTTTGGTGGCCCTTGTTCCATAGGACACATCACCTTCCAACCATTTATGCCATTTATTTCTCTATTGTGTTAATTACCTTTTATTGCCATGGGAGAATGTAAATCGATTGCAGGCAGAGACTTTTATCTTCCTTATTCGCTTCTGAAGCCCCAGCATTTTCGGATAAAAACAGAGATCTTGGTGCCAGCACATTCCCACAATGGCAGAGCATGTCCAGACCTACACTGATCCCCCTTTCCGTCTCCCGGACCATGTGGGAAACGTGTGCTTCCTGCCTTCCTGGCACATAGCTGGGTCGTCTCACTGGGTCCTGATCCATGAAATTTGGGCACAAGTGGTGGGTGTGGCTTCCAGACAGACCTGGTCACAGCACCTGACAGATAATAACCGGTGTTCTCTTCTCCCTTACGGAGGTGAATGTTCATGGCATGTGATGAGGGCGGCAGGGGAGCCCAGGTCCCTGGGACACAACACAGGGAGTGCAGCCCAGGTGGGCCCCATGACCGTGTCAGACAGGACGCAGGTTTGAAAAAAGGTAATGATGTGATGCCACTGATACTTACATGTGACTGATAACAAATCTCAGTTTAGTACCGCCTGGCCAGTGCACTGCCTCCGGGTATTTATAATCTAGAGAACACACATCAACAGAAGGAAAGTGATCACAGATGAATTACCTTGAAGGCAAAACGTGATCAGCAGCAAAGAAAGTAAGAAACATGTGGGAAAATCCAAGTGAATATTGAGGTATAAAATCGAAAAAAAAATAATGCTGGAGAACGAAATAAATACTTAAACACTCATACGATACATTTAAGAGAATAACCTATAATGTGAGGTGCTTTGACAATCTAGGAAGAGCATGAAGGTATCTAAAGCTATTACTAGGTATGAATATTTCATTTCTAAGGTAACCACCAAAAGAATAGTAATGAGGTACACAATGTCCGTTCCTAGAAGGGAAACGAAATGTTTAAAAATAATAGATCTACAAGAAATCAAACTATAGCTAAAAAGAAGCAAAAGGATCAATTAATAAGTGTAAATCAATATATATCAATATGTAATCATACAAAAGAATTGATCAATAATTTGAATAACTATAAATAGACTAAGTGTTCCAGTTAAAAGATGAAGACTCTCAGGCTAGAGTGACAATAAAATACAACTATGTACAGTTTTCAAGAGATCCATCCAATACGTGACAGTAGTAATTATGATAACAGGAAACCAAAGAAGCTAATGAAGATACTTTTACTTACTCATCTTCAGTGGGTGAAAGAGATTGTTTTTAAAAAGAAGATGATGCCATGTCTCTCTCAAGCCAGCCGAACTGTTCAATCTCAAATAACGTATGAGAATAAAGGCAAAAATAAAATGATGGACAAGAATACGGTCTGCTGCCCAACCATATACATTTTAATGCCAGAAAAAATATGACTAGTGGAAAAATGACCACATCCTGCTGATAACATCCAATTTGCTAGAAATTGGGTACATATATATATATATATATATCTCGATATATCAATATATATATACATATATATACACATATGTGTGTATATATGTATATATACATATATGGTTGTTACATATATACATATATATGCATATACATATATACATATGTATATGTTACATATATACATATATGTATATGTTACACACATATATATGCATATGTATATGTTACATATATTATATGTACATTCATATGTACATATAACATATGTACATATATACATATATTATATATACATATGTTATATGTATATGTATACATATATACATATATATGTATATTGTAACATATATATGTATATATGTAACTATATGTATACATATATGTATATTGTTACATATATACATATATATACATGTTGTTACTTATATATGTATATATGTATACGTTACATATACATATATATGTATATGTTACATATATACATATATATGTATGTGTTACATACATACATATGTATATATTACATATATGTATATGTTACATATATATGTATAATATATATATACACATATATATTACATATATATATGATTGTTTTTAAAACACCCTTCTAAGGATCTGATATAACAAGTGGACAGAAAGGAAAGATTTTGATGTTTGGAACAAACTTGACCAAGCATCATAAAAAAATAAGTTCAATTATCACAAAATACACATATTTTTTTTTTCAAACACATATAAAAAACATGACTGGACAGAAGGCTACACATTTTCTAATTAGATTTCACAGAATTACATACTATAGAATATATCTCCGCACAATGCAACTGAAAATCAATAAAAGAAATAACTTGAAGTTCTTATATATGTTTAAAAAACAAAGGTGGCTCAGTTAAGCATCTGACTCTCAGTTTAGGCTCAGATCATGATCTCATGGCTCATGAGTTCAAGCCCTGTGTCGGGCTCTGTGCTGACAGTGCAGAGGCTGCTCAGAATTCTCTCTCTCCCTCTCTCTCTTCCCCTCCCCCACCCACACACATGCGTGAACACGCTTCCTCTCTCTCTCTCTCAAAATAAATAAACGCTTAAAAAAAACAGAAGAAAAGAGTAAAACCACACTTCTGGGCAACACAGAGTCAAAGAAGAAACCATGATGGACATTGTAAATAGTCGTGAATTAAATAGTAGTAAAAATGGTGCATCTCAAAACTGAGTTTACAGCTCATGCTCCAATTAGAAGGCAATTAATAATTTTATGGGACTTCATTAGAAAAAATAAAAGAAAAATTTCTATAAATCTTTGAGCTAAGCATCCCTCACAAGACTGTAGGGAAACAAGCACATCTTAAAAATAACAAAACACAGCTAACTAAACAAGGAAGGTATTGTTACAGAGAAGATACTAAGGAAACAGAAAACAAGCATGAAGAGATGATAAATAAAGGCAAAATTGGGCTCTTTGAAAAGAGTGTTAACATGCTCTTCTCAGGTTGAGCAGGAAAATGAAAGAGAAGGCAAAAATAGCCAATATAAAGAATGGAAACAAGAAAATCACTGTTTGCCTGCAGATATTACATAGATATTAAAAGGATATTATGACTAATCGTATGCCAGACACTTAAAATTTTATGTGTAATGGAAAAAATGAAAACCGATTCGAGGGGAAACGAGTAACTTGAAAAGGCTTCTAACTGTCAAAGAAATCTAATCAGTAATCAAACATCTTCCCACAAAGAAACTGCCTGGTGTCATTGGCAATTAGTACCAGATGTTCAGGAAAGAAATATCCCAACCAATGCCAACTGTTGGAGAAATTTTCTTTATTTTTTAACGTTTATTTATTGAGAGAGAGAGAGAGAGAAAAAAAAACACAAGTGGTAGAAGGGCAGGAGAGAGGGGGACAGAGGCTCTGAAGCAGGCTCTGTACTGACAGCACAGAGACTGATGTGGGGTTCGAACTCATGAACCATGAGATCATGACCTGAGCCAAAGTCAGACACTTAAATGACGGAGCCACCCAGGTGCCCCTGGAGAATTTTTTTTAAGTAGTTATTTCCCAACAAAAGTGAACTTCAAACTTATCTCATTCAGAAAGATGCATACATTCCAAACAAAATATTAGGAAACTAAATTCAGCAAAATAAAACAAAAACAAAAACAAAGAAATGGCAAACATAAATGACCAAGTTGTATTTGTTTTGGAGAGACAAGCTTCAGCCAACATCAGGAAATTATTTAATCTCATGGATCTTAAGACACAGAGACATCTTGGGGCGCCTGGGTGGCGCAGTCGGTTAACCATCCGACTTCAGCCAGGTCACGATCTCACGGTCCGGGAGTTCGAGCCCCGTGTCAGGCTCTGGGCTGATGGCTCAGAGCCTGGAGCCTGTTTCCGATTCTGTGTCTCCCTCTCTCTCTGCCCCTCCCCCGTTCATGTTCTGTCTCTCTCTGTCCCAAAAATAAGTAAATGTTGAAAAAAAAAATTAAAAAAAAAAAAAGACAGAGACATCTTAAGAGACAGAAAGCATTTGATGAAATTTAATTTCCATTCATAATAAAAATTCTTAGCCAACTAGAAATTGAAGAGTTGCTTCTAAAAAAAGAAAAAGAAAAAAATGCTGAGTCTAGTAACTAACCACCCAACAGAATACAGACCAGGGTGGAACTTGACTGAGCAGCTTACGAGAGGGTCTCAGAAGCTCTTTGCTGCCAGAGGAGGAGTGAGGGAAGTGTGTTGGATAATGCAGCCCAGTAGGGATTGAAAAGTAGCCCTCTGCAGAAGACAGAGGAATCGTTCATTTGCACACCATCAGTCTGAAAGAATTTCCATTATGAACTTGTCGGTAGGTCCATCATGTCCGGCATACTTGAGTCCCGCACAGTTTATGGTTTTTAAGCAGCTGCAGCTGGAAAGAGAGTGCCGGTAAAACAGCTTTCCAGTCTTGCACCTCTGAGACAACTCGTGCTGCACAGGAGTTTTCCTTTTACGTCTCGCTTCTTTGTGGTGAAAGCTTTGCTTCCGGGGTCTGCAAAAAGACAAGGAAGACTCTGGTCACCACTCCTGACAGTCAGGTGCTAGGGTTGTTAGCAAGCGGGGCACAAAAAAACAGAGAAAGGGAAAAAGGCTTGGAAAGGAAACACATTTTTGCAGATACACGATTGTAGAATTAGAAAAGTAGTTAGCAAGTTTGCCAAACAGTCCATAGAAACAAATCAACGTGGGGGACACCTGAGTGTCTGAGGTCTGTTAAGCGTCTGACTTCGGCTCAGGTCAAGATCTCGCGGTTCATGGGTTCGAGCCCTGCACTAGGCTCTGTACTGACAGCTCGGAGGCTGGAGCCTGCTTCAGATTCTGTGTCTCCCTCTCTCTCTGCCCCTCCCCTGCTCATGCTCTGTCTCTCTCTGTCTCAAAAATAAATAAAAACATTTAAAAAAATTTAAAAATAAAGTATTTATTGAGGGGCGCCTAGGTGGCTCAGTTGGTTAAGCGTCCGACTTTGGCTCGGGTCATGATCTCGCGGTTTATGAGTTCGAGCCCCACATCGGGCTCTGTGCTGACAGCTCAGAGCCTGAAGCCTGCTTTGGATTCTATGTCTCCCTCTCTCTCTGCCCCTCACCTGATCACGTTCTGTGTCTCTCTGTCTCTCAATAATAAATAAATATTTTAAAAAATTTTAAAGTATGTATTGGTATGACTGAGGTACAAAAAACTACATATATTTAATGCATACAACTTGATGAGTTTCAAGATAAATATGAGTGACCTTGAACAACACAGGTTTGAACTATGTAGATCTACTTATGTGTGGATAGTTTTTAATAAATACGGTACAGAATTATAAATGCGTTTTCCCTTGCTTGTGGTTTTCTTCATAACATTTCCTTTTCTCTAGTTTACTTTATCACATGAGTATACCATGTAATAGGTATAACATACAAAACGTGTGTTCATCGACTGTTTATGTCATTGGTGAGTCTTCCGGCCAACAGCAGGCTATTAGTAGTTGAGTTTTGGGGGGAGTCAAAAGTCATATACAGGTTTTTGACTGCACAGGGGTTGGCGCCCCCAGCCCCCACATTGTTCAAGGGCCAACCACATATGCACATAAGACTATCACCACCATCCAAAGGCATTTCTTCACACCTATGAAATTACTTTGAAAAATTAAATAACAGCAGCACCGGAAAAGATGGCATATGCAAGAATAACTCTCGTGAGTCCTCTACAGAAAAATCATAAACTACTGAGTGATATTCAAAAAGATGCAAATAAGGGCGCCTGGGTGGCTCAGCTGGTTGAGCGTCCAACTTCAGCTCAGGTCACGATCTCACGGTTTGTGAGTGTGAGACCCACATCAGAATCTCTGCTGTCAGCTCAGAGCCTGGAGCCTGCTTCAGGTCCTCTGTCTCCTCTCTCTGCCCCTCCCCTGCTAATTCTCTCTGTCTCTTTCTCAAAAATAAATATACATTTAAGTAAATAAAACAAAAATAAGAGACATAAATCATTGGAGAGAAAAGCCACGCTCATCAGTTGGAGAACCGATGTGTAAAAATGTCCTTTCTCCAGACTTGACTGTGGATTCAGCGCCTGGCCGGTCAGAGCGAGAACACGCCTGAACGAGCAGGTGGCAGGCGCGGCAGGGACACACATCAGGGACGTGGAAGTGACAGTCTCCACCATGGCGGCACTTGCTGGAGGCTACCTGGGAAAACCTCTGACCTGCACGTCTCAGCATCCTCACCAGGACACTGGGTAAGGATAACTCCAGGGAATATTTTGAGGATTAAACCAGTTAACGCACGTAAAACACTTAATGATAGGCAATAGAATAAAACATAAAAGCAGGTCCAAGTGTACATTTGAAGGGAGCGGACAAAAGTCAAATTAAAAGTGACTTCTTCCGAAACAAGCTTAAGATCCAGAGGGGGTACAGGATGCCCAAGTCAGTTACCAGCGGACGGAGTCTCCAAGGTGGGCTGCTCAGGGAGCGGCTTATTCTTTGCACAATGTGAAGCGTAGAAGCGAGCCAGGGTCAGAACGGCCCTGGGAGCAAATTGGCTGATGCGGGGTCTGCATGCGGGACGGGTGGTCCCGACCTTCGTTGGATGCTTCTGCTGCTTGAGGCAAGAGGTAGGGGAGACCAGGTTTCCTTGACAGGGCAGCACTAGTTGGAAAACTTTGGGATATTAAAAAAAAGAGAGAGAGAGAAAGAAAGAAAGGAAACCGTAAAGGGACAGGTATGCTTTTCGTAAAACCTGTGACTTCCAGCCTGCGTCCTGAGAGCCACCAAACCCACCGCTGTGTCCCCCTTGCTGTGACTGCAAGTGGTGTCAGCACGCGGCTGTGACTTCGCCTCCTCTGACAGCTGGGCTCACCTCCAGAGTGGCTCTTTTTTTTTTCAGTATTTGTTTATTTTTGAGAGAGAGACAGAGACAGAACTTGAGCAGGGAGGGGCAGAGAGAGAAGGAGACAGGATCCAAAGCAGGCCCTGCACTGAGTGGAGTGCCAGACGTGGGGCTCAAACTCACCCGCTGTGAGATCAACCTGAGCCGAAGTCGGATGCTTAACCGACTGAGCCACCCAAGCGCCCCCAGAGAAGCTCTTAAACTGAGGAACTGGGTCGTCCCCCAGGTCTGTACATTTCAGCTCAACCTGGACGTCACTGATCTTGGCGCCAGTGACCCTTACT
Organism: Puma concolor; assembly: GCF_028749965.1. NCBI lineage: Eukaryota > Metazoa > Chordata > Mammalia > Carnivora > Felidae > Puma > Puma concolor. Next base: position 107,020,370 of record NC_141668.1, read on the forward strand.
GTGGCAGCAATGGGGGCGCCTGCCTGCGAGGCCCGCACGAGATGCTCGTGAGTGTTCTCACTGCTGTCTTGATCACGGAGTGTGGCCGAGAATGGAGACCTCACCAGGGCAGACTCAACCGTGGGGTCAGTTCACGGTCATGTCCCCGGGGCCATTTCCGGATGTGCTACCCAGTCCCTAGAATGGGGCCGGGTCAGGCGCGGACTCCCTTGGAGGCCACTCTGCTTTCACAGTGTTATAAAGTCACTGCCACCCAGCTCGCTCGTCTGCGTCCACATCCTGATCAAATGGCACTGCTGTTACCCTGCGTCATAACGCCCGGCGCACAGAGGGGCCGCCAGCCTCTCACGCACACGCAGTCCTCAAAGCTGTAGAAAACACACCAGGACCCACGCTGGCCAGGTCATGGACTCGGAGATTCAGCCCGCTGTCTGAACACAGACCTGTCCTATGCGATCGGGGCAGGCGCTCTCGGAAGCAGGTTTCAGGGCTGACCTTACACTCGCTTTTAGCAGCTGGCTCTCATGAAGCTTTGTCAGGACCACTGCCTCCTTCATGCTGTGTCAAATACCTCAAAGCGATCGTTGAACTGAGAAAACACAAGGGAGAAAAGACACAGTTAATTCAGCCCCGTGTTGCCTCCATTATTAGCGTGCTCTCGGAGAACAGGCCATTTGGAGGCCGATCTGCCTGTGCTCTCCTTCACGTCCGCTACCTCATCCTGCCCCCGGGTCTCCTCTGACCTCACCTTGTGTTAAAGATCTGAGTCCTTGTCTTTGACTCTTTTCAGAAGGAGACAGTATGTTCTGCGCTCGCAGGACCTGCACAGCCTCCGGCACACGGAAGATGCTCGGTTAATGTTATTTGAAAGAGTAAGTGACAAGGACGAGCTGACACACACATCAGAGAAGAGGAGATCTTTCTGAAGGAGCTGTCTGCCCAGAGCCACGCTCTCCCTGAGGCACCTGCCGGTTCTGGACAGAAGAGGGTCACACGCGAGCAGGGCAGAGAGGCCCCGGGGAGGGAGAGGGGAGTGGAAACCAGCGAAGATGGAGCAGTCCCTGGAGGCTGGAGGGCGACACCGACACTCAGTGGGGCTCACACACTGACCCGCCCCAAAGATATCTGCTGAGCTCTGGGCAGAGCTAGAGGTGGGCATCTGAGCAGAAAGCACTGACTTAGAAAGTGAAATCTGGGGCGCCTGGGTGGCGCAGTCGGTTAAGCGTCCGACTTCAGCCAGGTCACGATCTCGCGATCCGTGAGTTCGAGCCCCGCGTCAGGCTCTGGGCTGATGGCTCAGAGCCTGGAGCCTGTTTCCGATTCTGTGTCTCCCTCTCTCTCTGCCCCTCGCCCGTTCATGCTCTGTCTCTCTCTGTCCCAAAAATAAATAAACGTTGAAAAAAAAAATTAAAAAAAAAAAAAGAAAGTGAAATCTGTGGGCGCATCGTTGTGCTCAGGAAAAGCTAAGGGGATGCCCTTCAGACATCGCCACGTTTCCCTAAGGAAATTTAAATTAAAACATACAGAAGTACATGCAAATTTGTTTATCATGGAATTTTTTCTTCTATAAAAAGCCTGGGTAATGTGGAAATACCTAATAATGGTTACATTAAGATATATCTAAAACATTCCGCAGCTATTACCCAAAAATATGGAATATGTAAAACACTCTAGACAGAGAAATGCTAAACGAGCATTAAAGGAAACTAATGATTCCGTTTTCAGAAAATAAAGGCAATCTTCATTTGGAATAAAATGTAAGCTAAACCTTCAGTCCTAGAGAACAGGGAAATGAAGAGCCTAAAGATGTTTACATTCAGGGAGTCCAAAGAAAACAGAAGAGAACAGAAGAATTAAAGTACACCAGCAAGTAAGCTTTTCAGCACAAAATATAATCGAGATGAAAGAGAGAGAACCCACCATTGGAAACACGGGCCAGGAGGAGATTTGAAAAAAGGAAACCAGACAGCACCCTGTACAAAGACATCACCCTGTATAAGGATGATTTCCTGTATAATGACATCACCCTGTACGAGGACATCACCCTGTACAAGGACATCACTCTGTATAAGAACATCATTCTGTGCAAGGAGAACTTCCTATACAATGAAATCATCCTGTACAACGATATCACCCTGTACAAGGACATCACCCCATACAAGAACTACACTCTGTATAAGGTAGCAATATCCCCAAATTGATGTATACATTCAATGTGGTCCCATTGAAATCCTTCTTAATGTTAGAAAAATGGCATTCAGATTTCATCATGTGTTTAGGGATGTAAATGACCTAACAATCTTTTTTTAAAAAACAAGAATAAATTTGGAGAACTTACACTGCATGATAGCGAGAATTATTACAAAATATTTTAAGAAGCAGCTTTCAAGAGTTGTCCACTTATTTTGGCTTTATAGGGAATTTTTTTAAGTTTATTTATTTATTTTGAGACAGAGTCAAAATGAGCAGGGGAAGGGACAGAGAGAGGGAGAGAAAAAATCCCAAGCAGGCTCCCCGCTGCCAGTGCAGAGCCTGACACGGGGCTCGATCACACGAACCATGAGATCATGACCTGAGCTGAAATCAAGAGTCAGATGCTTAACCAACTGAGCCACTCAGGCACCCCAGGAATTGTGTTTTATATATAACAAAAATGATCATTTTCCTGCTATATAAAAAGTTTTAGACCAAAGAAAAAGAAAGCAGTCTCAATAAATGCCCTACCGTAAGATCAATATTGGACAACACATTCACAAAAACGGTTATTCACATGGTAGGTCAGTCTTACTTATGGGTGTAATTACTATGACAGAAAGAAAAATACTCCCCTCCAAAATTTCCTTTTCTTATTCCCAGGGCCTGTGAATGATGTCACCTTGCACGACAAGGGCCACTTGCGGGTGTGTGGTTCAGTTGGGGATCTTGAGCTACACAGATCATCCTGGGTCATCCAGGTGGGTGGTCAGCGTCTTTAGGAAGGAAGCCGAGGGCAGGAGACATGTGATCGGGGAGGCTGCGGGCACCGAGGTAGCTGGAAAAGGCCAGGAAACCTATCTTTGCCCAGAGCCTTCCTGGAGGAGCTTAGCAGGGGGACCCGTGTACCACCAAACTCTAGGAGAATAAATCTGCGTCGCCCTCATCCACTAAGTAATTTGTTACAGCAACGACAGGAAAGAACACACAGGCTAAAATCAAAATTAAATGCGGGCAAATCAAATCTCATAGACTATTTAAGGTCAGCTCCCCAGAAGCAAACAGTCATACGCAGATTGCAGATTCTGAGGCAGCTGATTTCTTCAGAAAATTCTCCCAGGGAAAACAGGCGAGAGAGGAGAGCAGGGGAGGGACATGACGCAGACAGTCCCAGGGGCCAGGGCTTCCCCTGATCCTGAAGGGAGACCCCAGAGCTGGATGCTTTGCTCTTTAGGCGCCCACCACCAGCCGCTCTGGGAAATGTCACATCGCAGGCACTCTGTTCTCCGTGGATCTGCAAAGTGGCTCCAGGAGGTTCAAGCAGCCCGGAGTAAGTCCCGCGTGTAGGCTGTTCAGAAGCGGGCGGGGAGTGAACAGAGCCTGAAACGGAGACGTCCCGGGGGATCCAGACAGAGCACGGGCAGGGGGTTCAAGTGCACCTGATATACGGCACGCGTGATCATTTAGGGCATAACTCGGGCATTCCCTGACAGTTTTCATGGACGCTGGAAAGGCGGGCATTCGTTCCTGCTGAAACTTCTTAACGAGGCACATCCATTTCAAAACTCACGTTCGAGTTTAACGCTTCTGCTTGGTGACCTAGTCCTACCTGCCATCACCCAGACTGCACGTGCACGCACCCTTGCAGCCACGCATTTTTAGAAGGGCGGCGTGGATTCACCAAAGGAAACTTAGAATAGTGATAACAGAACTTCCTTTGCTGGTCAGGATTTTTTTTTACACTGAAATAAATGGCAGAAATTCTTTTGGGCAAACCTGCAAGAAGCAAATTGGTTTTTACTCCACCGAGAGAGCCTTGCCCATTACTTTTAAGACCAACATGAGGAGCGCCTGGGTGGCTCAGTCGGTTAAGCATCTGACCTTGGCTCGGGTCACGATCTCGCGGTTCATGAGTTCGAGCCCCACCTCTCAGCGCGGAGCCCGCTTCGGATCCTCTGTCCCCCCTTCTCTCTGCCTTTCCCACACACTGACTCTCTTCCCTGCACCTTCGTTTCTTCTTTGGCAAAGTCATTGTGTAGGTTCGTTTGCGGAACAACTGTATCATCGGATGCTTACTGTAAGCCTGGTCCTAAAAGAGGTGAGAGGGTCCACAGACACATGAACTGCACACGACCTTGAACCTCTCACAGGTCTGACACCATCACTGTCATGAAACATGCTGCTTCTGAGCACCTAGCTGTTATCTTCTGTTGGATGGCACTGACTTGATTTCTCCCTCCCAGTGCTGAACCTTTTCTAGATCTAGATGATCAAACAAGTATTCTGCAGCTGTGCACAGAAAGCACTATTGTGATCATCACTGATGCAGCTGGAGTTCACAATGGGCATGTGTGCGTGCACACATGTGCGTGTGTGCATGTGTGTGTGTGTGTGTGTGTGAGAGAGATCTGAGGCACCAGTTTGAGAAGGAGACCTTGGAAAAGATCTCTAAAGCTTTGCCACACCATTAAATGCAAAGAAGAAATCTTGTAAAATACAATTTTTTGTCCTCTGTCGTGGATTGTGATTTAGGTCCGCAATGTTTCTTTCAAAGCAGACGTGAGGAAAGACATTCCATTTTGTTGCAAATATTGGAGATAAATACCTCCTAAAGTAACAGTCCATCCCCATGTCCTATTGTCTTAAAAGGGCCACCTTGCTGTGTTTTTTTCCTTTTTGTTTTTTTAGTTTATTTTTATTTATTTTGAGAGAGACAGAGACAGTGTGAATGGGGGAGGGACAGAGAGAGAGAGAGAGAGAGAGAGAGAAAATCCCAAGCAGACTCCACACCGTCAACGCAGAACCCAACGTGGGTTCAAACCCACAAAACCATGAGATCGTGACCCGAGCCAAAACCAAGAGTCGGAGGCTTAACCAACTGAGCTCCCAGGTGCCCCTCTTCGCTGTGGCCCGAGAGCACTGTTTTGACTTTAAGGGTCACCTTCCTGTGCGCAGACGCGAGGGAGGGAGCCGGCATTGCGGGGTTGGTCCCGGGGGTTGTTTTCTGCTCTCTGCTGGTCTGCAGTATGGCCCAACTTGGAAAAACCTAGAACCTCTTAGTTGATTGAAAAGCAAACTGCTCTCAGTTGGATATGCAATGGAAAGCACGATTTTCTGGCTATATTTAAAAATTGTTTGACTATACAGACCACTTGAAACAGGGATGGTCAACACAGGCTTTTGACTGCCTGGAAGTTACCTAAGCTCACAGTGTGTCAGCCTCCTTCTCCTCCCCTAAGATGGAAATCGTACTAGCAAGGACCTCAGGGGGCCACCGTGAGAATTAAATTAAACTCGTACCTGTAAAGGGCTTGGAACAACGCCAGGCACATGGCAAATTCCACAGATGTGTGTGTTTAATTAAAAAGTGATAAATATCCTAACCAGTAAATTAAAGGACCATAAATTAATAATCAATAAAACATTCATTTCAAAGTAACACATATCCTATTTTTTTATCTCTATAATTTTTTTTAATTCTCAAGTTGGTTAACGTACAGTGTAGCCTTGACTTCAGGAGTAGAACCCAGGGATTCATCTCTTACACAGGACACCCAGTGCTCATCCCATAAAGTGCCCTGCTTAATTTCCATCCCCCATTTAACCCACCCCGCCACCCCCTACCCCTGTCAACCCTCAGTTTGCTCTGTGTTTAAGAGTCGCTTACGGTTTGTCTCCCTCTCTGTTTGTATCTTATTTTTCCTTCCCTTCTCTTATGTTCATCTGTGGTGTTCTCAAATTCAACATGTGAGTGAAATCCTATGGTATCTGCCTTGCTCTGACTTATTTCACTTAGCGTAACACCCTCTAGTTCCCTCCATGTAGTTGCAAATGGCAAGATTTCATTCTTTTCCATCACCAAATAGGATTCCATTGTATAGATAAATACCACATCTTCTTTATCCAATCATCAGTCGATGGATATTTGGGCTGTTTCCATAATTTAGCTATTGTCGACCACGCTGCTATAAATATTGGAGTCGATGTGCCCCTTTGAATCAGCACTCCTGTATCCTTTGGATAAATTCCTAGTAGTGCAATCACCTATTTTTTAAAGTTCTCTATTACTGAAAGCATATGGTTTACAGGACAGAGGAGAAATGACTTTATGTTGCGTCTGGCATAATTAAATTCAGGGTAAATATTAATATCTCCATTCAGTTAGTCATTTTAGCCATTATCAATACAATTAGGTCCCAGACTCAAGGAGACTGTGGTCACCCAGGAGGACGGCACCCCAGAACTGGAAGTGGTCTCTGGTTGTACAAGTGACAATAAATGTAGAACCTGGCTTTGACGTCAGAGGAAGGAGAGGTCGAGAATATTTCACAGATCTGAACTCTCCAGGCTTTCACGTTACGGGAGAAAGAATTTATCAGATCAAGAAGCTGAGAATTGGTTTTTGAGTCAGAATCAGAGAAGAGGTGACAGAGAAGAGAATTATAAAATAAGGCGGGGCTCCCATTTCTTTGGCAGGAGGGGGCAAGAAAAGGAAAAGCTCCGAAGCCACACTCAAGTTTCTGCTTTATCACGAGAACAGGAAGGGCCATTTACGTTCCAACCAGTCGGCGGAGGTCTTTAGGTCTGTGCTCTTTGTGTTTTTATCTTATTCCAAGCTGACAACACTCCATTGACTTGAAATTCCCTCTTTTCAAAATAAGAACCGAGGATTCTGAATTCTAAGTCACCAAACAATGTTTCTATGACACTTTTTTAGACACGTAGGATGTTGGCGCCTCAGACTCTGGAATTAGTTCACTCACTGAGCAAGCAGTGAGATAAAGGACATTGCTTAGATACACCCAGCCACACATGGCAGAGGCAGGGCCAGACATATGCCCTTTAACAACATCCATTACACCACACGACCTTCCAAAATGGGGATCCCCACTATTCCTTCCCCAGGCTTGCATATGCATGATTCGAGGGATGAATGCATCCTCCATCAGTTCTCTAAAGACACCCCAGAGTCACATCTCACTTTGCTGACCTCACTCATTAATCATAGGAAACCAATGTGGTACACTCCCGGGACATATTTCTTACAGTCTGGCCATTTCATTCGTCACCAAGGAATTTAGAATAAAATTAGGCAGTGTGCTCCGCAAGTATGGGCCCCTGCTCATCGGCTCTGAGCCCCGGAACCGGAAGTTGCCATTGGAAAAAAGGCATCAGTGCCAGTGGACAGAACAGTGAAGACGTTCAGGGGCAGCAGTCTTTGAGAGATTGCTTATATAAAGAGGAAAAAGATAAAGGTTATACACAGGCTACCTGTGGTCTGGAGAATTCTAAGACAGTCCCTAAAATTCCTGCCCCCATCCTCTATACATTCTTTATAATCTCCTCATCTTGAGTGTGGGCAAGACCTTCAAATATGATGGAATCCAGGTTGCATTATATGGCAAAGGTGAAAAGATTTTGCAGATGTAATCGAGGTCCCAAATCAGTTGATCTTTAGTTGATCAAGTGGGATCAGTGGGAGACCACTCTGGATGGATCTGTGGGCAAGACCTTCAAATATGATGGAATCCAGGTTCATTATACGGCAAAGGTGAAGAGATTTTGTAGATGTAATGGAGGTCCCAAATCAGTTGATGAGTGGGAGACCACTTTGAGTGGATCTGACTCGCTCAGATGAAAGTCCCTAAAAGAGATACCACGTTATTCCTAAAAGGAGAAAACCTCTCCCGCTGGCCTTGACGAAGCAAGACACCAGGGGTTCTGCAGCTGCAAGAAAGTGAATCCTACCAATCACCCGGCAAAGCTCAGGAGAGGATCTGTCTCCAGTCGAGCTCCTGATGTGAACACGGCCCAGCCCACCATGACTGCAGCTTTGTTAGAAGCTGAATGGAAGACCCAGCTTGGTTGGGCCTGGATTCCTGCTCTGCCACAACCGTGATACAGTGAGTGCATGTTCTTTCAAGCCCTTAGCTTGTGGCCCAGCTGTACAAAATGAATGCAGTGCCCACAAAGGTGCATACTGGGGAGGACATTGGCCTGGAGTAGGCAGCACCCCTGCACAGCATCAGTCCCTCCTCTACATTCTGCAAGTTTAATGGGGAAAAAGTGAAATGTGGTGGCCATTTGGTGTACCACTTCGATCCACGGCCCCCATTTCTACCATTCTCATTTTGCAATTTAAGGACTTGAGCCCTAAAATTACATTTCCCAAGCTCCGTTTTCCACTGGCTTTCAGGCAGGTTTCATCAGTGGAGACTGGGATGGGAGTCCATGGGGGCAAGAGTAGCAGAGAGTCAAGTCTGTTGCTACCCTCCCCCTGCTTTGCACGGCTCCCCCAGGTACCTCTGCGGCTCTTCTGTGGTTTAATCTCTTCCTGGAATGTCTCTCCTGACACTGTCTCCTTTCCTCCAGACAGCCTTCCTCGAACCCCAGCTCCCACGAAGCATCCCTACCCCTCAAGCTTCCCTCAGTTGGCCCCAGCCCCTGAAGTGTCATACAACTGCTTCTTTATGTGACCCTCCAGCCCTAGGGGTGGTCAAAGTTTCCTGTTATTGTTTGTAAATGGTTAATCGGTTCAACTGTTCATCTCTGGGCTTCCCTGTTTCCCATTTTTATCTTTTTAACTTGCTAAGCAGCTCCTCATATTAGGTACCCTCTCTTAGAACTCCTGGCATGGATTCACTGTCCTCGCTAGACCTTGGCCAACATAGTCCAGTCTCTGGGAGTCATCTCAGGAAAGAGACCTTGAAGGTGAGATTTTGAGATTTGGTGGCTTCATAGTTGTAACTAGTGATGACCTCATCGCTGGAAAATGAGATGCTAGAAATCGGTGGTATCACAATTATTCAAACAATTAACCATGCAAGCTTGAGATAAAGTACCAGTCAACGCCAAGGTTTTGGGAATCAGGTGGCTTACTTCGTTTCAATAATTAGGTAGCTGTAATGACACCACGAGGACTAAGGGTATAGACTGATTTCTTCCCACTGCGCTGGAGAGGTTTCATTTTAAAAAAATAATAAGCTCAGGATTTTAAACACTTAGTTTTAATCACCATCAGAAGAACAAGATCTCCCATGGTGGCCTTCAAAGAATCACAGTATTTTCCAAGTGTCAGAATAAACTGAGGCATTTGAGGGGAACAAGTGGTAACATGAGAAATGGATGGGCAATTGGGATGGCATCGGGTGGATCAGAGAGTCCCGAGCCCCCAAATGTCCCTGGGCCATCTTGCCGATGGGAGCAACCTCACCTCCTTTGTCCAGAGACTGGCTTGCTTTTGCTTACAATGTTCAGGTAACAACATCCCCTGAGGAAATTGCCTCCCAAGGAGGTCCTTATTCTCCTCCTCATTTGCCCTCACCATGTCTCATACCCCCAACTCGCAATGAGAATTAGACACAAGCATGCTTCAGGGGACATGTATGAAGTCTAATAAGGAAGGAGATGGGTAAGGCCACGTGGGACACTCTAAAGGCATGGGACAGAGAATCATGTGAACTCTAGATCTGGCTGAATTGGTCAATACGGATACCCTTTCTCAAGACTCAGAATCTAACGTGCCAGTTGAGATTAGAAGTACGATAAAACCTTAGATTGTGAGTAACCTGTTCTGTGAGTGTTCCGCAAGACCGGCAAAACTTCTAGTAAATTTTAACTTGATAAACGAGCGAAGTCTTGCAATATGAGTCGTACGTGATGCCAAACGTCATGTGATCACAATGAAGCCAATGGTTCTTGAAATGCGCTTTGATATACGAGTGCTTTGAATGACGAGCGCGTTTCCAGAACGAATTATGCTCTCACGCCAAGGTTTTACTGTATTTCTAAGAGTTTGCTTGGTTAGTTAACTGAACACTTGGCACAACGATAGCTTATACTCAGTAAAGTAGCAACATCAGAAATTCTGTGGGACAGCGTCTAGGAAGAATCAAAAAGGTTTGTGGATATTGGAATGTCAGGCTGCATAAAGTGTGAACATCACCTACGTCCCTGGGGTACCCGGGGATATGCCCTTTACAGGGGCATTGTGAGACCCTTCAGTGGAGATACACTGCACGCTTCAGCCTCCTGCTGAGCAAAGGACAGTGGGAGAGTATTAACTGCGTCTTTTAATATCTGTATTGGGATGTTTGGCTTCCGCGGCCTTGCTGACCTTGGAGGGACCACCCCTCCTGGGGTTAGCCAATTCCTAGAGATAAACACTCCAAGCCACTTACACCTGCCCTGATCACCCCAGGGCCATGTCAGACAACTGCAGTCAGCCCTATGCCCCAAAGCTCACTGAATTTCTTTCAACTGACCAATATTAAGCCCGCTGACCCTGCCTCTGCTGTTTCTCCCAGCGGCAACCACGGTATAAAGGTCCTTGTCCACAGTTCACTTCCCCCTCTGCCTCCTGACAGACCCCAGTGTTTCCCTGTGCCCTTGACCATGGCATGCCACGCACCCTCCTCTTGGGAATTGTGACCAGTAAACTGTGTCCACGATAGCAATCGCCTCCTGATCTGTTGGCCTGACTGGAAGTCAGATGCTAGGGGCGCCTGGCTGGCTCAGTCCGCGAGGCGTCCAACTCTCAGTTTGGGCTCAGGCCATGATCTCACAGTTCTTGGGTTCGTGCCCCGCATCAGGCTCTGTGTTGATGGTGCAGAGCCTGCTTGGGATTTTCCTCTCCTCTCTCTCTGCCCCTCCTGCACATGCTCTCTCTCTCTCTCTCTCTCTCTTTCTCTCTAAAAATAAAAAAACCAAAAACTAGAAGTCAGATGCTATTTTCATGTGCTTTATGAAAACAGAGAGGCTGTCACAGTACTGTGCTCTTTGACTTAAAGCTAATGGTAGAAAAATAAAATTAAAAAGGAAAAAGCTAATGGCAGGATGTTAGCCTTGTAAGGCCAGGTGGCAGTATTTAGCCCCCTGAGGCAAAGTGGGCACTATTTCCAGAATAAGCAGCAAGAATGAGGAAGCAGTGAAGGCAATTTGGGTCACAGGACTCTGTCTGGGAGCCCGTTGTCCACTGCGGTCCCCATGATGAAATGTGCGGACAGCCCACTGCCGTTTACCGGATGTCTGTGACAGAGGAAACGAGAAAACCTCTACATTCGACGGGCAGTGAGCACCCTCAAAGTGCCTACGTCTCCACAGCGGAAGCTGAGCTCGGTGTCTTTTCCACCTCACAGACGCAAGTCAGTTGCCAAACCCGGAGCTCCTTGATCCAGATGGAGACCAGTCGTCCTTGAGGAATGTCCCCGCAGCACTGTCATGGACACGGCATGCGAGTATCCCTCTGTTCTTTCTACCAGGTGACCTGAAACCGTGTACCAGGGTGACAGTGCTCAGGAGGGAAGGAGAAGCACTGGACTTTCAGAAGGTTTTGAGATAGAGGCTTCTGGTTAATGCTGATACCTGGGGTCCAGAAATATCCCATCCACTCTTGGCACGTATGACGGCACAGGAGTTCAGAAGATGAGTGGATTTGTGACCCAAGACTCTCTTACAAAGGCCCAGTGCCAGTGAATACACACACACACACACACACACACACAAATATATACACATGCAAACACATACACATGTGTATATGCACATGCACACGTATGCATACACACAAATCTATACACATGCAAATACACATACATACACATATATACACAAACATATACACAGGCAAACACATATACACACATATATACACATGCATACAGACACACACACACACAGAGGCTTATTACGACAAACTGACTTTTGCAATTGTGAAATTACGAGACTGGCTAAGAGTCCAAAGTCTGTGGGCTGAGCGATTGGAAAGGGGAGACTGAAAGCTGATGGCATTCTTTAAAAAAAATATTTTTAATGTTTATTTATTTTTGAGAGAGAGAGAGAGAGAGAGAGAGACAGAGTGCAAGCAGGGGAGGGGCAGAGAGAGGAGACAGAATCCGAAGCAGGCTCCAAGCTCTGAGCTGTCAGCACAGAGACTGACGTGGGGCTCGAACTCATGAACCAAGATCATGACCTAAGCCAAAGTCAGACACTTTACCAACTGAGCCACCCAGGCGCCCCTCCTCATTTTCAAACGATACAAAAAAGGACTGTAAACCACGAATTCTGGATCCAGTGAAACTATCCTTGAGGAATAAGGAAGAAAAAAAAACATCTCAGATGAAGGAAAACAAAAAAACTTGCCCCCAGTAGACCTACCCTTAGACACTAAGCTAAAGGAATTTCTTCAAACAGAAAGAAAATAAATTTTTTAAGAAAATTTCTTGGAGATCAGGAAGGAAGAAAGAACTAAAAAAGCAAAACCGTGGGTACATACAATCTATTATCTTTTTGAGTTTTGTAGAACAGATTTGCTGACTGAAACAGAAATCACAACATTAGCTGATACACTCCAGATGATGATAGGTTCAAGTAAAGAAGATACAGAGACCCACCTAGAAGGAAGGTTCTTCCAGCCATTCAAAGTGATACAACAGGGGCGCCTGGGTGGCTCTGTCAGTTAAGCGTCCGACTTCCGCTCAGGTCATGATCTCATAGTTCTTGAGTTCGAGCCCTGCATTGGGCTCTATGCTGACAGTGCTGAGCCCGGAGCCTGCTTCGGATTCTGTGTCTCCCTCTCTCTCTGCCCCTCTCCCACTCACCTCTGTCTCTCTCTCAAAAATAAATAAACATTAAAAAATATTCACAAAACAAAACAAAAACAAAGTGATACCACATGGTCGCCAGTAGGCTGTGGTCAGTCCCATGTGGAAGACCTCTTCCTAGAACGATGCTAAGAGTATAAAAGATATACATTTCAAAGCACTGTAAATAAATCAGGATGGAATAAAGAAAATAATGCTCAAGGCAATTCACAAGAAGGCAGGGAAAGGGAAACGAGGAAATGTGAAATAAAGGGAACCAACAAAAATCAAATGAAAGGGCAGACCTACGCTTTCCAGTAGCAACCATTACCTTAAAGGTAGATGACCTGAATACATCAATTAATACCGATTTTCAGAGCACATACACAAATTGATTTCAACCATCTGCTATTTACAAGAGATTCACTTCAAAGTCAAGACGGAAGTAGACCGAAAGTGCGAGAATAGGAAAATACACTATGCAAACATAATCCACAAAATACCAGTTGCCTTAATTGTATTTGAGCTTTTTCACGTTGAAATCCCTCCGTGGTGTGTGTAATTTAAATGTGTCTTAAGAGGTTGTCTCTGCAACTGTCGACTGAAAAATGCCACGTCTCTGCCTTTCCAGGAGCTGTTATGAGGCGGAGAAAATTATACACTTACTAACTCAACCAACTTTGTTAAGTTTAAAAGTGTCAAGAATGATGTGGAGGGCACTCTCACAAGACACTGAAGCTTTCTCAGGGCTCCCGGTGCTGGTTTACGACTTTCAGTGCCCTGTGCTGGAGAAATCCGCCCAGGGAGATGATCAGCTTTCCAGGAGGAACACTGAGGTTTGATTGCTTCAGGAAGAAATAAATATAATTGCCACATTATTTGTACAATGTTTGAGCCGTTAGATCTTTCTAACGACTAGGGAAACTACTGCATTATTGGGGGGAAGGCTGATAAAAATGCAGGACGAGTAGAGAAAGCTCTGATCATAACTGTAGATTTAAAAAGCATCCTCAGGGGTGCCTGGGTGGCTCACTCAGTTAATCATCGGACTTTGATTTTGGCTCTAGCCATCATCTTATCTGTGCTGGCAGCACAGACTCAGATCCTCTGTCCCCCTCTCTTTCCACCCCTTCCCCGTTTGCTCACTCTCTCTCAAACATAAATAAACATGAAAAAATAAGGGTTTTTTTCATGTTTATTTTTTATTTTTGAGAGACAGAAAGAGAGAGACAGCACTCAAGTGGGGGAGGGGCAGAAAGAGACGGAGACACAGAATCCGATGCAGGCCCCAGGCTCTGAGCTGTCAGCACAGAGCCCGACTCAGGGCTCGAACCCACGAACCGTGAGATCATGACTTGAGCCAAAGTCAGATGCTTAACCGACTGAGCAATCCAGGCACCCCAAGCATGAAAGAAAATTTTAATAAAAATAAAATAACAAACATCCTCAGTAAGCAAAGAGACAAGCAAATAACATCAGAAATAATGCCAAATATTGGAATGAGATTAATAAGCTGAAATAATTAATATACCTAAAACTCGTCCACAAACCAAGAGAGGGCAGATTTCCCATGTGCACACTTACTAAAATTGACCAAATATTGAACCATAAAGAAAGTCTCAGAAAGGTGTGCCTGGGTGGCTCAGTCAGTTAAGCATCTGACTTGGGCTCAGGTCATGATCTCATAGCTCGTGAGTTCGAGCCCCACATCGGGCTCTGTGCTGACCGCTCAGAGCCTGGAGCCTGCTTTGGATTCTGTGTCTCCCTCTCTTTCTGCCCTTCCCCTGCTCTCTCTCTCTCTCTCTTTCTCTCTCTCTTTCTTTCTCTCTTTCTCTCAAAAATAAATAAACATTAGCAAAATGTTTCTGAGACAAAAAAAAGTCTCAGTAAATTCAGAAGTTTAGGTCTGATCAGAGGGAAATTAAAATATGGTTTAAACCAGTGATTACTATTTAAAAATGGTAATCATAATGAAGGTAAACCTGATTCATCAAATAATTAGAAAAAGCCCAGATGTTTGGAACTGAATCCCTGCACTACTAAATATTCCATGAGTCAAAGAAGAAATCATAATAAGAGAATTTGCCTTAAACTTAATGACAGTTGAGAACATGACATATCAAAAAGTGTGGAATGGATCTAAACTCCAATGAATATATTTTTTAAAAAGACGAAAAATGAAAATCGGAGATCTAAAATTCCACTCAGGGATCTATGTGATGGACTGATTTCTGGAAAACGTGATGTAGTGTGTGGGTCATCTGTGTCAACAACAGCGCCGGGGCAACTGGATGTCTCCCCAGAAAAACATCTAACCTTTCGCACCGACCTCAACCATACACACGCCAGTCACCTCACACCACACTCATGCGCAAATCTGTTCTAGACGCATCAAGGACTAAATGAGAACATTAAACCAGTAAGGCGTCTAGATAGTAACGTAAAATGGCTCCATTGCCTTGGAGTAAGTGAGGATTTCTTAAATAGCACCTAAAAAGCCCCATCTGTAAAGCAAACAACTGATACACTGGACATCAGTAAATCAATAAGTACTCTTCATCAGAAGATTCCACCAACAGAGTGAATCTGCAAGCCACACGGCAGGAAAAGATTTGGAAATGTGTGTGTCTTACAGAGGATTCGTATCCCACATACATAGCATACTCCTGCAAACCAATCAGGAAAACAGAGACAGGCAAATAAAACATGGGGATAGAACACAATCATTTTGGAAAAGAGATTACCAAATGGCTATTTTAAGCATATTACCCTGGATGAAGTATCAGGCGACTGGACACAGGTTGAGAGAAAGAAACCGAAAAGAGCTTTATGATTTTGTTAAACTCACAATCCCATGGGGAGAACACAGCACGCCCTGCCACACAGAGATATCAGGGGGCATGGGGTTGGTCCGGGGAAAGTGTGGTTTCTGCAGGAATGGGGGGGGGGGAAGCTAAGCAGGGTAAACAGGCAGGGTAAAATTGGCTAATTTGGAGAATTTCAGCAGCTCGGGGCAAAGGGGCTGTGTCTGGAAGTCCAGTCATGGCCCTGAAGCTAACACAGCAGGTGCATAGTGGTTTAGAGTTTGAAAGACAGATGGGGAGGTGTTGGGGTGTGGGCTTCCTCAGCTGCTTGAGCAGGGAAACTGACCCACCTCTACCCAAGGGCTCAAAACTTGGTCAAGACAGAATTTTTTTTTTAATCTAGTTAAAGTGGTCAGTACACATTTGTAAAGTTACTCACTGTCATTACCCGTCAAACCACAATGTGATAGCATTACACAGCTGCCATTTTTACAAATGGCTGTATCAAGTGTCAAGAGAAGGTGAGAGATTGAAACTCACAGGTGCTGCTGGTTAGTCTCTACATCAAACTGCATAACTATCTACTGGGCGCCGAATGGGTGGATGAACTATGACCCTGCAGCGTCACCCAACGTAAATGCAGGTGTTCGCGTGCACAGTGACCACAGCCATTCCCAAACACCAACAGGAATGCCATTTACAACAGTAGAGCTGTGGAAACAACCCGAATGCCCATCGACAGTTGAGGGGATAAGGCTAGCCCGGTCTCTTTACACCATGGGATGCCATACGGCGAAGACAGGATTAAACTGTGGCTCTGTGCAGTGGCCTGAGAAATTTCACAGCCGTGGTGTTAAGGAAAAAAGATAAAAACAAGAGAAGAAAATCCAGGTGCAAAAAAATATTGACAGCATCATTCAATGTGGAGCCAATGCAAAAACAGGAAAAAAACTAATTCGTAATGAGAGATATCAAAACGATAATTATCTTAAAAAAAGAAAGAAAAAAGTGTACTTTAGATAACGATGTCATGGATAATCCAGAAGGGGCCTGGAAGAAGCTGTCTTCGTCATGACAATATGTGAAATCATGCCCATCTTCAAATAATAATTTGGTACCTGGAAAAGACTAATTATCTTTGGGGACATAATGAGAGGTCATGAGACGTTCCGGGGTGCTGACGATATGCATACTTTGATCTGGATCATAGTTACATGGGTATGTTCCATTTGTAAAATGAATTGATGAGGTGTATCATTGAGATTTGCTAACTTGATCGTGTATATGTTAACGAATGTTTAAAAAAAAGGGATTGGGGTGCCTGGGTGGCTCAGTCGGTTGAGCGTCTGGCTTCGGCTCAGGTCATGATCTCGCGGTTTGTGGGTTCGAGCCCCGTATCGGGCTCTGTGCTGACAGCTCAGAGCCTGGAGCCTGCTTCGGATTCTGTGTCTCCCTCTCTCTCTGACCCCACCCCTACTCACACTCTGTCTCTCTCTCCTTCAAAAAAATAAGTAAACATTAAAAAGAATTAAAAAAAAAAGAAAAGAAAAGAAAGGAAAAGAAAAGGGAACACAGCTCACTCTTGGCATATCCAGTACAAGGAACTAACTGCCTATGTTCCTGAATATAGCAGAGGAAGGGTTATCTTGATAACATCTGAGCTTAAAGGGAACCCCAAGATATCACTAAGGAAAAGGATAAAGCTGTGCTAAAAATGGTAATTCTCCATAGTGAATACCAAGTATTTTGAAGACATGATTTTATGTGCTTCTTGCAATAATTCTAGGAGATACTTACAACGATTCCCGTAACACATGGGAGACTCAACAGTCTGAGATAAATAAATAGCCCCTCCACGCGTATACAGCTGGTCAGAAATAAATGTGAATTAGGCATGCTTTATTCCGAGACCTGTGCTCTCACACAGTAACGTCTCCTCTCCAATAATTGCCCCAAACTGACGAGTATTCCATCCCGTTGGAGAAAGCCTGGAATTCAGAGTATAGAACACACTCAGGGCAAAGGACGGGGCTGGGGTTGCCAAAGAAAATGTGGGATGTCCAGCTACACTTGAATTTCAGATAAACAGTGAGTAATTTTTAGCACAAGTACGCCCTCACGCCATATCTGGGACCCATTAAGTATATAATCATTCCATGCAAGTAGACATGCATGTGCTAAAAAAAAAAAAAAAAAATTGTTGTTTATCTAAAATACAAATGTAACTGGGCAGCCTGTATTTTTATTTGCTAAATATGGGAACACTAGTGGGGGCAGAGTTTCTCCACGGTGGCGATATTGACATTATGGACTGGATAATTCTTTGTTTCGTGGGGGAGGGGGGGTGCTCTCCTGTGCTTTATGGCACGGTTGTGACAACCAAAAAACCTCACAGACATCGCCAATGGCCGTTCGGTTGGGGGAGGAAAGTCTCCTACTAAAGCTGAGAACTGCTGGGGTAGGAAAAGTCAGGGCACAGTCTGCTGGCCCTGACGTCACTGGTTGCAAGAGTCACATCAACAGCGGGTAGTGCAGATGCAAAGGTGATACCAAAGGTCCGTTGCAAATGAGCACCCACAAACTCCTGCGACTGCGGGGTACCACCTTCGCTTCGGAGTGTACCTTCGAGGCATTCCGGGCCTTTCCAACTCCTCCTTTAATGTCCAGGGTTGGTAAAGCTGTTCATGAGACAGGGAGACCCTCACATCGAATCTGAGTGGGACGTCGGATGACGACGCTGTTCAAGATCCTGGTTCCGAAAGCGGAAGAAATAAGAAACAGTTGCTCTCCTAGAGTGTGCCCTCGCCAGCCCCCGGAGCTTTAACACACTCACTCGGCACATTTTTTGAGTAGCTGCTACACACCCCCGGTGAATTTTCGTCGGGTCACGCCATTCAAAAATTAAGTCAGAGTCAGTATAATCCAAACCCATCGGTAATTCTTTCAAACACCGAGGGGAGGGACTCAGAAACCCCCAAGTGGGTCAAGAATCCAAGGCGTATTTAGGACCTGGAAGTCCACACAGTACTCAGACCTCCTGGATCCTGGATTCCTCCACGGCTGGCCGGTTTGTATCCTGTGGAAGGTGCTGTAGGGTGGCTCCTTCCTGAGGCATTTCTGGAAGACGTGGCCCCCTTCTCCCCGAGAACACCAGACACCTCACCCCTCTGGACAGCTCTCGGCCGCCACATTTCTCCCAAGGAGCTCCAGACATTCAATGACCAATCTCTGCAGGTGGCTGACAGAGGAATCAATGTTTGCAAGCAGACTAGTTAAATATCAGGTGTTCTATCCCCAGAGATGCACGGTCACTAGAACTATTTCCCAGCCTGTCCCGTGCCTCCCTCACGCACAGCAAGGCTCACAAACACAACACGCTTGCGATAAATCGTCTTTCGGCCCCAAACTTCTCCTCACCTCCCAAAAGGGCCAGGAGTCACCGTTCCCTGTCAGTGAGACAGAAGCCGTGGGCGTCACTTAGAAACTGGCTTCCAGATTTGGGAGAGCCGCTAATGAGTTTGTCTGACAATCGTTGGTCTTTAAACCTCAAGGGCAATCCCAGAGGAGTGTGAGCAGGCACGGGACAGCCGGGCTGAGTGGTCAGTGCCACGGCCAGGGGGTGGGGGCGCTGATGCGGTTCCCAGTCGTCAGTGAGGCCAGGTCCTGGATCATTCTGTGCCCCCGGCTCTGCTTCCGTCATAGGATCGGGCTGCCTGGAGCTCCTGATGGTATGCCAGGTGGCTGAAGATCGCCTGGTGTATTCGGTGTGTCTTCACCGGCACGAAGGGCCAGCCTGTCCCCATCTGCCGTTGCCAGCACCACCAACGACAGCCTGAACCTCAGACTTCGGTTGGTCTTCACCAGGTTCCCAGTGGTTTCAGACTCTAAGACGTGCAGCTGTATTCTTAGTATCCAGATCTCCGGGCGGGAGGACCCCACGTCCACCATTGAAGACTTGTCTTCACCTCAGTTTGGCGGCATAGTCCCGCATAAAGACAAAGGCTTTGCGGGGATACCCGCCCGTCACCCCCTTCCCCCCTGCTCTTTTCTAGGCACGTGACTTTGGGCAAGTTTCTTCACCCCTACAAACTCCTTCTTTGTTCCCCTACGATCTCGTCTGATAACTGCTACCTCTTAGAGATTGGATGAGGTAACCTAACTGCCTTTTTCTGACTCTTCCCCCGCTCCCCAGAGCTTGCAGTCCCCTGGGCAGTGGGCCTCTGCACAGAAGTCTATTTTGCTGGGTCTCTGACCACCTGTCCTGTCTCTGTGGGGGCTGAACATGCCTCCTGTACCCACAGCTCCTGGCTCCAGTCTGTCTTTACAACCAATGAGTCTCACACCCAGAGGGTCAAACCAAGAGCGCGCTTGAGTCTGTGAGAGTCTCAGGGCCAGAAACCCAGCTGTTGGAAGACTCTCCCGCTGCCCCACCGAGTTCATGACCATGATCCCTGTTCTGACTTTTGATCTGGACAAGCAGGGCCCACACAGAAAACGTCGCTGGACCTTGGGGTCCAGCCCCGTGACTGGGTTAGCTCCCCTCCCCCACAACCGATTTATCCCAAGCTTCATTTTCAGCCCTGGTTCTCGTCCCTGAAGTAGACCCTTTGTGCCACAAGGGCCACTTTGACCAAAGTTTAAGACCCAGGGAGCATCTGCGTGAGAACGTCAGCCTCCAGCATCCTTTGCAGGGGGCTCTGCCTTGGAAGATAAGTCTTTGGGGGACCCTTTGGAGCACAGAGCCCAACCTCAGCACAGGGACTGTCTGCCGTGTCACAGTCCCAGCAGGTGGAAATGTAGAAGTCGCTTTGGCACTTGCAGTGGGCACGTATGCGCCAGCCAGGGAGGTGTAAAGGCGGACGATATCTGGATGACCGACGGAAAGGAGAGACACCTGCACCCACATTTGCTGCTTACGTACCCTCCTTTGAAAACAAACGCGGTGATTCACGCATCCGAAGGTATATAATCCACCAGGAGGCTTCGACGCGAGGGGGGCAACCGGGAACAGCAAATAGATGGCAAAGGCAGAGAATCATTTCGAAGAAAACGCATGAACCACAGATTTTGAAACCTTCAATAAATAGCTCTTTCCCCTTCTAATTTTACGAGCTGGGCTATTCATTTCCCCCCCAGACTTTCATCAGCCTTAGCAAGCACGTGCTGTGCAAGCCTCAATTCTTGTCATAAGTGCTATTCAGTGAACATCTGCGTGGAGCGGTTCTTTCTCTGTTTCCAAGCGGAGCCGCGGCGCGCGCTGAATGGGAGTTGCCGTGCGGTGCGCCACGTTCTCCAGGCTCAATCAGGCCTCCGCTCTCCGGCATGGAAGGCGCACGTTTTCTGTGCAAAGCAAACGCTTTCATCCTTTAAGTCTAAATTACCCTGAGAGGTTGAGGAATGGGTCTTAGGCGGAGCCAAAACAGGAAGCTTTGCTCTAGGTTTCAAATGCTGCTAAGATCTGGCATTTGCTTGTGCGGAACAGAACGCGATGGGAGAAAGAATGATGATGAATTGCCTTAAATCCCAACCAAAGCCAAGGGGGTGGGGGTGGGGGTGGGGGTGGGGGTGGGGAGGGGGGTGCCAAGGAAAGAGCTCCTAACTGGTTTTCTGTTGAATGGCGCTGTGTGGTGGAGTGTGCATGGCTGGCTAGGCCCTAGCCACTCCCAAGGGTCTGTGTCAAGGGGAGAAGCCATGGGACAGAACCCGTGTGGAGGGCGTCGCACAGCGTTGTGCGCCTGACTTGGCTGTCAGGGGCGGGGTGGCTGGTCCGTGGGGGTGTCCGCCCACGCCTCGGGATGAAATTGAACGTGATTCTTAACCAGCTTGTTGTGGCGCACAGATTCCCTTCGCGGCTTATTGTTATTACTAATAATAGTATCACTGTTATCTGAAAGCTGGCTAGACTCTAAGAGTATGTCCTGGATGGAGCCTGACGGACAGTGCAGATCTGGTTCCCGTCCACAAACACATTACCGCTCGCACCCAGATGAAGTAAGGACATTATTGTTGAAAGGATACTGTGAAGTACCCAGTCCAAGTTAGGTGCTCAGAAAGAGTGCCTGTGTGATTGTTGCTGCTTTGATTGTTTTCTGTGAAAGTTTGGGGATGGTCACTTTACCCACCACCCATACCCAGCGATGCATCCCTCCTCTTAGACCCTCTTACGTTGTTCCCCTACAGGATCCCCCATGGGAGAGTAAACTCCTTTTATTTTCTTAAAGTTTATTTATTTATTTGTGTGTGTGAGAGAGAGACAGAGAGACAGAGAGACAGAGAGAGAAACAGAGAGAGACAGAGAGAGCAGATGAAGGGCAGACAAAAAGGGAGAGAGAAAATCCCAAGCAAGCTCTGCACCGTCAACTCAGAGCCCAATTCGAGGCTCGAACTTATGAACCACAAGATCGTGACCTGAGCCAAAATCAGGAGTCAGACAATTAACCAACTGAGCCACCCAGGCACCCCTGTAAACTGATTTTAAAGTCAGAGATATTCTCTATGACAAATTTACTCACCATCCCGCAGGGCCTAAAAATGTGCATTATACCAGCATTCATTTAAAAAAATATCAGGGGCGCCTGGGTGGCGCAGTCGGTTAAGCGTCCGACTTCAGCTAGGTCACGATCTCGCGGTCCGTGAGTTCGAGCCCCGCGTCGGGCTCTGGGCTGATGGCTCAGAGCCTGGAGCCTGTTTCTGATTCTGTGTCTCCCTCTCTCTCTGCCCCTCCCCTGTTCATGCTCTGTCTCTCTCTATCCCAAAAATAAATAAACGTTGAAAAAAAAAAATTAAAAAAAAAAAAATCAAATAGGGGAGGCTGGGTGGCCCAGCCAGTTAAGCGTCCGGCTTCAGCTCAGGTCACTATCTCGAGGTTTTTGAGTTCGAGCCTCGCATCAGTTTCTGTGCTGACAGCTCAGAGCCTGGAGCCTGCTTCAGATTCTGTGTCTCCCTGTCTCTTTCTCTTCTCCTCCCCTGCTTGCCCTCTCTCTCTCTTTCTCTCTCTCTCAAAATAAATAACCATTAAAAAATATTTTAAAAAATATCAACTAGATGATTGGTAGATAGACAGACACACACATACAGATGTCGATCATGTATTTTAGAGGGCATTAAGTCAGAGGCACCAAGGGCACTACAAGGTTCTTCTGCTCCAAGTTTCCAGGCTGACATTCTTACCTCTTTCACTACTTGGTGTCCGGGAGCACCTCTCTCCTTCGTCCCTTCAGTGTACAGGACATCAACCCTGGTCTGTGTCACTCTCTGGGCCGTGCTGTGTCCTCTTATCCACGAGGCCCCTCCTCACTGCCTGGGGTGTGGCCCGAGTGGGCATACAAGTGAACGCCTTCTGGAATCCTCTTATCTCAATTAAACATCTGCATTTAGGTACCCCCCCCCCCAGCCTGCTGAACTCCCTCCCAGTAGACAGAGGGTGCGCCCTCATGACATATGATGCTATGAGAGGTCAGTCATGTCCCTGCACCAGCTAAGGCAATCAACATGTTGTGAAGAGGACAGTACCATCTCACACCGAGTGCCTTCAGACTCTCCTCCGGCCCGCTCTCCAGTGCGAATAGTTCCCACTGAGATTTGGAGGTCCACTGTCCTTCCTCTTCTCCAATAGCCATCAACCAAATAATCATGGTGTCCCGTCCTCCAGTGACTCTTTCCACTGGTTCACAAACACGGCCACAGACCGTGGTGCCTGTCTGCTCTCACTCAGACCTGTGTGCTCACCCTTCACTGCTCACCCACTCGGTAGAGCAGTGATCACAAAGTCTCTGTCCAGCCACCCATCAAGGGGACCGTCCCCTGCGGAGACCAGCAATGGCCTCCCAACTTCTATTCCCAGTGAAATACTTGATGATGCGGTGACTGATACACACAGGATTTCCATTTCACACATATAAATTAGAAACAAAACTAAAATGAAAACTTGTGAACCCACAACCCATCTAAGAACAAAAGTAATTAGAAATGTTTTCACCATAACTCCTACAACTATGTATCTCCAGCCCTACCACATGTTATCTTCCTTTTCCGATATATTGTTTTATGACATACACATGTGTCTCTAAAGAACGTATGGGTGGGGAGCCTGGGTGGCTCAGTCGGTTAAGCGTCCCACTTCGGCTCATGTCATGATCTCATGGTTTGTGAGTTCGAGCCCCACGTTGGACTCTGGGCTGATGGCTTGGAGCCTGGAGCCTGCTTCTGATTCTGTGTCTCCCTCGCTCTCTGCCCCTCCCCCACTCGTGCTCGGTCTCTCTCTCTCTCTCTCTCTCTCAACAATAAATGAAAATGTTAAAAAAAAAAAAAGAATATATGGGTCCATTTTACTTAATTGGAGCTTTACAAAAATTATTTCCTTCTGTAGAACACACACACATACCCACAGGAGAACATGTGCAAATGGTAACAACTGAAGGGAGTCCGCAATCCAGCTAACATGCACCAGTGTCAGTTTCCTTGTTTGATATTAACAAGAGTGATGTGGGACTCAGCATCCTCGTCTCCAGAGTCACGTTTAATCTCAATGGCTGAGTTTTCTCTAATTACGTGCACAAAACTGGGACCAAAAACTCGTTTACAAATTGAAGGAAACTGCCATTATTTGATTGAAAGAAACTCAGTTGTTCAAAATAAGTTTTAAAATGTACTGGATAACTTTTCTCTGTAGAGTTGTGTTTCTTTTTGCTCCCAATATTGTATATCTGTGGTTTATTTTCTTGTGGTTTATTAATCCTCCTGGATATTTATCTAGTCCATTAGTTTTATTTCTTTCCTAACAACAAACGTTTAGCAATATTGGCCTTTCTAGAATGTTTTCTGTTTCATAACTTTCCACCATTGCCTTGATGATTATTTCCCTCCCTCTATTTTCTTTGGGGTTATGTTGCCGGACTATAGTTACTTAGCTGCTTAGTTTTCAGCCTCTTGTTTTGCTAAACGTTCCTTTAAATCTTTCTTTAAATCTTCCTTTCACTGCATCTCCTAAATTTCTATACATAATATTTTCATTATCTCTTACCTCTGAGTATTTCTTTAAACCTTTATGTGGTTTCATCTTTGATGCATAGTTATTTAGAACTATATATATATATATATATTTAAATTTCTATTTTATGTGTATTTTAGCAACGATCTTTGTTATTATAATTTAACTGCGCTGCATCTGAGATTATAAATGGCATGGAGCAGCTTCCTTAAATGTGCTGGAGTTTACTTTATTGGTTAGAATGTAGTTGTGGCAAATGTTACCGCTGGCCCAGCCTTACGCACTCCTCCTTACGGCTTCAGGGATGGTGCCCTCTTCCCAGCTGCTAACACCTGGATTTCTTCATCCATCGGCTTGCTTCCTTGCTCCTGTGGTCATGGCCCGGGCTATCACCTACCTGTGCTGCGACCCTCTGGGGCAATAGATGTGCGAGAATGAAACAGGGCAGCCCTCAACCACTGTCGATGGTCTACGACACCCTGGCTCCCTTGTCCCGATGGGAGAACTCGCGTGTACCTTTTCAGTATTGGTTCCAACGCTTTCTCAGCAGGACTAGCTCCATTTGCCCACACTGACAACAACCTCAAACCATGCCCTTGGCTTTTCCCCGTCTCGCTCTGCATTTCTCTATTAGGGTTTCCTGCCCTTATGAGTAAGCGCCTCACACGCAAACGTTTGTCTCAAGTTCTGCTTCTGAAAAAAATGCAAGATAAAGGCAATGATGAGCTGGAGGTTGCATGCACTCTTTGAGAAGAGCCCAAGTTCTCTGTTTGGTGGGAAAAGAGGTCTGAGTGATTTATGTTGTATAAATTGTGTATTTAAATATTATGCTATTTAGGGGCACCTGAGCGGTTCAATCAGTTAGGCATCCAACTTCAGCTCAGGTCATGATCTCACGGTTCAGGGGTTCAAGCCCCACGTCGGGCTGTGAGCTGTCAGCACGGCTGACCTGCTTCCGATTCTGTGTCTCCTTCTCTCTCTGCCCATCTCCCACTCTGGCTCTCTCAAAAATAAAAACATTAAAAAAATAATGTTTATCTTAAAAAATGTTATGCTATTTAAATGCATGCTGAGGGGCGCCTGGGTGGCGCAGTCGGTTAAGCGTCCGACTTCAGCCAGGTCACGATCTCGCGGTCCGTGAGTTCGAGCCCCGCGTCGGGCTCTGGGCTGATGGCTCAGAGCCTGGAGCCTGTTTCCGATTCTGTGTCTCCCTCTCTCTCTGCCCCTCCCCGTTCATGTTCTGTCTCTCTCTGTCCCAAAAATAAATAAACGTTGAAAAAAAAAAAATAAAAAAAAAAAAAAGAAATCTTTTTAAAAAAAAAATAAATAAATAAATGCATGCTGAAATTCAAGGGAATTGTGTTCTAATCCCTATATTTGATAGTATGCTTTACAGCTTTCTTTGTAATTATATCATTTGTATATACATCAATAGGAGTTCATTGGATGCCTTAAAGATTACTACAGTTACGTTTCCCTGCTGCATTGAAACTTTTCTCGTGTTTTATTCTTTTTATGCCTACAAAGGCTTTTGTAATTAATGTCCATTTTGTCTAATAATATCATATCGTACAAGGTCCTTGGGTGAGCATTTTCCAGGTGTACCCCTTTACTTGCAAGCATCCTTGAGTTACAGGTAAGTCATTCTTACATACATTGTAAGTGGGAGTTTCTGGGGAACCACGTGGGGAAGGATTTACTGGTTTTCTTTTAATTGGTATTTTAGGCCATTTATATTTATTGATTCGTGATGTATGTCACCTTCTCTCCACCATAATACATCCGCTTCTATTGTTCTTTTCCTTTTTCTTCTCAGTCTTGCCCTATTTTGAGGGAGAGGGTTGGTTTGAACGCAAGTATTTGTTTCCACCCTTTCTCTTATATACAAAGGTGTTTCTACCATTTTTTGGTAATGCGTACCTTGCACATTGATTCCATTTCAGATTACTCTTGTGCTCCCACCATGTTTATCCAAAGTCCGAAATGAACAGCTGCCCCCCACCCCGAACACCAAGAGAGCCCGGTTCCTTAGTCTGCAGTATGCTGTTCATTCTCCTGTGGTTTACCCTCTTTTTTTTTTTTGTAAGTCCTTTGGTGAAAGATAGACTGAAAAGTGTTCATCTGAAAGGCAGTTTGGGAGGTGAACCCAATCTGGCGATAACTGTTATGAATTCAAGCTGTTTGAGTTTTGGGGGGGGGGGTGTCCAGGCAGGGCACGGACAAAATGCCACCAGGGAGATTGAAGCAAGAGGAGTAACTGTGGGCAGCACAGATACACCAGTGACATCTGGAGCTGGTAACGAGAGACAAGGAAAGTGATACAAAGACAGAACCTGGGGAAAGCTCTAATGTTCATCTGAGTCATGCATGGTGTCACGTGCGGAGGAAGAATCCAGATTTCGAGCTTGGTGTTCCCACCCCCAGCTTTAACTTTTAATCTGCCCTCATCCATCTTTTAGTTCTGATGTAAAACAAAATGTGTTGCCAGAACCTTCCAGCTCTCCCTCCCTACTTGTTTTAGAGCCACCTCTCTGAGAAGGGGGGACAAGAACCGTGTGAACAGGATTATAAAGCCCGAATCTGCACTGCACCAGCAGACAAACCTTCCGAAGGCAACAACAGGGATGGGGAATCGGTGAGACACAGAAGCGGTGGAACGTGGCCCCCGGGTGGAGGGTGCTGGGTGCCAGGGAAAGACATGCTGGACAGTAAATGGCAGAACTGATCCACCAGGAAGGTGAACGCGCTCCAAAATCATTTAGATAGGCTCCAATTGACGCGAAGAAAAGAATGGCTGGAGACTGGCCTGGTATATGGTGGCCAGTACGGTAACACTACAGATGAAAATTATGCAACACGGAATTGAGTCTGGAGAGATTTGCTGCAAAATACATCGCTCGAGAAGAAGCCGGAGGCTTTGAAGGCTTTTCTTTTCCCAAATGAAATAGGGAGTCAGTAAAATGAAAATAAAAGATACCTAGTCCGAGATGGACCAGTGTTAGAAAGACAACATCAATACAAGATGCAGAGCTGGTGTGGAGGGGGTGACCACACACTTTTTTATTCACCCACCCCCCTTTTTTTGAGATTTCGCTCTGTGAGGCCTGGGAAAGCACAGACGGATAGAACAGAACTCCCACCCTCAGAGGCAGGGACGTTGGAGCGCCAAGAAGAATGCCACCATACCGTGGCCCAGCTCAGAGGAAAAGCAGAGCTGTGTACAACCAGGGCTCAGCACGTCTTGAGGGCGGCCGTCCAGCACAGACCGTCTTGGCCTCGTCTGAGATGTGTCTCAGCCTCACAGAGCCTCACCAATGACAAAACACAAGTTCAAATAGAGAATTCTCAGGCAAATATTTACAAAAGCCCTATCTGGCTGTTTATAGGAGAAAAAAACGAAACAAAAAAAACCTAGTTGTTTGCCCGAAACCAAATATTTTCCAAACTCAACCTCTCTTATTTATGCATGAACACAACAAAGGGATTACCAAATAAAAATACATGTTAAATGGAAACAAAAACCTATATTCTTGATATCTTATCCTTGCAAATAAACAGAGCTGAAGGTAACACTACTTTGATGATAGGGTTCATGGTCTTGTTTGCTCTCCCAGCCTGCTATTTGCATTGAAATATAATCAACAGGTTCATTTACATCCTGCACAAATCCATGAAGAATTGTAGACAAGTGCCTACACCACCAGTAAATGAATAAGTTAATTAATTAATTTTTGAAAGATCAGGGAACAAATGTAAGAAATTAAGTTTCCTTCAAGGGAAAGATCCGTGGCAAAATATATCCCATGAGATTTCCTGCCTTGTGCTACGTCTGGAGGATGGACATGGGTGGGGGCTTCTGGGCAGCCAGAAACAAGAGAGGAGTCTCCTCAATGAAACACCCAGTCTCACTGCCCAGATAAAGCAGGTGCACGGGTTTTGTTGTTACCAAAGACCAACTCGACTTCCTCAACAAATCGAGCCCCAGTGCCTTCATTTTGAGGCACTCAGTCCTGCCCCTGCGGCATCCAGGGCTGCGAGCCCAGTCTGCAAGAAAGACTGCTCATTTCCCACCCCAAAATAACAGGATCCACTGGCTTCTCGAGCTGTGGTCAGGCGGGCGCCATTAGCATCTGGGCTCAGAACTTCCTTCCTCACATTCCTACCCTCAGGCACCAACTCCTGGCTCAGCATCTCAGTTACCAGAGATTCCAATTACAAGAAAAAAAAAAAAAAGTCCTGGTGGGAAGAGCTGTTACCCCTCTAAGGTGTGTTTTTATGACAACCGCCAGAAGGCAAAGTGGCCATTGACCATGGTAGAGCCTTCTCCATCATGCCCGCATGACAGGTTCTCTGGGCATCAGTATGGCTCAGTAGCTACACCTGGACCACAGCTAACATCTCCGCGTGGACTTTACAGGCAGTGCAATAACGTAATGAGGAAAAAGTAAATCGTTTAAGGAAAGCAGCTTTGGGGATGGATTACCATAGCGACTGGAAGATGTAATGGATTCACAAGGAAAGGAAAGTTCCCTCTACTGCTAGTGTTGAATTTCAAATGATTTCATGGAAGGGATCATAGAGCATGCTTATTTTTTTTTTCAGAGAGAAAGAGAGTGTGAGCAGGGGAGGAGCACAGGGAAAGAGAGAGAGAATCCCAAGCAGTCTCCATGCTCAGCGCAGAGCATGACTTGGGGCTCGATCCCACAGACCACGAGATCACGACCTGAGCCCAAATCAAGAGTCGGACACTTAACCTACTGAGCCACCCAGGGGTCCTGATCTCTTTTAAAGAGCCCAGAATTTCTTTAAAAAAATAGCAAATAAAAATGATGAGGATGCTTTTAAACCATATGATGAATTAACACATGCTTTTAAAAAAATTTCTTCCTGTATAAACTCCACTTCTTCTAATTAACGTCCCCACATTTGCTTTCCTTTCAAGAGG
The DNA here is from genome assembly GCF_028749965.1 of Puma concolor. Lineage (NCBI taxonomy): Eukaryota > Metazoa > Chordata > Mammalia > Carnivora > Felidae > Puma > Puma concolor. The sequence goes on from NC_141668.1 coordinate 107,049,881, forward strand.
TCTGTCAATACCTAAATCAAATCCCTCCTCCTCTCAAATCTCATGCATGAAATTACTAGTAGTTGCCTTACAGAGACATCAGTCATTGGATTCAGGTGCTGTCATGGTACCAGAATAATGGAATATCATTGTCCTTCTGTGTTTCAGGCTTTGAGTGAAGCATTTTTTTATGTAGCTGAGTTTTGATAAATGATTCTGGGGGCGCCTGGGTGGCTCAGTCGGTTGAGCATCCAACTCTTGATATTGGCTCAGGTCGCCATCTTGAGGTCGTGGGATCGAGCCCCACATCGGGCTCTGGACTGAGCATGGAGTCTGCTTGGGATTTTTCTCTCAGCTTCTCTCTCTGCCCCTCCCTAGCCCTCTGTGTGTGTGTGTGTGTGTGTGTGTGTGTGTGTGTGTGTCTCAAAAAGAAACATTAAAAAAAAGGATTCTGGAATTCCCTATGTAATCCCTGTGCAGTAGATACAGCACGAAGAGAAGGCAGAATCACTGATTTCTTCGCAGCTGGGCGTGAAGCTTAGCTCTCTCCGTCACGGAATGCATGGACTGGGACAAGTCAGTGAGCCATTCTGACTTTTCCTGTCATAATAACAGAGCAAGAAGACGTATCTTCTGAGATCACTATCAGACTGAGACGAGGCAGAGGCAGCTAATGCTATTGGTCTTGGGCGTGTTCCTCGTGGCCCAGCAGTCCCACGGGACCAAGCCACCCTCACAGTGTGTTCCACGCTGGGTTCCCCTCTTGCTGGCTTCCTCCCTCCATGACCTCCTTCATCGTCTCCCACACACATCTCCGGCCACAGAAGCTACTTGCGCCCAAATACTTATCTCAGAACTGCTCATCTCGCCTCTGCTGTTGGGAGAGCACAAACCAAGATGACGGATGGAGGCCCTCACCTGGTGAAGGTGCTCCCCGGTGCACCCCTTCGCCTCCAGCGGCGTCTCCAGTCAGCATGTGGTGGAGGGGATTCCTACGTTTCTTTAAGTAAGTTTACAGACCCAAGCTATGTGAATTTTAATGACTTTTCTCCTCAGGATTTGCTGAAAAGTAAGGAACCAACCCCATCGCAATTTTATAAATGAGGTTCACCATGGCTACTTGTCCAAACACAAGGTCTCTGTTACCCAGACAAGTCTAAAGCAGCCCCCCAGGGGCACCTCTGTGGCTTGACCGGTTGAGTGCCTGACTCTTGATTTTGGCTCAGGTCATGATCCCAGGGTCGTGAGATTGAGCCCCGCGTCAGGCTCCGCAAGGAGCGTGGAGCCCGCTTGAGATTCTCTCTCTCCCTCTTCCTCTGCCCCTCCCCCACCTACTCTCTCTCTTTAAAAAAAAATATAAATAAACAAAAATAAAAACAAAGCAGGCCCCACGACCGACCTCTCGAGTTTTGTTTACCTGGGGATGGAAGTTCTAATCTGTGGCACTGACAGGTGCACTTGTGTTAAGCCATAGCTTCCTCTGTGTAACTGAGGAAAACACTGCTACTGAGATTAAAAATCAGTCTGGGGAAAGGAAAAGACAATTCAGACCAGAGCGCTTCTGCAGCCCGTCCCGCTAGCTCACGGGACGCTGGATATTCAAACTTGCTGTACTGCTTGCAGTTAACTTCCATTCAGGAAAATATACTGAGCATCCACCACGCGTCGGACAGTCTGTTACAAACAAGAGGAAGGAAACACGACTGGCTCATCACTCCCAGCAAAGCACTAAGCAGGCCGTTCAAATGCAAGGTGCTTGGGCTGTGGCCAAGTGGACACAGAGCCGTGGCCGTGATCTGTGCCTTCATGCAGTCTCCATGCAGGCTCCCCGCTGCCCGAATCACTGCTCTGGCCAGGACCGAGGAGAGATGCAGGGTATCAGCTGTTGGGTGAATGGATACCATTTTTGCGTAAACACCTTAAACCTAGGACGCGTTTTGAGTCTAACTAAAGACAGATCCTTATTGGATCAAAACTGATCCAAAGTGGTTCAAAAACAGACCAGAAATGTTAAATGCAGCCATGTTTACCGCACCATCCATGAGTATAAGTTTTACTTAAAAAACTCAAAGTTAAGTGCTTTGTATAGCTTTTTGCTCTTGTACAATTTATAGAGATGCTGTACGGATCCATATTCTTTTGTGTGTTTATTTATTTTTGAGAGACAGAGAGTGAGTGGGGCAGAGGCAGAGAGAGAGAGGGAGACAGAGAACCTGAAGCAGGCTCCAGGCTCTGAGCTGTCAGCACAGAGCCTGACACGGGAGTCGAACCCACGAACCGTGAGATCATGACCTGAGCTGAAGTCAGATACTTAACCGACTGCGCTTCCCAGGCACTCCGGATCCATTCTTTTTTTATGTGTTGAATATATTCAGGGTAGCATCTGAGCAACTGATTAAAACGCCCTTGTTATAACATGTGTGGAGGGATGTGTTGTGGACCACAGCACAATATGCTCCTGGTACAACACTTTCCTATTAAATGTAATCGGGAATCTTTTGCAATTCGAAGTCAGGCGAGTATCTTTTTGGGGCTGTGTGACAGCTCAAAAGCACGAGGACACAGCTAGAGTAACTGATGGTGATGTTTGCTTCCACAAGTGTACCTGCTCTTGTGATTTCCAAGACAGCACGAGGAACAAAGGAGTCAGTTCACAGCACCGGCATCAGAGACAATGGTCTCTGGTGGCACATGCTGACATTCATCAAATGCTATTGTATTTCTAGAATATGAAATAATGCATGACGCCTTTCTCAGTGAAATGTCGGGATCTGTTCTTTTTAATGTTTTCATGGCCGTTCCAGATTCCACCCCCTGATCTACAAGTGTATGAATACGTTACTTGATGTTCTTTTTGTAAATTAGCAGAAAAGAAATATAAGCAAGCAACAAGCAAAACAACCAAATGGATCCATAAGTCTACATGACATGTGAATATGGTAGATTTCCTTTATCATAGAAATGTCTCCTTATCAGGGCGCCTGGGTGGCTCTGTCAGTTAAGTGCCCAACTCTTGATTTTGGCTCAGGTGATGATCTCACAGTTCATGGGTTTGAGCCCCGTGTCGGGCTCTGCGCTGACAGTGCTGAGCCAGCTTGGGATTCTCTCTCTCTCTCTCTCTCTCTCTCTCAAAATAAATAAATAAATGAATATTTTTTAAAAAAGAAATGTCCTTACCTAAGAATATTTTTTTTTGCCATTTTCCCGTGTTATCAGATCTCAGAATAATCAACAGTAATCATTTTGTTTGATTTTTGTTACCTATGAGTTCAACTTCCTCGAGCAAAACATATTATCAGGGGATGTGAGGGTTCCCTGAAAGCGGTTCCAGCAGTGAGCGTCTCCTGTGTTGTTCTTGTTCCAAATGAAGCTGGGGCAGAATGGGAGACCTGGAGATCAGACAGCTTAATTAATTTGCGGAAGATCCCAGCCGAGGGAAATTATTGTCCAAAGTGTCAACGCTTCCCTGCGTCTGACTCCTTCTGGCCTCCCTGCCTGAAACACACCTCCTAGCACTTCTCTTACTGAAGGATCTTAGGGGAAAACAAAGCAAAACAAAAGTAAGCACTGTTACTCAAGATACTCACATAAGGTCTCCAATGAACCATGAACCCCATAAAGTACGGACCATATAATTTCACTCTAGACCAGGCTGCCTTGGGTACGCCGTGATAAGCAGGGCAAGGTTCGTGGGCAGAGAGAACTCAGATCACGTTCTTTTCTGGCGATGAGCATGACCCCCAGAAATTCACTAGCCTCTCTGAAGTTCACCAGTATCACTGTAGTGGTTTGTGGCTTCTGTCTATTATCACACCGAATAATTAAAGGAAAAACACACAGAATTTGAAGATAAATATTAAGCATAAGAAAGACACTAAAATGTCTGCCTAAAAGTAAAGCAAAACAGCAAAGAAGTTAAGAGAATGGAATTAGGAAACCCACTGCCATGTTCACATTTACAAGGCAAGCTCCCGGCTGCTTGATCCTTGAAACGTTTCCTCTCTGATCCTCAGTTGTCACATTGGTAAAATGGGTACATTCTTGTCTGTCCAGCAGGCATGTCATAACATGGAAAGAAATAATATATGGACAGCACAGCACACACCTGGCTCATAGCAAGTTTCACAAAATGATAGTAATTAGGATAAAACATTCTTTTGTAGTATTTTGTAATAAGTCTTGCTCCCAGAGAAAGGAATCTATTTCTTTTTGTTGTTGTTGTTGTTTTTATCCATTTATTTTGAGAAAGAGAGAGAGAGAGAGAAAATGAGCAGGGGAGAGGCGCAGAGAGAGAGAGAGAGAGAGAGGAAATCCCAAGCAGGTTCTCTGCTGTCAGTACAGAGCCCAACTCAGGGCTCAAACTCACCAACCGTGAGGTCATGACCTGAGCCAAAACCAAGAGTCGGACGCTTGACCAACTGAGCCAGCCGGGTGCCCCAGGAATCTCTTTCTAATGCAGACTCCACATCTCACCTTCTCCACTCTAAGTTTTATATATGTATCTATTTTATGTCATACACTAGAGACAGGAGCCACATCCCTCTGAAGTTTAGGGCTCTCCGTCCGCCTTCCATACCACACTCAGGAATGTCTACACTCCTGTTACTTGTTGCAACAGGTCAGACCGTCCAATGCCCACCGCAGGGTCCCCCACCTCATCACACAGCCGAGTCCAGCCTGCCTCTGGACCGCTCGGGCCTGGGCGCAGAAAGGTGTGCAGAGGCCCCCACACCAGTGAGCGTTAGTTTAGAATTCACGAAGAGGGTACAATGTCAGCATTTTCTGAGGTTTGGCCTCAACCCCCTCCCCGGCCAAATGGCAAGAAAAAAAACAAAACAGCTCGTCTTTACCAACAGGCAAGATGCTTTAAATCGGAAAGTGCGGCATCCCAGCCTGACAACCGTGCCTGACAGAGGCGTCACAAACCCAACATCAAACATCCAGGCAGAACAAAGTCACTCAAAACACAGCACACGCCAACAAAACCCACAATGTTCTTTCCTGCTGCCTTCGTAGTAAAGGGTGACAAGACAGAGAAATGAATTTCGGTGATCTTACTACGCAGGCATCGTAACTTTTCTGGTGAAACTACGCAAAAAAAAAAAAAAAAAAAAAAAAAACCCACACCTTTTTTGGACAAACTCCTAAATGTGTGCACATTGACAACCTGTTAGTTGCAATAGAGGTAAATGTAGTAAATGTGTTCTCCAAGCACTTATTATTCATTAAGAGCTGACCTTCAAGCCACTGTATTCCAAAGACCCGGGTAAGCTGACCTTTTGGTGGTGATCTTGCCAGGCTCAGACCCCTCCAGGAGCAGCGTGCCCTCAGCGGGGCTGTCCCCAGGGTGGGCACAGGACTGCTTAAATCCTGAGCTCTTCAGGAAGTCTGGCCTCCTCTCTTGACTCCATGAGGCAACTTCTCTCCCTGAGAAAAATCGCATGGGGATGAATGTTCATCTTCTCGCACACAGTTTTCATTCCAGCAAGTGGATCGAGCTGCTTTATGGTTACCGCACGGTTACCGATCAGCAACTGAGCGGTATTCAAGTTTCAGCGAGGCGTTTTGGCTTTTGTCTCTAAAACAAAATCCCAGGAAAAGATGAAGCCTCTGAAAATTCACCGAAAATGGCAGCACCTCGTCACTTTCGTGCATTTTTCTAACACTATTGATTATATCAGACTTTTGGCAGACACACTTTTCATCTGCGAGGACATTTTCCTACCTAAAAACAACGCTGAAAGTTCTATCTGATGAAATTTTAATTAGCTCTTGCAATTTTTATAGAAGGTAATTATCCCTGAAATTATTGCAAGAGCTATCACAGGACCCTCCCTCCCAGAACTGAATGAATGCACGTATACACAGAACTACCGGCCATCTGATGACAGCAATGTAAATTTCCTCTTTTGTGTATGACAATCCCCTTGGCAAAAAAAGTGAATCTGTTTCAAAATTACTCAAAGGAATCTCAAAATGGTAATTCTATTAACATCTTCAATCTTAGAAATTATGTGCAGTGCATGTAATAATCAGGATAATTAAGCCTTAGATGGGTCATATACCTTAAATTAGATGTCTTTACTTGGTAGACTTTAGTAAAATTAAAAGAAGGTTAATTACTGAATCAGTAGGATGGAGATATAGATAGAGCTGTATATAGAGACATGGACATATATTCTTAATAAAGTAGGATAACCTCAGGAGCCTGGGTGGCTCAGTCAGTTAAGCATCCAACTCTCGATCTCAGCTCAGGTCATGATCTCATGGTCATGAGATCAAGGCCCACATTGGGCTCTGTGCTGAGAGCATGCAGCCTGCTTCTGATTCTTTCTCTCCTTTTCTGCCCCTTCCCTGCTCTCTCTCTCTTTCTCTCTCTCCCTCAAAATAAATAATAAAATAATCTTTAAAAAATAAAAAAAATAAATAAAGTACAATAATCCTTCGAGGTTCACAGGGATGCACATCCTCCAGAAAGACATTCAGATGGCGGGCTCACACAAGGACCACGCACAAGCCTTAAAACACAAGCACGTACCAGTTTGCACCCCATTTGCAAATGTGTCTTTGGCTGAAACGAGCTACATAGCCAAGCCCAGAATTAAAGGCATGGACACAGTAAGGTTGGAACCAGTTGGACTTGTTTCTTCAATCAAGGGGCCATGATCAGAGCTTCATGGACCATGATACCCTCGAAGGAAGAGCCCAAGATACACATCACAGGGGCGCCTGGGTGGCTCAGTCAGTTAAGCGTCCGACTTCAGCTCAGGTCATGATCTCATGGTTCATGAGTTTGAGCTCTGCGTCGGGCTCTGTGCTGACAGCCTAGGGCCTGGATCCTGCTTCCGATTCTGTGTCTCCCCTTCTCTGTCCCTCTCCCCCTCACAGTCTGTCTCTTTCTCTCAAAAAAAAAATAATAATAATAAAATAAACATTTAAATAAAAGATACATATCACAGAGCATTCACTCAGTCTTTCAGTCAACATGTGATTGGTACATGTCTGTTACACTGCAGTGGTTTGAATAAATGTCCCCCACCAAATTTATGTCGCCCTGGGACCTCAAATGCACTTATTTGGGAATAGGGTCAACACACTTAATAGATGTAACTAGGTTAAGATAAGGTTATATTGGATGAGTGTGGGCTCTAAATCCAATGACTGATGTCCTTATAGGAACGGGAGAGGACGCAAAGGCACAGACACACAGGGGGAGATGCCATACGATCATAAAGGCAGAGGTTGGACTGATGTAGCTACGAGCCAAGGAACAGTGAAGATTTCCGGGGCCCCCAGAAGCTAGGAAGAGACAGGAAGAACCCTAGACCCTTCAGAGAGAGCATGGTGTTGCCTCAAACTTCACTTTGGACTCCAGTAAGAGACTAAATGTCTGTTGTTTTGAGCCATCCTGTCCGTGATGACTTTTTACAGCAACCCTAGGAAGCCAATGCCCACACAACACATGTAATTCTAAAGTGTGGTCGTGGGGGAGTTTAGCAAGGTGGTGTTTAAACAGTGACTTGTGGCAGGTGAGGGTGGTGGCCTTGAGGGTGTCTGAGAAAAGAACTTCCCAGGAAGACAAGGCAGTGAATCAAAGGGCCTAAGGTAAGAATGTGCCTGGAGGAGTGAAGGAAGCCTGTGTGGCCAGGTGGGCAGGTGGGCAGGTGGGCAGGTGGGCAGGTGGACATGGTACGCCCTACGAAAAGAGAGGCCAAGGACAGCAGATATGGCCCATTTTATCCCTATTCATTTTTGCACTTTGCTTTCTTCTTCAGGCAGTTTGAAGGCACTAATTTAGGAGAGAAATCTTGAGAAAGGGCGAAAAAATGTCACCATGTTAGAATCAAATCGCTTTTGGTTTGAGCTGCAGCCCCGCTATTTCCTCGGTAATTTTCCAAGCGTCATTTTCTTTCCCATCACATCCTCGGTGAAATGGACATATTGACACCTCCCGGACAGCTTTGTGGGGGAGACTGGACCAGGGAAGGCACATAAAAGGGCTGGCCGTAGAGCCAGCGTGTAACAAAAGAGAACTTGCACTGCAATCATCACGATCAGTCACGGTTCCCTAGGTAGACTTCCAGCAGGTGGGAGTCACAACTGATTCACCTTCATGCTTCCATTCCTTCAGTCCTCAGCTCTTTGCCCGGCACGTGCCAGCACGGTACAAATGTTTGTGGATTATAAGGAAGGCGTGAGTGAGTGAACGAACGAGTCTGTGGATATGTCTCCTGGTCTCCAGTCTAAATAGGATGACCCGCCTCTACGCTCTCCTAGGAACCTCCGTTCACCTTTCCTACTAGTTGTCTGTCTTATTCACCAGACTGTGAACCCCTTGAGATGTTTTTTATACTCCCTTGTTAATCGTGCCACTAATTAAATTGAATCCAATAGGCAAAACAGGGAATCCAAACGACAGTGCATGAGCACCGCTGGACTTATCTCAAACCCTCACAAACTCTCCCTTCCTCAGTTCAGGAGATGCTGGAATATTGCCAGACAATCTTTTAAAACCGGTTAAGGTTTAAAAAGAAAAGGAAGGAGTTGGTGGTAGCACGGTACAAATTGGGAGTTTCTTAAAAGCAGTCAGGTACATAATTGAAAACTAATGGAATGTTCTCATCCATATGCATGAAAAGCAATTTGCATGCCTTCATTATTTAAAAGCAGGGTAAAGATGTGGCAGTGGAAGGAATCTACCTGAGGAATGTTCTTCCGAGAACCTTCCCACAAAATGAAGCTTAACTCTTCAGATCTTGGAAATGTGTTTTGGAAATACCTACACACAGCAAATAACCTGTTTTGATATTGATTTCCGATTCATAAAAATTGTATTGGAGCTAGTTATACCCACATTCTGCTTCGTAACAGAATCGCATTCTTAAGACTGTTTCCCTCAGACAAAGAAAGGAAAAGACAACTCAGTGCTCCAACTAGGTCGCGTTGAAACCTCTGTGAGTGTATGCTTAGCAGTTCGAGAACAATTGTGGGTTCAGAAAGATACGTGGACTTCAACGAAGGAAACGCACAGAATTGTAGAACATCACCACGGCTCACTACCACAATGCCGTTCATCTGGGGCAAACCCTGGGCTGGACGCTTTGACATTAAGTGTTGCTACTTAATTTAGATGCAGTTCAAATATTGGTACTTTCCCCAGATAGTCTGGTTTACGCTAAAACGTCCCATCGGAGGGACACCTTGGTCTTGGCTCAGGTCATGATCTCATGGTTCTTGGGTTCGAGACTCGCATCCAGCTCCATGGTAAGAATGCAGAGCCTGCTTGGGATTCTCTCTCCCCCTCTCTCTGCCCCTCCCCTACTCATGCCCTCTCGCTTGCTTTCCCTCTCTCTCTCTCTCTCTCTTTCTCTCTCTCCTTCTCTCTCAAAATAAATAAATACACTTAAAAAACCTAAAACATCCCATTGGAACTACAAAGTGGGATTTTCTACACTTTTTTGTTTGGAAAGCCCTGGTATTCTTACTATCTGGTTTTCGTTGTCCTCAATCAGCATGATATTTACCGAAAGACTTATGTTTCTGATAAGGTGGAGTGACCAGGAAGCACATTTGCCCTCACTTTAAACAAACTAAAGAAAATGAAGGGGAAATATATGAAACAATGGTTTCCAGACCTTAGGGCTCCATGAGAGAGGGAAAGTATGTGGTTAGAGCCCCTGCATCCTGCCTGGAAGGGGATCCCGGGTCATGGCAACTGGAGGATGGATGCAGGTGAAGCCTGATGACTGTCCTGTCATCAGGACAGGGAGTGGGGGCTTGGCGAGAACAAGAATGACAGAGTCCATCTCCGTGGACACGAGAGCGGCCTGGCACGTGATCCCCATAGTCCACGGGAAAACCCAGGAGCAGAATAACTGGCTAGTGCACGCATGTAAGGAAAATACCTAGAGCTTGGTAGAGAACCACCCAGAAAGAGCGGGTGGAACCATCGATCATCAGAGCTCACACAAGGCTGGGATGGTTTCTGTTTCTGCCAAACAAAGTGGAAAATTATCATACTATAGAGAGGATTGGGAAGGGTAAACCCACGGGAGGCTTTTGCTTCAATGGTGGGGAAAATACATCCCACACTAAATGCTGATCTGGTTCGGTTTAACAAAGCTTAAAAGCAAGTCTAAAAATATTACTGCACTGTTTCAAAGTAACTTAATTGAATGAAAATAAAGACCTGTCCACAGTAGAAGGACATACAGAACCCCAAAAGGTAAAACCACGGTGTCCTCGGGGATCTTGTTAAAAATCTCCAGACAGGAAAAGTAGCACCAAGAGGAAAATCAATCAGAAAATGGTCCTGATGACAGAATAATAGTGTAAAAGGCATTCATATGCTTATGACAACTTTATCTGATAAACTCAAGGAAATAGATCACAGCCTAAGTACAAGAGACAGAAGATATAAAAAAAAAAAAAAAAAACCCTAAACTGAATTGCTAGAAATGAAACCACGTCTGAGTAGAAAAATAACTGGAGGGCAGTGACAGCAGATATGACACAGAAAGGAATAAATCAGTAAACGTGAAGACGTGGCAACACAAATATCCAAAGCCAACCACGCAAAAATTGAAAGCATCAGAGAGTCAACGAGCAGACACGGGCTCTCTGCAGAGTTGGGGTATTTCCGATAACATGACTGATGTTGGGGGTAACAAGATGCAAATAACTTAAATCTCTCTAGTGGGAAATACATGCATAATGAACATAATGCTCAGCAAATACAGAGGGGAAAGCATTTCCGGGAAGAGAGGAGAGGCTGACAAATTAGACTGATATCCATGTAGGACATAATAACGAAGTGATGATCCTAGGGCTTTGGACTGAACGCTTGTCTCAAAGTGAGGTACTCTAAAAGGAAATTAAATGTGCGGGTCAAAATTCCTGTGTCGAAGCCCTAACCCTCAGTGTGGACTGTATTTGGAGACAGGGCCATTACAGAAGGAATTAAGGTTCCCTGAGGCCACGGGGTAGGTCCCCGATCTGAAGGGACTTTGTGCCTTCATCAGAAGAGACACTAGCGAGCTCATTCTCTCCCTGTCTCGGAGAAGGAAAGGCCGTGTGAGCCCACAGCAAGATGACAGCCCCTGCAAGAATCACCAGCAGCTGGATGGCAGACTTGCTACGTCCAGAACCGGGAGGCATAGCTGTCTGTTGCTTAAGCTTCGCAGGCTGTGAGATGTTGTTATGGCCACCCAACTTGACTAATACAAGTAATAATAACGATGACGCTTCATATCTATTAAGTGTTCTCCACATGGCACTTTTTCAAAAAAAAATCTTTTAATGTTTATTTTATTTTTGAGAGACAGAGCACGAGTGAGGGAGGGGCAGAGAGAGAGGGAGACACAGAATCCGAAGCAGGCTCCACGCTCCGAGCCGTCAGCACAGAGCCCGACGCGGGCCTCGAACTCATGGACCGCGAGATCATGACCTGAGCCGAAGTCAGACGCTTAACCGACTGAGCCAAAGAATCGGCAACCCCCCACATGCCAATTTTTTACGCCTTGTCTCATCTGATTCCCATAAGAACCCTTACCATCCTGACATTCTAGGTAAACACTGAATCACAGTTTCAGTCGTCTTTGAGGTCAGACCGCTCGTATGTACAGCAAAGCCCAGATTATGAGCACAATCCAAGCTCCAGATAACAGCCGTGATGATATAGCAGCTCATATTCACTAACCATCAACTCCCTGCTGGATATTAGTGATAAGAGCTTTGCCTTAATTGTCTAATTGATCCTCAGGACAAACCTCCGAGCTGGAGACACTGCCCATTTGCATCAAGAAGATGAGCAACACTGGCGAAGAGAGATGAAGAGCTTAATGGAAGAACCACCGAGAAAATACTCAGATGTGTGAAAGGTCAAAGCCCATCATAGGCGTGATCACCCAGGCAAGTTCGGTGAGTGTGGGAAAAGGCATCTTTGAGGGTGCACAGGCCCCAAACCATGGGTGGCCTTGAATGCCGAGCCCAGTCACCTGCACAAGTTCTGTGAACACCATGAGGTCTTGCGTGCAATACAGAGGATGTTCAGACATTTTGAAAGCATCTTGAATAGAACCAGGCCAAGTACAAAGCCCCACTCCTCCCCATTCCCTTTCTAGAATCACCCAGATGCAATAAAGTATAGCCAGTAATTCAGGGCATCATCATTTTTGTTTTAAATCATAAGTCTGCATAAGCCTGGTGGCTCAGTCGGTCGGGCGTCCGACTTCAGCTCAGGTCACGATCTCACGGTCCGTGAGTTTGAGCCCCGCATCAGGCTCTGTGCTGATGGCTCAGAGCCTGGAGCCTGCTTCAGATTCTGTGTCTCCCTCTCTCTCTGCCCCTCCCCTGCTCGTGCTCTGTCTCTCTCTCTGTCAAAAATAAATAAACATTAAAAAATTAATAAATTAAAAGTCTGCAAATTTTTAGTGTCAAGATGGTCACATCTATTTCTCCTGCTCATCCGCAAACCCACGGCAGGGCTCATCCATAATACTGCATGGTAGGCGTTCTTGAATCTGGGAACTTATAGAATGAAGCACAACCCGTGGTCCACCTTGCGTGTATCATGAAGGGAAAGGACCTGTTTGTTGTGTCCAGCCCTCTGTCTCATACCATCCTGTTCCTCCTGGCTTGTTGCTCTAGATCCTGACAAACCACCTCACTTCTTCAGGGATCCAAAGCAGAATTTCCCAGCACCCTCCAGTCTGGAAATCCAAACTATCCACCTGCAGCGTTTCCTTAGGCCTCCCAGTGAGATGAGTCCTACCCGCACCAGGTTCTCAGGACCCGGTTCACGGGGAACAACCCACTCAGGCCAGTTCTTAGAGCCCAAGTTCACGTCTCGCTTTTCTACACATATTCGTGTGTCTCACATAACTCGCCTACCCCTTCCCGCTCCTGTCTCAGTTTTCTCTTCCAGTCTAAAGATGGTTTGTCCCTTCACCCTCCCCAAGGTTAAAACACGTGCACCTTCCAGGCAGCCTGTCTGTCCTTCAGTCCACACCCTGGTCGCTCACCCTGAAGAGAGTGCTGAGGACACTTGGACCCTCATGTCCCCCCATACACATGCGGCCCACCTTCCCAGCTCAGACACACAACACCCACCTTTCCTCTGAACTTTGGGAAGCCAAAAATCTATAAAATTACCTTTGTCTCCTGGTGCCTCCGTCGTATTGATTTAATTCTCCAATGTGACCATGGCATGTCCAGTCTTTTGAGTTCCAGAAAGTTCAGTGATGGTTATTTCCTTCTCTTTGAACATAGGGAAATTTGAGACTACTCAGGAATCTATACAGAGGTCTGCACTGGTTTAATTTTAAAATTTTTTTTTGTCTTGAGGTCATTGCAGAACGCCATAGAAATTTCAAGAATGGTACAAATAGCATTTTCCTGAACCGCTTCGGAATCACCTGCACAACCACGGGACAAGCCAGGATAATCAGGGACTTACACTAACCCGTTAATACTGCCTGAACTCCAGAGCCCCTTCACATTCTACTGATTGTCCCCAAATATGGTGGGGGAAGAATCCAGAGCAGAGCCACACATGACATCTCTAGTCAGCTTCAGTAGCCACTGTTCCTCAGACTTTCCTGGTCTCCTGTATTGTCAACTCTTTGGAAAGACAAAGGAAAGATAAAGATTTTGTGGAAAGTCCTTCAGTGTGTGTTCTCCTGACATTTCCTAAGGATTAGATTCAGGCTCTGCGTCTTTGGCAAGGATATCACAGAAGGAATGCAGTGTTCTCCTCATTGCATTTTATCAGGTAACATATGGCGTCAATTTGTCCCTTCATTGATGACAGACAGTCACTTTGATTGCTTGACCGAGGTGGGGTCGGTCAGGCCTGTCCTCCAGAAAGTCACCCTTGTCCCCTTTGTAATTAATAAGTATTTTATGGGGACGTACTTTGAAACTACCTGAATATCTCCTTCCTCATTAAACTTCTAATTTATTCATTCTTTTTTCAATCTCTGTCAATATGGACTCATGGACTCTGATTGTATTCAGTGGAGTATCATCCCCTGTCATTATTAATGATGCTCAAATTTGTCTCATATTTGGCCAGAAAGAGCACCCTGGACTGATTATCATGCTTCTTTGTGCTTTTTCTTCTTTTTTGGTGAAAAAGAAAAGATTTGTCAGGCTCATCTTGTAATTTCTCTCTTCCTTCTCTGGAATCAGCTGTTTCTTCAAGGAACTCTGGTTGCTTTTAGAGATGTTAAATGCTATTTATTTATTTATTTATTATTTTCAGAGAGAGAGAGCACGGGCAGAGAGAGAGGGGGAGAGAGAGGATCCCAAGTAGGCTCTGCTCAGTCAGTGCAGAGCCCAGCGTGGGGCTCAATCTTACAAACCGTGAGATCATGACCTGAACCAAAATCAAGAGTTGGACACTTAACCAACAGAGCCACTCAGGCGTCCCATAAAAATATTTAAATACAACACCTGTGAGTCACTGATTCACGGTGGGCTTCACTAGGGCATATACATTGATATACATGTATTTATATACAGGCACTTAATCTATATTTATTTTATATCTAGCATAGATATTTTAAAAATTACTTTATACAGATACCTCCAATTCCAACATAATGCAATCAGGTTTATTTGAATTCTTCCCCTTTCAAAATACCCAACCCTCCTTGTCAGCAGTGAGAAGGCTGGCTGTGATTCTCACGTGATTATCTATTTTATCTGTCCCCTTATATGGGACTGACTTATCCTCACCACATACCCCTCTCCCTCCCAGATATTTTCTTGTCCTACTTGATGGTGTTGTCTTCCCTTCCCATACCTGATCCTTCTAGGTCTCTGACATCCAAGCCAGGCCTCTGCTTCCTGTCTATTACTGCACAGAATTCAACCTTGCTGAGACCCATCTGGTGACTTTAGGTCTTAATTGTTCAGGAAAAAAGGAAGAAGAAGAAGAAGAAGAAGAAGAAGAAGAAGAAGAAGAAGAAGAAGAAGAAAGAAAGAAAGAGGAGGAGAAGGAGAAGGAGAAGGAGAAGGAGAAGGAGAAGGAAAGGAGAATGGGGAGGAGGAGGAGGAGGGGGAGGGAGGAGGGGAAAAGAAGAGGAAGAATAAGAAGGGCTCTAATGTGGTTTTAACTCTGCAGCTGCTCAATGATGTTACCACTGTGGTTATCTTGAGTACATATGGAGCTATATGCAGAGTATACACTTGCTACTACTGATTTATTTCCTCCAAAGAATCAGCCACTGAAAGGCAACAGGAAGCCAGGGAAGTATCACAGACTGGGGGAAGTACCAGGTTTCCTAGTTAGCTCAAGTCAAAGTGCACTTCTGAATGGGTCTCCTATAATATCCCAGCTAGAGACTAACACCTGCTCAGAGAGCTCACCATTACTTATCACTCACACAGTGGCCCATCCATCTTGGTCTTTGCACATACAGGGATTGTTTAGGGACTGACAGTGGACACTTTGCATTATCTTTTAATGTTTTTATGATGGGGGAGTTTGCTTCTGTGCTTCTGAGCAACTATCAGAAAATCTAGAATTTGGCACCCACCTAAACCTTAATAGCACTGGTTCATGCAGCCAACAAAGGTCAGAATCTCACTGGCTAAAGACTTCTCCAACTGAGTCACTGACTGACCTGGTATATCTTTCTGGGAAATATCAGAATCTATCGAACTATTAAAAAAGTGCGAAGATGGTAACAATTACTTCTGGTGCATTTAGTTTTCTCATTGATGGAGGACCTAGTGAGATTCCAGTACACAGGAAAACACTGGGTAACCCCCCTGCTTGTCTCCCTACCATGAACACAGTCAGAAATGATGAACTTGAAATGTTTCCTCCACTATTTCTGCATCTATTCTCACTCTTCCTTCTTGAAATTTTGAAATCATTGATATATCTGTACTTCAATATTTTTATATCCTACTGTAAATGTAATTTGGAAGCAAGGATTCCAGTATTTTTTATTTTAGAGAGAGAGCATGAGCATGGGAGGGGGTAGATGAAGGGGGGGGAGGAGGAGGAGGAGGAGAGAGAGAGAGAGAGAGAGAGAGAGAGAGAGAATCTTAAGAAGTCTCCATGCCCAGTGCAGAGCCAAATGGGGGGCTTGATCTCATGACAGTGAGATCATGACCTGAGCTGCAATCAAGAGATGGGCACTCAATCGACTGAGCCACCCAGGCACCCTTCCAGGAAATTTTTAGAAGATATTCTACTCACATTGTTGGTGGTGGTGGTGGCAGTGACAGTGGTGGTGACAGTCATGGTGGTGATGGTGGCAGTGGTGACATAAATGTGGCCTTTGACTCTCACTTGAGTTCCAAGTTTCCAGGCAAGTTGACATTTCAGTCATTACCTTTCACTTTTATAAATCTCCTATTTATTCTTTAACACTGGCTCGGATGGGCTTTCTCAGATTCCTCAGGTGGTCTCCTCTCTCTCTGGGCACTGTACTTCCTGGGTCAGGCATCATCACGGCGTGTTATCATCCATCATCCATACAGTCTCTGCTTCCCCAGTAGACTCAGGGCACCTTGAGATCTGTGACTTGGTCAGCCCGTTTCTGAGCACGAAGCCTGGCACATGACAAGCACCCAGTAAATACCTGTTAAAAATGAAAGAAGCCTAGATAAGAGCACCAGCCAGTGATGCATCAGCTGGACTTACGCCTCCTACTCAAGCTCCACCAGTGGTTTCAGATCCAAATGACAGTGATATTCATCAGCTTTGAATGCAGAACATTTTCACGTCGGTGGCCGGGAAAAGTATGCCAGAAATAACAGCCTCAACAAAACAACAATGTCCTCCTGCAGCTGTATGCTCCTCAAAGTGCTGTGGGTAAGAATGTGCTTCTGGACTTGGGCCAACCATCGAACCTTCCCCAGCTTCAGTTTGCTGTGGACCGCATGCACACTGGTCCTGCACAGGGCAACCCCAGGCTTCTCTCTTGCAGGCACTGCTTGAAACATAACAACGCTGTTTAAGCTTCTCACACCAGCCGCTGCTTGAAACAGTTCCCTCTCAGCTGATGCTGCTGATAAATCCTCAATGTCCAAGTCTCAGCATCCCTCCCCCCTCCAGGCAGCCTACCTCCTCACCTACTTAACCTACTTTAGCCCCGCCCCTTGTGGTACCTGCCACTTGTCTTTCAAAAGAGTCATGTGCCTACTCCTTAAATGGATACAACCCTATATGTCAATTACATCTCAATAAAACTGAAAGTAAAGGGGCGCCTGGGTGGCTCAGTCAGTTAAGCATCAATTTCGGCTCCAGTCTGATTTCACGGTTCGTGGGTTCGTGAGTTCAAGCCACATGTCACGCTCTGTGCTGTCAGCTCAGAGCTCAGATTCTGTGTCACCCTCTCTCCCTGCCCCTCCCCCGCCCTCTCTCTCTCAAAAACAAATGGAAAAAAACATTAAAAACAAAAGTAAACTGAAAGTAAAAATGGCCTATTTGTTGCTTATATCTAAGATATGTCTTTTTTTTAATGTTTTTATTTATTTTTGAGACAGAGAGAGAGCACGAGCAGGGGAGGGGCAGAGAGAGGGAGACACAGAATCCAAAGCAGACTCCAGGCTCTGAGCTGTCAGCACAGAGCCTGACACGGGGCTCGAACTCAAGAACCATGACATCATTCATGACCTGAGCTGAGATCAAGAGTCATAGACAGTTAACCGACTTAGCCACCCAGGTGGCTTTGTATCTGTGTTTTTCATCTATGTTTCTCACTACTCTGTTTCAAATCTCTAGTCCATGTATCTATCTCATACCAGCTGTCATGAGTGAAATCAGATTTTATATCACGTGTCACATTGCCTACCCTAGAGTAGGATTCAAGAAATACCAAATTCTTCAAATGATCCCCAAAACAGGCCATCGGAGACGGTGAAATAAAAGTCACTCGTGAGGTTGCATATTCGATGTCCATTTACATCAGAGGTTCCATTAACTTGGCTTTGATAGAGTCTTGCATCCAAATTGGGGACCTCCACGCCCCCGAGGTGTATGCGACTGGAGATCGGTGCTCTCTGCAGGTACCACGCACAGGGCTACACGGAGGTGTTTGCACGTCATCGGCCAGGGGTGGGCAGTGGAAGGCCCCCTACACCATCACAGCCGTTGTAACTATGTGCTTACGGCTGTAGCATACGCATCAGTTAGGATCAGCGTGAAGTGACCGCAGTGTACAATCTGGGCACTGACTCCAAGTACATTACACTATCTAACTGCCTTGCAAAGACTCCTAGAGGACAGATCGAGAACATCTCTCCTTATTGAGGGCATGGCGTTCAGAAAAAGTTAAATGCCTCACCTCGGGAGGCTCACAACGCGGGTTAATACTCGACGAATGGTCCAAGCCAAGACCCAGCTGATGCCAAAGCCCCTGTCGCTAACCTCGGCGCTCCGTGGCTTCACCTGCTCTGAGGAGACCACAGAGCGTTGCCAGAGGAGCGCTTCCTGAGTAATTGTAAGGACTCTCTGGCCCTTCGGCTTTTTCGACATTTTTGCTTTTGACATCGAATCTTGGAAAGGCACACAGCACGCATCAAAATGCAAACTAGACGTGGCTAACGGCACAGCCACATACAGCCCTTCCGGGCTCCAGTTGCTGGCGGAGGTGAACCGATCACCTGGGCCAGGTGCTTGCGTCTTCAGTCCGCCCCGCTCCTCCCCTACAGACCAGCCGTCTGGTTTACATGCTCCCCCACCCCAGCGTGCTCCCGGCACGAAGCTCGCTTCCTTCTCTCCGCGCCCTCAGACACGCCTCACCTCGGATGGAACACCTTTTTCTACCGTCGCAGAATTTACCTGGGCTAACAAATTAGAGATCCCCTTCTTCAAACATGTATTGACACAATTTCTGCAAAACGAACCCCTCTCTGAATTCAGGCACTAAACGCGGAAGGGGGGGTCGAGGAAGAATAGCCAAGGGAGGTCGTCCGCATGTTCTCGTCGTGCTTCTGTCTGGCTTCAGACTCGTGGCCCAGGGATAGGAAGTTCTCCTGATTGGCCCCTCTCCCGCTGCATGGACGCATTTGGCAGTAGACCACTGCCCCCCACTGTTGTGCATGCGTCTAGTCCTTACTGGTTCAACCACCCTCCCCCAGCCATCTAGGCTGTTAATATTTGGTACGCCAGTGTTCTGCGTTTCCTCTCCCAATCCATTCTTCCCTCTCCCCCGTCCTGGCCCTGGAGGCTAGTGCTTGCGAACTGCATCATCCAAAGGCATCTGCCAGAGGGCTTCTGGTTGGGTTCGCCTACTGGGAAACCCAACAGAGAGCAGAGGACGGGACCAGAGCAAGGTCAGGGCATCTCTTTGCGTCTGGTATAGCACCGCACCTCTGCAAGTGTCTTTGCCCCCACCCCCTCCCTGACCACCGCTCTGAAAAAACAGCTCCACTGGCCCTGTTTCTCAGGCTCTAGGGGTCCTGACGGCTTTCTGTCGCCGCTCATCTTTGAGGGTGTTTGTTTCTAACCACAGCCTCCCCCCCCACCTCCAGGAAGTATTCTTATTGAAGTCCTTCTGTTTGAATCCTATAGGATGAATTCTCTTTTCTAGAGGGAACCAGATAATACAGCCAGAAACAGAACATTCATTATTCCCATCCAATTGTACAAAGCAGAACAAAATGTTCTCTAATCCATTGTATGTTTCATGGCAAAGAGTTTCATCATCTGAACCTGCGTGATACTTTATATTTTATGTTTGGATAGACCGTTTTATTATTAAGCCACCATCAGATTAATTTAACTAACTAAGCCCCTCTTGTTGGATACTGAGATTGTTTTGAATGTTCTGCTACGTATGTAACAAGTAGAATGGTAAATGTCTTTGCACATGCATTAACTTTCGATTAATTAATTTAATTCACTCATTGGCATCAATTGGCTGAACCAAAGGATAAGTGATATTTTTTTATTTATTTATTTTTTTTTTTTAATTTTTTTTTTCAACATTTATTTATTTTTGGGACAGAGAGAGACAGAGCATGAACGGGGGAGGGGCAGAGAGAGAGGAAGATACAGAATTGGAAACAGGCTCCAGGCTCTGAGCCATCAGCCCAGAGCCTGACGCGGGGCTCGAACTCACGGACCGTGAGATCGTGACCTGGCTGAAGTCGGACGCTCAACCGACTGCGCCACCCAGGCGCCCCGATAAGTGATATTTTTAACTCTTTAAGCCAATCCTTTTCAAGAGCTTTCAGGATTTCTTTTTTTTTTTTTAATTTTTTAATATTTATTTTTGAGAGAGAGAGAGAGCATGAGTAGAGAAAGGGCAAAGAGAGAGGGAGACACAGAATCTGAAGCAGGCTCCAGGCTCTGAGCTACGAGCACAGAGCCCAATGTGGGGCTCAAACTCACAGACCACGAGACCATGACCTGACCTGAAGTCAGAGGCTTAACCGACTGAGCCACCCAGGCGCCTCGAGCTTTCAGGATTTCTGATTTCTCCCCAGAAACATAGGAAGGTGTAGCCTCCTGCTTTCTGAGCACAGAGATCCACTCAGAGTGTGACCTCTTTGAAAGTGGGACACAGGGGTGCCTGACTGGCTCATTAAGTTGGGCATCTGACTCTTGATTTCCGCTCGGGTCACGATCTCACGGTTGGTGACTTCCAGCCTCCCCGCGGGCTCTGCGCTGACCGTGCGGAGCCTGCTTGCGATCCTCTGTCTGCCTCTCTCTCTGTTCCTCCCGCCCTGTGCTCTCTTCTCTCTCAAAATAAATAAATAAACGTAATAAAAAAATAGTATTAAAAAAAGTGTGATGCAAACACTGGGTGACAGTGAGCTGTCACCCTACTTACTCACGACAGTTTGTGTGTTAGCTTCAGTCCTGGATTGTCCCCACTGTCGCCTGCATCTTAGAAAAACTGGCGTTGGTTACGAGGCGGGAAGGAGCCAGGCGACCACCGCGTCAGCAGCGCAGTTTCCAGGCTGCCTTGAGTTCACCTCCCCGAGGACCGCGTGGCCCCCATTCTGTGGCTTCAAACGCTCATGGCCCCACACAAGGACAGCAACATCCGAGGAGCTACCAGGGCCCATGAGCGTTTGAAGCCATCTCCCGCTTTTGAGAAGAAAACTTGCTTCACACCTCGTCTTCCATCTTCCCCGCTTGTTGATTTTCCATTTGTCTTCTGACTCAACGCGGCGGGAAGGAATTAAAGATTACTTTATGCTGTTATTTACATCTGATTAGAAACTCATTCCATTTTTTTTGATCCGTCTGGCTTTATCTGCCTGAATTAATTTGCTTTCCTGAGTCACAGGGGTTTGGGACACGGCTTTGAAAACGTACCGCTACAGGGAAAAAGCACAGTGAAACGCTAACGCCCTTGCTTCCTGGCCTGAATCATCAAGGACTTCACCGTCTCGAAATGCCCAGCAGGGTGGATGGAGATCACTAGGGAAGAGAAGTCTACCGTTAACCTCAGGAAACAATGCTGCAAGTTGACGCAGGCTGGCCCTTTCATCCCGGCTGGGCAGAAACGTCCTGGGTGTGGAATCATTTCAGAGCCCGCCAAGATGCCACCAGGCCACAGAAGCTGTCACGGTGTAGTAGCAATGTGACCTGTGCAGACTGGGCACCGCGGTGGGACGGGTCACTCTGAGGAGGCACCTGCCACACCCAGCATGGCAGGGAGCCTCCTCTGTTCACCTCCGAAATGGCTCTCATCACCTCCTCCTTACTTCTGTCTCCACTGCCAGTGCTGCGGTCCCCGTCGACGGCTTCGTGTTGCACCTGCCTGCACCTGGCCTTTATACCTAGACACGATGGCAGGCAGACCAGGGGGTCCTGGCCCAACTCCTGGGAACCTGGGAGGGTGTCACCTTGAATGGCAAAAGGGACTTACTGGATGTGACAAATTAAGGACCTTGAGATGGTGAGATAGTCCCGGCTTATCCAGCTGGACTCAATGCGATCACATGGGTGCGTATGAGGGAAAGAGGGAAGGCACACCCAGAGGAGGGGTGTGGACAGCGACGGAGAGGGCATGACGGGCTTGGAAAGGGGGGGAAGGGGCCATGAGCCAGGGGATGCTGGTCACATCCTGAAGCTGAAAGGGACAGGAAACGGGCTCTCCCCTGCAGCCTCCGCAGGGAGCAGAGCCCTGCCCACATCTTGAACAAGGTTTGTCAAGAAGTATACTAATTAGGTTTTGGTTATATTGAGACTGAAGACCGTGGGGCCGTTCAAAGGGGATTGCATGCGGGTACTTGCATTGACAAATGTAGGGCTCAAAAGAAGTTTATTCACAATGTGAGGGTTTTAAAAAAATTTTTAACGTTTATTTATTTTTGAGAGACAGAGAATGAGTGGGGGAGGGGCAGAGAGAGAGGGAGACACAGAATCCCAAGCAGGCTCCAGGCTCCGAGCTGTCAGCCCAGAGCCCGACGCGGCGATCGATCCCGCAAACCTTGAGATGATGGCCCGAGCTGACACCAAGAGTCAGACGCTCAATCAACTGAGCCACTCGGGCACCCCAATTCACAATGGAAGTTTGAGCCGTGGATGCTTCCGCTGTGGCCTGCATCCCCATGGCAGCATGAGGAAGAGCAGGAAGGAGAGACCGAGCACTGATGTGTTCTTTGTGGGTGGACAGGAGACACCGATGGAGCAGACGTGACTAAGGACAGGTCATTAGGGTGAATGTCTGTATAGACGAGGGGATACGGGGCATCCTCACCACACTTACGGTATTGCTGACTCTATTCCCTGGGCTGTACCTTTCACCCCGTGACTTACCCTCAACTGGAAGCCGGTAGCTCTCACTGCCCTTCAAACCGCCCCCCACCCCAGCCCCGAGCATCCATTTTCTTTTCTGTATTTATGGGTCTGTTTCTGCTTTTTGTTTGTTTTTAGATTCCACACATAAGTGAAGTCATATAAGGTTTGTCTTTCTCTGAATTATTTCACGTAGCATTACACTCCCCAGGTCCATGTGAAATTTCTGTTCTTTTAAATCATTTAATTGGTAGTACTTCTGTTACAGAAGCCCTAAGACCAAGATATTTTTCTTTTTCGTTTTCCTGCTTCGGTGCGAGGCTTACAGGGTATAGTCCTCGGGGAGGCTTTCACTGACTGTGATTACTTTTTAAAACTATTTTATTTTATTATTTTTTTAACATTTATTTATTTTTTTGGAGCGTGCAAGTGGGGGATGAGCAAAGAGAAAGGGAGGCACAGAATCCGAGGCAGGCTCCAGGCTCTGAGCTGTCAGCGCAGAGCCCCACGTGGGGCGCGAACTCACCGACCGCGAGATCATGACATGAGCTGACGTCGGACACTCAACCGAGCCACCATTTTTATTTTAAAATAAAATTTATTTTATAATTTCATCACGATAAGTGGCCGTGATAAGCCTAGCAGTGGAATTGCTGGGTCATAGGTAGTTTTAAAGTTTTGAGGAACCTCCATACCGTTGTTCAGAGCGGCTGCACCAGTTTGCATTCCCACCAACAGTATAAGAGGGTCCCCTTTCTCCCCATCCTCACCAACACATGTTGTTTCTTGTTTTAGCCATTCTAACAGCTGGGAGGTGGTATCTCCATGTGCTTTTAATTTACATTTCCCTGATGAGTGATGTGAGCATCTTTTCATGCGTCTGATGGCCATCTGGATGTTTCCTACGGAAAAGTGTTCATGTCTCTGCCCATTTTTATCTTTTTAAGTTTTTGCTTTAATTCCCGTTAGTTAACACACAGTGTAATATCAATTTCAGGTGTACAATATAGTGTCTCACCACTTCCATACAACACCCGGTGCTCATCACAGCAAGTGCACTCCTTAATCCGCATCCTGTTCCCCCCAGGCCCTGCACCCCACACACCTCCCCTCCAGTAACCATCAGTTTGTCCTCTATTGTTAAGAGTCTGTTTCTTGGTTGCCTCTCTCTCTCTTTTTCCCTATGCTTCTTTTGTTTCTTTAATTCCACATATGATTGAAATCATATGATATTTGTCTTTAACTGATTTCACTTAGATAATACTCTCTTGCTCCATCTGTATCATAGGAAATGTCATAGCTATGTAATATTCCATTGCGTGTGTGTGTGTGTGTGTGTGTGTGTATACTGTTGATATATACATTGTGTGATATATATATTGTGCATATATACATTGTTGATAATGTTTGTTCTGCCTACTTTAAAAAAAAAATATTTATTTATTTATTTATTTATTTAGGAGGGGGAGGTGGCAGGTAGAGGGAAAGAGAGAACCCCGAGCAGGCTCCATTCTGTCAGCACAGAGCCCGACATGTTCTCACCAACCATCAGATAGTGACCTGGGCCAAAATCAAGAGTTGGACGCTTAAGGGAATGAGCCACCCAAGTGCCCCTGTTCTGCCTACGTTTTAATTGGATTATCTGAGTTTTGGGTACTGAGTTGTATCAGTTCTTTATATATTTTATATAGAGAGGTTCTATATACACATATATGTATATATGTATATGTATATATATGTATATATGTATATGTATGTATATGTATATTGTTTATGTATATTGTATTTGTATATTGTGTATACATATATATGTATATGTATATTTATGTATAAGGGTTATATATTAACCCGTTATCTGATATATCTCTTAAAAATATCTTCTCCCATTCTGTAGGCTGCCTTCTAGTTTTGTTGATGGTTCCCTTTGCTGTGCAGAAACCTTTTATTTGAGGAAGCACCAATTATTTATTTACTTATCTATTTAATTTTCTTTCCAAATTTTTATTTAAACTCTAATTTGTTAACATACAGTGTAGTAGAATTCGGTGATTCATCACATACACACAACACCCAGGGCTCATCACAAGTGCCCTCCTGAGTGCCCATCCCCCATGTCGCCCATCCCCCACCCACCTCCTTCCATCAACCCTCAGTTTATTGTATGTCATTAAGAGTCTCTTCTGGTTTGTTTCCGTCTCTCATTTTTTCCCCTTCCCATATGTTCATCTGTTTTGTTTCTTAAATTCCACACAGGAGTGAAGTCATATGGTATTTGTCTCTCTCCGACGGACTTATTTCACTTAGCATCATACCTTCTAGTTCCATCCACGTCGTTACAAATGGCCAGATTTCATTCTTTTTGATGGCTGAGTACTGTTGCCATATGTATATACACCACATCTTCTTTTCCATTCATCAGTTTATGGACATTTGGACTTTTCTTTCCCCTGCCTCAGGAGACCGATCAAGAAAGAAGTTGCTATGGCTGATGTCAGCGAAATTACTGCCTGTGTTCTTTAGGATTTTTATGGTTTCAGGTCTCATATTTAGGTCTTTAATCCATTTTGAGTTTATTTTTGTGTATGGTGTAAGAAAGGGGTCCGGGTTCGTTATTTTGCATGTGTGTGTCTGAAAACCCTAATCTTCTACTCTGCCTTCCCCCTTCTGAGGCGGTATTCTTCTGTACATTGGTTTGGATGGCTACTCCCAGTAAAGGCATTCTGCCCTCATTAAGGGTCTCTCCAATGCCTGAGGACAATGGGACAAGGTACCGGAGGCAGCCTCTGGCTCCTGTTCCAAGGGGGTGGCTGCACAAACCACACTGAGACTCGCTCGTCCTTCCAGGTCATGGCCCTTCCGTGCTCGCCCGCAACACGAGATAACAGCTGCAGGGGTCGTGACCCATGTTCTCTAAGCTGAAGACTGCAGAGAAGATAAGAGAGCTGGAAAACTGGAAAGGAGACCGATAAGCATCCGGAGGGCAACAGCCGGGTGGAGCAAAAAATAAAAGTTGAGATTTAAGAAGAAAGATCCAGGGACAAAACTTGCCTTAGAAAGGCCCGCCGGGCACGCAGCACCTGTGCCTCTGTTTCGCTGCTGTCAGAAATTCTGCTTTCTTATAGGTCCTCCCAAGACCCAGGCCCTCATCCCCCCCACCCTGGACCCGACTCAGGCTCCAGCTGGGCGACTCCGGGGTGAGAGTTGTCTCAGATGGAGCTGTGCTTGCACCCGGCTGGGCTTCCTGGAGCTGCCGGGGCACCATCATGCCTCTCGTCCCCCCCCTCCCCCCGTGTGGACCTCTGGCTGTGGAGACACTCTGTCCCGCCCCAGGAGCCACCCTCGCTCCGGGCCTGGAACACACCTCTCCCAGGATGCGCTACGCCTGGTCCCAGGTCCGTCCACATCTTGTGTGTCTGTGTGATAATCATCCTTAAAATGCCGGTACTGAGCGTCTGTTTTCCACAAACACGGGACACATTATTGTCGTCGGTATTAACGGCATTTTCTGCTTATATCTGACGGACGACGCATCCTTTCCCCCAAGGTGCCAAGTTCCTATTAAGATCTTTGTTACCAGCTTGCTTGAAGGAGATTAAATGAACTTGGGGTGTGGTTAATGTGTCCTGGGGACCCCATTAACAACCGCGACATGCCTGGGGCCTGGGGCCTGGAACCTGGCCATTTTCTTCCCCTTGTGGGCACCACAGCTACGCGGGACCTGGGAGGGGCGGGGGCGGGTCATTCTACACTTCTCGCTTCCGATGAATTGCAGGAAAACGTATCCACTTCACAGGCGGCCTCCCCATGGCCAGGAAAGCCACTGCCAAGCCACTGCCGTCTGTACGTCTGTGCAAGGGAGCCCTAGCGGACACAGCGGAGGACCCGCAGAGCCCACGGGAAGCTAAGGCAGGTCCTGCCCTGAGTGATCTCGTTCACTCATGGCTGAGTTTCCCGCACTGCCGGCTCACAGCGATGATGCACTTTGAAGGGTAATGTGGGTCCTGTGTGTCAGAACACTCACCCCAGATCCAACATCAGGACCACCACGGTGCAGCTGGTTCTGCAACTGATTGTGCAAACAGCACTATATGCAAGGAGAATGATATAAAGACATGTGTTGAACCATGAGACGCCACCTCGCGCGCAGCAGAACAGCTAAAATGAACAACTCGGGAAACAACAGATGTTGGCGAGGACGCAGGCAAACGGAGCCCTCTTGGGAAGAGGGGGAGAAGGCAAACTGGTGCAGCCGCTCTGGAACACAGTGTGGAGGTTCCTCAGAAAGCTAAAAATACCATTACCCTAAGACCCAGCAATAGCACTGCTAGGTATTTATCCAAAGGGTACAGAAGTGCTGATTTCAAGGGACACGTGCACCCCAATGTTTACAGCACCGCTACCAACAATAGCCAGAGAATGGAAAGAACCCTGATGTGCATCGACAGACGAATGGATAAAGAAGATGTCATATATGTGTGTGTGTGTGTGTGTGTGTGTGTGTGTGTGTGTGGAGTATTACTTGGCCATCAAAAAGAATGAAATCTTGAAATCTGCGATGATGTGGATGGAACTAGAGTGTATTATGCTAAGCAAAATAGTCAGAGAAGGACAAGTATCATATGATTTCACTCATATGTGGAATTTAAGAAACATGACAGATGAACAGAGGGGAAGGGAAGGAAGAACAAGAAAAAAACAGAGAGGGAGGCAAACGATAAGAGACTCTTATGTACAGAGAACACACTGAAGGTTGCCACTGGGTGTGGCATGGAAGTGATGAATCACGAAATTTTACCCCTGAAACCATTATCATACTGTAAGTTAACTAACTTGGATCCAAATAAAAATAAAAAAAAAAAAAAGAATAAAAATGTGTCCAGGAATCCAGACATTCAGAGGTGGGCACAACAGACTCTGAACTTCTGGTTCAAAGAAGAATTAAGACAGGAAGGATGATGAAGGTGTCCTGAAAAGCAAGTTCTGGAAAGCAGGAGAATAAGCGATGGGGCCCCACACAGGTGTGCCAGAGCAGCCCTTGGGGACGTGGCTGGAGGGGGCCAGGAGGCAGGGGAAGCGTTCTCTGGATGGGGAAGAGGAAGCAGAGGGCCTGGGAGGATCAGCAGAGGATGAGGAGGAGAGCGACCATCATGGGCCGGAATGATTCTGGAAAACCCAAACAGCGCAGCAGGGAGGGCCGTGGCCATGGCAGGACTGGTGTCGTGGCATCCAGTTCGGGCTCCCTCCATGACGCAAGCAGGGGATAACGGCTGGGAGGGTGGCCAGGCAAGCTCTCATCCTACACGACACACCTAGCCGGGCACGCCCCTGCCTCCGGCCACCGCATCTGCCTGGAATCATGGGGGCCGTGCTCGGCCCCCAGGCACAGGCTGGCTGCCAGGGCCCCAGCCCGCCACCTTCGCCTCTTGATCCACCTGTCGCCTCAGGGGCACACAGGCTGGGTTCGGTCCCACCTCCGTTCCCTTCTCGGCAGCACTGAGCCCCCGGCTCGGGATGTGGTCCTCTGCCAGGACCAGCTTCCTGGTCAGCCCCAAGGCAGCTTTCCCAGTGTTTCTTCACCTTTCTCTGCTGGCTTTGCCTTTGCAGTAGACACGGCCCTGGAGGCCTAGAGCAGCCTGGTTATTCTACAGGGGAATCGATAGCCATTCACTCATTCACAGATTCCTTTGCTCAACAACTGTCTAGTGATCACCGATTTGGTGCCAGGCATCGGGCGTGAAATGGAGAAAGGACACACACACACACACACACACACACACAATACTGTCACTGGCCTGGTGGCAATCACAACTTAGTGGGGGAGATATACAGTAAAACTCTGGATTGTGAGTAACTTGTTCTGCGAGGGTTCCGCAAGAGGAGCAAACATTCCTAATAAATGTTAACTTGATAAACGAGCGTACGTAACGCCGAACGACCCATGATCACGACCAAGCCAATGGCCCTTGAAATTTGCTGTGATATACGAACGCTTTGGGAGACAAGCATGTTTCCAGAATGGATTATGCTCACAAACCAAGGTTTTGCTGCACTTGGTCGAATAACTGCTCACAAGTAACATTATCACCATGGCGCCTGTTGGGAAGGAGATGATGTACACGGTGCATTGAGATGGGAGGGTTGTGGAGGGAGGGACTCAGCAGCGTGCAGGGAAATATGCAGGAGGGGCAACGCTCATGCGGGCACGCAGAGGGGACACGTTACACGTCAGTTCAGTACGAGGGCGTGGACAGAGGATACAGCAGAGGGAAGCACGTGTACACATCCACTGTAGCAAGAGGCCTGGTTTATTTCAAGCTTGCAAGGGAGGAGAGTGCAGCTGGAGGAGGGGGGTGCACAGGGCAGGTCAGCGTCTCCCAGGCGTCCTTGCCAAGGCTCTTCTTTATTCTGACAGCATGGACATTTCACCCAGAGGGTGGCGTTTTAGCCTACATGTGAAAAAAATATCACCCACCATAAATGTAGAAAGCAGAGGGCTGGCATCAAGATCAGACAGGGGCAGGTGGTAAGGTGGGAACACCATAGCACAAACGCGGTCCAGGGGGAAACCTGCAAGAGATGTCAAGGGCAGACTACACCGTGGGACGGAGAGGGCCCAGAGCTCGGCTCGACACCCCCACAGTTCACAGAGCAGAGGAGGAACATTTGCCTAAAAGAAGAAACCAAGGAGAAGAAACGCCAGGGAACTGTTGAACCGAGGAATCCAAGGGATAAAAATCATTGCAAAGGAGAGGTCAGTCTGTTGGACTGAGTAGGCGGAGACCCTTGTTGGTCTCAGCCAGAGCAGTTCTGGTGGCACTAGGGAGCCGTGTCCTGAGTGCACTCTCCCTGAGGGCAGTGGGAAGAGGGCGCTGAGCGTCCGCGGGGCAGGAAAGGCTCCGGAGACTCTGGCCCGCAGGCCAGGAGGAGGCAGACGGTGGGCAGCAGGCACTGACAATGAGACAGACAGAGCATCCCACATGCTGAAGAAGAGGACCCAGTTCCAAGAGACATGAAGAAGACCGAAAACATCAGTAGGGAAAAGTCCCCGAGAGAGGGATAGTGAATTTACACAGAGCAACACAATTCAGCTTTGAACATTTTAGACGCACACTTGAGCAGATTGTGGAAAATCACTTGCAATGTTAAATTCATTTTGTAATATATTTTATCACACATTTCATGAAATATTTTGTATGCATTTCAGACACTTCGCATTCTTCCCTTTGAACTCAGTGGGTTGTGTTGTTTCTGCTTAAACCACCATTGCAATCCCTAGATAAATCGCATTTATAATAAGACCCATTATACACACTACTGAGGTCCATTTACCAGGATTTCTGTATCTGTGTTCATACATGAAGGTGTTCTACACTTGCTTTACCTCTACTGTTGGAGAACATTTTTGTGCCAAGTTTACATGGGCATCATAAAATGGGATTGGTAGCAATTCCTTCTATATTTTCTAAAATAGTCGTATAACAGAGTTTATCTCCTTCGGTATGACTCATAAAGCCATCTGGGTCCCTGTCTTGGGGTAAGTTAATATTGGGGGTGACGACCCGTGGCTACCCATTCATTTTCTAGTCTGGTTATTGTTTTCTTGAGGCAATCTCGATCATTAATGGTTTACAAAAAATATTGTCTATTTCACCTGTCTCAAAATAAGCGACGCAAAGTATTTCATAGTATTCTCTCATACCCCATTTCTATCCGTAGATCTGCTCCGTTTTCTTGGCTAATATTGCATATTCAGGCACTCTCTGTGGAGGCTTGCTGATTTCACTAGGCTGCTTAGAGATCTTGTCTGGATCGTAAAAGTGAAGAAAACAGAAGCTCAAGATAGAGCGGAAAAGACCCCACTTGAGTGGGAAGTCAAGCCGGGTCTCCTGATGCTCCCTGGACTGCTAGCTTGCCCCCGTCTGTAACACTAATTCATTTCAACCCATGCGGGGCCAATGAAGTTTTCACATGACTATGTTTGGACAGAGCAAGCCCCAGTGTGAACGCGGGACAAGTTCGGTAACCGAGGACTCACCGTCACCATGATGCCCCATGAAGGTTGATCTGAAGCCGTGTTACCAATTTCTCAAGGACAAAAATCACACACCAAATAATATACCATCACAATTTGCAAACGGGTGAAATTCAGCAAGACAAAGCCATACGTGTGAGGCATAAATGCCATGGCAGCTGTTATTCTCAACATTCCCTTATTTAAAAGAAAGTCATGCTCCTGATTGTTCTAGATGTGTCTTTTAAGCAATGAATTTTGCAAGGTTTGAGATGTACATTCAACTCAGTGGACCCCACTTTTCCTTAAAACACTCAAATGTGGTAGAGTCACTGACAAAGTAGTGAAATGTCCCCTTTACAATGAGAAGCCAAAGCAAAGAAGAAAAATAACGCTTCTGACTTGTTTCAGCGAGTTGAAACCCTTTCCAGCAGGAAAAAAAAGATCTACTAAAACTCTTATAGGAATCCTCACTGTAAGTGACAAGACGATTTATTTAAAGTCCAAACAGAAAATGTCCATACACTTCTTTCTTCTCCTTATCTACTGGATACCACTTATCCTTATATTTATAAATGGCATCTGACCTAGAGATCTTAATATGCTACTTTAATTCTGAAAATAGTAATGATCTTAAGAACCCAGACTGCTCAAAGATAGTCACGTAATTTTGACATTACTTAGTTTACTTAACAGGTCCAAAATGGAATTCATTCTATTCTCATGCAAATGGCACAAAACTGGTTATGTGTTCCTAGAGGAGAGACTGCTGGCTGTCTATCCAGTATCCATTTTCTTATATAGAATCAGAATTCTCACTTCATTTTAGGGACTCAGCTAAAACTGTACCATGATATCATATAAGCCTGAGTACGTGGGTTAGACGGCCAGGAGATCTCTTTAAATGGTGTGCTTTTTTATTCCCCCTAAATCGAATCTGTTTTTCTGATTTGGATGTTGTGATAGCTGGTGCTCCAGCAGCCATTTTGGGATATAAGGGAAATTCTAAAGATGGCAGAGCTGGGTTTTTGAGGTCTGTGGAGCCACTGTATCAGCATCTACCAGAATAACAGGCAAATAGCCATTGCCCATTGAATATTGTTGATATGCTCTGATGCTCCCTCATCCTCACAGACCTTATCCCACTTCTCCATCTGTGACGACCCAGCCTCGTGGTAACTACTCCACAAAGTTGGTTCCTGCACCCTGGTTAGAAGGAAGCACTCCGTGTGGCCCTAGGGCAGGAGTGCTTGTTGCCCGCAGACCTCACCTTGCCTTCCCCGCATCACCACGTGCTTCTCAAGGTCACGGACCATGTGGGTTTTTTACTTGCTGGCCTACCAACCTCACGTTTACCGTACCCACCATGTATTTATGGACACAGAATGGGCTCAATAGTATGGATCGAAAGAATGAATGTGTGTGCGCGCGCATGTGTGTGTGTGTGTGTGCACGCGCGTGTGCACATAAAGGGCTCTGAATTACTCAAGTGTGTGAAACTGACTTGTAACGTACCAGCGGCATCCTGCAGCAAAACCACCACCGGGCTGAAATATTGCAACACACCGAAGGAAAGTCAGAGAGGAAAGCAAAGTCAGAGAGGAAAACACACCCAAACCAGTCTGAAAATGTCAAGTGTCTCTATCCCCCACTTAGGAGGGGGGAGTTTGTGATTAAGCTGAAGTCTTTATGTCATATTCATGAATACCAAATAGTGGGGGAGGGTGGGTGCAGCAGCGGGGGGGGGGGTGGCGGCGGGGGACGATATTTCACGAAAGGTTTTAGAATGATCGTGTTCTGCTGTTTTTCAGTTCGACATCCACTAAACCAAGCCAACTATAACAGTCAGTCCCCCACTGTTTACTCTTCTAAAAATATACTCCTTGTTTGCTTTCTCCAATCCTGATTTTGGGTGAGGGTTTTTATCTATCCTGTGTTCAAATATCCGGGTGAAGATAAGCCACATGATAAAAGATAGGTTGCTGGAACCGGGGTAATCACTACGATCTCTGCCTTATGAAGTACCATCCTCGGAATGCTTCCAAAAGAAGGAAGTTGGTTTAAAAGTCTCAGTTGTGTGACCGTAAGCCCAAAGGTCTTAAGATAAATGTCTAGCTGCAAAGGTGTAAAATATCCGCATGACTTATACATGCAGTGACATTTTCAACACTAACATAAGATCTGACCTTTTGTGTCCAGTCTTCTGGGGTATGGAGCTCGCACATACAAGTTTCTTTTCTCTTCCTGTTGACTGTTCAAAGGCCTACTGGGAAGCAGCACCTCCAAGAAAACGGCAGCTCAAAGAATCTCCGAGAGCGGAACGTTGCAGACTCAAACAAATGTTAACCTTTTCAAGCTTTAAAAGATCTAGAGTGGATGCATTTCCCCCTTAGCTTTTTAAACCGGATCCCTAACATGCAAAGAAATACACAACTTCGTTCCGAGAATCGGGCGACGCAAAAGCGCACCTCATTTATTCACTACAGTAGAACCATGTTCCTGGGTCTTGGGCTTTATTGATCAATTCAACAACAATCATAACAAAGGATTACATCCTCCACTTTGACAATGAGACTGTGTTAGAACGGGGGGGGGGGGGTGGTATCCTAAAACCCTAAATTGCAACTTCTTTAGGAAAGCATGATTCATGTGATTCATGTGAAACTGAAATCATTCAAACAAAAACTCTCTGACTGGCTGAATCCTAACAAGTTAAAAAGATCTCTAGTATCGAATGGTATCAGGAAAAGACAGATTTTAGTGAAATCCTGCGTCTGGAAAGAAAAGGGACAGGAATCTCACAAGCTTTGAGCTC
Organism: Puma concolor; assembly: GCF_028749965.1. Lineage (NCBI taxonomy): Eukaryota > Metazoa > Chordata > Mammalia > Carnivora > Felidae > Puma > Puma concolor. The sequence continues at coordinate 107,083,403 of NC_141668.1, forward strand.
CAAGCTACTATTACTCAAAACTTTAATTGGATAAGGTCGAACTTTCAAATGAAATGAATGCAGCTGTCCATGGAGATTTGGGAAAAAATGTTATTCAAAGAAGGTTGAGAAACATCTCAAAACTCAGAAACGCCTGGCAAGAAACCATTTTCAGGGACGGACACACTCACTTCACGCCTGTTGCCATCAGATGCAGAATGTCAACCCGCCGTGGCCCTCTGGAGCCACTTCGCGGGACTTTGTATCTGAAGAGACTAGGGCAGTAACTCCGAGAATGGCTTAGTTGTTAGAAAATTTTCAAGTGTTTGGAAGGTAATGTTTATTTACTACGTATCGCACTAATTTTCCTGGCAAAATGAGAAGGTAACTAGACAGTGTGCGTCATTGATTTTAAAACCGAGAGAATGCCAGGAAGTATTAAGAAAATTAAGAAATTAAGAAAAACAGAATACATCCACATTATATTGCTTTCCGTACCTCCTTATATTTAAAATCTGCACAACTCTGATAAAACTGTTATAAATGGCAGAGAGTACCCAGTTCAATTTACTCAATTTTGCTAAAGCGTTCACTAAAAAGCTCCTGAATTCTGATTTCTTTAAAAAAAGCAGCTTTTGTATGAAAAAAAAAATGGCAATTTTCACATGTCCTACCATAGAACATCCAGTATTACAAAAAAAATGGTATTTAAATCCTTGAATTTTTATTTAGACACATGTCAGCGTATCTAGTAAAATGGGGCAAAAATGGAAAATAGCCTGAGCTACTATTTCCTAAACAAATCAGTCGGGAAAGTTACTAGCCCTGGCCGCCTCAGTTTCCTTAAAGGTACAATGAAATGTTCGGAACGGATGATCTCTGGCAGAGCCTTTCCAGCTCCAAGATGTCTCAGTCGGGACTCGAGGGTCCCTTGTGCCCCCGTCACCAAGAAGCCGGCCCCTCCTTGGCTTGACAAACCATGCAGGGGGATGCCCTAAAAGTCTACAGAAACCAATCTTTGAGGTGGCTGGTTATCAGTTAGCAGTTTCAAAAAGGAAATGAGAAAGTATGGATTTGACCAGCAGAAGCCAGACCCCCAGCACCTCCGGGGTGCTCGGGCTCTTCTGATCCTCCAGGATGACTTGTTAACCAAAGACAACGTATTATTCCTCTTAGAAACGTCTCCTTTCATGCTTAGATAGGCAGGTGATCGGGCTGGTGACAGCCGGTGGATGGAGCCCGGGTGCACGGTGAAGCTTTCTGTTGCTCGGTAACAAAATTAATAAATACCTGACGAAAGGATGAAAACCATCGTTAACGTGTAAGAACACTAGACCTTTTCTTCTCAACTATTAGACGAAGGGGCACCTTAAAGCACAGCCCCACTTGCCCCCAAACCACAAGGCACTCATTCATACCACCCGCCTAGAAACCACCATAAGCAGGTAAGTCCTTTGAGGACAATTATTAGATCGCCTGGAAATTTTGGATGCCTCAAGCGCGGCTTGAGAGAGAAGCTGTGATTTAATTCTACATGCTGGCACTCAGTAAAGCGAGCACTTTGCTTCCCAAAGTCCACTAAGGATCACTTACAGCAGAGTCCCCTTAGACGTTTGGGGGGGGGGCAAGCAAAACGAAGAAGGGAAGGTTAGCAGGGCACGATCTCCCCAGTGAACAACCACTCTGCTTGTCTACAAACCGGAGCCCTGCTAAATACGTACCTTTTTTTTTTTAAGTTTATTTATTTATTTTGAGAGGAGAGACAGAGACAACACAAGTGGGGGAGGGGCAGAAAGAGAGGGAGAGAGAGGAACTCAGGCTGGCTCAGCACTGTCAGGGCAGAGCCTGATGTGGGGCTCCAACCCAGCAAGCCGTGAGATCATGACCTGAGCTGAAGTTGGATGCTCAACCGACTGAGCCCCCCCCCCAGGGGCCCCCTAAATATGTACCTTAAGTGGACAGCTGACAAGAAACAAACCATCCTATGTTGTAAAACCAGTGAGTAATTTAAAGAAAGAATGACCTCAAGAAGTAATCTGGCTACTTTTAAAATCAGCTGCAGGGGTAGGGGTGGGGGGTGCCTGGGTGGCTCAGTCGGTTAAGCATCTGACTTCGGCTCAGGTCATGATCTCGAGGTTTGTGAGTTCGAGCCCCGCATCGGGCTCTGTGCTGACAGCTCAGATCCTGGAGCCTGTTTTGGATTCTGTGTCTCCCTCTCTCCGCCCCTGCCCCACTCGTGCTCTGTCGTCTTTCTCTCTCAAAAATAAATAAATGTTGGGGCGCCTGGGTGGCTCAGTCGGTTAAGCGTCCGACTTCAGCTCAGGTCACGATCTCGCGGTCCGTGAGTTCGAGCCCCGCATCGGGCTCTGGGCTGATGGCTCAGAGCCTGGAGCCTGCTTCTGATTCTGTGTCCCCCTCTCTCTCTGCCCCTCCCCCGTTCATGCTCTGTCTCTCTCTGTCTCAAAAATAAATAAACATTAAAAAAAATTAAAAAAAAATAAATAAATGTTGAAGAAAAATAATTAAAATCAGCTGGGGAGGCCTCAAGCAGGTACCAAAATGCAACCCGCCGATGCGTTCAAGATACAATACCTGTTCCAAAGTGGTTTGGTTGATGGAGTAACGTTGGATGTTCAGGAAGGTCTTATTGCCTTCCAGAACCCTGAACAGGTCGGCCAAGCACTCCCACTGCTTCGGCACGTGGTATTCCAGCAGGTTAAGACGCTGCCCCTAAAAGCCAAAAGCAAACCGTAAACCGTATCACACGACTGGCCGCCGTCACACAAAGTCGATCACAGGATATTTAACTGCTAAGTAAATGACGGTTTTTTTTAAACCACACACCCAAATACCGGTTGGGGTGTGGGTCCATTCTGGGTCCCCAGTGCGTGCGTACTGACGACTGATTCTGAGGCAGAGCAAATGGGTGGTCCCCCTCAAGGCCGAGTCGCCGATCTGCCCCTTATATGCCCCCCCAACATGCCATAAGGGGGGGAAGAGCGCTCTAGGGGTGAGGGGGTACGGAGCACTAGCTGAGAAGGAGGACGTAACTGTCGAGTAAGGAGATGCATGGAGGACCTGAACTTGGCTGGGACGTGAGGAGAGATCCCTGTCGCCCTCACCATTAGCTGGCGGAGCAGCTCTTGGTGGGAGAGCAAACCTTCTGACCCCTGTCGGCACATGTGCAGAGCAGGGTAACAGCACGTGTGTCCTCGGGCTATTTGGGGCTGTTCATGAGCACGAACCACCGGCCTTGTACAGCATGCTTATCGATGGATTTCGCTCGGTGGCTCTTGTGGAAATAGACAGGTGACAGCTATTTTACAGACCAGAACCTATTAGAATTTATGACAAACAAGGACCACACAGCTATCCAAGGTATTCTACATACACGGCGCTTCTAAAATGCTACTGTGCGTAGGAATCACTGGGTCACGTCCTCAGATGCCGATCTGGATTTGGTTGGTTGGGGCTTGGGATCCTGCAGATCCTACCAGCTCCCAGGTGACAAAGACACTGCTGGTTCAGGGATCACTTGGCATCACGTTAGCGGAGGATTACGATCCACGCACCGTGCACCCCTTGTGAAAATAGTGCTGAAACCACCAAGCCTCTAAACCCCACAGCAAATGCCTGGAAGAAATTCCTTTCTGTAATCTTTCCTTCCTGGATGAAACATGACTGGGCCCACGGGTAACAGGCCTACGAAACCACAGTTCACTCTGGGAGACCCAACAAACTGGCCAGACGGGCTCATCATCCTTCACAGTGATCAAGCAACATGCGCTCGCCCTTTGCTATTTTCAGTGGGGAAGGGGGGAGCCTATGTTTTGTAATGAGGCTAAGACAACAGGTGAGGACTCGTAAAGGCATGGAATTAAAACAGGGAACAAGGTAAATGTGCTTATAAGATTTCTTTTTTAAAAAATTGTTTTAATGTTTATTTATTTTTGAGAGAGATAGAGTGAGAGCAGGGGAGGGGCAGAGAGAGAGGGAGACACAGAACCCGAAATAGGCTCCAGGCTCTGAGCTGTCAGCACAGAGCCCAACATGGGGCTTGAACACATGAACAGTGAGATCATGACCTGAGCTGAAGTTGGACGCCCAAATGACTGAGCCACCCAGACGCCCCTTCTCAGATTTCTTGTGCTCAAAACAAAGAAGTCATATAGAATATCAGCACTACCTTAAACTGGATCCCTGGAAAATGGAGCTTCAAGCAGTCAGAAACCACACTGTGTGGACTGGTTTCCTTACAGAGCCAAATCTTGACTGTATAGCCATCACCGAACCTGAAAGTTAAACGAAATTAAAATACGGTTACAGCTCTTTGGACGTAAGGTGGGCAACTTCCAAGTCCATTTCTGCAGGGCTCCAGAAAAGAAAGTCAGTATGCCAAATCAATGGGAGATTTTGGATCTTCAAATATACAATACTCAGAAGTTAATTATAACTCAGTGATGCCGTTTTCTGTACTCCACTGACACAGACACGGATTGATCTTTAAAAACAAAACCAGCAAGCCCTGGAATCAATGCTTATTCAGTAAAAGAGGGAAGCTGAACGCGGACTGAAAGCAGAGTGACGAGCTCGAGAAATTGGAGCCAGGACGAAGACCAGTCCTGATATACACTGCTGCCCCAGGTCCGCGGTGATTAAGTTGGGGGGCGGAAGGAGACAGGGACATCCAAGCAGTCAGTGGGGCGATCGCTTCTTCATCCCATAAAACAACCCTCCCAAGCATCCCCTGACCCAGCAGGTGCGGTCACTGCAGGATGTTGCTGCCTGGGAGGTCCGGTTCCCAACGCCTCGGAGCTGTGGCCGGGCGACCACACGTGTGGTGACAGCCACACCACAGAGCGATCTCCAAGGGTCACCTCCAGGAATTTATGGGGCTTCCAAAAATAGGTTTGTGATTCCACCACCCTATCCCAGGTGCCTCACGTGGTGCTGGGCACATAACAGCATCTCAGTAAAGATCCATGAATACACCATGAGGACAGCGGATCTGTCGATTTTGTTCACAAACAGATCAATCCCAAGTACCCAGAACTAATAACGATGAGTTGAATCAATGAACGGATGAATGAATGAATGAATGAATGGACCAAATGGCATGCCCAGACCTTTACAAGCACCTTCATTTACTTAAATGCAACACAAAATTTAAGTAAATTTGTCGTAAGTGAGGTTGACCCCAAGATGCTTGCGGTCAAATCATTTGTCAGGTGCATCCGTCTGGTGTAGAAGGAGCCCCAAGATAATGTGACTCTGCTCAGGGACACGGAGCACCCGAGATCCTAATCCGGGTTCTGATTTCCTGCTCCTGCCCTGACTTCAAATTTCCCCCGAGATGTGAGCCTGGCCCCAACCTCCCCCAACATCCAGGGCTGATGGTCTGGAGTCCACCCGCTCATGGCTGAGAGATCGTAGAGGACTCTGATGAAACAGAAATGAAAGCAGGCAGAGAAACACCACTGGCCCGTCTCCTGAGCTGCCCCGGAGCCTTCGTGAAGGCCCGCGCTGGGTCAGTGCCGGAGCGCGAGTCCTGGCTGCTCCTATGCTCGGGAGCAGGGCTCACCTGCCGTGTGGCCCGCTCACCCGGCTCCTCCAACCCGCCTTCATCACAGCCTCCCAAGTGGGGGTGTGTTTCCACATCTCACGTGGGGAATCGTGTCCACGCAGGAAGTCATGTCCTGGGGGCACGGTGGAGGACAGGTGTGCTTCTGGTCTGGTCGTCATTCTGAGTCTGACAGTGTGTGTGCCATTGATGCCGAGCCCCGGTGGCCAGCCAGGTTAGAACACATCCCCTCCCTCCACGTCCCAGACGTGGGACCCGGGCATCACATCTTCACGTCGGGGAAGGGGTAACACCACCAGCTGCCTGTTAACGGTGTCAGGGGACTGAATGATTTTCTCGGAAACCACCCGGGACCGCGTCTGGCACTGAGCAAGTTAAGTAAATACATACCCAGTGAAATTTAGTTTCTGCCAAGGACGGGACCCAAATGGAAGAACACTGGCTTTGGCGTCAAGGACCTCACGTGTATTCGGGAAACACAGATGAACCCATTAGAACACGGATCGGAAGCGCGTAGGACATAAAGCACAAAGGTGGGAGGGGACAGTGCGCACAGATGACATCACTCCTCCAGGTACGTGGGGATCCAGGCACCATCAGCGGAAACCGCATCTCCGCGGTCACGTTTTGCTAGCGCATTTGGAAAAACCCATGCTAAATTCTCACTATAAACATACACGTTGATATTCAAAAATCTTTCAGATGCGGTTTCCTTTGAACTAAGTCACTTCCAACTTTACTCCAGACGATCCGAATTACAACACTCTTTACGGAAAAAAAAAAAAAACAAAAAAAAACAAAAAAAAAAAAACAACAACAACAACAACAAAAAAAACGCTTCACAAGAAAACGTTCCTGAAAGAGGCTGGCAAGCGTCTGAGGATCTCTCTGGGGTAGTCAACAAGACTTCTGGGCAGAAGATTACAGAATTCATTCGTGATGCAAGAATCTAATTTATGTTAGCTTTACTTTCTCATTTCTGCCTATAACCTACACGTTTATGCCAATGAGCCAAACTCAGAAGGGATTTGTTTGGTTCGGGCGCTTTCTAGTCTAAAGGCTTTCAGAGCAGCACCTGTCCTTCGTTTACCTATCCCGTCATTGGTCCAACACGCCTGAACGACCCACCGGGTCCACATCAGGGAAACGTACGCCGTGTGCTCTTCCGACCTCCGTGTGCACGGAATAGGACAGGGGGCATTTCCTCTCTGTAAAATGTGGAATTGGGAGGCCCAAAGAGGTCTGGAGACTACACTGTCAGCTTTTTCTGGCAGAGATGGGACACTCTAGCCGTCTGACTCCAAAACTGTGTCTCTTCGTCATAGCTGCCCTTTTTGTTTCAACCAGTTAATTCTGGTTCAGAAAACACTCCATTCACCGCCCATGCCAATCAGGATGGTCGCAAGGAGGGTAGATCCAAGGTATTTGCGCGAAGAGAGCCTCTGACTAATAAATCAGTAGCAGCACGTGGTGGGCAACCCCAGCAACCGTCCCGGGGGGGACGTGGTCTTGGCAAAGAGCCTCCACAGGCTTCTGAGTTTACAGGCAAGATTGGGTTGCTGACACAGCTTCACAATAAAGAGCAGTTGGACCCGCGTCACATCTCTCTCCAGGAAGATCCCTCTCTACGGCCAGGGTGTCACTTTCCTAAACGACAGCCTGCAGACCCAGCTTTCAGAGCCTGGACCAAAGCTGCCACGGCGAATGGCCAGCAGAAGGGCCTGTGCCAGCCTCAAGGCCGAGGTCTCCCATTCAAAGCCAAACTCAGTCCACCGGATTCTCTGTGATGTGACGGGTGCCTTCCTCTGTGACCCACACCAGCTCACCCTTCCTCCGAGCACTGAACGCGCGTATTCACTGCTCAGAGCGCGAGACCTGCTCGGGGCGTGGGGGCTTTGTGGGGAAGGCCCTGCTGAGCTGTCGGGGAACCGGGACGCCCTTCCCTTGTGCCCCCAGGTACGCGGAGCCGCCTCCTAGCGCCTTGGCTGTCACGGGAGAGCTGCTGGAAGCCAGGAATCTTCTTCCCGGGAGCACAGGTCCTACTGATGAGATAATGATGCAGTCTGATGCAGTCACAACCACATTCCCTTCTTCACTGGATAGCAAAATGTTCCACGTGGTTCTAGAACTTTTTCCTTCTTCCAGGAATAACTGAGGGGCGTCACTGGAAAGCAGGACGCAAGAGCCACATCTGCAGGAGGGATGAACAGGTGGGATCATCTCCGGACGACAGTGTTTCGCCCAACAAGTAGGCAATGCAGCCTGTCGTGTGTGCGGGGCGGGGGTGGGGGGTGTGGGTGAGGTCACATTGTAAGACCTGCTTGCTCGTCTGGCCTCCTGCCCATCCCCCTCGTCTCTGAACCTCTTCCTTCACGTCACAGATGCCCCAGAATCAAGGTGGCTTTTGAAAGCTGACATTATGGGTGATTTTCTACATCTCTCGGTCATAACAAACAGGCATCTCCTTCGTTTTCCTTTTCATTTCAGAAGAGAAAGTGGGAACACAAATGTGGCCATTAGCCACGCCACTGAAATCCCGACACCACAATTTCCATTCTGAGTAACAGGAGACAACTTCCGCTCGAAGCAGAAGGATCCAAAAAGGTTCTTCATTGTTGAAATGGGTCACTGATGGGATTTTCTGATTCTGAACAGAACCACAAAAGTTCCTAACCAGGTTATAATCCTCCTGCATGAAAGCAGAGGTCTAGGCGTGGCTGGGTGGTTCAGTTTGTTGAGCACCTGACTTTTGGTTTCGGCTCAGGTCATGAAACCGGGGTCATGAGTTCCAGCCCTGCGTGGGGCTCCGTGCTGAGAGCACAGAGCTTGCTTGGGATTCTGTCTCCCTCCCTGTCCCCCCCCTGCTCGTTCCCTCTCTCCCACTCTCCCTCCCCCCAACTCTCAAGATAAATAAATACACCTTAAAAAAACAACAAAAAGATAATAATAGAGTAATAAGAAAAATGAATGGTTCTCTTAGCAGACGGGAATTGCTTTTAGGCGCAGCCCCCCCTCCCCTTGTCGAGAAGACACTTCGATAAGGCAGATTAGAGCAAAAGTCTCTGGGCCTGAATGTGGCTGGACCGCAGGTGGGCACGTGTGGGCAGCCCTGGGAGGCAAGAGAACAAGGAAAAGGGAATTTGGGCTGGGCCAGGTGGACGGAAAGCTCTGAGGCCACCTCGCTCCCACGTCCACACTCCACGGGGAAGCGCCTGAGGTCACAGTTGCTTGAGAAAAATGTGCTGGGAGCTGTGAACAACGAGAGAGGCCACAGCTGGATTGACCTGGCTCCCAGCCCAGGCAGCTGGCTCTCAGGGGGGACCCCAAGTACCACCTTGGTACCAGGGGGGACCCGTCAGGTACACAGTCGACCTGACGCACCAGGAATTCACAGAACCCTTGCGGGCATCAAATCAGGCAGGTCTTCCTACGAGTCCAGTGGGCAGGGAAGGCCCCAGTGACAGAGGGGTTGTCAAGACGAATCATCAAAACGGGGACCATTTTCCTAGTCTGACACCGGATCCCTCGAACCACAGATTACAAACCAGATGATCGGTAACGAAGCGCATGTTAGCAGGGACCAGCTTTCTACAATACGTTGCCAGGTGTGTGTACAGAAAGCAACTCCCCAGTTTCCCCATAAACGACTTGCTGGACTGATTTCCTAGGGATGGTCTCATCAAAGGGTTGGTACATGCCCTTCCCAAATGTCACTGAGTCATTCAGATGTGCTTTTACAATTAAACACACGTACAATAGTGGGAGGGGAACAGGTGCTCGTAAAGCCTCAGAAACAATGAGCCTGAGCGCCCCGTTTCTTAACATATTTTACTTATTTGGGGGGAGAGCCCAAGTGGGGGAGGGGCAGAGAGCGAGGGAGACACAGAATCCGAAGCGGGCTCCAAGCTCCGAGCCGTCGGCACAGAGTCCGACGTGGGGCTCGAACTCACGAGCGGCGAGATCACGACCTGAGCCGAAGTCGGACGCTCCACTGACGGAGCCACCCAGGCGACCCTCAGCGCCCCATTTTAAGGTCACAGTCATGTTGGAGGGTAGGTATGAAACTAGCATCGAGTGGGCATAAACGGACGTTTTTGAAAAAGGGTGGCCAGACTTCTGGCATGATGCTGTAAGTGCTCCACAGACCCATTTCCCAGCAAAAATGCTGAGAATTATCAACAGCAACTACTTACAAGGTCTGGAAATGGTCTTTAGGGCAGACGGAAGTGAAAGAACACGAACTCAGAAAGTCCAGGGAGGGGCACCTGGGTGGCTGAGTCAGTTAGGTGCCTCACTCTTGCTTTTGGCTCAGGTCATGATCTCCCAGTTCATGAGTTCGAGCCCCATATCGGGCTCTGTGCTGACAAGGCAGAGCCTGCTTGGGATTCTCTCTCTCTCTCTCTCTCTCTCTCTCTCTCTCTCTCTCTCTCCCCCTTTCCCCCACTCATGCTCTGTCTCTCTCTTTCTCCGCCCCTACCCCCCACTCATGCTCTGTCTCTCTCTCTCTCTCAAAATAAATAAACATTTAAAAAAATTGTTTAAGTCTAGGGAAATTAAGAAGAGTGAGACCCTGTGGCATCTGACCTGAGCCCCATTCTCTGCGAGCTGCTCCCAGCCCAGCAGGACAGAACCCACACTCCAGACAATGCTATCAGAGCACACGGGCCTCCTCCTGGCTCCGGGCCGTGGTCCCACCTCCCTGGCAGGACCAGAGTGCCACCATGCCCCATCCTGCCCCCACCCTGGTACCTACTGCGGAGGCTGAGTTCTGGAAAATTCGACAAGACGTGGGGGCTTCCCTCTTCCGCCCAGCACTCATTCATGGCATAAGGCTCTCCACTGGGCGGACGGAGAGAAAGGAAAGCTCGCCCCTTGCTCTGGCTCCCGCCCCGGGGTGGCCCCACACCGGCAGGCGCACGCCGAAGAGAACCCGAGGCCAATGCCCACCCTGCGGCGTGGGGCACTCAGCTCCTGAACGAGGTGTCGCTCCAACAGACGCCTACCGCTGTCCTCATACCCCATTCCACAGCCACGGCTCGGAGACTCTGCCTTGGAAGAGAAGCAGGCCACAAGGCAGGTGATTCCCAGTCTCTCCCCAAAGGGTCCGACCCTATTTGCAGCAGAGCGTGGAGAAGTTCCAGCCCAAGGCCCTCATGAGAGTCAGCAGAGGTTGCTGTAAGAGGCGAGGGGGACGTGGGGGCATGCGCTGCACACACAGGCCAACTGGCTGGTGTGCGGGACAGAACCGAGGAAAGAGCACACTGGAAGGAGCCTCCTGCGGTCAGAGCAAAGCTCAAACACTGGCCGTGGGAAGCGTCCGTTCAAAGAAGCCCAAATTCGACTGGATTACGCTGTGGAGCATTTTACTTCCCAGGACACTGTTGACATCAGTAGCAATCAGTGATGCTAACAGCTGGGCGTGGTCAAGGAGTGAGGCACAAGGCTCTGGGCAAAGCACCATCACCCTCTGGGGCGACTGTGGGCACACCCTGGGCTGCCCCCTGAGAAGCCTCATCAGACGACTCACACGGTGATGGGGGCAGAAACGGGCTTCGCTAAAACTAACCAAATAATCACTAAACACAGAAACAAGCAGAAAACCGTAAGAAGCCCAAGGCAGAAGCCAATGCCCAGAATTGCTGCAACGTATCATCAAAATGCCCGGTTTCCAATAAAAAATTATGACATATAGACAGAAACAGGAAAGTATGACCCATACGCCAAAAAAATAAATAAAACCAAACCAAACCAAAACAAAACGTTAAGCAACAGAAAGTGTTTCTGAAAGCAGCCAGATGGTGGATTCACAAAGACTTCCAAGTGGTGATTGTAGATACGCTGAAAGAACATAAAGAAACTGTGATTAAAGAAGCAGAGGAAGGTAGGAGAGCATTGCATCGAATACAGCAAATACAGACGGTCAGGGAAGAGACAGACACTCACGGAGACGCATGTGGGAACGCCAGGGCTGAATAATACGGATGAAATAAAAACGCACTCCAGAGGCTCCGGAGTTTGACTCTGCAAAAGGAAGGATTCGTAAGCTGGAAGGTAGATTGATAGAAGTTATGTAATCAAAACACAGACAGAAATGAATGAAGGAGAATGAGCAGAGCCTCAGGTGAGTGTGGGACCCCGTGAACGAGATGAACAGGGGACTCCTCACCAGAAGTAATGGAGAACAGAACCCACTGAAATGTTACCATTTAATTACATTTAAACACTTAAAGTGCTCAAAAAAAAAAAAAAAAAAAACCCATAAAAACTGCCAGCCAAGAATCCTATGTCCACAAATGTTATCTTTCAAAATGAAGGCAAAATGAAAACATTTCCAGATAAAAACTGGGAGAATTTAACTGGATTCTCAATCCAAGAAATTCTGAACTAAGAACTTACTTTAGCCTCAAAGTGGGTTCCAGACAGTCATTTAAATCCATGTGAAAAGGTGACTATATAATTACAACAGACAGGAAAAACGCGTATCCTCTCCCTTTCTTCCCTTAACTGATTTTAAAAGCAATTATATAAACAATATGTAGTTGTGTGATTGGGCCTATCACATAAAAATGCAGTCGACATGCCAGCAACAGCCCAAAGGAAGCGAGAGGAAGCAAAGCTGTGTCCACCTATGAAAGGCACTTCAGGTGATAACTTTGATCCACAGGAAAAGGTAAGGGAACAAGGAATGTTATGTAAGGGAGGGAATATAACAAAAGCTATAAATATATACTTGCTCTCCTTTGTGACAGCTTCTTTAGAAGACTGAAATATGTAAAAAATGATATGCAATGATAATTACAGCCACCTGTTCTTGGTGGTAACACTGATAAATGTCATGTGCGTAACCATGATAACACAGAGGCAGGAATGCGATATGGGACATTTCTGTGTCTCACTGGAGCTAAGTTACCTTCAACCTGAAGCTAATTCTGGTGAGTTAGTATGTATATGGTAAGCCCCAGAGCATCCGCGAAGGCTATAACAAAAATATATAGGTATAGTGGAAAAATCACCAAGAAATTAATATGCTGTGTTAGAAGATGTTAGAAAACAGGGGCACCTTGGTGGCTCAGTCAGTTGAGCATCCAACATCGGCTAGGGTCACGATCATGTTCTGTGAGTTTGAGCCCTGCATTGGGCTCTCTGCTGCCAGCACAGACCCTCTGTCCCCCTCGCTCCCTGCCCCTCCCCCACTAGCATTCTATCTCTCAAAAATAAACATTTAAAATAATAATAATAATAATAATAATAATGTTGGGTAAAACAGCCTGGAAAAAGATGAACAAGGAAATAGCAAACTTTAACAACCCACTATAAACCAACAATACCTAAAAGCCATCTGTAGCGCTCCCTACCAAACAGAACAATATATATTATTCTCAAGTACACATAGAACCTTCTCCAGGACAGACCATATAGAAGGCCATAAAGCAAACTTCACTAAACTTAAAAGGACAGGGGCGCCTGGGTGGCTCCAGTCAGTTGAGCGTCCAACTTTGGCTCAGGTCATGATCTCACAGTTAACGAGTACAAGCCTCGCGTTGGGCTCTGTACTGATGGCTCAGGGCCTGGAGCTTGCTTTGGATTCTGTGTCTCCCTCTCTCTCTGCCCCTCCCCCGCTCATGCTCTGTCTCTCTCTGTCTCAAAAATAAACATTAAAAAAAAACCTTAAAAGGACAGAAATAATGACACGTACATTCTCTGATAATGAGGATATGAAATTAGAAATACATTACAGAAAGGCTTTGGAAAATTAACAAAAAAATTAAACAAAATCCCCTAAATAATCAATAAGCCAAAGAATAAATCACAGGAAAAATTAGAAAATGCTTTGCGATAAAAGGAAACGAAAGCTCAAAGTACCAAATGTGTGGGGTGCAGTTAAAGCAGCACTTAGAGAAAAATGTACAGTTTCAAATAACTATATTAAAAAATTAAGAAAGATGGGGCGCCTGGGTGGCGCAGTCGGTTAAGCATCTGACTTCAGCCAGGTCACGATCTCGCGGTCCGTGAGTTCGAGCCCCGCGTCGGGCTCTGGGCTGATGGCTCGGAGCCTGGAGCCTGTTTCCGATTCTGTGTCTCCCTCTCTCTCTGCCCCTCCCCCGTTCATGCTCTGTCTCTCTCTGCCCCCCCAAAAAAAAAAAAAAAATTAAGAAAGATCAGAAAACAATAACCTAGTCTACTATCTAAGACACCAGAAGGGCAAACTAAGCTTAAGAAGAAGAAAGGAAACAATTAAGATCAGAGTGGAATTTAATGAGCTAGAGAAAAGGAAAGGAACAGAGAAAAATCAATGCAACAAAAAAGCTAGTCCTTTGAAATAATCAGCAAAACTGACAAACCTTTAGTTAAATTAATCAAGTTAAAAAGACTCCTAGTTACTAGAATCAGAAAGGAAAGATGAGGCATTACTACCAACCTTAAAAAACAGAAAGGATTACAGAATAATACTATGAACGATTGTATTCCAATATATTATATACATCAGATGAAGTGGACATATTCCTAGAAAGACAAAAACTACCCAAACTGACTCAGGAATACAAAAACTATATAAATAGACCTATAGTAAGTAAAGAGATCAAATTCAGATGCATCATTTAAAAATTACTGGTAAAGAAAATGCCAGACCCAGATGACTTCACTAGTGAATTCTAACAAATATTGAAAGAAAAACTAATACCGAATCTTTAAAAATCCTTTAAAAACTAGAAAGGAAGGAACACTTGTGAGCAACAACAACAAAAGCTATAGACAACTGTCTACGATGAACATGGACACAAAAATGCTCCACAAAACACTAACGAATTAAATATGGCAACGTAGAGAAAAAAGAACCACGAGCAAGTGAGATCTATCCCGGGGCTGCAAGATTGGCTTCACATCTGAAAATCAGCTAATGTGACACATAACATGATTATCTGAATTGTTACAGAGAAAGCATTTGACAAAATCCAACATTTTTTTATGATACAAACATTCAACAAATACCAATAGGAATTGAAGAAAAGTTTCTCAATTGATAAAGGGTGCTAAGGAAAACCCACAACAAGCATGATACTTAACAATGAAAACCTGGGGCATTCCTCCTAAGTGAATGTGTACAGTCTCACATCTATTCAACATTGTACTAGACCAAGAAAAGGAAATAAAAAGCATCCATATTGGAAATGAAGAGTAAAACTGTATTTATAAATGGCATGATGTGTATGTAGAACTATCTAAGGAATTCACTGAATACTATTAGAAATAATCAGTAAGTTCAGCATGATTCCAAGACACAAGTTCAACGCACAAAAAATAAATCGTATTTCTACACACTTGCAATGAACAATCCAAAACATGAAATTAAGAAAACAACTACATTTACAGTAACATCAAAATAGTTACTTAGGATTATATTTAACAAAATAAGTGTAAAACCTAGGATTTGTGACTAGAAAACATTGTTAAAAGATAATTAAAGAAGATTTAAGTAAATAAACATATCAGGTTCACAGACAGGAAGACTCGACCTTGTTAACGTGGCAATACTCCTCAAAATGATCTACAGATTCAGCACAATCCTTCTTAGAATCCCTGCTGACTTCTTTGTAGAAATTACAAGCTGATTCCAACATTCATAGGGACCTGGACCATGCAATGGACCTAGACCAGCCAAACACTCTTGAAAAGGAGGAACAAAATTGGAGGGCTAACACTTCCCGATTTCAAAACTTACTACGAAGCAACAGTAATCAACACAGTGTGGTATCAGGATCAACATATACATCAATGAAATAGAATTGAGAGTCCAGAAATAAACCTGTAGGTCTGTGGTCAACTAATTTTTTGACAATGTTGCCCAAACCATTCAATGGAAAGAGTAATCTTTCCACAAACGTTGCTGGCAGAACTGGATAGTGCACCCAAAAGAAAGAATATGGAACTCTACCTCCCACACAGTTATAAAAAATTTAACTCAAAATTGTGAATAAAATAAAAGGACATGCATGTTTATAGCAGCATTATCTCCAACAGCCAAATTATAGAGGCAGTGCAAGTGTCCAACGACTGACGAACGGATAAAGATGGGGTATGTATGTATACGTACAAAATGGAGTATTACTCAGCCGTAAAAAAGAATGAAATGTTGCCATCTGCAACAACACGGATAGATCTAAGGAGCATTATGCTATGCAACATAGACCAGGCAAAGAAAATATCGTATGATTTCACTCGTGTGTGGAATTAAAAAAACAAAACAGAATAAATGAACAAAATGCCAAAAGAATCGAGAGACAACCCAAAAACCAGACTCTTAGCTATAGTTAACAAAGTAATCGTTACCAGAGGGGAGGTGATTTGAGGGGTGGGGGAAATACATGACGGGGGTTAAGAGCACAATTCTCTTGATGGACACTAAGGTATGGAGCCGCTGACTCAACACCTGGAAATAACATAGCACTGTATGTTAACTACACTGGCACTTTTTAAAAATGGATCAAATACCTAAATGGAAATGTTCAAAACTCTTAGAATCATACAAGGTGTAAGTTTTCATGGTCTCTGACTTCACAGCAGATACTTAGGACACCAAAAGCATGGAAAAACAAAAGAAAAGGTAAATTGGGCTTTATTCAAATTAAAAACATCTGTGCCTCAAAGGATGTTATCAAGAAAGGACACGGCAAACCGTATATCGGAAAATATAATAATATTTGCACATCCAACACCTGATAAGGGATTTGTATGTAGTATACAGAACTCCCCCGAGTCGATAATAAAAAGACAAGCCATATTTTGAAATGGGCAAAGGATGTGAATAGACATTTCTTCACAGAAGATACACGAATGTCCCATCAGCACATGGAAATAGGTTCGAAATCAGGAGTCATCAGGGAAGCAGAGATCAAAATCACCACGAGATTCTACTTACTTCACACTCATTGGGACGGGAAATAAAAAGTAACGGTGAAGCCGTTGGGGAAACTGGTACCCTCGTTCACTGACAAGAATGTAAAATGGTGCAGCCAGTTTGTAAAATAGCGTGATGGTTCCTTAAATGGCGAGGCACAGAGTCAATATATGACCCAGCAGCTTTGCTCCAAGGTACGTATCCCCCCCAAATAAAAAGATGTGTCCCACAAAAACTCTGTTTACAGCAATATTATGCCTAACAGACCAAAGGCGGCACCAACCCATCACCGATGGATGCAACTGATGGCACAGCCCATCAACAATGGACAAAGCACACACATCATTTGTCCACACGAGGGCACGGAGGAGCCCTGATAACATGGAAGAACCATAAAATCGTCCGGCAAGTGAACGCTGCCAGTCACGAAAGACCACACGCTATACAATTCCATTTATGCGTCAATACCGGGCAAATTTACAGAGACAGAACACAGTCTGGCGGGGGCTTAGGGGTGGTTGCACAGAAGGGGGACAGGTAAAGGCACAGGGCTTTTCCCTGAGATGATGAAAATGTTCCGAAATGAACCGTGGAGACGGTGGCACGTATCCGTGCACACACCTTAAATGGGTGGGTTGTAGCACAGGTGAAGGAAACCCTAATGAAGCTGTCAAGAGCCAAGAGGCAGGCCACCATCTAAAACATCAGTCACAAAATTCCCGGAGGTGGTGGTAGGTTAAATATCCTCTCCCCTCCCCATGTGCACACCTGGCCACGTAACTCGCCACGGTCCTCCACGCGGGGGTAGTGGGTACGACTACCTTCCTCCCTTTTTCTTTACCAAGTGACTTGGTTTGGCTAAAGGGACGGTGGCAGGTGTGACAAGACCTGACGTATGAATCACACTTGTATGGTTTGGCCTTTCCGTTCTTGCGCCCCCACCCCTCGGACGCGGATCCCAGAAGGAGGGTGACACGCAGCGGAGCAGAGTCCCCCCAGCCCGGGCCACCTGGAAGCCCGCCTCCAGACAGACGCCTGCAGACACGGGAGGATAACGGAGAACCCGAGAAGCCACCGTGGTTTGTGAAGTTCGTTTTGCTCCATTTGTAAAAATGTCTTACTGATGCACAGGGCTCATTGCATTTGTAAAACATCTCTACGCTGTGAAACCAAGAGTGTTGAGGATTCAAGAATTTTCTTTGAATACACACACACACACACACACCCCACTACACAGACACATACAACATACACACCACTAGGCAGAGGCACACACACACACACGTAATACCACACACTCATGCCATACACACACACACACACACACACACACACACACACACCCCACACAAATACAAACACCCACATACATACATACATACACACTACACAAACACGCATATCTATAAACACACATACAGGTGCCCATAGCACACACACAAATTTTAGGCTAACTGAACTCAGTAAATAAACCCTCTCTCAAATCCCGATCTGGAATCATTTAAACCTGAAATACAGTTCTTTTTTAAAACTTAAACAAAAACAAAACCAAAGAAAAATACCAAAAAAATCCCAGCTCACCTTTCCTTGCCCCCAGCCTCTGGCAACCACCAGTTTATTTTCTGTATCCATAACCTGTCTTCCTTCTCCCTCCCTTCTTTTCTTTTTCTTTTTTTCTTTTTCTTTTCTTTTCTTTTTTTCTTTCCTTTCCTTTTTTCTTTTATCTTTTCTTTCTTTCCTTTCCTTTCCTTTCCTTTCCTTTCCTTTCCTTTCCTTTTTTCTTTTCTTTTCTCCTTTCTTTCTCCTTTCCTTTCCTTTCTTTCTTTCTTCCTCTTATTTCTTTTGTTTTCTTTCTCTCTTTCATTCAAGATTCCGTGTATTAGTGAGATCATACAGTTTTTATCTTTCTCTTACTTATTTTACTTATGGTCCACCCATGTTGTCACAAATGATAAGATTTCACTCTTTTTCATGGCTGAGTACTATTCCAGTGTGTGTGTGTGTGCGCGCGCATGCACATGTGCATGTGTGTGGGGGGGAGAGAGAGAGAGAGAGAGAGAGAGAGAACCACATCTTCCTCAGCATCCGCTCCTCTGCCAGTGGCCACGTAGGTTTCCACGTGTTGGCGGCTGTGAACAGGGCTGCAGTCAGCACGGGTGGAGGTACCTTCAAGTTGACAATTTCGTTTCCTTTGGGCGAATACCGGGTAGTGAGATGGCTGGGCCGCAGGCCGAGAGGCCGCACCAGTCTGCGTTCCCACCAACCGTGCACGAGGCCTCCCCTTCCTCGGCCTCCTGGCCGGCACCTGTCGTCTCCTGTTAATGTCAGCCACTCTGACAGGTGTGGAGTGGTGTCTCATCATGGCTTGCATTTCCCCGATGATGAGTGTTTTGAGCATCTTCTCGTGTGTCTGTCGGCCGTCTGGATGTCTTCTTCGGAGAAATATTCTGAAACACGGTTCAGACCTACCAGAAGTCCATTCCCTGGCTGGGCTGAGCTCCGTGCGCCGCGGGGGTATTTGCAATCAGAGTTCACCATCCCCTGTGTACCACCGAGTCTCCGAATGGCACATCGCTGCTGTCCGGCTGGCACGTTACTGGCTGGCAGGCCAGAGAGGCTGCCCGAGGCATCCAGCCGTCCAGACGCGAGGGGGACAGGAACTCACCGCCAAGGCCGCAGCGGCAATTAGGCCTGAATCACACGCCTGGTGGATCTTGCTAATGGAGACAGGGAGTAAAGATAGAGCCCTGGGTCTAAAGGCAGCCAACCAACAGGTGAAGCAGGACGTTTTGAGAGAGAGCAGGCTTCACCCAGCCTGGAGATAGATGGGATCTGAAGGAAAGTCTTTATCAAAAGGCCCGATTACTGTCTTCAGGTCCAGTGGTTCATGACGCTGGGCAGAACCTGAGAGCCACTACAGACTCCTCTGATTTCTCTCCTGAGCCCCAGGGCAGCGAGCTGGATGGACACATGCTTCAGCGCAGGCCCGCTGGGTGCCAGGGGCTTCACTGGTTCACTCGTTCTCTGTTCAACAATTACCTGGAGCGGGCGTCACGTACTAGGCTCTGGCCCCACTACTAGGCACCCGGAGACAAACAAAAAGAAAAGTCCAGTCTCAAGAGAGCTTCCAGTCCACTGGGAAGAGGTTAAAAACAATCAGGTAGACAAATAAACATCATGTTTAATAGGTCAGAGGGTGCGTTAGTCTGTTTAGATTCATGCGTGCATGACAGAAACTCCAAAGCTGCAGGGACATCAGGTTTAAAGTCTGACAGCGGCCAGCTCAGAGTGGATAAGGCAGCCGTCTGGCTCATTCGGTCTCTCTGCTCTGTTCACAGGCCTGTCGCTGAGGCCGCCTCGTGGTCCGAGATGGCTGCTTCGTCTCTAACCATCACGTTTGCATTCAGAGGGAAGAGAGGAAGGGGAACAAAAAACGATGTCACTCCTGCCCCCCCCCCCACCACACACACACAAATCCACACCCTTAAAGCTGCAGACCCTTCTCCTGCTGTATCTCTTTGGTCACCTGCAGCAGTCCTCAGAGCTGGGAAATGCATTATTATTTCCAAGGAAATGGCCGTGTAGCCAGCTAACATCTTATGCTTCTGTGAATGGGCAGACTAGATCCTGGAGACCTCCCCGAAGAGGTGAGGACGGCTCTAAAACACAGAGGGAAAAGGGGCGCCTGGGTGGCTCAGGTTGGGCGTCCGACTTTGGCTCAGGCCATGATCTCGCAGTCTGTGGGTTCAAGCCCCACGTCGGGCTCTGTGCCGACAGCTCGGAGCCTGGAGCCTGCTTCGGATTCTGTCTCTCTCTCTCTCTCTCTCTGTCTCTCTCTGGCCCTCCCCTGCTTGCGTTCTGTCTCTCTGTCTTTCAAAAATGAATAAACGTCAAAAATTTTTTTTTAAACCCGGAAGGAATGAGCGACACGTTGATCTCGGCGTGTAAGGGGGGAAACCAACTTTCAGAGGTGTTAAATACCTTTCTCGAAGTCCCGGGGTGCTGTCACCGGCCTGGCTCCGCACCTCTTCTGTGTCATCCCAGCACACCCACGCCGGCTCGCCCGGGCAGGTGAGGTGAGCCGACACGGCACCAGCGGGGCTCAAGACCACACTCTGAAACTGGCCTGTTCCAGCAGGAACTGTGTGCTGGGCCCAACACCGCACTTGTGGGTCTGAGATTCCCTCCGGTGGTGGTGGGGACGTCACGAGGAAGAAATGGGGGCGATACGCAGAGAGCACACAGCAAGTGACCCACCCTGGGTAAGGGGCACACAGACCCCGCACCGTGGATGAGAGCCTGGGCCATTTATCAACACGATCAGCGCCAAGGGGCTCTGCTTTCCTGCTTTCCTGCTTCCCACCGTGGTGGAGAGCGGCAGGCGGAACCCTGGGAGCCCTTGTGCACGACAAACACCTGCCCAGCCGGCTGCCGGCCCCCAGACGACCAGCACACCCTTTTCAGCCCCCGGCGCTCCCCGAGGTCTCCATTTCTCTAAGCACATCCCCACTCCCATCCCTGATCATCCTCCAGGGCTAATGATAGTGACGGCTCCCCCTCTCTCTAAGCCCCAGAAGAGTTGGTGGCAAAGTCCTGCCTTTGTTCTCGGCCATGCCACCTACACCACACGTCCCGTCACCAGCCGCCCATAGCTCATTTCCATCCCTTTTTTGTTTAGAAAACAAAAACAGCCCCAAAGAGCCCACTTGGGTTCCCGTCTCTTGTTCCTTTCCTTTGTCATCTCATTTTTTTAAGTTTATTTATTTTTGAGAAAGAGAGTGTGAGCAGGGGAGGAGCAGGGGAACGAGGAGAAGGAGGGAGGGAAGAAGGAGGGAAGAACGGAGAGAAAGAGAGAGAGAGAGAGGGAGAGAGAGAGAATCTCAAGCAGGCTCCAGGCTGTCAGCACAGAGCCCAACTCGGGGCTCAATCTCACAAACCAAGAGATCATGACCTGAGCCGAAATCAAGAGTCGGACGCTTAATAGACTGACCCACCCAGGCGCCCCTGTTGCCTCATTCTTTTACCCTGGAATTAAAACTTCCCCAAAGATGGTGTCCATACATACGGCCCACTTTTTGACCTGTACCCCATTGTACCCTGTATCAGAGTCAAGCTGTTCCAAACACGACCCGCATCATCTCTCTCCATCCCTCCTCTGTCAGCAGGAAGGCGCTCACCGTCGAGTAGCTGCTGGGGGGCGACCTGGGAGGGATGCCTCCTCTGCCACGAAACGGACATTCCATCTCCTCCTCACTCCCGCCTGGAAACCTTCCCGTGGCACCTACACAACTTTTGATTTGCGAGTGTTTAGCACGTCTGGCAGGGGTCGTGACTGCTCACCAATGGATTTCAAAACCCTGTCGCTACAGAAACACCCTCTAGCATTTGATTACTCACACCGAGCTGCACCCCAAGCGGCCTCTTCACTAGTCTTAGGACAATTTCCACATCGTGCTGCATCTACACTTAATGTGTGTGTCAGTCTGACCTAGAGCAAGCTCACTGACCGAGGGACCACGCCTCTGCCGTCTCCCGTAAGACATGCATGCGGCCAGCGTGCGTGAACGAGGAGTCAGGATGTGACCTTGAGTGTCCCCAAAAACACTTCCAATTCCCACCTTCGCTGTCTCTGTGTTCTTAACGGAATATATTAGAAAGTGAAAGCAGAGTGTCCCCATTGGGAAAGTGACCGCCCTGGGCGACATCAGCTCGTGATCTGAATTTCCCAGACCAGACGCATCCAACCAAAACGTCCAGCATGAGGACAACTAGGGGCTCGGAAGCCCTTCCCAGGAAGGGCGTCAGAGCATCCGAAGTCCCCCCAGCAGCAGCGTCAGAGGAACATGGATCGTGTTCACGTAACGCGATGCCGGGAAAGCAAGCAGAGTGACGAATGACACGAAGCAGCCTGGGAGCGCACGCTGAGCAGGCGAAAGCCAGACAGCTTCTTTCTCTTCAAAGAGCCATTATTGGCAAAGACAGCTAATTCAGTGGTGAGTAGAAGCGGATGAATTACGTGATGCTTTGAAACAAAGCAAAATGCAGAACAGAATTCAGCAGCCGCACATCATGGCAGAAAGCCTCATATGGGCTCGCATACAGGCCTCCTTCCCCATTTGTGAAAGTGGCATAAACCTATCAAATTACCTACTTCATTTTGAAATGAGCCAGTCTATTATTTGGTGATGTCATCTTAATCTAAGCTTTGACATTCAGGCGATGTTTCCAAGAACTATTAAATCAAAGTTGCCACGCTGAACCATAGGGTGTCAGATAAGGTGATGTGTTAATTTTCAGCTACCCAAGGAGTTGTAGCAGGAGAGCTCAAACATCACTATACTGTTTTCCATTTCTTTGAGGAATATCTTCGAGGGCGCCTGGGTGGCTCAGTCAGTTAAGCATCCAGCTTTGGTTTCAACTAGGGTCCATGATCTCACAGTTTGTGAGATTGAACCCCGAGTCAGGCTCTCTCCTGACAGCCCATAGCCTGCTTGGGATTCTCTCTGCCCCTCCCTTGCTTGTGCTCTCTCTCTCTCTCCACCCCCCCTCTCAATATAAATAAAACTTTTTTAAAAAATCTAGAGACAAATCCTCCGGAGCACTCTCTATATCCTGAATAAAATGAATATATAACATTGACAAGAGCAGCCTTCAGAGTTTACCCCATTATTATTTCTGATTCCTAAAGCTTTCATGTTGGACAACTCAAGAAAATAAAAGTTCTCATAATCTTAAGGATTTTCTTCATTTCTAGAGTTTTGCTTTTGCTTTGTTTTCAATGCATGAACAGCCCCATCCTCCCTCCCCGACAAGAAATTGGTCCGGCGTTCTTCAAACTATCACCTCTGTGCTTCAGAAGCATGATTTGTTTTCCCTCCCCGGGAAGGACCGCTCTGACACTCAGACTTAAACTCTCTGCTGTAGCTGCTCCCAGGGCAGGGGAAAGCAAACAGGTGCAACACGCAGGCGTTACGGGTTCCCTGCAGGTGGGTCATGAACATGCCCACAGCCTGTTGGCTCTCAGGATGTGCTCCAGTTCTGCCATGGAGAGAACCTGGGAATGCGCCCCCAATTCCCTGGGGACGGCGTCTCGGCGCCCACAGAGGCTGCTGTCAACTGGTCCCGGCCATCAGGTGGCCTCCACTCTGCTTCTGCTCTCCTTGGTATGCGCACATGCACACATTCATCCGTGCGTGTGCACACACAATTATGGCTCACACATAAACTTATAAATTTATCTACTCCTTATCATAGGACAGTCCCTCCCGCAATGGGAGCCCCAGAACACAGGCTATTGACCTACCGTCAACTGAGGAAAGAATCCAGTCAGCAGCACGAGAGACTGTAGACAGCCACCCAACATCCACTTCCTTGCGTTCTTCCTTAACAGAAATCTAAGTTGATTGAAGTGGCAAAATGCCCGGCTACATTCTACACTTCTCAGGCTTCCCAGTAACCAGGGCGACTGACAAAACATAAGAGCAGGTGTCCCCTCTCGCCTTTCCCTGCTTCCTTTTGTTGCCTAGAACAAGGGTGTGATGGATGGAGCTGCAGCAGCCATTCTGGGACCAAGAAAACCATAAAGACGTGAGCCACTGAACCAGTGCCAATACCAGGTACTTCCGGACTTTTACTACATATAAAAAATGAATACGCTTAAGTCAGTGGATATGCTTACATCAGTGTGTCTGATGTTCTGTTCCTAACTGAAAGACAGAGCTCATAACTGGTACAGAAGATCAAAGAGATCCGAGAAGAAAAAAAAAAATCCCTGAAGGAAGGTCTCCGAAGGAAAAGAGATCATATGATTGCCAAACAGAAGACAGATTGATAGGCAAATTTCCTTCCCAGAGCCAGAAACACAGGAAGAGAAGGATGATGAACGAATAGTAGTTTGTGAGGCCACTCTGAGGGGCCGGCCAAGGGGCTGACAGACAGGCGGCTTCTCTCATCTCAGAGACCTCGCACTTTACGAGTGGGGTGTCAGGGCCGCGCTGAGAACGGAGGAGGTGAAGAGTGCCCCGGGGAAGGTCAACAGGAGAGCGTTGGCGGTGTAGACACAGGCACACGGCACACGTCCGTGTGGCCCCAGGGACGTGCACCTGAGGGGTGGGGAGGCGGGAGGCTTGCCCTTGGAGCCCGTGGCTCAGGAGTCTCACCGGCTGCACTGGGACCCCAGCTCCGGGTACTGAATGGGGGTGTCGTGAGAACACACACACACACACCACAGAACAAAGGAAACCAGAACGCCCCAGTTCAAATCCCAGCTCCTCCGCTCACCAGCCGGGAACACCCTCAATCTTTCTCTGAGTACGTTTTCTATAGCTGCAAAAGGGGGTGATAACAGTAGCCACCCCAGGGCACTGTCACGAGGAGCTAACTACTTAACGTGCTCGATGCACTTCGAACTGGCGCCTAGCACGCTCTACAGCCTCGATCTCTCCTGACACCGTGACCCACCACGTGACCCAGAGCGCGGGATGATCTAGACCAGGGCTTAGTCCCCTGCGGGGGAGAACAGCCAAAGAAGAGAGACCTCAGTGCGGCACAGGGAGGGGAGTGCTGGGCGCCCAAGACAGCATTCAGGGTGGGACCGCTCCAGGAGGCAGTGCATGTGGGAGACGGGGGCAGGTGTCTCCCCTGCCCTTGGGGTGCAGGGCGAGTTCCCGAGGCCCTGGCCTCCCTTTGGCTCCTCAGCTCCTGGCCTCAGGTACCCCATTGGGCGGACACCTCCCAGCCCGAGCCGACCTGGCGCACCCACCCCTGCATCCCCACCGGGAAACCCCTACGCTCCCGGTCCTAACCCCCACTCAGCTGGTCCCCCCCCCCCCGCCCCCGCCCCAATCCCAAACCCGGCTTATCCCAAGTTACCTCCTCACCCCTCTCCCCAGGGCCTCCCTCACCCCTGCCCTGCCCTCATTCTCTCCTCACTCTTTTCAAATGTCCTCAGTCCCAAATCACAGGTAGGCCCAGACTCCTCCCCTTGGGTCCCCAAGCACCTGCTGGGGGGAGGGGGGGCACCTCTGCGGCGACTCTCACACTCACTGAGGGTAACACGCACCTCCGTGGGCGTGTTCTGGGTTTCCCGATGATCCCTCATGACAACCACCGCAGAAGGGCCTCCCCGAACCCCGTCTCCTCCCGCTCCCCGCCCTCCTCCTGCTCCCCCTGCAGCTCCAAAGTATCAGCTTCTCCGCAGAACGCACGTGGCCTGAGCTAGGCTCCCCTCCATGTGCTGCATGCTCGCCTAGCCTCGCAGCGACCCGTCCCCAGCTGGGGACAGACGCCTGAGGCTGCAGGCGCCCAGCGGCATCTCGCACACTGCGCTGGGCTCTGAGGTAACTGGGCACAACCTGAATCTCTAATCACAGGGCGGAGATCTCAGACCCCGGGGACGAAATCACATGCTGAGTCGGGGACAACAGGGCTGTAAGCCGAGGACTGGTGTCATATCTGCCTCACACACCAGGATCAGCGTGCCCATGGGCTGTGCACAGAGTGGACACAGTCCACAGATGCCCTCCATGCAGCTTTCCTGGCCACAGGGCCTGCGGCTGGCACACAGGCTGGGAGTCCTGGGTCTATGGTGAGATTAACCCTTTACTTTTTATCTCATATTAGGGAAACACAGGTAATCAGTTTATGGGCTACAAGAAAATACCAACGTGACAAATTACGCATTGCAACGTATCAAAGTTTGGTGTTTTGATGAATCGCCCACGAGCCGCTTCTTGCTGTGTGTCATTCCACAGTCCACATTGCTAACAATCCGCCCTCAACCACCTGCCATGTCATCGGAACGGGAACCAGAAGAGAGGGAGCCTGTGCAGCACGGAGGCTAATTCTGCCTTGGCGCGTCCTGGGGCCGGGCTCCGGCAGCCACCTTGAGAGAGGCAGTTTGCGAAGCTCAGACATAAATCACCCGGCAATCAGGCATGGGCTATAAAACTTTATGTAAGCATTCATAAAGGTGAGGGAGTGTGAAAGATTATTTTTCTTTTGATGACACTTATTAAAAATGAGCAGACTGCATATTGAGAACAGTTTCCATCCAGCAGGCTCGGTCTGACCAGCGGCTGACCCTGAGCCTCACGCGGCATTGAGGCTGGCTGTCCCCGCGGTGCCCGACTCTGAGCCACCGGAAAAGGCGTGTTTGCTCCCCAGGCCGGAGAACCAAGCATTCGCTGATATTTTCTCCACGAAATAAAAACACTTCACCTTAATATATACGACTGTTTACTTAGCAAATCTCAGCTTGCAAATTCCAGCTTCAAAAAAAAAAATGAATAAAATAAAAGCAGAAAGAGGTTTATCAACATATTAAAAAATTATTCTGGATCAGATACACCAGATTAGACGGCGAGTTAAGAGGAAATTCGAAACTGTGGAAACAGCTTGGGGGACACTGAATGCAAAAAACCAGGGGACTAGGATGCAAAACTGCTCGTAGGAACTGTCAGCAACATCATGAAGATTCCGCAAAGTCCACGGAGAGGACGAAAATCGACCAAACAACTCTGGTCTCCCGTCCTGAATCCACAGAGGCCTTTCCAACAGCACAGCAGCTGGCAGGTAACACAGGCCCCCCATCCACCCCAGACGGGGGCTACAGGGGTGGACAACCTCTGTATGAAGTATCCTGCACTGGCAAGGACACATTTTCTCCTCTTTTCATCCTGACGGTCACTTTGAGAGTGCCTGTCCTCCCGGAAGAAGCCCGTGAACGTGGTGGGAGGATGGCTGGGCTCCACGTGGGAGCTGTAGCCGCGGCCGGTGGCCCGAAGGCCCCTCATCTCCCCAGGCCCCCGTCTCCTTCCTCTGCGGGAGGGGCTGGACCACTCTGGCTCGAAAGCATCACCGGTTGTGACCGACTCATGCAGTGAACAGATGAGGAGACATACACGTACACACACACGTGCAACATACCTGCTTTTAAGGTGCTGAGGGGAGCCAAGGCACCGGAAGCTGCCGTTGACCATTATGGCCAGTCTCGTGCACAGGGCCTGGCATTCCTCCATGCTGGGGGGGACAGGACGAGAAGGGCATGAGCAAGTGCGTCCTCCAGGCAGCAAACCGTCCAAGCAACACGTAGACAAAAACACTGCTGCTGTTGCTGAATTTTCTACATACCACCTCAAGAAACCCTCAGTGAGCACTTTTAAAATGCGTGTTTTGGGGCGCCAGCGTGACTCAGTCGATTGAGGGTCTGACTTCGGCTCAGGTCATGATCTCACGGTTTGTGAGTTCGAGCCCCATGTCAGGCTCTGTGCTGGCAGCTCGAGCCTCGAGCTTGCTTCGGATTCTTTGTCTCCCTTTCTCTGCTCCTCCCCTCTCAAAAATAAATAAACATTCAGAAAATAAAATAAAATAAAATAAAATAAAATAAAATAAAATAAAATAGATGTTTTATTTAGATAACCAATGACACAATTAACCAAAACTTACCAGTATTTCAAAATCCCAGGAACAATGGTTATTAGGAGAGAAACTGTTGCAATAGTACGAAAATATAAACTAAATCCAAGTGACCTTCACAGAAAATGTGCAAGTTTTATGAAAAAAAAAGCAATAAGATCTACTAATGAACCTAAATGAAATCTTGAATCAATAAAAGGATGTGTCAAGAAAAAGAAAAAAGTGAATATATTTTAGATAAAGGAAATTGTTATAAATGAATATTACTGTGATATAAAAATTATTGCAACATAAAATAGTATTAGTATATGTCAGTATAAATATAAAACATGATAGGTACATGAATATAAATGTAATAAATGAATTTTATATAAAATATATATGTGAATTCTATTTTACTATAATATATAAAATAAAATATAACAAATTACATTGTAATTTGCAGCTATAATTTGGTTTGTGATATTATATAACATTATCTTGGTATAAAATATGTAATAAAGATTTGTAACCTGTAATAGGGTTATTATAATTATATAGAAAATAAAATAAATTATAATAAGGTTATAGTATAATGCCAATCAAAATTATAAAGCATACCTTCAAAATTATTTAGTGAGAGGTAGAAAAACTGTGAACAAGAAGAACGATAAGAGTTGCTCCAGAAGATATTTAACATTTGTTCTAAGGCTCAGATAATTCAAGGAAGGCAACAGGCTTAGGAGTTACAAGGCAGATCATTAGAAGAAGAAAGGCTGTGCAGAACTAAACAGTCATATCTTAAACACATAAGTGGATGGGAACATTCCTTCTAAGCATCAGCGATGGAAGAGACTATGAAAGAAAGTGCTTGGTAATTGACAATGCAAAAGTGCAAACTTCTAATAAGTCTGTCAAAACACAGCCAACGAACGTTAAAAAAAAAACTACAACAAAATAAACTTAAAAAAATTTTTTTAAGGGGAAACTGGGTGGCTCAGTGGGTTAAGTATCCAACTCTTGGTTTCGGCTCAGGTCATGATCTAAGCCTGCTTGGGATTCTCTCTCTCTCCCTCTCTCTCTGTCCTTCCCTGCTTGCAGTCTCTCTCTCTCAAAATAAATAAACTCAAAAAGAAGTAAAAACACAACTACAACAAACGCAATGCGTGAGGGTAGATACATTCAGTATATATTAAAGTTCATTTATTTATTTTTTTAAATTTTTTTAACGTTTATTTACTTTTGAGACAGAGAGAGACAGCGCATGAATGGGGGAGGGTCAGAGAGGAGACACAGAATCTGAAACAGGTTCCAGGCTCTGAACTGTCAGCACAGAGCCCGACGCAGGGCTTGAACTCATGGACCGCGAGATCATGACCTGAGCTGAAGTCGGCCACTTAACCGACTGAGCCACCCAGGCGCCCCTCATTTATTTATTTTTGAGAGAGAGAGAGAGACAGAGAGAGAGAAAAAGAGAGGACACGCACATGTGGGGGAGGAACAGAGAGAGACACAGAATCTGAAGTCTCTGAGCTGTCAAGAGCCTGACGTGAGGCTCGAACCCATGAACCATGAGATCATGACCTGAGACGAAGTTGGCCATTTAACCGACTGAGCCACCCAGGCGCCCCAATACATTCGGTATACAGAACTGTTTCTGTTAGCGTAAAAATGAAACTATAAAAAATGCAATCCTGGAGGAAGGTCAAATAAAGTGACTATTCAAAGAACTGTCCACAGGTAATACACATCCTGACAGAAACTTAACCATCAAATAAGTGAGCTTAAAATTCTCTTCCAGCCAGAAAGTCATTTGCCAAATGTGCCTTTTGTTTGTTGCACAGGGAAACACTGTTTCCCCTATCTGCGGTGCAAATACAAACAATGAATTCTCAGATCAAAAAAATACCTGCAAAGTTAAAAACATCGTCTGAACAATCCCAACCTCATATACTGCCGGTGGGAGTGAAAAATTGGAATGATTTTCTGAAAACTCAATTTGGCACTAATCTCTTCTAGGAACTTACGTTAGGAAACACAGAAGATAGGAATGCATATAACAAGTTATTTATAAGAGTAAAAATCCAGAAACCGCTTCTGTAATAGGATAATATGATACTCAGATAAATGGGGGTGCGTCCATGTGTTGAACAGCCATTCAAATGAGGTTTTCTAAACTCCATTAGTTGCACAGAAAAAAAGTAATGATACAGCGTGGCAGCACGTGTTAGGAAACTTGAACACGAATGTGACGGGGGGGGGGAAGGGAAGGCAAAACACACGAAAAGGTTGACATTGACGACACTTGAAAATTCATGGTGCAATTCCTTTGCTTCTGCCACTATGTGCCATCCAAATCCCCCACAGGAATCAGGTATTATGTTCACTGTTCGCGAATGGGCGTAAAGCCCGTCTGCTCATTAGGTCACGGGACATTCAGATCAAGGTTATATTGGTCAGCCTCCCATGCAGCTAGAGGCAGACGTGTGACAACTCGGGTCAATGGGAAGTACAATTTCTGCGTCACATCAAAATAAGGCAAGCCGCTTGCCCTGGGTTTGGGTTCTTTCTACTTTCCATGAGCCGGACTAGAAAGTCAATTTCAACCATCCAGATGAGGCAAACTCACAAGTGAGTAAGTGAAATGCTGGAAAGACTCGGAATCTTTGGATGACCTTGGGCTCCATCATAGCCCACCATCATGAATTGTTAGTGGAGGAGCGAAAAACACGTCTGGTCTGAGCCACTGTAATTTGGGGTCTGAGTTACAGTAGTTTAACATGGGGTCTAAGGAATACGTGCTATTCATATTCCAAACACGCTTTATAAATCTTTTTTTAATGTTTATTTGTTTTTGAGAGAGATAGAGAGACAGAGTATGATCAGGAGAGGGGCAGAGAGAGGGAGACACAGAATCCGAAGTGGGCTCCAGGCTCCGAGCTGTCAGCACAGAGCCTGATGCGGGGTTTGAACTCACGAACCATGAGATCATGACCTGAGCCCAAGTTGGATGCTTAAGTGACTGAGCCACCCAGGCGCCCCAAAATAAGCTTTATAAATCTTTTTGTGCAAACATATCTTTCTCTGTTTCTTTAATAAGTTCCAATTTAAAATTTTCATGAGTGCATCGTAGGTGTTCTAATTAAAGTGGGAGAACATGAAGTTTTCTCTATCGCATCCTTATGCATCTCAGATGAACAGAGATCCAAATAACAACCGATCTTAATTACGACCTTGGAGTAACGACGTGGTAATTTCAACTGAGTTGTTATTAGCTGTCAAACAAATAAGGTCTAAACAGCAGGTGGGTTACCATGACATCTCTGCCCAGAGGGCAAAGACTGAGAGATTTTGAGGACTTTCAGCAGCAGGAAGAACATCCAATGCCAGGTGCTCTACAGCAGTGAAATAATCTGTGACTATTTACTCTGAGAATGAACACCGTGCTTCCTTCGGGTGGTCAGGCTGGCTGGAACAGAGCTCTCTCTGGTCAGGGGCGCGAGGAGTCAAGGGCTTAGCATGGAGCATACGGTACAAGCCCACGGTCCTCTAGGTAAGGAGTGAGAAGAGGAACAGAGACAGGACCTCAAAATTAAGGGGAAACTGTGCAATTTGGAGACTTTTCAGCTGCAGGCAGCTGTCTCAGAAGCACAGAATCAGTCACTGGCTGCTGCGCTCTCCATTAATCGTGAGTCATTTAGATCTTTGTATTGCATGAATGTGGGCAGATTTATAGAAATGAAGACACATCGTTAATGTGAAACCGCATTAACGGGAGGACGTAGGACAGAAATTACAGTGATGTACGGTCTTCCTGAGAACTGTCTGTAATAATCATACGCTATATGGAAATCAAAAGGGATTTTTAACGTGACCCCCACTTTATCCACTCTTAGAACCCACATATGAAAATGAGGCCTTAACAAATACCGGCCTGATAAATGCAGGAATGCAGAGAGTTTCCAGAATTGGCACAGCCAGAGGATCGTTTTAAGCAAAAACGTACGTATATTATAAGGTAGAGGGTTTGCCACATTTGTTTCATTTCAGTGTGACATTTTATTTTCTGAAAAGAAACAGAACCAAGACAAAAGTCAAGGGCAGGACTTCTGGCTACGGCCAAGTGAAAAACCTGGCACATCTTTTCCCCCCAAATCAACTCGAAAGCCGGACACAATGGACAAAAACAACCATTTCAGAATGTTGGAAACTGTCTGGAAGGATGCAACGGTCTGAGAAACGTTTACCGCTGACGAACAGCTGCACGGCCAGCTTTACACATGTGCGTCTACTGGCAGGACAAGGCAGCCCACGAGGATCGGGAGCTTCTCTGCACTCAACTGGGACCCATACCTGGTGACGCCGTCAACATCAGTGACTTGTGTAGAGCCCAGCAGACAGGAAGGGCCAAGAGCTCCAGTATCTGGCCTGACAGTGCCTGCATTAGCTCATGTGTCACTGGGGCACGCGCCTAGCCTACTGAGGCTGCACGTACACGCGGTAGAGGCCACAGAGGGGCCACGCCAGCCACATGCCCCACATGAACCCAGAGGCTAGCCACACGCACATCCAGAGCCCAGCGGCACCCTGGAGAAGGCAAGACTGGGCCACGTGAGGAGGTCTGAAAGGGGAACATCCTCCCCTGGGCACACACGGACCCATCGGCAGAGGACAGATCGGGGCTGGCGTCAGGTGGCTGAGGGCCGCCTCTGTCTATGTAATAATAGCAGGTGGCTTCGAGGCATCCGGGCTTCACAAAATGAGGACAGAATTTAACACACAAACTGAAGAGCGTCACTGGGAGCTACTCACTGCCGGGGAAAGAGATTCCGCAGATTCATCCCAGGCAGAGACACGCAGACAGACAGACACACGAAAGAGACAGACAAACCAAGAAGAAGAAAACCAAGAAAAAAAAAATAATAATAAATAAATAAAAAAACGTGGCAATAACGACAACTTTTGGGGAAGGAGAAGAATCAGAAACCAGAGAGGCTACGATTTATTAAATATTGTGAAATACTGAGTTTTCAACAACAACAACAACAAAACTATAACCTGTAAGATTAACAAGAAATTGTTATCCATACCCAGGGAGAAAAGCAGTCAGCAGAAACTATTCCTAGTTGCCCCTAAATGCTAGATTTAGCAGAAAAAAATCTTCAATGAAGCAACTCTATGTATGTTCGAAGCACTAAAGGAAACAATGTCTAAAGAATGTTTTTTTAGACGACAATAGAGTTTCTGAAGTAGACTGAATTTTTTTTTAAAAATATCAAATGAATTTTTTTGTTGTTGAAGAGTATAAATGAAAGGAAAATTTCACTATGGGGCCCGCAGCAAATCTGGGTAGCAGAAGAAAGCATCAGTGAACCTGAAGATTATCGAATCTGAAAAGAGGGAAACAAATATTTAAAAGAAATGGGACAGAAACACAGATCTGCAGGATACCATTGTACATGCACAGAAAGTACCAGTGTGTGGAAAAGGAAAGAAAAGATAGAAAGAGCCAGAAAAAAATATTTGAATAAACAACTACCAAAATATCAACACAGTAGGTGAAATGCATTAACCTACACATCCAAGAAGCGCCATGAACCTAAGGAAGGATACCCGGAGGGAAGTGCATCTGGACACACTGGGGTTTAACCGTGAGAGTCGGAGAGAAAAGTCCTGAGAGGCACAACCCAGAACGACCCAGGATGTACCAGGAAGCATCAGAAGGGATGCTGCCCAGCTTCTTCTATGAGACAACGTAGGTGAGAAGACAGAGGTGACACGATCATCTGGACAATGTGAACGAAAATCACACTTCACTAGGGTGGCTACAATCAAAAAGACAGAGTGTTGACAAGAATCTGCACAAACCAGGAGCTTCATCATTGTTCCTGGGAATATAAGACGATGAAGCCACATTGAAACACAACGGTGTTCTGTGATTTCTTAAAGCGTTAATCACAAACTTACCACACGACCCAGCCATCTGACCCCTAAGACACTGTCCAAGACAGATGAAAGCATATGTCCGTACAAAGACATTTATAAGACTGCTCACAGCACCTTATACTGGAAACAATCCAAGGGACTATTGGCAGGGGAAGACCAGACAAATGAGGTCTGGCCACACAGCAAGCGAAAGAAGCCAGATACAACAGACTTATGATCTCGTTGGCATGAAATATTCAGAAGACACATTTGAGCTAAAGAGTCTGGGACTTTGCACGGGGATGATCTGAAAACAAACGTTGAGAACACGTTGGAAATGCCCTAAACTGGATTACGGTGACAGGTGCACAGAACTCTCATTTTCCTAAATAAAACCCCCCAAAAAACAAAAAAATCATTGAATGGTACACTTAAAGTGGGTAAATTATAGGGTATGTAAATTACATCTCAGAAAAAAAAAAAAACCTGTTTTAAGAACTGGCAGTGTTTCAGGGCCCCTGGGTGGCCCATTCAGTTGAACAGCTGACTTCAGCTCAGGTCATGATCCCATGGTTCATGAGTTCGAGCCCCGCTTTGGGCTCCCTGCTGTCAGTGCAGAGCCTGCCTCGGACCCTCTGTCCCCCTCTCAACTTGTGCATGCTCTCTCTCTCTCCAACCCTCCCCCCCCAAAAAAACTGGCAGCATTTAGTCCAGCAGTGAAAATTCAGGGATGATGGACAATAGGCAAACCCTCAGGGAATAAGAGAAGATTTAAAGAAAAAAAAAAAAAAAAACAGTGCAAAGAAGGTGAGGAAGCATCTGCTCTCACATGAAGCAACATGTGTGAACGGCGTCATCCTGTATGGAAACACGGGTTGACTTTGCTTGGACCCTCACGGTCGCCACTGGCACCTATTACAGGAACAGGGTCTGAGATGGACGTGTGGCGGGATCGTGCATGTGGACGTACAGCTCGCAAGAGGATTTTCACGTAAACCGATGATGCCGGGGCCTTCGGCAAAGTCTCCTGAGCCTCCGCACAGATCTCACACTGCCTTGGCTTCACATCTCACCTCTGGCAACAAGGGGCGGATGGCCTGCTGCGGCAGAGACTTGGTGCGGGGCACCCCCCCCCCCCAGAGCCCAGGGTCCCCATGATTCACCTGTCTGGCTAGGAATTCCCAGACTGCAAGGCCCTGGCTGCCCTTCACACGGGCCACTTCTCAAAGTTGTGTTTTCACTGAGCAGCCTTGAAGGACGAGGTATCATCTCCCTCAAACCCAGAGCTGGCTTGTTCATCAGCTGCCCTCAAGAGGAGGGTCACCACGCAGGCGTCGTCTGGGTATCGGGGGGGGGGGGGGGGGGGGGGCGGAACCAGCGGGACCTTGCTGACAGTGAGTAATACAAATTTTCACCTCTGACCCAGGAGGCTCATGTCCTCTGGAAACTTCCAGGAACTTGGCCTGCCAACTTTGTCAGCTTGTGAGTAAGGCAGAATCTTGGCTCCTTCTCAGCTCCTGACGTTGAACTCAGGGCGTGTGTTACTCACGCACAGTCGAGGCCGTAAAGCCTAATCCCCATTACACCCCAGATAAATCACACTGCGCTGTCCACAAAAGGGTTTGATATAACCTGAGACTCGAGGTGTTGTGTGGCCTAGCACGGTGTGGCATAAAGTAAAAACATAGGCCAAGGACTCTGAAATCTAATCAGAATATTAATTCTGTGAGGAAGAAAACAGGGGGCCAAATTCAGAAACTTGTGACGCTTTCATTTCAGCAGAGTCTGCTGCTGGGGTTAAAGGTCTTGGGCGGGCAGGCACCGAATCCCGGCCTCCTCCGGACCAGGGCAAGAGTGTGCCTACGACAGACCACCGGGCTCGCGGTCCGGCCACGCCACCTGCCAGCTGTCGGCCTCGGTTATGTTACCGGATCCGTCTCCGTTTCAGAGTCCCAGCCTACACGTGGGGCTCAAGACTCCATCCCCATCGCCATGGGGCTGTCCAGAGGCAGGGTCGCGTGGGTAGCACGGGCCTGGCCCCTGCTGCTCCGCCGCCCTTGCCGGCCCCCCAGCCGCGGTCCCGGATTGGCCACGAGGGCCAGGGCTCACCTGTGTGAGGTCAGCACCACCGCACAGCCTTGGCGAACCTCCTGCCTAATCGCATCCCACAGGAACCGCTTCGAGCAGGGATCCATCCCGGAGCTGGGCTCGTCCTGAGGGAGAGAGCACACGGTGACGGCGTTGGGGGTGCACGTCGGGACGGACAGGCCCGGCCCCGCCGGGAGGGCAGCCGCAGTGCATCTGGACACAGTCGAGCACCCCCCCCCCCCCCGCCCGGCAGTGAGGACGGCCCCCCTCGATGCATCGTCCGCCTGCACTGGGCTTCACGGCCATCCACCTTGGGAAAACATGCAAAAGCAGAGACAAGCTTTACTCACTTTGCACCAGTGGGTAAAGTGGGGTTCCTGGAAGCTGGGGCTTTCTCCTTCAATAAGCACCGGAGCACTTACTCAACCGCGTTTGAGAGAGATGGCTGTGGACCGCGTGATGCATTTCTGGGCTTGTTGCGGTCAGGGAGTACTGAACACATTTTTCTTAAGAGCTTAGGGTCATCAACTTCCCCAAAGAGAGAAACGGACGGGAAGCGGACAAAAACATGGCACTGAACAGGGAAACAGCACCTGTGTTTTCTGCACGCCAGGTGATCTACGAGGGTAGATACAAACTCAAGCAAACAGAAGCTATGATCATGCCTCGCTCGGTGAGAAAGAGGATGTGTAGTTGGGTGTCTTCCTGACCCCGTGCCGGACACTTGTCTTCTCTCCCGGGGGGTGGGGGGGTGGGGGAGGGGGAGTGTGAAGGCCTGTCAGTGAGTGTCTTTAACCAGATGCTCTGAGTACTCCCCGACATCCCAGTCACCACATGTGCGGTGGCCATGCATGTCATGTGCACAACTTCATGGATGGCTTTCACGGAGTCCAACAGATAGGACCGTGTCAGGACCACGTGCAGATGAGGAGGCATGCACTCAATGTGCCAGGCTGCGTGCATGCAGAGAGTTGCAGAAGCAGACTCTGGACCCCCGCAGCTGACTCCGGTCCCCAGCTTGATCCCTAGCCCAGAGTCTAGGGCAACCAAGGAGCTAAGAGCAAGGCTGTGAGAAGCAGGCGGGGGCTGTGGTGAGCCGGGGACAGGAGTCCCCATCCGAACTGAGGACACATGCCTGGCAAGGCAGAGCATGGGGACATTCTGCAGAAGGTAACAGACACCATGCCTTGTAAACGCTTCTTACATGGAAAACCTAGTTTACACCCCGCAGACCCAGGCAAGGGTTTGTATTCACTACCGGGTGTTAGAATGTGGCATTCTGCAACAGTCCTTGATTTGAACCTTGCAAAGAAGCAAACTTAGAGCAAAGAAGAAGAAAGAAAGAAAGAAAGAAAGAAAGAAAGAAAGAAAGAAAGAAAGAAGAAAGAAAGAAGGAAAGAAAGAAAGAGAAAGAAAGAAAAAGTCCTCCAAAAGTCCAGAAGACACCTCATTACCTAATGAGGGCCACTTTTCCAATGCGGGCCTCTTGAATCCCATTTCCATTTAATGAACAAGAACAGAAAGAAGAAAAGAATTTGTTACCCACACGTTTGAAGGCTCTCAGACTCTGTACAAGTGGGAAACCATGAGATACACATCAGTGATTCACACCCTGTCTACGGCACCCAAACAGTGGCTTTTATGTACTTCCCGTTTGAAGGATATTACTTCTAGCTAACTTTGAAATGCAAGACAATTGCCTTTATTTCTTGATCCCCCCACCACGAATTCATGCTTTCATCTAGCCACGCTGGAATAACTCCAGTTCCCAGATTTCAGACAGCCTTGTCTCAAAGCTACTGCGTACAGGCTCCACTGTCTTGCTGAACAACCTGCTGTCCCCGCCACATCCATCCTGTCCCCGACGCCCGCCATCAAGATTCACCACGGATTCATGTCACTGCAGCTGGGACAATCACATATCTGCAGGTAGAAAAACACTCAAAAACAACACACTAGATGGCAAACATATATTGGTTTTCAGATTATAGGTGAATCCTGACACCATTCTAAAATACTGCTTTTAGGGGCGCCTGGGTGGCTCAGTCGGTTGAGCATCCGACTTCGGCTCAGGCCATGATCTCACAGTTCATGGGTTTGAGCCCTGCATCGGGGTCTGTGCTGACAGTTTGGAACCTGGAGCTGATTCCAATTCTGTGTCTCCCTCTCTGTCACTCCCTTGCTCACGCTCTCTCTCAAAAATAAATGTTAAAACAAATTTTTTTAAATAAAATACTGCTTTTAATGGTAAATATTTATTGAACCTTCAGTTAGGTCAGTAACAGGGACTCTATCAAAAGACATTTTTTTTTTTTCTGTAAAATCCCAATGCTTTTTTAGAATCTGTTTGGGAAACGTTGCCTTAGGGCAAAAGAGCATATTAGTGCAGACAACCAACACTGCCGATTTGAATTTCTTTCCCAGAGGGGCTCTGAGAAGTTAAAAGCATCTTATCTGAAGATCCCCGCAGACCACTGGGCTCTCCCCTACTCACCAGTAAAAGCAGGTCGGGTCTGCCCAGCAAAGCCAAGGCCGTAGACAGCTTCCGCTTGGTCCCCCCACTGTAGGTGGCCACCAGCTTGTCCACATGGGCTTCCAGGTGTAAACGCCTCACCAGGTCCCTGGCGACCTGCAAACGAGGCACTGTTGGTGAATGCATCCCCGTTGGCCCAGGGCACCCCGCCCCCCTACCCCCTGGACCAGGCTCTCAGCCCTGAGTGCCCTCCCCTCCTCCCGCTGCCCCTGCCCACCTCCCACGCACACCTCCCTTCACCTCCCCAGGCTGGCAGAGAAGGAGCGGGTGGGGGTGGGGGCTCTGCTGGGGTGCCTGGGGGGCATCGCAGCCTTGGCCAGAGCACACGGGGCTGGGGCGGGGGAGAGGGGGGCAGAGAGGGTCAGAAGTACGGTGGGGCCAGGGCCCCGATGCACAGCCACACAGAGGCGAGCCGAAACCAAGACTGAGGAGGAAGTGAGGGAATAAACCAGACAGGGGGGTGGGCAGGACGGGACTTCGAGGGAGCAGAGAACTGAGAAGGGAGTTTTCACTAGTCACAGGGGCAAGAAATGCCCCCTTCCATCCTTGGAGCTGCTGGAGACGGCCCTGCGGGAGGTTAGCAAGGGGAGGGCATGATTCTCAGCGGACACTGCTGGAAGCTGCATGAGGCCAGAAGACGGCGACCATGCGCCACCCCCCGCCCCACCCCCCACAGGAGAGGGTTCCCACCGGAGCACGCAGCAGGCTCACGGCCTCCTCCCTTCCCCTCCCCGCCCCACCCGCACCTGCCGCGCCCGCTCACGCCCGTTGCCCTCCCGGGGTGGGGGGGGGGGGGGGAGCCGTGTGCGTACAGCCCTTCCGCTCCGACACCCGCCAGAATTTGGGCGCGCTACATTTTGTGTTTTCGGTTCCATCCACGGGGTGGCTGCTTCCTCTGGGGGCTGGGACTGAGCAACCACTGCGCTTCTAGCGCCACGCAGTTTAAAAGTTTGACAAATGTGGTGGCGCCGGGGTGGCTCCGGGGGGTGAAGCGTCGGACTCTTGATTTTGGCTCAGGTCGTGATCTCACGGTCATGGGTTCAAGCCACACATCAGGCTGTGCACTGAGCGAGAAGGCTGCTTGGGATTCTCCCTCTCCCCCCACCCCCCCACAATCGCACTGTCTCTCTGTCTCTCTCAAAATAAGTAAACTTAATTTTTTTTTTTTTTTAATTTGACAAATGTGTTCTACCTAACTCTGGCGACCACAGAGCCATGAACGCACCACGTCAGTTTCGCTTGCTTATGTACCACCATATAACCAAACTGGCCAAGCTCATATCTTCATTCAAATCTAGGAGATACGGGGAAAACTGTGTCCTCAACAACTGATGAAACATAGGATAAACTAAATAAGGGTAAAAAATAAAATAACTAAATCAAATACATTTTTGAATAAATGATATGAACTACCAAATATATTTTTTTAATAAGTGCCTAAAAGTTGGGATAATAATAATAATAGTGTCAGTGATGAAATATTGAGAATGTCTAAGAATACTGGCACAGGAGCACCCGGATGGCTCAGTCGGTGAAGCGTCAGACTTCGCCTCAGGTCATGATCTCGCGGTTCGTGGGTTCGAGCCTCATATCAGGCTCTGTGCTGACAGCTCGAAGCCTGGAGCCTGCTTTGGATTCTGTGTCTCCCTCTCTCTCTGCCCCTTCCCCACTCGTGCTCTGTCTGTCTGTCTCTCTCTCTCTCTCAAAAAGAAGTAAACATTAAAAAACATTTTTTTAGATATTGGGACAACATTGATGCCTCCCAAGGAAACCCCCCACATAAACCACTCCACAGCTTTATTTGTGCAGCCGCACAATAACACCAAAAAAAAAAAATAAGAATGTCGAGGACTGGTCTAGTTAACAGTGTAAGTCAAGGGAATGCAGAGAATTTCTGAATGAGCCCGTCTAACTACGATGGCTTATTTTTCTGGAACCAGGAAACGTAGGTCCTGTTTTTCCAAGCTCACAAAAGGCTAAACAATGCAACTGACAGATCCTGGATGCCAGGGCCAAGGAAGAGTCCAGAAGACATAGAACAAATACATTGGGTTCAATCCCGGGATGCCCTAGGAATTGTGGTCAGCAAAATACCATGTCAACCCCAAAATGTATTGAGCTTAAAGATTCTCTCTTTCTGCTATTATGTATTTCTCTCGCATAGTGTTCTTTTTTTTTAAGTTTATTTGTGGGGGTGGGGGTGGGGGTGGGGGGAAGAACACAAGCAGAGGAGGGGCAGAGAGAGAGAAGGAAAGAGAGAATTCCAAGCAGGCTCCCCACTGTCAGTGCAGAGGCCGACACGGGGCTGGGTCTCACGAACCGTGAGCTCATGAGCTGAGCCAGAATCAAGAGCCGGACGCTTAACCAACTGAGCCCCCCAGGCGCCCCTCTCCCATAAAGTTCTAAGTTGTACTCCATTTAAGTCCAGAGTGTGCGATTCATTCATCCTATATGCCTGCTGCGTGATCATGACCCGCACTTAGCACATCTTTGTAAGGATCATCTAACCCAAAATAAACCGCCCGGAGGTCCACATACGTATTAGTTCGCTTACAAGCAAAATTCTTTCCTCTACCACACTGACGGCCAAATCAAAGTTTCCTGTGACAGTAAAGACCAAAGAAGGAAAAAGGGGCCCAGGACTTAGGACAGAAAGCCTTTCTTCCAGCCCCACCCCGACTTTCCTCCAGGTCCCCGTTCCTCCTGCCGTGACTTCTAGCTCCCTCTAGGAAAACTGTGCGAGTGGAAGAAACTTCCAGTATAAAAGGCATGTCGTGGAGCAAACAGTAGGTGGTGAGACACAGCGGGGGGCTCCCCTGATGGGACCTGCGGGTAGTGTCACAGCACAGCGGCAAAGGGCTCTCTGCCCCTTCCGTCCCAAACTACGAAATCCCAGGCCTCATCCCCATCAGCACCGGGGTTTGGCAGTTTGGGTATCACAATAACCCTTAAATTATCATCCCCGTTTGTCTAGCATGCCAGAACATGTCTCCTGGATCCTTTTGCTATAACCCAATGTATTTTTTAAACATCAGGTTCATTGAGTTCAGGTTCAAATATGATCCCTGTCCAAAAAAAAACCTAAGAGGTGTGTGGACAATGGGGAGAAACTGAAAACCGTTACACCAAGCCTCAATTTGAGCCAAATGAAGACAGCCT
Source organism: Puma concolor (assembly GCF_028749965.1). Classification (NCBI taxonomy): domain Eukaryota; kingdom Metazoa; phylum Chordata; class Mammalia; order Carnivora; family Felidae; genus Puma; species Puma concolor. The sequence continues at coordinate 107,124,959 of NC_141668.1, forward strand.
CTCTTTCCCATCTAATGGAACTTCTGGAAGTTTGCAGGGGGAGGAAGGGGGACTATACGCAGAAGATCCAAGAGTGGGCTATATGTGAGCTGGGACCCTGGGATGCAGACCAGCCTGGGTGCCGAGGTGGTGGGGGGGGGGGGGGAGGCGGGGGGGAGGGGTGCGGTGGGCTCTCAGGAGGGGCTTCCCGCAGGCACAAGGGGGCCTCTGGAATCACAGTGGACACAACTGTGGCTGCCCAGGTTACCGTGAAGGTGGACGTCAGCCCGGGGGAGAGAACCGAGGTGAGCGGCAGACAGGCCAGGGAAAGATCAACACCCCGGCTGGGAGTCCGGGAGGTGAGGCCCCCCCTGGGGGCAGCTCCAGCCCTGAGGGAGATGTGTAAAGGAAGCCCCTTGGGCTAAGGGGCCACAAGGTCACTCCACACAGTTGCCACTTCCTTAGCCAGCAAGGGGCATAGAAAGGAAAACCCAGACATTCAGGGAACAAGAAATTCCGTCATCTTCAACAAGCAGCCGGCATGTTACTCAGCATCAGGATAGCGTCTTAATCAGGAACTCGTACTCTGGGGGCACCTGGGGGGCTCTGTCAGTTGAGCATCTGACTCTTTTTTTTTTTTAATTTTTTTTCTTCATTTATTTTTGAGAGAGAGAGAGAGATAGAGACAGAGAGCAAGGAGAGGAGGGGCAGAGAGAGAGGGAGACACAGCATCCGAAGCAGGATCCAGGCTCGGAGCTGTCAGCACAGAGCCAGACGCGGGGCTCAAACCCACAAACCGCGAGATCGTGACCTGAGCCAAAGTCGGACGCTCAACCGACTGACTCTTGATTTTGGCTCAGGTCATGATCTCAAGGCTCATGAGTTCGAGCCCTCTGTGCTGACAGTGGGGAGCCCGCTGGGGATTCTCTCTTTCCCTGTGCCCCTCCCTCTCTCTCTCCCTCTTTCAAAATAAATAAACAAACTTAAAAAAATTGAAAACAAAAGAACACTTACTCTGGAGCTGGTTTCTATGATTTCAAAAGAAAACCCCTCCCCACTGTAGCCATTCTAGCTGAGGCGGGTCTCGGCTACCTGCCTCTTGGCTTCCCCATTTGCAACCTTTCTACCTCATATGGCTGCTGTGAAATACTTAAAATAAATACTGAAGTGTTGGCTAAAAGTCTTGTTTTCTGTTATTTAACAATAACAATAACAATAATCCCTTCTGGTCACCTGGTGACAGGTGCATTAGAACGGGGACACTTGCTCTAGATTTCCCGCATTTCTAAAGTTTATAGGAGAGGGAAGGTTGCCATAAAGGGAGCCACATCCTCCGGGAACACGTGCTGACGTCTTGGAAAGCTCGGGGCAATCAGTAATCCTCTCTCGCGGTTTCGGGAAGGAAACGAAGACAGTTCCTCATCGGCCACCGTTACGATAACTTCTCTCTGTGGAGGGGGCTCAGGAAGAGGAATCTGGAAGACCGCCGACACTCAGGAGGGAATCGCCCCGTATGACGGGCAGCACCAGGCCTCACTCTATTGGCAAGAACTTTTCCAAGCGTGCATTTCCCCCGGGACGGCAAAGGGGCCAGCTTGTGGCGTTCGCCAAGCATCTCCCTCTTCAATCAAACACGAACCCGGGGGAGCTGACAGAGACAAACGCCTTTTAAAGACAGAGCTCTGATGAGTCCCGGATCTCAACAGTTGTACAGATGAGCAGGCCGCCAGGGGCGGCCCGTTGTCCTTGCTTCCTGACGGTGGCAGGTGGGTGAAGGGACCCGGGTCCTCGAGGACCAGGAGGGCTTCTGCTTTACTTGCTCTTAACTTACAGAGCATCGGTAAGAGGAGAAGGCTGAAGAAGATGACAGAACAGCGCTCGAGTGAATTTTCATGGACCAGGGAAGGTGAGGCTGTTAGTTTTGTCTCCTGTGAATTCTGGAACGCTCCCTCCCTGCAGAATCACGTCGCAAATGCACCGCAAAAGCTGCTTACTTACTTCTGCTCCTTGTTCAGAATCCGGGAATGCAAGGAGCATTCCAGAATCCCTGAAAGGGGCAGGAAAGGGAAAACTGCGCCTCAAGCACCTGCCATTCCAGCGGCTTCCGCCTGGCACGTCCTCTGAGCTGTCGATCAACGCTGTCAGCTCGGCTTGGCTGACCACTGCACAGAGGCCTCCTGCGTTCTCGGGGCTGCGTCCACCCCCTCCTCCCACAGAGACGGAGGAAGGGGGTGATCTGCAGTCTCTGGCACTTCTCCATCCTCTGGAGCCCACCCGGGAAGGAGTCAGGCTGGCAGGTGTCAGCCCGCTCACCAGGAAGTCCTCCTCCTGACATCCCAGTCCCCCCCACCCCACTGGCCTTCTTTCTGTACAGTCTGCACCCTTCTCTGTAAGCCCCGGCAGCGGGTCTATGAGGTCTGTTCCCGAATGAAAGCAACAGTCCAGGAAACTTGAAAGGCACTTGGAGAGGAGACAAAGTTGCAAATGATGTCACCCTTAACCCCAAGTGACTTCCGCACTCAGATCTCTATTTTCAATACGTAACTGAAAACAACACAACCATCGTGACTGCGTTTCCTTCCGTGTAATCAGATCGGAAACATCTTTCAGGTACGTTTATCATTTATCTATCGGGTCAGAGAGCTGTGCTGGGACCAGAGGTGTTCGCCGAGCATAGCTCAGCGGGAGGCTTTCCTGGAAAACCTCAGGGAGACTTACCTGAGAAATGCAGGAGTTGGGAACCCCGCGGAGGGTACAGTAATAACGGAGGTGTTCCCAACCAGTCAGGAACTCGTCCAGGGCGTCCTGCTGCGGACAGTAGCCCATGCGAACACCTGCGGTGCCCGCCAAAGACAGATCCACGGTCTCTCTGCAACGAGAAACAGCAGCACAGTCCAGAAAATTCGGCTCCCCAGACACACATCATCCAGTTCTCCAACCTGGTTCATCAAAGAGAAGTTCACTGCAGTTCATGCAATGCGACTAATCAATTTAGCATAAATGGTTCGATGAATGAGTAGCAACCCACGTGTCCAGGCGTGGCTCTGAGGCCACGACTGCTTTTTATGTTAAAAAAAAAAAAAAATACAGAAAGCACAGAGCTCTGTAGGAGGCATACGGCATGCTTAATAAACGGCTATCATAACAATTATTTCCCCACCAAAACAATTTATGAGAATTCCTAATGGATGGGGGGGCGCCTGTGTGGCTCAGTTGGTTAAGCGTCCGACTTTGGCTCAGGTCATATGATCTCGCGGTTCGTGAGTTCGAGCCCTGTGTCGGGCTCTGTGCTGACAGCTCAGAGCCTGGAGCCTGCTTCCGATTCTGTGTCTCCCTCTCTCTAGCTGCCCCTCCCCTGCTCGTGCGCTCTCTCTCTCTCTCTAGGTCCAAAATAAATAAACATTAAAAAAATTTTAAAAAACACTTCCTAATGAATCAATGACTAAACTATCATTCAGATTCAGGTTTTTAAAAAGTACATTTTTAGCATAGCCTATCCATCTCTCATTGAACATACGAAAAAATACTGCAAATGAAAACCCGGGGTCCCAGAGGAAACTCTGTACCCACAAATCGGTCACTCCTCATTCCACTGTCCCCCCAGCCCCTGGCTTTTCTTCCCTGTGGATTTGCCTGGTGGGTAGTTTATAAAACTGAACAATGCAATGTATGACTTTCGCATGAGGCTTCAGAGGTTCACCCACATTACAGCACAAATCTGTACTTCATTCTATTTCCTTTTACTGGTAGAAATGCACACAGCAGTTATTAAAAGAAAAAAAAAATCACCACCACCCTTTTACGGCCGCTAAAATGGAAGCCTGCGTGTTACTGCCGGCCCGGAGTTCACTAAAGGGCCAGTTCCAATAACTCCACCTTACGCTTGTCAGTCTACCATTTTTCTCATTCTGTGACCATTAGGTAGAAAGATAGAAGAACCATACAAAAAAGGAAGAGGAGAAAAAATAAGATTACAACATAAAAGGAAGAGGGAGGGAATTTTTTTTCTAATTTATAGAGTTCCAGTTTTGTTTTGTTTTTTTTTTTTCAACGTTTTTTTTTTTTTATTTTTATTTTTGGGACAGAGAGAGACAGAGCATGAACGGGGGAGGGGCAGAGAGAGAGGGAGACACAGAATCGGAAACAGGCTCCAGGCTCCGAGCCATCAGCCCCGAGCCTGACGCGGGGCTCGAACTCACGGACCGCGAGATCGTGACCTGGCTGAAGTCGGACGCTCAACCGACTGCGCCACCCAGGCGCCCCTCCAGTTTTGTTTTTTTAACATTTATGTTTTGAGAGAGAGACAGATCACGAGCTGGGTGGAGGCAGAGAGAGAGGGACACAGAATCCGAAAGAGGCCCCAAGCTCTGAGCTGTCAGCACAGAGCCCGACGCGGGGCTCAAACCCACGGACTGTGAGATCATGACCTGAGCCGAAGTCGGACGCTTAACTGACTGAGCCACCCAGGTGCCCCTATTCCATTGTTTAGATGCACCCCCGTTTGTTTATTCATTCACTTACTGAAGCGTACCTCTGTTGCTTCCAAATTTTGACAACTATTGATAACACTACTGTAAGCATTAGCCTACAGGGTTTTTGGGTTGTTTGGTTTTGTGTGTGTGTGTGTGCACATAAGTTCTCAAATCATCTCAATAAATACCTAGGAGGAGGATTGCTTCAGGCTATCGTAAGACTATGCTTTAGCTTTGCGAGAAACTCACAAACCGTCCTGGGTAGTGGCTGTACCACGAGCATTTCCAATATAGCTTTACCTCGTCCCCAGCTTCTGGCACTGACAGCGTCTGGGATTTCTGGCACTCTAATAGACGTGTATATATTGCTTAAATTTGAAATTCCCCAGTGACATGTGACACTGCACGTCTCTTCATGTGCCATCTGTATCTTTAGCGAGGTATCCATTCACACCTTTTGACCATATTCTAATCGGGTTGTTTATTTTTCCATTGTTGGGTTCTTTGTATCTTTTGGATACAAGTCTTGTATCAGATGCGTGCTTTGCAAATATTCTCTGCCCATCTGGGATTTGTGTTTTCACGCCCTTAGAAGTGTTCTGCCCTGAGCAGATTTTGTTTTTATTTTAATGGAGTCCAATTTAGTCTTTGAGTCATGCGTTAATTAGAAGTGCGTTGTTTAATCCCTGAATATCTGGGGATTTTCCAGCTGCCTTTCTGTTATTTCTAGCTTAATGCTAATGTCATCCGAGAAAGCATTTTGCATGACTTGTACTGTCACATTTCTAAGGAGCCCCGAATGTGGTCCATCTTGATGAACCACCCATGTGAGCCCAAACAGACTGCATACACTGCTGTTGTTGCACAACGTATCCTATAGACGTCTTCAGACCCAGCTGACTAATGTGCCCGTTAGTTCAACTGTATCCTGACTCATTTTCTGCCTGATGGATCTGTCAGTCCCTCAAAGGGGAGCACTGATGTCCCCCACTTCTCTGGGTCCACCGCCCCATCCTCGCAGGTTCTGACACGCCGGGGTGGGGTTTACACACATCCAGGTCTGGAGAACTGATTCCTTTATCATTATGCAATATCCCACTTTATTCCTAACAACTTCTTTTTGCCCTTTGTCTTGCTCTGAAATTCACGGGGACACTCCAGCTTTCTATGCATTCATGTCAGCACAGCGTATCTTTCTTTTCCCTGTTGCCTTTAATCCATCCGGGTCTTTACATTTAAAGTGGATTCTTTTAGAAAACATATAGTTGGGTCTTGTCTCTTCATCCACTCTGGTAGTTTCTATCAATTGGTGCGTTTACACCAGTACCTTTACAGTGACGTTTGACACGCTTGGATTATAGTAACAATTTTCTATTTGTTCTCTTTGTTTCTCACTCTTTTTCTTCCTTATCTGCTTTTAGTTGAACATTGTATACGACTTCATTTTCTCTCCTTTCCTGGACTATGTTGTATTTCTTTTTAAAAATTTGTATTGGTTGTTCTGTGGTTCACGAGATACATTTATAACTGTTTCAAGCCCCCTTGCAAATAAAAATGACCTGGGAGTACCTATTTTTTTTTTTTTTTTTGAAAGAGAGAGAGAGAGGAGTGGAGGGAGAGGGGCAGAGGGAGAAAGAGAGACAATCTTAAGAAGGTTCCATCCTCAGCACAGAGCCCAACAAGGGGCTCAATCCCACAACCCCGGGATCATGACTCGAGCTGAAATGAAGAGTCGAACACTCAACCCACGGAGCGACTGGGGTGCCCCAGTGGAAGCATCTTAGAGCAGAGAATTCCCAAGTCCCCTTTCATTCCCAATTGGATTTCCACCATTCATGTCACTCAGCCATAGGCCACAATCACCAGATACAAAGTTGCTGTTACTGTTTTAAACAAACTATTTAAAATCAATGAAGAAATAATAAATCAATGAAGAATAATAAATAGGAAAGATTTTTTATCTTCAATTACTCCTTCTCTAATGTTCGTCCTTTCTTTATGTAAATCTGACTTTCCAACCTATATTATTTTCCTTCTTTCAACATTTCTTTGTTAATTTCTTTTTAATGTTTATTTTTGAGAGAGAGAGTGCGTACGTGCGTGAGTGGGGGAGGGGCAGAGAGAGAGGGAGAGGGAGGGGGAGAGAGAGAAAGAGAGAGAGAGGAAGACACAGAATCCAAAACAAGTTCCAGGCTCTGAGCTGTCAGCACAGAGCCCGATGTGGGGCCTGAACTCAGAATGGCGAGATCATGACCTGAGCTGAAGTCAGCCGTTCAACCAACTGAGCCACCCAGGTGCCCCATTTCTCTCAACGTTTCTCGCAAGACAGTTCTGCTGGCAACAAATTCATTTTGTGTTGATGTCTCCTTCACTTTTGAAAGATCATTTCACAGGGTTCAGAATTCTAGGGCGTGGTAATTTTTCTCTGAATGCTTTAAACACTCCACTCCCCCCTGCCTTCTTTCTTCCATGGCTTCTGGTAAGTCTGTAGGTAAGGTATCTGTCCCCCACGCCAGCCTCCTTCGAGAATTTGTCTTTGAATGTCTACAGCTTGGATATCACATGATCACGTGTCGGTTTTTCGGTATTTGTCTTCTTTGGGGGTTTGTGGACTTTCGGATTCCACACTTCGGGAGTTGTCACACATTTTGAAAACCAGTGCCGTCATTATTCAGCTATTTCTTCTGTCCCTTTCTCTTTTGGACTCCTTCTGGGGATACCATTGGGCACACAGGCCGTGTGTCGTCCCTGTCACGATCCCCGACAGTCCGTTCCACCTTTTCATTCCTGTTTTCTCTCTGCACTTCAGTTTTCAAAGTATCCAGTAACCCGTTCACAGGTTCAGTGCTTCCTTCCTCAGCGGCATCCAGCTAATGCTGAGCCCGTCTCATGTTTGTTGTCATCCTGCTCTCTACAGTTTTCCTTTTCACTGACAGCACCTCTACTCTTCCAGTGTCCATCTCCCTGCTGACAGTGCCATTTCTTCTCACATGTTGTCTACTGTCCCCATTAGAGTCCTTAGCACATCAGTCAGAGTTATTATAAACTCCCATTGTGATACTTCACGATCTGCCACGGCTGGGTCTGGTTTTAATGCCATTTTTGTCTCTATGGAACGTGTGTTTTGTCTTTCAGCTTGTCTTGTAATTTCTTTTCTTTTGTAATTTTTTTAAATATGTATTCATTTTTTAAGAGACAGAGAAAGAGCATGTGCGGGGGGGGGGGGGAGAGGCAAGGGGGGACACAAAATCCGAAGCAGGCTCCAGGCTCCGAGATGTCAGCATAGAGCCCAATGCGGGGCTCGAACTGGTGGACTGTGAGATCATGACCTGAGCCAAAGTTGAAGGCTTAACCCGCTGAGCCATCCAGGCACCCTGTGTCTTGTAATGTCTGGGGAAAGTTGGACATTATTTATTAGATAAAAAGAAATTTAGAGGCATCTGGATGGCTCAGTAGGTTAAGCGTCCGATTCTTGATTTCGGCTCAGGTCATGATCTCGCGGTTCATGAGTCCGAGCCCACATGGACTCTGTGCTGACAGCGCACAGTCTGCTTGGGATTCTCTCTCTCCATCTCTCTCTGCCCCTCCCCTGCACTCGTGCTGTCTCTCTCTCTCTCTCTGTCTGTCAAAAATAAATAAGTAAACATTTAAAAAAATTAAAAGTAGAATTACTATATGATCTATGAATTCCACTACTGGCTAATCATCCAAAGAAAATGAAAGCACTAATTCCCATGTCTACTGCAGCATTATTTACAACAGCCAAGATATGGAAGCAGCTCAAGTGTCCATCCACAGGGGAACATGTGGAATGTATACATGACGGAATATTGCTCAACCATAAAAAAGAATGAATTCTTGCCATCTGTAGCAACGTGGATCGGATCAGAGAATATAATGCCAAGTGAAAGAAGTCAGCCAGAGAAAGACAAATACCACATGATTTCACTCAGATGTCGAGTTGAAGAAACAAAAGAAGTGAACGCACAAAAAAAGACAAAAAGCCAGACTCTTAAATACAGAGAACAAACGAGTGGTTGCCGGAGGGGAGGTGGTAGGGAGGTAGGGTGTGAAATCGACAGATGGGGGGTGAAGAGTGCCCTGGTCTTTCTGAGCACTGAGAATTATATACAGTTATTGAATCATTCTACTGTACAACTGAAGCTAATATAACACCATGTGTTAATTAGATTTGAATTAAAAAAAAAATAAGCAAAACAAATGATCAGGCTTTCGTGGGTCAGGGTTTCGGTCTTTTTCAGGCCACGAGTTTTGCTCACGGGCTTCTTCAGGGGGGTGCCCTCTAATGGATTCGCTTCCCCTTCTGCCCGCTGGGGGTAGGAGCCCTCCACCACCAAGCTCCCTGGGAGTCTGTGCTCCATCACACGTTCACTCCACAAGCAACGACACAAAGCCCAGACCTCATGGATACGGGACCTTGTCTCAAGGAGGCACGCCTACAGCGGAGGAGGGGACAGCGGAGAGAACAAAGAGGACAAGACAGCTGGACGCTTGCTGGGCTTGCAGTGAGCTGAGCCGGCTTCACCGGCATGGCCAAGTGTCCTGGTTTACAAGGGGCAAGAAGTGTCACGAACTGAGAAACCCCTCCATTCAGGCGAAGTGGGACAGGGGGTCACCCTCACTCATCCAAAGGAGATGTGGATGGGACGCTTCTGGGTGAGATCGATCCAAAGGGTAGGACCTCTGTGGGCACAGAGAAGAGGAAGAGAGAAGGAGGCAGGCAGAGGGAGAGACACATGAGACAACAGCATGGTGAGAGAGGAGGATCTATGTCAAGGAGTCGTAGGAGAAGAAGCACAAACTTCGGGCTTAGTTGTGCAACAGACGGACAAAGGGGAGAAATTCTGACGCCTGCTACAAAATGGATCAGACTTGAGGACACTCTGCTCAGTGAGATGAACGTATGACAAAAAGGCAAATACTGTACGATTTCATTTATGTGATGTGAGTAAGGAGTCCAAACCACGGGGAGAGAGAATGGCGACAGCCACCCAGCGGGGACAGAAGGGATCCGCGTGTGGCTGAACAGGTACAGAGTTCCGGGGCCCCGAGACTGAAGGGTCCCCGGGAACGGCCGCGCCAAGTGGATATGCCGGCTTCCCTCGTTTCACTGCACTTCGCAGATACTGTGCTTTTTACAAACGGAAGGTTTGTGGCAGCCCGGCATCGGGCAAGACTCTCCGTGCCCTGTCTCTCTGTGCCACGTTTCGGCAATTCTCATGATACTTCAAACTTCTGCATTATTATTATAATTGTTATGGCTGTGGCGCCTGGGTGGCTCAGTCAGGTGAGTGTCTTGACTTCGGCTCAGGCCATGATCCCAGGGTCATGTGATCGGGTCCTGTGTCAGTCTCTGCACTGACTGAGTGGGGAGGCTACCTGGGAGTCTCTCTCCCTCTCTCTCCCCAACTCGTGCGCTTTCTCTCTCTCTCTCTCTCTCTCTCTCTCTCAAAAATGTTATGGTGATCTGTGATCAGTGATTATGACTTGCTGAAAGCTCAGATGATGGCTAGCATTTTTTAGCAATAAAGTACTTTTAATTAAAAATACACTTTTTAGACATCATGCTCTTGTGCACTTAACAGATACAGCATAATGTAAATATAACTCTTATTTTTTAATGTTTATTTTTGAGAGAGAGAGAGCACATGCGTGTGCACTCAGGCGGGGAAGGGGCAGAGAGAGAGGGGAACAAAGGATCTGAGGCAGGCTCTGTGCTGACAGCAGAGAGCCCGACGTGGGGCTTGAACTCAGGAACCACGAGATTGAGATCATGACCTGAGCCGAAGTTGGACGCTTAACTGACTGAGCCAACTAGGTGCCCCATAAATACAGCTCTTACATGCACTGGGAGACCACAATTCACTTGACTTACTTTGTTACGACATTCGTATTGCGGTGGTCTAGAACCCACCCGCAATATCTCTGAGGGTCCTGTACTTAACACTGAACTATCCTCTTAAACATGGTACGATGAAAACCTTTACATCATGTTTGTTTTAGGACAATAAAAAGAGAAAAGGTACACCATGCACACAGTCTCCAAAATAATGTCGGAGTGGCTATGCTCAAAACAGACAAAATCGACTGTAATGATATAAAACTCGACACTAGAAACACACAGTGACTTTTATAATGATAAAGGCATCACTTCCTTGGGAAGACATAACAATTGCTCACACGTTTTCATCTTGGAACCCAGTCCCATTACACAGGAAGAACACCTGACAAGGTAAAGTAAGAAGTGAACAATACAACAGTAATAGTTGGAGTCTTCAATACGTCACGTTCAGTAATGGATAGAAAAATCAGGCAGAACACCAAGACGGCTGCAGGATGTTTGAACACTATAAGCAAACCAGACCCAACAGACGTTTGGAGAACCCCCCCCTCCCCCATCCCCCGCCCCAACAATGGCGGCACATGCAGTCTTCTCTGCTGCATGTGGAACATTTCCCAGGACTGAACATTTGTCACTTCATGAGACAAGTCTTGGTGCATTGTAAGGGGCTGAAATCCTATAAAATACATTCTCTGACTGCAGTGAAATGACGAGGAATCAGCAACAGAAAGAAATTTGAGGGGACCATGAATATGTGCAAATTAAAGAACAAGCCCCCAAATAACTAATAGATCAAAGAAGAACTGGTTTTTGAAAATTAGAAAATACTTTGCGATGAATACAATAAAAATGACAACATACCAAAAATCATAGCATTCAGCTAAAGGAGTGCCTGTAGGAAAGGTGTAAACTGTGATGTTTGTATTAAATAAGAAACAAGATTTAAACAAGACTTCAAAGCAATAATATAACCATTCCTCTTCAGTAATTTTTTAAAGGTGTAGCAAAATTCCCTAAAAGCATAGTAAACTAAACCTAAAGCAATTAAAAGGGAGGAAATAAAATTAGAAACAAAAAAATCACAAAAAGTAGAAAAATAAAACAATAGAGAAAATCAGTAAAATTTACAACCCTTTGGCTAGACTAACCCAACAAAATTAATTAATTAAAAAAAAGGGGAAAAAATTCAAATTACTAAAATAAGGAATGAAAGAGAGGATATTATTACCAACCTTACAGAAATACAAAGGTTTCTAAGGGAACACTACAAATTATATTCCAAACATTTAGACCCCTACACCTCACCCAATATATAAAAATCAACTCAAAATGGATCAAAGTCCTAAATGTAAAAGACAAAACTATAATACTTTCAGAAGAAAACAAATGCATTAAGCTTTCTGACGTCAGGCCACAGTTTCTAGATATGACATAAAAAACATAAGTGACAAAAGACAAGATAGAGGCTATCATCTCCACCAAAAAAAAAAGGTTATAATGAATACGTGAATTTAGTAAGTCTGCAGGCTACACAATCAGCATACCAAATTCAATTTTGCTTCTATACGCCAACAATGAACTCTCAGAGAGAGAAATGAAACAAAAAATGATCCCAATGGCAACCGCATTAAAAAAGAATAAAAAAACAGGAATAAGTTTAACCAAGGAGGGAAAAGATCTGTACGCTGAAAACTAGAAGGCATCAGTGAAAGAAATTGAAGGAAACACAAATAAATGGAAAGATATTCCATGCTTATGGATTCTTCCAATGAAAAATTAATATGGTTAAAATGTCCCCACTACACAAAGCAATCTTCAGACTCAGTGCACTCCTTACTGAAATTCCGATGACGTGTTTCACAGAAATGGACAAAAACAATCGTAAAATTGTATGGAACCACAAGAGATCCCGAATAGCCAAAGCAATTATGAAAAAGAACAAAACTGGAGGCGTTATGCTTCCAGATACAACCTATGTGACAAAGCTGAGGTCATGGAAACAGTATGGTATTGGCATTAACACTGACATCTAGATCAGTGGAACAGAATACATAGCTCAGAAAGAAACACGTGCTTATATGCCCAGTTAATTTACAACAAAGGAGTCAAGCATACACAATGGGGAAAAGACAGTCTCTTCAATAAATAGTGCTGGGAAAACAAAAACCACATGCAGAAGAATGAAACTGAGCTTTACCTTACATCACAAACAGCGATCATCTCAAACGGATTACAAACTAAATGTAAGACCCAGAACTGTAAACTTTCTAGAAGAAAGCATAGGGGTTAACCTTCTAGGCATCGGTCTTGGCGATAATTTTTGAGATTTGACACCAAAAGCGAAGGCAACAAAAGCAAAAATAAAGCAGTGGGACCAGATCAAATTAAAAGGCTTCTGGACAGCCAAAAAAATCATTTACAAAATGAAAGGAAAACCTATAGAATGGGAGAGAATATTTATAAACCATGTACCTGATAAGGGGATTAGCCAAAATACCCAAAGAACTCACAAAAATCAATAGCAAAAAAAAAAAAAAAATCCAATTAAAAACCTGACAGAACTGAACACTCTTTTTTCCAAAGAAGACATCCAGACGGCCAACAGACACATGGAAAGATGCTCAACAGCACTCATCATCGGGGAAAGGCAAGTCAAAACCACAATGAGGTATCACCTCACACCTGTCAGAATGGATGTCATCAAAAAACAAGAGACAAGTGTTGGCCAGGATGTGGAGAAAACGGAACCCCTAGGCACTGTGGGCGGGGATGCGAACTGGTGCAGCCACTGTGGAAACCAGTACGGAGGTTCCTCAAAAATTAAAAATAGAACCTTCCCTACGTTCCTTCAATTCTGCTTCCACAAATGTATCCGAAGGAAACAAACATACTATGTCAAAGAGATGTCTGTGCCCCTAAATTCGCTGTGGCATTACTGACAGCATGGAAACAACCTAGGTGCCCATCAACAGATGCATGCATAAAGAAGTTGTGAGATTTTATACACACACACACACACACACACACACACACACACACACATAAGTATGAGGAAAAGAAACACTACATGACATTGTAATGTCACTTATATGTAGAATCTTAAAGGAAAAGAAAAAATAAACAAACTCACGTAGAAAGAGACCAAATTAGTGGGTGCCAGAGGTGGGGTGGGAGCAGGGAAATCGGAGGAAAAGCCCAATCGTCCATGTGTAAGACACAGAAGACCAGGGATGGAAGGTGCAACATGGCGCCCGGGGCTAGCACCGCTGCGCGGTGCGTCGGCTTGTTGTAAGGAGACCAGAGCTAAGACTTCTCATCACAAGGAGGAAAACATTTTTCTTTCTTTCTTTCTTTCTTTCTTTTTTTTTTTTTGGTCTATATGAGATGCTGGATGCTAACTAAAGTTACTGTGGTCGTCTCACAATAGATGTAAATTAAATCAGAATACTATACACCTTAAACACATACGGTAGGCCAATTATGTCTCAATAAAACCGGAAAAGGAAAACTTTTTAAAAAGAAATTTAAAACTATGCCAGGTGACAGATGGGTTAATTAGCTAGATGGAAGGACTCCTTTTACAATGAATAGGTCTATAAAATCATCACCAGGTACACTTTAAATGGCTTACAATTTTATTTGTCAATTATTCCTCAATAAAGATTAAAAAAATACCAAAAAAAGGCAGACAACTCGCACATCATCAAAATTTTAAATGTTTGTGTTTTTAAAAGAACATCAAAAAGTATACAAAAGCAGGGGCACCTGGGTGGCTCAGTCGGTTAAGCGTCCGACTTCAGCCAGGTCACGATCTCACGGTCCGGGAGTTCGAGCCCCGCGTCAGGCTCTGGGCTGATGGCTCAGAGCCTGGAGCCTGTTTCCGATTCTGTGTCTCCCTCTCTCTCTGCCCCTCCCCCGTTCATGCTCTGTCTCTCTCTCTGTCTCAAAAAAAATAAATAAACATTAAAAAAAAAAAGTATACAAAAGCAGCTTATACAAATGGAAGAATTTTTTGTAAATCATTTATCTAATAATGTAGTTATTCTGGAATATATAGATAATACGTACAACTCAATAATAAAAATGCAAATAATCCAACTTTTTAAATGGGCACAGTGTCCGAATATAGATTTCTCCAGAGATGCACCAATAGCCAACAAGCATAGAAAAAAATATGGTCATCCCAACAAGCAGGGATGAGCACAGGGTGTCATATGTAAGAGATGAGTCACTGGGGTCTACTCCTGAAACTAAGACTACACTGTACGTCAACTAACTTGAATTTAAATTAAAAAAAAAAAAAAGAAAGGAAGAAAAAAATATGGTCAGCGCCATTAGCCATTAAGGAAATGCAAATCACAACCACACTGAAGTACCATCTCATACCCAGTAAGATGGCTATAATCAAATGGGTGGACAATAATACATATTTGGGAGGATGTGGACTATAAAACAGCCGGGAACATAAAAGAGTGCAGCTGCTTTAAAGAAATAGCTTGTGGTGCCTCAGCTGCTACCTTCAGAGATACCTGCTATATGACTCAAGGACGACTCCTAGCTGTCTGCTTGAAAGATCCAAAAACATACATCTACGAGAAAGCACTCGTGTCTCTCTGTCTCTCAAAAAGGAATAAATGTTTAAAAAATCTTAAAAAGGAAGTATTAATACATGCTATGACACAAACTTTGAAAACCATATGCCAAGCTAAAGAAACTAAACACAAAAGGCCACACGTATTGTATGTTTCCGTTTTTACGAGATGTCCAAAATAGGCACATCCTTAGAGACAAGAAGGCAATTAAGGGTTGGTGAAGGCTGGGGGATAGGGACAACAGTGAATGACTGCTCACAGTAAAAGGTCTCTTTTCAAAGTGATGAAAATGTTTGGGAATGATACACTGGAAATAGTTACAGTTTTGTGACTATACTAAAAACTACTGGGTTGTTGTTACACTTGGTGTGAATATGCATGAATCATATCCATCAGAATGGGGTGTCAGCACCTGCAACAGCTAAATAGTGCATGCTGTCTAGAATAAATTTCATTCCTCAACATAAATGTCTTCATGTGTTCAATGAATGTTCTGGAACATCTGTAGCACATGTGTGTCAATACCAACCCAAATGAACAAACACGCAGCACAAACGATATGGCTGTATACCACAGACGTGATACTGCCAGGAAATAGTAAACAGAGTATGTACCATATGATTCCATTAAAATTTTTTAGTGTTTATTTATTTTTGAGAGAGAGAGAGACAGAGAGAGAGTGAATAGGGAGGGGCAGAGAGAGAGGGAGACACACACAGAATCATAAGTAGGTTCCAGGCTCTGAGCCGTCAGCACAGAGCTCGACGTGGGGCTTGAACTCACCGACTTCGAGACAGTGACCTGAGTCGAAGTTGGATGCTCAACCAACTGAGCCACCCAGGCATCCCTGAATAAAGTTTACAAGCAGGCTAATTTCTGATGATAAAAGTCACTACAGTGCTTATCTTTAGTTTGGACACCTCTTGACGGAGACAGTTCATGATGGGGGCTTCTGCGTCCTGGCAATGATCTGGGTCCTAGGGATGCTTATACGGGTGGGCTGTCATAATAAAAATTCATCAAACCTTACACTTAGGATTTTTAGCTACTACACATCTCAACTGAAAGTTTACATTTCAAAAATTGTTCACCTGTACATGCTAATCTATAAAACTCCTGGCACAATTTTTCGTGTTTAAGGATGTTTTTCCAGGTTCTGCTGGAATGAGTTTTCCTTGTCTCCTAGCAGTTCCTCCCCAAATCAACTAGCTTTACGACAATTTAAATGTGTGAAACTTATATTTAAACAGCACAAGCCACTTAAAGCTATGGAAGACAGATTTAAATTATCCTTTTTATGGTTCGGTGGCCCGAGGACACCTGCAATGCCCACACCCACATTTATTCCTTCCCAGCAGGTATCTCTGGGTTTCAGAACAGGTGAAACACTCAGAACAGGTTAATAAAGGCAGCCGGGGGGTGTAGGGATTTAACACTAGAAAGAGTCCAATGTCTTCCTGTCTTCAGAGCTACTCATCACCCAGTGCACTGACGACTGCCTAATTTCTAGTTACACACAAGCGACATTTTTAAATTAAGGACAAAATTTCACATCGGAGTGGAACGAAGGGGCTTCTCCTCTACGTTCAGAGCAGGACGTCTGTTGTCGGCTGTGCAGGTAAAGCGCTTGCATTTGCTCTGAGTCAGTAGAAATCACCCCATTCACATCTTGCACATAAGATACCTATCAGTTCCACCGTGTGTATGATGCACTGACATCCATCACTGTGGGTGGTTTAGCAGAACGTCTGCGGAAAGGAGCCAGTGGCTACTGAGCCACGGTGGGGCTGAGCCTTCAAACAGCATTAAAGACACGTTAAGTCGAAGCATGCCGTGGCCTCTCTAGCTCTGGTTTGTTAGCTCCGGTCCCTACACCTAAGCCAGAGTTCACCCTCACTGACCCAGAAGGAGAGGAGCCCAAGGTTATAAATCTTAACCTATCTGAGAGTGATGCTAACCAAACACTTCCTATGCCAAGACCACAGGGAATCACATTTACACGTTTATTAGAAAACACTCTCCTCTATATGTTATGGTTTCCACACCCTTGCAGGTCAGTAATCTCGACCTGATAAAGGAGGGCATAATACTCTGTACGCTTCATGCTTCAGCGCCTCTTGGAAAGGCAAGACATTTTTCAGTCATGGATCTGACTTAAAAATGAACTTCAAGTGACTCTTACGCGACGCGCTCCGACCAGCTTTGTTTTTTTTTTTCCTCCTTATTTAATGATGTAACATATCAAGGAATTCTGAAAATTAATAAGATGTTTGGAGCCCTGTGAGGGCCTGTGCCAAGCCCTGCTTCAACACTGGAAGAGATTTTAGCTGGGCTCTACTCCCTTTCGGGTATCTAATTTCCTTTATGTTATCAGCGGTCACGGAGATGCAGAAGTGGGTTTAAAAAGAGCCAAGAAAGAAGTGTTCAGTGGCCCTGGGGTGACCTGCTTCCCAGTCAGATTTTTAAACCTGTCTGCCTTCCAACTGCTTGATGTTTTACTGCCACTATCCACACTTCACTGCGGGGTTTACCCGCTAACACACCCCACACCGCAGCCTTCGTCAGGTGAGTGAGTGCAGAGTTGTTCTCACAACTGGTTTCCAGTTCACAACTGGATTGCCCAGGAGCGGCTCCCAGGGTCTCGTGGACACCAGCCGTGTGTCAGGGGAAGCTTCTGAGCCCGTGAGCAAGCCCAGTGACTGGATGTGCACCTTCCGTAATGGCGGCACATGGTTTTAGAAAGACTACCATGCCACCATGTTGTTTTGTTTCTTAAACGTGGGTCAGTAAGATGTTTTTACCTCATTTTCTGAATAAGTCCGTTCCCTGGGTTTAAACCTACACACGTACACACACATCCCCCACAAATTTTATCATCTATCACCTTATACAAATGATGTGTGAAATATACGTACAGATAACAAGCATATTTATAAGTATAATTCATGTGAGAAGCCAAGTCTTTAAAACCAACGTAAAAGATTAATACTGACTTCTAAATAGATTAGGGCTGTTCAGTCACAGATAAACCAGGTAAATGGCCACACTCCTAATTATTGTAAATGTCCTCCCATCAAACCTGTAACTGAGTGAGGCTGATCACTAGCCCCATCATATTTTTCCCTTTACTTCCTTCCACAAATGTTAGGGAGAAGGAAGAAAAGAACGAGTGTTGGGAATCAGAGACTAAGTCACCACTAACTTCAAGCTACATAACTAAGGTGAGTCTTTCACCTGTCTGGTCTCAGGTACTTCACCCGCAAAATGAAGGGGGTGGGTCATTTATTGAGAAAATACTATGCACATCTTCAGAGAGCTCATGATGGAACAAACTTACCAACCGTGTGTTCTACCCCCTGACACCAGTGGAGCTGAGCTGTCTCAGGAACCTCTGGTTAGTATACAACAGAGGTACACGTAAGACTAAGAGAACAGAGACATTCACGTCGGGGGTACGTACACCGTGATTTTTATTCACTTTTACCTCCCCCCTGCACCTGACTGAGAGAGAAGCCACAAATCTGATTATGGAAAGTCCTTTTCAAACAGTAAAATTATACCAAATTATATTTTCAGGCTGCCAAGATTTTGCCTTCTTCCCCACAAGAAAATGCTACAAATTCCTGGCAACAAAATGGCTCATCCAATCATACACATTTTTTGTGCATAGCATGGGCCAATCTTCCAGCCTAATCGTTTATTCAAGGAGATTAGTTAAGACAAAAAAGACTTGTTTATAAAGAATAAATGGTGGCTTCTGCTTTTCACCGATGCCACTGTCACTCAGACCTTCCTTTGATACATCATCATGATGACCAATCCCAGTCCACGTTTACAAACTATCCGGAAATCACAAGCACAATTGCAGATCGTCTGCACCCCTTTACAAGGTTCACCTCTGCCTCAGGTCACAGTTAAACGTTAAGCAAGGTGTTCTGTAAGTTCACAGACGCAGGATAATAAATATGAGTGTCACAAAATCATAGGATAATAATCTGTAATATACGTCACACATATCCGTATGTAAGTGAATTCAAAATCTTTTTAGTGCATTACTGATTCCATGGTAAGTATTGTCAGGAAGAGCCTTTTAACTTTAAATAGTTCAAATTAAGGGCGCCTGAGTGGCTCATGTGATTAAGCATCTGACTCTTCATTTCGGCTCAGGACATGATCTCACAGTTCGTGAGATCGGGCCTCGCATCAGGCTCTGCACTGACAGTGTGGAGCCTGCCTGGGATTCTCTCTCTCTCTCTCTCTCTCTCCCTCTCTTTCTGTTCCTCTCTTACTTGTGTTCTCTCTCTCTCAAAATAAGTAAACTTTAAAAAAATTAAATAGTTCAAATTACTCTAACGTTGGATACCTCTGCTTATTTAAATTACATGCAGAATCTTCATGTAAAGAAATACTAAAAACGATGCCAATTACAAGAAATTGACAAGTTACGAATGTTGGTACAACTATTCTCTACCTACTTGACATTTTGAATATTTAAGCAGGGGTAGGCAAACTCACTAGGATCCTTAGTTTCTCAAAGTGGGATTTTAAAAAAATTCCTGTTAGAAGTATAAGTTACTTTACTATGTCATGTCTCAAAATGCACTGAGAATCGCTATCATAAAAAATAATACATCGAAAATAAAGCTGTCAGCAAAGTGGCTTCATCTTTTATGGTTAATAAGCTGTTGATAAACAGTAACCAAAAGATGATAATTCTCTAATTTGATAGCATTATTTAAAGTTTTTAGTCTTTCAGAAATTATAATGTGTTTTTCCTCAAAAAAAAAAAAAACAAAATCAAACATGACACCATGGAGAATTCGAAGTTGTTTTCCTTTTACAAATGGACTTAACATGCATATAGGAGAGTTATGCTGCCCCAAACGCAGATGCTGGTGAGGATCGGAGATATACATCACACCCAATCTCCGGCCGTGTCCAGTTCTGACCCCTGGGCCAGTGCCATGTTGCCCCTCCCCCCTCAAAATGTTAGGGGTAAAAAGATGAAATGGAAAGATCCATTTAAAAAGAAAAGAGGGATGGTATGTGGAATCAGGAATATACAATTTGGTATTGTTTATAATGAGGAGTTAGAATGACCCCTATAGAGACACAGATTACCTGTTAGAGAGAGTTTATTTGTAGAGGAAACCAGAGAAGCAAACACAGGCTAAAAACCCTCCAAACTATCAGACAAAAGGTGGAGCCAGGCAGAAAACAGAAACGAGCAGTCAACAAAAACAATAAAAGAGACCATACAGTGAGGTAATGAAACAAAAAGAGCCCCAGCATTACATTAGAAAACACAGTATAGGGGCTCCTGGGTGGCTCAGTTGGTTAAGTGTCTGACTCTTGGTTTCTGCTCAGGTCATGATCTCACAGTTTGTGAGTTTGAGCCCTGCATCAGGCTCTGCACTGACAGCGCAGAGACTCCTTGGGATTCTCTCTCTCCCTCTCTCTCTGTCCCTCCCCTGCTCTCTTTCTCTCTCTCTTTAAATAAATAAGTAAACTTAAAAAAAAAGAAGAAAGCACAGCATAAAATGAGAGGACAGCATGAACATAAAACAAATTCTCTAGCAATACAATAAATACGAATGGATAAGGTCAACTATTAAAGCAAAAGACTACAAGACTGAATCACAGGCAAAAACCTAAGTCAGCTCTGAGAGAGGCAGATCTCGAGTGCAGGGATGAGGAAAAGGCAGATAACAAAACAGAAGGGATCACAATATTATTATCAAATAATAATTTGGAACTTCGCAATAAAAGCTCTTTCCGAGAAGAAAAATCAAATGACATTGTGAAATGTCTGGAAAATAACAACAACAATAAATGAAGCCATACGAGTGGAATATTTTCTAAAGCAATGGTCAGAGGAAAATTCACAGCTTTAAATTTTAATCGAGAAGAAATAATTAGAATTAATAATCACGCTAAAAGAGTGACAAAAAGACCAAAAGGACATCTAGGGATAGGAGAGGAAAGAACAGTTAAAGGAGAAATTTGTTAGAAGACAAGATTTTATAGAACAGTTAAATAGTTGGTTCCATGCAAAAGAACAAATGATCACTTTCTCTAGAAAAAAAAAAAAAAAAAGGACAAATCACAAAGGTAAAATATCACAAAGCCAAAAATCTTAAATAAAAATGAAGGCATTGCAAATATACACAAAATCAAAACAATAAAAGCCATCACTTCTCCCAAATCAGAGCGTTTAATGAAAGCGGTCTTCCAGGAAACGCCAATGGCTTGTCCAGATCCACAGACCGCCTACCTCAACAAAGACCGACGACCGCCTTCAAAATTGAAAAGCAAATGTTGAAAAAATTACTCCCGCTCACTCCTCTCTCCCAGCCACACAGATCTGTGCACAGAAGGTACACAAAGCTGAACAGGAAACCTCTGGGGAGAAACGTGGACCAGTGGGAAGATGGCTCTCCTTTTCCATAGTCTTTGAATATTCTCATCATGTGCCTGCACTTCATGATCAAAAATATTTCAAATGATAAGGCCAAATGCCAAATACCCACCCCCCACAAATATTTACCTGATAAAACAAATGTTAAAGGAAACTGATATTTTAGAGCAGTGAGTGTTCCTACAAAGCCCACAGCCTTCAAGATACACTCCTGCGGGGGCGCCTGGGTGGCTCAATCAGTTAAGTGCCTGGCTCTTGATTTTGGCTCAGGTCATGATCTCACAGTTTGTGGGATCGAGCCTCACATCGGGCTCCATGCTGAACACACAGAGCTTGGTTGGGATTCTCTCTCCCCCTCTCCTCTGCTCCTCTCACACTCACGGTCTCTCTCAAAAAAAAAAAAATGAATAAACCTAAAAAATAAATAAATGAAATAAAACAAAACATGCTCCTGCATGACATGTTCAGTAGCTCGAGGATAAAGAGCGTCACCATCCCTGTGGAAATCACAACGTATCCGTGTCATTACGGGGGACGATACCAAACGTTTACTATTTACGCGAACGGATTCTGGTAATCGTCTACCATATGCAAAGGGAACAAATTACAGCAATGTCACAACTTTCTGTCCATCTAAGATGCATATTCTCTTTTACAGCTATGTCTAGGAAGAAGAAAGAAAAAGACCACGAATTACGGTGCATTCGTCCCTTTGAAAGAAAAGTACGTAGTTCAGGGAAAAGAAGGTTGAATATGAGACCAAAAAGAAAAGAAAAAGAAAGCCAGCATTTTCTCCCACATGACAATTCCCTTTTTGCATTCCGAGTTGTTGACTGACACTTCACTCCTCAGAGGATCCTGACTCAACCTCAGACTTGTGCTCAAACCACAGCTGACTCCACTTCTTTCAAGAACTGCATTCAGAACGTGCGGTATGTGTTTCTCCTCAGTTCTTCTGCTCTAGTCCTCACCGAACCCACCCACACCTCTGAGAAAAAACCACCGAAGGAAAGGTCCCTGCCCATGTGAATCCCCACGCTCCCCCCTTGTCCGGTATTAACCCAAATCACAGCCCTGACTTCCAGCTCAAGGTGACATCTGCAACATTTCCCCAAAATGCCCATTATATTAAACACAACCTCACCCCGTGGAAAATATTGCGGTAACCTCGGAGGGCATCTTAATGGTTAAGCAACAGTAGGGGCGCCTGGGTGGTTCAGTCGGTTGGGCATCCGACTTGAACTCAGGTCATGATCTCACAGTTTATGGGTTTGAGCCCTGTGTCGGGCTCTGTGCTGACAGCTCGGAGCCTGGAGCCTGCTTCGGATTCTGTGTCTCCCTCACTCACACTCCGTCTCTCTCTCTCTCTCTCTCTCAAAATTAAATAAACATGAAAAAATTTAAAAAATAAAAATAAATAAATAGGAAGAATAATGCAAAACTTTAATAAAAAACAGAATCTAAAGCCCTAGAACATATTATCAAATCTGAAAAGGAAAACGATCTGAAACTAATATAATACTTTTTGTTAATTATACTTGAATAACACATACATATTAGGAATATATATACACATATATGTAATGAATGAAGGCTAAAAAAAAGTGTGTATATATATATATATATATATATATATATATATACACACACACATATATATTAGGAACAAAGTAATGGTGTTAAAAAAAATCCTCTTTCCTGTTTAAATCATTCTTTCTTCAAGCCGAAAGATTTTTTTCACTACTTATGGCTATTTCTAATTTGATTTTTATTTCTGATAACTGCTTATATTATTTACGAATCTGTTTCTAATT
This sequence comes from Puma concolor, assembly GCF_028749965.1. Taxonomy (NCBI): domain Eukaryota; kingdom Metazoa; phylum Chordata; class Mammalia; order Carnivora; family Felidae; genus Puma; species Puma concolor. The sequence goes on from NC_141668.1 coordinate 107,148,097, forward strand.
ATAAAACTAATATATCTGTATTGTGTAAATCGCATAAAGCCGCCAATAATATTACTCAGAAATAAACACTTTACATACCCCTCCCTAAAATAAAAATTGAAATTAAAATAAATTCTTTTAAAAAAGGAAAAAAAGACAGTTCTGGAAATCCATAAACTTTGATTAGAATTCAAAAAAACATGTCACTATTGTTTCTGGAAACTCCAGCTTTTGAAAGGTTAAAAGTAAATGCAAATGACCAAATGGGATTGTGGTGGCAATGCAAAGGTGTTTAGTAGTTAGTAAATCTAGGCGTCCAATTAAATGTGGATACTGAATATACATTTTACCTTTATTGCCTCCCAAATTACATTAAAATGATATCTCACCCTACATGAAGCCCAGATACTATAAAATGTATATTAACTCCTACATAAGATAACTAGAAAGAAAAAAGAACTCTTAAAAATGTAAAAGCTACAATTGAAATAAAATAATAAAGAGACATGGACAGCAAAGTTGAAAAAGTACCCCAGAAAGAAGAACCAGAAGATAAAGAGATTGAATACTGTGTTCTAAGAGACACAATAACTGAATAATAGGTAAGCAAGAAAGAGAGAACAGAGAAAACACAGGTGAGAATTATAAAAGAAAAAAAAATCGAGAAATTTTCTCAGCATGAAAAGAAGTAAACTTACAGATTAAAAAGATCCACTCTCAGGAGCACCTGGATGGCTCCGTCAGTTAAGCATCCGACTTCGGCTCAGGTCATGATCTCACTGTTCCTGAATTTGAGCCCCGTGTCAGGCTCTGTGCTGACAGCTCAGAGCCTGTGGAGCCTGCTTCAGATTCTGTGTCTCCCTCTCTCTCTGCCCCTCCCCAGATCATGCTGTGTGTCTCTCTCAGAAATAAATAAACATTAAAAACGAAGTTAAAAGGATCCACTTTTAAGCATAATAATACAGTTTTAAAAAGCATAATGATAACTTTTAAAAAAGAATACCCATGCCAGAGTGTATCACTGTGAAGTTTCAAAACATAAGAACAAATAAAGATCCTACAAAGTTTCAGGAAAAACTAATCGCTCCAAAGATCAAGTTACAATGGCACTGGAATTCTCAAAATCAGCCTTGAATCTTAGAAGCAATAGTGGAGAAATGTATTCAAAATTTGGAGGGAATATGATTTCTAACCTAGGTTCTACACCCTGCCAAAGTATCAAGCATGGGAACAACAAGGGAGAGAACAAAATGATTCCTGAGAAATGGTGAAAGGTGACACAAGACACAAGTCACAACAGCTCAATGGCACGCATGAATACAGGCAGGTATAGAAGGCTCTAGAAAGTCATGATATCTTCAAGAAGATGTAAGTGACAGACTAACTGATAGGCTTGAATGGATTGTAAAGGGATTGTAAAGGGCGGATCATTCACAGAAAATAAAGCAAACGAACACAGACACTAATAAAAATTTGCACAAGGAAGGAAATGTCACAGTATTTCAGGGCTCAGCTGTAACCGTAATAGCGTAAACCCTGAATGATGCACTGTGTGTACGTGTTCCTTTAAAAAATGTGAAAAATAAGATAACTCAAAGCATGGAAAAAAGCGGGTCACAGACATTCATGATTTAGAAACATCAAATAAAATCAGCACACATTCCTGATCAAAAACTTCTGAATAAGAGTGGTTGGTAAAAGATACGTAGTATCACTGGAGCTTTAAACACAATTCTAGAAGTTCAAGTAAATTCAATCAAAGAAAATAATGAAAAAATTATATGTATATTAGAAATTAAGAAGTAATTTTTTTTTTGTCTACCAAGAAAAGTGAAGATGTTTAACCAAGAAAATATTAAATAAAAAAAAAAAGAATTCAAGAGAATGACTGGTCACAACTTTAAAAAACAATTGTTAGGGGCGCCTGGGTGGCTCAGTCGGTTGAGCTGCCGACTTCGGCTCAGGTCATGATCTCTCGGTCCATGAGTTCAAGCCCCGCGTCGGGCTCTGTGCTGACAGCTTGGAGCCTGGAGCCTGTTTCGGATTCTGTGTCTCCCTCTCTCTGACCCTCCCCTGTTCATGCTCTGTCTCTCTCTGTCTCAAAAATAAATAAACGTTAAAAAAAATTAAAAAAAAAAAACAATTGTTAAATACCTTCCTTGAAATGTCAACATTAACCAACTACGATTATGAGAAGACTCCATTCACAGCACCGTCAAATTACATAAAACCTAAAGGTATATCCCAAACAAGAAAAATGGAGGCTACATTATAATTTAAAGAAGAATATTATAGAAATGTGCAGTAAGTGGAAAGTGAGACAAAAGTCCTAGATGAGAAGGCTCAATATGACCAATATTTTCACTGTTTTTACAATTCTTTATATACATGTAGTTTTCACAGCAGGAAACTTCTGGTAACTAATGATAAAGGCACTTGCTGTGATAGTAAAACATATTATGAAACCAGAGTTTAAAAAGATAGGATAGAATTTGTTCCAGAAGATGCGAACAAATTCAAAATTATAAGCACACAAACATATCAGATACATATACACATATTTAATATTTTATTAAACGGTAAATGAGTCGTTGCAAATCCATAAAGCAAAGACAGACTTTTGATACATGGCTTTGGGAGAAGCTTTTCTTTAATTCAAATTTAAATTCTATCTTATTCTCTGTCCCTGAATAAGATACAGATCTATAAGGATTTGGGTATAAACAAACGGATGAACAAAGAATTAGAATTTTTATGCTTGGTGAATACCCCTACTTGAGTGAGGAAGGTTTTCCTACGCATTACCCTGGTGGCCACATAAACCAATGGCACCAAAGAGATAAAAATGTTTGGAATCCCTGGAAATGAAAACCTCCCTGAGGTCATCTTATCCGCCCGGTCATAAGGGAGATCTTGGAATTGAGATTGTTGATGAGATGAATTGCCCCCATGTGGATGTTAAAACAGTGCCGTACGTCTAGTTTGTTTGTTTTTGTAGTTCCTTGGAAGTATCTACAATTACATGCTCTGCGTTCCTGCCGAATGCCTGCCCCCCTTACTCGTTCACAGGCTGCAGAGGATGGGCTTCAAGGGTGGTGGATGTGGGAGCTCTTTCCCACGACTGTTAGCTCAACGACTCACAGACCGAGTCTGTGCCCTCTGCCGTGACCCTCTAAGAGGCTTATGAGGAAGGGCAGGGACGGAAGAGAAAGGAAGCCTCTTCTGCAGTCGACAGCCTCCCTGAGTCCCTCCTGTGACATGACCACGGGATGTGACATCACCATCAGTGGTGACAGCTGATTCAGCAGGGAGGCCACACACCCTTGATGAGTTGGCCCAGCATAGAAAGTATGAAACCCTAGAACGTGGCTGCAGACCGTGTGGAGATGGGGCCTTCAGAGAGGCCGTTAAGGTTAGATGAGGGCATGAGTGGAGCCCCAATCCAACAGGACTGGGCCCATACAGAGAAAAGGCCACTTGAGGACACAGAGAGAAGACAGCCATCTGCCAGGGGAGGAGAGACGCCTCGGGGGAAACTAAGCCTGCCCACACCTTGATCTTGGACTTCTCATCTCCAGAACCGAAAAAATAAATTTTTTTTTTTAAGTTTATTCATTTGTTTTGAGTGTGGGGGGGGGGGGGTCAGCGGGAGAGGGAGGGGGAGAGAGGGGCAGAGAGAGAGGGAGAGACAGAATCCCAAGGAGACTCTGCACCGTCAGCACAGAGCCTGACACAGGGCTTGAACTCACGAATCGTGAGATCATGACCTGAGCTGAAATCACTTGACCGAATGAGCCACCCAGCCACCCCTGAGAAAATAAATTTCTATTGCTTAAGCCACTTCATCTGTGGTATTTTGTTATGGGAGCCCCAGCAAACTTTATATCTAACACACACACACACACAGGAGTTATTCACCGTGGGTGTCATCCTCTGCAAAAAGAAAAATAAGCACAAAAAAACCCACAACTGTTTTAAAGGAATTGGTGCTCAAACACAAAGGGAAAACAAAATCTACAAAGTGTCAGGTATTTTTAGAAGCCCGTGAAAAGCTGCATTTCCTACGAAAATAAGTACTGGGACATCCTGTGGTAGGCAAGCACGGTCCAGACACGGAGCTGTGCTCCAAGTGTATAGGTGAGAGGCAGGGGAGAGAGAGCCGAGGTGTTGCAGACCCCACCGGGCCACAACGTTCTCCTTGTTTCCCGGACACCCCAAGGCCAAAACTTCAATGTGGCAGTAAGAATAGGTCTCCTGGGGCGCCCGGGTGCCTCTGTCAGTTGAGCATCTGACTCTCGATCTCCACTCAGGTCGTGATCTCACAGTTCATGAGTTCGAGCCCCGCGTGGGGCCCTGCACTGATGGGGCAGAACCTGCTTAGGATTCTCTGCTTCTCTCTTCCCCTTTCCTATTTGCACTCTCTCTCTCTCTCTCTCTCTCTCTCTCTGTCTCTCAAAATAAATAAACTTTAAACAAAATAATAGCTCTACTGAGCGCTCACTATGGGCCAGACGTCGGTGATCTCATTCAACCCTCATCTACCTTACCTCGACAGACATTACTGTCTCATTTTAAAAATTAGCAAACTGGGGCGCCTGGGTGGCGCAGTCGGTTAAGCGTCCGACTTCAACCAGGTCACGATCTCCCGGTCTGTGAGTTCGAGCCCCGCGTCAGGCTCTGGGCTGATGGCTCAGAGCCTGGAGCCTGTTTCCGATTCTGTGTCTCCCTCTCTCTCTGCCCCTCCCCCGTTCATGCTCTGTCTCTCTCTGTCCGAAAAATAAATAAACGTTGAAAAAAAAAATTTAAAAAAAAAAAAAAAAAAAAATTAGCAAACTGATGTTTAACAAACATCAATGCTTTCCCGAGGTTGACACAGCCGGACGGCGGCAAAACCGAGACTTGAACTAAGAGAGTCTCACTGTCGAACTATGCCGCCCATCTTTTGCCTGTGAATGACTCTCCAAGATGGAGATCACGGTTCACACGTGCCATGTACCTCAACAAGTGAAACAAATGTCTGTTTTACACAGTAAAGACACAAGGACAAGGCTTTGAACAATTAAAGCACTGTAGAAGAGCTTTGGTTATTTTGCCAAATCTCAAAGGTCACAATTTTATTTCACCTGCATGACTAGATAGTAAATTAATACAAAAGTCACATGACTTGAGTCCGTTCACATGGTTGTGTCCATACAGATTGCATGATTAATTCACCAGTGGGAAATATAATGGCTATTTTTTTTTAATTTTTTTTAACGTTTTTATTTATTTTTGAGACAGAGAGAGACAGAGCATGAACAGGGGAGGGTCAGCAAGAGGGAGACACAGAATCTGAAACAGGCTCCAGGCTCTGAGCTGTCAGCACAGAGCCCGACGCGGGGCTCGAACTCACAGACCACGAGATCATGACCTGAGCCGAAGTCGGCCGCTTAACCGACTGAGCCACCCAGGCGCCCCTGGCTATTTTTATTTTTAAGCCAACAAAAATTCTTTTTTAATTGTCTTCCCCCCACCACGTCATATATTTAATCGTGCTGCTTTGGTTAGAGTATTTTTTAAATTAGCGTTATGTATGATATCTGAAATACAAGTGCAGAGAGCAAGTGTATCATTCGTGTGAGGAACGAAATCTTTCAAACCAGCGTAAGAGATAAATACTGACTTCCAACTAAGTGAGAGCTCTTCAGCCACAGATACACCAGGAAAATGACCACACTCTCAAGCAATCTTCACATCCTCCTATCAAAGCCGTAGCTGAGCAAGGCTGGTCATCAGCTCCGATGCCCAAACCTGGCATTTTTCTTTTACTTCTGTCCACAAATGTTACAAAGAAGGAGGAAGGGAACAAGTGTTGGGAATCAGAAGACTTAGACGGCGCTAACTTCAAACTATATGACTAAGTTGAGTCGTTCACCTGTCTGGCCTCAGGTTCTTTACCTGTAAAGTGAGGGGTATGAGTCATTTATTGAGGAACTACTGTGCACATCTGCAGAGAGCTCATGATCCAACAAACTTACCAATGAAAAATGAAACACAGCGTGACAGGATACTTTAACGGTGACATGGTCAAGTGCCACTTAGGACAGAGCTGAGAATAACTCTATCTTCCCAATGGGTGGTCATAGACTTATTTGTGCTTGACCGTGACGGACAGCTGGAGCTCCTCGGGTGAAAATAGACGTGCGGAATGTAGAAACGGGGCCAAAGAAGGAACATACTGACTATCACGGGCATCAGAGAACATGCACAATGCTGGGGACGGCTTGGTTACTATGTGGGCAGGGCAGTGGACGTTAAGGGTTCACAAGGGGGACATTTTGTGGAGAGCTAATGAGCTTAGACAACTTACTAATTCTGATTCTCTGATTTTAACACTAACAGCTCACATCTGAACTTTCATACAGCTTTTCATCCAGAAAACCTGTAAGTTTGAGATTGTTTTTGACAATCTTTGGTCAAAGGAAATCCAGTATGTACGTTGGTGTTCCTACCACCCTGTACCCCCAGTAGCTTAATTTTATGAAGAAAACAGGGTTCTGGGGGTGCCTGGATGGCACATCCGATTTTGGCTCAGGTCATGATCTCACCATTCGTGAGTTCAAGCCCTGCATTGGGCTCAGCACTGACGGTGTAGAGCCTGCTTGGTATTCTCTCCCCCTCTCTCTGCCCCTTCTGTGTGCTCATGCTCTCGCTCTGTCTCTCTCAAAATAAATAAATAAACTTTAAAAAATAGGGTTCTGTGTTAGAATAACCCAAGGAAAAACACCTTCTTAATTTACAATGATCTCAACTTGGCTTTCGTACTTAAATGTCTAAGAAAGGTAGCAATTGCCCCCAATATTCCTCTTCTGTGAACATTATCCTTTAATTAACAAAATGCTTTGGGACATATCTCTTGCCAGGGGATTTTCAGAGCTTTTCTAATATCACTTTGTAATGAAACAAATAGCTAACCCAAGAGATTTAATTATACTGGCGCATGAGTATACGAATAGAAAAAGATGTGTGTTGGTGTAGGACGAAGGTCCAGTGAGAAATAATTAGCATAATTTATGCTACTACGTGTGAGAGGTCAGCAGTTCTTTACATACTGAGAGCATTTTCCATTAAAAGAAGTAACATTCTCAGCCCCAGTGGTGCATTAGCTCTGTTGTTCTTGGGTTAGAGAGATACCCCGAATGGCAAAGACCACATCTCCGGTGATATGTTAGCAGACGTGAAACAAACACGGACAGGTAACATCTGTGCCTAAGCTTCTACACTCTGAAATTAAGAACATCTCTTCACATACTATATTCGGGGTATCCCCTGCCCCCAGGAAGCTTGAGGCAGAAGGCACTGAATATCTCCTGGAAACCATCAATTACAGAGATGATCCGGACTGCACCTGCTGAAGTCAATGCTGACGCTAAATATAGACACCATCCTTTGGTCTGTGCCCTCTGCCATATCTCAGCCATACCACACAACAGACACCTCTTTCTTTTATCCAATAAGACTGCTGGACCCAGACACTCTGCTCCAAGAGAGGAGAATTCAAGTAAGACTATAATTATGTGACAAAGAGACGGCTCAAGACATCGGGACGTAGAAATCCAGTGGAATATACGTCAGTCGTCAGTATGAAATGTGTGCAGCAGGACTGAACAACACTCCTGATATGTAAAAGTTGGAAGCTCGGGTGAAATGAATGAACAGTTACACTATTATGGCTATTGTGTGTGTGTGTGTGTGTGTGTGTGTGTGTGTGTGTGTGTACAAGTGCAGAAGACACCAAAAAGTCATAGGTGATAGAGGTGATAGATGAGACATGATAGATACACATAACACATACATGTATTATAGATGGATAGTTATAGATTATTCAGAGGTATGCATACATCCATGATAAATAGATAGATGGATAGATAGGTAGATAGATAGATGATAGATAGATCGATGATAGATGATAGATTGATCGATGATAGGTAGATAGATGATAGATACATGATGACAGATCGATGATAGATGATAGATATGCATATGCACATGATGATAGATAGATAGATAGATAGATAGATAGATAGATAGATAGATAGATATGGTTAGATAGGATTTTTTTTCAAAACTGGGACTACAAGAACAAAAATCATTTTCATGTAAGATTATAGAGGATTTCCCTTCATTGTTTTCCTAACTCTGTATTAGTAGTTTAAATTGCCATTTAATTTTAAATGGGAGAGAAACAAATTTTCAAGTAATCCCTAGCTGGTGAGGTTATGATTTAAATTACTCTAATCGGTGATTCGTGTTAGTCTAGAGAAAGACAGGGCTTTTCTGGGCAATAAACTGTTCTGTGTCCTTTTTGTAATATTGGTATTGCAGTGGTTTAAATGAAGCAAAGTAATCTGTATGTAGGCTCCTAGATGCAATACCCAGAGTACTTAGGAATCTGATGGTATTATCGTCCCTAATAGTTATTGCTCACATGAATTCCACGATAAGATCACTTATTAAGACAGGAGGAAACCAAGGGTGGGCGGAGGGGAGAGAAAAGGTCTGGCCCAAGTAACTGCATTCAAATGAAACAGGCTCCAAAAATGTTGGTCTGAAATGTGAAGAGAAATGTCTTTGTCTTAAAAAGACTTTATCTTTTTTTTTTTTTAAGATTTTTTTTTAATGGTTATTTATTTTAGAGAGAGAGAGAGAGCATATATGCACATGCATGTACAAGCACGTGCTCAAGCAGGGGAGGGGCAGAGAGGGGGGAGACAGAGGATCTGAAGTGGGCTCTGTGCTGACAGCAGAGAGCCCGATGTAGGGCTCGAACCCACAAACCTTGAGATCGTGACCTAAGCCAAAGTCAGACACTTTACCAACCGAGCCACCCAGGCACTCCTTAAAAGAGTTTTCCTATTATTAAAATAATATTATATTATTTAATTAATTACAATTATAAATAATATTATAAGTTATTATACATAATTTGATACTTTAAATTTAATTTTTAATTTAATTATTAATTACTATATTAATTAATTGTCAGTTAATTAATTAAATTATTATTAATTATTTTAAATAATTGCCTGGCAATTTAACATATGATCATAATTCAGGATTTGGAAAAGAAGGGAAGGAATAAGGAACAAAAGAAAATTATCGATAATCCCTACTGAGATACAGCTACTGTTGACCTGTCCACGTCTCTTCCAGCTCGTTCACAGGTGCCACCATCTGTTATTTCTGTGTACGCTCTTGTGTTGTTGATGCTATATATTTTACATTTCTTTCACCAGCAGATAACGAGGGTAAAGAGGGAAGATTTCTTCATTCAAATACATTCCTGTCATTCGCTTTCCAGTCTTCCAACAGAGTGTTTTACACATTTGCCTGTTTAGTGTTTCACACACAGAGGTTCTTGACCGTGATAACTTCACGCAGGAGAGGATATTCTATTAACGCATAGTATTTTTGTCCTGAATATGCCTTTTCCGTAAACGGTATTTATGTGTTCGTTTTGTTTTCATTTGCCTAAGTGCCAGTCTTTTATCTTTAATTTTCCCTGTAATTCTGCGTTGTATGTCATACGAAAAGCATATTTTTTAAAAGCCAGTTGATAGTAGATCTTTAAAGGGAAGAGAAAGCCAACAGCATTTATGGCACACATGTGTGTTTGCTCTGGTATCTGTCAACGTGCCTTTTAAAAAAATATCTCTCTTGCTGCTCCCTTTTATCTTATTTTATGCTCATCTCTACAGATCATAACTGAGGGGAAGGACAAAGCACGAGATTGCGAATTTTATGTATTACGAATTTTATACGAATTTCGTATTCAAACATAATTTCCCCATGGAATAATGAATGTTTATACTTCTTTGCATTAATTCTAGTTTTCCACGAGAAACATTAAGTAATGGCCTCAGGGAAATCAGGTAACATTATTACCAAGTTATAAGTGTCTTGAAATATGTGGGGTTGTGAAGTTTCTGAATAGAAAGTTAGAAATTAACTACCGTTGCCAGAAAAACTATCCACATGGATGAATCAAGGGCTAAACGTCAAGTTTCCTGACCATTCTGTGTGGGCAGTCTCTTTACTCTCTAAAGTGTAAATAAACGTGTCTTGCGTTTTACAAAAAAATTGCATATATATTTATATATATGCTATATATTACATCATATAATTATATTATTATATATCATTATGTTATTACATATATTACATTATATATTATGCTATATTATATTGTTTGTAATATTGTGAATGTTATTAATATATATTACATATGAATAGTAATTATATTAATCACACCAATATATATTAATATTATATTATATTACTATATAATATATATTATTAATTTTAAATTAATAACTATATTAATCAATGTATGATATATAATAAATACATATTATATATTAATGTTTTAATATCTACTGTTTTTAATGTTATATGTTATAATATGTAACATTAGATATTATATTAATTAATCAATATATAATATATAGTGAATATATTATATATATTAATGTTCTAACATATACTGTTTTTAATATATGTTATGTTATAATATATAACATTAGATATTATATTAATTCATCAATATATAATATACAGTAAATATATTGTATATATTAATGTTTTAATATATACTGTGTTTACTATATATTATATGTTATTATATTATATTACATATATATTATATTATATATAATATTATATTATATTAATCAATATATAATATGTAGTAAATATATATATTAATATTTTAATATATATTGCTTTAATATGCTATATACCATAATATACAACATTATACATTACAATATATTATATTAATTATATTATACGCACACACATATACTTGGGCAATACATAAATATTCAGATAAGTACTAAAATGTGAGTGTGTCTATGTCCGAGAAAGCTAGAAGTTCGGCTATATACAAGCTCTTTTTGAAAGAAATATTATATATACCTATATATAAATGTCTTATTTTTATTGGGATCTGAGCGAAAGCCTTCCCAATTCCCGGAAGGATCAAGATCAAGGGCAGATAAGAGAGGTGAGCTGAAAGGAAATACACAAATAGGGCTTGGGGATGGTTTGGTTTCTTCTTCGCCATGTAAATATTTATCAGTGGACAATCACAGATCAGCGGGACCAGCACCCACCCAGCCTCCACAGTGCTGCGTGCAATTTTACGCTTACAAACTCCCCTGACACGCAGACTACGTGGGGCCGGCAGCCCCAGGGCTAACCAGACCACTCCTGGACCTCACAGAGACCGTCCCTCCCTCATACCCGGGGCCGAGGGGTGACAGGGACTTCGTTCTGAGACTGCATAACTTCCTCCCCCCCCACCCCCGCCGGAGGTGTCCGAAGTCACACGTGCTTCCAGAAGGCCCCGGCTGGCCCCAGCCAGCACCAGCCGGCTCTGAGGCAGTGCCTTCGTCCTGCTGCCCCTCCAGGTATACAGTCATCGGCTGAATCCCAACATCAGGCGGTTTGGTAACTTCTATGTTGCAAACCTGGATTCAGATCCACTTGCCAGAAGTCTGACATCTGGCACGTTACCTAAATTTCTGCGCTTCAGGTTCCTTACGAGTTTCATCAGGATAAGGTCCTCTCCCCAAGGCTGGTACAACTATCCGGTGAGAGCAGACATGCCAAGCCCCTGACACAGTGTAATTCTTGGGGAATACTGGAGTCACAACACGTTAGAACTACTGCTCGTGGCATGTATTTTGTCTAGAGGCTGCAAACGGTCCAACTACACATCTGATGGCGTCGGGAGTGAGGCAGTATGGAAGGGCGGGGACTGCGGTAAACTGGGAAGTCTATGTTCTGACCAAGCGCGGTCCAATTCCCAAACGTATGAGCTGCGCTGGCCAAATGAGAAGACACATGGCTGTTGCCCTGCAATCTTTCAACTCCGTGGCCACCGGCATTGTACCGGGAGCTCATGGTACTTGAAAGCAAACCACGAAGTACGTTCTGTAGACATTCTCAAGTTTGTGGACACGCCTTCGATAAACATTAATAAATTGAACAAGAAAAGGGCACTGTTTCTGATCATAGAACCTTAAAAGAGAGACAAAAGGGACCTTAAAGTAATGAATGACTGAATCAGTGTGTTCCAATTAGGTAGCAATAACTTATCGGCTTCATGGGCAGAAAGATGCATACCAGCCCTCTAAGCAGTTAAAAATTCCATTGTGTTCTAATTACCCATTTAATTCCTTGAATACCAATGTGCAATTAACATTACAAATAATCAAGGTTAAAAATATAATTAATGCAAGTGTGATTTAGTTATAATTAAACTAATTACACAGATATGTAGCATAATAAGGGACTTGCAGACCATTAAGGGGATGTAAATGTATTCTTTCTTTCAAGAAGAGCTATTTGAATTTCATTTTCCAATTAGTTTACAAATGATGGGATGGGATTATGAAGGAGATAGTCAGGCTTCCAGGGATGAGAAAAATAGACCATATACTTTTTGTTTCCTTTGAAATTCTGATTCGTTTGCCCGTATGCACTGGTAAATAGAGAAGTTGGAAAACACACACACATACCACCTAAGCAACAAAAACACACGTCCTTTTTTCTACGATTGCAGGGAAAAATCAACAGCACAGTAACTGAGAGAGTTTCCTTTATACACATCAAATCCTTTCAGAATCGTAACCAGGACTCATACATGCCTCAAACCTTTGCTGAACTCATCAGTTCTATTTCCTGCTGTTGGCCATAATAGTTCCAAACACTGACATTTTATCATTTGACACAGACCAATATATAATTGTATTCTCTGTCCGCAGATGTGGCAATTATAACAGTTAAGAGTCAGTGCCAACAGCATGATGGGTAAGCACGTAGCAGGTGGAGTGAGACATGTTTTCAAGTGTCCAGCTTTCTTCATGTAAGTTAGGAAAGCAAATATTTCTTTTGGGGGGAGGAGGGACAAAGGGATGGAGGGGGGAGGGAGGGAGGGAGGGAGAGAGAGAGAGAGAGAGAGAGAGAGAGAGAGAATCTTAAGCAGGCTCCATGCTCAGCACAGAGCCCAACGTGGGGCTCGATCTCACAACCCTGGGATCGTGACCTGAGCCGAAATCAAGAGTTGGAAACTTAACCAACTGAAACACCCAGGAGCCCCAGAAGGCAACTTATTTCTTACATGAGAAGTCCATGCCTGTTAACTGGACAAGGTGGTTTTTACGGGAGATCTCAGTGCATCTTTATTCAAGCCCATGAGTTATCATTCCCAGCACACAGGTGAGGAAAACAGACCAGCGGGAAACGGGAGACGGAGGAAACCAGAGATCGTGAGAAGGAAAGGGGTAAACTAGGCACAAAGAAAAGTCTGTGAAGAATCCTATATCTGTCAGAATGAAACCAGAATGACATTACCAACAACAAACAAACCCTGATTTTCCACCTCTGGGGATGACTGGAAAGCAACAGACTATCTGGAAAAGTGGGTAAATAAAAAGGGGAAAAACACAAGCATTCTTCTGCCATTTTTTTATATGAATGATACTTCCAGGTAATCACACAAAATGTGGTGAAAACAACTCCGTGTAAAATTATCCCAGCGAGTAAATGGAACCAAAGATAAGAGCTGGAATATCACTATTTGGTAGTCCCCAAGGAACGAATGCCACCAACCTAGACACGAGGCATCAAAACTGCTGATATTGACATGCTGAGCATCTGAAACTAACACAACACTATTTGTCAATTATACTTCAATAATCAGTAAATAAGTACAGAGTGAGGACCGGACATGATGTGCCACTGATGAAAGTAAGTAACACTACCTCCTATGGACTCATGCCCAAGTCTCCTACTGCCACTACATGATAAAGTAGTCAGAATTTTTTAATTTGAACCTGAGCCTGATTCAGCCTCTGGATCCAGCTGCACCTTGCAAGAAACAGGACAGAGAAGCATGAGAAACTTGACCATCTGTATGCAGCCAGCTCTCTCTCCAAGCCCAACAGCGCACGACCAACACGCAGATTGTAAAGAAAAGAAAAAAATGGAGATAGACCAGTAGCCTGAGAGATGTAAACGCCCTATCAAGAGTTTACAAATAAGCAAGATTAACCTGTGGTGTCTAGGGATAACCTTGGGTGATAAAGCCGCACAGAATCTTCTAGAAAGAAGAGGTAGTAATTAGACCAGGCACACAGAGGGGCTTCTGGGTTAACAGTCAAAATTCTACTAATTGGCCTGAGTCTTGGTTGCAAAAGTGTTGATTTTATAATAATACACTAAGCGACATTAAAAAAAAAATCAGGGGTGCCTGGGTGGCTCAGTCGGTTGAGTGTCCCTTGCTTTTGGCGAAGGTCTTGATCCCCAGGTCATGAGATTGAGCCCAGCTTTGGACGCCACAGAGAGAGTGGAGCCTGCTTAAAATTCTTTCTCTCTCCCTCTGTCCCTCTTCCCCCTCACGCTCTCTTTCTCTCTCTCTCAAATTAAAAAAAAAAATCGGGCGAGGAGACACTCTTGAACAAGAGAAGGAATTAAGGGGTACTGGTCTTGTTCTCGTTCTTGAGCTAGGTACAGATTATCAAAGTGTATTCCCTTTGTAAAAATTCATTGAGATCTTCTTTTCTAGTTGTAACTTATACTTCAATAAAAAGTTTCTTAAAAGGGAATTTTAAAAAAATATTAAACCAAGAGGGGTGCCTGGCTATCTCAGTTGGTTAACCAGCCAACTCTTGACTTCAGCTCAGGTCATGATCTCACGGTTTGTGAGTTCTAACCCCACGTCGGGCTCTGGGCTGACAGCTCAGAACCTGGAACCTGCTTCAGATTCTGTCTCTCCCTCTCTCTCTGCCCCTCCTCTGCTCATGCTCTGTCTCTCTCTGTCTCTCAAAAATAAATAAATGTTAAAAAATTTTTTAAAAATTAAAAAAGGATAAAAAGTTTCTGCACAGCAAACAAAACAAATCAACAAAATTAAAAGGCAACTACAGAATAGGAGAAGATATTTGCAAATGACATGGCTGATAAAGGGCGAGTATCTAAAATCTACAACGAACTTATCAAACTCAACACCCAAAAATAAATAATCCAGTTAAGAAATGGGCAGAAGACATGAATAGACGTTTTTCCAAAGAAGACATCCAGATGGCCAACAGACACACGAAACAATGCTCAACATCACTCATCATCAGGGAAATACAAATGTGTAACAGTTTTCAAAACACTAACTCAAAATTATGTATGTTATTTAAAGGGCAGTGACAGCAATAATACCATTATTACATTTTTAGGATCAAGGAAGACCACAGACTTATTGATTTGATAACGTTAATAGAGAAAAAAGACTTTTAAAAATCATTCAAATTAAAAAGTTAGAATGAGAAGGTAGGAGTTAAAATTTTAATTTTAATTTTTTTTTTCAACGTTTATTTATTTTCGGGACAGAGAGAGACAGAGCATGAATGGGGGAGGGTCAGAGAGAGAGGGAGACACAGAATCGGAAACAGGCTCCAGGCTCTGAGCCATCAGCCCAGAGCCTGACGCGGGGCTCGAACTCACGGACCGCGAGATCGTGACCTGGCTGAAGTCGGACGCTTAACCGACTGCGCCACCCAGGCGCCCCAGGAGTTAAAATTTTAAATTAGGTAAATAGGTTTTGAAGAAAATAGAAGTTGTCAAAATTACAACAAAAATTAAGACTAGGAATAATTTAACAGGAAGGATTGAAAATGAAAGTTTTCAACAGCAAACTAGCTTTCCTTATGAATCATAAATTTTAAAATCTATATAATATTTAGCAAATAAAAGAGATTTACATCCACAACAAAATTAAGTTTACTACAGAATGGTAAGGCCAGATCAATAATCAAGAATCTTTCATTTATGACATAAATGTGCCAAAAGAAAAAGAACTACAAAACATGTTCATCTGCGTGAATACAAAATAATAAATTTAAGATTTTCCTTACAGAACCTTAAATAAAATTGCAAAATAATACGCACAAAGTAAAAAATAACATCTAGAGAATTTTCAAACTGTCACAGGTGGTAACACAGAAATACAAGAACTTCAGTGAGCACCACCATTTCATATCATTTTGACAGTTCTTGGACAGTTCAACTTTGGCAGAAGAGAAGACACGGTATAAAAAGTTCAGTTCTTTCGGGGCGCCTGGGGGGCTCAATCAGTGAAAGCGTCTGACTTCGGCTCAGGTCATGTTCTCATGGCTCATGCGTTTGAGCCCCATGTCAGGCTCCGTGCTGACAGCTCGGAGCCTGGAGCCTGCTTCAGATTCTCCCTCTCTCTCTGCCCCTCCCCTGCTCGTGCTCTCCCTCACTCCCAAAAATAAATAAAACGTTCAAAACAATTTAAAAAAAAAAGTTCAGTTCTTTCCAAATTAATCTGTAAATGCAACATAAAATCAGTTAAAATCCCAGTGGAAGTTGTGGACACAATGCCTTACACTTCTTTCCTCCACCCAAAAAATGATGACTGGATTTCACTTGGTTCATTCATTGCTATGTAATCAGTGTCTTGAAAAGAAAAACCCACGCAAACGTCTCTGCTCATCAGAGACAAGAGAATGCTAAAACAGATCTCAAGCCATTGCCTGCTGGGTTCCAGAACAGAGTTGCAAGCCACTGCCTGCTGGGTTCCGGATCTGAGTTACATAAAGCAGCTGGGAGTCTGACCCCTGCAAGGTAACGGGGACCAAAAGCGCTCCTGTGTGATGACGGGGGACCAGAACCACGTCCAGTAAGATACCTGGGTCTACAGCACAGCCCCACCACTCCTGAGGAGGCTGAGAGAAGCAGCCTGGAGTTTAGGGTACCAGAAGGCCCCCCCACCCTCCAGCAGTCCCAGACCAAGCAGTGCAGCGACCAGAAATGCATATTCCCCCATCGTTGCAGGATGGGACCCCAAAGCTGTCAACATAGGGCCTGGCTCTGCACTGGAGACCCAGAGAATCAGGAGTGGAAGGTAGCACGGAATGGACAGACACAAGCTGACACACAGGAAAGGAGAGAGCAAAAGCAAACACACAAACTCACTTCTGAGGTCAGCGAGCAAAGCCCGAAGTTGTGAGAAAAACCTAACAAGAAGAAAATCGAAAAAACAAAGCAATTAAAGAGACTAAATACTTCCTGATGGAGACACATTCATCTGGGGAATAGATCTAAAAAAGATGTGCAAGGACTCTATAAATTGCAAAATATAATTAAATATTTTTAAATGAACTGAATAAATGCCTACAGATACCATCGTCATGGAAAAGGCAGAGAAAATTTCAGCAAGAGCTCAATTTCCCCAAACTATCGTATAAATGTGATGCGATCTCAATCAAAATGTCAATATTGGGACATTTTTATAGAGGGTGGTAAGACGATCCTGAAAAATAATATGTAATAAAGGTCCCAAAAGAGTTACAACAATTCTGAAAGTCAAGAACTCGGAAGAGACAGGCAGAGCAGCTGAGCACCAGACGTGTTTCCAACTGATGGACAAAAAGACACCTCGTTGAGAAAACGGCATTAAGCCAATTGGAATTCAGGATAAAAAAAAAAATCAAATTACAGTAAAATCTTGGATTGTGAGTAACCTGTTCTGCGAGTGTTCCGCAAGACAAGCTAACATTTCTAACAAATTTTAAGTGGCTACACGAGCAATGTCTTGCAATACGAGTCGTACGTGACACCAAACGTCACATGATCACATCTGAGCCAAGGACTCTTGAAATATGCTTTGATATACAAGTGCTTTGGATTACAAGCACGTTCCGGGAACAAATTATGCTCACAAACCAAGGTTTTATTGTGTATTTCTACCATACAGTGGATCTAAATATAAGCTCCATATAAATTAAAGACACGAGGGGCGCTGGGTGGCTCAGTCAGTTACGTGTCCGACTTCGGCTCAGGTCATGATCTCACGGTCCGTGAGTTCGAGCCCCATGTCGGGCTCTGTGCTGACAGCTCAGAGCCCGGAGCCTGTTTCAGATTCTGTGTCTCCCTCTCTCTCTGACCCTCCCCCATTCATGCTCTGTCTCTCTCTGTCTCAAAAATAAATAAACGTTAAAAAAAAATTTTTTTTTATTAAATTAAAGACATGAGGGGCACCTGGGTGGCTCAGTCAGTTAAGCATCTGACTTCGGCTCAAGCCAGTAGTATCTCACGGTCCACGAGTTCGGGCCCTGCATTGGGCCCTGTGCTGACAGCTCCGAGCCTGGAGCCTGCTTCAACTTCTGTGTCTCCCTTTCTCTTCACCCCTCCCCCGCTCGCACTCGGTTTCTATCTCAAAAATAAATAAACACACACAAAAAATCTAAGACGTGAATTTTAAGCTTTATGACCTCAGAATGAGGACAATCTCTTAAGATTCAAAGAACAAGAAATAACAAAGGAAAAAAAATTGATAAATTGGCTCCATCATCACTGCAAATTTCTACACACAGAAACTTTTAAAACAAAGTTAAAATACAAGGTATTTATTCAAACACATAAAACAGGCAAAAGATTAGTTCCCAGTTGAAAGTATGGAAAACCTTTACGTTGACGAGTAACAAAAAGACAGACAACCTTAAAGAGAAAAGGACAAAGGCCTTGACAGGCAATTGGCAGAAAGGAAACCCACCTTACAAATAAACGTGGGAAAAGCATTCAAGTTCATGAATGATGAAAAAAGTGCAAATTAACAATGAGATTTCGTGCCCACCAGATTTGCAAAAAAATTAAAACAATAACAATTATTGAGTGGGATTAAGAAATGCTCCTGGAATAATATAAATGAAGTATACCAAATGATCTTTATATTCTTGTCTGATTTTAAGATATGCATCCCTTGGGGCACCTGGGTGGCTCGACCAGTTAAACATCTGAGTCTTGATTTCAGCTCAGGGCATGATCTCATAGTTCATGGGTTCAAGCCCCGCCTCAGGCTCCGGGCTAACAGCCTACTTGGGTTTCTCTCTCCCTCTCTCTCTCTGCCCCTCCCTCACTCACGTGTGCCCTCTCTCTGTCTCTCTCGAAATAAATAAACTTAAAAAAAAAATAAAAAGGTAAAATAAATAAAATATGCATCACTTCACACAAATACCACATTTAACCACGCACACTTCACACACAGGTAACAGATAAAATGAACACATAGTTCATCTGTATAGAACACACAGATATGAATGTATGTTTAAATCATACTAGTAGGAGACAGTAACACTGCATTTTAGGACTACAAGAAGATCTTTTGCTTTCCGGGTGCCTGGCACATCATACAATGACAATATGTATTTATCAATGCAAAGAATTAGCTAATAAATGAGTGATTTCATATTTTCAAACAATTTTCTTCAATAGTCTATTTGAACCTATACATAAAAACCTCACGGGGCACCTGGGTGGCTCAGTCAGCTAAGCATCCGACTTGGGCTCAGGTCGTGATCTCATGGTCCGTGGGTCTGAGCCCCTGCATCTGAGAGCTCAGAGCCTGGAGCTGCTTCACATTCTGTGTCTCCCTCTCTCTCTGCCCACCCCCCACCCCCGCGCGCTCTGTCTCGTTCTCAAAAATAAACATTTAAAAAAATGACTAAAAAAATTTTTAAAAAAACCTAGAGCACATTGTTTCCAAGTGGGCTTAGGAGTGACTGTTACCCCCAAGCAGACAGACTGAAATCAACTATTTATATGAGGACCTTCCGAGGAGGTACGGCAAGGCACATGGTTGTCCTTACAAGTTGAGCCACAGACGTCTGAAATCTATTATCAAAGTTACCAGGGTGCAATGAATTTGCTGCCGTAGAAACAGCTGTACGATTGCAGGTGGGAGAGGAGTGCAGGGGGGGCAGGGCTGCTCCGGGACGGACTCAGCAGAGGAAAAGCCAAGTAGCCAATCCAGCCTCTGGAGAGGTTAACAACAAGGCGCCTCTACTTTTTAGGAGAGAAAAAACCCAAGAACAGTCCTGATCGAGCAGGGACGGGGAAGACAGAGGCCCTGCTGACTGGATGGCCACGTCTCTAAAGGCGCCCACATGCCCACAGATGTTCCCAGGTGGGCACCACAGCTTGGAAGGAACCAGAGGACGGGGTGACGCACACCCTAAAAGGCCGTGTTAGGAGTGGCACGCAGGGATAATGCTCTGTGTTGAGGGTTGCCCACAGGGCCCGGATGGGACCAGCCGGCCTCGGGCAGGCTTCAGCAGGGAGAACACCCAGCATCCTCCGTGGTATGGGCAGCAAGGGGCATGGAGGTCTTCCCTGATCCCCCGGATGCCACCATCTGGATTCATATGTTCGCTCTCCCCCACCCGAAGCCATCAGGTCATCCACTGGAAAGAGGGGGTCTGGGTGGCCCAAGATGGAAACCACGCAGTCCCCTCTGGCTACCTCTGCACGGGCGGGGGCGTCTGAAGCTGGATCTGCTGGTAAAGCAATTAGAGCCAGCGCCCCCCTCGTGTCCTGCCCACTCAGCAGCCAGCGGCCCAACACCTCCACCCCATCGGGCACCACGGCAGAGGTCAGCCTTAGCTGCTTTGGCCAATGTGCCCTTGACCCTCTGGCCGCTCTTCCCTTTCGCCGGGAGGGGCATGTGGAGCTCGGTTCCAGGGCCCCTCATTCTGTGCACACCCAGTAAGAAAGACCACGTCTGGATTTACCCTGTGGGAGTCCTGGCGACCACGTGTCCTGAGGTCGGAGGGGTGTCTCCATTCAGCATCTTGAACGTGGTGCTCTTCCCGGCCCCGTTCACCCCCAGGAGCCCAAAGCACTGTCGGGAGGGAAAGAGAAAGGGAAAAAACTTCTGAATTACAGCAGACAGCCTTGACTTTCACGACTTCAAGCCGGCTCGGAGCTGGCGTTTCTGCGCCTCGATACCTGCAGACCCTGGACGTCACCCGGTTGTATCGAGCACTCTGCAGATGGCAACGCACTCTGGAAATTCTACTGGCGGCCAAGCAGAGTAACCATTTCAACGACCACTGGGGACCAGTAAATGCGTGTAAGCAACACCCCGGAAGACAGAGTAAAGGCAGCTACCTGGGACTGTGCGGAGACCTCCCGTCCCCTCAAGGTCCTAACTGTGTCCGTCTGGGGAGGATCACGGTTTTTGGAAGCCACGTCGTTATAATCATTACGCCCTTGACTCCACCGCACAAAGTACTCCTCCCTCCCCCGCCTCTTCTCCCCGCCCCCAATTCAGATCTAGGCTGATCCTGACATTAGTTAAGACAGACGTTAGTTGTAAACTCTGACACTCAGCACCAAGTCAAAGTCTTTTCGTGGTTTGGGGGTTCACTGTTGTCCTGTATTCCCTGGGAAAAAAGGCCCTTTTGCTGTCTTCTCCAGACCTGGTCTTGACCTCGCATCGCAGCATGTTCTCAGCTGGAGGTTCTAGGATACAGACGGTCTGTGTGGCTCTTACAGTGTCCCCCCAAGACCTCTCTGTTGCTTATGGCAAAAGCTGGCTCTCTGTCTACTAACCCCGGCTGACCTGGCTCCTTGAATCTTGGCAAAGTGCCCGTCCTGGGCTTCCTGGCGCTGTGCCCTACCTAAGCACAGGACCCTACTTGGGGACTCCGGACGACAGCTGCTCATCTGAACTGCCACCTGCTTTAATATCCATGCCTTCCCATCCCACTGGGTCTCCCGCACCATCTGACACGGGGTCCAGCTGCCATTTCTGGACCTGCAGCTCCAAGGCAGTGCCACTCAGGTGCTGTCACCCTCGTCCTGCCAGGGGCAGCACGGCCACTGCTACATAACACGCTGTGTTCACGGCCCTCCGTTTCCTACCCGGTTATGAATTCCTAGAGGGACAGGGACATATCTCAGTCATCTCTGCCTCGTCTACCGGCTCTCACAAAGCACTTTACGCCATAGCATTTAAACCCGCCACGTTCATAAAAAGTCCATCAAGCAAGTTCATCAAACAGGGGTGGCTGGGTGGCTCAGTCGGTTAAAAGTCCGACTTCGGCTCAGGTCATAATCTCACGGATCGTGGGTTCGAGCCCCGCGTCGGGCTCTGTGCTGACAGCTCAGAGCCTGGAGCCGGCTTCCGATTCTGTGTCTCCCTCTCTCTCTGCCCCTCCCCTGCTCATGCTCTGTCTCTCTCTCTCTCTCTCTCTCTCTCTCTCTCTCTCCGTCAAAAATAAACATTAAAAGGAAAAAAAAAAGCTGAGCAATCAGAACTGCAATATATGTGGCATCTGGGATCATCTCAGAGCATCTCCCTTACAAAGCGTTCCAAGTTTTTCTAGTACCCTTTGGCTTAAAACTACCATGGACAGGTAGCGGCCACACTGAAGCGGATTTTTGAAGCAAAGTTAAAAAAATAGTTCGATACGACACCACAGGTTGCATAGTGAGTCTCTGAGTTCCGTGGCAAATAGCAACCATGAAAACACTCCTTCCTTAGCGTGCTGTCCTCTGCAGCCACAAACCACAGTGCAGCTCGTGAGGCCGTTCCTAGATTGGTTTACATCGGTCCCCGGGCTTCCCTTCACCTCGGAACGCCGCTCTCTGCTCACAGCACAGCCACACTGTCGCTCAGGGAACCGTGTAACCTACTTGGAATGCCTCAGGAGCTTGTAACAATATGAGTGCAAGGAACCTCATGTTTTTAACAGTTAATTAAAGGTGATCATCTTCAGACTTGGTTTCTTTTTATGCAATTAAGCACAGATCAGGAACAATTTGCATGGCTTCTATCGGTTCTGATTAAACATTCCTGCTAGAATTTATGCCATCCCATGAAAAGCAATTCTGAGCTATCACTTTGGTGTGACTGTTCTTTTGCCTTTCCGGAAGAGCATTTTGCTAGGTGGGCTTAATTGGCCATTTAAAAAGTACTGACGTCCCAGGAAGAGTTAGAACAGGTCCCCTTAATGAGTTGGGTTGAGAAAATATTGGCACTCCATAAAATGTCATCCTGCAGCCCAAATAGCGATTAAAACTCAACCACGTGAAGTTTTTAAAATTATGAAACCAAATAAATGCCATCAGCAACAAAGTTTCCCCAGGGAAAGAGCCAATAGACTCTTCACTTAGATTCTGTGTCTACTGAGTTTTGTAGAAATTCCAGAAATGCGAAGACTTTCAGCTCTGACCTCAGCTATTTTAAGCACAACACAGCAGAATCCACAGTTTGGAGATACACGGGTTTGTAACAGAAAGGGGTACGATTAGATGGCACTTACCTCTCCTCTTCGTATGCCCATGCTGATATCTTGCACAGCGGTGGTCTTCTTGAAGAAGCCTCCATAGCTTTTACTAAGGTTGCATAACACGAGAAGGTCTTCACTGGTCCTTCCTTTCAACACTCGTATCTGCTCTCGTTCCACATCTACATCCTTGGAAAACGTGACCGTGCCTTGGATGGCAGCGTGACCTCTGGGAACATAAAGTGAAGAGCTCATTCACGTGTGGGAACAGGAACTCGAAGAGTCCAAGAGAGGGAGGGCGAGGAAGGTCAGACACCTGTCAACACAGAAGATGCGGTCTTGGGAGGCACTTGGGTGGCTTAGAGGGTGAAACATCTGACTTCGGCTCAGGTTGTGATCTTACAGTTGATGGGTTCAAGCCCCGCGTCGGGCTCTGGGCTGACAGCTCAGAGCCTGGAGCCTACTTTGGATTCCGTGTCTCCCTCTCTCTCTGCCCCTCCCCTGCTCATGTTCTGTCTCTGTCTCTCAATAATAAATAAACGTTAAAAAAAACTTTTTTTTTTTTATTTTTTTAATGTTTATTTATTTTTGAGACAGAGAGAGACACAGCATGAGCAGGGAAGGGGCAGAGAGAGAGGGAGACACAGAATCTGAAACAGGCTCCAGGCTCTGAGCTGTCAGCCCAGAGCCCGATGCGGGGCTCGAACTCACGAACTGTGAGATCATGACCTGAGCCGAAGTCGGACGCTTAACTGACTGAGCCACCCAGGCGCCCCGAAAAAAACTTTTTTAATAAAAAAAAAAAAAAAAAAAAAGGAAGAAGAAGATGCGGCCCTGAGACAGCACTATCAGCTTTGAGCACACGCCCCATTTCTGCCATCGGGTTTAATGACAACGAACAAGAGTCCACGTTTATCTCCTAACGCGAAGGAAACGCATGGTGTTCCGAAAAAACAGCAAAGTGGATGTTTGCCCAACTAGGGCTGGTTTTCAATTTTACAGCTAAGAAAGTTATGCCAGACTTTCGTGCGAGGGGAAGGAAGAATTTATCACAAGACTGTCACGAGGAGTCATCTAAGTACTGTCGGCAAACAGGTCACTTAAATAAAGTTGGCGTTTCCAGAACAGCCCAAAAGCTACAGTTACGTGGTTCAGGCTGGATGGTGTAAGCGGACTGTCACACAAGGGATTTAGTGAGTGTCGGATGAACACGAATTTAATTTTCAAGTCTAGTTTCTTTGTTTCAGATCGGAGCTGCTCGGTTTTCAATCTTTCTTATGATTCTCCACCTGGCACATTTTAACTTTAAAGTAAACTTCAGCTTCCCCTGTACACCATAACATGCCAACGTGTTTTGATCGTTAAATGGGTTCTGGTACCCATTTTGATCATGAAATGAGTTAAGGTGGGAGAAGGGCACACAGGGTCTCTGTACTAATTCTGCAGTTTCCTGGGAGTCCTAACCCATTTTAAGATAAAAAGGCATATAACATAAAATGCCCACCGCCAGGTTCCAGTGCCCCTGTATTATTATTATTTTTTAAGCTTATTTACTTATTTTGGGAGGAGGGTGAGTGAGAGTGGGCTGGGACAGAGAGATAGAGGGAGAGGGAGAATCCCACACAGGTTCCACCTGTCAGCACACGGCCCCATGCGGGGCTCGAGCCCATGAACCGTGAGATCATGACCTGAGCTGAACTCAAGGGCTGGACGCTTAATTGACTGAGCCACCCAGGCCCCTGCTCTCTATTACTTTTTCTGTGCCTGACATCACCATTGAACAAAGATAGAATTTATTCAACACACAACCTCGATGATGAGAGAACACAGGTAGCTACTTGGAAGTATGTGTTATAGGACGCCATCCACAGAACATGCAAAAGCACGAGAAACAAATCAAAAACAAAACCAATGGCAAGTTACAGAAATCACTACTCCAAGATCATCGTATCAGCGCAGGAATGCTTCTGGAATGCTTGTCTTCCGTATTGTGAACAAGGATTACATGGTGGAGTTGAAATGCATAAGCTCGTGTGTGAAATTAATGTATTTTAATTAGCAAAACGTAATGGCTTTTTATTTGTTTGGGGAGAGAGAATGCAAGGTAGTGGGGGGGGGGGGAGATGGGGCAGAGAAAAGAGAATCCCAGGGAGGCTCTGCAGTGTCAGCTTGGAGCCTGATGCGGGGCTCGAACTCATGAACTGTGATACCATGACCTGAGCCAAAATCAAGAGTCAGACACGCAGCCAACTGAGCCACCCAGATGCCACAGAACATAATGGTTTCTAATGTGTTAAAACAAAACAAAACAAAACAAGAAGGGCGTTTACGTACAGAGTGGCTAATGACTTTGGAGAGGCTGATGTGCTCTGTGGGGTGAAGGGAACAATGGTGTGTTCAATGTGTGAAAGTTCACCCCATGTCACACTTTTCTGTTGGGGGGTCACTTCCCCCTTTGCTGGCTGCAGGTGTGACTTTGGACCCCCCAGTGCACCTGGCCCTTCCGGCAGCCTTTCCTGGCTCAACGAGGTGAGACTGAGACCCTTCTTCCTCCCTGTTTCCAAGACCCATTCCCAAGTTCTCCCATCAGCAGCTCTGAGCCAGGAATCACCTGGAAAGCTGTACAGGTATCTCCTCGATGCATCCCCAGAGTTTTTGATCTCAGGGTTGTGGGGGAAGCATAGGGGCGGGAAAGTGTATTTGTTTACATGTCAAGTCATTGTAACAGACGCAGGACAATGGCTCGGAGTCACTTCCCGTTGGTCACCTCACAACCCAACATGCAGTGCATCCTTAACTGTGCTCAGAAAACTTCGGGCTGAGGAGGAATACGCATGGGCACCAGAGAGTCGGCAGAGAAATGCTGTCCTGGGGCCCATGCCCGCTCCCTCCCAGCCAGCAAAGGCACAGACAGCAAAGCCCAGCTCCAGACCGGAGAGAGAGTGTAGGCAAGAAGGTGTCCGGAGGCACTGGGCCTGACCGGGACTCCGCCAGGGCTCAGATCCTAGTGGAGGCCTGGGCTCTGAGCACACGGCCGAAGGTCAGCAGCAGGCTGCGGTTCAAGGTCAGCACAGCCTAGGACAGACAGCAAAGAGGTAGGCTCGCTCGCTCATCTCTCAGGGCCAGCATCGGGTGCTGGTCATGGACACGCCGCTGAGCAGGGGCGGGGGACCAGCACCGACCGTGCCAGGGTCAGGGGGCAGGGTCCTCCTGTTCTCTTCCTCGATCCAGCTAGAGCACCAGACTTCCCGCACCAAGGAACTGACAGGCAGGCAGAGCAGAGGAACACGTAAACGCTGTAAAAAGACACTGTGGTCCCGGCAGAGAAAGACAGGCTGGAAGGCATCAGGCCAGCCCTGGGAGGTGCGTGCTGGAGGTGAGAGAGGTCAGTCCTGCCAGAGACCCCGACTGGGCAGGCGACCAGAGGCAAACGCCACCCACGGGTATAGAGCGAGGGTCACGGAAAGCTTTACGGAGCACGAGCAGGGCAACTTGAGGGGGCCTGGCTAAGAACCTTGGATTTTCTCCTTCAGGCAATGATTAGTGACCCGACTGGATGCGGATTTAGAAAAACAAATTAATTTGGTGGGATGGTCACTGTAGTAGCCATCCGTAAGGAGTGGTAGGCAGCGAGCGTCTCCATCAGATTGAATTTCAGTGCCCTGTGGCCTCCCCGCTGACAAAGAGCAGTAAATACCGACTATTTCCTGTGGATAGCACAGACATTATTCTAAAATATCGTTTAACTTATGCTCCGCAGAGGAATACGGGAAGACTTCTCTTTGAAAAAGAAATCTTTTGGGGGGCCTGGGTGGCTGAGTCGTTTAAACATCTTGACTGTTGGTTTCAGCTGGGGTCATGATCTCACAGTTTGTGAGTTCAAGACCCACGTGGGGCTCCACTCTGAGAGCTCGGAGCCTCCTTGGGATACGCTTTATCCCTCTCTCTCTCTGCCCCTCCCTGGCTTGCTCTCTCTCTCTTTCACAAAGTAAATAAGTAAAAAATAAAATAAATGGAATGGAATGAAATAGAATAGAATAGAATAGAATAGAATAGAATAGAATAGAATAGAATAGAAAAGTCTTTTGATGCTACTGGAAACTGGGGCACCCTGAAATCCATCCAAGGGGATTCTACAATTTAGGTTTCAAAACAATTAAACTCACGAGGGCCAATCACGGAACCAATTATGCTGGAAAAGCACTCAGAATTCTCTTCCAAATTCAGTCAGATACTGGAAATCCATGGACCCCAGAGTGAAAGTGCCCAGTTCAAGATAGCCTTTAGGATTTGTATTCAAAGCGGTCCACTGCTGTAGCAGATTGGAAGGAATTATAAAGGAAGCGTGCCTTGAGAGGACGGACAGGAAAAGTCTATAAACTCTTCACCACAAAATATTAGTAACATGCCCGTGATCCTCAACAGGTTCTCTCCAGGGACATGGTCCTCATTAGTAATTTCTCCGTGAAGGATCCCTCTCGCAGTTGAATCTAGAGAGAAACGCACAGCTCCTGGAAAGAGCGAGTCAGTGGACGCGGGCCACATGGGTCACAGAGGGAGAGGCACATCACTGTGAGGCTGACCCAGGAAAGCACATTTGTTCGGCAGCCATCGAAAATGTGCTACGTGGCAATATTCTAGACATCCTGGCAAAGCCACTTAAATCCCACTTAGAATAACAGAGACGTGTGTGTGTACATAACTGTGTGTCTATGTAAGTAGACACATCAACATAAACGTAAGTTCTATATTATTATGGGTTCATATATGGGGTATATGTAAATTTAAGAACTATTAGGGGTGCCTGAGTGGCTCAGTCGGCTATGCGTCCAACTTCAGTTCAGGTCATGAGCTCATGGTTCATGAGTTCGAGCCCTGCGTCGGGCTCTGTGCTGACAGCTCGGAGCCTGGAACCCGCTTCAGAGTCTGTGTCTCCCTCTCTCTCTGCCCCTATCCCCACTCTCTGTCTCTCTCTCAAAAATAAATCAACAGTAAAAAAAATTTTTTTTTAATGAGTTGTTATGGTACCAACGAAATTCACCCGACATGTTGGGAAATTGAGCGCTTTCCATAGGGGAAAATGAAACCATTGGAACGATCCCCTCACAGGTTGGTGTTTTTTATCTTTTGGCGTTCTCCTTCCTAGGGTTGGTGACTCACAGCGATCAAAAAAGAAAAGAAGATGGCAATGCAAGCTGGTGCAGACACTCTAGAAAACAGTATGGAGGTTCCTCAAAAAACTAAAACTAGAACCACCCTAACCAGGAATTGCACTACCAGGCATTTATCCACGGGATACAGGTATGCTGTTTCGAAGGGACACATGCGCCCCCATGTTTATAGCAGCACTATCAACAATAGCCAAAGTACGGATATGTATATGTATATGTATACGTATATACATATATACGTGTATATATATACATATATACGTGTATATATATACATATATATGTATACGTATATGTATACATATACGTATACGTGTATGTATACATACACGTATATGTATACATATATACATATACGTGTATGTATACATATATGTATATATACATATACATATATATACATATGTGCATATATATATACATATGTATATGTATATATATACCATACATATATGTGTGTGTATATATATATATATATATATATATATATATATACACACACACACAATGGAGTATTACTCGACAATCAAAAAGAATAAAATCTTGCCATTTGCAACTACGTGGATGGAACTGGAGGGTATTATGCTAAGTTAAATGAGTCAGTCAGAGAAAGACAAATATCATACGACCGTACCCATAGGAGACAAAAGAGATGAACATAAGGGAAGGGAAACGAAAATAATATAAAAACAGGAAGGGAGACAAAACCGAAGAGACTCATAAACATGGAGAACAAACTGAGGGTTACTGGAGGGATTGTGGGAGGGGGAGCTGGGCTAAATGGGCAAGGGGCATTAAGGAATCTACTGCTGGAATCATCGTTGCACTAGATGCTAACTAATTTGGATGTAAATTTTAAAAAATAAAAAAGAAAATTAAAAAAATTAAAAAAGAAAAGAAGGAAAGAAGAGAAAAAAAACCCGACAAAAAATCACAATCTTCACTCATTATAACTGCGTGTAGCACTGACGGGACGCATTTCTTTTCTTGCAATCTCCAAGATGGAGCTCTCTCTCCCTCTTCGGTCAAAGGTCGGTGCCCTCCCAGGCTGAGCCCCGCGGGACGTACCGCGGCCGCTGCAGAAGGTCCCAGTGCAGCAGAACCCTCAGGATAAGAAGCACGGTGCCTTGTGAGGCCAACTGCACGAAGGTCCAGCCCAGGAAGTTCATCTCAAAGGGGCTCACGTAGGAATCGACGCCGAAGCTGTGGGTCAGGTCGTACTTGATCTGGTTGTAGCAGAGTTCAATCAGCCCCTGCCCCAGGCAGAACTGAGGAAATACGATGAAAACCCACTTGAGGACGTCATAGATGTTCTGCAGACTCTGTGTAGAGAAAGAAAGAGACATCAGACTGACAGCTCTT
Source organism: Puma concolor (assembly GCF_028749965.1). Classification (NCBI taxonomy): domain Eukaryota; kingdom Metazoa; phylum Chordata; class Mammalia; order Carnivora; family Felidae; genus Puma; species Puma concolor. The sequence continues at coordinate 107,177,738 of NC_141668.1, forward strand.
GAAACCCTCCGTGTCTCCCTGGCCGTCCCATGTGCCAGGTCCCCCTTGCCCCAGCCACTCAGCGACACGCGCAGGCGGCTACGGAACCAGAGAGAATGATCCTCAAGCCTCAGGTCTAGTGGTATTGCATTGCCCGGGGGTGGACGTGCGTGGGAGCCTAAACCTACTTCCTCCTTCCGAGTTATCCTTCTGGAATAGGCAGGTCTATCCTAAGCCTGTACCTCAGATGTACTTTGGAAGCACATAATTTGTCTGCTTCACAGGCTCATGGGTGGAGAGGAAGTCTGTCTGATGATGCATCACGAAGTCTTGCCCCCACCCAATTTAGGGGAGACCTCGGAGAAGACTTCTGAGCTGAAGCTAGAGTAAGCGAAGACTCTGGGGGCTGCTACGATGGCATGGATGTACGTTTCCTGTGAGACAGACATGGACTTGCGGGGCCCATGGTGAAAGGTTATAGACTGAATGTTTGTGCCCCTCAAGTTCATGGTTCCAGCCCTGATCCCCAGCGTGATGGTATTAGGAGGCTGGACCTTAGGGAGGTGATTCAGGTTGGACGAGGTCATGAAAACAGAACCCCCACGATGGGATCAGTGCCCTCGTAGGAAGAGGAAGAGACACCAGCATTTCCCGTCTCTGCTGTGTGGGGACGCGGCTGGGAGGAGGTCGTCTGCAAGGCAGGAAGTGGGTCCTAACCAAGACCTGATTCTACACGCAGCTTGATCTCTGACGCCCAGTCTCCAGAATGGTGAGAAGTAAGTATCTGTTGTTCAAGCCACCTGGCCTGTGGCAAATGTTATAAGTGACACTCTCAGTCACAGGCAACATGAGTGTTCAAACGGGTGGATAATACTGGGAGTTGTCGCTGGGAACATGTTAATCACACGTAAAATGCCTCCTTCAAACTTAGCGTAAGTAAATGTTAAACATATGTAGTTGTCAGGGTGCCTGAGTGGCTCAGTCAGTTAAGCGTCTGACTCTAGGTCATGATCTCACAGTTCGTGGGTTCGAGCCCCTCATCGGGCTCTGTGTTGACAGTGCAGAGCCTGCTTAGGATTCTCTCTCTCCCTCTCTCTGCCCCTCCCCGACTCGTGTTGTCTCTGTCTCTCTCAAAATAAATAAGTAAAAACTCTAATATATACATATAGTTGTCTTTCTTAAGTGTTGTTTCAAGGACAAAGGAATAAAAGAACAGAAGGAAACATCACATAGATGATTGCAAAGAAAAGAAAAAACAACATAGGACAGGCTGCATACTTGAACAATACCATTTTCAAATTGAATGTATACATATGGGGGCGCCTGGGTGGCTCAGTCGGTTAAGCGGCCGACTTCAGCTCAGGTCATCTCGTGGTTCGTGGGTTTGAGCCCCCGTGTCGAGTTCTGTGCTGACAGCTCAAAGCCTGGAGCCTGCTTCGGATTCTGTGTCTCCCTCTCTCTCTGCCCCTCCCCCGCTCACGCTCTGTCTCTGTGTCTCAAAAATAAACATTAAAAAATTTTTTTTAAATGTATACATATAAATGTATGTATCTGCCATAAAATTTACTATTTTTCTTACCCGGTGGTATCTTATGAATGTGAGCTCTATTCCATAATTGAGGTTAGAATTGTCAGAGTGTTAATCATCGTCCATTAGGACTTCCTGGTAAGTACCACGTACTGGAAGCTTGATGGAACATCACTGCAGTCCATTCCCTCCATAAATGTACAAAGTCCTGACTGGTAGACCCAGTTACCACTGAGGAAACACGCTCAAGGGGCTGATGAATGTGTTTAAGCCACATCGTGGTAGGCCCAGGATTTGACCCTGATCTTTCTGGCCCGAAGCATAAAATCTCTCCACCAAGGAATTTAGCCTTGAGAAAATTCACTGCAAAGTGGTCTTTTCAGCTGACTTTTAAAGACGGGGGTAGCTAAGCACGTAACCCAGGAAGACCACATTAACCGCCTGCCAGACAAAGCTATGGAAACACAATCAAGAATTAAGGCTCAAGAATTATGGGTTCAATGTCACTGTCTCTTTATGGTCAAATTCAAAAACTGATCTGAACAGTAATATTTTATAAGGGTGCAAAGTCATCATACTGTATACACTATAATACACAGCAGGGGGCATACCATATCACCATTAAAGTTTACAAAATCATCAATTGTCTATTTCATCCTGGACAATGTCCAGTTTTCCCTTACGATGAAAACTGACAGCCGGACTTGTATAAATGTAGTCTTAAATAATGTGATTTGGTGGGGCGCCTGAGTGGCTCAGTCGGTTGAGCATCTGACTTCGGCTCAGGTCATGATCTCGCGGTTCGTGAGTTCGAGCCCCGTGTCGGGCTCCATGCTGACAGCTCGGAGCCTGGAGCCTCTTCGGATCCTGTGTCTCCCTCTCTCTGCCCCTCCCCTACTCATGCTCTGTCTCTATCTCTCAAAAAATTAATAAAGATTAAAAAAATATTTTTTAGGGGCGCCTGGGTGGCTCAGTCGGTTAAGCGGCCGACTTCGGCTCAGGTCACGATCTCACACTCCGTGAGTTCGAGCCCCGCGTCGGGCTCTGTGCTGACAGCTCAGAGCCTGGAGCCTGTTTCAGATTCTGTGTCTCCCTCTCTCTGACCCTCCCCCATTCATGCTCTGTCTCTCTCTGTCTCAAAAAAAATAAATAAAAAAAAAAAACGTTAAAAAAATATATATATATATTTTTTTTAAATTATGTCATTTGGGAGCAACAGAAAATTTAAGAAAGGGGCATGAATTGTTTCATTACGGCCTATTGTCTTTTGCATACAGACATGGGAAAGTCATGAAAACTTCATCTACTTGTCCCTTAGCTCTTGTCTTGACTTCCTACCACTCCTTATAGATTTCAACCAGTCCTACTGGGACTTATTAATCCCAGTTTTCATAAAACTGTGTCCCTGAATCAAACAATGTACCACATGAAAGGATTTTCTCTCACTGGTTATAATGTAGAAACAGTAGAATACTACAGTTTCTGACTCAGGAACTGGTAACTAAGGAAGCCTCATATTTAAAAAAAAAAATAAGTTTATTTATTTATTTTGAGAGAGAGACAGAGGGGCAGGGAGAGAGGGAGAGAAAGAGAGTCACTGCATTGTCAGCACAGAGCCCGACATGGGACTCGAACTCACCAACCGTGAGATCATGACCTGAGTCGAAGTCGGACGCTCAACCAGCTGAGCCCCCCAGGGGCCCCAAGGAAGCCACACATTAATGATGAGGACTTCACATCTGCCTTAAGGAATTCACAGTTGTGCCAACAAGAACAAAGCTGTTGGTGGTGCACAGATGCTGAACTGAAGTGACAGATAAGCCACATATACGACGGGAGACAGCTGCCCAAATTCAGGGAATAACAATGCATATGTGTCTTATTTAAGGTAACTGCAAACTGATGGAGAGTGCAAAGAAATAAGTTACTGAAACTCTGAGTTTTTTCCTCCGCTGACCTCCCTCCCCCGAAACACAGAGATTCTCCCCAGCGGGAAAGGAAGCTGTTTGAGATCGTGAGTTAGACTCAAAATGCATTTTCTATAGAGATCAGCTCGGGGCACCTGGGGGGCTCGGTCAGTTAAGGGTCCGACTTCGGCTCAGGTCATGATCTCACAGTTGGTGAGTTCGAGCCCCGTGTCGGGCTCTGTGCTGACAGCTTGGAGCCTGGAGCCTGCTTCGGATTCTGTGTCTCCCTGTCTCTCTGCCCCTCCTTCACTCTCTCCCTCTCTCTCTCAAAACTGAAAACCCATTTAAAATTAAAAAAAAAAAAATCAGCTTAAAAACTGTGATTTGGTAAAAATTACAACACCCCGATTAACATCACAGTTTAGAGGCACGATGGTTAATACAACCTGGTTCACTGCCTCGTAAGGACAATCTGAGAACCCAGTCAGCTCTGATTGATTCTATAAGAACATAAGTATTGCTCTGACGCTTACAAGTGAGTATTTGAAATCACCCCTTTATGATGTTGGTTTTCTTAGGTAAATAATATCCAAATAGAGCGCAAAGGGAACGAACGACCTTGGCAACACAGTAAGATCTCTCTTACTATTTGTTAACGATCGAGCGTGGCCCACTGTCCTGCAAACAACCTGTTGCGCACTGATCTCTCTCCACATCAGCGATGCTGTTTGTAACCGGAGCTGACCTCTGTGCTGGAAGGTCACGGACACAAAGGCTCCCGACTCGTTTCCTCTCTGGGTCCAGATGATCTCACCTCCTCCCCTTTCTTCCTGTGATCCTGTCCCCTAGGGTTCACCCTTCCCACCAGCAGGAGTGTCTCCCGAGTCCACTTTCTTTCCCACCTGACAGCTCCCGAAGACCCCCGCGAGGCCCGGGTCCTGGCAGACAGCCGGAGGGCTGGGAGGGAAGGTGTGTACTATTTCCTCTACCTTCAGTGTCCTCCTCTAGCTAAAGCCCAATCGTAGTATTAGGGTTTTGTACACAAAGGCTACACATTAGTACAGATCAGCATCAACACCTGATCTGCAAAACTGCCCCAAACAGATCGTTTCCTCCATCGAATGCATAGCGACTGTTTCCGTACTTGGTGCTTCCACGCCAACGTGGGGCAGAACACCAGGAGACAGTGTTAGCCACCCCTGGAACATCGAGGATCTCCACGAGCCCAGGCCCGAAGACATGAGCCTGCCCCGATGAGGCAGGCATCCGTCCCCGACTCGCTTGAGACAGGCCAGCAGCACTGGAGGGTGAGCCCTTTCTGGACCAACTTCTCGGCCCACCGGTCAATCACACACCCGGATGCCTAAGGACTCCGAGTCCAGGCAGACAGCAGGGAGTCGGAAGGGACGGTGGAGGATGCTGGGAGCAGAAAGCAGGGAAGAAAACAACACAACTAAGTGCAAACTGACATCGGTCCCCAGGGGAAGTGTAGGGGAGACTAAGGAGGGGTAAAGCAGACAAGACCCAGGCCGGCTCAGGGGGAGGAGACGGGCGGCAGGTGCATGACCGGGACACCACCAGATCCAGCTTGACGGATGGATGGGACCCAAAAAGTGACTCACTAATGTGAGCGCCTGGGGGAGAGAGGCTTCGAGACGCATCCTCTCACTGTCACACCGGGGGAAATGGAGGCCCTTCTCAGGGCACACTCGGAAAGTGACCAAACCAGGGATGTTCCGGGGCTCACAGGGAAGGGGGCAGATCCACCCTCTGGTCCAGCCCTCCTGCGGTCGCAGAGCATGGTGAGTCACGGCAGTGTTCCCAACCCGTAGCAAGCATGTGACCGCCCAGAGAGGAGCGCCTGACCCCTATTCCTGACACATTTGGATGGGACACGTTTCATGCCTTCATTTGCCCTTGCAAGCGCCTATCAATAATTCATCAACAAACAGAGACATGGCGGCGAACATGGGCCCGCCCTCGCTAGCGCAGCAGCACAAACTGTGTGTTTTGGGTCAGTTCTCGCCAGGCCTGAGCACGGGTCTCCTAATGGCGTACGGGTTTGGGTTAATCAGGGTCAGTCTCTCTTCCCGGTGGTTAAAGACAGTGCACACTGGCACGTTGTCCTTTCCTTCCAGCTGGAAAACCAACAGCAGGGGCAGGAGCCAACACGCACGTCCTCGGGGTGCCCCGGGCGGTGAGGCTGGCACCCACTGACCTGAGCTTTGGAGATGATGGCCAGCAGCCTGGGCATGATGGTCATCAACAAGGTGCAGAGCCCAAAGATGAAGTTCAGGGACACGTAGGAGATGAACGCCACGTCCGAGCTGGAGAAGATTCTGGACATCAGATACATCCACGGGAGAGTCGCATATCTAAGGAATAAAGGGAAAAATCATGTGTGTTTTCCCGTGACAAGACGGAAGCATAGACTTTGGTTGGCCTGGTGGCTTCTCACTCGGTGAACAGAGACACACATTATGGTTTTGACAACAAATCCCCCTGAACACACAGCTCACTTGCGAGGCTCCAGGGAGCACTGGGTATAACGGCAGCAACACTGGGTAGGGTCAACCCCTGGGCCGCACGTGCACCTGCACCCGGGCCTCCCCGACCTGGAGGAAGTCTGCGGACGTCCCCACGCCCCTCCCTCAAAGGGGCGAGCCTGGGTCTTGCTTCTTTGCTCCGATCCTCACCCGTAAAGCGCAAATGGTTCCTGTTTAGGGGCGTCTGGGTGGCTCAGTCGGTTGGGCGTCCGACTTCGGCTCAGGTCATGATCCCACGGTTCGTGAGTTCGAGCCCCACATCAGGCTCTGTCCTGACAGCTCGGAGCCTGGAGCCTGCTTCGGATTCTGTGTCTCCCTCTCTCTCTGCCCCTCCCCTGCGCGCGCTCTCTCTCTCTCTCTCTCTCTCTCCCAAAAATAAATAAATATTAGAAAAAAATAATTTAAAAAATAATGATAAAATAAACCCAACCTTTCTCCCACGTCCCCACATGCTCTTTACACGGTTGAGGCAAAGGTGTCACCATTTTCTTAGCGTGATTTAGCAGCTTCGCCTGAAATACTCAAGTGCCTTCTGAATGCCCGGGGTTTCCTTAATCTGTTAAGTAGCTCTGGAGAGTCTAAGACCCCCAAATGGTGAGAGCCAGGCCCCACCCACAGAGGGGGCTATTAATTCCTTTTCCATAGGAATCCGTGGCATCAGAATGAGCCCTTGGGTCAAAGGACCCATCCTCATATCCCAGAAACTATAATAAATATAATAGCGTACATAAAGTCATACACAGTTCCAGCAGCTTCTCGCCACGCAAAATCTGCCTCAGAATTTGGGCAACGATGGAAATTATTCCAGAATGTGCAAAGTGCAAGTGAACGCTTTTAAGCAAGTGTTCTTAAACAGCTGCCGTGCCGAGGAATCAAATTATGAGTAAATAATTAAATTAAATTATCTACCCAAGAGGTAGGTCAGGACGCCTTGGTGCTTTGAACTGCCAACACCTACCTACGAAGTAAGGCAGCAGAGACAGAAATCAAACAGCCCGTTCCCACGACACCACAACACCCTGACCGTCCCTTCTGGGACACAGCTCAAGTGCTGTGCTCCCTCAGGCACCTGCCTTGACAAGCACATGAAACAATAGTATCCAATGTGGGGTTTTTTTTCTTTTTTTAATTTGTTTTAGAGAGAAAGAGAGCGTGGGGGGGGGAGGGGCGGGGGGGGTGGGGGAGAGAATCCCAAGCAGGCTCCACGCTGTCAGCGCACAGCCTGACGTGGGGCTCAATCCCACGACTGTGAGATCATGACCTGACCTGAAATCAAGAGTTAGATGCTTAACTGACTGAGCCACCCAGGCGCCCTGGTCAAGCTTTCTCTTGACAATATTTTTTTTTAATGTTTTTTAACGTTTATTTATTTTTTTTTTTCGACGTTTATTTATTTTTGGGACAGAGAGAGACAGAGCATGAACGGGGGAGGGGCAGAGAGAGAGGGAGACACAGAATGTGAAACAGGCTCCAGGCTCTGAGCGGTCAGCACAGAGCCTGACGCGGGGCTCGAACTCATGAACTGTGAGATCATGACCTGAGCCGAAGTCGGACGCTTAACCTACCGAGCCACCCAGGCGCCCCTCTCTTGACAATATTTTTGATGACGTGAGGTTTCAGAGGACTGTGGTTTTTAGAAGTTTGGTGTTTTCTCATTTTATTTTATTTAAAAATTTTTTTTCAGTTTATTTTTGAGAAAGAGAGCAAGCGAGTGCGGGGCAGCAGCAGACAGAGAGGAAGACACAGAATCTGAAGTAGGCTCTGTGCTCAGCGTATAAGCCCCAACACGGGGCTCGATCCCATGACCCAAGGACCATGACCTGAGCCGAAATCAAGAGTCGGTTACTCAACCGACTGAGCCACCCGGACGCCCCCAAAATGATTTTTATAATGGAAACATAAGTGTTATTAACAATCTGTGAGTTAAACCTCGGGGCAGCTGTAAATAACTGCTATAAAATTCCCTCTTATGAGTGAACGAAAATCTCTTTAAATAAACTCCTGATCCAAAGGCCAGATTCTGCAACAGTGACCAATCGCGTTCCTTTTCCACAGGACAGCTCTCTAAGTAGCTGAAGGTGAACACGTCGGTCCTCTCACGCCTCTGCAACAAAAGGCCAGGCCCTTCGTGCTCCTCATAGGACACGGCATCCAGCCAAGTCTCTCTGTCAAATGTGCGACTGGGGTTTGGGGGCGTTGGGGTAGCAACACCTCACGGGGCATCTGACGGGACGCGGCCGGCACAAGGTGCAGCAGGATTACGTACATCACACTCGGCCAGTGTGTCATCCTCGGGAGCACAATCCAGGAACATCGCTGCCTCAAGATCCCACCGGGGAGCCCAGCGCCCCCATCAGAACGTGAGGGACCGGGTGCCCGGGCAGCTCAGGTGGTTAAGCGGCCGACTTCGGCTCAGGTCACGATCTCGCGGTTCGTGGCTCCGAGCCCCGCGTCGGGATCTCTGCTGTCAGCACAGAGCCTGGAGCCGGCTTCGGATGCTGTGTCTCCCTCTCTCTCTGCCCCTCCCCTGCTTGCAGTCTCTTTCTCTCAAAAATAAATAAACTCAAAGAAGAAACTGAGGGACTGATCAGTTAATACTCTTCTACTGGTTCCTGCCCCATTTGAGACCGTACTCATTACATGAAGTTTCCACACCAGGTTATGTCATTTAAATATGTGACAAGGAGATCAAAGTGTTACTGAAGCAAAAAAGAAATCAGAGACAAAGACACAGACTTACACACACAAGGCCACCAGAGTCACTACCAGACTCACTATTGCTATGCCAGCAGTCTTGGGGTGTGGCTTCCGGCCAGCTGTGCACCCATCACTTTGCTTGTCCGGGTTTTCTTCCTACACGTTCATTAGTCACCTTTCAAATACTTGGTTCACATAAACACCTCTGCAGCTCCAGGATCTCTGTCTTTCTTCTTCTTTTTTTTTTTTTAAAAAAAGGTAAATACGGACGCCTGGGTGGCTCAGTCGGTTAAGCATCCGACTTTGGCTCAGGTCATGATCCCATGGCTTGTGAGTTCGAGCCCTGCATCAGGCTCTGTGCTGACAGCTCAAAGCCCGGAGCCTGCTTCAGACTCTGTGTCTCCCTCTTTCTCTGCCCCTCCCCTGCTCACGCTCTGTCTCTCTCACTTTGAAAAACGAATAAATGTTAAAAAAAAAAAAAATTAAAAGGGGCGCCTGGGTGGCTCAGTCGGTTCAGCACCTAACTAAGCTCAGGTCATGATCTCACGGTTTGTGAGTTCGAGCCCCGCGTCGGGCTCTGGGCTGATGGCTCAGAGCCTGGAGCCCGTTTCGGATTCTGTGTCTCCCTCTCTCTGCCCCTCCCCTACTTGTGCTCTGTCTCTCTTTCTCAAAAATAAACATTAAAAATTAAAAAAAAAAAAAATGGGCAGAAGTGGGGCGCCAGGGTGGCTCAGTCGGTTAAGTGTCCGACTTCAGGTCAGGCCATGATCTCACTGTCTATGGTTTCAAGCCCCGTGTTGGATTCTGTGCTGACAGCTCGGAGCCTGGAGCCTGCTTTGGATTCTGTGTTTCCCTCTCTCGCTGCCCCTCCCTGACTCACACTCTGTCTCTCTCTTTCTCAAAAATAAATCAACATCAAAAAAAATTTTTTAGAAGTTAAATAGGCTTCTAGAGCCTAATTTATCTTTTGGCGAAATCTACAGTGGCTTGTGCCAATCTCTACTCTTCTATTATATACAATATTATATCATTTTAATGGCTTTAGCATTTGCTGGGCAGGGGTCTGCTGCTCACGCTTACTGTGGAATTTATGGGGTTTTCCTCCCTGGGAAAGCCAGCCTCTCGTCCACACCACGTGAATTTTCCAAGACGTGGAACAGGCCCCCGTGGCCTGTCTTCACAATCCATCAGCACGAAACATGCACCAAATATGTTCTTACAGTTTCCACTGTTCACAGATACTAGATTCCCCTTCTGGCATTCCTTGCCTCGTTTTGCTGCTAATTCTCACCCTCCAGCTTAAATGCCACGTTTTCCTGGCTAGACAGAGCCGGAAGGAAGAAAACAAGACAATTGTCACTGGGTATTTTCTTCTGTGTCTCTTTGAGACTCTGTGTATGTACCTGACCCCTAATTTCTTCAGATTCCAAACCCCATGTAATTCCAAGCCCCTTTTAACACCTGCCACGTCCTCAGGCTGCAGGGCACTCTGGGGCCCAGGCTTCCCGACTCCCAGCTCCAGCTTTCCACACCTCCCTCCCTGGACGGGGGTGAGCGGACACCCCTGCCCACCTGGGCCCTGGCAAAGAAAGAACCCCGTGTAAATGACAAGGAACCTGCGGCCCCGGGGATGTTGCCTCAAGATCCCAGCCGGCCTCCCCGGAGTCCTTCTCCCCCGGGGTCCCCTGGCCTCCGACCTCACCTGCTACCTTTACAGACACCCCCGTCCGAGTCCTGGATCCTTCACCCGAGCGGCAGCACCCCGGCTGGCCCGGGATGTGTGGCAAGGACCTGGGAGCGTCCCCCAGTTCCCAGGAAAATGCTGTGGCCGCACGTGCGGTGACTGGTCAGGGCTCCTCCCAGGCTGGCAGAGGCGCTCACGAGAGAAACAAGCTCTGCGACCACTCCTCCACGTTTCTCAGGAATTTCTAACCATTTGATCTTTTCTGTTACCTTAAACCCCACGAGCTCCGCCTTCCTGAAGCTCGAAAGTAAGGTACAGCGAGGTCTGTGTAACCACACCATCAGGACCCACAACGACACCACCCGCTCAACGGGATCGCTGCACTGAAATCAGACCATCCCCAGAGAAGCGGGAATCCCTGTACTAAGCTTTTATATCCAGGAACCCGAATTTCCCACGGACTACAGCAAACAGGAGGTTCCGTCAGCACTTTTATGCCTGACAACGAAACTGCCTCCCAATACTAGCACGGTTCTCGCTGGGACGATGGGCCCAAAATTCATTAACTGGGGCCTCTTGCCACCCACTGTGAGCTTTCTATCAACTGTCTACTCTTCCCGGCACAGAACCGAAGCTCTACACCGAAGAAGACGAGGTGTAGAGGGAGTGATTAATTACTCCTCCCAAGGCCACAGAGTTAGTGAGTGGCCATATCAATCTTCCCAGAAAGGTCTGTCTGTCTGTCCTGTCGGTCTCTCTCTCTCTCTCTCTCCCAGCCAGCTATCCATCCATCCAGTCAGCTAACAATGACATATCCTTGTTGACGATGAACTCCGTCCCCCAAATAAATGCTTTGGGCCCGACTGTGATGTATGTAAACTCACTTTACTTGTCATCTTGGGCGGAAATAAAGCAGAATGCGTTGTCTTCACAAATCATTAGGCTCGAATTATAATGAATTAGCGTGTTCACCACTTTCCCTGCTCTCAGCAAGGATCTCTCACGTGCTCAGCCCGGATCTAGACACATGCCCAACGTGTAAGAAGACACATAATTGGATATTCTTGATACTAGGTGGGTATAATTTGGGGAGCCCTAGCAAAGATCCTGGATAAAGATAAAAAGGAACGCTCCAGGGGTGCCTGGGTGGCTCAGTCGGTTAAGCGTCCGGCTCACGGTTTCGGCTCAGGTCGTGGTCTCACGGCTCATGGGATCGAGCCCCGCATGGGGCTCTGTGCTGACAGCACAGAGCCTGCTTGGGGTTCTCTCTCTCGTCCTCTCTCTCTGCCCCTCCCCCTGCACATGCTCTCTCTCTCTCTCTCTCTCTCAAAATGAATAAAGTTTAAAAAGAAAATGAGAAATCTGTCAAGTGACTTTTCCGCTTTTGCTGCTTTTCCTCTGAGAAAAGTGATATAGGTAGGCAGCATATTTCCAGACTGCTAACGTCGCGGGAGAGGGAAAAACGTGCCAGACAGGAGGCTTCGTGGGAGACGCTCCTGTGAAAGGCAATTTTGGAGCTAAGTGGATTCTGCGTCTGAGCTCCAGATGAATGTCAGAGCAAGAGTAACCGAGAATCCACTTCCAACCGCCCGAGCGACAGCCCACGCCACCCCCGTCCCAGCCGGGCGGCCCACGGGGCGCTCCTCCCCCTGCTCCAGTCCCTCTGCCGTGCGTCCCCACCAGAAGCACCGTAATTGCTTGAAAAGAGAGAAAATCATGAAGCCGACAGCGGGTTGCAAGCCATCCCAGGGGGCTTTCTCTTCCAGAAAACAAACCGTAATTCTGCAGCCGCGTCTCTCGTCACATACCCGAAAAGCCCCAGCAGGAGGGCCGTGGCTGCCAAGTTCTTGCGGAACGTGAACGCCGTCAGCTGGAAGGCGGCAATGACGGTGACGCACAGGCCCACGGAAACCAGGTAAAAGATCTGGGGAAACAAGAAAAAGGGGGTGGCGTCTCGAACGGTCTGTAAAGTGGGGTTCGCCCCCAGGAGTCACAGTCCTGGCGGGACTGTGTCCCCACTGTGTCCCCACCCCCCACGCATATGCTGAAGCCCTGGGACCTCCGGAAGGCACTGTATCCAAAGACGTGCCTCGAAAGGGGCAATGAAGGCACAGGAGGTCCCTGCAGCCACCCTGATCTGACATGACTGGTGTCCTTATAAGAACAGGACACACGGAGGGATGACCACGTAGGACACGGGGAGGGAGCACCACCCACGCGCCCGGGACAGACGCCTTGGGAGGAGCTGGCCCGACCACGCCTGGATCTCAGACTTCAGGCTCCAGCACCTGGACGGACAGACCGCCCATCGGGGGTCTGCGGGAAACTACTGCAGCCACTGCCCCCCGCCCCCCTTGGGACGGGTCCGGGAACCCAGACACCTTCCAGGACACGTGGCTTCTTCCCACACCTGGACTAGAGGACAGTAAGGCAGAGCCCGCCTTACAGACCCCTCCCGGGGGCCCCCACACTGATCAGGGTGGCCCAGGGTGCTGCTCTCCTCCTGGACCCCTCCCAGAGCCTTTTCTCACACCATCCACAGGGCTGCCTCCTCCCTCTCAGAGCTCAGCTCCCACGCTGTCCCCCTGAGAGTCCTTCCCCACCCTCCTGATCTAAGTCACCCTCTCAATAACTCTAGTCCCAAGCGACCCGGATCTTGTGTGTCGGTCTGTTTGTTTCCTGCTTCCCCTGGTGAGAATACAGTCTCCAAGGGGGCGGAGAACTTCTCTGCCTTGGTCACGGCTTTATCCCCAGCACCACGGACACTCCCTGCCCCTGTGAGGACACCTAACTACCCACTAAATGAGCGATTTAATCCATGTAACAGGCAAGAAACAATTGGATGAAGATGGGGCACAGTCACCCAGGAAGAAAGCCCTCCTCCCTGCCCTTGAGCCCCAAGGCAGGCATCGCAGGGCAGAAACACACTGAGCGGCAGGGACAAGGGGATAATCAGGTAAGGGCTGCAGAAAGGGGGAGAAGGACTGCTGGGGTCCGGGAGACACCCGCCCCCACCTCGCACGCTCCTCTCTCCCGGGACGCCTACTCCTCCTCCCCCGGGAAAGCTGCGGTCACGAGGACAAGCTATTGCTTTCCTACGAGGAGGACCTTGAATCCAGATCAATGTCTGCAAAGGGCACCGGTGCTGTCCTCCGGACGGAAGACAGTGACCTGGAGGGCGGAACACCTGGAGAACACATCAGGCTGTGGTCGGGGTGGGGGGTGAGGTCGGGGGTCATGTGCATGTGGACGGTGGGTCAGTTCCAATGCTTTTTATCACCTCCCCTTCCGGCCCCTTGAAAAGAGCACATCACAGAGGATTATGGTCTCATCTTCCCGGTAGGAGACTCTGCATTCGAGGGCAGGTCTGTGAGTTCCCAGAGCTCCCGTGTGTGTGGCTGGTTGGTCCTCCTTCTCAGGAAGCCATCCGCCCCAGATGACAGACGGACACTGGACCTGAACCGCTCTTACCAACGCAATGACCCGTTCTTCTGTGGACAGTCTGCGGCGGGGGTCTCCTAACACACGCACACGCACACAGCCCTGGCATACAGGCACGCAGCACGCCGTTCCCAGTTCCTACCATGTCATACAGGAAGTTAGCGAGCCAGTACGTCCTGTAGCCGAGGCCACTTATGTGCTGCAGCCTCTTGGCTCCGGTCACCCTGTCCCTCACCACGGAGCTACCGATGGACGCCGACAGGATGGAGAAGCCCAGCACGATGCAGAGGGCGACGCCACACTGACGGATGCTCTCCATGCTGCGGGCACAACACAACAGCTCGTCAGGGTCACAGGAAGGGCACGCGTCTTCTTTCCCTTGGTGACAACCAGTGATGAGGGGGAGAGCACTGAAAACCACTAATCAGGAACTTAGGGGGCGCAGGGCATGCTGGCTAAGCACGAGGACTCTGCCCCTGAGTCCCCTCAACGGCCCTTTGAGGAGGGGTGGGCGATGCTCCCAGCTTCTAGAAGGGACAACTGAGGGGTGCAAAGTGAGGGGACATTTCAGAGTCTGCCCATCTCGGAGTTCACTCTAGACTAAAATGATAAACTTCCGCAGCGTGGCGTCCACAGGGAGCTGTGGCCTCCGGCCACGCCAGAACCACATGCATCTGTGTGCTGGGACACCTGCAGGGACGGGGAGGGGGCGTTAGCTGTGGATCCACAGGTGGCTGGCCCATCTCTGAATTTTGTCTCTCAAAATATCAAAACAATTTCGTAACAGAGAGAGGTGTAGTAATAATTGTGATAACACACACAGTGTACTTTCTTGGTCATTTTTTAACCGGACTGACCCCTCCCTAGCTACAATCAGCGCACGCAGGTGGCCGACGGAAAGACACCGCTCATTGCAAAGTGTCCACTGGGTGGCATCTTCTCTCACCCAACGAGCCCACAGCTACACTTGTGGCCAGTGTCAGCTGCACCATGGGGAAGGGAGAGAGGAAAGGAGAAGACAGGAAGAAGCATCCCAGCTTCTAGGAGGGAACAGGAACTAACACTTCGCTCTGAACGGGGAGATGAGCGGCTTTATCACCACCCGTGACTCCATGTGTCTGTGAGCAAAGTCTGGCATGGGGAACTCTCCAGAAGGCCTCACTACGCTCACTACACGAACACCGTGTTTAAGACTTACCCCAGGTGGGACGCCTGGGTGTTTCAATGGCTGAACATCCGACTTCAGCTCAGGTCATTCATGATCTCGAGGTTCGTGAGTTCGAGCCCCGCGTCGGGCTTTGTGCTGACAGCTCAGAGCCTGGAGCCTACTTCGGATTCTGTGTCTCCCTCTCTGCCCCTTCCCCACTCATATTCTCTCTCTCTCCCTCTCTGTCTCTGTCTCTCTCTCTCTCTCTCTCAAAAATAAATAAACTCTAAAAACAGTTTTTAAAAAAAGACTGTACCCCAAGTGCTTGGCTGGCTCAGTCAGTGGAGCGTGTGAGCCTTGATCACGGGGTTGTGGGTTCGAGCCCCACATTGTGGGTAGAAAGGACTTAAAAAAACAAAATCTTTGGGGCGCCTGGGTGGCATAGTCGGTTAAGCGTCCGACTTCAGCCAGGTCACGATCTCGCGTGTCCATGAGTTCGAGCCCCGCGTCGGGCTCTGGGCTGATGGCTCGGAGCCTGGAGCCTGTTTCCGATTCTGTGTCTCCCTCTCTCTCTGCCCCTCCCCCGTTCATGCTCTGTCTCTCTCTGTCCCAAAAAAAATAAATAAACGTTGAAAAAAAAAATTTAAAAAAAAAAAAAAAATCTTTTTTTTTAAAAAGCCATTCTAACCCAAAAAAGTGTCTGGAAGATGTGGGGCCCCTGAACTTCAGGAAGTTCACTCCCTTAGACAATTTTGACTTAGAAAAACTGGGGTGTGGGATAAGCTCATGTCTTAAACTTGGTCAGTGCACATTCCCTTAACACTCATTTTCTTTCCACTTTGCAAAGAAGCGCCCAAGCCAGCCCACTCTGCACAAATGCAACAGGCCGGCACCCTGGAGCCACCCAAAGACTCTGTTCCGCCCTCACCCAGTGGTCCCGAGACTCACATCTTGTCCTCGTTCAGCAAGGCCCCTCCGTACGGATGGCTGTACAGAGTCACTCCTGTGAAGGAAAAATGGAGAGATGAGCCCTCTGCCCGCACGGTGAGCAGACCCCGTGCCCGTGAGGCGCCTCCTGTCCACTCGGTCCAGGCGTGACCCACGGGGACCCAGAAGGGCAAATGCACTGTGCATCCTGGCCAGTGCGGGGACCCTGCAGTCCTGTTGTCAGAAACAACCAGCACGTTCAGGACGTGCCTCGCACGGCAGGCGCGGGGCTGACGTTTTATGGCCCAATCCTTACAAGCATCCCTGTGGCGGAAATGATACATTAGCCACATTTTGTGGGGGTGGAGGAACGGACTCAGGAAGACTAAATTACAACAGGCAAGGGGATTATCCGATGGAACCAGGGCAATAATCAAAACTTCCCCTCTCGACCAAGCCACGTCTAGACAGAGCAAAAACCGAACCGTCTCAATGGCCCAGCTGCGTGCGTGGAACTCCTTCTTCGGTTTTTCATCGTTCGACTTCTGGGGGCTTGTGCGTTAGTGTAGACAACAGCCAACACGGAGAAATCTCCACCAACTTCTCAGTTTTAAGGATCTTACCATAAAGGCTGCTCGTGTCATCACACGGCCTTCCCCACGCCAGCCGATGGCAGCCCGTTGGGTACCCAGGACTCCGGAACTTGAGGCAAACGACTTGTGTTTCACCTTATTGTCCAACATGAGCCAGTCGGTTTCCCTCCTCTGATTGGCTGTTTCAAATGCCCGCAGCTACATGTGTGGGGGCCACCTCCACGGGCACGGTTCCTGGGCAGCCTGTGTTCCTCTTCCCTTTGGGCTCCCTTAATGAAGCCCATTATCGTGTTTTGCATTCTCTTACGGCGGCATATTAAATCCTTCCAGAAACGCCGCAGGGGTAGGAGTAAACATAAATAAATTAAAAGGTACAGAACTGAAAATCGCTACAGTTCTCCAAACACCCCACGGCTTTGCCACCAAAGAGTCCTGACTTGCATTCACGGGCCACCTGCGCCCCCCTCCGGTGATGCCAGCTTTTCCCCATCCGTCGTGGACTCAGCCACAGGCCGAAGCAACTTCTTTCACGGCAGAAAGAATGGTGGAGCCTCCTGGTTCAGCAAGCCCCACTGTGCAGTGTTCCAGAATGATTTCTTTGACTTTAAATTACTATCTTCCAGATGTTCTGCTGGGGGCTCCCACTGTGTGTGCCGAATGCCGGCCGTGCGGTTTCCTAGATCACATCATGCACTGGATTTATTTACGCGTGTGTCCTGAACGGAGTTGTGTGGTCTTGCCTCCCTGCCTGTCTGGACCCGTAACACCTGGTTTCCTCCCATCTGTCTCTTTCCCTGAGCTTAGCGTCACCCCTCCTCACAGTACGTGCCAGCCCCCACACCCTCTAGCTCACGGGCGGCCCTGCTCATGCTGTGCAGGGACAGACACCGTCAGCAGGCTGTGCAGAGGCTTACAAAACCGTGGGGCCCTCCCAGACGTGGCAAGTGTCCCGCTGGGTGCTGGGAGTGGGAGGCATGTGCATTCAGTGCTTCGTGTGGCTCCTGGCTGCGCACAGGAATGAGAGCTTTCTAGATGAGACAGCATGCAGAGAAACGCGGTTAGCTGACGAGGGCTTGGGAAGCGGATGCTTCTAGAAATATGGGAGGATCTTGGACTCGATGAACCTGAAGATACACTCACACACACACACACACACACACACACACACACACACTTGGGCAAGACACAGCATGACGCACCTTCTGACAGCTAAAGAACCGCCACGAGGCAAGGAAACGAACTCGGTCTATAATGTTCTGGAGGATAGATTTTGTCCAAGGAGCCAGGTTCAAAACGTATAGCAAATCACATGACTAGAGGGCTGGCGCGGCGGTCCCGCTGACCTCTGGGGCTTTCGGGGAAGAGGGCACGGGGGTGTGTGTGCGTCCGCCCCAGACCGCGAGGCTGGCCCTGACGATTTGCACGCTTCTCATGAACACAAGTCGTACGCGCAGTGCCGTCCTGATGCCGTGAGCCGTTCTGGTGACCTGTCGGAGCGGATGGGGTCCTGGGGCCCCTCAAAGTTACAGCCAGCCGGTCAGAGGGAGGGGCGGCCCGGGACCCTGGGGTTGTAGCTGGTATCTGAAGGCCGCCGCCCTGTGGGGTCTGCGCTCCCTTGCAGGCGGTTAGTACCAGGACTGAACTGCAGTTCTCCTACTTGGGATGAAGCAGGATCCCGCTCCCGGAGCTCGATTTCCCTCCTCGTCTGGGAGAAACGCAGGCCCAGCCAGGAGTCCCCAGCTCATCCAGGACCATTAATGTCCCCATCGTGCCCCCAGTCACCAGACTCAAACTTACGTCATCCTCACCCCGTCCCCCGTCATCCCCCGCGACACATCCGAGAAGATGTCAGGGTCTCCCCTTCCACGCCCCCCCCCACACCACACATCACACCCCCGCTCTGGACCACGGGACACGCACACCTCTCCCCAGCATCCCACCCTTCCCCCCCAGCAGCTCCAGAGGATTTCCAAGGAGAAACATAAAGAAAACACAAAGTCGCTATTTTTTTTTTTTACCTGGACATAAGACACCTGCCTTTACAGTAAAGTCCAGAGTCTCACGTTATCCGACTCCCCCACCGTTCCCAGTGGACACACAGGATGGCCACCACGGTGTCCTCAGCTGCAAGTGTTTCCCCTCTTCTTACACAGAGGCTCCGACTTAATGCAAGTTCTCTGATGGTACGACAGTGACGTGCATACATGTTCTCTTGAACAGAGATCTCTTCCCGCGCTGGTGACACTCGCTAGGACCTGAGCGGCTCCCAGGCAGCCACGTGGTCACAAGGGTCAGCAACCGAGGCCCTGACCACCCTTCTGCTCCCACACAGCCGCTCGGCTTCTCACCTTCAGGTCCACATTCAACCAGTTACATGAGACATTCTGCAGCTTATTATAAAACAGGCTTTGTGAGAAGAGCGTTTTACCCGCCTGTAGGCTCGTGTAGGTGTTCCCAGCACGTTTAACGCGGGCCAGGCTCAGCTGTCATGTCTGGGACGGTGGGTGTGTCAAATTCACCTTCTGCTTATGATGTTTTCGACTTCAGATGAGTTTATCGGGACAAAACCCCCTTGAAAGTGGAGGAAGGTCTGAGCTTCTCTGCCCAGCCCCCCTCCCCTCTCCCAGAGGCTTCCTGAAGATGCTAATTTGGGAGCACCTTCCCGAAGAGGTGGGGCCCCAGGGGGAAGAGAAGGCGGTCCTCAAGCCCTGAGCCCTTCCATACTTGTGATCAGAGAGTAGGGGCTGGCATCCGAAGTAGATGAAAACCCCCCTGAGGCTCCGTGCGGTCCGTCCTTCAGGCCGCAGGGCACCTGTGTGAGCAGCCCTGTCACATCCGTGTGAGGACGCCCGTCTGCGTCTCCTTCACATCCGCAGAGCCACGGCGCAGATACCGGAGACAGACTGTGCCAGAGCTGGGGTTCCAGACTCCGGCTGCAGGGGCAGCCCCTATTTTCTCCCCTCCCTTCCGCAGATGCTTCCGATTTTCCAAGGAATGTCTGTGTGCAGAGGGAGGGGGACGAGGCCGCAGGTCCAAAGTCCCCACCTTGCTCCTTCCACGGTGTAAAGCTGCCAGCGTTTTGGGGGTGTGTGCAATTATAAAATGTTAAACTACCACGGTCGGGTTCTTATTTTGATCGGGTTGCGTGAACATCTTTTCTTAACTTCAAACTGTTGGGTCATTGCCGGGAGATCAAAAACTACCCTAATATTGGCTTTCTGTCCGCCCGTTCCTCTGTTACGAATACACTGCCCTTCATGGTCGCACATACCCTGGACCTGTCATCCTTCCCTGGCTTTAATCGAGGAGGCGGGAATACACCTGGCCCTCGACCCACAGACGGAGAGAGCGACGGCTCCTGTGCCCAGCAGTCCGATGTGCCAGACCCATGGCCGGACGTTTTCAGGACACAGTCTCTCACTCGGTAATCGGGCGATGAGCTCTGCGATGCACAACCCAGCAGAGTGTGCAGGAAGATCCTTGTGAGTCAGCTTGCAGCCTTCAGGAACCGGAGTCCCCTCCGGGGAAACGGAGCCCAGAGAAGCCTCCCGGTGCGGACACACCCTTGACTTCCAGAAGCTGAAACAGGAGCACACGACTGTGGCAACTGTCCCCAGCAGGTGACCTGTTCCTGTTCCTGACTGAGGCGGGACCCCTAAGTCGCCTCCCAGCACACAGGGCACCGGGACCCTTCCCTGTGCAAGGGACACGCTGGGTGCCACAAACACGCTAACACAGAACGGGAATCCCACCGGGGCAGCAGGGGACAAGCAGGAGCACTTCACCAACGGGCCGCAGGAGAGGAGCCGTCGTGTCAGCCGTCCTGCCCTGTCTGTCTGTCCTGCTCTGGAAGCTGAGCCGAGCAGGCTCTGCCCACCTGGCTCTGAGAAGGACCGGGCTACACCAGCCCCCACCCTCTGGGCCCTCCCCCTCAGTGATTCAGAGGGGTCACAGCTTCTCATCCTGTGCTAGCTTCCAAGAGTCCTACAATTTACATATTTTACATATGGTAAATATTTAAATACAATCTTTTGAAGAGCACACAGGCTGCCTCCTCGCCCGGCAAGGAGCCCCAACAGCCAGAAGGCAGCCAGTGCTCCTGGCACAACGGTCCTGGGGAAAAAAAATTTTAATGTTTATTGCTTTTTGAGAGAGAGAGACAGAGACAGAGACAGAGACAGAGGGTGAGTGGGGAAGGGGCAGAGAGAGAGGGAGACACAGAATCCCAAGCAGGCTCCAGGCTCCGAGCTGTCAGCACAGAGCCCGACGCGGGGCTCAAACCCACCGACTGTGAGATCATGACCTGAGCTGAAGTTAGACGCTTCACCTACTGAACCACCCAGGTGCCCCTTTAATTTTTTTAAGTTTATTTACTCTCAGAGAGAGAGAGAGAGAGACAGGGCGTGAGCAGGGGAGGGGCAAAGAGACAGGGAGACACAGAATCCAAAGCAGGCTCCAGGCTCTGAGCTGTCAGCACAGAGCCCTATGAGGGGCTGAAACCCACAAGATCATGACCTGAGCCAAAGTTGGACGCTTCACCGACTGAGCCACCCAGGTGCCCCTTTAATTTTTTAAGTTTACTTTGAGAGAGAGACAGAAAGTGCATGAGCAAGGGAGGGGCAGAGAGAAAGAGAGAGAGAGAGAGAGAGAGAGAATCCCAAGCAGCTCACAAGCTGTCAGCACAGAGCCTAATGCAGAACTCGAACTCATGAACTGTAAGTCATCATGACCTGAGCTGAAACCAAGAGTCAGACTCTTAACCGACTGAGCCACCCAGGCGACCACAGGCACCTCTTTAAAAGGCCGCCATCACCCCAAATCTCCACCATGAAAGTGAGAAACGCTCTTTGAAAAGCAAGATCCGGAGGAAGGGCCGTGCAGCGTGGTGCTCCAGAAGGAAGCCATCAGATGACCAGGAGAACCCTTCAACTTGCTTTCCGAGGCTTGAGCCCCACTGGGGTCTTCTCACCAGTTTAGGTAAGAGGACAGCACATTAGTGTCAGACCGGAACCAACAACGTTCTGGTTTTGTTCTGCTCTGGGGGACAGGAATCCGGGCACCGACCACAATGGTGGGTTGGCTGGGATTTGACACCTCCTTTCAACAAGCCCCCCCACCCCCACCATGCAGAGTCCCTGGTGCCCAGCGGGGACACACAGGAGGTATGTGTCCCAGGAGGTCAAAGAGGAGGCGGCCCCAAGGAGCGAGCAGGTGGGGAGTGAGCCCCCCACCCCCCACCCCCGGGAAAGATCCTGCCGATGACACAGGTGCCCTGTGCAGTGCTGGGGAGCAGCCCCCTGGCCGCAGACAGTAGCAGTGGGGGGAGGGGGTGCCCAGCAGGAACCCCGGCGGCTCTTTGGTTTACAAACGCTGCTAACTTTCACAATTTGCTAGCTTGCAATCTGCTGTCACTACATTCTGTAGGAGAGGCTCTGTGGGATCAAACGGATTTCAAATCCAAACGAACGTCTCTCTACATGCGTGATGAGATTTTGCTTGTGTTTTGCAAAAAGCGGGAGAGACCGAGAGTAAGTGAGGGTCACATGTGTGTCCATTTTCTCAAAAGTGAAAGCGCCATCAGAGGAAAGGACAGAGTAGGCGGCCCTGTACCTCCCGCGGGTCCCGAGTTTCCCCAGACCCCGGAAGGAGAGGCACAGGCGCGTGCATGACCGCTCGCCCTCTGCTACCTTCTCAGCTCCGCCAGCTGCTCCTTAAAACAGTAACCACAGAAATCAGAGCTCCTTGGGGCGCCTGGGGGGCTCACTCAGGTGAGCGTCTGACTTGAGCTCAGATCTCACGGTTTGTGGGTTCAAGCCCTGCGTGGGGCTCTGTGCTGACAGCTCGGAGCCTGGAGCTTGCTTCGGATTCTGTGTCTCCCTCTCTCTCTCTGTCCCTCCCCTGCTTGTGCTTTGTCTCTCTCTCTATCTCAAATATAAACATTAAAAAAAATTTTTTTTAAGCAATCAGAGCTCCTCCTGCATACCCACAGACACAGGGCGGGGACTTGACTGTCTCGCAG
Organism: Puma concolor; assembly: GCF_028749965.1. Classification (NCBI taxonomy): domain Eukaryota; kingdom Metazoa; phylum Chordata; class Mammalia; order Carnivora; family Felidae; genus Puma; species Puma concolor. Next base: position 107,200,206 of record NC_141668.1, read on the forward strand.
ATGGGCCCCTTCCCCCTCCAGGACAGGGCTTGACTTAGAGATGGGGCATCTTTGGGCATGGGAGGCAGGCATGGGGAAGGAAACCGAGGCAGAGGGAAGTTCTATCGACTTATCTAAGGCCAAACACAGCAGAGTGAGACCTACAACCCTGATTTTCTGGATCCCAGCTTATCCATTTTACATGCAACTAGAAAAATCATTTGCAGCCTTTGATGTTCTCCTTGCAAAAACCACATTATCGCAATGGACAATCTCCATAATCGGGTGGTGATTCCCATCATATTATATGTGTTCAGAACTGTATTTAGGTGACAACAGCCTTGTGATGGGATCCGGGGCTGATGATGCTGGTGAGGAGTCCATGGTGAGGGGTCCGGGCTCTTCAAGGGACAGTGGTTTCAGCCCCCGAGGAGAGGGGCTCTCATGCATCGCATCAAAGGTTTCCAGAAGGAGGTTTCAACATGTAAATTCTGAATACGCTTGATTTTTCTTCGTTTGATTACTCTTACCATTTATGTTTCAGCTTCTCCACGAGCTGGCCCACGGCCACATACCAGTGTATAACATCAGCTCCCTCATTTAGTATTCTCACCATGGCTTCCAGACTCTGTATATCTGTCATTTGTAAAAACGCACATCTGTGCTTTTGTCTCGTATCCACTCTGACAAAAGATGCTTGTCTCCAATTCAACAGTCACTGCTGGGTCCCTTCCTCTTATAAAACGGACATCTCTGTGCGCATTCACACCCAGATGTCTGTAAGCGTCTCCAGCAGAAGAACAGAGTTGCCTTATATGCGCAAAGGACTGTTTTCTTTCAGTTAATTTGCTGTGAGCCATCGGCGCGGGGTGGGGGAGGGAGGTTGGGGGGGGCATGAAGGAAAAAATGTTCGTTCGGTCCAACGGAATATTAAGAGAAACACATGCAATCCAAGAGCTGTTTCAATGGCTTTCTCTCTGTCTTCCTCCTCTTAATCTCTCCTGGAAAAAAAGACTCTTTTTCCCCTCAATATTGAGGTTAATTATTACTCTTCCCAAGGAATAAACAGATGCCAACTGTAAAAAGTTTTAAAATAAAGAGTAAAATTAAATCCTAACCTACTTTGAAACCAGCCAGAGGGAATCATTGTTTGCACATTGATATTAATTATTTCTAAATGTCCAAGGTTTTCTCGACATACGCGTGTCGAGAATGTTTCCCATTCTTCATCTGCGACTCCATCGATAGTTCTCGACCTTCAAGTAACGTTTTCATCACACACACGCCAACGCCTGCACCTGTGTGATCCCCTGGAACCAATGTCCACCAGGTTCTTTGATTCGTTCTGTGGATTCAGTGTTTTCGTGATCTTACTTTTGGTTAATCTCTCACATGACTGTCCTCCGGCATTCTTTTTTATTAAGAATATATCTACAACCTGTTGGGATAAGCGCTGGGTGCTGTACATAAGCCAATTTGACAATAAATTATATTCATAAAAAAGAATGTATCTACAGCATGTTTTTTGAGCCACATCCAACATAAGTGTATCTTTGAGGCTTGTTTACTTTGAGACAACATCTCCATTAGGTACAGAATTGGGGGTGTACCTTTATTTTTCTTTCCGTGTTCCGTAGGCAGTACTCCCTTACCCTCTGGCTTTTGAGGTTGTGATTAAAAAGGAAGAGACCAGGTTCTGGTTTCTCTAAGATGGGTTAGCCTCCGTCTTGCCAGGTCCCCTCCCTTACGAGGACCCAGACATCACACACCAGCTGGAAAGAAGGTGGCAGGTGTCTGGGGCCCTCGGGACGTGGGGAACAGCGTGGCGGGTGGCAGTGAATTTCCTGGTGTCCTTGCAGCTTCCCGTGTATCCCAGACAAGCCACTACAGAAGCCCGCAAAACGGGAACCGTCAGGAGCAGTAGAATGTGACAGCCACACGTGTCTACCCAGAACCACTGCCGAGGAAACTAGATGGAGGGATACACTGAGGACAGCACATATAAATCAAAACAGAATCCCGAAAAGCTGATCAAGCCTCTCAAAGGGAAGCAAGAAGAAACAGAGGAAACAAAATCAACAATGAAGTGTCAGAATTAAGCTCACGGGTGGGTAAAGCCCATGCAACGTCAGCATGTCTGTCAAAAGGCAGAGCTCGGTACAGTGTGAGCCCCAACCTTCAGAGCCTCAAAATACCAGAATCAAAACCTTACCCCGCTGAAAGGAGACATGGACAAATCCACCGTTATATTTAGGCATTTCAATACCTCCGCCTCTGCATTTACGGAACCATCGGACAGAAAACCAGCCAAGATATGGATGCACTGGAGCCCACAACCACCCACAGAGCCGTGGAATACACATTTCGAATCACCCGTGGAAACGGCACCAGGACAGACCACATCTGGACCTCAGAACAAACCGCAGCCAAACCTAAAATAATTAAAATATGCAGAATGAATTCTCTGACCACAGTGAATCGAACTAGAAATCAATGAGAGAAAGACAGCAGGCAAATCTCAAAAACCTAGAATTTAAACAACGCTCTTCGAAATAACCCCTGGGTGAAGAGGAGGTCTCAGAGGGAATTTTTCAGAGTCAGAAGCTGGTCTTTTATTTGTATTACTTTAAAACTAATTGGATTTTGCTATTTATAGCTTTATTTTAAAAAAAAAATGCTACCTTTATCTTTGAACCTTTGAACATTCAGCAGGATTGCTTATCAATGATTCCTATTTTCAGAGCTCCCAGCTCAGGAATTTTGCCAGGATCACGGCAAACCCTCCCACTGGCCCAGACTTGTTTTGTTTGGTTCTTGATGATGGTTTTCTTCTGACATCGCTGTTTGTTCCCTTAATCAGTGTCCGTCCGCTTCCTTTCTCCCCCTAATTCCTCTGCTTCTCTTCCCGGTGTCAGTTCTGCTATCATCTTTTTCCTCTGTGTTCTTAGAGAATATTTTGTGGTTACCCCTTTACATCAAAAATTCTGAGTGAGGGAGAGAGCTCGGAGATCAATAATGTGCTTCTCTGTATCCAGGGAAAATGTGTATTACCATCTGGTCTTAGCCAGTTCCTTTGTTACTGAAACGTATCTGACATGGAACATTGTGTCCGTTTAAGGTGTACAACTGCGGATTCGACACATGTATATACCGCAGGATGCTTGCCGTGGGATAACAGCCAGCTTTCTTTTTCATCTCAGCCTGGCCTCTCTGTCTTATCTGTCTTCCCGTGTTTCCCAGAGTTCACACATTTCCTGGTGCTCCTGTGGGGGTAAACTCACAAGACGTGTCCCAGGACAAGACCTTCTGGGGGTGTGCAGCGTCCCCTCCCAGGGGCGTGGGGCATTTCCCGGTCGCCAGGCTGGGTGTGACGGCTGTGACTTGCCCGTCTGTTGCTGTCCCTCCTTGATCTGGGCAAAGGGGAGGCTGGTCCTGATGCTGCTCTGAGCTTGGAGTCCTCACATCCTAGGATGTCTCCGCACTGTCCCCACGTGCTCGTGAGTATCTCCAGACCCTTAACGTTCAGGCTGGAGGTCACTGATGACAGCTGGTTCCCGATACCCGCAAGCTGTTCCTTCAGCAGCTCTGCTAAACAGATCTGACATGACCTCCAGTTCTCACGCTGGGGGTCTCTCATTAGGAACTGGGGGTGCGTGCCTGGAGGCTTTATCTCAGCGTAAGTAATGCAGGGCAAGCCATTATCTGTGTCACTCTTTGCTCCTGGGCTCATCCTTGCCCCGACTATGGGCACATCATCATCCCCACAAGCAAGCTGCGCTGACCTTGCCCACTTCCTCCCCGGGGCTCCTGGCACCCCAGTGAGCTGTGGCCTCCAGAGGATTCAGATGGAAAGGGACCAATGAGGAGGAAGGCTGGGTGGGAAGGAGAAGAAGAGGTTTTTCTGGCTCTGGACGCACAGCTGTCCCGCCCTGCCCCCAGCAGGTGTCTCAAGGTGGCAGGTGGTCCCAGCACATGAGCACAAAGGGGCAGTGAGGGTGAGACTCTTTACCTGATCCCCACATACTCTTTATCCCCCTGCCTCAGGGATGAAATTATCCTCGAGGCCCGAAGGTCCCCAGGGTGGCCCGGTGTTTCCCAAACTTGGCTGTCCATGGGCATCACCTGGGTCATTTAAAATCTCTTGGGGCGCCTGGGTGGCGCAGTCGGTTAAGCGTCCGACTTCAGCCAGGTCACGATCTCGCGGTCCGTGAGTTCGAGCCCCGCGTCGGGCTCTGGGCTGATGGCTCAGAGCCTGGAGCCTGTTTCCGATTCTGTGTCTCCCTCTCTCTCTGCCCCTCCCCCGTTCATGCTCTGTCTCTCTCTGTCCCCAAAATAAATACAAACGTTGAAAAAAAAATAAATAAATAAAATAAAATCTCCTGACATTCAGATCAGAATCTCTCTTGGGTCTGCAACGGAAATCTGTATTGCTCAAAATTCTCAGGTGACACCAATGTGCACACAGTGGGACCACCGTGGATCTAGCCCACACGATCCACAACAGCCAAACTAGGGTAAGAGCCCAGGTGTCCGTCGACTGATGAACTGATAAGGACACCAGTCTAGATGTAGACATAGATAGATGTAGACGTAGATGTCATAGATACAGATACAGGTATAGATATAGATATCGATATAGATATATACATACAAAGGAGTATTACTCAGAGATGAAAAAGAATGAAATCTTGCCATTTGCAAAAATGTGGATGGAACTGGAGGGTATTATGCTGAGCAAAATAAGTCAGAGGAAGACAAATACCAAAAAACCACTCGTATGTGGAACTTAAGGAACAGCAGATGAACGTAGGGGAAGGGAAGGAAAAATAAGTTAAAAACAGAGAGGGAGGCAAACCACAGGAGACTCTTACATACGAGAACACACTGAGGGTTGATGGGGGGGAGGCGGCCGGGGGATGGGCTAAATGGATGATGGGCATTAGGGAGGGTGCTTGTTGGGATGAGCGCTGGGTGTCGTATGTCCTGAAGCCAAGACTACACTGTACGTTACCTGACTGGAATTTAAATAAAAACCTGGGAATAAGAAAGAAGAGATCAGCTAGAACAGGAAGAACTCAGACACATGGTGCAGGACTGAAGGGTCATGTGAGGTGGCCTGCGAGGGACAGACAGGGTTGGCTTGGTGTTTTGGTTTTGGTTTTCTGTGAGTTCCCCCCAGGGGGGATGACGGACAACTGGACAGCACAGGGGACACACGTACAACGGGGGAACGAGCCGTGCAGATGGAGAGAAGATCCTGGGGAAGGGAACACGGGAACCTGTGCGGACGACAGCCAAGGGCCCGTGTGGCTGCCCGGGGAGGGGCGAGATGAGGGGCTGAGCTGGGGGGACCCTGTGGGTCACAGTGAGAGTCTGGTTTTTATCGTAAGAGATACAGGAAGCCAGAGGGATGCCATGATCACAGGGACAGGTCCACCGAGGGCACTTCCAGAGACCTAAGCCTTGGGGCCAGGGTCAAGGGGAGCACAGGGGCCCCACAAGGGGCTGGGGCCGGCACCAGGCAAGAGCAGGTGGTGCCCGGGCCGGGTGAGCATTGGTGAGAATAGGCACACTCAGGATGTCAAGTGCAGAAGGGACAAGACTTGCCAAATGCCCATGGGGCGTGCGTGGAAAAGCAAAGTTCAGATCTGGGGTTTGACCTCACCTGACTGAATTTCCCTGGGAACCCTGAGAAGTGTTATGTGACATGCAGCATGGCTAGGCTGCCGATGCAGAGCCCAGGAAGGAACAAAGCCTCTGACGTGGAATCCACTCCACGTCCCTCTCATCCCTGGGCGAGCTCCCACGCCCACGCCTGTGTCCCAGGCTGCAGGGAGCACTGGTAAAGTCCCTGTCCCGATCCCCAGGCGGGTCCGGCCACGCTGCAGTCACGGAGCACAACACCTGGGCGGCACTCACAGCCAGGCAGGAGGAGAGCTCTGCCTGGGAGAACTCACGGTGGGTGGGTGTGTATGAGACACATGTATTCCTCGTAAGTCAGCGCACGCCTGCCGGTAGTTGACAAAATCCTGCCCGTTGAACGGGCCACCCGTAGTCTGCCCTATGTTGAGTTTTATGCTTATAATTACGGGCTCTGACAAGCCGCCAACCCCCCGGGACCCAGCAAGGTGGCCGACCTGGGCTCTGGAGACTCCTATCGGGTGGTCTGGGTCAGCGGCCAGAAAGTCCCTTCATCTCTAAGGCAGGGATGTCCGTGTCCCCAAGACCCTGTCACGGGACCGCAGCGATGAGAGCAGGCTGCACGTCTGTGCGGTACGGTGATCACACATTCAGCTGGCGGTGCCTGGGGTGGGGTCCGGTTCTGGGGGGGCCACTGGGGCACAGGCTCTGCGGGGGCCACTGGGGCAGAGGCTCTGGGGCCCAGTGTTGGGGGGCTGGCGGGACACAGGCTCTGCTCTCAGGGGCTCGTCCAAGCTCCACGCGAGGCAAGCGGTTGTTTGTCTTCAGCCACGGAGCACACAGCTGTAGCCCGGCTTATCCCCAGATGAACAGGAAGCATCCGGGACGTAGAGAGCGTTTCTGCTCAGAGCCTTGCCTACGAGCTCTTTGCCGCATCACCCCACTGGGGTGCTGTGACTTGTGCGCTCCCTACTTACCGCACAAACCTTCCTTCCCCGTGACAACCGCAGAAACAAGGCAAATGAGAACTGAAATTCTGACATAAACAAAGTATTCACGTTTCCAGTAACAGAGGATAAATGCATTTTGCAAGGCAGCACGACTTCTCCACAGAGCCCCCTCCTTTCAAGAGGGATGGACATCATCGGGGGCATCTGGTCACCAGGAAGCAGTGACATAAGACACGAGTGACCGACACCGGCATCGGTCAGCATTGCTCCCGTGACCCCGGGCCGTGACCCACGACACAGGGGCTCGACCAAGACTGTGGCTCACAACTGGAACCCAAGGTAAGGCTTGTATGTGTAACTCAAGCTCTTAGGAGTCAAAGTACATTTTGGTAGTGACACAATCCAGTCATTCAGGAAGGGACATTTGGTCAGTCGCCTGGGGCACAGCAGAGCGGTGTTTCTTAGGTGTGTGAGGTGTGCAAGGGTCCCCTGCAGAAATTTAACGCCCATGGTGTCATTTCACGTCCTATCGGTGTTGTAAGGTGAGCCGCATTAGCCTACTTCACTGATGGGAAAACCGAGGTTCGGGGAAATCACCCAGTGGCGGTGACTCTGGGTAGGTTAAGTCACGGGGCCAGGATGTGGCTCTAGGTCCTGCTGACAACAGAGGCTCTGCTGTCCTCCCCCAGGTAAGCGAGAGGTCACTTCCGAGGGGCATGGCTAGAAGTGCTTTCCGGGGGGACCTTCCCCAACAAGGAACTTTGAACCTTGGGCGAAAGTATGGCCGAGAGCTACTGTAGGTGTTGGAAACGCAAGAGAATCAGAGCAGCCTTTCAAGTTCCGTGGGGGAGTCCAGTCTGACCTCCTCATGAGAGACCATTGAGGTTGTCTGGGGCCAAATTCTGCTTGACCTTGTCTGACGGAGTGAGGGCTATGCACTTTACTTAGTAGACAGCCTTTATGTATATTTGAGAATGAGAATGCCATGAGCAGAGTAATGCACTAGAAAGAACAATCTGGCGGTGCCTGGCTGGCTCAGTCGGTCAAGCTCTGACCCTTTTGGCTCAAGTCATGATCTCAGGGTTCGTGAGATCGACCCCCATGTTGGGCTCTGTGGTAACACACAAAGTCTGCTTGGGATTCTCTCTCTCCCTCTCTCTCCACCCCTCCTCCCCTCAAAATAAATAAACATTAAAAAAAAGAACAATCTGGAAGCCATGTGTGGGAGGGCAGGGAGTTGGCTACAATCAAGAGACCTACTGGAAGTCTGTTGCTAGCAGTTGGGAAGGAATCTGTGTAAGACTAGTGTGACTGTGGAGAAAAGAAAAGAAATTCTAGCATCCAGACAGATGGGGAGAAAGGGTTCAGGTGTTAGTTCTGGGGAAAGGAGAGAATTTAAAGGTCTGCTGTCTGCCATTCGAGGGGCTCACACGGTTTTTTCCACTTTTCCTAGGCATGCCCATTTTTACTTTTTATATTACCTGTTCTCGTTCCAACATAATTACGCTGTCACAAAATAACTAAATCCTGTTTTATGAAAACATTGGTGGGCAAGGGAAAACCAATATGGAAGTAAAAGATAAGGCTGGGGTAAAGGGAGAACACATGGGGGTAATCGCGTCGCACTGACTTCCGTGGGAACTTATGCTTCAACAGGTGTATCTTGTGAATAAATCACGATGGGTATGGCTTGTTGGTCTTTAGAGAATTCATTTCTTTCTCTTTTTTAAGAAACTGAAAGAATTTGATGATTACAATTCATCCCACCCAAGGGAAGCAAATAACACCCCCTTAAATCAATAAATTCACCCTGGATTCCAGAAGTGAACATGCGTCCGTTTTTCAAAATAAGTCATTTTCAAATAAATACTAAATAATGCCAGCGTGTCAAAATGTGAACACGTAGGTAGTAAGTCCATGATCAGCTCAGATCATTGATGAGTTAAGACCAGATTACGATGTTCACCTTTCCAACAATAAGGGTGATCTGTACTTTCTACAAAAAGAAATTATTCTTGCTTCCGTAAGATACTGACGTCACTAGGAGAGAACCCTCAGCCATCTTTCTACCCCTCACAGTATAGAGATCATATCTGCAAGACAGTAAAGGGGGTGAATGACACCAGTCAGAGGCAGATAGGGTCTGCCACTTTGCCTGTATTTATACACAAAGAGGCTGCCAAGTTGAAGCGCTCTCATCATGCTTCACATTGGTGGGCTTGATCTTTTCTGCTTCTTTCACCTTTCAAAGCACTGTCTTACGACAGCAGTGAATTATATAATGCACAGAAAAGAACGTTACCGTATTGTCTCCAGTCCGCAGCAGGGGGTAGGTGTGTCCACAATATAAGGTTGTTCAGATGATTTAAGTAGGACGGGAGGGAATGAAAACCCTTCTGACTGTACCACACCTAAAACAAAAAGATAGAGTAATGGCTCTCGTGAAATTAGCCCCTAAGTCTTTGTCAGCTACTCCCAGACACCAGGGACATGTGTCCATTAGCTTCAAAGCACCTGAACGTGGGACTCAGGGCAATGTCCCCGCACGGCTGGCAGTGAGCAGTAAATTTCAGTCTGCTAATTTTATATTTATCTCAAGCATATAATTTCCAGCTAAAAATAGACGAATTTTCCCCAGAACAAATGTGAATGTTGCTCTATAATTATATTCTCACAGCAAAAAAGGAACCTGAACCCATCATTTTTTTTCTTCTTTCTCGGTTGGTAAGCTAATAAAATTTGACCTGCAAATTAAAAGCGGAGAAAATGATCAGGGGGAAGAAAAAAAAAAAGAAAGAAATGATTACTTTCAAGTTAATAACTGAATGTGGGACCTTATTTCTCAAAATAAATTGCACTGAGCATTTGCTGAGCATGGAGAATAAAAGAGTGCGCCTGTCAGACAGGAGAGAGAAGGAAGGAGGCAAGAACAGGAGACAGACAATGTTATGAAAGCTGGGACGGGATGTAGCAGAACCAACACCAATGGAACCATCAGTATCTATAGTCCAAGATATCAGTATTTTAATAGACAGGTTTTTAAAAAATGTACTCAGTTTGGAAAGCTGGGGAGTGTCTTCGAGAAATCTAATGAACCACCTGGCAGCTTCTGGTCTTAATTCCATCGACGGGACAGCTCATTTCTCCAGACAGCGCTGTCTTTCGTGACAGACGACGTTGCCTGCAGACTGCAGAACCGTCCCCAGAAAGTCAGCGCTCGGAGGAACGCATCCAAGTCCGCCACAGTCTGCAGAGTTAGGGTCACACCCTAGGGGCTTCGAACAGGCTTTCTTCTCCTCGGTCTTCCCACCAGGGCCCTGGGAGCAGCTACTGTGCTCCCGGGAACGGCTAAGTGATGAACTATTGCTCGTGTGGTGTAAAAAAACAAAAACCAAAACGTGCCTACAAGACAAGCCTTTCTCGGGTATCCCACTTCAAGAAGCAATTCAGAAAACAGACCCGTATCTCTTCCACACCACCCGGCACGGCTCACCTCCTTCTTCACATAGTTGAAGTTCGTAGAGAAATTTTTGCCAGTTTTTTTTTTTTTTTAAACGCCAGCTCGCCTGGGCCCTACTAACTACAGAACCCAGGACGTCCTGTGGTCGTCAAGGGAGAGCCTACGCAGATCTAAGACTGTGTAACAAATTCTTTTATGTATACATCAGCAAGTGGGTGACAAAGAGAGAAATCTGGAAATTACAGGAGAAAAACTTTAAAGAAACCTGGTGTACGAAACTGAAAACATGGGGGCCAAACTACACGGTAACAACACCTCTGTAAAATCGTCACCTGCGGTAACTTCCAAGGTCAAAATTGCCCAGCACACTCCTTGACTTGGGTTGTGGAGATCGGGAGGCAGAAAGTCAAGACACGGCCCCAGAATGGAGACCAAGTCAGGGGGATGGCATCCAGAAACTCCTCGAAGAACCCAGAAGGGTGGTCGTGCTAACTGATGCTCTCGGGGACAGAAGGTCATCTGGGAACCTCAGGGGTATTGCCCGTGGTACCCTGAATTGCCCGAACCCCACTGGGTAACTGTAGAGAGAGCGGCGTGTCTCAGAAAGAACCAAGCGGATACACGGCAAGCCGACGGGGCGTCACGCAGGGTGGACCACACAGCAAATGGCAAGGCCTCCGAGCCCAGCTCTCTACGGGCAGGAAGCAGCCAGACAAGTTGCCCAAAAGGTGTATTTCCAAATGTCGTCTTCACGGGTACCCATCCCGGGTGATGGAGAAACGACCGACAGAGAGCAGTCAGTGGCCACGGAGAGTGTGGAAGTGGGGAGCACGCCGGGGAGCAGGGCCAGGGCCCTGTTAGGGAGCACCCCCCAGGGAGGGACGCCTGGACCGCGTGCCATGCACAGCCCACAGCAGCCCGGCCCCACAGACACAGGAGCTACGTGAACGCACATCCCCTGTTTGTGGCAACAACGGCTTGGTTGTCAGCCTCAAGAATTCTCTCGGCAAGGGTTGATGACTTCACAGAGTTTGCCGCATTCTTGAACTTCATCTCAGCTCTGTACACTGGCCCTTACTTGGGAGACATTTACAATTCTGTAGGTAAGCAACGCGCGCTTCAGGATCATCTGAAAATTAACATTTCAGACTTAGCAGGGTCCAAAGGACTTTTTCTCTCTCTCTTTTTCCTTTTTCTTTTCTTTTCTTTTCTTTTCTTTTTTCTTTTCTTTTCCTTCTTGCTTTCTTTGTTTCTTTCTTCCTTCCCTTCCTTCCCTTCCTTCCTTCATTTCTCTTTTCTGAAGAATGCTATTTCTATGTTCTGGAAATAAGCTGGGGGATTTCCTTCACCGCCTGACCATACAACAGGACGCAGGAGAATCCAGTAACTGGCAGAGGAAGTTAATCTGCTTCAAGAACACATTACGATAGCTCAAAACAGAACTTTCATGTCAGGAATCATGAGCAATAGTTTCTCAGGAAAGCAACTAAGTAGTTGTAAAAAAAAAAAAAAAAAAAAAGGAAAAAAACACCATTGGATGGATGTTCAGATGCCCACAATTCCGCTGCAAATCAGAGAAGGTGTGCCAAACCCCAGGCAGGGAAACGTGCCTTCTGATCGGAAGTGCATACATTCTAGAAGGTGTATTGATCAAACACGCTAAACACTCCAGGTGTGAGCAAAGCAGCTCCTGAAGCTCCCAGGACAGACATTCTACAATACGATACGTTTATTCATCTCAGGCCTATTTCCATGCAAATTCTCCATTCTCTCTACAAAAAAGACTGAGAACCGTGCGGAGTCTTGCGAACGTGCCCTGAAACCCAGAGTAAAGGGCTGTAGCTAATTACTGAAAAGCAAATGCAATAATCTGACCTGACATGAGCCCCCCACTGCACGTCGGGAACCACGGACAGCAGGTGCCTTTCCCAGCCTGCTGCGGTCCCCTGATTCCCGGGCCTCCTGAAAAGGAGCCCATGGCCCCAAGGGCCGGATCCCACCCCCCTGCACGTCCGTGCCTGGCAAAGTACACGCCAAACAACATGAGAAACCGCAGAAGTCACTGCTCAAAACACGTCAGCACAGAAGACTAACCCGAGAGGAACGGGGTCAGGTAAACGCATGAATCACGCACCCTCATCACCAACGCAGAGATCCCGGGAAGTCCTAGGCCCTAGGCGTCTGCAAGCAAAGAACAGGGACCCACTAGGAAGAATGTTCTAGGCTGGTATAGATTTAAAAGGTAAAAAAATTCATAGAGGAAATGAACAGATTCTCTCTACCAACTTGGCATATTTGAATACCAGCCATGTCCTATGTTCGAGAAGCCAACGAATACATTTTAGGTGATTTTTCTGCCAACGTATGAATCTTGGTATTCATACCTTTTCTTTTTTTTTTTTTTTTTTTTCCAACGTTTATTTATTATTTTTGGGACAGAGAGAGACAGAGCATGAACGGGGGAGGGGCAGAGAGAGAGGGAGACACAGAATCGGAAACAGGCTCCAGGCTCCGAGCCATCAGCCCAGAGCCCGACGCGGGGCTCGAACTCACGGACCGCGAGATCGTGACCTGGCTGAAGTCGGACGCTTAACCGACTGCGCCACCCAGGCGCCCCTATTCATACCTTTTCATATCGAGCTATAAATCTTCTCCTCTGTGTTGCCTGCAAAGGAAGAGATCCCTAAAGGAGGGCTCTCTGACCATGTCTACACAGTGACTTAAATTCTTCGTCAGCAGTTACCTCGTGAAACATGACTGTCACAACTTCCTTCGGGGATCATAGCGTGAAGCATAAATGTTAATACGTTCCTCACAGATTACCTACTGAAGTACCCGTACAGATTCTTGACGGCACTGAGCAAAGGCCCAGCATGCAGCTGCCCTCACCTTTCCAGGTTCCCTTGAACCACGGAAGTCCCATCACAACGCAGGGAGGGCGCCTGCCTGAGCTCGCAAAGGCTGACCTTACTGCATTAATTATACAACGGGGGTTTGCAAAGAGACCTAACACCACCGCAATCGACTCTTTCCTGATTCCTTTCTCAGGCGAGACCCACATCAAACTTGTTCACCAATCATTGGGAACAAAAGCTTTGAATCTCTGGTCTTTTCCCATCTGAAGACTGGGTTGACTTCTTTCCTTGGAGAAGCTTCTGCTGTGACTGACCGCCTCTGGGCTCCCACTGGTGGGTAAAGGCATCTTTCCTCTCTTCCAGTTTTAAATGGGCATTTTAAAAACGCCCATTTGAGCACTGGGTGTTGTATGGAAACCAATTTGACAGTAAATTTCATATATAAATAAAAAAAGAAATAAAAAATAAAAAAAATAAATAAAAACGCCCATTCTCCTACAACTGAAGAGCCCGTTGACAAATTCTCAGCGATGCCAAGGGAAACATTTCTAGTTCGCTGGGACGGTCCCAGCAGGGCTTGGAAACCCAGACCCCTGCACGCGGTCCTGGGGAGACAGACACCTCTCCTCTGTGCTGGCTCTGGGTCCATGCAGCCTTCTGCAAGAAGGGAACTGAAGTGCATAATGGAAGAGCTCCTTAGCCACCAGGGAAATTAGGGGTGTCTTCAGTTATTCTGACAATGGGCGTGGTTAAAAATAGATTATTGGGGCGCCCGCGTGGCTCAATCAATTAATCGTCCAACTGTCGATTTGAGCTCAGGTCACAGTCTCACGGTCGTGAGATCAAGTCCCATGTTGGGCTCTACAATGCAGAGCCTGCTTGGGATTCTCTGTCTCCCTGTCTCTCTCTGCCCCGCCCCTGCTCATGTGCTCACACTCTCTCTCTCAAAATAAATAAACGTTAAAAATAAGTAACTAAATAAATACGTACATACATGATTGTGTTTTCATTTCCTCTAGTCCCCTCGGGCGAATTCTGGTCTTAACAAAAAGCAGTAAAGCTACTCGTTACATTGCTCTATGGTCTAAAGGTAAGTGACTCACTTTCTCTTTTGTTAACTGTTTTTATTTAAGCAGCAGTAAAAGAAAAAAAAAAATAAAAAAAAAAAAAAGCAAAATAAGCAGCAAACGCTGGGGCTTGCTCTCAGGCCCACAAACGTATCTGCACGCCGAGCTTCCCCCGACGCTTTCTAACACGAGAAGAAAGAAGAGGAAAGTTATTACCTTTGCCACAGAGTTTCCTTCTGATGTGTTTGCATCTGCACCTTGAACTTGATCGGGGATCCGCACTCCAAAAGACCAGCCTCCAAGCCTGGTAACAGTAACAGGTGTTAGTGCTTTAATCAGCGAGCCCAGACGTCCCACCAGAGGGCACTGTGTCACAGTTAAACTAGTTAGGATAGCCTGAGGACAGCAGCCCCCTGAGCGTCCAGCCTTGGTGACACGACCACACAGGTGCTCCGAGCACAGAAGGACACGGCCCGGAGCCAGGCGTCCAGGGAGGACCCCACACACCCAGCAGGCACGGCTAAGGCTCGCCAGGGACGACCCTGCCATGTTACAAAGTGTCCTTCCCAGAACTCGTGGTTTGTCATGAGGCGCCGCCCTGCCCAGGACACGGCTTGATCACCTGCATGCTAACGACTTTACTTACTGGTCATCCCTCCCGCACACCAGCTATTCCGATTTACCCGATCCATCCCACAATTCCCAGCTACCCCGCTTGGCATCATTTCGTCTTCCACACTCGGGCCTCTCCCGTCTTCAACACAAACGTCACCTCGTCAGGAAGGCGTCCCAGGGAACGCCAGCTGGGGCACGCTCCTCCTCTGTGGGGTTCTCACAGTACCCGACATTTCCAACCATCCTATGAACCCTCACCCCGGGTTTAATGGTCTGTTTAGTGTATCGTTTACGCAGCCGTGTGCATTCTCCCGGGTGGGGACTACACCCTGTGTCCCCATACTGCATGAGCCATGTAGCATCTGGAACCCATTCAGCTTCCAAAAATACTGGGCATGAGAAATCAAGGCACAAATTATTTGGGTTATTTTGGCCTGAACTACACTAGTAAAAGTTGTTGAAAAGGTGGAGCTGGGGGTGGGGGACGCCAGGGGACTCAGTCGGTTAAGCGTCCGACTCTCGGTTTCGGCTCAGGTCTCGATCTCACGGTTTCATGAGTTGGAGCCCCGCGTCGGCCTCTGTGTTGGCGGCACGGAGGCTGCTTGAGATTCTCTCTCTCCCTCTCTCTGCCCCTCCCCCACTCTCACTGTCTCTCTCAAATAAAATAAAATAAAATAAAATAAATCTTAAAAAAAACTAGTAAAAAAAAATAAAAGTTGGAGCCAGGAGTTCATTTGCAAGTGGTAAGTGCAGACCCCGTGTACATGTGAGTAAAACCACCAGAGCCAGGGGTCACCTGGTAAGGGTCATGCGGGGAGGTGGGGGGGTGGACCCCCACTGTCTCACGTCTAAATCCCCCTTTGTTCTGCTGCCCAAATCTAAACAAATACCTTTATTTAAAGCTAGTTTGTTTTTTTAAAATTTTTTTAATGTTTATTTCTTTTTGAGAGAGAGAGAGGAAGACAGAGCATGGGCAGGGGAGGGGCAGAGAGAGAGGGAGACCCAGAACTCCAAGCAGGCTCCAGGCTCCGGGCTGTTAGCACAGAGCCTGACGCGGGGCTCGAACCCCCGAACCGTGAGATCATGACCTGAGCCAAAGTCAATGTGCAACTGACTGGGCCATCCAGGGACCCCTAAAGATACCTGCTTTTACTAAGAGATAATCTTTACCTATAGAAAGGTATTTTGAAAACTTATTTTACACAGCAATTTTGTATCCATTGAAACTAACCTTTTGTCAATAAAGCACTACTGTTTGGCTATTAGGAAAGAAAGAAAGAAAGAAAGAAAGAAAGAAAGAAAGAAAGGAAGAAAGAAAGAAAGAAAAGAAAGAGGGAGGACAAAAGAAGAGGGAGGGAGGAAGGAGGGAGGAAAGAAGAAATGAAAGAAAAAAGAAAAGAGAAAAGAAAGGAAGAAAGAAAGAGAAAGAAAAGAAAGAGGGAGGAGGAGGAAAGAAGGAGGGAGGGAAGAGGGAGGGAGGAAGAAATGAAAGAAAAAAAAGAAAAGAGAAAAGAAAGGAAGAAAAGAAAAGAAAAGAAAAGCAAGAGGGAGAAGGAAAGAAGGAGGGAGAAAGGAGGGAGAAACAAATGAAAGAAAAAAAGAAAAGAAAAGAGAAAAGAAAGAAAGAAAGAAAGAAAGAAAGAAAGAAAGAAAGAAAGAAAGAGGAAAGGAGGGAGGGAGGAAGGAAGGAAGGAAGGAAGGATGAAAGGTAGACATGTATTTAACTTTGGTTCCCACACTCTGGATAAAAGAAGCCTGAAGAACAAACTTCCATCAACAGTGCCCTTTCCCTGAGAGAATCTGAGGCAAAAGAAGAAGGCTTAAGGCATTCCCTGATTCATTCACTCATTCATTCATTCACTCAAAATGAATTCACTTGAGGGGCGCCTGGGTGGCTCAGTCAGTTGAACATCTGACTTCAGCTCAGGTCATGATCTCATGGTTCCTGAGTTCGAGCCCCGCGGGCCCTGATAGCTCAGAGCCTGGAACCTGCTTCAGAGTCTGTGTCTCCCTCTCTCTCTGCCACTCTTCCACTCACACTCTGTCTTTCTCTCTGTCTCTCTCAAAAATAAAGATTAAAAAAAAATTTTTTTTTTAATGAATTCACTGGAGAGACAATGAGTGCCTTTTACTCTAAGTCCCAGACATACAAACTCTTGCCTTCCAAAAATAGATTCCGGGACATGTTTAATGACGTATGGGATGGGACTGGGAAGAGAGGCAGGCAAGTCACAGTGGGGGCGGCCGTGTCCAAGGAGGAGGGTGTTACCGGAATGGCAAAGGGTAAAGGGCAGGGGTGTCTGCAGGCCGTGAGGACTGACCAAGGGATGTTCTGTACTGAAGCCATGGGATTTGCTTGAGGTCCTAGGAAATTTGACGGCGTGGCAAATGTGGTTGCAATTTAAAGCAATGAGAAGCACTCACTCCCCACGTCCCTCATCTAGACTCACCCCCTTGGGCTCAGGGAAATTCAGCACAAAACAAAAGCTTTCCAGAAAATACCAGTTGCAGCCACATTTGCATATCAGACGCCCAGATAGAGGGAGGTCTCAAGGTCAGACACTACTAAATTACGCTGCTAACTTCGCTGCACTTATTCTCCGAAGCTGTAAAACCTCCTCTAGCTCCCTGAGTGAATCTCCATTGATATGACCTCCCCCAACCCTCCATGTGTAAGAAGAACAGCCAGCGGTAAGGAACCTTACTAAGGCCTACAGTGTTTCTTTGGCGTTTTTATGAGCATCAAGGTTAGCATTCGACGTCTGAGCTTTAAGAACGCTGGCATTCGAAACCATAGGATTTGCAAAGTAACTTGAAGAGCAGGAAAGAGCCACAGCCAGCTTGCACGCACCTCGATTTCTCAGACGGCACCAGCAAATATTCCTCCAGGTGGAAGGCAGACAGGTTCAGCAGAGTGTGGCCCAAGTGGTTGGTCAGGTAGGGAGCCCCAGCACTTCTGTTGAGACACGTCTGTGAGGGTTTCCAGAGAGGTAAACAGAAACACATTTAGAAGGCACGCACGGGTGTACTGATGTTACTTTTCTTAAAATTTTTTTAATGTTTAATTTATTTTTGAGAGAGAGAAAGAGAGAGAGAGAGGCTGTGAGCAGGGGAGGGGCAGAGAGAGAGAGGGAGACACAGAATCCGAAGCAGGCTCCAGGCTCTGAGCTGTCAGCACAGAGCCCGACGAGAGCTCGACGAGAGCCCGACACGGGGCTCGAACTCACGAACTGCCTGTGAGATCATGAACTGAGCCGAAGTAGGACACTTAACCGACTAAAGCACCCAGGTGCCCCTGATGACGCTACTTTAAATGCGACATTCCCTAGCTCTCTCTTTTTAATAAATTATCCGGGGCCCTTCGTATCGTCTGATTTCTCAATCTACGAGTCACCTGCCTTTGAGAATCATACCCGAATCCCACCATGACCTTTGCCATCAATTACGCTCTGGAAATCTCCATCCTTTTCTGTACGAAAGTGTGGGTGGATTTGTAAGAACTCAAAAGGGATAAAATACTCTTGCTGAGGGGATGTGGCATTCGATGGACTTGAAAGAGTCAGAGGCAACTAGCTGAGGGACGGTCAGCGGGAGAATTCCAAAGGCACGTGTTTCTCGCACGAGAGCCTGAAGTAGAAACCAGATGGCCATCCAGCAGTCACGGGAGGCGGCGCCCGCTCAGAATCACGACAGTCACGGCATGGAGAGGCCCTGCCCTGCCACCGTGGGGATCCAGAATCTGCTTCCCAGGACGGTGCAGGAGCGATCACACACCAGGGAGCTAACACCACCAGCAACCCTCACGTCGGCCTCTAAAGCGTGCTCTCCTACCTGCACAGTGCAAATGGCCCCAGCCGCCCCCACTGGTGTTGGTTCAGACGTCCAGGAAAGAGCTGAGTAAGAGCTGGAGATAAACTTGAGACAGTGCTTTCAGGCTCTCGGTAGAAAGGATGGGGGGAGGACACCGAATGGAATAACTGTTATCAATTAGTAGTCGGCCAACATTGGTGGTCTCGGGGCCGGGTTCACTAACACCCTTTACGGGTTCCCTGCCTCCAGCCTCCCTTCCAATCTGCCCACTGCATCTGGATGCATCTCTGCAGAAAGTGCCTTGCATTTAGAGGACTGCCTTGCAGGAAAATTCAAATTCCTCTCGAGAACCTGGGTCCGCTAGAAGATGTCCTCATTTTCTCTTTCTAACCCTATCCGTTTGGTTCTGTCAGAATAAGCCCCCTGCAGTAAGCTGAACGATGGCCCACGGAGGTCCCAGTCTCGGGAACCGGTGAAGGCCACCTTCCGTGGCAGAGTTGGTAAAGTAAGCATGTTGGCAAGGGGAGATTCTCCTGGGTCGTCAGGATGAGCCCTAATGCACTCACGTACGCCCTCGGAAGAGGGAGGTGGAGAGACGGGAGGAGGCAGCGTGGCCACAGAGGCCGAGGCTGGAGGAAGGCAGGCAGGAGCCAGGGAGTGAGGCAGCCGGCAGAGAGGGGAGGGCCGGGAGCAGACCCCCCAGCTTCTCCAGGGGGAGCGCCCTGATTTCAGCCCCGGGTATGGTTCCAGGCTGCACGAAGATGCAGTTCCTTACAGCAGCCACAGGAGGCGAACGCACCCCCCTACACACACCATCCGTGGGAAGCCATGCTCATTCCTCACGGCAAGTTTTTGGTCCTACTGTGCCGTCCTCCAGGGACAGTTAAGCCCCAAAACATCATCCCCTCGTCCTTCGGAGCCAGCTCACTTACAGTCCCCTTGGAGCTCTCCAATGGCATGTCTTCGAATAGCCCCCTCAGGATCACCGCCGACCCCGCAACATTGCTGTAGGGTTCGGAGAGACTCGCGTGTTTGATAACAATCCAGTGCACTGGACATAATCCCGCACAGCAGGCTTCTGGGCAAACGTATGAATTTTAGGGGAGAGAAATATTTCGGCTTCTGCCAAAACACTGGTAACTGGGCTCCGCGTGATCGCCGGAGAGCAGGGAACTGGCCGTGGGCACAGGCTTTCCTCCCGCGCACCCAGTGCGGCTCCTTGGAGCTGGCCTGTGGGGCAGCGCCCTCCTCCTGGGGCAGGCACGAGTTCCACCTCAATGTCCTGTCTCCTGGACGGGAGTTCTCCACCTCCCAATGTGTGGGCCAGCATTTCTCAAAGTGTGTCCCCAAGGAGCACAGGTGCCACGGACAAGAAGCAATCATCAGTCAAATAATCTGCGGAAAGTGCTGCATGTGATGTAGCCCACAGTCAGTGCAAGTGTAAGGTCATGTCACCAGGAAGAGTGTCACTAAGCTTGTCTGGCCCTCGGGCTACTTGACGCGAACCTTTTTTCCCTACGGGCATGTTACTGAAATCGTACATCAATTTCGGAATGTCTCCATCCACCGTTCTGGTATTTATTCATTCATTCCTTGGCCACTGATATCCAATCTAGTTACAACGGATCGAAGGCAGCTTGTAATAAAAGGCATCGCTGTAACAGGATGATTAAATCAGGGCCGCACAATAAGAGCAGGGAATGAAAAATTAGTGGTTTCATGACTAAACGGAATAACCAAGACGGAGGAATCAATCATTGTGTCCAGAAACTCGTTGTCCCCACCGAGCAGCAGGAAGTACAGTGGAGGGTACTGTCAGCCTGGGCCACAGGGACACCTGGGGAACTCACCGAAGTCTCAGGTCGGTCACCAGCTGCGTGCCCTCCCCAGGGCTGTGCCAATGCGCTCAGCCACCTTCCCACACTCCGTCAGAGAAGGAAACAGGTCGTGTCCAACCAGGACAGAACCTTCAGCCCCCTGTGCCGCTAAATGCAGAAGCCCCCGGAAACATGTTCATCAGGAGGCCCTTTCTTTCCTTAACAGATCCTCAATCAACTTAAACGGAGATTGTTGCTTTGCCTTTTTTTTTTTTCTTCTGTAAACTAGGATGGCACGTTAGCTTGTCGAGTGTGGCTAACAGGCCTATAGCTTTTCATTAACTAAACTTTGGGGATTTCCTCTGATGGCAGTTCCAATCAGTTTTCCAAATAAATTTCATTCCGTTCTCCCGTGCAGGCTGAATCAGTAAGGCGTAGGTATCCAACCGTGTATACCTACCTCTGCACGTTTCTGTGTGACTCAGCCATAGTCCAAAGAGCTAGGTGATATTTTAGCTTCTTTTTTTTTAAGTTTTTATATATTTATTTTGAGAGAGAGAGAGAGAGAGAGAGAGAGAGAGAGAGCATGCACACACGAGCAGGGGAGGGGCAGAGAGAGAGGGAGACACAGAATCCGAAGCAGGCTCCAGGCTCTGAGCTGTCAGCGCAGAGCCCGACGCGGGGCTCGAACCCACGAACCGCGAGATCATGACCTGAGCTGAAATCAAGAGTCGGATGCTTAACCAACTGAGCCCCCCAGGTGCCCCAGTATCTTAGATTTTAACAGGTAGCACAAGACAAGAGGTTCAAAGTCATCCTGCCTTAAAATTCAGGGAAATTTCCTCCAAAAGGCAATTCTAGCTTCTTTATCATGAATTGAAAACCACGGACTTCCTTAATAAATGCCACTGGGGACATTAATGATCGTGAACAGCAGGCAATGAATAGCAGGGCCACTGCGGAACCCACAGAACATCCACATCATCGTCTAAGTGTCCACTCCGTATAATGAAGCTTTTCCAAAAACCAGCTCATCAGGTCAACCACAGACTCACCGAGTTAACAAAAATGAAGACCTTAGAGATGGAGTGTGCTCATTTCTGTTACTTGAGGTTGAGACTTGGAAAAGATCAAACATGCTGCAGAAACCTACCAGGCAGGTGCAGGAATCCTGGACTTGCGGGTGAGACGAGGGGTCCACTCGCCAGCATGAAGAGTTCTTCCTAACAAACGAAGGAGAGACTCGGTGATCTTTCCCATTACAGAGCTATTTTGTTTCCCTAAAAGAGAGTTCCATCAGCCTCCAGCTGGTCCCAAGATAATCTCTCCTGCTGCAGAAGGCAGGGCTCTATTTCATTTGTTTTCCTTTGAGATGCTAATCTGAGGACAATGTTTTATCACAGTGACAGTATTTCCATTCTATTAAATGACACTCACTTGGCTGGCTGTATAATCCACTACCACACGGCTTCCGGGACGTTCACGGTGGGTGGGGGCGGCACGCAGGCTTGTCTGGATCCGCAGGCACCTGGTCTCAAAACACCAGGTACTTCGGGGCGTCTGGGTGGCTCAGTCGGTTAAGCATCCGACTTTGGCTCAGGTCACGATCTCGTGGTGCACGAGTTCGAGCCCCATGTGGGGCTCTGTGCTGACAGCTCAGAGCCTAGAGCCTGCTTCAGATTCTGTGTCTCCCTCTCTCTCTGTCCCTCCCCCACTTGCACTCTGTCTCTCTCTCTCTCTCAAAAATAAATAAACATTAAAAAATTTAAAAAAAAAGAAAAACCGAGGTAGTTTGAGCACCAAGGCAGCAATTAATAAGCACAAGATGCTGCTAATTCCTCTCGGTGACGTAACACAGCAATTTAATCGTCCTTTAAAGAAAACCAATGATAACACTTCCACTATAAAGAAACACTGCACAACAGAAACCGACGAAAAGCACCTGCCTAAGGGTTCCCAAACCTTTTATTCCCAAGCTCCCCCAGAGCTTCTTCTCTGGTAGGACCCATCCTTGGAATTTCTTTTTTTTCTTTTTCGCTAGTGCTTGTACATCAAAAGTCGCTTTAGTAATAAGTACAGTAAAACCTTGGTTTGCGAGCGTAATTCGTTCCAGACACATGCTTGTCACCCAAAGCACTCATATATCAAAGGGAATCTCAAGAACCATTGACTCTGCTGTGTTCATGCGACGCCTAGCATCACATACAACTCGTGTTGCGAGACATCGCTCGTTTATCAAGTTAAAATTTATTAGGAATGTTTGCTCGTCTTGCGGAACACTCGCAGAACACGTTCCTCGCGATCCAAGGTTTTACTGTATTCCTATCCACTCAGAATTTGGTTAGGAAGCCGGGAAACGCACATTTCCTAAACGACAGGCACCCTGCCCGACATGTTTGCCAAGACTTCTCGCTGGCCCCACTTTTCAGAAGAGTCCACGGAGGCTCCGAGAGGTCGGGTAGCTCGTCCAAGATCATGCGGAGTAAGACAAATGTCTCACGCCCTGAGCCCATGCTCACGGTCTGGGCTGCTCTGCTCCAACGTGAAAACACCAAGGTGCCAAATGTCCAGTCCCATGACAAGAAACTCCTGCACTCACTGCTTGCTGACCTAAGTCCCTCGGTCTGTACCAGAGCGAACTCACTTTCCTTGAGATCTGCAGACCACTGGCCCTGAGCGCCAAGGGCCAGACTCTCCCAGAAGACAAAGCCTAACCACATTTGAGAACAGTGCAGGCAGATACCAGCGAGTCTATCTGGGAGCATGTCGGAAACGGCTGACCGCCCGGGCACCTGCTTGGCCTGCACGCGGACCCCCCTCCTCCCTTTTCCCATGCCTTCCCCTCTGAAAGCCTCCAGCTTGGCCTGGACAGGGAAGACGGCCGTTGGGACATGAGTCCACCAACCCCCACGTGGCTGGCTCCCAGGATAAAGCGAACTTTCCTTTCCCACCAGCACCGGTCTCTCAATACTGGCTTTCCAGCAGCGAGCAAGGGAACCTGAGTTCAGAGCTGGAGCTCTGTCTGGTATCAGGGCCACCCTGTCATCTGAGCTGCCCGCTGCTCTTTCTAGAGAACCGGGAGCCACTGATGCAAAAAGAGCAGACGGTAATTGCCCCCAACACACAGCTAATACACGGTAGAGCTGAGATATGAGCTCAGGCAGCCGGTCCCTGAATCTGGGTTCCCCGCCCCTTTACCTCCATGGCTGATCTGCACACTCTCTTTGCTTTTAATGCGCGACCTCCACATCCGTCTTGACAGTCCCCTCTGAGGGAATGTGTCACCAGGCATTCCTAGTTGTGAGGACCTAACATCAGGAGCGCCAGGAACCTCAGACCACCAGGATGGTTCCTCATGTTGTAGCAATATAATCATGGAAATAACCTTACACCTCTCCCCACCTGGCTTTTAAAGTTCAATGGGAATATAAAATTTGCTGACTTCTGCTTTTGTTCCGTGTAAACTATTAATGAGAGTGGGAGGGAAAAGGGACCATTTTATCTCAGAGACATAGGGAAAGTGTCACCAGATTACAGCCTTTGTGACATGAAACTAAATATTTAAATCTACCGGTCAGCTCCTAAAAATTGGCAACTTTAGCACATTTTAAAATTTAAATTACACATCATCTACTATTATGAGAAAGACTTACATTTCGAGTCGGGTTTATACCATTATAGATTTTTCTGGAGCTCTTTACTGCCTTCCGTATGAAAAGAAGTAAAAGTCAAGAATTCATCATCACACCCTCACATATGATGCTCCGAGAATCTCAACAGAAAAATAACCCACAAGCAGAACCCCACTCATTTTTTTTCTTTTCCTCCCCCCCCCACCCCCCCACTCATTACTTTAAAATGTTTCCTCTAATTCAACAGTTAAGTGATTGCTCAAGCCAACCAGGAAGGGAAAATGTCCCTGAACTGGAGATATCCCTGAATTCAATACTAGTTTATAGTTTATACCCACAGAAGGAAACTTACTGCAAAGTAAGTAAAACCTTTTGCATCCATCTGGGACCTTAGTGAATCAAACCTTGTTTTTTTTTTTGTAACATGGGCAGAAAGTATTAATATAAGTATTCACAGTGATGGGTTCAGGGAAGGCTGCCCCCAAAATGCTACTGAGGCATATTGATTATTTTGAATTAAAGTTACATAAGAAAGAGCCGGTGTGAGCCAGGCACTGTCTGACCCTTTGTCCTGAAAGCCGGAGATAAATCTCCCTGTGAAAGGTACTCTCTCCTCCTAGCTGGAGAAGACTGTATAAAGAAACCTTGTTACTTCTTTACTGATTCCCCACCCCAAGCCCAAACTTCTTTGTCCTGTCAATTCATCACAAATGTACTGTTTCTTTGTGTAAAAGGTCTAAGAGTTGCCTGCTTTGGTCACTCCTTTGAGTCTTTTATTTCCATGAGCTCCCGTACATGCTAATTAATTTTTTTTTCTCCTGTTAATCTGTCTTATGTCGATTTAATTATTAGACTAGCCAAGGAACCGGGAAGGGAAGAAAGGAAAAGCCTTCAGCCCCCAAAATAACAGCACTCTTGTATGAGGCAGCCCCCCACCCCCGCCTTTTGTCATGGTGACCAAGAAAAAAAAGGGCAGGAGCGTTACAAAACAGGAATGAATGGGTTAAGAACAGACCAGGGGGATTTCACAAAGAGAAGGGAGAACACCAAACCTCAGATTCTGGAAGGAAAAGAAAGGCTGAGGAGAAAACCAATGAGGGTGGGCTGCGGGCAGGGCTGAGGATGGGGCTTCGGGCTAGGGGAGGGGGGGTTACGGGGAGCCATCGGGGGTGGCCTGAAAGGAACTACAAGGGAAATCTGTGTCTAAACAGAATTCTGAATATGCTCCACTGTCCTCAGCACAGATCCTACTTTTCTCCCCCCTCTTGAGAGATTTGATAAAGAAATGTCCTTTTATCTGCTCTGTCTCTATGACAGGTGGGGCCAGCACTCCAGGAGGCTCCAGGAGGGCCCCCGGCTAGATGTCAGTTGCTCAAAGTGTGCATTTTACATCCCGCCTGCTTCAGGATCGCCCTAGAAGCTCCTACCCACAACGAAAAGTCTTTGTTTTTCCGCAGAAGACACCTCTGAACCCACTACTTCCCTCTCGAACTAACTGCCAACATGACTAATGAGCCAGATGTGTCATCACAAATTAGAAAAACGTATTGCCGATATTGCTTTACTGTCTGGATTTTTATATTTATTACTTAAAAACAGACGCTTTGGTCCTTAATACATCATTATGGTTTTATCACTTTGCCCACGTGCTCTACCCAGAACTGCAAATTCCTGGAGGAGGGCCAGATCCTGTAGCTATCTCGATTCTTAGGACTGCAGTGTATTTATAATACACCCTCAATTAATAACAGTCAAGCAAAATTAGAAAATTGCGTACGGAGAAAGGCATGCTTTAACAAGTTTCCATTAAAAAGTCATCTCAATATTATCATTTTCAAATCTTAGAAGAAAACAATGTTCAAAGTAATTCACCCCCAAACTAAGGAAACTTTTAAAAGTTTCTCTTTTGTTTTTTGTCAAAGTGTATTTATTTGAGAGAGAAAGAGAGAGCATGCGTGCACACACGAGTGGGGACAGGCAGAGAGACAATCAGCCCTCCTGGGGGCTCAAACTCACAAACCCTGAGATCATGACCTGAGGCTTAACCAACTGAGCCACGCAGGCACCCCATTAAGTTTCTTTAGTTAAAAAAAAATACCATCTAAGGGAATCTGGGTGGCTCAGTCGGTTGGCATCCAACTTTGGCTCAGGTCATGATTTCACGGTTCATGGGTTCAAGACCCACAACGGGCTCTGTGCTGATAACTCAGAGCCTGGAGCCTGCTTCCGATTCTGTGTCTCCCTCTCTTTCTGCCCCTCCCCCACTTGTGCTCCGTGTCTGTCTGTCTGTCTCTCTCTCTCTCTCTCTCTCTTTCCAAAAATAGACGTTAAAAATTTTTTTAAAACATATAATCTTTTCATATGTACAAGTTTGCCCTAAAAGTAACAGTTCAATACATATTTCATATTTTCTTGCTCTTTTATGCTTTTTACCTTTGGGTTTTGTCACACAAATTGAATGCTATTAATTATTAATTGTTTCTGCTACAATAGAAAGCATACCCACGAGGCCTGTCCGGTACTAACCTACTGGTTTGGCTAATGTTCACTTCACAAGATGGAAACCCTCCATCAGAGCTCCGAGTTGCACAGGAGACGGTGCTCTGGGTTGGCAGCTTGCACCCTCACAAAGCCGTCAGATACTTACAGGTCTGGGTGTAAATTGGGGTTTAAACCATCACAGAGCGGATCCCCATCTGCAAACGCCCTCAAAAGCACGTGGATGAGCTCCTGGTCCTCGGTCCCACTGCTGCTCACCAGAACACAAAAGAAACAGGGTGGCTTTGTTAGTATTCCCGGCTCAGATCACAGGACAGCCACCCTGGTTGAGCTGATCCAGGCAAACAGTTCTTAGAGCAGTGATCTCAGCTGTAGAATTTGTATGGTAAAGCCAAATCAGCAATAAGACTAAGGATTTTTTTTGTGGTGCCTGGGTGGCTCAGTCGGTTGAGCATCCAACTTCGGTTCAGGTCATGAGCTCACAGTTCCTGAGTTCGAGCCCCACGTTGGGCTCACTGCTGTCACCCTGTCAGCACAGAGCCCACTTCGGATCCTCCTTGCCCCTCCCACACTTGCACTCACCCAAAGATAAATTTAAAAAAAAAGAAGAAGATTAAGGATTTTCTCAAAAACAAAGTATTGCCCACACAGATTATGCATTTTTATATATTTGCATTCACAGTGTATTATGTTTCTCATTTTCTTATTTAATATTATAATATTACCATCTTTGGCATTTTTGCATGGTTTCTAAAAATGAATTTTAAAGGTTACATGATATTTCATCCCATTAATATGTTAAAATCTATGAAAAAAATTCTCTTAATGTTGCAGCTCTGGTTTGTTCTGAACATTTGTTCTATGAGATAGCCCTGCAACGAAACTTTGTACTTTCATGTTTTTTGTTTCTTTATGTGAGCTACATGGAACAACACTTTCTTGGTGAGAAGTCCTCAGCATAGAATCCTGTGTGTGCTTTAAGTGTACATTGAATGATAGTATTTATTTAACAGGCACAAGCTTCAGAAGCTTGGTAATAGTTCAAGCAGCGTTAATAGATGATAGATAGATAAATGACAGCTAGATAATGTGGTAGGGTACCCTCCCTAGGTTAAAGAAAACATGAAGGTAACCTGGCCATGTGCATACATGACAACATCTCTCGTGACTTTGTAACATGAGACCACTTCATCAGACTGCATGTTTGTGTGTTACCATATACGGGAGACAAGTAAAAAATATACGCCATGTGGCGTTCAGGGCTCAGTTCTTTGGGTACGAACCCAACTGAGCCATGCCGGCACGAATAAAGTTGCTTCCTGGAAAGAAAAGCCTCTGTGTCATGACTCTGTGCGAGAACCCTGCTACAGGTAGATAAGATAAAAGAAAAGAAAGAAAAGAAAAATTTTAAAAAATAGTTCAGCGTTGGTGAGAACCAAGGCCACCAATACCGAATTTACTTACTGAAGACACCGTCAGTGATAAGACACACTATTCCTCGAGCTTGACAGAGGTGTGGAAACAAACTCTATATTAAATTCTATACATCAATTGTAAGAGACACCTTGACTTGAGAAAGCATACAGGAAACGATCATTTAAAGCTGTCTGAAATGGGCTGATAGGGAATGGCCTTATTTAAGTTAATTAAAACCCTGAATGACTGTGTTTACAAACGAAAATGTATTACTTTCTAGAACTTAACACCGTGTCGTTTACAAAATGCTTTTGAATGGACATGATTGGGAACATTTATTCCCAAGATAAAGAAAAATGGTGTATTATTAGTACGATAGATTACTTATCTGAAAGTGACCTCAAATCTCTTTGGAAAGGAGCTCGTAAATTAACAAAGGCACACAAAGGTTTATTTTAAAGAACTTAAAACAGTAGCTTCTCTTTTTCAATAGTTTTTTTGTTTTGTTTTGTTTTTTGTTTGTTTGTTTTTACTGTTTATTTTTGACACACAGAGAGATCAAGAAAGCAAGAGAGGTGGAGAGAGAGTGGGGGCAGAGGATCTGAAGCAGGATCTGTGTTAACAGCACAGAGCGGAGTTTGGGGCTCGAACCCGCCAACTGCCAGATCATGACCCAAGCAGAAGTCAATCTGGACCCGCCCCGACCTCCCAGCCCCGCCCTATCCCACCTGGATCCAACTCGACCCTCCGCCCCGCCCTAATCCACCTGGCTGCGCCCCGCCCCGCACAGCCCCGCCCCATTACATGGCCTTCAGATCCCGCAGATCAGCCCTGACCTTGCAGCTTCCCCGTTTCCCTGTTACTTGGTCGCGATTCATCTGCAGCATTTGAGCTCTGGGTTCCTTCTCCTAAGAACCCTCTGCCGCCTCCTCCTCTCCTGGTCCTGCCCCGAAGACATCACTGGCTTTGAACTGTGCGCCCCTCACCATGGAAGAAAACAACCCATGAGAGAAAGGGCACAGGCTCAGAACGGCGGTTGGAAAAGAAAGACCAACTCATTACACCGAGTTAGTTTTGTGTTTCTGCTGAGGACAACTTGGTGTTCAGGGCCGTCGCTGTGCAGAAGCTTGGGATACAGACACTGCTACGGCGTCCAACACAGAATAATTCCTTCTAGGAAAACGCCATCTTCCCCACTGCATACAATACAACGGAGGCGTGAAAAGTATTCAGGTGGTTTACAACCAGCCTCACAGGATGTGCGACAGCTCTGGACAGAAATGCGCAATAATGAAGCATGCTGAAATTTACGGCACAGAAATGTCTCCTAAGTAGGCACTGTGACCTCCCTATAAACAGCCTTCAAGTTTCTGACAAATGAGAAAACACTTTTACAAGCAAAGAGACATATTTTCCACTGAAATGGTGCCCGTAAAAAGAAAACATTATTTGTAGCATCTGTGGAAACACTCTGGATTGCTCTCTTTTGACCTATTAATCCGAGAACAAATATGAAAGCTTAAAATACTTTTTTGTGTGAAAAACATATTGATCTATAAAGTGGTTTGCTTGGAATAATTACTAAGGGCAAGTTTAAAAGTTATTTACAGTTTACTTTCTACTAGATTTGTGCTTAGGTCTAGAGGTCACAGTTAAAAACAAAACAACACTGGCTTTAAATTGTCCCTGTTGTCGTAAGAGTCAAACGCTTGTTCCTATGGCTTTTTGTGTGTCTTCAAATTCTTGGCCGTATTTTAAAGTGCTATTAGAACCATGTGAAATCTGTCATTACCAGACTCTAGGAAGTGAAAATTAGTGCTTAATTCTGACTCCTGGGGCAGTTCCTAGACAGCATACTGTTTCTCTCTCCATGTTATCCGCAAAATTTACTGTGCATCAGAGTGACCCGGGGGCATGCTTGAACAAACGCGTCGTCCTAACACCACCCCAAAGGGGCTTCCAGTTGTTAATGAGAGCCCCCTAAACTGGAATCCACAGGTCCGATGCCAAAATGATGAAA
The DNA here is from genome assembly GCF_028749965.1 of Puma concolor. Classification (NCBI taxonomy): domain Eukaryota; kingdom Metazoa; phylum Chordata; class Mammalia; order Carnivora; family Felidae; genus Puma; species Puma concolor. The sequence continues at coordinate 107,229,966 of NC_141668.1, forward strand.
ATATCAAGCACTCTAAAGACAAAGAAATCCTACAAGATGACAGACAGAAAAAGTTGCCTAGGAGGGAAAGAGAGCCAGAAAGACTGAACTGAACCAGACTCCATGCCTGGAAGCTGCAAGGTGATGAACCACAATCTACCCACGGCTCTGAAGAGGCCAGCAGGCAGAGAGGCCGGTTGCAAACCCAGGTGTCATCCATAGAGCAGGGCAGAAAGGAGGGTATTCGCTGATCCGCATGACCTCCAAGTGAACCAGGAGGAGGGACAACAAGAAATAGACTGAGGTCACTTAGGAGGAGAGAGAATGCGCGTCGGGGCGAAAACTTTTGCTGCGTGCTGGCACACCTATAAAAGCATCGTACACCCCCAATTTAGCAGACGTGCGTAACACGTGGTCATGTGCAACATATGGATTCTTAGACTAGAAGGGAATATGCCACCAAAATATGCTCTTTGGCATTAACATTTTCTTGGGCTAGTTATTTTATTTTTGTTAATGTTCATTTATATTTAAGAGAGAGAGGGAGAGAGAGAGCACGACCGGGGGAGGGGCAGAGAGAGAGGGAGACAGAATCTGAAGCAGGCTCCAGGCTCTGAGCTGTCACCACAGAGCCCGACACAGAGCTTGAACTCACGAACCAAGCGATCATACCTGAGCTGGAGTCGGACGCTTAACCAACTGAGCCACCCAGGTACCCCTTGAGCTAATTATTTTTAAGAAATATACGAAAGCACTAAAGAGGTGCAAGATTATAACCACTTCGGGGGCGCCTGCGTGGCTCAGTCGGCTGAGCGTCCATCTCCAGCTCAGGTCATGATCTCGCTCGCGGTTTATGAGCTCAAGCCCTGCGTCGGGCTCTGTGCTGATGGCTCAGAGCCTGGAGCCTGCTTCCAATTCTGTGTCTCCCCTTCTCTCTGCCCCTCCCCTGCTCACACTCTGTCTCTCTGTTTCTCAATAATAAAAAAACGTTAAAAAAAATTTTTTTTAAGTTTACAACCACTTTTGAAAAGTTTGGCATCACCGCCTGAGATAGAAGGGTCACATACTCTACGCAACTGATCAGCAATTAACATTTCTCTGAATGAACCCCTAAGAAGCTCTTGTATATGTAAAACTGGAGGTATGTGTTAGAATATTCTAGAATGTCCACGCAGCATGGTTCACAATCACAAAAAAACTGGAAGGAGCTCATGCTGTCCATCATTAAAAAGGAAGATTAATAAGTTGTGGTATACAATTCGTACAGGGGAATATTGTGCAATATTCAAAACAAGGCATACACACCAACACACAATACGGAAGAAGCTTAGCAATGCGCTTATTAAGTGAAAAAGGTCATTCTCAGAGGCATGGTATTCTTTCATAAACTTAACAGATAGAGAATTGGAAGGTGTTGAGAGCAGAGGCAGGGGGGTGGGAGAATGGGGTACAGAATACAGGCACAGTCCTAGCCTCCGCAGGCTTCACACATGCTCATTATACAATCAAACCCAAGTTAAAAAAAACAGACGGAAATAGGCTTCGTGTGGCCAATCCAGTGTATTAAAAGCTCTGAGAAGTTTAGAGGAAAGTAACCTAATTAACTCAATAGCAGCACAATCAATCCCAACAGGAAGATGGATGGTTTCGTGGCCATCAGCACTGATACCCAGAGGAACAGTCCTCCCCGAAACAAGTTTTAAGAAACGCCACTATAAACTAAACCCGATTCTATCGCCGCCCACATTTTCAAGCCTCGTCATGCCTCCCTCCATTCTACCTGCAGGATAACATCTTTTCTACTTGGGATGCCTTCCAGCACCTGTAGACTCACACTTGTTTCTTTCTCTGTCTGAAGAAGCATCTCCTCTCGCCTGGGCAGCACCCAGGTATCACTGAGGGCTCCATTCAGGTGCCACAGCCTTCAGAAAGCCTTCCTTGACCCCCGCCCCCCGTCAGATGGAGCCCCCCACCCGCTCTAGTACAACCCCACACGGTACAGCTATGCCTAGCGTCGCATTTATAAGACTCCCTGTTGATGTGTTCGTAGGGTTATCTCTCAGCTCGACTGTGAGCTTTCTGAGAGTTGGACTTGTGTCTTTGCAGATGTGTGTGGAATGAGAATTAGATCCGGGAAGCCTGAAGGTACTTTCCATCTCGCTCCCCAGCTAGCGTGTACGAGAACAGGGTCTTCAGCATGAGGACCTGGTCAGAAGGGATTCTTCTGTGTGTGTTTATTTTAATCTCATGCCACCAAGAGATAGGACAGAGTCCTATGCAAAGCACTAAGTTCAGCTGAATCGGGCCAAAAAACTGATCACCTGCAGGCTGTGGGGGAGGTAAAAATGCTTCTGAAGTTCACGGTTGGGGAGAGAGTAAAAGCTATGAATTGATTTGTGCGCAAATATTTTAGGGATGCCTGCTCGGTGCTGGGCGCTGTCCAGGGAGAGTCAACTCGGTCTGGGCTATGCCGTTTGCCATCTGTCTTCTCCCACTAGACTGTGAGCTCCAAGGATGCTGAAGGTGAGCGTGAAAAAGAGAACACAGAGGGGTGCTCAATAGGGGCACTGAGGTGCCCACGTGGATGGAACTTCATAAAGAGATCACGTGTAAGTAGAACCCAGAAAGAAACAGCCATACCAATGAGTGGGACAAAGAATGTTCTTGGGGGTCAGAGACTAGACACGCAAGGTCAGGGCAGAGTTTGGATGTTCCATGAGCTGGACAAAGCCAAGTGTGAGGGTGGACCGAGCGGATAAGAAAAGGGCGGCCAGAACATGAGTCGCGAGGGGCAGTCAGCACCTCGAAGGTTATTCTGCCAGGGAAATGTTTTCTAGAGCCTGCTGGTGATCGCAACATGCCTCTCCCACGCCATCCAGCAGCACAGATGATGTATTAGGTCCGCTCCAGGGTGTAAAACCAGCTTTCATCAAGCACTGAATTTCTTCTGGGAAATAGACCAATTGCTTTCCATTCACCATCTCTGAATTATTCCCACAAAATAACGTGCCACTATTGTCTCACGAGAACTGTACCGAGTACGTACAAAGGTGCACACATTCATACAGAGAAATAAATCATGAAGGGCTCACGGTGAATGTTGGGAGGCCGCTAGTTAACGACACCCAGTATGTCTCCATATGCCACATTCCAGGCACCATCTTGCACATCACGGGGGGTGCAGACCCACCATCACTGTTAAGTCTTCTACTAATTTTAATGTCTGATTGCCCTTCCGCAGCCAACAGAAGGGCATGGTTTTTTATAAAAAGCCAAGTTCCTCTTTTTTTGAAAAGTGACTAAAAATGTGGCCCAATCCAGTGGTATCTGATAAGGAAGGTACCCTGAAAACGTACAGTGGGATAAACAGCACTCCCCCCAAATTTCACGCCCACCCAGAAGGTCAGAATGTGACCTTGTTTGGAAATAGGACCGGTCCTTGGAGATGTAGTTTGTTGAGATGAGATCATACAGGATGAGGGTGGGCCTGCTCCAATATGGCTGAGGCCCTTCTAGGAATTGGGAACTTTGAACACAGGGCCACGCGGGGAGAAGGCCGTGTGAAGACAGAGGCAGAGTGGAGGGGTGCCCTCAAGTCCCAGGTCTTCTTCAGGTGGGGACTAGGGGCCAGGGTGAAGTCCATGTTCAGGTAGGACCCTGCGGGGTTCCCCAACAGGGTGAACATAGCAGCACATCAGGAACATCGCTTCCTGTAAGGACTGAAAGCCCAGCCTAGAAGACAGAGGGGGCCATGGAGTTTCCTCCAGATATTCTCAACTGCGTGTAGACAGTTGTCTTTCCATGGTCCATGCTTTGTATGCTAACTTGAAACAGAGACCTGTCCAAATTAATTCTGGAAGACTTTTCCTGCTTCATATTCATTTGGTTGTGTGTGTGTGTGGTTTTTTTTTTAAGTTTATTTATTTAAGTTTATTTATTTTTGAGAGACAGAGGGCAGGGGAGGGAGGGACAGAGGGAGTGGGAGAGGGAGAACCCCAGGCAGGCTCCGCACTGTCAGCAAGGAGACTGATGCAGGGCTCGAACCCATGAACCATGAGATCATGACCTGAGCAGAAACTAAGAGTCCAACACTTAACCGACTGAGCCACCCAGGTGCTCCAGATTGTTGAATTCAACTTTACTTAATGAAAGTAACCTTTTCTAGACCCTGCGGCAAGAATTAACCGTAGAGAGACATTAGGTCTCACTCGTGACCCTCAAGGGAGCCACCATGTAGGAAGGCAGGTGGGGATCTCCAGCCATCGGTTAGAGCACAGGGAGATCCCCGTGGCGTGGCAGACACACAGAGGAGAGGGTGGAGGCTGAGGATCCCGGGAGGGGGCACTTCTCAGCCAGACTTGAAAACGTTCTTATTTCGCTGGGGACATCAGGGGAGTGAGCAGAAAAGGTGATTTTGGGTTTCCTTACACATGGAAATGTGGAGCTGCATCCCATCCTGCTTTATTATTTTTAACGTTTCTTTATTTATTTTTGAGATGGTGGGGGCGGGGGGGAGTAGAGAGACGGGCAGAGACTCCCAAGCAGGCTCCGAGCACTGTCACCACAGGGCCTGACGTGGGGCTCGAACTCGCAAACTCTGAGACCATAACCTGAGCTGAAACCACGAGTCGGATGCGTAACTGACTGAGCCACCCAGGCGCCCCTACATCACGTCCTTCTGATGCGCAGAGCCCGGGGCCAATGGGGCAGCTGAGGCTGAACCTCACGGAAGCCTGGAAGGCTAGTGGGCCACGTTGGGATGTCCAATCACCACCCCGAGAACAAGCGGGAGCAACTCAAGGGCCTCCAGCAGGCCCTTCCGGTCCCGCCCCCGCATGGGGGTGAGGAGCGAACATGGGGTGCTCAGCGGTGCCGAGGCTCCGCTGTGGCCTGTGCTCATGCTGCATCACCGTCTGCCGGCTTCCCCGGGGCCTGCCCTGGGCCAGCCTGCCTCTGCCCTGAACAAGCCCAGAGTCCCTGGCACCTCTCAGTTTCGGGGTCCCCAGTGGGGAGGGGGGAGTCCCGAAGCCCTCTGCAAACAGCAATCAGCTGGCAAGGCATTCAGGATAAAACGGAGCTGGAGGCTTGGGTCACAAACTGGTTGGTGAGGACCCGAACCAGTGCAGACACATTCCCTGCACTCAGCTTTTCCTCTCGCAGGTGTACCAAACAGCGTGTAGGACGGCTGTCACAGAGGCTTGGTCACAAGCAAGCACCTTCCTCTGCCCCGCAGCTGGCCCCCAAGGCATCTGAGTCAGAGACCTCTGGGCTACAGACCGAGCCGCCAAAGCCCCAGTTTTCTGGGCTCGCAGAGCACAAAATCCTCTGTGAGCCACACGGGCACTGTCTGCTCCCGTCACTCCTAAAAGTGACGGAAGAGAATCTCTCCAGGGCATTTTTTTTTTTTCATTTGTGTTTTCATGAGGATTTGCATGCCTCAAGAAATGTTAAGTAAATTTAATGTAGGCATATAACTGCATTTTCTCAACTCTTAAGATTTGAGAGGCATGAGGCTGTACTGAGAACGGTCAGCGCACTGATAACAGGTTTCCAGGGGCGCCTGGGTGGCTCAGTCGGTTAAGCGTCTACTCTTGACTTCAGCTCAGGTGATGACTGCAGAGTTCATGAGTTCAAGCCCTGCGTCAGACTGTGGGCTGACAGCACGGAGCCTGCTTAGGATTCTCTCTACCCTCCCCACCTCACATGTGTTCTCTCTCTCAAAATAAATAAATAAACATTTAAAAAATAAGGAAATGAAATAATAATAATAATAATAAAATTTCCATGTACCATCAAAGTCAACACAGAGATAACGCACCTAATGGTTTTTGAAAATCAGGGGCGCCTGGGTGGCTCAGTCGGTTAAGCAGCCGACTTCAGTTCACGTCATGATCTCACTGCTTGTGAGAGCTAGCCCCACGTCGGGCTCTGTGCTGACAGCTCAGAGCCTGTGGAGCCTGCTTCAGATTCCGTGTCTCCCTCTCTCTCTGCTCCTCCCCCACTCACACTGTCTCTCTCTCCTTTAAAAATAAACAATAAAAAAAAACAATAAAAGAAAACAAAAAAAATTAAAAAGAAAACTACATGCAGGTCTGACTTTAAAAACCTGTTAACCAGGAGTTAGGCTAAAGAGAAAGTAAGGAAACATAATGAAAATACTCTGTAGCACCCCATGGAGTTCACCCATAAATGTTAGAAAATGACAATCTGCCCACATTTGAAGCAACAAAGCGGGGGGAGCCATGGGCTGTGTGTGTGCATGTGTATATGCACCTGTGTATGTCTGTATGCGTGCACTTGTGTATGTGTGCATGCACGTGTGTGTGCGTGCGTGCGTGCATGTGTGTGTGCACGTATGTACGTGTGCACATATGTATTGCATGCCCGTGTGTATGTATCCGCGTGTGCATGTGTGTGTGCACCTGTGCACATGTGTGCGTGTGCGTGTGTGTATGTGCATCTGCAGCAAATCAGGAGGAATATGAGCAGTGAACAGCTGTTCTACACAGGATATCGTTCCTGTGCTAAGATTCAGACGGTGGCACTCAGATTCAACACAGACAGAGCCATCATGTAACGTATCACCCACTGGAGGACACTTTGGGGAGTGAGCAGGACAGGTGTAGTACGGATGCTGAGAGAACAGGACTGCCTTCCCGAGCAAGCCAGGGCACATGGTCGTCCTGCCGGGGAACCCGGTACACAGGAGGAAAGAACAGCGATCTCAGGGGAGAGCAGTTGTACTGCCAAACAAGGGGCTGGTCACCCCCCTGCCCTTTGATCTGGGGCAGGCACGAGAAATGTGAGAGAACCAGAAGCAGGAAAAGTTTCCTTCTGTATGGACCACTTCTGGCAACATCTTCGTTTCTGCCTCCTAAGGACATGACTACTCTACCGAAATACAGACTACAAAAACATACGCCCGTTCCTTCTGCTGAGTCTGGAACGAAAGAACAGAAGAGGGGCGTTCGGAATCTCCTCTGGCTCACGCACCTGCAGCAGATGGGGTTCCACCTGAACCATTCTGAGAAATGGAAACAAACACACGTCCACCGTGAAAAGACGAACTCTTAGAAATGGCAGAAAATACTACAATATCCCTCACTCATCTCATTTAACATTAATTACTTCCTTAGACGCCCCATGTCCCAACACAGCCACACTGGGGTTAAAGATTCAACATACGCAAGGGAAGGAGGGGATTGGGGTGGCATACACCCATGGGGCTGATAGCGGCCACAGATCCTCGGTGTTCCGTGGCCTGCCTGACAGTGTGGCTCTAATCTGGGCCTCTGTCTCGGCACAAGCTTCTCCCTGGGGGTGTGTCTGTTCACAGGGTGCCAAAGGGCAGCAGAGAAGATGCCCCTGTGACTTAAGGATTATTTTGAGCTGAAGGCAACTGAGAAGCAGATACAAGAGAAGCTCTCTGAGCTCCCCCCTCATTTGCCTAAAGGCAGGACACAAATTTGCACGTGGCCCCTTCTCTCCTCTCTACCAGGAGAGACACAAGGCAATCACCAGCACCAACTCCAGGCATTTATCAGCCCAGATGCGCACAAGAGGAATCCATACAGCAAACATTGCTACATAGCCCTGTCTGCCATTCGTTCCTTTATATATTTCCCTGTGCACAGCTGGCCGTTCCTAAAGCTCAAAGCCCTTTTCGTCTTGTCACGTCTCTAAAAAGTTATGGTTCCTGGGGGTGCCTGGCGGGCTCAGTCGGTTGAGCATCCGACTCTTGATTTCAGCTCAGGTCATGATCTCACGATTCATGGCATCCAGCCCCACATCAGGCTCTGCATTGACAGTGAAGAGCCTGCTTGGCCTCTTCTCTCTCTTTCTCTCTCTCTCTCTCTCTCTCTCCCTTGTGCATGCTCTCTCTCTCTCTCTCAAAAAATAAATAAATAAACAAAATAAAATTCAAATCAAATCAAATATCTTTAACTCTCAGGCTCCAAATAATTTTGGAATGCGTGACTTTGATGAAAAATGAATGCTGGGAGAGCAGGGGCAGATGTTTTCAGATGAAAAATACAGTGGCCAAATTAATAAAGCAGCGGAGAAGGGTTTCAATCGACTGGAAATGGACCCCGTAGAACGTGCAGCATGTGACGTTCTCACCTGCCTCAGAAGGAAGGGATGAAGGGATGAAGGCAGGACGGAAGAGGTGAAGAGGCGGGCAGTCCGAAGGCATGACGATGTGGAACATGCTCGCACAGGATGTGTGGCATTCGATATATTCAACACACTGAGTGAAATTTGAAATAACGGAGAAATAGCAGGGGGCATTCAATCTCAATAGCCACCAAAGAGCTGCCTAACAAAGCAGTGAAAGTCCTGATATGGCTATAAAAGGGATACTGAAAATGTGGAGAAATGAGTTCTCCCTCCACCAAGAGCTGCACGTGGCATACAGCAGGCGCATAACACATTTTCGTGACTAAAAGAATCAATGACTCCATGCTCATATATGCTGTAAACTGGTGCACAGCGATACGAATAATTTGGCAATATCTACCTTGAAACTGTGGGTGCCTGTTGCCCCCAAAACTTCCAATGGTGATGTATGATAATAGAAACAATTAGCTCCATGAATCCGAGCAAAGGGATTCCTGCAGAACTGCCTGGAACAGAAAAGCTGTGGCATGCCTGTAGGCGCCCCAAAAAGAGATTATTTACATAAATTATGGCACCTCCGGGCAACGTGCTGTGGCACAGCCTGAAAATGGGTGATGCGGTTTGCGCCTGATTTACAACAAGAGGTACACAGATACGTTATTTATTGAATAAAAAGGCAAACAATGATGAGTGTTTACAGTGGAATGCCACTGTCATAAAACAATAAAAATGCATGTGTTAAAAGCATTATGTATTAACATGGGGAAGACCATAAACCACTAGGGGTATGGTGGATAGTGCTGGTAGGATTACCCGTGAATTTTTTTTATTATGATTTTGGCGAGCCTGCATTTTCTATTTTTTTTTTTTTTTTTGAGAGAGAGCACATGTGCACACGTGTGCTGGGGGAGGGGCAGAATGAGAGAGAGAGAGAGAGAGAGAGAGAGAGAGAGAGAATCCCAAGCAGGTGCCACGCCGTCAGCACAGAGCCCCACGCAGAGCTCTGATCCCACGAACCGTGAGATCATGACCTGAGCCAAAATCAAGAGTCAGACGCTTAACTGACTGAGCCACCCAGGCGCCCCATTTTTTTTCAAGAAACACATTTTATGGGGCATTCTATCCTTTCTGTCCATTCACGTCAAACACTTGGGAAAAGAAGAAGAGGGCAGGTACGTAAACTAGCTAGCCAGAAGAGAGAGCCCACTTGCGGAAGGAATATTGGGGACCTGCGTGCACGTCTCTGAACAGAACCACTGCAGGATTCTCTTTTTTGAGCTAAAAACCCGGACTCCGTGGAGCATAAAAACACACCGAGGAAAAAAATATAATTAACCAAAGGACACAGAAGCAAACGGAACAGTTTATTATCGATTTTTCCTTCTGCGTCTGCGTTTGTTTAAACTGAACTCCAAATTACACTTCATTGTAAAAGTGACAAATATTAGCAGGCGCTAAGAGTCTGGCTAATTAAGCTCGTTATTTTAGTAAAGATAAGTATTTGACGAGGGCAGAACTAATCGCGCCCTCCCGGTTGCGCGAACCGTGTGCAGCCTAGCTAATATGCCAGTGCCCGGTGTCTGCCCCACCCCCGAGGTGTGTAAGCCCCGCCCCCTCCAGGTGTGTAAGCACCGCCCCCCCCAGAAAGAGAGTTGTTCCTGGTCAGCCCTCAGGGTGATGCTGTTACCCCGGCCACTGCAAACCCAGCTCAGGGCAGAGAAGTCACGCTCAGTCTTGGGGGAACCAGCCACCTGAGGGACAGGCGCTGCGATGCTCAGGACCCCCTTTCGGGTGCCCTGTCTCCTGTCAATAAAACAAAACCCCTAGAAGCTCTGACACCATCCTATGTAAATTCATCTGGCTGCAAAACTCGGAGCGCTCTGAATTTCTTGGCAGCAAAGCTGGACTGAATCTAGCCTGGGGGTGTGCGTGGGCTCACGGCCATACAGAGAGAAAAGTCAGACATTTCTCTGCAGGGAGGGCCCTGCAGTTCCTGGCTGCTGTCCCAGAGCAACGCTGGAGGGTTCTGTGAAACACAATAATCCCCCTGATCTGTGGCTCTGGAAACGGAAGATCCTTCCCACAATTCTTCAGGTCAGTAGCGGCCTGAGACAACATCCTACAGCATCTCCTACCTGGCGCATTTTATCATCCCAAGTCCTCACAAGAGGGGTGGGTGCAGAACAGTAAGATATTTAAAAAGACAGGGGCGCCTGGGTGGCTGAGTCGGTTAAGACACCAGTCTTGATTGCGGCTCAGGTCATGGTCTCACGGTCCATGAGTTCGAGCCCCACGTCGGGCTCTGTGCTGACAGCTCAGAGCCTGGAGCTTGCTTCCGATTCTGTGTCTCCCTCTCTCTCTGCCCCTCCCCTGTTTGCTCTGTCTCTGTCTCTCAAAAATAAATAAACGTTAAAAAAAATTTTAATAAGAATAAATCAACTTAAAAAAAGAAATTTAAAGACAGACCACATTCATATAACTTTATTACAGTATATTGTTATAATTTTCCTATTATTGCTGTTATAAGTCTTCTCCTGTGCCTGATACATGAATTAAACTTATTGTGTGTATGTATGTATGTAGAGGAAAAAACGAGGTATTTACAGGATTTGCTACATTCCATGATCTTGCCCTCTTGAACACAGCCCTCCAAAATCATGAAACCACACGTATATTTGTGATTCTTAAAAGCTACTGATATTCATAATCCGTCCTGACATAATTTGGAAGTGAAGGGGAGTGGGGGAGGTTTCTTACCTGAAAAAGTAAGTTTCGGCTGTGTCATAATGGCCAGGTGTTAGTTTGAGGGGCGGGTAGTCAATGGCCAGAGGCCTCACCATGAACAAGCCCATGGCCAAGGCCACGAAGAGGACAGGCAGCAGGAGGTCGGAGAGGGAGCTCCTCCAGGCCCGGCGCGTGTGCTGGAACCGCTTCACCAGGAGGGCCCCTGCCTGAGCCAGAGGCCACGGAGGGCGCGGGATCCCGGATGGGGCACCACCTGCAGAGACAGGAACATGCAGTCAGCCTGAGGCCAGGGCGCCCCCCACCCCAACACTGCCCGGGTCTGCGGATCCCTCTGGAGGTTTACGATGGCCCCGGAGGCTAGTAGCATAGGGACCCGCCAGTTCCCACGCTCTGCAATGAGCGCAGACAGGGGCCCCCCGGTTCCCACGCTCCGCAATGAGCACGGACACTCTGGAAACGTATGCACACAGAACGCCTGGCGATATAGCAGGGCAAGGACGGAGTTCTCTAATCCGGCTTTTGCAGCAGCCTCGAGCTTGTTTTTACTGGTTAAAATGCAGTGTGCTCCAGGAGCACAGACCCCAACAAGAGAGCAGCAGGACCCATGTCTCCAGGCAGGAGTGTGTGCGTGGGAGGGGCGCAGACTGGGCCGTCCCCCTCCGCCGTCTCCCTTCTCCTGTCTTTTACTCCTCTGTTCCCACAGCCGGGTCCTTCCAGAGAACGCCCTTGGTCATGTCCAGATCAGGGTCAGGAAGAACCATCCCCCCCAGCCCCTGCGCCAACCCCCCTGCCTAGTACAGGTGTCCCCGATGGAGAGGAGGCCAGAGCGGCTCTGGGGGTGCCTCTCCAGCTCCAAGTGAGCCCCCTTGGCCCACCAGGCTTCAGCAACCTGGCCCTCCCTTCCTCCCTCCGCCTCTCACAACTCGGAGACCCGCCCCACAGGGAGCATCGCTCAGAAGGTGGGGCTGGAGGGCAGGGCATGAGCACACGGTGGATGCCCAGGTCACTTTGCCAGGCTCCTCCCGGCCTCGTGACAACACAGACGTGGCCGCAATCAACCTGTCCAGTGCGGGCCGACCGGCTGGTGCCAGCAACTGTCACATCCGGTGTGAGGATGACAAAACGAGGAAAGGAGAGGCAGACCCAGGGACCACAGCCCTAATCCTCGTCCAAAGGACAGACACAGCCATGCCCCATGGTCTTCCTCGCAATTCCTTCTGCAGGGCTCCAGAAAACCCAACAGAAACTGTTTGAGGAGGAAGGTGGCCTTCTAAGAAGACAGTTATGCTAAATTGATCACACTGCCCACACATATCAAATTGAAATACGGTTAATAAAAGCACAGCAAATACGTTTCAAATCCCCAAAGAAATCATTTTTAAAGATGCTCCCATTTGGAAAGAGAAATTATTTGCAATAGCGGTGAGCACAGAGCTGTGGAGAAGCAGCTGGGGATACAAATGCCTTCCTGAAATAACCCCCTCCCTTGTCCGACATCACGTTGTGCCCAGGATGCGGCGGGTAGCGGGCTATTTTTTGTCCTCAAAAAAGACATCACGTAGGGGTCGCGCTAAAAATGTAAAGAAATGACCGAACACAAGGCGATCGAGCATGGCAATCCGTGTGGGCAGGGCCGAAAGGACTGGTGCCAAGCAGGCGGTCTGACGTGTTTAGGGCAAGTGAGACAACAGTCACGGCCGTGGGGACGGTCAGGCACAGTCAGTGAGACCTCCATCAGGAAGTCAGTTCAGTCTGCCTCCCGAGCAGAGTCAGGTCTGCCTGACCTCGGACAGCACACGTCACCTCAGACATTTCTGGTCACCGGACGTAGGGCTTCTTTCCACGTGTCAAGCACGTGTCCGTGACACCAGCTGGGTGGCCTACCGTCCAACTCACTGGGGGCACGACCTCCCTGCAGTGTCAGACCCCGCGGGCTGAGGGCTCAGTCACACAGGCCTACCCCTCCCCCATTCCAGACACCAGCTACCGGTCCAGGTTGTCCCCCGTGCTTACGAGCCACTGACTGTAGATCAGAGGCTCCCATGACCCGAGCCTTGGGTTTGACCGACGTGCTAGGGTGGTTCACAGAACTCAGGGAAACGGGTCCTCACGTGGGCCAGCTTACAAAGGGATACGACAAAGGCCACATACGAACAGCCACGTGGAAGAGACGTGCAGGGCGAGACATTTGGGGAGGGACACTGTGCTTTCATGCCCTCTCCAGTATATCCCCAACACCTCCACGCGGTCACCTACCTGGGCTGAACCCCTTACTATTGAGATTTTGTGGGGCTCTCATCATGCAGACATTCCCTTCATTACCTCCGTGTCCAGCCCCTCTCCCCTCTCCAGAGGATGGGGGACGGGGCTGAAAATGCCAAGCTTCTGATCGGCTCGATCTTTCTGGTGAGCAGCCCCCCCCAAGTCGTCTCGTCAGAACAAAAGATGACCTTAGTGTTCTTATCACCTGGGAATGTACTAGGAGCCCTGGTCAGGAATAAAGTCGAAGACAGATCCTAGAACAACAGATGCTCCCCTGCTTTTATCACTTGGGAAATGACAGAGGGTTCAGGGCCTCTGTGCCAGGAGCCGGGGGCACGGACAGATGCACATCTCTTGGGATCCCACAAGACCCCACAGGCGAACGGAGAAAATCTGATGTTTAAGGACCAACACGTGGGATATTAACAAGGCTGGCGTATTCTGTGAATGACTGTGCGTGGGAGCAGAAACGTGGGGGTTTCTGGAGGTTGGAGGGGGTTGGGCACCGGCTGGTGAAGCGCCTCCCAGACACTTTCGGGACCAGGGATTAGATTCCACACCAACCGGAGGCCGTCAACCCCAGCAACCAGGTGAGGAGATGCACAGTATTATAACCAAAGTGGTATTTCATCCTTTCACCAGTGCGGCTCTGACGAGGGTGGGCGGTGGACACGGCAGTCAGGCAAGCCGGGCTATGACTCTCATTCATCGGGCGGGGGGGAGGGGAAGGTTAGAAATGTTGATTCCCAGGCCCCACCTCGGACAGAATCACATCTCCACATATTCAGAGACTAAAATGCACTTTTAAAAAATAACTTCCTAGCGGGCGCCTGGGTGGCTCAGTCGGCTGAGTATCCGACCCTTGATCTTGGCTCAGGGCATGATCCCAGGGTCCTGGGATCAAGCCCCGTGTTGGGCTCCACACTGACCATGGAGCCAGCTTGAGAGTCTCTCTCTCCCTCTCTCTCTGCCCCTCCCCCACTCATGCAGGTGCTCTCTCTGATAGATAGATAGATAGATAGATAGATACAACATCCTAAGAGATTCTCATGGTCAGCTGGGTTATAAAATGCATTGGTCAATGGTGATTCATATATAACTCTCGCAGAGCAGTTATGAAGTCAAAGCGATCTTAGTGTTAGAAAAGGCATATTATTGAATGCAGTTTGATCCTTTCTCATATAGGACTAGAAGTATAAGTATAAAAATATTCGTACATCCTGATCATTCTGTGAGAGTGTAATGCTGGATACATCCACCTGGGGCACTCTCTATGCAGATCTAGCAGGAGAACTATGTGAATCTAAGTTAAGCTAACGTAATTGAGACGTTCTGGGTTGCTGGCCGTCCCAGATTTCCAAAATGATCCCTGAGAAAGCCATTTGATTTCCTCACTAACCTTTGGCTAAGGAGCCCTTTCTCTCACACAGAAGCAAGACTCACTCTGTTTAGAATCAAGAGGAACTGAAAGGTCACTGGTGAGCGTGATGGCTTGTGACCCGCCAAAATCAATGACACCATCATTGTCTACCAAAAGCCACACCTCACAAAGTAGCCTTTTTGTCCCCTAGTTTTTAAAATATTTTTAATGTTTATTTATTTATTTTGAGAAAAAGAAAGTGGGATAAGAGCAGAGAGAGAGAGAGAGAGAGAGAGAGGGAGAGGGAGAGAGAATCCTGAGCAGGCTCCGCACTGTCAGCACAGAGCCCGACTCGGGGCTCGAACTCGCGAACTGTCAGATCATGACATGAGCTGATATCAAGAGTCAGATGCTTAATGGACTGAGCCACCCAGGTGCCCCCGAAGTAGCCTTCAAGTGGCATCTTATGACAGTCGCATCTAGCTACCCACACTCAGCTGCCTACCAAACTATGCACCTGCTCAAATACATCTGCAGCAGCCAATGGCTGCAAACACCTATTTACATCAGGGCAGTTTCTGTCTATGCAGCCAGGTGCACAGAAAATGGAAACAGAATGTGGCTTTCTGGGTGTTGGAGTCTACTTAGTAAATACGCCTGCTGATGGAGGAAGAACACAGTCAGAGAATGGCCCTTTATCTGCCCACTGGCTTTGCTCAGAGAGGATCGATCACAACAGCCACTGGGGGGGCGAGTGGGGGAGGAAGCACTGGACTGGAATCCAGTCTCAGCCGCCAACGTGTTGGGTGACTCCTGGAAATTCCCAGCCCCACTGCATGTCACTTCCCTCAGCTGTGAAACAGAGATTTATATTCTCCCTCTAGGTAACGAGGATTCTTATTGCCACACTTATGAAACTAGCAGAACAGGTACAGTTTGACCGCCAGCCACTGTAAATGTTCATCAGACAGCGGGATAAGCCTGTGGGGAAAGGTGTTTCTCATTATTAAGAAAAATAAATCCTCCCCCCCTTCCCATGCGTTAACTGAACATAAATGGGGGAAATAAAGGGCTAAGATAGTTTATGGTCATGAATCAACCACCAATCAAATATTCATGGCTAAACTCATAGAAGTATTCACATGAATAATTTAACAGACAAAATTAAAATGCTGGACCAAATTGTTATGAATTGTCTTATTTGACTTACGAGTGTAATTCTATTCAAAGAATCCAGTGGCATCCATAACTAGGCACTCTCATTTACACTGACCCTCAAATTACTTAGAAAAAAATGTCCAGAGATTTTTTTGGGGGGGAGGGAGTCAGGTGGTTTCAGTGAATACCTTAAAATATCAAGGACGCAGCATGCACCCCAGAATACGATCTCCACGTTGCTGAATACATCCGAATGTTCTTGAAGCTTTCAAAATAAACCATCACAAATGTAATGCCTTCAAGTCCACTTTTAAAACATGAATACCCCAAACAAAAAAATGGGTGAATTAGCAGGTATGAGTGTGTAATTCATTTAAAAATCTACAGGGGCACCCGGGTGGCTCAGTCGGCTGAGTGTCCGACTTCGGCTCCGCTCACGATCTCTCGGCTCATGAGTTCAAAGCCCTGCATCGGGCTCTGTGATGACAGCACTGAGTGTTCTTGGGATTCTCTCTCTCCCTCTCTCTCTCTCTCTCTCTCTCTGCACCCCTCCCCCACTTGCACTCTCAAAATAAAACATTTAAAAAATAAAAGCAGGATTTGCAGACCACAATAACGCGACTTGCAATGAAACAAGGAACGCCTGTAAACAGGTAGATGGGTGTCAACACTGGAAACATCTGTGGGAGAGCCCACCATGAACACCAGCATCTGGGGGTCCCAGCCCTGCCTTGCACGAAGACCTCCCACACCTCAGACCGGCCGTGGTCTCTTGGCTTCTCACCTATAACACAAAAGGCTTGGACGGGCCATGGCTCCGTCCTCGTGCTGGCACAAGCTGATGTTGTACGGCTTTCGCATGACTCATGATTTGCCTCATTCATACCATTTGCGGAAGAAAACCAGCCACACATCGAACGTCCTCTTGTTAAGAGAGGTAGGAGAAGGGTTGGCGAGGGGGGGGGGGGGGAGGGGGGTGCGAAGAGGAAAGGAGGAAACAGAAAAAAGAACGAAACAAAAAAGAAGAATAAATGAAGATGTTTTGTGATATGACAGATGATATGACAGAAATCCAAAAGAGGATTATTTCTTAAATATTAAACGTGGTGACACAAAAAATATACAAACTTCAAAACCAAACTGCGTTACTGCAATCTTGGTTAAATATTCTTTCGGAAAGAACATTATTAATTGTGATTAATTATTTTAAAAGCTAAGAAGGAGAGGCTATATTTATCTAAACTGCTTTATTGATAATAATCTCACAGCGATGTATCACCCGACCTTCAAAATGCTTTATCTGCTCGTTTGTTACAACAACCACATTGCTCCTTTTCATACATGATTTTGATTTTTTTAAGGCTCTTTTTTGTTGTTGTTAAGTAAGTTCTACACTCACCTTGGGGCTCGAACTCATGACCCAGAGATCAAGGGTCAGTCGCACAGGCCACGGACTGAGCCAGCCTGGCACCTTCATACGGGATTTTTACATTTAAAAAAAGAAGAAAAATCTAGGTAGAAGAATTTTCTGTTCACCTCCAAAGTTTTCCCAATTGCTAAACAGGTTAGGGATCACTTTTTCTGTTACTTTCTCTTATTTTCTTTTAGTGTGCGCACATGCATGTGAGTGGGGAGGGGCAGAGAGAGAGAATCCCCAGCAGGCTCCACGTTCAGTGCAGAGCCCAACCCCGGGCTCGATCTCACGGCCCCAGGATCCTGACTTGAGCCACAATCAAGAGTCGGACGCTCAACCGACTGAGCCCCGCAGCGCCCCGCTTTTTCGATCCTTTAAAAAGCACAGTGATTCACAGCCAGACGATGAAAAGCATCAAGGCAGGATTTCACTCTGGAAGAGGGCTGGGCGTCACGCCCAGCCACATCTTTTTTCTGGAATAGAGATGGTCCCAACTCCTTGGACGGGATTCAACATGCCTTGAGGAGACAGTGATAATGTTCAGGGAACTTATGCTCTGTGGGCAGGTCACTTAAACGAGGGGTTTGGGTTTTTTCTTTCCAACGCACCAAACTCAGGTCTTCCTGCAGCCCCTGAATGGCCCCAACATGGGGTTGAAAACCCGTGGTCCCTCCAAAGCTCTCCTGGGCAGTCAGGCAACAGAACGAGGGCTCCTCTCTGCAGCACCCGGTCCTCCTTCCAGCCTCGGCCCTGCTCTCCGGCTCCGCTCCCATCACACTGGGAGGCAGGGTGGACAGCAGGCGGGCGTCTGGGCTCCGCTGAAGGTTGGCTCGAAGGGCTCCTTTGTGAACAGTGAGCAACGACATGCAAGGGGGGCCCTCGAGCTGGCGTGTGGCACATAGTGAGGGTCTATGTATGTAGCCAGAGAAGAAAGCTCCCCATTGCCGAATCTTCTCTTAGACGGTGGCCCTGTGCTCACCACCCCCACTGTTCCGTCCTCGTCGTGTGTGGCCACCTCAAGGGGCCGAGCTCAGTTCTTCTGGCAAAGCTCAGATCTGAGAACGCTCTCCGGCACTCAGAAGGCGTTGAGAGCCGTCTGATGAATGAGGAGTGGATGGATGTGACCAAATGTTGTCTTCGGTGCCCTCACCCATTGGTCACCTGGCTGTGACTTCCCTCCCCCCTCCCCGGTCCCACTTCCCCTGCCCAGAAGCCACACCACCACTCCCTCTAATCCCTTCCTGCCCTTTCCTGCGCTCAGCCTCGCCAAGTGCGCCCCGGGCCCCATTCACCAGCCATCTCTAGGCCACTGACGGCGCGTCCACCTCTGTGTGGTTCTCCCTCAGAGCGTAAGCAAGAAAGATGGGGGCACCTGGGTGGCTCAGTCGGTTAGGCAACCGACTTCGGCTCAGGTCATGATCTCACAACTTGTGGGTTCAAGCCCCGCGTCGGGCTCTGTGCCGACAGCTCGGAGCCTGGAGCCTGCTTCTGATTCTGTGTCTCCCTCTCTCTCTGCCCCTCCCTTGCTTGCGCTCTTTCTCTATTTTTCTCTCTCAAAAAATAAATAAAACATTTAAAAAAATTCAGGGGGAGCGGTGCCTGGGTGGCTCAGTTAGTTAAGTGTCCGACTTCGGCTCAGGTCATGATCTCACGGTTCGTGGGTTCGAGCCCTGCGTCGGGCTCTGTGCCGACAGCTGGGAGCCTGGAGCCTGCTTTGGATTCTGTGTCTCCCCCTCTCTCTACCCCTCCCCTGCTCATGCTCTGTGTCTTTCTGTCTCTCAATAATAAATAAATATTTAAAAAAATTGTTTTTTAAAATTTTTTAGGGGCACCTGGGTTGCTCAGTCGGTTGAACGTCTGACTTCGGCTCAGGTCATGATCTCATGGTTCATGAGTTCGAGTCCCGCATCCAGCTATGTGCTGACAGCTCGGAGCCTGGAGCCTGCTTCAGATTCTGTGTCTCCCTCTCTCTGCCTCTCCCCGGCTCATTCTCTGTCTCTCTCTCTCTCTCTCTCTCTCTCTCTCTCTCAAAAGTAAATAAACATTAAAAACATTTTTTTAAATTCTTTTAAATACACACCATGACACACTCAACCCTTGACCCTACAATGGAGGTGTTCCTAAAGGTTGCCCAGAGCCACTCTGCCTCCATTTCCCTAGTTTTCCACCATTATCTTGGCAGCAAGGGGCACGCTTAAGATGAGCAAGTCCCCTCCTTTGTCAAACGTGTCACAAGAAGGGCCAATTCCAAGTCAGGGGCCGCGGGTGGGAGCTGCTATTCCTCACCAGCTCGGGGCTTCCTTGGGCAGCTCTGACCGAGAGGGGCTGGGCTTCACAAGCTCCACCGGCCCCTCGCGGCCCCGACAGAAGCGGCTGCTCCCTGACACCTGCCGCCAGCGTTTATTGGCCCATGCCTATCTCAATTCGGCCTTCTCTCTGGCACACTGCCTCATGCAGAGCCCCTGCCGGGAGCTCTCCGCTCATCTCGCTAACACCGCCAACAAACCTTCCCTGGCATGTGTAATTGGCGACGGGCACGGTCACCCCCACCTGGCTGGCCGGGGAGGCAGTGTTTGAAGCTGGAGGAAGTGTGGACAAAGCAGAGAAGACGATGCTCGGGGCTGAACACTGCCGCTCGGCCTGCGAGACACATGCAGAATTTGGAACAGCTCTTTGAAGAGGCCGAGAATTACAGGCTCCCCGTGCAGGAGAAGCTGTTCAAACAGGATTGTCTCCAAAAGCAAAGGAGAGGCTGCACACCCTTCAGATTTATCACTGCCAAATTGTTTTCCATCATCACAAGAAGTAGCAATTAGGAATGAAATACAGAGGATTAAATGGTGGGAGGAAAGGGAGAAGATTTTAGGTAAAGTGGGACTGACAGAGCTGAGAATTTCACTGCAACCTCAGACCTCACATGAGGCAGGGGGGTAAGGCTTCAGTAGGGAAGTAAGGAAGGAGGGAGGGAGGAGGGAGGTGGGAAGAGAGGGGGAAGGAAGGGAGGAGGGAGGGATGAAAGGAGGAAGGAGGGACAGGGAAGGAAGTGAAGAAGGAGGGAAGGGAGGGAGGAAGGAGGGAGGGAAGAGAGGGAGGAAGGAGAGAAGGGAGAAAGGAAGGGAGGGAGGAGACAAGAAAGCCATTGCCAAAGCCTTACAAGGAGAAAACACCTGTTGCCCAGATTCACTCTGTACCAGCTGAATATGTGACATGACTTTTCACCTGAACTTTGGCCTTGATGAGACTCTAACCTGGCTGGTGTTTCTCACAGATGGCCATAGCCCACCTGAATCAAAGGAAATTGGGGTGTTTGTTAACACCTGTAAATGTCTCAGTCTCGGCACTAAAATTTATGGAAGTTGGCCTAAGAATCTGCCATTTCAATAAGCATCCAAGGTTTTTTTCCTTTTTTTTTTTTTTTTTTTTTTTTTTTGATGAACGCCATCCTAACAGGGATGCGGTGATGTCTCACTGTGGTTTTGATCCCAAGTCCTCTGACGACAAGTGACAGGGAGCATCTTTCATGCACCTGCTGTCCATCTATGGAAAAATGTCTGTTCCAATGCTTTGCCCATTTTTTAAAAAATGTTTATTTATTTTGAGAGAGAGAGAGAGAGAGAGAGTGAACAGGGGAGGGGCAAAGAGAGAGGAGGAGAGAGAATCCTAATCAGGCCCCATGCTGCCAGCACAGAGCCCAGTGTGGGGCTCGATCCCATGAACTTTAAGACCATGACCTGAGCCAAAATCAAGAGCTGGATGCTCAACTGACAGAACCCCCCAGGCGTTCCTGCTTTGCCCATTTTTTAATTGGGTCTCTTGTCTTTTTGCTATCGAGTTATAGGAGTTACAGGAGTTCTCTACATATTGTGGCTATCAATCCCTGATCGGATCCGTGGGGTGCAAACACTTTCTTAACAGCGGCGGATTTCCTTTTCATTCTACCAATCCCTTTGCTGTGCAGAGGCTCTTGTTGGGACAGGGGAAGCCAGCGCCCTCCATGCTCTGCTGGTGGCAATGCGAACTGGTGCAGTCGCTGTGGAGGACAGTATGGAGGCTCCTCAAAAATCTCAAAAACAGAACTACCTTATGATCCACAAACCCCCCAAACCCTGAAATCAGGACCTTGGAGAGATCCCATGCAATGATGTGATGCGCCAGGCACCCCACACTCCTCACACCGGCCCAAAGTCCATCAACAGATGAATAAAGAAAGAGAATGAGCGTGTGCGCACGTGTGTGTGTGTGTGTGTGTGTGTGTGAGAGAGAGACAGAGAGAGAGAGACAGAGAGACAGAGAGAGAGAGGCAGGGATGGAGTAACTATAGAGCAACATTACTCAGCCTTATATAAATGGCAATTTGAGGGGCGCCTGGGTGGCGCAGTCGGTTAAGTGTCCGACTTCAGCCAGGTCACGATCTCACGGTCAGTGAGTTCGAGCCCCGCGTCAGGCTCTGGGCTGGCGGCTCAGAGCCTGGAGCCTGTTTCCGATTCTGTGTCTCCCTCTCTCTCTGCCCCTCCCCCGTTCATGCTCTGTCTCTCTCTGTCCCAAAAATAAATAAAAACGTTAAAAAATAAATAAATAAACAAACAAATAAATAAATAAATAAATAATAAATGGCAATTTGACACCTGCTACCGCATATTTGAGCCTAGTGGACATTGTGATGAGTGAAATAAACCCATCATCGCAGGACAAATACTGCTTGATTCCATTTATCTGAGGAATCTAAAATCCCCAAATTCCTGGGGTGCCTGGGGGGGGCTCAGGCTTGATGAGCGGTCATGTCATGATCTCATGATTCATGAGTTCAAGCCCCACATCAGGCTCAGTGCTGACAGTGTGGAGTCTGCTTGGGATTCTCTCTTTCCCTCTCTCTCAAAATAAATAAACATTAAAAGGGGCGCCTGGGTGGCTCAGTAGGTTGGGCATCCAACTTCAGCTCAGGTCATGATCTCATGGTTCGTGAGTTCAAGCCCTGTGTCGGGCTCTGTGCTGACAGCTCGGAGCCTGGAGCTTGCTTCGGATTCTGTGTCTCCTTCTCTCTCTACCCCTCTCTTGCTCATGCTCTGTCTCTCTCTCTCTCTCTCTCAAAAATAAATAAACATTAAAATAAATAAACACTAAAGACAGTGTTTAAAATTTTTTTTAAATAAAATGGATTCTTACAATCAGCACAGAGTGGTGGTCGCCAGGGGCTGGAGGGGTGGATACGGGAGTCGTTGTTCAATGCACAGAGAGTTTCAGTGACGCAGGACAAATCAGTATGGACCCGCTGCACCGAACCTGGGGCTTCTCTGCTGCTGCTTCTTTTCCCCAGAGGAAGAACCACGAGCATGTGGCAACCCTCCAGGGGAAGATCCAGGAGATTTGGGGGGCAGGGATTGAAGACTCAGATAAAGAAAGAATTCTTGCCTGTGCTATGGCCTGGAAGAGGGGCCTGGGGTCCTGTAGCAGCAAGGATGGGGTGTGCTGGGTGGGAGGCCTCCCTGAGAGCAGGACAGCAGCAGACCAGGCTGGGGTGGGGGACAGCGCTGACAGAGGCCACTGGGAACCTGCAAACACCACTTGGGAGAAAACGGACACCGTCGTGCAGGTGACTGGAAAGCAGACTGTCACCCTGTACGAGGGGCTCCAGCAGGCACTGAGGGATACAGAGGAAGGGCCGCTAGCTGCCCAGGGAAGCTGAGAGGTGGTCAGAGGAGGGGACTCCTGATCCGAGCCATGCCAGGCCCGGTCATAGGGGCTCGAAGTCTACCAGCCAAACCCTTCCACTGTGTGTGCCCAGCAACGGCACGTGCTGTTGTGCGGGACGGTCTAGCTGCCATTTCAAAACACCAAGCCCAGGTGGCTTAAACCACAGACATTCACGGCTCACAGTCAGGAGGCTGAAAGCCCAAGATCAAGGTGACCAGGTGACCGCAAGGTTGGTGTCCTCTGAGGCCTCTCCCTTGGCTGGCAGACGACCCCTTTCTCCAGGTCCCCCCGGGGTCTCCTCTGTGCGGGCACTGCCGTCTCTGCCCAATCCCCCCCTTCTCACAAGGACACCGGTCAGACTGGGTAAGGACTCACTTATACCCCTCACGGTTACCCTAATTCCCTTTCCAAAGATCCTGTATCTGCAAATACAGTCACATGCTCAGGTCCTGGGGGCTCAACATACAAATGGGGGGGCAGAGGAACAGGGACACAATTCATTCCAGAACACCAGTGCGCTGCTGGGAATCAGCACAAAGAGAACAGACCGAGAATTTGTGGTTCTAGACAGAATCCTCCTACAGCTATCACCCCGAAGCGGCGGACGTCCAGGGGTGCTGCCTGGACCCACAGTACCACCGGGTCGCTGCTGAGAAATGCAAGTTCTCGGGCCCCACCCAGGAACCCCTGAATCGGGAAATCAGGGGGTGAGGCCCAGGAATCTGTGTTCTACAAAATCTGCAGGTCACTGTGATGATGTTAGATCACCACCTCTCCCGGGGAGTCAAGGAGTGAATCCAGTCACCCACACATCCTTCAAACACTGTGACACACAGTACTCTGGGGGCTTGGAAAAGCCTTTGCAGAAAAGGGACGGATCCAAAGACTGTATTTTCTTTGATCCAAAGAGACTCCAGCACCTGGCGCCGTGCCTGGGTGGGAGTTTCGCGCTGGACCCACCAGGGTTCGGGCAAATCTCCACGGCTCAGTTTCTACATGAAAATAATGGCTGCAGGAAAGCCTATTTGCAAAATGTCCAGGAGGACTGAGTAAGAAAATGCACAGAGGACGCCTCTCATTGTATCTGGTCGATGGTGTCAGGGCTCCGAGAAGAAGTGATTTGCACACCTTCCATGGCAGGGACAGATGTGCCCTCTGGGCACAGTCTCTGTAACTCATTTCTCTGGCACGACTAGGCTCCCAATGCTTAAAATATCTGTATTTTATATTTTATGTTGCCTTCATCTATCAGAGGAGCAAGAGGTGAGTTATTTGAGAGCGAGCCCCTTAGAAGACTTTCTGAAGATACACGGCAAGCGTGGAGGGAAGGGGTGCCTGCGGGCAGGGGCGGCCAGAGGCAGGAATCGGAACAAAAACGTAATTCCTGAAGGCACCAACAAGAAAGGGAAAGATTTTGGTAAGTGATTATTCCAGAAATTCCCTTTCTCGAGTGTGGATCACGCTCCCGTCCCCGAAAAGTGAGTGAGCGCTTTACCCAGAAGACGGTTTCACACCGTCTCCAAAATCCTGATCAAGCCCTTTAGTAAAGTTATATCTGCTAAGTAATATAAATTTCACTGACAGAGAGGCTTCCTGTGGAGCTTTGTGGGAGGATTCGCAGAACACAATAAAACTGGGAGATTCAGGAAATGTCATACCAAATTTGTGGTCATGTGTCCTGATCTCACGTTTTGTTTTAAGTAATGAAATACTTAAATAGATATTTTAATGACGTTTTTTCCAGTTCCATAATTTGTAATTTGGATGATAAGTAACACTGCCTTTTTATATCATATTTTACAAAGGTAATAGAAAACATAATGTTTCTTTCCTCAGGGTTCTTTTTAAAATTTAACATACCGCTCCTTTTCACATAACAGTAGTTTTTTCGATTTTTTTGCACATTTTATTTCTAACATATTTGCATGAATTTTCATAATGTCCCCCAAATTCAGAACATGAAATTACCATTTTTTTCCAAACAGATGCATCACCGTCACAAAGAGGATGTATGCGGGCAATACCTTTCAATGTAAATTATCCTAAGTTCTCAAGGATGACAAAATGTTTATGAGAACATAATCATATTTTCTTTGAATTTGCCCTTACATAAAAAAGTCATTAGCTAATGCACCTTAAAATACAAGAATGCTCAGAAATGAAGCCTTTAGGTAAAATGCTAATAATGGAAAGAGAAAATAATGTGTGTGCCCAGTTAAAATAAAATTTGTATATACACGGTAAAAGAGAGACAAATTACGATATATGCAGAATATTACTACATAGAAATGACACAAGCAATAACATAAATGGATCGAAGCGGCAAAATACAAAGAAAAAACAGACTCCTGTGCACACACGATGACCCCATTTACATGAAGTCCAACAACAAGCACAATTACTGTAAGGTGATGCCCTCACCTTACTTTATAATGCTTTATAATGCTTTATAGTGCATTATAGTGCTTTATAATGAGGGGACCCTGGGGGGGCTCAGCTGCTTACGCGTCCGACTTTGGCTCAGGTCATGATCTCACAGTTCGTGGGTTCGAGTCCTCCGTCGGGCTCTGTGGTGACAGCTCGGAACCTGCTTGGGATTCTGTGTGTGTCTCTCTCTCTGTCCCTCCCATGTTCACACACACACACACACACACACACACACACACACACACACATTCTTTCTCTCTCTCTCTCTCAAAATTAAATGAACATTAAAAAATTTTTTTAAATAAATAAGATGTGATTTATACTAAGAAATGTGTATCTGCTCTTTGTCCCTTTCTTGCAGACCTCTGGATTTTCCTAAGTGGTGACAGCAACAAGGGTGTCTGTAGTTATGTCAATGACCTTAATTAGGTGACTTTTGGAACTCACTCTAAGAGCCTGAAGAACCCACCACATAACTACAGCATTGGACCTTCCAACCTCCCCTTGACCCCTCACTGGCCAGCGGCCAATGATTTAATCAGTCATGCCGGTGTAATGAAGCCGCCATAAAACCCCAAAAGGATGGGGTTCAGAGAGCCCCCATGTGGGTGAGCACTTGGCATTCGAGGAGAGTGGCGCCTGGAGAGGCCTGGGAACACTGCAGCCCCTCCCACGTGCCCTGACTTTTACATCTGGCAAATTCTAACACATGCTTCATGGTGGGGGAACCTTAAAGCCATTCTGCTAAATGACATAAGCCAATCGCCAGAGAGCAAACAGCGTAGGCTTCCTCTTACGTGAGGTCTCGAGAACAGTGAGCTTCATACAGATGAAAAGGGGAAAGCTGTCTGCCAGGGGCGGGGAAGGGAGGGGAGCCAGGGCTTACTGCGTACGGTTTCGGTTGGAGAAGGCGAGAGAGCTCTGGAGACCGCGGTCACGGCTGCAAAACAACGTAAATGTACTGGATGCCACAGAACAGTACCCGTGAAAATGGTAAAGCTTGCATGAAGCTTATTCTACCCCAGGGAATGAATGAATGAATGAATGAATGAATGAATATTACAGTTCACCACATTCATCAATCATTTGGTGTTCTCCTCTGCTAATAAACTTTTTAGGTGAAAAAAATAAAAATAAAAAGTAAGAATTGAGACTGTGTCTCAGAGACCGACTCAACCAAACCAGAGGGCTTCGAGGGAGCTTCGTGGTGCCGTTCCCTCTGCCCCCCACCATCTCTGCAGAACCAAAAATAGAGAAGAAATTATCTCACAAAAAGATCTGGATTGGGTCTGATGAGGAATACTACTGGAATCCAAGGAAGTTCCACAAAGTTCCCGAGAAAGTAGCTCGTCAGATACGATGTCAGCATGGACGAAAGGTTCAGGAAGAGACAAAAAGTATGATTTATGCAACTAAAGAGGCTAACACGCGTGACACAAAAGCTGACAGAAGCTGTGGGAGGAAGAGACAATCGGGCAACGAGCTGGAAACAACAACACTCCAATTTCACTACTGGATAGAATGAGCTACCAGAACATCAAGGAGGATATCGCACACTTGAACAGCTGTGTAGACAAGGCAGACAGAAGGGCATCTACGGAACATACCACCTTCACAACAGATACACACTCCTCTCACGGGCACAAGGAGCACTCTGAGGGTGGACCGTATTCCAGCCCTTAAACGAGCCTTAGTAAGTTAAAAAGGTGTAAAATCATACAAAACATTTTCCTCTGGTCAGAGTAGAACGATATGGGACTGTAGTAACAAAAAGAAATCTGGGAAACTCACAAATATGTGGAAATTTGAAAACGTAATCTTGGAGCCACCTGGCTGGCTCAGTTGGAAGAAAGAGCTTGCGACTCTTGATGGCGGGGTCGTGAGTTCAAGCCCCACTCTAGGTGTAGCAATCACTTAAATATTTTTAAAATAATAGTAGAGGCGCCTGGGGGGCTCAGGTAGTTAAGCGTCCGACTTTGGCTCAGGTCATGATCTCACAACTTGTGGGTTCGAGCCCTGCGTCGGGCTCTGTGCTGACAGCTCGGAGCCCGGAGCCTGCTTCGGATTCTGTGTCTCCCTCTCTCTCTCTGTCCCTCCTCCACTACCGCCCTGTCTCTGTCTCTCTCTGTCAAAAATAAACAAACAAAAAAAATTTTAAAGCATAATCTTAAATAACCAGTGTGCCAAAGAAGAAATCGAAGGAAAAGTTTGTAAATACTGGTAGATAAGTAAAAGTGAAGACACAAGATCCGCAGATTGGGGGGCCCACGGAAGCAGCATGCAAAGGGGCATTCACAGCTGTAAATGTGAGTGTAAAAGAAGAAAGATCTCAAATCAGGAGAAAAAGAGCAAACCACATCTAATGCAAGTCAAAGGAAGGAAATAATAAAAATCAGAGCTGAAATTCATGAAATGGAAATGGAGAATGAACAGAGTATCACTGAAAATAAAAACTGTTTCTGTGAGATTAACAAAATTGACAACACGTTAGCTAAATTAACCCCCCCCCCCCACAAAAAGAGGAAGTGTAAATTTTTAGACTCAGAAATGCAAGATTCTGGTACTACCGGCCCCACCTAAATAAAAGGGATCATAGATGGATGTTATGGACAGCTATTCGCCAATAAATCAGGTAACTCACATGAAACAGACATGTGCCGAGGAAGACACAAAACATCGAAACTGACTCAAGAAGAGATAAATAATATGAATAGATGTATAACAAGTAAAGAAACCAAAATATTAGTTTCTTTAAAAACTACCTGCAAAGAAAATTCAGACCCAGATGGCTTCACTGGTGAATTCGACCAGACATGTATTAAAGAATGAATTCTTCACAAAAACTTCCAAAAAAATACAAGAGGAGGAAGTACTTCCCAACTCATACTGTGAGGTGAGTAATAAATACCACAATGGCAACACCAAAGACATCAAGAGAAAAACAAAACAGAACTGCAGACCATTTTAGACTCAAAAGCCCCAACAAAATACTAACAAATCAAACCCAGCAATCTATTAAAAGAATTATATATCATGAAACCTAGTGGAATTTATCTGAGTTGGTCAATGAAATGCTGCTTTAACACCTAAAACTCAATTCGTGTAACATATCACATCAATAAATAAAGGGCAAAAAATACACATGATCATCTCAGTAGATGCAGAAAAAGCATTTGGCAATATCCCCCCACCCCTTCATGATGAAAACCTCTCATCAAACCAGAAATAGAAATTTCCACGACTGCATAAAAGGCATCCATGAAAACCCCAGGGTTAACATCCCACTTCTCACAATTCCACAATAAAAGACTTACAACTCCAGAAATAAAATTAGCCCAATTTTTTAAATGGGCAAAAGATCTGAACAGACATTTCTCCAAAACGATGTGCAAACACCGATAAGCTGACAAAGAGAGACCCCACATCATCGGCCGTCAGGAGAATACAAATCAAAACCACCACGAGCCAGCGCCCCCGCCAGCCCCCCAATTTGTCTGGGGTCCACACCATGGGCAGTCACAAGTGGCCAGTGGGCAAGTGGGAGAAACTGGATCCCCCTGTCCTGCTTGGGGGAACGTCAACAGCGTGCCTTTAGGTAACAGCGTGACGGTCAGTCCGTCATACGGCTAAACGTGCAATCCAACAATTCCACTCCCAGGCATGTGCCCAGGAGAAAATACATGCCTGTAAAAACCTTGCACACAAATGTTCGTGACGGCGTATTCTTAAGAGCCAAACACCGGAAGCAATCCAAATGACCAATAGCTAATGGACAAAATGTGGTGTATCCATACAGAGGAAGGGCATCCGACCATCAAAGAAAATGAAGCATTGACACCCGTTGCCACATGGATGACCCTTGTTGGGAACATGATGCTAAGTGAAAAAGCCAGTCAAGGGGTGCCTGGGGGGTGGGGGGGGGTCAGTCGCTTAAGCGTCCAATTCTTGATTTCAGCTCTGGTCGTGATGTCACGGTTCGTAAGTTCGAGGCTTGCATCAGGGTCTGCTCTGACAGTGCAGAGCCTGCTCGGGATTCTCTCTCTCTCTGTCTCTCTTTCTCTCTCCTTCTCTCTCTGCCCCTCCCCTGCTTGCTCTCTTATACTCTCTCTCTCAAAATAAATCAACTTAAAAAAGAAAAAGGCAGTCAAAAAAGACCACATATTACATGATAACATTTGTATGAAATGCCCAGAATAAGCACATGTACAGAAACAGACGGCAGGTAGCAAGTTCCCAGGGCAACGGGAAGGAACAGCTAAGTCGAGGCACATTTTCTTTTCAGGATAAAGGAAATTGCCCCACAGCCGACAGTGGGGACGGATGCCCAACTCCGAATACACTAAGAACTGCCGAACGGTACACGTTAAGTGGGCGAATGGTGTGGTATGTGAATTATATCTCAGAACAACTGCTTACGTCAGATACGCCCAACCCACTGAATCATTAGGGACAAGCAAATTAAAACCACTATGAGAAACCACTGCAAACCAATTACAATGTCTAAAACAGGTCATTAAAAATACGTATTTATTTTGAGAGAGAGAGAGCATGCAAGAAAGCAGGGGAGGAGCAGAAAGAGAGAGAAAGAAAGAGAGAGAATCCCAAGCAGGCTCTGTGTTGTCAGTGCAGAGCCTGATGCTGGGCTCGAACTCACAAACTGTGACATCATGACCTGAGCTGAAATCAAGAGTCAGATGCTTATGCGACTGAGGCCCCCATGCATCCCCAAAACAGGTTTTTTGAGGCTGGTTACGCCAGATCTGCAGGAAGGGGGCAGCTGGCACTTTGTCCCCCTGTCCACCCACCAGCGCGCCCACCTCCAGGGCCCAGCTCAGCACTCGCAGTGTGCCATTGTTCCTAAACAGGCAGCGACAGCCACACCCTGGAAACCACACCTGGCGTCTGTCCCGGCCCCCGTGCCCGCGCGAGCAGATGTCAGCACTTGGCACCTAGGTCCACACTGAGGTCCCACAGGGACAGAAGCCCCGGGAAGGCAGAGCTCCCATCTGGATGCTCCTGGCACAGAGCCCGCGCGTCACAGGCACACAGAGAACGCAGGCTGAGTCGCGTTGTGTGCGACACAGGGGACACCGGATGACGGATGATGGTCCTCCTTACCCTGATTTTACACAAGAAGGAACCTCTTCTACGTAAGTCCCGATCTGAAGGAAAGATAAAGCTGCTCGCCAAGCACGTGCTCGCTTTATACCAGTCAGGACGAGACCTTCAGCCTTGCTCCCTGGGCCGTGACCTGTGTCCCCAGTTACCGCCCCGGCTGCCTTCAGTCCCTTCATGTCCCAGCTTTGCGCAGAGCGGCTCTGGGTGAAGGATGCAGACATCATCCCCTCAGCAGAAATGCAGAGATGTGTCGGGTACTTACAGTGCTCTGGAGGCCCATGGTCCCGCGGCTCAACGCCGGCTCCCAGAGCAGCGTCCGATTGCTTTTTGGAACCTTGCAGCAGCGTCAGGAACACCTTTACGAAAATTAAAAAAGACCTTCTTATTATCTCCTACCCATTTTCACAATGCACTCCTGGCCTTTAGCCTCAGTCCCCCAGCGAGGTCATTATGACAACAGACACCACATGCCATTATCTCATGAGCTTTTCCGGTCACTGGCCTGGTGGTAAGGCCGCCCGGTTCTCCGCAAGCTGGTTGTAAGGCTGCCCCGGGGATACAAGGCGAGGGAAACCTGACCGTGGACCTCAGGGCATTTACGGGCATGGTGGGGTCAATCCAAGCAAGAAGCAGGCAGGGCAAAGGAGGTGCCCACGATACAGTGTCCAATGCAACGGGGAGTTGTGGCTGGCTACACCAGTCTTAGAAGTTCAGAGATGGGGGCGCTTGGGGGGGCTCAGTCGGTTAAGCATCTGACTCTTGATCTAGGCTCAGGTCAGAGTCTCACAGTTTGTGGGTTCAAGCCCCACATCAGGCTCTGAGCTGACAACACGAACCCTGCTTAGGATTCTCTCTCACCCTCACTCTCTGCTCCTCCCCCATTTGTGCTCTCTCTCTCTCTCTCTCTCTCTCTCTCAAAATAAATAAATAAATTTAAAAAAAAAGTTCAGAGACTGAACGGAGAAACTCGTGACACAGCTTATTTGGCATGGGTGAGACACACTGGTAAGAGCCCCCACTGGACGTGGCATTTCCACGGGAGTGCCACGTCCCCGGGAGCGGCATGTTTAAGTAACGGCTTGAGGTCTCTATTCAGTTCATGCTGGAAGCAAAATCCAGTTTCAGTGAGTTCAGATCCGACGACTGGGTCCCAAACCAGCACGAGAGGTGAGAAGCCGTCCGAGCCCTAGAGGCACCTGGAGGTCTGGCAGGTTCCACGGAGAAGTGAGGGGGTGTCCCTAACATACATCGGCAGGTGCGTGGGACCGGCGGCTGGCTCGTGCATGAACGCCCTGTGCCACCACCACCACAGGAAAGGCTGGAGCTCAGGGCTTGAGGACGACGCTCCCCACAACACGTCAGGCCAGCGGGCATGGGACTCAGGGCCCGCCGTGTCGGCCGCACGGTCTCGGGAGCAGGGGTGGCACTGACGAGCAGCTGAAATTCGGTGGATGACAGCTTCCAGTCATTTGCGCGAACCGCACTTGGCGTTTCCATAAACAGCGCAACCTCTGATTGCTTATTTAAGGGAGTAAGTACAAAGGTACTGACTATCTCTGGGTGTTTGGGGGACCCTCCAGCCCGCAGGGAAGACGGGGAGAGGGCACCAGAGAAGAGAAGAAAGCAAGAAGCCTGCAGGAGGGCAGAGACGCATCATTTCTCTGCGTGTGGCTCATTAGTTTGACACAGAATCCCGCTGAGAGAATCCAAGTCCCGCCCCGGTGAAGGGCCACGAGGTTTCACTGGATCCTACGCGGGGACTCTGAATTGTAAGATGACCCCTTGCGGATTCCAGGAAGACCCCGAGGAAAAGAAGCAAACCTCACGACCCCTCAAGTATCACCTGCATCACCACCACCAGGAATAATAGTAACTAACAATTAGTAACAATGCTGTGCCAGTGCGTCACTTCGGGAAACTGTTTGCCGCTCTTACTTTCCCCTCAACGATAAACGGTAACAATAAGACGTGTAACAGAGGGGTTGCAAGCAGTGAACGCATTGCTGCATGGCGGAAGGAAAATGCCCAACGGAAGCTCCCACGTCTGGTCCTAGGAGAGGCCAAGCAGGGGGAGGACGAGAAGCACCGTGTGGCACGTCCCTGAGGTGTCACTTCAATTCATTCTCAGCCCAACCCAGTGAGACCAGTACTGTTAGCCCTACTAATGAGGAACGCACCGAGGACTGACGAGTTAAGCCTTCACCCAGCGCATTCAGAAAGATACATATTCATCCAGGGCATTTATAGAGAACGAAATTAAAAACAGTAGAAATAGGGGCACCTGGGTGTCTTGGTCGGTTGAGTGTCCAACTCATGATTTCGGTTCAGGTTGTGATCCCAGGGTCATGGGATCAAGCCCCACATCGGGTTCTGTGCTGACAGCCTGGAGCCTCCTTGGGATTCTCTCTCCCTCTCTCTCTGCCCCTCCCCTCCTCTATCTCTTTCTCTCAAAAATAAATAAATATTTTTATGGGGTGCCTGGGTGGCTCAGTCAGTGAAGCATCCAACTTCGGCTCAGGTCATGATCTCAGTTTTTGGGTTCAAACCCCTGTCGGGCTGTGTGCTGACAGCTTGGAACCTGGAGCCTGCTTGGGATTCTGGGTCTCCCTCTTTCTCTGCCCCTCCCCTGTTCATGCTCTGTGTCTGTGTCTCAAAAATAAATAAACATTTAAATAAAATTTTAAAAAAGGAATAAAATAAATAGATATTTTTTAAAAAAGGAATTCTTTTTTAAAAATTTCTTTAATGTGTATTTATTTTTGAGAGAGAAAGAGAGACAGAGCACGAGCAAGGGAAGGGGCAGAGAGGCAGAGAGAGAGGGAGACACAGAATCCGAAGCAGGATCCAGGCTCTGAGCCATCAGCACAGAGCGGGACGCGGAGCTCAAACCCACGAATGGCGAGATCATGACCTGAGACGAAGTCGGATGTTTAACCGACTGAGCCACCCAGGCGCCCCTTAAAAAAGGAATTCTTAAAAAAAAAAAAAAAAAAAAAAAACAGTGGAAGCGGTACAAGTCAAGAATTATTCATTGAGAAGAAACTTTCCTCTGTATCTTATTCTAAATGGAATTTTCATTCAATGTTCAAAAGTAATTGTGAATTATATAAAGCATATCTTGATAACACCTTGGTAATAATCTCCATCTATCTTTTTAAACTTCCCCTCCCTTCCCCTTTTCATAACAAGACAGTGTGTGTGTGTGTGTGTGCACAAGCATGCGTGGGAGGGAAAGAGACAGTAAGGGCAGAGGTCTTGCTGTCTGTGCTCTCAGGGGTCACTGGGGGATGCTGTCGATTACAGCACAACACTAAGTACCGGGGACACCGAGGGGATTCTCCAGCCTCCCCTGCGGAAAGGGAAAGACAAGGCCAAGACAGTAAGGATGCTATGAGCGCCACCTGGTGTCGGCGTGCCCTGACTGCAGCCACACCACCCGGGGACACCTGGCAGCAGGAAAAACACCAAGGTAGCCCAGTGAGCGGAAAGGCCCAAATAAAGGTCAAATTTTGAACAGCAGTATGACGGTGATTGACGTTTTCAAAAGTCTGAGTTCCCGATGGCGGCTCCCATCCTGGTTATTCTGGGCTGCAAGTCCGGTGCCAAATGGAAGCCGTGAGCCCGTGGTCCTGCAGCCACCCTGGTCGAGGGTCTCAGGGAAACACGGCACCCGGGACAGAACGTGACCCAGGCGGGGAACCCCTGCCCCACGAATGTGGGCAATGGAAGTGCCACGTCGTGATCTGCACCCTTGCTTTATTAGCTGACACACACAATCCCTAACACAACCTTCCATCAGTATTTGTAGCTGGGGGCCGAACTTGACACGTTTTCCTAAAGGAGTGGAACAGGGAAGCCTACGCCGGGTCTCAGGCGGTCAAGGACGAGGACGCAGCACGCGACCACGAAGTCTCATTACACACAAGCCTGGGAGAGTCCGTTCCACACACGGAAACATCCCTTCACGAGACAGAGCACAAACCACGGGCCGCCTCGCGGGAAGGCGTCTGATCGGAGACGAGGCGTCTCACATCCAGCGATGCTTCCCGAAGTCTAGGGAGAGTGCAGCCCCCGGGCGTCTGCGGAAGGCCGTCACAGGCACCTCTTCCTGCTCCGACGGCGTCTTCTCCATCCTCGCAACGAGACCAGGCCACGGCCACTGCATGCGAACCACACAGACGCACAGCGGCCTCTTCCAAAGGACAGGCCCGGAAAGTGGTTTTCTGTCTCACAAGTTCAGAATTTCACAGGAACGAGCTCAGGCTTCCCAAGGCAAAGGGAAATCAGACGAAGACGGGTCAAACTACTCTTACCAACCTTCACCTGAGGTTATCGTGTGACCGGAACAGGAGCGAAACAGATGAGGACATTCCGCTCAACAGCAAAAATACCAGCGGTGCAACGAAAACACGGGCGGACGGCCAACAGGCATATGAGGAGATGCTCTGCCTCACTCGGCACCAGGGAAATGCAAATCAAAACCACGATGCGGTGTCACCTCACACCTGTCGGCTAGAATCCAAGTGACAAGGAGTGACAGGTGCTGGTGAGGATGTGGAAGAAGGGAATCCCTCGCGCACAGCCAGTGCGAATGCAAACGGGTGCGGCCACTGCGGACAGCAGCATGGAGGGTCCTCAAAAGGTTAAAGATAGAACTACCCTATGACCCAGCAATCCCACCTCTGGGTAGTTTATCCGAAAGAAAAGGAAAACACTACGTTGAAAAGACACCTGCTTCTCGTGGTCACCGTAGCATCACGTACAGGAGCTGAGACACGGAAACAGCCGTAGATGAAGGGAGATAAAGACGGTGTGGGATATATACATGCAATGAAGTATGACTCAGCCACAAAAGGGAAGGAAATCCTGCCTTTTGCCACAACCCTGGGGACATTATGCTAAGTGAGATAAGTTGGACAGAGAAAGGCAAAAACCCTATGATCTCACTCATACATAGAACATTAAAAAAAAAAACAGATTGGTGGTTGCCAGGGGAGAGTGGGGCGGGGGGGGGGTGCAAAACGGGCACAAGGGGTCAAAAGATACAAACTTCCACTTAAAAGTAAGTAAGTCCTGGGGATGTGATCTGTAACATTACGACTCCAGTTAACGAGACTGGGCTTTATATCTGAAAGTTGCAAAGAGAGTAGATTATAGAAGTTCTTTCCATGAGAAAAATAACCATGTGAGGGGCCCCTGGGTTGGTTAAGCATCTGACTCTTGATTCCAGTTCAGGTCATGATCTCAGGGTTCGTTGAGATCGAGCCCCACATCGGACTTTGTGCTGACAGTGTGGAGCCTGCTTGGGATTCTCTATCTCCCTCTCTCTCTGCCCCTCCCCTGCCCACTCTCTCTCTCAAAATCAACAATAAACATTAAAGAAAGAAAAATAACTATATGACATGACGCATGATAACTTCCAACAGCCATCAGCATCACACATATATACATCAAATCATCATGTCGTACACCCTAAACTAATACGATATTGTATGTCAATAAAACTAGGGGGAGAAGGTAGAAATCTCAAGGATGCTATCCAGTGCAGAAACAATTTATAATTTAGCAGAACTATGGATTGAAAGCCTACGGCATTTCTGCTCTCTGTTTGCAAAGAACAGTATGTTCAACAGTTTGCACATTCTTCATCTGAGGACTGAGGTTTTCTTCATTTAGAAGGGCTGCAGGGTCTGAGCACTTACGGCAGCCCGGGGTCACCTCAACACTGATTGTGCCATCAATCCCTCAGACCGCGGGGCTACGTGCACCCCACCGCCAAGTAGTCTCAGGCCCCCAACTTGACCTGCATTTAAAGTGTCCATTTGATGGACTGTGTCCCAGAGATGGGCAGTGCAAGGTGCCTTCAGCTGAGACGCTGGGGAAATGCATGAAGGCGACCGACTCTGCAAGACAATGACGGCATTGTCCTAACCAACAGATGACATCAGCGCAGGGACGGTGTCCAAAGTTGGACCAAAATGTAAACTGTGCTGTGGTTTCATTTTGTTTTCATTTTCCCAAAAGTAACAGTTTTAAGAAGCAGAAGATAAAACCGTGGGGAGAGCCTACGTGGTAAGGAACAGGAGAGTCACTGGCTAGTCCTCTCCAGACGTAGGAGTCTGGGCAGGTCTGCCCCTTGGCAGGCCACACGGTGCATACGGTAAGAGTCTACCATTTCACAGGAGCGTCTGTTCACTCCCGATCTCTGTTGGAACAGATGACCACAAACGTGGATGGAAAGCAACAGCGGCTTATCATCTGATAACCCAGGGCTGGTTCCTTCCACGGACCCCACGGGAGAAGGAACCCCTTGTCTTTTTCAGCTTCCAGTGGCCGCCTACATGCTCACGGCCCCGTGCTCCGTGTTCAAAGCGCATCACCCCAATCCCTGCCTCCACCAAGACCTCTCCTTCCATCCGTCTGACCTTCACATGTCCTTCTGACGAGCACACTACTCAGTACACAGCTCCACACCGATAATCCAGGATAGCCTTCCCGTCATAAGATTTGTGCAGCGGACAACCGCAGGTCCGGGGATTCCAGGGATTAGGATGCAAACATGCTCAGGGCCTTTGTTCAGTCCACCGCAGAACCACGCACCATCGGTGCAGCTTGGAAACAAGGGCCGTTGGTGTGATGCGTCCCCAGACACCGGAGAGACGGTACCAGTCAGAAGCGCAGGTGGAGGGTTTTGGCGTCTGCCACAACTGAACTCCAATTCTCGACTTTGGGCGACGGGGCCCCTTTCTCACATGCAGTCAGTCCCTCAGTCTCCTTCTGCACAAGGGGATGAGGACTTCAACTTCAGTGCGTTTCTAAATTTGATAAGGCCAAGCTTGGGTTGGATCCACACTGCCCTGTGATGGCTTTTCCCCCCAACACACACAACATGAAATGACGGGCCAGCACGGCAGTCAGAGGGCAAACAGCACATTCGGCACCGAGCTGACACCAGGCTTAGAGCAAGCGGTAAGAACCTGAGTCTGCTCTAAATTTAAAAGACCTGGGGCGCCCAGATGGCACAGTCAGTTGAGCGCCCGACACTTGATTTTGGCTCAGGTCACGGTCTCATGGTTCGTGAGGTCGAGCCCCGCCCCGGCTTCTGTGCTGACAGTGCAAAGCCTGCTTGGGATTCTCTCTCTCTCCCCCCTTCTCTTTCTCTGCCCCTACCTCACTCTCAATCTCATTCTCTCAAAATAAATAAACTTTGAAAAAAAGAATTTTAAAGACCTAAGTCTCCAAATGAAGAACCCTGAAATTACTGGGTTTATTGTCCCCCGAGGAGAAAACATTGGGTGTCAGGTGACAGAAGGAACATGTTGGGGCCAGCAGCCTCCCCTCCCCCTTGTCCCTTCCCTCTCAGGCAGACCCGAGGGGGGAAGGGAGGCAGCTCCTTGGCTTTCAGCAGCTGCAGGAAGAACACACCAGATTGGGGCTAGGGCATCCAGGAGGGGCTGGGGGGGCGCAGGTTCTGTCCAGGGGGCATTAAAGCTGTGGTGCTCCAGAGGTGTGGGCGGATTGGGCAAACAAGGGGACAGCCTCCGATACAGAAGCTGAGTCTGCCCCGGTCAGGGAGGGAGAGAAAAAGATGAAGAGGGGACACTCGAGGAACCCAGTGTGGCTGGCCTGGCCCTGGGGGGTTTCCCCGTGGAGGTGAACCCCTGGCTTTCACCATGAGGGGTGAAAGAGCAGCAAATGGAGACTGTCCAGCCACCCCCAGGTCAGGACAGGAGCAGTGTCACCCCACACCACGTGTGCACCTACAGCCGGGCCCCCTTGCAGAAACAGCCGATTCTAGGGCCAGGCGGGGAAATGCGCTTCGGGCGCCCAGAGCACCTGGTGACGTCAGAACATAAGACACTGGAAGATCGTGGGGCTGTGTTAGGGCACAGAGTCAGCACGAAGTAGCGCCAGGGGCTAAAACTGGTAGGACCCCGGCACCCAAGCAAATTAGGATCGCAGCAAATTCTGGCTCACTGCATACGGTGATCCTTACCGATACAAATAAACAAACACGGTGAAGAAAAGCATTCCGTTTCTGTCTAATGCCAACGAAAAAGATGCAGGATGAGTTACAGAACAAGAGAAACCACCACCTGACTGATGTCATGGTCGTAACTGTTTCAGGCCAGGAACATGGGGGGAGGGGCAAAGCAGCGGGATGAAGACTGACAATTTAAAGAGTCTTCAGGGGGTGCCCGGGTGGCTCAGTTGGTTAAATGTCCAACTTCGGCTTGGGTCATGATCTCACAGTCTGTGAGTTTGAGCCCCACGTCAGGCTCTGTACTGACAGCTCGGAGTCTGGAGGCTGCTTCTGATTCTGTGTCTCCTCGTCTCTCTGCCCAGCTCATGCTCTGTCTCTGTCTCTCAATAATAAAATAAATGTTTTAAAAAAAATTTTTTTAAATAAAGAGTCTTCAGGCGGGTGCCTGGGTGGCTCGGTCGGCTGAGCGTCCGACTTCGGTTCATGTCATGGTCTCGTGGTTCGCGAACGAGCCCCATGTCGGGCTCTATGCTGACAGCTCAGAGCCTGGAGCCGGTTTGGGATTCTCTGTCCCCCCGCCCCTCTCTCTCTCTCTCCCTCTGCTCCTCCCCCATTCACATTCTCTCTCTCAAAACTAGATAAATAAACATATTTAAAAATCAAAAAAAAACGCACCAGTAAGAATCACTCCATTTGCATAACATGAAAAGATTTTGCCTTGGCTTCCGAGCTGGCTGCAAAGGTACTTCCTGTGCACACCCAGGGGGCTCCAGCTCTCCCTGGTCCCCCACCATGCAAAGCAAACACACTCCACGCATGGTGGCTGTATGATCAGATTTGACATCTCAGCCTCACTGGCTTGGGGGTCTCTTTAGGGGCCATGAGTTACAAGGAATTTACTGCAGTTTAAAATGAAATCTGCTCAGGGTGCCTGGGTGGCTCAGTTGGTTAAGCATCTGACTTCGGCTCGGGTCACGATCTCACGGTTCATGGGTTCGAGCCTCATGTCGGGTTCTGTGCTGACAGCTGGGAGCCTGGAGCCTGCTTCCGATTCTGTGTCTTCCTCTCTCTCTGACCCTCTCCCATGCACACACACTCTCTCTCTCTCTCAAATATAAATAAACATTAAAAAAAGAAAAAGAAAATGAAATCTGCTCTCTAGCTACAGAGTCAGGAGCATCCCTGGACAGGCCCCCATGCACCTGCTGTAAGTTGTCAGGCACCGCACAGGCGAACAAAGGGAAAGCACGTGCAGGGTGCTTATCCACGCTGACTGTGGATCGATAACAGACACAAGACAAGAAAGTCGATACTTGCCCGCTGTAAGGAGACAAAATTGGTTGAGATAGATATTTTATAGACTCCATCAAACAAAAGAAAGTTTTTAAAAGGCTTAATCTTTTTTCAATTTAAGATCCTGTTCTCAAACAAGCCCACATAGGCTGTAATATTCTATCTTGTTAAATCTGTATTTCAGATGGTTGTTTATGGTTGCCCTTAAGACAGATGGGTTCTTTTTGAGCACCGGCATGTGTGCAAGAGAAAAGAAAGACACATGAGCCTCTAACCGATACCTGTTAGCACCTATTATGTGCAAAGCATGTACTAAGTACGGCAGGTAGAAATCACTGCAGGAAATCGGAAAAGCACACGTAAAATGTCCCAAGTAATTGCACGACTGGTTCTGCTGCTTCCGGTTGGGCTTGTTTTCGGGGGATGAGCACCAAGGGGATGGGTGTGGGGGGGGGCGGGATCTGGAGCAAAAACAAACAGCAGGTTTCAGAGAAGCAAGGTGCATGAAGGAATTACTCCCTGAAGCAGGCAGTAATGATGGACTCCCTCCGTATCCAGATTTTGATGATGGTCCCACGACCCCATGCCTTTGCCAAAATTTACCGAGTGGGTTTTCCTATATGCAACTTCAAAAATAAAGAATGGAAAAGAAAACAGGAAAAAGAGGAGACAGATTAAGAAATTTCCAAAAGGTGCATCAAGGGGTATAGATAAGAATATTTTGGGGGTACCCAGCTGGCTCAGATGATGGAGGGTGTGGATCTTGAGGTTGTGAGTTTGAGCTCCATATTGGGTGTAGAGATTTCTCAGAAATAAAAATCTTCTTTTTTTATTTTTATTTTTATTTTTTAATTTTTTTTTCAATGTTTATTTTATTTTTGGGACAGAGAGAGACAGAGCATGAACGGGGGAGGGGCAGAGAGAGAGGGAGACACAGAATCGGAAACAGGCTCCAGGCTCTGAGCCATCAGCCCAGAGCCCGACGCAGGGCTCGAACTCACGGACCACGAGATCGTGACCTGGCTGAAGTCGGATGCTTAACCGACTGCGCCACCGAGGCGCCCCTAAAAATCTTTAAAAAGAATATTTTGGAGAATAAAG
Source organism: Puma concolor (assembly GCF_028749965.1). Classification (NCBI taxonomy): domain Eukaryota; kingdom Metazoa; phylum Chordata; class Mammalia; order Carnivora; family Felidae; genus Puma; species Puma concolor. Next base: position 107,270,616 of record NC_141668.1, read on the forward strand.
GGAAATACACATCAGAAATAGGAATATTTAGGGAATTAGCATAAAAAGAATTTTCAAGGACCGCCTGGCTGGCTCAGTGGCGGAGTGTGTGACTCCCGATATCGGGGTTATTAGTTCGAGCCCCACATTGTGTGTAAAGATCACTTTAGAATCTTTAGGGGCTCCTGGGTGGCTCAGTCTGTTAAGTGTCCGACTTCCGCTCAGGTCATAATCTCGCGGTTTGTGGGTTCGAGCCCCGCGTCGGGCTCTGTGCTGACAGCTCGGAGCCTGGAGCCTGCTTCGGATTCTGTGTCTCCCTCTCTCTGTCCCTCCCCCGCTCACACTCTGTCTCTCTCTGAAAAATAAACATTAAAATTTGAAAACAAAGAATTTCTAGAAGCTGTGCTGTGATTAAATACCTATGATAACACTAAAAATACAGAAGGGCTAAAATACAGAAACGCTTACTTTCCAAATACACCACAGCACGTGTATTCTGGATTTAAATGCAGTGAAAGTGATGCAGAGAAGTCCTCACCTTTGCATGACTTCCTGCGGTTTGTCACCTGTTCTGAGGGTTATCGCATTATCTGATCCAAACAGAAACGGTGTTGAGAACGTTAGGGAAGAAATTTCTATTTCATCGAGGAGAAGAATGGGGTTCCAGCCACACGCGGGCTGCTCCCCGACCCAGCTGCTCCCACCGCACTCAGGGTCTGCAAGACGAAATGTATCCTGGAGGCTTTTTTTGTTAATGTTTATTTATTTTGAGAGAGAAGAGTGAGGAGGGGAGGGGCAGAGAGAGAGACCCCCAAGCAGGCTTCACACTGTGAATGCAGAGCCCAATGCGGGGCTCGATCTAATGAACTGTGAGATCATGACCTGAACCAAAACAGAATCGGATGCTCAACAGACTGAGGTGCCCCAGGAAGCCTTTTAAACAGAAATTAGGCAGCCATAGAAGCAAAGGTTATGGGGAAATGGACACCGCTTAAGATCGGTATCATTAGTTGGGGTAACTCCTGTTACAAAGCGGCACGGGCCAGAAAATTTTAAACCTGACTTAAGATTCTGGGCATGGTGCCATGAGACTTCTTCCACAGTCTCCTCTCTCCAGGGTGGAGGACAGGGAAGGGGACAGACATCAGCCATGAAAGGAAGGACCCCCGGGCGGGGGAGGCCAGGCCAGGCTGTCAGTGAGTCAGGGTGTGGGAAGGAGGCACCCCACACACACACACACAAAACCAGCTCCCAGCCCCGGAGCGGTCCACGGGCACGAAGGCCCCAGGGGAACTCACCATCCAGGAGGGTGGGAGAAAGACCAACCAGCACCACCCAGCCCTCCAGCCCTTCCGAGGCTGGCTCCCTGGGCATTTCATGGGCATTTCAGGCTTTGCCAGGAGCCCCTTCCATCAACCCCACCCTGTGGCTCTCACAACTCCCAGGGACACATTCGGCCAATGGCCTGGAGAATGGATTCCAACCCGGGGCTCTGCGGTCCGGGTGCTGAGAAACTCCCTCAATTCAGTCCGAACCTTGGGGACTGCCCTGGGGGAGAGTCATCACCACCCCGGGGTGTAGGAAACTACCAGGACCTCGGTTTCCACTCCCACTAAACCCTGTCAGAAGGTGGGCATTCCTAATATGGAAGGCATCCTGCATCAGCCAGGGGCAGCAGGTCCGCAGTGACAGAGGCCGCCCCACTGGCCCCTTGGGCCCCACAAGTGACAGCTTTCTGTGGCTCGTGTAAGTCAATTTCCCATTGATTTGTCTAGCTTTTACTAAAACCACACTTATAAAGGAGACGAGTGGCTTAAAGAAGATTCTGGCAGCTAAAACGAGCCCTACCAGCACGCACAAACGAGTAAATGGCAGAGCTGACACCTTCTCTGCTCCAGAAGTCTCTGATTTAATCCAGGGCTGTGGCTGGAAATGCAGCTAGACCTGAACATGTGGCAGAAAAGGAAGGAGGGAGGGAGGGTGAGAGGGAGGGAAGGGGAGAGGGGAGGGGAGGGGAGGAGGGAGAGGAAGAGGGAGGGAAGGAAGAGGGGAGGAAGAAGGAGGGGAGGAAGAGGGGGGAAAGGAAGAGGGGAGGGGAGGAGGGAGGGAGGGAAGAGAGAAGGAAGGGAGGGACAGAAACACAAAGAAAAACACAGAAGAATTTTCTATATGCCATTTCTCTAAACATACATAATGATTAACAAAACATTAAAAGCTAAGCATCCACATGGAACATACAGACCCCTCACCACTCTTCCCTGTGATGTCTGAATTCCTAAAACAGTCAAGCCAAGTGTTCCACAGAACCGCACTCTACCTAATGAGAACGGTCACAGGACGCGTCGGCTCTCCTACGTCACTGGCGACAGACGAGATGCCACTTCCACGAAGCTGGCTCTCCCTGCCATGTGTGTTCACCTGTGAGTATGCAAGTGTACAGAAGCTGACCATGAACGCTCGTTACAGCATCCGCAAGTGGGTTTGGTCCAAAAGGTGGGCCCATACCCCCGCATGCACCTGTGCCCTCTTCTCAGGGCAGAGAATCAGCTGAGCCTGAGGACCCCCTTGGCCTCGAACAAGACACCAGGCATCTGGTAACCCCCCCCGCCCCGCCCTGGGGAGCCCAGGGATGCTGGGCCACAGACCCGCACAGCAAGTCTGGGCTCCACGGGCCACGCCCCCACTTTACGATGCAAAGGAAATTATTGTCGGTAAATCTCCCCATGCTCATGTACAGCTGATGCCTTTCTTGCCCATTTCACTGAGAAAATAAAAGCAATTAGGAAAGACCAAAAAGAAAAAAAGAAAATGTTTTTCCTTTTTTTAAAAAATATTTTTAATGTGTTTTTTTTTTTTTTTTGACAGAGAGAGAGAAAGAGAGATGGAGAGCACAAGCAGGGCAGAGGCAGAGAGAGAGGGAGACACAGAATCCAAAGCAGGGTCCAGGCTCTGAGCTGTCAGCACAGACCCCCTCAGATCATGACCTGAGCCCAAGTCGGATGTTAACCTCCTGAGACATGCTGGTGCCCATCTTTTTCCATTTCAAGCGACCCAAACCGGTAAGACAACTCTCAAAGGTGGTGGGTCCCTGCGTGTGCAGGAAAACAGTGACCGCAAAGTTCCCAACTATCACAACTACTAGCTCGAAGACACGGCAGCTGGCACGTTTCCCTGGAGCACAGATACGACTTCCTTCCATGACATTCCAAAGCTGTGACAATGATGTCACTCTCTGTGTTTCCACAGGCAAGAAGAACCTTTACCATTGCTGACTGGCTTGTTCTGAGCAGGAAGTGTTATGGCAAAGCCCTAGAATAACCAAGTAAGCCGCTGCAGTCATTCTATTTCAAAGATCAAAACCCCCAGCCTCACACGAGTAGAATGATGTACCCAAGGCCCTAGATATTGGAAGGAAAGGGATTTGGATTAGAACTGGCAGGGGCAGAGCTCACACCCTTTCCACTACAATGCTCTAGTCCCAGACGCTGGACGTATCTTTACAAGGGTCCTGCTCGCGGTTCATTTAGAAAATATTGAGTTATACATACTACATATTTAAAATGCGGTAAATCTTAGGGCGCCTGGGCGGCTCAGTCAGTTAAGCGTCCGACTTCAGCTCAGGTCACGACCTCACAGTCTGTGAGTTCGAGCCCCGCGTCAGGCTCTGTGCTGACAGCTCGGAGCCTGGAGCCTGCTTCGGATTCTGTGTCTCCCTCTCTCTGCCCCTCCCCTGCTCATGCTCTATCTCTCTCTGTCTCAAAAATAAATAAACATTAAAAAAAATTAAAAAAAAAAACCAATATACGGTAAATCTTGTTACATTTTACCATCTTTTGTGACCATTTTATTCCAGACAAAAGTTGCTGCGGCCACTATCTACACTGATTCACACACACGTGGTCGCTGTTTCTGTCACGTTGCTAACCCAGCCCCCCGAGTCCATTCCGAAACACAGCCCAAAGTTCAAGCTTTGATTTCTTTTTTTCTTTCCTAAGTTTGCTTATTTATTTGGTGGGCAGTGGCGGGGGGGGGGGGGGGAGGGGGGGAGGGAGGAGAGCAAAGAAGAGGCAGAGAGAGAGAGAGAGAGAGGGAGAGGAAGAGGATCCCAAGCAGGCTACATGCTCAGCACAGAGCCTGACACTGGGCTGGATCAACCCCAGGACCCTGGGATCATGAGCTGAGCTGAAATCAAGAGTCAGAAGCTCATCCTACTGGGCCCCCCCAGGCACCCCATCTCCGACATTCTAGAAGTCACGATCTTTCCATTCTCGTGGTTCTGTAAGGTCTCTAATATTTCCGACTCTGAGTGCTGACTGCAAACCACAAACTTCATCAGCTCCTAGGACTATTCTTGCCTCACGAAGACAGAGGGCTCTGAGACTCTGCCCAGATTTCCCCTCTGCATCATGGATTTTCATTCTAAATCTGCAGCACTTTCTATAGATAATAAATGAGGGAAAATCACAACTCAGCTGAGGCTCGCCAAGCTCCAGGCCCCAAAGCAAGGCTCGCCTTGGGTTCAGCTACACCCACGGCCATCCTGGAGGAAATGCCTGGGTCTAGCCTCCCGCTGGTACAGAGAAACCACACTGAAAGGTGGACGTCAGCCAGCTCAGTCCCAAGTGACAGGAAGCGTAAGGAAAGTGACAGGAAAGTCCCAAGTGACTGGGGGGCAGCATGGTGCTCGCCAGGAGCCAGCAACGTCCGTGAGCCTGACCTTCTGCACATCTCCTCCTCTGCCCAGGGTGGGGCCATGGGCTCCCAAACAGAAGCAGGTCCATGGAGAAAGTCAGGGGGTCTCCAGATGAGGAGACAAGGCAAGCCACCCCCCGACTACTGACAAGCGTTCAGACATGTAACGACTCCGGAGTAAAGACATCAAAGCTCTCAAATCTAAAAACGCGGATTTTCCCTAAAGAACGATAGTGACCCATGGGGCGTGCTCCGGTCCATATTGGCTTACGTGGTGTGTGGCACTGATGAGACCCTGGAAACAATAAAAACGGCCATGTTCTCCGTCACGCGCCCTCCCCGCTGCCTTACCCCCGCCTCACCACCGACGCAGGGTGGCAAACCAAACGTAGTCAGTTAAAAGCGCACCCGACCAGCTGAACGTACCTCTTCCAGTGTGGCGTCTGAAATCCCGAAGCCCGTCAGATGCAGATGGTCGAGGTTCTGCTCCAGGGTCTGGAACAGCCCTTTGAAGCAGGCTCTGTCTGCATCCTTGGGAATGCCGTAGACCAGCTCAGCCCCGCTGCTGTCTCTGAGGAAGGCTTGAGGGATGTAGGTCTGGATCAGAGACGTGGCACGAGTGACGTGCTTCAGGTCATCGGTCTCCGGAGCAGAAGGCTGGCCATCCCACAGAGGGGGCGAGAAAACGGCAAGCCTCGTTAATCCAAAAATACCGACTTTACGTCATCTGAGGTCACGTCTGAAATTCCAATTCAAAGCAGCGACGTCGAGAAATATCATTTAAGCCACGGGCATTTCTAGGACACGGTGTACTTCTTCTTTTCATTTATTTAAGTTTATTTTATTTTATTTTTGAGAGAGAGAGAGAGAGAGAGAGAGAGAGAGAGAATCCCAAGCAGTCTCCACGCCATCAGTGCATAGCCCGACATGGGGCTCAAACTCACAAACCATAAGATCATGAGCTGAGCAGAAACCAAGAGTTGGATGTGTAACCGACCAAGCCACCCAGGCTCCCCTGTACTTCTTCCTTTTTAAAAATAAATCTCTGGTGGTAATTCCAACAAGGTGAGACCTACACGCCCATCTTGGCAGTGGTCACCAGGCTCCTCGGACAGGTCTGGGGAGGGCTATACGCACATGGGCCCCCTGAGCCTGGGGACAATCCTAGCAAGGGGACTACAAGATACAGGGCTGGGTCTTCTTAAAGGGGAGACAAGGATCCAACCACAGAGGGAAGGAGGCACCTTGGGACAGCAAGATAGTTTACCCAAGTCAGAAAGGAAGCAGGAACCTTGACTCAGGGCCCACAGCCCCTGCATCCCAACCCCACAGCCACCTCTGCCAGGCTCCGGTTGACAGGACCTCTGAAATGTACCTTTTATCCCAGAGGTCCCTCACTACATTATCATAAAGCTTTAGCCTCCGAAAAGAACAGTCACTGTCAGAAAAATACTTCCAGGGGCGCCTGGGTGGCTCAGTCGCTTAAGTGTCCAACTTTGGCTCAGGTCATGATCTCACAGTTCACGGGTTTGAGCCCAGTGTGGGGCTCTGTGCTGACAGTTCAGAGCCTGGAGCCTGCTTCAGATTCTGTGTCTCCCCGTCTCTCTGACCCTCCCCTGCCACTCTCTGTCTCTCTCTCACTCTCAACTCTCAAAAATAAATAAACATTTAAAAAAATAAGAAGGAAAATACTTGTAGAGCATCTGGGCTACGATACTGCCTGGCCAGACCCAGCGGATGCTGTTACCAATCAGGTGCTTTTGAGCCTCATCTGATGCCTCTGTCAGTGCAAATGCACTGGGGTCACAGGGGCTAATTGCTCCGCTCAGCCCTGGGGGATTTCTTCCGGCATCCGGGCCGCTGTGCACAGAGACTTCCACTCAATTACTGACTCCCTCTCCAGTCCACCCATAACACGGTAAGTCCCTGTCCGGGGCCACCAGGAAACGCAGTCTGCAGCTCAGTGCCCCCCTTCCCCGACCACCAGGAGCCCACAGCAGACCCCCACCCTGCCGGCTCCTGAGCATGCTGTGCACACACCACAGTGACCATGTTTTCGTTCTCAGGTACACCCTTTCCTCCACATGTACCGAGACCCCAAGGCCCTCAGGCCTCCCTGCATAGGACAGCAGCATTACAGGCAACACTGGACTCAGAATCAATATTCATTCAGTTGATTTGAGTCCAAAGTGTAAAACTCTGTCACAGGACAGCCGAATTTGTCTCCTCTGCCCCACACAGGAAGGGCATTTCTCCCGCATACCTAGGTCACTGTGCGTCGTACCTGCTTGCTGAGCGTCAGGCTGAGTCCCTGGCCATAGGCCTGGGTCAGGCAGAAGGGGGGACCACAGCAGCGGAGCCGGCCATGCTGCAGGAGGGCCACACGGTCACCGAGCGCCTCAGCCTCATCCAGGTGGTGGGTCGTGAAGATGATGGTCCGACCTGCGTCCCAAGGCAGGGGCGTCAGAACGGGCACCAGGAAGGCCCCCAGGGGATCCCGGACACGATTGAAAGCCCATCACTAATTTTTTTGATGTTTGTTTTTATTTAATGTTTATTTTTGAGACAGAGAGAGACAGAGCTTGAGCAGGGGAGGGGCAGAGAGAGAGAGAGAGAGAGAGAGAGACAGAATCTGAAGCAGGCTCCAGGCTCCGAGCTCTCAGCACAGAGCCGGATGTGGGGGTTCAAACCCACGAACCGTGAGACCATGACCTGAGCTGAAGTTGAACGCTCAAGCAACTGAGCCACCCAGGAACCCTGATTTGATTTTTTTGTGTGTGTTTTTTTTTTTATTTTATTTTTTTTTTAATTTTTTTTTCAACATTTATTTATTTTTGGGACAGAGAGAGACAGAGCATGAACGGGGGAGGGGCAGAGAGAGAGGGAGACACAGAATCGGAAACAGGCTCCAGGCTCTGAGCCATCAGCCCAGAGCCTGACGCGGGGCTCAAACTCACGGACCGCGAGATCGTGACCTGGCTGAAGTCGGACGCTTAACCGACTGCGCCACCCAGGCGCCCCTGATGTTTTTTAATAAAGCAGAAAGATAAAAAGACTAGTCTCCCCAATTCATTAAATAAATAAATAAATAAATAAATAAATAAATAAATAAAGGCATCCAAAAGGAAACCATGAAATGTAGACCCCAGCGCAACAGGTGGGTGCCGTGACCGCCCTCACCACAGCTGTGTCCCAAAGATCAAGGCCAACCTCCCATCCAGAGGTCCTTCGAGGTTACTAAAAGTTGCTCAGTCCCTGATCTGGGATTCGGGGCCGGTTAGACCCTGGGATTAGTGCAACCTACACTTGGGGTGATGCATTCTCACACCAGACAATGGTCTAAAAATAAACGTCAAACAGAACTTACATTCCAAAAAAAATAATAGTATATTAAGTCCAGAGATATTGATTATTGACCCAGGATGGTCTCTCAGGGGATAAGAAGACACACCCCCCAAACTGCAAAGCATTACTTTATAAGATGCTGCTTTCCTGTCTCTCCTGGATTCAGTGGTATGTTCCATGCCCCCCCTTCCAAAAGTGGTATCCCCCACCTCCACCTCCTCTTGTCTATTTTAAATTTGTCTTTTTTTTAACATTTATTCATTTTTGAGAAACAGAGTCACAGATCGTGAGCAGGAGAGGGGCAGAGAGAGAGAGAGACACAGAATCCGAACCAGGCTCCAGGCTCCGAGCTGTCAGCACAGAACCCGACGCGGGGCTCGAACTCACGGACCGTGAGATCATGACCTGAGCCGAGGTCTGGTGCTCAACCAACTGAGCCACCCAGGTGCCCCCAGGTGCTTTTATTCTTAAAAAAAAAAAAAAATTGTTTAAATGTTTTATTCAGTTTGAGAGAGAGAGAGAGTATGAGCAGGGGAGGGGCAGAGAGAGAGGGAGACACAGCATCCAAAGCAGGCTCCAGGGCCCGAGCTGTCAGCACAGCTCGATCCCACAGACTGTGAGATCATGACCTGAACCAAAGTCTGATGCTTAATCTACTGAGCCATCCAGGCGCCCCTCCTCTTGTCTATTTTAATGATAGTAACGACAAGCTCACTGACCGAGCACCCAAGGACCAGATATGGAGCCACACGCTTTCGTCCACAGTACACTTACTTCTCCCAAAACCCTACACGCGGAAACACTCACACACACAGGAATGTGATCGTTTCTCCAGGGTCATGTGCAGCGAGAGTGTGAGTCGGAGAATTAGGTAGTTCCGTGCTAATTTGTCCGGGCATCCTGTCCTTCCTCATTCTTCCAAGGGAGCCCAGGAAAGCAGGGAACACGCAGATAAAGCCCCAGGCCAACCGAGCCCTGCAGGCGCTGGTGTGCAGGCGGAAAAGCCTCTTTCTACTCAGCAGGGAACAACTGTTTTTGTTCAGTCCTTACATCTGCTTCACAAAGCTACAGCACGGTCACCTGGGAGTGTGGGGTTCTTTCCAGAATCAGCGATCCATTCTGATTCCTGAGCACATGTTTTCCTAGAGGGACCACCTAACTCAGCTGCTTACCTCTCACTACCCTGAGTCAGAGCAGCCCGCCTTTGAGACGAAACAGCCAGCCCTCTGGGTCTCCTTTTTGGAGACAGAAATCACTGCTTGCCGACCAAGGACAGTGAGAAAACAAGTAAGTTATAACAACGGGATGAGACATTCTATCGCATCGGCTTTCTGTCCAGAGATACCGTTGTGTTCATGACTCTACCCTGGAAGATTCCATCTCTAGTTTTTAAAGTGCGGGAGAACAGCAGCCTTGCTAGCTGATGCATACTGCAACTCACGCTTTCGGGGACGATGGAAGCTGTGTGCTGGTCGGCTGCTCGCCCATCTTCTTCATCAGCCCCAACTCAGGAGTGGCAGGGAAATGACTTAGTGCAGTTTAAATTAGCCTTATCTCAGGGAGCCTGGGGGCTCAGGCGTTTGAGCGTCCGACTTCGGTTCTGGTCAATATCTCACAGTTCGTGAGTTCGAGCCCCGTGTTGGGCTCTGTGCTGACAGCTCAGAGCCTGGAGCCTGTTTCGGGTTCTGTGTCTCCCTCTCTCTCTTGCCCCTCCCCCATTCACGCTCTGTCTCTCTCTCAATAAATGAATATTAATAAATTAATTAATTAGCTTTATCTCGGTTTCCTCCTTCCCTTAAGTGGGGCTCAGGGTCTCTGGCATAGAGGTTCAGGGGCTCCCATTTTATGGGCAAGGGTCGGGAATCTCTTGTGCTGTGGTCTCCGGATGACCCTGGGAGCTTAGGCGAGGCCCAGAAAGGGTCAGGTCTGAGCACAGAGCATTCCCCACTCTGGGCCTCTGCCCTGCTGACGCAGTCAGAATCTCTGACAGACGTGTCTCCCCCTCAGTGCCAAAGCCTGGCACCCGTGAATGTGTGGGATGTGGACCATGGGTGCCTCCCTGGCCCCCACACTCCGCTGGGCCTCCAAAACAGCAGTGAGGCTGCAGGAGGTCAGATGAGCCCAAGCCACTGACACAGCCTCACCCCCCTCTAGGGTCACCCCTGATGGTACAGCCCCACCCCCCTCCCGGGTCACCCCCTGGTGGTGGTACAGCCCCACCCCATCCCAGGCCCACACCCAGAAGGGAACAGAAAGCCACCATCTGCTCATTCCGTTTCCCTGCTTCTTCTCTGTCTTCTGCATCCACACCCCCCTCTACGTTTCTGGAACCAAAAGGAACAGGATTGTTATTTCACGTTTCCTTAGTGCCATCTTCCTCCCTGAGCCCAGCCTTAGGATGAAGTATCTTTCCTTCCTGAGGAGACACGTGATGGCCTGGGTCCTCTGGGCACGGCCCTCTGAGTGCTAAGAATACAGGGCTTCTTTCTGGTTCCTTCTCTGTGTCTTTCCTTTTTTTTTTTAATTGATTTATTTATTTTGAGAGAGAACACAAGCGAGTGGGGGAGGGGCAGAGAGAGAGAGAGAGAGACGCAGAATCCCAAGCAGGCTCCAGGCCCCGAGCCATCAGCACAGAGTCTGACACGGGGCTCGAACCCACGAACCGTGAGATCATGACCCGAGCCGAAGTTGGACGCTTCAGCGCCTGAGCCCCCCCAGGTGCCCCCGCTCTGTGTATTTCTTAAGCAGCAAATCCTAATCTCCCCCAGGGAGGAGAAGGCTCAGGTCAAGTCAGGTCTTGTACTCAAAAGGGAAGAGAGAAAAGCAAAGCAGAGTTTCTCCAGACTCCATAGTCACAAGCTAAGTCACCCTGTTCCCCCTGCTTCCTTCCCGACTGGTGTGTTTCTGTGTGAAATACCGGGACAATGCTCCGAGGCTGTCAGGATCACAGAAGGAGTCCCAGGTGGGGAGTGAGTATCTGCCCATCCCACGCCCTAAACTGGAAACCCAGGACAAAACAGGTGATACAGGGACCCCTCAGCCCAGAGTCCCCAGCCACCCGGGCTCCCCGAGCCCCCTCTATAGCTGTGAGCAAACCCCATGCCCATCTCTGCATACCCCGGTTTCCTCACCCGAGGAAAGGAGGGCTCATCCTACGTCACAGCAAGGACACCTGCTCTAATCACCTAGGATTCCACGATGGCACACAATTCAGAGGAGCTCAATTTTCTTTTTATAGAGAGAGAGAGACAGAGCAGGTCGGGGAGGAGAGGGACAGAGACAGAATCCCAGGCAGGCTCTACGCCCAGTGCAGAGCCCGACGCAGGGTTCCATCCCACAACCTGGGATCATGACTTGAGCCAAAATCAAGAGTTGGTCGTTCAACCGACTGAGCCCCCCGGGCGCCCCGAGAGGAGTACAGTCTTCATTGAAATCACATACAGCCTGCATTGATAACCCCATCGCGAAGTCAGTTGGGAAGATGGGACTCAAAGGAAGTGATCCCAGGCACTACAGAGATGCCGTATCACAGACAGATCTCTGTCGGCTCTCGTGACAGCTGCTTCTTCTGGCAAAGGTCATGTGTCCCCCCGGGGGGATGACCCGGCCCCTCACAGAAAAAGGCCTTCCTTGCTCTGCCCACGCCACAGTGTCCCTGGAAGACAGTGCCATGGCCCCATTCCTACCTTCTCGGTACTTGAGAAGAATGTCCCAGATGCTGCGGCGGGAGCAGGGGTCCACCCCGCTGGTCGGCTCGTCCAGAACCACGGTCCCCGATGCACCGATGAAGGCGATGCCGATGGCCAGCTTCCTCTTCATGCCTCCGGAGAGCACACGGGTCTGTTTGTGCCGATGCAGCGTTAACTCCACGTCCCGCAGGGTTCTGAAACAAGAGCGGAGCCCTCACTCTTCCCCCTCGACACCTCGCAGCTCCAAGGCGGACGGCACCCCACAAATGAGGACGAGCAAGGACGCGGAGGAGGCCTGGAAGCGTCGTGCGCTCCGGGACGCGGAGGCACCAGCCTTCCTGAGGCTCCGGGGAAATCACGCCCGACGGGCCCCGTGCGAGGCCTGCCCAGCAGGGGTCCACCAAGTACCGTCTTCAGGAGAGACTCGTCTCCTCTCCGGACAAGGTATCTCTCTTCATGTCACCGTGCCCTCTGCCGAGGGGCCAGCATTTCCACCAGAGTGTGCACTGCTGGGGTCAGAAGGAGCAAAGCGGAGGTCCCGCTCCACCATGCACCACAGGGTGGTCCGGGGAAGGCCTCTGAGTCGGGGCCCCCCGGCCCCACGTCAGTATCCACCTGCCTTCCTGACTCAGGAGTCGGGAAGTTCCCGTGAAATGCCACAAGCTAAGTATGAACTGTCAGAATCCATTCGTGTGAGGGTCAGCCGTCGATGCCCTCCCGCGGGGCTCCGGATCCCAGACGCCCGGGGCCCGGAAGGCCTCCCCCTGCAAAGTTTCACCTCCTTCTGCAGTCTCCTCTTTCCCCCTCCGCCATGGCACCCTATTAACTCGGCAGACACTCACCCCCTCCTCACCTTCTTCCATCGTGTTCTTTCTTCCCCAAGCCTGGCCCCAGCCCAAGGATTCCCTGCCCGCTAAGCTGCGAGCATCCTTCCCACTCCCAGCTCGCCAGCATGCAGTCAGACAGGAGGCTGGACGCCAGAGGAATCATAAGGGTTCCGCACAGTTGAGCAAGAACCATCCAGTTCTAGAAAGTTCCAGAAGCCTAAGCAAAGACACTTGGGTGAAACCCCAAGGATCTGCTTGTCGGATGCTTAAGTAAATGTGTCCTGTCTGTGTCATTATTTACAACCTTTCCATCCTGGCCCGGAAAGAGCTCACGTAGCTCCCCAGGGTGGAATACAGAGCATTTTCCGCAGATAACAATCTTGACCGTCTGTCACCAATTAGACATGGCCCACTGACATGGCCCCACCTGGGTGATTCCAATACAGCTGTTAAACCCAACTCAGGCATGTTGACCAGAGATCAATCAGCTCAGAAAACAAATAGAAAGATGCCAGGTGTCCCCAAGCAGGTCTCCTCAAGAACGTTGTGACATTAAACCTCAAACCCCTCCATCACTTTGACCTGAACCTGATTCCACCCACTCACAGCCAGCTGCACCCGGGACCTTGTCGTTCCAGAAACCACAGTCCTCCAGAGGTCGATGGCCCGCATCCCCCTCTGTCCACCACATCCCTTTTCCCAGCTAGTCCCGGCCTCTGGCAGTCACTCAACCCCACAAGGTTCAGCTGCCCACTGTCCCCCACTCACGCAGGGCCCTCCCTCCCTCCAAGAGTGATGTCCCCTTGTAACGATTGGGTGGCTCCGTCAGTTGAGGGTTCGACTCTTGATCTCAGCTCAGGTCATAATTCCAGGTTCGTGGGTTCCAGCCCAGGCTTTGCATTAACAGTATGGAGTCTGCTTGGGATTCTTCCTCTCTCTCTCAATCTCTCTCTCTCTCTCTCTCTCTCTCTCTCTCTCTCTCTCTGCCGCTCTCCCCTCCACCACCTGCCCTCAAATAAATAAACTCCTGTCGAGGTCACCAACGACCTCCACACCCGAAATCCACAGGTCGCCCCTCAGCCTTCGTTGGACCTGACCCTCAATAGCATCTGATGCACTTGACCAAGCCCCTCCTTAGCAAACTTGTCTTCCCCTTCCCGACCGGTCTCTCCGTCCCGCCCCCTGGGTGGTCCTGCTCACCTGTCCATTGTCTCCATACTGTGTCCACTGCCACCTGCCCAGCGCCCAGTCCTTTGTCCTCCCTTATCTACCTGCACACAAGACCTTGACAACTTCACCACCCTCAAACACCTGGGGCCCCACGGTGTGTGCCAAAACTCCAAGAGCCCCATAGCGACATCTCCCTGACTGAAGTCCTGATCAAGTTCCTCTTCTGACTTCTTGATGTCCAATCAAGGGCAAATCAAGGGCAAAACAGTAGAGACCCGACATCCTGACAGATACGCACTCGGAAGATTCTCCCAGGGATCCCGCCTCCCTTGATTCCTATCTTAACAATCCTCTTCGTCAAGGGAATCAGGTGGTGCCGCCGGACCCAGTTCGGGGCGTGCTGGCTCTAAACCCCGTGTCTTCAGTTTCCACTCCCTCTAATCGGGAGCTGCTGTCCTAAAACGTGATCTCACACAGATTGCTTTTGTACAAATCAGCCTGGTTGCTAGGTAACACGCAGCAAACAGATAACTGTTAAGGTCGCCTACGTCCAAAAAAAAAAAGACAAAGTCCAAGTAGCACTTGATTTAAACCCGATCATAATCGCAGAGTTTGCCGTGACACGGAGCATGTGCCATTTTTAAAAATTAGAATAGGTGGTTACCTGGGCCTTTTTTTTAAAAATCTAGGTCTTACGGACCCAATCGGCCGATCACAGCCATCCCTCGCGAAGTGCCCGCTCAAATTCAAGACAGGCTTGCGGCGCACAAAACACACGCTCTCCCCGCGCGTCCGAGCCTCCACAGTCACGAGCACGGTTCTTGCTATTACGGGCCTCTCCGGAGCACGCCGTGAGAGGTAAACGAGGCCCCCGCAGAGGAGAATGTCCTCAGAGGCCCACGTAAGCTGCCCACAGCGTGACCGTGGACAGACGAGGAACAGAAGAAACCACCGTGAACATGCAGTGTGGTGCACCACGTGATTTTATGGGCTGATGTCCCCTGAGGCTCCTTCCACCGGGTTCAGACTCCACCTGCCGCAGAGCCTTAATACGGCCATCAGAACAGGAGTGTGTCTCCAGAGGGATGTGATGTGTCCACGCCCCCTGGTCCCTAAACACGGCCACCTCTGTGGGGTTGACATCAGCCCAGACGCGGACCCTTCCAGGTGTGGGAAAGTGGGGGCCCAAGGTGGCAGAGAACCAGCTCAGAGTCTTTGTCCAACACGGTTTTCCACGGGGCGTTCGAGGTAACCACGGTGCAGATTCTACCTCCTGCTCTACGTCAGATCCTGAGCCCCGAGAATTCCTCCCTCCACCATGTTCTGGTTCATGGTCCGGTTCGTGGTCTTGTTTTGTTGTGTGTCTTCTCACTGACAAGACAAAGTCTCTGACCCTGCCTCACTTTACCTCTCTAGGATTCCCATGTGTGCTGCTAGACCCATCTTAGCCTGAAGACGGATTGTTCAGGCAAGATCCCTTCAGGACTGACGGCCCAGACGTGGGCTCCATGGTGACCCAGGCTGCGTCAGTCCAGATGCTCCCACGTGCTGTCGGGGTGCTGACCCACCCACCGGCCTGACCACCCACCAGCCTGCCTGCCCACCTACCTGGTGCCCCCTCACCTGCCTGCCTGCCAACACCCCCACCTGAGTCCCGTGCACCTGCCAGACCACCCAATCTGCCTGCCGCCCGCCCTCCATGGCCCTGAGAGCGCATATTTAAGCCCCTATCCCCTGCATGCACTGCCTGAGCATCCCCTCAGACCCCTGGGATCTCCTAATGGGCGTCTGAAATGCAACACTAGAAATGTGCCCGCGAACCCCCTTTCTCCCCTCAGCAAATGTCCGCTTCCCACAGATCTGCACCCCAGACTGTGCGGCACGGCAACCGGCCCAAGGGACAGGCAGCACAGCCCTGCTGCAGCCAAGCCCCAGGCCATGTTCTGGCTTCCCCAGCCCGGAAGCTGAGCCCCGTCCCCGTCTCCGGGAGACACTCTGTAGCAAGCTGCCCGCAGGTGGCCGCGGCAGTGCCCGGCACAGAAGGTGTTAAACGCAGTGCCGCAGGGGCTCTGGTGTCAGACACGTCCCGCCCCTCCAACTCACCCCTGTAAGATGCACTCATGACTTTACCTCCTTCCCAAGTCGGCCCTCTCCTTTTCCAGGAAAAACGCCACATTCCGCCTGCCTGAGCAGAGGCCGGAACTGCTGGGGACATCCCCCACCACCTCACCCCGCGTCTGGTGAGAGCCCCTCCTGCCAGCTCAGCACCCGTGACTCTTCTGGCCTCACTTGCTCTCAGAGCAGGAGCCCCGACTCGCCTCCTGAACTAGGCCAGCCGGCCCAGTCCAGCTCCTGATTTCAGCTCAGCTCCCGATCTTGCAGTTTGTGAGATTGAGCCCCTGGCAGCACAGAACCTGCTTGGGATCCTCTCCCCACTCTCTCTGCCCCATCCCCCACTCTCTCTCACTCTGTCTCTTGAAATACATAAACTTTACCGTCCACCCGGCTGCTGTCCGTGACTCAGGCTGCTGTCCCCGCTCCCACCTGTCCTTCCGAGCTCATCCCCGAGACACCGCTTTGATTTCCCACCAGGGACCTCCGGTTCCTCCCTCCTCTCTCTGGTCCAGGGAGACCGGAAATGCATTCAGCCATCCACCGGACTCCTCCCCTCCCCACCCTGGACATCCTGCTGGTCCACACAGTCTGCTCCTTCCGACATTGAACAGTCTTCAGTTCTGGGACTTCTTCTCTCCCCCTCGACTGGCTCTGCCACCCCTCAGGCTGCCACGGTCCCCCGCTCAAAGCGGCCTCTGTCCCCGGCCTTCCCCAGGGCTGTGCTCTCTGCCCTGGGGCCGCAGGACAAGTCTACCGGAGCGGCAGCTGCTGGCCCTCCCCTGCCCATGTGCACCTGCTTGTGTGAAGAAGTCTGACCCCCTTTAGCAGATCCAGCTGGGCCCCAGGAGCTAGTTCTCGGCCCACCCCCCATTCTTTCACTTCAGGACACACACCCGGCCCCGTGCTCCAGACACAAACCTTCCACGCGCAGCCTCGGCCACACGTTCCCACGTGGGCTCACCCATCTAGACCCCAAGGACAGGCCAAGTCAAGTTCAGAGTCCTCCCTGAGAAGCCTTCTCTGGAATTTCCAGTGCTGGCGGCTGTGTCCTAACTCCACAGTGAAGGACAATTTGCTAGCTCTCCTCTTCTCATAAGCAAAGACACCAAAGGTACTTTTAAAGCACCTCTTTGTACACCCATCACTACCAAAGACACGGCGGGTGCTAACCTGTTGACCTGCTGGCACAGCTCCTTCCGGGTCCACTGTGGGGCCTTGATGGAAGCAAAGAGGACCAGGTGCTCCAGGACGGTGAGGTTGTCAAACAGGACGTCCCGCTGAGGACACACCCCGAGCTCCCTTCTGATGGCAGACAAGTCTGTCTGCAGGTTCCTGCCGTTGACGGTGATGGTTCCGGAAGTGGGCGGGTGGAGCCCCGTCAGCATGGATCTGCCGGAGACGACAAATCAGCAGAGGACCCAGGAGCCCGCTGCTCCCGATGTCAGCAACCCAGAGGGATGCAGGGCGACCGTCCAAGGACCCGCTTTTACACGGTGACAAGCCGGAAGGAGCTTAGCAGGATGGGTGGCTTAATCTCAGAGCCGTGGGCTTATGATGATGTTTATACTCCCCTAAACCTGCTGATCATAGACATTCTAGTGGCATGGGAGCTTAAGACGGTAAAATCCGACTTTGTTTTACAGACACGGAAACCAGGGAAGGAGATGGCGTGTTTCCTTAAGTCCTCCTGAGTAGAGACACAAGCCTAGTGGAACGCAAGCCTGGACATGCAACTCCGTGGCCAGGAGCTCCTGGCTTCTCTCAGGTGCGCTGTCCACGTCAAATCAGGAAGTTCGCCTGCGTGGCCTCCTCGAAGGGAGCCCGAGGACTGCCTGGCTCTGCTGCTTTATCTCAGAAAGTGTATTATTTAGGTTTTAGACTATTTCCACATCTCTGAGAAATTATACAGGGGCGCCAGGGTGGCTCAGTCGGTTAAGCGTCTGACCCTTAAGCTCGGCTCAGGTCATCATCTCACGGTGAGCTCGAGCCCCACATCAGGGTCTGCACTGATGGTGTGGAGCCTGCCTGGGATTCTCTCTCTCTCTCTCTCTCTCTCTCTCTCTCATCTGTTCCTCCCCATACACGTGCTTTCTGTCTGTCTCTCAAAATACATAAATAAACTTAAAAGAAAGAAAAAAGTGTACTCCCAAAGCTGGCTTTCTGACTCATTCTCTGCAGAATGCCTACTTTTCCAGTCTGAAAACCCTACAAGAACGCTCAGTGGGATCTCCGGCTCTATTTCACAATCCAAGCCAAGAGGAAAACTTTTCCTTGTTTCTCTATTTTTAATTGAAATTTCTGAAGCTTTCTACATGTTACTTTGCCACGTTTCTTAGGAAGTTCAAAGCAAATAATACTTTTCACGTTTAACTAAGTGCACGTTAGTCGTATGAAACCAGAACCGAGAGAAATGTCCTTATTCCTGGGACAAGTTTGGCCATGTTGGGGCTTTTCCCGGGACGAGACCCGTTTCTGCAGGCAGCTCAGGGCTGCTGCGTGAGCCCCACGCTTTTGAGTTCGTTTTTCCTCTGGGATTCCACAATTTGATTCTTTAATCAAGCCTGGAGCCATTGGACCCCAAACCAAACACCAAGCCTTCACAAAAAAAGCCCAAGCACACAAAAAGCAGAACATGAAAAAAGAAATACTCAGCTGGTTAAAACATTTGCAGACTTCTTCCCAAGTTTCATCTTCCCATAGATACACGAACAAACTTAAGCGTAGAGATAAGATGGGAAGCGTCGTAGGACACTCAAAGACTAAAGTAAAACCACGATGTGTTATGTGTAGGGGATAAAAGACTGCGGGGTCTTTTTAGGGGTAAAGGGGTAAAGCCCCATCTGCCCCCAGCCGAGGGCGGCTGCTGTGCACTCCCCACTAGCTGTCTGTCCCAGAGCACACAGCGACTCCGTCTCAAAACCAAAAGGAAGAAAAGAAACCTAAGCTTCCTGTCTCACAGGTAAACTGACATTTTTTAGAATCAAACCCGCATTTGACGAGGGTGAAAGGACACGCACATGACTGTGGTTTTCCCGGCACCGTTGGTCCCCAGCAGGACAGTGATCTGGCCTCTGTGGAAGGTGAGGGTCAGGTCTCGGACGGCCGCCTTGTGGCGCTCATATTCCTTGGTCACAGACAGCAGGGCAACGCCCGGGGGACCTCCTGGCTTTCCCTCCCCGATCGGCAGCGAGGACCCTGAGGAGAAGAGGCAGATTCAGCCTGGAGGACTCCCAGTGGTGCTCACGCTTACGAATTCAGTCGTCTGCCGTGGATTCGAATTAGAGCTCCGTGGAACACGCACAACTCAAACACCCTTCCTTACCAAAAGCAAGAGGCAAATCACATAATGGCCTCAATTAAATGGCGTGGCTGATGACAGACTTTTGTGCCCTTCTGTTATGCATCTCGTAAGAGGAGAAAAAGGAACACGCACACACGCAATTTGTACGTGTGCAGAGGGAAAATCACAGGCAGGTTACGCACCAAAGTGCCCATGAGTGATAGTCTGTTGTGGTGTGGTATGTTCCGAATGTCCTCAAAGATTCCTATTTGACTTGTGTAGTCAGAAAAATAAAAAAAAGAAAAAAGGTTATGGGGGCACCTGGGTGGCTTACTGGATTAAGTGTCCGACTTTGGCTCAGGTCACGATCTCATGGATCAAGGGTTCGAGCCCTGCGTCGGGCTCTGTGCTGACAGCTCAGAGCCTGGAGCCTGCTTCGGATTCTGTGTCTCCCTCTCTCTCTGCCCCTCCCCTGCTTGCGCTCTGTCTCTCTCTCACTGAAAAATAAACATTAAAAATCTAAAAACAAAAAAAAAGAAAAGAAAAAAGGTTACCTTACAACGTTGACTTGTGGTATAAAACTATCATGATGGGAGCCTGTATATCTGTAAATTGCCCCTGAAGTCATGCTTCTGTGGAAGGGGCATAAGGGGAGCCCAGATGGATGGGGGTCCTGCCCTCACCACTGGGAAGCACGCTCCTTGCCTTGACAGGGCAGTGATGGCCCTCCTCTCAGTCATGACGAATAAGCTAGCGTGTGTGAAACACTCTGCAATTTCTACAGCACACTACACCTGACAGCTGACCACCTCTCCTTTTATTTCTCACACAAATTCATGTTAGAGCAGAAGCTTCGTCCTGCAGACAGAGAACGCACGCACAGACGCACCCAGCCCACAGCGGGGCTACAGACAACAGGTGCATCGACACTCCAGGGTTCTGGCCCCCAACGCAAACGTCAGCAGGGGATCCTTTCTTACGACGTTGCCCTGAGCTATGTTTCTGAGCCCGAGACCGACCCCCGAAAGCGGGCAGCTGAGGAAGGCACACCAAGTTCCAGAGACTCAACCAGGAGGAAAAACAGAAACAAAACAGACCGGAAGGGAAGACGCGCATCTAATAAGGCTACTCTTTACAAACCTTTATCGTCAAAGTTCTCGCTGGAGAAGGACAGGTTAGAACTGGGAGCGTGTGGTCTCTTTGCCAGGAAACCACCCAAGTTCCTCCAGTACGACGCGGTAAAGGGAAAATACCAGGGTTTCCTTAATCCAAAAGTTCCTAAAAAAAAAACAAGACACAATTAAAACCGGTTTTTTCTCCTTGGAAGATTCTGTAAGAGAATGGCTTAGCCAATTATTATAAAATGTTGTTCCACGTTAACGTGTTGAAGGCACACCCCATACAGGACCCGATGACAACCGGGGGTATGGGTATTAGCCATGCGGGGAGCCCAGACTCTCCAGCCTGACCCACGGCCGGCGGCTGGGCCCCCTCACAGCCACCTCCCTCAAGAGGCCTTCTGAGCGTTCAGTGAACAGGCAGGTATTTATTAAAGATAAAAGGAGAGACGCACAACTGCTAAATATTCCCCAGAGTAAGCCTCGCCCCAGCCCGCCATCCTCCCGTCTGTCACTCCTCTGTCCTCTGCATGGTTACCGGACATGGATTAATACCATGAAGGCATTAACCCACTAAGACATGCACAAAGAATACACGCTGCTAAGATTTCCATAGGAATCATCGGCATTCTTCAGACGTATGCTCCAAATTCACTGCAGCCCACTTAATAGCCACTCTGCCCCCATGACACGTGGATTTAATTACTAATGCCTCTCAATTTTCCTTACCGCACCCATTCCAGCCTAAGTTTGGTTGAGTGCTGGGTATCAGACAAGTCACTTAAGAGATAAAAGGCCTAAGCGGACAATCTTGTACTTTGACCCTCCGGCCAAGGGCGGACGCATGACCGTCACCCCGCCTAACCCAAGGATTCAAAGACACGGTCACAAAGGAGGACGGGAAAGTGAAGGAAGGTGGGGAGCTGGTCGTCTGACCTAACAGCCACCATCTCTTATGGGTTGAGCTGTGTCCCCCAAACTTCGCGTTGAAATCCTAACCCCCAGTAACTCAGAACAGGGCTGTATTTGCAGGAAGGCTTTCAAGAGATAATTTGGATTCAGTGAGGTCATGGGGTGTCCCTACAGGCAGGGATTGGAGAACGAACAGGGAGTGAGGGCAGATCAACAGGACACGGGAAGGAGAGGGGGCCTCAGGAGGAGCCAGCCCTCCACGCCTGGATCGTGGGCCTCAGTCCGCGTACGCCCTAGAAAACAGATACAGGCCGGATGCTCCCCAAGACCCCAGTGAACTAGTAACTACCCCTAACCAGCAAGCGGACGAGCGGCTCACGGATAATTGCGTCCTGTTGCCCAGGCTCTCCCTTCTGCCACTGGCCAGGGTCTCCACCTGTATTCATTCACATGGTCCTGCGACCACCCGACGTGGGGGGTGCCATTATCATCCCTCCTTCCCCCGAGGGACAGGGGCCCAGCAAGACTTGTCGGAGGACACAGGCTGCTGAGCTGCGGCGGCCCCGCGGTACGCGCCTCTCTGAACACAGGCCAGAAGCAAGAGCATGTTGCCCTGGATGCAAACAGGTCTGGAGACACGACTCACTCACCTCCTGCACACCCCAGTGTCTTCAGCTGCCTTAATGGGAATACAGGGGCCCCATGCACATGCACGAACGAGGAGTTTGCAGAAATAAAAAAAGATAAGGAGCCGGCAGATGACAACCCCACCAAACCCCCCACCAAGAGGTGGTCTTCTGCTGAGCGACCTCGCTCCAGTGACCGTGGGTCACTGCCCTTGACAGCGTGAGTGGGCGCCACCTGCTGGAAGGGCAAGAGAACAGAGAATAAAACACCTTGGGGAGTCCGAGTCCGCATTAGCAGGGGTAAAGGGGCGCCTAGACGCACAGACACGAGTTTCAAGGACACCGAACGGTCCCCACGAGGTTCAGCAACACCTGATCTTGGGTCCAGGCTGCAGAGACAGGAAGGATGGGAGACACCGCAGGGGCCTTTTGGAGTTAGAAACTACCAGGTCAGAAAATAGAGATGAGAAACAAATTGGATATTAATGGTTGATTTGCTAATTAAACCATCCCAGCTCTAATCTGTTTGCACTTTTAAAGTCCTGCTAATGAATCTATTAATGTAAATGGATGGGGGGAGGCCACACGGCTCCGAAGCGGTCCCCTGCACTCCCCCTTGGCGTGCAGATGCAAATGTGTCTTATGTCACGTGCACACTAAGAGCACGAGCACCCTGCTCGCATCACCATATGGAATCGGGCACATTAATCAACGCAAAGGCCCTGTGTATCCACAGAGCTTGTCCCCTGCAGGGGAGCTGCCTGCTGGCTGGCACAGGCCAGGAAACTCATTAGCATTGCCCCCCAAAACTGACAGTGATAAAAGCAGAAGTCAATGAAAGTAGACAGATCGAGGAAATCAAATTTCACTGGAGGCACATAAAGAAGGGTTTACAGAAAGCAGAGTCTGGGAGGACCAGATGTCCGCCGGGGAGCACACGCACAGGCACAGAGACCCGCCGGTGACCTCGAACCCGGATCCTTACAGAGCCTCCCGCTCAGACACCAGGGTGAGGGATGCTGGGGTCCGCACCTGCCCCTCACTCCACGGAGAAGACAGGCAGAAGAAGGTGGAGACACGCCTCCCCCGCCCCCGTCCAGGGGGTCCTCCCTACCCACCGGGGACTTTCCAACTGTGCATCTCAACACAGGACATTTGCAGAGGCATTCTGGAAACGTGGGAAGGGGTAGTCTGGGTTGGCCCAGTGCACGGGTGTTGGAAACGGTAGGTTGTTATCATTATTCAGGCCCGGGGCGGCCAACGGATCAGGAGACAGGTGCCCTGTAAAGATAGTTTGCTGCTCAGTGCCCGGGAGCAGGGAGCCCATGGCGCCACACGGGGCCACGCAGGGAAGCACCAGGGTCACTCGGGAGACAGAGGGAGAGGGGAGATGCGAACACGTGAGGCAGGGCAGCAGGCTGAGGTTGGGTATTTGAATAATTTCAACAGGCTCTGGAGCACAGAGGCCGCCCCCAAGCTGCTTGGTCCCCTGCCCAGGGGTGATGACGGCCCGGGATAGGATGGCCTACAGAGGAGGGGGTAGCTCCAAATGCTGGTTTGCCTATAAAAAGTGAGCTCATGAGCAAGTCCTCTACTGTCTCTTGGAATCGGCTTGTCCTTGGGGGGACAGCTCCTCCAGGGTCAGTGAGGCCCCATGATGTTAGAGCATCAGATATGCAGAAAACAAAACAACATGGTTAATAAATGGGGGTGGCACTGATGGCCTTTAGTGGGCAGGCAACCGGGCTGGTGAGGGTCCTACAAAGGGCAGAACGACCCAGCCTAACAAAGAATTGCCCTTGACCTGCATTCTGGGAGGCCCGTCCCAGTATAGCCAGTGGAGCCTAGGACAACTTTCTGTGCAGTTTTAACACACACTGAGTTTTCCAGGAATGCAAACACCTTGCAAACCACTGAAAGATCACTGTCTGATGCAGAAGTGTTCAGCATTTCAGAAAACCCCCCCAGCCACGTGATGCCAGCTCAACGTTTCCGAAAACTCGACACGGTGTGGCTGTAACAGTTCACGGAGCTCTTACCACACAAATTCGGGACGAAAGATTGGAGATTGCTTTTCCCAAATGTAGAAACAAATATTTTCAAATTAGCAGGGTTTTGTGAAATGCACTACATTTTATTAATAAAAGTTTTTTTTTAAACTATGTCATGTTAATGGGGCGCCTGGGTGGCTCAGTCAGTTAAGCATCCAACTTCAGCTCAGGTCATGATCTCGTGATTTGTGGGTTTGAGCCCCGCGTGGGGCTTTGTGCTGACAGCTCGGAGTCTGGAGCCTGCTTCGTATTCTGTGTCTCCCTCTCTCTGTTCCTCCCCGTCTCGCGCTCTGTCTCTCTCTCTGTCTCAAAAATAAATACACGTTAAAAATTTTTTTTCATGGGCAAGAGACACAGACATTTCTCCAAAGAAATGAGGATGGCCAATAGACACATGAAAAGATGCTCACCATCACTTAAGCAGCGATGCAAACCAAAACCACAATGAGGTATTAACACACAGCAGTCAGAACGGCTAATATGAAAAAGACAAGAAATAAAAAGTGTTGGTGAGGACGTGGGAAAAAAGAGAACCCTCCTGAACTGTTGGTGGGAATGTAAACTGGTACAGCCACCGTGGAAAACACCATAAGAGTGCTTCAAAACACTAGAAATAGAATTACCACATGATCCATTAATTCCACTACTGGTTATTTACCCAGAAGAATAGGAAAACGCCAATTTGAAAACATACATGCACTAGTATGATTATAGCAGCATTATTTTTTTATTAAAATTTTTTAATGTTTATTTTTGAGAGAGACAGAGAAAGAGAAATAGAGCACAAGCGGGAGAGGGGCAGAGAGAGGGAGAGACACAGAATCCAAAGCGGGATCCAGGTTCTGAGCCATCAGCACAGAGCCCGACACAGGGCTCAGACTCATGAACCATGAGATCATGACCTGAACCGAAGTCCGATGCTCAACTGACTGAGCCCCGGGGCACCCTACAACATTACCTACATACAATAGCCAAATTATGGACACAGCTCAAGTGTCCATCAACTGATGAATGGATAAAGAATATGTGGTAATTTGTACACAATGGAATATTACTCATCCATGAAAAGAATGACGCCCTGCCATCTGCAAAGACCTGGATACAACTAGGGTATACGACGCTGAGTGAAATAAAGCCAGTCAGAAATAGATAAATACCAAGTGATTTCACTCATAAGTGGAATAAAACAAACAAAAAGGAGACAAATCAAAGCAACAGACTCTTAACTAGAGAGAACACACTGATGGTCAACAGAAGGGAGGCGGGTGGGGGAAGGGGAAACAGATGACGGGCTTGAAAGATGCACTTATCCTGGTGAGCTCTGGTGATGTGCATACGTGCTGAGTCACCATATCGTCTACCGGAAACTAATATCACACTGTGTGTTAACTATACTGGAATGAAAACTTTTCAAAGATTTTAACTGAATATGGTTCTATTTTATCCCTTATTTCATAGTTTGGTACACAGCAGCCAATGATCTCCCATATCCTACATCCACGTATATTCCTATAAAACACAACACCACAAGTGTGTGACTAGCTCACAGGAGTCCGTATTATCAATGTAAAGTTGATTCGTAATCAATCCACTCTCTTAGACAGAAATGTAGGTTAGCCAGAATTTTGCTTTCAAAGATACTGTGCCAGGAGCATCTATGTGCACGTCTGTTTTGAACTGATCTGGCCGTTCCTTTAAATCTCTGTGGCAAAGAGAATAAACACTTTTTGTAAAGAGTTTAAGCAAACTCTGCACGCAACATGGGGATCGAACTCATGACCCCGAGGTCCTGAGTCGCATAATTAAATTATTTCGGTTTCCCATAAACTAAACACCTACACAGAAGAATCAAGGCCCTAATCCTCCCCAAGTCATTACAGTTTTCATCAGTCAGAGAAGGAGAAAACAGTCTTCTATGTCTATGCAATACTATGCTCTGTCCAACATTAAACTATTTTATGTTTATCAAGTATAAATTTTTCTTTACATAATGGTCTGTTCAAGTTGTTTCCTTGAACACATCATTTGTCTTCCTAAAACCTGACTTGAGAATTTTAACATTTTACTTCATGTATTCATTAGTTTTTATAAACTTGTAAAGTATCCTTTCATTTTATTTCTGTGGATATTTTAAAATGCTGATTCCCATTCTTATAATGGAAACTTGATTTTTTAGTATATCTGTCTCTGGCATTATGGTTAGAAAGGCCTTTGCTGTCTTTAAAATCATACTTCTTTTTGTTTTTTCACTTTTTTAATGTTTTAATACTTTTGAGAGAGAGAAAGACAGAGTGTGAGCAGGGGAAGGGCAGAAAGAGAGGGACACACAGAATCGGAAGCAGGCTCCAGGTTCTGAGCTGTCAGCACAGAGCCCGACGCAGGGCTCAAACCCACGAAACATGAGATCATGACCTGAGCTGAAGTCAGACGCTTAACTGACTGAGCCACCCAGGGGCCCCTAAAAGCATACTTCTCCTAAAAAAAAAAAATCATACTTTTCTCATTTCCTCATTACTTTAACAATATTTACTTCTGATGAATTAATGAATGAGTCTAACTTGTATCCTTTCTCATTGATTAAAAATGTGAACTTTAACACAAATCGAACTATTACTTACGGTGACTCAGTTTCCGAACTTTCTAATCTCTTCCATTGCTCTACTGTCATTACATGAGTCCTCCACCGTTTTATTGTTATTTTTTTAAGTGTATTTATTTATTTTGACAGAGAGAGAAAGAGAGAGAGAAGAAAGCATGTACATGAGTGTGAGGGAGGGAGGGGCAGAGAGGGAGAGACAGAATCCCCAGCAGGCTCCATGCTCAGCAGGGCTCAATCCCGTGAATGTGAGATCATGACCTGAGCCAAAATCAAGACCCTGACGCTTAACCGACTGAGCCACCCAGGTGCCCCCGTACTCCACCATTTTAATCCTTGACAATTCACAGTGAGGTTCTATGTGATCATCGGCCACCAGTCCCCTTCATTATTTTCAACGACTTTTGACCACTGTCATTAATTTACATTTCTAGCTACCCCTGAGAAACACTTCAACAATTAAAACCAAAAGCCTTTTTTAGTATTTTTATGTGAATGACTTATGTGGGTTTTATTGTATTACCACTACGGTTCATACTAAATGGTGTAGATTATATAAAGTCATACATTAACTTGGAGAAAGTCAACACGCTGAAAATGGTGAATCACCACATTAGGGAACTTGGCATCTCTTTCCATCTATTCAAATCTACTGTACGTTCGCCAAATCTTTTAAGTTCTTATTGGATATATACTCTCTTCGATGTTAGAGTCACATGGAGATATTTTACTGCTCTTGAGAATGAAATCTTGTCGCGTTATACTCCGTATTTCCTGCCGACACACAGCCAAGCTACTGGTTTCTGTGGACACGCACTTGTGATCGGTCATCTGATTGGTCACACCTTTCCGCTACGGATTCTTGCGTGTGACCCACCAACAGTGGTGGTCTGTCTCCTGGTTTTGTCATCTCTGTCTTGTTCTGGTTTGTCGCCTCCCCCTGGGGCTGGAACTGTCACCTCCACGTCTAATTCCTGCCCGGGACAAGCACCTGCAGGGGACGGTGAGCCGCGGGCACTCTGGCCTGCCCTCCCTCCTGGTCCCCCATCGCCTCCCCGCCACACCTTCTGTCGGACCACGACATCACGACGGCCCTGAGAAGACACGGCAACTATGAGAGAGCCTTCTGGCTCCCACCCACGGCCCCGCAGCCCGCGCCTGTTACACACGTCCTCTGTGACCAGGAGGAACGTCCTCCGCGCACACCCGGGCACCTCTTCTCACCCTCACGGACGCCACCCCAGCCACCTCCCCGCCTCCTTGGGACTGGTGCACTGTCCCCAACACACAGGCATACAGCTTCGCAGCCATCCCAAATAATGACCACCACAATAATCATCAAACCCAAAGCCATTCTCCACCTGCTTCCCCTGCCCGCTGCGGCTGCTGCCCCATTTCAGATTTGACTCGGCCACGCTCGCAAAAGCTGCAGAAATGCACCAGAGCCCGGCCTCCCGTCTGGGATCTCTCTCTGTCTGCCCCTCTGTCTCTCTCCGGAGGCTCGCCTTGCCTGCAGAAGTGAGCGGGGCCAGGGGGTCACTGGCTGGAAATGCCTTAACAAATGCCTTAACGTTGTACAAGACAACGTTCCCACCAGGATTCCCATGCGTCAGGTCCTGAAGGAGGAGGGGGGAACTCAGATCCTTCTGGATTCCTGGCCAAGTTTCACATTGATCTCTGCGCTGCCCAGAGTAACCTGTCTTTGCTGGGGTTGAGGCTCCTCTGGGGACTCCAAGACTCCAGGTTATATCTAGATGTTTCTTTTCATTAACTTTGTAATTGATATGGTGAACCCCTTATTTTGCAAAACCAGATTTTCTTCTCCCTGGTTAATGACTGTTCCTTCTTTATTGTGTTTCATTTGGGTCTGGGCATCTCCTCATCAGAGAGAGCACATGTCTGCAAGCCCCGTCTGTCCGTCCCCTTGCGGCTGCCCGTCTGCATCTCTCCTGATTCCAGGGGCTCGCCGTCACCCTCCAATCCCCACCATGACTTTCCGCCCTATTCTTTTGCTCGTGACCCCTTCCTCAAACATTTTACAATCAACATCACACACGTTTTGTAACCTCCCTCCCTCATGCTCCCTAGCTGCCTTCTAATACCCAGGGCTTCTCAATTTTATCTCACCTTGGCATTCGTCAGTTATTTTTTTTAACTTCTTAGTTCCTAGAATCTGCCTTTCCTTAATTTTATTCAAAGCCCCCAGACAAAGCAATCTAGAAGTTCAAAGTACAGCTTGCCAGGCTTATGCTCTCTAATTCTTGGAGGCCATGTTTTCCTGCTTTTCTGTAAAATAATCTTGTCAATGGCACATTTCATTTGGATTTTTACTCATCTTTAAATGACACGTGAGCTCCCCAAGTCTGAAATAAGGTTTTGTAAAAAGAATGCACTGATGGTTTTCTGTCCCTTCATATTCCATGTGCAGATTAGAATCTCTTTCTCCATGTCTGTCTCTGTCTCTCTCTCTCTCTCTCTCTCTCTCCTTTAGTTCTTAACTTTAAAGGTACATGCCAAGTGAAATACCCAGGTGCTTTGGAAAATATAGAGACAGAATCACAAGTAATTTTAGCAATCATCAAAACATTATTGCTAAACATATAAAAAAAAAATACCTTTAAAGCTGTTTCTGCTCTTTTCACCCTGAGCAGGCGTGTGGTAGAAATACCTTCTTCCCCAGAAACACAGCAGGGGAAAACCACTACTATCCGTGGCCCGCCTTCCCACGGCCTCCAGATACACCTGCCACAGGGCCCCTGGGTGGCTCAGTTGGTTAAGCATCTGATTCTTGATCATGACTCAGACCATGATCTCACATTTTGTGGGATCAAGCCCTGCCTGGGGCTCTGTGCTGACAGCGTGGAGCCTGCTTGGGATTCTCTCTCCCCGTCTTCTTCTGCCCCTCCCCTGCACATGCTTTTTCTCTTTCTCAAAATAAATGAACATTAAAAAAAAAAAAAAAACTTTAAAATACAGCTTACAAGCCCCCTGAGGCCTTACTTAAAGAATGAACAATTATTCTAGGGGTGCCTGGGGGCTCAGTCAGTTAAGCATCCAACTTCAGCTCACAGTTCGTGAGTTTGAGAGCCCCAAACTGGATAGTGTCTGGGTTACCCCCCGGTTCCCAAACAGGCTCTCCGCTGGGGAAGGGCCTCAGCTGTGGGGCTCTGCGCTAACAGCTCAGAGCCTGGAGCCTGCTTCAGATTCTGTGTCCCGCTCTCTTTGTCCCCGGACACTTCATTTCCTCTTTATGAAACCGGGACGATAACGATCTGCTTTCCTCCCGCTGCAGACAAGGACAGTGACACTCTGCCGATCCAACAACTTTGCAACGGAAAGCACAGAATCACAGTAGAGCTGTGTGTTACCTCCCCCCGCCCCACCCCTGTCCTGCTCACACTCTCTGTCAAAAATAATTACATTTAAAAAGAAGAATGAACAATTATTCTAATATTCATGTATATTGCTTTAAACTGGATTTGGCTTTTTTTTTTTTTTTTTAGCTGATTTTGGCATTTTCTAACATGCGGAATTCTTACCAGGAAGCAAGTTGTTCAAGTACCATCCACATACAAAATAAAGGCCTGAATCAAAGAGAATCATCCAGGAAACCCAGCCAAACGTCACACCCGTTTGCTCCAGGGGCTGGTACATGTTATTCCACTGAATCCCTGGAAGGAAGGGAAGGCCACAGTCAGACCGCACACCCTTTCAGGGTAGATTTTGGCGGGGTGAGTTCTTGCGTTCTGCAAACTCAAAGCAAAGCTGAGAGCAGCTGAGAGCAAAGACCATCCTGTGGGTCATAGTTCTACAAATGCAATGTCAGCCTGCTTAATGTCACCCGTATTTCAAGGCGACCAGGGGGAGCAGCTTTAACAACACTTTAATATCTAACCCTTGTGATTTTGCTTTCGTGCTACTTCACTCATTTCTGATTTTGTGGCCTCAACAAAATACACAGATCCAGGGTGACCCGATGGGGAGAGGGGTTCACATCAGCTAAATCAAACCCCAGGACTCCGTTGCACATTGTAACAAAGACCTTCTACCGTAGCGCTTGCAACATGACCACGGTCAACTCCTAAAAACCCAAATCACTGAAACTCTTTTTTAAAAAAGCAAAAAGCATCCCCTTGGGATGCCTGGGTGGCTCAGTTGGTTAAGTGTCTGACTGTTGGTTTTGGCTCAGGTCATGACCTCACGGTTCATAGGTTCGAGCCCTCCACTGGGCTCTGTGCTGTCAGCACGGAGCCTGCTTGGGATTCTCTCCCTCTCTCTCTCTCTCTGCCCCTCCCTGCTCACTCTTGTTCTCTCTCTCTCTCTCTCTCTCTGTCAAAATAAATAAATACACTTAAAAAAAAAAAAAAAAAGCATCCCCTTACCTGCTTCTTGCCCTTCTAGGAAGGTAACGAGAAATACTCCTTGGCCGAAGGCGGTGGTGGAAAGCAGGCACTGCCCGGGGACAACAAGAGACAAACAGCATGTTAGTACTTGACAGAGACCCCGGAAAACCCTCAGCGCTAAATCCAAACAGACCAGCGTCACCAGAGCAGGCGGGGCCGCACCGTCCTCCAGGCGGTGATTTCCATACGTGACCCTGGAAGCCTACGCCGAATGTCAGCCCATTCTAGAAAGCATGCTAACAAGCTAGCTTTTGGTGTGAAAAGGAATTATTTCTCTTCACTGCAGTGCCTCAAGTGCCATAAATCCAATGCGCTGCGCCCAGATTGCAGAACACAGAATAGTGGAAAACGGAATGGAGCGATTTCTTATTTTTTATTACTAAGCGAATGCCCTGGAGCACACTGCAGGCCGACTGATGGAACATGTACACCATTCTACACTAGAAAGGGAGCACATTGAAGGAAAATGTTATTTTATTTCCAGGGGAGAAATCTTATGTCAAAAATAAATAAATAAATAACCCCATTGAAAATGCATGTTATGCTTGAAGATATCATGTACCAGAGTTAGATTTTTTTGTTTTTTTTTGGGGGGGGGGGGTTGGGGGGGTGGGGCTAGGAAACATGTGAAAATGTAAAAAAGGAAGTCAAACTCGGTATGCTCCAACATTTAAACAGATGGATTGAAGTAAAAACCATATAACAGTGTTTGAAATTCAGGCCAGGTGGTCAATGTCTCTTTTCCTACATGTGAGGAGTATGGGGTCAGGGTGGGGGGTGGTGACACATGGTCTCAGTTTTAATTGAGACCAACATTATGGGTTATAAAGTACCACAGGTGTGACATAAGCTAATGGACACTGGTGAGCAGGTATCCATGGAGAAAAATCCTGATTAAAGACGCCATGTTTTTTCAAGGTGTACACACATCCATGATGTATGTACATGGCCAGTCGGGAAACAGGAAGGTTTACATGAAGCTGGAGAAAAACAATTTGGTCTTCACAGAAGTATTTCACCCTAAAGTTCAAAAGGAGCAGAGAAAGTGACCCCATCCCAACAAATGAGGATACATCTACCGTCATGACGTTGCGTGGGACCAGTGACCTCAGAAGGCTTCAGATGCCCCCTCGAAGCCCTGGGATTCCATCCCTCTTCGGCATCTCCCGAATTCTCCCCTAGTGGCTCTAGCCACACCTCCCAACAGACTGCACTTTGGGAACTTGGCCTGACCTACTGGGGACAAGTGAACCCTGGGGCATAATTCTAATGTTTGCAGGGACAGTGCTGGCTCGCCCGAACTGACCGTCCTCACAGCCTTCTGCCCATCCCTTCCACGCGGATTGAGTTTCCACTATGCACCCGGCTCTGCACTTGCCAGGAAACTCAAAACAGAATGGACGAGTGTCTCTCTTCTTTGTATTTCATATCCCAGACTTAAAAGAATTCTCAGGCTTCTCCGGGAGTTACATGGTACACGCATGAATGAATTGGCATTGCTAACGGAGAGATCTTCCCACCTAATGTGAGGTGATTCCTGATGCTTCAAGAAGAGTTTATTTTTTTGCTTCTAAAATAGCTTCAGAAATCTACTTCTTGGGGCGCCTGGGTGGCTCAGTCGGTTAAGTGTCCGACTTCGGCTCGGGTCATGCTCTCACCGTTCATGGGTTCGGGCCCCACGTTGGGCTCTGTGCTGACAGCTTGGAGCCTGGAGCCTGCTTCGGATTCTGTGTCTCCCTCTCTCTCTGCTCCTCTCCCACTCACACTCTGTCTCTCTCTCTCTCAAAAATAAATAAACATTTAAAAAAATTAAAAAAAAAAAGAAATCTACTTCTTTCCATCTGTGATACAGAGAGACACGGAGTCTCTATGGCTGCCTTTAGGATGCTACCGATTTCCAGAGAGTCTCCAGAGGACAGTCCCCATTACATGAAAAGTGCCAATTCTCAGCAGCTCCTCTCTTGCAAAACCACTGCAATGTCAACCAATGACCATTATAAGGTGTGCATCTGCGGGCAGCATCAAGACCAGTAGGCTTCAGGGGCCCCTGGGGGGCTCAGTTGGTTGAGCATCCAGCTCTTGACTTCGCTTCAGGTCATGATCTCACGGTTCATGGGTTCGAGCCCCGCATCGGGCTCTGCACTGACAGCTCAGGGC
This sequence comes from Puma concolor, assembly GCF_028749965.1. NCBI lineage: Eukaryota > Metazoa > Chordata > Mammalia > Carnivora > Felidae > Puma > Puma concolor. The sequence goes on from NC_141668.1 coordinate 107,303,576, forward strand.
CTGGAGCCTCCTTGGGATTCTCTGTCCCCCCTCTCTCTGTCCCTACCCCGCTTACACATTTGCTCTCTCTCAAAATAAATAAAACTTAAAAGAAAAACAAAAAGAGAGACAGACGTAGGCATCAGAAAGCCCACCGAGATCTGAAAGTGATAAGATGACATGCGATGTGGTGACTGCTTTTTTGGGCAGATACAGCAGTTGTATTTTGCATGTCTACAAAAAAACCCAACCCACTTACCAGAAACGTCTGAATGACAACACTCAATTGGTTACGGAGAACCAACAGAACGATGTAGGGCAGGAAGCTGATCATGTACACCAGGCTAGTGCAGAGCGCAGCCGTGTTGGCTTGGCTGAAAAATGTGCTCAGGAAGTAACTCAGCATGACGACCGACACCGCGAAATCCAGGAGGAAGAGGAAGATGATACAGGCGTTGCTGTGCGCGAAGATGCCACTCACTTTCAGAATGATGGCCAGGGCAGCACTGCTGATGGCCAGCATGGCCATGTTCTCCAGAAACCAGGCCAGGAAAAGGATGGTCGGGTGCACCCCCATCATCCGCACGTACTGTCAAGAGAAGGGAAACCAGAGTCGTGATCAGGGTACTCGAGGAGGACCAGACCGGATCACGGGAAAGGCAAGGAGGCCAGCGCTGGATACGGCCAGCTTGGAAATCAGTGGCTCAGTCGGTGAAGCGTCCGACTCTTGGTTTCAGCTCAGGTCATGATCTCACGGTTCGTGGGTTCAAGCCCCGCGTTAGGCTCTGTGCTGACAGTGCAGAGCCTGTTTGGGATTTTCTCTCTCTCTCTCTCTCTCTGCCCCTCCCCTGCTTGCTCTCTACCTCTCTCTCAAAATTATAAATAAACACGGAAATAAATAAGAAAACCAGTAAAATAAATAGGTGGACAATATGGAAAACAATAGTGCAAGTTCAAGTCAGAACTGAATGAGAACACTGCACTTTGCCACAAGTCTCCTTCGCCTGAATAAGTAGGAGGCTGGTGGGTAGTGTGAGCCTCTCCTCCACAAGGTTGGCGTTCATCTGGTACTTTTTTTTTTTTACATTTTTTAATTGATTTTTGAAAGAGAGAAAGAGAGAGAGTGCAAGAGGGGGAGGGGAAGAGAGAGAGGGAGACAAAGAATCTGAAGCAGGTTCCAGGCTCTGAGCTGTCAGCACAGAGCCTGATGTGGGGCTCGAACCCGTGAACCGTGAGATCATGACCTGAGAGGAAGTCAGACACTTAACCGACTGAGCCACCCAAGCGCCCCCACCTGGTACTTTCATGAACTCTCCTTCTTAGAAGCAGTTTTGACAGTTTCAAATTTTAATGATATTAAAACAAAAATAACAAGGCTCCCCGTGAGGCAATCTAACCACACATCAAGTGGGAAGTGCACCCTTACGTCTTTCTGGGTTGTATAAAAATTGCTGAAGCAAACCATAAGAGACTCTTAAATACAGAGAAGAAACTGAGGGTGGATGGGGGGGGCAGGAAGGGGGGAGAAGCGGGTGACAGTCATTGAGGAGGGCACTTGTTGGGATGAGCACTGGGTGTTGTATGTAACAACAAACTACAGGAATCTACCCCAAAAACCAAGAGCACACTTTACACACTGTATGTTAGCCAATTTGACAATATATTATATTAAAAAAAAAGAAATGAAATTGCTGAATGAGCAACACTGGCTCCCGTCTTTGAATGTGGTGAGTCTGCCCTTGGGCCTCCTTCCATCTCCACAGGAAACACCTGTTGACTGGCAGAACGTCAGGCTTCAATGTGGAACATTTGCCTTGAGACCCCCGCCTCAGCTCGGCTGTGTCCAGGAACCCCAGCAGAGAGGAGGGCAAGCCAAACAGAGTCCGGGGTCAGTTATGGGAACAGGATTTGGCTCCAAAGCCCCGCCTCTCCTCCTGGTGTCCCAGGCAAGCAGTTGGACTGATTACCTCTTCTATCTGGATCTCTCGCTCGTACACCAGCTTTCGGACCATGCTGGCCACAGACACCATCCACGTCAGCATCATGATCAGAGGGAAAAAGAAACCGACGTTGTTCAAGAATCTGCAAGGAAATAATCCAGTCGGCATCCGAGGGCAAGCACAGGGTTCTACCCAGAGTCAGGCTCACGTGTGGGTGCTTTTTTTTACATTGTCCTCGGAAGCTACAAGTCCTTTTAAGGAACACTATCTCGTGTGGCCATTTCAACAGGCTTTTGACTTAGGACCACTGGCTCGTGCCCTGATTTAATATGCGTGCAACTCACAAAGGAGACACATGGGGTGGGAGGTCCCTGGAGCAGCCACTGTCGCCTGCCCCCAATCAGTCCTGACACCTTCCTGGGCAGAGGAGGTGCAAAGAAGGAAACCGGCCATTAACTCATGACTACAATTTCCCCCACGTAGTTGGGACCATTGTGTATCTGCAATCAATGATATCCATTGATCACAGATTATCACCTATATTATACATGAAAACTGATCGCTGAACGTCTCCCTGTCTCTTTCCCCAGTGCTCACCTCCCACCCACTCTAACCAGTTTTTTTTTTCTTTTTTTCTCGGTATTTTTTTTAAGTTTATTTATTTATTTTGAGAGAGAGAGAGCATGAACACAGAAGGGACAGAGAGACAGGGAGAGAGAGAATCCCAAGCAGGCTCCATGCTGTCAGCACAGAGCCCCACGCAGGGCTCGAACTCATGAGCCGAAAGATGACGACCTGAGCTGAAATCAAGACGCTTAACTGACCGGGCCACCCAGGCTTCCCTTGACATGACCCCTGTCTAGAACACCCATGACAGCCATGCCTCAATCCCAATGGGAATTTCTCCACTATTTTCCTTCTTGAGCTCTCAGCTGTGTCTGACACCGGTGACAGGTCCCTCCTTCCCTCCCTCTGTTCGCTTCCAGAACAACTCCAAGCTTTCTGTCAATCTCCTCTCTTTCCTTCACTGTGACTTCTCCTTTAAACATGGGATTCGCACCCCAACCCTGCACTCTGCCTCTTCCCCCCTTACCCTCTGCGCTCGAGACCCACATGTTGTTATTATTTGATTCATCACCGAGGCCACCCAAAGGGGCAAGCCATTTTAGTGGACATGTGGTATGCAGACGAACCAGAGAGAAAGGCCCTGTCACAAAGGATCCTGCTTTCCACTGGGGGGTGGCGGCACTTAGCATAAGCCAGCAGAAGGAGACACACGGCATAGTGTCAAATATGTGAAAAACGGCTTCGGCCATGGTGGGAAGGGAGGAGATCTCAAATCAGGTAGTTGGCTAAGGTGTCTGTGGAGAACAGACAGAGGAAGCGGGCCCCACAGGAATCTGAAGGGACATGGCTCCAGGCAGAGGGGCAGCAGGTGCGAGGACGGGGGACAGTGGCGTGGGGGCAAGGCTCAGGGGTGGCCAAGGATGGTGTGGATTAGGACACGGAGGCGGGGGGGGGGTGGCATGTTAGCTGGGGCCACATCATGCAAGGATTCCACATGTCCGGGAGAGAGCTGACAAAAGGGTTCTGGAATGGGGAGAGGGAAACAAAGAGGGGACATATCAGGTGTATGGATTTAAAAAAAATTTTTTTTTCAACGTTTATTTATTTTGGGGACAGAGAGAGATGGAGCATGAACGGGGGAGGGGCAGAGAGAGAGGGAGACACAGAATCGGAAACAGGCTCCAGGCTCCGAGCCATCAGCCCAGAGCCTGACGCAGGGCTCGAACTCCCGGACCGCGAGATCGTGACCTGGCTGAAGTCGGACGCTCAACCGACTGCGCCACCCAGGCGCCCCAGGTGTATGGATTTTAAAAAGACCACCGAATGTAGTGTAGACAGAGGAAAGCAGGGTTGCCGCAGTGTGGACAAGGCTGCCAGCGAAGATGCCGACCTGGAGACAGAACCCTCTGGCTGGGCCCCCACCCACCCCCAGACCTCCCCTTAGAGCGTTATCTCCAGTGTGGACCCTCGGCCCTTCTCACTGGACGGTGAGCCCGTCGGGGAGGGCCCCCCACTGCACTTTCTCTGCTTGGCAAAGGCCGGCCACATAGTGCAAGCCAAAAATATTTGTTCATGAAACCGTGAATGAGGACATAAAAGGGGGGTGGGGGTAACTTCTTCGTTTTTATCCATTTTTCTGCTTAAGACGACTATAGTGAGCGATCCACGGGGTGAATCACGTTTTAAAGCGAAATTATCAGTTCACTGGTAGGCTATACGGCGACGGCATGTAGTCAACTCATGCGCTACTTGGTTTTGTGATTTTTCTAGGGATTTTGAGTCATTGTTTTTATAGTGTTTTATAGCAGGAAGTGCCCATATACTCTATACACCTGCTCATCTCACAAATGACATCTCTTCTCCCAGAGTAACCCAATTTGCCACAAAAATGAAGCTTGGATCACCTGGAAAGTTAAAAACAACAAATACAGAGCTTATGGGGGGGGTGTGGGGGGGAGGAAAAAAGTTCATGTCTGTTCATGAACTTTATCCTTTTTTACATAAAAACACTGGAATTGATGGCTGTTGACCTCTGTGCTTCCAGCACCGCGGGTCTTACAAAGGAGCCAATAAGCATCACACACAAATGTTAAGATTCCGTGCGAGTTATTCCAGGAGTCACACGGAGTCAGGATTCTATGTGTGTCTGGGGCTAGGATGGCATGCCCCGTGGACCCCTGCACCCGTGTAAAGGAGAGTGTCACGAAAGGCTGGAAACTGAGTAAACCCAACTCTGGGGTTCTTGCAGCCACTACCCCAGACCCCAGACAATGCCCAGACGCTCTGCACATGCATGCCCGAAGGAGGCCACTGGGGAGGAGCTACATGGAAGGAGAGACCCCCGATACATGGCTATGTACCTCACCCTTTCCCAATCCGCTCCTGAAAACCAGTCCCGAGTCAACGCAAGAAGGGGAAGATGTTCATTCCACTTTTGACAAATGCTTGAAAGTACTGGAAACAGCTGCTAAAAATAATCAAGGTCAAGAAGGAGTCACACAAAAAAGTAGGTAAGAGATGAATGAGGCAAAACCCTACCCCCTGTAGACCTAGAAGTTCCCATCAACACTGCACTTTGTATCTTCATTTCTTCATTTGTCTTTAGTTTATCCTGAGAAAGTGAGAAAAAGCAGGAAGGGGAGAGAGAGAGAATCCCAAGCAGGCTCCGCACTGGCAGCACGGAGCCCGACACGGGGCTCGAACTCACGGACCATGAGATCATGACCTGAGCCGAAATCGAGAGTCGGACGCTCAACTGACAGAGCCCCGCGGGCGCCCCCAAACTGCACTGCCTACAGTCTAGGGGCATGATGTGAGGGCACAACACATGGAACAGGACGTGTCCAGTGGGTGCCAAGCTGCATGTGAAGGTGGGTGGTGTCTGGAGCCACTCTTGTGCCCAGACCCTATCTCCAGGGAAAGAGACGACAAGTGTTACACGAAGAAGACACGTATCTGCAGGAAGCACTCGGTCCTTGGGGCCACGGAAAAGAGAGCCTCCGAGCTGTGTAGCCATTAACATCACCTGGTGGTCACACTGACGGGACCCTCTTGCAAACAACCGGGCAGGAATACCCAATTCGTTCAAAACGATACCAAGCACAAATCCAGCACATCTATGTAAGGAATGCAGGTGGGTGCGTCTCACAGTTATTAACAAATGAAGACCTGCCCAAAAAGATGGCTACATTAAGCAGATGAAAATCGTCAACAGGGGCGCCTGGGTGGCTCAGTCGGTTAAGCAGCCGACTTCGCTCAGGTCATGATCTCGTGGTCCATGAGTTCGAGCCCTGCGTCGGGCTCTGTGCTGACAGCTCAGAGCCTGGAGCCTGCTCCGGATTCTGTGTCTCCCTCCCTCTCTGACCCTCCCCCATTCATGCTCTGTCTCTCTGTCTCAAAAATAAATAAACATTAAAAAAAAATTTTTTTAAATCATGAATGTATTTGTTGCTATCAATTTCAAAAGATTCAGTAGGGCAATTCCCTACGTGAAAAGCACCCCACCGCAGAGCTGCTACAATTCAGTGAGGAGATGGCAAGATGGCAAGAAGGTCTGAAACGTGAACTGGAAGAATGTGAGAATGTGGAAAGAAACAGCAGGAAAACAACAGCCGCCACACAAATGAGGACATAATTAGACGAAGCACAGGTCAAATCGATAACTGCACAAAACATAGTGAGGAACACCGAAAATTGACACACAACTAAAAGAAACAAATAAATTTTTTAAAAAGGTATTTTTTTTAATTAGGGAAATTTAGGGACACCTGGGTGGCTCAGTCAATTAAGCATCCGACTCTTGATTTTGGCTCAGGTCATGATCTCACGGTGCGTGAGTTCGAGCCCCACGTTGGACTCCACGCTGACAGTGCAGAGCCTGCTTGAGATTCTCCCTCTTTCTCTCTGCCCCTGACCTGCTCGTGCTCTCCCTCTCCCTCAAAATATATAAACAAACTTACAAATAAATAAATAAGTAAGCAAATTGGGAAATTTTATGGCTAAGAAATGCAAGGTAAAGAAATCTACGCAATGAAGTCCCTGAAGAAGAAAAACCAAATACTGGAAGATAAGAAATTGGTAATGTTGGAAAACATCAAAAGTTTCCATACCAGAAAACTCAAATATACACATTGAAAAGTCTTATCTTGTGCCATGGAAAATTATTCTAGAATGGTCAACAGTGAAATGGATCCCACGAAATTGATTGAATTTTCAAGTTCCTACCAGGTTGCCAAAATTACCAGGTTCAGGAAAAGCAGGGAAATATCAAAGTGGCCTCAGACTGCTCCATAATCACATTCAAGGCCAAACATAACGGAGTTATTTCTACCAGATACTTGAGGAAATGGTGAGTCAAGGATTTCGTATCCAGCCAAGCTGCCTTTCAAATATAAATGCTGCAAAACGTTTTAAGTATGTAAGAAATCATACTTAAATTATGGTTAAATTATCAGGTTAAATTATCTCATAAGCTCACCCGGGGGAAATTACTAGAAGACAAATGTTAGCCCACCCAAGGATGACCAGTAAATTGCAGTGCGAGGGTAATGCTATGCAATGAATATGTGTTCCAATAAAAGTAAGACTAAAACAAAACTGGAAATTGAGATGACAAGACAGACCGGAAATGTTATGTCCCCTGAAATGCAGAAATGATACAACAGACAAAAATCGGCAGTTTAGGGGACGTGAGTCAGAGAGAAAGAATAAGTTGGTGAATGCCCAAATCAGGCTCTTTGTTCAACCATGACAGATGTAGAACATAAGCACAGACATCTTTCCTGGTACAATCCAAGACGTGGAGATAATATCAACTAAAATTGCATGATGGTGAGGAAAAAGTTAGTGATGGAAGAAGAGAAATTACTTCATTTTTATTTTGCATGGTAAAAATAAAAGTAAAAGGTTGATTTTTTTTTTCATGTTTATTTACTTTTGAGGAGAGAGAGAGAGAGAAAGGGAGAGAGAGTGTGAGCAGGGGGAGGACAGAGAGAGGGAGAGACACAGAACCCGTAGCAGGCTCCAGGCTCTGAGTTGTCAGCATAGAACCCAATGTGGGGCTTGAACTCATGAACCGCAAGATCATGACCTGAGCCGAAGTCAGACACTTAACTGACGGAGCCACCCAGGCACCCCAGAGGCTGACATTATTTATAGAATGTTCTCACTATAAGGTAACCACCAGAACAACAATAAATCATTACTAAATATGAGCAAATTTTAAAAGTGAAATTATAAAAAGAAATAAATAAATTAAAAATATTTTAAACAAGGGGTGCCTGGGTTGCTCCATCGGTTAAGTGTCTGCCTTCAGCTCAGGTCATGATCTCTCGGTTCATGAGTTGAAGTCCCGCATCGGGCTCTCTGCTGTCAGTGGCGGAGCCTGCTTTGGATCCTCTGTCTCCCCCTCACCCCCCCTCCGTATTCCTCTGCTTGCTCTCTCTCAAAAAACTAACATCTAAAAAATAACTTAAAAAATATAAAAGCGAAATTATAAGTATAGAAAAATACTTAACTAGGAACACATATACATGAAACTTCACTTCATGCTATTGCACAGCTAACTTCACCCATATAAGAAGGTATATGAGACATACAAGAGACACATCTAAAACAAAAAGCTTCAGAAAAGTCTAAAATGTGACAGAGGGGCAAAGGCACATCAAGCAAATCGGAATACAGAGGTGGAGGGGGAGAGAGAGAAAGAAAGGAAGGAAAAAAAGCAGAGGTCATCAATTTAATTTCATACAAGGTAGACTTACGTGCACAAAACATTAAATAGACTCAGAACACAATTATTCACAGTTGTGCACAGCATTCAAAAAGTCAACAACCCATAAATCTTTTACAAAAGTAGATTCTATATTACTTGATAGAGAAAAATGCTATTATTTCAAAATGTAGAAATGATAAAGACATCTTTTTCTTTTTAATTTTGTTTAATGTTTTTTATTTCGGAGAGATAGAGACAAAGCACGAGCAAGGGAGGGGCAAAGAGAGAGGAAGACACAGAATCTGATGCAGGCTCCAGGCTCCGAGCTGTCAGCACAGAGCCCAACTCGGGGCTCAAACTCATGAACCATGAGATCATGACCTGAGCCGAAGTCGCTTGACTGACTGAGCCACCCAGGTGCCCCAAAGACAACATTTTCTGATGGCAATATAAAAGTTAGGGTCCATCAACAGAAGCTGGCAATTAGTGCATGATACAGTTTTGAGTGTCAATCTGATTTTAGAAATGCTATCACCAGATTAACTTTAATTTTTTTTAAACCTTATTCATTTTGAGAGAGGGAGACAGAGCGCAAGCAAGATGGAGAGGGGCAGACAGAGAGAATCCCAAGCAGGCTCCACCCCAGCAGTGCAGAGCCCTAAGTGGGCTTAAAGCCATGAACCGTGAGATCATGACCTGAGCCAAAACCAAGAGTCAGATGCTTAACCACTGAGCCACCCAGGCGCCCCTATTTTCTCTTTCTTTTTCTTATCATAAGCACACTGAGTAACTCTGTGAACTCTTGAGGACTTCCACTCAAAAATTAAAAGACACTTGACTGAAACAGCTCTTGGGAAAAGAAGCCTACAGACATCCATATTCCACGTACGTAGAAAACAATGAATTTTTAGCTACACATCAGATTGAGGGGACACGGTTAAAATAGTGGTTGAAAGGAAAGTCATCATCTGAGGTAACTACATAAATTAAAGGAAAAAAAAGAACACTAAATATAATGAATTAGGTAGGGGTGCCCGGGTGGCTCGGTCAGTTAAGCGACAGACTCTGGTTCAGGTCATGATCTCATGGTTTGTGAGTTCAAGCCCCAAATCGGGTTCCACACTCTCTCCCTCCCTCTCTCTCTGCGTCTGATGGGATTCTCTCTATCAAAAATAAAATAACAATTAAGAAGTGGCTTTATTAAAATAAATAAATATAACAAATTAAACACTGGTCTCAAATATCAAAGACACAACACAATATATTGAAGGTACGGAAAGCGAGTAAGTAACAAACATAAAAGCACACGTCACAAATAAGTTAGAAAAGACAAAGAGAATCGATGAATGAAGTCCAAATATGCTTCTGTGAAGAAGAAAAACTGGACCAAGAACATACTGAAAGCACACAATGAATTTTTTTAAAACTCCAGTGCCAGGCTGGCTCAGCAGGGAGAGCATGTGACTCTAGATCTCAGGGTTGTAAGTTCGAGCCCCATGTTGGGTATAGAGTTTACTTTAAAACATTAAACAATTAGGGGTGCCTGGGTGGCTCAGTTGGTTAAGCATCCAACTTAGGCTCAGGTCATGATCTCACGGTCTGTGAGTTCGAGCCCCGCGTCAGGCTCTGTGCTGACAGCTCAGAGCCTGTAGCCTGCTTCGGATTCTGTGTCTCCCTCTCTCTCTCTGCCCCTCCCCCACTCACGTTTTATTTCTCTCTCTCAAAAAAAATGTTTTTTTTTAATTAAAAATCAAAAACAAACCTCTGGGAGGGAAAGCGTGTCAGAGGCACAAGCACAGCGGGCAGAGGAGGGGGAAGAAGTTTCGATGGGCTGCCTGGCTTCTCTCCAGCACCTCATCATGGGGGAGGCTGGATGGCAAGCTGATGGCTCCCGGCTTCCACCGACCTCCACACTGGGTGACAAGGTCTGATGGGGCCCTTTGACACTCCCCCTCAGGGCCTCCACAGAGGAGGGGACACTGCCTTCCTGTGGTCCTCCTGTCCCCCGAGCTGCAAGCCTCCCGCAGGCAGGGATGACACCTTTTCCCGGATCCACAAACGCCAGTCGACCACAGTGCCTGACACGTGGCAGGTGCTAGACCCGTCGTTTTCCAAAGAAGAACGAGCACAGGCTCTTGGCAAGATTCATGATGTCGAGCATGTGAAGTACGTATCACCACGACAACCCATGGAGGACCGGTCCCCAAACAAAACAGAACAGAATACAACCCCGATGTATCAGAAGAAGGAAGGAAGTAGGATTTCTCTTGATAATCATTGGCTTATAAAGCTAACAATTAAAAAAAAAAAAAAAAAAGGGAACAAGAAACACATTAAAGCGAGAGAGGCCAGAATAGGATGTTCATCTGCTCCTGCTGTCCAGACAGCAAAAATCAAACAAGTATGTTCCAGATCCTTCCGTGTATTGATCCCTACTCTGGAACCCACACAAAAGCCCTATCAGTAAATGCTTGCAAATAGGAAATCAAAAGCTCGTATTTATGTAAGCCTCCTTAAGAGGACACTTTGATCTTCCTAAACATTGTCACCAGCTCTTTTTCTGAAGGGGACAAATGCTTGACTTACATTCTAATGACCGCTTGCTAACAGTGTTTTCTCTGTGGCTTGTCTCTATTAGCACATCCAGTGAGTGAGCTCAAAGATGGAAAAGTGATGAGCACGTTAGACCAAAGTCACACGTAGCGAAAGAACCACAGAATCATCGGCTTGTTTTTCTCACTGGAGATGCACGACTAGAGATACACACTGGTGGTCAATTTCCAGACCCCACACCCCTCCCCCACGTCAGCCCAGCCTCTGCCCACTGCCCCCCTCTGGGCCTTCCCTCAGCGCCCCCCACACCACATCCCAGGAGGATGTCGGGCCCAGAAGCCCGCAAGGCGGCTGCTGAGGGGAAGGACCAGCACCTGTCTTACCCTCCCATCCCCTCTCTGCTCTCTCTGGGAGACTCAGGCCAGTCGGCTGAGGTCCGGCCAAGGTCCCATGCCTGCTGGCCAGCCTGTTTGCATTCCTTCCCCAGCACAGTGGCTGCGGGCCGTGACTGGTGACCGAATGGGGAGGGTGGCAGGTGGGGCCCCTGAGGCTCACATTTACTCTGTGTCCTCCAACCTGCGCCAGACGTATGCACGCCGGGTGTCGGTGAGGGAAGGGGGATTTGAGGTCCATTCTCTGCTTTCTTTTTCTTTTTTTAATATTTATTTATTCGGGGGAGAGTGCAAGTGGGGGCTCTGTGCTGCCAGCCTACTAGCAGCAAGCCCAACATGGGGCTCGAACTCACAGACCGCGAGATCATGACCTAAGCCAAAGTCAGACGTTCAAACAACCAAGCCGCCCAGGTGTCCCATTCCTCGCTGTTCCAAGTTTGGTAACTCTCAAGAAGGTCAGGGAGAAGGAAGGGTGCCCACAGGCATGCCTCCTCTCTGCACACTGCACCACCCAGAAGAGCAATCCCACCTTGGCTCTGAACACGGTACCTGGAGGAACATCTGAGCAGGGAGGTCTGCCCAGAGGGGCATGGGCAGCCGGGGGGTACCCAGCCCGCTCACCGGCCTGGTCTTGTCCCCTTCCCAGGTCGGGTTCAGCACATCCAAGCCAGGGAGGTAGACAGGCGGCCAGTTAGCAACCCCATTCCCGGTGACGATCTTGAGCAACCGAAGTGTCAAATCACGGCTCAAGGTCTGAGACCACCCAGACCTGGTGCTCAAATGCAGCTTTTTCAGGCCAGTGCCCTTGTGATTCCAAGAGTGAGATTCTAAGGGGATCGCAAATGCTTGAAAGCCATCATGGCATTAGAAAGGGACCCAGCATGCACAAGGAGCCAACTCTTGGAACTGTAACTCAGACTCTGGGGACAAAAACCCTCTTCATCAAGCCCTCCTATTAAAAGCGCTCCTAATTCAAAGGTCTGAGCACACAATCCCAGCTTGGGGGGCTGGGGACTCCCCCACCACTGAGCAATTCTCAGGCACCAGCCGGTGTCCTACAGTACAACTCAGTTGTGACACGACCTGAAGGTGGCGTCACATCCCACAGGTCAAGGGCTCAGTCCCACAAGCCCGCGTGGTGCACCCACACACTCCAACACACACACACACACACACACACACACACGCACACACACACACACGCACACACATGTTCCTCTGAAACCCTTTGCAAATCCAGGTACTCTGATGATCTATGGTTAAAAAGAAAGCCACAGGAGTGCCTGGGTGGCTCAGTTGGTTAAGCGTTTCAGCTCAGGTTCATGATCTCACAGTTCATGGGATGGAGCCCCCCCCTTCCTCTCCCCCGCCCCACCGCGTTGGGCTTTGCAATCACAGTGCGGATTCTGCTTGAAATTCTCTCTCCCTATTTCTCTGTCCCTCCCTTGACCCTTCCCTATCTCTCTCTCTTTCTCAAAATAAATTAAAAAAACATTTATAAAAAAAAGAAAAGTAAGCAAGCCACAGACCCTGGGTAGAGTCACTTGCCTCCAGGAACTCAAACTAAGACTTAATTGTCATTTCAATTTCTTCAAGAGTGGGATTTTAAGTCAATCAATCAGGACTTTTCTGATCTGCACCAATGACATAATCGGTCACAAAGGCCCTTTCTTCCCAGAGGAAGTTGAGGTGATCCACCTAATGAGACGCCCAGCCCTTCCCCTAAGGGAGGTAACAATCCTTTCTTTCCTTTGGGGATGAGTGCTCGCCCAGCCTCCCTTCCCAGAAACACTTTCCATTTTGGGCAGCATCCCAGAGCTGCCCTCCCCTTGCTACAAGGGATGCTGCCCGATCGGGAATCACTTCATAAAGCCAACTAGGTCTTCAAAATACAAGGCTGAATTTTGTTTTTCAACGTGATAAACCAGAGGCTCCCACGACCCCTCCCTGGGTTTGGCGAACTGGCCGGAGCCGCTCACAGGACTCGGGGGACAGATCGCTCACTAGATCGCTGGTCTGTTGTAAAAGGATTAAGTCAGGAACAGAGGGAAGGGAGAGCTGCCCAGGGCGCGGATGGGGAGGGGGCGCCGAGCTCCCTGCTGCCCCGGGGCCCACTGTCCCCCCCATCTCCACGTGCTCACCAACCTAGAAGCTCTCGGGACCCGTCTGTTGGGTTTTATGGGGGTGTCATTACAGGAGCCTGATTGATGAAATCATCGGCCATTGGTGATGGATCCAACCTGCAGCCCCTCCTCCTGAGGTCAAGGGGTGGGGCTCCCGAGGCCAGGGGGTGGGGCTGACAGTCCCGCCCCTGGAACCACGTGGGCGGCCCCCCTGCAGCCCCTCCTCCTGAGGTCAGGAAGTGGGGCCGATAGCCCCGCCCCTGTGACCACGTGGGCGGTCTCCCTGGCAACCAGCCCCCATCCTCAGGTTCTTTCCAAACTCCCCTCATTAACACAAGGGACACCTTTCTGGTCCTCCACTTAGGCAACCCCTTAAGGAGCTGGGCGCAGGTGCCCTAAACAGGAGGAACACCCACACCTGTGCCCGAGGCCAGCTGGCAGCCAGCTGGGACCACCCGCTCAGGTCACTGTCACAGCCCATTGGCGCCTCCCCCGGGCTCTGAACACACAGCATCTACTGCCCTAAGCAGTTTCTTGTGCTCAAGGGCCCTCCGTTCCTCACCTCCGCAGCCCTCCCAGCACCTAGAAAACTGCATGCCATACGGTGATGTGAACAAAATACAACGTCTGCTGGGAGAATGAATTGGGGGAAGAAACTCGCCTTGTTTCTAAACGAGGACTTTGGCTGGGACGCCTCATTGCACAGAACTGCCCCTTTGATTATATGACAGTCAGCATCTCTGTCCGCAGGCACTAAGACTCAGGCCATCAGAACACCCCTAACCGGCACACACCCAGAGTTAACAACGGCCGAACCCCGGGGTCCGATGAAAACATAAGAAAATATAAGGCAGCTGTTCACAGACGGAGTGAAGTGACAGCTGAGTGACCAAGGTGTAGACACAGAATCCCACATAAAATGCTTAAAAGTGGTGATGCATAGCTCCCGGGGGAGTGAAGGGCATTCAGGGGGCATGAGACCCTGCGAAGAATAACTGACCCGTCTCAGCCTCCATTTTTTCAGCTATATTTATCTTATAAGGTTCCCTCCAAGGATGAATGAGATGTGTGTGAACATGTGACACACTTTTAAGAGAAGCATTATCACGGGCACTGGTGACGTGGAAAAATACAGGGAACATTGGATAAACCGTCACCTGGGGTTTGAACAAAACACCTGTCTCCCAGGCAGGGCGAGGAGCCCATCTGAGCTTTCATGGGCACGAGAAAGGATACAAAACTACTTCTTGTGGTCCCCACTCTGGATAGTGTCACCAACCAATTCCACACAATCCGTCCCTCGGGGACACGGAGGGGAGCCCGGGTCTCTGGGCCCCACGGGTCATCAGGAAGGTGGATTTCTACCGCAAATAAGAGCCATTCACCAAATAGAAGACAGAGGGGCTTAATTAGTTCAGGTGAAGTAAATCCCCAGGAAAAGAAGCAAGAAAAATGTGTACAGTGAGGGGCCTCAGGCCAGTCAGCGGGGGATCGGGCTGATTTCTTCCGGGGGCAGCAAGCATCCCTGTCGGCCTGTCACTCTGGACTTCTCCCGGGACACATCAGAGTCCAGACGCAGGGAGGCCGGCCATCACTCAGGCAGGGGACACTCTGGTCTGCCCCTGCTCCTGCAGGACCCCCTCCAAACTGAAGGCACTAAGGCCCCGGAGGGAAGAGCACAGCTCTTTCAGGGAAACCTACTTTTTTGTGTATAAAACAATCCAGGAGTACTGATGCGGTTTTCCTGTTTCTGAAAACCTTTCAATGAAGTTGCCTCACTCTCTGGGGCAATGAATGAACACTGGACTTTGTACTCATGAAGCCTGCCAGGGCTCCACTGGGGAATTGTCCTATGATGACCCCCCGGGGAAGCTCAGGGCTGAGAGGAGCCTCAAGTAGTCAAGGGTCCTGATCCGCCCAAGTCTGCAAATCCCAGGGGAACATTTCCCAGTGCATGCCCCTCAGAACAGCACTTCCTTGGGCTGCTGGCCAATAGTGGATGAGAGGTGGGAGGGAGGAGGGGGACAGAGGGAGGGAGGAGAAAAATGGGGGAGGGAGGGAGGGAGGGAGGGAAGGAAAGAGGAGGAGGAGGGAGGGAGGAGGGTGGGGGAGGGGCATGGAGAGGAGGGAGGGGGTAGGAAAGGAGGGAGAGCTGTGTTCCCAGAAGGCGGAACTGCCTACGTAAATCAACTTGAGCAGACTTCATTACCATGGACACACTGCCCTTGTGTGCAGGGGCCCCTCCTGTTAAGACCTCCTCCCCCAGCTGTCTTCTGCCCAAATTCCCTGGTAGCCACCACCGGCTTCTCCCTACCCCCACACACAGTAGGCTCCTAGCTGGTCTGCACTCAAGTCTCCAGCTGTCCCCTCCCCCCTCCAGCCTCCTCTGGGCCCCCCACACTGGCCACCATCCTGAGGAGGGCCCCAGTGACCCTCTATCCCACCTGGGAGCCGTGCTGGCCACTCTGCAGGCCCCAGACCACTCCCAGCCCTCACCCTGGCCCCAGGGTGCTTTCTCCAGCCCTGTCCCAGAGCCCTGTCCCTGCCGAGGGCCCGCCTTGTTCCTCTGTAGGCACTCCCACCGCAATGGTGCCATCCAGTCCATCCATCAGATGCTGACGACCCCCTGGACTGCCTCCTACTCAACATGTCACCAGGGTTCCAAAGGCACCCAGACGGGTCCCCACCCAGCTGCTATCCCCATCCCCCAACCTTCTCCACCCAAAGGCCCAGCACCTCACAGTCCACGCCCTTGGACAAAAATCATCCGTGTGGATGTCTCTCAGTCACACCCTCCCCGTCTGCCGCCTCCCTTCTGAAAGCAACCAGAATCTGACCACTTTCCACCTCGGTCCCTGCTCTCGCCCTTGCACACCGTGCCCTCTGCTCGGGGCCTCTTCACACACCTGCCCCAGGGCCCTTGCCCTAGCTGGCCACTCCTCTGGCCTAGAACACATTTTCCTGTGCTTCTATAACTCTTCCAGTTGGTCCTCTGCTAAGAAAGAGACGACAGGGGGGCACCCAGGTGGCTCAGTGGGTTGAGTGACCAACTTCGGCTCAAGTCATGATCTCGAGGTGTGCGAGTTCAAGCCCCGCGTCGGGCTCACTGCTGTCAGTGCTGAGCCTGCTTCTGATCCTCTGTCTCCTTCTCTCTCTTCCCCTCCCCCACTTGTGCGCTCTCTCAAAAATAAAAATAATAATAAGTAAAAAAGAAAGAGACAACAGACCCAGAACAGTCACTTGTGCCGAGCCCCACATTGGCAAACCAAGACTCAAAGCTTAGCCTAAGTGTAGTTCCAACTCACCAGGAATGTGTGTAAACTGTAACCAGTCAACTGAAATTATCTGCGGGGCAAGACTGCGACTGTCCCCACAGACCCCTTCCGCTCCCCTGGGAGGGCGGCCTTGCCTGAAACTATCCATTCTTTGCCAATCATTTCCTTGAACACCCTCCTTTGCCTTTAAAATTTTTTTTTTCAACGTTTATTTATTTTTGGGACAGAGAGAGACAGAGCATGAACAGGGGAGGGGCAGAGAGAGAGGGAGACACAGAATCGGAAACAGTCTCCAGGCTCTGAGCCATCAGCCCAGAGCCCGACGCGGGGCTCGAACTCACGGACCGCGAGATCGTGACCTGGCTGAAGTCGGACGCTTAACCGACTGCGCCACCCAGGCGCCCCTCCTTTGCCTTTAAAAGCCTTTCCTTTCCTCCAGCTCTGGGAGCTTTGTATTTGCCAAAAGGGAAGATGCCTGATTCAGGAACCCTCCAACAAAGCCCATTTGATCTTTAATTAATTTACTCAGTGGAATTTTTCACGTTCAACGGACTGAATGTCACCTTCTTGGCAGGGCTGACCCTACCACATTAATGATTCCTCTGGGCACTCTGGCCACCCTGGCCTTACACCTGCTCCTCTCTTACTACCTTCCAGTATTCAATTCAAGCTTCTCCTTTATTGTATGTGTAGACCCCCATGTCCCTGAACTCAGTCACGAGAGCAGGGATTTCTACCTGTCCCTTCACTGACACACCCAGGTCTGGGGACTGACAAATGGTACACATATATAGTTGAATAAATGAGCACATTAACGGCAATATAACTTATTCAGCACATAGCAGGGAGCCACTAAAAATTTCGCACAAGTGTGCTCTGTGGTCTACACCGGGCTGCCCAATGATCGCTCAGGTGGCCAAGCGCCAGGATCTTAGATCTCAACTGTGCCTCAGCCTCCTATAGGTTCACCCAGCCCTGCAGATACAGACGCTTTCTAGGACTAGAAATAAAAGAAGGGTATGTGGTGATGAGAGCCTCAAAGACTTAAATCTCTCAGTCAAGGAGAATATTTCTTCACCTCCTTCAAAGACTTCCGAGAAACGGTGCTGTGCTGTCCCAGGGAGGGAATAGTAACACTGAATCCATGACCCAGGATCTCGGCAGGACACTCGGCTCACTCAGCCCAAGGCGGGAATGTTTCGACCCAAGTGTCCATCGATAGACAGACAAGATGGGGTATGGATACAACGGAATATTACTGGGCCATAGAAAAGGATGCGCTCTCGCCATTCACAACAACACGGAAGGACCTAGGGAGTATAACACTAAGTGGAATACGCCAGACAGAGAACGACAAATACCACGTGATCTTGCTTCCCTGTGGAATCTGCAAAACCAAAGTAAACAAACAAACAATGGCAGAAACACAGAAACAGAAGCATAAAGACAGAGACCGAGCTGGTGGTTGCCAGAGGTGGGGGATGGGTGGCGCAGATGACGAGATAAAGACGCACAAGCTTCCAGTTATAAACCAAGTAGTCAGGGAGACAAAAAGCACGGCGTAGGGAATGGAGTCCGTAATAGTGTGGTCACATACGGTGACAAACGGGAAGTACCCTTAACGTGGTGGGCGCTGAGCTGTGTCCAGCACTGCTGAGTCCCTGTGTTCTACGCCTGGAACCGACGTACCACTGTATGTCAGCTACGCTTCCAGACAGAAAAAGGAAAGGGACTCTCGCGGGGCTCTCGGCTCACTCCAGCCCGAGGCCCGAATGTGTCTCGTCCACAAGAACTTACCTTCGCGGGGTGAAAGGGCACATCTTTGCGACCCTACCCGGCCTCAGTCCCACCCCATCACCAAGCCCGTTAGCCAAGCACCAGGGACCTGGCAGGCCACCTCCGCCTCGACAATAAGCTGTTTGCAGAAATGTGTATCGTTCTTCTCAACACACCCTCCTGGGGGCCACCCTGCGTCTGGGGAGACGAATCGAACCCCAGCTTCGTCCTGCGAACAGGACCGGAGGGAGTCTGCACGTTGTACCCGTACGCACAGGGCCCCTCTTCCAGGAGACGGTCGACAGCATGCTTAAGAGCTACAAAGAGGCTTTCAGAATGCAACCTTCCCGAGATTCGGCTAAAAAGAGAGCATCGTAAAGAGTCGATTTCTGGAAACAGGTCATTAAACCCCACAAGGCCCTGGAATTTGGGCTGTGGTGAGGTTTGGTGCATGACGCTTTGCCAGGAACAGTCGTTCCCTCGATTTCTGCTCTTGGTGCCAATGCCTCCCAGAAAAATAATTCAGGAGAAGAGCGATGACAGAAAATGTTCAAAGCTGACACACGATCATCGCCCCGAAAGGATCGCTCCTTTCTTTTACAAAGAAGGAGGTTAAGGGCCACCTGGGTGGCTCCGTCGGTTAAGCGTCCAACTTCTGCTCAGGTCGTGATCTCACAATTCGTGGATTCGAGCCCCACGTCGGGCTCTGTGCTGACAGCTCAGAGCCTGGAGCCTGCTTCGGATTCTGTGTCTCCCTCTCTCTCTGCCCCTCCCCCACTCACACTCTGTCCCTCAAAAACATGAATAAACGTAAAAAAAAACCACAAGGAAGTTAAGAGGCTTACCAACGGTCTGCACAGTGAGGCAGAGCCTGGGGTAAAATGACACCCTAGCCTCTGTTCCTGACCCCTGTTTTCTCCACCATGCTCTCAGAAGGACAATCCTACAGGGTACAACCTTTGCTCCTAGCACAGTGGGAATACTGCCTTTCGCCTCATGAAACGTACTGATGTGCTGCTATGCAGAAGGCATGTGGCCAGACAGGAAGGAGGAGTGAGACATCGAGACACCTGTCTGGCCAGCGCAGCCCCAGTCGCCTGGCTTCTACTTGGCGGGTCCTGCTCCATGGTGTCCTATGGAAGGACCTGCATCTGCCCCCTGCTCTCATAGCAAAGGCAGTCTGGGTGGTCCCTCTGATGACCTCACCCTCGGCCCTTTCTTCCCGTGCTCCCCACACCTGCAGCCTAAGGCCTCCAGCCCGGCACAGGATGAGATGCTTGAGGAACAACATCCTTCAAGGCTGAGATCTCGGCCCTCAGCAAGGTGGATGTCAGGCATCCAGGGGACCGGTGCTGGGCACGCTGTCCACTCTGTTTTGCCAGCCCCTCCTGGCCCTGCCCCCCACTCTCCTTCCAGGGCTATGGTCCAGCTGCTCCAGCCCATAACTGACCATCCCTCCTCTCCCCCACAAGGACGTCACGAGCCCGGTCACCAGTTTACTCCTGAGTGTTCCCAGACTGCCTCACACGCCTCACACGTCCCTAAGCCACTGTCCCGGGCCTCCGAGAATCCCCCTCCTCCAGGAAAGTAGGGGGTGCACATCGACTTTTTAAGGATTTGCACTGAAGAGCTAGTGACCTTCTTCTGTTTCGCGAGCTCAGATGGCTGGCCTTGGAGCCAGACGCATGTAACCCCTGTGAATACTGTTCCAGTTCCTTCCGAGGGGTCTTTAACGCTACGGGTAAGTCTGGTGTCAGAGCTCAAGTCCTACACCATCACAGTACCTCAACAATTATCCTTGCGTCTGGACAGCTCAAGAAATTAAACAGGGGGATGGACTTTCTCTAAAATGCTCTTCGGCGTGACTACACAGAACTTCTCTGCACTCGGCACGCCAAACGCAAGGCGCTTCTCACTGTAAAGCGGGCACGCGGCAGGGGGGCACGTGGAGGCTACTCACAGGTCCCTGGTGTGACAGGGGTACGGCATGGCCTGTGTCTGCGTGGCCGGCTCCTCAGCCTCCTGCCCAGTCTGCACCGAGATGATGGCCCTTTCGATCATGTCTTGCAAAGGGACAAAGATGTAGTTGTACTTGAACACATCGGCCGGTAGGTTCTGAGGATGGAACTTCCAGAAAGGGTTTTTCACCAAATCTGTCCTCATGCTGTGTAGGACACTGGTCCGGATGGTGTATGTGACGTGGGGCGGCGGGCGCAGAGACGGTGTCCCCAAGTCCCCGCTGCCCAGCGAACTGTTGAATATGACACCTGTCGGCAGGAAAGGGAAGACAGGGTCAGTGCGGCTCACCCGGGGTCAGCGCGGGTCAAGCACAACTGGACGGGCCGTGAGATGGGGCCCAACCCTCTCTGTGCAAGGGGACAGGCCCCACGGGGACACAAAGCTGATTCTCTGTGTTCCACAGGCAGGGACTGGGAAAGTTAGACCCGAGGCCGCCTAATTTCCTGGCGAACACTCTCTCCTATTTTTCATAAACCCCCACTGTGATGTCTTTTTTTTTAAATATATATATATTTTTTAATGTTTATTTATTTTTGAGAGAGAGAAAGAGTGTGAGCAGGGAGGGGCAGAGAGAGAGGGAGACACAGAATCTGAAGCAGGCTCCAGGCTCCGAGCTGTCAGCACGGAGCCCGATGCGGGGTCAAACTCGCCAGCTGTGAGATCATGACCCGAGCAGAAGTTGGAAGCTTAACTGACTGAGCCACCCAAGTGCCCCCACTGTGGTGTCTTTAATTATTTGCACCAAAATCATTTGTACACAAAAATCTGTAAGAAAATGATCCCTTTTGCATTTTTATAGAACTTGAAAAACGACACCAGTATGCTCAAATGATCGGGCTTTCCTTCTCTGGGATCACAAACGCTTCCCTATGAATGACAAGTGGGGGTCCAGGCTTCCAGGTGTAAGGACTACAGGACAGAAGGCACAGCACGGGGAACACAGGTGATGGTGTGGTGGCTGATGGGAGCCACGCCCGCGGTGAGCACAGCATGAGGGACTGAGCCATCGAACCACATGGACGTAATGTGTATCAACTAGATTTCAACGTAAAATGAGGAACTGACCTCTTTGGGGTTATGGATCATCCAAAATGTAAACATAAGGCACATGGATTCCCCGAATTTCATCCATGACGCCTGTTGGGGGTGCGAATGGACCCTCCCCAAAGCTCACATGTGAAGTCCTAACCCCTAGCAGATCACAACTGTTAAACAGATCACAACGGGACTAATCATTTCAAAAGGAGGTCATCAGGGTGGCCTTTCACCCAACATGACTGGCGTCCTCCAACAGAGGGGACAGTTGGACCCCGACACACACAGAGGGCACTCGAGAAGAGACACGGGAGAAGGCGGCCATCAACGCACCACGGCAGACTCCGCCTCATGGCCTCAGAAGGACCGCCCCCTGCTGACACCTTGATCGCAGACTTGTGGCCAGAACCACGAGAAGCTGAACTTGTGCTGTTGAAGGCAGCCTGTGGTCCTGTGTCTCCACAGCCCTCAGCAAACTCATAGAAACCCAAATAAAGAACTAACTCGACATTTAGTCAAAATGAATATGAGAACACAGAACACATCACGTTTATCCTGAGCAAATGAACATGAATGAATGGAGTCAAATTGGCTGCTGTCTTGTCCCCTGGCCCAGCCCCAGGACGTCAAGTGATAAGGAAGGGGCACCTGGGTAGTTCAGTCGGTTAAGTATCTGAGTCTTGGTTTCAGCTCAGGTCATGATCTCACAGTTCATGAGTTCGAGTCCCACATCAGGCTCTGTGCTGACAGCTTGTGACCTGCTTGGGATTCTCTCTCTCTCTCTCTCTCTCTCTCTCTCTCTCTCTCTGTCCCTCCCCTGCTCTCTCTCTCTCTCTCAAAATAAATAAATAAAATTAAAACTAAAAATTTTTTACAAAGTGATGAGGAAATCAGAGCATAACTTTAATCAGAAAGATAAAATTTATCACGCGAGATGTAACCATCAAACTACACCATAAACCAGTAACAACGGATGCAGTGAATAGCGTGGGGCCCAGGATGTGAGGCCAGCAGCCCCGTATGCAGCCTGTCTTCCCGTCAACTCAAGGGGAGTCTTTCTGCTCGGTGTATTTTACCGGGAAACGATTTCTTGTCTTTCTGAGCCATTGTCACGCGCATTTAGGGACGAATACACACACGGCAGGCGACTGGGGCCGGGCCCGCATGCGCGTGTGTTTTCACCGAATACTCACTGGCCAAGAAGTCATTCTGCTGCATGAGTTCACGGGCTGTCAACTCCAGGCTGGCGACAGACTCCAGGGCCTGGAAGCGGTTCAACGCCACGCAGGAGGACAGGTTGACCAAGATACGGCCCAGGACATGGAGATGCCCGGTGTCCCCGTGGGCAAACAGCTCGTCCAGCTTCACTCCTGAGGACAGTAAGCGTAACAGGACATTGCAACTTTCCTCTCAGCCCAGGGCGTACGAAGGGAAAAAAGTCCCTCCGTGGAAAAAATGACTCAATAGTCACATTCTGTTCATGTGCAAATTGTGCCACCTCTTTGCTGAGGATCTACTCCACTTAGTGACCACGGTCCCATGATGCTGGTCCTGCTTCACTGTGGAAGAACAGAGGGCGAGCCTGCGGCCCGAGGACACAGGGCAGCAGCCAGGGGACACAGGGCAGTGGCCAGAGGACACAGGGCAACTGGCCACGCAGAAGAAAGCTCCAGTGGCAAGCCTGTGAGCAACACAGGAGACCTTGCACGTGGAACCCGGAAAAAAAGTTAATGTTCCAACCTGGTGGCAAGGAACTCTAGTAAAACATGCATTCACCCCAATAGCAGGTGTTTTGTGACAACCGCTTGCTTTGTCACATGCACTTTGCAAGAACTGCCATCGGTGATCAAGGAACACAGAGGAAAATCTGATCCTGCTGTGCTCTGTCCAGGTCTGCGCGTTTGCAGTGGAAAGAGAGCTGGGGATTCAAAGTGGCCCGTGTGGGCTCCAGAACCCACGCATGCAACGTCTGTCAGGACAAAACGCCGAGGAGGACTCAGGACGTTTGTTTGCTCTGGCTTCAAAGAGGAGCCAGACCACAGGAGAGAGAGAGACGTGGAGACTCCAAAGGACACAGCCGTGGGAAGAACACCCAGAACTCAGCGCCAAGCAGGAAGGGAGTCCAGACGGGCTCAGCAGGCACGGGGTTGCGGGGGGGGGGGGGGGGGGGATGGGTGGGAAGGAGGGAACTGAATCCCACAGGCCTGCCCTGTGCACGATTCTGTACAGGAGATGCCATCACACCTGCCACAGTGGCCAATGTCACAGTGTCACCATAGGGCAGGGCCCATGGGCCTGCAGTTCAGTCAGGAGAACCACTGCGTCCCCCACGGCCTCACTCCTCAGGAGACCCCCAGACACCAGACTGCTCAGGATTCATAAGATGAAAGACTTGGGGCGCCTGTGGGGCTCAGTCATTTAAGCCTCCGACTTCGGCTCAGGTCATGATCTCATGGTCTGTGAGTTCGAGCCCCGAGTCAGGCTCTGTGCTGACAGCTCAGAGCCTGGAGCCTGCTTCAGATTCTGCGTCTCCCTCTCTCTCTGCCCCTCTCCCGTTTGTGCTCTCTCTCTCTCTCAAAATAAATAAACGTTAAAAAAAAAATTTTTTTTAAATAAAAGGATGTGTGGAGAAAAGTGAGTGAATTCTCTACCTAGGGAGTTACAAAAGGAGATTTGCATCTTAGAGTGTGTCTGAGCCCCCAGCATGCCCCCCACTCGCACGGGGCCTGTTCAGAGGGCTGTGCGGGCCAGGAGTGAAGGCCAACCATCCACATCCGTATGGACAAGAATACTTCAATCTACTCCGGGGTCAGGCAGGAAGAACAGAGGACTCACACACACTTTATGGCTCTCACAATTCCTTGAGAATTCCACTCTGGGTCCTGATTTGTCTGTAGGAAAAGCTCAGGTTCTGAATTGCTGGGGCTGTTTTTTTCCACCCACTTGATAGAAATTCGTTTTAGGGAAAAGTCGATCAGAAACAGTGAGGGCTCTGGGTCAACACCATTACCACCCTCGCAGAGTAATGACAGCCTCTGTTCCAGACAGAAACCATCTGAGGCCACAACGGTCCCGCCCAACAGCACCACACGCAGGCTCTGTTATATACAGCCGTCCAGAAACTACTTCCTTTTTTAGCGTTTTTAATGTTTATTTATTTATTTTTCAGAGAGAAAGAGAGCAGGGGAGGGGCAGAGAGAGGGAGACAGAAACCAAAGTAGTTTGCTTGCTGTCAACGTAGAGCCTGATAGAGGGCTCGAACTCATGAACCGTGAGATCATGACCTGAGCCAAGACAAGAGTTAGACACTTAACCGACTGAGCTACCCACATGCCCCAGAAACTATTTTATTTTTTAAAAAGTGTGTTTTAACTACTTGAAAAATGATTTAAGGCAGTAACATTTATTTTAAAATATCATTAACCTTTTTTTTAAAGTTTATTTCTTTTTGAGACAGAGAGAGACAGAGTGCGGGTGGGGGAAGGGCAGAGAGGAAGACACAGAATCCAAAGCAGGTTCCAGGCTCTGAGCTGTCAGCACAGAGCCCAGTGCAAGCCGATGTGGGGCTCGAACCCACAAACCGTGAGATCATGACCTGAGGTGAGGTCAGACGCCGAACCGACTGAGCCACCCAGGCGCCCCACATTAATTTTCCTAAGGCAGTAAATTCACCAAACTTTTTTTGTCATAAGAGGGAAATATCGTGCCTCCTACGATGCCTGGCTCTCCGCTGACCTCCAGGTGCAGGTGGACACCAGCCCCTCCTGCTCATGGGCAGAGTGCCAGGATTCAGAGACGCCCCCCTTCCCTTCGGGTCCTTCCTCTATTCCCATCCTGCCCCCGGCCAGGCCGGGCTCCTAAGAGCACCCCTGGGACACACCGGGCAGGGCCTGATTCCACCTCAGAGCCGTTGGTCCTGACACAGCCGTCTGCGCCCCGCCCGGGATGGTGGGGCAGGGTCTCCAGATCCCGGCACAGAACCCGACTCTCCTGTGCGCTCGCTCAGTAAATGAACTCACGCGGGGCAGCCTGAGTGGCTCAGTCGGTTAAGTGTCCAACTTCAGCTCAGGTCATGATCTCCCAGTTTGCGGGTTCGAGCCCCGCATCAGGCTCTCTGCTATCCGCGCAGATCCGTTTCAGATTCTGTGTCTCCCTCTCTCTCTGCCCCTCCCCTCTGCTGCACATGCTCTCTCTCTCTCTCTCTCTCTCTCTCTCTCTCTCTCAAAAACAAATAAACTTAAAAGAAACAAACAAATGGATTCATGCACTGACAAACTACGGAGGCAATACAACCGTCCGCTGATTGACAGAACCTTCTAGCCTCAGCTCCAAATCTTCCAATCGACGCACCTGCTTTCCGTCAGCTCCTGACTCAGGAACGCTCACTCCCTCGTTCCATAAACTTATCTGAAGTCTCAGAATTCTTGCCTTTGGTATCAGAAGCCTTCCTCTCCAAGTGTGCTCCCTGCTACTCAAGCCCCGACTCGGCAAATCAGAAAACCGCAGGGATGAACAAACGAGAGCATTTCTAGTCTTGTGGACGAAAAACCAGAAACCCGAGGGGAAGAGCGACTGGACAGTGTCACCCCGAAACTTAGAGGCAGGAGGAAGAGCACCCCGGCGGCGGGCCAATCGGGAAGCGGACCCTGCCACACCCACCGTTGTACACTCACACACCCATCATGTGCACTCGCACACCCGCACACTTACATTACACACCTGCCCACGTATGCTTTTGCACACCTGGCCTCCAGCTTGCACACCTACCCACGTACACGCCCACGTGTGCTCGCACAATTACACACGCCCACCGGCTTACACCCGCACACCCGCCCACTTACCGTAAGTCTGGAGCTTTTCCATCAGCTTGTCTACATCAATGTGCAGCTGGCTTTCTACAAAGTTTCTTATGAATTTGTTTCTCAGGGCTGCCTAAAGGGAAATAACACAGCTTCACAAAAATAATCTCATTTCCTCAATTATTATTCAATGAAAAATACTTGTGAGGTTAACTCAAAGTTTCAGTATACAAGACAAGGACACATAAAGTGAATCATGGTAAAAAAAAAAAAAAAAAAAAGGTTCTAAAGATCATGGTAAATAACGGCCTAACATTTGATGACAATTTTATCTTGAAAACCAAAAGCAACAATTGTGACAATTCAGATTGTAACTGAAGTCACCCACTAATCTCTGAAAACCAAGAATGAACTCAGTGTGACCTTCCAGCAAAATTTTCTAACAAAAGTGTATGGTGACCCTTTGTATCAGATCCTTAACAGGGTCTTTTCCACAGGGCAGCTGTAAAGAGGGGGCCACGGTCAGAAAAGCACTGAGGAAGGGTTTCTGCGTCCCTTGAACCCTCTTAATCCTTCGGCAACCAAATCTCATCTTCGGGAGAAACTTTCATATCATGATCGCTGCGACCCCTCTTACATATTGATGGCTTTGCCTCTCCTTTGTCAATGGTTTCCCTACGGAGGGCTCTTCGGGGTGATTTTTTTTAATGCTTATTTATTTATTTTGAGAGAGAGAGAGAGAGAGAGCATGGGAGGGAGGGGGCAGAGAGAGAGGGAGACAGGGAATCCCAAGCAGGCTCCGAGATGACAGCGGGCAGCCTGACGCGGGGCACAATCTCACGAACCTTGAGATCGTGACCTGAACATAAACCAAGAGTCAGATGCTCAACCGACTGAGCCCCCCAGGCGCCCCCTCCAAGGTGATTTCATGAAACTTTGCCTCTTGATCTTGAAGTGGGCATGCACTGACTTGTATACTGCTGCCCCCCACAGCACCCAACAGTCCACAGCAGACAGAGGACAAAATCCCATGAGGCCAAGGCCAGGATTAAGCGGTGAGGGTTGGTGGGGGGGTCGGGGGAGGCTAGCGGAACAGGGACTAATTCTGGAACGTGTCCATTCACTAGAGAATATTTATACGTGACCCCAACATTTTGTTAGCGCACAACCTTACAACTCGGAACTCCTGATAAGGAATTCTCGAACGTGGTCTACCTTCTGCATCGAGCTCTCTGACTTCTCACACCCACCCCAGAGATGTGACCATTTCATCGACGTGTCTACGGATGACAGGATTTCAGTACGAAACCCTGGTGTGCGCTTCTTTTTGGAATCTTACATATTTTTTGTCAGGCACGTGGCAGACACAGGGTGGGCACTTTCTGTGTGTTAGTCCCTGAACCTCGGCCACATCTCCGAGAAGAGACCACTCACTCTTAACTGAGCGGGAAGGAGGTCCAGGCCTCGGTCGCCAGCAAAGGCATTAGCCTAAGCCACTGGTGGCAGAGTCAGATCGAGGAAAGAGTTGTGCTGCTAACGTGACTGCCTGGCGGATGGCGGACCATCAGAGGACCTCTCCAAGGAGCCGTGTGGTTCGAGGGACGGTCAGGCACCTGGTCACATCCTCACGAGACTCTGCAGACGCTCCCTTTGTTGCTTACGATGCGGTGTGTAATTTCCAGTCCCAGCAGAGACTTTAGGAAAGCCTACATCATCCGCCATCTGACCCGTTACAGAGAAAGCCTACTGACCCCCGTATAAACAAACTAATCCACGAGCAGACAAATCAAAGAAGAATATGACAATAGCCCCGGCAGTCGCACGGTGGTGGCTGCCCTCAGAACCAGCGTCGTGGACCTTCAAAGACCAGGACAGAACTGACGGCCGCTGCTGGGCTTGGAAACCACCTGGGTTTGTCAGGGGCCATGACCACCCCCCCCCCCCGGGCCCACTTCAGGCAGCCGCAGGACCCCCCCGGCACAGGATTCCCCAGGGAAAACTGACCGCAGCTCTGGGCAGTGTATTCTCTACCTTGCAGGACCGGCTAGGATGCTCCCGCCCAGCCTCCCTCCCTCTCTGGGTCCCGGGGTCAGACCTGCATGTCCTCAGGTGCCTATGCTCCCAGGCTCCCCAGCACCCTTTGCCTCCCTCTCCCATAATAAAATTCTCCCCCATTGGGGAGCACCTGGGTGGCTCAGTCGGTGAAGCGTCTGACTCTTGATTTCAGCTCAGATCATGTTCTCACGGTTCATGAGTTCAAGACCCGTGTCGGGGCTCTGTGCTGACAGCTCAGAGATTCTTGGGATTCTCTCTCTCTCCGTCTCTCTCTCTCTCTGCCTCTCCCCTGTTCATGCTTTCTCTCTCTCAAAATAAATAAAACTTAAAACAAATATTAATAAAATAAAATGAAAAATAAATAAATAAAATTCTCCCGTCTTAGCACCCACTGTGGGAGGCCCCACAGAAGCATTTTCTGCGTGGCAAACACTATTCCAAGTGTCTCCCAGGCCCTCAGTGATTTACAGCTTGTAACTACGATTATTTCCTCACAGCACAGATAAGAAACCCAAGGCACAGAGAAGTTCAGTGACCAGTCCGAGATCACACAGCAGTGCTAGGCTCAGCTCAACTGGGCATCAAACCCAGACAAGTTGGCTCCTGAATCCATGCTGTGAATCGCCCTGACCTACTCAGCTGGTGTGTAAGAAACAGGTGGAACAGGAATGAAAATGCAGGCATACTTTCTCATGCTATCAGACTTCAGGTGAATTAGGGTTCTTTTTCTTTTTTTTTTTTTTTTAATTTTTTTTTAACGTTTATTTATTTTTGAGAGATACAGAAACAGAGTGCGAGCAGGGGGAAGGGCAGAGAGAGAGGGAGACCCAGAATCCGAAGCAGGCTCCAGGCTCCGAGCTGTCAACACAGAGCCCAACGCGGGGCTTGAACTCACGAACCGTGAGACCATGACCTGAGCCGAAGTCAGACACTTAACCGACTGAGCCACCCAGGCGCCCCAAGGGTTCTTTTTCAAATGGCCCCCGGTTATTATGTGGCCTACCTCATTTAAAGTTCTGAAGTTCACGGCTGTGGGGCTCCACAGGAGCTGGCCATCTTAAACCACAGCCCCCGAATTCTGGAATATTTTAGGTTCTCGATACAGAATGTCAGGGAGTGATAACTGATCCTTTAAGTAGACCCAGAGTTGAATAGTACGCAAACCACTCAAAGGAGCATTAAGGTACAAAATCATGCCTCCATTTAAGTTATGGAATTGAAAGAATGGGCCAGTGTTAATAAATTATTCACGATGCTCATAATAGTGACATCCGGCATGAATAAAACCCTTGGTAATTCACAAAACTGCCTCACAAGTTCACCTTCAGGTCAACGTGATTAGTCAACCAATAAGCACACCCGAGGGGCTCTTGGGGTCTTCGAAGGGGCCACCCTGATTTCACAGACGCGCCCTAGCAGGTGCTCTGGGAGCAAAGCCACCACTCACCTGCAGTTTGCTGAGCATCTGGCCACTCCCTCCACTCTGAAAAACGCTGGACACTTCCAGCAAGGTTTCTGTTAAAGTCTTCAGCTTGTCCAAGAAATGAAAAGTATAATTTGCCTGCAAAGGAAAGCAAACGTGGGTATGTCTCTAGTTCTGCTGGGCCACCTCAGGAAGATTCTTAGGGACTGTGCAGCTACAGCAGGGGAGAGAGGCCACAGGACAGGACTGGCCAGCAGAACAAAGACGTGCCAAGGCCACGGGCAGGCCGACCGACACGTCCCCCCGCCAGGGGACCGGCTCTGGTGCCCTCATCTCTGCAGGTGCGACCCACCTGTTCACCGTGGTGCTCCCAGGATTGAGTTCACAGAGGGGAACGGCCAATGTCCCCAGTACGTACTGGCTAAACAAAATAATGTTTGCCCACATCTCCTCGAAAATAAGCTGTCAGGTAATGTCCATGTATTTGTTCTACAACACCCAGCGCTGTTGAAGATACAGCACAACTGGTCGTATTGGATCATTTATTGCTGCTGGCAGAGCAAATAAACCCAAGATTCATGTAAAATAGCTTGGAATCATAAAAATCTTGAGTCACTGACCCACAAAAAAAAAAAAAAATGCCCATGTCTTTTTTTTCCCTAAAGATAAAAGGACTCTATCCTAAGAAATGATTTAAATGAAATATAGGGGCGCCTGGGTGGCTCAGTTGGTTAAGCGACCGATTTCAACTCAGTTCATGATCTCACAGTTTGTGGGTTCAAGCCCCGTGTCAGGCTCTGGGCTCACAGTGCAGAGCCCGACTGAGATTCTCTCTCTGCCCCTCCTCCACTTGCTCTCTCTGTCTCTCTCAAAATGAATCAACATTTAAAAACAAATGAATGAAATATAAAGGTATCTCCATGAAAATGTCCATGGAATGTTACTGTATTTTTAATACCGAAAATAGTCTAAGTGCCAAAGAGAAGGCTTAGTACGGAGGGCCTGGGAGAGTCCAACCACACATCCCTGGGGTCACCAGGAGACCCTCCTAATGCCCCAGGTCATCCCAGGTCAGGAGCTGAAAACCAGCCAGCCCAGAAAAGATAGGAAAGCACACTCCCAGCCCAAAGATGGGGCAGGAGCACCCCCCGCAGCACAGCTGGGGTGTCCACAGGTCACGGCCCTGTCCCCCCAGCCCGGCCCGGAGCCCCTCTTCCTGGGACTTGGCTGCCAGCCATGTGAATAGGTGCAGAAACACATCTCACTCTGTCTGCGTGTGGACCTGGGCCACCAGGACTCACACACTTGCTATTGCCTGCCCGCGCTGGGTAAATGCAGTCCTCTGCTTCTGGGGCCTGTGAAGTGATCCTCCTGGTCAAGAGAGGAGGCCAACTATGACTCAGGAGAGAGAAAGGTCTTCGGCTGGAGGTGACTTCATGAAAGAGAGGAGAAAATGTAGGCAATGTCTGCTTCATATTTTCCATATTGTCACGGCTGGTCAAGGAGAGCGGAGAAGGTGGCAAGAAGGAGCCGTCTGGGCTAAGGAGCCGCCACCTGAGGGCTCACCACCGGGCGGCTGAACCCAGAACCAGCAGGTGGCAGACGGGCAGTGTTCTGGAACCAGCAACAGGGACAGTCTCCACACAGAACCAACCTATGACGCCATCCTGGCCCTCAGAGGGCGGGTGCGAGACAGAGGGGAAGAAAAGTAAAACCAGGATCTAGGACAGATGCTAAAGATCTAAGCCAAAGAGGAGGCAAATCCCAGGAGAGGGAAGGGGCCAGAGCGGGGTCAGGAATCACCATTGGTCACAAACATCCCTGAGTCTGCACGTTTCGGAGCCTTTTTGATAATAAACAAAATCACATACCTCATCAGATCTGGGATTCTAACTGAATGAATATATATGCATCGAGGAGTTCACAATAAACTTCTTTTTTTTTATTTTTAAACTATTTATGTTAAAGTTTATTTATTTTGAGAAAGGGGCGGGGAGGCATAGAGAGAGAGGGAGACGGAGATAATCCCAAGCAGACTCCATGCTGTCAGCACAGAGTCCAACACAGGGCTTGAACTCACAAACTGTGAGATCATTTTGGCTCAAACTGAGCCAAAATCAAGAGTCATATGCTTAATCGACTGAGCCACCAGGTGCCCAAGGAGTTCACAAGAAGCTTCTTCAGAAGGAATAAAAAAAAAAATTCATGTCGTTTCAGATAGCTTCTCTGCAAAATTAAAGGTCAGTGGACAATGAAGCACATTCTATAGTCCTGAGAGAGAGAAACAACATAAACCAAGAATTCCTCCGTCAGCCAGGCTATGATGCAAAGGGGGGAGCCCCAGAAAGCCATCTTCCGACACCCAAGGAGAAAGAACCTCAGCTACCTGTGAACGGTCCCAACAGTCGCTTGAAGACAACCTGAGTACAAGTTAAGTCAACAATATAAGAATAGAAATTTCCCAATACGATCGAAATGGAGATGAGCCATGAAAGCATTCACACAGAGAACTGATTTTAAATAATGGCTAACAAAGTTCTAAGTTTAATCCAGATGCCAACAATGATTCTTGACACTTAAGTGTAACAACCATAAAGTTGTAATAGGAAGGTTATAACTGAAATTAGAACCCCCAGTTGCTAACTTTTACGGAGGTGACTGTCATCATGTTAGAAACCCATAGGGTTTCAGGCTCCCTCGGCGACAGACAGGGTGACGGGCGGGTACAGACGCAAGCAGGCGAACTGGGACTCCCACCCCAGTAAGAAACACAGCATTAACTGTGACAGGTAAGCACATGTTAAAAAGACAGAAGGAAGGGGCGCCTGCCGTGAAGCCTGCGACCCCCGATCTCGGGGTTGTGGGTTCGAGCCCCACATTGGGTGTAGGAATCACGTAAAAATAAAATCTTTAAAAAAAAAAAAAAAAAAAACAGAAGGGAGAAAAACAGATTCCTTTGGCAAAAGAGAGCAAAAAAGAAAACCACAAGGACAAGCATAAATTTTAAAACTAACAGAGAATGAAAAAATAACTCTAGACGTGCCATTCACGACAATAACTATGAATAGGTCCAAACATCCAATTAGGATGGAGAGTCTCAGACCCAGTTGGTTAAGTGATTGAGGAAGTGTCTATATTTATTGTCTGTAAGCCAGGTCCAGGTGCTAGAAATACAGCTATGAACAAAGTAAGCAAAACTCTTTTCTTAATTAAGATTAAGATTATACACAATGCTATCAAAGCCAACTGGATTTTTATATTGGACTAAAAACAAAAGATTTAAATATCAAGCCAAAACAAAAAAAACTAGAAATGGTAACAACAGACAAAAGAAAATTTGCAGTAAAAAGAATAAACAGAACAAGGTTTGGGGCGCCCAGGAGGCTCAGACTGTTAAGCGTCCAACTTTAACTCAGGTCATGATTTTGCAGTTTGTGAGTTCGAGCCCCACATGGGGCTCTCTGCTGTCAGAGCAGAGCCTGCTTCGGATCCTCTGTCCCCCTCTCTCTGTCCCTCCCCCACTCATACCTTTCCCCCTCTCTCTAAAAAATAAACATTTTTTTAAAAGAACAAAATTTGGGGCGCCTGGGTGGCGCAGTTGGTTAAGCGTCCGACTTCAGCCAGGTCACGATCTCGCGGTCCGGGAGTTCGAGCCCCGCGTCGGGCTCTGGGCTGATGGCTCAGAGCCTGGAGCCTGTTTCCGATTCTGTGTCTCCCTCTCTCTCTGCCCCTCCCCCGTTCATGCTCTGTCTCTCTCTGTCCCAAAAATAAATAAACGTTGAAAAAAAATTTTTAAAATAAATAAATAAAAGAACAAAATTTGCTTTATTGTGAAAAAAAATCACAATTTACAATGATTAATATTTATGCACTCAGGAACACAGCATCAAAATATATGAAGTAAAAATGACTAGAAACAAGAAAGGAACATGGTAACACTTGAATACCAGGAGCCCTTCGCAACCCGGCAGACAGTCCTTGAAGAGTCAAGTCACGAACGAGCCCCTGTCCAGATTACAACCCTAGTTCTGCCCCTTGTTTGCTGCCTGGCCTTAAGCCCCATTGCTTAACCATCGGCTTCAGGCTCCGAGAGGAATGGGGTTAGCAGAGGTGGTGATATTAGGGTACGTGACAGTGTCTCAGGGCCAGGTCTGGGCCATAATAAGTGCTCAGTAAACAGCCCCGGCAGCAGCCAAACTGCACACCCACATGCCGGGGCTGGATGGTGTTCCCGATGCAACCACATGAGATCTGAAAAGTCTTAACTCTACAAACACACACACAGACATACCAAATATATATGTATGTTTACATAGGTATCTGGTAAGTTTATAAATATATATACCCTTATTTGTTTTGAGAGAGACAGATCATGTGTACACGCGTGTGCACGCACACGTCAGGGAGAGAAGCAGAGGGGAGAGAAAATCCCAAGCAGGCTCCACGTTCAGCAACGAGCCCGACACGGGGCTGGATCTCACAACTCTGGGATTGTGACCTGAACCGAAATCAAGAGGCAGGTGCTCAAGGAACTGAGCCACTCAGGTGTCCCAATACAAATTGTACATCTTTTTTGTATGACTAGTTATTGCTACCTAAATTAGTTAAAATATCCTATTTTATCCTCTGTATACATACATATCCTTGCTTTTCAAATGCCGAAGAAAATTTATTGAAACTAACATACAATAAAATCCCAAAATATATAAATCATTTAGGTGTGTGTTATGAAAGTAGAAATTCTTAGCCAAAGTTTGTGTGAACACTTTTCTTGAGAGAGAAAGAGAGAGAGAGGGTCCAAGTGAACGAGGGGGCAGAGGGAAGACAGAGAATCCCATGAGGGGCAGAGAGAGAAGCAGGGCTCACCCGGGGCTCGTGCTCACCCGATGTGGGGTGTGAGCTCTCAAACTGTGAGATCATGACCTGAGCCAAAGTCAGAGGCTTAACGGCTGAACCTCCCAGGCGCCCCGTGTGAACACCTTTTAATTTAACGAGTTGCAAATTTTAAATAATACAAATATCTCTTGAGTTATAGGACATTACTTAGGAAGTGTTTACATAGGCAATAATAAAAATATTAGCCATAACAACATGCTAGATAGAACCAAATTGCAGACTCCAGTAAGTTTGTTACTAATTAAAAACCAAAACTTAGTCAACATAGTACAATAATACAACAAATCTGAGGAAAGCCAAAAGAAATTGATAAAAATAAATGTTAAAAGGAAATGACTTCAGGGGCACCCAGCTGGCTCAGTGGTGGAGGGTGTGATTCTAGTTCTCATGGTTGTGAGTTCGAGCCCTGCTTTGGGGGTAGAGATAACGTAAATAAATAAATGTTTTTAAAACTTAAAAAGAAATGACGTGGAGAAAAAGAAAAACAATGAGAAAATGAGCTAGTTTCCTAAACATACAACAAAGCATACAGATCTCCGCTGAGTCTAATTTTAAATTATTTAATATTAATCAATATATTAGAGTGCATCTAATATATTGCATAAGGTGCATTCACACCTTAATATTGGTGTGAATTTAAATATTCAAAACAATCAGAAACACTGATGTTTGAATAATAGATAATTTAATAATTTAATTTGATAATATTAGAAAATAAACCACCCAAGTATAGAAAATCCCTATAACACATACAGAGGAATGTTTTTTTTAATAATTTTTTTAAAATGTTTTTATTTATTTTTGAGAAAGAGAGAGACAGAGTGCTAGTGAGGAAGGGCAGAGAGAGAGGGAGACACAGAATCCGAAGCAGGCTCCAGGCTCCAAGCTGTCCACACAGAGCCGGACGCGGGGCTCGAACTCACGAACTGTGAGATCATGACCTGAGCCATGGTCAGATGCTTAACTGAGTCCCCAAGTGCCCCTACAGAGGAAATGTTTTAAAGCAAAAGAATGCTATCTCTGCGACCCTAGATTTTAAAATCTCAGTGAAATATATTTTTGTAAGGAACATGACAAATTACAGATAAGCCATAGAAAACCTTCAGGCAGGAACAGAACGTGTGCTGTGTCCAGCGACCGAAGAGGTGGAAAACAGGGACTAACAGCAAGGCACCTCTCTGGCACTGAGAGCGCGTGACTAGAACCTGCTGGAGAAGCGGCTGCTCCTAGGGCTGGGCCTGGAACACCCAGCAGGCACCCAGCAGAGATAAGCAGACTCATGTCAAAAGGACTCAGAAAAGGGGACTTGTGTCCACAAGTCCCTGTCTCCTTGCTTGAACTGCCGTACCCTCTGGAAACAATGCAAGAGGCGTCCATAGAGAACTGTAAAAGGAGGAAGGAGGAAGCAAGCCAGTCGGTTCCCCAGGACTGGACAATATCAGCAGGAGGGTGCCCTCTGACCCCCACTCAACAGAAGCTGACCCACACCCTGCATTTCCCCAGCCAACAAGCCAGCAGCAGAACGCAGCCGGGAGGCTCACTCCTCCCACGATGGACAGGAATCCTGCTAAAACATCAACAAAAAGGATCAGTCAGGACCCTCACTGCAGAGAAGCAGCCCAGGAAACCCCAGGGGAGGGTGGAGGCAACAGAGGGTCCCGCGTGGACGATCTCAGCACACGCACCCCGCACAGTCACCGAGCAGGAGGTACAGGGACAAGTGGCCTGGCCCCAACAAGAGGGCTCTTGACCACAAACTCCCATCCCCCTCCCCCCCCCCGGAAGCATCTGGAAGCATGTAGGCCTGAACAAACCACCCTCAGGCAGGAGCATCAGGGGCCAGGGGAGCCCCAGATGCAGCAGAGGGGCCAGCCTATCAGAGGCTGCTAGGATTCAACTGTCCCTCGAACCACAACCACAGGGATGCTGAAACCTGTATTTTGTTAAACCTGAGGGACGTTACTTCTGGCAAGAATAAAACATTTTTACAATCTCCTGACAGAAAACCCCCAGTTCCCACAACACAAGTGAAAATCGCCCTCTACACAAAGAACCAGAAAATCACACCTTGAATACGAAAAGCAATTAACTGGGGGGCGCCTGGGTGGCTCAGTAGGGTAAGCAACCAACTCTTGGTTTCAGCTCAGGTCATGACCTCATGGTGGGTAAGATCGAGCTCCACATCAGGCTCCACGATGACAACACGGAGCCTGCCTGGGATTCTCTCTCTCTCTCTCTCTCTCTCTTCCTTTATGCCCCTCCCTCCCAAAATAAATAAATAAACATGAAAAAAAAGGAAAAAAGAAAAGCAATTAACTGATGTCCATATTGAGGTAAATCAGACGTCAGAAGGATCTGGCAAGTATTTTAAAGCAGGATAGAGAAGGCAATGTCCCTAGGGTCCCTCGTTCCACAGCTCAGCAGGTGTCCAAGAACTCGCCTCTCCCAGGGGTGCGGTATCTCCACAATGACCTCCCCAGCCATGCCGCGGTCCAGCTCTGCAGAGTGGCCAAGCATAGGGGTTCCCCTGCACCCACAAGTGCAGGTCCTCGGCACCACCAGCAGGTCCCCCGGTGACCTCTGCACCCAGCTGACCACAGCTGTGTTCCTCCCAGTGGGGTCTGGACCCTGACCCTGGGTGGGGAGGCCATTTCCAGGGTGGTTCCTCCCGCCCCCCGAGGTCCTGCCAGCCCCCGGTGAGGGTCTGCCCCGGGCCTTTATTCTTCACATCCTTAACCAACCCCCTGGGACTCTAAGCTCTTGTTACAGTCGTGATTTTTCATTTCAACCTTCCTTGCTGTTTCTTCTGATTGGACCCTGACCGACACACTGGAAAATAACCAGACAGACACCGTGCTCAGAAAACAGCAAAAATTGTGTATGTGGTGAATAAAACTAAGAAGGAAAGATTATGCAATTTCTTTTTTTTTAAGTTTTTTTTTCAAGTTTATTCATTTTGAGAGAGACAGAGAGAGCGAGAGGGGGAGGGGCAGAGAGAAAGGGAGAGAGAGAATCCCAAGCAGGCTCCACACTGTCATCGTGGAGCCCGATGCGGGGCTCAAACTCATGAACCGTGAGATCATGACCTGAGCCGAAACCAAGAGTTGGATGCCCAACCAACTGAGCCACCCAGGCGCCCCTGAGCTTATTTATTTTTGAGAGACAGAGAAAGAGTGAGTGGGGGAGGGGCAGAGAGAGGGAGAGAGAGAATCCCAAGCAGGCTGTGAGGTGTCAGCACAGAGCCCAACTCGGGGCTTGAACTTATGAACCATAAGATTGTGATCTGAGCCGAAGTCAGACACTTAACCGACTGAGCCACCCAGGGGTGCCAATAATGTAACTATGTCAAAATCACTCCAAACACCAAAAACTAGTTTTAAACGTGGTCTGATACCCAACAAAAGGAAAACTGTAGGCTTGCAGAGCTGACAGAGTTGAGAAGCCACAGAAACTGACCCCGGGGCTTTGGGGGGTCGAGGCAGGGTGCCGAGGCGGTCGCCCTGCGTCTGACGTGGGGCTCTGCACGAGGACCACAGAGTGGCCACAGTCAGCAAGTGGGACGGTGGGGCCTGCGTGGCTCTCCCTCCCGGGCTCACGTGGCCGGCACCAAGCCCTGCTCGCGACACTGCTCACAGCCCGGGGACTGCTGGACCCCTGGGCTTGGGTCTCCATCTCAGAGCAGCCGGCATGTCCGGCTGCCAGGCCACAAGCTGCCCTCGATCTCCGGATCGAGGAGATCTCCGGATCTCCTTTGCTCAGGCCCAAAGTAGCGGGACCCACACCGAGGCTTCACGGCTGCTTCAAGAACTTGAGAGCAAACTGTCGTCAGAATAAAAGCGACAGTCTCGGTTCTCTGACAGAGGGGGGCCTCCGGGGACCCAGGGAAAGTGTCACTAGTTCCACTTTTAGGGAAAGTGTTTTAATTACGAAAGCGATCTGAACCCTATCTTCTCCTCCTCCCGCCGGCCCTGGAAACTAAGGTCTGCACACTTCAGTGGGTTCTTCATAACAAGCCTACAAGCAGCTTGTCATGAGCAGGCTGTGCAGGTAACGCCGACGAGTGAGGTTGGTTGGACCCTGCCGCGGGAGCGAGTTCACAGTGACAGGTTCAAGGAAGAGTATCTGGGGGACCCCAGGGC
Source organism: Puma concolor (assembly GCF_028749965.1). Lineage (NCBI taxonomy): Eukaryota > Metazoa > Chordata > Mammalia > Carnivora > Felidae > Puma > Puma concolor. The sequence goes on from NC_141668.1 coordinate 107,342,260, forward strand.
CAGGTGATGTCACTAGAGCGGCCCTGGAACCTGCCTCCGTGCGTCTCTTGCTTTGCAGAATCAAGGCCCGTGTTCATGCGCTCATTAGCAAATTAACCTCCCTTCCGTGTGATTCCAGAACTGGCCAGAGTTGGCGAGTTTCCTACATGGCCCCACACATTTCCATTTTCAAGTGGTAAAAGAAAGTGTCAGTGTTCATGCTAGACTGTGTCCTCCCAAAATCCATAACCCCCAGGACCTCAGAATGTGACTCTTTTTGGAGAAAGAGTCTTAAAACGGGGGATAAAGTCAACATGAAGTCACATGTTAACCCTTAATGAGCAGGATTTTTTTTTTTTATGTTTATCTATTTTTGAGAGAGAGAGAGAGAGAACGGGGGAGGGGCAGAGAGGGAGACACAGAATCCAAAGCAGGCTCCAGGCTCTGAGCTGTCAGCACAGAGCATGACGCGGGGCTCAAACCCACGAACTGTGACATCATGACCTGAGCCGAAGTCAGACGCTTAACCGACTGAGCCACCGAGGCGCCCCAAGAGTGGGGCCTTTATAAGAAAAGGACGTCAGAACACAGACACGCACAGAGGGACAAACATGTGATGACACAGGGAGAAAATGGCCATCTGCACACCCAAGAGAGAGGCCTCAAGAGGAACCAACCCTGTGGACACCTTGATCTTGTACTTGCAGCCTCCAGGCCTGGGAGAAAACAAATCTCTTGTCCAAGTCTCCCGGCTAGTTTACGTACAAGCTCATACAGGCTGTGTGTCAAAGACTTCAGAGTAACACACGTGGCCTGAATTCCAGCTCCCCCCACTTTCCAGCTCTGTAACGTCTCCTCTCCAGGCTGTGGTTTTCCTCTCTGTATAATGGGTATGAGTTCCTTCCACCAGCGTTTGTTTGAGGGGTAAGTGAGACGGTCCACGCCAGGGGCCTGGCCAGGGGTCAATCAGGGTAAGTAATACCCAGAGCAGACCGCTCTCCCTGACCACATTACGGCTGCCAACCTCAGGCGGGACTACCTGGGGCACCCTGACCTGTGCCCAGGGACAACGGCCCCCGTGACGGAAGGAAGAGTCGCCAGACGCAGGGAGGGCACAAGGCTTGGCCCAGAGATTATCCTGTCCTGGGTATACATAAATTCAGGGAAGTCTTCAACAGAATGGGCACAAGAGCCATATAATCAATATTGTGTGATTCATTCAACAACCATTTGCCCACTGTGATATTGGGCGCTGGGTATGGTGGTCCATACAACAAACACATCTGATCTCAGCTCCTGCTCTCAGACACCCGGCCCGGGCCACAGGGCTCCAGCTGGGCTGAGGCCACCCTGGGGCCGAGGCCCCCCTTGCCCCTTGGAGCCGCAGGCACACAGCTGGCCACCAACCTCAGCTCAGGACACAGACATCAGGAAAGCCTGGCTCCCTCCCCCCATGCCAGGAGACGTTAATCCACTCCTGTCCCCGCCTGACCACCATGATGCCCCAGGGCCAGCTTATGCGGTGACAACCTGTTCTGAGACACACAGGGGTAAGGCCAAGTGCTCTGTGCCCTCGGCTTCCCCCTCGGCCCACAGCCAGCCCCCGCTGAGCACCTTCACCAGGACAGGATAGCCTGGGTGAGCCTGGGCTCACACTCTGAGCACAGGCTGTCCCTCCTCTGTCCTCTCCTCCCTTGGGCTCCCACCCTGTCTAGACACCTTTCATCCTGCGGTTTCTCCTCCTCAGCACCAGTGACACCAGACAAGCCTCCCCCACGACAGCAGGGGCTGCCCTGTGAATTTCGGGGTGCACAGCGGCATCCCGGCCTCCACCCACTGGGTGCCAGGAGCTCCCCCCTCCCCCCACCAGCAGCGTCATGTCAGGTCATGACACCAGAAACAACTCCAGATAGTACCACAGGTCCTCTGGGGACAAAATCGCCGGGCCCCACCCCGGCTGGGAATCCCCAGCCCCCCAGCCCCCTCTGCCTGCTTCCTAGGGTGATTTTCACCCTCCCCAGGACCCGACGAACACGGTCAGAATGTCCTTCAGAAATCACGTCGGTAGAGAAGATCCAGGACTACATTTGTTTGCTATTTTCTAAATATTTTTGAGAGAGAGAGAGAGAGAGAGAAAAAGAGAGAGAGAGAGAGATGGAATGAGTGGGGGAGGGGCAGCGAGAGAAGGGGTCAGAGGATCCGAAGCCGGCTCTGTGCTGACAGCAGAGACCCTGACACGGGACTCAAACTCACAAACTGTAAGACCATAACCTGAGCTGAAGTCGGACGTCTAATCAACCAAGCCACCCAGGCGCCCCCTAAGTGTCATTTCTGATTTTTTGTCCCGATCCTCCGGACTGCACGCCATGCAAGAGAGTTATTTTTAGCCCGTTTAGTAAAAGGAAATGGAGCACAGGGAGTCAGATGACTTTTCTGGGGAGAGCGCGGTGCTGAGTGTAGCGGGCTGGCGTCCCATCGGGAAGGACACCGGTGGGTGGCTGACGTGTGCACCCTGAGCTCACGATGCCGTTCCTGACAGGCTACTTACTCGTGGACGTAAAATCTAATTCTTTAATTCTTGTATCTGTTTTCGTTTTTTTCACTTTTATAATCTCTCTTAACAGGCATGTGTCGGGGCACCTGGGGGGCTCAGTCAGTTACACGTCCGACTTCGGCTCAGGTCAAGGTCTCTCGGTTCATGAGTTCTAGCCCCGCATCAGGCTCTCCGCTCTCATTATAGAGCCTGCTTGGGATCCTCTGTCTCCCTCTCTCTCTGCTCCTGCTCACCCCCCTGCCTCTCTCTCAAAAATAAATAAACATTTAAAAAAATTAAAAAAAAATAAAAGCTCATGTGTTGTCTTCACTCTGTTCTTTAATTTTGCATCAGCCTGGGGCCAAAACCAACACAATTCTTTTTTTTAATTTTTTTATGCTTATTTATTTTTGAGAGAGAGGAGAGACAGAGCACAAGCAGGGGAGGGGCAGAGAGAGAGGGAGACACAGAATCCGAAGCAGGCTCCAGGCTCTGAGCCGTCAGCACAGAGCCCGACGCAGGACTTGAACTCATGAACCGAGATCACGACCTGAGCCGAAATCAAGAGCCACCCAGGTGCCCCCAAACCAAACACAATTCTGACTGACAAAACTAAACGAGCGCACTGATGCACTGGGATCTCCCGAATAATAATGTGGAAATACCATCAATCCACATGTAAAGACCCTCCCAGAACGAGCTGGGTCTTCCCTAGATATCGTAGCCATTGTGTTCTTGGGGTCTGGGAAGTGTTTTCAAAGGGGGTGCAGATGGTTTTGGGGACACACCCGTCAGAGAGCCCAGCCAAAGAAGCGCACGGTAAGGACGCCATGGACCGCAGTGTGTCCCCACGAACAAGTCTCCCTGATGAAATCCCGGAGCTTGCTCGCACCTCCATTTTGCTGATGGAGGAAGAGGTGATGGAGGAGGGGAGAGTGACAAGCCCAAGGTCACGCAGATGGAGGGAACAGGGAGGGAGCCCCCCCCAGCCTTGCCTGTGTCACCTCCATCACAGTCCTGGGTGCCTCCCTCAGTGTCCAAGGATGAACCCTGTGAAATTAACACCCTCTCCTAAAGACATGGTGGCCACTTCACACCGAGGTGCTAGGAGGCTGAACAGTCCTTGTCACAATATTGCTGTTAAAAATCTGTTCTGGGGGTGCCTGGGAGGCTCATTCGGTTGAGAGTTTGACTTCGGCTCAGGTCACAATCTCACGGTTCGTGAGTTCAAGCCCTGCGTCGGGCTCTGTGCTGACAGCTCGGAGCCTGGAACCTGCTTCGGATTCTGTGTCTCCCTCTCTCTCTGCCCCTCCCCCACTCATACTTTTTCTCTCTCTCTCTCTCTCTCTCTCTCTCTCTCTCAAAATGAATAAACATTAAAAAAAAAAAAAAGAAAGTGATGCAGAGAGTAAGACGAAGTAATAAACAGTTTACAACATGGAGCCGAAGTTGCTTCACATGACAGGTGTCAAAGCTTCCGGGACCTCCAGCCAGGTGGCGCTTGAGACCAAGCGTCTACTGACCACATCCAATGTTCAGGAAGCCAGACAGTCACGGCTGACTGCGAGAATAATGCACCCTGCCTACAATGCCAGAAAGGCAGCCTTATCAGTGCAAACCGGGATGTCCACATCCAAAGTCGCCAGTCACACTGGACGCGTGAGAAGGACGCCAGCTCCTGGTACTGTCTATAACATCTCACATGGGAGGAGCAAGAATCAGGGAAATTGCTGGTTTCTCCAGAATTTTCATTATTCTCAGGGACGCCTGGGGGGCTCAGTCTGTTGAGCGTCCAACTCTTGGTTTCGGCTCAGGTCACGATCTCACGGTTCATGGGATTGAGCCGTGTTGGGCTCTGGGCTGAGAGCATGGAGCCTGCTTGGGATTCTCTCTCGCCCTCTTTTTCTGCCTCTTTCCCCCATCCACCTCAAATAAATAAATACACTTTAAAAAAAACAAAGAATTTTCATTTTTCTCAGAATGCATGGGGCTCAATCCCTCCCCATACCTCCGTCCCGGCTCCCCAGCCTGACAGAGGCAGACACGCCCTGCCCTCCTAAGGCTTTTCCAAACCCTTCCGTCCTCGAGGAGCAGCTCAGGTCTCTGCATCCTGCCACACTGAACACACCCCTCCTATCACATCTAACTTATTCCTTCGCTTCTCTGTCTCCTCGTTCCCCACCGCAGGGTGAGCTCTTCAGAAGTGCAAGCTGTGACACTAATTCCTGTAACACTAGAACACATGTATTACGAATACCACGAATATATAACATATAATCAAAAAAAGAAACTCACAGCTTCTTTTTAAACAATTGAAATTTACAAGAAAGCTTTCTAGAGAGTCATTTGCTATGAAATTCCTTAAAAAAAAACACAGCCCTTAAAAGCTTAACCACGAAGGGAATCTGGAATAACTTTGGCGTTGGCTCCGGGCCTGTCAGAAGTAGCTGTGAAAAGACTCACTCCTGCTGTTTATCGAGATTAACATCATTTCACTGCAAGAGTCAGAGTTTCAGTAAATACCCCTCTGAGATGATGCTTTCCAGATGAAAACAAGTTATGGGCCACATTCAGAGTGCATGGAGACAAAGACAGCCCCTGAGCCGTGTCACGGGGGGACGGAGCTTTGGGGCGTTCTCATGGCGACCACGGGGATGCGCAAAGTCCATCTGGACCAAAAGTAACGCACCTCCTCGTACGACCACCACCAGCGCTTAACTGTTTCGTTTTCACGTTAGTACTACTTGAAGCTGGAACATTCATCACCAGTACAACCTGGCTTCTCTTCTTCGGGTCTGAGCATTGGATCAGACGGTTCGCGTGTTCTCTGTGAAGCTCCCCTCAAGGTGCCTGCAGGCTTCCTCACGAGCCACCCCCAGACACGAAAACAAGACCACACAAGATACAGCACAATCCTCTCGGAACAAAGTGTGCCCGTGAACCATCCAGAGTCCCGTAGCGTACAGGTGGGAGGCGGTACGAGAGGGAAAACAGAGCCCTGCGGTGTTGGCATTGCTCCTGGGGAGGCGGAGCTGCCCGCCCCACCCCCAGCTTCTCTTCCACAGGGAGAGGCCGCCAAAGCCTCACAATCAAATGGGACATGTCCCTCACCAGGCCGAGACTACACACAGGTGGGGTCTCACTCTTCCTTAAGCACCGGGTGCACCAAGCAAAACACCTGCTCCAGTGCACCTGCTCCAAATAATACCTCCTGCCCCCAAAGTGTCCCCCAGGAGAGAGACCCCTTGGCACGTCCAACCAAGGTTAACAGCAAGGGCAGGAAAAGGCCAAGATGGACCGTACTCAACACACAAAAACATCTGCATTCCAATCTATAGAACGTTATGGAGCTTTAAAGATTTCTTCCCGATCTACAACATCCTCATTCATTCAGACTTACCTTTCCAATGATCTCATTAATCTCTGGAGTATTTGGTGTGTACAGTATTTTTCCATGTAATACAGGTTTTAGGAAGGACCACACCAAAGCGCCATTTGGAGACTGTAGAATTTCCTGATAGAGGTTCAAGCAAAATGGTGCTGCCACAATTTAAACAAACAAACAAACAAAAAATTACTCACGATAGGGGATGCCCAGGCTAATAGTAACCCTCATTTACATATCCATGATGCGTCACTTTTCAATGACTGATCTAGATACATTTTTCATGCCAAAATTCTGAATTTGGGCAGTAAATTCCACAAGAATTTTTCTTGTCATTGTCTTTGGCGCCTCTTGTCTCAGAAGAAATTTCGGGATACCATGTTTATTTCAATATTTGGGGGTTTTTTTGCTTTTGCTTTAATTTTTTAATGTTTATTCATTTTTGAGAGAGACAGAGAGAGAGCACCAGCAGGAGAGGGGCAGAGAGAAGGAGACCTAGAATCTGAAGCAGGCTCCAGGCTCTGAACTGTCAGTGCAGATGCCCGATGCGGGGCTCGAACCCACAAACCGTGAGATCATGACCTTAGCCGAAGTCACATGCTTAACCGACTGAGCCACCCAGGCGCCCCTTGCTTCAATACTTTAAAAGAAAGGAAAGCATGACCTTCACGTGTCCAAACTAAGTCATCCTTAAGACACCTGAAAATAAGTAATAGAAAGAAATGCACCTGATCTTTAATCTAGAAAACTGTCAACACTTACAGGATTGAGAACAGAATTAGGTTCTTCTTATGAAATTAACTTCATATCTTGTTACTGAATTTTCTTCCCTGCACCTACACAGAAGTGTTGAACTTACTGTTTTCGATATATTAAGTCACCTTCTTTTCACTCCACCCTTGATTCCTCAAGGTGGCTTTCTTTTTTTTTTTTTTTCAACGTTTATTTATTTATTTTTGGGACAGAGAGAGACAGAGCATGAACGGGGGAGGGGCAGAGAGAGAGGGAGACACAGAATCGGAAACAGGCTCCAGGCTCTGAGCCATCGGCCCAGAGCCTGACGCGGGGCTCGAACTCACGGACCGCGAGATCATGACCTGGCTGAAGTCGGCCGCTTAACCGACTGCGCCACCCAGGCACCCCTTTTTTTTTTTTTTTTAATTTTTTTTTTCAACGTTTATTTATTTATTTTTGGGACAGAGAGAGACAGAGCATGAACGGGGGAGGGGCAGAGAGAGAGAAGGTGGCTTTCATCATTGCTGTGGTGTTAACTGCTTTCAACTGAGGGCTTACTCAACTAACCTGTCTAACCGAATAGGTGCTTAATGAGGGTAGAGCCTTCATCACCATAGTGCTTAGTGACTGATTCTTATATATGGTTTTAAAATAGTGATGAGTACTTTAGTACAACTGGTTCTTTTACTCCTGGAGCGAACATTTAAAATGGAAATATTTCAGGGCACCTGGGTGGCTCAGTCGGTTAAGCATCCAACTTCGGCTCAGGGCATGATCTCACAGTCTGTGGGTTCGAGCCCCGCATCAGGCTCTGTGCTGACAGCTCGGAGCCTGGAGCCTGCTTTGGATTCTTCATCCCCCTCTCTCTCTTTGCCCCTCCCCTGCTCATGCTGTCTCTCCCTCTCTCTCTCAAAAATAAACATTAAGGGGCACCTGGGTGGCTCAGTCGGTTAAGCGTCCGACTTCGGCTCAGGTCATGATCTCACAGTTCGTGAGTTCAAGCCCCACGTCAGGCTCTGTGCTGACAGCTCAGAGCCTGGAGCCTGCTTCAGATTCTGTGTCTCCCTCCCTCTCTGCCCCTTCCCTGCTCATGCTCTGTCTCTCTCTGTCTCAAAAATAAACAAACATTAAAAATATTTTTTTTTCTTAAATAAACATTAAAAAATAATTTTAAAAAATGGAAGTATCTTAGCTTTGATACCAAGATTCCTAACACCCAAGGTATGAATACTGCTGTTGTGATCACTTCCACTATTAATTTCGTCTTCCCAAATTGTCCACTTGAAAAGGAAAAAAAAATGTTTTTTTATTCAACAAGTACAATAAAATTGATAGAACTCCCTGAGATATAAATTAAGAGCATGGATACATAATGAAGTTTTAAACCATTAATTATAAAGGTTGTTCTCATTGATATTTTTTAAAGTTATATTTCAAATTATCAGCTTGATGTAAACAGTAACAATTTTCATTTCAGAAAAGACATAACCATCTTTATGTACAGAACAAAAAATTTGAAACCAGGAATCCTGACATCTGCCACTTGTGAGCTGTGTGAACTTGGGTAAGTGATTTACCCTTCTCTGAGCTTCCAGCATGTCTTCTGGAAGATGAGGGTACTAATATTGTCTGTGGTGAGTGTGACAATCATTTGAAATACAATGTATGAAAGCACTAAGAAAGACTGGTCCTCAATGGTGGCTAAATAACTAGACAGATGAATGGTTGAGTGAGTGTGTGAATGAATGAATCAATGGATGGATGAAAGGATGGATGGATAGCTAGAGGGATGGATGGAAGGATGGATAGATGGATAGATGGATGGATGGATGGATGGATGGATGGATGGATGGATCAATGGATGGGTGAATGGGTGGGTGGATGGATGGATGGATGGATGGATGGGTGGATGGATGGACTGATGGATGGATAGGTGGATGGATGGACAGATGGATGGATGGATGGATCGATCGATGGATCGATGGATGTGTGGATGAGTGGATGGATGGATTGATGGATGGATAGATCAATGGATGGGTGGATGGGTGAGTGGATGGATGGATGGATGGACTGATGGATGGATGGATGGGTGGATGGATGGACTGATGGATGGATAGGTGGATGGATGGATGGATGGATGGATGGATGGATGGATGGATGGACAGATGGATGGATGGATCAATGGATGGGTGGATGGATGGATGGATGGATGGGTGAATGGATGGATGGATGGATGGATGGATGGATGGATGGATGGATAGATGGATCAATGGATGGGTGGATGAGTGGGTGGATGGATGAATGGATGGATGGACTGATGGATGGATGGGTGGATGGATGGATTGATGGATAGGTGGATGGATGGATGGATGTGTGGATGGATGGATGGATGGATGGATGGATGGATGGATCAATGGATGTGTGGATGGGTGGATGGGTGGATTGATGGATGGATAGGTGGATGGGTGGATGGATGGATGGATGGAAGGAAGGAAGGAAGGAAGGAAGGAAGAAAGGAAGGAAGGATAAATGGATGAATTAATAGATTGATGGAGGAATGGATGGAAGGATGGATGATTAGATTTCATGAGCAAATAAAAAATCCTCAAGAAACCCAAGCGCAAGAAAAAAAAGAAGACATGAGAATTAGAGAAGCGGACAACAAAAATTATCAGATATTAACAACATTAATGTGTGTTTATACTGCCAAATCATGTTGTATCTGGAACTACCTGAACTATCCACTCGCTGATGAGCACACGAACACACTGTCTCTGAGTTTGCTGTGAGGTGGCTTCACACCTTACGCCTCCAGCTCCACAAAATGCCCCCTCCTCCTCCTCCCTGGTCCTGCCAGGACTCTCTCCACCCCATGCACATGGTACGTAGACAGAGATTTAGATTTACATTTTTCAAATTAAAGAAATATATACAAATATATAATACATAATTTGTAATATATAGCATGTTTTATATATGTAAGTATATAAGACATAATTTGTAATATAATGTATTTTGTATATATATCGGGGGCAGGTGGTAGGCAGAATCCCAACATGGCCCCTGGCGTTCATGCCCTGACTTGCAGACGGGAGCTGGGAATGACAGATGCCATCCCCTGGGTGGGTTTTCCAGGCATGGTGAAGGAATGCTGAAGCTGTAAATAAGGTCCCCAATCAGCTGACCTGGCATTTCTCAAAAAGAAGATGATCCTGGCCGAGCAATCAGGTAAACCCTTTTAAAAGGACTGGGAGCCCCAGAGTCAGACATCCCTGACACCCTGGTCCATTAGGGAGCCCCAGCTGACCAGTACCACTGAGGGGGTCCAGGCACGGAGACCAAGAGCACCATTTTGGTCCCTGCAACGTGGTGAGATCCTACAACAAGGAGAAATGTATGCGGCCACTACAAATCTGTCTTCTGTGAGACTCAGTGGCAAAGGACTGTGGATGGATAAGTGACTTCCTGGCCCCACTTTAAGTGGATATGTTTTTGGGGTTGCTAGGTGGCTCAGTCAGTTAAGCATCGCACTTCAGCTCAGGTCACGATCTCGCAGTTCGTGAGTTCGAGCCCCACGTCAGGCTCTGTGATGACAGCTCAGAGCCTGGAGCCTGTTTTGGATTCTGTGTCTCCCTCTCTCTCTGCCCCTCCCCCACTCATGCTCTGTCTTTCTCTCTCTCAAAAACAAATAAACATTTTTTTAAAAATTAAGAAAAAAAAAGTGGCTATGTTTTTTTTTTTTAATTTTTTTTTTCAACGTTCATTTATTTTTTGGACAGAGAGAGACAGAGCATGAACGGGGGAGGGGCAGAGAGAGAGGGAGACACAGAATCGGAAACAGGCTCCAGGCTCTGAGCCATCAGCCCAGAGCCTGACGCGGGGCTCAAACTCCCGGACCGCGAGATCGTGACCTGGCTGAAGTCGGACGCTTAACCGACTGCGCCACCCAGGCGCCCCAAAAGTGACTGTTTTAATTAGAAAGGCAGACTAAGTGTGCCAGTACACTTGTGGGGTTCGGCGCCCTGCACCCCTGAACAAGTGATGCCTTTTTGGCCATGTGATCTTATCTCTGAATCACGATGGTCTCATCTAAGACACGGATACAAGAAGACCTGTGTCATTTCCCTGACGACACAGGGAGAAGATCACCTGGTGTGGGTGGGCGCCAGGGGCTTCCAAAGCCACCAGCCACATCCACATGTGCGGCCTCAGTGAAAGCGGAGAGATACAGCTGAGAAGGTGGAGGGGGACCACTTTTTGCCAGTATGCGCCCACCCTCACACCGAACATTCAGCACAGAGCAGGGCTCGTGGCCAAGATGCAAACACAGATTACTGTCGCCTTACTTGAATCTTCGGGAATGTTGAATTTTTCTTTGTCCCCTCCCAGGAGCTCGTTAACTCTGGGCAAGTTAATGAACGAGTTGGAGCCGCTGAAAAACGACGCGGGCTCCTTGCAAAGCTTCTTCATCACGGACTGGAAAGAACCGAAGGCTGAACTTCTGGCCTGGCCATTCTGTGGATCCTGAGAACATGAGACAAATAAGGTATCATTCAACAGGGACTCCGCCTTCTGCAAGGGAGCCCTGTCTCCAGCTGAACACACAAAATGTTCACCACGCCCGAGCACGCAATCTGGGCTTCAGACTTCTCTGCCCTCCAAACACCCCGCAAAACGTGCAGTGATTTTTCTGGACTTTAACCCATTAGGAGACACAAAGGCCACACTTACGCACATGCGCACGCACGCGCACCAGCAAATCCTGGTCCGTCCAGTGATAAATGATCAATCCATAAAAGATCGCTAAATCTGCGAATTAATGTTCTTCACGTTTGTCTACCGCTGAGTTCCCCCAGACACTTGACGGCTTTCCAAACTGCCCATCAGCTGATGAACACAGCGCTGTCCTACCCGAGGCCGCTGAGGACCCTGCCATACGCCCCGCGCCGTGCACCTCTCTCTGCGTGTCCCCACGCACCTGCTCTCCCCGTGCATCCCGTCCAGGCAGACGGCGTCCAAGCAAAAGCTACCATCACCCCACTAACTTCCTGCAAGTTTGTGTTTGTATTTGCAGTACATAATCCGTACTTCGTAAGCCAATTATTTGCATGTAAATAAACGTGAAGGTTTTTGAAAGCAATTAACTCTCGGGATGAAGTTAAACAAGCCTGTGGAATTTCATGTGTGCTCATACACGATGTAGGGATTTCAGACTTCACAGATTATGCGTGAACCCTTCCAACCACCATGTGGGGGCATGTGGTTCAACAAAGTCTCTGACCTCCGGTTTTTAGGGAGATGCCCAGCGTTCCTGCCAGGCTGTTGCCTCCACAGCCACAGAAAGTACTCCCATTGCTATGTTTTGCTGCCACATGCAAACTTTAGATGCCGGAAGACAAATACAGGCCAAAGCAGCAAATCTGAATATTTCCCTGGGGACCAAAAGTGAACACACACCTGTTGAAAGTCGGGCGTGTCCAGCAAGGCAGTGATTTTATTCACACGAAGAAATTCGGGAAGGTATTCCAGAACGTGGCCGGCTTTGGCAAGCAGGTGGCTGAGCCTGGAGAGCACGTCCAACAGGGAGCTGAGCGCTCTGCTCGCTTCCAAAGGCATCAGAGTCTCAAAGGGAAAAGACACAACGTGAAATAACCAACATTGTACATTCTACTCTCATGAGCCTTGAGTGAGCAGTGAAAGCCTGGTTATTGGATTTTATTCTCTCTCGAACTAGGGAGACGTCTTGGCTGTGCCGAATCAACATCCTCTTCATTGGCGTGCACCTGGTTCAGCTTTTCATCACACCCTCGATTACGCCAGCAATGCTCAAACGTAAACCAGGAAGAAATACAATCTGTTGTTAAAATTAAAATCGGGGGCCCCTTGGGGAGCTCAGTCGGTTAAACTTTCGACTTCAGCTCAGGTCATGATCTTGCAGTTTGTGGGTTCGAGCCCTAAGTCGGGCTCTGTGTTGACAGCTCAGAGCCTGGAGCCTGCTTCGGATTCTCTGTCTCCCTCTCTCTCTGCCCCTCCCCTGCTCGCTTGCGGTCTCTCCCTCTCTCTCAAAAATAAACATTAAACAAAATTTTAATTAAAATCAATTTCCAAGTATTTCTCTTTATCTTGGAGATACCTAAAGTGGATATTTTAAGAGTGAAAATAAAACAATTCTTTTTTTTTAGGTTTTTATTTATTTATTTTTGAGAAGGAGAGAGAGCACGAGCAGAGGAGGGGCAGAGAGAGAGAGAGAGAGAGGGAGAGGGAGAGAGAGAGAATCCCAAGCAGTCTCTGCACTGTCAGTACAGAGCCCAAATGGGGCTCGAATTCATGAACTGTGAGATCATGACCTGAGCCGAAACCAAGAGTCGGACGTTTAATGGACTGAGACCCCCAGGCGCCCCCCTCCTGCCTGTGCATTTTAAATATACTTGATCTGAAAGTATTTGTTCTATGAATGTGTGTGCGTGTGTAACCTAACAATTACCCAGCAGAGGGAGGGGGAACACGAATAAACTAGGCTGGGAAGACAAACCCCCCCTTTTCCTGACCCCAAAGCCGTTCCCCCAGTTTGGAAGCACTTTTGCCATTGTCAACACCTGTGTCACCTCTGATGAGCCCAGATGTCGGCAAATCTGTCCCTGGGGAGGAACGTGGAGCAAGGCTGGTCCCTAAGGGCACAGGCAAAGTTTCTGGAAGTGTAAGACTCAGTGGAGGACAGAAGACAAAGAACTTCTAGAAGAGGCAGAGCCCAGAAGGTGGTCAGCGGAGGTTAATGGGGGTGCCCCCGGGTTAGCTGTGTTCACCGTCTACACGGCGGGGGGGGTCACTGGAGGTTAATGGGGGCACCCCAGGTTATCGTGCCCACCATCCACACGGTGGGGGGGTCACTGAAGTTAATCGGGGTGCCCCTTGGTTAGTGGTGCTCACTATCCACACGGAGGGGTCACTGGAGGTTAATCGGGGCGCCCCTGGGTTAGTGGTGCTCACCGTCCACACAGCGGGGGTCACTGGAGGTTAACCGGGGCACCCCCAGGTTAACGTGCTCACCATCCACAGTCAACCCTCTCCCTCACACACTGTCCCATCTGCCATGTGCGGGAGCGTGTAATGAGCTGCTTCCCCAAGTGACCAGGGCCTGGCAGAGATGGGCACATGACGTTCCCAGGACAGAGGCTGTGGGTCTCAGGACATAATGGGGCAGAGAAGGCCAAGGCCAAGGAGGGGTGGAAGCAGCTCCTGATTCGCGGGGGTGGCTCTCACAGCCCCAAGGAACCCCACATGGGGAAGGGCTTTTCCTTATTGGTCCTTCTGTGCTGACCACGTTGACTACCACCACCACTGTGCCACATGTCCCGATAGGCCTGACTCCAGGGGCCCCCTGGGAGGTCTCCTGGACACCCCTTGCTTCGAGCCACCCCTCCCAGAGTCAGTGCACAGGAGACACAGAGGCTGGCGGAGGCTGGCGGGGTGTGCACCTTGCTGGGCCCCCACGGCCGCGTGGCAGGCCCCCTCTGCAGACGCAATGCCTCCCATGTCAGCCCCCCCCCACCATGGTCACCCCCCTTACTTTGTAAATGAAACTCCGCAGATTCAGGTTCTGACTCATGGACACAATCAGGGAATACACTTCGGGCCCGGGCAGGGCACACACTTCCCGCACCGCAGACCCCGACTTCCCGTCCTCGGGAAACGCCAGTAGCAGGCGAAGGGCGTCTAGATCACACCTTCCGGACAAAGCCACCGCGAGGATGCTCCAGAGAACCTGTTACAGAGCGGGAGGGTCAGAAGGGAGCATCCTCGGAGGCGCAGCCCCCAGGCACGGAGCTTCCTCAGCGAGGAGCCCCCCACAGCCCGCCCCCCACAAGGGCTGAGGATTTGCCGACAGCGCAAACCTCTGTGTGCTTTCAAGCATTCCGAACGGACATTCTCCTAAAATGTGCACACGATTCTCCGACGTTTGAAACAATCTGCCCCTTCTGATGACACGGGGCCGTGCCATAGGACCAACCACCCTCCGCCCCTCGGGGCCCACGCATGCCACCCTTGCCTCCCCGAGGCTCTGACATGGAGCCTTAATCCACACTTGCAGTCAAGCACCCTTCGCTCTTCAACTGTCGGTGTGAAATCATTCTCTTCCGCCTCCCTTTCCACAACGAAAACCAGACGTCCAAGCTTGTGGTAAGTTTTTGAAAAGGAAAAGCATCCACATTCAGAGGAGAAGCTGAGGGCTACTCGCATCATCGTCTGGCTTACGAGAGCCGCACGCCTCCGCGAGGGGCTCTGAGGCGCGACCCCGTTTGCAAATGGCTTTCAACCGTGACCTTCACAACAGGGCAAGGTGTAAAGCCCAATTTCAAAACCGGACTTCCCATGTGTGTTTATACCACGATGCCTCCGATTGCTATGACACATTCAGGCCAAGTGAGACCCAGCAGAAGCCATTATTCACTTATTAGGAGCCTCAAGAGCAGGCAGACCTCATCAGACGCCTTCATACCGTGCCATAAAGAGCCCAGGAAAACCACTAAGAAATAGAAGATTGTTGGGGCACCTGGGTGGCTCAGTCGGTGAAGCATCGGACACTTGGTCTTAGCTCAGGTCACAATCTCACAGTTCATGACTTGGAAACCCATGTCGGGCTCTGCACTGATAACATGGAGCCTACTTGGGATTCCGTCTCTCCCTCCCTCTGCCCCTTCCCCACTTGCGCTCTCTCTTGCTTTCTCAAAATAAATAAATAAACTTAAAAAAAAAAAGGAAACCGAAGATTGCATCAATCAGGTTTATCAGTCAGAACAAACAGGATGTGCGTTGACGTGTACATGGGTGTTTTAAGGAATTGGCTCACATGATTGTGGAGGGGCATGTCCAAAATCCAAAGGGTGGGCCGGGAGGCTGAGGGCCCAGGGAAGAGTTGTAGCTTGGGCCTAGAGGCAGAATTCCCTCCTCCTCTGGGAACCTAAAATCTTTTCTATTACATGTAGCCTTCAACTGATTGGACGAGGCCCACCCACACCATGGAGGTTGATCTGCCTTATTCAACGTCTACTGATGTAAATGCTAATCTCATCTAAAACATACCTTCATGGCAACCGTTAGACTGAGGTTTGACCAAATATTCCTGGGTCTTCCGGCACAAATGGCCAGATGCTCCATTTATCACTGATGTACATTTTGAATCTCTGAGATACATTAAGTGTTTTCACACCTACTTAAACAAGGTGCCCTTCTTCATAAGGGACATGTAGGATCCAGACACAACTTGAGAAAGGTTCCTTAATGCCACCGTTTTCAAATGTGCTCTCGTGGGGGTAGAGGGTAGCTGCCTTTATGGGAAGGGGGTTACATTCCAAGAGGAGGAACGGCTGGAGTATGGGGAGCCTGGTCTTGGCTCCCACCTAATGTATCACCCCGTGGCCCCCAGGGAGGGTCACAATCAATGCATCTCGGAGAATTTGTCCCAGAGCAAAAATACATCTTAAAAATTGTGGACGCCTGGGGCGCCTGGGTGGCTCAGTCAGGTGAGCGTCCAACTCTTGATTTCAGCTCAGGTCTTGATCTCAGGGTTGGTGGGTTCGAGTCCCGCATCAGGCTCTGTGCTGACAGTGCGGAGCCCGCTTGGGATTCTCTCTCGCTCTCTCTCTGTGCCCCTCTCTCTCTCTCTCCCTCTCAAAAATAAACATTAAAAAACTTGCATACACCTCTTTAACCAAAACGTGGAGGTCCCATGCCCTGTCACAGAACGACTACACACGAGAGCTCTGCCCTGTGGCAAATCTGCGTCCACTTCTCTGTGCTTTTCCAGACCTTACTCTTTATCTTTCCTGAATCTCACCAAGTCCACTTTTCCTGCTTGGAAGACACCAGAAGCAGGTGGGAGCAGGTGGGGAGTTAAACAA
The DNA here is from genome assembly GCF_028749965.1 of Puma concolor. NCBI lineage: Eukaryota > Metazoa > Chordata > Mammalia > Carnivora > Felidae > Puma > Puma concolor. Next base: position 107,358,791 of record NC_141668.1, read on the forward strand.
AAATAACATTTTTGTTGGGCTGGAAATGCCATGCCCATGTCCTCGTCAAAGTGGAACGGGCGTCTTTCATCTGTGCTACTCAGGCTGACTGGCCAATTATCCGGGACAGGGACGTCGGTGTGCCGATGCTCTTGCTTCACATTGGTGTGGGGGGAGGGGAGGGCCCAGCGGGGGGGTGGGGGGGGCGGCGGGCAGGTCCCTGCACTGAGAGCCCGGGGCGCCCCAGGGACGGCCTGGACTCTGCCCGGCTGACCATTCTAGACTCAGACTTGCTGCTCTCAGCCTAACTACAACCAGAAAGGAAACACTGTCCGTGGTGCAGAAGGACTAGAAACGGGGAAAGCGAGTCCGTGGTGTCAAAGTTGTGCCGGTGGAGCCACCAGCGAGATGAGAGCAGAGGGTGGAAACTCCATGCTCCACGTACAGACAGGGGTGGCAGGGTTCAGACCTGCTCAACTGCCGATGAGCTATGAGCCACGGACAGGCATGAGCACCTGGGGGCAGCTGGGCCCTGACCCCGGCTCTCCCAGTAACTGATGTCATGGGTTATCTCTGCCCTGCGCGAACCGCAGGCTGGCCCCTAGGGCAGCAGTAATGGCCCCCCTCGCCCACTGAGGCAGGCCCCAGTTCTGCTACTGGGAGACCCCGCTCCCCCTGGCTGGCTGGCTCCACTTCCAGAACATTTCCCCTCTCCAGACTCCACAGGATAATGGGTCTACCATCTACACTATTTAGGAAGTCACGGAGGAAATGAAATCTACCTGAGTTTTATTTCTTAAAGCAGATTTCAGGAATCACCACCACAGGGCAGGGTCAGTCCCTTGGATGTATTCTGACCCGTGGGCTATATGGGAACTCTTGAAGAAAATGGCCGTGGCCACAAACCACGTGGGGAGAGTCAAATGAGCCACGTCTATACAGAATTCTTTTTTTTTTTTATTTTACTTTTACATTTGTTTATTTTGGAAAGAGAGACAGAGCGTGAGCAGGGGAGGGGCAGAGAGAGAGACACACAGAATCCGAAGCAGGCTCCAGGCTCTGAGCTGTCAGCACAGAGCCTGACACGGGGCTCAAACTCACAAACAGTGAGATCATGACCAAAGCCGAAGTCAGACGCTTAACCCACTGAGCCAGCCAGGCGCCCCAAGAATTCTTTCCTTTGGACAGCAAAGTTATTAGGTTAGGACATGCCAGGACCCCAGATTACATGCTGCAGCTGATTTAAGAGCCCAGACAAACTGATAAACAGGTGTGGCCACCCTCCTGTATTCACGACTTGAATAAAAATACCGAAATATGCTCCTGTCCCTTGTGACGGGCAAGGCGAGATCAACAAGACACTCTGCGAAGGAAAGCCAGGATTAAAAATACGTTGCAGTTTAGAAAAATTGACTGCAACTAGCAAGAGGCACTTGGGCAGGGATCAACGTAAATCCAGTGAAGCAGGTTTGAAAATACATGTGTGTAAGCGGCAGAGACGTGTCCCGTCGGAAGCAGAGAGTGACACTTTTGATTTTAGAGATGGTGGAGTGTCTCAGGTGCCCAGATGAAAAGGACCATAAACCCAGCCTCACAACACAGAGATGGGGTCCCTTGTGGAAAATGCTGGAAACTCAGCCTCCAGGGTAAGATGCCCCACACAGCTGGTCATGTCTTCTAGGAGACACCTGGCCAAAATCCTGCACATGGGCCAGAGACCCTCAACTCCACTCACATTACTAACTATTTTTTTCTCTCTGGGGTGGGAGCAGTTGCCAGAACAAGCAGATTTTCAAAAATTTTGTTTTTAATGTTTATTTATTTCTGTGTGTGAGAGAGAGAGAGAGACAGAGAGACAGAGAGACAGAGAGACAGAGTCCAAGCGAGGCAGGGGCAAAAAGAGAGGAAGACACAGAATCCAAAGCAGACTCCAGGCTCTGGGCTGTCAGCACAGAGCCCAACACGGAGTTCGAACCCACGAACCTCGAGATCATGACCTGGGCTGAAGTCGGACACTTAACCAACTGAGCCACCCAGGCTCCCCGCAAAAGAAGCAGATTTTGACCGGGGTCTGCTCTGGGGTAAGCAACGCCAAGAACAATCTGTTGCAGCTTTTCAGCAGACAGACTTCATGTGTTGCAACAAAGGAGAAGAATGATATTGGCTAAATTCCCATAAGGAATCTCTGTGCTCCCAAACCGTGCCTGCCAGCTGTCAACAGTGCCCAGGGAACCAGCGTCGAGCGAGAGGTACGCCGGGCCAGTTCCACTGAGGCCCAGCCTCTCTGCCTGAGGGAAAGAAGAAAAAGTCTCAGAATGCCCTCTCTCTCCGGAGCCGCCCCAGAGACACGGGAGCTCTTGAAGTGTCCCCTCCCCACCTTCCCCGACAAGAACACCCCCAAGAGGAAGAGATCTGCCAAGAACCATGGACAGAGCCCATCTCCCTAGCCCTCTTCATGCTAGGACCATGGACAGCGCCCATCTCCCCAGCTGTCCTCATGTGCTTGCTTCTTTCGGGTAAAAAGAAATGGACATCGACGGTAGACAGACTCTGATCTCTCTCTCTCTCAGTCTATCTGGGTCCTGACTCTGACCTCATTGCTAATTTTAAAGAATAAAAATTTGGCTGAATACAAAGAAGGAAGTGACCGCTGACTTGAAGCCAACAACGCGGCATCACAGCATAAAATACGTGGGAACCCCACAGGGCCGGTGGAGGGGATCCAAGCCCAGGATGGAGGCGGGCGAGGCGGACACAGGGGTCCCACACACCCAAGTCTGGGATCTCGGTTTAATGGGATCTGCTGGTGTTAAAGAATGCAGCACCACAGGGGAGGGGAGCTGCCCACGGGCGCCCCCAGCCGGCTCTTGGGAGCCAGAACTGAGGCCTGGGATAAGCGCCTCCTCTCCGGCTTCCCTGCCTCCAGACCTGTGTCCACATCTCCAAGCTTAAGACTCTCCCACATGGCTCTTCATGGCCGGGGGTTTCTCATCACTCCCACCTGACCCCAATGCTGTCCGCTCACCCACACATGTGAACTTGCATGTGCAGCATGTGGGCCACTGCCATAGAAAGTTCTAGAATGTCCTCTCCCCTAGCACTTTGAGAAGTACACCTAGTGGAAGGGAAAATTTCAGTGAATGAATGAATGAATGAGGGTTCTTGCAGTCTGTCCAGGGCTCTCGTGCCACTGACAAATATTCCCTGTGGGCCACCCAAGACTCTGATGTCAGAAACTCGCAAACACTGAAATCAGGAGAGACGAGTCCAGGGAGCAAGACATGGAGGTTTCCGCCAAAAATACTATCTGCCTGACAGTCCAGAAAGAACCAGACCCCACAGTGCCATCCCCTCACCAAACGTGACTTCATTACCTAGGGTCCGGAGACACGTGTGGGTCTGTGGATACACTGAGCTAGTGAAGCATGCACCTCATGTTTGGTTGAACAGCAGAAACGCGAGCTTTTGGCACACCTCTGAGTCACCTGCCTGTCCAGCTCCTTAGGTGCGACCACGACTGTCATTGTCAGTGAGGCGGAGGAGGACACGTGAACGTAAAACCCTGCACAACCCACAACCACGTCCACGGCAAGATGGCCTTACGAGGCAGGCCCGGCACTCCCAGGATAGAGCGCCAGTGACACCTGCTGGCTGCTGGCTTCGTCAGGCAGCCGCCATCCCAAAGTGCTGGGCCCAGCCCTTGTTCTCCGTAAGTAGAAGTCTGTTCTCTCTGTTTTGTTGTTTGTTTGCCAGAGGGGGGGTGGGGAGACAGGCGAGATGGGCGAAGGGGATGAACAGGTACAGAATAGGGAAAACAGTCAATACTACTGAGAAATACTCATCACCGTGAGCATCCATTATACATACAGTTGTCAAAGCACTACCTTATACACCTGAAGCTAACTGAATATTAAATGTCAACTACACGCCAATGGGAAAAAAAGGTGTCTAAACAGTTGAGCCCAAACCCAAGTATGGTAAGAGCTTGAAAGGGACCCCGGAAGCTAGCTAACTGGTCCCTTCCCTTTACAGCATTGTTAGTCAGATACCAGAACTGATGCGGCCACTGCTCCATACCCCCCATTACAAGCTCCTGCAACGGAATTTTCCAAGACTCACCGTAAGGAACTTGGTGATACTGTCATTAGAATTTTGGGTTCCTAGCTTCTAACCTAGGTCTTTTTCACTGCAGATTAATTCTGAATGACAGGCACACCTCGGAAATACTGCGGGTTCGGTCCCAGACCACTGCCAATAAAGCGAGTATCACAATAATGGGAGTCAAATGAATTTTTCTGGCTTCCCAGGGAACAAAAAAGTTCCACTTGCTCTGCACCGTAGCCTAGTAAGTGTGCAACAGCATTAGGTCTTTAACAAGTACATTTCCTGGTGAAAAAATACTTTACTGCTTAAAACCACTAGGGGCGCCTGGGTGGCGCAGTCGGTTAAGCGTCCGACTTCAGCCAGGTCACGATCTCGCGGTCCGTGAGTTTGAGCCCCGCGTCAGGCTCTGGGCTGATGGCTCAGAGCCTGGAGCCTGTTTCCGATTCTGTGTCTCCCTCTCTCTCTGCCCCTCCCCTGTTCATGCTCTGTCTCTCTCTGTCCCAAAAATAAATAAACGTTGAAAAAAATAAATAAATAAATAAAAAAACACTAACCACCGGGGTGGCTGGGTGGCTCAGTTGGTTAAGCGTCGAACTTCGGCTCAGGTCATGATCTCATGGTTGGTGGGTTCGAGCCCCGCATTGAGCTCTGTGCTGACAGCTTGGAGCCTGGAGCTTGCTTTGGATTCTGTGTCTCCCTCTCTCTCTGCCTCTCCTCTCCTTGCTCTCTGTCTCTCTCTCACTCTACCTCTCTCTCAAAAATAAATAAACATTAAAAAAAAATTTTTTTAAACTGCTAACCACCAAATAGGCTTTTGATGAGTTGTAACCACGGATCCCAGGTCACCGTAACAAATGCAATAATAGTGAACACATTTGAAACATCGTGAGAATTACCAAAATGCAATAGAGACATGAAGTGAGCAAACACTGCTGGAAAACTGTCACCGACAGACTCCCGGGATGCAGGGGTGCCACAAACCCAGAATGTATATAACTGGCAATGTCTGCCACACGCAGGAAGATGAGGCGTGCCCGTGATGGAGCCACCTGTCCGGGCTTGCCTTTGGATCCTGGTTATAGAATCAACATGAAAGTGAATGTCTATCGGGGCCCAGCTAATTGTCAACAGAAACATTCCCTGGAGAGCCATCTTCACGGTTACTGCTTCTAGAAGGTTCTTAGAACAGGAAGTAAACCTCCAGCTGGAAATGCCTGAAAGGGCGTCTCAGAAAACTGCCAGCAAAGGCTCCTGTGACCCCAGCCATGGGCGACACTCTTCCCACCTCTGTGCACGAGCTGCACCCAGCATCAGCCAGCGCACGGCCCTCCCTGTACCCCCTGTGCGCGCTGACCCTGCATCCCAGCCACCCGGGATGGGACACAGCTCATTACCCGGCTGCTTGCACCGATAAGCCAAGCCCTCCACACGCGGTCAGCACAGAAAGTTATTCTCAACTTAAAGGCAAGCACAGTTGATGTTTAGAATTTCTACGTGTTTGTTTTTGTACATTTTTAAGAATGTGCAACCCCTACTTAACCAAGCAGGGCTGCCCTGGGGAGTCGTGCATCAAGGTTGGGAGCAACTGGATTGAATACCATCACCAATTTTAGCCTTTCTGACCTCAAGAAGGCAACGTTGTAGAAGTAAAGACCCCAAGGCTTTGACATCGCCAGTGATGCTCTTTGGCGCCCAGCTTGGCCTCTTACCCCTTCCTGCCTCCAGTCAGCCCTTTGGCACAGTGGCCCACCCCCTCCCGAGGGACAGTGGCCGGCTCGGTGGGCAGAGACGCAGGGGCACCGCACCTGCGAATGGGAGATGCTGGCTTCTAGAACACTGTGGATGGTCTCGTTTGAGACATGGATGGAAGATTGGAGCTCCCTGGTGAGCTTGGAGACGTTCTGCATCACATCTTTGACTCTGACATCTGAAAAATAATCAAAGGAAAGGGAATTCTGTAATGATAAATGTTTGGGCTGTTGCTAACTGTGAAAACGAGAATCGATAACTAGACCGCAGCGAGGATTGTCCAGCTCACGATAAACACGAGACAAAGTCACGTCCTCCGGAGCCCGGATCATTCACACTGGAGGCAAGGCAAACCCAAGGCAAACCCAAGGTCCGTCCCCGCTCACGTGACTCCTCTCTCTAAGACTTGTATATTTTAGGGTCTACTCCAGAAAGATGTTTTTCTTAGGGGACAGTGACAGCGCCTGCAGGAAACTCTGTCGACATATTTACTTATCCCGCTTTTTTTAACAAGAGGAGGATCGCATGAGGATTTTTCCAAAACTCACCACATGGGGCATGCTGCTGCTTCGCAGGTGTTATGAATTGTACAGACTAAACAGACAGAAAACAGACTTACAGACACCAAATGGCTTGTCCAGGGAGGCAGGGCCGGGGCGAAACCCAGACCACGGGAGTTTCTCATCCTTCCCGCTCCCGGTTTTGGTCCCTAGGATTTTAGGACTTTGACTTTCCTTCTTGACCCCAAATATGTCAGAGAAGCCAAGCTCTGAATTATTTCCCACATACAGTAACTTCCCCTTTGTAGGTTTTATCTTAGGAACATATTTGTGTGAGAAAACACAATCTTTAAGGATGCGAACTTGGAGGCACCCCGTCTTACCTTCGGTCACTGTGAAATTCCTGAGGAAGGCCATCACGGGATTCCCCGACAACCAAGTCTCCTCGAGGCTTTGGGCCAACCTAAAATGGCACAAAATTAAAGCCAATTTAGACAAAATAAAGTCCCAGAAACAACAGTGAATAACACTGCTCCCGTTCCCAGGAGAGGAGTTGGATCGCATCACATTTCCACAAGCTTCCTCAGATAATCAGACACAGCGCATCCCCTGACGCTCTCTGAGTGTGAATGCCTGACACCATCGTGGCTCCGGGAGCGTCCCCTCGGGGCCCCTGCCAGGCGAGAGGAGTCAGGGGAATAAGGGTGTGCCACGAATGACTCTGCATTGATGGAAACAACAGACAGGATAGATCACGGAATGCGTAGGAAGCTGGGACCCCAAGGAGTCAGGTGAACATCATTCTTTCTGAGTCATTTGCAGGACACAAAGTGTCCAAGCTCCTCCTCCGGGGGCACAGATGTAGAGGATGCAGAACAAGGCTAATCCAATAGGAAAGCAGTTTCAGGAATCAGTGACTGCCCTTACAAAACATATTCACTTATTTATTTACTTAAATTTATTTTTCTTTTTAGAGAGAGAGCATGAGCTGGGGAGAGGGTCAGAGAAAGAGGGAGACAGAGAATCCCAAGCAGGCTCCAGGCTCAGCGCAGAGTCCAACGCAGGGCTCGAACTCATGAACCGTGAGACCATGACCTGAGCCGAGATCAAGAGTTGGATGCTCAACCACTGAACCACCTGGGTGGCCCTTATAAAATGCATTTGATACCATATTATAATCTCTAACGTTTGATCTAGTATCTCGATCATCAATAAAGTTAACCTTTGAGCTAATGCCGCTCTTATATTTCACCACTGAAAACATAACGTTATGGGGGCACCCGACTGGCTCGGTCGGTGGAGTGCACAACTCTCGATCTTGGGGTCAGGAGTTGAAGCCCCACGTTGGGTGTAGACATGACTTAATAAAAAATTAATAATAGGGGCTCTGGAGTGGTTCAGTGAGTTGACCATCCAACTCTTGATTTTGGCTCAGGTCATGATCCCAGGGTCATAGGATTGAGCCACATGTTGGGCTCGTCTCAGCATGGAGCCTGCCTGAGTTTCCCTCTCTCCTCTCTCTCTCTCTCTCTCTCAAATAATAATAATAATAATTAATTAAAAACTTAAAAGTCATGAATGGGGCACCTGGGTGGCTCAGTCGATCAAGCATCCAACCTCAGCTCAGGTCATGATCTCGTGGTTCGTGGGTTCGAGCCTCGCATCAGGCTCTGTGCTAATAACTCAGAGCCTGGAGCCTGCCTGAGTTTCTCTCTCTCCTCTCTCTCTGCCCCTCCCCTGCTTGCTCTCTCTCTCTCTCTCTCTCTTTCTGTCTCTCAAAAATAAATAAACATTAAAAAAATGTTTTTAACTTAAAGCCATGGAAAACTTTGATGTATTAATACGCATATTCATAGTATGTGGTACACATTATTGTCTGAGATTCATAACTTAGAAACTCAAGACATCTTTTTCTTTTGAGGGGGGTAAAAAGAGAGAGAGAGCAGGTGTGGGGCAGAGAGAGAGAGAGGGGACAGAATCTTAACCGGGCTCCACGTTCAGCACAGAGCCTGACTCAGGGCTCAATCCCATGACTCTGGGGTCAGACCTGAGCCAAAATCAAGAGGTGGACGCTCAACCGATCGAGCCACCCAGCCGCCCCTTGAGGTCCTGAGACATCTTTATGAAAGAAACCGTGGGGAAGGCGGGGGAAGGCGGGGGAAGGCGGGGGAAAGAACGGGGAAGGCACGGGGCTGAGCTCGCACATACGTGTGCACACGCTGTTGGGCCAAGTCCAGCACCGGCTCGCATTCACAGTCCTGGTCAGTGGTGTGTTCCAGGCTAGTCTTGAAGTTCGCCAGGGTGCTGGAAAGATTCCTGCTAAGACTTTCACAGTCCAGCTGGAGGGGTGAGGACCATGTCTCTTCTATTTCCTAGAAAACAGCAAGGATGTGGTTAGAAACACACACACTTGTTGGTAAGGGCTCCCGTCCAGTTCCCGGATCAACGCGTGCTTCCCCCCGCCCCCCACCCCACCCCAGGTACGGCGTGTGATTATTTCCTGGGCCTCGGGAGACGCAGCACCAGACACAGGGCACGTGCGAGCATGTCTGCTGGCTCCCTCACACTGCCATCAGTGGCTGGGCCACAGGGGACCATCTCTGTGCCCTCCTCTGCCACCGGTCCTCCAGGCAAGGGGCATGTCCTCCCCGGCCTGACAGGGTGTGAGCACAGCCCAGCTGGTGACCTGGCACTTGGCCTCCTGGAGTCTGTTCCTGGTTTGAAAACTGACACTTTGCACAATTCCCAGCCACAAAACCGACCACTGAGAAGAAACCGTATGTGGTCGTCCACCCATCAAGTGGGTAAAAGCTGGGTCTGCCCTGTCCTGAAGTCCGCAGCGCAGCCCGGAAGCGCCCGATCTTCCCCTCGGCGAGGGAGGTGCTCCCAGGACTCCCAGGGGCTCGATGGAATCCCCCGGTCTAGACCCTGACTCCAGGAGTCCTTGGTCATCTCAGCGTCTTCTTACGAACGTTAACCAGCTTCACAAGAGACCATTTCACAAAAAAGGCTTTTAAAATAATCCCTATAAATCGGTAAAAACGCAAAACTTCTTTCCTATGTAACAATTTGTGACGGACACGGGAGAGCTGCACGTGCGTAAGTACGCGTAAGACACACAGGCTGGTCCGTACCTTCCCCCAACACAGAAATCCCACCACGTGTCAGTCGGTCACAGCACCAGCACCGTGTTCGCGTCCTCATATTGTATTTACATCCCGCGACCCTTCCTGATGGTGGAAGCTTGGCCCCAGGTTATGCAATTGCAGGAAGAAAGGACCAGAGGAAAGCGACACTTACATGAGATTTCTGCTGTCCACAGCTTCCACACGTTTCCCTCACACCCACCTTAGCTGCTCTCGCAAAGGAAACCACGGATCACTCAGGTGACCGGAGAGCGCGAAGAAACACGCGTTCCAGGGAGAGTTACATGTGAAGAGTACTGCGTGAGGAGGCAGAGGGACCTGCGCCCAGGAGTCGCTTGGCGCAGCCATGAGGATCTGCCTGGGGGCCCAAGACTTGGCAAGGCAGTGGGGAGCACTCCCACGTGTGCACACACACGGCACTGTGGAGCACCCCCACACTTGACACCAAGGAGCACCTACGCAGCCCCGGTAGCTCTCACACACATGACACTGTGGAGCACCCTCGCACTTGGCACCAGGGAGCACCTATGCAGCCCCGGGAGCACTCTCGCACTTGGCACCGGGGAGCACTCACACATAGGGCATAGGGGAGCACACACACGCCGGGCACCTGGGAGCACCTACACAGCCCTGGGGAGCACTCACACATGGCAATATGGAGCACCCTCACACTTGGCACCAGGGAACACTCACACACCGGGCACCTGGGAGCATCTACACAGCCTTAGGGAGCACTCTTGCACTTGGCACCAAGGAGCACTCACACAGGGCACACACAGAGGAGCACTCACACACTCAGACCTGGGAGCACTCACTCACTCAGCATTGGGAAGCAATCACACACAGGGCACCAGGGAGCACTCACACACAGGACACCAGGGAACAATCCCAGACATGGAACCGGGGAGCACTCCCACACATAACACTGGGAGCACTCATACACGATCAGAGCACCCAGATCCACACCACCACCACCACCACAAGCAGCACAGCACCTGGGACCTGCATCCCGGGGGAGCCGACCCAGCCAGCAGACCACCACACACCCGGCACCTCTTCATTAACTCGCCCAGGATCATGGCTCCCTTTCCCAGTTCACGTTTTCCCCATCAATTTGGGAATGAAGCTAGAACAGAAATCTTATAGAACGGTTCAATCATTCACCCGTTCAGAAAACCCCTCCTGAGCACCAGCCCAGAGTGGTGAACACAAGACACAAATCCCCTGCCTCCCAGAGGCTTGCATCCTGGGGAGGAACCCAGAGGACAGACAGCCATTGGGCAGAGCATCTGCAAGGTGGCTGGACATCCAGACCCCATCTCAATATCACCCTCCTCCGTGGAGGCCCCTCTTCCCAGCACACAGGTCACAGATGCATCCAGGTCAGAACTATGGGTACAACTCACTTCTGAGAACGTGGGCTGAAGAAAATCCACTGCACAGGGCTGCCTTCCCTTTTACAAAAGAATCCTTAGTTCATACTTTGTAATTTTATGCACATGAAACGTAATGCTACTCATTTACAATATTCCTGTTCTGGATTTTATTCTTAAATTTAACAACGCAATAATTTTGATATATAGAGGGTTGCAGAGAAAGGAAAGTGCACGCCCCTCCCCAGCAGCAAGGACACTGGAAGGAAAGTTCTGGCTTCCTTCATCACAGACACCCCACGCTCCATGCAGGAAGTGTCGGGGACAAAAGCTGAGGCTGACATTCGCGAGGCTGTGCTTTGGGGACAGGCTAAGGCGACCAAGCACACGAACCAGACTCTGGCTAAAGAGGTCTGTCATCCCATAGTTGCTGGTCAGCAAGGTGAATTCCGTCTGTTGTGCAGAGGCAATGATGCCCAGGGGGGTTCCAAAGGGCTAGATCTAGGGAGAGGGCAGGAAGCCCCCAGTCCAAGCTGGATCCCAGCCACATTCTCCATGTCAGGACTCACTGGGCGCTTGCATCATAGTTTAATGTAAATTCTGATCCCCCTGACTGCTGTTTTCCACCACTGAGGGGCATGAGCAAAAGAAGGCGTGGGGCCGCACCCCCAACCCTGGCCTCATCGACTTGGCTAGGGCTCTCACGTCCCCTGGCCCTGAGGCGATTCTGTGTTAGAACTTTCCGTCAGATGCCTGGATGCTAAAAATAGCTCCGTGCCTTTCCCTCACCTCTGCCGGGCACATGGCACTTCACACCCCTCAGCCGGAGAGCATTTCTGATTCTAAACAGCCTCAGGCTCTTGAAAACCTTGATCTGTCCTCGAGGCTTTGGCATCCTGAGATAAGCAAAATTCTATTCTTGTCACGAAAGACAGGAACATCGGCTCTCTATCAAAACGGACCTCGCCGTTTCCAGCCAGAACCGTGGACAATCCTGATAACTGGAACTAGAAACCCGATCCTTGAGGCAGCTTTGAATGCTGGTGGTTCTGGCCTTGTTCTATGATTGCAAACTTCACTTGGCACTCAAAAATCGGCTGTCGGGTTTTTTTGTTATGGATCCACATTTAATACGGGACAAAGACCTGCAGGAGGCGCAAATAAGATGTGGAGGGTCTAAATAAATCAACGGGCCGCCAAGGCGTCATCTCTGCAGAAGCCCCCCGGCTTCCCAAACACGTCACCCCTCCTCGAGCCTGACGCAGGGCCCGGGACTCTTGCTCCTCAGCGAGGGAGGCCTTCCACGTCGTCACCGGGTTTGGGGCTTAGCCTCACTTCCTCCAGCCTGTCCAGAGCACCCCTCTCTCTACTCGGGGTGATGATCCAGCTTCCACTGGACATATGTTAAAGCAGCATCACTGGAGAACGCAAGTGATAAATGGCGTCCAGGATGAGCGCTTGAAGGAAAGAAGTTTCCGGTCCTGGCATGTTCTCCAGGAGTCAAAACCCATGACGGGCTCGTAAATGTTTAATAACTGGCTCCCTGGGTAAAAAGATCTTATTCGTAGAATTTGCCAATTTCCGTGGTGTACATGGCGTCACCATGGCCTAGCTCAAGCCACCAGCACGACGTCCCAGAACCCAGAATTGGGAAGAGGTGGGGGCGCCTGTGTGGCTCAGTCGAATGTCCCACTTCAGCTCAGGTCACGATCTCGCAGTTCATGGGTTCGAGCTGTAAGGGTTAAATTGTACTGTAGGGCTAACGCTTAGCTTGAAAGATAACAACTTTGTTCTGACACTGAAGGTCAAAAGATAACAACCTTGCTTTTACTCTTGTAAATCATACTTCATACTCTTGTGAATCAGGCTTTACCAATGAAGGAAACAAAAGCTCAAAAAAGAGCATCAGAGACAAGGTCAAGGAGATTTACTGGTTGCAACTTAGCGGCAGAAAGTCTAAAATGATCACCTCATTCGATAACTGTTTCTGTCGATAACTGTTTCTGACTCATCTGGCAACTGTTTCTAACTCATCTGGGAACTGTTTATCTGTTCTGTTCCCAGATAACGATAAAACGATGTGATCGGCTTTAAAAACTCTGTACGCCGGCTGTTCAGGGCCACACTCTTATCAAGAGTGTTGGTCCCGATCGGTCGGCCTTGCCTCTCATTGTAATAAACTTTGTTGCAACTGTCACTGGTGCCCGTAGCATTCTGTTTCAGGAGTCGCGTGGATGCAACAGAGCCCTGCGTCGGGCTCTGTGCTGATGGCTCGGAGCCTGGAGCTGCTTCGGATTCGGTGGCTCCCTCTCTCTCTGCCCCTCCCCCGCTCATATTCTGTCGCTCTCTCTCAAAAGTAAAATAAACATTAAAAAAAATTTTGTTTAAAGAACTGGGAAGAGGTGGACAGCAGCCCCCTCCGGTGGGGCACCTCCACCAGTCGGACGCAGCCCACATGGGCAGTCTCCAGGAGGGCAGACTCAACAGCACGCTAACATCATTAGGAATTGAGGAACCTCTGTTTTTCACATAACTTATTCTAACACACGTTCACAGAATTTGCTCAGTAACGAGTTGCTGTTCAAGAGCCAGTGTGCAGACTTCTGGGACGGGGACGGCCCGCGCTCACGGGTGCACGGGCTCGCCCCAGCACAGCCCTGGCAGAAGCCGAGGGGAGGAGAGGGGTGGGATGGGAAGGGGAGGAGAGGGCTCACCCCGAGGCCTAGCGCCCGACGCGACCTCGCAGGGCCAATCGGGATGAACGTGAAATTCCGGGACACGTGGCGGACGACAAACCTGGTAGTGGCCGTGAGCCAAGGCGGCCGCTTGTAGCGCGGGTGAAAGGACACGCCATGCCCCACCTCGCTGGCAGCTCAGAGCAGCACACATGACGTCCTTCGTCAGGGAAGGGTTTTCTGCCAGAGGAAACACACAACCACGTCATGAGGGCACGATCCTCTCCCCAGAGAGCTGCTCTCACCGAGCCATCTCTGAAAGACTCAAATTGATTACAAGTTCATCCACATTTCTTAAATCGTCGAAATGAGGGGCACCTGGGTGGCTCAGTCGGTTAAGCGTCCGACTTCGGTTCAGGTCATGATCTCACGGTCTGTGAGTTCCAGCCCCGAGTTGGGCTCTGTGCTGACAGCCCGGAGCCTGGAGCCTGCTTCGGAATCTGTGTCTCCCTCTCTCTCTGCCCCTCCCCCACTTGCGCGCGCTCTCTCTCTCTCCCTCTCTCTCTCTCTCTCAAAAATAAAAATTAAAAAAATTTTTTAATAAACACTAAAAATCTCCCATGGGGTACCTGGGTGGCTCAGGTGGTTGAGTGTCAAAAACTCTTGCTTTTGGTTCAGATCATAATCCCAGGGTCATGGGATCGAGCATGGAGACTGCTTGAGACCCTCTCTCTCCCCCTTCCCCTCTCGTGCTCTCTTTCTCCCTCTCTCTCTCTCGAAAATAAAAAAAATAAATTAAAAGATTAAAAATCTCCCTAAGTACCCACACCTCCAAAGCCTGCAACCTTGCACATACTAAAAGCATAAGATAAACTTTGTAATTCTCTGGAACATCCTTCCTGATGATGATTTGTTGATGAACTCTCCATGTAACAAAGAACATACCCGACCTGCACCAAATGTTCCTTCCCAGGAGCACATTCCTCTCTGTGAAGACTGTGTGTCCTGGGCAGCTGACCTCACGTGGGCTCGAACTAAACTCCTTCCTTTTTTTACAATTTCTAAAAGATTTGCTCATGTTGCGTCGACAGTGAGAATCTGCCCAAAGGCTGGTGCAGCATCCACAGCTTTCTGCAGCCACGGCCGCCTCTGTCCCCCTCATCCCTGGTGCTCCTACCTGCTTCCCAAAGCCACCTGCACCTCCTGCAGGGCGAATCATGCCTCCTGACCCTGCCCGTGAGAGATCCTGCCTCAGGAGTCCTTGGCCCCCTCTGAGTCACCCCTGAGTCCCCAGCTGTGCATGTTCCTGGCTTGTGCATGTTCCTGGCTTGCGCACGTCCCGCTCACGCACGTCCCACTCCGTGCACGTCCCTGTTCGCGCACGTCCCTGGTTCCTGCAGGTCTAGTTTCCGGCAAGTCCCTGCTTACGCACGTCCCCGCCTCAGGCACGCCCCCGCCTCAGGCACGCCCCCGCCTGCACACGCTGCACAGAACCTAGCAGGACCTTTGAATGTCTTGTCTCAGGTCACTGCCGGCCCCCAGCACACGCCTTTGCGCCTAGTAGATGTCTGGTAAATATGGTCACCTTGCTCATTATGCAAAATAAAATACATTGTCAGGAGTAGCAAAATCTTTTCTATTTTCTTCAGTTCAGCAAAAAATTTGGTCCTACTTCTTACATTATGACGTTGTTTGTCAAAAGCAGTTTTTTAAAAAGCTGCTTTGAACTATGGTTGACCCTTAAGCAACAGCGGTTTGAACTGCACGGGTCCATCCACTTGCACACGCATTTTTTACAGGACAGCACTACAAATGTATTTTCTCTTCCTTAGCATTTTCTTAATAACATTTTCTTCTCTCTTAGCTTAGTTTACTGCAAGAATACAACGTATAAGGGGCTGCCTGTCTGGCTCAATCAGTAGATCGTGGGACTCTTGATCTCAGGGTTGTGAGGTCAAGCCCCATGCTGGACGCTGGACGTAGAGAGTACTTAAATAAATACACTGTAAAAAGAATACAGTGTATGATACACAGAACATACAAAACACATGTTAATTGACCTTTTATGTTAAAGCTATTGGTCAAAGGTAGGCTATAAGTAGTTAATTTTGAGGGGAAATCAATAATTATATGTGGATTTTCGACAGCATGAGGAGTGGATGTCCACCCCTCATCATTCAAGGGCCAACTCCATATACAATGCAGTCCACATAGAATACACGCAGTTTGGGGAGCCTGGGGGGCTCAGTCGGTTGAGCATCTGACTTCGACTCAGGACATGATCTCGCAGTTCGTGAGTTTGAGCCTTGGGTCAGTCTCTGTGCTGACAGCTTACAGCCTGGAACCTGCTTCAATTCTGTTTCTCCCTCTCTCTGCCCATCCCCCACTCAAAATCTCCCCCTCCTCTCTCTCAAAAATAAACATTAAAAAAAAAAATGTTTAATTAAAAATAGAAGAATATACCCAGCCTTGCTTTTAGAAGCAACCACATGAATGCCTCATTTGTTTCTATTTTCTCATTGATCTCGCTATTTCAGATTTTGAAAAGAGATCTCCCTATTGTAAAACATAAACTATGTCTCTTAAGCAACCCCTCACTAAAATACAGAACAAAAGGGGTACAGCACTATTAGACACGACAGCATCTATCTCTGAAGATAAGTGGCCCCTCTGCTTTGGAGAAGACATAACAGCGTGTTCAGGGGTTATGTTATCCAGACCTAGGAGGGCATCGAATGCTCCAGGAAAGAACTCACTGCCTGTGTGAGACTTTAGGCAAGGACTATGTCCTGTGTTTCCTGCTATAAAATGACAAAGTGCGAGAGGTGAGGACGGAAGCCTGGCGTTTCTGGAAGGTGCAGGTTGGGGATGACAGGCTGGGCTGTCACATCTGCCTGCACCCACCCCTGCATCCGACATCGGCCGGCAGTGTGCCCTCCAAGGCACTGCTGTCTGGGCCTCTCCCACCAAGCTTGCAGCCCAGTCTTACTAGCCCTCAGATCGCTGCTGTAGGCCTGGCCCTTCTGACGGCTCCTGTGGCTAATCCCGGCTCTTGCACACTTTGGAAAACCCTGCTCTGGCTTTGCAGCCCCGCCCCCCTTTTCTGGACCTCTCCCCTCTGCTCCTCTGGGTCCCACAGGTTCCTCGGCAGGAGAGAGGCCCTGACTTCCTCACTCCCAAGCCCTTGGCAGCCCCCCTGACTCTCCTGGGCCTCAGTCTGCCATTTTGGGAAACTGAAGATCAAAGAAGACAACTTACTCCCCCTAAGGTCTATGAGCCCATCAGGCCACATGCCCTGTCCTCATGCAGACGCTTCTAACGGACTTCGAGTATGAGATCCAGAGGACAAAAATGACGGCCTTCCTCGTGGTGATCCTGAACGTAATTCTCTGACATGCAAATAACTACTGTATTTTCAGTAGTAACAGGACCTGATCCGAGTGTGACTCCCTTGTGTGACAGAAGAGAAGCCATGTGCCCATTGTGGCCCCCCACCTGCCACCCCAAATCCTCACTGGCTGGTGCACATCCCCGGTCCCCGCCTGTCACTGCCCTCCTACTCCATACATGGAGTGACAGTTCAGTAAGGAAAAAATGGGGGCGACAGTCTGAATGGGACTCAGGCATGCCTGAGTTTTCTCGAAACACAAAAATTCAAAATTAATTCTGTTGCTAATGTAATTTCTGGCATGCTGTATTAATCTGGCAGCTGCAAAGCAGAAGGACAAAATCAATATAAATCTAGCTGTTAATGAACATTCAGTTCACTTAAAAGCCATCACGCTGGCTGACTGAGAAATGTCAGAATAATGACATGTCTGCAGGTGGCTGGGTACAACGTCAGGGAAGCCTTCGGGCTGCAGAAGAAAACTGGATTTGCGTTTTACCTGGGCATGCTTCCCTGTGCCAAAGACATCTGGTGCCCGTCCTAAGGCGTACCTGGGTATCTAATGCTTCATCTTCAACAGAATTGCCGATATTTGCAACATCTCTAATCGGGAGGAGAGATTTTCTTTAAAAAGAAGAACAAAGGGGCACCTGGGTGGCTCAGTCGGTTGAGCATCCAACTTCGGCTCAGGTCATGATCTTGTGGTTCACGAGTTCGAGCCCCGCATCAGGCCCTGACAGCTTGGAGCCTGGAGCCTGCTTCGGATTCTGTGTCTCCCTCTCTCTCTGCCCCTCCCCTGCTCACGCTCCCTCTCTCTCTCTCTCTCTCTCTCAAAAAATAAGTAAACATTAACAAAAATTTAGAAAAAAAGAATTAAAGCACATGACACCTGGGTTTCTTTGACATCTACTCACCAGATGTCTCACTACCTCCTCCCCAACACACACATACATTCCTTTTCCATGTTTCTCAGGGTAAACGATGCCTGCGTGGGTCCCAAAATTACCATTTTTCATCCTCAACTTGCCCTGTAAGGGGTGGCCTTGCATGAGTCAACACCCACAGAAGGCAAGGCCCAATGTGGCGACCCGTGTCCCCAGCCTGCTCTATTTATGCCTCCTAAGTGAGCTTTGAATTGGGCCTGGTTCCCACTCTCTGGAAGGTTCGCTCTGCTGGCACCTGCTGAGCTGGACTCAGACTCGGCCCGTTTGATCTGAAGCGCCCGCCCCCACCGTGTGCCCCACTCGGCCTGATTCCACTTCCGTGGGGGTGGAGTTGGGGTCTGTGCTGTTCTCGGGGACAGCGACACCCAGCCTGGTGTGACATCGCGTGATGAATACCAGCTGCCGCCTTGCTGCGGAGACAGAGCTGCAGAGGGCGGGGCTGGGCCCTGTCTCCTGGACTGTCCTGCACCCCCTGCCCCACCCCCCTGGCCTTACCGCCCCAAGGAGGGCCGTGTGGCCCCGTTCAGGAGCCGCCATGGGATGCTGGTGACGTGTGCGCGCGTGACAAATTCCTGGAGCGGCACGGATCCAGCCCCTGGGCTCAGGAGCGCTGTGACATGCACCGCCCACATACCGCGCGAAGTCTGGGAGGACCCGGTGCCTTTGTTCCCACAACGTCCGCGCAGGGATTTCACAACAGTACGGGGATCCTAAGACCCAAGCGAATTCATTTACAAGATAAATACCGAGCTGCGCGGGACTATAGCCACCGTGCTGAGCATCACGGAGGCGGAACCGAATGAGCACTGGGTCCTGCTCCCAGGGACCTAACACATGGCTGCAGGAAGGGGGGCTTCTAGGGCATCAGCGCGGGGGGGGGGGGGGGGGGGGCTAGAGTACCCTGGGAATTCAGGGGGCATCTTCCGTGCCAGGCACTGGATGGGCACCGAGGGTGAAGACGTGGTTGCTGCCTTCAAGGAACACTTCCTCTGGCAGAGGGAGGCGTAGGAATGAGGGCACAGACATTGCACATGACCGAGGTCTACTGGGCGTCGCTGCCAGCTGAGAGGGAGGCCATGCTCCTGGCTCAGGACCACAGTTCAGCCAGAGTTTGATTTTTTTTTTTTTTTTTTTTTTTTGAGAGAGAGAGAGCGAGCCACAGAATCCGAAGCAGGCTCTGGGCTCCCAGCTGTCAGCACAGAATCCGACGTGGGGCTCAAACCCCACAAGCCGTGAGATCATGACCTGAGCTGAAGTCGGACGCTTAACCGACTAAGCCACCCAGGCGCGCTGGAGTTTAAGTCAAGGAGACAAGGATGCACGTTTTGTGAGCAAAGACGCAGACCAAAAGCCCAGCTGGGGGGCGTGGGGGCCACCCGCCTTGGCTGGAGAAGAGTCGCAATGGGTGGGAACGTGGGGGACCTGGGGGGCCAGGTCCCTGGGGGCCTCGGAAGTCAGGCACTGGACCAGACACACGGGGGTAACCCACCCATCTCGCAGACAGCCGAACCCTGAACGTCGGCACAGGGCCAGGAACAGCCCACCTGCAAGGATGAGGAACAGGTGCAGAGCCAGCATCGTCACCTTCTGCAGAGTCGCCACGGCTTCCGGGGGTTTCCGAGGCTGCTGGAAAATCCGACACATGGCAACACTAAAGAAAACAATAGACAGTGGCCTTAACGGGTGAAAATCAGCGAGCCACATGCATCCTTCACGCACGCGACAATAAATGGTAACTCTACGCCTGCAACACTCGGTCCAGACACACAAATAGCCGTCTACACCTCGAGGAAACATGGAGTCTCCCGCCGTAGTTCGAAGCATCCACCCTGTGGCCACTAAGCCGGATATCCACCCTCTCCTTGTCTCGATCCATTCTCAAACGGAAGGGGGTAAAGGATCAGAGGGTGGCAAAAATGAGAAGCACAGGAGAAGGGCAGCGGAAAGAAATCTCGCGGTTGACCGTTTACGTGTGGAGAATTCACTGCAACGGATGAATCTGTATAGACGTGAGATTCTTACCTCTGAACAAATGCCTAAGGTTGTGGGGTATGTAGCATGTGTGTGTACACGTGTGTGCACGGGTGTTGGGCTTTACTGAGTCCACTTGGAGGGGTTGGAATAACACAGACCGAACCAAAGTTTTCATACGCTGCTGTGATGTGAGTCCTGACCACTGAATTCTCCTTTTCTTTTTTGGGGTTTATGTTCATTTTTTTTAGTTTATTTATTTATTTTGAGAGGGAGAGAGAGAGAGAGAGGGAGAGAGAGAATCCTAAGCAGGCTCCGAGCTCTCAGCACAGAGCCTGATGCGGGGCTCAAATTCACAAACCGTGAGATCATGACCTGAACCGAAGCAGGATGCTTAAATGACAGCCATCCAGGCTCCCCCGGTTTTTTCTCTTGTGACGCAAGTGCCTGGCTCAAACTTTAACTGCCAACATGTCCGTCTACCTCCAATGTGTTTCAAAAACACACATTACCAGCCACGCCACACTGAGGCACCTTGGTTTTCGAGATCTTGGATGATTTTTCCAACTGACCGTTCGAGCTGCTTGCTTTTTCTCCTCCCATGCTTCAAATCTCTTCTGTTTTATTTTTTTATTTTTTTAAATGTGTGTTTATTTTTGAGAGAGTGAGAGAGACAGAGCAAGAGCAGGGACAGGCAGAGAGAGAGGGAGACACAGAATCCGAAGCAGGCTCCAGGCTCTGGGCCGTCAGCACAGAGCCCGATGCGGGGCTCCAACTCATGAACCATGAGATCATGACCTGAGCCAAAGTCGGACCAACTGAGGCATCCAGGTGCCCCAAATATCTTCTGTTTTAAATTCACCAACAGAGACTGAGCCTACAATACCCCAGGACCCCACCCTCAGCCCCAAATAAAGCGGAACCCCCAGCCTGCACTCTTTCCACACGTGACCTCCTTTTGTGACCCCACGTGGGCTGTGGGATTTCCGGAACTCGTAAGTCACAAACCATTACTTTTTCAGAGTCCCCTGGGCTCGCTGCTGAGGCCGTCACGCAACCACAGGGCTGGTCCAGCCACAACGGTGGTTCTCGAAGGGCTGTGCCAGCACACAGCGGCAACCCTGCTCACTTCTGCCGTCACACTGCTGACAAAGTGGGCCCAGGAATTCACATTTGCCTCTTGTTTCTTTTTTAACCCCAAATGGCTTTTGTCTCACTCTTAGATGAGCTTATACTCTTCCCACAATTCAAAGCCGTCCTCCAAATCAGACACAACCGAGCAGATAAACAACATCATCTGTGAGGCACTTCTAAAAAAATTGAACAAAGTGTGCTTCCATCTATTCCTTCCTCCCCCCGCCATCCCCCACGTGGGTGACATTAACTGATTAACGGCACACCTGCCCAAAGAAATTCCCTGAAATTCCTTGAAAAGAAATATGCGAGATAAGGTCTGGAGATCGATTAAAAATGAAAGAAGAAAAGCATCTTGGATTCTGAGACCTCTGTGTTGAGTCACCCACTCTGGGACACATGCTGCTGGGGCAGACACGGAGACGTCACATCTGAGTAAATGCCACATTCAGAATTCTCCAGAACACCGTGGCAACCAAACCCTTTGGGGGGGGGGGGGGAGGCAGGGGTTTAATGCAACTCTGTGTTTTTACAGCATCTTGTTTTAAATTTACTTTCCCCAGGCATGCCTGGGTGGCTTAGCCAGTTGAGCATCTGACTTCAGCTCAGGTCATGATCTCACGGTTGGTGGGATTGAGCTCCGTGTCGGGCTCTGCACTGACCGCATGGCGCCTGCTTGGGACTCTCTCTCTCTGTCTCTCTCTGTTCCTCCCCCACTACTGCTCTCTTTCTCTCTCAAAAAAAAAAAAAAAAAAGTCAGGCAAGTCAGACCTCAAACCCATGACCAATGGGATTACCTGTTTGGGGCACTTGAGGTCTTCCCCATTGAAGAAGCCGATGTTAGAAAGAGTGAAAACAGAGAGAAGAGAGGCACGTAATCACCAAGCAGGAGGACGCTGGGAACCCAGCCTTGTGACTCTACTGACAAAGTGGTGACCACACAGCCGGTTCACAGCCAGTTGGTTTCCAGTCTCAGGATAAATTCCCTCCCTGGAGAATGGGAAACGTCAGATGAAAACTGGGGTTGGTGAAGAGGGCTTGCCAGGACCACCCCCAGCTCAAACGGAGATTCAGGGCAGCTTGTAAAGTCCCCTTCAGCATAGTCTGGGACCAGAGCCAACGCAAGGATGAGGCAAGGGCCTCCAAAGCCAACACGCAAATATTGAAGCAGTGACAGGCCTTCATGCCGGGAGGCCCCTATTTAACTAACCAAGGAAACCCTTCCAAGCTCTAAAACGTGGCCATAGCAGCAGGACCAGCAGGAAACAGGTCAAGCTCTCTGGCAGGTGAGCGAGGGTTTGAGGGCACCTCCAATCTCTTCGTGAGACTAAGAGAAAGGTAGGAACAGGCAGGGACTGGGGACGATCCACACGGTTCCATCACACACAGGAAGGACGGACTGGGACAAAGCAGAGTCTCTGAGGCTGCACTACCCAGGGCACAAATCCTCCAACCTGAGGGAGCAGAAGCTTCCAGAACATAATGAGTAACAGGACGGGAGCAAGGCCCCCCCTGACCTGCCTCTCAGGGATAGAGGCACTGCTTGGAAGTGGATCAACCATAGTGCTGGGTTGAATCTAGAAAGTCAAGAAGCTGGGGAGCCTGGTTGGCTCAGTTGGTAGAGCATGAGACTCTTGATCTCGGGATTATAAGTTCGAGCCCCACGTTGGGTGTAGAGATTACTTAAAAGTAAAATCCTTGGGGCCCCTGGGTGGCTCAGTCCATTGAGCATCCGACTTCAGCTCAGGTCATGATCTCACAGTTTGTGGGTTCAAGCTCCACATCGGGCTCTGTGCTGACAACTCAGAGCCTAGAGCCTGCTTGAGATGCTGTGTCTCCCTCTCTCTCTGCTCCTTCCTTGCTCATGGTCTGTCTCTTTCTCTCTCAAAAATAAATAAACGTTAAAAAAATTTTTAAACAAAAAAGCAAAATCCTGGGGGCCCCTGGGTGGCTCAGTCAGTTAAGGGTCCAACTTCAGCTCAGGTCATGATCTCATGGTTCATGAGTTTGAGCCCGGCATCGTGCTGTCGGTGTAGAACCCGCTTTGGATCGTCTGTCCCCTTCTCTCTCTGCCCCTTCCCCGCTCTCACTCTCTCTCTCTCTCAAAAATAGATAAATAAATAAACATGACAAAATAAAATAAAATCCTTAAAGAGGGAAGAAGTCAACAGCTTCCTGGCCCTTTCCAGGGATGGTTACAACTGAAAGCAAGATTTTCTGCATGGTGCGCATAGCCTTATAATCTCATTTGCCTGTCACACGGTAATGACCTTTGGCAGCCAGAGCACATGAAGAGAAAAGCTGTGTCTGTACCTAGCCTGGGACGAGTGAATGGAAGAAGAAGTTTTTACTGTTGAAAATGAAAGCATGTACTTTCACACAGCATTTAATAAACCCAAAGCATATTTGAATGCCAAATCATGGGTCAGGTCGTGAAGACACTGGACAGACACCAGCGTGCTATCAAGTTAAGTCGAGAATCATACTTAACCTGGTTTGAGGTCATTCCTGCGCAGTCCTGTTTTGTAGTTCCTGCAATGGGGCAAAAAGGAAGTGAGTCAGGCGTTTTCTTACCTTTGATCCATCAGTGGGACCTCTTGCCAGCACTCCGTCAATGCAATTAGTTCCTTCAGGTACTTCTCGAAACTTGATAGCGGTTTGAGGATGTAAGGAAAATCAGCCATCACCTCCTCGATGCTCTCTTCTTTCCCCGATGTGGTATTCTTTCCAGTGGCTGCATTAATAAAACTCTCAAAGATGGGCTGGAACAATGTTCTCATGGAATCTACCCACTGAGAGTTGTTCAGGGGAAATTCTTTTCTCAAGAGAGCTATTCTCCTTAACATGATCTGGACTGATTGCTCGAGTTGTTGACGAGTTACATTCGGAATCAGAGATGCGTTGGAAAACAAAGCTTCGCTCAGATCACCTGTTCCACCAGAGACCTCCCCAGCTGTCTCTATGGCTTTCAGAAGGTCATCTGGATGTTGAACCAATGTCAGCAACAGATTAAAGACAGACCTGTTATCCTTCTCTAAGTTACTCCAAAGAGCTTCCAAGGTGAGATCAATCGCCATTCTCAAGTACGTCCCTATTTCCGTGCTGTCTCGTGATAGCATTTCATCCAAAAACAGGATCACTTCCTGGGTTCTTTCCCATTTAGTACCTTGAGGGCAACAATGAGTGGGGAGTGGACGAGGGTGCAAGAAGTCTATCTGGTTGATGATACTACTTATAGGAACGAAGCAATCCAAAATTTCTTCCCATAGGTTGACAGAATCCATATGGAATATTTGAGTTGCGTTATTAAAAGCTACCAGAAGAAGCTCCATAGCCCCCAAGTTGATTTTCACGGAAGTTAAAAATTCAGCAATTTCTTCCGAAATATCAGAAAAGTCCTTGGACTGGTTCACATGAGAGAATGTGCTAGATGACGTGTTGACAATATCAGAGTCTTGTGAAATATTAGGTGTGACGCCAGTCATCCCAAAAGCCAAGTCAAGAAACGGCGTCAACAAGTTGTTTATCTTTTCAGATGGGAAACGGTCTACGTTTTTCAAAGTCATTATTTCATTCACAGCATTTCGAACACTTTGTTGCAAAACAGAATAGAGACTGTCAAAGAATTTCACGGTGTCATTGGCACTAGAGATGAAATGGGCTTCAAAAATAGTGGCCACCTTCCTGGAAACCTTCTGGGCTAGCCTGACCAGTTCCACGGCGGAGTTCACCAAGGAGGCAAGATCTCTCATGTCGGCAATGTCCCGCACCAGCAAGGTCATGGTGTCAGTCATTTCCAACAGGGGCTCCGGGGCACCACTTCCTCCACCAGCTCTTGAGAGAACACCAAGGAATCTCTTGGTCATTTCTAACGTTGTCCTGTTCCTTAGAGGGAATGAATTATTGATAAAGGAAAGCAGACCAGTGAGATTAGCAAGTATGACTTCTCGGAGTGCGGGATACACGTTACGGAAGCCTCTGTGAGGAGAGTGGGTGAGCGCGTCCATGAGCCGTGCTAGCTCTGTGGAAGTTTCTCTCACAAGCTGAAGGGCTGACCTGAGATCGTGATTGAGTTGGAAGAGGTCTTCAGAACTGTTCCCGTGGCGGAGCAAGTGACTCACAACCATAAGAAACTCCAAATTATCTTCCGACTTGTTTGTCCCCGAGGTTTCCCTTGGAAGAGCACTAAATAAATCTCTCATGAACTTCAGTCCTCGATGAATATCAAAATGAAATTGTCCATTGTCTAAAATAAACGGCCTTTGGATGAGATGATGTATAGCGTCCTTTAAACTTGAGAAAATGCTCATCAGTCTGTCGTCTTTCAAGATGGTAAGAAATTGATCCAGTGACAGAATTTCTAGAATTTTATCCTTTGGGACAAAGCTATAAATAAATGTGTTTTAATTTCATGTTCAGCCGTGGGAAGATTAAAACCTAGAGTCACATTTTGGCTGTACAGGAGCATCATGGGGGAGTCACACAGTCTGCAAGACAACATGCTAACACACCTTCCAGAAGGTGCCATTATGTGGCACCAAATAATGAAAAGGGTGGAGAAATTTCACGCATAGTCCCATCAGGATGCCTCAAACCTAGTCATTTCAAAAGGCACATACTTTGGCTTTTTAGAAAAGACAGGAAGGTGAAATCAATAAAGTGCCTCTCGCTGCAAAAGGGAACATCTTCCCGAACGTTCAAAGTCCTAGCAAATGGGTCAGATAGGTGATGGCTGTGATGCATCAGAGTAGCTAGGCTGAGCGACAGCGTAAGAATCTCTTTGCCATGAGCTGTGGGTCTCCATGAGTGACAGTGTCTTCCCTCATGACAGTGAAGGATAAAGGGAAGTGGCCAGTTTGCAGCATAAACACTAACCCAGGTGCCATTGGGAAGCGATTTTACAGGTGCAATTAAAGCCCCTGGTGAGTAAACTCTGACTCAGTAAGACAGGATATCGTCCCGGGGGTCTGACTTCATCGGTTGGAGGGCGTTCAGGGAGGTTGGAGGGTGTTCAGGGCGGGCGTTAAACTTCCCTGACCTAGCAACCCCAAATAGCCCCTGCCTGCCAGTCACCTCCCCTCACCCTTGACTGCCTCCTGCAGACAGTAATTTCCTCCCCATGCTATTCTGCCTGCTTCTAAGCGTGCCTTCCGGACGGCCCATTCTAGT
The DNA here is from genome assembly GCF_028749965.1 of Puma concolor. Classification (NCBI taxonomy): domain Eukaryota; kingdom Metazoa; phylum Chordata; class Mammalia; order Carnivora; family Felidae; genus Puma; species Puma concolor. Next base: position 107,384,923 of record NC_141668.1, read on the forward strand.
GACTTTGCACCTGCTTAGCTGGCCACTGAAAGCACAGAAGCCAATCCTTGAATTAAATCCTTGTTCTGGTTCTATTTCTGTGGCTGAGCCCTGACTGACACAGACGTCACAGAATGAATTAGAAATTCCCTCCAGCCTTCTCACTGGCAAGCTTCGAATAGAATGAAAACAAAAACAAAAACAAAACAAATAAAAAGGATATATGAAAAAAATTTAACGTGACTCTCGGTTTTAAAGTTTTAGAATTTTGGGGTGCCTGGGTGGCTCAGTCAGTTGAGCATCTGATGACTCTTGATTTCAGTTTAGGTCATGATCTCTCTCAGTTAAGGGGTTTGAGCCTTGTGTCAGGCTCTGTGCTGACAGTGTGGAGCCTGCTTGGGATTCTCTCTCTCTCTCTCTCTCTCTCTCTCTCTCTCTCTCTCTGCCCCTCCCCTGATTGTGCACACGTTCTTTCTCTCTCTCTCTCCCTCTCTCTCTCTCTCAAAATAAATAAACTCTTTAAAAAAGCATTTAAAGTTTTAGAATTTCCTCAATTCCAAATATAAACATCACAGGAGATCAACTGGAATAAGAATATTTAAACCCCTCACTTGTGATGAGACAGTTAATACATCGATTCAATTATGACCGTGTATATGCATCTACATATATAAGAAATAGGGCTTAAGTTCCACATAAAATAGAATTTCATAACTATTTTCATAACCCAAGAATGTAAGAAAGCATAAGCAATTAATTGCCAGGGGCTAGGTTTCTATAACGTGTTTCCTACTTAGATGACAATCATCAAAATTATCTCAGCTTGAAACTTTAATAAAATGTCCTTTAAGACAAAATTCATGCCAAAGGTCACTCGTAGGTGGTAGGTACAAATGCTGTCACTGATGTTGACACGCTCAGGAAATAAAGCAGATTGTAACGTGTGACAACCGCATTTACTATACCAAGCAAAAGTAAACTCACCTCATCTCTGCAGCGATGTCTTTGTGGAAGGCCTTCAGCAGAAGAGATAGTCTGTTCTCAGAATTTTCCTCCAGTAAAAATGAGAAGAACGTTTGCAAAAGCTGTTCCATGAAATCCACTGCACTTCTTGGAGGGAGGATTATGCCGGCACCATTTCCTGAAGGAGTCTGGTTCAAGGTGAGGTTAATGAAATTCGTTATCTGAAGGTCAGTATCACTCGAATTTGAGGCTGCCTCCAGAGAACTCCCAGCTAACTTACTGATTGAATTAATTAGGACACTTTCAAAAAGGAATTGAACGAGCGACAAATTAGTTAGCTGCTCTTGGCTTAGCAGTTGTGTCAAATGGGCAACGTCAAGGTCACCTTCCCTAGAAATGGCTTTGAGAAAACCCAAAAAGGTAGCAAAATCTTTGATCCACAGAGCTGTATCATCAGTTGCATTCTTGTTGGCTGTCAGAAGAAATAACGTCTCAATCATTCTAGAGTCATGTTTGTTTGCACGTTTATGGAGCCAGTTTTTCATGCCCAATAGAAAATCTTCAATGATTTCTGATGTTTTCAGTGACAAGGACCCCAGGCTTTCAAACACACGGGCAAGTTGCAAAGTTATATTATGAACAGTCTCTGAACTGATCATTTGAATTTCTTTGTTAATTTCAGAAACCAGGTGTCTGATAGGAAAGTCGTGGCTTAGCTCTGTCATGATTTGTTCAACCTCAAGCCACAGTTCCTCAAAGTAAGAAGAGTTATAAGTCACTTCACTTGTTTTAGTAAAGCTTGGTGCTTCTAAACCACTGTCCGTCACGTTAGCATCCAGAAACATCACAAATGGAGAGTCTACAGAATGGGCACCATTTTCTAGGTGCCGATCCCCAGAAGGCAATTTCATGATCCTTTCCAAATTTAAGGAAATCTTATTTTGAACAGATGCCTCTGTGCCTTCGTTAATGTTGAGGATCTTGCTTAAATTGGCTAGTGTATCAAGAATCTTTTCATCTGGTGCAACTTTTGTAAAGCTAACACTTTTCAGTGTTGCTATGATCTGCGAAGCAACTTGCTTTAGGGGGCCGTGGGGACAAAGTTCAGAGATGCCACCGTTGCTTTGATTTCCAGAAGACGGGACAAACGGTAACACTTTATGCCAAAATTCTCGCATGGTTTTTACAAGTGAAGTTTGAACGTGGAAGACTTCGGACAGCTCTAGAAAAATGGAAGTCCAGTCCACTAGTTCATGAATGACACAGACCATCGTCCTAGAAATCTCCTCCTGTGAGCCTTCATCCGAACATTGTAAACCTCCACCCACGGGAGAGAGGTGGAGCAGGTCGAGTACTCTGGCCACTTTGCGATAAAAGGAAGAAGACGTGAGCTCGTGGGATCTACAGGCTTCTACCTTGGGATCTTGCCTCGATCCAGAAGTCGTGTGATTCCAGCACCAGACCACAGGAAGGCAAGTTAAAGCCTCGGAAAGAATTGCTGGTTTATCTGATATTAATTCCACCGTGTCCAAAAGAGTTTTTAACACAATAGCAAAGTCTTCCTTGGTGATATTTGAGATGCTGATGCCATGAAGGACAGTGAACTTGTAGACATCCTCGAGGATTTCTGTGATGTTTTTGTCAACTCCTCTCTGCAGGAGCTTCACAGCATGAGGAAGCACGTAGTAGGCGTCTACCACCGCGTTAACGTCATCCTTCGGGAACAGGCGTGAGAGCTTGAGCAGGTGATTGACATTCCAAGAATGTGAGCTGTCCACAAATTTTTCCAGCAAGCCAACAAGCAGGTTGGCCCCCAAACGGCCAGGACCCAATCTACTGACGTTCTTAAAGAAATCGGTTAGCGCTTCATTCATTTGTACAAGTTGGTCGACCAGTAGGTCTATGTCTGGCTTCTTGAGAGTACGCAGGAGAGAAGTTACCTTCTTGAACACTTGACTATTACCTGCATCTCGTGGAATGTTGTGAAGAACTGAGGGCGTCAGGGAGTTGAACACATCCCTCATCAGTTGGATACCAAGTCCTACAGCTTTCGTGATTTTGTGCGGACTCATTTGTGGTGGATGTTGGAGATCATAAGAGAAGTTGAAGGCAAGGTAACTGGCTAACTGATATAATGAATTGCCCAAGCTGTTGACATCCTTTTCTTTTAGACTGGTAGCAAATACGTTGAAAAGCTTCTCGGATGTAGAAGAGGAATCACTTTCTAGGATGTGAGTGGAGACAGCCTTCATAAGTTTCTGAACTTCCTTCCCCAGAGCTACTAAATGCAGCCAAAGATTTTTAAATCGGCTAGGTAAGTCATCTGACATTTCTTTGGGTCTTAGAACGAATCCAGTAAAACGTTTCCAGTGGGATTGAGATACAAAATCAAAGTCTCTTGTCAAGTTGTTGATAATCATCCTTACTTGGTCTGTGGAATCATTTAAAAGAGTTAATAAAATCTCTAATTTAGGTACCTTTTCCTCTTCAAAGACTTCAGTGAGTATCACATTTAGGAAATCGGTTACATTTTTCAATACAGTATTCACACAATCTGGATCTGACATGTTGAACGAACAATGAGGGTCCTTTATATTCAGCATTCCAGTAACAAGCTTCAATGTAGAGTTAATTTTGTTCTCTACATCTCTGAAACTCTTCCAAATACCCCGAGGATAACCTTGTGAAACACTGGAGTTATACATCATGTACAGATGGTTCATGATATCTACCCATGCAACGCACCCCTTCCGTCTGCTGCTTGTGTCCTCGGAGGAAAATGTGGAATTTAACATGGCCAGAATATGTAATGTCCTCTGTGAGATATTTACATATAATAAGCCATCTTCCAAAATAAACTCGGTAACATTTTGGAAAATATTGGCACAGGACAATAAATCTTGGTCACGTGACACATTTCTAAGCAATAACATTGTTTCTCTTAGCTCCTTGATGACACTTTCAAACTTCATTCCATGATTTGTGAGGTTATTTGAAAGAAAGTGATTTAACAATTGTACATCTCTGTCGATGTATTCTGAGGTATCGCTTAACTCCATGAAAACATCAAGCAGAGAATATAAAAACTCTCTGCTGGCATTTGTGTTTAATGGAAATGTCTTTAGCTGACTCAGGGCAGTCTCCATGGTGAAAAGGGATTTCTCTACTTGGTCGGGGTTAAGTGACTTTACACTAACTAAGGCATCACCCACTACTACCCAAAGATCCCTGAGACTCAAAAACTCATCCCAATCATGAAAGCCATCAGCTTGGGTTACATTTTTAAACAAATTCAGTATGAGTCTGGCGGGGTGGTGGGTAGGAAACATTCGTTGGCAGCTTTTAGAAACTTTCACATCACCTTCCAATTCATCCAGAAGCTGAGTGAGGCCATCATGAAGAGGAGTGAAAATATTCACGCCAAACTTGAATATCTGAGATATGCTTCCCCAGATATCAGTCCACATTTGGAGCCACGAGACGGTGCAGCGAACAGCCATTAACTCATTGAACACACTGCCATTCGCGGACAGGTTTGAAAGAATTTGTGCCCATGGAAGAATAAATGAAGACCCTCTGTCTGTTGAATAATTCACGGAAGAAACGTTTTTACTATCCAAAGCAAAGCATTCATTACCCAAAAGGGCTTCTACTGATCCGTTGAAGAACTGGCTCATGTACTGAAAGAAAGAAATACGGAAATCCTCGTTGGCCACGAGCAGCTGTTTGAGACCTGTCAACGTAGCATGAATCACTTCCAATTCGGGGCCCTGTGTAGACACCAGGGATCGGGCCTGAAGTTCCAAGTAGTTAAAAAATGAAAGCAACTGCTGACAATAAGATCCCTCCGAAATTCCCTCGAGAACCCCTGTTGTCTCATATAAAAATGCAAATGCTTCACTGATGTTCTGGAAATGAAATTGCTTTATGATATCCAAAATGTGTTTTGAGATTTGTGCAAGGGAGGGTAGCAAAGAGTCTGTGCCCTGAATGCTCAAGAATTCAGACATGGATTGGAACCAGGAAGAATAAATCTGCAGAAGCAAAGCTGAATCTTTGTCCTGGAAGACGCTGAGATAGAGCTGAGTCAAGATTTTAGCAACTTCTCGTTTTTCAGGTTCAGGAAGGGCTGAGAAACGCTCAGACAGGTTCCGTAAAGCGCAGACTACGTCCAGAGCCTCTGAGACTTGGCCCTGCCTCAGAAATCCGAATTCATAGAGGCTGCTTAGGACCGTTTCACATAAATGTACAAAGTCCATTTTCACAGATGGCGATGGAGGCCAATCTGAATGGAACAACTGAGAAAAGTTAAAGCTTTTGCTAAGAACCCTCTCGTCTTCTGGAACAGAAAAGTTAAGACCTGTAGTCAAGGTCTCCAGTGTGTCTCTTTCCCCTTTTGAAATTCCATCCGTCCACAACTCCAGGAGCTTGGGATTCATTTCAGAAAGTACTAATTCCATAAATCTCAAAATATCATGTGATTCCTTCTCTGTCCAGAGACGTTCAAGAGCTTGTGCTCTTGCGATCACTGCTTTGCCAAGTTCCAGAAGTTTCTGAGTATCAAGAGCAGATGGGTCTCTCTCTAAACTTCTTGAATGATTTACCCACAAATGGCTTGTGTTCAGAAGAGTCTTGGTGGGAGATGGGCGGTCACGGGACTTGGGAACCCGGGGCGAGTCGAAAGGATTAGGCAATAATTTCTCCAGAAATCCCACCAGCGATAAAAAAAAGTGCATTTGCTCGTCCTCCGGGGAATGCAATCTCTTTTCCATCAGGAGAAGTTCCTTGGAGGAATTCAAGATCCTAAAAGATTAGCAGAATTGTTTTAGTATCCAAAAATAAATTAATAAATAAATTCAAGACAAATTCAATTTATCAACTTTTCAGGGTAATACTCAGACTTATTTAGAGTAAAACATAAATGAAGGATTTACCACACAATGTAGGGAATTAAATTAATGTGAGCGCTGGAAGTGTTTTACAAATCCAAAATGCACATACATGTGTTTAGCTTAAAATCTGCTTCCTGCACCAAAAACAATGGATTTTAAGTTACTTTACTCCACGATTTCACATGTAGGATTGTTCAAGGTAAGTTTGCTGTGTATGCTGGAAAAATCTCAGGTTTTGATTCCTTATAGTGTCTCACAATGTCTTGGCTGTAGGCGGAGTCCAAATGGCAGAGTGTGTCAGAAACCTCCCCCTATGATTTATGGATGGACGACTGTTGGAATTGCCTGTTCCAGAAGCAATTCCTGTGTTCGTTAAACAATGCTGGCACTTCCCACTATTAGAAACTCATTAATTTAGATAGTGTACTTTCTCTCCAGGGGTTAACTTGTAAAATGCAAGGAGTTCTCAAAGGAGCAACTCAGGGGTTATGACAAAGTCCACACTCGCAAGAGAAATCCACACTTGGAGGGGAGCCTGGGTGGCTCAGTTGGTTAAGCGTCTGACTTCAGCTCAGGTCATGATCTCACGGTCCATGAGTTCGAGCCCCACGTCAGGCTCTGTGCTGACAGACCCTGGAGGCTGCTTTGGATTCTGTGTCTCCCTCTCTCTCTCTGCCCCTTCCCCACTCATGCTGTCTCTCTCTCTCAAAAATTAATAAACATTGAAATAAAAGTCAGGGGTGCCTGGGTGGCTCAGTCGATTAAGAATCCAACTTTGGCTCAGGTCATGATCTTACAGTTCCTGAGTTCTAGCCCTGTGTCAGGCTCTGTGCTGACACCTCGGAGCCTGGAGCCTGCTTCGGATTCTGTGTCTCCCTCTCTCTCTGCCCATCCCCCCCTCATACTCTGTCTCTACCTCAAAAATAAATAAACATTAAACATTTTTACATAAATAAATGAATGAATAAACGTTAAAAATGTTTTTCAATAAATATAAATAAATAGAAGTCCTCACTTGGGAAATGTACTAACTTCCATTAACTCAGGAGCTACCTGTCCACTTTATATATATTTATATGATTTATATTTATATCTGTGTCTATATTTATATATCTATACAAATTTATATTTATAAATATATTTATATTTATATTTATATAAATATTTATTTATTTATATTTATATCTATATCTGTATTATATTCATATTTATATTTATTACAATATATAATATATTATAATAAATATTTATTATAATATATATTATTTATATATTATACAATTATATATATCTATATTATATATATTATTTATATATTATACAAATTATATATATTTATATTATATATTAAATATATGTTATATATTTATATATTTATTTACATATATTTATATATATCATATAATTTATATAATTTATATATTATATATAATTTATATATGTTTTTATATATTGTACATAATTTATATATAATTTATGTGTATTTATATATTATATAATTTATATATAATTTATATATGTTTATATATATAACTTATACATATTTATATATTATATATAATTTATATATTTTTTAATATATTATATATAATTTATATATATTATATATATTTTACATTTAATATATAATATATTTATATATACTTATTATTATATATTATATGTAATATATATTATAATACATACATATAAATATACTATATAACATAAATATATAATGAATATATATACACAAATATATATTTATATATTTGTTATAAATCTATATTTATTTTTATATGATTATACGGCTGGAACAGGACATGGCCCAGGGTTTCTATTTCCAGGCCCAGTACTCTTCATACCCATCACGATTAATGTCCATCCTTATTTTTATTTCTTCACTCATTCATTAGGTCAACATCCAGTTACCGAGCATCTATCATGACAGATACTATGCCAGCTGCTCTGGGTCTACAGCTATAAAATGAAACATGCCCTCGGAGCATAGACAGACGAGGTTTACTGCTGTCTTTCTAGGGCATCTAAATATTTGAGACTTTCCGGAGAGTAAGGTATTGTAAATCCAAACTGAACAAGGGACTGACTCTCTCGGGGGTGTGTCCTGTGCTCTTCCTCCTTGGTCCACTAACCCCCGAGATTTAAAAGTTTCTTGGGAGTGACAGTTCCTAGGTCCAGAGAAATGTTGAAGAACGGCTCTTGAATTTTGCTGTGCACCTGGAGAATTTCTTAAATCTACAGAAACCTGGTTCCTACACACAGTCAATGTCTAGCGCTTCTGGGAATTTGTATTTTTAGCAAACTTCATAGAATAGGTTCCACTCCTGAGTCTGAAAGCTATGCTCTAATGCAAAGCTTCTGTCCCATCTCTTCCCAGCACACCCATGAACAATAAAGTGTGCTTTAAACTGTACATAATATTCAGGGCACCCGGCAGATTCAGTCAGTAGAGTAGGCGACTCTTGATCTCAGGGTTGTGAGTTCAAGTCCCACATTGAGTGTAGAGCTTACTTAAAAATAATAAATAAATAGGGGCACCTGGGTGACTTAGTTAAGCGTCTGACTTCGGCTCAGGTCTTGATCTCATAGTTTGTGAGTTCAAGCCCCACGTCGGGCTCTGTGCTGACAGCTCGGAGCCTGGAGCCTGCTTCCGATTCTGTGTCTCCCTCTCTCTCTGCCCTTTCCCCACTCATGCTCTGTCTTTCTCTCTCTCTCTCTCAAAAATAAACATTAAAAAAAATTTTAAGTAATAATAAATAAATAAAATGAAAGACTCATGTTTTTAAAAATTAGAGAAATGGGCTCCATAGCTCAGTGGTTAGAGCACTGGTCTTGTAAAAATTAGAGAAATAAACTATATAAAATATCCATAATTATACATAAAAATTTCTACCACAATGCATATGTCAAAGTAGCAGGATAGCATATAATCTGGTAGATTTAATTCCAAAGATCACTTCTCTCCTCAAAAGTCTCCAAAACTACCAGAATCTTAAATCACTGATGCCATGACCCAAGCAGGCAACTAGATGAGACTATTTTCCAAAGATTGCACTTTTTGGGGTATCTATTGTAACTCATGCTTTTCAGAGACAATTTTACTATTTTCATCTGTTTTTCTTTTCAAAATCCGTGGAAACATGAGTCATATACACTCTATGGAGCAAATGTTTATTGAACACCTAATATGAAACACTGTTCAGTAGCCAAATAAGGAGCTCACATTCTAAAGCAAAAGCATTTCCTACAACTAGATTCTGCTTGTCTTCAGGTAATAGTTACATAGAAACCTGGAAATTGGGTTCTGAAAACTTACCTGGCTATGGAAGCAGCTGGAGACTTGAGTAAGTTACTCAAAAAGTCAAAATAATTATCAGTGATGATTTCCCAGTCCATGTTTTCTTCGTGACAAGGAGATTCCTCAGAGAAAGCTAAATAGAAAGGCATTTCATATATCGATCTCAAGTTGGAAACAACAGTCAAATCTGCCAAAGCAAAAAAGACTATAGTGGTTCAGTTAATGTGTTTGAAAATATAACAAAGAAGGGTTAGAAATCCTTGTGATCTGGCTCCCACTTCTGGCCAACACCAACTATCCCTGGCCGTCAAGCAATGGAGACAGTGATCCATAGAAGACAGAAAATAAACAAGGTAAGACCCATGATTATCCTGTCTATTGCCTTAAGGAGAGCATCCAGGCCATGACACAGGAGGTGGAACTGAGCTGGAACTGTCAGGCGCCCTGAGCAGAGGGGATGAAGGTTAGAGTCCGGAAGACGGCACAGATACACAGAACAGACTCCCAGGAAAGACAGAGACATATAGATGGAGCCCCCGCTGTCTGCCTCCTTCAACTATCCAGCTGAGGACAAACCAGTGCATGCAGGTGACAAAGCACCCGGAGACCAGGCAAAGATCCACCCAAAAGGATTCCGGAAAAGTATCCGGGGATCACATGGGCCAGGAACAAATTCTCTTTCCATCAGCCGGACCGGAACAATCCACAATCTCATGAGACAATGAGTACAAGACGCACGATGAGTCTCGCCTCAGTCCTGGGGAATATTTGCAACCGCACCGAGTGTCGCTCCAGTCCTAACAAACCTTAAAAGCAAAATCCGAAAGGATCAAACTGTTTTCAAGAACATAGGAAAAACAGAATGGCAAGCAGGAAACAAGGCAAACCTCAAAATGTTTGGCATCCAATCAAAAATCACCGGGCATGCAAAGAAGCAGAAAAACGTGACCCAGACTTAGGAGAAAAAATAATCAATCAAAACTGCCCCGAAAGAGGGTGGTACTGCCCAGAAGCAGACACATAGATCAATCAACAGAATAGAGACCTCAGAGATAAACCCATGCTTCTATAGCCAATTAATCTATAACAAAGCACACAAGAGTACACGATAGTGAAAAGACAGTATCTTCCGTAAATGGGGTAGGGCACAGCAGACAGCTATATGCCAAAGAATGCACCTGCACCACTTTCTTACACCACACACAAAAATAAACTCAAACTGCACCGAAGATCTAAATGTGAGACCTGAACCCATAAAACCCTTGACAGAAAACAGAGGCAGTAAACTCTTGGACATAGCTCTGAGCAGTATTTCTTTGGATCTGTCTCCTCAGGCAAGGGCAACAAAAGCAAAAATAAACTATTGGGACTACATCAAACTAACAAGCTTTTGCACAGCAAAGGAAATCACTAACAAAACAAAGAGGCAACCTACTGAATGGGAGACAATACTTGCAAATGATATTCGCAATAGGGAGCTAATATCCAAAACATATAAAGAACTCATACGACTCAACAACAACAAAAAATCTGACTTGAAAATGGGCAGAGGCCTGAGTGGATATTTTGGCTGAGTGATTTTGGCTCAGGTCATGATCTCACAGTTTGTGAGTTCAAGCCTTGGATCGGGCTCTCTGCTGTCAGCATGGAGCCCGCTTCACATACTCTGTCTCCCTCTCTCTCTGCCTCTCCCTTGATGTCGCTGTCAAAATTAAGCAAACATTAAAAAAAAAAGGCAAAACTTTTCAGAATGGATAAAACCAGACCCAACTGTATGTTGCATTATGAAAATGCACTTGAAATGAAAGACATAAATAAAAGTAAAAGGACAGAAGAGACATACCACCCTATCACAAAGCAAAAGAAAGCACTAAAGTAGACTTCGATGATAATATCACTGTAACTTTATATTGCTAAGGCATCAAGGAATCAAGACAGAGTAGTTCTAAATGTTCATGGGCATTATAACAGAGCCTCAGAGCACATGAAACATCTTAGCCAAAAGGCCGAGAAGCGATACAAAGCACATGAAACAAAAACCAATATAAAGTACGAGGAGAAATCAACAAACCCACAGTGATCGTCAGAGATCCCAACACGCCCTCCGATAACTGATATGACAGGAAGACAAAAAAAACATCAGCAAGGACACGGATCTGTAGAACACCATGAACCAACATGATCCAACTGACATTTAGCTAAGACACCCCAGCCAACAACGTGATACATATTCTCAAGTACATACAGAACATTTGCCATGCCAGACCATATTCTAGACCAAACAACAGAGCTCAGTAAGACTTAAAAGGATTCTAGTCATATAAAGAATGTTCACTGACCAATTAAATTAGAAATCAATTAACAGACATGTATCTGGAAGATCCCAACTATTTGGAAACTAAATAACACACTTTGAAATAACTCATGGATCCAAAAAGCAATCAAAAGGTAAATGAAAAAGTATTTTAAAACTGAATAAAAATCAGAGAACCAAATGGCAGTATTTGTTGGATATGACTAAAAAAGTACTCAAGGAGAAATTTATACATTAAACACCTACACTGGAAAAGTATAAAGGTCTCAAATCAATGACCTCCACTTCTGTGGTAAGAAACTAGAAAGTCAGTGAAACCCGGGGTGCCTGGGTGGCTCAGTCAGTTAAGCATCTGACTCTTGATTTCAGTTTGATTTTCATGGGATTGAGCCCCATGTCAGGCTCTGTGCTGACAGCAAGGAACCTGCTTGGGATTCTCTCTCTCTCTGCCTCTCCCCTGCTCACTCTCTCTCTCTCAAAATAAATAAATAAATATTAAAAGAATAAGTTAGTTAAACCTAAAGTAAGTAGAATAAAGAAAAAAGTAAAGATCAAAGTGAAAACTAAGGAAATAGAATAAAGGAAAATATTGCAGAAAAATTAACAAAGCCAAAGGCTATTTCTTTGAGATCAATAGTATTGATGACCCTCTAAAGCAAAGTGATCAAGAAAAAAAGAAAGGCACAAATTACCGAGAACAAGTATGAGAGGTGATATTACTACAGATTCGATAATATTAAGAGAATAATAAGGGGGGCACCTGATGGCTCGGTCAGAAGAACGTGCAACTCTTGACCTCAAGGTCGGGAGTTTGAGCCCCATGTTGGGTGTAGCGATTACTTAAAAATAAAATCTTTTAAAAAAATATATCTTTTAAAAGAGAATAATAATGGAATAGCAGGAAGAAAACACTATGACACTAAAGTGGACAATTTACATGGCAGAGACAAGTTCATTGGAAGACACATTCTTCCAGAGCTTACTCAGGAAGAAACCGATAACCTGAATAGTCCTATTAAGGAAATTGAATGTATAGTTTAAAAACCTTCCCACGAAAAAACTAAAGGCTGGGATGGCTTCACTACTAAATTCTACCAAATGTTAAAGGGAGAAATAATATCAATTCTACACAAATTCCTCCAGGAAATTGGAAAGGAGAGGAAACTTCTCAACTTATTCTATGAGGCCAGGATTTCCTTGATACCAAAATAAGACAAAGACATCAAAGGAAAAGAAAACTACAGTCTAGCATCCCTCATGGAACAAATGCAAAATGTTAGACAAAATTTTAGCAAATTGAATCCAACAATATATGAAAAGGTAAAATATCTTATCAAGGGGGGCTTACTTATCCTAGTTATGCATCTCAATGTAGCATCTCAAAAGCTTCAAAAATGTTAAATACATAGGGATAACCTGAGAAAAGATTTGAAGAGTACTACAACGAAATTACTAACAGAAAACCGGGGCCCTAGGTGGCTCAGTCAGTTAAGCGACTGACTTTGGCTCAAGTCATGATCTCGTGGCTCGTGCGTTCAAACCCCACATCAAGCTCTGTGCTGACAGCTCAGAGCCTGGCATCTGCTTTGGATTCTGTGTCTCCCTCTCTCTCTGCCCCTCTCCTGCTCATGCTCTGCCTCTCTCTCTCTCAAAAATAAATAAACATTAAGAAATTTTAAAAGAAGAAAATAAATAAGACATAAACAAATGGAGAGATACACGGTGCTCATGAATCAGAAGACTACGTGTAGTTAAGAAGTCATTCTCCCTAAATTTATCCAGAGAGTCAACTCAATCCTGGTTTAAATTCCAACAGAATTTTGAGAAACCGAGAGGCAGATTCTAAAATTCAGATGACCTAGAATAGCTAAAACAATTTTTTCAAAGATTTTATTTTTTTAATTGTTTATTTATTTATTTTGAGAGAGAGTGTGTGTGAGCAGGGGAAGGGGTGGAGAGAGAGGAGAGACAGAATCCCAAAGAGGTTCTGTGCTGTCAATGCAGAGCCCTACTCAGGGCTTGATCTCATCAACTGCAAGAGATAATGACCTGAGCCAAAATCCAGAGTTGGAGCTTAACCAACTGAGCCACCCAGGCGTCCCTAAAACAATTTTTTAAATTTTTTTTAACGTTTATTTATTTTTGAGACAGAGAGAGACAGAGCATGAACGGGGGGAGGGTCAGAGAGAGAGAGGGAGACACAGAATCTGAAACAGGCTCCAGGCTCCGAGCTGTCAGCACAGAGCCCAACGCGGGGCTTGAACTCACGAACCGCGAGATCATGACCTGAGCCGAAGTCGGACGCTTAACCGACTGAGCCACCCAGGCGCCCCTAAAACAATTTTTTAAAAGAACAAAGTAGGAAGGCTAACACTGATGCTAAGACTTACACTAAAACTATAAGAATCAGGGGCACCTGGCTTATTGTTATTATATTACACTCAACTGAGTGTAGAGATTAGAGGTTAGTTCATGTCTAAGTAGAAATTAGAGATTATTTAAATAAATGGATAACTGACATATAGAAATAAGAGTACTTACATCAATAAAACTCAAAAATTAAAACTTCGCTAATCGAGGTCGTGTGATATTGGCATAGAGACCAACAAACACACCCCTGGAACAGAAGAGGCAGAAAAGACCCATTCATGTGAGTAATTTACTTAACAAAGGGACAGAGATAATTCAGTGGAGAAAATCTTCACAACAAATCTTTCCGAAGCAATTGGATCTCCATATGCAAAAAAATAATACTCAGTGTACACCAACATCATATACAAAAATTATCTCAGAATTCATCGTAGACCTAATTTAAAAGTTATAGTTGCTGGGGCGACTGGGTGGCTCAGTCAGTGGAGCATTCGACTTGATTTCGGCTCAGCTCATGATCCCAGGGTCCTGGGATCGAGCCCAAGTTGGGCTCTGCACTGGGTGTGGAACCTGCTTAACATTCTCTCTCTCTCGGGGCACCTGGTTGGCTGAGTCGGTTAAGCATCCAACTCTTGATTTCGGCTCAGGTCATGATCTTACAGTTCGTGAGATCGAGCCCCGCATTGGGCTCTGCGCTGATGGTTCTGAGCCTGCTTGGGGTCCTCTCTCTCCCCCTCTCTCTGTGCCACCCCTGCTCATTCATGCACTCTCCCTGTCTCAAAATAAACAAATCAGGGGCGCCTGGGTGGCTCAGTCGGCTAAGCGTCCGACTTCAGCTCAGGTCACGATCTCACAGTTCGTGGGTTTGAGCCCCACGTCGAGCTCTGTGCTGACAGCTCAGAACCTGGAGCCTGTTTCGGATTCTGTGTCTCCCTCTCTCTCTGACCCTCCCCCGATCATGCTCTATCTCTCTCTGTCTCAAAAATAAATAAACGTTAAAAAAAATTTTTTTTAATAATAAAAAAAATAAATCAACATTAAAAAAAGAAAGAAATCCTAATTTGAGGCAAGTAATTTAACCTTTCTGGCATCTATTTCACAAGCGAAATCACACAGGGAAAAGGAAGGTAGTAACAATCGTGAAAATCAGCACGGGCGTGTGTGATTCATAACAGATTTTCGAAAGGGTAATGCTACCAAAAAACCAAGCCACGTCGAACAAGTTTTCTAAACAAAAGAAGAAAACATAATCCACGAGAGTCCACTCCGTGGCTGCTGTCTGTGACTCATTATAATGCTGGCACTCATTTCTGTGCGGAAGGAAAGGAATGTCTCACGCAATGGCCTACAAGTCCCGTGCTAGCCATTTACACACATTATCTGATTTAGTCCTCATAAGAACCCGATAAAGCAGGCCAGATAATCCCTGTTTTCCCAAGGAGAAAACCGGTTACAATGGAAGCCCAAGTGACCTGCTCACTAAACTCTGCACCAGAAGCAATGTTTGCTACGAGCTCATCGGCCTCCAAGAGCCATCCGTCCAAGTCCGGGGCACCTGGGTGGCTCAGTCAGTTAAGCAGCCGACTTCAGCTCAGGCCACAATCTCACAGTTTGTGGGTTCGAGCCCCGTGTTGGGCTCCACGCTGACAGCTCGGAGCCTGGAGCCTGCTTTGGATTCTGTGTCTCCCTCTCTCTACCCCTTCCCCGCTCGTGCTCTGTCTCTCCCTGTCTCTCAAAGATGAATAAACTTAAAAAAAAATTTTTTTTAAAGAATTTGACCCCTTTTCCCTCATAGTTTTCTACCCGCCAAATTCTCCACACTCTCTAAGTGCAAACAACTCACGTCCTGCTCGTTACTTGTCATCACCTGCTCTGTGCCCCAGCACCCTGAGCTGACACCCGTGTCTAGACCGTCCATCTCCCCGCTAACCAGAACTCTCTTGAGACTTTCCATCTAGCCCTGGGATCTCTGGTTAACAGTGATCCACATCCTTGTAGCCATTGAGCTTTACAACAGCCTAGCTCAGCAGACATCGAGCCTCTTCTGGACCACCTCCAGGGTACCTGTCCAAGGTTTTCCCTGACGACATGGAAGGTTGGACACACGCATTCATTTCTATTCGTTCCCAAAGCATCCCTGAAATGGTAGCAGAGAACACAGTGAGTAATCCCGTGGATAGGAAGAGGAGAAAGAGAGCAGCAGCCGATGGGAGCGATCGGCACCAAGAAGCAGGAAAGGAAGTGGACAAGAGGCCTCAGCATTGGCGGAGAAGCAGGGGTTTCAGCTCCCGCCTGCAGAGGGAGAGGACGAGGAGAGGGGAGCAGACCTTCATTGCGGAAAGCCCACAAGTCCCCTGCGCCGGAGGGACAAGCGTTTGCACATGACTTTGACAGGGGGCGCAGGGCTAGGGGGACTGAGAATAGATTGGACGACACTGTGAACAAAGAGGAATGCGGACCCACATCCCCTCCATCACCCCCGCCAGGCCGCTTGTCTAGAACAAGACAGCAAACCAAGAAAGAGAAAACATGAGACGCAGGTAGCAGGCTTCCAACACAGAAAAGCAAAGGGATAAAGGCAAAGGAATTCCCAGGAAGGGATGCCCAGTCCTTGAGGACCACCAAACTACAAAAACCAAACACAAAGACCAAAGAGGGTGAAGCCAAAAGGACCAAAAAAGAGGACATGTATGGACCAGCTCATATTTTTGACCATATTGCTATTATTTGACAGGTTTCGAAAACTTGGGCCGAATGTCCAAGAGGTAAAACCTCGCAGATGGAAAGGACGAGACAATCATCAACTCAGGAAAGACAAAATGGCATACAAGAAAGCGTACGTATTCACGATTTGCCACACGGTTGAGACACGAGCACTATTCACGTGGAACTAGCTCCCTAAACCCTTCGTGTTGAATTAGCCAGAATGTGATAAAACCACATTGGTAAGATGGGGAAATAAACCCATATGGAAAAGAGGGACACATAGAAGGAGTAGCCAGCCCCCATCTGGCTCCATCGGTAGAATATGCAACTCTTGATCTCGAGGTGGTGAGTTCGAGCCCCACGTTGGGCGTAGAGATTATTTAAAAAATGAAGTCTTTAAAAAAAGAAAAAAGAAGGAGTAGTCCTCACCTTCCGTGTGGGAAGCCAACAAACAGTAGCTCACTATTTAAAAAATCAAGCATTTATAGGTCAGGCACAGTATTTAGAAAGACACAGATCAAAATGCCGAGCTGAATGAGGTTGCCTCACTGGAATGCGAGAGAGTTGAAAAGAGGACCTCTGTCTTCATTGTGTCCCATACTTGACCTTTTAACCTTATTCTAAGTATTAATTTGATACAACTAAAAATTAAATTAGAAAAAAATCTCCTCCTCGAAAGGTGGATTCTGAACTCACGCCCCTGAATGGATTGCTTCTGCCTTGTGGAAGCACTTTCCCCTACGGCGCCTGATGCAAAAGAGCGCGCTCCCGGCACACCAGGGAACACACACTTTAATGTTTATTCTTCAGTGTGCTTCACATGCAACACACTTCACACACTCTGCTAAGAAGTCACTTGTTAAGTCCTCATATGATTGTGCCCACTTATGGGTGACAAAGCTGAAATTCCCAACCTGATGGCCAGTCGGTGGCAGAGCCAAGGCATGAAACTAACCAGGTTGCCTCCAACATCCAAGTCCTTTACCAGCTCACTCTTCACCCCCCAAGAGCTTGCCAGGACTCAACCGCAAGCCACAGGCGGAAGCCTTGCTCTGTCATCCACGGGCTGGGGACACGCACACCAGCCTTGAACAAGAACAAGAATGGGCAGTTCTGCAGATGGCAGGGCCAGACGGTATTAGCCCAACCTTTCCACTAGAAACATCTAGAAAAGATAGATCATGTATTTTAAAGATTTTTAAAGTCGTTGAAGGCATCAGACAACTTTCAAGGCCATGAGTATTTGTGGGGCCCGGATCCAAAAGGCAGGTGAAATGAAGCCCCCTAAAGCCACTTCTCCATCCAAGGCCACGGCTCCTTCCAAAAACAAAGGCAAGGGCTAAGGGGCTGAGAAGTGAACGGGACTTTCCAAAGTCTCACAAAACAAGGAGAGAAATTGGAATTCAGGGCCAGGAAGGAAACAATGTCTTTGGTCAACACCACAGCGTCATGTTGGGAACTCAAAGGTCTACATTCTAGCAGTAAGAACAGACGAGAAACAGGTGAGATCTCACAGACACTGACACCAGGCTTCAAAAAAAATGAGGCAGCTTCCAGCTGAATTAAGGTGAAATGCCCCCCACTCTAACTGCCTGTTGAAATAAACAACCAAACAAACAAAAAGCCTATCTGAAGGATGGAAAACATCCAGAGTATCAAATTATCTCCATAACTTTTAATACATAATGTCTGGAATAGAGTCAAAACCAAGCACATAGGGGCACCTGGGGGCTCAGTGGACTTCAGCCCAGGTCATGATCTCACAGTTCTTGAGTTTGAGCCCCACATCGGGCTTTCTGCTGTCAGCACAGAGACTGCTTTGGATCCTCTGTCCGCCCCCCTCTCTGCCCCTTGCTCACTCACTCTCTTTCTCTCAAAAATAAACATTGAAAAATAAGTACATAAAAAACATAAGAAGTGATACAAAGAAGAAATTCACACAATAGAAATAGATACTCAAGAGATCCAATTATTGGAGTTATCAGGCATGTTTTTTTAATAAAACTTATAAAAATATCAAATTGAAACTCTAGAACTTATTGCAATAACTGAAATTGAGAAGTCAATGACTAAGCTTAATGGTGGATGAAATGCATTCTTAAGAAAGGATCAGTGAACTAGAAAATAAGTCAGAGAGAACTGTCCAGACTATACCATAAAGGAAAAAAAGGACAGAAAAAAAGACAGAAAAAAAAGTAGAGAGAGAGAGATCCCTTTTGCCATTTCTTCTTCTTCTTTTTTTTTTTTTTTACTTTTTTTTAATGTTAATTTATTTCGGGGAAGGAGGGGACAAAGAGAGAGAGAGAGACAGAATCTGAAGCAAGCTCTAGGCTCCAAGCTGTCAGCACAGAGCCTGACGTGGCCACTTCTATTCAACATAGTACTGGAAGTCCTAGCCATAGCAATTAGGCAAGAAAAAGAAATAGAAAATATTCAAATAGGAAAGGAAGAAGTAAAATTATCCTTGTTCGCAGACGACATTATCTTATACATAGAAAATTCTAAATATTCCACCCATCCACCCAAAAAACATGTAGAAATAATAAACAAACTCAGCAAAGCTGTAGGATTCATAATCAACATGCAAAGATCAGTTGCATTTTTAAACACTAACAATGAATAATATGGAAAGGAAATTAAAAGTCCCTTTGCTGCTCAGTCAGTAGAGAATGAGACTCTTGATTGTGGGGTTATGAGTTCGGGCCCAACATTAGGTATAGGGATTACTTAAAAATAAAGCCTTTAGGGGCACCTGAGTGGCTCAATCAGTTAAGCACCCGACTCTTGACTTCGGCTCAAGTCATAATCTCATGGTTTGTGAGATCTAGCCCCACATCGGGCTCTGCACTGACAGCATGGAGCCAGCTTGGGATTCTCTCTCTCTCTCTCTCTCTCTCTCTGTCCCTGCCCCATGCATTCTCTCTCTCTCTCTCTCTCTCTCTCTCTGTCAAAATAAATAAATAAACTTTAAATAAAATTAAAAATAAATAAGTAAACAAAGTATTTTTAAAAAATGAAAGGAAATTAAGAAAACAAGTCCATTAACAATAACATCAAAATTAATAAAATACTTAGGAGTAAATTAACCCCAGTGACATCCCAGCTGAGAATTCAGACTACAGCAAATACTAACATTAATACCAATACAAATGATGTATATTTTTTCAAATGTATTTATGTATTTGAGAGAGAGAGAGAGAGAGAGTGGGGAGAGAGGCAGAGAGAGAGAGAGAGAATCTTCTTTTTACATTTTTTTTATTTATTTTTGAGAGAGAGAGAGAGAGACAAAGTTCGAGCAGAAGAGGGGCAGAGAGGGAGGGAGACACAGAATCTGAAGCAGGCTCCAGGCTCTGAGCTGTCAGCACAGAGCCCGATTTGGGGCTCAAACTCGTGAACCATGAGATCATGACCTGAGCTGAAGTTGGACACTTAACCAACTGAGTCACCCAGGTGCCCCAGAGTGAGAGAGAATCTTAAGCAGCCTCCAAGTTCAGCACAGAGCCCAATGTGGGGCTTGATCCCACGACCCTGGTATCATGACCCTGGGATCATGATCAAGAGTCAGATGCTCAACCAACTGAGCCACCCAGACGCCCCAATAATGTACATATATTTTTTTCAATGATGTATATTTTTTAAGGCAAAGACAATGCTAGAGAAAAAAAGGAAGCATCATTCCCTAATGTTAAAAGAGCCCATCTGATAAGAATATATGTCAGTTCCAAACTTTTTGTACCTAATGATGTAACTTAAATGACATAAAGCAAAACTAACAATGCTAAAAGGAAAAGAGACAAATTTACCACCTCTGTGGGAAATTTTACCTCCTCTTTATCAGCAACTGATAAAACAGGCAGATAATAGGTAAGCCACAGAAGATTAACAAACCTAATTAATACCTATAACTACTACACCCAACAACGACAGAACTGACGTTCTTTCGAAAAGCACATACATTTAGCAAAATCACCTGAGCCATAAAGCATATCTCAACAAATTCCCAAGACTAAAACATTGAGTATGTTCTTTCATTAAATTAGGCTAGAAATTCAGAGGGTTTTTTTTTTGAAGTAACTCGAAATGTCCCCAAACGGGGCATGTTAGTGGAAATTAAGCAAAACACTGAAATCATAATAAATTTCAAACTGATTGATAATAAAACTATGACATATTAGCTGTGTGGAATATATTAGAGCTTTGCACGGAAGAAACTTTATAGCCTTAAAAGCAGTTATTAGAAAAGAAGAAAACCTGAAAATCAAGAAGCTAGCAAAAAAACATCAAACTAAATTTGGTAGAAAGAAGGAAATAATAAAGATAAAGCAGGACATTCACGACATAGGAAATGAATCAGGAAAATCCATGAAACAGGAACAGAGAATCCACAAAACTCCGTTGTTTGAGAAGCTGTGTTTCTGTAATGGAACACGCCTTCAGGCAGCATGACCCCCCACCACTGAGGATTGTCCAGACAGAAGTGAAGCCCACAGGGCCAGAATAAGACTTCCTACAACTGTGTCCTGCCTTTGACACCTGGAGTTCTGTGATATAATCCTGAGCCTCGATATTCCCATCTGAAAATGAAGTCAAAATGGAACCCAACTCAACGGTTCACATGAGGGTTGGATGAAACAATTCATACGAAACACAACAGAGGTTGGTGATTCTCAACACTATTGAGACTTCCGGACCCAGGCTTCCCACTGATACTGAATATCACTCTTGTAGCCTGTGTTTCTGGAAATGATCCGGAGCAGGCGATAAAAAGGAGGGCAAAGTAACGGCGCGGAAGTTACGGCACAGGATGAACATCCACCTGACCGAGGCGGCTTAGCCATCAGCCCAGCCAGGCCACACCAAGTACAGAGCTCAGTGCGCCCTGCAGCACATCAGAGACCCAACGTGTGGCCAGCGGGTTTGATGCCGACACCCACAGAGAGGGGGTTCTCTGCCAGCCTCTAAAAGCAGCAGTTTGAGTACAGAGATTCCTCAAAAACTTAGAAAATAGACCTACCCTACGATCCAGCAATTGCGCTACTAGGTATTTACCCCAAAGATACAAAAATACAGAAATCAAGGGGCACATGCACCCCGATGTTTAGAACATCATTATCGGGGTGCCTGGGTGGCTCAGCTGGTTAAATGTCCAACTCTTGATTTCAGTTCAGGTCATGATCTCACGGTTCGTGGGAGGAGGATGACAGCACAGAGCCTGCTTGGGATTCTCTCTCACGCTCTCTCTCTGCGTCTCCAACATTTGTGTGCATGTGTGCTCTCTCTCTCTCTCTCTCAAAATAAATAAAATGAACTTAAATAAAAAAGATTCATAGCAGCACTATCAACAATAGCAAAATGATGGACTAAGCCCAAATGTCCGTGGACTGATGAATGGATAAAGATGTGGTTTACATATATTTAATGGAATATTACTCAGCCATCAAGAAGAATGAAATCCTGCCATTTGCAAGGACATGGATGGAGCTAGAGTTTAATGCTAAGCCAAATAGATCATCAGAGAAAGACAATTACCATATGATTTCATGCATTATGTGGAACTTAAGAAACAAAACAACAAGCATGGGGAGAGAGAGAGAGAGAGACCAAGAAATAGACTCGTAACTGCAGAGAACAAACAGATGGTCACCAAAGGGGAGGAGGGCCGGGGGATGGGGGAAACAGGCGATGGGGATGGGGGAGGGCACACGTGATGAGCACCGGGTGATGTATGCAGGTATTGAATCACTACATTGCACACGTGAAATTAATGTTACACTGTATGTTAACCAAATGGAATTTAAATAAAAGCAAAAAAAAAAAAACAACCAGCCATCTGAGGAGGGAGGAAGGAAAGATTAGGTGGACATGGCCACAGGAAAGGAACAGGATACTCCCCTCCCCACCCCAAGTGGAAGCAGCAGGGGTCCCGAGGGGAGGCTGGAGCGCGCACAACACACAGACGACCAGAGCAAGCCGGTCCCCAAAGAGAGCCAGACACAGACCACCAGCTCCTGACCAGGCGGACCAGCCAGACACAGAAACACCAGCCCCACCCTGGTGGCGTCTTCCCAGTCACTCTCAGGGACAAGAGAATGACTTCCTGGGGGTGATGCAGCCACAAATTCATAAAATCCATATTCGAGGGGATTTTTGGTGTTGAGGACGGTGCGGGAAGAGGGGAGCTGGCTGGACGGGGGGTGCTCTCCCCAGTGTGCAGGGTGAGTGACAGGACCCCACGGGCGGTACATCTGCACTCCTCGGGGACCATCACACCTGGTCTGCACACACACACGTTCCTCAGCTGAACCGAGACAGTTCTGAGAGGAAAACCAGTCACCAGCGGAAACTTCTGGCATAACCAATCACACCAGGACCCCTGGTCTCACCATAACGGACGGCAGAGGCTCAAATGTGGCCATCACAATGGCAAATTGTACCTGGCCAGCCTCTGCGTTTAGGTCCCCTTTGTTAAATAGGGGTGTCCCTTAGGAACAACATTGCTCAAGGGCGCTCCAACGGGCCTGCAGGGAGAACCACGGACTCACCAGATAAACCGTTCTGGACACTTTCTGGCGCATTCACGTAACGGACCAGTTCACAGGTCTTCCTGATAAACCCCTCAAAGGCTTTCCAGTAGGATGTTTCTTCCAGGGACAACTGCACCTGCTCCAGACTATGAAACACCCTGCGACCAAAAAGAATCCAGAGAAGGCTGACATGTGATCACTGTTTTCCAGAAACAGATCGTTATAAATTCATCCAAACGCAAATGTACACAAGTGCCCGGCGGTCCACTCATGTCAGAAATTAGAACCTTTGCAATAGTTTTTTTTTTAATGTTTATTTTTGAGAGAGTGAGAGAACAGGGAAGGGGCAGAGAGAGAAGGAGACACAGAATCCAAAGCAGGCTCCAAGCTCTGAGCTGTCAGCCCAGAGCCCCATGTGGGGCTAGAACCCACGAACTGCGAGACCATGACCTGAGCCGAAGTCGGACGCTCAACCGACTGTGTGACCTAGGCTCCCCAATGGTTTTGTTTGTTTTTTTTTTTGCAATAGTTTTCTTGATAGGTATTTTATTGCTTATGAATTGCCCCACCCTGATTTGAAAAACGAGGGAAGGGGCACATGGGTGGCTCAGTCAATTAAGTGTCTGACTCTACATTTTGACTCAGGTCATGATCTCACGGTTCGTAAGATCAAGACCACTTTGCACTCTGCAGGATCAAGACCCTGCTTGGGACTCTCTCCCCCTCTCTCTGCCCCTCCTCTGCTTGCACTCTCTCTCCCTCTTAAAATACATAAATAAACTTAAAAAAAAAAAAGGGAAAATCTTTCATAATAATACAGGAAATGTAAGACACAGCAAATCAAAAGAAAAACAAAAAGACATATGACATCCTCTGGGAGGCTAAGAATCTCATGGAAGATTAAGCCAATGGCAAAACATTAAAGGAACTGTTTGATATTTTGTATTTTTAAATGCTTTCCAAAAGTACCAAAGAGGTTAATACTTCTTTAGATAAAAACAAAAAATTAGGAGCGTCTGGATGGCTCAGTCAGTTAAGTGTCTGACTTCAGCTCAGGTCATGATCTCAGGTGCTTGGGTTTGAGCCCCGTGTCAGGCCCTGTGCTGACAGCTCAGAGCCTGGAACCTGCTTCGGATTCTGTGTCTCCCTCTCTCTCTCTGCCCTTCCCCTGCTCACGCTCTGCATCTCTCACTTTGAAAAATGAATAAATGTTAAAAAAAAAAAAAAAAAATTAAAAGGGGCGCCTGGGTGGCTCATTCGGTTCAGCACCTAACTAAGCTCAGGTCGTGATCTCACGGTCCATGAGTTTGAGCCCCGTGTCGGGCTCTGTGCTGACTGCTCGGAGCCTGGAGCTGCTTCGGATTCTGTGTCTCCCTCTCTCTCTGCCCCTCCCCCACTCAAGCTCGGTCTCTTTCTCTCTCAAGAATAAATAATAAACATTTAAACAAAATGTATACGTCCCCCTATTCATAGAAGCAGAACACACCACGCTGATCCATCACTTCAGAGAAGCAGGGGTGGGAATCACGTGGTTTCCAACTGTTCGCAGGTTTCCCATCTCACACAAACTTACGCTGCGGCGAGAAGCTGGTCCTCACAGTCACCGGCAAAGTCATTGTTCCCAGGTGAGCCGGCAGCTCCCAGCACCCGGAAGAGCCGCGTGCAGGACAGGCCCATGTCCGCCAGCTGTGTCTCCACTTCCTGCCAGCCCAGAAACCCTCCGGGTACCGAAACTGGCGTATCTGTGAGCCCAGCGATGAGTTCTCGCAAAAGGCGATCCTTCACAGGAAAAGAGAATGTTTGTGATACACCAGTAAGGCCAGTGCGGGCACCAGCGAGGCAGCCCCCACCCAGTCTCACTTACCAAGGGTTCCTTTGTTGTTGTTGTTAGTGTTTATTTATTTTTGAGAGAGAAGCAGAGACAGAGAGGGGCAGAGAGAGAGGGAGACACAGAAGCCGAAGCAAGCTCCAGGCTCTGAGCCATCAGCACAGAGCCCGGCGCAGGGCTCAAACCCACGAACCACAAGATCATGACCTGAGCCAAAGTCGGACGCTTCACCAACTGAGCTGCCCAGGCGCACCAGCAAGGGTTCTCTTGACTGTGAGTCCAAGACCTTGCCCTGCAGGTGTCTGATAACCTAAGCAACCGTCCTAGACTTGAGTCTTGACTCGTGTCCAACCGAAGAGACCCCAAAATCAAAGTTCATCCAGGAATCGAGCAGAAGGGACCCACGTGTTAGCTAGTCCCCTGTGGCCCCTACTGGACCGGCCTCCTGTCACTCTGCTCCACAACTAAGAGAAGCTGAGCGTTGGCTCCCATTAACCAACAAAACGCACAAGGGCATGTGCGCATTCCAGCCCTACCCTTGCCTTGGAGCGGCACCACAGGAAAACAATGAACCAGGTAATCCTGACACCAAAAGGCGAAGGGTGTCATAAGTTTTCGTGCCCAGTGAGAACAACATGGATTGCAGGTGACATAATCAGCTTTACGAACAAAGAGCCCCCCCACCCTGCACCCCACGTCTGGAGCGCTCGGCAAAGGGCAGGAACTCGGGAAGAGCACCTTAGCTCCAAGTTGACGATGATGCCCAAGGACCCTCCTCCGCCCGATCTCCACATTTGCAACCAGGGACAGAGCAGGACGGGGAGCCCAGAACCCAGTGAAGCAGAGCAGCATGGTCTGAAAGTTCGGGGTGCTCTTGGGGAAACCCGCCTACTATTGAGGAGATTTGGGCTAGACGGATGGCACACAACACCTAGTGTGGCCAGACAGCAGGGACGGAACGCAGGGGTGGCCGGGATCCGGGATGTAGGATCTAACCTGTAAAATAAACCCATTGGATGGGGCACGTGGGTGGCTCAGTAGGTTAAGCATCTGAATTCAGCTCAGGTCATGATCTCGCGGTTCTTGGGTTCAAGCCCCACGTCGGACTCTGTGCTGACAGCTCGGAGCCTGGAGCCTGCTTTGGATTCTGTGTCTCCTTCTCTCTCTGCCCCTCCCTCACTCATGTCCTGTGTCTGTCTCTCTCCGAAATAAATAAACATTTCAAAAACAATTTTTTTAATAAAATAAGCCCATTGGTATCCATGGACAAGATCAGACCGTGGCTACTTACAGCGTCCTCTGCTGACCTCAGTAGCTTGTTTAAGACGCTGCTCTTGTTGAAGGAGTCCTGGGGACACGTCAGCCCCCCAAGGCCCTCCCAGACACCAGGACACAAGAAAGCCTCCCTCCCAGACAAGCTGGCGTTTAGGCACCTGTCGGCGGTATCCTTCATCAAGAGCTGAAAGGTAAAGAAGAGAGGGAGAGGGGACACTTAGAAAAGCTTACACTCACCCTCAAAGGGCTGGGGAACCACAACCAGTAATCTATAGCAATTAGGGCTCCAGGCTGGGTCAGTCAGAAGAGTACATGACTCCTGATCTCGGGGTTGTGAGTTCAAGCCCCACAGTGGGTGTAGAGATTACTTAAAAAATAAAGTCTTTAGGAGCATCTGGGGGGCTCAGTTGATTGAGCACCCACCGTGGCTCAGGTCATGATCTCAGGGTCCCTGAGTTCTAGCCCTGTGTCGGGCTCTGTACTGACAGTGTGGAGTCTGCTTGGGATTCTCTCTCTCCCTCTTCTCTTCCCGTCTCCCACCTGTGCTCTCTCTCTCTCTCTCTTTCTCTTTTTCTCAAAAATAAACATTTAAAAAACAAATAAATTCATAAAGTCTTAAAAAAAAAAAAAGCGGTGCACCTGGGTGGCTCAGTCAGTTAAACATCCAACTCTTGATTTCAGCTCAGGTCATGATCTCACGGTCCATGAGTTCGAGCCCTGCATCAAGCTCTGTGCTGACAGTGTGGAGTCTGCTTGGGATTCTCTCTCTCCCTCCCTCTCTCTGCCCCTCCCCTGCTCACTCTCCTCTCTCTCTCTCAAAACAGATAAAAATTTTAAATCTAAAAAACTTACAAATTTAAATTAAAATTTAAAAAACTCTGTAGCCGTCAACATATCAAAATAAAACAAAGTTCTTCGAAACCTTGCCCATTTTGCTAGCACAGCTCACAGCAGGGGCACAGCTGCAGTCTGCAGGATGTTCTTGAATGGTTTACCAAAACTGTCCATTTATAAGCCTGCCGGTGCCCTGCTGTACCTGCTTCAGCTCCCAAAAGAACTCGCCCTTTTCCAATTTCGGGTGGTCTGGTCCGCCCAGTTTGGAGCTGTTGGCTGATCTCTCCAGGCACACGAGGACTTCTGTAAGGTCGACAAATTGATGTATCAGCACTCCCCTAAAACGGGCTTCTCTAAGCCTGATGTCTACACGGGGCTGTGAATAACACACTGACTTCTGCAAACACGCATTTCAGCAAACCACGCACATTCCCAGACATTTTAGTATCTCCCCCGGGGGAGGAAAACCGAGAAAAATGTACTGCA
This sequence comes from Puma concolor, assembly GCF_028749965.1. Classification (NCBI taxonomy): domain Eukaryota; kingdom Metazoa; phylum Chordata; class Mammalia; order Carnivora; family Felidae; genus Puma; species Puma concolor. The sequence goes on from NC_141668.1 coordinate 107,412,392, forward strand.
ATATCATTTCATGCTTCCCCAAAGTGCCTGAGGACAATGTCACGGTTATAGGGGGTTTTACTCCAGAAGCAACATCTGTCCTCATTTCTTTGTCCACCGAGAAGGCTCCAGTGCACCTGGTGTCACTTTGGACAATACCACTGGTCAGCAGAAGCTCAAAGAGGGCTTTCTGGGGAGGACAGGAAGGTGTTCCCTCTGCCCAACGCCAAGGAGCAGGAGCGGGGCCAGAACGGTGATCACGCACTCTGGTGCATTTCCAGCTGAGCACCGCAACAGCGGACGAGGGCGTGAGTGGTGCTAGGAAATTTCCAGAAGGACGCAGAGCTCACTGCCGCATTTCCAGCACCCCAGACGCACCAACACTGGGGCCCCTTCCCTCCCAGCTCCGCAAAGTCGTCGGGCGAGGTCAAGTCTGCTTTTCTGCCAATGTCACGCAGGCTCCCAGCAGGAAGGTGACAGATGACCCCACGCCAGTTTACCTTGGACAAAATGTAAACGCTGGGCTATCGCGTTCCTGAGAGCCCCGTACAGCGGAAGCAATCTTGTCCGAGCCGGCCACGGGGGCAGGTTTCGGAGAACATTCTCCAACTTCTGTAGATACAGTAATCTGGGGGCAAAAATTAAAAAAAAAAAAAAAAAAGATGAAGATGGGCGCAGGGTGCCAGCCGGGGACATAAAGTTCCACTCACGGGAAGATATCCCCCTGCTTCGGGAGCCGTCTTCACAGACCAAAACCCCGGCTTCACTGCAGGCTCTTGACAGGTTGAGTCATGGGACAGAATGTGGATTAAACATTCTCTTTACCCCCAAACAGGAAAGTTCACTCCTACCTAGTTGCACGCGGCAGAGGCCAGAGGTGGAATAAAGCCGCAGGTGAGATTTAAGAGCATTTGCCTGGGGGCACATGGCAGTCGGTGAAGCGTCCAACTTCGGCTCAGGTCATGATCTCAGCAGATAGAGCCCGCATGGGGGCCTGCGCTGACAGTGTGGAGCCTCCTTGAGATTCTCTCTCTCCCTCTCTCTCCGCCCCTCCCCTCCCCCACGCAGTTCGTGAGTTCGAGGTCTCGGCTGTCGGCGCGGAGCCTGCTTCGGATCCTCTGTCCCCCCCACGGTGTCTCTCTGCCCCTCCCCACCCCCGCTCTCAAAAAGAAATAAACATTAAAAAGTAATCATGAGGGGCGCCTGGGTGGCGCAGTCGGTTAAGCGTCCGACTTCAGCCAGGTCACGATCTCGCGGGCCGTGAGTTCGAGCCCCGCGTCGGGCTCTGGGCTGATGGCTCGGAGCCTGGAGCCTGTTTCCGATTCTGTGTCTCCCTCTCTCTGCCCCTCCCCCGTTCATGCTCTGTCTCTCTCTGTCCCAAAAATAAATAAACGTTGAAAAAAAAAATTAAAAAAATAAAAAAATAAAAAGTAATCATGAAAAATAAAAGCATTTGCCCGGAAGCCTCCACTTATCAGGCAGAGGAAATTATGTTAAAAAGAGTGTCAGAACATCAAGATGTGAGTGGTGGGGGCAGGATCCATCAAAAGCGAACTAGCAGCAGCTGTAAGATTCTCGAAGGTCCAGGGAGGACCGCCAGCCAGGCCGCTGGGTACCAGCGAGGTGGGGAGAGGAGGCAAAGGGGAGTCCACTCTCGCAGACACAGGAGCAACCCAGGCGACCAGCTGCAGAGGCCACGCTCCCTGGGAAGGCAGGCAGTGGCTGGGGGTAGGGAGGGGGCGAGAGGGGGCAGGGCGGCAGGGGCGGGTGGGTGGACAGGCTGTGCAGCTACCCCAGGGAGCCGGAGATCTCTCCCTGCCTCAGGGGCTGCCTGTTGCACAAGGAGGATGCCTCACTGGGGAAGAGGGGGGAAACAACCCAGAGGAGCCGCTGGAAAGAGTCTGCAACAATAGGAGCTGAAATTGCAAACAGATGTGGAAGCAAAGAGCCAGATGGGGAGTCACAGTGGGGGGGTGGCAAGTGCCCCAGCAGGCGGGCACCGACCCTCAGGCATCTATGCAAGCACACGGAATCCTCCGTGAGCTGGAAGGAGAGGCCCAGATGCTGCCGGGGGCACCCGTGCCAGGCATCTGTGGCCGCAGCCCAGTGACAGGTGGCACATGCCCCCCCCACCCCCAGCCCCGGCCCCACCTGGCCCCGTGCCCACGCCGGCTAGCCTCTCCCGCATCTCATCGCCCTGGGGCAGGAGGTCCTGCCTGTAAAGCCGGCATCCTCGGTGCCCAGAACAGGCGTGGGCCGCGGGGTTTCCCACTTCTTCTGGCTGGAAGCTGTGACTTGGAAGAGAAAAGGTGTGAGCAGTCACCAAGAGCAGGCTAGAAGTAACGAGCTGCAGCGTCCTGGACCACAGGCGTTGGACGGGGGCTGCGGGGTCCCACTGAGGGCAGTGCGGGTCTCACGAGGACCTGGAGGAGGAGGCCGTGGGCGAGTGAGGGGCTGACACACGGAGGGGCGTAAACTAAAGAGCAGCCACGGATGGACAGGGGGAGGCAGCCCCAGACACAGGTCTGAAAGGACAGAGAGCGACAGACGCAGCTAAGGACGTGCTGGAGGGCGCCAGGAGGGGGCGCCAGGAGGGGGTCAGATGCCAATGCACAGCACAGGACAATGCAGGGATCTGAGCCACGGTCGCTCACGGGTGACACCCGCCGCTGCGGGGCTCACGTCTACACCCCAGGAAGCAACCCACTGCAGACACACAGGATTCACAAGACATGACAGAACCTAGAAGGTCTGTAGGAAACTCAGTGGGCCTGTAAAAGGGAGGATGGAGGGAAGGGAGGTGAGTTTAGGAGAGAGAAGACAATGCTGGGCGAGGTGTCGGGAACGGGCCGGAGCCTGTGAGCAGCGGCTAAGTGTGCCATGTTCCCACCACGGGGTCTCCCTGCCTGGTCCGCTGCAGCCATCCAAGGGGGACAGATCCTTCCTTAGAGCTGAAGGCACGGGGCTTCTGGGGGGTCTCGCGTGAACCCTGCAGCGGACCAAGAGCCCGATAACCAGAGAGGCACCATCAGGGTGGGGAGGTAGCGACCAGGCGGCCACCAGTGCGAGGGTCACAGACGACCATATAACAGATGTGCATGCAGAGACAAAGGGAGGCTTGCCCAGTGCACACAGCAGCCGGTTCCCACCCTGAGTGGGGGCAGGGAAAGCATGGGCTGTGCACACCTGGTCCTCCGAGAGGGTGCAGTCCCTCACGTCTCCGATCCCTGAAGGAGCTAAGAGCCGGCGTCTCCTGGGGCTCTCTGTCCCCTGGGCCAAAGTGCCAGGGCGTGCGTGGGAGGGTTGTAGGGCCATTAAAGTGACGTGCTCCATCGCTAGTACCGGGGCAATCCCTAAGGTAAATCAGGAAAGCAGACCTTCGACAACAAGATCCTGCTTCCTAACCGGGTTCCAGAAAAAGGCAGAGGGGGCTGGAAGTGCGTCCAGTTATGCACGTGTATGTCACGTGGGTCATGAGAACACGACATGGCCCGTGCAGTTCTGATCACACAATCCTCCCTTCAGGAGGCACAGGAGCAAAACTTTCCACGACCTGTAGCTTGAAACAAACCCTTCTGAGACAACATTGAGAAATCTTTTGCTCTCCTCCAAGGAGAGTCAACGCAGGATTGCAACCAGGTCAAGTTACCGCCAAGGACGGGACCCACTGAAAACAGAGGTCCAGTGTCGCAGCAGAATCGACAATCCGTGAGTCAATTCTGCTGATCTCAAAAACGAAGCAGCCACAAGATCTACCTTCTCCTGCTTCCGACATATTTCTGGATCTTATGAGAACATGTTGACAATACAAAATTTCAAAACAGCTATGAAAACAGTTCCTTACATGAAAGGACCTCTACCATGTTTTTGCTCGTTTTTAAAATTTTTGTTAATGTTTATTGTTTATTTTTGAGAGAAAAAGACAGAGAGAGACACACAGAGTATGAAAGGGGAGGGGCAGAGACAGAGGGAGACACAGAATCAGAAGCAGGCTCCAGGCTCTGTCAGCACAGAGCCCGACACGGGGCTCGAACTCACACCGCGAGATCATGACCTGAGAGGAAGTGAGCCGCTTAACCAACTCAGACACCCAGGCGCCCCTTGTTCATTTTTTTTTTAATTTTTTTTAACGTTTATTTTTTTTTTGAGACAGAGAGAGACAGAGCATGAATGGGGGAGGGTCAGAGAGAGGGAGACACAGAATCTGAAACAGGCTTCAGGCTCTGAGCTGTCAGCACAGAGCCCGACGCGGGGCTCGAACTCACAGACCGCGAGATCATGACCTGAGCCGAAGTCGGCCTCCCAACCGACTGAGCCACCCAGGTGCCCCCCCCCTTGCTCATTTTTGAACAAATGTCAAAGACATAACACCTGAAATCCAGACACGTTCCCAGACACGTCCCCCCTGGGTGGTTTTATGCATCTGAACTCATGGGACAACCACAAACAATTCTGGATGGCCCACTATACAGTTGCGTCTCCCAGCTGCTAACTGGAAATCCTCCGTGGAGCCACGGTTTTATGAAATTCTTCTGTCCCTGTCTCTTTGTGCACTCTGTAATGTTCCGGGTTGCTAGCCCAACCAGTAATCAAACAGGAAAATATGTCTTACGTCTTTGGAGACGAATGGTCGCCGCTGGGGTCATCTGCTGCCAAGCCGTCACTCAGGATGAGAAGGAGAGTGTGCAGGGCTTCTAGCACCTTCCGGGGCTCAGTCTCTTCCACAAACTGATCGCCGAGAGCCTCCAGGCTGCGGGCAGCCCCTTCGAGCACCTTCTGAAGCAGGCTGCCTTTTTGCCACTGATCGAACACCTTCACGTTGGGAAACGAAAACACTATTATTAACAATAACGCGTTATTGTTGATGGCATGTGCGTAAGAAATATTAACGGGGCCTTTGAGAGGACAGACAGCCCATTTTTACGATGCTGGCAGACTGGCATGTCTGTCAGTTGCCTTACAATTTAATTTCTGTTCAGAACTGGAAGATGACAAATCGCCATCGATGGAGGCACACGGCCCTTTCGCGGAGGTGCCATCTGTCCTGCCCTCACCCACTGCCATTTTTCAAAAGAGAAGGCGACAACACACATCGTTGAACAGGACCCGGATGCCCCAAAAGCGAAACTGACACGTTTGAAACGCGTGCCATGGTGGAAATACGTTGCCATACTTAGCGATTCCGTTGTAACGAACACAAGGTTACTCAGTACCGTTCTGCGTCGCGGACTCGGGGATCACGATACTACAGGCAATTCGTATTGCCGTTTCCCATCGACGTGCCAACAGAGACACTGCGTGTCCACGTCACGAGGATCGTGAACACTCGTGTGTGCTGAATAACCCTTCATTAACCACGGGGGCAGGCCGCCCAGACAACGCACAAAGTGCATGTGTCACCCAGCATGCTGGCGCTGGTCGGCCCGACGCTGGCCCTCGACCCTTTCCGTGCCAGATACACGGAGTGCCACCCGGTGGATAACCACGCCTGCATTTCGGTAACGATCTTGTATCTACTATTGGAGATTTTGACCCTTGTCGGTAATAGGCATTAGGAAAAAAACAGACCAAGATACGTGTCCTGTGAGGAAAAGGTAACGTAATGTCCAGTGAAGTCAATGGAGGGTACTGGCACCCAGGCCCTGCTTCACACCGTATCCACGGCTCGCTGAAGAACACCCTGCCGGGAATTCGCCAGGCTCCCCCCCACCGCCGGCCTCCAAGCTGTCGGTATGTGATCACCCCCGCACTCCGAGCCACACCATCGCGTCCACGAAAGCAGGCCACCGCCTCTTTCTCCCTGTTTGTCAACGCGAGAGTAAAGGCACAGGCCGTGTGGCACCCAAGCCCTCCAGGGGCAGGAGCCCAGCATCTGAACGCCCACAAAGGGCACCCGGCGGCCCCGTGGAAATCCCACAGGCCAGAAGCAGACTCTTCCCATCGTGAGCACATGTGTCTCACCAAGACAGGCTTTCTGGTGACATTTGTGTGGACGCATCAGCGAGCTGAGGCCGATGGGTGCACGTGGGAGAAGGGCACATCATGGGCAGGACACACGATGAAAGAGGGAACAACGTATGGGGAAAGCGAGAGGATCTGCGGGCTTAAAGCTTCGGTGAGAGAGAGCAGTGAGCCGCATAGACCTGCGTGGTACTCCAGTCCACACTTACACCGCGTGTTACCTACTCCACTAAAACTGAAGGGGTGCCAGGGCGGGGAGAGGGGGTTGGTGCACACAGGCGGTGAAGCGTCCCACTTCAGCTCAGGTCTTGATCTCACAGTCTGTGAGTTCAAGCCCCGCGTCAGGCTCTGTGCTGACAGCTCAGAGCCTGGAGCCTGCTTCCGATTCTGTGTCTCCTTCTCTCTCTGCCCCTCCCCCACTCGTGCTCTGTGTCTCTCTCTCAAAAATAAATATTTTAAATAAATAAATAGGGGCGCCTGGGTGGCTCAGTCGGTTAAGCGTCCGACTTCGGCTCAGGTTACGATCTCACGGTCCATGAGTTCGAACCCCACGTCGGGCTCTGGGCTGATGGCTCAGAGCCTGGAGCCTGCTTCCGATTCTGTGTCTCCCTCTCTTTCTGCCCCTCCCTTGCTCACACTGTGTCTCTCCTCTCTCAAAAATAAACACAAATACTAAAAATAAATAAAATCGAACAATGAGAGACAGGGGAGGAGAGGGAAGGATTCGGACACGCCGAGGGGGTTCACGGTGGCACCGAACCTGCTTGTAGACTTGCAGCCAGCTGACCGCGTGCACCAGGTAGTCTGTGGCCGCTGACCAGCGGGGGTGACAGTCTCCAGGGTGACCTTCTTGGCCAGCTTCGTCCTCGGAGGTTCGGGACAAGACGGAACACATCATCCGCTCCAAGGTCCCATCTGTGGGAATCTGGCAACAATATGAAATACATTTACAAGTGCGCTTTTTTCCAGAATATTCCTTTCTAAGAATAGTACCACCACCTTGCCAAAGGAAGGGCTCTGGGCTTTGCATGACGGGAGAAGTCAACAGGTTGATCAAGTGGCAGTTATATTGTTGGCGTGGAAGGAAGCCTTTTGGAACTCTGTTTTTCACGAAGGCCCACAAGCCGTGGGAACAGCGGTTTCTCTGCACGGAGGACACAGGGTGACTCAAATATTGCTCATTTGTACTCTCCGGCCAAAAGCAAACAGGGGCCAGCCCGGTTCAGTGGGCACCTTGGCCTGCCAAAGCCGCTTTGCCGGAAACATTTTCTCTTCTAACTTCATCCGTCAAAGACGATTCAAACTGGAGTTCTGGGTCAGAAACAGTGTGACATTTTGGAACCATATCTCCTTTATTTCTGTAAATGAACTTCTGGTTTTTGGTTTTTTGTTTTAATTTATTTTGAGAGAGTGTGTGTGTGCAGAGAGAGGGAGAGAGAATCCCAAGCAGGCCCCATGCTATCAGCACAGAGCCTGACACGGGGCTTGATCCCAGAAACCGTTGAGATCACGACCTGAGCCGAGATCAAGAGTCGGACTGAGCCCCCCAGGCGCCACGTAAATGAACTCCTACATGCAGTTTCTGCAATGTCGCTCTGCAAAAATACCTACGTGTGTGGGAACGAACGACATTCCAGTTACACAGATTTACAATAACTTCAGGGCCACGTTTCAGAAACTCTACTGATGGCAACAGTGAAAAAACATCAACGTCCCAGGCCTGGGTGGGTCTGTCAGCCGAGTGTCCAACTCTTGCTTTCAGCTCAGGGCTCGATCTCACGACTGTGCGATCGAGCCCCACATCCTGTTCTGCTCCGACAGTGCGGAACCTGCTTGGGATTCTCTCTCTCTCTCTCCTTCTTTCTCTGTGCCCTTCCCCTGTTCTCTCTCTCACTCTCAAAATAAATAAATAAACTTTAAAAAAAAAAAAGTATTCAAGCCCCATTTGGTTCCTTTGTGGTTCCCTTGGGGATGCAGAGAACTAATACTCAAGTCACAAAGCCACAGCACCTGTTAGGGAAACAAGGCCCCGTCCCCTCTCCCAGGACTCGAAGGGTCTGTGAGAGGTAGATACACCAATGTGCCTGTCACAGGTCACCCAGGAGAGAGGGCACGAGAGTTCCACGGGCCCGTGAGAGATGATCGAGCTGTTTGCTCGGTGGGGAGTGGAGAACGGAAGAGAGAAAGATCCCTCTGCTCTGGGGGTCGCATAAGCAGAGGCCCAGAGTGGCAGCGCCTGCAATCAGGCAGGCCCAGGGCAGGACCCAGGAAACCATCACGATGCTGGCTCCTGAGGGGCCCTCCGTGGGGTGGGGGGCAGGGTGATGGTCCCCCAAGGCGCTCACATGTTAACTCCAGAACCTGTGAATAGGTTAAGAGTGGTGTTGGCCAGTGGCCTTAAGGTTGCTAACCAGCAGACCTGGAGACGGGGAGATCATTCCAGATTATCCACGAGCCCCAAGAAATCACAGGGCTCCTTCAATGTGGGAGGGAAAGGCGACCGAGCCGGAGCTGACACATCCTGAGAAAAACTCAGTCCACTATCACTGGCCTAGGGAAGGGGCCCCAAGCCACGGAGCACAGAGGCTTCTAGAAGCTGGAAGAGCAAGGAAACAGCACCGGGGGACACAGATTTTAGCCCAGGGAGACCTGAGTGAGACTTCTGACTCCCAGAGCCATGTGGTAATGAATGTGTGCTGTGTGGGGCAACAGTGTTGGTGGTAACTCGTATCAGCAGCCACAGGAGACTCCTACCCGTGACATATGCTCTGTGCTGTCCCCCGACCATTTTCCTTGTAGTTCTAATCTCAAAATAGTTGCCTTTCTTTTTTTTTTTCTTAATTAATTTATTTACTTTCAGAGAGAGAGAGAGAGAGAGACAGAGACAGAGAGTGTGCAGGTGCACACACAGTGAGCCAAGGAGGGGCAGAGACAGAGAGGGAGAGAGAGAATCCCAAGCAGACTCCTCACTGTCTGCGCAGAGCCCGACGCGGGGCTTGAACTCACGAACTGTGATATCGTGACCTGAGCTGACATCAAGAGTCGGACACCTAACCCCTGAGCCACCCAGGCACCCCTCAAAATACCTGCCCTTTCAAGGTAAACGTTCTTTGTAATTTGATGAGAAAACGGGGTCGGGAAGTACGGACAATACGGGAGTAGAGTCAGCAGCTGGGGCGTTCCTATGCTGTCTACAACAGCGCCCACGAAAGACGCCAAAGGGCACAACTCCAAATCCCACGGGAGGGAGATGGTTCACGAAATTGCACCAGATGTGACAGAGGAACGGAAAACCGCGTCTCCCGGCCAAGTGTAAGACCTGCCTGGCAGAAGGAATTTTCCAGACGCCTCGCCGCTCGGCAGTTAGCGGCCACACCTGGCTGAGACCAGGGTGACACCCCCAGATTCGCTGCTCAGACCTGTAACCCAAAAGTGAAAAGCCAACGGTAGCTCGTGTCAAGGTGGACAACACCATGAGGGAAGTGCCAGGTCATGGGAACTCAGGAAAGCGAGTGAACCCCACGCCCTGAGCACAGACCGGGACCCTAACAGGAGGGTGCAGGTCTCGTCCAAACTGTCAGTCCCTCAGCCCTGACCCAGGGGCTGCACCAGAAAGGCCCTCACGTCGGGGGCATCCGTGCAGCAAAAGGAGACAGAGGTACAGTTCTGGGGTCCTGCACCACGCAGAGCAGAAGCGCCCGCACAAGGGACAAAAGGGAGCCGTGCAGGCGGAGCCCCTTCCAGAACAGTGTGCAAACACAGTGGAGGCCCCTATCTGCTGAGTCCAGGGGGCCTGTGACCTTGAGGGTCCTGCCGTCCCGGTGACAGCATCTCAGCCTGGAGAGCGGTCGTCTCCTGCCCCCTGGCTCGCTGCCGCCTCAGCTGCAGAATCTCACTCCCTCCCCCGGCCTGGCTTCTCCCCCGGCCAGTGCCAAGAGCGAGAATCACTTCCTATTACAGTCACACCTCGGTTTCCCAGCCTAATTCGCTCCGGGAACACGCTTGTCATCTAAACACTTGTATATCAAAGCGAATTTCAAGAACCATTTGCTCAGTTGTGATCACGTGACATTTGGCGTCACGTACGACTCGTGTTGCAAGACATCGCTCGTTTACCAAGTTAACATTTATTAGGAACGCTTGCTGGTCCCGCGGAACACTCGCAGAACGAGTTAACTCACAACCCAAGGTTTTGCCGTACTTCCAGACTGCCTCTGGGGCTGGGCTAAAATGACAAGGTAAGAGGAAGGGACACTCCCAGAAAGGCCAAACCAGCAGGGGCCTGCCATGCCCACGCAGCGCCGACGTGAAGGGGGGGGGGCTCTCCGTCCTCCCATCCCACCTCCCACCCACCCTGGGAGCACTCTCAAAGGAGCACTCTCACAGAGAAGCACCAAGAACGCGTACCTCCTGTAGTTCGACTGAGTAATTCAGGATCTGTTCTGCATGAAGGTCGTCAAAACCAAATCGGGACTTCAGGTCAGCCTGGACCTTCTGTGGATCCCACACCAGCTTCTTCAGGGACAAGGTGTATCCTAAGTCTGCAAGACAGCCAACGATTTATACCGTCAGTTGTTTCCACGTTGTGACACGTCTGACGTAACTCGGAAAACGACACCTTGTTCACTGCTACAAGAAAAGTAAATAAAGAGCAAAGGCTACGCAGACAATCAAGCCGGAGAAGCCAACAGGAGCCAGTGCTGGACGCCACAGAGAGCTTGCTGGGACAGCAGGTGCCCCTGGTATTAATGATCGCAGAGTTTCCGGAGCAAACATGACAACCTATGTCAAGAACTTCACGAAATTCAAATCGCTGAGCCTGCTAATTTCACTCCTAAAAATCTATCTCAAGAAACCTCATCAGCTGCATGAAGAAAAAGTAAGGAACAACCATGCTACCACATTGGTTTTAGACCGATTAAAGATTAAAAACCAGGTAAGCATCTAGCATGGGAGAAAAGCATAAATTACGGTATATTCGTGGCATAAAATACTGCAGTCTTTTTTTTTTTTGAGAAAGTGCACACGCATTCACATGCTCATGGGGGGGGGGGGGGGAGAAGCAGTGACAGAAGGGGACAGAGAATCCCAAGCGGGCTCCGTCCCTTCGGCACAGAGCCCGACCTAAGGCTCGATCTCACAAACCATGAGATCATGACCTGAGCAGAAATCCAGAGTCAGACGCTTAACCGACCGAGCCACCCAGGCGCCCCAATACTGCAGTCTTCAAGACCACATTTCTAAAAACTATTTAAGGTCGTAGATGAAAGTTCCCTTAGCAGAGTTAATCAAGGTAGAAAACTCATTAGGGGTCACCTGGGGGGCTCAGTCCGCTGAGCATCCGACTCCAGCTCAAGTAATGATCTCACGGTTCATGACTTCGAGCCCCCCACATCGGGCTCTGTGCCGTCAGCGCAGGCCCCACTTCAGATCCTCTGTCATCCTCTCTCTCTGGCCCTCCCCCACTTGTACTCTCTCAAAAATAAATACACATTTAATTTTTTTTTAACATTTATTTATTTTTGAGACACAGAGAGACAGAGCATGAATGGGGGAGGGTCAGAGAGAGGAAGACACAGAATCCGAAACAGACTCCAGGCTCTGAGCTGTCAGCACAGAGCCCGACGCGGGGCTCGAACTCACGGACCGCGAGATCATGACCTGAGCCAAAATCAGCCGCTTAACTGACTGAGCCACCCAGGCGCCCCAAAAATAAATACACATTTAAATAAATACATAATAATAAATAAATAAAACCCATTAGGTACCCAAATGATCCCGCACCTCCACCTGGAAATGGCATGCCCGAAATATAATTCCAAGACCTCCCCCCCTCGCCCCCCGAGGCTTGACATAGTTTCTGCGAGCAGGGCCTGACAATGGCAAACACAAAAGCTTGTAAGTTCCGAGGTGAGCCTCCACCTGAAATCCCGTCATGAGACGACTTCAGACCGCGATCAACACGCGTCTGCTCAGTGTCCACACGTGCAAAGGACCACAAAACCATTCTCAGGTGCGTGACCTCTCGGTGCCCTTAAGTTGACGCTGTGGGTCAACGGAAAAGGCCTAGTCCTGCCGCCTACAAAACAGGCCCAGCCACGGGGAACTTTAGGAAGGTGTTGAAAAAAGACAGACCCCAGGAATCCAAGACTCCTTACTCTCCGTCTGGCTGTCCTTGCATAAAAGGGGTCACGGTCTGGTTCTGAGATTTTTAAGCTAGCATTTGTTACGTATCGAGGGCACTTTCATCTCCAGGTGAGTTGTACACAGCACACCAGGCAGGTGCAGTAATATTATCCTCTTTGGGGGCGTAAGGAAGCAGACATCCAGAGCCACGCAAGGTCACACTGCTCGATTTAGTCACGACTCAAACCCAGATCTGATCCCCAGCCCTGAGCTGTAACCACTAATCTCTCCTGCTCTCAGAATGTGTCAGAATTACTCTGCAGAGCTGCAGAGAAGCTCTCCGTGGGGGCAGGGGTCTCCCTACGCTGAGTCACCAGCAACAGGTAAAAACCTGGGTGTGACTGGGGTGATGGAGGGCGTCATGTTGGGTTGTTCCAAGGAGCCAGAGAAGTCTGGAAGGGCTAGAAATCTGTGTGTAACCACCTCATTACATAGGTCAAGAGATAGACTTCAAGAGTTAGGGGCAGACAGAGAACAGGAACCTGGGCTCCTGGCCCCAGGCCTGCCTGCCCCCAACGTAGCTCTCATATCTGTGCCAGGAATATCTCTCCACAAAGCATATCTGCTGATCCAGCGTTCTTCTGTGATCTGGCCCGGGGTCTCTTTCTGGATCGCCTCCTACCATCACCCACGACCCCAGAAACACTGAACATCAAATACACGGGGAGCTTCACATACAATTCTTCATGGCCATGCTTCCTCATGTCTTTGGTGAAGTAGAACTCATCCTTCAAAACGTCTCCTTGATGCTTTTCCTGAGAAAGATGCAGATCCCTACTCTGGGTTTTGCTTTTTCTTCATTGGCACATCTGTCTCCTATACTAAACATGACTTCCCTGTTGCAAGAACCATGTATTATCCAGGTTTTTATTCCCATTCATGGAATGGTGTTTGGTTCATAGAACATACTCCATAAGCATTTACTGTAGGAGAGAATGAGTGGATGGATGGATGGATGGATGGATGGATGGATGGATGGATGTGTGGATAGATGGTTGGGTATCCACCTGGTGGACAGGTGGGTGAATGGATGAATGTGTGGATGGGTACAGGAATGACAGATAGATGAATGTACAAATTATAACTCTACAGTTTGCTCCATGAATCTCCCTTACAGAAACAGAAGTAGAGAAAGAGAGAAAGATAACTAAAAGTAAAATATTCAGGTCCAGTTGGCAATTCAGGAAGTAATACGCCAGAGTAGAATAGTGCCTATGGCACTGGGAGGTGGGGAAATGGGGAGATACCAGTCAAAGGGTGCAAACTTTTAGTTATAAGATGAGTAAGTTCTGGAGACCTAATGTATAGCCAGATGACTCTAATCAATAACAGTGTATCGTATACTTGCAATTTGCTAAGAGATCGTAAGTGTTATCACCAAAGAAAAGGTAACTAACTATGGGAGGTGATAGATGGGCTCGCTAATGCCATTGTGGTACTAACTACATGACGTACACGTGTCTCAAACTGTCACACTGTACACTTTAAACACACACGATTTTATTTGTCAACATAAACTAAATACTCTTTTTCTAATAAAAACTTCTTTTTGAAAGAGAGAGAGAAAGAGCACACACGTGCTAGTAGGGGAGGGGCAACGAGAGCGACGAGAGAGAGGAGACAGAGAGAGGAGAGAGGGAGAGACAGGAGAGAGAGAGAGGGAGAGAGAAAGAGAGAGAGAGAGAGAGAGAGAGAGAGAGGACCCCAAACAGAGCCCGACGCGGGCTGGATCCCATGATCCTGGGATCGTGACCCGAGCTGAAATCGAGATGCTCGACAGACTGAGCCACCCAGACGCCCCTAAGTGTAATAAACACTCAATGAAAAAAAGAAAGAAAGAATATCGTGGGTCAAGAATAGAGCCAAGTAATTCCATCCCTTCCCCTGCAGAAGGCGTTTGTTCATTCAGCTCGTGGGCTTTCCAAATCCACATCCCCCTGCCTCTTCTCGCCAGCCTCACTATTTTTCAAATATTTCTCCCAAATAGGAGCAGAGGAGAGAGGAAAGATTCAAATCGCAGAACGAAGGATAGATCTAACCTTAGAGGACGTCAAAGAAAAGAATTTTAGGGGCACCTGCGTGGCTCGTCAGTTGAGCGTCCGACTCTTGATTTCAAGTAGTGATTTTGAGGGATCAAGCCCTATGTGGACTCCGCACTGAGCCTGGAGCCTGCTTGGGATTCTCCCCCTCTCTCTCCCTCTCGCCCAGTCGCTCACTTGCTCTCTCTCAAAATAAATAAACATCTTTTTAAAAAGAATCTTAAGATCACCTATTTCCTAATCAAAACTAGCCCATGTATTAGCAACGGCCACAGAATTTCAACAGTGGAAAGTCAAATGCAGTTCAGAGTTCCAAATTTCCAGTCTCCTTCTCCCTTTTATTAACAGAAACAATGGGATCCTTTGGCATTTGACATTTTCATTAAGTCATTTCTTGAACAGCATCTCCACTCTGTGCTGGCTATCGACGAAGTTCACTAGGGAAACGAATTTTCCCACGAGCTCTCGGGCCCACCTACCAGGGGTGGCCGCTCCCTGCTCCTGCAGAAACGTCAGCATCGAAACAGTCACATTCAGCGCGATTTCAGAAATGGTGGAAAACCTGTGGTCGAGTGGCAGCCAGTCTAAATCTTCCAAAGTTGCCAAGGAACTGCAACGAAAATAAAAGCAAAGGGACGTGAGCCAGCTCAGCACACGGGGCTGCACCGACTCACACTTGCCCGCCAGCCAGGTCAAAGCCCTTTGCGGGATGTGGCCCACCACTGACACACAGGCATTCACCGTGGCTTCAAATGCCACCCTACACACCCTGGGCTGGGGACTAATGGTCACCTGGCACGGCTGGCCAGGGTCCAAAGTACTGTCATCTCAGCAAAGCAAATGGGCAGGCAGGCAGGCTGCTTCACGTTCAGATCATCAGTTTACAATCTGGAGGTGCCCTCCTAGAACACCATGTACCCCATCCCCCGCTGGGTGCCCCTGTGGTCTGAATAAGTCAGGGGCACAATCAGTGGTCACCAGCCTGTTTCACAGAACAAGGGGCTTCAGGGAATCCACATATAAATTGTGCTGATTTTATTCTTTAAATATCTATATTTTATAAGGAATTATATTAAGTATAATTACAAATAATTAAGCTTGGGGGCGTCTGGGTGGCTCAGTCGGTTAAGCATCCAACTTCATCTCAGGTTATGATCTCAACGTCCGTGAGTTCGAGCCCCGCATCGGGCTCTGTGCTGACAGCTCGGAGCCTGGAGCCTGTTTGGGATTCTGTGTCTTCCTTGCTCTCTGCCCCTCCCCTGCTTGCTCTCTCTCTCTCTCTCTCCCTCTCTCAAAATTAATAACATTTAAAAAAAATTTTTAAATGGTAGTTGTTCTTTGTGGTTTATTTAATCATTGAAGTATAATGAATATACTTCATGCAGATTTTCTTGGTATCGTGTCACCAAAGCAAAACAGAGGAGTAAAATGAATGCCGGAGGTGATAGGGTTCAACAACATTCAGCAGTAACCTCTAATTTGGAATTCTGTCTCCAAAGAGCCCACTCACTGCCCGTGCTAACACATTCAGGGCTTAGAGCAAGGATGCGTGTAGAAGCATACCCACTCTATTCAATACAAAAGCTATAAATCAGACCAACAAACTGTCAAATATATGCTCCATTGTCCTACATTGACAAACACGCCTTCATAACAACTTGGAGAGCTGTGTCCAAATTTAGAATTTTCCAATCCTCTGTCAAAATAAATAAATAAACTTTTTTTTGTTCAACGTTTATTTATTTTTGGGACAGAGAGAGACAGAGCATGAATGGGGGAGGGGCAGAGAGAGAGGGAGACACAGAATCGGAAACAGGCTCCAGGCTCTGAGCCATCAGCCCAGAGCCTGACGCGGGGCTCGAACTCACGGACCGCGAGATCGTGACCTGGCTGAAGTCGGACGCTTAACCAACTGCGCCACCCAGGCACCCCATAAATAAACTTTTAAAAAGAGGGATGAGGGGCTCCTGGGTGGCTCAGTTGGTGAAGCATCCAACTTCGGCTCGGGTCACGATCTCACAGTTCATGGGTTCGAGCCCCATGTTGGGCTCTGTGCTGACAGCTCAGAGCCTGGAGCCTGCTTCAGATTCTATGTCTCCCTCTCTCTCTACCCCTCCCCGTTCATGCTCTGTCTCTGTCTCCCAAAAATAAGTAAACGTTAAAAAAAATTTTTTTAATGATCATTTAAAGGGGCGTCTGGCTGGCCCATCAGTGGAGCGTGTGACTCTTGGTCTTGGGGTTGTGAGTTTGAGGCCCACATTGGGTGTGGAGATTACTTACAAATAAAATCTTTACGTCATAATAATAATAACAATTAAAACTACAGGAATATAGGAAACGTTAATGATGTAATGTTAAATTGCTTCGATTGGGGGGGAGTAGGCTCTGACAACGTTACTGCACTTGATAAAATATTCACACAGGTAGACGAGGAGCACCCACAGGGAGGCGAGAGTCCCAGCCAATTCAAGACGCCGCGATCCTGGATTTTTTTCTTGTATCAAACAAGAGATGTTCCCAGAGATATAGATTTCCCTGTGAAAAAGGTGAGGAGAAAAGACCCAACACACCTGTCATTGGTTCGATTTTTCTCTTGCACTTACTTCAGAGCTGCCTGGAGGAGGCGTATCCCCGTGCGGATGCGGTCTGCGACGCCAGTGTCGTGGGCATACAGTCTCGGCAGCAGACGTAGAAAATTCCAGATGTGGGGCTGCTGGTGGAGCTTTTCCAATTTCGAGATCACCTCCTCCGTCTTATTGAGATCAATCTGACAGAAAAACAATACCAAGAGTTTCCCTCCTCCGTGTTTTTCCTGTTCCAAACAGTGGGGCTGGGTTGGCTGCTGAAAACTTTGGCCGTAGAGACTCGTGCCCGGTATGTCACTATTTGGAACAGACAAGATTTGAAAATCTGTCCATTGGGTTAGGAGTTTAAATAGTGTGAAAATAGGGGTCACTGAGTGAGTCAGTTAAGCGTCCAAGTCTTGATTTCAGCTCAGGTCATGATCTCACGGTTCGTGAGTTCACGCCCCACATCAGGCTCTACGCTGACCATGTGGACACTGCTTGGGATTCTCTCTCTCTCTCTCTCTCTCTCTCTGTCTTTCCCCCTCCCCTGCTTGCACGTGTGCCCTCTCTCCCTCAAAATAAATAAATAAACTTAAAAAAAAAAAGGAGGGGCGCCTGGGTGGCTCAGTCAGTTAAGCATCCGACTTCGGCTCAGGTCATGATCTCACAGTCTGTGGGTTCGAGCCCCGCATCAGGCTCTGTGCTGACAGCTCAGAGCCTGGAGCCTGCTTCTGATTCTGTGTTTCCCTCTCTCTCTGCCCCTCCCCTACTCATGCTCTGTCTCTCTCTGTCGCAAAAATAAATAAAAACATTAAAAAAAAAATTAAGAAAAAAAAAAGGAATTTTTCGACAACACCAGCCAGGGAATAAGAAACCACGGACCAGATGTTTCTTCTGGATTAAAAAACAAAACAAAACAAAAAATAAATGAGGGGGGCCCAGAGGGCTCAGTTGGAAAAGCAGGCAACTCTTCATCTCAGGGTGGCGAGTTCGAGCCCCATGTTGGGTGCAGGGATGACTAAAGAAAGAAAGAATGAAACTTTACGAAACATGGAGGGAAACCATTAAAGATGTTCATTCCAGTGGGTGCAAGTTGGAAGGGTTTCCTCCCCAGGCAACAGTGTGGTGAAGTGACATAGAATCCGTCTCACTGAAGGCATAAACCAGCCGCTTTAAAAACCAGCTTTGTGAGGCACCTGGGGGGCTCAGTCGGTTGAACATCCGACCGCCTCTCAGTCTCAGCTCAGGCAGTGATTTCGAGGGACTGAGCCCCTAGTCGGGCTCCGGGCTGAGTGTGGAGCCTGCTTGAGATTCTCTCTCTCCGCCCCTCCCACGTGCGCACACACGCGCACTCTCAATAGATAAATAAGTAAACCTAAAAAAGTAAAAATTAAAAAATAAGTAAAAACTAGCCTTGTGACCAAAGCAGGGAAGGTTGGAACAGCAGGGCAGGACTGAAAGGAGAAAAGGGTCTGTGGGGAAAACCGGAAGCAAACTCCAACTCTAACAGGATGGCTGGCTCTGTCCAGAAGCACCCATTCGTGCCTGGCACGTGGTACAGACACTTGGGATCATTCTAGATGCCCGAGCTTCTCATACTGCACACTAGCAATGGCAAAGCCAAAACCAGAGTATCCCGGAGCCACTAGGTTCCCCCAGGGGAGTCATACCCCCCCCCGGTGGCAGCTGGGAGGGGACAGACCCACGTCTGTGCTCTGCACCCGCACGGCCCTCAGCAGGCCCAGCCCAGGGTCCCGCACCCCCAGAGGAACCTTACAACTACCCTCCAACGGCATCTGGTGCTGTTCTCAGTAAACCCCCGACAACTGCAAGCCCCTGGGCGAAGGGGCGGGGAGGGGGGGGGGGGCGTGCCTGGGGCTCCGGGCCTCTTCAGTGGGAAGGATGAGCCAGCCAGCCACCTCCTGCCCTCTCTGGAGGCCCTGGCTTGCGACTCACTGCCCCCATCCCCAACGTAGGTGGGTCTGTGATTCCTACAGACTTCCTGTCCCAGGCCTGCCTTCCGCTAAAGCTGGAGTGGTGACTGCCACGCCTAAGTGAGTTCAGTTCCACGTACTCCCTGTCCAGCTGCTCCCCCCGGCCTCCCAGGACGCCCACCCACTCATCCTGCACTGTCTTCATGGCCACCTTCCCGCTTTGTCCCCATAGCCCTCGTGTGACGGATCCTTCCTCCCCTCCCATGTCATCACAAAATACCCAAGCTCTGGAACGCCTGGGGGCTCAGTCGCTTCAGCGTCTGACTCTTGATTTCCACCCAGGTCATGATCCCAGGGTCGTGGGATCGAGCCCCGACTCGGGCTCTGTTCTGACAGCACAGAGCCTGCTTGAGATTCCCTCTCTCCCTCTCTCTCTGCCCCTCCTCTGCTCACTCATTCTCTCCATCTCAAAAAATAAGTAAATAAACTTCAAAAAAAAAAAAAAAACACCCAAGCCCCGTGAAATTCAGTGGGCCAACTGCACACCCTTACGCTGGTGGTTGGAGTGTGGCTGGAGGAAGACGGTGAGGCTGAGTCTCCCACAGGCTCACCATGCTTGTCTCGGTGTCCTGAGACCCCTCTCCCTTGGCGGGCGGCGGGGGGGGGGGGGGAGCCAAAGTGCATCCAGATAGTGTCAAATGTCCTGGGGACAAAACTAGTGACTTTACCTGCAGGGTGTGTGCCCAGAGCAAGTCAGAGGGACGTGCCAAACACCCGCATCTCAGACCTGAGAGCAGACGGACTTCAAGTCCATCTGACAAAGCCACCTGTTCCAGGTCACCTGCCAACTGCTGAGGGCCCCAACTTTCACCTTCTGCTCTCCCCAGGCCCAGAGTCTCGCCTGAGAACATGACTTTGGCTGTCTCACATACGGCTTCTACATAGGATGTGAAAACCTAACCTTGGACTAGTTGAACCTTGAACCAAATCATTGGAAAGAAGTGTTTGGGGGCGCCCGGCTGGCTCAGCTGGTTGAGCATCTGACTCTTTGGCTCAGGGCACGATCTCATGGTTCATGGGTTCAAGCCCCGAGTCTGACTCTGTGCTGACAGCACAGAGTCTGCTTGGGATTCTCTCTCTCTCTCTCTCTCTCTGCCCCTCCCCTACTCACACTCTCTTCTCCAAATGAATAAATAAAGTTAAAGAAAAAAAGAAGTTTCCAAGGGTGCCCAATGGGCTCTGTCGGTGGAACGTGCAACTCTTGATCTCATGGTTGTGAGTTCAAGCCCCACCTTATGGGTTGAGTTTACTTAAAAAAAGAAAAAGAAGATGGGGTGCCCGGGTGGCTCAGTTGGTTAACCATCTAACTTCAGCTCAGGTCATGATGTTATGGTTTGTGGGTTCGAGCCCCGTGTTGGGCTGAGCTGACAGCTCAGAGCCTGGACCCTGTTTCGGATTCTGTGTCTTCCTCTCTCTCTGCCCCTCCCCCGCTCATGCTCTCTCGCCTTCAAAAACAAACAGACATTAAAATTTTTTTTTTTTAAAAAGAAAGAAAAAGAAGTATTCGAAAATAAAATAAAAACCAGTGCTTTGAACTTAACCACTATGTGTCCGGAGACTAAGTTTCAAATTCTTGTTAAAATACTTACTGCCAAAAAACTGGAGCCATGAGAAGAATCTACGATAAAAGAGATTTCAGATATTAGTTCAGTAAGCGATCAGAGACCACGTACTGAGCACCTCCTTCTAAGCCCCACCCCCTGGGGCAGGAAGGGGAATTAAGGCTTCAATAGGACGTTTAAGGGCACTCTGGGTCCTCAGCTTCCGTGGGGCACGCTCAGCCGGGGCCCGGGTCGGGGGTGGACACTCAGAGACGAACTTGCCTGGGCCCTTGGATCTTCCTGCCCAAAGTTCCTGTAAGATCTTTGCCTTGTCCATCACGTCGTAAACTTCCTCGGCGAGCTCCCGCACCTCTTCCAGGAAGGCCAGGTCGTTGACCTTCCCGGGCCGGCCAGCTGCAGCCCAGAACCTGGACGAACTTGAAATAAGTGGAATGAGTACCATGGACATCATTCTGCACGGGGCCCCCTTCCCTCGGGGTTCGCGGGCTCGACACCGAGTGCCCACGCGGCGTCCACCAAGCTGGCACGCGTGTACCCTTCCACCCACCTGCCCTGCAGGACCCTCTCTCCTTGACCTTCCAAATGAAAACTAGAACGTTGTCATCAATCTCTCCGTTATCTGTGACGCTCAGCCACTGTATACGGTTACTGGTGGTCCCACGTGTTTCCCTCGCTTAGCACGCCCGGTGAGAGGGGCTGGGGGCCGTGTCTCCATGACCGGCCCAGGCCCCAAGTGCGGAGGACACGGGAGGGAGGTGAGCAGGCGTGCCCCCCCGTAGTGCTTTAGCCAGCCGGGCGAGCCGCCAGGGAAGGGGTGGAAAGTCTGTCCAGAGGGCACTCAGGCAGGCCCGGGGGGAGGCCAAGCCCCCTCTCCCGTTCTCTCAGGCTGACATCTGAAAGACGAAATGGCCCAGTGATGGGAAGACTGGGGTCCAGGGGCGTATCGGCCGGAGACAGCACGTGCAAAGGCCCAGAGATGGGAAGGGGCTGAGGGGTCAGCCAGGGAGACAGAGACAGACAGAGAGGAGAGGGGGAGAGACAAGGGAACGAGAGAGGGAAGCCTATGGTGTGGACACTTGCGGCCACATGACGGTCACGGGCGGAACCCTGCGTGGGCACCAGGGGGAGCTGGGGCAAGGCTTCACCAGGGACAATGGGGTCTCATTTCAATTCTAGAAGAGACCTCTGGTTGTGGGGGGAGGTAGGGTCCACCAGGACAAGGTGGAAGGGACAGGCAGGCTTTGAAAGAGGGAGGTGGGGGCACCTGGAGGGCTCAGTCGGTTGAGCATCTGACTTCAGCTCAAGTCATATCTCACAGTTCGTGGGATCGAGCTCCACGTCGGGCTCAGAGCCTGGAGCTGCTTCAGATTCTGTGTCTCCCTGTCTCTCTGCCCCTCCCCTGCTTGTGTGCACACTCTCTCTCTCTCAAAAAATCAATAAACGTTAAAAAAAGAAGAAGAAGAAATCAGGGGTATCTGGGTGGCTGGGTCAGTTAAGCGTCCGACTTTGGCTCAGGTCACGATCTCACGGTTCATGAGTTTGAGCCCCGAGTCGGGCTCTGTGCCGACAGCTCAGAGCCTGGAGCCTGCTTCGGATTCTGTGTCTCCCTCTCTCTCTACCCCTCCCTTGCTCATACTCAGTCTCGCTGTCTTTCAAAAATAATAAATAAACATTAAAAAAAGGAAAACAAAGAAAGAGGGAGATGGACAGACTCACACACATCCCTGTGAGCCTTTAAAGAACTCGGTGTGAGGTGTGCTGCCACACCCACTTTATTTTCTGTATTTCCAAGGCTTTGACACCAGGCTGCTGACTGCTGACCCCGGAGGGACAGCCCCTCCCAGGGCGACCCCCCCACCATTCCCTAGAGACACCGAGGGCTGGCCACATTTCCATGTCTGCACATCTTACACGTCTGAAAGAACAAATCTCGGGCACCATGAAGAAGGGGCTTTGGGGAGAGGCAGGGTGCGGGATGTCCAGGGTAGAAAGGGGGGCCTCCGCCCCAGGTGGAAAGGGGGGCCTCCGCCCCTGGAGAGCAGGACAGCTCTACAAGGCGGGGCAGGGAGGTGTTGCTGAGGCCCACGTTCACAATGCCCTGTGGACACCAGGAGAGAAGTCAGAGACCCCTTTCCAAGGGGGCCAGCGGTGGGCCAGATATTCAGGCTGCTGTCCATTTCCCATCGGGATGTCCACTGTCCACTTAGGCTTTAAACATAGTATCCCCTTGTCACATTTGTGAGAAACATTTTCTTGGGTTTGTTTGTTTGTTTTTTTAAGTAGGCTTCACGCCCAGCGTGGAGCCCAATGTGGGGCCTGAACTCACGACCTTGAGATCAAGACCCAAGCTGAGATCAAGAGTCAGACACTCAATCAACCCAGGCTCCCCTCTTTGGGTTTTTATTTGCCTTTGATTTCATTTGACTTCATTTCATTTCATTTTCAATGTTTATTATTTTATTTTCTTATATTTTTAATTTTTTTTTTTTTTTTTTTTTTTTTTTTTTGAGGGAGAGAGAGAGCAGGGGAAGGGCAGAGAAGGAGGAGGACAGAGGATCTGCAGGGTCTGAGCTGACAGCACAGAGCCAACGTGGGACTTGAACTCACGGACCATGAGATCATGACCTGAGCCGAAGTAGGATGTTTAACTGACAGAGCCACCCAGGCGCCCCCAGTGGGAATTTATCTTTAATCAGTAAGGCACAACAGACTTAAAATAAAATAGGAAATCATTTCACAAGCTGCTGGGAGTGTGTTGAAGGGATCAGGTGTCCCATCACATTTAGCACACCCAGGAGGAAAAAAAAATTGAAGCTGGGGGGCATTATTCCTGATTAGAGAGTTACAGAGTTTACGAGATTTCGTTCAATCCCAATTCCTGCACTTTGCAAATTAGAGAACACCGTGACCACGAAGTAACAGTTGTCAACCGGTAAATCTGCCTGCTTTGATAATATCAAAGCGTGTCTGATCCCTCCCTCAGACACGGTCATTTGACCCGCCATGAGGTCAGAACAGATCCAACAACACTGACACGTGAGTAAAACCAATTCAAGGCCTTTCAGGGCACAGTCCACTTAAACACGAAGAATGAGGCCCAGAGAATCTACATGGATTTGCTGAAACTCAATGCAGTGACACAGCAGGGCCAGGCCCAGCCACACACTGAATGTCACCAGTCACCTTCTGTCACGCTCCACGGAAACCTCACCTCCTAAAGGGTGGCCTTCACCTCGAGTGGGGTCAAGCACAAGAAAGCACTTATTACTTCTGTCATCGCCTCATGTGAAAGGATTCCAAGGACCCTCGGTTCCATCCATGATGTCACAAATGGCAAGACATCATTCTTTTTCATCGCTGAGTAGTATTCCACTGTATGGAACTAGAATATATCATGCTCAGTAAAGCAAGCCAGCCAGAGAAAGACAGATAGCATATGATCTCACTCTAATGTGGAATCTGAGAAAGACAACAGATGAACATAGGGGAAGGGAAGGGAAAATAAGATCAAGACGGAGAGGGAGGCAAACCATAAGAGACTCTTAAATGCAGAGAACAAAGTGGGAGGTTGATGGGGGTGGGGGGATGGGCTAGAAGGGTGACGGGCATTAAGGAGGGCACCTGTTGGGATGAGCCCTGAGTGTTAATAGATAAGTGACAAATTGCTGAAATCTACTCCTGAAACCAATCCTACGCTGTGTGTTAACTAACTTGAATTTAAGTTTAAAAATTAAATGAATGAACGAACGAACGAAAGAATGAATGAATGAATAAATAAATAAATAAATAAATAAATAAATAAATAAATAAAGGGGCCCTTGGAACCTCTGCTGGGAACCCGCAGAATTAATCACACTGTATCACACTGCTGTACTCCAAGGCAAGTGTCGCTGTCACAATGAGCTGGTCGGATGTTCTTTTTCCAATTGTTATTTCAAAAGTACCTCAATTGTCCCTAAGACCAGATCATGAGAAGCGTTTATGGTGGGAAAAATACATAGAAAATCCCGGGATTAAACACTGATGTGTGAGTGTGCACGTGCACGTGTGCAGGTGGGAGAGGGCGCGTGCGAGCGGGCCCAGGGAAGTCCCAAAACTGTAGTAGGATTTGGGTGGACAGCAAGTTGTGCCTTCCTGAGTCCAGGTCTGTCTTTGGTCCCTTATCAAGGAATGCTTGACCTTGTGAGGTATAGAAGGAAGTGGGGGGGGTCATGACACTCAAGAAAAGGCCACCTGTCAGGGGATGGAAATTGTCTCTCAGCTCTCCCACTGCTAATACCCTCTGGAATCACCAGGTTCCAGAAAGGGCCTCAGTGCATCGAAGCAGCAGAAGCACTCAGGCCCAGCCCTTAGTTTCTGACGAGGAAACTGAGAGCCACCGAGGGGTCCCCTGGAGTCGGTGTTTCTCCAGCAGTGTCTCCCTCGGAAAAGCCTCTTTAAAATAGGATCCCGAGGGGCGCCTGGGTGGCTCAGTCGGTTAAGCGTCCGACTTCGGCTCAGGTCATGATCTCACGGTCCGTGAGTTCGAGCCCCGCGTCGGGCTCTGTGCTGACAGCTCGGAGCCTGGAGCCTGTTTCAGATTCTGTGTCGCCCTCTCTCTGACCCTCCCCCGTTCATGCTCTGTCTCTCTCTGTCTCAAAAGGAAATAAACGTTAAAAAAAAAAATAAAAAAAATTAAAAAAAAATAAATAAATAAAATAAAATAAAATAAAATAAAATAGGATCCCGGGGCACCCGGGTAGTTAGGCGTCTGACTCTGACTCAGGGCATAGTGTCGCGGTTTGTGCGTTTGAGCCTCATATTGGGTGAGCCCCGCTTGGGGTGCGCTTGAGCCCCACTTCGCATTCTCTCTCTCTCTCTCTGCTCCCTCCGCCGCCCCCGTTTGAGGGCATGCTCTCTCTAAATAATAATAATTGGGGCGCCTGGGAGGCTCAGTCAGCTGAGTGTCCAACTCAGGCTCCGGTCATGATCTCATGGTCTGTGAGTTCGAGCCCCGTGTCCGGCTCTGTGCCGACAGCTCAGAGCCTGGAGCCTGCTTCAGATTCTGTGTCTCCCTCTCTCTCTGACCCTCCCCCATTCATGCTCTGTCTCTCTCTCTCTGTCTCAAAAAAATAAAGGTTAAAAAATTTTTTTAATAAATAAATAAATAATAATAGACAAACAAACAAACAAATAAACTACTGGGGCATCTGGGTGGCTCCATTGGTTAAACATCCAACTCTTGGTTTCAGGTCAAGTCATGATCCCGGGGTCATGGTCGTGAGATTGAGCCCCACATCAGGCTCTATGCTGACAGTGTGGAGCTTGCTTGGGATTCTCGCTCTCTCGCTCTCTCTCTCTTTCTCTCTCTCGATCTCTGCCCTCCCCCTGCTTGCACAGACGTGAGCTCAAAAGCACACACACACACACACACACACACACTCCCCCTCTCTCTCAAAATAAATAAGTAAACATTAAAAAAGAACTACCAGTCGGGGCGCCTGGGTGGCTCAGTCGCTTAAGCGTCTGACTTCGGCTCAGGTCACGATCTTGTGGTCCGTGAGTTCGAGCCCCGCGTCGGGCTCTGTGCTGACAGCTCAGAGCCTGGAGCCTGTTTCAGATTCTGTGTCTCCCTCTCTCTCTGACCCTCCCCCGTTCATGCTCTGTCTCTCTCTGTCTCAAAAATAAATAAACGTTAAAAAAAATTTTTTTTTAAAAGAACTACCAGTAAAATAACTGTTAAAAAAAAGACAAAAACTTCTATGGAAACCTAAGTTGAAATGCTCTTCAGCAATAAGGATGGACCGATGGCAAATGGAACAACACAGACAGACAGACCTTAAGAGCATCACGCTCAGTGGAAAACAACAAACCAATCTCCTAAGGTTACAGTCTATGTAATTCACCTTATGTGACCTCACATAAATTTATCTAAATGCTGTATAATTGTACATAATGTAATTTATATATAATTACAGCTCAAAATGAGAAGAGTATGGAGGCAGAGGACACTCGTGGCTGCTGGGGACAAGACGGGGACAGAGGGGTGGGCACAGCTATGCAGGGAGATCATGAAGGATTTTCTGTGCATTGATTAAACTGATACAAGATACTGATTGAACACGATCAAGATATATATTGATTGTGATGGTGGTTACATGAACCTATACGAGAGATCAAATTGTATAGAGATACACACACACACACACACACACACACACACACACAAATGAGTGTAAAACTGATGAAAATAGAGTAAGACCTGGAGTCTACTTAACAATATTGTAACAATGTCAATTTCTTGGTTTTGATATTGTACTAGAGTCATAGAAGATGTTCATGATTTGAAGAAGTCAAACTCACTGTACCATTTTACAACTTTTTAAAGTCATAATCACTTCAAAATGAAAATTAAAAAGTAATGAAGTCAAAAAATAAATGAACTCAGGTAAGAATATTTACAACTGTTATCACAAAGGGCTTAGCGCCTTAATATGTAAAGAGCCTCTGGACATCAAGAAGAAAAATTACAAACCAAGAGAAAAATGGACAAAAGACATGAATAAATATTTTACAGGGAAAAGAAGTATCAAGTGTACATGGAGGCATAAAAATAGGTTCAACATCCCTATAATAAGAAAAATGCAAATAGAACTGTACTGATACATCGTTTCTCATCAGGAAATTGATGAGATGGGGAACCTGGCTGGCTCACTCGGTAAGGCATGCGACTCCTGATCTCAGGGTTGTGAGTTCAAGCCCTACATTGGCCATAGAGTCTACTTTAAAAATAAATGAAATGAAATGTAATGAAATATAAAATAAAACGAGTAAGGAAATAGATGAGAAATCAGATAGGTAGAAATGTCGAAGTTTAACAAGACCTCACCAGGGAAAAAGATATCCTCACATCTTGGAAGACAGATGCAGAATATTATAATCCCCATAAAGGACCAATTGGAAAACACCATCAAAATTAAAAATGCATTTATGTCTTGACTTTGAAATCTGCTTCTAGAAATCACTGCTACATCATACACATACACTACTATGAAGCAGCAGAAGTTGTTAGCAAAATACAGCAACAAGGTAGAGTTAATAAAGCAATAGTGTAGAAAAATGAAATAAAAAATACTCAATTTACATAAATAAAGGCAATAAAGAGGAAAAGGAGAGAACAGAAGAGACCACAAAAGCGGAAAATAAGTCCCAGGGTGCCTGGGTGGCTCAGTCGGTTGAGCATCAGACCCTCAGGTAGTATCCCAGGGACATGGGCTCGAGCCCCAAATAGGAATCTGTGCTGAGTGTGGAGCCTGCTTAAGATTTTGTCTCTCTCTTTCTCTCCCTCTCTCTCTTTCTCTCTCTCTCTCTCTCTCAAATAAAAAAAGAAAAAGAAAGCAAGTGCCAATACATAAATTCAATATATTAAGTATAAATAGTCCCTACATTAAAAGGCAGATTGTCAGACTGGAAAATAAAGCAAGAACCAACTATATGCTGTCTAAACTTTTTTTTTAATTTTTTTTAACGCGTATTTATTTTTGAGAGACAGAACGTGAGCAGGGGAGGGGCAGAGAGAGACAGAGACACAGAATCGGAAGCAGCCTCCAGGCTCTGACAGCACAGAGTCCGACGCGGGGCTCAAACTCACGAACCGTGAGATCATGACCTGAGCCAAAGTTGGATGCTTAACCAACTAAGCCACGCAGGTGCCCCTGTGCTGTCTAAACTTCGAATGTAAAGATACAGATAGGCAAAGAGTAAAAAGACGAAAAAAGACACGTTGTGAGACACTAATCCAAAGAAAACTACTGCATCTATGTAAATATCAAAATAGACTTCAAAACACTGACCACCACCAGAATAAAGAGATTACATATCATTATACAACACAGTGTGTATTATGTATACTATTTGTTGCATATATAATAAAATACACGACATGCATAAGAGATGTAATCGTACGGCACCATTAGGTCATGATAAATGGGTCCATGAAGAAAATATAACAATTTGAAAGCCTATATGCACCAACATCAGAGCTTCAGAGTAAACAGAGCAAAGACCAAGAGAACTGAAAAGAAAAATAGAAAATTCCACAATTATGATTGGAGATTTCATTTGCTTTCTCGACAATTTATAGAACAAGGAGACAGGATATCAGTAGAGATGTTGAAGATTTGAACAAATCCCACCCACCAGCAGAAGGCAAATCATTTCCTTGGTTTCATGTTAAATATTCATCAAAGGAGACCATATACCAGAGCCATAAAATGAGCTTCAACAAAGTTAAAAAGACCTAAATCACGCAGAGTTCTCGGACCACAGTCGAATTATACGTGTATTAGCAATAAAGAAGATCTAAGGAAAATCTTCAAACACTTAGAAATTAAGCATGTAACCTACAAATAACCCATGAGTCAAAGAAGAAACCACAGTGCCAATCAATTAATGTTTTGAACTTAATGCAAATGAAAATACATATCGAAATTTCTGATAGCTGAAAGCAGTGCCCAGGAAGAAATATGAAGCTTTTAATCTTTACATTAGAAAAGGTCTCAAAGCAATAATCTCAGGTTGATCATAAAGAAAGTAGAAAAAGGGGAGCCTGGGTGGCGCAGTAAATTAGGCATGTAACTCTTGATTTTGGCTCAGGTCATGATCTCAGGGTTCCATGCTGACCTTGGAGCCGCTTAGGATTCTCTCTCTCTCCCTCTAACCCTCTCCCCTGCTCTCTGTGTCTCTAAAATAAATTTTTTTAAGTAAATTAAGAACACATTAAACTCTAAATAAAAGAAAGAAAAAGCATCTAGGCAAGGAAAACAAGAAGTAAAACTATTTACAGATGGCACGATCATGTATGTAAAAAAATCCTAAAGGTTATATTAAAAAGCCACAGCAATGGTTGTCCATATTTTTAAAAAATTGTAAGCAATACCAAAAAACATGAACTACTTAGGAATACATTTAACAAAATGTACATAAAACTGAAAACTACCAAAACATTCCTGAGAGAAATTCTAGAAAACTTAAATCAATGGAGACATTATATGATGCTCATGGATTGGAAGGCTCCATGTTGTTAAAATCTCAATTCTTTCTCGACTAATCTATACATTGAATGCAGTCCCCTGAGATAACTGCCATCCACACGCACAAGAATGAAGTCAGAGTCCTTCCTCACACCATACACAAAGGCCAACTCAAAATGGATCATAGACCAAAACTTAGGAGCTGAAACTAAAAAGTTCTCCGAATGAAACAAGGAGTAAATCTTCATGGTCATGGGTCAGACAACGCCTTTTAGATAGGACACCAAAAGTGCAGGGAACATGAGAAAAAATGGATGAGTGGGACTTCATCACAATTAAACACAGTATGTTCCAAAGGATCCAATGAACCAAGTGGAAAACGACCAACAAAATGGGGGTGGGGAAATATGTGCAAATCATATGTCTCTGGTACAGAGCTTGTGTCCAGACTATATGAAGGACTCTCATAACTCAATAACAAAACGACTGATAACCCAATTAAAAATGGGCAAAGGTGGGTCACCTGGGGGGCTCTGTCAGTTAAGCATCAAACTTTGGCTCATGTCATGATCTCACGGTTCATGAGTTCTCTTTCTCAGACCGTCTATCTCTGTCTATCTTTCTCTCTCTCTCAAAAACGAACATTAAAAAATAATGGGGTGTCTGGGTGGCTCAGTCGGTTGAGCATCTGACTGACTCAGGTCATGATCTCACGGTTCATGAGTTTGAGCCCTGCACTGGGCTCTGTGCTGACAACTTGGAGCCTGGACCTACTTTGGATTCTGTGTCTCCCTCTCCCTCTCTCTCTCTCTGCCTCTCCCCTGCTCACACTCTGTCTCTGTCTCTCTTTCTCTCTCTCTCAAAAACAAACATTAAAAAATAATGGGGCGCCTGGGTGGCTCAGTCGGTTGAGCATCCGACTTTGACTCAGGTCATGATCTCACTGTTCATGAGTTTGATCCCTGGTTGGGCTCTGGGCTGACAGCTCAGAGCCCAGAGCCTGCTTCGGATTCTGTGTCTCCCTCTCTCTCTGTCCCTCCCCTGCTGGCGCTGTCTCTCTCTCTCTCAAAAATAAATAAACATCTTAAAAAATGTTGTAAATAAATAGGGCAAAGGAGCTGAACAGACATTTCACCAAAGAAGATACACAACTGGCCAGCGAGCAGTGAAAGGGTGGCCAACGTCATTAACCATCAGGGAAATGTAAATCTAAACCACAATGAGACACCACTTTGCGCCCACCTGGATGGCTATGCTCTAAAAGCCCTAAGCACCAGTGAGGCTATGGACCAGCAGACCCTCATACACCGTTGGTGGCAGGATAACATGGTACAGCCATTCTGGGAAAACAGCGACAGTTTCTGGAAACATTCAACACAAAGTCACCATACGACCTAGCATATCCCCAAGAGAAAGGAAGACATAAATCCACAGAAAAAAACTGCGTATGCATGTCCGTAGTGGTGTTATTCATAATTGCCAAAGTGTAGAAGCGACTCCAGTGACCATCCGCCGAGGGACAGAGAAACGAAACGTAGGAGAGCCGCACGGTGGAATCTGGCCAGCAATACACATGAATGGAGTACTCACACCCGCCACCTGGGACCAACCTTCAAGACCCTGTGCCGAGTGAAAGAAGCCAGTTACAAAAACACCTGCGAGTTGCCGAATTCTGTGAGAGGCCCAGAACAGTCAAAAGCCCAGAGACAGAAAGCCGGTTAGTGGATGTCTAGGCTACGAGAGCGGGGGAGCTGAGGGGGAGATGAGAAGTAAATGCTAATGGATACAGGTGGGCATTTTTTTCGGAGTAACGAAAAATATGCTAAAACTGACTATAGTAATGGTTGCACAAGTCTGTGAATAGACTAAGAACCAAGGCTTTGTTTTGCTTTGTTTTAAGGTAATTCCAAGCAAAATCCCAGGAGGTTTTTTGTAAGAATAAACCAGCTGAGGGGCACCTGAGTGGCTCAGTCGGTTGAGCATCCAACTTTGGCTCAGGTCTTGATCTCTCGGTGAGTTCCAGGCCCGCATCAGGCTCGCTGCTGTCAGCGCAGAACCCACTTCAGATCCTCTGTCTCCCTCTCTCTGTCCCTCCCCCGCTCGTGCTCTCCCTCTGCAAAAATAAACACTTAAAAAAAAAAAAAAAAAAGAGGTGTGCCTGGGCAGCTCAGTCGGTTAAGCATCTGACTTTGGCTCAGGTCATGATCTCACGGTTCATGAGTTCGAGCCCCACATCGGGCTCTGTGCTGACTGCTCAGAGCCTGGAGCCTGCTTCGGATTCTGTGTCTCCCTCTCTCTCTCCCCCTCCCCCTGCTCACACTCTCTCTCGAAAATAAATAAACATTTTATTTTTTTTAATTTTTTTAATGTTTTTTATTTATTTTTGAGACAGAGAGAGACAGAGCATGAACGGGGGAGGGGCAGAGAGAGAGGGAGACACAGAATCGGAAGCAGGCTCCAGGCTCCAAGCCATCAGCCCAGAGCCCGACGCGGGGCTCGAACTCACGGACCGCGAGATCGTGACCTGAGCCGAAGTCGGACGCTTAACCGACTGAGCCACCCAGGCGCCCCGAAAATAAATAAACATTTTTTAAAAAATAATAATATTTTTAAAAAGAACAAACACGCTGGTTTTAAAGTTCACACAGAAATTCAAAAGAACTAAAATAATTTTGGAAAACAAAACGAAGGCGAAGGTCTTATACCACCTGATTTCGAAACTTTCTCTAAAGCAATAGTTACTGAGACTGTTTGCCAAAGAGAAATCATACACTGAAATAAGATGGGCAAGAACACAACTACATATTTTTATCGGAACACCTGGTTGGCAACGAAGGCACCAACATAGTTTAATGGGCGTAGGACGGTCTCCAACAAATGATATGAGCACAAGTCAACACCCATCGGAAGATAAACCTCAACACTTGCCCCACATCACGTACAAAAATGTACTCAGAATGGATTGTGTGCCTAAACCACAGCTGTAACCACAAAACTTCTAAAAGAAGGAGAAAATCTTCTTTCCTTCCTGAGGATCTTCGCGATCTCCAATGAAGTAAACGTTTCTGTTGAATGAAAAAAAAAAAAAAAAAAAAAGAAGAAACCCGCTTCCTTTCAGAAAACAGCTCAGAAACTGGAAGAAGATACTCCCCATATGTCTTTCTGATAAAAGACTTGTAATCAGAATATGTAAAAAACTCTAAGGATTCAACAAAAACAAAGATTAAAATATAGCGATTAATTGTAATAAAAAGAGTTGACCAAACACTTCGCGCGCGCGCGCGCGCGCATACACACACACACACACCCGGTTCAAATAGCCAATAAACACACGAAAAGACACTCACCCTCTCTTTTACGGTTCCGGACCCAATTCCAACATGGGGGTCCCCCTACCCCCTGGCAACACCAGGCAATTCTCGGACACCAGCAGAGTGTCCAAAAATTCAACGGACCTCTGACACCATCCACCCGGAGACCGCGTCAGACCCCGCAGGAGAAGGGCTCAGTCCCCCAGCACTGCCCCTCCCCCACTTGAGCTTCCAGTCGCCAGCTTATAGCTATTGTCACCTGTGCTCCCCACCGCCCTGCTACAGATTGGAGGCTCCAACGGCCTCCTTCTTAGCTTTGATTAATTGCCCAGGGTGGGGGCGCCTGGGTGACTCTTAATTCGGGGTTGTGAGTTCGAGCCCCACGTTGGGTATAGAGATTACTTAAAATAAATTTAAAAAAAACGTAAATTGCTAGAATGACTCCCAGAACTCAGGGAAACACTTACGTTTACCGGTTTATTAAAGGATGGTGACCGGGGATACGAACCAACAGTCAGTTGGAAGAGGGGCTCAGACCCAGGTCTGGGGATGGGGCATGGAGCGCCCTGCCTCCCCAGGTACCAGGGCTCGCCCATCTCCACGTGATCACTGACCCGGAAGCTCTCTGAACCCCTGGGCCTTTTGGGTTTTGTAAGAAGATCTCCTAATGAAGGCGCCATCGATTAGATCAAGGGCCATTGGCTGATTTAACCTCCAGCCCCTCCCCCCCGGGATAGGGAGGTGGGCAGGAAAGTTCTAACCTCTAATCCCAAAGGTTGCTTCCCCGGGCAACCAGTACCCACCCCCCAGCCCTGGGGAGGTGTCCAAGAGTCGCCTTCATTAACATAACACAAGACACCTTTACAGCCCGGAGCACTTGGAAAATTCTAGGGGGTTGGGCGCTGACAGCCGGAAACTGGGGTTGATGACCAAACACAAGTGAGGCATAGATATTCGTTCAGGTGACCGCATATCTACTCCGTACAAATCCCGGTACTGCAACATCCTTCATGGCTAGAGAAATCCATGAAAAATACCTCAGATAACACGACTCCACCATGAGAACGGCCAAAGTAAGGAGACCCCAAAACCCCACGTGCTGGCAAGAAGGGGAGTCCTTGGAGCCCCCAGATTGTACATACGCTTTGGAAAACAGTCCAGAAGTTGATTATAAACTAAGACTCACTAAACACTCATCCCAACAGCTGCACTCTCTACAAGGACATTGTCTTAACACCGACAGCAGCTTTTCTCCTACATAGTCAAAACTGGAAATAGCCACCAGGCTCCTGCGTGCTGTGTGGCTGGTCTCCTGCTCTGGTCAGTGGCCCGGGTAAAGAGCCAGGTGCATCACGTGGGGGAATGTCCCTCATTGGGGGATCCTGAACCTGCTTTATGACTATGTTGCCCTTGATTTATGACTGGGTGAAGCTGAAACCCAACTTGTGTGTGCACCTTCATAGCGTGAGAGTACCACTTGGCAAGTGAAAAAGGAGTGAGTTACTGGTACATACAACACACGCATAAATCTGGAAACATTTGGCTTCAGACACCAAAGGTGTATCTCGTACACGAAGTTCTGTAAAAGACAAATCTAGGGGTGCCTGGGTGGGTGACTCAGACGGTTAATCGTGTCCCAACTTCTCAGGTCACGATCTCGCGGTTCATGGGTTCGAGCCCCGCATCGGGCTCTGTGCTGACAGCTCGGAGCCCAGAGCCTGCTTGGGATTCTGTGTCTCCCTCTTTTCTCTGTCCCTTCCCCACTTGGGCTCACTCTCTCTCAAAATAAATAAACAAACTTAAAAAAAATGTAAAAAGAGAAATCTAAATCTCATCCAGATGGCAGTAAGCAGGTAATTTGTTCCTGGGGTGGGGTAGGCTGGGAGGGGGCACAGGGGATTTGCAGGGAGAATGGAATATTCCATCACGGCAGTGTTCGCCTAGGTAAACAAACATATCAAGGCTCGCCATGCATTTACTTGTCATCGATTATTGTATAGATCAATAAAGTTGGTTTTTGACCGTTAATTGTATTTCCGTTACCTGAGGAAGGAAAAATCAGTGACGTGGTATAACTTCTAAAAAGATACCATTTGTGATAGCAACAAAAAAATAACACAGTAGCTGGGAAAAAGTGTGAAGAATGGTATCCGTGGCCTTCACGGGACAGTATCACTATGCGGTGCTGAGACGCTGAAAACCTAACTACACCATACGTCGCATAGTGATTGCGGGATTCCATGTGACACCAATCGAACCCCCAACAGA
The DNA here is from genome assembly GCF_028749965.1 of Puma concolor. Taxonomy (NCBI): domain Eukaryota; kingdom Metazoa; phylum Chordata; class Mammalia; order Carnivora; family Felidae; genus Puma; species Puma concolor. The sequence continues at coordinate 107,447,270 of NC_141668.1, forward strand.
ATATTCTCACCGACCTTGACAAGTTTGTAAAATGTATAGACTTCCCTGAAGGAGGAGAGCGAGGTAGGAGGGTTTGCCCTATCAGACACAAGACACCGGAAAGGTCTAGGAAGAAAGCCAGCAAGGTGCAGTCGGGGGTGGCCTGATGGGTCTCCGGAACAGACAGAGACGTCCGGAGCCGACCCGGGGGCCGAGGAAAGCGCGATGTCTGTCTGAGATCCACCACATATCCGTGGAGTTATCCAAATGGGGGGAAAAGTGTGATTGGATCATTGTACCCCACCCATAGACATAAAGCCCAGATGAACGCAATACTTCTGTGTGAAAGGGAAAACTAGGGTGTAAAAATAAAACAAGGAGAAAACTACAAATAAAAACTGGCAGAATACACCTGACTACCCACGTTCTCGATTTCCCCCGAGAGGCATCAGCCAGGCACAGAGAGTGCTCACAGGAGAGACCAGCCCCGGAAAGCAGTGTGAAGGTACACAGGGACATAGGGGTGATAGTCTCATGGGAAGCAGTTCCTGGGAGCAGAGAGGGATGCCGTGGGCTGGAGGCTGGTGACCCCTGCTGTACATCCCTCGCTGCCGCTGAGCCTCTCTTGGCTAAGCTCCTGAAAGGGGTCTAAAAAGACCCCTCAGGACCCCGTGGAGTCGTCTTTCCTCCGTGGCTCCTTAGAGAGAAAACTATGAAGGGGAAAGGAGGGGCCTGAATACAAAGAAGAAGGTGAAATCAGGGCCTGAAGCCCAAGAGAGAAAATGAGAAAATGCAGGGCCCTCCGTCAGCGCACAGGCCAGAGCCCACCAGCCAGCTGGATGTGCGAGGGAAGATGTCAATGTCACCAGAAACGGGGGTCCTGATGAGTCCATCTCTGAAGACCCTGCCGGTGCCCCCTTCTTTTCCAAGGCCATGAGGGGTGTGGGGGGAGACACCAGGAGACAGACACAGGATCAACCATAGGAACCCCTGGTCTGTTAGAAAAAGTCCAGGCAGGGAGAGAGTCCCAAAGGACTGACTCCTAATTATGCATTCCATGGGGCCAGTGTTTCCCAGGGAGGGGGACCCTGGTACCACCGAGGGTCTGGAGGCGAGACAGCATAAAGAGAAAGGTTGAACAGGCTGGGGAAGGGGCTAGAGGTGTATCAATGTAGAAGGCATCCAAGGGTGGGGACAGGGCCAGGAGCACAGACAGAATCCTCCTTGTAAGCAACAAGGATGGGGGCACCTGGGTTGGGCAGTTGGCTAAGCCTCTGAGTCCTGGTTTCAGCTCAGGTCATAAGCTCACTGTTCGCGAGTTCGAGCCCCACATCAGGCTGTGCACTGACAGCACGGAGCCTGCTTGGGATTCTCTCTCCCTCTCTCTGCCCCTCCCCTGCTTGCGCTCTCTCTCTCTCTCTCTCTCTCTCTCTCTCTCTCTCTCTCAAAATAAGTAAATAAACTTAGAAAAAAATTTTTCAATGTTTAAGAAACAAGGATGGGGGCGCCTGGGTGGCTCAGTTGGTTAAGCGGCCGACTTCGGCTCAGGTTATAATCTCAAGGTCCATGAGTTCGAGCCCCGGGTCGGGCTCTGTGCTGACAGTGCAGAGCCTGGAGCCTGTTTCAGATTCTGTGTCTCCCTCTCTCTGACCCTCCCCTGTTCATGCTCTGTCTCTCCTTGTCTCAAAAATAAATAAAATGTTAAAAAAAAATTAAAAAAAAAAAAAAAAAAACAAGGATGGAGCTCTTAGCTGCCCCGGGTGGTGAATGGGGATCCAACTACTTGCAAAGGACTTGGAATGGAGAGAAGTGTGGAATGGCTGCAGAGCTGAGAAGCCACGCATGTGCAAGGAGTGAGCTGCAAACCCAGAAGCCGGCTGCAGCGGCAGCGAAGCAGGTAGAAGTGAGGTGATCCTCAAGTGCTGGGGCGGATCTGAGAACCAGGAAACATCACAAGGCTCACGGTAGCACCGTGACGACAGTGGGAGAGCACAGCACCCGTCACCAGAGTGCAGGGAACCCTGGCGTGGGCAGCGTCCCCCGAGAAAGGGACGAGGGGTTGCACACGGGCATCACAAATGGTGACTCTGGTACCGTGGCTTTGCCGTAAAAATACAGGACCGATTCCTCACACTGCGTGAGAACATCCACTTTATCTGCTTTCAGTAATGACCCATCTCAGCTCCGAGATCCAATGGTTAGAGCCAAGCTCCCCGCAGAGCCAGGAATAAGGAAGCCGATTTTCATACTCAGAACCCAGATCAGATGAAACGTGGGCTTCCTGCCCGAAGTGAACTTTCCCTGGGGAATTACAAAGGGCACAGAAATGCACACACGAAATCAACCATCATAATGTTTGAGGAGACCGGATATGGAAACTTGTGCTCGCAGATGTTTGTAAACCGAGATGATCAGAAGGGAGTCTCTGCACGGCACTGAGGGTGCAGTTCACATCTGAACTGATCTGAAAACAAGCCAGAAGCACAGCAGGCCGTCGGGGGTCCAGGTGGAGACGGGAGCTGAGCTGGGTGCTCTTCCTGCCCCTTGTCTGTCCTCAGTACCTCCTGCAACTGGACGTCTCTCAGATTTTGCCTTCCTAACTCATGACGCTGGAGGGGGGTAAGCGAGACCCTGAGGTTCAGAGAGGTTGAGAAATCTGCACAGACACACAGAACTGAACAGCGACAGGGCCAGTGTGGACTGGGGGCAAAGCCCAACTTTTTGTACTTCAACGTCTGTTCTGAGTGAGGGAGAAGTGGGTAAGCCGTGGGGTGGAGATGCCTGCACACCCAAACCCCCTAACCTTCCCAGAAAGAGGCTTTTTTATACATTTTCCACACGCACAAAAGGACCATCAACTATTTCAGGGTTATGAGCTAGGACAGTTTCCAAATGATTTTCTCCATACCATGCTTCTATATCAAAAAAAAAAAAAAAAATGTAGGGGCACCTGGGTGGCTCAGTCGGTTAAGCATCCGACTTCAGCTCAGGTCATAATCTCACAGTTCGTGAGTTCGAGCTCCGCATCAGGCTCTGTGCTGACAGCTCAGAGCCTGGACCCTGCTTCGTATTCTGTGTCTCCCTCTCTCTCTGCCCCTCCCCTGCTCGTGCTCTGTCTCTCTGTCTCAAAAATAAATAAAAACATTAAAAAAAATTTGTTAAAAATGCAAACACCACTGATAAACATCGTACCGGACATGTCCAAGATTATCTATAAACTTTCCGTTCTCTTCCTGCAACTGAGACTTGAAAGATGAAGATCAGATATTTTAACGTGCTTTACATCCAAGTGTCTTAGATCCTTCAATGCCAGGAAAGAGAAGCTTCCAGAACATTCAGAACCCTCCAAGACAAACCCCCTTGATTCTGACTCTTCCCACAGGAAACACATCTGCTCTTTCTCTGTGCAGTCTTTGATGCCGTCAGACCCCCCCCACCGCCCCTCGCTTTGCCAGGCAGCCACCAGGGTGGCCAGAGCCGCACAGCGATTCTGAAGTCAGACTTTTAACCTACAGAAACCAAACTGTTATACTCAAATGACGTTTGCTAATCAGCAGTCACTTTGTGGTTCCAAGAGCAGCCATGGAAAGAGGAAAGACCCCCTGCCCAAACCAGCCGTTAACTGGAAACATTATCACGTGAGTCTGCATTTAACAAAACTGATGTTCTTGGGGCTCCTGGGTGTCTCAGTTGGTTAAGCGTCTGACTCTTGATCTCTCCACGGGTCATGATCTCACGGTTCATGAGTTTGAGCCCCGAGTGAGGCTCTGTGCTGACAGCACGGAACCTGCTTGGAATTCTCTGTCTCCCCCTCTCTCTCTGCCCCTCCCCTGTTTTCTCTCTCTCTCTCTCTTTCTCAAAATAAACAAACTTTAAAAACAAACCAAACAGATGCTGCTGTAACTCTAGACTCTGTGCTGTTTATGATTTCCGACCTCTCCCAAACTGTTAGGCTTTACTAAAAGCATAAAAGCTCGTTCCCATGAATTCTGAAAAGGATGCTTGTGTCTCTCTTACCGAGAATGGTGCTCCGTGGCTCCCTCATAGCTCTGATTCCGGCAGGTCGACCCCGTGTTGCAAAGAAGGCCTTGGACAAAGGGGAAAACGCCTCGGCTGGGCAGATCCCGAGGTTGCAAAAAACCTGAGTGTAGATTCAAGGGAGAAGTGTGTCCACATAACAGAATACCTATTCGGTCAGAAGGGTAGTGTCGAATATGATGTTATTATATTTTTAATCCTCTTATTCAGTTAAAAGAGGTCTGAGCACTCAAACAAAAGAGAGAGAGGAAAGGAAGAAAGCCTTCATATGGAACACCTTTCCGTGGGTCTGTACTCACGCTTCAGGGCAGAATGGCCCTGCCCAGCCTGAGAGCCGCAGGACTCACCCCTTCCCAGCTCCCGGAGGGGTAAAACCCCCCTTACACAGCCATGCCTCCCACACAGTCCTCTGTAAACCGGCTGTGGGCGGGAAGAATAAGATAGATCCTTCTTCTCATCTCATACAAAGATTTAGCAGTTTTTTAGTTTGGGCAAAATTTTAAATCGAATACACCTTGGATTCTTAAATGTATACACATAGTTGTTAAAGACCATATAACACAAAGAAGTTTAGACAAAACGGATAGGATCCAAGGGTTTTCAAGAAGACTTTGCTGTAACAATGCCCCTGACTTGATCGAGTGGAGTTCATCTGTGCCCCATGCCTAGAGCCCTCCACGCCCCCGATGGACGGATGGCAGCGGTTGAGATGCTGATGACCGCAGGCAACTTGGAAGTTACTGATCTAACATGAGGTAGCTCATAAAGTCTTGGTGAAAGGCTCTCCATGCGAGCCTAGTTTGGTCTGGGAAATGATCGCACTCTCAGGACGTGGAGACTCACTACCCCCAGGGCTCAGCACAATGCTTTGCACATAGAAGACAGTCACTAAACGTTGGATGAATGAATCATTGAATGAACCATTGGTGGAATGAATGAATGAATGAAAAATGAACAAGTAGTCTCTCAAGCCACAGGGGCAAATGGAGTTCTTAGTGAACACAAGACCCAGTGCACTAGGGTAGTAGACATCCAGCCACACCCCTTCTCCTCAATCGTAAAGAACTCATTTCATTTCTTCTCCTGCCATGCTGTCTGCGCCACCCAGATCATTCCTCTCCTGCACACCTGTAGTCCCATGAAGTCTCACATGTCAGGCCCCAGTAGCCTTTCCCTAACATGGACTGGCCACCTCTCTTATGAGCTCACATGGCCCCCCTGCAGAACCCCATCATGACACTTTCCCCACCATATTGAAATAGTCTGGCGTGACAGCAAGCTCTAGAAGGACAGGGAAAATATCTTGCCCACTAGTCTATCTTCAGCAAGGTCTTGGACCCAGCAGGCACTCAACACATATTTGCCAAAAGAACAAATACATTAATTATTTCAGATAGTGACATACTATTTTAGATAAGACCCATCCCTTAATAATCTTTTATTCATGTAACTTTTTCAGAATTAACCACATTATCCACATTTCTAGTGGCATAAATCTGATAGAAACAAAACAGGCCATTATTTCTCAAGCAGTAATGCTGTTGAGATTTCAAACCAAATGAAAAAAAGGGTCTTTCTGATAAAGCTCCTGGAGCAGAGGAACTTAACTAGTAATGATCTATCAGTGCATCACCACCATCATTGCCATCATTATCACCATCATCATCATCACCATCATCACCATCACCACCATCATCATCACCATCATCACCATCACCACCATCACCACCACCACCATCATCACCATCACCATCATTATCACCATCATCATCGCCATCATCACCACTGTCACCATCCCCATTGCCATCATCATCATCATCATCACCATCATCACCATCATCATTACCATCATCACCACCATTATCACCATTATCACCACCATCACCATCACCATCATCACTACCATCACCATCCTTATCACCATCACCACCATCATCACCACCACCATCACCACCACCATCACCACCACCATCACCACCATCATCATCACCACCATCACCATCACCACCACCATCATCACCATCACCACCATCACCACCACCATCACCAACATCACCACCACCATCATCACCACCACCACCATCATCATCACCATCACCACCATCACCACCACCATCGTCATCACCACCATCACCATCACCACCACCTTCATCACCATCATCACCATCACCACCATCGCCACCACCATCACCACCACCATCGCCACCACCATCACCAACATCACCACCATCATCATCGCCATCACCATCATCACCACTACCACCATCACCACCATCATCACCACCACCACCATCACCACCACTACCACCATCACCACCATCACCACCACCATCACCACCATCATCACCACCACCACCATCACCACCACTACCACCATCACCACCACCATCGCCACCATCATCATCATCGCCATCACCACCATCACTGTCATCATCACCATCATCATCACCATTACCACCATCATCACCATCACCATCATCACCACCATCACCATCCCCATTGCTATCATCATCATCACCACCATCATCACCATCATCATTACCATCATCACCACCATTATCACCATCACCAACATCATCACTACCTCCACCAACAATAACATCATCGCCATTATCACTATCACCACCATCATCACTATCATCACCATCACCGTCATCACTACTATCACCATCCTCGTCACCATCGTCATCAGCATCATCACTATCTTTGCCACCAACAACATCATCACCATCGTCATCACTATGACACCATGATAGCTGTCATCACTGTCACTATCATCATCGTCATCATCACCATCATCACCAGCACCATCCGCACCACCATAACCACCAATGCCATCACTATCTTGTTGATAGACTAAAGTGTATCTGTCACCTTTTACCTCTTCTTCTACTCTTTATATATCTATAATAGCATCTAAACCTATTCTCACAAAGGCAGTTTAGTTAGAAGAATAAATCTATATGCTAGATGGAACAGGTATGTGTGAATATGATTCTTAACAGAAAAAAAATACAAATTGATGCTTACTGGCACATACCCCGGAAATATAGCTATTGTGGTATCACAGTGAACCTTATGCGTTCATTCCACTCAGAATTCACAGTTTATAAACAACAGAGGAAAGAGCTGCATTTTCTTCCTCCAGAGGGTCTATAATGCAAGAAGTGTAGCCAAAGTGACACTCACAATTGTCTCTGTGTCTGGGAGGCTCTTGAAAACGAAGCACTGTCAGAATCATGAAGAGGATACATGGCCAAAAGAATTCAGCAAGAGAAAGGACCTAAAGAAGGATGTTGGGAAAAAAAAAATTAGAGTTTGAATAAATGGCAAAGCATTGTAATAGCCCCCTTGCCTGCAGGATGGGTTGCTGCTCACTCAGGCCTCCCTTAAAGGAGGTCATTGTCAAGGCTTTGGGTGGCTCAGTCAGTTGGGTGTCCAACTCTTGGTTTCAGTTCAGGTCATGATCTCTTGGATTGTGGGTTCGAGTCCCACATGGAGCTCCACGCTGCCAGTGCAGAGCCTGCTTGGGATTCTCTCTCTCTCCCTCTCTCTCTGTCCCTACCATGCTCTCTCTCTCTCAAAAATAAATAAACTTAAAAATTTTTAATTAAAAAAAAGGAGATTATTGTCATCCTTACTGAGCGTCTCTGAGAACCCTGATTTGAGCCACAGGTCCACGGTTCGTTCATCATCTGGACCCGCGACTGTCACCTCCTTGTACGTTTCCCAAAACACTTGTTTTCTGTTTCTTTCTTTTTTGTCCACATTATTTTTTTTAATGTTTATTTATTCTTGAGAGAGAGGGAGAGACAGACAGAGCATGAGCAGGGGAGGGGCAGAGCGAGAGAGGGACACAGAATCCGAAGCAGGCTCCAGGCTCTGAGCTGTTGGCACACAGCCCGACGCGGGGCTTGAACTCACGAGCTGTGAGATCATGACCTGAGCTAAAGTTGGACGCTTAACAGACTGAGCCACCCAGGCACCCCTCCACATTCCTAATTATGGCAGACTTGATGACATTAAAGGAATTCAATAAATAACTTCATTCGTATTTCTCACTTTCCAACAAGCTATTTTAATTTTTCCAATTTCGTTAACATTCCTGCCTTTCCACTTACACAGGCATTTTCCCCAAGGTGGTGGGGGCACAGACATCGACCTTCATTTTTCGAGCATCTTCCAGTGATGCCACACGAGGCTCATACCTAGTCTCTTACCAGTTGCATAACATTCTTACCAAATGGATACACCATGGTTCCCATATATTCCATCAGTGAATAGTGTTTGTGCCTAAATAATTCTTCTTTTGAATTACTTTCTTAAGACTGGAACAAATTCCTGAAAGTCAGATTACTGGAGCCAAATCTCCTGACACAGACAACAAAAGAGCCACATGTAACAATCACGGTAATTCGCATAGCTTTGCATCCTCAGTCAAAAAAGACAAAGGAATTACCATGGATGCATGGAATTTAATTATTTGAGAATGAAATACCCAAGGTTCAGCCCAGTGAAAAACTAATTAGTTTTTCCTCTTAATTAAGAGGAAAATCCTCAGGGCACTGGGTAGTTCAGTCGGTTAAGCACCAACTCTTGGGACTCTTGGTTTCAGCTTAGGTCATGATCTCATGGTTCAAGAATTTGAGCCCCGCATCGGGCTCTGTTCTGACAGTGCAGAGCTTGTTTGGGATTCTCTCTCTGCCTCTGTCTACCCCTCCCCTGCTCACGCTATCTTTGTCTCTCTCAAAATAAGTAAATAATAAAAAAAAAAAAGAATTATCCTCGATTATCACCAGATTATTCTTTTTTTTTTTTTACATTGTTTTATTTTTGAGAGACAGAGAGAGACAGAGCATGAGTAGGGGAGGGGCAGAGAGAGAGAGAGAGACAGAATCTGAAGCAGGTTCCAGGCTCCAAGCTGTCAGCACAGAGCCTGATGTGGGGCTCAAACCCACAAACCATGAAATCGTGACCTGAGCCGAAGTTAGATGCTTAACCAACTGAGCCACCCAGGTGCCCCCAGATTATTCTTTTTGTCCTCATTCTTCTGTGGTTTTATGGTGGATCATGTTCTCCTGTAGACTGCCACTCGTATCATTCCACAAAGACAAGAGTTTATAACCACACACCAAACAGGTTAGGCACTCAATAATGCATGAACAAAAACCTAAAATCTGCAGGTTAGGGAGGTAGGGGTAACCCAGCCTAACACTAAAGACGGTTTTTTTTAGACTCCCAGTTATAATGCTTTGAGCTAAAACAAACTTTTCGCCTCTTTGGTTCCTTTGCTCTTTGAACTGCCCTTCACAATTCTTCCCTGTAAGGAAATGGCATCGAAATGCGGCCAGGAGGGTGTATGTGGCCTGAAGCCATAAAGACAAAACACAGGTGGAAAGGTTTCGATCCCCGCTGTAGTTAAAGAAAAGAAATCACCGCTTTTGAAAGAGTTCATGATGTAATATTTCTTGTGCCAGAAAGTGCATCATTATGGAAAGTTCCTGACCGAGTGCGGAAATCCAGTATCATACATCTTTATAATGGGGCAAATGTCTGCAGGAGGCCAACCTCTACTCAAAGGATGGGGATTAAAACAGCCAGAGAGGTCGGGAACACTCAGAAGACCACCAATTCAAGTCACCTAGCTCATTCTCTACAACAAATAATCATTTCTTCAAGTATGGGAGTAGGGGTGTGGTGTGGGAAGATTCCATAACTAGTTCCGGCTGAAACTAAATGTGCAAAACAGAAAACATGCCACAAATTCAGCAATGACTTGATGCCGTTAAGAAGAATAAATACAGGCGCACCCGGGTGGCTCAGTCAGTTAAGCGTCAGACTCTTGATTTTGGCTCAGGTCATGATCTCACAGGTCATGATCTCCGTGCTGACAGCACGGAGCCTGCTTGGGATTCTCTCCCTCCCTCCCTCTCTGCCCCTCCCCTGCTCGCCTGCTTTCTCTCTCTCTCAAAATAAACAAATATATTCTCTCTCTCTCAAAATAAATAAATATATTCTTTCTCTCTCAAAATAAATATACTTTGAAAAAGAGAAGAAATACATAATTAACTTTCTGTTTAAAAAAATTTTTAAATAGCATATGATAGTCATTTTTTAAGACAGAGAGGATAAAGAAGACAGATAATGGTCCATAGACCCAAGACTCGTACGTATAAGAACTCTCGATATTATAAGTAATTACATATATGCATGGTTAGGAAATTTAAAAAGTACAGAAAGAATACAGCCATTCTCCCAAAGGATAAATTATCTCAATTGCTTTCTTTTAAAAAAAACTTTTTTTTAAGTTTATTTTATTTTTGAAGAGAGAGAGAGTGTGTGAGCAGGGGAGGGGCAGAGAGAGGGAGACACAGAATCGGAAGCAGGCTCCAGGCTCTGAGCTGTCAGCACAGAGCCTGATGCGGGGCTCGAACTCATAAACCATGAGATCATGACCTGAGCTGAAGTTGGATGCTTAACCGATGTTGGATGCTAAGCCACCTCGGCTCCCCTCAACAGCTTTCTGAATTCATTTTTTTTAAAGTATATATAAACCTAACTAATGTTTTTGGAAACAGTTTTTCATATCAGCACTTATAGAACTGTCTCATTGTTTTTAAAGAGAACATGATAATCTACTGTAGAATGTAATTTATTCAACCAACCACCTAGTTCATGGAAACGTGCAAGGTTTTCTGTTTGGGGCCATTGCTATCATGAGGTTTCTGTACATATTTGGCTGACTGCTGTAAGTATGCTTACGAAGTGTCGTTGCAAATGAGATTCTTGAGTCAAAGTGTGTATGATTTCTAATCATACAAAACGCACCCTCCAAACACACTCTCCTGAGATTAACAAACCTTCAAATTTCTGTCATTATTTTGTCAAAGTGATATGCAAAAAATGTTTTTCTTTAATTATTAAGGTCAAGCATTTTTCATAAGTCAAATCTACAATAATTCCTTGTCCATTCACTCCCTATTCCTCCCTGTGCACATTTTTCTATTACATATAAATATATATATATATTTATACATATATATATGATACAAAAGTGTTCAGTCAGACACAAAACAGGCTAGGCATTCAATAATGCACGAACAGAAATTTACACTCTAGCAGGATATGAGGATACACGGTTTTACACTAAAGAGGATGTCTTACTGGGGTGCCTGGGTGGCTCAGTTGGTCTGACTCTTGATTTGGACTCAGGTCATGATCTCGCGGTTTGTGGGTTTGAGCCCCGCATTTGGCTCTGCACTGAGAGTGTGGAACCTGCTTGGGATTTTCTCTTCCTCTCTCTCTGCCCCTCCCCCCTCCACAAAAGAAATAAATTAACTTAAAAAGAGTGGACACCTGGGTGGCTCAGTCGGTTAAGCGTCCAACTTCAGCTCAGGTCATGATCTCACAGTTCATGAGTTCAAGCCCCAAATCAGGCTCTGTGCTGACAACTCAGAGCCTGGAATCTGCTTTGGATTTTGTGTCTCCCTCTCTCTCTGCCCCTCCCCTGCTTGTGGTCTGTCTGTCTCTCTCAAAAATAAACTTAAAAACATTTAAAAAAATTTTTAAAGAAAAGAGGGCATCTTACTATTTTAAAACCCACTTTACGTACTTTTTTTCTTTCTGTTTTTTGTTTTTTTTTTTTTTACTGGTCTGCAAATCATTGTCTCCTATTTTCTTTTTGAGTTAAGGAATTTCTTCATTGGTCCTTTGTTGGCTTAAAGTATTTAAGCAAATATTTTCTCCAGTGTCTTATTTGCTTTTTAATTGTCAAAATCTTTGATGCAATCAATTCATCAATCTTTTGATTTATAGCATCTGGATTCTTGTTCCTACACATAATGAATGAATGATCATCATTCAAGGGACCCTTATCATGGCCAAATTAAAATAGGCAGTGGCAGCTGTGAAGCTATAAGAATTTACCTGTCCAGTCCTCACTTCAGTGGAAAATCTCCAGTTTCAAATGGAAATAACATCGTTAAAAAAGCAAAACTCTACATCATATAATCTAGCAATTTCTTAAAGATCTTGAACTGAAACAGAACCCCAGTTACACTTTAAAAAATAGTATCTCAGGGGGCGCCTCGGTAGTTGAGTCAGTTAAGCATCCGACTTCGGATCAGGTCATGATCTCATGGTTCGTGAGTTCTAGCCCCAAGTCAGGCTCTGTGCAGGCTCTGTGCAGCCTATGTCTCTCTCTCTCTCTCTCTCTGACCCTCCCCTGCTCTCTCTCTCTCTCTCAAAAATAAATAAACGTTAAAGAAAATAGTATGTTAGTTTTTTATTTGTAAGCTAATCACCAGCTGCTCCAAAAAGCACAGGTAGGGGGAAAATCTCCCATTGTTCGAATGTGAAATAACTCCGTTCAGAAGACAAGTATCAAAACGCCCAGTTCTGCTGTGTCACTGCCCATTGTGAGCCAGTGAATTACCTCCTTTCACAAGACTCTCTCCCAGAGGCGCTCAGAGGCTCTTTCTCACCATATTTTTGTACCCTGGTTTCCTTCTCATGTGTCCTCATTGTCCTGGAGTCTTACCTGACATTTTTGATCCCCTCCCTGCTAACTGGGAATGCTTCCCCCCATCGCCCACACCGTGGGCCCCCCACGAGGGGCTTCCCCTCACTGGAAGGGCCGAGAACAGACAACACCCATGCTGTCCCCTAAGGCAGCCCGGAGCAGATGCTACAAGATGCTGTGCTCTCAAGAAATTAATCAGCGTGGAGCGCCTGGGGGGCTCAGTCAGCTGGGCATCCGACTTTGGCTCCGGTCATGATCTCGCGCCCACACAGCAGGGGAGCTCCCACCAGGGAATGGAAAAAGTATTCAGTTCTGCACCCCAGATTCCACAGTCGCCCTCCCCATGACCTCAGTGGGTGCCCCTCCTTGGTTCCTAAAAACACAGCTGAGACGCAGCAGCATTTGGCGGAGACCTTCACAGCACACACACAGAAATACATACGTCAATGGCTCTCGGGTAAAACATTGGTGTCTCCTTACAGACTTTTTCTTCTTCCAGACAGAATGAGACGAGACAAAGAAAAGAAGGTAGAGGAGAAAGAGAGCCAACTTGTCTTTATATAAGATGAAAACCACAAAAATGCCAAGAAACAGGTCTCTAGAGCAGATCAAGCAAGTTCAGTCCTAACTCAGCCCAGCAGCTCCAAACCTGTCATCCTGGGGGGGCCTCCCCAGCGCCTGCATCTGCGGGGTGAGAGCCCTGAAGGCATCACCTCCCTCCTTCTTCCCGCAGGAGTCAGAGAAAGCTGCGAGCAATAAACGAAACACAGAGAAGTGAGCAATGAGTCTGAGTCTGTTGGAGAACAACTTCCCCGAAATTGGATGGAGTGAGTATGCTATAAAATACTGGATGAAGGGGAACCCAGGGGGGCTCAGTTGGTTAAACATCCGACTCTTGATCTTGGCTCAGGTCATGATCTCACGGTTTGTGAGATCAAGCCCCGGATGGGAGTCTGTCCTGACAGCAGAGCCTGCTTGGGATTCTCTCTCTCCTTCTCTCTTTGCCCCTCCCCTGTTTGCACCCTATCTCTCTCTCTCAAAATAAATGAAAAATTAAAAAAAAAAAAACTTTTAAATGAAAACTATAAAAATAAAACACTGGAGAAAATTCCAAAGCGGAGCACAGAGCCCAGAGCCCAGAGCCCAGAGCCCAGAGCCCAGCAAGGGTAATAATGTCTGCATCTCCTGCCATGGGGATGTGAGTCCTCCCTCATCCCCACCACCCCCCCTGCTGTTGGCAATCAGCATATATAGGGTAAGCTCAGGGACCGCACTGGGGTTTGAAGGAGAAATCAGACTGGTCTCAGATCTATCGACAAGAGAGTCCAGAACAAACACAACACCCGGCTGAGCCCTCCCAGAACAAATCAGATTAAAAGAAAGCGCAAAAGAAATCAGATTAGACAAAAGAAAGCTATCTAAGCATTCTGGAGGGAATCACCCAAACACGCAAACCAAAGTCATAAAGCACGACTGGAAAAGAAACAACCCAAAGAACATGAAATTTCTTTACAACTGCTTTGTAAAGAAAAACAATTTAGTAAGAGCAAACTTTCGGAAAAAAAGAGCTCAAAAGAAAAAAAAAGATGGTAAATGAAAAAGAGAGGTTGCAGATGTAAGGAAAACACAACAATAACAGAATGATTATTGTGGAAATCCAAAATTTAGACCTAGAAACTACATAGAGAGCAGACGCTGGTTGAATTTGAATTTCTGCATCAGAGGAACAGTCTGAGATCACAACGGGGATTTTCTTTAAAACATTTTTAAAGGTAGAACCATAAACACAGAAAAGCATCCGACAAATACAACAAAAAACATGCTCAGAGATAGAACACAGAACTTCCCGGAAATAGAGAAGAGTTGTTCTGAAGACCAAAAGAATATGTTGTATTTCAGGGGGGAAAAATAAGCTATAGCTGAGCTATGGCTATCGAGCCCCAAAGATAAAGGAAGATTTGCACAGGTCTCCAGAAGGGGAGAAAAAAGGCAACTCACTGAAAGGAGGGGGAAAAATCAGTCCAGCCTCAAATATATCTTCGCAACATTCCGCGCTGGATGCCGACGCATCAGTATTTACAAAGTTCAAAGAGAAAGAAAGTGTGATAAAAATATGATAACCAACCAAAATGGCCCTTAAATGAAAAGCAACATATGAATATTCTCAATCGTAAAGAACACAGATCATTTATTAACCTGAGCCAAGATCAAGAGTCAGACGCTTAACTGACTGAGCCAACCAGTGTTTTATACCATATTCACTCCATCCAGTTTGGGGCAAATTGTTCTACGACTTTGGATTCTTTTCATCTGATTATGTGAAGCCCTAGTCCATGAAACCCAAGGGGGAAATCTGGGCAATGACATCCGGCCAAAATAAAAAATGGGGCAAAGTTTAATACCCAGTGATGTCACCTCTGATTCTGGTAGCACGTCAGCTAGAAACTACAGGACTCCTGCTAGGAGAACACAGTTCTTACTGCATGGCTGGACTTCCAGAAAGAAATCTCCAGAGAGCTGGGGCGAGGAGAGTGACAAAAAATAAATCAAAGAGAAGAGAGAATCATAAGTTGAATCTTTAAGTGTAAGATTTAGGTATAAAGGAAAGTCCCCTCAAGGGGAATGGAGGAGAGGCAGGTAGGGCAATATTTAAATAACGAATGCCTGAGAATTCTCCAGAACATACGATGACAGAGATTCATTGATAATGGAAATATAACATTTACCAGGAAACATAAATCCACATTAAAAACTTCAGCACAGTGCGAAGTGTCTGTCTTCGGCTCAGGTCATGATCTCACGGTTCCTGGGTTCAAGCCCCGTGTCAGGCTCTGTGCCGACAGCTCGGAGCTGGAGCCTGCTTGGGATTCTGTGTCTGCCTCTCTCTTCTCTGCCCCTCCCCAGCTTGTGCCCTGTCTCTCTCTGTCTCTCTGTCTCTGTCTCTCTCTCTCTCTCTCTCAAAAGTATTAAAAAAGTTATTTAAAAAACCCAAAAACTTCAGCACAATTAAGTCAAAGAAAAGATCTCAAAAGCAATTCAAGAAATAAAGCCACACCATGTCAAAGGAATGGTCAGACTTGCAAGGGACTCAGCAAGAGCAAGAAACCAGAAGATGATTAAATATCTTTAGATTCAGACAAGAGGCCCAAGAAAAAGAACCATCATATATAGAAAGGATCATAACGTAATAAAAGAAGTGAGAGGAGAGGAAGATGCAATAATTGGAGGCATTTATAAACTTATTAAACGTCCTCAAGAAAATAGAAACCAATAAGTGATAGAAACACAGAGAGAAAATTAGAGGGGCGCCTGGCTGGCTTAGTTGGTGGAGCTTGTGACTCTTGATCTCAGAGCTCCACACTGAGTACAGATTACTCAAAAATAAAAGTTTAGGAAAAAAGGCAATCACGAATTTACTTTCATCCAAGAAAATTCAATACCTGTCTCTCAATAATTCCCTACACTGGTAAGAATCACTTAGAAAATACATTTTTTTGAAATAGTACTTTTTAAATAAGATGCCGTTTATAGTTTTGACAAAAGTATAAAACACCTAGGGAAGAAAATCTACCCAAAATACGTGCAATTCTTTCATGAAGAAAATTGTGAAACTTTATTGAAAGACACCAGAGAGAACCGGGTAAACAAACAGAGCACGTTGGCGACGCACAAGCAATGTCAATATCACCAAGGGGTTCATTCTACCCAAGCTAGTCCATGGGCTCAACGCAATTCCAGTGGAATCCTGACAAGTTTTTCCTGTTGCATTTTGATTTGGCAGGTGTCGATTTTAATGAGCTGGTTCAGGAATGTACCCGGGAGATCAAAGGTCAATATCCAAGACAATTTTCACCAACGGCTTGAAGGGATTTGTCCTCTCAGGTATCAAAACTTCCAATAAAATTAAGATGGGAAGACACAGCGTACTGTCAGTTCAGCGATACAGAAACTGACCTGAGGAGAGGCAAAGAGAGCCCAGGAACAGAACTTGGCATATTTGGAAACCTGATAGAGGAAGAAGGTGGTCAGTGGACCAATGACAGAAAAAGTTGCTACTCAACAAACCACCAGGTCATGGGTGATCTGCAGAGTCGGGGACCAGAGGCAGGGAGGTATCCGATCCTGAGCTCTCATTTTATACAAAGCTCTAAAAGTGAGAAAAAGAAACTTTAAGATGTTTATAAGAATACATGGTGCACCTTCTTCATGTCTTGGCGGTCTTAAACACGACAGAAAAAAGCATGAACAACAAAGGGAAATTAAGCCATATTAAAATTAAAATCTCTATTCTTCAGAAAAGCTATTTTTTTAGAAGTGTCATTTATATAACAAAATTTTTTAATGTTTATTTTTGAGAAAGAGACAGCGCACGAGCAGGGGAAGGGCAGAGACAGAGGGAGACACAGAATCCGAAACAGGCTCCAGGCTCCAAGCTGTCAGCACAGAGTCCTACGCGGGGCTCAAACCCACGAACCACGAAATCATAACCTGAGCCGGAGTCAGACACTTAATGGACTGAGCCACCCAGCAGCCAGCCACAGACTTGGAGAATCTGTTTCAACATATGTAATTGACATTCCAGAATATATACACATTCCTACAAATCAGTGGGGAGATTGATTACCCCATAGAAAATACTCAAAGGATAAGAGCAGAGAGGAGCAAATTAGGAACACCCCATAACACACACGACAGGGTGCTCGGTCTCAGCAGTAGGAAGTAATTAGGAAGATGCAAATTAAACCCCAACAAAATACCATTTTACACCCACCAGTTGGGAAAAAAGTAAAACCTCTGACACCACCAAGTGTCGGTGGGGACACGGATCCACAGGAACTTTAGAAAACAGCCCGACAACATTAACAAAGCGGAAGGTGCACATTCTATGACCCATATATTTCAACAACTATATAATAAGTTGAAGCATATTAATTTATCTTATTACACTGGTTTGAACCTATGAAAAGGGTTCGAGCTAGTAGGTAATTACATACATGAATCAAGATGTGTGCCCAAGAATGCTTATGTTATTTTGTGAATGAGAAAAAAGAAACCGGAAGTCATGCAAAAATACAGGAGAATGTATCATTCAATTGCTGTCCACTGAGCAGTGAAAATAAGTGCACTCAGGGGCTCCTGGGGGGCTCAGTGGGTGGAGTCTGTGACTCTTGATATTAACTCAAGTCATGATCTTCAGGTTGGTGGGTTGGAGCCCCAAGTCGGGCTCTGTGCTGACAGTGTGGAGACTGCTTAAGATTCTCTCTCTCTCTGTCCCTCTCTCTCTCTGCCCCTCTCCTCTGCTCTCACTCTCTCTCTCTCTCTCTAAAAGAAAGGGAGGGGTGCCTGGGTGGCTCAGTTGATTAAGCCTCCCACTCTTGATTTCTGCTTAGGTCATGATCTCGAGGTTCGTGGGTTCGAGCCCCACGTTGGGCTCTGTGCTGACAGTGTGGCACCCGTTTGGGATTCTCTCTCTCTCTCTCCCTCTCTCTCTCTCTGTCTCTCAAAAAATAAATAAATAAACATAAAAAAAGTTTTTTAAAAAAGTGCACTCATCCATCCATCCATCCATCCATTCATCCATTCATTCATCAGGGAGTGGGTCGAAGTGTCAGGCACTGAGGAACAGCAGTGAACACCCACGGCCGAGTCCCTGCCTGGGAGGATGGAGTAGATGTATGCATACACATCCCAAGAGTGCGGTTCCCCCCGGGGATGACCAGGCCCTGTCCTCACACCCTTTGTCGGCATAGCCCTGGACTGTCTGCAAGCTCATGCTCATCCGTTATTTTAGCCTTCCACCAACCAGTGAGGTAGGTCACGTTGTGCACAGTCTGTTGCCCGGTCTCCTTGGACTAGTTTTCAAGGGAACCTGAATCAACCTCAGGCCTGTGGATGAAATAAACACTTTCCCATCTTACTTGAACAGAACGTTTTATGAGCGGAGCTTAATGAAACCCATTTTTAAATCCTCAGGCTTAGTTGGGCAGTGTGTGGTTTCGGTTACAACTGAAAACCACAAAGAACCAAACGCCCGGGTACGAAAAGCACAATTGTTGATGAATCAAGAAGGAAGGAGGCTCTTACCAGGAAGAAGGTAGTCATGAGACTCATGGAGGAAAACATCATAACAAGTTTAGAATATCAAGGAAGCTGAAGCAAAGCATGTAATTAGTCTGCTGCTCGGTCTTTGGAAACAAAGGGCTTTGCCTAGAGCGTGAAATTCTATTGTGTCTCTTTGGGGCGCGCTTGGATCTCTGGATGTCAGCCTCTCAGAAGAGGGGACTTTCCCAGAAGTATTATGAGGTCCTAGCTGTAAACCCTGCAATAAGAGAAGGTCCAAACAAAGCCTGACTCAAGACCAAATAGCAACCATCCACCCAGTTGGCCTAAATCCATTGCCACCTTGACCTGGGACTTCCAAACCCCTCTCCAACAGAGTCCAAAATTCCCTCTCTAAGAAAGCCTTTGCAAATCTTTATGTTGGCCAATGAGTTAGCTGGGGGCCAAGAGATAGAAATGGATGAGTTCTCTCACTCTCCTACTTTTTTGTTTTTGTTTTTGTTTTTTTGGTGCTGTTACTTTTTTGGCTTTATATTGAAAAGCAATTGCTTTTTGTTCAACACTCACATACTAAACATTCATGTTGCACCTGTTCAAGGTGTCCAAAACAGACTCAACCAGGGTCTCTTGGATGGCTCAGCTGGTTAAGCATCCGACTCTTGATTTCAGCTCAGGCCATGATCTCACAGTTTGTGAGATGGAGCCCCACATTGGGCTCTGCGCTGGCAACGCAGAGTCTGCCTGGGATTCTGTCTCTCCCTCTCTCTGTCCCTCCCCAGTTCACGCTCTATCTCTCTCTCTCTCTCAAAATAAGCAAACATTTTTTTAAAAATTAAAAACAACAAGGGCACCTGGGTGGCTCAGTCGGTTAAGTGTCTGACTTCGGCTCAGGTCATGATCTCATGGCTCGTGGATTTGAACCCCGCATTGGACTCTGTGCTGACGCCTGATTCAGATTCGGTGTCTCCCTGTCTCTCTGCCCCTCCCCTGCCCACACTCTGTCTCTCTCTCTCTCTCTCTCACTCTCTCGAAAATAAACAAACATTAAAAAAAAATAATAATAAATAATTTTAAAAAAAACAAAGAAAAAGCAATGGTGATATTGGAAGATATACAAACTAAACCTGGCCAATAAAAATGCAGAAACAAACAAAAAGGAACAACTGTTGGGGTGGGGGTCGGGTACTTGAAATCCATGTATTAAGGTCTCAATGACTAAACCACAGGAGAAAATCACTAGCGTCCTACTTACAAAATTGGAAGAGAATTTGATGGGCAATTTATTATTTTTTTTAATATCTTCTTTTTAAGTAATCTCCACATAGCCCCAGCGTGGAGCTCAAACTCAAGATCAAAAGTCGAGTGCACCACACGACTGTCCCAGCCCGGTGCCCCGATGGACCATTTAAATAAGGGAAAATACAGATAAAAATGCTCCCTTTGGGGAAACCCCAGGTGGCTCAGATGGTTAAGCATCCAACTTTTGATTTCAGCTCAAGACAGGATCTCATGGTTGCTGGGATCAAGCCCCACGTTGGGCTCTGCATTGACAGTGCAGGGCCTGTATGGGATTCTCTCGCTCCTTCTCTCTCTCTCTGCCCCTCCCCTGCTCACACTCATTCTCTCTCTCAAATAAATAAATTTAAAAATAATAATAATAATAAATAAATATAAAAATATTCCCTTTTACACTGATGTCTCAAAAGAGAAGATTAAAGAAAGTTTAACGTGCCACCAGACCTGTACAAAGTCTGGGCACACAGACCACACACACGCACGCAGTTAGGCCAACACAGGCCGGGAAAACACAACCCTGGACACACCGGTTGGTAGCCATGACTTGCACGTCCTTTCTGAAAGAAAGCTGGCCGGCAGGTAGCACAAACCAGAGCAATGGGTAGTAGTTTGTGTTCCTTTTGGCTCGGATGTACCACTGTTTGGAACGTATTCTAACATAATTGGGTTGGGGAGGCACCAGCAGGCCCAGCACCAAGGTAATGCTCTGTACGACCTTGATGATGCATCAAACAGAGGTATGTGGCCATGGTCCTCATACCGCTGCAGACAGGGAAGCCCTCCAACAGAATGCCTCATTACAGCAACTCTTGATGACCCAGTGCCCCAGGCAGGGACGTGGAGGTGACCAAACCTTTATCTAGCAAGGGGTAGAGTTCTGCCCAGGGTGCCCGGGCCAGGTGGGGACCGCTGCCCCCTGGGCCCCGGGCAGGTGGCCCCTGCTCTCAGCCTCCCTCATCCGAGAAATAGGAATGAGAAGTCCTACCCTGCAGGGGCGTGGGGAAGACCAAACAGGCCTGGTGTGGGGGACCTGAGGAAGTTACGATGCACAGGGGAGACAGGACACTGGAAGCACACAGGAAAGGGCCAGGGCTGAGAAGACATCCCAGGTCCCCCAAGGGCACCCACAACACTATGTCACCTTTCACCATCAGTCCCTCCTAGCAGCCCTGTGTCCCTCACACAGCCCCTAAGTCTGGGAGAGGTCAGGATGGGTGGCATGCACATGCCTGCTTGCCTCTTCCCCGCCCCCCCCATCCCTAAGGAGTGGTTGTTTTCAAACGGGGGCCCTCGGGTGCACAGGTTAGACTCTGCCAGGAGCTCTTGCTTGGAACCCGCAGGGCGACAGGTGCCTGTGAGCACAGCCTGGGGACAAGCCCCTGCGATCTGGTCCAGGACTGGGACCGTGATGTCCCTCCCTTGGGTGAGCACTGATTTAGCCACAGGCAGGAAGGGGCCCCAGGTGTGGAGAGAGCAACTGACACAGCTGAGTGGCAAATGCAGAGCTGATCTCGGGGCCCCAGGGTGACAAAATGTATGTTCTCCTCAGTCTCCATGGTCCCCAGGACACAGCCTGGGCCTGTAATACAATCTCACAAAACAAGCCTGAAATCTCCCTTGCCCTTCGTCTCTGGAGTTATTGTTACCAGGAGGTTGGTTTCGTTTTATTTTGTTTTAACCTTGCTTATAATCCAAAACCCAGGCTTATCTGAGCCAAAGTAAATAAAACAGGGAAACTCCAGGATTCCTAACAAGACCCACATCCCGGAGTAGGGAGGGGCACCTCTCTGGAAAAGAAGATGATTCTGCTTTTGGTTTTTGGTTGTTTGTTGTTGCTTTTGTTTTTGTTTCTTCTTGGAAGCCATATGAATTCGCCATGCTAAATAGAAACTTCCAGAACTAGCCTTTTGAGGATCTTGCCATTTTCCCTTCCCATATGTTGGTAACATTTTCAGCAGAAAGGCAATGTAAACAGGGTTTTTGTTTCCTTTCCACCTTGACAAACAACCACATTGAGAACCGAGAAATCAGATGCCTTGTTTCTGAAACCCAGTTCGTTTTCTACACTTTTGAAAGACTGGATCTTCTGACATTCTTTTTTATTTTTATTTTTGAGTTTATTTATTTATTTTGAAAGAGAAAGAGTGGGGGAGGGGAAGACAGAGACGGAGGGAGAGAATCCCAAGTAGGTTCCACGCTGTCAGCACAGGGCTCGATGTGGGGCTCGAACTCACCAACCGTGAGATCATGACCCGAGATGAAATAAAAGTCAGATGCCTAAACTACTGAGCTACCCAGGCGCCCCTGGATTTTCTTGCATTCTTCAACTCGGGCCTTGATGCAGGACAGAAGAACATCTACAGTGAGCGAAACTCTAACACACTTTCTGTGCAGAAGGTGTGCCCACTGCCCCTCAGAAGTGGTCTCTGAGCTCCACTCCATCATGTGTGCTGAGACCATGAGGAAGAAAAGGAAGATGAAGGTAAGGAACTGGAAGCATATTAAGATCCATCAAAATGAGGGGCCCCTGGGGGGGTTAGTCAGTTGAGAATCAGACTTTTCAGATCAGGTCATGATCTCCTGGTCTGTGGGTTCGAGCCCCGTGTTGGGCTCTGTGCTGGCAGCTTGGAGCCTGGAGCCTACTTCAGATTCTGTGTCTCCCTCTCTCTGCACCTCCCCCGCTCACACTTTGTCTCTCTCTATCTCTCAAAAAGTGAATAAACGTTAAAAAGTTAAAAAAGAAAAAAAGATCCATCAAAATAAAAGCAAAGGCCCTGTGGCCAGCGTGGTAGGAGCAGGAGAAAGGCAAAGAAACCCACACGGCCTACACACACGCCTGCACCCCCCCTAAAGATACAAAAAGACATTTGTGTTTCAATATTCAATTTCTGAACCGCTTTTCCTGGACCCCTGCTCTGAGTAAGCTGAGACACACTTGAATGACCTTCAGTGACCCTCGGTGACCTTTGGTGAAGCCAGTTTCCCCCGGGGGCCAGGGCCACCTGCTCCCCAGCCCCCCTGCCGGAGACAGACTGCCAGCCAGAGGAAAGAGCGGCCATGGAGGCCATCCAGGGGTCTTCACAGGGGGACGTGGATTCCCCTGAGGCTCCCGCGGCCGCCCAAGGACGCCCTGCCTCCCTCCCCGCCATCTTGCTCAGCACTGCCTGGTCTGCAGCTCCAGGGGTGCATGGGTGGAGGCCACCTGCTCTCAGAGGTCTCAGAAGGCACCCTTCAGGGCACCCCACCAGGCTCCACTTTGAGCCAGCAGCCAACGAGGACGCCCTGACCACAGGGATGGCTAAACCACCAGAGCCGCACAGGCGGTCAGTTCTGCTGAGCACAAGGTTACCAGGGAGCAGGGCTGGTGCCACCAGGACAGCCGTCTGGGAGAGCGAGGCCCCAGGCTGTATCCCAAACCCGGCTCAAGAGGCCGGGTCCTTCCACGAGAGACCTGAGGACCTGTTGTGGGGCCAGAGTCACTGAGTCGAAGGTTCTGGGGCCCTGACGTGGATGGGCAGTGGACAATGCCAGTGTGGGCTCTCCCTCACTGCCCCACCGCAGGGGATTTCTGTGTGCCCAGGAGCCCACTCTCGTCGTTGGTCCAGTCCCCGCACTGATGCCGACCAGACACGCGGAATTCAGGCCGCTGGCCTCGGTTGGGACACAGGCCCCTGGCCGGCAGGTCGGGCAGCTGAGACGGCCCAGAGGCTGCAGCCTTCCAGCCTGGAGGGGAGCCCGTGCAGCTGGTGGTGATTCACTCCATGCTGAGCAGACGGTGGAAACGCGTTTTTAGGGGGACCCGCCCCTTCTCTTTGAATATTTATGTATGTATTTTTGAGGGGGGAGGGGCAGAAAGAGACAGAGAGAGAATCCCAAGCAGGTCTGTGCTGTCAGCGCAGAGCCCAACGCAGGCCTCGAACCAGCAAACTGTGACATAGTGACCTGAGCAGAAATCTCGAGTCAGGCAATTAACTGACTGAGCCCCCCAGGTGCCCCCTGTGGGCACCTGGTCTGATGAATTTCCTTTGTTTGACGGACTTCTTCCTTGAGAGAGGGGACAGAGTGTGACACCAGAGGTCACGCCACCCGGGAGCGCTGTGCCATTTAAAAGTCACAAGCCACCCAAGGCGAGGGTTTGTCTCATCGAACCAACTTGTTAGAGCCCCAGGATGGGCCACGTACACACCCTGTGAGGGGCAGAATTGTCTCCTCCCCAGATTCACATGTTCAAGTCTGGACCCCCGGAACCTCAGAATGCGACCTGATTTGGAAACAAGCCCGTTGCAGATTTGGTTACGTTGAGATGAGGTCATGCTGGGCCTCACGCTGGGGTCAGGCCGGCGGTCCTGGGTCAGAAATGACCGTGTCCTCATAAAAAGGAGAAGTTGAAAGTCCCGGAAGCAACCTGTTTCATCTTTTCATGACAATGCAGGGGCACCTGGGGACCCAGTCCTTTAAACGTCAGACTCTTGGTTTCAGCTCAGGTCATGATCTCATGATTTGTGAGATAGAGCCCCACGTCGGGTTCTGTGCTGACAGCCTGTAGCCTGCTTGGGATTCTCTCTGCCCCCCTTTCTCTGGCCCTCCCCCTGCTCACACTGTCTTTCCCTCTCTTTCTCTCTCTCTCTCAAAATACATAGATAAACTTTTTTTTTAAAGCAGTTTTTTTTAATTCTTCTCTATAATAACCTGTTTCTTTTAATATAAAAGGCATGCGTTTTCCCCAACCGACTAAAACTGAGCGTCAGAAGAAAACGGAAAAAAGGACACACGTGAGCTGAGACAGATGTGGAGGGAGGGAGGTGCGAAGACACAGGGCGGAGACACTGTCCACAGCCAAGCAGAGAAGGCTCAGAAGCAACCAGCCCTGTTGACTCCTGTTTTCAGACTTGGAGACTTAGAGCTGAGATGGTGTCTGTCTGCAGTCCCGACCCAGCCTGTGGGTTTGCAAAGGCAGCCAGAGCCGACTGGGGCTGGGTCCCAGGATCAACACGGTCCCTGGATCCACACGGTCCCAGGATGGACACGGTCCCAGGATCCACACGGTCCCAGGATAGACACGGTCCCAGGATCCACACGGTCCCAGGATAGACACAGTCCCAGGATCCACACGGTCCCAGCGCCAGCACCAACGCATCCCAGCTGCCTTGCAGGTGACAGGAGAGGCCCCACTTTTGACTTCTCAGAACACCCAATGCAAGAATATTGGTAAATATTTTCAGCACCAAGATTCCATGCCGGTGACTTTTCTTTAACTTTTTCAATCCACAAAAACCACAAACAGGTCATTATTGTCCATAACCCCTTCCGCAAACACTTTTCAAAACATCAGTCTGTTCATATAGTTACTATTGGAACTCCTGCACTTTCTTGTTTCCTCTAATATAAAGCTATTCTGCTGCTTTAAGATTTTATTTTTATGGAGCCTCCACACCCAACAGGCTCGAACCCACAACCCCGAAATCAAGAGTCGCATGGTCCACAGACTGAGCCAGCCAGTGCCCCTACCCCGCTATTTTAAAAAATATACACAAGAACTGAAGCATCTTTGGGGTGTTTGGGTGGTTCAGTCGGTTGAGCATCCGACTTCGGCTCAGGTCATGATCTCACAGTCCGTGAGTTCGAGCCCCGAGTCGGGCCCTGTGCTGACAGCTCAGAGCCTGGAGCCTGTTTCAGATTCTGTGTCTCCTCCTCTCCCTCTGCCCCTCCCCTGCTCACGCTCTGTCTCTGTCTCTGTCTCTCTCTCTGTCTCTGTCTCTCTGTCTCTCTCTGAAAAATAAATGAACATTAAAAGAAATTTTTTTTAATAAGTGCAGCATCTTTTCAGGAGCCATCATTTGATCCTTTTTCAAACCTGCCTAGCAGAGGTCAGCTCCTAACCTTTGACCCTCTGGTTCCAATTAACACTCCTACAGACCTTTATGGCAAAGCTGGAAACAAATAGTGGATGTGTTGTAATTATACAAAACCAGCCAGCATCAATCTCGAAGACCTAAACAATTTCCAAAAACAAGAAGGGCTGCTTTACCCCTGGGGCTTGATAACTATAATTTCTTGCAATTTCAGAAAAATATAGAATCACAGCCAGCGTGTTGTTTCCAAAGGGGAACCATTTTTTGACACTAAGTTGGGCTGTTAGCACCTACGTTCATTAGTGGACGAAAATTCAAAGATGTTACAAAAGCAGGGGCACCCGGCTGGCTCAGTCGGTAGGGTTGTGAGTTCGAGCCCCACATTGGGAGTAGACATCACTTACAGAAGAAGAAAGATCTCCTACAAGGAAAACACACACACATACACACAGAAGCCCTGAGGTTTGCAGTAGTTGAAGCTCAGGTTGAAAATCTGTTCCTCAAATGTTAAAGAGAAGAAAAGTCGTGTCCCAGATGGTGTTTTTAAGGACCAGGCCCCAAGGCATTGGGCCAGGAGGAAGGTTCAGAGCAATGTGGCCTGGGTTGGGGTGGGCTTATCTGGGGCTGTCCCAGGGGAGTGGGGAGGCCACCACAGCCACCACAGCCACCACAGCCTTGGGGCTTCCCAGGAGCCGGGCCAGGAGACCCTGTAACCCTTGCCTGTGTCTACGAGCATTCTGCCACATGTGTGGCCCTCGAAAGCGAGAATGTGGGGCTTTATGGGTAGCGAGGGCCTGGGGTGTGGGGCCAGCAGGTGGAACCCGGTTCCTGGTCAAATGGTGGCCGGTAGGGTTTCGTGATTTCCGTCAGCCCCCTCCGACCCACAGCTGGGAGCGGACCCTGGGTTTATAGGACCATGATCCCCTCATATTAAAGTGCGCCCCAATCCCCCTGCGCTAGCCAAAAGGTTTGCATGTGCTTTTCATCGATGGGGAGAGGAGCTAGAAACACAGAGCAGAGAAGAAGATTCTAACACAGGCAGGAGGCCCAGAGAACAGTCACTGTTCCAGGATTGAGGGGCGGGGACTGGTGGCGGGGGCGGGGACTGGTGGGGGGGCGGGGCTACTGCCATCCACCTGTGCAGGCTAAAGGGTCAGCCTGTGTCTTAAAAAAATGCGGGAAAACCTCAAAAGGTGCAGAAAGAGGACATCCCAGCAGCAGATGCTTGGCTTTCCTTATTTCTTCTTGTTGCTGCTATTAAATTATTAGCATGAGAGGCAACGAATCAGATTGACTTACAGTTAAAATGAAATGTAAAGGTGTGTGTGTAAATTCATGCGGCAAGGCTCGAGGCCAGTGGCCATTTGCGAGTGTTGGCAAGGTTGATCCGAAGTGGCCCTTGCGGACGCTCCCGGGGCACCGTCAGCTGCTCTGGACGTGCCCAAAGCACTGTCCTCATCCGACCCAGAATCCGGGAAACTCACTGCAGAGAAATGACCTAGCAGGAGGTGCGTCCTCCAAGTCTAAAGATGTCATGTGGAACAGTAATATCTAGGAGGAAACTTAACTTCCAGCATAAAGACACGGTTTAAGAATTTATGTGTATCCAACCGACCGCCTAGTTTGCAACAAAACCGTTAAATTCAAAAACCGAAGGGAAACTTTTAAAATGTCGGGCTTCCGTGTTAAGGGATGGCAAAAAGCAAAAAGCTATGACTTTAATTATGTAAAAATATCACATCATGGGAGTGCCTGGGGGGCTCAGTCGGTGAAGCGTCCTATTTCTGCTCAGGTCATGATCTCACGGTTTGTGGGTTCGAGCCCCGTGTGGGGCTCTGTGCTGACAGCTCGGAGCCTGGTGCCTGCTTCGGATTCTGTGTCTCCCTCTCTCTCTCTGCTCCTCCCACCGCTCGCACTATGTCTCTCTCGCTCTCAAAAATAAAAAAAAAATTAAAAAAAATTTTTTTAATAATTTTTTCCCAAGAAGAGTGGAAAGTCACCAATCTATGGAGCTAAGCACAAAGATGAATATAAGTGTACTATTCATCCATTCTACACTATTCTAATTTTCTGTCTCAAGCGTCCACGATCAAGCATTTTCTAAAGGAATGATACAATAATAAAATATCATGAAACGAATGGGTTTTTTTTTTTCTTTAAAGAAAATACAGAAGCAGCGTGAGGTGATAGCTCACTGCACTTTGGGTCTGCATCACCTCACAAAGAGCGCCTGCTTCGAATTTACTCTGCAAACGGTTGGAGGCTGCCTGCCCCCTGGGGTCGGGGGCTTAGCCCACAGTTTCACTGATCCCCCCCACCCCATTGGCAGAGGCAGGAAGCCCTGTGCACAAACCACTCGCGGGCTATGGCTGGGGGCCAGGA
Source organism: Puma concolor (assembly GCF_028749965.1). Taxonomy (NCBI): domain Eukaryota; kingdom Metazoa; phylum Chordata; class Mammalia; order Carnivora; family Felidae; genus Puma; species Puma concolor. The sequence goes on from NC_141668.1 coordinate 107,475,398, forward strand.
CGCAGCTTGGAAATAGGTCAGTTTGGAGCCACTGGCACAAGGCTGGACTATTTCCAGTGCAGTGGGCACGGAGGGCTGGGAACATGTTCCCTGCCTGGGGCCGCTGCTCCCCAATTCGCAAGCAGAAGCTGAGCCATCCTGGGCCCTCCCCTATCCTTGGTCTCCAAGGCCACCTCCTTCCAGCACCTGAGACCTCCCAGCACCACCATCATCGCCCACGTAAGAAAACGATTCCTGGGGCACCTGGGTGGCTCAGTCAGTTGAGTGTCTGACTTCGGCTCAGGTCATGATCTCACAGCCCGTGAGTTCGAGCCCCGTGTCGGACTCTGTGCTGACAGCTCAGAGCCTGGAGCCTGCTTCGGATTCTGTGTCTCCCTCTCTCAGCTCCTCCCCCGCCCCCCTTATGCTCTGTCTCCCTCTCTCTTTCTCTCAAGAAATAAATGAACATTAAAAAAAAAAAAACAAGAAAAAAGAAAATGTTCCTGCTCCTATATCGGGCACATATGTGGGCACACGGTGGACACTAACTCACTTTATCCTTGCATTCAGTCTCTTCTTACAGGGAGGAGAACCAGGTCGGGAAATGTGCCTACTCAAGTGAACTAGGAAGTGGCAGAGCAGAGTTAGGAACCCAGGAGGGCGGGCTCCCCATTCTCCACACCACACCCCGCGCTCCCTGCGCCCTGTGATGTTGCCATTACAAGCAGTGCCGTGCCGAATAGCCTGCCACTAGTGTCATTTCCCGCTTGTGCAGGGATATCTGTGGGGTTTATCCCCAGAAACAGGCTCACGAAATATGTGCTTGTATATTTCACTGCTTTTTCTCTGTCCGAGCTGTCAGCACAGCGCCCGACGCGGGGCTCGAACCCACGAACCACGAGATCATGACCTGAGCCGAAGTCAGATGCTTCACCGACTGAACCCCCCAGGCGCCCCCTGAGCTACAGCAACTTGAGGGCAGGACACAATTTGTCTGGCACATCCAGCATCTAGCATCTAATGGAGATGCAATAAATATTGTAGTCCTTTCTTCCTTTACTCTTGCAGCCAATATTTATCGAACACCTATTGCGGGCAGATACCGTCTGGGTGCTAGAGAACACGTTGGTGAACAAATCAGAAAAAGTTCCCTGCTCACACGGATCTGAGTTACTGAGGCCGGCTCCAGAGCAAGCTGACAAGTCAGTAAATCCGTGGCATGTTGTGAGGTGATAACTACATGAGGCAAAGAAGGGCAGCGTGCAGGACCACACTTCAGTGAGTCGACATCAAATGAACGAGTGAGTGAAGAATGTCTATCTGAATGTCACCGTGACTAGGTATAAACTGACATTACAGGCTAGACTATCCTGGAAACGGCCTCCCTGAGCCGACAGACAAAAAGGCTGAGAAACTAACTTCCACCTGTGACATTTCTTCCACAGGAAAATGGGCTCCGTTCCTCAAAACCTCTATGTCAGTAAAATTCGACTTTTGACTTACAAGGCAATATGATTATATTATATAATGATATACATGATATAATGATGTCATTATAATATGATGTTCATGAACTGAAAAACACTAAGGCACTAACAATCAGTTAAGAGCAGAAGCCTCCTTGTTCCTGATCTTAAAACTTGTCAGGGGTGCCTGGGTGGCTCAGTCGGTTGAATGTCTGACCTCGGTTCAGGTCACGATCTCACGGTTTGTGAGTTCGAGCCCCGCATCGGGCTTTGCGCTGACAGTGCAGAGCCTGCTTGGGATTCTCTCTCTCTCTCTCTCTCTCTCTCTCTCTCTCTCTCTGTCTGCCTCTCCCCCAACTTATTATTCTCAGAGTGAATACATAAACTTAAAAACATAAATAACTTGTGCAATCAAATTTCCAACTGAAGTCGTTAAATCCTGAAGGTCTTTGCATGAGAAAGAACGCATCTTTTTCGACATTTACCCTATTTTGAGAAAGAAGGAATATTCCGGATATGAGAAGTCAGCAAAATGAAATTCAATGTCAGTTACTGAATGGCTTCAAACAGAACAATGCGTCAGCAGGGAAACCCCATGTGCTCAGTGTGGACCTTAGAATCGGAAACCCTGTGATGGCCGATCTACATTCGCTGAAAATGACACTGAGACACTGTTCATTTCAATCTGGCAGCATTACAAATAAAGGCGAGGTCATCATCCTAATAAGCCGGTGATTTCTGCTCCGTTAAACCGCACACTTACAGGCTATTTGTGTAACACTAACACAAGCCTGGTTTGAGCAATTCCAATCTACTCAGGCGCCTTGCGATGTTCCCAAGAGATGAGAATTAGGCTCAAGGTGTGATATCGAATAGCCCCAAGTGGACGTGTCAGGCCTGCTCTGGCGACAGACACCGCTGCCTCCCGCCGTGGGGTCGCATCCCTAACGTACTACGCATGCCTTGTCCCCTCAACCAGGGGGATGTGCAGTTTCATTTTTAGAGCTGATGCCCCGAAACACTGATTACAGTTCAAATTCCATCTTTATATTTTGGGGGGGGCGGTTCTAAGCTAGCCCTTTTCGCACCAGATGGGCGCAGCCTGGATCTCATCCCCCCCCGGATTTCATGCCGGTTGTGACAGTTCAGCTATTTTGGCCCTGAGGGCAGGTTCTGACTTCCAGAGACCCAGCCCCCCTCCCCTACTTCCCTGCAGAGCGGGGCAGGCCCGCCAGGCCCGCCAGGCCCCCCACCCCGGACCCTCCGTCCTCACACCACACTCTTCCCTTCCCCGGGACCCTTGGGAAGCGTGCCCCGCACGCACTCACCGGGTGCCTGAGTCTGCAAAGCCAGTTCTTCCAGATCAGGGCTCCGAACTGGCGCCCAGCCGGCCCCATGCCCGCTCGAGGTCAGGAAGCCAGCCGGAGCCCGGGCTTATATCTGTGGGGCTGGGGGAAGGCTGGGCAACATTAGTCAATCCCAACAAAAGTGAGGCAAGACAGATTACTAGTGGCTGCACACGGCAGGCATCAAATGTCCCTCTTGTTCTGTGTCTGTTGAGAAATCTTGCCTTTTCACGGGCCGCCCTGCATTCTGGGAGGGTTGGGTTACCGGAGGCGGCCCCCGGGGCCCTTTCCCGCGCACGTTTCCAAGAGCGCACACCACTGATGACAGCGGGCGGGAGGCAGTGCTGGAGGTGACGCGGCCCCCCAGCCCTGATGTGAATTCAGTAGAATGAGTCCTCCCCTCCCCTGGCACCAGCTATCACAGAACTAGCCAGGACATTTTTGGAGGTCCCCTGGCAGAGAATCCGGGGGAAAGAGATGGAGAGCAGTACTGGTGTTCCCCAGGAGACAGTAGAGGGGTGGTTAAGTTCAAGGTCGGCTGTGCCCCTGTGCGTCCTCCTCCGTGACCCCTCACTTCGCCCTTTTCTCCCAAGGGGCCCATGCTTCCTACAGCAGGCAGAGCAGGGGTCTGATCAGCCTCCCCCAACCCCAGGGCCTGTACATAAACCCTGGGTGGCGCGGAAATGATGAGGGAACCTTAGGCAAGCAGAGGGAAAGCACAAGCCAGCACCCCCACCCCCCAGGGGGGATGTGTGTGACATTCCTCAGGCACTCTGGCTGCCCAAGAACAAAGGAAAAGAAAGAAAACAGTTAACTGATAAGAGACCACAGTCCTGCAGTCTCCATCAGTTTGCAAATATCTTAGTAAATTACAAGAAAAATTACAAAATTACAAAAAATTACAAAAGGTTACAAGAAAAAGGCAATCTTACCCATAGCTTCAGCCACGGAAACCTACAAACTCATTCCCGGAACCCCAGCATCACCCTCCCCTCCATAGTGATGTGGGGAACACAGGCAGAAGGAAATGGCAGGTAACATTAAATGCCCTCATAACCTGCAGCCCACTGACAGATACTCGAGGCAAGTACAGAGCAGCACGTTTGTCCAGAAACCCCTGCCCGAGTCATGTTGCCTTCCTAGAGGGAAAACAGCCATAGCTGGACAGTGGGGTGGGGGTGGGGGGCCTCCAGGATCCCCTGGGTCCTCTCTAGCACATCAAAGTCCTTCTGGAGGCCTCCCTTTGCCTTTCCCTCCCTCAACTCCACAGTATAGAACCAGTCTCTCCTCCCAAGCCCAGCACAGCTTTCTCTGCCCTCGGGTCCTGTCCCCGTGCTTTAATAAAATCACCTTGTTGCACCAAAGACATCTCAAGACCGTCAGCTCTCAACCCCACCATCACCCCAAAACCTCAACAGTGAGACAACGAAGGCCAGCCCCTCCCCCATCTGTCCTTCATCACCGCTGCCCTGTGAAGGGGGCCCTTGGCAAAGCGCCTCTCTGGCACCCTCGCGGAGCAGGAGGCCAGAATCAGCAAGCCTGCGGGTCCCCCCGGGCCCGGGCTGACTCTTGCACACCTTGTCTTTCTAACGGGCCTGCGGGATTCAGCTGGCCTGCGCTTGCCCCATCGTCCCCAGGCCCAGGCTCCCGGTTCCTGTTGCCCCCGTTGTGGTCACAGGGGTGTCAGGCAAGCCGACTCTTGTGTTCCTCCGTTTCATAAAGCAATTTTCACAAGCTGAGGACGCTCCATCAGTGGCTTTTGCAACAGGAAACAGGGGCGCAGGCTTCAGCAAAGGGATTGACTCAATTATCCCAGAAGCCTATTTTTTTAAAAGAACATCATTTTATTTTTTTATTTTTTGAGAAAGTGCACGCACGAGTGGGGGAGGGGCAGAAAGAGAGGGAGACAGAGGATCCCAGGCATGTTCTGTGCTGACAGCAGAGACCCCGACGTGGGGCTCAAACCCATGAACCATGAGATCATGACCTGAGCCGACATCCGACACCCGACAACTGAGCCCCCAGGCGCCCCGAGAAAGGATTTTTTAAGTCAATTTCAGCACCCGTCTCTTGCCAGCTCACAGGCAGGCTCACAACAGCCTCACCACACGGCGTCCCAGACGGGTCTGCACTTGGAGCCTGACAGTCCTGACCACGTTCACTCTTCCCGCTGCTGTCACCTGCTTTGTGAAGGAGCCGCAGCCAAGGTCTCCTCCCCAGCGGCTCAGGCTTATCTTACCTGCTGGGATAGGCGCACGCTGTCCACTCCTGCCCTTCCTGCTCCCCGAAAACACGGGGCGGGGCACACACAGGTGCACACAGAGGTTACGGCCTGACCCCCAGCTTTTTGGAGGAGGTCATCCGGAGGACGTGACCCCCGGCTGACCCGGGGGAGCTGGACTCTGGCGTCTGGAAACTCCTCCCCACCAGCCTCCCCATCCATCCCCCCGCCCCCCCAGCTCCCAGACGCTGTCCCCAGGACTCAGCCCCCAGTGACTTGGTGCTGACACCATCTGTAAGGTGCACAGGACTGACTGAGCTCCCCTAAGGCCTCTTTAGAAGCTCTAAGATTTGGGGGAAGAGTGGAGACCTCTCCACCTTGCAGCACCCAAGACGAGCCTCGGGTGTATGCCCCCTCGCTCCAGACACCTGCTACCCACCCATCTGAAGTAGCTGCTGCAGTTGTCCGTCTGTCTGTCTCTCCGTGCCCTCCGTGCACAGGCAGGTTTCTGGGATGCCCCCGAGGGTTGCGAACCAACAACACAGCCATGGCTCTGACCCACTGACCCACCTCCGTCCCTTCCCTTCCCTTGGATCCCAAAGTGCCCTGAAGAAGCTGTAAGGTGTTGATAATAATATAAGGGCAGTAAAAGAGGGTTGGTTGGGGGACAGGAGGATGAAGAGTAAGCTTTAGTTCCGTGAACTAGGGAATTAGGTGACGCAGGGACAGTCACTGTCCTGCACGGCACCCCCTTGCACAGAGTTGAGTAGCTGCTAAGAGGTGGGGTCCCCACAGGACCTCCCCAGTGGGGGCATCGGCACTTCTCCTTCCACTTCCATCTTTCCAAAAGATGGAAGGAGCCTGGACCCTGGGCCCCCACACATGGGTGGAGAAGCCCCTTGAACAAGGATGCTCCGTGGGCAGGAGACAAATGTCCCTGTGCTGAGCCACGGTGAGGGCATTTGCAGGATACAGCAGCCAGAGTGCAGAGTTCTCTCTGGAAGCTCGCCCCCCTCCTTCCCCTTCCTGACTCCCCCTCCCTGCTGGGGCGGTGGCTCCTACAGGTGTTGGGGGGGATGGTGCTCCAACAATCCCGCCTGTCGGCATGGGACACACCGGCTTCCTGCTGCCACCAGCCCAGCTCTTCTGACACGTGCATGAGTTCCCCACATTAAATGTCCTCTCTCTTTATTGCTCAACCTGATTTCTATTATCTTCATTGACCCTGACAGATAGGGAGCCTGCCCAGTGCTCCATAAAACCAGCTCCCAGGGCAATGACTGCACCCGATTTGAGCCCAGCCTGTCGTCATGGGGAAGAGAGTGTCTCCCCCTCTCTCTCTCTCCCTCTCCTCTCTCTCTCTCTTTCACTGAGGAGGCACAAATGGCTAGGGGCGCCTGGGGGGCTTAGTCGGTTAAACATCTGATTCTTGATTTCGGCTCAGGTCATGATCTCACGCACATGAGGCGCATGCGTGGGTGGCTGTAGGGGACAAATATTCATCTAACCATTAACAAAAGGAACCCATCTGCCCTCACTCGGGGGACTCGTGGCTTTGGAAGCCACTCCCCGCAGTCTCCTCATTTGCTGCAAATAACAGTATTCCTCTTGTGACAACGTAGCCCGGTGCAGTTTGTGACTCACCAAGGAGCAAACTCACTTTGATTCGGTTACAAGGATGGAGGTGCCCGGCGCTGGCTGGATTTCCAAGGGAAATTTCCAAGGGAAATTCCAAGGTGCTGAAATCAGCCAAGCAGGAATTCCCAGCCTGGCTGTGGTTCCTCAGCTGCGTGACTTGGGCAGGCCATGGCCTTAGGGTTCCAATCAGCACGTGAAGTGACCACCACAGCTGAACCACGAGAAAGCACCCAACCCAGCTCCTGGCAGAAACGGGAGTCTCAGAAGTGGCTCCTCGGGGGTCCTGCCCGTGCTGCCTGCTCCCAGAGTCCCCTTTGCCAAGGTCCACTGAGTTCTTGCCCACGGCCTGATGCCAGCCCGTTGCCCGGACGGCCACCTGTCCCACCTCCCTCCATTCAGTGGACGAGACCCACAGACGGAAGCATAAAGGTTCAAATGTCACAATCAGAGGGGAAAACCGTGGGGCGCCTGGCTGGCTCGGTCAGAAGAACGTGCTACTCTCGATCTTGGGGTCTTGAGTTCAAGTCCCACGTGGGGTGTAGAGATTACTTAAATAAATAGAGCTTCTAAAAAAAATAGAGGGGAAAACTGTGAGACCAGGCTCATCAGCCCCTCTTCTTACAACGCACAAGAGCAGCTCCAAGAGTCATCAGGAAATGGGAAGTTTGCCATGAAACCTGCATCATAAGGAGAGTCGAGGAAGAAAAAGTTATGGACTCAGTTGTGCACCCCAAATTCCCATGTTGAAGCCCTAAAACCCAGTGTGACTGTATTTGGGGACGGGGCCTCCCAGGAGGTAATTAAAGTGAATGCAGTCCTGGGCTGGGGCGGGGGCGGGGGGAGTTGATCCATAGGACTGACATCCTTCTAAGGAGAGGAAGGGGCACCTTCCTTTACATGCATGCTCAGAGGAAAGTCCATGGGGACACAGCGAGGAGGCAGCCATCTACACTCCAGGAAGAAGCCAGCCTGGCCCACATCTCGGTCTTGGATTTCCAGTGTCCATCACTGCGAGCCCCCCAGCCTGGGGTGTCTTGTTCCGGCCACCCCAGGAAATGAATACAGAGGGTTTGCAGAGCAGGGTGGGGCCGGGAGCTGAATTTGCCTCTGTGTACCTGCAGGTGAGGAGGCTGGCTCAGGACTTAAAGGTCAATGCTTGCACCTTACCCAGATCCAGGAGATTCTCTGACCCTGGAATACACCGAGGAAGCCACAGGTTGCCAGAAAGGTCTTGTTATACAAAGGATCCAGAGAATGAAACTCCCTGGTTATTTCTCAAGTTGAAGGTTCCCCAGAGGAGAACTAGGCACACTGTGTTGACACGGTGTCATGAATGGGCTGTGCAGGGGCAGGCCGTGGGCCACAGGCGCTAATCACTGCAGACCCCAATGACATACCCACCGGCCCTTTGTTGTAAGACCTTTCATATTGGTTTATAAAAATGATGCCTGCGGGGTACCTGGGGGGCTCAGTCAGTTAAGCGCCTCCTGATTTCAGCTCGGGTCATGATCTCACAGTTTGTCAGTTCCATCACCATGTCAGGTTCCACACTAACAGTGTAGAGCCTGCTTGGGATTTTCCCTCTCTCTCTCTCTCTCTCTCTCTCTCTCCCCTGCTCACTCTGTATCTCTCTCTCTCTCTCTCAAAATAAATAAATAAACATTTTTTAAAAAATGATGCTTGGTCTTCTCAGTGGTTACACTTGCCCCCAGTGGCTGCTCTTTGCCACACCCTCCCCAGCCCTTCAACCCACCACCACTCAGCATGATCTTTCAAATTAAGGTTTGATTTCTTGTCCAGGTGGATAGGAAGCCAAGGAAGGAGGGCTGAGTCCAGAACAGAAAGGGCAAGAAGGACAGAGGGCTGAAAACCACCCCACCTCTTTCCCAGCTGGCTCCAGTCCAACACTGCTGACTGCACCTGAACTTGAATGTAGGAGATTATCATACACACAGTTGGCTGGTCCCTTTGAAAGGTTATGGTAATGTAGTTTGAAAGTTCTAATGTAAATGATTCAGGATTTTCAGGTAAAATTGCCTCTTTGTGTCCCTGAAAAAGCTTGATTAAAATTAGGGACAAGCTGCAATTAGAAAGTTTCCTCATTTCAAGAACTTTCATAACCCCCATTGTTTCTTATTTAATTGTAATTTCTAAACCTTAAAAAAATAATAACTTTGTGGGTAATTTAAATGACTTACTTCTCTCTGGTATCAAAATTCTATCTTGCTAATTTCAATTATTTCTCATGAATCTGAATGAGTTTCTCTTCTTGCCCTAATGGAAAACCAGTCCACCCTGTATCTGAAGGAGATTTGTTCAAAAGACAATAAATTGATAGGAACATGTGGTTTTCACCTTCTAACGTTATCTGGTGTCCAGTGACCTAAGAAAATTAACAAGAAATCCTCAGAAATCTACCAACAATATTGACGAAAAAGTTGCCCAGACCTATGACCTCAAATCTCAGGGCAGTGAGCAGAATTCTCCTCTTAGTCCCCTCTGGCCGATCGGAGACCTCCATCAGTTGGCCTTGGGTGGCATTTCTCCAGGTGAAACCGTGAAAGGCAATTTCTGTTTACACTGAGGCCAGAGAGTCTAATTCCAATTAGGGAGCAGAGGGCAGCACAACAGAACGAACTCCAAATCAAAATCCAAAGTGGCAACAGACCCAGGATCACCGCTCTCCCAGTGTCCGGGTGAGGGCGGTAAAGGGCTGGAAATAAGGAGAGCCTCCCAAGTGGGAGGGAACAAGTCGGTCGTTTCTGTGTCACCGGTCTTGTGTGTCCCGAGTCTTGGGATTTCCAAAATACGTCTGCATGCATCCCCTGGGGTGCTCACAAACCTGCAAAGGAGGCAGGAGGCAGGGGGCAGGTGTGACGGGCCATTCTCCGGGTGCACACACGGAGGCCTCGCGCTTCCCTGGGAGGGGAGAGGCAGCCTGAGGAAGCTTGCATGCAGTCCATCCCCACCCTGTTCCGACTCTCCGGAGGCCCCACGAGGCTCCGCGCCCCGCCGCCGGCCCAGGGGCCGCGGCCGTGAGCGCGCGCGCGCGTGCACACTCACGCGCACGCACGGGAGCGAGCATCGCTGCCGCCACCGCGTACCAAGCCCTCGGCTACTGCGCCTGACCTTGTTCATTGGTACCCACACCCCCTCAGCCCTGCCTGCCTCGGTCCTAGGCCCTCCGCAGGCGGGCTCCGTCCTCGCGCTCAGGCCACCTTGGCTCCGCGAACCCCGTGCTCTTCCAAGCCCGAGGCCGGAGCCGTGCGCTCCCCTTTTCAGAGCTCCCTCACCTCTCCTTCCGCCTCCCTGCCCATCCTTCCCGGCTTCCGCCCCCCCCCCCCCCCCCCCCCCCCCCCCCCCCCGGTCCTGCGCGCGTCTTCCCGTCTCCAGGACCTCACGGTGCCCAGCGCAGTCTCCCTGCGCTTTGCCTGTGCCGGTGCACCTGCTCCCTGGGCGACCTTGGGCAGGTTCAGGGCTCCGGTTCCGGTGCGCAAGGCCGGCTCCCAGATCCGTGCCTGCTGTGCCCTCCTCCCTCGCCGTATTACCTGTGAGGACCCCCGAGCCCCCCATCACATTCCCCAGAGGGACCCCCTCCCCACCCCCCATTTCCCTGGGCATTCCCAATGAGGACCACCCACAGGCCTTGGCACCACTGCGTCTAAGTGGTACTGCTGTCGTGCCTGCATTCCAGTGTGGTCTCTCATCCCCACTCCACCCACGACCCCATGTGCCCCTCCAGCCCCTGTGGCTATATCCTGAGTCCTGGCCTCGGCCCTGTCCCTCCCTAACTTCCAGGATCTTGGAAGCACCGCGAACGTGTTGCTGCTCTCCTCTCTGTCGCCCACACTGGGTGACACCCTTGGCTATCAGGCCCCACTAAGCGTCTCTGCCACTCTCCTGTCGTGAAGCCGCCTCCCAGGCTTCAGGCGGCAGCGGACCACCAGCCTCCGGGAAACTCCTGCTGGAGATGTCAAGGCAAGGGGAGACAGGGTGGCCGGGGGGGGGGGGGGAACGGGGCCTCCCAAGGAGCTTTCCCTGTCTTCCCCCCAGTAATCCCATTGCACAACTTTATCCAGGCTCCTGGAAACAGAAAGCAACCAAAATTCAACGTTTTTTTTTTTTATTTTTGGGACAGAGAGACAGACCATGAACGGGGGAGGGGCAGAGAGAGAGGGAGACACAGAATCGGAAACAGGCTCCAGGCTCCGAGCCATCAGCCCAGAGCCGGACGCGGGGCTCGAACTCACGGGCCGCGAGATCGTGACCTGGCTGAAGTCGGACGCTTAACCGACTGCGCCACCCAGGCGCCCCGAAAGCAACCAAAATTCTATGAATATTCCTCCAAAATAGTCTACCTTCTGTCGGGACCATGACCTTTTTACTTAAAAAGCCAGAACAGGGCGCCTGGATGGCACAGTCGCTTAAGTGTCTCTTGGGTTCCGCTCAGGTCATGCTCTCACCATATCGTCAGGCTCTGTGCTGACAGCTCAGAGCCCGGATCCTGCTTCGGATTCTGTGTCTCCCTCTCTCTCTGCCCCTCCCCTGCTCACACTGTCTGTCTCTCAAAATATAAATAAATAATAAATAAATAAATAAATAAATAAATAAAAGCAAGCCAGGACCTAGGGTAGATAAGAGCAGACAGATGGGTAGAGAAATCACCCGAACGGTGACCCGTGTGGCGGTGAGGGGGGGCGGGGAGTTCCGCCCGGCCTGCGGGACTGAGAGTTTAGGGAGCCCACATCCTGGAAGTGTGAACAAACACAGATGGGTAAAACCACAGAACGGAAACTTCTAGCCAGGGACCCTACGGTATGGAGCTCGTGCCCCGGCCACCCTGCCTCGGGGACCCCACAGGTGAGTGACCCACACGCTGGGTCGTCTGCTGCAGGAAGTGTGCGGCTGCTTAGGGACACGCCACAACCCGCCTGCTCCTGCCCTGCGCACCAGGAGACACTGAGCTGGAAACCGCTCTGTGCGCGACATCCCAGAGCAGCGGGCAGGAGAAGGAGATCCTTACGATGCACGTAAGAAATCCTGGGTCCCTCTGAGCTACGCGTGCAGGGAATGAACACGATCCAGACACTGCGCGGGCCCCGTCTGAACCCTGGGTGGCACACGGGTGGAGCGGACCGTAAAAGCAGTGCAAAGCGCTTGAGAACTGAATTAACACTGGAGGCACAGCCCGCAGAAGATGGGTGCAGGGCCTCCTGCGTGGCTCAGTCGGGTGGGCGTCCGACGGGTCTTTTTTTTTTTTTTTTTTAAGTTTATTTCTTTATTTTGAGAGACAGCTCAAGCAGGGGAGGGGCAGAGAGAGAGGAAGAGTCCCAAGCGGGCTTGGCACTGTTAGCTCAGCCCGACGTAGGGCTCTAGCCAGAGAACCGTGAGATCATGACCTGAGCCAAAGTCAGACGCTTAAAAAGTCAGACTGGGCCACCCAGGCGCCTCTCTTTTGGCTTCATTATGTTACCAAATGAGAAAAACCCTTCCAGTTTTGCAAAATGTTTGCTAGACTGCAGTTCAAAGAATGTTTAGCAATTTTCAAACAGACAATTCATTTTAGAGGCATTTTACAGGATAATTTACCCATTCTTAACTGTTGTAAAGGTATATCACAAAGATACATTGTGATTTAATACTAAAAGGAAGGGAGGGAGGGAGGGAGGGAGGGAGGGAGGAAGGCAGGAGGGCACCTGGCTGGCTCTGTCAAGTAGAGCATGTGACTATTGATCTTAAGGTCGTGAGTTCAAGCCCCACATTGGGTTTAGAGCTCACTTAAAAAAAAAAAAAAAAAAAGGGAAGGGGGAGGGAGGGAAGAAGGAAGCAGGGAGGGAGAGAGGTACAGAAAGAAAGAAAACGTGGCCATTAGGTAGCAAACCAGAAGGGGAGGGCGTGCGTCTTCTTGCTCTCAAAGCCATCCATGACCTCTCCCACCTGTGCCAGAGTGCTGCCAGGCTGTTCACACCCAGCCCTGTGGTTTGAGCATAAGCTCTTTCCCTGCAGGTGAGGCCAGACTCTCTGCAGGGAAGGACTGGGCCATCCATGGGCCCCCGGGAGCCACAGCAATCCACTAAGAGCAAGAGAGAGGGGCAGCAGGTCTGAAGACACAGTGTGGCCCATGCCCTCCGAGCTGCCGTCATCCGCCGGGGTGCACGTGTCTCTGGGGTTCATGAAGATGTGTCTCTCACTCAACCAGAGAAAAGGTATCACGTAGCCGTCCTGGCGTTACAAGGACACATGGCCCTTGGGTGTAAGAGCGTCCAGAGCCAAACCTAGCCTAGCGGCACAGGGAGAAAGTGTAAGGGCTCCTCGGGGAGAATCCGGGGACTCCTGGGCCGAGAGGATTTGAGGAAGAAATGGGAAGCAAGAGTATGTGAGTTCCTCCAGGTGACAAGGGTCGGTGAGGCTTAGCGCCTGTGCACCTGTGCCCGTGGGCCATCTACCTGTCATCTCCATGTAAGCATTCAGAACTGGAGCCATGATATGCCACGTTTATTCGAATAGAATTTGCATTGGATTTCTATTTAAGTGCAAATGTGAATAGATTTGAAAAGAACCTTCCTTTTTTCCTTACAGGAAGTCTATTGTGACTGGCTTGGCAATAAGGATGGGTTTTGTCATTTGGAGCATATGACACACACCTGAAAAATTTTTTTTTTTTAATTTTTTTTCAACATTTATTTATTTTGGGGACAGAGAGAGACAGAGCATGAACGGGGGAGGGGCAGAGAGAGAGGGAGACACAGAATCGGAAACAGGCTCCAGGCTCTGAGCCATCAGCCCAGAGCCTGACGCGGGGCTCGAACTCACGGACCGCAAGATCGTGGCCTGGCTGAAGTCGGACGCTCAACCGACTGTGCCACCCAGGCGCCCCTCACACACCTGAAAATTGAATGGACTGAATGTTCAGCTCTGAGGCCTGATGGGATATATTTAAAGCAAAGGTACAATAGCGGCACCTGGCTGGCTCAGTCAGGGGAGATCACAACTCTTGATCTCGGAGTCACGAGTTCAAGCCCCAGCTTGGGCGTAGAGATTACTTTAAAAAAACAGGAATCAAGCAAAGGTACAATAGACATCCCAGGAATGGCATCCTTTGCCTCTGCTAAGCTTATGATAAAAGTTGATATAAGCTGATTGTTAAATTGTGAAGAATTTTACCAGCCAGTTGTTAATACCATTCTTAAAAATGGAATTGCCTGACCATTCAATAAATTATGGGAAAAACAAAAGGGACAAGTGCCCCAAACTCATCACTTTGCAATTATCTTACTGCATTTTACTGCTTTTATTTTATGTAAAATATAAACGGACTTTTATACCCGTTGAATCTGTACAACATACATATGACACCACACCTCATCCCAAATCCCAGGGACCGATGCTGATGGCTTCTAATCCAACATGGCAGGAGGGTCTGCACCGTGGAAACTGGCAAACACCGTATTGTTGATTTTCTAGACTTAAAAAAATGGTAGGGAAATGTAACAGTACAGATTAAACGTCAAAGCCTGTTGTGTCAGTAGCTGTTACCTTGTGAGTAACATACAAGCTTGAGAAAATACTCTTCAGGGGCACCTGGGTGGCTCAGTCGGTTGAGCGTCCAACTCCAGCTCAGGTCATGATCTCGTGGTCTGTTAGAGCCCCGCATTGGGCTCTGTGCTGACAGCTCAGAGCCTGGAGTCTGCTTGGGATTCTGTGTCTCCCTCTCTGCCCCTCCCCCACTCATGCTCTGTCTCTCTCTCTCTCTCTCTCTCTCTCTCTGTCAAAAATAAATAAACATTAAAAAAAAATTTTTTAAATGCTCTTCAAATATTTGAAGACTATCATCCATCTGGCATTGAAACGGCTCATGTATTGATGGACGAGTAGAGTTCCAATAAGCTGATGATGGAGGAGGTTTCCGTTAATTGGTGTAAATTGGGATTCGAAATGGGGGCACCTGGGTGACTCACTCGGTTAAGCGGCCAACTCTTGATCTCAACCCAGGTCTTGATCTCAGGGTTATGAGTTTAAATCTTGATCTCAGGGCCGTGAGTTCAAGCCCTGCGTTGGGCTCCGCACTGGGCCTGAAGCCTACTTTTAAAAAAAGTCATGGGGCACCTGAATGGCTCAGTCGGTTAAATGTCTGACTTCAGCTCAGGTCATGATCTCATGGCTCATGAGTTTGAGCCCCGCATCAGGCTCTATGCTGGCAGTCAGCTCGGAGCCTGGAGTCTGCTTCGGATTCTGTGTGTGTCTCTCTCTCTGCCCCTCCCCTGCTTGCGTGCACACACACACTTTGTCTCTCAAAAATAAACAAACATTAAACAAAATTTTTAAGTCATTTCCCAGCAGATTGCACGTTAGATTTAACAATAATAAGTGTATTGAGGAAGTTTGCAGATTAGACGGCAAGTCTATCTGTCAAGTCACAGTTGCATCGCAGCTGT
This sequence comes from Puma concolor, assembly GCF_028749965.1. NCBI lineage: Eukaryota > Metazoa > Chordata > Mammalia > Carnivora > Felidae > Puma > Puma concolor. The sequence goes on from NC_141668.1 coordinate 107,490,483, forward strand.
GGGTGGCTAAGATTTCAGCAAAAATCAGTAAAAGCATTCTGCGAGAACCAGCAACTTACAATAAAGATGATTGCACATTTTGTTATTATTTCTAAATTGTACATTACACGTTCTTTATATCAGTACAATGTATGATAAACACAGACGTGTATATACACATACATGATTCGGGGGGGGGGGGACTGAAATACAGAGAATTTGTAGTTGTCCAAAGTCTAATAAAGCGAACTTGGAGGAAAAAGGACATCACATCCCAGACAGGTTGGAGCATTTGCAAACAGACTTGCCCACAGTTGACCCTCAACAAGCAGCAGCAATAAACACAGTCCCGCATTTTACAGGGGATGTGACCCTCTCTCCCCACCCCTCATGAACCCAGCTCAACGCCCTTTGTGGGGACAGCACACTGCCTCATCAAAGTCCCATGCAAGCCCCCCAACTTCTGTGAGTTCCCATGTCCACACGGGAAATCCGCAGGCTCCTCCCCATCAAAGTTGGGGGGCTTCAGCTGCTCCCCTGGCCATCTCCCTACAGCCTGGGGAGGGTCCTGGGGCTCCCTTGTTCCCTCGTCCTCCACAGGACCAGGGATCTGCCTGATGCAAAGTCAGACTGGCAGGTGGCCCCTCTCGGTTCCCAGGGATGCGTCCGGGCTCCAGGTTTTCTTCCGAGTATGGGTAGGAGACACCCTTACAAACGATTTCCCTAATCCACGTAAATTTCCCTCACAAAAGGGCAAGTTCTACTCCGTTTTCAGAGCTTCGGTCTCTGCAGTTTCTCACAACAATCCTTGTGCCAAAGGGGCGCGTTTTGGGGTGGCCTATCATGCCCCCTTCACAGACATGCTGAGGCCCATGCAAGCCTCTCTAGGAACGAGGGAGGCGACATCTGTCTGGACATAGCGTCTGGTCCATCTGGGCACCGCGGGCAGGGACCGTGCCGCACAATCCCTGCCGGGCAGCTACGCAACACCTGTAAACCGTCCACAGGGTGGCGGTGCAGCACCTCGCCAGAAAGGCTGTACCGTCCTTGAAGCCGCTTCTGATGGTCAACGTCACCCCTTCCTAAAGCCCCAACCCCCTGGGAGAGCGTTAGCACAATCCGTTCACAGAGCACCAGGCAGACACCGGGACTCCAGCCATGACCGTGACCTGCCAGGGTCGGATCTTTCATTCTCCCTCTCCTAGGGACCCTGTTAAGGCTTTATTATTACTTTTTAATATTTATTTATTATTTTTGAGAGAGAAAGGTAGAGAGCCAGTGGGCGGGAAACAGGTAGACGGGGACAGAGGATCCCAAGCAGGCTCCACACTGTCAGCACAGCGCCCAATGTGGGCCTTGAAGGAACTCGCGAACCGTGAGAGCGAGACCTGAGCCAAAAGCAAGAGTCAGTCGCTTAACTGACTGAGCCACTTAGGTTCCCCTTTCCTGGTATTAAAAAAAAATTTTATTTGAAGTCATCTCTATACCCAACTTGGGGCTCAAACTCACGATCCCCAAGATCAAGAGTTGCACCCTGTAGGAGCTTAGCCAGCCGGGCTCCCCTCTGTATTAAAGCCATGGGGCGCCTGGGTGACTCAGTCAGTTAAGCCTCCGAATCTTGATTTTGGCTCAGTTCATGATCTCAGGGTTTGTGAGTTCGAGCCCCACACCTGGCTCCATGCTGACTATGTGGATCCTGCTTGGGAGTCTCTCTCTCCCTCTCTTTCTGCCCCTCTCTGGCGCTCTCTCTCTCTCTCTTTCTCTTTCTCAAAATAAACGATAAATAAACTTAAAATAAAAATTTTTTAATGCCAAAAAAAAAGGAGTATTTGCCTTCTCCAGAAGGGACCGGGTATGAGAAGGGCCAGCTGCAAAGGAGGGTCAACTTAATGGCAACTGCCCCTCGGCTTCCTGCACGGAGATAAAACGATGCCCAAGGGGTTTTTCAAAGAGTTAAACGTAGAAATGCTACATGACCCAGCTGTCTACACTCCTGATACACACTCCAAAAGAATGAAAAGCAGGGACCGGGACAGACATCCGCATAACCGTGTTCACAGCAGCATTTATTTGCAGCAGGCAGAAGACAAACTAGCGGTGTGCCCGTCGACGGATAAACGGATAAATGATGTATATGCGTACCATGGAATATCACTTCGTCTTTAGAAGGAACGAGGTTTTGACTTACGCCGTTACGTGGATGGACCTTGAAAACTGTGAAATAAGCCAAACTGGTAAAAAAAAAAAAAAAGGAAGGGGTATGATTCCACCTTCCTGAGTGGAATAGGCAAATTCAGAGGGATTCGGGGTTACCAGGGGCTGTGGGAAAAGGGAAAGAATCCATGGTTATGGGCAGAGCTGTGTTCAGGCTGATGAAGAGTATCCTGGCTGCAGAAGTGGTAGTGGCCGCACAACACTGCAAAAGTAACGCCACTGAATTATCCACATGGATGATTAAAATGACAAATATTTAGGTTACGTATCTTTTACCGCGATAAAAAAAAAGAAAGAAAGGGGGCGCCTGGGTGGCTCAGTAGGTTAAGCATCCGACTCTTTTTTTTTTTTTTTTCAGTCTATTTATCGACTTTTGAAAGAGTGAGTAAGAGAGGCAGGGGAGGGAGGGAGGGACACACAGAATCCAAAGCAGGCTCCGGGCTCTGAGCTGTCAGCACAGAGTCCAACACAGGGTTCAAACCCATGGACCATGAGATTGTGACCTGAGCCAAAGTTAGATGCTTAACTGACTGAGCCACCCAGGCACCCCTGACTCTTTTTATCTTGATTTTTTGTGTATTTATTTTTGACAGAGAGAGAGGGACAGAGCATGAGTGGGGAAGGGGCAGAGAGAGAGGGAGACACAGAATCCAAAGCAGGCTCTAGGCTCTGAGCTGTCAGCACAGAGCCTGACATGGGGCTTGAACCCATGAACCACGAGATCATGATCTGAGCCAATGTCGGATGCTTCACCAACTGAGCCACCCAGGTGCCCCTTGACCCTTGATTTCAGCTCAGGTCATGATCTCATGGTTCATGAGCTCAAGCCCCATGTCAGGCTCTGCACTGACTGCACAGAGCCTGCTTGGGATTCTCTCTCTCTCTTCCTCTTCCCCTCCTCAGCTCGTACACTCTCTCTCTGTGTGTTTCTCCCCTGCTCGTGCTCTCTCTGTCTCTCTCTCTGTCTCTCTGTCTCTCTCTCTTTTTCTCTCTCAAATAAAACTAAACATTAAGAAAGAGAAAAAAGAAAGCAAGAAAACCACGTGCTGTCTGCAGCACAGCCTCCCTGGCCATGACTCCCCATCACCGCCGGGAGACATCTGAGCAACTTGTCCCCAGTCCCTAAGCAAAACCAGCCACTCCCTGCCCCACAAAGCATCTGTTTCAACATCCCTGGCTCTCCCTCCCAGCAGTGTGTGCTTTTTCCATTCTCTGAACCCTTTATTTATTTATTTTTAACGTTAAGTCGTCTCTACACCCAACGTGGGACTCAAACTCATGACCCTGAGATCAAGACTCTCCTGCTCTTTTGACTGAGGCAGCCGGGCGCCCGGCCCATTCTCTGAAACTTTGAGAACATGTGCCCAGTTCTCTCACCGTAAAATACAGTCTTTGGCACATGGCTGCAGGGGTTTGTGATTTTATCTTTTCCTGAAAATTCTCTTTGTCACTGCCCCTTGCACAACCGGGGAGAACCCCGAGAGGCGGTGGTGTGGGTGGGGCCTTCCTTAGCTTTCATTTCTCCTCTGTGACCACATTGTGACATCTGCCTAGAAAGAATTCCGTGCCTAGCCGCCAGCTCCCCGAGGCTGGGGTAGCCCGTTGGCATAGACGTGTATTGCTGGCTACACAGAAGCGGCGTTTCCCCTGGACACATGAAGTCAGACCAGACTTCCTGGCTTGGGCCCCTGCAGGGTCACTCAGCTGGGTCACTGTGGGGAAGGGGGACAAGGGAAAAAGGCCAGGCCCACAGACTAGCACTGCCCGCTCGAGGGGAGCGAGTTCTCTGAACAGAAAGGCTTGCACCTAAGCTGCTGGTCGCCCTTGTGATGAGACAAACACCTGTTGTGATTCTGTGTCGCTGCCCAGGCATCTGACAGCAGGACAACTTGCCCTCGGGCCTGGATGGTCACATTCCCACCTTCTGTTCTATTTATTCCCCTCCCCCCCCTCCCCCCAGGCACTTTCCAAACAACCACCTACATCCTCTGTCCCACCGCCTCGGCAAGTACCAGGTGCTGGTGCCCTGTGCTTCCCAGGAGCCATGGCCTAGGACAGGGGACGTGAGCCCCCCATTTCTGGGACCCTAAGTGGCAGGACCTGTGACTTTACCTCCTCAGTGTGGAAACGGCACCCTTGGTGGCTGGCTTGTACCCCCCTCCCCGACCCCCGTCCAGCAGGCCACCGTCCCCACGCAGAATTCAATACACAAGCTGTGTGTCCCCGCACAGCCTGGTGACCCCGGGCGACCCCCATCCCGGGCCTCAGTTTCCCTCCTCTGTGGGATGGGAAATGGAACACCTGCTTCTCAGTGGGCAGAGACAAGAGAGCTACCGTGTCATTGAAAATCCAAAGATAGTATCTGATGTTTGATAGGCTGATTAATATTTAACACCACTCCTTTCCCCAGCCCAGGCCTAAAACTTCTTTTGTTTTTCCTCGTAAGTTTATTATTTTTGAGGGAGAGAGAGCACTAGTGAGCGAGAGGCAGTGAGAGAGAGAGAGAGAGAGAGAGAGAGAGAGAGAGCAGGCTCGTACTGTCAGCCCCGAGCCCGAGCTCACCGAACTCGGGGCTCGAACTCATGAACCTCGAGATCATGACCTGAGCTGCAATCGGATGTCTAACGTACTGAGCTACCCAGGCGCCTCCCAGGCCTAAAACTTCTGTGTTTACCATGCCAGGCTCTGCGCCAGGCTGTGCACTGTAGTTTCTGAGACTCTCCGCACCCCAAACAGAGGGGAAAATGAAAACATGAACCGGCCACCTTTCTCTCCTCTGTGACAGAGAAGAGAAGGGAGGGGAGGGAGGGGACAGGAGACTTCCCCCTGGTGGGGCCCTCGTTGGAAGAGTGTGCGGGATTTCCAGTCGGTGAGAGAAGAAGATTAAGCCAGGCTTTTCCCCTCTGATCCCGGCTGCCCCGCCCCAGAGGCCTGGGACCGCAAAGGCGCCTCAGGGCTGCGGTGCGGGTTCATCGGGGGCTTGCAGTGACAGTGCCCGCCGATGGCAGAGGTGGGCGCCCTTCTGAGACCCCAGGGCTGCGAGGCACCTGGTCCCAGGACGGGCTGCTGGCTGTGGGGACGGGGCCCAGGCCCGGCCTCGTTGGAAAGCATAGCTGCCAGATAAACTGCCCAGTCTGCCCGTCACACCACTAGACTGAAGGAGCTCACCCTGGTGACACCGGACATCCTGGGCCGCGGCCTGAGCCAGGCCGGGGAGAGAGGGCTGGGTGGCCAGGTCGGCAGAGAGCAGCGGGCCGGCCATCTTCCACACAGGCCACAGGTTCACCGCCGAATTGCTGTGCTGAGATCTTTTCTGCTAACACCGACAAAAATGTGGAGGCCTGTGCTCCCTCGGAATCCCACCCACTTTCTAGAGGCTAGTAATTCTCTGCAGGAAAAGCAGCCAGCCTTTGGCCGGGCCTCGTCCTCAGGCCTCTGGTGGCCCGTGTGGGCGCGTCTCAGCAGAGCCAGGAGGCCCCCCAGGCACGGCCAAGCCCACGTGGTGCTGTCACCCTACTGGCCACTGCATAGGCCACACGGACTCTCAGAACTGGGGGGACTGGCATGCCAGAAATCTGTAGGCCAGACTCCCAGGCTGGAAGCTCAGGCAGGAGTTCCCTGCTGCAGACTTGAGGCAGAATGCCTTCTTCTCCGGGAACCCTCAGTGTTTGCTCTTAAGACCGTCCACTGATTAGATGAGGCCCACCCATTTTATCCAGGGCACTCTGCTCCTCTTAGACTCAAGCGACTGTACATGTCAACCACACGTACAAAACACCTCCACCGCGACAGCCACGCTGTCGCACCACACAGGGCAGCACGGTCTAGCCAGGTCAACACATGACATTAACCATCACAGGGAACCACAGCCACTTTGGGAGGAAGGGTCTGTCCACTGTCCTGGCTCCGAAGACAAGGAAGCAGATGCTTGACCTAACGTAGAAACTTGCTGCCCCAAGACCTGGCTGTGGGGCCTGCCTTAGAACGTGGCGGCAAACAGTAGTGTGTTATGTTAACTAATGGTATTATGAGCGGATTTGAGACCCAACGTTTTCCCAGTGCTTTGCGTGCTAAATATTTTCACCTTGCCCCTTTCTCCTTCTGTACAAGCCGGGGGATCATGGACGTTCCTCAGCTGGACCACAGACTGCGGTCATGGGGAAGAAGCTGATGGGCTGACAGGTGGGAGATTTGTTCTTGTTCTCTACCTCGGCCAGGTGCAAGTGTGAGGTCAGGCCCTTCAGCTGCAAACCAGGACCCCGACTCCCACAGAATGAACGAGCAGGCCAGTCAGGGATCAGAGGTCACTGGAAATGACGGCCCTGAGAGTCAATTCTCGCAGACAGTGTGGGGTTACGGGAAAGGCCTGGGATCATGAGGGCCTCAGGTCCAACCTCAGCTGTGTGGCTTTCTTTTTTATTTATTTTTTTAAATGCTTATTTTTGAGACAGAAAGAGAGACACAGAATCCGAAGCAGGCTCCAGGCTCCCAGCTGTCAGGACAGAGCCCCACGTGGGGCTCGAACCCATGAACTGTAAGATCATGACCTGAGCTAAAGTTGGATCCTTAACCGATTGAGCTTCCCAGGCACCTGTATACGGGGACATTTTTAACCACAGCTTTAGGAGACTCATGTCCCCTCTGAGTCTTGGGGGGCTGGAAAGCCCTTGGCCCCGATGCACAGCTGGCACCTGCCTCAGAAAATCAGCATCTACACAGACCTTCTACACTGCCTGATCCTACACCAGACCCGGGCGGGGGCTGCCTCACTCCGACTCTAGATTTCAGCTCAGGTCATGATCTCACGGTTCAGGAGTTTGAGCCCCACTCCAGCTCTGCGCTGAACATAGAGCCTGCTTGGGATTCTCTCTCTCCCTCTCTCTGTCCCTCCCCCACTCATGTTTTTTCTCTCTCTCAGAACAAATAAACATTAAAAAAAGCCACTTGTGTCGTTAATGCAGGATTCTTTGCCTCTGAAATACAATCCAATTCCCTAAATTCCAAAATTCAAAATAAGCACAAAGACGTACAAAAGGAGATTTTGAAGGTGATTTTTTTTAAAAGATTATTTATTTCAGTAATCTGCATCCCCAACGTGGGGCTCAAACTCAGGACCCTGAGAGCTGAGCCAGCCTGGCACCCGGGTGCTGATTTTATGTATAGCAACTGCAACTTGGCGTCTTCAGAGATCCCGGGGGTTTCCAGCAGCCGCGAGACGCTTCTTGATGAAGTGACCAACCAGGCGCTGTGGCCGCTCCTGGTACTCGACCAGCACCTCATGAGGACTGTTGACCTGGTCCCCTTCCAGGCGGTTCAGCAGAGTGACACAGACCACGGCCACTGCAGAGACCAAACGCCACATCCACACAAAGTGCTGGGTTTCCAGCTTGCCTTGCTGACCCCGGCCGAGGCGTCCCCTCTGCTGTCCCCGCAGGATCAACCCCTCAGCCTTCACTTCCAAAAGAAGCTCTCGAGCAAATCCCAGGACTGGCTCGGGGTGGGAGGAGCCCTATCCTGCCTTCCAAGGCCAGGCTTCCGGGGATTCTGGAAGGCAGAGCTGGACCCTGCTGGGGACATAAGGAACTCGGGGGTGGAACCCTCAGCTGCGCTGGCAGCTTCCTGACCTGAGCCGAGGTGGGTCTTTCTCATCCCACTTAGAGGCCCGGGGGCTCCTGAGGGCCCTGCAGCAGACTGTGTGACGGTCAAGGGTGTCTGAGCACAGGGCTGGACGATGCCAACCCGTCCACACGTGCCTCGGGGCTGGTGGGTGGTGGGGGCAGGAGGAGGGCCCGGACGGGGGCCTGGAGGCTGAGCCCTGGAGGAAGGACCCCCGTGACCAAATGCTCACCCACCTTGGAGGCCGCACGCGCCGCACATGGCAGCCAGGACCGAAGACTCCATCTCAATGTTGCGGATGCCGGCCGCATGGGCCGCCTCCAAGTACTCCTGCTTGTCCTTCTCTGAGTAGGAGCAGAGGGCACCGTCCAGACGCCCTTGCCCTGAAGACACATGGAGACGTGCCAGCGTTGACTTGGGTGTGCTCACCACTTGCACGCAGTAAGCGCCTACTGCGTGCCTGCGACGTGCTTCCCGCCGGGACACGGGGACACTTTGGATCCCCCCAGGCCCTGGCCGCCCTGGAGCCCAAACCGCCCACTCATAAGCAGAGCGCTATGAGCGCCATGGAAACATTGAAGAGACAGGAGCCCAGGAGTGACGGAGACCCTCCCCCGTGCAGGAGCCCCCGCCCCCACCCCCGGGAGGCCAGGCCCATCCCCGTCACCTTCATAGAAGTCAGAGGTGCACATGGTGTTCCCCAGGACCGTGGGGAACTCCCGCAGGTCTGCACCGCACTGCATCAGCTCCTGTGCGAGCCGCTCATCCAGGTGTGTCCTATGAACCACCCGCTTCCCCAGGACCATCTGCTCGAACACGGGCTTGAAGGAGGCATCCACCGCCTGGCGGGTGACGACCACAGAGCCAGGCTCCAAACCTGGAGGGAGAAGCAGACGTCGTGGCCACATGGGGCAGACAGGGAGGGCACCGCAGAGCAGAAAGGAAAATGACCCATCTACACCAGAAAATACCGGGACGCCCTGTAATGTTCGAAGAGGAAATCGCTAAGGATCGATTTTCTGCATCAAATTCTTTTTCTGATGACTGAGGTACGACATTAGCATTTTTCTTTTCTTTTTCTGATGATAGAGGCAGAGAATATGGAAGAGCGAAGAGCAAAGAAAAAGAAATTGCCAGGAGCCCCTGTCCCTGCCTGATGTGCCGTGACTTCCAGCCCCCACTCTGTAACTGGCACCCCACCGCTCAGGTGACCACAATGTGCCGAACTGGTCCCAGTTTCGTGCTTTCTCATTATTTAACATTTCAAGGAACTACAAACATAGGCAAGAAATCTTGTGCGTCCCAAACCCAGCTCCGGCAACGACCGATTCCCAACCGATCCTGCTCTCCTTTCATCCACGTGTTACTAGGTTCCACGTCGAATGCTTTCCGGGCACACCTTCCTGGGGTATGTTCTTATTTGTAGGGTCATTCCTCGGCTCTCATTCCTTGATCTTGCCATAACTTTGTGTGGGATTTGACCACGAGCCTTTCCTGATACTTATCCGAATGGGAAATTGGGTTTCCTAAATATTAGGAATGGAGGAGGAGGAAGCCAGTGGAAGGTTCTAGAGCCCCCAGAGTGGCTGTTTTCATGAAACATTACAAAGTATGCCCTCTGCCCCTGCATGTTTATCTGAACTTTCTCTCCCGTGCTGTTTTGGTCCCTCCTGGTCATCGAGACCCTCCTCTCTGCAGCTGGTCCCACGCTGGGGTTGAAACTGAATGGTGCTCAGCACTCTCCTTCCTTCATTAGCCTGGGGAGTTCATGCCCTTCCTGATGTCCAGTCACCCTCAAGCTGGGGTGTGTGAGCCCCTCCTCTTCCTCAGAGTCCCTGCTGGCTATGTGGGGGGGGGAGGGGAGGGGGGCTGTCTGTTCTCACGACCCTGTGCTTCTTCCCGAATGGTGCCCCGGCACCCGCCCACCACCCTTATGCTGGCTGGAATTCGTGGAGATGCCACACCATGCGTTGTCACCAGCATCATCTGGGGTCTGGGTCGGCTCTCTAGTGGCTGTTTTTATGGGGCTATTTTAGGGGACTCAAAATCGACACCACGTGTTCCACCACGCTCTCTGATCATCAACTGTAAAAATCCCTCCAGAACAAGAACTCAGAAACTCAGATCTTTAGGGTCTTTGGCAGACGCTGGTGTGATGTGCACACACTGTGAGAATCCATCTGGCGGACGGCACTGGGGCCAAGACCAAAACCGCTCAGGCACCGGTACTTTTCCCTGAGAACAGCTTAAACATTGACTTATAATCCTTCAAGCACCGGTATTTACACAGCAATCTGTCTGTATACATGAGAAAACGGGATAATGCATCCAGAAGATTTGGGGTCTACTGCAGTCTCCGCCCCTGGTCAGAAAACCTAAATTCCAGAAGTGCGGTCAGTCCAGGAGAGGTCACAACCCCACACGTGCAGGGCAGAACCAGTAACAGCTCCTCCGGGCTCCAAGCCGCCAGGCAGTTCCCTGCAGGGAGACGCCCACCAGGCACAGGGGCACAGGGCGGGAATGTCTGAGTCAGAGAATGATCAGCTTCTATAAAGCAAATGTGCCCCAGGGGCCTTGGCTCTGAACTCAGCCTTGGCTTTCTTACAACATCCTGTTCTCTTTGCTCTCTTTGTGGCTTTCAGGGAGAAAACAAAACCCGTTCAGGTTGGCCTGGGGACCCTTTAGGCAACTTAAGGACACTTATCTTAACTTTGGGTTCCATCTCTGTCTTTGAGTTTCCTGTTGGTTTTCTCCTAAGGTGCTTGAATCCTTGCAGGGATTGGGGAGCGCAGGGGACAGGAGAGAGGCAGAGAAGAAGCGGTTAGAAGGCACGGAGAGAGGCAGGCAGACAAAGAGACTCCGCGGTCGCCCCCAAAAGGACGAGGCTCTGCACACGCTGGGCTTAGGGCCCTTCCGCTACCTACTTGGGCCTAGTGGTCCCGGCCGAACCGGAAACGAGAGCTTCTATTCGTGCCTCCTGCCAGCCAGCTTCCTTGAACAAAGCCGGGTAGAGGGCTCTTTGTACCCAAGCCCGCCCCACACTGGGTCTGCAGCGGGGACACTGGCCCTGGGCGGAGGCCCTTGGCACACTCACCGATCCCACCCGAGGTGCCGATGCGGATGACAGTGACGTCGGAGCAGCGGGCGTGGTACAGAAGCTTGATGAGCTCGTGCAGCATGACTGAGGTAGAAGGGATGCCGATGCCGTGCTAGAACCGGGAGGGACGTTGCGTTACCTGGGGGAGGGGGCAGGAGGCGGGGCGAGGGGGCGGCCGGGGCGTTCTCTGTGCATCGCGCACCGCCAGGGAGATGACATGACCTTCCAAGTATAAACCTAAAACCTAATGGGGCGCCTGGGGGGGGGGGGGGGGCTCAGTGCAGTGAGCGTCCGACTCTTGACTTCGGCTCAGGTCATGATCTCATGGTTCATGAGTTCGAGCCCTACATCGGGCTCTGTGCTGCCAGCACCAACCCTGCTTGGGATCCCCCTCTCTCTCTCTGCCCCTCCCCTGTACTCTCTCTCTCAAAATAAATAAACTAATTAATTAAAACTATTGACACTTTGGGAAATGCAAACGTTTGCATTAAGGGGTCGCACAGCTGGTCCCCACATCTGCGAAGCAGGTAGCAGCCCAGGAAATGGAGGCTTGGCGGGGAAGCAACAGCCCGCTACTTAGGCGCCAGGTAAGGAGCGTCCCCACTGGCCGGAGGCGCTGCACAGATGCCCATGCCACGCACAACTATCACAGTTTTATGTGTCCTGCTCCCTCTCCCTGCGCTCTCTGCTTCTGCCACAAAAAGTAACCGGCCCATGCCTCCTCTACTGGGTGCCCGCCACCTCCTAGTCTATTTCAGAGGACCTCCTGGGGCACATCTCCCACAAAGCCCCTCCCCAGTGCCCACACACGCGCAGGCACTGTTCCCAAAGCTGGGGTGAGCTCTCGCACCTATGTTGGTCACGTGTGACCTTGCATAGCTCCTGCCTCCACAAACTATCTGGAACTGAACACTGTCTCCACACACTGGAGTGCTCTGGACGGTTCACGCTGCTAGAGACGTCTCACCCTGCCCCCAGCCCGACAGCGTAAACAGGTGTCGAGGGGACCAGCCCTGTGTGTGTGCAGAGAGCAGGAGGTGGGGGTAACAGGGGGCTTGCAGAGTCCCAGGCCCGAGCCCACCGTCAGGGCAGGTACTCACGCTGACAGACAGCACGGGGCCCACTTTGAACATGACGTAGCGGTCGGTCCCCACGCAGATGTTGGGATATTCTGCATCTGGGTGGTCAAGGCCCAGCTCCTTGGCCATGTATTTGGTGAATGCTTCCATCCGGGTGGGGCTTCCCCCGACACACACGAACTGCAGCCAGAGAACAGAGCCCCGTCAGCACAGGCACAGAGCACGATGAAGGGTGCTACCTAGATGCAGACATCAGCATCACCTAGACGTTGCTGGGAAAAAAGGCCTCACAGCTCCTGTGTCCGGGGAGCCCAGTTACGTGTGCTATTGTGAGTGATGCAGAGGCTTGTGAGTGATGCACACTCGCTCAGTGTGAGAAGTACCGGGTCACAGTTCTGCACGACACAGGGAAACCAGACCCTTGTTATCTCTGGGGAGGTAATTCGAGGTTCCATGCCTGCCCGGCCTCTATCCATCACGTGCACAGCTCGGCCAATGTCCTGGAGGGAGCCTCACCGTGCGACGGGGGCCCCCCAGCCCATCTGTACAATGGGCTTCTAACCAACGTCTCCCACCCAGACGTCCAAGAGCCAAACGGCCAAAGTATGGAAAGAGCCAAGGGCCCAGTGGGAGTCGGGAACTGGTAGAAATCAGGTGCGTGGGTGGCGCTCAGAGAAGTAAAACTTAAAATCTGCAAAGTATTATATATACACTCTTACTTTCCATTTTGTTTTACACAAGAAGAAAAAGTAAATGAGCTGGTTTTAAGGAGTTTGATGATGAAAGAATTATTAGTTTCTAAACATGACAAAAGAAATCCCCACCGCCTAGAAAGGTTAAATTCAAATGCATGGAAAGTAAATACATTAAGAACACAATGCACAGCAAAGAAAACCGACAACAGAAGGACAAAGCAACCCACTGATATCTGCAAATGCCACATCCCATAGGAGTTAGTCTCCAAAACATATAAGGAATTTATACAACTCAACAGCAAAGAAACCAAATAACCCCATTTTAGGGGTGCCTGGGTAGTGCAGTTGGTTAAGCATCTGGCTCTTGATCTCGGTCATGATCCCATAGTTCGTGAGTTCAAGCCCTGCACCAGGCTCTGTGCTGACAGTGTAGACAGAGCCTGCTTGGGATTCTCTCTCTCCCTCTCTCTTCCTGCCCCTCCCCAACTTGTGTTTTCTCTCTCTCTCAAAATAAATAAACTTTAAAGCAACAACAACAAAAAAAACCAAAATAATCCCATTTCAAAAAATGACCTTAATAGACATTTTTCCAAAGAAGACTTCCACATGGCCAACAGACACATGAAAAGAGGCTCCACATCACTCATCATCAGAGAGATGCGAATCAAAACCACAGTGAGATATCACCTCCCACCTGTCAGAGTAGCTAAAATCAACAACACAAGAAACAATAAGTGTTGGTGAAGATGTGGAGAAAGGGGATCCCTCGTGCACTTTTGATGAGAATGCAAACTGGTACAGCCGCTCTGGAAAACAGTATGGAGGGTCCTGAAAAAGTTAAAAATAGGGGGCACTTGGGTGACTCGGTGGGTGAAGGTTCCGGCTCTTGGTTTCAGCCCTGGTCATGATCTCACAGTTCATGAAATTGAGCCCCACTTTGGGCTCTGCGCTGACAGCATGGAGCCTGCTTGGGATTCTGTCTCTCCCTCTACCCATCCCCTGCTCAAACTCGCTTACTCTGTCTCTCTCTCTCTCAAAATAAATAAATAAATAAACTTTAAGAAAGATAAAAAATAAAATTAAAAGTAGAAAAATCATATGATCCAATAATTCTACTACGGAGTATTTACCCAAAGAAAACAAAAACACTAATTCAAGAAGTTATATACATCCTTATGTTTATGACAGATTTATTTATAATAGCTATACATCGAAGCAACACAAGTGTCCATGGATAGATGAATGGATAAAGAAGATACAAATAAATGAATAAATGTGTGTGTGTGTGTGTGTGTGTGCACGTGCGTGTGTGTGTGTCCACATACAATGGGATATTACTCAGCCATAAAAAAGAATGAGATTTGCCATTTGCAACAACATGGATGGAGCTAGAGAGTATAACACTAAGTGAAATAAGTCCGTCCAAAAAAGATAAATACCATATGATTTCACTTACATGTGGAATTTAGGAAACAAAGCTAACTGATTAAGAAAAAAGAGACCAAAAAAAAAAAAAAAAAACAGACTTTAAGTACAGAGAACAAACTGGTGGTTGCCAGAGGGGAGAGTGTAAGGGGGATGGGGGAAGAGGTAAGGAGGATTGAGAGGCACAGACTTTCGGGTACGAAATAAATGAGTCATGGAGATGAAAAGTATGGCATAGGGAATATACTCAACAGGATGGTAATAACATTGATGACAGATGATGATCACATTATCATGGCGAGCACTGAGCGATGTACTGAATTGTTGAGTCATGATATTGTGCACCTGAAACTAATTTAACACCATATATTAATTATACCCCAATTAAGAAAATACTATTCGTTCTAAGTAACCAGAGAAAATCCCTCTCCTAAAAAAAAGAATACATGGGGAGTCGTCTCACAGCTGGAAAGGAATACGGTGGCTGCTAAGACAGACCCGTGGAGAAGCAAGGAAATTTTGAGTCATTCATTGTTTTGATTTTGAATCTAAACATTAGTCCATCTTTACCCACAGGGATCAGACATTTCAAAAGTCCTGTGCCAGGATAAACCAACACTGAGGAACTCAGGACTCTGTGGGGGAAATGGGCTAGAAGTTGCATTCAGCCAAGTAAGCCATTAAAAGAACAAACATACACTTTAAATTACAAGGAGACATGTGTATTTACTCGCTTATTCTCCCTTGTTCCTCTACAGAATGTTTTGTAACTCCTTTTCTCGGAGTGGAGCATTAGGAAATTTATTTTATATGGTTTCCATTACACACTGAATTTATAAGAGATTATTGAGGCACCAATATGGCAGAACTTACAAGGTTTCCTTCATAAACTCATTAGTTTACATATTTTGAAAGCAACGGTTAGCAAAAATCTGAAGATATAACTTGATGAACTTGTCCTCTGTGCCCATGTCTACCAGTATCACCTATGACGAGACTGATGTTAAGACAAATCCCCAGAATCAACAGCCCTGCCTTTTACCTTCACATCTCCAAACATAGCAGGGAGATCGTGCGTGCTGGTGCTGAGATGAAAGTGGTACAGGACATCTTCTTGCATTGTTGCTACATTTGGGTTGGTGGGTTGTACAAAGTGGCCACTGTCACAAAATAGAAAGGCGAAAGGTTTATAGAGCACCAGCACCCAGTGGCCAAAGTGAGAACAGAAGCATCCTGTGTCAGTTGAGATGGGACACCCTAGCACCACAAATGTTCCCACCTGCCTGTGTCCGTTCTGCCCCCTTCTCCTTCCCCACATCTCTTCCCCACACCCCGGGCCCCTGTTTGGAGGGGAATCACAAAGAACTCAGAAGAGCACAAGAAAATACAAAGATCAAAGTGCTAAATCACCCCATAGAAAGTATAGCCAGTTGTTACCCAAGTTCATTCGACACCTGAACTTGGCTTTATTTTCAAAATAATACATTCACATAGGAAATATGGATGGCAATAAAAGAAAAAAGAAAAAAAAGCTTCTTGTTCTCCCTTCCAGAGGTAACCTTTCCAATCTGTACACCTTGGGTTTAATTTTTCTTGTCTTATTGCATTAGCCAGTACCACTCCTGTACAATGTCCAACGGGAGGGATGAGAGAAGACATCTTTCCATTTTGGTTTTCTTTCCAGTGTGGCCACTTGAAAGTGTGTGTGGCTCACATTATTCTTTCTTTCTTTTTTTTTTTTTTTTAACATTTTATTCATTTTTTGAGAGTAAGAGAGAGAGTGTGTGTGAGTGGGGGAGGGGCAGAGAGAGGGAGACACAGAATCCAAAGCCGGCTCCAGGCTCTGAGCTCTGAGCTGTCAGTGCAGAGCCTGATGTGGGGCTTGAACTCACAAACTGTGAGATAATGACCTGAGGTGAAGCCGGCCGCTCAACCGACTGAGCCACCCAGGGGCCCCTCACATTATTATTTCTATCAGACAGCACACTGCTGGCCTAGAATAGGGGTCAGCAAACCTTTTTTCATAAAAGGCCAGATAGTAAATATTTTGGGTTTCACAGGCCACGTGGGCTCTGTCACAACTCAATCCTGATGTTGTCACGTGAAAGGGACCAGAGGCAAATGCAAGTGCGTGTGGTTGTGTTCCAATAAAACTTTATTTACACAACCAGATGTGTAGGTCTAGACCGCATCTCCAACTTGACAAGCTTAAACACGCCTCCTTTGACATCTGTGCCTGCCTGACTCCCAGAGGCCGCGGTGCTCCCCACCAAAGCCTGGCCTGTCGGGCACCAGGGGTGCGCAGACAGACATGGATCCCTGAGTGAGGGCATTCAGAAGCTTCTCATTCTTCCTTCCACGCCTGACCTTCTGCCCAGAACCCACTAATCTGTTTCCTCCTCAATTTAACTCTGTAAGAAAAAAAAAAAAAACAACAGAAAGAGATGTAAGAGAAGAGGCTCTCAGCTGCCTGTGACTTGGAAATTCCACCCCATGACTGCACGGGCTGGCTTGAGTCTCTCACACCCTGTAAACCAAGCCCATCAGAAAAAGTATGCTGCAGAACTCCTCCGGGGAGATGCTTTATGGGACTCAGGCCCCCAGCGCAGTGGCTGTTACCTTGGGGGTGTGAGAGTTCGGGACATGTGCCCAATGTTTCAAAATCTAACTGAAAACACACATTTCCCTACCAAAGAGATGCGCTGGATAGCCATAATGCCAATAATGCGAAGCAGGCTCCAGGCTCCGAGCTGTCAGCACAGAGCCCGACGCGGGGCTCAAACCCACAGACTGCCAGATCATGACCTAAGCCGAAGTTGGCCTGTCACTGTCTGAGCCACCAGGCACCCAACAAGCAAACATTTCTAAGAATTTTAACTCGATAAGCAAGCGATGGATGTCTTGCAACGTGAGTCGTACGTGACACCGAATGACACATGATGACAACTGAGCCAATGGTCCTTCTCTCTCTCTCTCTGCGGGATTGTGGGCGATCGTCTCCCAGGCTCGGATGCTCGGTCTCAGGCTGTGGTGTTTGGCAGAAATCAGTGATTTTTCAGCACGTTGGAAGGTGCCCACAACTGGCACTGGTGTCTTTTCTGTCACTTCAAAGCACCTGTGGACAGTCTTTTGCTTTTCCGTACAAGAGTGAGCTTAGGAACGCTTTGCTTCATTCTAGGTCAGGCTGCCTGCGGACAGAGACCCTTTCCTCCGCTGCCTTATTACCAGTTACAGTAAATACAGTCTATGGCGAGAGTTTATTGATACTGCACTATAGTCAACATCCGTGCGAGCGTATACAAGGGCCCCCATGCAGAAGAAGATCCCAGGGGACCAATAGACAGCAGTGATTCCATTAGTGATCGTGAAAGTCGTCCTACACAGTAACCCTCCTCTCTCTTCTCCCTCACACAAGCCACAAAGGCTTTCAAACATAAGTGCAGGTTAATTTATTTTTCTATTCTGTATTTTCCTTATTATTGTGTATTATGTGACAGTATTGTAATCATTTTTACATGGATATTTTTGGATTTTGGAGCGAATCATCTGGCAAACCAAGGTTTGACTGTATTGATTTTGGCTTAGGGTGCAACAACACGGGTGATCTCCTGGGAGAGCAAGCTATCCATATGACTAAGTCATGAGTTCCTGTTTGCACCAATCACTCCGCCGGACCTGAAAAGCCACTGTAAGGCACTTTGTGCCCCAAGATGCCCAAAATCGAGTAAGGAAAACAGATGGGAGCAAACACAGCTACAGTATGGTAGTAACTGCGGTAAGACAGAGAAGGGCACAGCATCCAGGCCACGACAGTGTCTGCGGCCTGCGGGGCAGATCCAGCCGGAGTCTGATTGGGGTTTTGTAGGCACACGGCCTCGCTCATCCGTTTACACTGTACCCACGGCTGCTATGAAAATTCTGACACCTTCACACGGTCATGGCGTCCTAAGGTCTTCTCATGACAACCGTCACTGATGACAGGATGGTTGCTACATGCCTTCAGGATGTTATGGTCACGGAGGACCAAGTAGAAGGGCTGAGCGGCAAGCGTCAGAACTGACAAAACAGGATGTGATTAAGACAAGTTTGCCACATTATTTCAAAACGGGAAACTTTTTTTTCCCCTCTCTTTTTCCAGGAAGAGAAGGAGAAGGAAACAGAGCATTACTATGAAGAACACCAATGCTTTAATATATTTTTCAATTCTTTATATTTTTTATTTATTTTTGAGAGAAAGAAAGAGACAGAGCGTGAGCAGAGAAGGGGCAGAGAGGGAGGGGACACAGAATCCGAAGCAGGCTCCAGGCTCCGAGCTGTCAGCACAGAGCCCGACGCGGGGCTCGAACCCACGAACTGTGAGAGCATGACCTGAGCCGAAGTCGGACGCTCAACCGGGACTCAACCTGAGCCACCCGGGGACCCCCTGCAATGCTTTTAAAATAGATAAATTGGATAAGGACCATAATGAACCAGACCATGTCAGAACTTACTTTTTAAAAGATGTTAAAACAAATCAAAGACATTACTTGGAAAGCTCGTTCTCTCCTCTACATACAATTTCCAGTCACTTTATCTGGCTTTGTCACTTGACTCATTTAACAACTATTCATGAAACACCTGCTCCGGAAAGGAAATGCAAAATGGATGCAAACTGGCTGATTCTACAAGCTGTCCAGGTGCCTCAGGACAGGTGCTCAGGGACTAGAAGAGGCGAGGAAGGGAGTCTGGGGTGGGGGGTAGGGAGAGCTCAGAGCAGCCAGCCAGATCTGACCCCAGCCACGCATCAGGCCCAGTTCTGGACACAGATACAAATGTTAGTACCTGGGAGGCACTCGGCTTTGCGGTAGAACTGATATAACTAATAGTTCACGCATGGGGAGCCTGGGTGGCTCAGTCGGTTAAGCATCCGACTCTTGATTTCGGCTCAGGCATGATCTCACAGTTTATGGGATCTGGTCCCACATCAGGCTGTCTGCTGTCAACATGGAGCCCGCTTGGGATTCTGTGTGTCTCCCTCTCTCTCTGCTCCTCCCCTGCTCACGCTCTCTCTCTCAACAATAAACATAAATTTTGAAAATCGAATAGCTCGCGCATAAAAACCTACTTCACACTCACGACTGCCGTGGAAGCTGGGTTCTATCAGTACCCCTCACCGTATGGGCTCACTTTAACATGAATGTTTTTCATAAGAGGCTGCACTCGTGAGCTGGCCTCGAGCTCCTGACACCACAGCCGCCTCGCGGTGGTGGGCAAGGACACACCAGTGAGGGAGCACAAGCGGAGGGCAGGCCAGGGGCCACTCCGGCTGGGTCCTGTCCATGACCTTGAGCCCAGCTCCAGGGCTCCCCCAGGTAACCCCAGCAGAGGTGGGGGACACCAAAGGGAGCGAGGAAACCAAAATACTGTTGGATTCAAGCCCAGGCAGGAATCAGGATGAAGGCAAGAAACTCTCCCTTGGCCAGCAATGCACAATAGACATAGAAGACGGGCTGTAAGGATCACCAGCTGGAATCAAGGAAAACCGTAAAGAAAGTATTTACGATTCCGAACCCCGACAGGGCCAGGAGACAAGCAGGGGCTGTGTTTCGGAAGGGGCCCCACCAGAGCCGTTCTGAGCCCAGAGCTGCCCGCGTGGCCAACACCGCGTGTCCCTGGCACCAGACGCCAGGGCTCTTGTCATCTCGTCCCCAGTCTCTGTCACCAGAATCAAACGTGTTACCGTACGGTGGCTCTCGGAAAAACATGTGTCACACAGTAATCGCCATAAACCTAGGATCTAACCAGCCTGCGGTCGGCCGGAGCCTTACTTGTGATTGTCACGTTTCTTTGTTTGGAGTCCCGAGGAAGCCATTCTCTCAGCCGGGGCAGGAGCCTAGGAGAAAACAACACAGAATGTTATTTAAAAGTTTTGGAGGGGGCGCCTGGGTGGCTCAGTGGGTTAAACATCCGACTTCAGCTCAGGTCATGATCTCGCGGTTTGTGGGTTTGAGCCCCCCATTGGGCTCTGTGCTGACAGCTCGGAGCCTGGAGCCTGCTTTGGATTCTGTGTCTCCCCATCTCTCTCTGCCCCTCCCCCACTCATGCTCTGTCTCTGTCTCTCAATAATAAATAAACATTAAAAAAATAAGAATAAAAGGTTTTTTTTTAATGTCTATTTAATTTTGAGAGACAGAGTGCAAGCGGGGGCGGGGGGGGGGGGAGGGGGCGGGCAGAGAGAGAGACAGAGACAGAATCCGAAGCAGGCTCCAGGTTCTGAGCTGTCAGCACAGAGCCTGACATGGGGCTCGAACTCACGAGCTGTGAGATCATGACCTGAGCCGAAGTCAGATGCTCAACCGACTGAGCCACCCAGGTGCCCCCAGAATATTATTTAAAAATAGACTCAGGCATATAAGAGACTCTTAAGAGCTTATTTGGCAAAAATCTATTGGAACAAGGCAGCGTCAGACTAGAAGCTGTCAGGAAGGCCCCAGGAGAGAATTAAAGGGAGCAGGTACGGAAGGGGAGCCAGGACATGGTTGGTAGGCAGATCGAGTATAGCTTGTCCTCAGGGATTTGACTTGACACCCTCGAAGTATTGACAGGCTCAACACCAGGTGTTGACTTGGGACCTGGGCATCAGATCTGACACTTCTGTCCAAGGCCTCCTTGTGTAATTAACTTAACAACAGCAAGTCCCCCCCCCCCCACCCCACTCACCCCCGCTGGAGGAACCCAGGGCACTCTGGCTCACTGGCCTGTGGAAGCCCAGTGCTGAAACTCTGTGCACACTCACATCAGGCCCCATGTGCGCTATGTGACCTGCAGGGTTGCTAATTTCCAAGGAGCTAGCAGAAATACACCAGAAGCCAAGGTGGGCAGGCATCACCCCTGGTTTCCCAGCCTGGCCCCACAGACCACTCCCGGCTGCCCACCCCTGTGGGATCTCAGGTGTCAGGGACAGCCCAGGAAGAAGGGTGGGGGTCGGGGGAGAGGTCTGAACTGTGGGATTTCCAGCACCTGCCAAGGAAGGAGAGAAGATCCGAAGCAGGCACGAGTCAACCCTGTCTTACTACCATCCTAAAGCCGGTGGAAGAAGAAACCACAGATGCGGCCGCGTTAAGTTCCTGGGGCTCGGCCTCTTGTTCCCCTCCCCCATCTCTCTGTCCACAGACTCGAGGCCCCGAGGCTACTTTCCTCTGCTCTCTCTACACCTGCCCTGTCTCCACCCCCTCCTTCTTATCTGTTTTACCTTCCTTTTCTCCTGATGGTCCCCTGCATTCTGCATCCTGAACCTATTAAAACCGGCTCCTTCAAAGTTAAGCCTTCTGAGGATATAAATGGACTCCCGGTTTCCTATGGTCCCCGGACTGAGGCTGAACTGGGGGCCAGAGTTAACGAGCTCTCCAACGTTGGCCGGGGACCCCCATAGGTTTGCTGAAGAATTGCACATAGTTATTCAAACTTTCCAACCTGACTTCTCGGATTTGTATCAGCAGATCCACACGCTGATTGCTGGGGCTAGCCCAAACACTGGATGAAGCCAGTCTGGTGGAAACATCCTGAGCAGGAGTTAGAGCAACACACACCCGAATTTTGGCAAGATGCTGGAACACTCACTCACTGGAGCAATTATAATGGCTTTTCCTAAGCCTGGTGACGGGAACAAGGTTGAGGCGTGTACACAAAAGCCTGATGAATCTGCTCATGGTTATGACGATGGACTCCAAACTGACTTTAAAGACATTCTGGTCTTCCCTTTAGCTATTGAGTCTACCCAGGCAGTATTTAATTCTCTGCTTATCAACAGTTATATCTCTGTTTATCAAAGATCCAGGATCTTTCCCTTCCAGTTAAAAGGGCCAGGCAGGAATGGGAAACTACGTCCCCTCCAAATTTAGTTATCCTGGCAAACCAGCTTGGTTGCACCCTAGCCAAGTCTCATTTCTGCTGTTATTACAAGCAACCAGGATATTGGGAAAAAAGACTGTTAACAAATTTAGGCGTTTTAGGTGCTTCTAGACCGCTAGCCAAACTTTTCAATGTCCTGTCGGCCTGTCGCTGGTAATCAGCTCGGAGAATCCACTCTCCAGACTGGGAATGAACCTCCATCCTTACTGACACAGGACCTACACCCTCAGTGCCCAGCCCCACTGCCACCCGCCCAGAGCACCTGAACAGTTCAGTTAGTGAGGAGGGGTCTCTTACAACTCAACAGTTTCCCATCTCTGAACCTACTCTCTTTGAGACATACTGACTCTGCCTTCTGCCCCTACTCATTTATTGGGTTGAGACTTCTTAGAAAAGCATCATGCCAGAATTTCTTTTTCCCCAAAGGGGAAGATAATTCTAGAACTTGACAGTAGTCCTCAACATAGCCAGCCAGGGGATTTAAATGACCCTTTGACATCTTTGATTTGCTCTGTCTCTGACAGGACCACAGCTGAGTCTGGGGACACTGGTAATTTGTCACAAATGGATCAGCTACCATCCTCTTTAGGGGCAAAATCCTTAACTGATATTGGCACAGTCCACAGAGGACCTGCCAAAACGGCTCAAATAGATCCCTCAAAACCTGTCCTTAGAATAAGTCAATAGCCTATAAATGAAGAAGCCCTTCAGGGTGTCAAGCCCATAATAGAGAATTACAGGTCTCAGGGCCTCATTATCCCCGGTACTAGTCCCTGTAACACCCCTACTTTATCTGTGAGAAATCCCGATGGCCAAGGATGGAGTTTGTTTGGGACCTCGAGGCAATCGATAAGACTGTTATCCCTCAAAACCCTTTTATTCCTAACCCCCATACACTCCCAACATCCGTGCCCACTGAAAGCAACGTTTTCACGTTTTCATAGGTAACTGACCTATGTGGTGCATTTTTAGTGTTCCAGTTGCTAAGGACAATCAGTATCTTTTTCTTCTTTAAGTTTATTTATTTTGAGAGAGAGAGAGACAGACAGAGACAGAGAGAATCCCAAGCAGGCTCCACATTCTCAGTGCAGAGCCCGACATGGGACTTGATCCCACGAACCATGAGATCATGGACCTGGGCTGAAATCAAGAGCCAGACACTCAACCGACACAGCCCCCCCAGGCGCCCCTCCCTTTTTCCTCTCTGCATGTGAGAGGGAGGGGGATGCCTTGGGAGCCGCTCACCCAAAAACACAGAGACCACCATCACCCCATGGGGTGTTGTACCCAACAATTAGACCCTGTGACTCAGGGATATTCCCCCTGGCCTCACAGCCATTCCTGCCACTGCCCTCTCAGTTAAGGCCACTGAAGAAATAGTCACAGGGGTTCCTCTAACCATCCCAGTGCCCCATGCAGGAGCCCTCCTAAGTTCTCCTGACACTCAAGACTTTTCAGCCTGTCGCCTCACCTCCCGTGACATCATCCTGGTCACTGTTCCTCTTACAATGACTCTTTCTGGTTCCAGGATCCTTAACCCTCTCACCCCTCTCCTCTCCATCAAGGATAAAATCGCTCACAGTGGCCTCACATTGACAGATCACCTGTTGACTCCCATGACAATTCACAGGAAACTGCTCTAGTCAATGCAGCCTTTCATGGTTTACTGATGGTCCTTATTCGAAGCATCAAATGTCACACTGGATGTGCTATACAACTCCCCTGAAGTCACCGAGACAGCACCTTCACCTCAGGCTCCTCTGTTTGGCCCACAGGCTGACTTAAGTGCCCTAAATTGAGCTTCTGTTTTAGCCAAGGGCAAAACCACAAACATTTATGCGGATACTCAGTATGCCTTTGGGGAAGCTCATGATTTCGGAAGGGAAACAACAGTTTTCTTACCTCCCATGAGGATAAAATTCAGAATGGCTCCAATGGGCGCCGGGGTGGCTCAGTTGGTTGAGTGACTGACTTCAGCTCAGGCCATTTTCTTGTGGTTCACGAGTTCGAGCACCGCCGAGTCAGGCTCCGTGCTGAACAGCTCAGAGCCTGGAGCCTGCTTTGGATTCTGTGTCTCCCTCCTCTACCCCTCCCCTCCCCCCACTCTCTCTCTCTCAAATAAATAAAAAATATTTTTTTTTAAATGGCTCCTATGTCCAACATTTACTAGGTGCCATACTGTTTGCTGGTGGCTCTAGTTATTACTAAGGGTTCCGGGCATTTAGCCTCATCCCCCTGGAAGCCAAAGGAAACCACTTTGCTTATATTTCCACCAAAAATGCTGTACTAAAGGAGACCAACAGCAGGACCCCAGTCATGGTCCAAAGAGATGTTTTTCCAAATGACAGCCTGGAAAAATTGACCAGAGATGCCCAACAATGGGCCCCATAAAAGGAGAATCAATATGGGAAATCTGACAGTTGTTGGTCTGATAAAAAGAGAGAACTCAGGTGTGGACCAAAGAACAATGTGGCTGTACCAGAAAGTTTTAAATTCCCAGTACTCACAACTGTACACACATTAAACCATTGGTTTACCGTGAAAGGATAGTGTTCATGAACCAATATGGCGGGAACTCTGCTTGTCCCACTGGCCAAAATACAATCCTGGGAAACACCCATACTGCCCAATGGACCGTTTGAGGTTTGGCAAATGGGTTCCGTGCAAATCCCTCCATCACATGGATATAAATATGTTTTAGTCATGGATCATATGCTTTCTCTTTTATTGGAATGAAGCCTTGCCTTCTAGACAGACCCACACCTCTTCTGTGACTAAAATCCTATTAGAAAAGATTATCCCCTACCTGGGGATCCCCTCTTGAACCACGCAGTGACCAGGGAACCATGTTACTGGCCACGTGTTTCAGCAAGTCTGTGCTTCTTGGCTAGTTTCACACTTTCTATCCGATTAAGCCCACCTGTTGCGGGTAACTGGTGGTTTTAAGGGAAACAGATATATACACACAGTTGAGCCCAGAACAACGTGGTGGTGGGGGGGGGGGGTGCACTGGAAAATCCGCCTGGTGCTTCTGCCTTTTGATTCCTCAAAGACTTAACTGCTACTAATAGCCTACTATTGACTAGAAGCCTTCCTGAAAACATAAATGGTTGATGAACACACATTTTGTATGTTTTATGTAGTATATACTATACTCTTAAAGTTGGAGAAAAGAAAATGTCATTTAAAACATCATAAAGAAGAGAAAGCACAATTACAGTACTGTCTGTATTTATCCAAAAAAATCCACATGTACGTGGATCTGCACAGTTCAAACCCCTGCTATTCAAGGGTCAGCTGTATGTGGTCTCCATCCAGTTTTCCCAGAGTGGTGAATGCGCGAAGGGGTCTATTGTTATGTTAATGAGGTGGCTTGGAAAGCGCCGGAAGGTGGAGGCTGGTTGCCAGGGAAACCAATCACGCGATTAGAGATTGGCTCTGTCAGCCCCATCCCACCTCAAGGGTCTGGAGGTTGAATCAATCACCAATGGCCAATGATTTCATCAATGATTTCATCAGTCGTGTCCATGCATTGAAAAAATCCCAACAGGCCAGGGTCTGTGAGCACGTGAAGATGGGGGGACAGCGGGCTCCGGGGCGGCAGGGAGCTCGGCGCTCCCTCCCCATCCGCGCCCTGGGCAGCTCTCCCTTCCCTCTGTTCCTGACTTAATCCTTTTACAACAGACCAGTGATCTAGTGAGAGTCCTGTGAGCACCTCCGGCCAGTTCGCCAAACCCAGGGAGGGGTCGTGGGAGCCTTTGGTTTGTAGCTGGCGGGTCAGAACCCAGGTGACACGTGGACTGGCGTCTGGAGGGAGGAGGGGCCGTGCTGGGGGACCCGGAGGGTCTGACTGCCATCTCTGGGTAGGTGGTGTCAGAAGAGTTGAATTCTCTGATGCCCTGCTGGCATCAGAGAATTAGTGGCAGGAAACCCACGCACGCGTCAGAATTGTAATCGTTGATCAGCATTTTAGCTCCTAATTCCAGGCATGCACAGTATTCATCAAACAGATTTATACAGACGGCTGGGCTTCCGCAGAAGTCTGGTTTCCAGGAAATGCAACCATCAGCAGGACCATGCAGAGACTGGCCCCAGATGGCCCTGCTCCCCTCCCCTTAGGGCCCTCACTCCACTGAGAGAAGTGGGGCCTGGGGTCTTACATCTGTGTCCCCAGGGCCGGTGTCAGTCGTTCAGGCAGTGTTCCCTGCCAGAGCAGTACATGCTCCCAGCAACGCGCCTCCCCGCACCCCCCAACAACCTGCACCTTCCAAGATGCTAATTTTTCCTCTGCGGGTGGGAAGCTGGGCAGCACGCAGAGAATCGAAAGAGGAAGAGTTAGAAGTGCTTTCCCGGGAGGCGGCAGACAGAATCCAGAAACGGAAACCAAGCCGCAGAGAAAGCATCCTGTCCGGTCTTGCAGAGAAAGCGCCACTCCCACACCCGCTTGCTTTTCTCGCTTCGGAAACAGAGAGATCATCTCCCTGCCCGGTCCCCGCCCCAGACCTCTCACCCTCTTGAGTCCACCCCGGGGCCTCTTCCCCTTGCACCCTTAGTGCCGGCAGGCCCCCCTTGCAGGCCGCGAGCCTCCCCAAGACTGACCCCTCTCCGTGCCCCCACCCGGCACACAGCAAAAGATTTAAGCAACTTGGTGCCAAGAAAACCGCAGACTTCGGTGACCCTCTGGCTGGAAAACCCCCTGCTAACTGAGGCTGCTGGCAGGCAGAGCGGCTGTGTGTGCAGGGTTGTGTGTGTGCGTGAGGGGGTCCTGGTGTTCCAACCAGAGACGCGTTTCACTCTCCAAAGCATACATTATACAGTCCCCCTGATGAGAGAGCATGGGGCAGGCTGGGGGCCAAACACAAGCTAACAGCACCCCTTCCTCCCTCCCCCGCCCCCCCCCCCCCCCCCCCCCCCCCGGCGCCGAGTGGGATATGTGATATTCCCTGCACTCTCCTGGCCGCCCAAGAACAGGAGAGAGGAAAGAAAGCAGATGGTTGACTGATGGAGATCACGGTCATGCAGGACAAGGGTCTCCTTCAGTACATGGAGAACTTAGTAAACTGCAAGAAAGAGGCAATCTCATCCAGAGCCTGATCTCCAGAAGCCTAGAGACTCCGTTTCCCGGAGCCCTAATATCACCCTCAAGAGGGAAAGGTGTTCAAGTGCTTGCCATGGTGATGTGGGAAACTGAGGCAAATGAAACATCAAATCCCCTTACTGTCTACGGCTCACTGACCAGTCCTTGAAACCGGCACAGTGACCTCCCTCGAGGGGCTCAGCTGCCTCCATGATGACGCTTTGCGGGGGGCAGAAGGGAATCTCAGCTTCACATCACCCCACCTCGAGGACCCTGTAAGTCTCCTTCCTTTATCTCAACTGCCCCAGGACACACGCTGGCATCATGCTCCAGGTTTAGGGCCCCGATATACACCCGAGGGGTCTCAGGACTGAGGTTTCACTAAATGGTAATAAATGGCGTTTCCCTGGCCACAGCGACCCCCTCAAGGTCCTGGAAACCTTGCTTCCAAAATTCCTAAGAGACTTACTCTATCCCCGCACCCTTCCAAGCCGAGGGTATGTGACGAGTTACCCGTCACAACCCCAGTGCAGCTCCTGCTGCCAACGGGTTGCAGGATTTTATTTTTTACCTCAACACCTAGTGTAAGGGTTAAATTGTAGTGTAGGGCTAACCTATAGCTTGAGAGATAACAGCTTTGTGTTGACACTATAGCTTGAGAAATAACAGCTTTGTGTTGACACTGAAGGTTAAGAGATAACAGCCTTGCTTTGCTCTTGTAAACGCCTCATACTCTTGTAAATTAGGCTTCACCAATTAAGGAAACAAAAGTTCAAAGAAAAGAGCATCAGGGTCAGGGTCAAGGAGATCAACTGGTTGCGACTTAACGGCAGAAAGTCTAAAATAATCACCCCATCCGGGAACTGTTTCCACCTCATCTGGAAGCTATTTCTTTTTTCTGTTCCCAGGTGATGATAAAATGAGGTGGTCGGCTATAAAAACCATGTACCACGGCTGTTCGAGGCCGCACTCTGATCAAAAGTGTTGGTCCTGATCGGTCGGCCTTGCCTCTCGTTGCAATAAACTTTGTTGTGACTGTCACTGGTGCCCACGGCATTCTGTTTTAGGAGTCGTGTGGATGCAACACCAGGATTTGTGGTCTCCCCACTTGGAAGAAGGGAGGGGTGGACACAGAGTGAGCAGGTACAAGGTTATTAGAGCATCAGATCTGGAAGGAAGAATACGGGGGAAGCTCTCTTTACGGAGAGGGGGCGCTCAGAGGGAATGCCCGTGACTAGACGCAAGGCTCCTTGTTTTAGGAGCTTCTGGTCAGCATCCCCTTCTGTTCCCCCTGGATCCTCCTCACGTCCCACCCTTACTGGCTGGACAACCCCAGGTGCTGGGTGGTCCCTTCCCGATGGGCTCGACTCCATTGTGCGAGGGGTCAGACTGGTCATACTGCTGCCCGTATACACAAGTTTTAGGGTTTAGTTAGGTATTTTCGCTGTCAGATTCCTGAGAGGAACCTGAGGGGGAGTAGGTGACGTCTGTTACATCCTTAAGTGGGACTCTACTCCCCAAGGGGGTTGCTGTGGTCAACCGCTCCCAGCTCCCAGCATTGTTCCAAAATACATGCTTTTGCCACCCAGGGACCTCAGGTCCTTTCTCTATTTTATCCTATTTTTCGCTATTATACAGGGGTCCTGTCTGTGCGCTTTAATAAAATCACCTTTTTAAAAAAATTTTTTTTAACATTTATTTATTTTTGAGACAGAGAGAGACAGAGCATGAACGGGGGAGGGTCAGAGAGAGAGGGAGACACAGAATCCGAAACAGGCTCCAGGCTCTGAGCTGTCAGCACAGAGCCCGACGTGGGGCTCGAACTCACAGACCGTGAGATGATGACCTGAGCCGAAGTCGGATGCTTAACCGACTGAGCCCCCAGGAGCCCCTAAAATCACCTTTTTGCACCAAAGACATCTTCAATAATTCTTTCTTGGCTCCAAATCCCCACCATCACCCCAAAACCCCATCACCTCTGATAAGGGAGCATTAAGTCAAGCTAACACACACCCTCCCCCACCAGGTGGGATGTGTGTGACATTCCTCAGGCACCCTGGCTGCCGAAGGACACAGGAAAGGAAAGAAAACAAACGGTTAACCGATAGAGACCACAGTCCTACAGCACGTGGGTCTCCAAGGGTTTACAAATATCTTAGGAAATTACAAGAAAAAGGCAATCTTACCCATAGCCTCATCTCCAGAAACCTACAAACTCATTCCCGGAGCCCCAGCATCACCCTCCCCTCTGTAGTGATGTGGGGAACACAGGCAGAAGGAAATGGCAGGTAACATTAAATGTCTTCATAACCTGCAGCCCATTGACAGATACTTGAGGCAAGTACAGAGCAGCACGTTTGTCCAGAAACCCCTGCCCGCGTCATGTTGCCTTCCTAGAGGGAAAACAGCCATAGCCAGACAGTAGCAGGGCCTCCAGGATCCCGTGGGTCCTCTTTAGCACATCAAAGTCCTTCTGGAGGCCTCCCTTTCCTTTTCCCTCCCTCAACTCCACAGTATAGAACCAGTCTCTCCTCCCAAGCCCAGCACAGCTCTCTCTGCCCTCGGGTCCTGTCCCCGTGCTTTAATAAAACCACCTTTTTGCACCAAAGATGTCTTCAAGAATTCTTTCTTGGCCGCCAGCTCTGAATCCCCATCACTCCAAAACCGCATCATCCCCACCTGCCCACAGAAAGGTCAAAGCCAGGAGGAGGTAAAGGAGGTGTCTCACTTCCCAAGATCTTTCTCCCTAGACCAGGCAGAGCAGAGGGTGGAAACCAGGAGCCAATCCACCCCTGGGGGCAGCTCCCCACTCACCTGGATTCTTCCAGCCACAGCAGATGAACGGACAGGTGAACAGGCAGCGTGGGGAGCAGGTGTAAAAGAAAACCCTGGCGAAGAGCAAGAAAGAGGGAATCACTATTCAGGGACCCAGCACTACGTTTGCATTTTGAAGGAAGTTTTCAAGCTGGAAGAAAACACACAAAGCTACATTATGTTTTCCGACCTTCAAAGGAATCAGGAAACAGGACTAGTCCCTGAGTGTCGTTGAGACCAGGCTCAGCCCAGCGGGGGTTCAGGGTATTCTAGAAAAGGAGGCACCCCTGTGCCAGGGTCCCTACCACCAGCATCCACCACGTGCATTCAACTGCAGCTCACGACGTAAAACCCAGACAGAAGGGCTCCCCAGGACCCTGTCTTGGGAGCAAGAGGGAGCACCAGGGGAAGTGTCAGATGCACTGATTTTCAAGCACCGCCCACCCACCCCCACCCCCGGTGCGGTTTCACAAGGAGAGGTCACTCGTCAACTCAGCCAAGATTTCCGATGACCGCTTTTTACATCATCTTGCTGATTTAAAATCGTCGTGCACCCTGGACATTTTCCCTCCCACCGAGAATAGGTATGGCACATTCCCAGCAACACACACTGGTGGTATACAATGGGACCTTTCCAGTCTGGGCAACTCAGAATGAACGCGACACTTCCTGTTTCTTGCGGGACTGAGAAAAGTCAGCTTGCAAAACCCAGTGACTGATGTAGCCCACTGTTGGCTGCACTGTCCCCCCTCCTCGCCATGAAAGGGCTCCGCCCCCCTCCTCAGTGGCCACTGCAGAGCAGGGTGAATTTAGGAGCTCGTCTGGTGCTTTCAGGTCACTTCACGTGTTTAGTCACAGAGTTAAGAAAGGCACGAACTATCTGTGAGGTACCAGAAAGGGCTAAGCATGGCAGGCAGGGGTCACTTGACTTGGGGCCAGGTCAGAGGCCAAGTGCTCAGGCGGTGAGTCCATAAAAAACTTGAGCAGCACCTGGAGGTGGCTGGGGACTCCTGAAAGGTTTGGAGGGGGCAATGATGGAGATGTGTCTTTGTGAAAGGGTCCAGAGGAAGCCACTGTCACATAACAATTATTCCCACCTGAAGACCTAGGAGTTTCTGAAATCCCTTGTCTGCCTAAAAGTGGAGCCTCCTAGAAGAACTCAATTGTCATGAATTAGGTCCTAGGGAGCAATGCCAACTCTTCTTTGAAAACCAAAAAAAAAAAAAAAACAAAAACACAAAAAGACACTCTGTCTTATCTCCCATCTATCCACTTATCCACTTATCTTTCCAAAGTCCTTTGTTTCCCTAAGTGCCCCTTCTGCACCTCCCCAGAAGTCCTCTGTTCTCCCAGAAGTGTCCTTCTGCCCCCTCTATGCCCTATGAAGATGGTAAATAAACCCCCCAATTTTTTTAAGTAGGCTTCATGCCCAGCACGATGAGGGGCTCAAACTCACAACCCTGAGATCAAGACCTGAGCTGAGGTCAGGAGTCAGACGCTTCAATGACTGAGCCACCAGGCACCCCCAAATTCTAACCACCTCTTGGAGCCACATTTTTCTGTTAACTCCCATGTGCATACATAACTAAAAATCCATCTTTTCTCCCACTAGTCTGTCTTGTCATTTTGATTTGCAGTCCCCCAAGACGCTACCTAAGAGGATAGAAGTTTTTCCTCCCCGACACATGATTCCAGCAGAGTTGGATGGAGGGACACAGAACATGAGCAGAGACATGTTAAGAACAGAAAGGCAGGGTACGTTCTGGATCCAGGAGATGAAATCGTAAGGGCTGACTGGAAGGATGAGGCTTCAAGGGGTGCCTGTGTCGAGCTAAGATGACAGGGAAGGACCCAGTGACCCAGTGTCACTTACTAGGCATGGGGCTAAGGCTGGCTGTTTCCCATGACACCCTTTGGTTCTACGCAAGGTGGCTGTGGGCATCACCCCACGTGGGAAATGAAGCTTGAGTTGTTTTCACAAGCAGGTTTGAAAAGTGAGAGATGAGGCTAGCTGGGGGGAAACAGGGCAGGTGGGAATTCGGGGCCCAAGTCACATCCCCGGAACCAACAACTGAGGGAAGTCCCGGACACGAGAGGGACATCAGGGTAGGGAGGGAATGACCATGGCCACGTCCTATCCCTGCGGAAGGAAGCACTGATTCAAAATAGTCTTTCAAAAGTCTAATCTTCCCTGGGCGCCTGGGTAGCTCAGGCGGTTAAGCATCCGGCTCAGGTCGTGATTTCATAGTTCATAGGTTTGAGCCCTGCATTGGGCTCTGTGCTGACAGTGCAGAGGCTGCTTGGGATTCTCTCTCTCTCTCTGCCCCTCTCCTACTCATGCTCTCTGTCTCAAAATAAATAAGCATTAAAAAAAAAGTGTAATCTTCCAACATTATCGGCACTGGATGACAGTTGTGACACTTTATGTCCCTTCGTCCTGAGGAATGGAGCTTCTGTGGAGAGCAGACAGCAGACACCCATTCCAAAGCCCAGCCAACAACTCAGCAGGTGAGGTCAGGCCGGAGGCTACTTGAGGCACTGTACCTTCTGGCATCGTACCAGGATACTCAAACTTCACACCAAGGCCAGGATACATCCTGCTTCCTGAAGAGAAGACTCCCCTTACCTCCCCAGGACCCCATGGTCTTCTCTACGCCAGGGGAGCGTTTCCCTGGATTCCTGGCCCCGAGGTTCAGCCTCCCAGAGAAATTGGAACCTGGTTCCGGCTCTCAGGATCCTTTGCTGTGAGCGTCTGGGGTCTCCCCCCTACCCGTCGCCAGATCCAACCCGTAAAAAGAAAAACCCACAAAAAACCCTGTAGTTGTGTTTGGTTTTCTTTTCTGTTCTTTTTCAGTTTTAACCATTAAACTAAAAATCAGATAGGGGCGCCTGGGTGGCGCAGTCGGTTAAGCATCCGACTTCAGCCAGGTCACGATCTCGCGGTCCGTGAGTTCGAGCCCCGCGTCGGGCTCTGGGCTGATGGCTCAGAGCCTGGAGCCTGTTTCCCATTCTGTGTCTCCCTCTCTCTCTGCCCCTCCCCCGTTCATGCTCTGTTTCTCTCTGTCCTAAAAATAAAATAAACGTTGAAAAAAAAATAAAAAATAAATAAAAAAAAAATAAAAATCAGATAGGTGGGTTACTCTGTGTAAATAACTTGGTGTGTATAAATGTTTATAAAACTCTTTTGAATGAACATAGTTAGAGAGCAAATGTGTGT
The DNA here is from genome assembly GCF_028749965.1 of Puma concolor. Lineage (NCBI taxonomy): Eukaryota > Metazoa > Chordata > Mammalia > Carnivora > Felidae > Puma > Puma concolor. The sequence continues at coordinate 107,523,586 of NC_141668.1, forward strand.
GAGTGTTCGTGTGTGTGTGTGTGTGTGTGTGTGTGTGTGTGGGAGAGAGAGAGGGAGGAAAATGAACAGTGTTTATCTTCAGGGAGTAGGAAAAGCTGAAAGTTTCATTTTGTTTTACATTTGTGAGGTTTTTCATATTATTATTTTTATTTAAGTAATCTCTACACCCAGCCTGGGGCTCGAACTCGCTCACAAACTCCAAGGTCAAGAGCTGCTCGCTCGGCTGACTGAGCCAGCCAGGTGCCCCTATTTGTGTGTGTGTTTTTTTTAAACACGGAGTTTGTATTAATCTTATGATCAGTAAAGATAACAAAAGAAGTCCACTTGGACAAAAGCCCATGGGAAAAACTCATTTTTTTTTTTTTAACTAAAATGTTACTGGGGTGCCCACCATCGTAGAAAGTCCTGGGACTGCGAATGTGATTTGTTGGATCATGAGGCTTATGCAGAGAGAGAACTAGTAGGTCAACCTGGCCTCCAAAGAGGGGAGAAAAAGGGCAGAAGGATGGAACATTAGGAGACTTAGGCCTGGTTCAGTGAGAGGTGACAGGGCAGCATAGCAGCCTTAAAGGGTGGGGCAGGGTGCGAAAAATCCTTTTAGGGGTTGAAGATTTAGACTTTCATTCCGGTTCAGGGAAATCATTAATCCTTTAAAGGCCGAGTTTACAGCCAAGGAAAGCAACCAAAGGTGTCTTTAACCCTGAAGACACCAGGAGGGTGGAGTGAGCTAGAGGGGCCAGGCCTCACTGGGCAGGGCAGGGCAGAGTAGAAAAGGGCAAAGGGACAGGGAAGTAGCAGAGGGGAAGGTGGGCCGGGAAGGACACCACAGCCTGAAGAGTGCCTCAGGGGCCTTCCAGGATATTTCCTGTTCTCCGAATTTCAGAATTTCTGGGTCACCCCTCATGGAGGGCAGCAGCCTGACATGGGGTTGACTTCTGGCATGGGCGGCCAGGAGGCTGCCACCTGTGACCTTGGGTCAGCCGGCCAATTGGGTCACCTGGTCAACCCCTGACCAAGAAGAGAGACAGACCTGTGGTCCCCGCTGTGGGCGTTTCTAGGTCCCAGGACAGTTTACCATAGACACGAATTGTGAAAGGACCCGCACGCAGGGACCAACTCTACGTCCTCTAATTTTTTACCGTGGTTTCTCTTTAGATCTGCAGGACAACTAGAGGTCAGTATTTCATGCTGCAACACTTGTTCAACACTGGTTTCAGGCATACTTCTGGCCATCGAGACTCTCAAAGTTTAGTAAGAAAGAAAGAAAAAAAAAGGGGGGGGAACAGTCCCAAAACAGACTCACTTGCCCCAGGACGGCAAACCAAGACTCAGATATCTGTTAAATCAAAACCAAATGGAGACCAGCCTTAAAAATTCCGAGCAGAGAAAAAATTCTGAACAGAGAAAAAGATTAGTCATACGAAGTTTGAGTTTGCAAGACTGACCCCGCCCCGCCCCCCCCCCCCCCCCCCCCCGGGCCACTTCCTGCCTACGCCTCTGGAAATGCAGAGCAAGATTCCCACTCTTTCCCAATGTCGGTATGAGGCAACCACGGACCAATTCCCCACCATTTAAGAACTTTCTAATATTGCAGCCAAGCGCTGCAAAGACGAGCCACCGCCTTCCCACTCGAACTCTGGCGTTGTGATGACCGTAGACCTGTGAGTCCTATCCTATGCTCTGGTTCCAGTGCTCCCTGCTTGCAAACTGTCTCTTGGCGTGTGCCCCAAAACTTTTACTAATTGCTACTCTGGTGAATCATTGGCTTTATTCTGTTATTTCTGAACTTTTGACAGTTCTAACCTATCAGCCTCTCAGGAATCTGACCTTCAACCAGCCCACCTGCAATTACCTGGTCTCCATAGTGAGAGACTCCGGCCCTACCCCCAAAGCAAGGTGACCTTGGGGGAAGGATCCTTTCCTTTTATAATAACGTTTGTCTTGTCCAGTCCCCTCCCTCTTCCCTCACCCTTATGCCCCCTCACCCCCCATTTCTGCCTATAAAAGTCTTCCTCTTGTGCAATTCCTGGGAGCTCCTTTCCGCTTGCTGGATGGGAAGCTGCAGCATCGGTAACCAAATACAGCCAATGAGATCTTCAAAAACTGTGGTTTTTAACAGTAAAAATCATTCTCCAAAAGGTAACTTTACTTAACCACTAAAGAAAAAGTGGGGGGGGGGAGGTTCTGGGTGTTCTCTGGTTTGAGCTGTGGAGAAGCCGGTCCCCGCCCCGCCCGCCTCCACCTAGAGGTCACACCCGCTGCGTCTCGGGTCTTGGGAAAAAGGCGGCGGTGGCGGGGTCAGGAAGCACACCCCTCTCCCACCCCACCCCGCACGCTCTGAGCGCTCTCCCTGTGCACCCTGCTCCCAAGTGCACCCCCATCCCCTCTCCCAGAACATTCTCCCCACGCACCCACTGAGTGCTCTCAGCATCCTCCGGGACTGTACCTCCTCCCGGCACGCCTGCTCATCCGCCCGCCGCGCGCGCTGCTCCCCGGTCCCCCGCCCCGCACACTCCTCTCCCTGCACCTGCTCCCCACCCCTGCTCATCCGCCCCGCGCGCCCTCACCGTATACTCCGCTCCCCCTGAAACCTGTTCTCCTCGGACCCCGTGCCCTGCTCCCGGCGCGCCCTGCTCATCCGCCCCACGCGCGCGATGTTCCCCGGTCCCCCGCCCCGCACACTCCTCTCCCTGCACCTGCTTTCCACCTCTGCTCATCCGCCCCGCGCGCCCCGTTAGCAGTGCACGCTCCCCGTACTCCGCTCCCCGAAACCTGTTCTCCCCCGACCCGGTGCTCTGTTCCCCGCACGTTCTGCCCATCCGCCCCGCGCGGGCGCTGCTCCCCGGGCCCCCTCCCCGCACCCCCTCACCTTACACTCCTCTCCCCGCCCCTGCTCCCCACCTCTGCTCACCCTCCCCGTGCGCCCTCTCCTCTCCGAGTACTCCCGTTGCGCGCACCCCGCTCTCCGCACATCCTTCCCAGCCCACGGCAGGTGACAGGGAAGCCTGGCTCCGGAAAGCAGATCCCCTAACCCCGGCGGGGACCACTCACCGAAGCGGGGACCCGCAGCGTCAGTTTCGGATCTAAGTTTGAGCGCCGAGCCTGGGTCATCGCCCCGCCGCTGCCCCCTCCCCGCCCCGTTCCGGGAAGGCTGCCCCCAACTCCGCCCAAAGTTGTTTCCTCCTATGGCGGGTGAGGTGGTGAGTCACCGGAGACATCCCGGTTACTCATTAAGCCGCTCTGCCGTGAAGATAACCCCTTGTCAATCTTGAAGAGCAAACAGCAGAGGTTATCCAGCGGCAAATGGGCTTGTGTGCGAGAAGGGGCAGACCAATTACCAGTGCGGCAAGCAAACTATGCCCACCGAGCAAACCCGAACTCAGAGCCAGCTCCCAGAGGACGCGGGGTGGGAGGGGCTGCTTTGAAGGAACGTTCACTGGAGGGAAATGAGAGGCTGGTGGCCTTTCCTCGGCTGCAGGTGATGGAGGTGGAGGTGGGCTCTCATTGGCTGCAGGTGATGGTGGAGGTGACCCCTCATTGGCTGGCGGCTGTTGCCAGGTAGAGAGGAAATCTTCCTTCTTCCTTCCGCGTGGACTCTGCAGGATGCGGCCGTGATCCTGACCTCCGTGGAGGAACCCAGGTCTGTAGGGGTTGCCCCACCCCCAGCTCCAAAGCCACCAGAGAGAAATAACACGCGGAACCAGCCCTGGGTGGGGTGGTGTCAGGAAACGGGGGCGGGGGTGTGCCCGGGCCATGTCCACTGTGGTCCGTTAATCTCTCCAGTCCCTGATTTGGATTTTCTTCTGAGACTCTGGGTTGTGGGAGCTCGCTAGTAACTGGGCAAAGCCAGGAGATGCTGGCGCAAGAAAGGAAATGACTCATTCGGTCGGCAGCCTAGACTGCAGGGCCTGGCAGCAGCCAAGACTGCGGGCTGACCCGAGCTGCCCTGCAGGTGGCCTGCACAAGCATCCAGCGCCCGAGAGCTCGGTGCCTGAGGATCTCTGGCGCAGCGCACAGCCGTGGCCCGATGACCACGCTGCACCTGACCTGGAAAATCAAATACCCAGGACATATGTGTCAAGGGAACGCCCGGTGAATGTGACAGACCAGAAATGAGATTGTGACCGTCTCTAAACCACACCTGAAAGCCCTGCCCACCGCGAGGCCACCCCCGGGCGCCTCCGGGCGGCGCTGCTACAGGCCAAGATGCCACGGACACACAGGCCAGCCCCGAGGGCCTTGGACTTGTGCACAGAAGTGCTCTGAGCGGCCTCTCCCTGAAGCAGTCATGCCGCAAAGCCCACTGACGACGAATGACACCCACTCCTGGCGGACTGGCCAAGGAGTCATTCCACACCACTCAAAGTCCCCCACAAGGAGCTGAGAATGTCGCAGAACCATTTGTGGAGGCTGGCTTTTGCTGTTGGGTACCACTTCCCAAGTGCAAGTGCCAGCCACCCTTCCTCCCATCTCAGCGGCTCTCCAGCATCCTAGAGCGCTCAGAGGGTAGAAACCTCAGAGAAGGGAGAACGGTGTTCTTCAGACAGCTGGCAGGCCCCACGGCAGGCCGTGGAACAATGTCGTGGGTCACAGCCAGCGTTCTGATTGTCGATGGGGAAGAATGGAGAAGAAAAGCATCTCCACTCCCGCATGGAGGAGGCAGGTACCTCTGTGTCGCGCACTGTGGCCCCCAGAACATTTGTAGGTGGCCCCGGACACCAGCTGGATGCCACCAGCTGATATGGTCTTGGCCTCTTTGTCTTTACCTGTATAAGGGCCACTTGTCTCCTAAGGGGGCATTCTGAGCAGGAAAGCCAGCGCCTCCGGGAACTGTCCAACCTGGACCCCAAACACGAGGGGCAAACACGTGCCCCCAACGTCAGCCCGCCCGCTTGCTGCTACACAGCTCTGTCCGCACTCAGTTTTCCGCACACCCTTCTTCCCATTCCATCCAGGAATCATAGGAGTTAATTTCTTAACTGGCGCTCAGCACACCTTACAGCCCACAGTGACCGTCCCCTCGTCTCAGTCTATCAGATGGGAAACATGAGATAGATCTCTGTTGTGTATAAGCCACCCCGTCTGTGGCATTTTTGCAAGGGCAGCTCTATAGGGTAAGAAAAAGTTGTAAGGAATAATTACGGAAGGGTGTCTTGTAGCCTTTGCCCCATTGCCCCCCGTGGGGACATTGTGCGGATCCACCCAGGGTTTGACATTAACACAACCCACCAGTGTCCCTTCACATCGCCGCACGTTTTCTCATACTCGTATTCGTGTTGTGTTCACTTCTATACAGCTTTGTCACATGTGTGACATCGCCACAGTTGAGATGAAGAACTGTCAGTTACCGAAAGAACCCCCATGGTGCCCTATCCCCACCCCTACCCCAATCCCCAAAACCGTTAAGCCCTAGTACCTGCTAATCTGCCCTCAATTTCTAAGATGTCTCATTTTTTTTAATTAAAAAAAATTTTTTTAACGTTTATTCATTTTCGAGAGACAGACTGTAAGGGCAGAGGGGCAGAGAGAGAGACAGAATCTGAAGCAGGCTCCAGGCTCTGAGCTGTCAGCACAGAGCCCGATGCAGGGCTCGAACCCACAAACCGTGAGACCATGACCTGAGCTGAAGTCGGATGCTTAACTGACTGAGCCACCCAGGCGCCCCTTTTTTTAAATTTCTTAATGTTTATTTATTTTTGAGAGAGACAGGCAGACAGAGTATGGGTGGGGGAGGGCAGAGAGAGAGGGAGACACAGAATCCAAAGCAGGCTTCAGGATCTGAGCTGTCAGCCCAGAGCCTGACATGGGGCTCGAACCTGTGAACTTCAAGATTGTGACCTGAGCCGAAGTCGGACGCTCAACAGACTGAGTCACCCAGGTGCCCCTGAACTGGCTTTTTCTACTCAGAATTCGCTGAAGATTTGTCCACAGTGTATGTATTAGTAGTTGGTTCTGGGAAAATTAATAAAAGGAAACTTCATTCAGAATAGAGTCTGATGGACAGCAGGGGGCGCTCTCACACCCTAGCACTTGTTACCAATTCCAGACCCACCAGGAACAGTGGCACCTTGCATGGGGTACTACTTTAGCTACTACCTTTACTGTCTCAGTGGGAGGAAGGAACACACCCGCCCCCGCCATCCCCCCAACAGCCCAGCCAATGGAAGCAGGTATAGCCCAGCCAATGCGTGAAAGTCTCAGCTCAGCCAATGAGAAGCCACTATATTTTGAGTTCCCAGTTTATTCTAATGAACTTCTTGTTATCACAGCCTTCCCAGATTCGCTTGCCTCTGTGAGAGTGGTCCTCTCCTTCGTTTTACAGATTCACCTCTGGTTCTTCATGAAGCTTGGTTATCACAGAATACATTTCTCTGCTATTCCTAAATAAACCCATTTTGCTACTCAAAAAACAAACAAAAAAAAAAATGGCAGTTTTATGTTTAAAGGCAACAGTTGTTTTTTACCGAGCATTGTGCCCTGATGCGGACTATCCTCTTTAACCAATCGCACCCTGAAAGACAGCCAGGCTGTTTCCAGTGTAGGCTATGAAGAATAAAGCTGCTGTGAAATTTCACGTACAGGTATTTTGTGTGTGTGTGCGTGAACATACATTTTCATTTCCCTGGGATAAATACCAAGAGCGCAATTGCTAGGTTGTATGGTAATTACACATTTAGTTGTACAACAAACTGCCAAATTGTTTCCTGCGGTAGCTGTAATATTTTGCACTTTGCCAGCAATGGATGTGAAATCCACTTTCTCCACATCCTCACCAGTATTTGCTGTTGTAATTATTTTTTACCTTAGCCATTCTGATCATTGTGCATTGATCTCTCGTGGTTCTTACTTTGCACTCTCCTGGTGGCTAATAGTGTTGAGCACCTTTTGATGTGCTTACGACATCTGTATACCCTCTTTGGGGAAGTATTCGTTCGTGTCTTTCCCTCATTTTTTAATGGATTGTTTGGAGGGTTTGTTGTTTGGTTATTCTTGTCGAGATTTCAGTGCTCTTTGTATATTCTAGATGCAAGTTTTCTGTTGGATAGATCATCTGCAAACATTGCGAATATCTTCTCCCAGTCTGTAGCTTGTCTTTTGTTTTTATTTTTATTTTGTTTCATATTTTGTCCTCTTCATATGAGCTTTCACAGCGAAGAATTCTTTTTAATTTTGATGAGATCAGTTTATCAGTTTTCTCTTTTCACTCTTTTGCTGTCAAGTCTAAAAGTGATTTGCCTTGCCCTAGATCCTGAGGACTTTTCCTGTGTTTTTCTTTAAAGTTTTATTGTTTTATGTTCTACATCTTAGTTCGTGATCTACTTTTATTTATTTTTAATTTTTTAAGATGTTTATTTTCAAGAGAGAGAGACAGAGAGTCAGAGCACAAGTGGGGGAGGGGGAGAGAGAGAGACAGAGAGAGAGTCACAGAATCCCAAGCAGGCTCCAGGCTCTGAGCTGTCAGCACAGAGCCTGACTCAGGGCTCGAACTCATGGACTGAGAGATCATTATCTGAGCCAAAGTCAGATGCTTAACCGACTGAGCCACCCAGGCACCCCTCGTGATCCATTTTTAAACATCATGATTTGGTGACACTGGCTTTTGGGTTTTTGTGGGTTTTGTCTATGGATGGACGGTGGCTCCAGAACCTGTTGTCGAAAAGACTGTCCTATGACACTGAATTTCCTTTGTTCTTTTGACAGAGGTTAGTGCAGCATATTTGTGTGTGGGCCTACTTCTGGATTTTCTGTTCTCTTCTAATCAATCATCTGTGTGTCTCTCCCTTTCTGTCAATGCTGCAGTATTTTGATTACTGTAACTACATAGTAGACGTTAATATTGGGTAGAGTGATTTTCCTGCTTGATTCTTCTTTTTCAAGATTGTTTCAGCCATGGGACGCCTGGGAGGCTCAGTCGGTTGAGCATCCAGTTTTGGCTCAGGTCATGATCTTGTGGTTCGTGGGTTCGAGCCCCTCATCAGGCTCTGTGCTGTCATCGCAGAGCCTGGAGCCTGCTTTGGATACTCTGTCCCCCCTCTCTCTCTGCCCCCCCTCAAAAATAAACATTTTTTTAAGAGGTTGTTTCAGCCATTCTAAGGCCTCTGCATTTCCATATAGCTTTTAGAATAAGCTTGTCTATATCTGCAAAAATACACCCTGGGAGTTGGATAGGGATTGTCCTAAACCTATAGGCCAGCTGGGTCCTGGCAAAGCCAGGACTCAGCTCCTCCTGAGTCCCTTCAGCTCCTAGTTTGCGGATGGTTTTATCATGAAAGAGTATTGTATTTTCTTTTCAGATGACTTTTCTGGGTGAATTATGATGATCATAATAATGATGATCATGTTTTTTTCCCCTTCATTCTATTAAGGTACTTTATTACATTGATTGATTTTCGTATGTTGCATCAACTTTGCATTCCTGGAGTCAGTCCCACTTGGTCATGTCATAGAATTCTTTCAATATGCTGGCAGATTTGCTTTGAAACTTATTTTGTGGGCTTTTTTTTTTTTTTTTTTTGAGGATTTTTCAGTGATTTGTTCAGTACTTTCTTGTGATGTCTTTATCGGCCTTTAGTATCAGGATATTCCTGGCCTCATAGGATGAGTTAGGGAGTGTTTTCTCTTCCATTTTTGACAGAAATTGAGAAGGATTGGTTTTAATTCTCTAAATGACTCTTAGCATTTATAAGTAAAGACATCCTGCTTTGGGCTTTTCTTTGATTGGACAGTTTTGGTTTTTGGGGTTTGTTGTTGTTTCGTTTTGTTTTTTTACTGATTCAGTCTCTTGTTATAGATCTGTCCAGATTCTCATTTCTTCTTGAGTCAGTTTGGTAATATGCACACTTCATCCTGATTATCTCATTCTGTCGGAGCACAGAATTGTCTTAGTATTCTCTTATAGTCCTTTTATTTCTGTAGTGTTAACGATGTCTCACTTTTATTTTTTCATTTTAGTGATGAGCGTCTTCTCTTTGTCTTAGCCAGTCTACTAAAGGGCTGGCAACTTTTCAAAGAATGAGCTTCAGTTTTGTTGATTCTATTGTTTTGTTGTTCTCTGGTTCGTTTATATCTGCCCTAATCTCTTTTGTTTCATTCCCTCTGCCAGCTTTGGGTTTAGTTTGCTCATCTCCTAGTTCCCTGAGATAGTAAAGTCAGGTTGTTGATTTGAGATCTTTCTTTTCTTTTCTCTCTCTGTCTCTTTGATTTGAGATCTTTATTACTATTTAATGCAGGCATTGCAGCTATAAATATCCCTCTGAGCCCTGCTTTCACGGCATCCCATACGTTTTTGTATGTTGTGGTTTTATTTCATTCATTTCCAAGTATTTTCTAATTTCCCTGTGATGTCCTCTTTGACCTGTCAGTCACTTCCCAATGTGTTAATTTCTGCATAATTGTGAAATACCCAGTTTTCCTTCTGTTATTGATTTTCATTATTCCTTTCTATTATTGATTCCAATGTGGTTACAGAACATAATTTGCATGACCTCCCACACAGTTGAAAATCTACATATAAGTTTCTCCCAAAAGGCTTAACTACTAACAGCCTACTGTTAACCAAAAGTCTGACCCATAACATCAACAGTCGATGAACACGTTTTGTACGTTCTATGGATCACATATTGTGTTCTTACAGGACAGTAAGCTAGAGAAGAGAAAACTAAATGAAGAAAATCATAAGGAAGAGAGAACACATCTGTAATGCTGTCCTGTAGAATGTCCACCTGTCAGTGGACCCACACAGTTCAAGTCCAGGTTGTTTCAGGGTTGACTGTCCCATTTTTACTCGATATGACCAGCCATCCACACTGTCTCATGCTCACACATTTCCCTATGGAAATGTTTCCTCAGTTTGCTCACACAGCACAGATGCCCAACTAAGTATCTCGTTTGAAGAACTACAGTTCTAGGGGCATCTGGGAGGCTCAGTCAGTTGAGCATCTGACTTGATTTCCGCTCAGGTCATGATCTCACGGTTCGTGAGTTCGAGCCCCGCATCGGGCTCTGTGCTGACAGAGCAGAGCCTGCTTGGGATTCTCTCTCTGCCCCTCCCCTGCTCACACTTTCTCTCTCCCTCTTTCTCTCTCAAAATAAATAAATAAAACTTTATAAAACCACATTGCAATGCTAATTAATTACATGTAGCAGTCGCAAAATTTATAAAATAATAAAACTCAGTCTGATTAGTTAAAAAACCATTGTTAAAACTACTAAATTAAATATTAAAATGAGACATAGTTTTACTTAAATGATACAAAATAATAAATGTGTAATATGAATTTCAGCCTATGCAAAAAAGCTTAGCAAACATTTTAAACTGGCATATGATATGATGCTTTCACATCAGGTGTTTACAACTTTAAGGCATAATGATAGTAATTTTTTCTTAGTGTAAACTATGTCACAATATTCTCAAGTTTTTTTGAAACAGAGAATATCATCTCTATAGGTATTACAGGACCAAATAATGGAAAAGACTGTGAGTTTCTTCTAGTTAAGGGTCTAAATAGGCTGACTTCAATAGAAATGTCACCAATGGAGACTCACACAGAAGCAGGTGAGGTCAGATGATGATGGGTTGGGGGTAAGGGGGGAAGGGATTGGTTCCAAGACACTGGGACACCCCAGGCCAGTGAGACGCAGCGTCCCCAAGCCCCGTGATTCACATCCCAGAGAAATACAGGAAGCGACACCCAACATTGGTACCATCTATGCAACAGTGACGCCCAATCGGCTAGAAGATAACTTAGTTCATAAGAATCTATGCTCGTCAAATATAGCAGGAGCCTCAGAAGTATAGTTGTGATGCAGTCACATCTTTTTCAGCCATCAGAAAATGATCGCAGGGGCTTATTTGAGCTCTCCTGGTATGGATGCCGATGGAGATGTGGTCGCCCCTACAATGCAAAAAGGGAAGAGATGAGTTGACGGGGAAAGAGCAATAAAGACCACATTTTTTGTAAATTAAGAAGTTTTTTAAGGAAACATTTTTAAAATTTTTTTGAAAGAATTTTTTTTAAGTTTATTTATTTTGGGGTGGGGGCAGGGGCAGAGAGAGAGGGAGACACAGAATCCGAAGCCGGCTCCAGGCTCCGAGCTGTCGGCACAGAGCCCGACGTGGGACTCGAACTCATGAACCGCGAGATCATGACCTGAACCAAAGTCGGACGCTTCGCCAACTGAGCTACCTGGCGCCCCTGTATATTAAGAAATTTAACCTATTAATTTTAACTAAACGAAAGCACATGTTGCGGCTCCTGGGTGGCTCAGTCGGTTAAGTGTCCAACTCTTGGTTTGGGCTCTGGTCATGATCTCCTGGTTCATGGGATCAAGCCTCATGTCAGGCTCTGTACTGACAGTGTAGAGCCTGCTTGGGATTCTCTCTCCCTCTCTCTCTCTGTCCCTCCCCCACTTGCTCTCTATCTCTCTCAAAATAAATAAAAACAAACTTAAAAAAATAAAGAAAGCACATGTTTCTGTACCTACTTTTGAAAACTACTCCTGACGTCTACATAAAAATGTAACGCATGGTCCCACCCACAAGCCAAGCACAAATCATAGGGGAAACCTCTGTCTGCAGCCCGTGCACCACTGGACAAGGGCAGGGGCCCCGTCCATCTTCTGGTCTGTGTCCCCGTGTGCTGAAAAGGCCCCGCGGACACTGACAGAAATGTGCTGAGCTGAACTTGAAGGGAAGGAGCGGGCAGGACGAAGGGTCCCTGTGCTTCCCCAGCCCCAGAGGACACGGCCTGGCTCCTTCCTTTGCACCAAGTGCCTTCAGCAATGCTGGCTCTTTCAAACTAGAAATTTGGGCCAGCAGCGGCGGGCCAGCTTTCCAGCACACCAAAGACACACCTAGAACGGCTGCAAAAATTGCAGTAAGGAAAAAAAAAAAAAAAAGCATCAGTAAGAAGCCCGGCTGAGATCCAGAAAGAGCCAGGCTCTCAGGGGAGGGCTTTCCAGTCAGAGGGAAAAGGCAAGTTCTGGGTTGGATGTTGCGGTTGATCAAGTTAAAAGCCAAGACCGACAGGAGAAGAAACAGGAACCAGAAGAGAAGGGCCCGGGGCACGGGAGATTCTGGTGAGGACCGGAGCCTCAGCGACCCAGGGGCAGGGAGGCAGGGGCACCCAGTCACAGGTGACAAGGGCTGTATGGCTTCCCCAGCCTTTCTGTTCCTCTGAGATCAGATGATGATGGGGGGGGGGGGGGTGGCGGGGAAGGGGTTGGTTTCCCCTTTCTCTACTTTAAGCACAGGGATGATGTAGCACGTGCCATGATTTGTTTCCTGATAGAAAAGTTTATAAACTCGTGCTAATATCAGGCGAGAATTCCTTGACTGGATCATCTATTTCACTGGCAGTAAAGTAAGTTCCACCTACTGAAGGCAGTGCAGAAAGACCATGACAATCATCCTGCTATATCGCTGGGGGGGGGTGGGGCGGGGGGGAACCTGTGAACCTGCCTCCCATGCGGGAGCTCCCCTGCGCCCCCACCGCCCAGGGCCAGGTCATTCCTGTCCCATTATCGAGACCTCTGTCACCGTGTGTAACCAAACGGGTCTCTGGACTAAACCAGGGCGTCTGTCTCTCTCTCTCCCCACCCCCCCCACCCCCCCCCCCCCCCCCGTCTTGGAGAATGCGCATAAGACAGCAAAAGAATCTTGACGAACTTGCTCCTTCTCTTTGTGCCCCCAAACTGTGTTCCCAGGACGCTGATTTTTAAGTGTCTCTGGCGCCCCCTTGCGGTTAGAACACATGCAGTTCGGAGAAAGCCGGCCTGGCTGCCCAGAAGCTTCAGCTTCAGAGCTAACTACCTCCGTCCATCGATATTTTTGCGTGGGGGACACTTTTCATATTTGGGCGCACTCGGTTTCTCTAGAAGTACTCACTTGGAGAAGGAGAATCTGTAACAAAGAACAAGTACAGGAGGTCAATTTAGTCAAAGAGAGTTGGTACTAAATGAATTAGCACTTTGGGGGGCACCTGGGTGGCTCAGTGGGTTAAGCGTCTGACTCTTGATTTCGGCTCAGGTCGTGATCTCACGGTTTGTGATTTCAAGTCCCGCATCCAGCTCTGTGGTGACAGTATGGAGCCTGCTTGGGATTCTCTCTCTCTCTCTCTCTCTCTCTCTGCACCTCCCCCCACTCGCACTCTTTCTCCCTCTCAAAAATAAATTTTAAAAGCATTAGTACTTTAAATTTTTTTAATGTTTATTTATTTTTGAGAGAGAGACAGACAGAGCATGGGCAGAGAGAGAGGGAGACACAAAATGCGAAGCAGGCTCTAGGCTCTGAGATGTTGGCACAGAGCCCACGTGGGGCTTGAACTCACGAACTGTGAGATCGTGACCTGAGCTGAAATCGGATGCTTAACTAACTGAGCCACCCAGGTGCCCCAAGAATTAATACTTTAAATAATCACTTAAAAGACTTCGTAAAAGGCTGTATCACTGAAAACACTGAGCCACAGAACACAACCAGCATGGAAAAGTTCGAAAGTGCACTTTTTATTGGCATCAAATGTGAACTTGTCACACATCCATTTTACGACGGAGAGAAGACACATCATCAATAGAAGTGGCCGGGCCCCTGTGGTGGGGGCACGAAGCAGGTGCACGGACAGCATCCCCTCACGTGGGGTCTGTCGGGAGTGGCTACCCTCAGAGTAAGGGACTGGCTGGCAAAGGCAGGCAGAGACCTTGCTGACAAACATACACATAAAGTACTTCAGATGCTTGTAGAGACATAACACATCTCCTTCCTTCTTAACCAAAGAAATGAAGCCTCAAGAGAAAAAAACAAGCTGCCTACAGGCAAATGGCCAATAATCACCGAGCCACAGAAAGTAAACAATACTCGATGGGCTTTACGATGATGTAGCCAAAACTAAGACTAATTCCACCCGTCGCTATCACTGGTAAAAATCAAAACTAATATAGTATTTGGAACATCTAATTACAGGGACACTTCCAAACTATTCAGAATTTAATAACAAAGTTTAAGAAATGTGGATAATGGGGGGAGGGGTTTACACCTGGGTGGATCAGTCGGTTAAGCGTCCGACTTCGGCTCAGGTCATGATCTCACAGTCTGTGAGTTGAAGCCCCGCGTCGGGCTCTGTGCTGACAGCTTAGAGCCTGGAGCCTGCTTTGGATTCTATGTCTCCCCCTCTCTTTGCCCCTTCCCCACGTATACTCTGTCTCTCTTTCTCGCTCAAAAATAAACACTAAAAAAATTTTTTTTTTAAATAAAAAGAGTTAAAAAAAAAAAAAAGAAATGTGGATAACAGAATAATTTCAAGTTTGAACCATGAGTTCTGTGTACAGACCTAAGGGCTTCTTATGAACCTGCCCCAAAGGGGACCGGCTGCCTACACAGAAGTTCACGCATCATAGGGGCCAGGATCTTAGATCCAAGGACACTAAATGTGACATCGTTTGGTATCTTATTTGTCTGTGTGTATGTGACATATCGAAAGATTTGAAATTAAAAGAAAACGTAAAGGGACACCTGGATGGCTCAGTGGGTTAAGTCTCTGACTCTTGATTTCGGCTCAGGTCATGATCTCAAGGTTCGTGGGTTTGAGCCCCGCGTCGGGCTCTACGCTGACAACACACAGGGAGCCCTGCCTGGGATTTTCTCTCTCCGTCTCTCTCTGCCCCTCCCTTGCTCTCTCTCTCTGTCTCTCTCAAAGCCACAGCCATCATGACTCATGCGATTCACGTGAATAAAGAGGAGAAAAGCAAAACCTGTACAATCCTCCTGAGTATGTGTGACCTCCACGCTTCTGTAGGATTTTACGTGGTGTTTAGATTACTCAGCTCGAGATCCAAAATGAGAAAGAAAAAGCCCGAGGGGCCGTCCCAAGGAACAGAAACCACAGCAGACAGGGACTGTGGGGTGCACTTCACCTTGAGCGTCCTCGGAGCCCTCGGGCAGCTCCGGGTCTGGGTTCGGGCCTGCACCCTGGAGCCCTCCGGGGTCTTGCGCAGATGTGGACGGCGGGGCTGCTCCCGGTGTCCGCAGGGCCCTCCCGTCCGAGTCAGCTCGTTGCTGCAACCACTCATCTTTGTACCCATTGCTGATAAGTTTGGAAAAGTTGGTGGGTGAACTGGTTTTTTGCCCAGGCCTCAAAAAGAGAGAAATTAATGCCAAACTTCAGTACAAAGGTTAATGACAATCCAGAACAGTCCGCAGTGAGCATACTGCTAATAACTTGGATATGTTATGGCCCCTTAAAACCCAACGGGGATAATTCTCTGTCCCTCTCTCTGTCTCTGTCTCTCTCTCCCTCCCTCTCTCTCTCTCTCTCCTTTCTCAATGTCTCTCTCCCTGTGTTCAGCATAAGAAAATACACTTGGTGGGCACTTGGGTGGCTCTGTCAGTTAATCACCCAACTTCAGCTGAGGTCACGATCTCATGGTCCGTGGGCTCGAGCCCCGTGTCGGGCTCTGCACTGACGGCTCGGAGCCTGGAGCCTGCTTCGGATTCTGCGTCTCCCTCTCTCTCTGCCCCTCCCCCACTAGTACTCTGTCTCCCTCGCTCTCAAAAATGAACAGATGTTAAAAAGAATTTTTTTTAAAGCAAACGCACTTGCTATCATCCCCGTATGTGCCGAGAGCCTGCAGAATCCACCTTCCACCACCTGTCTTCGGGACATCCAAGTAGAAAACTAATGATGCTGCTTTTTTCGCAGGGACGAAACCTTCACACCCCCCTCCCCTGGTCGTGACGGGTTGCCCGGACTCTACCATTTCTTTCACGAATGATCGCTTTCTTAATGAGGTCTTCCTTGACGTTAATGATCATCTGCCGGTCGAGCCCCTGGCTGGTTGACACAGTGGAGCCTATGGCTCCTGGCCTCGGGGTCGAGAGTTCGAGCCCCACGTTGGGTGTAGAGATTGCTTAAATAAATAAACTCCAAAAACAAAAGATGATCTACCACTCTCTGCACAGCTTTGCCTTCTATCTGCCATTAAGTCAGCGACTGCACGTTCGCGGGTCTCACCTACACTGAAGAGTGACGGGGGCCTCGGACGTGGATGGAGTCGGACAGGTGACACAGGTCACCTGCTCTCTCTGAGCCTCGGGCTCCTAACCTGCAAATCGCTCTGTGGTGAAGGGTATTCCCAGTGTCCCCCACCCTCTAAGTGTATATTTTCTCCACCCCCAGTGTCAGCGTGGTGCTCTCAGGTCTGTCCTGCTGTTTATCTCCCACGGGACCGGAGGCTGCAGGAGGAACCAGTCGGATAACTGGTGACGTGACTTCTGGCACTAACTGGGGTTCTGCCAGCCGTGCACAGTCAGAGCACCCACCGCCAGCTGAGGACACGGGGTCCAGGCCTTGGTGACAGATAAAGTCAGGATGGGACAACACACTCACGTAAGGCTGATGGCCCCGAATTTAAAAGGAGAGCCTTGCTGAGGACAGGGTCCCCAGGGGCGTCTCGGGCAGGACACAGGCTCACGGAGACAGAACCACTGGTTGGAGAAGTTCGGCACCCACACGGCGAAGACGTGGATGGGGACGGCTGTGCTCCACGGGGCCACGACGGATGTCAGGGGGGAAGGACCAGCGAAGGAGGAGCCCAGTGGGCAAGGCCGGGCTACGGGGCGTGACATCAACGTCGTGTCTCCGACACGTGTTGCCAGGAAGCCAGCATCATTAGGCCGCCACCAGCCCAGCGCCTTGTTGCCATCATTGTCACTTTGTCCCCCAGACAGAGCACCGAAGAGACCAAACCTGAACCTGACCCAGACAGCACTCACTCTGTCCGTGCACTTACATGGGAGGGAAGGACAGTCTGCTTCCTGCAGGCTCTTTGGGGCCAAGCGGGGTCCCCACTTTGCTCGGGTACTTGGAGTTGATGGCAGGTAGCCGCACCTGTTGAGGGAAAACAGGAGAAGGAGACTCACAGACGGTGGAGAAGGACCGCCTGTGAGCGTGGTCATTACGTCACCGGCCACACAACTTGACAAAAGTCCCATAAAACGGTTATGTCATGGAGACTCTCCGTGATTCGGCAGCAGTTGCCGGGCCTGGCTGCAAAGGCAGCAGTTGCTGGGCCTGGCTGCAAAGGGCCTTGGGAGTGTGGGGGCCACGGACCGGCTCTGCGCCCTGATGGTGGTGGAGGTAATACAATGGGTGCATTTGTCAAAACTCCTGGAACGGTGCTCGGTAAAAAGGTGTAGATTAGATTGTAACGAAATAGGGGAAAATGCTATGGGAAAACAGAAAAAAATGAACAGGGAAACAAGGACGCCCACAAACCCAGGGATGTATTGCAAACATTCACAGGAAGACAAGGGGGGGCCTTTGGGAAAGACGAGACACGATCCTGCAGGTGTGTGAGACCCCATAATGCTGGCCGTCCACGGGTGACATTTTGGCCGAAATATTGTCTCCTGTCTGCCACATGTCAACTCTGCGTCCCAGATCCACGCCCGGAGGCCCAGAGGGGAAGAGCGGGGGAACAGCCAGGCCCTCACCAGAGGCTGGGGTTGGACACTCATCAAATCCAGCACAACCTACAAGGTTCACTTGGTGGCTCGCGCCCGTCCACGTTCAAGGTCTTACTCTAGCTGTGCCAAAGGCCTGCGGGCTGTGGGTGGTTCCGGCGAGCTGTGCACGGAAGCAAGGTGAAGATACAGGGCTGCTGTCCGGGTCGTCCCTGACGGGCGCCCGTCCCCCTGGTTGTCACCCACACCTCGCACACAGCTTCCGTCAATGGCTCCAGAGATGACCCCACCTGATGGGGGGCTGTGCGGCCTTTAGCATTTCAAAGGTCCCCTAGACGTGTGCTGTGGCACCCAGGGATCCTGAAAACAGTCCACATCGGGGCGCCTGGGGGGCTCAGTCGGTTAAGCGTCCCACTCTTGATTTCAGCTTGGGTCTTGATTTCACCATTTGTGAGTTCCAGCCCCGCATCGGGCTCTGTGCTGACAGTGCGGAGGCTGCTTGGGATTCTCTCCCTCTCTCTCTGCCCACCGCCCCCACCCCCAAAATAAATAAATAAATAATTTTTTAAAAAATCCGGGGACACCAGGGTGGCTCAGTCAGTTAAACGTCCTACTTCGGTTCAGGTCAGGATCTCACGGTTCGTGGGTTCTGGCCCTGCGTCGGGCTCTGTGCTGACAGCCTGCTTCGGATTCCGTGTCTCCCTCTCTCTCTGCCCCTCCCCACTCTCAAAATAATAAACATTTAACACACAGAACCATGAACGAGACACACAGCCATCAGCTACATGGCTTATTCAGGGAGCCGCAAGCAGGGGGACGCTGCTGTCAGACGCCCATCACCTTTTTTTTCTCCTCACGTTCCTCCGCCTCCCTCTGCCAGACGGTTTTCACGTCAAAGTCGAAAGGCCCTCTTCTGGACTCATAGTTACCGTTGTTCTGATCGGGGTTAAACTCTTCATACACCATGTAATCCGGCATGGAGATGGCAGGGATCCTGCAGAAACAGGTGGGAGCACCCAGCCTGGTGCCACTTCCTTGCCTCCCTCCTTTCTTCCTCCCCTCCCCCCTTCTCTTCCTGTCCATCTCCCTCCCTCCCCTCTCCCTCTTTCCCACCCCCCTCCCTCCTCCTTTCTTCCTCCCCTCCCCCCTCCTCTTCCTGTCCATCTCCCTCCCTCCCCTCTCCCTCTTTCCTACTCCCTCCCTCCTCCTTTCTTCCTCCCCTCCCCCCTCCTCTTCCTGTCCATCTCCCTCCCTCCCCTCTCCCTCTTTCCCACCCCCCTCCCTCCTCCTTTCTTCTTCCCCTCCCCCTCCTCTTCCTGTCCATCTCCCTCCCTCCCCTCTCCCTCTTTCCCACCCCCCTCCCTCCTCCTTTCTTCCTCCCCTCCCCCTCCTCTTCCTGTCCATCTCCCTCCCTCCCCCTCCCTCCCCTCTCCTTCAGGCAGGCTTGGGGGACTCTGTGATCACTTATGCCACACCCCTGCCCAACTGTGGACTGCCTCACCACCTGGCGGGCTTAGTTGGTTAAGCGTCAGACTTTGGCTCAGGTCATGATCTCATGGTTCATGGGTTTGAGCCCCACATCGGGCTCTGTGCTGACAGCTCTGAGCCTGGAGTCTGCTTGGGATTCTCTCTTTCTCTCCCCCCACCCCTGCTCAATCTTTCTCTCAAAATAAATACACAAACCTTAAAAATAAATAAAATGAATAAATGAAATGCACAGTGAGCTACCCTCTCGCTACAGAGATGGCCCAGGAGGCCTTGGGATACTCACTGCCTCTGCTCGGCCGTGGGCGGCTTGCTGTGGTGAATGTACCAGTCCGGCAGGGAGTACGCAACCGGGGAGGCTTTCCTGGTCCCGGCCACCACCAGGTGCTTCAGCAGATCTCAGAGCCAAAAAGACGCAGCTGTGAGCACACAGGTCACCATTGACAGTGGTGTGTGTGTGTGTGGGGGGGGGGTGCCCTGTGACTTCCAGGGTCACCTCTGGGCTCTCAGGTGGGCAGGACTGTGCCTGGTCCCGCCTGCCCATGCACGTACCCAGATGTGCGCCCCTCCCCCCAAATCCTGCCCAGCTACTGAGCTGGCACCCGTGTGTGCCGACACCCACCATCCCAGGTGACATCCGTGGGGACACAGGGACTGCGGGCTGGCTGCCCCCCTCACCTACCCCTGCACAGTCCAACTGCTCTCCGTGGCTGTGCAGCTGTCCTTGCAGGCTTCCCAGGGAACGTGGGTGAGGGGAGCTGGTAATCAGGGCCTCCCCTTGGAGTCCCGGGACAGGGACAGAGCCTGAGACCCACCCTGCTGCCGAACCCCCTGCCTTGCTGGGGGCCCAAAGGGGTCAACAGGAAGGCGGGGACGGCGGGGTTGGGGGGGTCTGGCCCTGCTTGCTCCTGAGCCAGCTGTCACTGATTGCTTAGGATCCGTAGGGAATGTTTAGCACTTTATGTCGCTTTTGGTTTTCAGATATTTCAGATTAGGGGAAAGTGGCAGGAACAGCATGGATTCCTCTTGGCCTCCTCCAGATGCTCGTGTCTCATTTCACCTTTGCTGCCTCCCTCTCTCCCTCCCTCTTCCTCCCCCCGCCCCCATTGGTATTGTCACTGTCCCTGCTGTTTGGGGGCAGTTAGGGACCCCCTCGCAGACCTGAGGGCAGCAGGCTCTAGAGGACAGTTGTCACATGATCCCAGCCCACAATCCGCACCAGGAAGTCAGTGCACACGCGACTGTCTTGTCTAACCTTGCAGACCCATCCAGATTGTGCTGGCGATCCTACTGACTTTCCCTAAACCAGTGGCAGGGGAGCGGGGAGTGGGGTGGAAGGACATCACAGTCCTGTCCCGGCCTTGCATGGAGTGAGTGGAATGGGTTGTTCTGGGCTTTTCTAAAGCCTTTCGGGGCTGACCCCTGCCCCTGCTCGACAGTCTCTGAGCATGACCAGGCAGTATTTCTCGGACAAATCACAGGTCAAGGCGGACGTTCCTCACCATCGCTGCAGACACCCGTGCAGGGTCTTTGTTATTGAAAACACATTAGAACCCGGGACGAGGGCAATGAGGAGAAGCCGTGGCAATGGGCCCCGGGAATGGGCCACAGGTATGGGCCACGGAAATGGGCCATGGGAACGAGCCACGGGAATGGGCCCCGGGAATGGGCCACGGGAATGGGCCATGGGATTGGGCACTGGGCACGCTGGAGAGCCAGCTGTCCCCACAAGGCCATCGAAGTCGCAGGGACACACCTTCTGCGAGTGACAATGACATGGGGCGGGTAACCCCTGCAAAGGTGCCTCTCACAAGCCAGTTCTGCACATTGAGTCTCGTCAGTGCTGTTGTCAACAGTGGGCACATCCTGCAGGTTACACACGCCCCGCGCTGCGTCCACCACCCCTGGCGTCCCAAGGCTTTGGGCAGAACTTCTAGGTTCTTCAGCAATATATTTACATGGAGGAAAGGGTGACCAGCGTGACCCAATCCCCTTGTTTACGCAGCAGGGACCCTGGGGCGCGTGTGGGGTTCTTACCGGGCCGGCCACCTCGCTTCGCGAGCTTCACATACTCCGAGTCGGTTTCCTTGATCCAGTACTTGCGCGGCCCCGGCAGGTGCCCGTTGGGAGGCTCACTCAAGTCACTGAGGCCGGGGATCTGGGAAGCCGGGGGGGCGCCCATGGGCTTCTCAGACCGCTTCATGGGAAGGTGGTAATACCAGTCTGGAGGAGAGGGGCCGGAGGCCCGCTTGTTACCCAGAGTTGAAGTTGGTGTGCCCCACTGCCCACAACATAGCCATGCCAGGGAGAGCATCTCACCCTCCACAGGACACCAGCATGGGAGAAACCACCACAGGACATTTGCACTGAAGACACCTCCACCGGACATGGGAGAATCCACCATGGGACATTTGTATAGGAGAAACCACCACGGGACATCACTATGGGAGAAACTTCCACGGGACATCAGTACAGGAGATACCACCATGGGACATTTGCACAGGAGAAACCACCAAAGGAATCAGCACAGGAGACACCGCCACAGGACATTTGCACAGGAGACACCATCACAGGAGACCAGTGGGGAGAAAATGCTCTCTTTCAAATGCCTGCGCTGAGGTTGTGTGGATTAAGCCGCTGATCCCACCCAAAGGAAGATCTCCCTCTATGAGGCCCTGCTGTTCCTCTGCTACAGGCTGCACATCTGCTCCAAAGAGGTAGAAACAGGGTGTCCTCCAAGGTACCAGATCCCCTCCTGTGTGTCCCCTGCTCTCTCTCCTCTGTGGAACTGGCAGTAAACTGCATTTCTGGATATATTGGGGAATACACATTCCCGCAAAGTCCACACTCACTTAAAACACTGCAGGCCAGCGTCCAGGACATGTGGCCAGTGCTGGCCAAGATCTGTTGAACTCAGTATACTAAAGATGCTGAGATACAAAAACCATCACAGCAGCAGCAGCCTCAGAGAGCGAGGCCAGCAGCCTGCCAGGAGCAGGAAGAGGCAGGACCGGACCCCGTAGGGAGCCCCCCCCAACCTCCCACGTCCCACGCCCTGGGACCAGAGCCCAGGTGGGCCACCTCTCAGACGTGGGAACCCCAGCACATAAACCTCTCTGCTCCTTTCATCTGCATTGAGGCCACAGTGGGGCCCCACGAGCGAGAAGTCACAAGTGCAAGGGGACAAGAAGCCAGGACCTCGGCCAGGCAGCCACGTGTTATGGAAGACCTCCTCGGACCGCGGGCACATGAGGTGGCTGAGCCTAGCTCCCGGGAAATCTTAAGTGGGTCCCACAGAGTTGGAGCGTGGTGAGCAAGGACCAAGGGGACAGGAGGTGCGGCACTGCACGGATGAACCAGAGGAGAAGGAAGGCAGCCCGCTGTCTGCCCTTACTCCCTTCCTCAGTCTGAACCCCACAAGCCACGGGGCCCCTAGGTGGGCGCAGGAGCTGAGGGCGTCCAGGATGGCCCTGACAGGCACAAGAGGTGGGGGCAGAACCCCAGAGACCTTCAGTGACCAGGGTCCACCTATGATTCCGCAGCGAGAAGACATTGGGGACACCCGGTATACGGGTGCTTCAGCTGACTCTGTAGCAGAAACGGATTAGTCCAAATGTAAGAAAAAATATCCCTGCTGATTGAAAACTTGGGAAACAAAGTGAAGGAAGAATGTAAAATACAACAGATGCCATTAATGTGACACACGCAACTCATACATTTACGAGCACTTATTGGAATGCGCTGTCACAGATTCATGACCTTCAGGGTCTAACACAGTGCCAGGCTCCCAACAGGTGTGATGAATAATAGTATGTGTCACCTAGGCTGGGCCATGGTGCCCAGATTTTTGGTCAAATGTTTTCTAGATGCTTCTGTGAAGATATTTTTCAGATGAGATTCACATTTACGTTAGTGGACTCTGATTAAAGCAGATTGCCCTCCATAATGTGGGTGGGCCACATCTAACCAGTGGAAGGCTTTAAGAGAAAAAGACTGAGGTCTTCCAGGGGGAGGGAGGAATTTTACAGCTCTTCCCTGCCGATTCTATGTGAGCTGGTTCCTCTTTCAAGATAGATGATAGATAGATAGATAGATAGATAGATAGATAGACAGACAGACGTCCTATTGGTTCTGTTGCTCTGGAGAACTCTAATACAGTAGGAGCACAAGAAAACCGTGTTGAAGAAGTTGATTCATGTAACACACAAGGAGCTCATGAATGATTGTCTTCTAAAGGTAAGAGCTTACACATCCGATTTCCACCTGTAACTAAAGCTGGGTTCGCTGCATCAAAACAAATGATGTTTAAACATAAAAATTAATGTCTAAAGGACAGTAATGAGCTGAATCAACATTATGCTTTTGAGAATGGAAGAAAGCACTGGGAAAAGTCTAAAGAATGGAGCAGAAGCTCACAGATCATTGGAGCTTTAGGAGGAAGCACAAAGCAGCTTCCTACACTCATCATATTCTGCTCAAAAATTTTCTCTTTTAGAAGGAAGGCACGCACTCTTTGCTTTATTTTTCCTCTCTGTGTTTTGATTACTAATTAATCCACAGGGAACAGTGTACCTTCCGGTTCTCATTACTGGAAGCTTCGGGCAGGCACTGAATCTACTCCAGTAGGGCATTTATAACTGAGCAAAGGAGCACACACACCACACATACACACACACACAGCGAAAACAATGAGAGCTGTCTTGTAACTTCCATCACTTAGAAATTATTAGTACTTTTATAACAATTACTATCATTACTAAGGTGATCAATTACTATCATTTGGATTTCTTTGTTTCTTTTTTTCTTTTTTAACCACCAGGTTGGGTATCATGTAGGTCTTTTATTTTTTAAGCAGCTCTTTTTATTCATTTTTATTTTTTAGAGAGAGCACAAGTAGAGGAGAGGAGCAGAGAGAGAGAGAGAGAGAGAGAGAGAGCGAATCTTAAGCAGTCTCCGCACTCAGCACAGAGCCCAACACACGGCTCGGTTCCACGATCCTGGGGATCCTGAGCTCAACTGACTGAGCCACCCTGGCGCCCCTCCCTGACTCCCCACCTGCAGGACAGGAGCACCTCATGTTATCAATAAGGCGAAGGCAGACAGGGGCTCTGACACCCAAGACCAGGGGCTGTCAGACTTCTAGTCACAGGGCAGGATTACGTGCCCACTTAGCCCCGCAGACGGCCATATTCCTGCCTTTGGGCTGCGGCCGCCTTGCAGAGCAGGGGTTAAAACCTGGGCAGAGGAGCCCCCATGGGAGGTGCCATCCTGGGCTAGTGTGAGGTCTATCAATAAGGGTTAATGATACCTCGTCAAGTCATTTTGAGGTTAAGGGTCAGTGTATAAAAGTGCTTAGGATGGTACCTGCCATTTGTCAGTGTCCATTGGTGTTGTGTATACAGGGGAAGCCACTAACTAAGGCTTGGAGAAGTCACATATAGGCTGAGAGCCAATAGAGGCAAAGAGGAACCTGTCAGCCCTCCCCCCGAAACACACACCCATGTGCCCAGCACAGCCACGGTGTCACCAAAAGCAGTCAGTCAGATCTCACAAGCTCATTTAGAAATGCCACGGCCAGGCTTTCCTAACACCTCTGAGCAGATGTGAGTGAGGCAGGTGACTGCCAGCTCCCGCCCTGTGGCTCCCAGCGGAGCATCAAATCCTCTTGTCCAGCCTTTCATCCCGCCCTCACAAAAGGGGGAGAACCCTCACAAAAGGGGGAGAAATCGGGGCCCTAGGTGGCTCAGTCAGTTAAGGGCCAACTTCGGCCCAGGTCATGATCTTGAGGTGCTTGGGTTCGAGCCCCGAGTCGGGCTCTGTGCTGACAGCTCAGAGCCTGGAGCCTGCTTCGGATCCTGTGTCTCCCTCTCTCTCTGCCCCTCCCCTGCTCATGCTCTCTCTCTCTCTCTCTCTCTCTCTCTCTCTCTCAAAAATAAACAAACATTAAACAAAATTTTTAAAAAGGAGGGGATCAAAACAAGAGTCCCAGACAGACCACAGCATGCACCTCTTTTTCCTTCCGTTCTGCCCAGCTTCAAACCCTGCTGAATGAGAAGCCCCACTGCCCCACCAGCCTCCACCCAATTCTTGTTTTCTGCATCCAGCACGTAAATGTGGAGACAATTAAAGTACTAGCGGGAGATGGGTGGTGAGATAGGAAGTCCCTGGATCAACACTGGAGGAAGCAGCTTACCAACGGTCAAACCATTTACAGGAAAATTGCAGAGATCTTACCCCCCAGCAGCTGAGACAACACTGGGAAACCTGGTTTTCTTTTGTCGAAAATAAAGAAAAAGAAGACTAGCTGTGTTTTTGCTTCCCCCCCCCCCCCTTTTCTTTTAATGTCTCCCTTTAAGCTGCTTTGACCCTGGGGCACAGAAGCAGCTCTCTTTGAGGGTATCCCGTTAGTTTCACCCCAGCCCCACGTGCCCACACACTCAGGACGCTGGGCTGGGGGCCAGCCCTCCCTCGGCAGAGCGAACACGAATGCGGGCTCTGTTAGCTGGACACTCACCGCAGGGAGCATAGCGGCTGGTGGCGCCCTGCAGCTCCTTGTTTGTGTTCCTCATGTGGGCCTACAGGCGACAGGCTGGACCAGGTGACCACGGGTGAGGAGGGAACCGCCCCTGGTGCTGACTGTAGAGGCCACTTCCGAGGGCCTGCCCTCTCCGTCCACCTCCACCTGACAGGTATGCAGGCTCTAGTCATTAAGGAAGGGCATACACGACCCCATGCAGCAGGGGCATGTGCATGCTGGTATACAGCAGGAGCACGTCCATGCCTTGTATACATCAGGGGCATATGCATGCTGGTATACAGCAGGAGCACCTCATCAGGGGCACGTGCACGCGGGTACACAGCAGGGGCACGTTCACGCAGGCACACAACAGGGGACAGCAGGTGACAGCCGGTACGCATCAGGAGGCCATCCACACAGGTATACAGCAGGGGCATACACACTCTCGTATACACAGGAGCATATCCATGCCAGGTATACAGCAGAGGGAGGTCTGTGTCCGGTAGTCAGCAGGGGCACACGACACGGGTACACAGCAGGAGTTTATCCACACGGGTGTAAGGCAGGGGCGCGACGACACGGGTATACAGCAGGAGGCCATCCGCGCGGGTATACAGCAGGGGCACGACCACACTAGTATACAGCAGGAGCACATCCACGCCGCCGGGTATACAGCAGGGGCACGTCCATGCGGGTACACAGCTGGGCAGCGTGTGATCGCATGGCGGCGGGACTCATGCAGGTAGCCAGGTGCTCTCCGGGCACGGGGTGACAGGTGGCCCCCGCCCCGCCCCCTGCCTCCCGCCCCGCTCACCCGCCCCGCTCACCCGCCGGCGGAGGGTCTCCCTGAATGCTGTGCGCACCGCCGGAGACGACTCTGCCCACGGGCGGCTGGGGCCAGAGCAGCCCAGCCCACACTCCCAGCGGGCGCGAAACCACAACAACATGCGTCGTCCCGGCAACGCCCCGGTGGCCAACCGGTGGGCGCGGCGGGAGCGCCCGCAGCCAATCGGAGAAGCCGGGGGGGGGGGGGAAGCAGCCGGCCAATCAAGACCAGGGGCGGAGCGCGGGCCCCTGTCAACCGCCGGGGCCCGGCAGGGGCGGAGCCAGGACGGGGAGGGGGCGGGGGCGGGGGCTGCGGTTGGGGGCGGGGCCGCGCTGCTGGAGGGAGAGGCCTGCCACCTGGTCGCCCAGGTGCTCCACCCCAGGGAGTTTCCACAAAAAACTAGACCGAGATTTGCTTGTCAATCTCCCGTTTATTTAATGCATTTGTAAAACCAGGAGGAATAGGGGCGCCTGGCTGGCTCAGTGGGAAGAGCATGCGACTCTTGATCTCCTGGTTTTGAGCTTGAGCCCCACGTTGGGTGTAGAGATTACTAAAAAAATAAACTTAAAAAAATAAAAATAAATAAGAGGATGAATAAGTGCCTGGGAAAACGGCAAAGAGCCATTTCTGCTAACCGCCTATGGGTAGTGAAATGATCATGTAAAAGTCCTTCCCCATACCTTCTGTGTTTGAGAGAATTCCTGTTTTGCAAATTGAAAGACACTTTTTAAAAAGCCCTTGGCCACGTTTCCGCCGCAGAGCGTTCAGGTTTCTGCGGAACACGTGACCCCAGTGCGAACGTCCCGCCTGGATTTGGGGTCTGCACTGGTGCGCGCGCTGGGACTGACTCGGTGGCGACAAGGTAATTCTTGTGACCGGAACTAACCCTGAGTGCGGTTCACCAGCTCTCAGGTAATGTTGTGATGAATTTTCAGGGTGTGCAGCCCGCCTGGTCATGCGGGTAATCCAGACTTGGCGTTGCGTTGTCACATGTTTGCTCCACTGTGCGCAGAGACCAAGAGTGACAGGGGCTTCCTTTTACTTGTCACAGCATCGTGTGCCGAGGGGATTGTAGGGCCAAGAGAAGGTTGTTTTTGAGAGTAGTTGATCGTAGTACGCCTGAAACGAATTCAACACTGTCTGTTAACTACCCTGGAACTAAAAATTTTAAAGTTTTAGAAATAGGCGTGCCGGGGGTCTCAGGGTGTTAAGCACCTGACTTCTGCTCAGGTCATGATCTTGCAGTTTGTGGGTTCAAGCGTCTCAGAGCCTGGACAGCTCAGAGCCTGGAGCCTGATGCAGATTCTGTGTCTCTCTCTCTCTCTGCCCCTCCCCTGCTTGTGCTCTGTCTCTCTCTCTCAAAAATAAACATTAAAGAGCAAAAAAATAAATATATATATATATAAATAAAAAATTTAAAAATAACCAATAGATAAGTAAGTAAATAATAGTTGATCCTAGTAACTGCAGGGGTCCTGACTAGCCAGTATCTTTGTCTGTTTAAAATTTTTTTAATGTTTATTTATTTTTGAGAGAGAGAGAGAGAGAGAGAGAGAGAGACAGAGCATGAGTGGGGGAGGGGCAGAGAGAGATGGAGACACAGAATCCGAAGCAGGCTCCAGGCTCTGAGCTGTCAGCACAGAGCCAATGCAGGGCTCGAACTCACAGTGAGATCATGACCTGAACCGAAGTCGGACGCCCAAGTGACTAAGCCACCCAGGCGTCCCAAGTTGTATTATTATATAGTCTATCAGAAACCAATGTTTATTTTTTTTTTTTCAACGTTTATTTATTTTTGGGACAGAGAGAGACAGAGCATGAACGGGGGAGGGGCAGAGAGAGAGAGGGAGACACAGAATCGGAAACAGGCTCCAGGTTCTGAGCCATCAGCCCAGAGCCCGACGCGGGGCTCGAACTCACGGACCGCGAGATCGTGACCTGGCTGAAGTCGGACGCCTAACCGACTGCGCCACCCAGGCGCCCCAGAAACCAATGTTTAGAACAAGAGTTGTAGGGTTTTCTTTTGTATCTCAAAATGAGATGAATTTTTTTTTACTTTCTTTTTTTTAGCATTTATTAGTTTTTGAGAGACAGAGAGAGAGAGAGTGAAAGCAGGGGAGAGGGGCCGAGAGAGAGGGAGACACAGAATCCGAAGCAGGCTCCAGGCTCCAAGCTGACTGTCAGCACAGAGCCCGACATGGGGCTCGAACCCATGAACCGTGAGATCATGAGCAGAGCCACCCAGGTGCCCAAGAGATGAATTTTTTTTTATAATAATGTAGTATTTTGCTTCCTTGCCTCATTCCGGGGAGTAGAATGGGTCCTAGTCATTTTAAGAAATACATCAATGTGCCGGCTTCACTTGCAAGGTTTCCAAGGCATGTGCCTGGTGGTTAGATCCCAGTCGGGAAGGGGCATCACTGAGGGTGATGAAGACATTGGCATCATTGAGCGTGATGGCAAAGACCAACCATGTGTCATGTCCCACCCTGACCCTGCACCCAAGTTCATATGTTGAAACCTCACCCCCAGTGTGATGTTGTTTGGGGGGGTGGGGCCTGGGGGGGTGACCAGGTCAGGAATGGGGTGATTGTCACGCCGTGGTTTCATGTTTCTTGAGTCTGAGCCCTACATCGGGCTCTGCACTGTCAGCAGAGAGCCTGCTTGGGGTCCCCTCTCTCTCCTTCTCTGTCTGCCCCTCCCCTGCTCGAGCTCTCTCATTCTCTCAATAGTAAATAAACATCAGAAAAAAAAAAAAGCTGAGAAAGGTCATTTAAGTTGAAATCATACACACACCGTTATGTTATTCAAGGATACATATTTGTGTGATAACATTTTTAGAACCACATGGGAATTGTGCATAGCAGGGTCCAGATGGTGGTCACCCGTGGGAAGGAATGGAGAGGCGTGCGATTGGGGAGTGATGTTTTGGGGTCTCCCATTGTGTTTGCGGTATTTCACTTGGGAAAAACTCTTGAAGCAAACACAGCAGATTCCTGATTTGTGGCGGCAGAGAGGAGGGTACAGGGGGACCTTAGCACGACACGGGCTGCTCGGAAGGCATCGCAGTAAAGCAAGTACATGTCGCTCAGGAGGACCCAGTGACGGGTGGGGTGTGGCTGCAGGTGCACCAGCTGACCCGGCCATTAGGCCATTATGATGTGTCACAGAAGGTGATGTAACAGGAGAGTGTTCAGCATTTCTACATTTGCTCACTCACGGTGTCTCCCTCCAAGGCGTCTTACCCGGGATGTAAGACAAGAAACGGAGCAAAACCCTCTCCGTAGAGCGTCATGCTGTCCGTAAAGTAGGAAAGAGCCAGCAAACGCCGTCCTTCCTTCCCCCGGCTCCCTGCCACCTCGTGGGGGGAAATGAGCGGAAGACCGAAGCCAAGAAGGGGGGCCAGGTTTTTTAGAGGTCATTCTGAAGAAGCCAGCGTCAGCGGTGGACTCAGTGACGTGCTCCGGGGGCACGGACGCCCTGACTTCAGTGGGTATGCAACTGAATGATTGCACCTTTGCAGAATGATTTCCACGAGGTCTTATGTTCCACATCCCACGTGCCAGGCGTACTCTGTTTACTTGGAAAATAACCCAGCAAAACTCGTGTCCTTTTTAGAGAGAGGCCTTTCCAAAGGTCTCCTCTGTAGGTTTCTCTCGATCACAGGACTTCCCGTGGGATGCTGGGTCCGCGCTACGCAGGAGTTACTTTGATTCCGTACAGCCAACTGGGGACAAGGGTTGTGAACGAGAAGCCATCGTTTTAGAAGAATGAACCAGGGGCTCCTGGGTGGTTCACTTGGTTGAGCATCTGACTCTTGATTTCATCTCAGGTCATGATCTCACGGTTTGTGGGTTGGAACCCCGCATCGGGCTCTGCGCTGACCATGTGGAGCCTGCTTGGGATCCTCTCTCTCCCTCTCTCTCTGTCCCTCCCCTACGCGTGCTCTCTCTCTCTCTCTCTCTCTCTCAAAATAAATACACTTTAAAAAAAAAAAACAAAAGAATGAGCCATAGGAGCAGCAAGGTTAGTATTTTAGTTTATGAACTTAGAGATGATTCCTGTTTTTGCCTAGCTGGTCCATTCTCTGGATGCTGGCACTTAGCACCGCGGTTTAGGACCCCAGACACAGAGCACGTTTATTCCATCCTTAGGTAAGACGTGACCGCACGGCTAGGGGGCAAGCATTTTAAGCCCAATAACTGTGTCCTCACAGGAAGAGGCAACAGGGAAGCTGTGCCCACTTGGGTAAGCCAAGACCCAAGCCCCCTTACCTGCCCCTTGTGCACTGCCTGCGGGGGTGGGGCAGGGGGAACAGAAATGAAAAGGAACAAAGCGGCCGTGCCAGCGGTAACAGCAGAGCCCTTGCACAGGAACAAACCTGTCAGTGAAAATGAGGCAGGGCCACAAAGTCACGATGCAAGAAGCCAGCACATGACAGTTACACCGAAAGGTAGCAAAGCACCCTCGCTCCCGCGCCCCGCAGATGGCAGGGCTCCGCAGGCCAGGAAAGGCAGCCAAGGGGCTTTGGAAAGCAGAGTCTCACAGCCAGGATGGTAACGAAACACATAATTAACCTTTGGCGAATGTGGTAACGTGGTCCTTTTCATTCAATTCGGCCCATCAGGCGGGCTCACCTGGGCTGTAAATCCATCTTTGAATGATTCTTTGGGCAGTGGACCCCCCACATGACCGATGAGTGATATTGAAAGAGGAGGTGGTTTCAAAATACACTTCCCTGGGGGCGCCTGGGTGGTTCTGTCCATTAAGCATCCGACTCTGGATCTCGGCTCAGGTCGTGATCTCACGGTTCCTGGGTTTGAGCCTCGTGTCGGGCTCTGCGTTGACAGTGCAGAGCCTGCTTGGGATTCTCTCTCTCTCTCTCTCTCTCTCTCAATCTGTCAAAATAAATAAATAAACATTTTTTTTTAATTTACAAAAAAAGATGCGCTCTCCAGGAGGGAAAGGAGTTGGGAAAACCTTCTGGGTTGGGGGGGGCACAGTCTAACCGCCCTGGATAGCCAATAAGCAGGGCTGGTATTTGCAGAGAAATAAGGTATCAAAGACCCTACCCTGGGGGGAGTTGGCTGGCTTGTTCTAGTCTCTCCTGCGGTATTTGAGTGGATCTGAGCTGCTCCTGACAGCACAGCTCAGGACCAGATCGCGGACAGGGTGAGTCGGTACATCACTTAAATGGTCACCAGACTCGCCCCAAATTAGCACAGATTTACTGTCATTTGTGCATAAAGTTAAAGAAAGAGCAAGAGCACCTGGGTGGCTCAGTTGGTTAAGCAGCCGACTTTGGCTCAGGTCATGATCTCGAGGTTCCTGAGTTTGAGCCCCACGTTGGGCTCTGTGCTGACAGTCAGCTTGGAGCCTGGAGCCTCCTTCGGATTCTGTGTCTCCCTCTCTCTCTGCCCCTCCTCCTCTCCTTCTACGTGCAGACGACACAGATAACCCTTTCTACTTTCTTCTGTGTTAGCATCTAGGCACACGTGGTAAGGTCCAGACATACACAAGACGTAAAAACCAGCGTAACCGTAACGTGTGTGAAAGTGAGGGATGTGGATATCTGTTCAAGTATGTTGATATACCATCCCGGAAATTTTTTTATCCCTCAATTCCTGAGATTGGATTAGGAACTGAATTAGTTCACAAGACTCAACCTAGAATAAGCACATTTGTGGACTTGGTTGTGGTGGTTAGTTTCGAGTTCAAGTTACAGGTTAGTGGGTCTCTACCGTTAAGTTCTGTTTGTTTTTCTCCTTTCTAGGTTAACCCAGTCATGGAAGATTGTCATAAGCACAGTGTCCATGGTGACCCTTCTTCTTATAGGTAAGTCTTACTAAGTAATCGTCCTGAAAGCCAGGTCACGGGACGTTTCTGTTGTGGGGAGGGTGACCTCGGTGGAATGACTCATGTTTGTAAAGAAATGCCAAAGAAAGTCCTGGAAGTAAGTAAATGCTACAGATAAATGTGCAACAAAGACATCATCCCAGGGGTGAAGAAATGGCTGAACGTGCGGTTTGCAGCTTTCAGACTGAGAGTATCATGCATCACGACCCCTGGTGCACTGGAAAATTGCTCTTTGACAACTTTCTTTGGCATTTCAAGACAACTTGAACCACGGGAAAATCAAGGTTCCAACCCAGTTATTGCCGGGATTGCTATCTTATGACATGGCAGGATGCTGGGTGCCGTTTTGTCATCATTGCATGTGGCTTCCTGGATGGCTGGGCTGTCCTGATGCTGTGCCTGCCTGAGGTCCAAGCTCCTTCTCTTGGTTGCGTTTTCACGCACCTGCTGTGCCCCGCCCAGCTCCGCAGACCTCTATGTAGACCGAACCCTGAATATTCTGGTTCTTCTGGGAACCGCTCCCTGGAAGCTTTGCTGCTTGTCCCCATCACTGCTGCCCTGGGGCCATTCCACTCAGCTGGACATCCCCACCTTGCTGCAGTGGGATGTAGGAGACATTTCCCCAGGCACGACCCCAGACCACATGAAGGGAAGTGTCACGAGTGCTTGGTGTGGGCAGCAGAGATATCTGCACTCAGGGTTTTCCGCATCTGGGAAATTGTACCCCACATTCTTGTGACATCCTTTGAGATGGAAATCCATGCATCTTCACAGCAGATGCCAGCTGCTTCTTTGTATGTCCCCACTGCAGTCTTGCACCTTGCCCACCAATGTTGCAGACCCATCTTAGATGCCACGGATGTAAGTGGTTTCGGTGGACTTAACCGGACTTGGGTTCTCTTTCTTTTTGTGGAGCTGAAATCCTCCGGATGTGAAATTAACCATCATAATGTGAGAAGTTCAGTGGCTGTCTCGGGGCTGTGCAGCCACCACTCTTAATTTGTGGACATTTTCACCACCCCAAAAGGAAGCCCGTGCCCACTGACCGCTTGCCCCCCCCCCCCCCCCCCGTTTTCCCTCTCCCAGCCCTGGCAACACTACTCTTCTCTCTGTCTGTGGATTTCGTGTTCTGAATATAAACAGAATTACACAACATGTGACCTTCTTGTCTGGCTTCTGTCATTAAACCTGATGTTTTTCAGGTTCATCCACATTGTAGACAAGTCAGTATTTCATTCCTTTTTGTGGCTGAATCATATTCCACTGTGTGGATAGACCGTAGTCTAGTCGACTATTAATGGGCCAGGATTGTGTCCCCCTTTTGGCTGTTGTGGGCAGTGTGGCTCTGAACATATGTGCATGTGTACTTGTCTGAATCCCTGGTTTCAATTCTTTGGGGGTGCTTGCCTTCTGGTAACTTGCTGGGGAGGAGCTGCCTAACTGTCTTCCACAGCAGGTGCACCATTTCACAATCCCACCAGCCGCGCATGACTGTCCTGCTCCCCCCACATCCTTGTCAACACTTGTTGTTCTCTGGTTTCTGTAGCAAAGCCATCTTGGTGAATGTGAAGTGCTTTTGTGGTTTTGGTTTATATTTCCTGAATGACTAATGCCTTTTCATGTGCTTCTTTGTCGTCCATACATCTTCTTTGGAGAGATATCTACTCAAGTCCTTGGCCCATTTTGTGATTGGGTCCTTTGTCTCTTGGATGATGAGTTGTAAGTGTTCTTTATATATTCTGGCTACTAGACCCTTCTCAGATATGTGATTTGCAAATATTTCCCTTCATTCTCTTGGTTGTCCTTTTGCTTTTTACATAATGTCCCTTTAAAAAAAATGTGTGTTTATTTTGAGAGAGAGAGAACTTGAGCAGGGGAGGGGCAGACAGAGAGAGAGAAACCAAGAGTCAGATGCTCAACCTGCTGAGCCACCCAGGCACCCCTTAGCAATAGGAAGTGTTCTGACCCATGAACATGGGTTGTTTTTCCACTTACTTATATCTTTGTTCATTTCTTCTAGCAATGTTTTATAGTTTTCAGTGTGGGTTGGAGAATGAATCTCTTGTAAGCAGTATATAGTTGGACCGTGTTTTCAAATCTATTTTGCCAGTCTCTGACTTTTGACTGGAGAGTTTAACCCATTTACATGTATGGGGGATAAGCTTCAGAATTCCCTGAGCCTGCACTGATGGGTTAACAAGGCATAAAGAATTACAAACCTATAGGATGCTCACACCCAAGTTTGGGTAAACGAGATTAGGTAAATAGGTATAGAGAGGGCGGGGCAAACACCCCAATATAGAACAAAGGTATACAAGGTAACCAAGGGCAGAAGTCCCCCCCCCCCCACTTAGTACTAGAGCAGAAAGCTGCTTTCACAGGAAGGAAGGACCAAATTAGGTAAACAGGTAAACCGGGTTATAGACCAATGCGCTATGTGTGATGCCACCCTGAGCGGAGCTAAATAACAAAAGAAAGGTGCTTGTTGACTCATCAGTGCAGGCTCAGGGAACTCCTAAGCTTATTCCCCACATACTTGTAAACTAATTACTGATAAGGAAGGATTTCTACCATTTTGCCAGTTTTTTCTCTGTCTTATACCTTCTCTGTTCCTCATTCCATCCATTATTGCCTTCTGTGTTTAATTGATTTTTTGTAGTTGACTGTGTGTGTGTGTGTGTGTGTGTGTGTGTGTGTGTGTGTGTGTTTTAAGTAGGCTTCATGCCCAGCGCAGAGCCCAACATGGAGTTTGAACTCATGACACTGAGATCAAGACCTGAGCTGTGGGATCAGGAGTTGGACGCTTAACAGACTGAGCCACCCGGGCACCCCTGTAGCGTGCTGTTTTGATCCTCATTTCGTTTTGTGTACATTTTTTTAGATATTTTCTTAGTGGTCACCCTGGAGATCACAGTGAATGTTCTCAATCCGTGGCAATATAGCTTCAATTGATAGCCACTTGGCTTCAACAGCATATAAGTACTCTGCTTGTTCAACTTTCTCCCTCCCTCCTTCGTGTTATTGTCAAAAATTAATTCTTTGTACACTGTGTACCCATTTATCTTTTTAATCGTGTCAAAATTAAAAACAAGAGTTACAGTGCAAGACTACCGTAACCCTGGCTTTTATGTTTACTCATGTAGTTAGCTTTCCCGGAAACACTGATTTCTTCATATGACATTTCCTCTGTCGTGTCTGTTTTCACTTTGGCCCGAGAGACTCCCTCCAGCATTTCTTGTAGGGCAGATATTCTGGCAAGAACTCCTTCAGCTTTTATTTACCTGGGAACGCCTTAACTTCCTCTCTAATTTGTTGTTTGTGTGTTTGTTTGTTTGTGTTTTTTAAAAAGTTATTTATTATTTTTGAGAGAGAGCAAGTTGGGGAGGGGCAGAGAGAGAGGGAGACATGGAATCTGAAGCAGGATCTGACAGCTCAGAGCCTGACGTGGGGCTGGGACTCACAAATCGTGAGATCATGACCTGAGCCTAGGTCAGATGCTTAAATGACTGAGCCTCCACAGGTTTCCTCTCCATCTTGAAGGGTAGTTTTGCTGGATGGAGGAGATCTCGGTTGGCGGTTTTCTTTTTCCTTTCCGCACGTTAAATATGCCCCTGCCTGGTTGCCGTGGTTTCTGCTGAGAAATGTGATGATCCTCTTATTGAGGGTTCCTTGTACATCGCAAGTAGTGTGCTTTCAAGATTCTCTGCCTTTGACTTTGGACTGACTCATTATAGCGTGTCTTGGTGCGGTGCGTCTTTGAGTTTATCCTAGTTAGAGTTTGTTGAGTTTCTTGAATGTGTAGATTTATGCTTTTCATCGAACTGGGGAGTTTTCAGCTGTTATATCTTCCCGTCTTCTTTCTGTCCCTGTGTCTCGTGACTGTTCTGGAACTCTGGAAGTCTATATGCATATGTATGAGGGTGTCCTGCGGGGCTCCTAGGCTCTGGTTTCTGTATTCTTGTTTCCCCCCTGCTGCTCCTCAGGCTCCATGACTCCGATCATCTGATCCTGATCCTTGAGCCCATTGATTCTTTCTTCCACCTGCTCAAGGCTGTCGAGCCCTCCGGTGAATTGTTCATTTCAGTTATTGTGCTTTTTAGCTCCAGAACTTATATTTGGTTCCCTTTATAATTTTTCTGTCGTTATTCTCATTTCATTCATGTATCATTTCTTTGGATTTCTTTCATTCTTTGTCCTTGATTTCCTTTAGTTTTTTTAGCATATTTAAGACAGTTGATTTGAAGTTTTTATTTAGTAACTCCAAAAAGTCCAATATTTGGACTTTCTTAGGGATGGCTTTGGTCATTTTTTTTCCCATTGGCTGGACTTGTGTGTTTCTTCGTGTGCCTTGTAGTTTTGTGTTGGAAACTGGACATTTCAGTATTTCATTATTTTTATTGTTTTAAGTTTATTTATTTATTTATTTAAAAAAAGTTTTTTAATGTTTATTTATTTTTGACAGAGAGAGTGTGAGACGGAGCATGAGCGGGGGAGGGGCAGAGAGAGAGGGAGACACAGAGTCTGAAACAGGCTCCAGGCTCTGAGTTGTCAGCACAGAGCCCGACGCAGGGCTTGAACTCACAGACCGTGAGATCATGACCTGAGCCGAAGTCGGACGCTCAACCGACTGAGCCACCCAGGCACCCCTATTTATTTATTTTGAGAGAGAGAGGACAGAGACAGACAGAGTGAGAGTGCGTGCACACCCAATATCAGGGGAGGGACAGAGAGAGAGAGAGAGAGAGAGAGAGAGAAGGAGAGAGAGAGAATCCCAAGCAGGGTCCACGCCATCAGCATAGACCCTGATGTGGCTCAAACTCTCGAACTGTGAGATCATGACCTGAGCTGAAATCGAGTTGGACACTCAACTGACTGAGCCCTGAGGCGCTCAAAATTTTAATGTGGTGACTCAGGAGTCAGATGTCCCCCCATTCCCCAAGGATTGTTGTTATTCCTTGTTGGGGGTCATGGCCATTGGCTTAGTGATGGTCGCTGTTTGGTATCTCAGGGGACAATGAGTGACGTGACACAGTTCCTGGAGTCACTGAGAGACAGCGCGAGGAGGGCCCTCCACGCCTCGATCCTGTGGCTCTAAGCTGGGGCGCTCTCTCAGTACGCCGATCCCCCACACTGCCGGCTTAGCCGTCACCTCCTGCTCACACAGAGCCCGCAGGGCCACCAGAGGTGCAAGTGTGGGATCGTGTCTACGGTCTGTCCTAAACATGTGTTCCGTGCTGGACGTGCACGGTGCTGCACCTTTTCCCTTCCAAGCCCTTATTCCCACAAGAGACTGCCTCCTCTCACTTCTCCCTCCCACACTCTTGGGTCTGTCTGTCTGTCACTTGTCCCATTCACCATCCCTTTCCCAGGTGGGCAAGGCCAGTTTATGTCCTTAAATCTTTTAACAGACATCACAGCCTACCAGAAACCCCTTCTAGCCCAAGGAAGCAGGAACGCCAGGCAGGTCAGAACTCACCGTCTGTTTTAAGAACAAATCGGTATTAGTTGTCCCTCCCACCCCCCAGGAATGTTCCCTGCCATCCTGCAGCCCTGCCCTCATGCTGGGGAATGGAGGGTGGCAGGCAGGGGAGCAGAAGTCCCACACTGCCCCTTAACAAAAATAATCTGCTTTTTTATTCAGTCCTCTAGTTGCTTTAAGTTTGGGATTAGATTTCAGAGTCCAAAAATTGTTGGTCCTGTTTGCCTTTGCCAGTATCTGGACACTTCAAGGGAGAACTGATTTTGTGAAGCACCCAATATTGCCATTTTCCATACTGTCACCCAAGTATCTGATATTCTTTTTATTTTTTTAAATGTTGATTTATTTATTTATTTTTGCACGTGGGAGAGAGAGAGAGAGAGCGTGAGCTCACACACACAAGCACGGGGCAGGGGGCGGGCAAAGAGAGAGGGAAAGAGAATCCCAAGCAGGCTCCGCACTGTCAGCACAGAGCCTGATGTGGGGCTTGAACCCATGAACTATGAAATCATAACCTGAGCCAAAACTAAGAGTTGGACGCTTAACCAACTGAGCCACCCAGGGGCCCCCAATATTCTTTTTAACATTGTATGTATCCTTCACACTTAGAGAAATTCCTATAAATACGTGCAAAACATCATAAATGTTTGCAAACTCTTTAATCAGAGTTGGTATTTTCTTTAACAGGGTTTGGGAATCACATGTGGCTGAAAGAAACAGAGTTTCCTCAGAAATCCAGTCACTTTTATGCTCTAATTGCAGAATGCGGTTCCAGACTTTATAATTACCAGGTGATCTTTTGTTAAGTCATTTTGTATGTCACTCGTTTAAAACTTAGTACGCCAGATTAGATATTCACATGCAAACAAAGGTAACATTTGTTTTGCATGTGAATATCTAATGGAAATAACATAGGGATCAGCGTTCTAGTAAGTGGCTTTCTGGCTGAGAGACCCTGCAAATTCGCCCAGCCTCTGATCCCCTCGGGCTCTTGCCATAGACTGAATGTTTGTGACCTCTGGTCCGCCCTGTTTCTTCCCGTCTGCAATGAGGTGTCTATCCTGTGCCTGTCCCATTGCTGATTTCACACAGAACACGTTTGATTCCACAGTTTCACAGCTGGAAGGAAATTTGCTTCTAGGATCTCTGACTTAGATGCTATTTTGATGAGGCTGTGAACTTTGTTTTGTATTTATTTTAAAAAATTTTTTTTTAGTTTATTTTTTTTGAGACAGAGAGAGACACAGCATGAGCAGGGCAGGGGCAGAGATAGAGAGAGACACAGAATGTGAAGCAGGCTCCAGGCTCTGAGCTGTCAGCACAGAGCCCGACGCGGGGCTCAAACTCACGAACTGTGAGATCATGACCTGAGCCGAAGTCGGACGACTGAGCCACCCAAGCACCCTGAGGCTGTGAACTTTAGACTTTTCAGTTCAGGCTGGAATGAACTAAGACTTTGGAGGCTATTGGGACAGAACGGACGTGTTTTGCACCCGCA
This sequence comes from Puma concolor, assembly GCF_028749965.1. Taxonomy (NCBI): domain Eukaryota; kingdom Metazoa; phylum Chordata; class Mammalia; order Carnivora; family Felidae; genus Puma; species Puma concolor. The sequence goes on from NC_141668.1 coordinate 107,562,702, forward strand.
AAGGACATTAATTTGGGGTGCTGGGTCAGAATGCCACAGACTGAGTGTACCCTCCCAGTTGAAACCCAAGCCCCAGGTACGTGGAGGAGGGGCCTTTGGCCTTTAGGTGAGGTCATGGGGAGACCCCAGACCGCTCCCCTATTGGGACAGAACGGACGTGTTTTGCACCCGCAAAGGACATTCATTTGGGGTGCTGGGTCAGAATGCCACAGACTGAGTGTTCCCTCCCAGTCGAAACCCAAGCCCCAGGTACGTGGAGGAGGGGCCTTTGGCCTTTGGGTGAGGTCATGGGGAGACCCCAGACCGCTCCCAGACCGTCGCTCCACCACGTGAGGACACAGCAAGGAGACGCTAAGAACCAGGAAGTAGTTCTCACCAGACGCTCAGTCTGCCGGCCTTGAACTCAGACGTCCAGCCTCCAGGACCGTGAGAAATCGGTGTCCGTTGTTCATCAGCCCCCGGTGTCCAGGGTGTTCTGTCACAACACCTGAGCTAAGGCAGCTCCTCAGGGGAAGCCCCAGCACGTAGAAAATGGCAAATCATGTTAGCCACTGCCTGACACTCTGGATGGGCCAGCCTCCCCTTTGTCCCGAAGCCAGTTTGATCTCAGTGGGCTTAGACTGAGGCCAGACACGGGTGTCCCCTCTCTGGCCCACCCACCTCTGCCTCTCCTGCATTCCAGCCCGGGTCTCGCCAACCCCACGCGCTGGTCTCCAAAGACCAGAGCAGAGAAGAATGAGAGGAGCCAGGTGAGCCACTGCTCCGCGGAAAGAAGGCCAGACCGACGGACTCCACCCCGTCAGTGACCTTGCACCTGATTTCGTGGCCACTTCCCTTGGAGACCCTGTTTCCCGGCTCAGCCAGCAGCCGCTGGAGCCCAGTGTGTCTGGTCGTGTGGGGTCCCTACACGGGGAGAGGGTGCTGGTTGGGTCCCCTCCGCATTCCAACCCAGTGAGGGCCGTTCCCTGGGAAGTTCATAGGTTGAAACCTGGAATCGCTCCCAGTCTCAAGGAAGCTACCTTTCTGCAAACACTGAGGATCTGTGTATCCTGGGTGCCTGGGTCCGGATGAAAGAACACAAGGAAACCTCACAAGGAAGGCCAACCTGAGGAATCCCCTCTACCACGTGGTCCTCACATCAAAGACCAGGATCCCAGGGGCTCCTGGGTGGCTCAGTCGGTTGGGTGTCCGACTTCGGCTCAGGTCATGATCTCACGGTTCGTGGGTTCGAGCCCCGCGTTGGGCTCCGTGCTGACAGCTTGGAGCCTGGAGCCTGCTTCAGATTCTGTGTCTCCCTCTCTCTCTGCCTCTCCCCTGCTCACACTCTGTTTCTCTCTGTCTCTCAACAATAAATAGTAAACATTAAAAAATTAAAAACTGGAACTGGGCCCAGATAGTCAGGTTATCACCAGGGAACAGAGATGAGAATTTGGCGTGGACAACAGAGAATTCAGCGGTTACTGCCAATTTGGGATTAACTCCTATTTCGATGGCTAATTCTGTGGGTCAACTTCGCTAGGCTATGTGCCCAGATGTTTGACCAAACGCTAGTCTAGATGTTGTTGTGAAGGTATTTTTTGATGTGATTAACATCAAGCTGACAGGCTGTGAGTAAAGCAAATTATCCTCCATCATGTGGGTGGGCCACACCCAACCAGTTGAAGGTCTTAAGAGAAAAAGGAAGAAATTCTGTCTCCAAACAGCCTTCAGACTTGAGCTACAATATGAGCCCTTCTCTGGGCCTCCAGGATGCCAACCTCCCCTGCAGATGCTAGACTTGCCAGCCTCCCCAATTGTGTGTCTTTCCCTCTCTCTCCTGACCCTGGTTCTGTTTCTCTGGAGAACCCGGCCTCATACACTCAAGTTCCCCTGGCAGTTTCTGCCAGGGCTTTGCCTGTGGTGTTCTGCCCAGGTCTTGCAGGGGGGTCTCCTCTCTGACTTTCCAGCCCAGCCCAAGTGTCCTCTCCTCAGAGAGCCTTCTGCGGCCAGCTAGACTGCCCATGAACTTGCCCTGCACATCCCAGCCTCCACTTTGCCGTGGATGCTTGGTTGACTTGCAGAGCCTCTTCCTGCCCCTCCGATCCTCCTACTGGAAGGTAACAAGCAAGAAGCTTGTCCAGAGCCTAACGTGGTCCCCAGCCACACAGGGGGCTCACTAGATACCAACACGAAAAATGAAGGTCTCTTTTCAAAAGACATTCTTCCCTTCCGCGTCTCAGTTTGGAGGCAGACAGCACACCCAGCAGCGCCTTCCCCCTAAAAGTGCCTCCGGCTGAGCACCTAGAGCGTGTGCCTCATGAGGACAGGGTTTCTCTATGGTCACACTGTTGACCAGTGTTACCTTGTCTTACACACAGGAGAAAGCCCTGTTAGAAATCGCATGACACTGACTGGGGCTTATTTCTGGGTGACTACTTTCTATGTTTATTTATTTTTGAGAGAGAGAGATAACCAGCCCGGGAGGGGCAGAGGGGGAGGGGGACACAGAATCCCAAGCAGGCTCCATGCTGGCAGCGTGGAGCCCGATACGGGGCTCGAACTCACCAACCATGAGATCATGACTTGAGCCGAGATCAAGAGTCAGACACTTAACTGACTGAGCCACCCAGGCACCCCTGGGTGACTTCTTTTTAGATCCTAAGCTGTGGACCATAGAATCTGCTTTTATTCAATTAATGATAGACTTTATACAACGTTCCCTTCTCTCTAGATACCATGTTATAATGGCATTTTATGTCTGCCTAATTTGCAGTGACTATATCTGAATAAATATGTGAAAAACAATCTCATATTCAATAATACATATTTCCGGACAATTGAATTGTTTGCAGTTTTTCGATATTATGAACATCCCTGTTGCCAAATCTTTCCAACCGTGCTTAATTTCTTACTTAGGATAAACTCCTGAAAGACAGATAAACGATTCACAGTTTTTTTAGTGACCTTTTTATTTTGAATCTTAATAACTTGATAGTGCTTTTCAAACACTGGATATGCCTCCAGGAAACTGGATTGGAACAGTTGAGGGAATTAATTGTATGTGTCACATTGTGTGTGTGCCTATAGTAGGAGCCAGCTGAAACCCTTTGGGGGAGAAGCCAAAATAAAATATGTATTTTTTTAATCCTGAGACGTTTAGTTTTCAAGGAACCCCCAAACACATTTAGCAGCAAATAAATGAGGGAGTATTTTCTTTATGGATATTTTTAAGTTTATTTATTTATTTTTCGCGGGGAAGAGAGGCAGAGACAGAGAATCCCAGGCAGGCTCCACGCTGTCGTGGGGCTCGAACTCACGAACCGTGAGATCATGACCTGAGCCAAAACCAAGAGTCAGGCGCTTAACCGACTGAGCCACCCGGGCACTCCTGTATGGACTTTTAAGGCCAAAGGTGAAAACAAGAGATTAAAGTTGAAAACATTTCCCGTACTGACAGAAACCAGAAAACTAGAAATAAATGTCTCTCCCTGACCAAAATCAGCCCCCAAATCCACATCCCTGGCAAGGGAAACATGTTGAGGGGAGCCTACAGGGAATTAAATTGCTCAGCAGGTTAAAAACATACAAACGGCGGTGGGGGGGGGGTCATCTTTTCCGGATGCCACACCGTGCTGCTTTTGGCCCTGCGGTCCTCAGAGGGGACCCTCCGATGGGATGCCCTCCGTGCCTGCGCTGTTTTTCCGCAGAGCCAGCTTGGAGGAGGTCAGGTCTTTGAGACAGAGAAGCAGTAACAGCAGAGAAGGATGGGGAACCGTTGCCCAGACAGCGCATCGACGGTCACTGCGGCGGGTTGAAAGGTGACCCCCGAAGGCCAGTCCCGCGGCCTGAGAATCTGTGAGCGTGACCTCAATTTGGAAAGAGTCTCCTCAGACTCACTTAGGGATCCTGGATCCAGCCGGGCCCTTGACCCAGGGACAGGTGTCCCTGAAGAGGCGCCTGGTGGAAAAGGCCTGGGCGCCGGGCAGAGACTGGGTGAGGCAGCTCCACGCCGGGGAGCTGGGAGCCACCAGACCCCAGAAAGACCAGGAGGCAGAGGGTCCCTCCCGCCCAGCTTCAGAGGGAAGCACGGCCCTGCCGGCACCTTGATTTGACTTCTTGCCTCCAAAACCAAGAGAGCACCTGTCTACTGTTGGAGGCTGCTGGGTTTGCAGTCATTTGTAGGCGGGCCTGGAAGCCACGGGGCCGCATCATCCGTGCAAACAGGAGATGGTCCTGTTCAGACACCTGTCAGCCTAGATCAATGTCCGCGCTTCTTCCGATGATCGATGATTGGGTCCCTCCTGTAGAAAGGGGATGCCCCTCACTGTTTACAAGGACAGCCTAAGGCCGCAGCATGGCCCTCCGCCCCCCTCCCTCCCTCTTTCTCGCCTCCCCACTCCTTCTGCCCTCCCCCCGTCCCCCCCCCCCCCCGCCCGTTCTGTGTCCTCACGGACAGCCTCTTGGACTCCAGTACAACAGACTCCCCACTTTCAGATCATCTCCCCTGAACGTGACTTTTCCAAGGAAAGGCTGGAAAGGACGCAGGTGTCTCAGAGGACACTCAGCGTCCCACCTGCCATGCATGTGTATCAGGGTGGAAATGTGATTTCTCTCCCCTTTACGAATAAGAAGACTAACTCTATTCAGACAGGCAGGACTGGGACTGATTTGGTTTCTTTGTTTGTTTGTTTTCCAGGCCAGACTTCGTATGCCAAAGGAGCACCTGGAGCTTTTAAAGTGAGTGAGATTTTTCTGCCACGCGGGGCTTTCTGGTGGGACTGCAGCAGCGGGATGTTTTTGTAAAACTATAAAAATGAAATCATTCATGCTTCTGTGGGTCATTCTTTTTTTTCGGTTTATTTATTTTGAGAGAGAGAGAGAGTGAGCACAAGTGGGGGAGGAACAGAGAGAGGGAGAGAGAAAGAATCCCAAGCAGGCTCCGCACTGTCAGCACAGAGCCTGACATGGGGGTCGAACTCACGGACCGTGAGATCAGGACCTGAGCTGAAACCAGTAGTCGGAGGCTTAACCGACTGAGCCACCCAGGCGCCCTCCCTGTGGGTCATTCCTTAGGGAGTTGTATGCTGAGAAGTGCTTTCAAGATGGATTACTATGAAAAAAAAATGGAAAACCAGCCTAGATAAGAAAATCAGGCCGATGGTTAAATACGTTCGAGAATATCCGTACAATGGAGAATTATGAAGTCATCAAAATAACTCCAAAATATATTTAATGTATTTAATGTGCAGCAGGACACAAAATTGTCAACAGGATCTCTACTTCGCTACTAACTTTTTTGCATGGAATAAAAAGTGTTAGAAACACACCAAACTGTAATGGTGTTTATTTCTGGAAGCGTTTTATATTTTCTAAACCGTGAACATGTATTGTTTTACAAATTGGGGAGAAAATACTAGATAAGTAGTGCTTACATTTTTCAACATAAGAGAATACCTGTTGTTGGGGCGCCTGGGTGGCTCACTCGGTTGAGCGTCCGACTTCAGCTCAGGTCATGAGCTCACAGTTCGAGCCCTGCATCCGGCTCTCTGCTGTCAGTGCAGAGCCTGCTTGAGATCCCCTGTCCTCCTCTCTCGCTGTCCCTCCCCCACTCGCACTCTCTCTCTTTCTCTCCCAAAAATAAATAAACATTAAAAAAAAGAGAGAGAGAGAAATACCTACTGGCTTGACATGTTCTTATTCAGCCCACCAGTCATTTTCAAACTGTCAAAATGGCAGAACCTATTCTTCAAGAGTAAAGTCTGGCACCCTCCTTGCCAGTGACAGTGACAGGGAGTTGCCCTGGACTGCAGCCTCCAGCCCTCCTCAGGGCTCAGGTTGAAGACCACAGCTCCATGCCCCACTGGAGATGCAGGGGGTTCCCCATTCGAATAAGGTGGGGGTTAGGCTTGAGGATTCACACCATGAAATCACCCAGTCTCAGTCAGGGCGGCCACAGCCCTGAGGGAGGGACATGCAAGGTTGGATGAGCCCCAGTTGCCTGGGAAAAGTGTGCCCTAAGCATTGGGCCGCCTTCCAGAAGCTTCCCCTGAGTGTCCTTGCCTTTCATCGGTAGTTAGAGGCGGTTCTTTAGACAAAGGGGTGGCCCTGAGCTCTCTCTCGAGACTTGGTCTCCGCTACAACATAAAGCCTCATCACTTCTTCCTCGGCCGCTCCTGAAGCCCAGCTGGTGATGGGAAGCCCCCACTCCCACCCTTCATATTGGGGGTCTCCATTCACAGGAAGGAAAGCCAGACTCTGGAGAACAACTTCCGAGAAATTCTATTTTTGATTGAACAAATAGATGTTCTGAAGGCTTTGCTTAGAGATACGCGAGATGGTCTGCACAACTACAGCGGGGACACGAATGGAGGCGAGGACCAGAACCCCATGGGGGCCATCGACGAGGTGAGGGAGGCTTGGGGGGGGGTCACACTCCACGGCTTCTCGGCGCAGAAAGATCGAGTGCAAGCTGTTATGTGGCTTGTGTCCTCCTCTCTAACCTTCTCCCTGACAGCAGCTTACCTCAGGAAAGCTTGCCGCACACACCCAATTTTTCATCACTGCTGAATCGCAGAGAAGACTGTAGCAATATGACTGACTTCCCGCCAAAATAAATGACTGATTCTGTTTTATTTTCCAGGAAAACAAACAGAAGATCATTCAGAAGTGGGAGCCTCTGATGTCTATACACACGTACTTAAAGAACAAAGCATTTTGGGGGTGCCTGGGTGGCTCAGTCAGTTAAGTGTCTGACTCTTGATTTCAGCTCAGGTCATGATCTCATGGTTGGTGGGGTTGCGCCCCATGTTGGGTACTGATAAGGTCAAGTGCGCCTGATTCAGGTCCATAAATAAAAATATTATACATTTTTTTGTTTATTTATTTTGAGAGAAAGGAAAAGAGCATGAGCAAAAAGGGTGGAGAGAGAGAGAGAGAAAGAGAGAGAATCCTAAGTAGGCTCCACACTGTCAGCACAGAGCCTGACATGGGGCTCAAACTCACAAACTGTGAGATCATGACCTGAGCTGAAATCAAGAGTCGGACACTCAACTGACTGAGCTACCCAGGTGGCCCTATTTTTAAAAGTATATTTTTAAAAGTATATTTTTAAGTTTATTTATCTATTTATTTTGAGAGAGACAGCATGGGCAGAGAGGGAGGGAGAGGGAATGATGTCTACTTTCTGAAGCACCCGGAAACCTCACCCTGACACCTGCTGTCTTCCAGACCCTATTTTGTCATGGCCCTGGGACAAGGGCTTCCATCAGTCACAGCTTGAAGGGTGGGGCTTCTTTTTGAGAATCAGAATGCCCTTAAGAAACCAATATATTTTTTTAAGTTTATTTATTTATTTTGAGAGAGAGAGAGCAGGGAGGGAAAGGGGGCATGGTGCAGAGAAATCCAAGCAGGCTCTGTGCTGTGATTGCAGAGGCTGACATGGGGCTCGATCCCATGACCTGTGAGATCATGACCTGAGGTGAAATCAGTGGTCTTCTTGCGTAACCAAGAGTCCTATATTAACTCAAAGGATGGATACTTTCTAACAAGCAGTTACGTGCTCTCTGTCAACTGCCTTGATTCCTGAATACTTACAGAATGTTCAAGTCTTTATTACTAAATGAGACCTGAATGATGGGCGGGGGGGGATCACAGTACGACAGGCAGTTGCTGGGGCTTCCAAAGGGGCCTTCGGTCCAACCTTGCTGGGACTTGGAGGGTGTCTGGACACATGTCAGCTGCCCCGGGGAGTGGCGATCCCACAGAGCCATGAAGGCCATTAGAAATCTGTGCACAGTGCTTGGATGTGTGCAGCTCAGTAGATGTTCACTGTTATTGTTATTTGGCAGATGATGGCACGCAGGTCCAAATCGACAAAGTGAATTGTCAAAACTCAAACACTTGGCTGCGATTAACAGAAACCCCTTTTTAATATTTGTACAGGAAATGTCAAACTTGGTGAATTCCATCCTTAAAAAGTTGAGAGAAGACCAAGTCCAGATGGCTGACTATGCCCTTAAGTCAGCAGGTGAGTAAAAACTGGAAAAAGTTCATGCTTCCCAAGGGTCTCGATTCTCCGTATGTGTTTATTAAGAAAACATAGTTATCTGTCCAGTAATTGAGAAGGAGGAAAAATGAGCAAATCTAGACAATGAGGCAGACTATAGACATGGTTGTAGTTGATGTTTTCTGGGTGCACATCTCGGAGGCAGCAAAGGTGTGCGTCTTCATTAGCATGAGTCCAGGACCATGAAGGAAGCTGACGTGTCACAGTGAGGTTGGGGATGCAGAAAATAGAACAGGTGACACAATCATTACAACCTACAATGACTGCTAATGACTAATCTAAATGCATTATTCGTGATTGAATAATCGTGGTGAAAGACAGGATGTGTTCTAAATGTCTTGCCATTAATAAAATTAATGCTTAAGTGCTTAGAGTTTAGACCATGAACCTTAATATTCTCTACCTGCCTGTGATAGCCTATAAACAATGTGTTCAGTGAACCATGTGGAAAGAGAGAAAGAGGGAGAAAGTGTAAAGCACACGCAGTCACACTGGTATTTACCAACTGACAAAGCCAGATTTATTTTTTTTATTTAAATTTTTTTTTTTCAACGTTTATTTATTTTTGGGACAGAGAGAGACAGAGCATGAACGGGGGAGGGGCAGAGAGAGAGGGAGACACAGAATCGGAAACAGGCTCCAGGCTCTGAGCCATCAGCCCAGAGCCTGACGCGGGGCTCGAACTCACGGACCGCGAGATCGTGACCTGGCTGAAGTCGGACGCTTAACCGACTGCGCCACCCAGGTGCCCCAAAGCCAGATTTATAGTGGGGCAATAAATCTGTATCCTGTATCGAGTTGACAGCATTTGGACTAGAATGATTATACTGTGTGTGTGTGTGTGTGTGTGTGTGTGTGTGTGTGTGTGTGTGTTGAAAGAGACAGAGCAAGAGAAGAGACTTGCTGAACCTGAGTTCCCTGAAGTTTGGGGAGAATCAGCATTGAGATAAAGCATAGGAAGGTGAACTGCAGAATCCTTTTTTTTTTTTTTTTTTTTTCAGTATTGGCATTTGGAAACACCATTCTTATGCTTTCTTTCCCCTTCCCTATTGAATGTATTTACGGCTTCCATTTTGAAGAATTCATGATGACAAGTGTAAGTCCAGGGATAACCCACTAGAGTAAGAGAAAGCAGAAAATGGTCATGGTTTCTCAATAAATGTGAGACACGATACCAGCTTCTTGAGCCAAGATGGAGGGAGCCCATGCCAGCTTCTCATCCCCCCACCTCCTCCACCAACTGATTACATACGACTAAAAGTTTTGGACAAAATATAAAAAGCAACTACCCAAGTCTGATGAAAAGTAAACAAAAGCAGGCAGATTGTGGAGGGCAATGAAAAACCCGGAAGTGACCCACGTGGGGGTGAGTTACACGTTTATGGATTAGAAGGGTCAATTCATTTAAGATGGCAATTCTCGCTAACTGGTCTATTGACTCAATCCCAGCAGAATTGTCTATACAAATCTACAAGTTGTTTCTCAAATGTATGTGGAATCACAGAGGAACCAGAATAGCCAAAACAGTTTTGAAAACGAAGAACAGGGGAGCCTGGGAGGTTCATTCAGTTAAGCGTCTGACTTCGGCTTGGGTCATGATCTCGTGGTTTGTGAGTTCAAGCCCCGCATGGGGCTCTCTGCTGTCAGCTTGGAGCCTGCTTCAGATCCTCTGACTCTCTCTCTCTGCACTTCCCCACTTGTGCTCTCTCTGTCTCTCAAAATAAATATAATAAAAAAAGAAAAGGAAGAACAAAGTATGAGGATTGACATTCTCTGATGTTAAGGCTTATTACAGAGCTATAGTAATTAACAGTGTGTGGTCTTGCTGAAATCAGTGGAACAGAATAGCGAGTCCAGAAATAGTCCCACACATAGAGGGCAAGTTGATTTTTGGCAAAGGAGAAAAGGCAAGTTAATGGTGCTGGAGAAGTGAGACATTTTCAGCAAATAAATCTCGACTCATCACTTACACCTTACAAAAATTAACTCAAAATGGGAGACTGACCTAAATGTAAAGTTTAAAGCTATAAAACTTCTAAAAGAAAGATCCTTGTGACTAAGTTCAGAAAAGATTTCTTTTTTAAAATGTGTATTTATTTATGGGGCGCCTAGGTGGCTCAGTGGGTTAAGTGTCCAACTTCGGCTCAGGTAATGATCTCACGGTTCGTGGGTTCGAGCCCCACGTCCAGCTGTGTGCTGACAGCTCGGAGCCTGGAGCCTGCTTCGGATTCTGTGTCTCCCTCTCTCTCTGCCCCTCCCCTGCCCATGCTCTGTCTCTCTGTCTCTCTCTCTCAAAAATAAATAAACATTAAAAAAATTTTTTAAAAATTAAATGTTTATTTATTTATTTGGGGAAGGGGAGGAGCAGAGAGAGAGGAAGAGAATCCCAAGCAGGCTCTGTGCTGTCAGCAAAAAGCCTGACACGGGGCTTGATCTCACGAACTGTGAGATCTTGACCTGAGCCAAAATTAAGAGTTGGGCTCTCAACCGACTGAGCCACCCAGGTGCCCCTGATTGAAATGTTCTAATATTGATTGTGGTCATGGTTGTACAACTCTGTGAATATTCGAAAAACCACCCACTTGTGCTCTTGAAATGGGTGAATAATGTAGTATGTGGATTTTATCTCAATAAAGCTGATTAGAAATTTAAAAATAAATGAATGAAAAAGTGAATACATATACATTCTTAAAAAAAAAAAACAACTAGGGGCGCCTGGGTGGCGCAGTCGGTTAAGCGTCCGACTTCAGCCAGGTCACGATCTCGCGGTCCGTGAGTTCGAGCCCCGCATCAGGCTCTGGGCTGATGGCTCAGAGCCTGGAGCCTGTTTCCGATTCTGTGTCTCCCTCTCTCTCTGCTCCTCCCCCGTTCATGCTCTGTCTCTCTCTGTCCCAAAAATAAATAAACGTTGAAAAAAAAAATTAAAAAAAAAAAAAACAACTATATACGTGGGGTGCCTGGCTGGCTCAGTCAGTAGAGTGTTTGACATTTGATCTCGGGGTTGTGAGATCTCAGGGTTGTGAGTTCAAGCCCCTTGTTCGGTGTAGAGATTACTTAAAAATAAGATCTTAAAAAAAAAATTGATCAAGAAAACCTGCTTAGGGGCACCTGTGTGGCTCGGTAGGTTAAGCATCTGACTCTTGATTTTGGCCAGGCCATGATCTCATGGTTCATGGGATCAAACCCCATGTAGGGCTCTGTGCTGATATCCTGGAGCCTACTTGGGATTCTCCCTCTCTCTCTCTATCTCTCTCTCTCTCTCTGTCTCTCTCTCAAAATAAATAAAATTTAAAAAATCTTAAAAGAAAACAAAACCTGCTTAGTATAAAAAAAAAAAAAGGATGCCCAGTTACATGTGAATTTCAGGCAAACAGCAACTAACTTTTAAGTATAAGTATCTCCCATATATTGTATGGGACACGCTCATACTAAAAAATTGCTTATTTTTTTATCTGAAATTCAAATTTAACTGGGAGTCTTGTATTTTTCCTTGCTAAATCTGGCAACCTTAGGTGCACAGTAACTATTTCAGATTCTGCCATCTCAGAAAAAATACTGGCAATTGGATACTCAGTCAGGTACATGCATTTTTAGCTTTGTATTGTGATATCCAGATACAGCTTGAGGAAACGATTTGCATTTTCTTAATTTCTTGTGTCTAAACTACATTTTGCTTCTAAACTGAAATACCCTGAAGGGATAACATTCGACGAATATACTTTTGGATTTCTTCGGTTAAAATTAAAGCTCAGTGAATCTACAGAATTGCTCTTACGAATATAACTTGTGGATACATTTATAACGTCGGGTTTTATGCTTTTTTTCAAGTAGATTGGGCTGACATAAAGTCTCATCACACGAGCTGTGAAAATATGGGGGTCCATATGTCTAAGTAATAAACGCTATGCACATGATATTTCCACCTCTGATGCAACTGCTCTGGAATTCAGTTAATACCAGTTTCAGAAGTTTTGTGAAATTACACGGAACAAACATGATTTTCTCAAAGTGACAACATCTCAGCAGTAATGAGAGCCAGAAGTCATACTTTCCCAGCCAGTTCCCGAGTGTGAACCTTAACTTACTTGTAATCTGCCTGGGAATACTTTGCTAACAACATTATTAAAATACAAATGACCGGGGTGGGGGGTGGCTCAGTCGGTTAAGCTTCCAACTCTTGGTTTCAGCTCAGGTTATGATCTCACGGTTTGTGGGTTCGAGCCCCACATAGGGCTCTGTGCTAACAGTGTGGTGCCTGATGGGGATTCTGTCTCCCTCTGTCTCTGCCCCTCTCCTGCTAGCTCTCTATCAAAAATAAATAAATAAACATTTAAAAAATGTTATTTCTATATACATATGTATACAGTTATATATTTGTATATGTATGCATATGTATGCATATGTATGTATATAAATGACTGGGGTGTCTTGGTGGCTCAGTTGGTTGGACATCTGACTCTTAATTTCACTTCAGGTCATGATCTCATGTTTCGTAATTCATGGTATCGGTTCCCATGTTGGGTTCTGTGCTGGCGACTTGGGATTCTCTGTCCCTCTGTGCCCCCCTCTCTTTCTAAAAATAAATAAATATCTCTTAAAAATAAAATAAATAAAATGCAAGTGATGTGTTTGGGGTTGCATAATGTTTTATTTTTTTAATTATTTTATTTTTTTAGGGGCCTCTGTCATTGAAGCTGGGACCTCCGAAAGTTACAAAAATAACAGAGCAAAACTTTACTGGCATGGGATCGCGTTCTTAACCTATGAAATGCCCCCAGATGTTATTCTTCAGGTAAAAGCTAGACTAAGAGGAATGTATTATTTTAGGGTTTTGTTCTTATTATGTATCATGACAATATTAACACCGAAACAGAGGCCACTCTGAACTTGTCACAGAATCTGAACCCATCCTCTTGCATTTCAATAGTCATCAAACTATATAAATTTTTTCTTATTGTATGAACAGTAAATTATGATTGACTAATTATTAGTTGTTTTTATTATTTTAAGATCAGTAGACTAGATGATTTGACTTCTTAAATAGGACATAGACATTCCATGTCTTTTCCTTACATTGATTCTGTGCCCCACCCCCCTTTTCTTTGAAAGCTTCAGTCTTCGAACAAATACCTGCTCAAGGTGCATGTGCCCTCAGCTCCCACACTGTGCTACATGCTGCTCAGGCCAATGCATTCTTACAAAAACAGTTACAACAGGAGAAATTTCCAAATAAGATTTCCTCTAACATTCAAGTTCAATTCAAAAGGCTCTGGACAGACATCAACAGATGGTGGGGCTCTTCTTAACTATAACCTACAAACCTAAAGTCAGTTCTCAAGGTAGGAAGCCCTTCAGGAGCAATCGTATGGATCTCATTCCAGACTCTAGATCTAGAAAGTGGTAGACGTCATTTTTCTTTCTTACAACGACTGCCCTCTCCATCGCCACCACCATCATATCTTTACCACCCATGCCAACTCGCCGCCTCCTAGCTGCCCACAGTCTAATTAGAGCAACAAAAGAAAACACCGTAGGGGCACCTGGGTGGCGCAGTCGGTTAAGCGTCCGACTTCAGCCAGGTCACGATCTCGCGGTCCGTGAGTTCGAGCCCCGCGTCGGGCTCTGGGCTGATGGCTCAGAGCCTGGAGCCTGTTTCCGATTCTGTGTCTCCCTCTCTCTCTGCCCCTCCCCCGTTCATGCTCTGTCTCTCTCTGTCCCAAAAAAATAAATAAACGTTAAAAAAAAAAAATTAAAAAAAAAAAAAAGAAAACACCGTAAATCAATTATCTAATCATATAGTATATAATCCTGCAATAAAGGGCTTTGTTTGCCATAAACATAATGTGCTCTGGAAGAACAACCAAACCCATAGGTATCTTGGCAGTTTTCCTGCGTGATATGTACCCATTAAACGCCTTCATGTTATGGCCGTACGTGAGATCTGTGGTCAATAGTGGTTTGCTGACCAATACTGCAGCGGTGGATTTATACAGCCACATAAGAGATTAACTCCATGTTTTCTTTCCAGCCGGATGTCCATCCTGGAAAGTGCTGGGCCTTCCCAGGTTCCCAGGGTCACGCCCTGATCCAGCTCGCCAGGAAGATCACACCTACTGCTGTTACCATGGAGCACATCTCCCAGAAGGTGTCTCCCTCAGGAAACATCTCCAGCGCACCCAAGGAATTTTCCGTCTATGTGAGAGGCAATCAAAATCGGTGTTCCGAGGGGTTATGATAGGAGGGGGTGGCTGGGAATCAGACGCTGGGATGAGCAGCTAACCGTTTTTATCACTGTGAGAGAGTTACTTGTTCCCTGGACCTCTGCTCTGCCATCGACAAGGCAAGGGTTGGACCAGATGCGTTCTATTACTTAATTTTTTTTGCTTTTATCAAAGCTATCTGTGCACAATTTAAAAATGAACATTCTTATATGCTTATAATTCAGCACTTTCTTGTGCCAGGGCTCTCACCCCAGGTTTCTACTCTCTGGAAGCTTCTGCCTGCAACAGTTTTAGCCACTCCTTTGGGTACTTGCCTTCATATCTGTTTTTATTGTTACTTCTTTTTAAAAAACTTTTCTTTAATGTATGTTTATTTTTGAGAGAGACAGAGACAGAGCATGGGCGGGGGAGGGGCAGAGACAGAGAGAAAGACACAGAATCCGAAGCAGGCTCCAGGCTCTGAGCTGTCAGCACAGAGCCCGATTCGGAGCTCGAACTCAGGAACAGTGAGACCATGACCTGAGCTGAAGTCGGATGCTTAACCGACTGAGCCACCCAGGCGCCCCTGTTACTTCTTTATTTTTAAGTTTATTTATTTATTTTGAGAGAGAGATAAAGCACAAGTGGGGGAGAGGCAGAGGGAGAGGGGAGAGAGAGAGAATCCCAAGCAGGCTCCACACTGTCAGCACAGAGCCCGACGCAGGGCTGGATCTCATGAACCGCGAGATCACGACCTGAGCTGAAATCAGACACTTTAATAGACTGAGCCACCCAGGCACCCCTACATTCCCTTTTTGAAAAGTAATGTCTTGGGAATGCAAGCTGGTGCAGCCACTCTGGAAAACAGTATGGAGGTTCCTCAAAAAACTAAAAATAGAACTACCCTACGACCCAGCAATTGCACCACTAGGCATTTATCCACGGGATATAGGTGTGCTGTTTCAAAGGGACACATGCACTCCCATGTTTATAGCAGCACTATCAACAATAGCCAAAGTATGGAAAGAGCCCAAATGTCCCTCAATGGATGAGTGGATAAAGAAAATGTGGTATATATATACAATGGAGTATTACTCGGCAATCAAAAAGAATGAAATCTTGCCATTTGCAACTACGTGGATGGAACAGGCGGGTATTATGCTAAGTGAAATGAGTCAGTCAGAGAAAGACAAAAATCATATGACTTCACTCATATGAGGACGTTAAGAGGCAAAACAGATGAACATGAGGGAAGGGAAACAAAAATAACATAAAAACAGGGAGGGGGACAAAACGTAAGAGACTTAAATATGGAGAACAAACAGGGGGTTACTGGAGGGGTTGTGGGAGAGGGGATGGGCTAAATGGGTAAGGGGCACTAAGGAATCTACTCCTGGAATCATTGTTGCACTAGATGCTGACTAATTTGGATGTAAATTTTAAAAAATAATAAAATAAAATAAAAGATATGTATATATATATATATATATATACACACACATACATACATACATACATACATACACACACACACAATGGAGTATTACTCAGAAATTTTAAAAAAAGGTACTCTCTATACCTAATGTGGGGGCTTGAAATCACCACCCCCAAAATCCAGAATCACACTCTCCTCCCACTGAGCCTGCCAGGGGCCCCTACTTCTACTTCTTGATCTTTCAGTTTTGCTTGTAACCCATTGGTATCCTTTGATGAAAAATGAAGAGTAGCCTCTTCCGTGGCTCTCCCAATCTCCCCAAAGTTTTATGTCTTACTTTTTTATAAAAAAAAAACAAAAACAAAAAAAAACAAGTGTATTGAGATGTAATTCACACGCGAGCAATTGAAACACATAAAATGTACACTTAAGTGGCTTGTGGTATATTCACAGAGTTGAGGATGCATCCCTACCATCAATTTTAGAACATGTTTAAAAAATGTTTATTTCTTTTGAGAGCTCGAGTCAGGGGAAGGGCAGAAAGAGAGAGAGAGAGAGAGAGAGAGAATCCTAAGCACTATTAGCACAGAGTCTGATGTGGGGCTTGATCTCATGAATTGTGAGATCATGACCTGAGCCAAAATCTAGAGTCAGACGCTCAACAACTGAGCCACCCAGGCGCCCCTGGAACATTTTTGTTGCTCCCGACAGAAAACGTGCACCCGTTAGCTGTCACCTCTCATCTTCCGTCTGTCACTCCCCGCCACCACTGACCTACTTAGTCTCTGTAGAGTCACTCATTCTGGATATTTCCTATAAATGAAATCATAGAACATGTGGTCCTTCGCGAATGGCTCCTCCCACTTGGGATCATGTATTCAAGGTTCATCTGTGTCATAACATGTCAGCACTTTATTTTTTCAATTGTTGAGTAATAACTACTTCGCTGGGTGGATAGACCACGTTTTACGTATCCATTTGTCAGATGATGGGCGTTGGGTTTGCTTCCACTTTTTTGACTGTGATGAATAATGCTGCTGGGAACGTTTGTGTACGAGTCTTTGCGTGGACACTGGTTTTCTTTTCACTCGGAACTGTACCTGAAAGTGGAATTACTAGATCACATGGTAAACCTGCATTTCATGTTCAAGATGCTGCCAGATGGTATCTCTTACTTTCAATCGGTATGCAGTGTTTTCGCTGTAACCGTGTCAGTGATGTTCTCATTTGAGCCATATCGTATACGAGTTTCTTTGTGTGAGAGTTTTGATGTTCCTGAGGACAACAAACGTCTCTTTTTAATTCACTTTGCTTGAGGCACCTGGCTGGATCAGTCGGTTAAGCATCCGACTCTTGGTTTCAGCTGAGGTCATGATCTCGAGGTTCATGGGATCGAGCCCCACGTCGGGCTCTGTGCTGATAGTGCAGAGCCTGTTTGGGATTCTCTCTCTCTCCCTCTCTCTCTGCCCCTCCCCTGCTCTCTCTCTCTCTCAAAATAAGTAAATAAACTTAAAAAATAATTTGCTTACTTTTCTATATCCCTATCACAAAAACATTCATTATCTCTTTTTCAGGAGTGTCAAAATCCTGCCATTATGTTCCTTCATGTCAGACAGTTTCTAAGTTTCTTCTTTATTTTACTTTTTAAAGATGCCCTTCTTGTCCGCATTGCCCCCTCTTATCTGATCTGCATGAACTTCATCTCTGCATCCTGGGGATTCAACATAATCACCTCTTCTATTATTTAAAAAAAAAAATCTTTTCTCTCTGATTCTCCTTTGTTTCTTTGCTCCACCTTCTGAAAGATTTTGCCAACTTATATCTTAACCCATTTGTTGAATTCTTCATTTCTGCTGTCATGATTATTCCAAGACTTTTTCTTTTTTCTGTAAATAACTCCCGTCTTTAGAGTCTAAATGTCTTCATGGATACAGTATGTTCAGTTTTGGAAGATATTAATGGAATTCGTTTCAGTTCTGTAGTGTTTTCTTCTGTTCCCTCCCCTGTCTTTATCCCCAAATACCACTTTTCCTATTTGTTGAAAGTGGCTCTTCTCTCATGTCTGGTGATGCTTTTTTGTTGCATTTCAGAGACAAAGGGTGAAAAGCTAGCTCAAAGCTCTGCACACTTCGTGTGTGAGCTTCTTGGGTGGGTGGTCTGCTTGGGCTGTTTCTTCCGACGCCCCCAGTGTGATACAGGGTTAGGTTGACCCTCAAGGAATCCCACAACCTTGTTGCGTGGGGATTTCAGCGTGACCAGCCACACGCTGTGAGAACAGGTGCATGGTACCCTCCCCCACCCACTGCAGCCCCCTCCCAGCCCCCACCCCAATGACCCCGTCTCTGCCCTTTCTGGATACTTGCAATGACAGTATCGACATGCTGTTGGTCCCGCTACACACAGGGTAATCCATGCTTTCTCCAGGCCACTCCACCAGTCACCAGGTGGCTATCGGCAGACTTCTTGTCTTAGTGCCTGTTCCCAGGTGTTCCCTGTTGGTTTATGCCTTTCTTTTTTTTAAGCCTTTAAAAAAAATTTTTTAAGTTGATTTATTTTAAGAGAGAGTGTGAGTGGGGAAGGGGCAGAGAGAAGGGGGGACAGAGGATCTGAAGCAGGCACAGAGCCCGACACGGGGCTCGAACCCACAAACCATGAGATCACAACCTGAGTCGAAGGCAGACACTTAACCAACTGAGCCACAGGCGCCCAATTTGTGCCTTTCTTCAGCTCCCCGGTGACCCCATCTGGAGGGGGTCTCACAGTTAAAACATGGGCGCCCGGCCTGCTCTGTGCACCATTGGAACGCCTATAAATGCCATGATTCTGGGGTCACAGGACAGAACAGAAGCTGCTCCCCTTTGACGCAGAGCCTGCTGACACCTACAGCTGACTTAGGTTGGATCTGAGAGGGTCGAACCCCACCTCAGAGAGGCTCACTCAGTTGCTCATTACAGATGAATTATGGGTAGCCCGTCAGGCAATAAAAACCACTTCTCATCCTTTTTCTCTTCTCTTAGCAAATTTATGAAGCAGTGAAATTAAAGCAGTGATAAAGAAGGTGGCAATGAAACTCACACACCTCCCTTAACAGGATAAACTACAGCTGGCCCCCCGCCCCCAGCAGTGGTGATGTTTGACCAGCCAAAAACTTAACTACTAACAGCCTATGGCGACCAGAAGTTTTATAATACCATAAACGGTCGATGAACACATAGTTTGTATGTTACATACATTATACGCTGTATTCCTCCAAGGAAGGAAGCTGGAGAGGAGAAAATGTTATGAAGAAACTCACAAAAAGGGGCACCTGGGTGGCTCAGTCGGTGAAGCATCTGACTTCGGCTCAGGTGATGATCTCGAGGCTCAGGTGATGATCTCGTGAGTTTGAACCCCACATCAGGCTCACTGCTGTCAGCACAGAGCCACTTCAGATCTTCTGTCCTCCTCTCTCTGTCCCTCCCCCACTTGCTCTCTTTCTCTCTCAAAAATAAATGAACATTAAAAAAGCAGAAAGTCAAAAGGAAGAGAAAAGACAGTTCTGTACTATGTTTACCAAAATAAATCCGTGTATATGTGGACCCACATGGTTGAACCCATGTTCTAGGGTCAGCTATGAATGAGGTTTGAGTTGTATGTACATATAATTGTGGCTGCATTGTTTAATCATGGTGTAGCCAATTCTTTTAATAAAATTATAATGGGGCACCTGGCTGGCTCAGTCAGTGGAGTGTATGACTCTTGATCCCGAGGTCATGGGTTCAAATCCCATGTTAGGTATAGAGCTGACATGTTTAAAAAATTGTGATAAAGTTTACATATCAAAGTTACATAGCATATAATTTTCATTATAAAACGGTTGAACTAATGGACCCTTCGTGCATTGTGTTTCCATGATTTGGGGAAACTAATGACAAAGTTTAGATTCACAAAATTAATTTCCACCAGGCTGTCTCCTCTCAAAAAACTTCCATTTTGAAGGGTAGAGAAGGAAGGAAAAAGCCCAAGGGAAATAGCATACAAATAACACTATTTTCTTTCAGTCAACAAAAGCTTACTTTTTGGAGTTACTTGGGTTGTCTGAGTCTGGCAATTGGGTTAAATTTCGCTCATTTTGGAAAACATTGGGTCAGCATGGGAACTTATCTTGTGTTTCCTTCATTCAAAGTATGCCAACAGCAAATTCAGTTATTAGACCAGAGTTAATGCTGGGATTTGCTCTGGTTCTCTGTCTCTATCATCTATCATCTATTTATCCACCATCTATCATTTACTTACCTATCATCCACGTATTGGTCAATCTGTCTATAGATAGATACTATTTATTTATCGTCTATTTATCATCTATCATCTACTTATCTATCTATCATCTGTCTATCAATCATCTACCTATTGGTCGATCTATCTATCCATCTATCATCTACTTATCTATCTATCTATCTATCATCTTGGATGTTGGTTGATCTGTTATCTATCCAACTATTATCTATCTATTGATCAATCAATCGTTTTATCAATTGATCTACCTATCGTCTGTATGTCCAGTCAGCCCTGTGGTCAACCCGCTTCTTGCCTCACAAGCCCCCCAGTTAAATGCCTTTTGGGTTTATAGGGCAGCACTGGCACCTAGCACAGCACCGCGCCCTGGTAGACACCCAAGGTGTCTCGTGAATTGTGGCTACTTGAACAGACAACAGGCTCCGTTTATTCAACTGAGCATCCATTCGTGACACGCCCCCATGTCTGTTGTTTCCTTTCACAGGGCATCTTGAAACACTGTGAGGGAGAAGAAATTCTCCTGGGTCGGTTTGTGTATAACAAAACAGGAACCACCATTCAAACATTCAAGCTCCAGGTAATGAGAGCCCCGGGAAAAGATGGGGTATGAGGAGCTCCATCCCCAGAATGGGTTTGTGGGGTTGATGCAAAGTGCTGTGAGAGGATAATTATGACAAAAGTGTGAGCTAAGGAAGGCTTAGCTGAACTTTAATTTGTAGCTCCAAGTGCTACATGGATTTTTTTAAATTATTTTTTTAAGTTTATGTATTTTTGAGAAAGAGACAGAGAGAGTGAGCAGGGTGGGGCACAGAGAGAGAGGGAGGGAGAGAGAGAGTCCCAAGCAGGCTCTGCACTGTGAGCACAGAGCCCAATGTGGGGCTTGAACTCACAGACTGTGAGATCATGACCTGAGCTGAAACCAAGAGTCGGACACTTAACCGACTGAGCCCCCCAGGCGCCCCATGCTACGTGGATTTTAATGCAAAACACCACGCAAGTACCAGAACGTGTTCTAAGCCGGATTCTTCCTTATTTGCTACTCCCCCCCTTTTTTTTTACTATAATTATTTTCTCACTCCTTCTCTTACCTCTTGGGCTCCCTTGATAGTATGTTATCTCCCATTGGGTAAAGGGGATAGAGATGGGTGTAGGGAGACAGGAACTCAGGAAGAGAGAATAAATACTTCTATCACACAGAGTGAGTGATACCTCTCTTCCTAACTCAAGGGGGGTAAAATGCCACCTGGTAAGATATAAACCCCCTGAAAGCCATTAAGGTATATGAAATATATTTTCGTTATTTCTCATCAGCCACCGGAAGACTTAAGACGGAATCGCCTACCGTGTCAAAATAAGTGTGCTGCGTACGATACCTCTCGGCCAACGCTGAGATAATCTAAGTTGAAAACACTATATGTGTCAGAAACGAAGGACACAGTGGGGTTTCCTATTTGATTGTTTAGCCGTGTCTCCCGTTCCCACACGGGGACCCCGTGGGATGGGCAGAGGCATTTGATGTCCAGACCACCACATTATCTCCTCCTCTCTCACCCTTCTTATGAGCCCTGTACTTAAAGGAACTTGTTTTCCCATCCATTAGACTGGTGTCTCATAAAATACTGTTTAGGAAGGAAAGAAAGCGTCCACAAATTCTCCATTAGATCTGCATACCTTGGGATTCTTTGAGATGGTTTTCTTTATAAGGCATTGATTTGTATCTTCTCTTTATTTTCAGCACGAAGTTTCCGAACCTTTATTATGTGTGAAACTTAAAATCCTCAGCAACTGGGGTCACCCGAAGTACACGTGTTTGTATAGGTTCAGGGTCCACGGCACCCCAGGAGAGTACCCCTAGAGGAAGCCAGGCAGACGAGCGTGACCACAGGTCCAGAATATGTGACTCGTCTTACTTCCTTAGATTCATCGCATCCATAGGCATCAAAATGGGGGGTGGGAGGGGAACCTCAAAGTGGTTCATACCTGCCCAGAAAATGTGAATGAGTTTTACTTGTAAAAAATACAAAAATAAATTCAATCTTCTTGTGGTAGTGTAGCTTTTGAGGATGCATCATGTGGAAGCACTGAAAATAAGTATGTATTTGGAAGAAGCTGGTATTAGTCAATAGTCTCCATTATTCATACAAGCATAAGCATACGAGCCACGGGTACGCACCGTCACGGCTATGAAGTATATGTATATTTAAAAGTGATCGGACAGTGACTGCAGGCACTGGGTCAATGCAACCAGGTAAGCAGAAGAAATTAGAGGCAAAAATTAGAGAAAAAGTCTGTCCCTGACTATTTGCAGACGGCTTGATGAATTCCTTGAAATGAAGTGAAGCCAATTAAGGAATACATTACAAACGAGGAAGAAGCTGCAGGAAGTTAGTAGATACAAAATTATATAAATCGACATCAGGGCCCCTGGGTGGCTCAGTCTGTTAAGCGTCCAACTCTTGATCTCGGCTCAGGTCAGGTCATGATCTCACGGTTGGAGAGTTTGAGGCCCCACATTAGGTTCTGCGCTGACAGTGTGGAGCCTGCTGGGGATTCTCTCTCTCTCTCTGCCCCCCTCCTCCTCTAAAATTTAAATTAAATAAACAAACAAACAAATATTTACAGATGAAATGATATATTTGGGGTATGTTTTAAAATTATATACAAGGAGGACATGCGTCAGGGGTGTCAATGAAGAAGATTGGCCGTAAACAATCGTTGAAGTTGAGTGCTGGCCTACGAGGGTCCACTCACACTATTCTGCCTACATGTAGCACCTGTATTGGATATTTTCAATTTTAAAAAGTTAAAAAAAAAAATTACAAGACATATATACCTAAGAAACCGAAAGAGTTGTGCTTTGAACCAAATTGATTCTGAGGTTCAAATGGAAATATAAACACATTAGGAAGCCAGGAACCCTCTGAAAGAATCAACAGAGGGAAATAACTCTATGATACTGTGATTTATAATAAGAAAGATACATTTGGCCTTTGTCTGCATTTCTGGCTCTGAGCTCCTAAAACGCTGGCAATTTATGAGAGCATCAGGGTGTCTCTTATTAGGCCAATGAGGTGACCTGGGCTGGTGGGGGAGGCACCTAAGGACGGTAAAACACCCTGGTTGCCAGGGGGAACCAACCAGGATTTGTGGTTTGGAACCTTCGGCCCCGCCCCTAACCTTCCAGTAAAGGGAGAGGGACTAGAGATGGAACTCAATCATTTGTGGCCAATGATTAAATCACGTGTGCTCACATACTAAAGCTTGTGCAAGAACCCAAAAGGATGGGGTTCGAAGAGCTTCCGGGTTGGTGAGCGCAGAGATTTTGGGGGTTAGTTGTGCCCTGGGGAGGTATGGAAGCTCCATGCCCTCCCCCCATTGGTCGCTCTGGGCAACTCTCCCGTCTGGCTGTTTCTGAGTTCTGTCCTTTTATTTATTTATTTTTAATTTTTTTAACGTTTTATTTATTTTTGAGACAGGGAGAGACAGAGCATGAACAGGGGAGGGTCAGAGAGAGGGAGACACAGAATCTGAAACAGGCTCCAGGCTCTGAGCTGTCAGCACAGAGCCCGACGCGGGGCTCAAACTCACAGACCGTGAGATCATGACCTGAGCCGAAGTCGGCCGCTTAACCGACTGAGCCACCCAGGCACCCCAGTTCTGTCCTTTTATAATAGACCGGTGATCCAGTAAGTAAAGTGTTTCTCACTCCTCTGACCCACTCCAGCAAGTTAACTGAACCCAAGAAGAGGGGGGCATGAGCCAGGAGCACAGGTGACACCTGGGCATCTGTAGAAGGGGTGGGGGGAGAGGCAGCCTTGTGGGACCCAGCCCTCAGCCTGCGGTTCGGACGCCGTCTCCAGGCAGACAGTGTCAGACTTGAGTTGAACTGTAGGACACTCCCCTGGTGTTGGAGAATTGCTTGGTGTGGAAGAAGAAAACCCCACACACTGGGATTGGCATTCCGGAATCGTTTAGGAGAGAGAGAGAGAGAGATGCTAAATAATGGTGTGGTACCAGAACATTGACAGACCCGTGGAACAGACAAGAAAGTCTTTCCGGTATGTCAGAAATGGATCCCTATCTGTGTGGGAACAGTGTATGTGATGCAGGCGGCATCTCAAAAGGGGATGGAAGAAACAAGACTGCTGGGGCGGCCGGGTGGCTCAGTAGGTTAAGTGTCCGACTCTTGGTTTCGGCTCAGGCTGTGATCTCACGGTCCATGGGATCGAGCCCCGCATCCAGCTCTGCGCTGACAGTGTGGAGACTGCTTGGGATTCTCCCTCTCCTCTCTCTCTGCTCCTCCCCCTCTCGCTCTACCTCTCAAGAGAAAAAAGAAAAACAAGACTGGGCTTGGGGCAATTATCTGCTCATTAGGAAAATAAAGTTGCAATCATATCGCTCACTTTACAACATGAGGAACTCCAATGCGGTAAAAGATTAACAGGTGTAATTAAACCATAAAAATAAAACAAGAAACCCTGTGGTAATTCCTGCATGGCACTGGCTAGAGGAAGACCTTTCCAAGTATGATTCAAGCTTCAGAAGCCACAAAAGAAAAAAACATAAATTCCACTACATCCCAAACAACAACAACAAAAAACCTCTGCATGGCCAACAAAACCTTAAACAAAATAGGAAAAAAAGACTTGCCATTGATATCAGAAGGACTTACTTTCCCATATGTCAAGAGTCTCAAGAAGGCAACAATAATATCAATAGGTACAGAAATACAGCCCAAAAGTATGAACTGAGGGCTCACAGAAACACGTAAAAAGGTATTCAAATGTATTTGTTTTAAGAAAAATGGAAAAAGTGACATGGAACCTTGTTTCAGCAGTGAAATTAGAACAATTCAAAAGTTCACTCACACTTTAACGGAAAGGCTTTGGAAAAACAGGCTCCCACACATTGCTGGTGAAAACGTGAACAGGCACAACCATGACGCAGGGAACGTGGCGATATCTAGCGACATTACAGATGCGTATACCCTCTGACTCAACAAGATGTCATGTGCAAAAAAAAAAAAAAATACGTGTATATACATGTTTGTACCTAGAAAGTTATTCATCAGCAGTGTTTAGCAGGAGGATTCCCACGTGGGTGGGAGCAAAATGTCCCACTGCATAATATTTTGTTTTCAGATCATGGGAAAACATTACCTACTTAGACATCAAACCTTTTTTATGACATGATCTTTTGCTTATCTTACATAATGGTTGTAAAGGAAAAACTCATTTCTGCCGTGTTTCTCCTCTACTCTCACACGACGACCTGACCACTTTCTGACGCTGGATGTGGGCTTTTGTTCCCCCAACACCAAGCAAGTCTGTGACACCAGCTGGGCATCCTGTGGTTCAGCTCCGTTCAGACACTAACCAGAGCCTGTGCAGATACCACAGGTTAAGGGCTCAGTCCCACCAGACTGTCTTCACCTGCGATGCCAAGTGGCAGGTCCCCAGGTTCCCCACAATATCTGTCCAACTTGGCTACGAATCGGAGGTTCTCATGACCACCTGTCCCGCCTTGGATTCAGTTATTTGCCAGAACACAGAACTGGGGGAAATACGTATATTTACCAGTTTATTATATAATAAAGAACAAGGATGAACAGCCAGACAAAGATACATAGGGTGAGGTCTGGAAGGGTCCCACATACGCAGGCTTCTGTCCCTGTGGAGTTGGGGTGTGCCACCCTCCCGGCACATGGATGTGTCCACCAATGCAGAAGCTCTCTGAACCCCGTACTGTTGGGATTTTTTTTTAAATTTTTTTTTTAAGTTTACTTATTTATTTTGGGAAAGACAGAGGCAGTGTGAGCCGCAGAGGGGCAGAGAGAGAGAGAGAGAGAATCCCAAGCAGGCTCCGCACTGTTAGTGCAGAGCCCAACACAGGGCTCGAATTCACAAAAACCGTGAGATCGTGACCTGAGCCAAAATTGAGAGTCAGACAACTAGCAGACTGAGCCACCCAAGCGCCCCCTGTTGGGACTCTCAGGAGGCTTCATCACTTAGGCATGATCAATCATTAACTCCATGCCCAGCCCCCCTCCCCAGTCTGGAGAATAGGGGTGGGACTGAAAGTTCCAAGCTTAGGTTTGGTCTTCTGGTGAGCAGCCCCTACATGGGGTGCACCAAGAGTCCCCTGATTAAATCAAAGGCGCTCTTATCACCCAGGAAATTCCCAGGGACTGACAAGCTCTGAGTCGGGAAATGGGGCCAAAGACCACATTGTTAGAGCATTAAGATGCTGCTAGTGTTCTTGTCACTTAGGAAATGACAAGTGTCTTCTGAGCTGTATGCCAGAAGCCCCGGGGCGGACATATGTCCTGTCTTATCATTTCCCCGTGGCCCAGGGGGAAAGGTGGATATTAAATAAGTAAAGGGAGAATGAGAAACAGAAACAGAAGGAAGAACATTTTTAAAAGGACAAAATGCGGAAATGGGAAGTCGGGACGCTTCTGGCACAAGAGACCTGGAACAGGGGTCCCCAGTATGACCTGGCTCAGTGCTGGCTGGGCACATGAGGGAAGCCCGGCCCCGCAAGGCTTCTGAAAGCCACGGCCCCGCAAGGACACAAGGAGAGAAGACAGACGCTGGAGAGCTGGCCTGTGCCTTCCTGAGCATGAGGACGCAGACGGGTCGCGCTGGTGGCGGGATGTCGGCACCCAAGTCGGCACAGGAAAGGGGAGCTTCAGCGCAGTCCTATCTGGTCCCTCTCTTGAGCGCAGGGTCCGCGAACCGAGCCTCAGGGCCACGGGATGCTCCCACCTGCTCCCAGCTGTCGCCGTTTCTGCCAAACCAACGCACCTAAGGTAACCAGCCCGTTAGCCAAACAGCCTATGCTGTGGCCACGGCTCACATCCCCAATTCTCTGTAGTCCCCCATCTTTAAAATGGGGGTCATAGGGGCGCCCAGTTTACTCATTTAAGCATCTGACTCTTGGTTTCGGCTCAGGTCATGATCTCGCGGTTCGTGGGTTCGAGCCCCACATCAGGCTTCTGCACTAACAGCGCAGATTCTCTTGGGATTCTCCCTCTCCCTCTCCCTCTGCCCCTCCCCTGCTCTCCCTCTCTCAAAAATAAATAAATAAACATCTAAAAAAATAAGATGGCAGTAATAGCACTTGCCGTATGGGTGTTTGTTATCAAAGTGATAATATCAGGAGAAGGTGATGTAGAAGCGATGGTCATCTAACTCACCCTGCTGACAGATACTATTTCAATGGCACCTTGTATGTGGGACACAGTAGCCAACAGATGCCCATGTCCCTTGTCCTCGGTGCTGGGTGTCCCCTTCCTGAGAACCCCAACCCTGAGCACCGTGCCTCATAGCTCTCGTGGGCTCCACAAATGTTAATTTAAAAAATATTTATGAAATGTACGGGGCTCCTGGGTGGCTCAGTCGGTTGAGTGAATGACTTCGGCTCAGATCATGATCTCATGGTTCGTGGGTTAGAGCCCCGCATCAGACTCTGTGCTGACAGCTTAGAGCCTGGAGCCTGCTTCAGATTCTGTGTCTCCCTCTCTCTCTCTGCCCCTCCCCTGCCCATGCTCGGTCTCTCTCTCTGTCAAAAATGATAAACATTAAGAAAAGATTTATGCAATTTATTGAAGTATTTTTCCTTCCACGTCTAAAAGATGAAGTCGCTGAGGGGCGCCTGGGTGGCGCAGTCGGTTAAGCGTCCGACTTCAGCCAGGTCACGATCTCGCGGTCCGTGAGTTCGAGCCCCGCGTCAGGCTCTGGGCTGATGGCTCAGAGCCTGGAGCCTGTTTCCGATTCTGTGTCTCCCTCTCTCTCTGCCCCTCCCCCGTTCATGCTCTGTCTCTCTCTGTCCCAAAAATAAATAAACGTTGAAAAAAAAATTAAAAAAAAAAAAAGATGAAGTCGCTGAAAAGCTATTTAAGCAAAACCATCCCGTAAACAGTACAGTTGTCAGAAGGCGTGCTCTCACACCACCTCTACAGTATGCACACCCTCATTTTACAGTTTTTTCACATAAAAGAAAAAAAGAGAGAAATATCGCCTGTCAGATCCGATGCAGAAGCTCTGAGCTGTGCCAGTCTCTTTCCCCTTGCGTAGGATTTCCAGCACTGCCTCGTGACAGGGGGGCCACAGATGGGCCTCCCCGCAGGGACTGGAGGTGAGCAGTCACCTGCCCCCCCCATGGGGCGTGTGCAGCTTCCAGGACAGACAGGCAGTAAACGCTTTTATTTGCCACACTGTAGCTGTATTTCCATTTTAGGACTAAATTAGGGCATTTCCTTGCACAATACACAAACATAACAAACAGCACCAGCACTGTTCCCTAGATCCTCCTGGGACTGATTTACCAACCGCTGAGGTGTGGCCGGTTTTTAAATCAGAAGGCTGTTTACTGGCTGGACTGACAGCAAAGGGAGAGTGCTCTGTGCTAGAAAACTCAAGAGCACACAGGTTTCTAGAGATCACTGCTGATCTTGCGCCTCACCCCACACTCATTTGGAAAAAACTTGGGGTAGCAGTGTCTGTATATTTAATGACCAGAACTGGAATTATTGGTTTACTGAATCTATTTAGTTTAAGAAAACTGTGAGGCTTCATACAGAAGATTCCTTTTCCCATTCAAGTAAACATCATTCCAGCTTAATTTTATAATTGCTGGGGCAAAATTCCCTCTATTATTTGGGCCTCTGTCTATGCAGAATGTAAAATCACAGAAGTCTTCCTGGCGAGTTTAAAAAAATGTGTTTTATTTTTTATGGCATAAAATTAAGTCATTTAAAGTAAAGAGCAGGGGCTTCTGGCTGGCTCCATTGGTGGAACGGGGTGACTCTTGATCTTGGGGTTGTGAGTTTGAGCCCTGTGTTGGGTGTACAGATAATTTAAAAATAAAATTATAAAAATAATAAAGATCAATATGGCATGAAATATTGTTTACAAAGATATATTCTTTTTTGAAACATTTTTTTAATATTTATTTTTGAGAGAGAGAGAGAGAGACAGAGCAGGGGAGAGGGAGACACAGAATCTGAAGCAGGCTCCAGGCTCTGAGCTGTCAGCACAGAGCCCGACGCAGGGCTCGATCTCACGGACCGTGAGATCATGACCTGAGCTGATGTCAGATGCTTAACCGACTGAGCCACCCAGGCACCCCCCAAAATAATACGTTCTTAACATGGGTAATATAGTATTTGGAAAACCAGGCTGGATACAGTTGAAGGTGTATTTCCTATTTTGTTGTTTTTTTTTTTTTAATTCTCTGCCATCATTTCTATCATGTACATTATAAGAATTTAACTAGGCGGGGGGGGGGGGGGGGGCTCCTGGATGGCTCAGTCGGTTAAGCGTCCAAGTTTGGCTCAGGTCATGATCTCACGGCTTGTGGGTTCGGGCTCTGTGCTGACAGCTCGGAGCCTGGAGCCTGCTTTGAATTTTGTGTCCCTTCCTTGCTCTGCCCTTCCCTTACTCATGCTGTTCTCTCTCTCTCTCTCTCTCTCTCAAGAATAAATAAACATTAAAAAAAATTTTTTAAAGAATTTTAAGTAGGATCTGGTAAAATTCATCTTGAGACAAACTTGCAGGATTATTGCTTAAGGTCAGTGTTGACATACCCCGTCTTTACCATATGAGAATGAAGGGAAAGCCGAAGCCTGGGGAGTGGAGCCAGGAGCTAGAAGGGGGAAGGGGCCCCTCCGCACCATTACAGGAAGGAGTGTCAGTTATAGCGCCCCCCCCCCCAAGAGCCCACAGCAAGACATCAGTTACAGGCTCCAACAGGGAAAGGTCTAGATCCCAACTCCTACAAGAAATGTACCGCCCTTGCAAATCTTCCTGGAGAAAACTTACAGCCCAGAAGCCCTGCTTTTCTCCAATAGTACGTCTTTGAAAACAAACTCTCCCAATTTCCTCCTTTTTCTCCACAAAAGAGCATTCTTCTCCTTTCTGTTATTCCTGTGAATAAACCCATTTTTTTGGCTGTTGTTGGTAAAAAAAAAAAAAAAAAAAAAAAAAAAAACCTCACTTCTAAGGATTCACAACCGGTGCTACTGATGAGATTATGAAGTGGGATTCGTGAGCCAACGGCTAAGCAAGAATTCTTGAGACATTTTTGATGCAAAAATGTTATTACAGCACGTGTTATTACAGCACGGACGCAGGACCCACAGGCAGAGAGAGCTGCGCTGGGGTTGTGAGGGGAGGCGGATTACAGACTTTTAAGTTAGTGGAGGGAGGAGGGTAAGACTTAAAGTCAGTCTCTGAGGAATCGGAAGCAAGGTTTCCAGGACCTCGAGGGGCTGGTGCCCTGAAGATAAGGTTACTTCCATGGGGCACCTGGGTGGCGCAGTCGGTTAAGCGTCCGACTTCAGCCAGGTCACGATCTCGCGCTCCGTGAGTTCGAGCCCCGCGTCAGGCTCTGGGCTGATGGCTCGGAGCCTGGAGCCTGTTTCAGATTCTGTGTCTCCCTCTCTCTCTGCCCCTCCCCCGTTCATGCTCTGTCTCTCTCTGTCCCAAAAATAAATAAACGTTGGAAAAAGAAAAAAATTAAAAAAAAAAAAAAGATAAGGTTACTTCCGGTCTTTAATGAGACAAAAACATTAAGGCACTGGGGGCGCCGTGCGTTCCTCCAGGAAGGTGACCCTCCGCACGCATCAGGTGTCTGGGAAGGTGACCCTCCGCATGTGTCACGTGTCCGGCAGTGGGCGGTGAGCCGTGAGGCTTCATTGAAGCTGCATTTCTCTTGCCTGTGTTTCCCTCCTCACTGCCATCTGAGCCAGGAGGGGGGTTATAAACTGCCCTACTCCAGAGAGGTATAAATTTAAGTGATAATATTATTTAATGTTGAAAGGTCACTGGCCACCCTAACAAGTCTTTTATAAATAAACTAAGGGTTTTCTTTTTAATGTTTTAAATTATTTAAGGTTTATTTTGAGGGAGAGACAGAAAGCACAAGCAGGGGAGGGGCAGAGACACGGAGAGGATCTTTTTAATGTTTTAAAACAATTGGAAATAGGTGTCACAAAATTCTTTCAAAATGTGAATCCTCAGAAACACTTCCCATTCTTGAGGATTGAGGACTCCAGAGTCACAAAAAGATCACCCTGGGGCTTGACCCTAGACCAGCCCATCCAGGGACTGACAAAAGATCCCACCTCTCCATGGGGGTGACCAGAACCAGATCCGGGTACACCCCTTCCCCCCCCCCCCGCCCCCACCTGCAGTCGTGGCCCTGGACCCCGCCTCCTCGGGACGTTGACCCCCGCCTTACCGTCCTCCCCACCTACCCCTCCCTCCCCCGCCTTCCCCTAGGGTGTAACCCTGAGTGAGACTGGGAGCCGCCTCTCTGGCCGACCTGACCCGATCCCTCCTCCCTGGTGTGACCTCATCTGACATCCGGGACCCCGCCTCCCCGGGGGTGTGATCCCGAGAGTGACGCGAGACCGGCCTCCCTCGGGGACATGACCCTGGATCTCCGCCTCCCCCGCGGACCTGATTCGGACCCCGCCTCCCCAGGGTATGTGACCTGAAGAGAGACCCGAGACCCAGCTCTCCCAGACACTGACCCCAAACCCTGCCTAACCCGGGGATGTGACTCGGAGTGACACCGGGACCTGTCTCTCCCAGAGACCTGACCCAGACCCCGCCTCTCCCAGGGTGCGAGCCGGAGTGTGACCCCTAACCCTCCTCTCCTTCAGACCTGACCCCAAACCCTGCCTATCCTGGGGGTGTGACCCCGACCCCGCCTCCCAGGGGGACAGGATCCTGGATCCCCGCCTCTCCCGTAGACTTGACCCGGACCCCGCCTCCCCGGGGATGTGTCCCCGAGAGACACCCGGGACCTCCCTCTCCCGCAGACTTGACCCAGACCCCGCCTCCCACGTGGGTGCGACCCCGGGCGTGACGCGAGACCCCGCCTCCCAGGGCACGTCACCCGGGATCCCCGCCTCCCCCGGGGCGGGCCGGGCGGCGGAACCAATGAGCGCGCGGCGGCGTTTCCGGCGGGACGCTTAGGAGGAGACTCGAGTCCGCGGCCGACGGACGCCCCGCGCGGGCCCGCGTCCCGCCATGAAGTTTCGGGCCAAGATCGTGGACACGGCGTGTCTGAACCACTTCACACGTGAGCGGGGTCGGGCCTGCCGCGGGGCGTAGAGAAGAGCGCGGGCCGGAAGGAGGCAGTGCGCGCGCCGGGGGGCGAATGGGGAGGGGGCGCGGGCCGCGGGACGACCGGATGGGGGTGGTGCGGGGCTGTGACGGAGGCCGTGGGCCCGTGGGAGGGGCGGCGGCGCGGGGGTGGGGGGATAGGGGTGCGCGAGCGGGGATGGTGGGCGGGAGGCCGCGGGAGGGGGTACGGGAGAGGGGGAGCGGGGATGGGGGCGGGGACCACGGAAGGGGTGGTGGCGCGGGGATGGGGGGACAGAGGTAGGGTGACGCGGGTGGAGGGCGTGGGCCCGCGCGGGAGGGGTGGAGGTACGGAGACAGGGATGTGGGCCACGGGAGGGTGGGGGGAAAGGGATGGGGGTCGAGGGGCGCGGGGATGGGGGGCGTGGGGATGGGAGCCCGCGGGAAGGGGGGGGGGGACGAGGATGTGGGCTCGCGGGAGGATTAAGGGATGGGGATTAGGGAGCTTGGGGCCAAAGGGGCAGGACACGCCTCTCCCCTTCCCCCTTCCCCCGCAGGATGGGGCCATGGGAGTGGATGGGGCTTCTCTTGGGGAAGGATGGGTGAACGGACCTGGGTGGGGACAGGCAGGCATGAGAGCAGGTGCCAAGGATTGTTTACGGAACTTGATTTCCATCCCGGAGTTTTTTATCTTAAACCTGCTGCTGTCCCGGATGGACAGTGTATCCAGCACAGACATCTCTTCTGGTCGGGCTGCACTGGCCCTTGGCCCTGCGCTGCAGGCCTGGGGGGCCCCATTGCAGGCTGAGTGAGTGAATGCCTCACTGGGCTCCAGCTAACCTCCCCGCAGCCTTCCTTCTTCATTCCATCACTCCTGGTATGAGGGTTATTGGGGGCCAGTGTGACCGACCGTGTTAAAGCCCCTTTCAGTGGGTTATTTTTCCACCAGCAGTTTCACCATGTTCAGGGGGTTGTCTAAGCTCAGTTGTCCTGGTAATTCCTTGCTTTAACCCCCTGCTGCAGGCGTCAGCAACATGATCGCCAAGCTTGCCAAAACCTGTACCCTCCGCATCAGCCCGGATAAGCTGAACTTCATCCTCTCCGACAAAGTGGCCAACGGAGGCGTGAGCATGTGGTGTGAGCTGGAACAGGTGAGCAGAAGGTTCTGGAAGCCTGTGGACCGCACCCAAAGGCCACTGCAAAGGGACAGAAGACCTCTCTTTTCCTGCCCTTAGGAGAACTTCTTCAGTGAATTTCAGATGGAAGGTGTCTCCGCTGAAAACAACGAGATTTATTTAGAGCTGACGTCGGAAAATTTATCTCGAGCTTTGAAAACTGCCCAGAATGCCAGAGCCTTGAAGATCAAGCTGACTAATAAACACTTCCCCTGCCTCACGGTCTCCATAGAGCTGGTGAGTAGGAGGGAGTGCTCCAGGACTTCCCAGCAGGGCTAGAAGTGGCTACAAGTCCAGGCTTTCTAATAGCACGTGGAAAACTAGTTGGTTTTATTTTTATTTTTTTAAAGTTTATTATTTTTATTTCATGTTTATTTATTTTTGAGAGAGAAAGACAGAGTGTGAGTGGGGGAGGGGCAGAGAGAGAGGGAGACACAGAATCCAAAGCAGGCTCCAGGGTCTGAGCTGTCAGCACAGAGCCCCTATACAGGGCTCGAACTCATGAACTGTGAGATCATGACCTGAGCCGAAGTCAGACATCCAACCGACTGAGCCACCCAGGCGCCCCTATTTATTTATTTTGAGAGAGACTGAGCGAGGGTCAGAGAGTGGTGGGGGGGGGGGGAGAGTGAAAGAACCCCAAGAATATCATGACCTGAGCTGAAACCAGGAGTTGGATGCTTAACCGGCTGAGCCACCCAGGTGCCCCTAGTTGGTTTTATTAAAAGCAAAGATGTGCCCACAAATACTTGTTTTCTATTGGAGTCAGATTCCCTCGTGTATAAATAGTGCTGCAATCACACAGTACTCAGCTGGGATGCTGCCTCTGCCCGTGTGGGAACACTTCTGCCTCTGTTCCAGTCTGCGTGTCCCTGCATCTCTGTTCCTCTTAGAGGTGTGGTCCCTTCATCTAGAAATCATGGTTTTTATACATTTTCCCTTTTGAAGGCTTTTCCCTACCTCATCTGTAACCCCTTTAGGTGATCTCTTGGTCTCCCAGAATTGCTGTGTGTTCAGTGCTGCTCCCAGAAGAATCTGACACCTGCTGTCCTCAGGACGTGCCCCCCTTCCCCCAGACTCACAGCTCACAGGACGACGTTCTCACGTCCTAATGTGTTGTTCAAAGCCATGTGTGCATGGGCCCACCTATGCCATCTTGGAGCCACATCGCCTACTCCCACTGTCTAAGTAGTTCCCCGGAGTGTCCCATTCTAGTCCAGCTCCCAGGCTTTGGGGACCCTGGGGCTCCTGCTTGAGTGTCCCCTTCTCACTCTCTGAAACCCCCTCTCCCGTTAGTGCCAGTCCAGCGCCGCTCCTCCCATCAGCAGCCTCCGCCCCCACACCCCCCCCCCCTCCACCCCGTGCTGTGTGTGTTGTGCCCCACTCTGGTGCGAGCGCTGTGCGCAGTTTGAAGTTCTTCCTGATAACGGATTCCTCACCTGTTCACTATGTTAGAGCCGATCAGAGTATTCCCCGCCTTAGGACAAGCTTGTGTGATTCCTCATTTGTTTAAGGAGAAACAGGATAGCGACGTGTGATGCTTTCTGTCTAAAAGTGCAGGCTAGGGGTGCTGGGGTGGCTCAGTAGGTTAAGCGTCCGAGTCTTGATTTTGGCTCAGGTCCTGATCTCATGGTTCATGAGTTGAAGCCCCACCTCGGGCTCTGCACTGACAGCGTGGGGCCTGCTTGGGATTCTCTCTCCCTCTGTCTCTGCCCCTTGCCCGCTCACACTCTCTCTCCTTCTCTCTCAAAATAAATGAATAAATATTGTAAATAATTAAAAATAAATAAATAAAACGGCAGGATACGTCAATCTGTTGTTTCACGGAAGCCCCTGGACACCGATAAACATGGTTCTGTCCAGCAGTGTAGACGCTGCTGCATGCTGAGCTCACAAAGAACAGTCTCGGTTCCTTCAGCAGACGGGTTGGCTTCTGCCTCACGGCTTCACATGTAGTGAGGGACAGGGTTCCCCTCGTCCCCATCTTCCCACCATGTTGTGGCACGATCTGAAATGTTGCCTCTCGGAGAGGCCTTTCTTGCCCTCCGTCTGGGAACTTCCCCAAACATTCATCTGGTCACTGCTTCATTTTTCTCCAGGCTGTGACCAGTGTGTCACATGCAGCTCAGTCAAGGTCGTGTTTGTTTTCTTGCTTCCTGACCCATCTGTGTCCCTGGAACATGGGGACCGTGACTTACTCCTCACACTCCTGACTTCAACAGGGCTTAGCAGGACAGGCACCACGCCGGAAGTACTTGTTTTATGGACTCGGATGAAAGAGTTGAGAACATTCCACGTAGATGCGGGGTCGGCTTCTACTTATTCTTCAGTTACTCTGGTTTTTCTACATTGACGTTATGAAAACATGTTCTCTCTTGGCAGTTATCAGTGTCGAATAGTAGCCGCGTCGTGACACATGACATCCCCATTAGGGTCATTCCTAGAAAATTGTGGAAGGATCTGCAAGAGCCTACAGTCCCAGACGCTGACGTGAGTGATGCCCGTCCTCTGCTTGCAAACTAAATGGTGTGGTTTGAAGTCCCTGATTTTAGTTACGGTCTCGCTATACATTTCATTTGAAGATTGTATGTACCTGGGAGGAAACGAGAGTCATTTTTAAAGGATTCTCCAGGGAAAAATTGGAATGTTTGCCTTCTGTTGTTTATATAAAACACCTTTAGACCGTGCTGCTCATGGTAGAAACGCCACACGCTTCACACGCAGGACAGAGAATGTCCTGCTCAGTCGTAGCGCTTCCATAAGACTAACCTAGAGTAGTCCTTGGGGGCAAGGTCACTTCTGTCCGTGTCCCAGAACTCGAGTTTTCCTCATCCCATAAGGACTGGTGTCCAGGGTTCGCGTAAAAGCGAGGAGGAGGGGCTGTTCCGGGCGTGCTGCCAGGAGTCCCAGAGCCCCTGACAGTGAGCGTGGTGCCAGAGGGTCCCTTACATTTTGCTTACAATCAGAGCAAGAAGGAATTGTGAAAATATACCGCGTAGGCTATTTACTGGACTCTGGGAGGCCATCCACACCGACCGGGAGGAAGACCGCGCTGTCTCAAGCAACGTTGGGGGCCGGGTCTGAGGGTCTGAGCTCTGGGGCCTGACCCACCCGCAGCGTCTGTGAGGTGGCAGGTGGCCCTGCGGGCTGTGCTGAGTCCCATCCCCTGGGCGTGCGCAGGTGCACTTCAGTGGGAGGGCTGCCCCCCTGGAACCGGGAGGACACCATGGGGACGTGGGCGCCTGGGCGCGTACCGGTGCACGTCAGTGGGAGGGCCACCCCGTTGGAACCAGGTGGATGCCACGGGGACAAGGGTGACAAGGTGTCCCGGAGGCAGGCGGGGGTCAGTAAGGTTGTAGGGTTTGTTTTCTTTTCCTAGTTTTTTTTTTTTTTTTTTTTTTTTAATTTTAATTTTATAATGTTTATTTATTTTTGAGACAGAGAGAGACCAAGCACAAATGGGGGAGGGTCAGAGAGAGAGGGAGACACAGAATCCGAAGCAGGCTCCAGGCTCCGAGCTGTCGGCACAGAGCCCAACACGGGGCTCGAACCCACAAATCCCGAGATCATGACCTGAGCCGAAGTCAGACACTCAACCGACTGAGCCCACCAGGCGCCCTTCTTTTCCTAGTTTTAAAGGAGCTCTGTTCCCACAACTTGGAAACAGGATTTCAGAGCTTCTAAGCAACTGCACGTTTCCGACATAGGTGGTGAGCACCGTCCGTCCTTGGCTGCGTTAATGGTTTTTCTCCTCCATTCTGCAGGTTAGCATCTATTTGCCAGTCTTGAAGACCATGAAGAGCATCGTGGAAAAAATGAAAAACATCAGCAATCACCTTGTAAGTGGTCACTTGTTTAGCGAAGAGCTTTCCCAGCATCTTGGAGGTGTCAGGCTCGGGCTGAGTGTCCTGGGAGGAAGCCTCGCCTGGCAGAGGTGTGGGTGCATCCTCGCTCACCTGGTGGCGTCCCAGGGTGCAGGTCCCCCTGCCGAGGCGGGCTCGAGGACCCGGCCTGTGGTGGAGAGCCTGCAGTCTCAGATGCCCTGAGAAGCTGTTCTAGTGCTTTTCAGCCCCCTTTGTAGTGGGGGGAGCCTTTGTATTTGCCCTGACCCCTCGTAGTCATGTTTATAGTGCGTCAGGGATGCTTTCAGCAGATCCTTGTGCCCCGGACAGAGCGTCACGTTTCGTTTGCTGATGTGTGTTTCTTTAACAAATCATTGGCATCAGCACAGCCGAGCGTCCCGTCCACGTACCATGTGTCTCGGCGAGCACAGGTCCGAGCTGTCCCAGAACGCCGGTGTCCTGTGATGGCTTTCACGTCGAGCCAGTCATCAGGCTGGGGGCCTCCTCTGCGGCAAGTCCGGGCACCTGCAGAGAGGCTCAGGGAGGCCCACAGGGAAAAGCAGGGCAATTAATCCAAGGATCTGGTTGTTTGTTCTTTCGTCCTGTGGAAATGAGTCAGCAAAGTCACTGAGACAGACCGAGTCATCGGAGGTGTTTTTCTCTTCTCTGGAATGTTTAAAAACAAAAAGTTTGTGGCGCAGCCACTGCAGTCTGGAATACTCGGTGGAAAGTCAGAGTGGCCAAGTGCATAGTGAGCATGACTAGATGACCAGAATTCTGCATCTGAAAGTTGTGGCAAGAGAATGAGGGAAGAGAGGGCGCTAGCACTCTCGCATCCCCATCCTGGAGGCGCTAGGAGGCCCTTGCTGAGACTCACAGCCTTGTCCCCACCTCCTTCAGTGGGGGATGCGGCCGTGGGGCGGTGCGCGTGGGACCCATGTAGGAGCAGGGAAGGCATGTGTGGGGGCCAGGAGTCCCCGCCGTCTGCAGGTGCCACCTCAGACTCCAGCCCCTGAGGGCTTGTCGGCCCACCTGAGCTTCCGGTTCAGGACGGGAGGTGTGTGTGTGCTGGGGTCTGACACGGTCCTGCTGTGCGTCACCTGTTAGCTTACAAGCCACTCAGAGCTATGTACATCAGCTTAGTGGTGACAGCAGGTGGAACAGTGTAGTGACCTGGTGGCAAAGGGGAGTCCTTGGGGCCACACAGACCTGGGCCCCCTCCTGGCCACACTACCCAACCTATGGGCCCTGTCCTGGGTGTCACCCAAAGTGGGCAGGATTGCGCACCTTCACGGGGGCTTTGCGACTTTCCACAGATGGAGAGGTAGGTACCTTATGTTCAGTGCTCAGTACATTGAGTCAGCGCTGCAGAGTGGTAGGTTATTACCATTGAGAAGATCACTGGGAGAAGCAAGATCCCATCCAGACCCTTAAGAGACAGAGGATGTTGGTGAGGGCAGCGTTCTGGTGAGTTCCAGAGTAGACCTAAGCGGCCGGGGGTCAGAGACCCGTCATCTGTCAGTTCCCTCCCTGGGTAGTGGCAGAACGGTGGCCTTGCACCAGACACTGGCTGTGCTCAGGGGATGTAGAGCTAATCGTGTGATGACTCAGATTTCTGGACTCGGAAGAAAGTGGAAGAGAGCGTTAAAGGCTGAAGTGAATCCGGAACCACCGCGAGCTGCTTTCCTGAATTAAGTCTATATAAAACCACTGTTTTTCAAAAGCAGCGAGAGTTTACAGATTGTTGTGTGTTGTTTTAATCCCATATAATTTCCAGATTCTATGGGAGTGTGCTTAATACAACAGTGTATTTCTGGGTTCACCAATAAAGTTGACAAGAAACACTTAACGTTTGAGGGCACGATTCCGATACTATGCAATAGT
Organism: Puma concolor; assembly: GCF_028749965.1. Taxonomy (NCBI): domain Eukaryota; kingdom Metazoa; phylum Chordata; class Mammalia; order Carnivora; family Felidae; genus Puma; species Puma concolor. The sequence continues at coordinate 107,601,652 of NC_141668.1, forward strand.
GAAGTTGGAGGACTGTTTTCTACTTAATGTTAAAAGCCTCAGGGGTGCCTGGCTGGCTCTGTCATGGAGCATGTGACTCTCAATCTCATGGTCATGAGTTCCAGCCCCACGTTGGGTGTAGAGATTACTTAAAACTATAACCTTAAAAACAAAAAATGCCAGGGTACCTGGGTGGCTCAGTCGGTTAAGCATCTGACTTCAGCTCAGGTCATGATCTCGTGGCTTGTGAATTCAAGCCCCCCATCGGGCTCTGTGCTGACACACAGAGCCTGGAGCCTGCTTCCGATTCTGTGTCTCCTTCTCTCTGCCCCTCCCCTGCTCACACTCTGTCTCTCTCTCTCAAAAATAAATAAACATTAAAAAACATATTTTAAGTAATAATAATAAAAAAACCCTCAGAGATACTAGCTCAGTCAAGTTCAGAAAGGTTTTGGTTTTGTTTCTAGAATGAGAAATGCTTGGAGTTCACCGGTGTCGAGGAACACGGACGAAGGGTACTGAGCTGCTCACTCAGTGTAGGTAGATGTAGCTGCCTCCAGCATGCAGGCAGGGCACCTCCACCATCCTGGGTCCCCCAGTGCCCCTTTGTCTTTCCACTGCGTCACACGCCGTCCTGTATTGGTGGGTGAACAAGATGTTGACCTGCAAACTGCCACACGGGCTCCCCAAGACCTGCTGGGCATTAGAAATGGGCAGATGCGGACTTGGGAAGAGAAATCAGATCAGATCAGTGAAACTGGAAGCTGTTCGGTGGCACAGATCTTACTATGAACGTCATTGGTAGATCCTGTCCCGTTAAAAAACCCCAGGGTTGGTGTGGAGGATGGAGCTTGGAAGGAATGTTGTCTGACCCTCAGAAGCCTCACAGGCGGGAGAGAGGCCCCCGGGATGGGAGGGTGGGAGGTGGGTCCTAGGGTGGTGTGCTGCCCCTCACAGGCAGGGGAGAGGCCGGGATGGGAAGGTAGGAGGCAGGGGGGTGGGGGTGGGGTGGCCGGCACCCTGTGTGCTGGGAGTGCAGAGGGGCACCAGCGACTGGACGCTGCAACGTCTCCAGACCTTTCTGAACTTGGAAATCTCCCCTGCCAACCTCCGCGCCTGGTTTTTAAATAGAGGGTCACATTTCCACGAATTCTCAATGTTTTGTGGTTATGCTGCATTTGTAGCTATGACCCAGGGTGCAGCCAGCTGAAAACAGGGCAGTTGGCCAGCTTCTAATTTCCTCGGTCCCTTCCCGTGTGTAGTAGTTGTCAGAGCAGAGCGTGGTTCTACGGTCTCTGCCCGTAGGCGGTGGGGATGCAGGTTGCACTGCACGGGGATGGTGAAGGGCTCACAGTCCTGTAGAGCGGCCGTCTATCCGGTGACTTGGGAAGGACTAGTGGGGGCAGCACCGGTTAGTCTCCAGGTGCACGGGGTCCGGTGCAGTCCCTCCAGTGTCTCCCTGTGAGCGGGGGGCTCTAATGAGGGGGGAGAGGCCTGGGGAGGGACTGGGGGCTTTTCCATCCCCTCAGAAGCCACCATGGGCTGTTTGGGGCCAATTTCCCTCAAGGCGCGGGCAGCGTCCCCGGAGGCGGCCCCTCTTCTGGCTCTCCTTTTGGACGACGTGGACTTCCTCGTGTTTTACCTGTGGCTCTCTTCAGGGCGTGTGGTCTCTCTGTTGCTCCATAATTCCTGTTTTTCGTCTGTCCGTCCGTCTCATTTCCTCTTACTGCACTCTCTGGGCCCACCTGCTGTGCCCTCCTGGTCTCCTTCCCTCTGCGATCCTCGATCCTCTCATCTCATCCGCTCCCACTCTGTGCCTGCATGAGGTCTGGTCACCTCCCAGCTCCCCCGACTCTTGACTCAGGCTCTTTTTTCTCATCTGTCCCCTTGATGAGCCAGACCTAATCCCTTACGCTTCGCGTCCACTCTGTAGCACCTGCTGGGCTCCAGATGCCCTCTGGCCAGGGGTTTCTCTCTCTCTCCCCCCCTCATCCCCCTGCCACAAGATCTCCATTTGGAGCCTGACCACAGACCTTTCAGGAGTTCTCTTAGAGCGTGGGTTTTCATTGTAGCCGTGGGAGCGGACCAGACGCTTTCTCGCTCCAGAACTCCGGGTTCTCAGTCCTGTTGTGGCCACAGCTTGTCACAGCACGCTGCCGCCCCCCCTGCGTGCCGTAGCAGCCCTCCCCGCATCACCTCTCCCTCTTTCTCCTTCTCTCCTGTAAGCGCCACACCCCTGTTTCGCTCACCTTGAACATTTGCTCCCGGGGTTTCTTCTCAGCACAGGCTCTTCCTGCGGCCTCCCCCGCCCCTTGCCCCATGTGCCCTGGCAGGCCCCCCGCCAACACGGCTTCCGGGCCTCCATTCAGGGGCCCCCTCTGGGCATTTCTGAGCTCCCTGTGTCGCTGGTGCTGGGTGGGTCTTGGTGCCGTCGTGGGGTGGCCTTGTCACCTGGTTTCGTGGAAGCCGATGTCTTCTTTCCCCCTTTACCCCTTTTGTTTTGCTTTGCTGTTTTAAGACTGTAAAATACTCAATTTGCAGATCATTGAAGCAAACCTAAATGGAGAATTGAACTTGAAAATAGAAACGGAGCTAGTGTGCGTTACAACCCACTTTAAGGATCTCGGGAACCCTCCGTCAGGTGAGTTTTCTGGCGGGTTGTGTTTTGCCTTTAATACGTTGTTTCAGGTGCACAGTTGCTGAGATCTCTGCCTGGAAAACAGGTGGAATTCGGCTGCCCGAGTTTCACGCTCGGGGAGAAAATAGACAGCCGAGGCCAGAGCAGGGAAGGTCGGCCTCCCGGGCCCGAGAGCGGTGCCTGCCCCGTGGTCCCCAGGAGCCCTGGCGGCTCTTCAGTGCCCGTCTGCCCGCTTCTCACCTGGGGCGGCATCACAAGGTGGAGAAGGTCTCCTCCCTCCTGTGTACGTCCCAAGTGTTTATGAAATCAGATTAACAGATAGACGCCTTCCTCACCTGACAGATTTTTCCTCCCTACACGGCAACAGAGACCGTGGGACCAGTTCAGTAGCAGGGGACAATGGGGTCACTGACCAGGTGATCTGTGCTGGCAGGGCTCAAGGCCTGGATGACACACTCAGCGGGTGGTGCCGCGGGCGCGAGGCAGGGTCCCGGGGACGTCTGCCGGTCGCGTGAAACCGGCTCAGCCCTGCGCAGCCTCCCTCCTGAACACAGGACGGGCCACCACTTTTATAGTCCGGATCTATCACCACAAGTTGGCTTGTCGATGACCTGTCATGGCGTAGCGTAGCGAGGGGTTTTCACTTGGTGGTGAAGGGCATACGTTCCTGCCAAGGGAAATCTGTGTGATGCAGGCTTTGCTAATCGTTGTGCAGGGGGACTGAGCTTGGTGACACTCGCTTTCTTTAGTTTGATAAATTGCACAGAGGGTCTGGTCTTTGGTGTTTGCCGGAGTTGCAAGGACCTTTTCTCTCGTTTCATTCCACTTTAGAACAGGCAGTCTCGTATTAGCGCCTGACAGTCCCCCTCCTCCGTGTATGTCAGGGGACTGACACGTGCGTTTTCTTCCACTGCAGTGGGGACAGCAGGTCAGATTTCATGTCACTGTAAGTGAAGATTCTCTGGAAATCTGCCACGTAGTTTAAAGAGAAGGACTTGATAAATGCTTGCTTAGCGTCTGGCAGCGTCTCCAGGCTCCAAGAGCCGGCAGTCACGTGGATCATCAATCTAAACAGGCAGCTTGCCGCCCCCGGGCTCCCCCGACCCCCGAGCTGTGCGTGTCGTTTCAGCCTCTGAAGACGCGTCTCAGGATAGAAACCCGGAGCAGATGGCCGAGGTGCGCATCGATATCCGGAGGCTCCTGCAGTTCCTCGCCGGACAGCAAGTGAACCCGACAAAGGCTGTGTGCAGTGAGTGCACATTCGGGTTGCCTGCAGGTGGGGGGGGGGGGGGGGGCAGGGGGGCGGGTCTCGCATCTGCGCACTCTCCTAAGTGCAGAACAGCTCGGTCTCGTGGGCCCGTTTCCCAGGGCAGTTTTCCCAGATTCAGCAGCACCTGGAGATTCTGATCCGGGGCCCTGCAGCCACACTGGCTCGGCTGCCTCGCCCGGCTACCATGCGTGGGTCTGCGCCTAAGGAGAAGCTTCTGGAGGACGGCTGTTGATTGTCCAGGCTGCTCTGTTAATCTGGCCCGACAGCCATAGCCCCTGACCCCTCTGGACTTAGACTTAAGGTCCCCTCGTATGCCTTTATTTCCCCTCTGTGTCTAAACCTGAGCGGTTCCTCCTCGACTCCCGTTTCTCCCGTTTCTCCCGTTTCTCCTCGACTGCTGACTTTTCCTGCTGGCCCTGTGACCGTGGTGGGTCCTGTCTGTCTTCCTCAGCCATACACTTGCCTCTCAGCTCTCGCCATTCATTGGCCACATGTGAGGGAGGGCTTACTCACCCTGAACTTTTCGAGGCTCTTTCTGTCTCCTTGTCACTCTGACCACAGCAAGTGGAAGGGAGCTACACCTTTTGTGGAAGAACCGTCAGGCTGCATGTGCAGCACCAGTGGGCGGAGCCGGGGACGGCCGCCAGATCGCCCGCACCCAGGACAAGGAATAGAAGAGGCTAGGTGGCTGGGCCAAGGAATGCCAGCCCTCCAAGAGAGACAGGAAGCAAAGCAGATCACGGGTGGGCAGTTAGCGCGTCAGGAAGGCACTGGAAGGGGTGATGGGGTGTGAGGGGGTGTGTGGAGGACAGAGGGCCGGGGCGAGGGAGGGAGCTGGCGCAGCTGGGCCTTAGGGCGGGTGCTGGTGTCCGCCTGCACCGAATGGTGAGAACCCTTGGCCTGGCCTGGCGCACGTTCATGACGCTGAGGGCGGTGGCTGTGTCTCAGCGCAGGGTCCTCACAGACTCCAGACAGCTGTCCCACCTGCTGCCAGGCTCCTGACCGCTGCCGGGTGGCGCGACCGCAGTCCTGGCTAGCGGTCCAGGTGGTACCCGGGTCACGCAGCCCGACCCCATGCAGCGCGGCGGCATTGGCCCTGCGCACGCCCTCGCCCTCGCCCTCATGGCCCGCCCAGGACAGAGAGCTTGTCTGTTCTAGGTGAGGCAGCCGTCTGAGCTGCCTGTGCCTTGGGGAAGGTGACTTGGAGTCCCCAGAAGTGGCAGATTGTGACAAAGCAAAATTGGATTGCTCCTACCCTTTCCTTAGTCCCTCAGCCCTGCGTCTGTGCCTGTAGTTTCCACCTCCGTGGTGGCGTCCCCCAGGTCCGCTTCTCCACTGTCCCGCCTTCAGGGCATGCTGGCTGCCCTTTGCCCTTAGTCTCCAGCCACCACGGCTCCTGGAGGGTGTTCCTGCTGGCGCCGTGCCCCTTCCTGGCCTCCATCCCCTGGGACTGCTCCCTCCTTGGCTTGGCACTTGCGGCCGGCCCACCCTGACAGACTTCGTCCAGCCCCAGCCCTGCTTGCCTCTGAGGCCTGCCCTTGGCTCCCTGGCACAGTCCTGCCCCCGCCCCCTCAGTGGCTGTGGGCCTGGCCACTGCCCTCACTCCTGCGCTCACTGCTGTGGAATCGAGCAGAGTGATGAGCTCCACCCTCTGAGCTTGTGCACCTGCCATCGCGCAGCGCGGCTCCTGACCCGGCCCCTCCTGCGCTCCGGCCTGCACTGCAGCCTGTCCCCCGTGGTCCACGGGCCGCCGTGCTCGGCCTTCTCACCTCACTTAGCTTGCTCGTGGGTGGCAGACGCGTTTTCCTAGAAGGACACTGATTTGGCAAATGAGGGCCTCTCACCAGAGTCCTGGGCCTCGTCTCCCTGGCTGTGGGCGGTCACGTCGCGGGGAGCGGAGCCGCAGGGAGGCCGGGCTCCAGGAGAGGGGCCCCCGCGTGCGAGCGCTGGCTGCGGCCCTTGTGGTGACAGGTCTTCTTCTCTCCCCAGACATCGTGAGCAACAAGATCGTCCATTTTGATTTGCTCCACGAGGACGTCTCCCTGCAGTACTTCATCCCGGCCTTCTCGTAGGCCGCGTCCAGCCCCTCTCTTCCCTCGGTTCCGTGCTGGTGGGAACTGGAGCTTGCGGAGCACAGTTGGATAAACACACTACTTCGTGTTGCTTCTTGTTCTCATGTCTGTTTCGTTAAGACGCGGCAAAGAAAAGGAAGAGTTTCTTTATGCAGGCTTCAGGTAGCCGAGGCTTCTAGGAGCTGCCCGACGACCCTGGCTCTGCTCCCCGGAGCCGGATGACGGGCAAGGGCGGCCCTCCCGCTGCCTTGGTTGCGCAGAGCGTCATGGGGTCTGTGGGGGGCTGTCTGGCTGCAGTGTGTGGAGCCTTAGCTGCCGGTCCTCCCAGGTTCCCGGGGCCATTGTCCGTCCTGGGTCACGATCCTCCCCGTTCTGTCTCCCCCTGACGTTCGGATCTCGTGTCCCCCGTGGTCCGCGGGCTGCCATGCTCGGCCTTCTGATGTTCTGGAAAGCACAGCCGCGTGTGTAGGGGAGGGACAGAGACCTCCAGTAGCCTGTGTTCAGGGCCGAGACTACGTCTCATCCCCCGGGGCCCGCCCCATCACGTCCCACCGTGGCGGCCTCTCCTCTGCCCCGTGGATGGGGACGTCGTGAACAGTGTCTTAACTCACGGGACAAAGCCGAGAAGTAAGGCAGTTGCTCCGAGGAAGAGGAACAAGTGGGAAATCTGCAACGTGGAAAGTTTCCTTCATGGCCTCTTCTGAGTACTCGGTGCCAGCTGGGTATTTGAGTGCCTCTTCCGCTGCTCGTCAGGTGAGTTCAGATGGGGCGGAACGTTTGTTCATGTCGCCCTAAGTAAGCACATCTCTCTTCGGCTTGTAGCAAAGTTAATTCTAGCTGCAGCTTCAAACTTAGAAATCGTGATGTTCAATGGGGCAGTGCCTGAAAATAGTTTACAAAAGCAGTTTGGCTCTGTTTTGTTTTTTTCTGTTTGTTTTGTTTTGGTTACAGAAAATGTATTAGTCACCAACCTGGAAAATTGTTTACTTCTGATTATTTAAATGATTTTTAACATATAACGAAGATAGAATGCTGTTTGTGAGTGTAAGTTAGCAGTAAAGTAGCACATCCTTCATCTGTCCGACACAGCAGGGCCCGTTCTCTGCTCCAGCGCGTAGCCCGCGTTTGGCATTCTGTTGTCCAGCGTCAGGTGACGTGGGCACAGCTGCTCAGACACCTGAGATTTTGCCGAGTGGGTTTTATGACCTGCCCGGGGCCACACGGCTGGTGGCGGGGATGGGAGTGGCACCCAGGCCCTGGCGTCTGATAGGAAGCCCTCTCCTCCGGGCTTTGCCGTGCGGCCGGAATGATGAGTCCCACCTTTCAGAGTCCGTGTTCACCAGTCATTTCCTGAGTCTGGGAGAGTGTCATCGTCTTAAATCTGCTGTAGGATAGCACGTTTACGTGCAGTTTTTAAATGTCCTGAAACCACATGTAATTTCTCTCTGGTTTGTACAGTGTTTGTTTAAGTAATGCCGGATTTTGATGGTTTTATGGATGGCCCGAGTCTGTGCGGACTCGCCACACAGCCTTCCCTGGGGGTCAGGACGGTGGGGTCTGTTTCTGATTCTCTGGAGGACTTGCGGCTTGGTGTTCCCCAGGGCCCGGCCTCAGGACCGGCCCCTCAGAGACTTGAATGAGGATGGCCATCCCTCCACCGCCGGGGAAGCTGGTGGAAACCGCAGACTTAGGGGAGCCCAGGGTGCCGCTTTATTGGGCAGTATACCAGGGTGAAAATCTGGTAGGTCGGGAATAGCGGTTTAGTCCACTTAGAAACACGCACGTAATTTGAAAGGTTAACTTCTTTCGGGACTGGCACCTGGGAGTGCTGAGGTGTCTCAGTCGTGTCCCGCACGCTGGAGATACCCGCTGCATGGCTGTTCTGTGCTCAGGCCCCCTCCTTCATGCCCCCGTCCCCTGTGCTGGCTCAGAGGTGTGCAGGAATACCCGACCTGGCAGCTCATGCGGGTCCCTCCGGGCCTGGCACAGGACCCAGTCCAGCGACCCTGGAACATGACCTCCACATTTTCCTGGGTCAGAACCATGGCTGTGCCCAGACTGGGAAGGTGTTGAATGGCATTCAGGTTGTCATGGGTGTGGCCAGATGGGCGGGGCTTCACTTTGAAGAGATACAGTTGTGTCCTTTTGTGTGGATTCCAGTGGGGGGTCCAGGAGGAATCCTGAGCCCCTGGGGTGTCCTTGAGCCAGCAGGTAGGAGCTCTCTGTGGGGGACAAGGAGATACCTTAGCCGGCAGACAGTGCCTGCTGGAGTCGGGTTGGATATTTATTACGTGTGGAGCCTTCAAGGAGCCTTCAAAACAGCCATGTGCCCTTTCATCCACTACTTGTGCTTATAGGAATTGACACACGGATTATAATCAGAGGTGTTCTAATATTCTTGTACTGAAACAACATGAAATATCCTAAATATGAGTTTATGGGGGATTTGTTGAATCATCTGTGGTTCGACAGTATTTCCTACTCTAACAGCAACGTTGCAGAAGGAGCGCCCTGGCCGGCCTGGTGTTTATGGTGCATAGTTCGTCACGGAAAGAAGCCCAGACACTCGTGTGTACCGTGTGACTCTGGTTCTGAGGACACGAGTGTCTGTAGAGGAGAGAAGGGCTGGAAAACCTACACCAGCACCTACACCTGATCATTGCTGAATGTTTTACTTCGATCTTTGTAAACCAGGGTATTTTCTAGAACTCTTATAATCAGTTTTGTAACAAAAAAAAATTAGGTTTTAAAGGACTGAGCGATAATATTTGTTACTTGAATGCAGTCCATAATCACCTGGCAACTAGAGTTTCCGGAGCATCGGACTTTAGATTCTACATTTCCACACGCATCCTTTCCTAAGCAGAAAGCTGAAGTCTCACTAGTCGTGTTGCAGGAAGGTCACAGCACTGCGTCCACGTCCACAAGGTGCTGTGCGTGGCAGCGTGATTGCCGCGTCTGTGGTGAGGGGTGCAGACAGTTGCTGGGGTCCAGGCTGGTGGGGCTTCCCAGGTCTGTGATGAGCGGAGACCCCTGGGAGCATGGGGCAGGGGGCCGCCTCCCTGAGCCCCACTGACCGTGCCCTGCATGGGGAGAGCCCCCGTTCCCCTGGAGACCCGGGGAGATTTGGGGAGATGCTGACCCCAGTCCCGGGCAAGGCCTCTAGAGCTGAAGTGCAGCGGGTGAAAACCTCACACGAGACTGGTCCTGGGGGGTCTGCTGCTGGTCAGCAGTTACCGCACACTGTGACCACAGCTCCTGTAGGAGGGTGACCAGCCCAGCGGAACACAATGGGGGGGAAACCCCAAGTCTGGTTTCCTAGGCGGGGTCCTCCCCTGCTGGCAGCGGCCACTGGGGCTGAGCCTCCCCTCCTGCTCTGTCCACCCCTCTGCTCCTCCTCTTACTGGGGGCACGCTGCTCACCTTCTGTGCAGGGGCTCCGCCCGAGCCCGGGGCCTGCAGTCTTGTCACATCGGAGGGTAACGCTCAGTGTGATTTCGGGGTGCTGGCTGGCTCATCTGTTCCTAGTGACACAGGGGACCTCCCTTCCTGTTAGACACGTCTGGGATGACCTGGAGTGGGTGGGTGGTGGCACCGCTCGGCTGTGCAGCGGCTTCGGGGCCCCACCCGCCTGAGGATTCCCGCCCCGGACTTGCATGGCCACAAACGAGTTTCCTATGCTGATTTGCTCTTTGCTTTTTGATGTCTCAGTTACCTGTACACAGTAGCTGTGTTTGGTGAGAATGGAGGGGGCCGCTACTCCAGATAAAGGGACAGAGGAGTGGGTGGGGCTGACACCAGTGACCGTACCCTGCTCACACATAACAACATGTATTTTAGACCCTAATAAATTCCCCCACCCTACGTGTTGCGCTTTTTATTTTTTATTTTTTTCAACGTTTATTTATTTTTGGGACAGAGAGAGACAGAGTATGAACGGGGGAGGGGCAGAGAGAGAGGGAGACACAGAATCGGAAACAGGCTCCGAGCCATCAGCCCAGAGCCTGACGCGGGGCTCAAACTCACGGAGCGCGAGATCGTGACCTGGCTGAAGTCGGACGCTTAACCGACTGCGCCACCCAGGCGCCCCTTGTGTTGCGCTTTTTAAATTGCTGCCTTGGAACAAGATACGTGCTAAAGTGGTTGTGTTAATTTACCGTTCATAACGTATTTTTAAAGAGAAAAATCAAAGTGATCCCTAAATTTTTAGTGCCGAATAGTGACTTTTGTGTACTGTCCGTGGAATTGTTCTGTGCGACTTTGCAGACGGAGAGGGAAAGAGGGGTGGAGGGGAGAGGGAGGGAGGAGGGAGGGGGAAGGAGAGGGCAGGGAGGGAGAAAAGGAAGGAGTGGGAGAGCAGCGGAGAAGGGAAGAGGGAGGAGGAGAAGGAGGGGGGGCGGCAGGAGGGGGCGGGGAGGAGAGAACAATTAGAAAACAGTCAGGCTGCCAGGATGTCCGCCCTGCCAAGTGGCCAGGGTACCAAGGCATTCGCGATCAACTTGTTGAGGTGTGTGAAGAGTGATCTGTGGATGTTTAGTTTACTTTTGAAGGCCGTGGGGGAATTGGGAAGATTTTAGAGGGACAGGTGCCGCGTGCTCATTCAACAAGTATCTGAGTGTGTGAGACAGTTGCTGTTTTAGTCGCAGGCATAGGGAATGTGTTTTTCCTACCTGGAAACCTGCTCGGAAAGTGTCCCGTGAACGCCCTCTGCTGGCAACGTGAGGTGCCGGCTCTGTGTCCCCGTCGCACACTATTCAGGGCATCGCCTTGCTGGAGCTACGGTGGAGCCTCACGCAGGACTCACCCTCTGCCCTGCGCACGTTAGCACCAGGTGGGCCGCCCATCTGGGGGGGCTGGGAGTGAGTGGGTGAGACCCCCCCCCAGCTCCACCCACCCCCCAGCTCGCTCGTGATTGGTCAGCTGTCAGGGTGTTAAGGGCCAGGCTCACTGACCCTCTCAGGACAGGGGACGGCTGTCCTGCGTGCAGAGGTTAGGGCTGCGAGCGGGAGGCCCCCTGGATGGAAGCGGTCTGCATGGGATCTGGCTGGAGGGCGTTCATCCGAGCCCTGCCCCTGCTCCTGCCCCTGCTGTCCTTGCCGCAGCCCATTCCTGGGAGCAGCCCAGAGGAAGGTAGGGTCCCCTTTACCAGGATCTTTGCCCTCCCCTCACAGCTGGAACTTAATTACCAAATTCTCCCCACGCACACTTTGGTGCTGAGTCGAGAGGAGAACGTGGTTGGGGTGGGGCGGGTGCCGCGGAGGCCCAAGGTTGGAGCATCTCGAGATGGGCAGTGCGTGCCCGTCTGTGCGGGCCTCCAGGAGTGGAGCCCACGAAGGCGCGGTTTGCTCCATAAGAGGTGGGGTGCCGGGCGTTGCCGTTGGTGCCGGCCTGCCACGTGGGTACCTGGCTAAGCTCCGTTCAGAGCGGGGAAACTGAGTCCTATGGTAACAGCAGGGCCCGGATCAAACTGAGAGCAGGGAAAGGCCACCAGCCATGAGGAACAGCATTCCCGAGGTGTTGGGCGCTCGGTGTGGTATGCAGGGTACCAGGGCTTGCCCGAGCGCTGGCGGTGGGGACCTTACACAGTGCCACCGTCAAGCCGCCGTGTGTGTCTTAGCTGCCCTGAGCCTTCCCTGGAACCGGCAGGCCTCAGTTAAGTCGACTGTTAGCTCAGAGGTAGCACCAAAACTGAGCACTAAATCCCAAATAGAATTTGTGGCTCCGAACAGTTCTGAGTAGGTGGCTTTTGTTCATCAGAACTTAGCGAACACAAAGGAGGGGTGGAGGCTGCATAGGGTGCTTTGCCTTCCGGAAGGTTCTCCCAGGGGTTTGGTCCTGGTGCAGGGAAGTTGTGCGGAGAAGCCTCCAGGACTGGTGGGGGACGTCCTGGCAGAGCCTCGGTGGCTCCCGCCGAGGGGCTTCTGGGGCCGTTTCTTAGAGAAAGCTGCTAACTCATTCCCTCTGGAGTGTCTGTACTGAGCACAGCTGAGAAGGCCCTTCAGAGAGTGCCACCCTCACCTCCGGGCGTCCTTCCGCCCTCACAAGTGACACGGTGGTGGCCCCTGTTCACCGGCCGCAGGGCTCCGAGCACCCACAAATCCCGTGTCTGACACTGACCTTGAAACGTGGCTGATGTGATGGAGACGCTAAATTTTACGTAGCCCAGGTGGCTGCGGCTGGCCCAGGGGACAGCGCAGGGACCTTAGTCCTCTCGGTTCTTTATCACGCCCAGCATCTTGGGTTGGCTCTGACGCCTGGAGCTCCATCCCCGACCCCTGGGAAGAAAACACCCGGCCCGGTCCCCTGCCTGCAGGAGCGGATGTTGGCTCACAGAGGTCCTCATATTTGACAGGAAGGTGCCAGCCCCAGGGCTCTGGAGAGGGACTGTTTGCCAACTCAGTGGGTATTTGCACACAGCTCACTTTAAAGCCTGTCACCGGTAAAGCCGGAAGGTACACATTTCCCCGTGGGGAAAGGACGAAGGGGGCCAGAGGTGCTGGGAGGGGGCCGTGTGCAGGGCCTGTGTGCTGATCCCACCAGGGGCTCCAGGCCCTGTTTACTCACCTGCCCTGCTGGGCTGCAGGGCCCCAGCAATGTTCTAGAAATCACAGGATTCAGAGGAATTTGCCTAAGTTGAATGCGCAGCCTCCTCAGTCTTTCTCCAGGGACCCTCTCTCCCTCCCTTCCCCTCCCCCCCCTCCCGAAAGGAGCTTCCGGTGCCCCTGCAGCCTTCTCAGTCTTTCACCCAGGATCCCCCTCCCCCAGCCTGGGAAGGAACTTCTGGTGTCCCCAGTTGACACCACTGTCTTCTCCAGTGACGTGCACACCCATAAACAACCCCAGGCCACACAGAAGGGCGGTCAAGTTTTCTAGGTAAAACACAAAATAAGACAACCTTTTGCAAAATCCTTTATATTAAACTAAAATGTCAACGTAAAGAATTAAGGGAACTGACCAATAGTGAAAAAAGAGAGACGCTTATTGTGGGAGGACCCAGGCAGCCCTGGGGGCCGCAGAGGAGTCGGGGGAACGGCTGGGGTGGCCCTAAGGGTCCTGTGTGGACTCCCAGTCAGTCCTTCTCTCCTCCCAAATGTGGTATCCGTGGTTGCAGTGTTTTCCCAGACTTATCTGCTGCCAGATGCCCTCTCCCCCTGCTGCCCGCCCTCCCAGGTGGGCAGGCGGACACACAAGGACCCCCACCTACTCCAGGTGACTGGATAAGAGCAGCTTTGTGAGTTAGGGAAGCAAGCCTTTCTGATGGGGAGCATATTGCCAGTGGGTTTTCTGCTCTCCTGTGTTGGCCGTGTGTCCAGGAATGAGCATAATCTCCCCTACTTCCCTGTCTTCCAGGGGGCTCAGGAGGAAGCTGGCCGGCTGGCTGCTGTGGCCGGGGCCATGACCCGGGGACACCGGGAAGGACCTGGGTCCCGAGGGCCCAGGAGGCCTCTAAAGGCATTTCTGATGACTCAGAGAGGTGAGCAGCCCTGGTCTTAGGGAACTTGATAAGCTGTATTTTATGTTACTGTTTTTAAAGATTTTATTTCTAAGTAATACCTACACCCAGCGTGGGGCTCACACTCGACCCTGAGATCAAGAGTTGCACACTCCACCGACAGCCAGCCCGGTGCCCCCACAGTCTGTATTTAAAGCATGCATTTGGGAATTTTCATAGGAATATTCTACTCTTACTTGAGCGTTGGGAAAGTGGGAACTTTTCAGGGAGTTGCTCAGAGAACTGTGCACAGAAATGAGCATTAGCCCGACTTGAACCCAGCCCGTGGCGGGGAGGACCCCCGTGACTTCAGCCTGCGTGCCTGGCCTGTGGCACTGCCGGTGCCGAACCTGCCACTTCTCCGTCTTTGTGCCACAAAAGGGCGTGAGCTCTGAAGGTCACTGCTGGACCGGTCATCGCCTGAAGGACGTGCATCTGCACTGGGGGCCCGGGCTAGCTCAGGTGCGGTGGGGCAGCACCAGGGTCTCGGGGTGTCTCTGCAGTAAAGCCCAAGGAAGCAGGAGGATTTGGGCTGCGGGGGCTGTCTTCACCCCTGCAAAGTGTCCTTCGCTCTTCCTGCAAACCCGGAATGCCCGCGGGGATCCCAGAACCACCTGCTGCCCGCATGGATGGAATGGAGCTCTTTTCTCACGTCCCTTGTGCGGAGTGCAGGGCAGAGCCCGGGGCAAGCCGGGCGTCACCAGGGCCACAGACTGTACTCCATCTTCCCTCTGCACGCTCCATATGCACCAGCACAGCTGGGTCATCGACTCTGCCGTCGACCGCCCGCTGGCCATGTGGCTTCCACACCCCTGCCCCCGACACAGGGTCAGTGAGGTGGCCCCCTCGGGTGCCCGGCCGCTGAGAGCGGAGTCAGGCAGCCCGCACCTGCATGTGCCCTCGTGTCCCTTCACTCCTCACGCCCAGCCCCTCTCCCGAAAATGCTTCCACTTTCATCACTGTCCACCCCCCAGGGCCCTTTGAAGGCGAAAGGAATCTGTCCTTCGTTGGAGTTTGCACGAGCCCTGTGCCTGCTTAGCGCTGAGTCTGTCTGGGCAGGCACCACCCTTGTATCGAAGAAACCTGTGTGAACAGAGGCCCCACCGCCAACCAGGTGGCCGTGGTCCTGGCTGAAAATTTCTCTGTCTTGTGTCACATCAGTGCTGCCCCCAAACTGGCTGATTTTCGCTGTGACTTTGTTCCCCTGATGTTTTTATTGCCTTGTTTTCTTCGATTCTAAATCGCTCCAGCCAGCTCCCAAGGCCTTGCTGCAGGCACTCTTGTCATGTGTGTCCCTGTGTCCCTCTGTGGGGTGATCTCTTTGTCCTTAGAAGGACGGGAAACATATTGAGGAGGGGGTGGTTGACCTCGCCCCTTGGGGTCTCCGGAGTCACTGAAAGCAGACAGCGGCTGGTCTGTTTGCAGAGAGGGAAGGGATTGTATTGTGCCCTGTGCCCACCACACCACGGAGTTCGACTTAACATGTCTGTGTGCCTGCACGTGCGTGTGAGTGCGTGTGCAAGCGTGGGGGGTGTGCTGGCATGTTTGTGTGAGTGCGTGCTTGTGTGTGCTTGCTGTGTGCCTGTGTGTATATGTTCGTGTGTCTGTTGTGTGCATGTGGGGTGTGTGTGTGTGTGTGTGAGTGAGACTGTGGCGTGTGTGCTTGACTTCTGACGCCTCCCAGCCCTGAGATCTTGCGCTTAGGACCCACGGTCCACTTCCAGGCAGAACGGTTACGGGCACGGCCCTGGCTCTGCACCTAACCAGACGCACTGGAACCTTCTGGGGATTTTGTGATGTGTCAGTTTTACTGAGGAGCTGGGCGTGGGGTGGAAATCCTCTTGAAGGACCTTGGCAAGGAGCATTCCCAGAGCTTAGACGGGTAGTTGGGGCAACCGAAAGAACAAACACGAGAAAAGAACAAGGCAAGGCGTGTAAATAGCTGTTCTGGCAATTTCCCCACAAGGGCCCAGCCAGATGCAGATTCTTTTGCTCTCCTGCCCGGTGCTTCTGTTCGCATGAGGGTCTCCGTGGCTTTGGGTGTGTCCACGTTTCACTGGCTAGCACCCATCAGCAGAGGTGTCTCCCATACCAACTTCTGTGAGGCTGTGGCTGCGGAGGAGGACGTCCTGGGGGCTGAGTCACCCCAGTGCCCTGTGCCCCCTTTACCCTCAGGAAAAGGAGAGAGGCCAGGCAGATGGGGGTAGTGGTCCAGTCACAGCCAGAGCCAGCGCCGGGTCCCCAGCTCTGCCCCGGCCTGGCCGGCCCCGCCCCGCTCTGGAGAGGGAAGAGCTTCATTCCCGCTGCCGGGAACTGTTTGGCTCTCGCCGTCTTGTCCGCACAGCTCGGACGTGTGAGCCATGCCGTCTCGCCCAGGGGCACTCTCATGAACACACATCCTCTGGGAAAGGGCCAGAACAGGGCCCACCCTGGCCAGGGAGAGTCTCGTATTTAAACTTTCCTCTCAACCCCCCTCCCCGTTTTGTAGCGGAGAAGATTTTGACCTCTCCAGGCGCAATTGCTGTGCCACCTGCACACCCCCACACATCCCCGTGAGGCTCCCCTGCAGAGGGTGGACCGCATCAGGTGTGGTCTGCGGGCTCTTGGCAGCGGCCCCCCGCGTGGTGGGCAGGGCTCATCCCAGGCCCCTGGTGTGGGAGGAGGCCCCCTGGGGCTTCCTGTTTGATCTGCTCCTGCCCTTGGCAGAGACCCCTCCAGTCTTGGCGATACCATGAGATATGGTGCGCACGATGCCAAATGGTCGTTTCCTGTTTGCATTCTCTTGCTCGCCTGGCCCGCGTAAGACCGGTGTGGTTAGGGGTGGGAAGGTGTCCTTGGGATTACGCAGAAGCTGAGCAGGGGCCCTCAGCCGAGGATCACCGTCATCAGAACCCAGCCTCACCCGGGTCCCTGAGGTCCCTGTCTGCTCCATAAAGTGTCCCTGTCTGCCCTCTAGCGGCAGCTTCTCGGGCACTGCATCAAGAGGCAGGTTTCGAGGTTTTGTCAAAGTGGGGTTTTGTCTTTGTAGAAGCCTGGTTTAAATTAAAGGATATACCCTCCCAACTCCACAGACACGCAGAGAAGTGAGGGACAACCACGAAGTCTGCATGTGTTTTCATGGGGAGGTGAGACCCAGCCCCAGGGAGTGGGGTTCACGCCTGCGGTGCAGACACAGGGCCCAGGCAGCCCTTGGGTGACATCCCCGAATGGCACCCCCTGTCTGGTCAGGGCCCCGGTCCCCACACCTCGGTTCAGGGCTATTTGACTCACCGCATGTGGATCTTCCTGGATGGCCGGCGGCCCCGTGGACCCAGGCACAGGTGCCCCTGGCCCCGAGGAGCCACAGCATGTAGGGGAGCAACCAGTGCCCCATACTGGTCCTGGACACCACTGTACCCAGGGGCCTGGGCCTCTGAGCTGTGTCCCAGGCTCTGCGGGCGTCCCCTCTGGGAACGCGGGAGGGCAACGTGAATTGTTGGCTCTGTTTGCACCACGTTGAGCCAAGTTGCCTGTCTTCCAGGGTCTCCCTGGTCTCACTGCAAAAAGCACCTGCACTGGGGTGCCGGGGGGCTCAGTCAGTTAAGCCTCTGATGCCTGGTTTCAGCTCAGATCATGATCTCACGGTTTGTGAGTTTGAGCCCCACATTGGGCCCTGCACTGACAGTGCAGAGCCTGCTTGGGATGCTCTCTCTCCCCTTCTTTCTCTGCCCCTCCTCTGCTTGTACTCTCCGTCTCACAAAATAACTAAATAAACTAAAAAACAAAAAAAAGTGCCTGCACTCTCCCTCCCTGGTCCTCCGTGGGGATTACAGGGGAAGGACGTGCTGGCACCATGCTTTGTGACTGTCACACGGTGCACAGTCTCATAACCGCCAGTCTGGGCCCTTCCTTTCCACAGTGGTCAGGTCCACACAGAGGAGTGTGGGCTGGCAAGGGGAGGTGCAGTGGGAGGGGGGCAGGGGCCTGGCCTGCTCTGCTCTCTGCTCCCCCCACTGCTGACCGCCTGGAGGTGGTGGGGAGGGAGGGAGGGACCCTGTTTTAATAGTAAAATGAGGTGAAAATTCTGTTTCGACTCACGGTGTGAAAACAGGTCCCAAACTTGGAAAATGGTTGAAAAACCACAGAAGCAACTTTCCATCCATGTGAAGCCAACTGTGTGCTTCATTAATTTATGCAAGAAATCCGGGTGCGGATGGCAGAGTGGGCGCTGGATGGCCATACTTGGTGCCCACCCCCGTTTGTCCCACCCCATCAGGTGCGTCCGGACTGCCTGCTGCTGGTCCTCCCGTGGCACCCAGCCCCCGAGAACGAGAGCAAGAGCCGAGGAGCACGGGGGTCCTCATCCCCCCTGCCTCCATGGAGCGCCAGTCGGTAAGGGCCTGGGAAGGGGAGCCAAGTTCACCGCCCTGAGTTCATCCCTGCCTGTGCCTCGTGGAGGGACCGTCCTAGCTGGGTTTTCCGGGTGAGGAAGTAGAGAATAAGAGGCCGCTGGCTTGCCCCCAGCTTGCCGGCAGGTGACAGGTCTGGGCTTCGGGACACTGGACCCAGAGCTTCCTTACCCACCTCTCCTGGGATCCCCAAACTCAAGAGGGCATCACTGGGCATTCACCGGGGGGTGGGGCTCGCTGAAACCAAATTATGGGGTTTCTGCTTCAGGCAGGTCTGGGTGGGGGGTGCCGTGGCTGGTCCAGGGGCTGCACGCTTGAGAACCACAGAGTCTGTGAGGCTCCCCCGACCTGGAGCCACGTGATGGGGGCGTCCAGGTTACTGGGGGATGTTTCACGGTCACAGCGCAGGACAGTATGTCCATTGTCTTTTAAAATAAAAATTTTAGGGACCCCTGGGTGGCTCAGTAAGCATCTGACTCTTGATTTCGGCTCAGATCGTGATCTGGTTCGTGAGTTCAAGCCCCAAATCGGGCTGTGCGTGGAGCCTGCTTGGGATTCTCTCTCTCCCTCTGTCTGCCATTCCCCTGCTCTCTCTCTCTCTCTCTCTCTCTCTGTCTCTCTCTCAAAATAGGTAAATAAACATTTAAAATAAAAATCTTAAATGGTTGCCTGAAACTTAATTTCCGGTGTTACTGTAGGTGGAAGGGAATGTTTGAGTTCTCGGCTCTGGGCCATGCACTCGGTTACATGTGAGGAACGTCACAGTCTAGCACACGAGCTGGATTTAATGGTGTGTGTTGGTGGCCGGGGCTCGGGCGTCGGTGTTGAAAACACCGCGAAACCCACTCTCCTGATTCTTACCTGACGATGGTGGGGAATGGATTTTGGTCATCTAACTCCTTCCTCCTTTGGTGATTTCTCTTTATGTAATTTTATGACCGTGTATCTTCAGGATGTTTCCGTGTGATTTTTCCAGTTCGGGGACGTTTTCAGTCGTTTAGGAGGTCAGATTTTTCTTCTGCTAACCTGACCACAGTACTTCCGGGAATCGATGGGTTTCAGAGAAACGGAAGTCACTTTATTCTCCGTGGTCGTTCACAGACGTGCTCGTGGACGTTCAGGCAGGGGACTGTGTCATCCCTGGGTTGGCATATTGGTCTGTGCGTGGTTTTGAAGAAGCCTCAGCAACGTGGCTGCAGGTTAATCTTGTTCAGTTTTTATGAGCCTGAGATATGAATCCACTGGACTCTTGACATTAAATAGGGGCGTTGACTCAGAAATTTAAATTGGATTCGATATCGAATCCGAAAGTTGGGGAAGGTTGAAGCCGGTGTTAGTGCCTGGCGATGCTGGGGACGGGCCAGCCCTGGTGGCCAGGCTCCAGAACCCACGGTTTGGCGTCCTGCCCCCCAGCTGTGAGTGTGGCTGATAGGGGCCGGAGGCTGGTGGTGAAGGAGCCAGGACGGAAACCAGCCCAGAGCACCGCCTCCTTTCCACCCACATTCCCGGCCCCGCTCTGGGGGCTGCTGAGCATAGTGCCCTCCAGGCTCTGTGCAAGGCCAGGGCTCAGTGGGAATGTTTTCAAAACATCTACATGGCTAGAGAAGATGGCATCATGCACGCCCTTGAACCCGGCGTCAGCTTCAGTGGTTTTCAACCGTGTGCAGTGCTTGGGTGAAACAACCAAATTCCGGGGCGCCAGCTGGCTCAGTCAGTGGAGCCTGCACCCTTGATAATGGGGTCATGAGTTCGAGCGCCACAATGGGTATGATGAAGTTTTGGGGTGATGATGGTGGGGGGGTAGTCCGGAACTGACCGCCAAGAAAGAATTCTTGAAGACGTCTTTGGTGCATAAAGGTGATTTATTAAAGCACGGGGACAGGACCCGTGGGCAGGAGGAGCTGCACTGGAGTTGTGACGGGTAACTCCTCACATACCCTCAGCTTGGGAGGGGGCGGGGATAGAGTAAGTCTCTTAGGAATTTTGGAAGCAAGGTTTCCAGGACCTTGAGGGGGTCGCTGTGGCCAGGGAAATGCCATTTATTACCGTTTAGTAAAACCTGTCCTGAGACCCCTCGGGTGTATATCGGGGGCCCTAAGCCTGGAGCATGATGCCAGCGTGTGTCCTGGGGCAGTTGAGATAAAGGAAGGAGACTTACAGGGTCCTCGAGGTGGGGTGATGTGAAGCTGAGATTCCCTTTTTGTCCCCTGCAAAGCGTCATCATGGAGGCAGCTGAGCCCCTCGAGGAAGGTCACTGCGCCAGTTTCAAGGACTGGTCAGTGAGCCGTGTAGGCAGTAGGGGATTTGATGTTTCATTTGCCTCAGTTTCCCACATCACCACGGCAAGCACTTAAACCCCCTTCCTGTGTTCTTGGGCGGCCAGGAGTGTCCGAGGAACATCACACAGTTCCATGGTGGGGGGGGGTGGGGGGGGCTGTCAGCCTGTGCTCTTCCCTCAGCCCGCCCCATGCTCCCTCATCATATCCCCCCTGAACAATTTTGACCTGAGATCTTCAGGGTTGCTGCAGGTGGAAGGTCTCGTCTTCTGTGGCTTCTTCCCGCTGAGTGGGGGTGTAGAGACATCCCCAGCCATACGGGTGAATATGGGTCAGCTGGGAAACATATAGGGGAGTTACAAAAGGCAGAGGCAGCTGAATCCAACGTGGGCAACGTGTGTGAACCTTCTTGAGTAGAGAGGATCATCTGCTCGCCCGAAGTCATTGCAGTGATGAGTCTTGGCACCAGGCAGGGAGACACAGGAGAAAACGGCAAAACGTAATTAGAACAACTAGAAAGATCAGCCCAAATAAGCCCTTTGATAGCTGACGAACATCTTCTAGTCCAGGAGTTCGACCAATCACTGAAGGAAAGAGGGAATGTTTCAGAGCAAGTGGAGTGTCTGCGTCAGGCAGAAATCCAGAAACATTTCTCTGGTCATCTGGAGCATACACACAGCATTTTGTTTGCACGAGAGTGTAAGTTCCACATCGTGCAGCGGTCAGCACATCTCGTGCCATTCTGGTTAGTAGAACGGTTTTATGTATTGGAGTTATTTTCGTATTTAATACCGTAATGTTATCTTGAGAGCCGTTTAAAGCCTCCACTGTGTAACAGGCAGTGCGTGGCCATCCTATAGACTCTGCTTTGTTTAGTAAACACTCAGCTAATTAGTAAGAGGTATCTTTACAGCAACAAGAAAAACAGAGGTGAATGGTTAGAGCGCATTTCAAACCCAGTGTCTCCCGGTGCTGCCAGTGAGATTTTGAGATGTCAGGCTTGAAGCCTCCTCAGATGGGAGTGGGAGCACACAGCAGCAATCGGATTGGTCTTTCTGGCTTGTAACTCACAGGTCTATGGTGGTCCTTTTGAGTGGCCCATTGCAAGAAGGAATTGTTAGTAGAAATGGGGAATGGAGAACGATGAAGAAAGGTACAACCATCCTAAGAGAAGTTTGAGGTCTTCCGCAGGCTCACAGAAATAAGAAGGCACATTAGGGGCGCCTGGGAGGCTCAGTCGGTTAAGCGGCCGACTTCGGCTCAGGTCATGATCTCGCGGTCCGTGAGTTCGAGCCCTGCGTCGGGCTCTGTGCTGACAGCTTGGAGCCTGGAGCCTGCTTCGGATTCTGTGTCTCCCTCTCTTTCTGGCCCTCCCCTGTCTGTGCTCTGTCTCTCTCTGCCTTTCAAAAATGAATAAATGTCAAAAAAAAATTTTTTTTTAAAAGAAGGCATATTAGTTTGCTCATTGATTTCCTGTGAAGGGGGTACAGGTTTTATTTTAGGTACAGGAGCCCATGAAGAGTGCCCCTCTAACTTCACTGCATAATATGACCCAGCAGGGGCCCTTTTATTTTGGAGTTAAATCCCCTGTTGTATTAGACTTTGCATCCTTTGAGAAAACAAGGTCTTTGGGGTTGTATGGGGTGGGTTTCTAGGACCTGTCAGATCAGGTTTAGGGAGAATATGGTTGGCATGTTTAGAGATTTATGAATTCACGCAGCCTGAAGTGAATAATTTATTAAAGCACTGTAGTCTTTATCGGCTGATAGGTCTATAGTGAGAAAAGTCTTTTTACGTACAACTGTTAGGCGAATCCATCCCATTTCCCAGTTGTTTAAACGATATGCCCATGGGGTCCTGTTACCATCCCCACAGGATAACGAGAAGATTGTCCATACCTGTGCTATTGCGACAGTTTTTCTGATGTTTACCTCAAGTCGTCCAGTTTAGGCAAACAAACACTTAAAGACAATCGGAACTAGAATTTGACAGCCATAAGGGTGCGTTATGGAAACATGGTTTTTCTCTCTAAAAACCGTCATTTCCAGAGACGGCCAAATCAAGACCGATTCGTCTGTAGAACAAGTCCAGTTTTAACAAACTTGACCTAATTATTTACGTAAGTTCAGCAAGAACAGTGGTTGATCATATGGATGTCTTAAAGTTTGTTTTGCCGGAATCTTTTATACGGAATTCTCAAGATTGCACTCTTAGTAGCTTCTCCAGGCCAGAAGCCAAGCCAAGTACTTCCGTCAGACAGGCCTCCAATTCCTGTGGAATTGGGCAAATTCCTCTCCACGAGGTCCCCAAGACATCCTGCGTTTCCTGCACCTGCCAGGAAGTGACTTTCTTTGCTCACCTGGTGAGGCTGCTGGGAACTCCGTAAGCAAGGTATCAGGCCCACATTTCCCAGGGGCTTTATGGCTCCGTGTTTCATAAAGTCAACCTTAGCTCCTTAAAGCCGGATGGTCATATCTGAGTCTATGCAAGTCAGTCCCAAATAGAACATTCCAGTCAAAGTCTTGGTAAAATAGCCAGTATTTCCAGTGGTGTCCTGTTACGAGGAAAACAGATTTTTATTGAACTTATGCAAACAATTGTAATTGCCATGAAAGAAAGAACACTCCCTGAAACTGTTTGAATTTTAGAGGGTTTAGGTAGAGAGAAAAGTTAAACTGCTTCCGTTTACGGTCCAATACACCCAAATAGCCGTAGTTCCTCTGCAATAAGAGGTTAAAAGCGCAAACGTATGTTCGGTTATCAGAGCGTCAGCAACTCCATCCCATGTGGAAAAGACCCAGGTGTCCAATGAGTTCAGTCCCATTTATCATGCAAAACCTTAAAGTTTCAGGTTACCAAAGACTCCGAAAGCCATCTTAACAGTTACCCATGAAAACTTTGAGACAGACAAAATTAACCATCACCTTAAGTCATCTTTTTGCTAAGAAATTGCAACAGAGATAACACGAGCTTATTTGACTTTAGTAAACCTGGGTAGAATCGAGGTTTCATATTTAATGCCGATAACTCTAAACACAGGACTATCTTGATTAAACCAGCAAACTTAAATTAGTTCACACAAATGTGTTTCACCTGTGTCCACTTAAAAGTCAGTCAGGTTTTCCCCACTGTCAGATTTTACTGGGACACTGTCTGAAGTGGGTGGTCCAAGAGGGTGCTCTTTGCTCCTTGACCTTGAGGGTGGGAGGAGCCGGCAGTGGCTGAGGCACTGAGGATGGTACTGGAACCATCCGCACCCCAGGTCGTGTCGCACCCCAGGTCGTGCCGGAGCAGGAGCAGGAGGGAAAGGCAGAAGAGGCGAGATGCCACCAAGCAGGTAGAGAAAGAGCGTTCCAGGTTCTTGAACCTTGTCGGCCGGGACAGAGGAGCAGACGTCATGTCCCTCTCACTCTCTTTTCCATCAAGAAGGCAGATGTTTATTCGGCTTCCTGCCTCTCCTCCCAGTCACCAGTTGCTACTGGAATTTTTGGTAGCCCTGTGAGAGCCAGGCTTCAGCCTTGCAGGAGAATTTAAATGCACCATTTAGAAAGCCGTGGCCACCCTCCTCTCCTACCTGCTTCACATCATAGACAGACTGCAGCCTGGGTCAGAACGTCCAGGGGCAGGGACCCGCCCTACATCCGGGTTTTGCAAACTACAGGTTCATGGGCAGGGAATTCAATACAGTAGAAGGGAATCAGCAAGAGGAAAAAAGTGTGCGCACATGGCAGAGATTAAGCACTTAAAAAGAAATGCCACCAGGGGCGCCTGAGTGGCTCAGTCAGTTAAGCGTCTGGCTCTTTTTTTTTTTTAATGTCTGCGTTTTTATTTTTTATTATTTTTTTTTAATTTTTTTTTCAACGTTTATTTATTTTTTTGGGGGGGGACAGAGAGAGACAGAGCATGAATGGGGGAGGGGCAGAGAGAGAGGGAGACACAGAATCGGAAACAGGCTCCAGGCTCCAGGCTCCGAGCCATCAGCCCAGAGCCCGACGCGGGGCTCGAACTCCCGGACCGCGAGATCGTGACCTGGCTGAAGTCGGATGCTTAACCGACTGCGCCACCCAGGCGCCCCTGCATTTTTATTTTTGAGAGAGCATGTGAGCAGGGGAGGGGCACAGAGAGAGGGAGAGAGAGAGAATCCAAAGTAGGCTCCGTGCTGTCAGTGCAGAGCTTGACGTGGGGCTCAAACTCACGACCGTGAGATCATGACCTGAGCTGAAATCAAGAGTGGGACGCTTAACCAACTGAGGCCCCCTGCCAAGAGCCCCAAGACTATTTCTGGAGGAAGCTGGAACAGCAGTTAGATTAGGGGTGAAGCCCTGGTTTGGTGACTTGGCCTAAGGGGGTCCGTTTGGAACCCTGGCTCTAACATGTGTTCTGTCTGCTCTCGGCATATGGAGGCAGGTGGAGGGTGGACACAGACCTGGCTGGGAACTGGCAGCTGGGCGGGGCTGGGAGTGGGGAGCTGACAGGTGGGATCAGGGAGCAGGGAGCTGGGAGCAGGGAGCTGGGCAGGGTTGGGCACGCCCAGAGCCCTCAGGTGGGAGCATCCTGGCTTGTAAATTTGGGGGCATCTTCTTGGTCTTCATGTTTACCCAGCAAATCCCTGCCCAGTCCCATGACTGTGGTTCCTTCCATTTTGTGCCCATCTCCCTGATTCGGGAGCCCTTGACCTCATCCTCTCTGCCCTGAGCCCTGGAGGAGAGAGGGAGGGCCCTCAGGGTCGGGTCGTGAGCAGGAGCTCTGGCCTTGGACTTGCCTGACGTAGCCTGTGTTTGTTTACCTCTGAGACGCTGTGCCAGGTGAGGATGAAAAGGAAGAAACACCGAATACACACAGCCGCCCTCACAGGCAGAGCCCACGGGCACAGGACTCCTGACCCACCTGGAGAGCAGGGGGCATTAACCCGTGTGTGAGGTCGGGTCTCCTCATCGAACACTGCAGTCCCCACACCTCGTTTGTTCTTTTCCCCAGAGGTCCACGCTAATCCTGCGCCTTTTATGAACACCGACGAGTCCAGCCGTCCTCTGGGTGCGCGGACACGGGCGGAAGGAGACCCGGGACTGGAGAAACCACCCTCGCTGGTGTCGCTGGTGTCGTGGGACAAGGTATTGGCGTCTGGGGAGCTCGGGTTTGCTCCCTGAGCAACACGCGTGTCTGGTGCAGCCCTGGAAAGCCTCCCGGGTGCGGTAGGAGCCGGGCAGATGTGGTTTCAGCCCCGTGTGCCACGTCCAGGGAGCGGGGTTCACTTGCAGATCTGGAATCCTGTCGTGAGAAGCCGGGATGCGTTCCGGAGACAGAAGTGGGGACGGGCTGCACCCCAGGGGGCTCCCAGGGGGCCCCCAGGGAGCCGAAACCCTATTTGGGGGCCCCGGGGGAGCTCTTTGAAGGCCTCTACTGGTAAGACTAGACTACCTGGATGTCTGAGCAGGTGCTTCTGTGTCTGGCTATCAGAACGGCCCACAGCAGTCGGGGTGGAGAGGATGGGACAGACGGTGTCAGTGGCGTGAGGAGGTGGGGAGTGTCCTAGGAGAAGCTGGGGCACAGCAAGCAGCGTGGGGTGCGGCGGGCCCTGAGAACGAGGCTACCTGTGCCCGATGCAGTCCGGCTAAGAGTGAGCTCTGACTGCTGCCAGCCCAGAGCTCTGCCTTTGTCCTGATGGAAAGGAGCCCCTTCTGCAGAAGCTCCCAGAACCTCCCCGCCCCTTGGCAGAGATTATCCTGCAGCTGTTTCTGGTACTCCCCATGTGGGTCCCCAGAACTCCTCTTTGGGGTTCCCAGTAACCCCCATGGGGTCCCCAGTACTCCTCATAGAGGTCTGCATGCAGTATTCTATACGGGGTCCCCAGTACTCCCCACGTGGTCCCTCGTACTTGTCATGGGGTTTCCAGTATTCCCCAGGAGGTCCCCTGTCCTGTACACAGTACCTCTAAGGGCATTTGTATCTGAAAATTAACCTCTGTCAGCCCATTCTGTTCCCGTTGGGAGCTCTTCCAGGCTCAGCTGCCACTTTGTGAAAGTTCACAGGGATCGTTTCAGGTTAATCCGGAAGGATGTCTGCAACGGGGAACTTGTAATGATCTGAGAGCAGGGTCCGGGAGAAGTTTGTTGGGGTGCGTTCCCAGACACAAGTGGACCCTGGTACTGTGGGTTTGTTGTGGACCTGGTGTGGGTGCCCCACCCACACCTGCTCTGGTGACCCACACGCTCAGCCGGCCCTGGGGGGTGTCCCCAAGGCCTTGGACCTCCTGCCCATTTCCAGGCTCTCCTTGATCTTGAGCCCACCCACCCCTCCTCCCCCAGCCCCCATGGCCCTGCTCCCTGGATCCCCGGGCAACCCAGCCTCGAGCAATGGCCAAGTGGGGCTGCAGACTGGGGTCCTGGACAGTTTGATGATTAGGCGGTTCTGTGGTGTGGTGTTGTGTGAAGTTGAGACTCCAGACTGAGTTTGTAAAATGTTCTGGTGCAGGGGGAGCCGGGGGAGAACGGATAGGTCTTGCCCACTTCAAGTCGTTACAGAGAGTGTTTCCAGTCGGTGGAGCTGGTCACACCACATTAAAAGTTGTGTGCCATACTGTGACTTGTAGGAAATGCACATCTGGGCATCCGGATGACCTGAATAGATCTCTCATGTGTATGTGGTCTTCATCCCCAAACCCCAGGACTTTGCAGTGATAGAGGGCGGGAGCGTGTCTTTTGTTACGTTAATGGAGACTTTAGACCCCTCCCCAGGGCTGGGGGGGTGCGGGTTGATTGCTGGGGCAACCAACCCTGTGATTCCAGGGTTGAAACTCCAGTCCCCCCACCCCACCCCCAACCTCTGGCTCCATAAAAACCCGAGGGGACGGGGTCCGGAGAACTTCCGGGTTGGTGAGCACGCGGAGATAGGGGGCAACGGGCCCTGGGGAGGTGGTCAAGCCCCATGCCCCCTCCTACACCTCACCTCCTGCAGCTTTTCCACTTTTCACCATATCCTTTACTGGTGAATGGGACTATACGGGTCTCCCTGAGTTCTGTGAGCTGCTCTAACCAATTAAAAGAACCAAGAACCAAAGGAGGAGGCCCGTTGGAACCTCCGGGTGATAGCCTGGGGCTGTGGCTGGCACCTGAAGTTGCAGGGGTGGGGGGCCTGGCAGACTGAACCCATCACCCGTGTGTGGGGTCTGACGCCGTCTCTGGTAGAAGGCGTCAGAAGAGAGCTGAATTCTTGCTGGTATCTGAGAATTGCTTGGTGTTGGGGGTGACTTTGGAATTGGGTCTGGGACCCGTCAAAGATCATAGTTCATAGGTTAAATGTTACGTGAAACATTAATAAGCAAATGTAGTTTTCTAGAACAAACACAAATGAGTAATACTGTTTCTTACCCCAAGTGAATGTTAAGGTTGTAAAACCCACTGCTGTAGTTCAGACGGCAGATTGGGGGTGATTTCGGTGAATAGATGTTGAGTTGAGAGTGATGAGACAGGACACACTGGGTGGGTGAACCGGGTCCTTACTGCGACCTGACTCCTGGGAGACCTGGGGGTCTTTACCGAGTGGGGGAAGGCATATTCCCTCCAGCCTTCATGTCTTCAGGACAGAACCCTGAGGGCTGGCTTAGCGCTTTCTGTTTTCAGAGCATCTTGTTGTCTGGAATAAAATGTGGGTACCCCTGATCAGATTTACATTTTTGCTATTGCAGAATAAGACATTCGGGGCCCTTAGTAATGCTTGCGCATGGTTAGTACTGTGTCCCACAGCCGCAGGCCCTGTGACTCAGGTGTGGCTGGGGCCTGGGGGTCACAGCAGGAGCATGGCCGCCAGCCCTCCCAGTGTGGTGCTGGTAGGTGCTGGTACCGTCCTGCTGGCTGGCCCCACCAGCCTGGTTATCTGCCGTTCCTTGGCTTTCTCGAGTTTGCCGTTAGCACAACTGTTCCAACAGATTCTGCCCGACTGCCCACACTGTATTCCTAGTCAGAAAACTCTTCCTGTCCGGGGGAGAGCACAGCCTGTAAGTTACTACTCAGGCCGCACGCTTTGGAGAGAGAAGGTTTCTAGACATTTCAAGCTGTTCAGAGGCAAACAATGTTTAAAGCTGCACTTGCTGAATTATTTTGTGGTCCATGGGCATAATTTGATGGGTGCTGTAAATGTAAAATGTGCACAAATGTAGGTCGAACCTTGTGAATGTTCTTTCACACCTTTGCAGCTACTACACTCACTTTTCTGAGGCGCTCCTTGGGAACTCTTTCACAGCCTGACACCCTTCCCTGAAGAAGTGCCCTGTGGTGACTTTGCCCCAGAACAAAGCACTGCATTTTCACCATAAGCTTCCCCCCCAAATTCCAGCCTTTATTCAGTTACTCATTTACATACCTTTAGCAAGTTTGTCTAAGTTTTTGACGAAGTTTCTAGAATACCACTTCCCAAACTTCGTTAAATGGGGCTGCATTTTCCTGCGTCCACTCTATTATTCTTTCTGCAGAAGCGTCAGCTGCTTACGGAAGACCCACAGGAAAAGAAAAAGTGGGATTCTCCTGAATTCTGTCTCTGTGGGTGTGCTGGGAAGCTGGCACTCCCCAGGTCAGGAGCCAGGGGACCCTCGGCACTCGCTTCCCTTATGGTCCTAACACTGCCGCCGATGCTTGTGGCGTCTGTGGGGCCTGGCCTTTCCCCACCCGGGCCTGTGGGATGCAGGGTACCCTATGGTCCCACTCATTCTGAGCTCTGTCTCTGTTGCAAACGTGAGCATCCTTACTGTATCCCAGAAGGTAACAAACACAGGTTCTGCCTGGGTACTGACTCGGAAACAGGCACATATCCCACATCTATTCTGTGCCCACCGGTTCCGAGAATGAAAACTACAGGGCCCTGCACTCCAGGAACTCCCGCCTAGGAAAGCACAGAGCATGATGTAAATGCTGGGCTGCTGGGCTGCGGAAGCCTTGGCCGCATCCCTGGGGCCCAGGGGCCTGGTGGGGAAGGCTGGGCGCCTTCTCAGGGGCTGCGATGCTGCATAGGGTCAGGTCACGGGAGAAGTTGGAAAAGGCTTTATGTGCAAGAAGCAATGTGATGTTTCAGAGGCCCTGCAGGTAGCTGACCAACGATTGGAGTGTACGTGTGGTGGGCGAGGGGCAGAGGTGGAGGCAGGAAGGGAAACGGGAGGAAGTCGTCACGGGCTGAATTTAGGTTATGGTCCAACTTAGATTTAACAGGAACTGTATAATCCCCAGAATGGATCGTGATTTCCACTGTGTTCACGTAAGGCCTAAGCTCTTCCCCCCTTCCCCCTTTATGATTATTATTATTTTTTACCATCAACACCATTTTAAGGTGTGCAGTTAAGTGGCACTTAGAACATTCACGAGGTTGTGCACTGTCGCTGCTCTCTTGTTCCGGGACATTTTCATCGTCCCCCAAAGGAAATGCCCCGTGAACATCTCTCCCCAGCCCCTCCCCCAGCAACAACTAATCCTCTGTCTGCCTCCATGGACTAGTTTATTCTGGAAATTTTGCATAAATAGGGAGAGTTGGAAAAGAAACCCTTGGCAGTAAGCTTGTGTTGTTACAAACTAGCTCAGCTGAAGGTAGAATTTGTGGGACCTGCAGGCAGGAGGCTAATGGAGGCCCAGGAGCTGGTGGCCGTCCCTGCCCCTGTCCTGTTCCCTCTGGCTACTCCCAGCTCATGGCACCTTCCAGACTCAGGGAGGGGGCTGCCTTAGCCTGAGGGGTCGCATCCCCAGGAAAGGGCAGGGCCCGCCCCCGGTCAGCAAGACTGGCAGATGGCAGTGGGGGTGCAGAGAGGCCGGGTGCTGGGCATCTGTCAGCCTTGGCCTTGGCCCTCGACACCTTGCTGTGATTTCCTCTGGGGAGCTGAGGTCTGGTACTCAGAGCAGGTGGAGAGTGTGCGTGGACAGTTCGGTGAGGGCCTCCCGAGAGGGGAGGAGCTGGGTTATTAATTGGCTGAAACCACTTGTGCTAAACGTGATGTCAAGAATAATTGAAGCTTGGGCACTCCGTGTGAGGATGGTGGCTGCCTTTTATACGTACGCCGAGTGGCACACTGTCGGGGCCGGGGCTCTGAGTGTGGGCCGGTGAGGTGGCAAGCCCTGGAAAGGTCTGACGGCCATCCCCCCGTCCGGCTCCTCCCTGCCCTTTGGCGCAGGAGTCGTGGGTTTTGTCACAGGAGGCCGCGGCCGCCAGCAGAGCGGAGGCCAGCGACGCATCTTGGCGCGGTTGGCCCCAGGTGCCCGGCCGTGCCCACCCAGGCCCCGAGTTTGCCAAGCCCTTGGCATTGCCTTTCCTTCTTTCTCCTGCTTGGTCCTGCTTTGGCTCCCATAGCCCCTCCTGCCCCGTCCTAGCTCCTGGCTCCTACCGGTGTCCCTAACCGAGCCCCCTCCCCGCCTCCCTGACCACCACCCTAGCAAGGCCGCCACGTTGGAGCCAAGCTCCTGCATGGGCTTCCCGGGGCCACCGACACAAATCACAAACCTGGTGGCCTAATGCAACAGAAGCTTGTTCTGTCTAATCGGTTTTCCAGGGCTGAAATCCACCTGCTGGCAGGGCCACACCCCCGGGGGCTGGGGGCAGGGCTGTGCCTTTTCCTGGTGCTGGCCAGCATTCTCGCTGGTGTGGACGCACACCCCAGAGAGGAGCCTCTGGCTTGATTTTCAGCAATCTCAGCAATCCTCAGACCCAGGAGGGTCGGGATTCCTTCCAGGCGACAAAGATCTGTAAGCAGCTCCAGCTGGGAGTTCGAATCTCTGAGCCTCTCCTTTCCTCCCCCTCGCATCATCCAGTGCAGTTAGAAGCTGTCAGCCAGTCTCATTATAGACGGTCTGCGACTTACGATGGCTCATCTTGGGATTTTCCACTTTACCGTGGTATGGAAACAATACGTGTTCCATAGAAACTGTACTTGGAATTTTCCTGTGCTGGTGACACTCGCTAGGACCTGAGCGTCTCCCAGGCAGCCACGTGGTCACAAGAGTCAGCAACTGAGGCCCTGACCACCCTTCTGCTCCCACACAGCCGCTCGGCTTCTCACCTTCAGGTCCGCATTCAACCAGTTACATGAGACATTCTGCAGCTTATTATAAAACAGGCTTTGTGAGAAGAGCGTTTTACCCGCCTGTAGGCTCGTGTAGGTGTTCCGAGCACGTTTAAGGTGGGCCAGGCTCAGCCGTCATGTCCGGGACGGTGGGTGTGTTGAATGCATTTTCCACTTAATGGTCTTTTTAACTTATGATGGCTTCATCTGGATGCAACCCCCTCGTACGTCAAGGGAGATCTGTGCTGGTCAATTTGACAAAAATGTCCTATGGTGCCCACCTCTTGTAGGGATTCCACAGGGGCAGACAGTGGCACCACCCTGCCCACTCGTGTCTCTACAGTCCATCCGATGTCTGGATCTAGAGTCAAGTCAGAAGATGTCCCTTGGGATTCTTGCCTCCCACGGCCTTTTTCAATATGGTAGCCAGGCTAACACTTCCATACCATTGGTCAGATTATGCCACACTGGTGCCCAAACCTGCATCTCATTCAGAATGACATGCAAATTCCCATCCAACCTCCCTGCCTCCCACGTCACCCCCTGCTCTCCTGGCACCCGCCACGCAGCCATGGCCAGCTGGCCCCCCAGGTCCCCAAGAACGTGGGCTCTGCAGGAACAGGGGACTAGCCTGCTTTGTTCTCTGCCGGTTCTCTACAGCCCAGCACGGCAGGGGCCGACCGCTAGTCTGTGAATGGAATAGTGTTACTTTCCCTAATTTACCGAGTTTTTGTAAGCAGCTGTCAAATGATCGTTATCTTCCCCCTCGCAGAACATTCTGGAAACAACTGGTGAAGCGCCATTAAGTGTGGTCAGCGGGAGAACAGGGGCTGCTTCAGATCCAGGTGACAGTGCCAACAGGTATGTCAGGGAGCCCTGGCTGAGCTCCGTTCTTCTGTACAGCATGGGGCCTTCCAAGGACCCGCCCGGGCCGGGGTGACGTAGGGGGTGCCGCCTGGGTTGCGGGAGACCGTGGACAGCATGCAGAACACCAACCGTGATGGAGGAAAGAGGGCCTCTTCTTGCCGGTTGAGAGAAATAGATCAGGTGCCATGACTAACCTCCCCCAGCACGTTGGGAACCATCCACGGGGGCACCGTGAAGACTGGGAACACCTCGGGCCTTGCCAGGGTCAAGGGCACTAGACCCTGTAGTGGGTGCGAAACACGCACACTTTAAAGCAGTAGCATTAGATGGGCCTTGAGCACGTGATGTGAAGCGGAATGAGCCAGTAACAGGGATAGATGTCATGGGCGTCCACTTGCATGAGGTCCCTAGGGCAGTCAGGTTCATAGAGAAGAAAGATAGGGGAGGTGGGGGAGACCCAGGCCAGGGTTGGACCTGGCAGCCGTCAGGGTGGCAGTGAGGCCCACGGGACCTGAAACTCCCTGGGCATTCCTGCAATGAGTATTTCTCCCTTCCCATGAGGGCACGGGTGCAGTCCTCAGAGGTTTCACACACGGACAGTAAACGTGGGTTACGTGGGTTGGGCTGAAGTCCAGACAGGAGGCAGTGGAATATCACGTGGGCCAGGACCTTTGCCAGAAGGCCAGGTGAGCCGGGAGCCGCTGTTTCCTGCCCAGGGTTGAGAGCACAAGAGCCAGAAGCAACCTTCCCCTGCCCGAAGAGAAGGTGCCCAGCCCTGTACCTGACGGCGGATGGCTCTGAGTGCCCTGGGCCTGAGCAGGGGATGGCGTCTGAATTCCCTGTACCTGAGGGGGGAATAGCATCTCAGTTCCCTATATGTGAGCGGGGGGGTGGCTCTGAGTGCCCTGTGCCTTTGGGGGGAATAGCGTCTGTGTCCTCTATACCTGAGGGGGGCACAGTTCTGAGTGCCCTGTACCTGAGGGAGGACAGAGTCTGAGTTCTTTGTACCTGAGTGGGGGATGGCGTCTGTGTTCCCTGTACCTGAGGGGGGACCGCATCTGAATGCCCTGGGCGTGAAGGGGGGTAGAGTGCTGAGTGCCCTGGGCCTGAGGCAGGGTCAGCTCTGGGTGTCCTGTACCTGAGGTGAGGCAGCTCTGAGTGCCCTGGGCCTGAGGGAAGACAGCCCTGAGTGCTATGTACCTGAGAGGCCTGGGCACAGTTCCCCTGTGCGGCTCACCGGGCCAGGTATATGGGGTTGTGACAGGGAACGTGATGGGGTCCCCCTAAGAGGGCCTCATCCTTGCTGGCTGTGGGTCACGGCCCTCGCATCCCTTTCCCGGAACCTGTGAATGGGCCAAACGCAGTGGGCAGTCGTCCTACACGGGAGTAGCCGCTGTGACCTCACGGTGAATGTCGTGGAGGCCTTGTTCTGCCTCAGGGCAGCCCACTTCCCCTGGACGGCAGAGCCCCTGTAGACAGTGACCTGCCTTCCGGGTCAGCCATCTGAAGCGGGGTCCCATCTGGGCACAGATTTTAGTCTGTGGCCTTAAATATGCTTCTCGTCAGTGAAACTCATCCCCGGAACACTGGTTCGGCCTCTACCTGCAGGGCACCCTGCTGTCACCCGAACCACCAAGGAGCAGGTGTGGGTCACAGAGGGGCCCCCCGGGAGAGCCGGGGAGAAAGTCGTGTTCAGATGGGCCCCATGAGTGAGGAAGCGTGGCCGTCCTCACTGTCCCTTTTCCCTTTGTGTCCAGAAACAACCAGGAACCTTCCGTTAAAATCTCCAGCTCCTGGAGCAGCCGTGGCCCGCGCCCCTGTCGCCAACGGATGTGTGTGGCTGGGAAAGTAAGCAGTGCCTTCTGTGGTCTTCCCCAGGTGGGTGTGTGCCCGACACGGCAGACTGTCTCCAGAAACCTGCTGGTGGGGTCAGGCGGCCCTGGGGCCTTTGGGCGAGCCGTGTGTCCAACTTCTGGGCCTTCAGACCCCGCTCAGGCAGTTGGAAAGCACAACCCGATTGGATCCTCAATAAGGAAAATGTACAGCACGTTTTTGCTGTCGGCCAGAGCGCCATCGCTCAGCTGTCCGCTTCCCTGCAAATTGGTAGTAGCTCAGCCGGGGAGCAGCGTGGACTCGGGGTGATACGGGTTCCCCAGGCTCCTGGTGGAACGTGCTGGAGGGTGTCCTGGGCGCTGTCTTGGCCGGGGTGCTGGCAAGCGTGAATCCTGTCCCCCTCCATGTGTGCGGCACACGGGGCCGGCCTGCGCCAGCCCAGCCGAGTCAGGGAGCCCTCGGCCTCACCGGGGCGCTCTATTCGCCGGCTTTCTCACGCGGCGGAAACCCGGAAACCGGTCCTGACTCCAGACTAGGCCACATCATCACCCTTCACTCCTTAACCTCTTAAATCCCAGTGCACCCGCCCTGTGGTGGGCTCCTGCAGCGTGACGGTGGGGACCCCCTCCTGCACCACGGGACGGCAGCGCTCTGCAGAGGACGTGGCCCCGGACCTGCTTCCAGGGACTGACGTCACGTCGGCCGCTGTCGCGATGGGGGCCCCGGTCGGGGCGCGTGCATCCACTGAAACCAGCGCCCCGATTTCACATTCTCCCACCTTGCCCAGAAGGTAGGGGAAGGGTGGCGCGGAGGCCACCGATTCGGGAGCCACACCCAGCAAGCCGGCAACTCACTGTCTTCCTGTCCACCTAGCAGTGATTGTAGTTGTGGCCAGCGCCTTGAGCCTCAGTGCCCTGGACCACACAGGTGGCCACCGTTGTTCCCACTGCCCCGGCACCCCCCACCCCAGCACTTCTCACCAGGTCGGTGATGCGGTGCTGCTGGCCCCAGGACCCCACTTTAGGAACCAGTGAAAGTCAGCCCTGCCCTCGGGTCCCATAGCGCTTGCTTCTGGGCGGGCTGTTACCCTCCTGTCTCCGTCCCTCCCAGTTGACCATCATGCTCTCTGAAGCCATCCTTCCTGTCCCCACACAGCTGCCTCGGCCACGATGGCTTGGTGTCCTGGCCTCGTCCCAAGCAGCTCTGTCCCCTCACTCAGTGTCTCCCTGGGGCCATCTCCGTGCAAGGTCCTGCCGACGCAGTTGATCCCGCCGTTCATTGCTTCCCAGAAGCTGACACTTGGGCCCCTCCGAGTCTGGGGTTTCGGGTCCAGGTGGCTTCCGATGCGAGTCTGTGTCTGCTCCTGGATTTCGGGGACGGCTGTGGAGTTCAAGTGAGGATCCGCGACGTGTCCGAGGGAACGGCGGTCACCGCCTTCCACCAGTTTGGGAAAGGTGGGTGGTCTGGCATCCATTTAGAGCACGGGCAGCGGGTGCAGACTCGGTGACACCCCACGGGTAGCCCCGGCCACACTGGGCCGGAGGAGACCCCGCTTCTCCCGGGGCTCCCGCACCCTCCGTGTCTTGGTAACACAGGCTCGGGGGCTGCACCGAGCCCGCCCCCAAGCACTTTCCCTTGCTGTGTCCTGCCGGCCCCACTGCTACCCTTCCCCACGTAGGGGAGGCGGGACGGGTCTGTCCTGCTCGCACACCTGGGGAGCCACGTGACCCTCCCCAGGGAAAGCTCTGAGCCACCGTGTGAACTGCTGACACTGTCCTTCAGGTGGGTGCACACGCACATGATGCTGCACACTTCATCGTTTGTACTAAAGTGTCGAACACCTTGCATGTAGGCAAAGTGACAAAAAACCTCTTTCTCCGGACACCGTGGCGCTGGGACCATGCTGCCCGGAGAAGGACCGAGTCCCCAGCACCAGTGTGGGGGGCGAGGTGGGTGGGAATTCTGACCTTTTCCTGCTCGCCAGCAGCGTGCAGCTTCCCGCTTTCTGTTTATCTTTTAAAATTATCTTTTGAACTTAGGACATCCTCATAGTTCAAGCCCCCACCTTACAGAGGCATGTGTGGTGATGGGTGTCCCCCCTCAGGGACCCCTGCTCTCTATCCCTTAGGCCTCTGGTGCCCGTACATGACCCTCTCTCCTCCTGAACACAGATGAGGGCGGCACTCGGAGCCCTGCTCCCCGCTGGCACACACGCCCGGCCACATCTTGGAGCTCCTCCCGCGTCCCCACAGGACGGGCTTCCCTGCCCTGCCACGTGCTGGGTGCACATTAATGTGCCCGAGTCTATTTAACCATGCTTTTTATCTGTACACATCGAGAGTTCTTCTAATCTTTCAATATCACAGACAACACCGCGGTGACTAATCACACGTGTGTGCCATTTTGCCACTTCAAAGAAAAGAGGGATTTTTGCCTCAAATGCTAAGTGCGTTTGTAATTTTTTTTTTTTTTACTTATTTTTTGAGAGAGAGTAAGCAGGGGGAGGGGCAGAGAGAGGGGGGACAGGGGATCCAAAGCAGGCTGAGCTGACAGGCTGAGAGCAGTGAGCCCGATGTGAGGCTCGAACTCACGAACGGTGAGACTGTGACCTGAGCCAGAGTCAGATGCTCAACTGACTGAGCCGCCCAGGCGCCCCGGGTGCATTTGTAACTTGACGGTTGTTACTAAACTGCTCGCAACAAGGGTTGGCTGGTTTCTAGTCCCCAGAGCAGCTCTCACTAGTTATTAGGTCCGACCATGAGAAAGGGCCAGCATCTGCCGTATTGTACCCAGAATAGCACTTTTGTGGCTCAACTCCCCATGGTGTTTGTATGAGCACTTTCGGTAATTACGAAGATTAGCCCTTTGTAGGTGATATAAGCTGCAACAGTTCTTTTTCTCAGTGTGTCGTTTGTGTTCAGGCTTTGCTTAGAGTTGTTTTTGCTTTTCATGCAGAAATTTTAATTTCTATCAAGTATACTCTATCTTTTCTTTTATGGTCTCTGAGTTTTAGCTCATAGAGAGGACACCCATCAGGTGTTATCTTCAGGTTGGTTGTCGTCGGGTGTGGAGAAGTTGCTGGTATTCGCTATTAACGTTGCACCGTTCTATCGCTCTGAGTGGCCACAAATCCTTAACCGTGAAGCGTATTCTTCAGTGTTTGTCAGTCACGTAAACATTATTTACAAGTAGTGATATGCCAACCCCGTACCCCCGGCCTGACACCTGTCCTTCCCTGTCCTACTTAATCACCTTGGCTGGGACTTCCTGAACAGGGGGCCTGAAGGGAGAGGATGGCGGCATCTTTGTCACGAGATGCTTTTAGTGTCGTTTGTTAAACTGGGTGCCAGACTTGGGACCGATGTAACTTATCAAATGTTAAGGAAATTTTCATCTTTGCTCTTTTATCAAGGACTTTAAAATTTTTTTTAATTTCAAATTCCAGCTAGGAATTGAATACCCGTGTTATGTTAGTTTCAGGTGTACAATATAGTGATTCAGCACATCCATGCATCGCCCAAGTGCCTCCTTCATCCCCAAAACCTGTTTCTCCCGCCCTCCTCCCTTCTGGTGACCATCAGTGTATTCTCTGTGGTTAAGAGTCTGTTTCTTGATTTGCCTCTCTCTTTTTCCCTTTGTTCATTCGTTTTGTTTCCTGAATTCTACATATAAGTGAAACCATATTTGTCTTTCTCTGACTGGCTTATTTGGCTTAGCATAATACTGTCTAGTTCTAGCCACATCATTGCAAATGGCAAGATTTCATTTTGTTTTATGGCTGAATAATATCTCATTGTACATATGTACCACATCTGTTCATTCACCTGCCGATGGACGCTTGGGCTGTTTCTGTAGTTTGGCTGTTGTGAAAATGCTGCAGTAAGCATAGGCGTGTGTGTATCCCTTTGGATTAGTATTCTTGTATTCTTTGGGTAAACACCTAGTAGTGCAAATGCTCCATCATAGTGTAGTTCTTTTTTTTTTTTTTTTTTTTTTGTTTAAATTTTTTTTTTTTTTTCAATGTTTATTTATTTTTGGGACAGAGAGAGACAGAGCATGAACGGGGGAGGGGCAGAGAGAGAGGGAGACACAGAATCGGAAACAGGCTCCAGGCTCTGAGCCATCAGCCCAGAGCCTGACGCGGGGCTCGAATTCACAGACCGCGAGATCGTGACCTGGCTGAAGTCGGACGCTTAACCGACTGCGCCACCCAGGCGCCCCCATCATAGTGTAGTTCTATTTATAATTTTTTGAGGAAGCTCCATACCGTTTTCCACAGTGGCTGCACCAGTTTGCATTCCCACCAACAGTGGAAGAGGGTTCCTATCAAGGACTTTTTTTTAATGTCAAGAGCCATGGGGCACCTGGCTGGCTCATTTGGTGGAGGATGTGACTCTTGATCATGGGGTCGTGAGTTCAAGCCTCATTTTGGGCTTAGAGCCTACTAAAAAAAAAAAAAATGAAATAAAATCAAGAGTCATCCAACTTGTGAAACCCTTTTCAATATCTGTGGAGCTGATCTTATGATTTCTTTCCTGCCTCTTTAGAGCTGTAAATATTAACCGACATCTTTCTGTTTTTTATTTTTTTTTAACGTTTATTTATTTTTGACAGAGAGAGAGAGAGCATGAGCAGGGGAGGGGCAGAGAGAGAGAGAGAGAGGGAGACACAGAACCCAAAGCAGGTTCGCGGCTCGAGCTGTCAGCACAGAGCCTGACACACAAGCTGTGAGATCATGACCTGAGCCGAAGTCGGACGCTCAACCGACTGAGCCCCCCAGGTGCCGCTAACCAGCATCTTAATACTGAATCACCCTGGAATTCCTAGGAGGGAAAACCCACTGGATTTGGGGGTACTGTTCTTCATGCTGCTGAATTCAGTTTCCCAACATTTTAGTTATGTTTCTTCCTCTGGTAATGACATGGGACTCGTCTGTAGTCACTAAGTTTTGTGTGGTTGTTTTGAATTTGGGGTATCGATGTTGTGTGGAGGTTTTCTTTATTCTTTTGTTGGTCTTGAAATGGTTTAAATAGCTTTGGAAATCATTACTCTGTTTTGGAGAATTTGCTGATAACTCTCTGAGACTGATACATACACACGCATATAGATGTTAATCGCCTCCATTTCTTCTATGCCACCTTCTATTTTATCCGTGGGAATTCATCTGTTTAGATGTTTTCTTCTTCTTCTATTTTTTTTTTTATTTTATTTTTACGGGGGCGCCTGGGTGGCTCAGTCAGTTGAGCGTCCGACTTCAGCTCAGGTCAGGATCTCACAGTTTGTGAGTTCGAGCCCCGCGTCGGGCCCTGCGCTGACAGCCCAGAGCCTGGAGCCTGTTTCAGATTCTGTGTCTCCTTCTCTCTCTGCCCCTCCTCCACTTGTGCTCTGTCTCACTCTGTCTTTCAAAAATAAATGTAAAAATAAAAAAATTTTTTTAAAAATTAAAATTTATTTTTACATAATCTCTACACCCAACATGGTGCCCAGACTCATGACCCTGAGATCAAGGGTCGTACGCTCCACTGACTGAGACGACCAGGTGCACCCCCTGATCCCCCATAACCTTTTTTTTTTTTTAAGATTTTATTTTTGGGCTCCTGGGTGGCTCAGTCAGTTGAGCATCCAACTCTTGATTTCAGCTCAGGTTATGATCTCACCATTCATGGGATCCAGCCCCATGTTGGGCTCTGCGCTGACAGCATGGAGCCTGCTTGGGACTCTCTCTCTGTCTCTCTGTCTCTGCCCCTCCCTCCCCCTCAGGATAAATAAATCAACTTAAAAAAAATAAATGAAAGAGTTTATTTTTACTGTTGAAGTTTTCTATTTCTGTTGCAGTTAGTTTTTTTAAGTTACATTTTCTTGGGAAAGCATCCACTGAACCCCGGTTGTCGTGTGTATTTGCACGAAGTGAGCCAAGCGGGCAGTAACGGCTCCTTACGTTTCATCAGTGTTCATGGGTGTCTCCTTCTGCCGCGTCTTGTTTCTGGGTTATGCTTTCTCCTCGTCCTTGACTGGGTCAGGCACAGTTTCATTGGTTTATTTAAAGGACCAGTCTTTGAATTTCATTAATTACATTCCTCCCCTAAGTTTATTAATTTCTGCTTTTTTTTTATAAATTTTTTTTTATAAATTTTTTTTTTATTTAATTTTGACAAAGAGAGCACAGGTTGGGGAGGGACAGAGAGAGAACAAGACAGAGGATCTGAAGCAGGCTCTGTGCTGACAGCAGGGAGCCCAAAGTGGGGCTCGAACCCACAAATGGGGAGATCATGATCTGATTTGAAGTCGGATGCTCCGCTGACTGAGTCACACAAGTGCCCCCGGAAAGATTAAACAAATATATATTTATTTATTTAGAGAGACAGTGGGAGTCGGGGAGGGGCAGAGAGAGAGAGAGGGAGAATCCCAAGCAGGCTCCGAGCCGTCAGCACAGAGCCCGATGCAGGGCTCGAACTCATGAACTGTGAGATCATGACCTGAGCTGACAGCAAGAGTCGGATGCTCAACTGACCGAGCCACCCAGGGGCTCCCCGTCTTAACTTTTGTGGAGTGTTTTATGTGCTCAGTGGTCTCCCGCCTGCCAGCCAGCTCAGCGCCACCACCCCCCCCCCCCACTTCATTAGAGGGCAGTTGTGTGCCGCGTGTTCTTGTCTGTGCTTGTGATATTCACAACCACTGTATTGTTTTGCCTAGTGGTGGGGTGACCAGGGTCTGTCTCCATCCTTGTGAATATGTACCACAGCAGAACTCCCGGGGCCCAGGGCAAAATGCAAATGCAGAGCCCTTTGTTAATGAAAATTATTAAGACTTTCACCACAGCGGAGCACTAAAACCCACGCAGGGCCCTGTGGAGTGTCCCATGCCCACGACATGGCCCGCCTGCGGGGTGTCCCATGCCCAGGACGTGGCCCCCCTGAAAGAGAAAGTCGCCTCTGCTGTGTCAGTTCCCAGTGTCATCACCGTCGCTGCCCTTCCATGCAGGTTTGATGTTGCACATATTTTTAATGGTTCATCTAGTGGTCATTCTTCCTCCCTTTTCCAGAAGGAGTCTACATGCTCAAGGCAGTTATTCACAGTGAGTTCTGTGGAACTGAAAAGGAGCTCGGCCCCTATTATGTGGACATCGGCCCTGCGACCGTGTCCGTGTCCATGAACTCCAGCAGCATCCACAAAGACGGGCTTCTTGTCCTCACGGACTCCCGCACGGATCAGAAAGGTAAGAGCTGCACCCGGGGTCTGAACCTCCCGCCCTCCACTCTGGACGCGGCGAGCCTCTGTGCTGGCGTTGTATGGTGCAGGGCATAGCCATTCCCCATCCAGACACGCGCTCCTGCCTCACCGCGCCTCGCTCAGCAAGCACTGATTGCACAGTACTGTGCTCTGAGGGGCACGTCCAGAGTCCTTGTCTCAGGATTCACAGTCTAGTAAACACATGGAGGTCTGCGTCTGAAAAACAGGAGCCAGGACATGGAGCTGCGTCCCCAAGGGCACGGCCAGGGCCTGGGAGGTTTCGGGAGGGATCGTGTGCACCTACAGGGTAAGCAGTCCACGATGGGCCTTGAGGAGTGGGTCTGCCGCGAGGTAACGGGTGCAGGGAGAGCATTTGGGGCTGACAACGTGGCAGTGAGTCCGCGCACAGAGAGGAGGCCCGACGGGTGCTGCAGGTGGCTGAATGCTCACAGGGTGCCAGGCGCTCTTCTCCCTCTTCGCTCACATCAGGCCCACAGCCGCCGGCGGGGGCTCCCTTGGCGCTCAGTGTTGTAAGGGACCCGGCTTGGAGGCCAGTGGAGTGGGAGTGGAGGATCCCAGCCAGATATCAGCAACACGTGGGAAGAAGAGTCGTGGGCGAGTGTGGGCACCCGTCAGAGATACTCCCTCAGGGGATGGAATTAGGGGTTATGTTTCCCGGAAGCAGGG
This sequence comes from Puma concolor, assembly GCF_028749965.1. NCBI lineage: Eukaryota > Metazoa > Chordata > Mammalia > Carnivora > Felidae > Puma > Puma concolor. The sequence goes on from NC_141668.1 coordinate 107,643,415, forward strand.
AAAAGGAGAGGCCAGCAAGGACGTGTCCGGATGACACTCATGGGATCTTACACACCGACCGCACCCTCTCTATACACTTAGCCCCGTGAGTGCCTCTCTGTCCAGGATGTCACAAAACACAGGGAGGAGGCATTTTAGTCTGTGCCCTTCGGGTCTGCACTGGGAGTTGGGATCGGGAGACCCGGCACAGATGGACCACCCGAGTAGTCTCGTGCAGATTCGTACGTCGTGGTTCCTCTTCCCAGCTGGTGACTATGTCCTGGTCAGAACTGAGTTGTAGGTGTGGTCAGTGAGATGCTGTCACTCTTAGACATGAGATATTTATTTTTCAGAAATTCTAAAACACTGGGGCACCTGGGTGGCTCAGTCAGTTGAACGTCCGACTTCGGCTCTGGTCATGACCTCACGGTTCACGAGTTTGAGCCCCGTGTCGGGCTCGCTGCTGTCCGTGCAGAGCCTGGAGCCCGTTTCAGATTCTGTGTCTCCTCTCTCTCTGCCCCCACCCTGCTCACGCTCTGCCTCTCAAAAATAAATAGACGTTAAAAAAATATTCTAGAGCATTGATGAAGAACAAAATACCCACTGCACGTTACCGTTGTTATAAAAGAGGATTTTGTCTCCGTGAAGAGAAGAGCTGCACAGAACACCAGTCCCTGAGAACAAAGACCCGTCTCCTCTCCTCCTGTCCCAGCAGACCAGTGTGCCCAGACACGACGGTCCTGCTCTGGACCCTGACACCATGTGGGGTGCCTGCCCTCCCGGTACACGCACACACGCGTGTGTGCATATATGTGTACGTGTGTGCACACGTATCATGTGTGTGCAGCCCTTTGCACTGCGTGTCCGAGGGGTTAAAAGCTTGCCCCCGCCTGACCCTGTTAGGAGCCCTTGTGAAGTAAGACACTCCTTGGTGCGCACCGGGGAGGCCCTTTAAAGACGAGGCCATCCAGCAAAGGAATTAACAGTTACTGCCACGCCAGGCAGTTCCTGGGGGAGAAGAGAAAACACAGGATTCCCGCGAAAAACATTCTGTGACGGGTTCACGTTCCGCAGGCTTGTCTGATTCCAAACCTCGGGCTTCAGAATTTTGAAATCCACTGGGATTCAGAGAGAGAGAGTAAAAAATGGAAACTGGGGACCATCTGTTGCTTGAGACAGAGGAGTGGATTTTTAAGATCGTCACCACGTTTTCTGTTTTGTGTTTTCCCGCGTAGGCACTGTCGTCACACATCGTTTTCCAACTGGGCCCTCGTGGAACGTGTCCTTCACTTCTCGGACACGAGCGGGCGGCGGCCAGGCGTGGAAACCCGTGACTGTTCGGTTCCAGATGCAGCGTATGTTCCCTTTCTGATTCGAGACTTGTCAGAGTCAGTCGGGATCACCGAGGGCCCTGGGCAATGCCAGTGTCTGCGATTAGCTCTGCTGAGATTTTCTTTTGCCCTTGAACTAGCTCTGTTTCCCTGTAGTTTGTTGTAGGGCTTTCTAGAAACCACCCACCGCGAGGCTTCAGCCTGCAGGTACGGGGTGGGTTATGGTGCAGAATCCTCTGGGAGCACCTGAACCCGTACCAGACGCTTTCCAGGAGATTTCACAGGGAATCGGCCCCGTCACTTTAGGACTTTGCTGGCCTTTGCACTGGGGCCGCCTGTATGTCAGCGGGCTCAGGATCCTGCCTTCCCGCCCGACCGTGTGGGAGGTGAGGAGGCTGGGGTCCCTGGATGGCCCGAAGCATCCGTACCTCCCTCACGTACACAGCCGTCTCTGTCTACACTAACGGAACCGTGTTTGCCACCGACACCGACATCACCTTTCTGGCTGTGACCAAGGAGACGGTCCCCCTGGAGTTCCTGTGGTATTTCGGAGAAGGCCCACCCGTGAGGACAACTTCCAGGAGCGTTAGGAAAAGACTCCGCATCCCCCAGTGGTCAGTCAATGGGCATCACGAGGGGTGGCTGCTGGCAGTGTGGCCGTAGCTCAGTGTACAGATCTCCCCGCCACGACCTCGAGCTACATTCACACTTAGTGCCGCTGGTGCGTCCGCAAATGGGACTTCAAACGTACATTTGTTTATTTTTTCATTTTTAAACTTTGATTTCTTTAAGTGTATTTATTTTGGGAGAGAGTGTGAGCGGGAGAGGGGCAGAGACAGAGAGAGAGAGCGAGAGAGAGAGAGAGAGAATTCTAAGCAGGCTCTGAGCTGTCAGCACAGAGCCCGATTCAGGGCTCAATCCCATGAGCTGTGAGATCATGACCTGAGCCGAAGTCAGAGGCTTGGACGCTGAACTGTCTGGGCCCCCAGGCGCCCCTCAAATGTGAATTTAAAGAAGAGGCTCCTTCCTTCCCGCTTGCACCAGGGGCATGTGTGGGGCTTTGGAACCAAACTTTCCTGGGTTCAGATCCCATCTCCCCCACCTGGGTAAATTCCCCCTCCAAGGAGGGGTCCCAGTGCTTGGCCCTCCCCCCTCCCACTCTGGAGGTGACTGACCTAATGACCGAGGGGTGGCCCCCCAGTAAGTGGGAAAGCCCTGTGGAGGACCGTGCCCACCCCGACCTTTCTCGGGCAGTGAGGCGGGGTTCTCTGCCCCTGACCTGTTCCTGTCTCCCCCTGCCCTACCTGCCCCCTCCTCGGTCCCCGCCCCCCGCCCTCCCCCAGGTACAGCGTGACGGTGCAGGCTTCCAGCAGGCTGGGCAGGGTGGCCTCGGAGCCCCACCGCATCAGGGCGCAGAGGAGAATCATCGCCAATCGGCTCGCGTCCCCGTCCTCAGCTCTGCTCAACACCAGCGTGACCTTTGAGTGCAGACTCAACTTCGGCAGCGACGTCGCTTTCCTGTGGGACTTTGGGGACGGCGCCGTGGGCCCGGGGGGCAGCTCTGCCAGCCACAGCTACAGCAGGTGAGGGTCTCAGGCGCAGGCAGGGCTCTGCACGCGGCGGCCGGCACATAAGGGTCTCCTAACCGACCCCGCAGCGCATGCCGTCGGCAGATACTGAAGAATGACATGTAAACCCAGCTGCTCCCCGGGAGCTCCTGGTCTGGGGACGGCAGGAGGAAGATGGACGTTCTCAGCCCCAGGAGGCACGGAGAGGGCAGTTGGACGAGGGGTGGGGGCCTGACGCGGGTAGAAGGGGCTCGGAAGACTGCGAAGGGCCTCTCTGTCATCCTGAGGCGCTTGGGCTGTGTCCTTTCATTCGGTATTTATTGAGCACCCACTGTTTACCTGGCGTGAGGCATTCTGGAGATCCATGCACAGCTAGGCCTGCCTGGGGAGGTGGACGTGCCCACGGGAAGCCTCGTTCAAGGTTAGGAGTGGACGAAGTGCGGGCCACCCGGGTCCGGGTCTGAGCCTCCCGGCTCGGAGTCCCTACACTCACTCCGATGGAGGGTGTCCCGGAGGAGGAGGGACAGACGGACGGGCTCAGTCTCTTCATTCCTGTGCGTTGTGGCCCTTCCAGGGAAGGGGAGTTTACCGTCCAGGTCCTCGCCTTCAACGATGTCAGCACCGCCTCCCTGAGAAAGCAAATTTTCGTCGTGCGTGAGCCCTGCCAGCCGCCCCCGGTGAAGAACATGGGGCCGGGGAAGGTGCAGGTAGGGCTGGGCCGGAACGACGGCACTTGGGGCAGTAAAGGGAGGCTCTGTGCAACTGGCCCTCCGTGCCGGACGCGAGGCGGCGCTTCTGAGGGCCTCTGAGCGCCCAGAGCCAGGCCCAGGGGTCCTCCTTCCGGGCTGATTGGGCCTTCATTCTCCCCTCTTCCTCTGGTGCTCAGAGCCGCTGGCTCTGAGAAGCTTTCCAGAAATTGCTGGTGCAAAGCACGGAAGTGTTGTCAGGAGAAGGGAATGTTCGGGTACACACGGTGTCAGCCAGCCCTTTCCTGAGCGCCTACTATGGGTTAGGAAAAGTAGGGCCACTTTTTATTCCTTTTGTTCCTTTGAGGCCTCTCGTGTGGAGCGGATTTCCCCTTTCAGGGCAGAAGTGTCCAGTGACACACGGAGTGAAAGCCTGGGACTCGGCTGCATTTGCCCGAATGTGTCCCGTGGTTTTCTGGCATCAGAGGCCGTTGATGGGCTGCTGACCAGGGTCTTGGGTTGGGGACCTCCTACCCCAGATGAAGCAGTGGGGATCGGGGGGTACACAGTCCCTCAGGCAAGGCCCGGGTGGTTCCTGGCCATGTGGGCCCTACGGGACAGTGACAGTCTCTTACAAGTGAGACCCATGCCCCCATGAGGCCAGCATGTGCCTACAGGGTCGTCAGTCTGCACGGGCAGTGGGCTCTCTGGGTCGGGGACATGGACAGAAGGTCAGGGGGGACCCCTAACATGGCCATTAGGCCTAACATGGGTCCCCCTGGAATCAGGGGAGAGGGGTCTGCGCTTAAATCCTGACTCTGCTCTTGGGTTGAGCCACCAAATGGGGGTTTTCCCTGGTTAAACAAGGTCGAGTTGACTCCACGCCATGTGGCTCAAACTGTGTATTGGCTGTGTGATCTGGGGTTCTCTTCTTTTTTTGTTTTCTAAGTAAGCTCTACACCCAGCGAGGGCTCGAACTCACAACCCTGAGATCAAGAGTGGCACATTCTACTGACTGAGCCAGCCAGGCACCTCCTGGGGTGGTTTTCCACAAAAAAGAGTACTCAAGTTTTTTTCATTTTTAAAATAAAACAACATTGACGAGTCCGTTTTTTCTTCATAGTTTTTTTGTCTCAAACACATTTTCTAAGAGTGTAAAGAAAAACAGGAAATCATCTGAAATGCATCAGGAGAATGCCACTGTCACTGGACACAACGTCAAAAGTCACATTCCAATTTTAATAAATACCAGTTTCTTTCTTTTTAAATTTGTTTTTGAGAGAGACAGAGTGTACACACGTGGGGGAGGGGCAGAGAGGGAGAGAGGGAGAGAGAGAATCCCAAGCAGGCCCCTCACTGTCAGTGCAGAGCCTGACGCGGGGCTCGAACTCACGAGCTGTGAGATCATGACCTGGGCTAAGATGAGAAAACAGACGCTTAACCCACTGCGCCACCAGGTACCCCTAATATTTCTTGATTTTTAACGATACTGGGATGCCTGGGGGGCTCAGTGGTTAAGTGTCCGACTTCAGCTCAGGCCTTGGTCTCGCAGTTCGTGGGTTCGAGCCCCGTGCCCGGCTCTGTGCTGACAGCTTGGAGCTCGGAGCCTGGAGCCTGCTTCAGATTCTGTGCCTCCCTCTCTCTCTGTCCCTCCCCCACTCACACTCTGTCACTGTGTCTCTCTCCAAAATAAACATAAAAAAGTTTTAAACAATACTAACTTCCATGTATTTTACCCATGTGTTTCTTTTCTATGTGGATATCTTTTTGAAACTATATTTGACTGTTCAGAAGTTTAAATTTCTATGGAATCAGATCTATTCACCTTTTCCCTTTCATATTTTCCCATTAATCTTATGCTTAGAAGGATTTTTCCTCTCATGGGTATATAAGTATAAACATTCATGTATTCTTTCTTGTTTTTGTATATTGACTCGTGATTTTGTCTGCAGGAAGAATGTGTATTTGTTTCAGTGTTTTGTATTCCAGCTGTAAGGGGCCCACCCTGTGATTATGCAAGAGGGTCACTGGTGCCCTATGTTGAGAGTAAGTTTTGATGCTTCTCTGTGGCATCAGGCATAATGGACCTTTCGAGACTCTTTTCTCTTTAACCTGCAGGTATGGAGATCTCAGCCCGTGAACCTGGGTGTGACATTCGAGTCTGCGATCCTCTGTGACATCTCCCAAGGCCTCTCCTACACCTGGACCTTCTGGAACTCCGAGGGGGCACGGGTGCCCCTGCCCGCTGCTGTCAGCACTCACGGGCAGACCCTCACCGTCCCCGGCTACTTCCTGCAGCCCGGGAACTACACTGCACTTGCCAAGGTGAGTGACCGGCCAGCGTGCTTTCCACCAGCCTCCGAACAGGACCCCGGCCCCTGTTACCCCAGCCTGCTCTGTCCAAGAAAAAGAGGGCTGTCACAACAGGTGTGGCTGGAATCTCGAGAAGTGCTTGATTCCTTTAACACATTTTATGTCCAAATGGGGACAGAGTAATCGTGAAAATCTCCTTGTTTAGCAAAAGCTTCCTGTGCACCTGCTTTGACCATGTCACCGAGGTAGTCCCGGGATGTTAAAGGTGTATTTGTGTCATCAAGGGGCCCGCTGCCTGGGAAGGGAGGGGATGTTAGAGAGCAGGGCCACCAGGGCACCCTGGTGACCAGGCCGGTCCTGACATTTGCTGCGTTTGGCTGGAAAAATGGTGACAGTAGGTCGTGGTCTCTTCTAGGAGAGTTGGCTTCATGGGGCACAGGACGTGGGAGGCAGCAGCCGGGGCCAAGACCCTGAAGGAGACTAGGGCTCGCGAGGGGGCACAGGCTGGCAGGGCGAGTGGGGAATAGACCTGGTGAGGGGTCTGGGGTCTGCCTGGCAGGTGTAAAGACTGGACTGGAGACCACCGGTGCTGCCCCAGCTCCATAGGGAGGTGGCTTTGTTCCTTCATCTGGGACATGAGGGCCTGTCCTATGCATAGGGACCAGCGTGGGTCCCTCAGGTCCCTGGGGACACCAGCACACACACTGGGAGCAGTGACATGTGCTTGCGTGTCTCAGCAGCATTGCACCACGATCAGGGTTTCCACATGCTTCCTTGCCACATCTGTGCTCGTCCCACCGTGCCCTGGACCCCTCCCCAAGGGCCGGGTGATGGCCACAGTAGCACCGTTGCAGACGAAGGCCACAGGAAAAGTCAGAGGCAGCAGAGTGGGAACCACACTTTACTTCAGAAGTATTAATTAGGGAAGAGTTGGGAGTAGACTGAAGGATGGGACTTCACTACTGAATACTCTCTGGAACGTTCCATCACTCTGGAGCGCTCTAATGGTGAACTCAGAGGCAACAGGAGGCTGAAATGGCACAGTGGCCGTGGGCAGAAAGGCAGAACAGGTGACTGCAGGTGGGTTTACGGCCAGTCACCTACCCTCGTGATTACTCGCACAAGTGAAATGGAAAACGCAAAGGTCAAGACCGAGTGCATGGAGTACAGTGAGACTGCTCTCCATTTCCCTCAGGAGAGCAGAGTGTCCATTTGGGACACTTTCTGAGCAGCGAGGACAGGAGCAGGAGGGAGGAGCCCCAGCAGGCAGCCCTTGTGTTTTGGGAATGGAACAGGTGAAGGAGCCTGAAAACGAGACAAGATTTGGTATGTCTATAATAAGCATCATAAGGATCTGTTAATTTTTAAATAGTAGAAATGTTTTATTAGTAATACTCCCTGTTTTTAAATGTTTATTTTTGAGAGAGAGAGAGAGGCAGGGCACAAGTAGGGGAGGGCAGAGAGAGAGGGAGACACAAAATCCAAAGCAGGCTCCAGGCTCTGAGCTGTCAGCACAGAGCCTGATATGGGGCTTAATCCCATGAGCCGTGAGATCATGACCTGAGCCAAAGTGGGATGCTTAACTGACTGAGCCACCCAGGTGCCCCAGTTATTATTTTATTTTTTTAATGTTTTAATGTTTGTTTATTTTTGAGAGACAGAGCACAAGCAGGGGAGGGCGCAGAGAGAGAGAGTGAGACACAGAATCTGAAACAGGCTGCAGGCTTTGAGCTGTCAGCACAGAGCCCGACGCGGGGCTCGAACTCATGAACTGAACCATGAGATCATGACCTGAGCCAAAGTCAACTCAACTGACTGAGCCACCCAAGGCACCCCCATTATATTCTTGAAATCACTTGTTCCTGAAATGGTCTATATTTTTTCTTGGTTTAACGTGGCTTAAAATCTTTACTGTCCGTCATCACATTGACAAGACCAAGCAGGCATTCCTGTTCTGTGACCAGTCTTGGGGGTCTCCTTGTCACTGAGGTTCTTGGGGAGTGACTGCCAGAAGGGCAGATTTCAGCTGGACAGACGTGGCCCAGAGCAGACCCAGTGCGGTCATGGTGTGGACCGTGTGACCAGCCTAACCACCCCTGTTCCAGCTGGGCACGAATGGGGTGGAGGACAGTTCCCAAGACAGGCGGTCTGGCCCCCTGCCCGGAGGCCTGGCACGGATGCCCATCTCCCTGTGGTGTGGCTCCGAACCCTGCAGATTACAAGTACCATTGTCATGGTTAGAAACAGTCATTCATGCAGAGGCTGGTTCATACTGTGTAAGGTCACGAGTCAGTGCTCTGTGACCTGGCAAAAAGAGAAGTGGACAGGGCCGTGTGGCCATGGGTTTCCTCTCCATCCTGCAGCTCTGAGCTAGCGCGTGCCGTTGGATAAGGTGCACAGAGATGGGCATCGAAATGATTGATGAGGCCCAGTGCTGGTAGCTTCATGCATCCAGTGCTTGAGAGTCCCTTTTCCCCGAGATCCGGACAGTGGGGTCACAGGTGCCCTCACCTGCCCACGTGGGAAGGGTCAAGGTTGCGGTCCACGCCTCAGAGCTCAATGGCTCCGCTGGTTGACACACTCCCTCATCAGCTGTGTCGTTGGTGTTGAGTGGGCTACGGATGTGTCTTTGTCCGAGTCGTGGCGACCCGACTTGAGAAGATGCTTTTGCTGAGATCCGAGCTCATGTCATCACTTCGCCTTCGGGGGCCACTCCCTCAGATGTCCAGACCTCCTGCCGTCACTGTCCTGACGGGTTCCCCCACCCTGCACGTCCCCGTCTCTGGACGTTCCTGTTGGCTTCTTGGGCGGGAGGAGCTGGGCAGGCAGATTGGAGTGTAATCAGAGACGGTGGATCGCCCTCAGGCCCGCTCTCGGGAGAACCGCTAGCAGGGACCATGGGTACGTTTTTGGAGAAAGTCACGGAGGACCCAGCCAGGACCCGTGAAAAGAGCAGCAGGTGTTAGGCTCTATTTGGTTTTAAAGTTGCATCAAACTTCTAAGAGAACCCTTGCAAATGCCTTCTTCATAAACTGTTCCATATTCCTGAGTTGAAGAGTATTTGTCTCAAAGTTCATTTACTTGCTTCAAGAGCATCGATCACATGGGGGTAGAAATGTAGTTTGAAGGAAGTCGCCAGTGCCGTCCAAGACCACGGACAGACGGACAGACTCCCTGTCTGTGGAGTAGGTTTGGCATCTGGACTGAGTGGATGGGGCCATGTTACTGACGGTGTTGCTCTGTCCCCAGACCTAGGAGTCCCAGCTCCGTGTGCCCTCCAGATGTGGTGAGCGAATGCCCCCATCCTCACCGGCTTCAGCCACTCTGCTTCCACCGGGCACATAGTAGGCTGTTTGCCTGGCGAAGGTGACTGGCTGGGGTTGGAAATAACGGACCCTCTCGGTGCAGCGCTCGGAGCCGCTGTTGGAGCCAACGGCACATTTAGATGCCCCAGTTTCCTTCCAGAGTCAGAGGAGCGTCCACCCCGGAGGGTGTCCTGCCCAGTCCCCCGGGTGATGCCCCCTTGTCGGCGGTGTTCCCAGGTTCAGGTGGAAGGCAGCGTCGTGCACAGCAGCTACCGTGTGGGGGTGGAGGTGCGAGCCCGGGCCCCCGTGAGCGTCATCTCCGAGGGCACGCACCTGTTCATCTCCAGAGCCCCCTCGTTCATCGTCGTCCTCAGGGGATCCCAGTCCTATGACCCAGACAGTCCTGGGGCCGTTCTCAGGTGAGCCGGGGGGCTGTGTGACCATCTGGGCTGGGCACAGCCTCCCCCCCTCCCCCCACCCATCGCCTTCTCCAAACCCAGGCCCAGAAACGTTGGGAGAGGTGGCCGTAAATCCTGCCTCGTCATTCAAACAACTTAAGTGCCTCCACTCTTGTTAGTTGAACTGACGTTTCACTCGGGATCGTAACGTAAGGGATTTGGGGAAGGCGTGGAACTAAACACGTGAGCAGCTTTGTAAGTTGGTGTTTTGGAAAATGGAAGTTGAAATACTGCCTCAATCCGTTCTGGCTGCTGTAACAAACCATCCCGGCCTGCATCGTCCATAAACCACACGTTTCCTTCTGTCTCCTCTGGGCGCTGGAAGGCCAGGACCGGGGTGCCAACTGGCTCCGTGCCCGGGGGGGGACCTGCTTCCTCATTCAGAGCTGGTGCCCTCACTGTGTCCTCCCAGGGTTGAAGGGGTCCAGGGCTCCCTGGGGACCATGTTATAGGAGCGCCAGTCTTTTCGTGGGCCCCCCCTCCCCCCCACTTCGTGATCTAATCCTCTCCTGAGGCCCCGCTCACACCTCACACAAACAGTCCATCCTTAGCAAATAAGTTATTTCGTTACTAAAGTTCTTGCTTTGGTGTTGGGGGAGCTTGATCTCGGAGTCTCGCGCATCCCTTAATGTTAGAGGCCCTGGCTCAGGCCTGGTGCCCTTGACCGTCCACACACCTTCCCTGGTGGCCTCACCCAGTTTCCTGATGTGGACACCGTCTGCATCCCGCTCCCCCCGAGCTGCACCCTCCATGGACACCGTCCGTGCAGCCCCCACCCAGACCACCGTTGGACTCCCGGCTGGCTGTGTCCTCGCCCGTCGGGCCCTCTGCGGCCTTCCCGTCTGCTGATGGAAGGCCCTTCCTGTTATCGAGGCCGAAGCCTTCAGCGGCCGCGGCTGCTCTTCTCCCCCTTCGTGGCCGGTCTGTCAGGAAGACTCGCTGGCCCCGTCCGCCGTGAGGGCCGCGTCTGGCTTCCTCCCACGGGGCATCCTCACCGGTGCCCGGCTGTCCCCTGCCCACCGTCAGGCCCTGCTTCTTGGAACAGCTGGACGCAGCTCGCAAAGCCCTGCCCCAAAGTCTGCAGCACTGCCCGAGCGCTCCCCGTGCCCCAGGCCTATGGTCACCTGTCCCCCGAGTCCTCTTCCTGCTCCTCCCGCATCTTCCCTCAGCTGACTCCTGGACCGTCCCCACCCCACTTCCTTCCGTCTGCGCTCAGACAGCACATTCCCGGGGGGCTTCTGAGGGCCCCATCTGAAGCAACGACGGTCCCATCCCGACTCTGTGCCTTGTCCCCGTGACATCGGATATCCGCTCACCGGCTGTCACTGTCAGCAGTCTGTTCCCTCTGGAACGGTCCCTCCAGAAGGGCAGGGCTGCGGTTTGGCATATCCCCTGTGCCTGGCGCCCAGCAGGGCCTCAGTGAGTGTTCGTGAATAACCAGCGTAGACATTTGCTGCGTCCAAGTGTGGGCTTTGGCGGAGGCCCGAGGCGGCCCCTCAACTTGCTGGTGATGTGTACGCACTCTGGACAAAGCACACAGCTGGCTGCGTACCTCCTGCACCGTGGCCTCAGGAGACAGCGGGGTCTTGGTCACGCTGTGCCCTCCCAACAGCCCCACGTGGCACCCAGAAGCAAGGGCTCAGTGTGTGTGTTTGCTGAGACGGGCTGAGTCTCCCCCTGGGAACGGGGATTGTTCCCGCCGAGCCCCGGGGAGGGTCGCTCCCACAAGGGCCTGAGCTGGACAGGCTCTGGATACAGGGAGGGTTAGGACAGGTGTCCGGGTCCAGCTTACCTGCAGCCAAGAGAGGGAAGTGACCTTGAAGGGATGAGCAGGAGTGCAGATTTGGGGGTGCTACGGGGGGGGGTCCCTGAGGCTGCAGGGCCGGCACCTCCCTGGGGGGCGCTGCTTGTCTCCATGTGTCCCTGCACCCCCCCCCCCCCGCCCCGGGCAGGACCTGCCCCAGGCAGGGGTTGGGGCTGTCTTCCTGACTGTCGCAAGTACAGAGGACTGAGCGTGCCTGGTGCTCATGTCCTGGCCCAGGAAGCCGGGTGGGTACCTGGCGGTACTGCTCCCGCTTTGGACACCCCACCCTCCCTGCCTCAGAGCGTAACCGCAACCTCACAGCTCCCTGCCCAGCTGCTCCCCTGGGGCCCCGGGAAAGCCCACTGAGCGACCCCGGGGTGGTCACCTGACAGGCCAGAGGAGGTGCGTTCAGCCCCGCGGTGGCGTCCCGCAGGTATCACTGGAGGTGCACCGCGGCCAGCGCCCCTGGGCACCCCTGCTTCTCCGCCTCCTCCCCACGCAGCCTGGACGCCGGGGCTCCCACCCTTTCCTTTCCTGCGGACTCTCTGAGTGACAGCTATGACCAGTTTCTCGTGACACTGATGGTGTCCAGCGGTGGCCGGAACTCTTCAGAGGCACAGGTGTTCCTGTCCCCTCGCCCCAACTCGGCACTCAGGTGTGTCCTGTCCTGTGCTCCCTGCACTGCAGATCCAATGGGTGCACCCTTCATGCTCTGCCCTATGGGTGTGGGAGCCACTACATGCGGGAGCCGGGCCCACAGGAGAAAGGGGCTGACCAGGGAGGGCTGGGGGCATCCGCGGTCCTCTGGCCCCAGGGCAGAGCCTTTTGGGCACATGCTGGCACCTGGGGGCTCCAAGCGGGAGGGCTCCTGTGTCTGGGGCCTGAGGCCAAGCCTGGAAGGGGCTAAGGCATCTCAGGGCCTCTGCCCAGGGCCTTCCAGGCGTCGCCGAGCTGGGCCAGATGGCAGCGTGGAGGTGGTGCAGGTGGAAGGGGCAGAGAAATACTATGACCACAGAGGCCAGCACCTGAGTGAGGGCCCCACTCAGCGCCGGCACCATGCAGGCTGGCGTGCCCTGCCGCTGCTTCAGACTTCCCCTGGGGAGCTAGGTCCCGAGGAGCGGGCTGGGGGCAAGCGGGACCGCTTCCGTACATGGACCCCGCAACGGGTCTAGGCAGTTGCCATCGTCATGTTGAAAACACGTGTAGTTAGAAGTGTGGGTAGCTGGTTCTGGAAGGCTTCCTGGAGGAGGAAGCAAATTGGCCGTGCCTGGCAGGACCAATGCAAAGGAGAGGACATGAGCTGTGGTACCAAGGTCAGGCAGACCACCGTGATGGAGCCCCGCCACCCCCCAGGGGTTTGAAACAAGTCTCAGCAGACAGAGTGGACACTTCTCCAAGGTCCATACAGACCCAGACTGCCTGCATCGGTTTTGAATTGTGATGTGTGTTAAAGGTGAAGGAATGGGGGTGCCCTGCTGGCTCAGTCAGTGGAGCATGTGACTCTTGATCTCTGGGTCGTGAGTTCAAGCCCCACACTGGGTGTGGAGCCTACTTAAAAAAAATTTTTTTTTTAAGTGAAGGAATGCCAGTACAGGGCTACAAGCCTTGGGCCATCATTTAAATAATTATACTGGGGCGCCTGGGTGGCGCAGTCGGTTAAGCGTCCGACTTCAGCCAGGTCACGATCTCGCAGTCCGTGAGTTCGAGCCCCGCGTCAGGCTCTGGGCTGATGGCTCGGAGCCTGGAGCCTGTTTCCGATTCTGTGTCTCCCTCTCTCTCTGCCCCTCCCCCGTTCATGCTCTGTCTCTCTCTGTCCCAAAAATAAATACATGTTGAAAAAAAAAAATTTAAATAATTATACTAATAAGTTAGGCCCTTTTAAAAAGAATACAATGTACCATATGATTCTGCTACTCATAAGATAAAGAATTTATTTGAAGATACTCACCATGTTCTAAAGGTGGATGTCTATCAGTCCTGTCAGGCATTATCTGGGCCCCTGTGGACCCTGTCTCTGCGAGGTCTGGGGCCAGACGGGCCTCCCGCGTCTGGCCCGTCCCTACCCAACAGGCACATGCACGTGGTGCATGGAGAGAGACGTGACCACTTACACGCAGACACACGTGTGTGCACACATAGGGACAGCCCGGCCTGAGGCCCCTCGAGGAGCCTGCGTGGCCCCGTGTGCTGTGCTCCCTCCACCCGGACCTCCTGTGCTGGGGGGGCCGCGGTCTGACACGGGGGGAACACCTGCACCGCACACATGCTCGGGGAGGTTGGGGGGGGGGGGTCTCTCTACCTTGGCCTGCCGAGTCCCGCAGGACAGAAACCCGTCGAATCAGGCCCGCGGCGGCAAACCCTGACCACCCATACCGCCTAAGGAACTGCGTTCCTCAGGGCATGTGTTGGCAAGTGCTGGTCAGCAAAGGAGCCTGGGGAAGGAATTCGGGGGGCCGCGGGGCTGCAGGCCTGAGAGATTGTGTGGGGCCCAGCAGACTGCAGGGAGCAAGGCTAAGGGCATGGATGCAGTGTCCCCTGGAGGACCCGAGGCCGTGTGAGAATGCAGAATGTCCTCGGCCACTGGGGGCGGAGCCCCAAGGTGAAGAGAACGCTCAGGGGGCGTCCCTCCTGCAGAGAGAGTGGCCAGAGCGCCATCCTGGCTCTGTCCCGAGCTGTGTAACCTGGAGGGATCGCACACCCTCTCATTGAGCTCAATGTGTTTGCCTCCTGAGATCTGGCCCGCATGGGTGGAGCTGGGTGAGGGCTCGGCCACCCCAGAGGTGCTCAGTCACGTTGGCCGTGACACAGACACCCTCTTAACGTGGCTGAACGAGACCACAGAAGCACCCAGTCCTTTCCCTAAAACCTCCAACCCGGTCTGCACGTCACAGATTTGTCCACATCTCCTGGGTCAACTTTAGAGACGTCTTTGTTAACTGGAACGAGGAACTTTGTCTTCAGGCTGAGTGCGAAGTCTGTGGCCAAGTGTCCGGGCTGTCCTACTCCTGGGACCTCTTCCTGGTCAACGCAACAGAAGGGACTAGTGTGGAAGGTGAGGTCGCTGCCCCTTCGTGTGTTAAGCGGGGCAGGACGCGGGGATTCACAGATCGCTAATGGTATGCAGACTGCCTCCTCTGGGCCGGCATCCCTGGTCCTGCCTGTCACTGACCGTGTCCCCCAGCCCCTCTCCTTTATGCCCTTGGGGATGCCTCGCCCCCGTCCCTCCCAGGTCCCGCCATCCTTGGGGCCAGGTCTCGGCCCAGCTCTGCTCCCCGTGCCCAGAGGGGCTTCTCCAAGACCTGGCTCTCTTGGGTGGGGAAGGTGGGTCCGGGCGCTGCCGGGATGGTGGTGAGGGTACGTGGGATCCCGGGAGAACACACCCACTCTGGGGTAGGCGGTGGCCTGCGGGTGCCATGGCCGCTGGGTTTGAACCACGAGGGACATGGGTTCCCACCGGTGGTGTCTGTGATCAGAGAGATGGTGGCGAATGGCAAACAGAAGGGCTTTTATTTCTGAGCTGCGCGTGGCTGTTCCTATGACAGAAGCTTGTGCCAAGCCCTCAGAAACCCACACTTAACTTCTTTTGGATCCGTTTGGTGGGACCACACGCAGCTTCCCTACACGGAGCTCGGAGCCTGGCTGCCCTCACAGCTGGAGGGACACGGAGACTCGGGCAACGTGCACTTCTTCACAGCGGAGCTGTTCCCACACCCCGAGATAGTTGAGTGTTTCTGAGGCAAAGCCCGTGGGGAACGCACTAGAGGAACCTGGGGCACAGACCCCGGTAGTTGATCTTGCAGCAGAGCCAGGGATTATCCCTTGTCTTTGTTGTCACAGAATCTTGCTGTGTCACGGCAGCACTTAAAAGCTGGCCACTGTGACACATCGTCTTTTACGTCTTCAGAAATTTTTCTTTGTTTGGCGTTTGTCCTTTCTCGTAAATTATCCTAGCACTTGTTAGAACTGTGACCCGAGACGCTGACAGGTGAGTGAGGGTCGGGAGAGAGTCCACGTGGCCGCATTGTCTCGAACATGCGTGGACGACCCGTGCCAGGCGGGGCCCCGAGGGGGACACGTGGACAAATTGGTGGCCTGCTTCCATGCATCTGCTTCTCAGGGGCCGGACTGCCTGCCTCCGGTGAAAACCAGGCTCTGCGAATTTTCTCATACGTGTCCTTTTCAGATTTGCATCAGGTCTGTTACAGCAGCACGTGATGTAATCTGTAAACCTTGAACCGCATAGCTTTTCTGCTCCAGATTTCTGACACTGTCCTGTGTTTGTTCAAGTTCCCTTTTGTAGGACGGTGGGGCTGCTGGGCTCTGCCGGGCTGGGGGCCGTTTCCAGGCCACCAGATTCCAGTCCACCGTCCACGGAGCCGAGCTGGCCGGAGTGCCACACAACGGGAGCGCCGTTCTCACAGGAGCCGCCACAGACCCGGGGCCAGCCCGGCCTTTCAGCCGCGGGGAAACCCTCCTCAGGGCCCACGGTCAGCCGACACTGGGTTCCCGCCACGGGTGACGCTGCGGCCCTGGGAGTGACTCCCCAGGACCAGGGCTCTCCAGGACCCAGCTCCCCTGGAGGAAGTTCGCCCTCCCAGGGACTGTCCCCTTCCCCCTCTGGTAAGTGCCACAGTCCCCTCATATTCGGGGCCGGGCCCAGACTCCACTGTCTCCTCCACTGTGGTGGTGACGCGGTAACACCCGCAAGGACAGGATGTGGACTCTAGAAACACACTGGGGTGGCCCACATGCTGCGTCAGGAGGGTGGGTATTAATTTCAGGAGAGTCTTATGGCTTTAAATGACACGTTATGGTTTTCTCCTCTCGTGTAGATTTTGAAGCCTATTACGGCAATATCCAAGAAGCAGAGCTGTCCAGAGGGAGACAGCCCGCTGACTGTGAGTCCGTGCTTCTCCCTCTTTCTGGGGCTCCTTGGGTCCCTGTGTCCCCTCCTCGGGTCCCTGTGTCCCCTCGGGTCTAACCTCTGAAATCGAGAATTGCCCCCCGCCCCATGGCATCACGACCACCAAGAGCTCCCAGAGACAAAGAAGGAAAAAGCCCCGATTCCTCTGCATGGCACCGTCTCCCCCAAATCCTTATTTCCAGCTCACCTACTTCTCTTCGGGCTCCCTGCGCTTCCAAAAGCCCCAGGCCCATGGGGGGTACTGCCCCTGTCCCACACCTCAGTCCCCAGAGCGTCATCTGCCAAAAACACCTCCCTTTGCGCCTTCCCCACTTGTCATCTTGGAGCGCTTCCTCCTTTCCGGTCAGCCTCCGTTCCCTTCCTCTGGGACGGTCCCACCTTCTTACCTTGTATCACCCCCGCTCCTGTGACAGCCCAGCAGACTCCTCACTGCGCCTGAAGCAGGTGCGCGAGGTGCTCGCAGCTGTCTCCTTGTGTGTCCTGCTCTAGTCTAGCTCTTCAGGGGAGCTTCCCTGGCAAGTGCAAACCCATGTGCCAGATGATCACAGTGCCTGGCACACCGGCACACAGTGAGTATGTTCTCAGATGGAGAGATGCACGGTCACTGGAGGATTGGTCGTCTGTGGGCAGGATGGCCAGATAGTCATTGGAGGACGTGTCTGTGGGCAGGACGGCCGGACGGTCAGTGGACGACATGTCTGTGGGCAGGATGGCCGGACGGTCAGTGGACGACGTGTCTGTGGGCAGGACGGCCGGACGGTCAGGGGACGACGTGTCTGTGGGCAGGACGGCCGGACGGTCGGGGGACGACGTGTCTGTGGGCAGGACGGCCGGACGGTCGGGGGACGACGTGACTGTGGGCAGGACGGCCGGACGGTCGGGGGACGACGTGACTGTGGGCAGGACGGCCGGACGGTCGGGGGACGACGTGTCTGTGGGCAGGACGGCCGGACGGTCGGGGGACGACGTGTCTGTGGGCAGGACGGCCGGACGGTCGGGGGACGACGTGACTGTGGGCAGGACGGCCGGACGGTCGGGGGACGACGTGACTGTGGGCAGGACGGCCGGACGGTCGGGGGACGACGTGTCTGTGGGCAGGACGGCCGGACGGTCAGTGGACGACGTGTCTGTGGGCAGGACGGCCGGACGGTCAGTGGACGACGTGTCTGTGGGCAGGACGGCCGGACGGTCAGTGGACCACGTGTCTGTGGGCAGGACGGCCGGACGGTCGGGGGACGACGTGTCTGTGGGCAGGACGGCCGGACGGTCAGGGGATGACATGTCTGTGGGCAGGAAGGCCAGACGGTCAGGGGATGACGTGACTGTGGGCAGGATAGTCGGACGGTCAGTGGACGACGTGTCTGGGCAGGACAGCCAGATGGTCAGCGGACGACGTGTCTGTGTCCCACCACCCCAGGCACCTGGACCACGCGGGAGCCCTTGCTCTTTCTCTGCCTCCGTCCCTGCCGCCTGCCCTCATTCACCATGTGACACAGCTGGAGACCTCTCAGGGCCACAGCATAGCCCCCCCGCCCCCCACCAGTCCTCAATGTCTTCCCGCCACATGCTGGGCCTCCCACCAGAGTGCCCTGGCACTTTCTGCCTCATTTCCCTGCCTTTCCCTTTGTCACCCCCTCCAGCCACATCTCCAACCTTCCGGGAGTGTTTACTTGGTCCCTGTCTGTGCCTTGCCCTCCCAGACCATGGCCCAGCAGCTCTAAGACAGCCCCTCCTCGGAGGGGCCCCTCTCGTTCCTCTGACTCCTCTCTCCCTCTCCTCCCTCCCAGGCTCTGCATTGTCTTGTTGCCTCAGGGCCTTACAGTACTGAGGGGGGCAGGGGAGCAAGGGGGCAGGGTCCTCCTGCGCCCTGACCTACCCGGGCAGCTCCAGGAGGCAGGGCCCCTGTCACTCTGGTTAGCGGCTCTGCCCCAGTCCAGCACCCGGCCTGGTGCGCAGAGGGTCTGCTGAACGTGAGAGGCGGGTGGAAGGGACGGAACGTGCCATCGCAGCACGAACCCACGTCATTCAGGAGGACGCACAGCAGAACGGGTACTGATGAAGGCTGTCAGACTGTCATTACGGCCTGTCCCTTACCGTGTCGGCTTGTCTTCCCAGGGCCCAACCCCAGCCTCCCAGGATCAGATCCGAGTTCCAGTGCCGACAGGGGCCGTGGTGACGGGGACAACCTGCTGGGCCCCTTGCCCCCCACAGCTGCTGCTGGGCCCCCTCTCATGGTTGACTGGCCCAAGTCCCCAGTGGGCCGCACACTCTTCCACAGATACACCGCCTCCGGTACGGCACGTGTCTACACAAATGGGAATTGGCAGCTGGTCCAGAAGGGTTTGCTCGCCAGCCCCTTTCTTCTGCCACATTTCCTTTCCACACAGAAGTACTTGGGGTCATTGAGCCTTTTCTCCTTGTATGTGTCCCTCTGGGGACGGCAGACGGGGCCCCATTTACGGGCAGACTTGGCCTCTGTAGCCCCAGGAGCCCTGTCTGCACATGGAACAGCCTGTGCCAGGCCGAGGCCGCGACCTCCACAGGGAGGACGATCACCCCACGGAGTGGGCGTGGTGGCCCCGCTCTGTGACGCACTGGCTCCACTCGGTGCTGGCTTGAGGCCTCTTGTGGGGAAGCCTGGGGCCACGTCTACCTCACTGCTGTCACACGGCTGCCTCCTCCCCTCTCCCCCTGCCCCCCGCCATGGTTCCCTGTGGAGACCACCAGCCTGTATTTTGGGTCCCTCCTGCCTTCAGAGTCAGCCCCTGCCCCCCAGGGAAGGGACCCAGTCCCCAGGGGACAGCGGTCACACCCAGGTTTCAGAAATGGTTTACAGGGTTCCTGCAAGATATAAAAATCGCTTTGAAGTATCTTCTTTTTAAAATATTTATTTATTTATTTATTTATTTATTTATTTATTTATTTATTTATTTAGGAGAGACAGGACAGGGGAGGGACAGAGAGAGAGTGCAGGGGAGGGGCAGAGAGAGGAGGGCAGCAGAGACACAGGACTCCATCTCACAAACTGAGAACGAATGACCTGAGTGGAAATCAGGAGTCAGACACTTAACCGACAGAGCCCCCCAGGCCCCCCTGCTTTGAAATTTCTTCATCACCCTCACGGACAGACTGAATGTGCAAACTAGCCGGCTTGGAGACTGGACCTAATGCTACCGGTGCAGAGTGAGCTCTCACCAGCGTCGTCTCTCCCTCGGAGCCTAGTGTGACCCTGGGCCCACTCCCAGCACCCCCAGTCAGGGTCACTGCTGTTGGGCAGGGGACGCTGGAGGAGAGATTTCAGCTCCGTAAAGAGGGCGGGTGACGAGCATCTGGGGGCATTGCAGGGAGGAGCCTGCTGCACCCCTGCCTATGGAGGTGCAGGGTGTCTGCCCGCTCCCCTGCCTTCAGAGCTTTCCCGTGACGGCTTCCGTGTGCCCCTTCTCCGCAGGTATCACGGGACAGACTGTGACAATCAAGCCATTCGCACTGAGCCCTGGGAAGACCTACGTCCTGCAAGCCTCTGTGGGTATGTTACGCTGTCAGCTGGACCCGGTCGGGGGGATGATGAGGGGTTTCATTACATTCATGTTTTTTCTGGAAATTTCAGCCACTTCAGAGTCTCCCGAGCTCTTGTCCCGGGTGTCCTGACCCTCCCTCCATCCCCACAGTCACTCACTGCTCATTGTTGCCTCCTTGTGTGTTTCTGATCCTTAAGGGATCAGTTGGGTGTTTAGGTCACAGTAAAGGCTGAGGTGTTTGCCTTAAACACACACACACACACACACACACACACACACACACAGAAAACTACATATGTATTTATTTTATTTTGTCCGAGACAAGTGCATTAGCTGCTTCTTTCCCTGCAAATTGGTCGATAACTCCTCCACATATTTAAAACCCAACGAGGTAGCATTTCTGTTGTTCTGTGGACACCGTTTGTTGAATACATGACATGTTTACCCCGCGTCCTGTTCCGTGTCCCTTCTGGCCTTCCCGTGACTCAATCTGACATCTGACTTTGGGGTCATTTTTGGACATTCTGCCCCATTTCTAGAGAGTTGTTGTGGGTTTTTTTTGAAATTTATTTATTTTGAGAGAGAGAGCACGTGCAAATGGGGGAGGAGCAGAGGGAGAGGGGGAGAGAGGATCCCAAGCAGGCCCAGCACTGTCAGCATAGAGCCCAATGTGGGGCTCGAACTCACAAGCTGTAAATTCACGACCTGTGAGATCCCAACCTGAGCGGAGATCAAGAGTCCGACGACGCTCAACCGACTGAGCCTCCCAGGCGCCCCCTAGAGGTCTTTAGTTCCATAGAAGAAGCACAGAGGTTCTGACGGTTTACACGTAGGGATGGGTTTGGGTCGGTACCCATACTTTTGGGCTCGTGGACACCCTGGTGCGTTTCAAGTGTTGTATTCTGCATTGGCTTCCTTTCTTCTGGGCATGTAGCACGAGGCTGACTTCCCTGTGAGACCCCTTGGTAGGGCCGGCAGGGTCCCTGGGCTTCATTCTTGTTCCCCCTGTCTCTGTTGACATCGTTGCAAAGGTCGTCCTGCCCCTTCCATGGGCGTTCAGAGACTAAACCCCAGGTGCCTGTGTTTGGTACAAGAGAAGCATTTCCCTGTGTTTTCCCAAATACCACAGAGCCAACCATTGGCTAGCCCTTCCTCCCTTTGCTGCTGACATTTGTCCAAATGACGAGCCTTAGGGCCATTTTCACAGGTGGGTCACACTCCTTCTGGGGGGAAGAGACTCGGCCTCTGTGCAAGAGGCCCAGCTCGTCCCAGCTCACCTCGCTGTGCCGCCCCGGCAGCCACGCTGGCCCCTGGGCTCCACCCACACCAGGCCGGGCCGTGGCCCCCAGCTGACTTCCACGGTCCACATGACCCTGGAGCGGGATGGTAAACGAGGTTATCTCCAGTGTGGCACCTGCTGTTAGGATGATGGTTTATACATCTCATTCTTAGATGTTGCACCTCAAGAAAAAGACATCAGAAGTGGAAAAACAAAACAAAATTGCGTCATGGGAACAAACATGGAACGATTAATGACTAATCATCAGTCATGGTAGCAAATGGGAAATAAAATGTTTGATGCTTGGGGAACCATGGTTGTGCATATTGGACTATGTGTGTTTCCCTGGGGAGTTTGAACTCTGTATTTACATATGAATGCAGTTGACAGAAGCCATAAAAAATGGCATTGGTGCTAAATTCAAGTCAGCCACACGTAACTGTTTGTGGATGAGACTTTGAGAGGACCCAGGTTGGGGGGGGTGGCGAGTCTGCGGTGAGGGGGAGCCCTGTGTCATTTAGTGTCTGTGCTCAAGACTTTGATTTCCATCTGCATGATCTGCGTGTGCCTCCCAACCCCCGGGCCTGGGTGTGGCTGCCTGCACATTGAGTGCCTGTGGACGTGTCACATGACAGGTGCCGCGTGCAGGGTCCCCCCCTCCCGCACATGTCGCAATCACCCGCCACTGGGTCCCCCCACTCGGGCTCTGACCCAATCCGAATCTCTAGCAAGTTCCCAGGCGACGCCGATGCCACTGTCTGGGGATCGCACGGTGGCAGCCACACAGTGTCCCACTGGGACCGTGCGTTCGTGCAACTGTAGTTCTCTGTCACGCTCTCCTCCACAGCCTCCAAGCACGGCTTCCTGGGGCGAGCTCAGCTTTACGTGACGCTCAGGCCAGCTCCGTGGGCCGTGACCTGTCAAGTGCAGCCACATCGTGGCCTCGAGGCACACACCGTCTTCAGCATCTTCTGCATGTCAGGGAGACCGGTACGCGCGGCTGCCCCGAGTGTGTCCCAGAGGCAGAGGTGGCTCTCCAGGGAGATGCTGTGGGACATTAACCCTGGGGTCTGGGGGCAGGAGTGCCGTGGCTGTGCCCTCCACCCGCTCAGGGAGACACCACCCGTTCCTTCCCCCACCCTGCCCCTTCCCTCAGAACCCACCGCCTGTGTCCCTGGAGGGTCGGATCCTGGCCTCCCTTGGGGCCCAGGCAAATGTCCTGGGTTGTTTTTTTTAGTTAAGTTTTTATATCAGTTCCAGTATGGTCAACATGCAGAGTTAGTTTCAGGTGTACCATATATTGATTCAACATTTTTTTTTAAGTTTATTTATTTTGGGAGAGAGAGAGAATAAGTGGAGGAGGGGCAGAAAGAGAGGGAGAGAGAATCCCAAGCAGGCTCTGCACTGTCAGCACAGAGCCCGATGCGGGGCTCCAACCCATGAACCGTGAGATCACGACCTGAGCCGAAATCAAGAGTTAGATGCTTAACCGACTGAACCACCCAGGTGCCCCTGATTCAACATCTCTATACAACACTCAGTGCTCATCACAAATGCATCCTTAACCCTCGTCCTTCCCCCACTCTCCTCTGGTGACCATGAGTGTATTCTCTGTAGTTAAGAGTCTGTTTCTTGCTTTGCCTCTCTCTCTCTCTCTCTCTCTCTCTCTCTCTCTCTCTCTCTGTTTGTCCAAATGCCCTGTTCTGACACCAAGAACAAGTTGCCCGAGCCCCCCCCATCTCCTGTCTGCTGTGTCCCCTTCAGCCCGAGGAGGCCCAGACCACATGTGCCTCTGTGACTTTTGGGAGACCCCAGGCCAGGAGAGCACACGACCCTGAGTGACAGGCACAGCCAGTGTGTGGGGTCCTCTCAGCTCTGGACCCCATACGTGTGTGCACGTGTGTGCATTCGGGGGGACACAAAGTTAGTATCTGCCCCCAGCCTGTGTATAAACAGTGCCCTCGGGTGGAGTGAAGGAGGCAGGGGTGTGTACTTCCTGGGGACGTGATTCAGTTTGTTCACCTCTACACTGTTTTTTGTTCTCCGTGGAACGGATCCTAGGACTTCCATTACAAATTCAGTTACCGGATAGGAAACGGGTCCAGACACACTTTGTACCACGGGACAGACACCCAGTACTACTTTGCGCTGCCCGCAGGCGAGCCCTTGGATGACTATAAAGGTAAGTCAGTCAGGCCGTGGGTGTGGGTTGCTGGCTGTGTTTGCTTACGGTCCTAAACCTTCCCCCTGGTTTCCCCAAACTACAAAATGTTAAAACTATGCATCTAGAAAATAAGTTCTCGGGGCACCTGGGTGGCTCAGTCGGTTGAGCGCCCAACTTCAGCTCAGGTCATGATATCAAGTTTCATGGGTTTGAGCCCTGTGTCGGGCTCTGTGCTGACAGCTCGGAGCCTGGAGCCTGCTTCGGATTCTGTGTCTCCCTCTCTCTCTGCTCCTCCCCTGCTCGTGCTCTGTCTCTGTCTCTGTCTCAAAAATATATAAATGTTAAAATTTTTTTTTTAATTTAGAAAATAAGTTCTTATTTATTCATCTGGAAAAGTGTCATGCTTTTTAGATGAGGTGGATTACCTACTTTCTAGTGTAGAGACATTAGCGAAACTATAAATAAATTTCTTTTAAAATTACAGCTGAGATATAGTGTAAATGCTGAAGTGCCAGGGAACATCTTGTGAGTATGGATTAAACGTTTGAGACCAAGCTGTCCCTTGTTTACTGACAAAACATGTGGTCTCTGGTGAATCCTGCATTGGTTGTAGACAGAACCCAATGGGGGGGCTCCCGCCGCGAAGAAAACACAGGGGTAAGGGAATGTAGAGTTGAGTATGTGTTGTTCCCAGAGCAAAAAGAGCTCCACGATGCTGGCAGCTTCCCCGACCCCTGTGCCGGCGGGCTGCCCCATTCTCAGCCGGCCACAGTGGCCTCCCTCCGCTGCGCGTATTAGATACCCCACCACTGAGGAAAGCGGCCCCATCTGCGGGACCGTGCCTGTTACGTCAATCTCGGGGGCTGACAGGGTGTTTTTTAGCCTTCTGGATGATTCTGACATGCAGGCAAGTTTGAGAGTCACTCATCCAGAAGTTTCTTTGACCTGGCCACCTGAGAGTATTTCAGCCTGACGTCTGCAACTGGTTCATCCACCTGGTTTGCTTAAACCTCCTCTCTCCCTGAACCCCAGCCAGAAAGGTGTCTAGTTCAGGAAAGCCTCCCTGACCCCCAGTTAGACACATGTGCACCTTCTCCTGGCTGTAGGTGGGTGACACTGAGCAAAGGCCTTCTGAGCTGGACACCTATCCGCTCAGATGGGCACATCTGCCGTGTGTCCTGATGAGCGCGGTGATGGCTGCAGGTGGTTTCAGGGCCTGCCTCACTCCTTCCAGAATGAAACCACACGCACCTTCTGTCTCCTGGAAAGTTTCCTCCAAATGGATGCTCGCCCCGCAGGCTCCCCTGCTTCCTGGTGTTGGGCACGAAGCCCTATGCTTTGATTCAGACTGGGCAGTGCCTCTCTCCAGACTCCTGCCCACAGGGCCATGTGGGACCCCGTCCGCAGGGGTGTGCAGACCATAGGGCTGTGCACATGCCCACCTAGGACATCAGGGCAGGGCCTCAGCTCTGTGTTGGATGGATTTTTGTTTTGCTTTTTTAATGTTTATTTATTTTTGAAAGAGAGAGCATGAGCAGGGGAGGGGCAGAGAGAGATGGACACACAGGATCCGAAGCAGGCTCCAGGCTCTGAGCTGTCAGCACAGAGCCTGACACAGGACTCAAACCCACGAACTGCGAGATCATGACCTGAGCCGAAGTCTGACGCTCAACCGACTGAGCCCCCCAGGTGCCCCCATGTGGGATCAATTTGTAGACCCATATTTCAGGCCACCGTCACTGAGCAATGTCAGGGTGAGTGACATCCCCAGGTCATTCCAAAGACCCCACAGGAGTTACAGTTGTCGACACAGGGATGATCTGTTCCTTCGAGGACCTGACTTGAAGATTCCTACGAGGGGGAACGCAGGCAGACTGAATACAGTGCAGCAGACCCTTAATCCCAGCCCATTCCATCTCTGGACTGAAGGTTCCACAGCCGCAGGGGTCGGGGTGGGGTCCACCTGAACTCTGCCGGCTCCCGCTGCCTTGCCTGAGTCCCCTGCTTCAGCGGGAGGGCCACGTCACCTGCAGTGGGGTCCCTGCAGCTCTTGTTAAACCGGCTCTCTCGCAGCTGACATGGGGCCTCCCCGTATCCACGGGCTCAGAGTCCTAGGACAGGGGGGAGTCCAGAATTCGCTTGTAGGGGTGATGGGGTGGCCAGGGTCCAGGGACCACAACCCTCAAAATTAAGTCCCAAATCCTGGGCCCTGTGTTTTGGGTTGAGATGCTTTTATGAAAGCCCATGACATGCCTCTGTTCTGCTCTTTTGCGTGACTCCTGTGGCTGGCCCCGTGGCTTTCGTGGTGAGTGTCATCCACACCCCAGACCCTAGGCCTGCACCACAGGACGGAGTTTCTGACGCCCCAGAAAAGGCATTTCTGACCACGCTCCCATGACTTCACGCAGACTTCCTTTGCCTTTCTCCAGACTTGCCGTGTCTCTGTACGTGATTTAGGAGCGGCTTAAAATGTTACCCCAACGCCTAATCCTCCGTTGCGGACTGTGGCTTTTGTCCTCTGGGCTTCCCACAGCTCCATCTTCCCCCTGGCCCAGTGCTCCCAGGCCCAGTGCTCCCAGGTGGGACCGGTCCCGTTTGCTAGTGGCCTTGAGCTGCCGGCTCCCAGGGCCTGCAGGTCAGACGAGTGCCGAGGAAGTGGGAGTGAGCAAACCACCTCCTGGCTCCTGTGGCCTGTGGCTGTTGCTTCTGCTGCCTCTTGTGACTGCATCCGTGTCCCCAGCTCTCTGGTGCTCAGTGTCCCATACTGCTGTGGGGCATTTTACATTGGAACGCCAGACCTCGCCCCTAGGATGGGGCAGCCACACTCAGCGCTCACGCCTCACTCTGTTGTGATGCACGGTGTCATTACTGTTCTGGTGATGGCTGGCAGTAGACAGTCTGGGTCCTGAGGTGTTGGTATCCTCTGTTACGTTCCCTTCCAGTCATGCTGTCCACCGAGATCACAGATGGCTCGGGCTCCCGGGCACAGCCGTGTGCCGTGGCGGTGACTGTGCTGCCCCGTCTCCACGGGGGTCTCTGCCTGGACGAGGACATGTGAGTAAGCGGCACAGAGACCCCGGCGCGTGCCTGCATTTCCTCGGGGCCGGGTCTCCCCCGCTCGGCCACGGGTGGAGTAAACGATGGCTCCTGGGGTCCTATCTTGTCAGGATGAGCAAAAGAAATCATCGTACTGAGACATCATCTGTGTGCCACTCGTTCAGCCATATACAGAACACAGTCCCGGGGCGCTTGGGGGGCTCAGTGGGTTTAGCATCGGACTCTTGAATCCAGCTCAGGTCATGATCTCACGATTCGTGAGATCAAGCCCAGCGTCGGGCTCTGCACTGACAGCACGGAGCCTGCTTAGGATTCCCTGTCTCTCTCTCTATCTCTCTCTCTCTCTCTCTCTCTGCCCCTCCCCCCTTAAACTATATAAACAAACCTTTAAAAAAAAACATAAAAGTGTTTAATTTTGATGAAGTTCAACATCCTAATTTTTCTCTTTTATCGCTTGTGCCTTTGGTATAGCTGTAGGATTTACTCCAGTGTTTTTCTTCCAGGAGATTTCTAGTTTTCTCTCTTACCCTGAGCTCTCTGATCCTCTTTGAGCTAACTTGTGTATGTGGTGTGAGGTAAGGCTCCAGGTTCACTTTTGCACACAGGGATGTCTAGTCCTTCTAGTGCTGTGTGTTGAAAAGGTCAGTCTTACTCATTAAATTGTCTTAGTCCTTTTGTCAAAAATCAATTGCCTGTAAATGCTATGGAGTCTCAATTAATGCTCTGTTCATCTCTATGTCTGATTTCATGGCACTGCCACACTGTCTTAACCACTGTAGCTTTGCAGTGAATTTTGAAATCAGGAAGCATGAATCCACTAACTTTGTTCTTTTTCCACATTTTTTTTGGTTATCCTGGATCTCCTGGTTATTGTTAATCTCTGCAAAAAGCCACCTGGAATTTTTATAGGGATTGCATTGAGTCATTTTGAATATCATCGTTTTGAGAATATGAAGTCTTCTGATGTATGAGCAGAGTTTTCCCTTTACTTAGATTTTCATTTCTTTCAGCAACATTGTATAGTTCCCAGTGTATAGGTATTGAATATTTTTGTCAAATTTAGTTACAAGAATTTCATTCTTTTTCATGCTATTGTAAATCAAGTTGTTTTCTTGTTCTCTTATTTTGGATTTTAATTGCTGGTGTATAGAGATACAATTGTGTCCCACAGCCTTGCTAAACTCGCATGTCTGTTCTAACAGTTTTTGAACGCATTCTTTGGGTTTTTCCACATAGAAGAGCATGCTATCTGCAAATAGAGTTTTCCTCCTTTCCAATCTGGATAATTTCTTACTTCTGGCTTAACTGCATTGGCTAGACTCTTCCAGTTCAGTGATGAGTAGAAGTGACAAGTGTGGAAATCCCGGTCTTGCTTCCGATCGTGGCGGGGAAACATTCCCGAACATTTAGCATGACCTTAGCTGTAGGTTCCCTGGAGTTGTGTTTTTTTCAGGTCCAAGAAGTTCCTTTGTATTCCTAGCTTTGGAGTATTTTTTTTTCACGACAGGGTGTTGGATTTTGTCTGTGTTTTGCTAGATCCATCGAGAGGATTAAGTGGGTTTTGTCCATCCATCTGTTACCATGGTATATTACCTTGACTGATTTCCATACTCGAGTTACTCTTGCGCCCTGGGCACAGACCCCTCTTAGCCATGGTGCAAAGTCCGGCATAAGGACATACCGTCCGGTCAGAGTGTGCACGGCGCTGTGATTGTGGGTGCTGTCTTCCAGCTCCACTGTGAGGATGTGTGCAGACCTTCAGCCTGCTGTAGCCACACTGCCGTCTGCGTCCAGCCCCGCACCGTACCCTCTCGTTTGCCACAATGCATCTCTGTCGTTCTGTTTGCCGGAGATCAAGGGTTTTGTGCAGTTCTGATGTGCTGCCTCACTGGGTCTCTTTAGTTCTCTTGCACAGACCATCTCTCCTCTGAGCCATTCTCTGTCTGCCCCGACCTCCTCACCCGCCCAAGAAGATTTCTATCACAAGTACCCCTGTCTCGGTAGGCAGGCCGAAGAGGTTCCCAGCATGTCGGAGCAATCCTGATAACTCCCCAATTTCCTTCAGATATAATTCCAGCCTGAAGCACCTGTCCACCCTCCAGCTGATGGGCAGTTACGCAGAAATCAGGAACTACATCACCATGATCGCCAGGATCCTGAGTCGCTGGCCTGCAGACGACAGAAGTCCCCCGTGCGGCCAGTGGTCACGAATACAGGATGCGCTGATTTCTTCCGCATGCAGACTGCCTTCCACAGATCAGGTACCATCAGGGGCAGGGCACGCTCGGTACCTGTGCATGGGCATCGGGTAGCCGGGCCTGACTCACCAGCAAGCGGCCTTACTAAAGCAGTCAAGAAAGAGGACCGGGAGGGCGTGGCTTGGGCGCGAGGCTGTGGCCTCTGTCACGTGTGCTCATTCTTCCACAAACAAATGCTGTCGGTTCACAAGAGAGGCCGTGCAAGGTGGTTACCACTGCAGGTCACTGTGAAGTGACCCATCTGACTGTGTCTTGTCAGTGACGTGCCGGAGTTACGTGTATGATTATGTGCAGCTTCTAAGGAAATGGGCGTGTGTTCAAATGTCACTGCCCTTGGTCACTGCCCGTCTGCACCTGCTGTCCCTGATTGCCACTAGAGAACGCCGCATCTTAGAACATGTGTCATTGTAGTGTTGATCCTTCCTGAACTGGTGCTGTTCCTTCCTCCGGGACTCTCTCCCCCTTGTCCCAAGTTTCCCTGAGCTCTGCCCTCCCTCTCCTTCCCCTCCGGTCACACTCCAGGTGGGCTGGGGGAGGCGGACACCCTGCTCCCCCTGGGAAACTCAGGTCAAGGGGACCCTGGGTCCCTCCACGGTCCCTCGCCTCAGAGCCCCGGAATCCGCTCCAGCTGCAGGAAGGACCACACGGTGAACTGTTTGACTTTAAATAAGCATAAGTAACCTTCCCTTTTGCCTCCTTCTTGTGCTTGCTTGTTTCTCTGGGTCAGGAGGAAATGCTTGATTCTGTTCTCCTGTTCAGGGACCTCCTGCGCTTCCCTCACAAGGTGAGTGCTGTTTCTTGCCAAGTGTATTTTCCTGCTTTTGTGCCTAACTGGGAGGATCTCTGTCCGTTCTTGAAGAACATACAGTATAGGGTTTGACCCTTGAATTAGAAACGGGACTTCTCTCGCAAATTCACCTGAATAGCACGGCGCATCCCAGAGCATGAGGCAGTAAGGTCTCCCTAACACAGAAGTTTGAAGACCCAAAGTAGAGACGCATTACGACGGTGTCGTCCATACTACACATACTTCTGGTTAAGGGGGTCGTTCTCTGCTAGTAATCTGGGTGCTGGGTTCTCCAGTCCGCGCCTTCTTTCTCCTCGCATCTCTGGCCCCACTGCCCCCATTCCCCGATGTTCTCACTGCCTGCTCACTGGGAGGGGAGAGGAGACCCCACCGAGGTCGTCTACACCAGCCCTCAGAGCGAGCTGCAGCCCAGCCTGTCTTCCAGGGCCCCCCCTTGCCCTGGCAGGGATGCTCCACAGCCAGGAGGGCTCACCCCCTACTTGTGCTCGATCCCATCCGGGCCGCCTCATCGCTCCCTTGTAGCAGTGTGACTGCTGCCCCCTGGCATCGTGCGGGCCCCTGTGTGGTTGCAGGTGGTGGCCCCTCTTCAGAGCAGAACCTGCCGAAGGCGGGCTCGGCCCGCCGTGACTCACACACAGGTAAGCTGTCGGGATCTGGCTGCCTGCCCCACCTCACCACAGAGCCTGCTCCTGACCCAGTACCTGCAGACTCCCGTGCTGCCTGGTCTGCCCCTCGAGGGACCCCTCTGGGCACATAGCCTCTTTGCCTGTGACCACTGTGGGCCCCTCCCTTCTCCGTTGCCTGGCAGGTGCACAAGGATCTCATCACGGCCTTTTCAATTAAAGGCCAGTGATGTTGCTGAACTGATGGTCTCCACCCCTGTCCTGCCCAGGAACTCCTCTGTGTAACCCCTGACTCTGCTCCCTGCCCCTCCATCTGTGCTCCCTGCATCTCCAATCCTTGCCCCTCCAACTGCTCCCTGCCCCTCCAGCTGTGCTCCCTGCCCCTCCAACTATGCTCCCTGCATCTCCAGCTGTGCTCCCGCCCCTCCAGCTGTGCTCCCTGCCCCTCCAACTGCTCCCTGCCCCACCAGCTATGCTTCCTGTCCCTCCAACTGTGCTCCTGCCCCTCCAACTGTGCTCCTGCCCCTCCAGCTGTACTCCTGCCCCTTCAGCTTTGCTCCCTGACTCTCCAGCTGTGCTCCCTGCCTCTCCCACTGTGCTCCCTGCCTCTCCCACTTTGCTCCTGCCCTCCAACTGCTCCCTGCCCCTCCAGCTATGCTCCCTGCTCCTCCAGCTGTGTTCCTTCCCCTCCATCTATGCTCCTGCCCCTCCAGCTGTGCTCTCAGGTGTGCTCCCTGCCTCTCCCGCTGTGCTCCTGCCCCTCCAACTGCTCCTTGCCCCTCCAACTGCTCCCTGCCCCTCCGACTGCTCCCTGCCCCTCCAGCTGTGCTCCCTGCCCCTCCAGCTGTGCTCCCTGCCCCTCCAGCTGTGCTCCCTGTGCCTCCAGTTGTGCTCCTGCCCCTCCAAGTGTGCTCTCTGCCCCTCTAGCTGTGCTCCTGCCCCTCCATTTGTGCTCCCTACCTCTGCCGATGTGCTCCCTATCTCCCCTACTGTGCTCCCTGCTTCTCCAACTGTGCCCACTGCCTCCAGAACATTCCCTCATGAATACAAGCTCCTTTCACTCCTCTGCACCCATATAACCAGGGCTGTGACACCAGCCCAGCCCATGACACAGGTGTGGCAGGAACGAGGGA
This sequence comes from Puma concolor, assembly GCF_028749965.1. Classification (NCBI taxonomy): domain Eukaryota; kingdom Metazoa; phylum Chordata; class Mammalia; order Carnivora; family Felidae; genus Puma; species Puma concolor. The sequence goes on from NC_141668.1 coordinate 107,674,623, forward strand.
CTGAGTGAGGACTTGGATGACTGTCACCTTGTTCTCTCCCTCCTGCCCAATCCACGTCCGCATCACCTTGAATTGCTCCCTGTCAGTGACCTGGGGAGGAAGGCTGGCCCCCAGCAGGGACACATCCCCACAACTGCCCAGAGCAGACCTCAGAGAAGACACTTTAGTCAGTGACGCTCTCTGCCTTTAAGGCATTGGTGGCTTCCCAGAACCTTGAGGACAGAGTCCGTTCTCCCGCATCTCACACCTGGGCTTCACTTGCTCAGCGTCCTCTGCACTTCCTCTCGCACCTTCCATGGCCACCCGCCATGTTCCTGTCAGCAAATATTCCTTGCACCCCTGAACCTGTATGTTCTCCCTCAGCCTGGAACATTCCTGTCGCTCTTCCCGGGGAAGATACCATTTTCTCCCCCAAAGCTAGGTTCAGGTGGTGCGTTCTCGGTGGGCTCTCCAGGGCCCCGCAGGCAGAGCTCACTCGTTCTGGACAAGTCTGTAAGTGACCGCATTAGGGCGCTTTAGCACCTCTGACTGGTGATCACTTTCTGCACGCCTGTCTTTGACCTCCAGGCGACTTAGCCTGCTAGGATCTCACACCGGGTTGGGACAAGTAGCGGACCATCCTGGCATGTCAGCAGCCTGTCCCCGTCATGCGCGCATGCACAGGTGTCAGCGGGTGGGCTTCCCAGGGTGACGCGCGCACCCTGGGTCCTGTCAGCCCGTGCCCCCGACGCTTCCCAGGCTGGAGAGAGGCAGAGAGAAGGGGCACCACTCATCAAGGATGTTGCCCGTAAGTGCCATCCCGCACCCCATCACATCCCCCTGAGAGGACCCATCACAGGGCTGCTCCTGGGCTCTGGACACCTGGGAATGGAATTACTCCCCCAGGCCAGGGGGGTGACTTGGTGGAAGCCGAAGACATCTGCATAGGTCCCGCTCCCCTGTCTGTGCACCCTGGGGTCTGCCACGGTCCTGGCCTCAGTGTGGGCAGACCTTAGCAGGGTTGTCATTTGCAGAAACCATTTCCAATAGTTTTGATTAAAAAGTAGCCAGTGTTGGGGCATCTGGGGGCTCAGTCGGTTAAGCATCTGACTCTTGGTTGCATCTCAGGTCATGATCTCACAGTTCGTGAGTTCGAGTCCTGCGTCGGGCCCTGTGGTGACAGTGCAGAGCCAGCTTGGGATTCTCTCTCTCTCTGCCCCTCCCCTGCTCATTCTCTCCTTCCCTCTCTGTCTGTCCCTCCCCTGCTCTTTCTCCCTCTCTCTCTCAAAATAAAATAAGCTAAAAAAATGGCCAGTGTGAAAAGTGGGCATAATCTGTTCTTTAAAGGCATTTGTTTTACTTGAAGTAAGAACTTATTACTTCAATTCTGAGAAGTTACTTTGTGTGTGGTGCCTGTAATAGCAGTTTCAGTGTGTTTCCAGGCGAGTTTCATCTCATTGCTGATGAAAGAGTTTGATGTCAGGAAGTGTTTCCAAGCCACGTTCTGGCTAAACAAGCATGGCTGTCAGAAAGTAGAATCTTAATTTCGTTTCATCGATACCCATTTACTTGGCAATTGCCAGGAGCTGCCAGGGCACAAAGGAGGGACACATTCAGTGCTGTCTTTGGGGCACCCATGACGGGCGCTAAACGCGGGAACAGACACGCTTCGGTAAATATGCCGGGTCCTGTAAGGAGGAGGGGGACAGGGAGCTCCAGAAACATGGGCAGTGATGCAGACTACTTTGCCTGGTGGGCACTTGACGTTGGTTTTAAAAGATACATGGGAAAGAATCATGATTAATCCTGTCCGGCGCAGTAATGGCGTCGTGGGCACGTCTTCAGAAAGAGTTCTCATGTCAGCCGTACACACTGACGTGTTCATGCATGGAAACAGTAGAAACCATGCAATTCGTTTTTAAATATCTTCTTTTTTTTTTTTTTTTTTTTTTTTAAATTTTTTTTCAACGTTTTTATTTATTTTTGGGACAGAGAGAGACAGAGCATGAACGGGGGAGAGGCAGAGAGAGAGGGAGACACAGAATCGGAAACAGGCTCCAGGCTCCGAGCCATCAGCCCAGAGCCCGACGCGGGGCTCGAACTCACGGACCGTGAGATCGTGACCTGGCTAAAGTCGGACGCTTAACCGACTGCGCCACCCAGGCGCCCCTTTAAATATCTTCTTAGAAACCAAAGGAGAGGGAGAAAATCTCTTGTCGATGAGTAATAATCACAGCTGGGTTATTCTGTTTTCGTGTATGTTTGAAAATGGTCCCTATTAGGAGTTTAGGAAAAAAGAGAGTAAAGTAGGATTTTGCCAGCAGATGTAGGGAAAGGACACTGCAGGGCAAGACGTTGATGCTTGGGGAACCATAAGAGGGTCGCTGGGTTCAGACCCAGCAGCGTCTTCGCGTAACGGTTATTAGAGACTCTTATTTTCTCTGGTCGTTTCATGGCTCAGGAAACCGAAGACCAGAGAGGAAATTGTCACCTCTGAATTTGGCCAGTCTTCCACTAGGCAGAACCCGGGCTCGAACCCCGCCATCTGGAGCTGTGGTGCTGCATTTGCTGTTTCCAGGAGTGATGGAGGAGACAGGTGCAGGGAGACTGGTTACGCCTTCACTTCTCCCACAGGTAAGCTTTACGAGTGCAGCTCTCGTCCTGAAGTCCACCCAGGCGCTCCTGGCTCAGAGCCTGCTCTCGGGGAGGCCCGCGGTGGCTGAGCGCACGATGCTGGAGCTTATACTGCTGGTGTCTGCCATCTGGGAAGTGTCCGACCAGGAGACCCCGAGGAACGTGGGCTTCCTCCAAGAAGAGGGCATTAAGGTCATCTCGGCCCTCTTGTTGGTAAGTCAGACTTCATCTTCGTTGGTAACAGCCATCCCCTCTCGTGGCTGCTTCTAGACACCGAGACCATAACTGGTTCCTGAAGTTCCGTGTGGCTTCTTCTGGGTGGTCGTGGGCGCCTTCGGAGATTTTTGGCTTGAATTTTGAGTGTTTCGTGCGAACGCTGTAACGTTCACGATGAAACTTTGCTTCCGTTCCATCCTTCCGTGTTTTGGTAGAGTCCCTTTTGGGGTGTCTGGAGCGGTGCCTGACTTAGAGACGGCATTTCTCAGCACACTTTCTGCTTCTTGAGGAGCAGAGTGAAGTAATACAAATGATTTCTAATGTGCGTTAATGTGAAAAGCAGCCCTGATGCATAACTACCTCCCTCCTGTCCAGACCTACTGGTTTAACCGATACTTGGGAAATCAGAAATACACAGATGCTCCCCTCATAGCAACTGATTAGCAATTATGCATTTAGAAACACGAGCTGCTCACCTCACACCCACCCTGCACTAAACCCCAAGGCACGCACTCCCGTCTATACAGCAAGACCATGCAGTATTGAGGCTCCTTCTGGATGGGCTGAGAAACCGGAAGTATAGCAGTTGTCGCAAAACGAATAGAAGGATAGTGGTTGTTGCAAAGTGAATGAAATGTTCCAGGCACAGGGCCCGAAACCAAAGAAAACAGGTTGTGTGTTATTGGTATTTGGTGTTTATATCCCCGTATCACCAGCTAGCTAGTCCAAACTACCTTGAGATGAGCTACCTTTTCATGACTTTGTCTCCCCCCTGCTTCTGGATTCGAGACTGCGTACTCATTTGTGCTGTGAGCGTTTGACTCTCTGTTGTTCCAGGAAGGTCTCTCTGCAGCCAAGGAGCGTCAGCTCTGTGTCAGCGCTGGGCAGATGGAGTTCTGCACGCTTCTTCATCACGACCATCAGGGCGCTGTGCAGAGCCTGGGCCCTGTGCGCGTGCATTTACCTGGTGGCCTGGCCAGACAGAGGCCTGCGGTGGCGGGGATGCAAAGCCCGTGTTACATTAGCCAGCTCATGCTCTTCAAGAAGAACCCGTATCCGGGGCGACGAGCTCCCGGCCAGGTATCATACGGCGGGTGACCCATCCCTTCGAGTGAGCACCTCTGCCGTGCAGGGGTTACGCTTTGATGATAAGAGAGGGGTCAGCGTGGCACGTTTCGCTCAGGTCCAAGAGGGGGGCCGCTTACAATGTACGGTTGGCTCTAGTTTTCTCGGAAGAAGCTTTTAGCAAAACTAGGTCTCCCTGGGATCCCGGGACCTGGGCCCACTCAGTATTGCCGAAGGGGCCATTTTACCTGTTTCTGCAAATCAGAGGAAGAATGTAACTCCGTGAGACTTGAGACGGGGCTGCCTTGGGCCCACTAGCCTGTACCTCTTGTCTTCCACACTTAACTCACCGGCACCTCGAGGCTGAACCAGCAAGCGCAGCCGCCGGGTTCTTGGGGGGCTCGGCAGAAGAGGGGACCAGAGTCAGAGCAGGGTGTGAGAATGGGGAGGTCGGGGAAGGTGGGGCCAGCTCTTGGCGATTCTGGGAGCCCCTGCTTCGCCTCCTGCACCCGGAAACCACCTGCAGAACCCCATTGTCGCAGAGAGCTGGGAGGGCAGAGTCAGCATCCTCCGTGTGTTCCACACCCCCCGCTTGGCTCAGGTACCCGGTAAATGTCTGATGACTGAATGACGTACAGCTTATCTTGGTGAAAAATGCTCATCTGAGAAAACATCGACCCGTTGTTATTTTCTTAGGGAAATAGAAATGGCTAGTCAGCATATGAAAATTATTCTTTTTTTTTTTTTTTTACATTTATTTATTTTTGAGAGAGATGGAGTGCAAGCTGGGGAGGGGCAGAGAGAGAGAGGGAGACACAGAGCCTGAAGCAGGCTCTGGGCTCCAAGCTGTCAGCACAGAGCCCGACACGGGGCTCGAACCCATGAGCTGTGAGATCATGACCTGAGCCGAAGTCGGTCACTTAACCGACTGAACCACCCAGGTGCCCCAAAAATCATTCAAATTAACAAACAGGAAATAGAAATCAAAATGATTTTTTTTAACACGCAGCAGCACAGTTCTTTAGAGAGACTCGCTTCTAGGGAGGCATGGCGAGCAGGCATCCACGGTGCATGTTCTCCGAGCAGCTTCACGCGCCGGACCTGCTGCTACACTGAGCCTACGGAGGAAGGGGAAAAAGAGCTATTCAAAGCAAGATGTGCTGTTTTACTTATTTATTCAAAACAACATTATGTGTGATCACCTAAATAGAAATGTATCTAAATGTTCGACAGAGGGATCCAGCTCACTGGTGATTTAAATGAATTATTATCCATGTATCACCAGTTGAAATTACGTGAGTCAGGGGCTTTTAGTGACTTTGGAAGATTCTGTGCAAACAGTGAGGAGCATGCGTTGCGTGCCCAGTGTGTGTCTGGGGCACAGAGACGGGTCGGGACGCAGCACCCCAGACGGGTTCTCTGAGCCACGGCGCCACAGGCCAGCTATCCATGTCTCTTCTGTACGCCTTTCTGTACCTTCCTGATTGTCTACGATCTGCCGCTGTTCTTCTGGTGTGAGCTGTTAAAGTGAAAAACGAAACTACTTTAGACTTTAGAAATTATTAATATAATAAGAGTAATCACAGTCCTGCCTTCCTAACCAGTAAAGGGAGCCGCGTTTCTCCACCCCGCCCCCTGCTGTCGGATGCCCAGTACTGCCGCCTGGCTCCTAGGTGCTCCTGTCTCTGCAGATTGGCTCGCTTGTCGCCCTGTCCCTGTTCACCTGCTCTGGCAGAAGGCCCATCAGCAGGCAGCGGCTGAGGGAGCCTGTGGTCGTGGAGTTCGGGGAGGAAGACGGCCTGGTGAGGGGGTCTTGCCCAAGCCACCTTGACTTCACGTAGGCCGCGTGGCCTCGTGTGCCTTGACTTTTCCCAAGGCAAATTTTGCTGACCTCGCTTTCCATGTGGTGACAGGGTGAGAGGAGAAACAGGACGACCTTTGCGTTGCTTCGGGAGACAGTGAATTTTCATCGGTTCACCGGGCGTTCCGAAAGCCCCCAGGAGTCTCTGCAGATAAGGATAGAATTCTCTAGGCCCATTTCAAGAGCGTTCCCGGTCATGGTGCTGGTAAGGTGTGTTGTGGGGAGGCCACCAGGGTTTCTTTCCAGCCAGCGACAAAGTCCTTGCAAAAAGCTATGGAGTAAACTTACTTTAATTTTTTTTTTTTAATGAAGTTTATTTATCTTGAGAGAGAGAGAGAGAGTGGGGAAGGGGCAGAGAGAGGGGGAGAGAGAGAATCCCAAGCAGGCTCTGCACTGTCAGCAAAGAGCCCGGCTTGGGGCTCGAACTCATGAACCTGGAGATCATGACCTGAGCCGAGGTCTAGAGTCTGATGCTCAACAGATTGAGCCACCCAGGTGCCCCCAGGGAGTGAAATTCACTTTTAATGCAGTCCTGAGCTCATTGTCTAACAGAATTATGTGCCATATGTGACATGGTCACCTGCTCACAGAATAAGCTTCCTGCCAAGTTTTTCCTGATTTTGGATTCCTACCTGCTCAGCTTATTAGCATAAGAAACGCCCAAATACCGGTGGCCTCATTAGGAATCCACTTCTCTCTCACCGTGTAGACCTGGGTCAGAATCCTCTTACTTTCTGTTTATTTTTCTAAGAAAAAAAAAAAAAATGCGTTCAAAGAGATGTATCTGAGGAGACTTGGTAAACGAATCCTGTCTCTCAGCGATGTTGAGTCGGTGAGGCCTCGGGAGGCCCATCCTATGGATGAATCACAAAGGAACACAGGTGAATGACTGCCGGGAAGGTTTTTAGGAATGAATCCTGCATGAACAGAGCCAGCAGATGCCGCCGGCACTGAGAGCTCACGTCCGTCTGGGTGGGCCCGGGGTTCTGCTGGATCATTTCTCCTCCCTGAGGGCCGCGTCCTTCAGCTGTCGGACAAAGCTTTCCTCTGTCTGTCCTGCTGCCCTGCCTAGGTGGGCACCTCAGCTAGGTGTGTCTTCCACAGGGTAACATCCACACCGCATACAGCACAGACTCAGTGTATGTCAGCTGACCCTCATCTGGTCACACGAGCTGACCCACTGAGTGGGAAGCATGGCTCTTTGCTTTTAAAAAAAAAAAAAACAAAAAACACTTATTTATTTTTGAGAGAGAGACAGAGTGTGAGTCCGAGAGGGGCAGAGAGAGAGGGAGACACAGAGTCTGAAGCAGGCCCCAGGCTCTGAGCTGTCCGATGCGGGGCTTGAACTCACGAACCATGAGATCATGACCTGAGCCGAAGTCGGACGCTTAACCGACTGAGCCAGCCAGGTGCCCCAGAAGTTTTTATTTTTAATGCAGTGAAGGGAGGGAGGGCGTGTAGTTCTTACTGAGAGCCAGTGCTGCCGGGGGACACACACAGTGGCCCCGCGGAGTCCCAGCCCGCGTCCTTGTCCTTGCACAACGTTGCATGACAGAGGTCCTCAACAGGAAAAAAGCAAAACAAAACTGGACACTATTGCTTTGCTTTTCCTTCCTAGGTTCTCTGAGAAACCTACTCCTTCCGATTTTCTCGTGAAAAAGGTCTACGTCTGGGATGAGCCCATGGTACACGTGTATGTCCCTGCCACTTCTCTGAGAGGTCAGTGCACAGGATCTCACGAGCCTTAGTTGTCCCTGTGATGACAGTAGCTGTCGCAAGACATGCACAGATAGTGGGGACTTTCCTACTCCTGGTGGAAGTGTCATGCCATGTGCAGAGGTGGCCCGTGTGCGTCCAGCCTGACCCCGGTGTGCAGCGGTGCCCTGGGCTGTGGTCACCGACCCTGCCCGTCTCCCTCTCCCCAGCACCTTCCCGCGGCTTCCAGTTTCTGCAGCGCTTCCCTTCCTGGCCTCCGCTACCCTCTGCGGACCCTCCAAACTCCTCTTTGGTGGACCTTCCCCGACCCCCGGGATCTCTCTGCTGGCTACTCCCCTGACACCTTGTGTTTGCCTCTCCTGTTTGCTGCTCTGCCTCCTGGCATCAGGGCCATGACTCGACGGCCTCCCTGCAGCCCCAGGATCTCTCCCAGCCATCAGCAGGCAGAGCAGGGCAGGGCAGGGCCAGTCTGGGCCGACCTTGTTTGCTTAGGCTCCTGAGTCTCTGTTGTTCCCGGAAGGCAAGAAACAGGCTGGCTGCTTCGGGGCGTCCACACTCCGTAAGCATGTGGGCCCAACCAATTCCGTGGGCTGTGGACCTTGCACAAGCATTGGCTTCTAGCTGGCGCACCTGTCGCCTCTGTTTTCATGTTTCTGTCAGATCTCTTTTCCTCTGAGAACCGGGCACTGTGAGCTCCTTGTTTCTTTTCAGCATGGACAACATGGTTAACCATCTTCAGATTCTCACTGGCAGTTTAAAACACTTTGCCTTTGATGTTTCTTTTTAATAGTTTTTGTTTGTTTAGTTTATTTATTTTGAGAGGGAGAGAGCCAGTGGGGGAGGGGCAGAGAGAGAGAGAGAATCGCAAGCAGGTTCCATGCTGTCAGCACAGAGCCTGACGCAGGGCTCAAACCCACGGATCGTGAGATCGTGACCCGAGCCGAAGTCAAGAGTCAGATGCTTCACCGACTGAGCCACCCAGGCACCCCTCCATACTTTTTTATTGTAAGAAATTTCAAACCGACATAAACCTAGGGAAAAAAAGAAAAAAGGTTGCAATTTATATGTCATTTCAGCATTATTTCACACGTTTAAAGATCACTACCTCCTTTTTTGGTGACCTATTCATATATGCCCATTTCTCTCTCAAGTTTATTTTTTCCACATTTTTTCTATATTTTTCTATATTTTTTACTTTGTTTTCATTGGGGTTTTTTTTGCATTGCAAACTTTTTTAAGAGTAAAATTTATCAACTTGTTTTAAGTTACTCTTAGATTTTTTTTTAAATTTTTTTAACGTTTTTTATTTATTTTTGAGACAGAGAGAGACACAGCACAAACAGGGGAGGGTCAGAGAGAGAGGGAGACACAGAATCTGAAACAGGCTCCAGGCTCTGAGCTGTCAGCACAGAGCCCGACACGGGGCTCGAACTCACGGACCGCGAGATCGTGACCTGAGCCGAAGTCGGACACGTAGCCGACTGAGCCACCCAGGCACCCCAAGTTACTCTTAGATTTTGAGTCCTAGTTAGAAATTCGTTCTTTATACCCACGTTCTGAAAGAAATCATTCACATTTAGGTTTTCTTTTGGTGTCTATATTGCTTCATTCGTTTGTGTTTAGATCTCTGATTGATGCTTCTCACTGCAGGTGGTGTGAGATACAGATTGAAGTTCATAATTTTTTGAAAAATTTTTTAATGTTTATTTTTGAGAGAGAGACAGAGACAGAGCATGAGCAAGGGAGGGGCAGAGAGCGAGGGAGACACAGAATCCAAAGCAGGCTCTGGGCTCCTAGCTGTCAGCACAGAGCCTGACGCGGGGCTCGAACTCATGAACCGTGAGATCATGACCTGAGCCAAAGAACCGACTGAGCCACCCAGACACCCTAATTTCATGTTTTTACAAGTAGTTGGTTGTCTCAAAATCATTTATTAGGGACAGGTCTCCAGGGTGGCTCAGTCGGTTAAGTGTCCCTCTTCAGCTCAGGTCACGATCTCATGGTTCAAGAGTTCAAGCCCCACGTCGGGCTCCACACTCTCTCTCCCTCTGCACCTTGCTCATATGAACCCTCTCTCTTTCTCTAAAAAAAAAAAAAAATTAATTAGTGTTTAAAAAATCTTAAGGGCAAATTTTAAATAAATGGACTGTTAAATTTTTTTTAAGATTTTATTTTTAAGTAATCTCTGTACCCAAAGTGGGGCTTGAACTCACAGCCCTGAGATCAAGAGTTGACACACTCTACTAACTGAGCCAGACAGGCACCCCAAATATTTTTGTTTCTAAGCATAAAAGTCATCCAAAAGTGACCGGCTGCCTCCTCATGGTTACCGCACTATTCTTATCGGGACGACAGCAAACTCGGGATGTGCTGGTATTTGGCAGGAGGCTGAAGGCCAAGGAGAGCAGGGGTGGGGTGGTGTGGAGTTGGAGAGGCTGACTCCTGCCCCATGCTCCCTGCCCCACTGCCCACTACCCCCCTACCCACGGTCCCACTGCCCCCCTGCCCACTACGCCCTAACCCCCTACCTGCTATCCCACTTGCCCCCTGCCCCCTACCCCCCTACCCGCTGTCCCACTGCCCCCACTGCCCCCCTTCCCACTACCCCCACTGCCCCCTGCCCCCTACCCCCCTACCTGCTGTCCCACTGCTCCCACTGCCCCCCTGCCCACTACCCCCCTACCTGCTGTCCCACTGCCCCCACTGCCCCCTGCCCCCCTGCCCCCTACCCCCCTACCTGCTGTCCCACTGCCCCCCTTCCCACTACCCCTACTGCCCCCTGCCCCCCTGCCCACTACCCCCACTGCCCACTACCGTCCCCCACCCACAGCCCCCCTGCCCCGGCCACCTTTGGGGTGCATTGTGCCTTTTTGCAAACTTCAGGTTGTATTGAGTTGGGTTTTTTTCTCTCCTTAGACACAAGCTTGGGATACTTATCCTTACTGGATGCTGACTATGACAGAAGCCCTCGGAACAAGTATTTGGCCAAGGCCGTCAACTACACTGTGCGTTTCCAGTGGCTCCGATGCGTCTTCTGGGAGACGAGGGAATGGAGGTCTGCAAACTCCTCTCCGCAGCCAGGAGCTTCTCCAGGGAAAGTGAGCTGCAGGTAGGGACGTGCTGGTGAGGACGAACCCAACTTACACCACGGCTGCATTTTCCTCTGCGTGGGGCCCAGCGTGGGGTCTCCCTGGCCGTGGCCCTGGGAAAACTGTGCGTCCCTCCCGTCAGCAGGTCTGGTCCCCTCCATGCTTCAGGATCTGGCTCTTGGGTTCTCTGTACCCTCCCCTCCCCGAGGTGACGGCACATGGTAGCTGTCCCCCCACATCCTCTGAAGAAATGTGCTGGTGGGTGGGGTGGCGCCTGGTGTCAGCCGCCTCTGCACGTTCTTGGGGGCGCGTCTGCACTTGGGCCGTGGGGCGTCTGCTCTCGCCGCTCCCCCCCACCCCCCGTGCCCTGGCGCCCCACCTGTGGGAAGCCCCCCAACCGCATGGTTGTGAAGGCAGATTTCCTGTGCAGGAAAGTCCCCACACGGACCACATCGGCCCTCTGGAAGATTTGGGTGTATCGGTCACGCTGCTCGATTAGAAATTCTTTATCATCTAGGCAGAACGGGCAGTACTGTGGGAGGCTCTGCCGGAACCTTTCCACTAGAGGGCAGGGTACAGTGATCGGGCACATTCAGAAGTAGAAATGGTCATTTCCTTCTTAGAATCGAGTCTCAGGGCACCCAGGTGGTGCAGTTAGTTGAGTGTCTGACTCTTGGTTTCAGCTCAGGTCATGATCTCACAGGTCGTGGGATCAAACCCCATGTCCGGCTCTCTGCTGACAGTGTGGAGCCTGCTTGGGATTCTCTTTCTCTCTCTGCCCCTCCCCTGCCCATGTGTATGTTCTCTCTCTCTCTCTCAAAATAAGGAGGGAGGGAAGGAGGCAGCGAGGAAGAGAAAGAGTGGGAGGGAAGGGAAAATGGAGGGAGGAAGGGGAGGGAAGGGGAGAGAAAAATCAAGTCACGAGGAGCCGTGTTTTGTGGCGTCTGTTAGGAGGCTGAGATGCCCAGCTCACGCCCATGTCTGCGTGTCTCCCTCCTCTTCTTCGGTTGTGCTGTTCAATTTATACGGTGCCCAGGCTAGTAAATCATCGGCCCTACTGTAACGGCTCAGTATTTACCTCTGATGTCAAACTGACCACGAACGCATTAACACAGCCGTTCATTCTCCATCACATCCCGCCGTCCGCGGACACTTTTCCACGAGCCAGGGGCACGAGAATGAACGCCACACAGGGTCTGCTCACGAGACAACGAGGGAGAGGTGGGTTTTAGTCAAACAAAGTCAGTCTTTTGGTAGGAGTGACGGTGACAGGGTCCCTGTACCCCGAGTCTGCTTAGTGGCCACTCATCTGCCCACAGCGGGGCTGGGACTTGAACTTGCTGTGTCCGGGCCTGAGCTGGACTGTGCACAGTGTGGACACTGAGGTGTCTGCATAACAGGTGTCTGTTATGTGCTGCAACCCATCACCCTTCCTGACCCTCCCTTAATCCGCGTACGTGACACTGTCGACACGGCCCTCGACACACACGTGCCGTCCTAAGCCGCGTCTCCCTCCTAGCTACGATCGCCTCGCACCGGTCTCTGTCGCAAGAAGAAACCTGAGTGCCGGCTTTTCAGTGGAGGGCGTTTCCAAGCTGCAGAGGTGAGCTCCGTTTTCCAAATGAGAATAAAGTTTTGTTTGCCCCGCTGACCGAGCGGGACACCCAGGTATGCCCGAAACCCACGTCCCTTACGGTCAGCTTGCCTTTTGGAATACCCGTGTTACCAGACTATCGTCCGGAATGTCACGTACATTTCTCTGTACTTACATCCGCTGACAAGAGATGTATAAGCAGGAAAGTCAGCGCGCTTCCTGTCAGGCTGAGCCTTGGCTGGTCATTCTTGCCAGGGAGGATGCGGTGGTTTGCCCGTCCTGGTTTATGTGTGTTCGTGGCTCCCTCTTTCTCTTCAAAAGTGTCCCATTTTGTTTTATTAATATTATTTTTGAAGTTAGTTTGGTTTTTTGTTTGAGTGATCTGTCCACCCAACATGGGGCTCGAACTCACGACCCTAAGACCAAGAGTCGCATGCTCTAGTGACTGAGCCAGCCAGGTACCCTCCAAAAGTGTCCCATTTTAGAGAATAGATTTGGACTCAACCCTATTCTATAGCCATTTTTTGGTATAGAAACAGTGTATTTGGGGGCGCCTGGGTGGATCAGTCAGTTAAGCATCGGACTCTGGATTTTGGCTAAGGTCATGATCTCACAGTTCGTGGGTTCAAGCCCTGCATAGGGCTCTGTGCTGACAGTGCAGAGCCTGCTTGGGACTCTCTCTTTCTCACTCTCTCTCTGTCCCTCCCCCACTTGCTTTCTCTCTCTCTCTCTCTCAAAATAAATAAATAAACATAAAAGAAAGAATACGTGTGTTGAATTCTGAACTACGGGTAAGGAGAGTGTGAGCCATGGAGCGGGCGCCCTCTGCTGACTCTTCAGTGTCACGCACACAGAGGAGGACCGGGCTTGGCACACAGCAGGTGCCGAGTGGGCGTTTGCTGAATGAGTATCTGAATTTTCTGGTGAGCGTTGGGTGTTAGGTTTCTGTGCCAAATCTCATTGTGATGGGGAATCTGGCTGTACTTTATTAATCCTGGGGACACTGGGGTCACCAGGAGCCCAGTGACTGGGACTCAGGACAGCTGTCCAACTGTGGTTTCAGACAGAACTTCAGGGGGCTGAGCCTTCAGGGGAGGGGCAGCCCCTGGAGTCCTGCAGGGACAGGAATGTTCTGGGAGGACAGCAACCCCACGAAGCCAGGCCCCACGCCCGCCCTTCAAAACCCCGTCAGAGGCCCGTAAGACTCCAGTCCAGGTTAGGGTGCTGGCACAAGTGACTCGAAGGGGACCCCGCTCCGTGGGTCTGGAGCGTTCGGTGCCCCCTGCCCCCGGCCAGCGCTGGTGCCTGGAGCAGGTGGCGAGTGACAGGTGTAGGGGCGCAGGCAGCCGAAGCACGCAGGACAGGGTCTGCCAGGAGGGAGGGAGGGAACACCCACTGCATGCACGTGTGCAAGCCCACTACGGATGTCGCACGTACTGCTCAGCGAGACGGCTGTTCTCATCACATTCCTTTTTCTCTCTCTTTTTTAATTTTTAAAGTTTTATTTATTTTGAGAGAGACAGAGACAACGTGAGTGCGGAGGGGCAGACAAAGGGAGAGAGAGAATCCCAAACAGGCTCCACACTGTCAGCGCAGAGCCTGATGTGGGGCTCGAACCCACGCACCCAGGAGATCACGACCTGAGCCGAAATCAAGAGTCAGACCCTTAACAGACTGAGCCACCCAGGCGCCCTGTTCTCATCCCATTTCATAAAGAAAGCTTCTCAGAGATGGGACGTGAGCGACTGCCCTGCACGGCAGCACCCTTCTGACCCCGAAGCTGGCCGGTTCCCGGGATTCTTTGTCTGAGTCCTAGCTCCTGATCCAGCCACCAACGGCTTCCCCCAGAGGGGCTCTGACCTGTCCCAACACCGGACAGCAGAGGTCGCTCCCTCCGCCTTCCCCTGTTGACCGCGTCCCAGCAAGAGTCTGCCTGCTTCTCCCAGTTATGGGGCCGACAGACGTCTACACACATCAGTGAAGACCAGCAGGGGCCCCGTGTGTGAATGTGAGTGTGAGTGAGTGTGAGCCAGCCTGGGGAGCTTTATCTTCATAATTTACTGTTCATTCCTCTTCTTCTGTTTATAGACACCCGGGAAACCTGCTTCCCAGTATTTTGATTGCGGTTTCTGTGGTTCTCTATGCACTTTTGGTTACCAAAACCAGGCGTGTGGATCGTCACGAGAGAGAGAAGGCGGGGTACATTTTCCTGCAAGAAGACACTCCAGCCGACCACCAGCTGTACGCGGTTGTTGTAGACACAGGCTTCCGGGCTCCAGCCCACTGTAGCGCCAAGGTAAGGGCTCATCGCGGGGCTTGCGCTCTTGTGTGCAAGGCTGTGGATGGCGTGAGCCATGGCGTGGACACTGGCCATCCCAGCTGCCCCTTCGACTCCGTCTGATGGCGGGGGGGTGGGAGGGAGGCTCCTCTCCTGCCGTCCTGCTCTCCCTCACCTGCCTGTCTGTGTGAGCCCCCCTCCCCTGCCCTCAGGGCCGCCTCTTTGAGCCCTCACCCTCTCCACCTCGTCTGTGGGGAGCACTGCAGGCATCCAGCCCTATGTGAGGCTAAGGACGGAATGGGTGTGATGGGGGAGGCCCCGTGGGAGGAGCGGGGACAGTTCAGCAAGACGTTTGGGGACAGTGGCTTTTCTTGTGGAAAAAAACAATATGAAATGTCCACTTCACGTTATACCCGAAAGCACTTCCACAAAATTTAAAGATTAAAACAAAATATGGGAGGGGGCGCCTGGGTGGCTCAGTCGGTTGAGTGTCCGACTTCAGCTCAGGTCACGATCTCGCGGTCCGTGAGTTCGAGCCCCGCGAGTTCGAGCCCCACGTCAGGCTCTGGGCTGATGGCTTGGAGCCTGGAGCCTGCTTCCGATTCTGTGTCTCCCTCTATCTCTGCCCCTCCCCCATTCATGCTCTGTCTCTCTCTGTCTCAAAAATAAATAAACGTAAAAAAAAAATTAAAAAAAAAAATACGGGGGCACCTGGGTGGTTCAGTCGGTTAAGTGTCTGACTCTTGATCTCAGCTCAGGTCTTGATCTCAGAGTCGTGAGTTCAAGCCCCACGTTGGGCTCCACGCAGGGCATGGAGCGTACTTAAAACAACAACAAAACGATATTTAGAAACTTCTCGAAGGAAATGTGTACTTTGCAACGGGGAAGGATTTTAAAAACTGGAAATACATAAGGAACTTTCTTAAATGGAAGAGTGACAGGTTGCACGGCCCCAGAATCAGGCGCTTATGTAGGACAGAAGCCACCCCAGTGAGGGGCAGCAAGCCCTCCTGGCCGGAGTGTGCACCTGCGGGGCTCCTGGTCCACCTCAGTCACTGTCACTGACATCTGGCCTTCCCTGGTCCACCTCGGTCACCGTCACTGCCCCCCAGCCTCCCCTCTGAGCTGAGGAAGGACAACACGCCCACTGTCCTGTCCCCTCCCTCCTGAGACAGACATGTGCCCTAGTGAACCCGAGTTGCCATCTGGTTTTCTAGATCAAACATGTAGAAATCCAGCCGCCCTGGCAGGTGCTCCTTCACCGTCTCTCCCAGGGAAGTTGGGGAGGCGCCATCCAGGGACGGGGTGGGGGCGTCTTCTTGGCCCCTCAGGACCGCGTTGTTGTCCTTGGCCTTCTGGAAGGTTCTGGGAAGGTTGGGGGCTAGGAGAAGGTGCATACACAGGGTAGTGTCCTGTGTTCATGATCTCAGACTCTCACTCTCTTGTCTTTGGAGGTTTACATTGTTTTGTGTGGAGAAAATGGAGTTTCAGAACCCAGAGAACTCTACTGTCCAGAGAAGCCCCTGTTTAAAAGGAACTCCAGACATACCTTTGTCCTGAGGTGAGTGTGGCCCATCAGACCCCATGTGGCCTTAGCACACGTCCGCGGAAGCAGAAATACCAAGCATCACTTCCCAATAAGGAGCACGTGCACACAGACGGATTTGTAACACTGCTCCCAGGGGTGTGTGAAGTAGACTAGAGTCCGGTTAAGTGCAGGAGGGAGGGAGGAGGGGTGTTGGGTTTATCCGCTGGTGAGGGTCAGACGCCCAGCCCTTCCTATGGTACTGACAGCACTCAGTGAATTCAGTTCACCCTGCTTGGGAGAGCAACGCTATATAAGACCCTGTGGTTGGACGGAGAGGGGTAATTTATCAGGAGTACAGGCTCCTGATGTTTCCAGAAAGCGTGGGAGAACTGCAAGGTTTGTTCTCCTGGAGAATTTCATGTACAATCCGTATGGGCTCCAAGTGTCCCGTGTTCATCAAGAAGAGGTTAACTCCAGACTAGTCCATGCCAGACATGCATGCATTAAGGAGTTTGAGTGGATTGGGTTCAGGGGCCCACGTGGACAAGCTGTGTGTGTGCTCAGCGCCCAGCATGGCCAGGGGCGTCGCTCTTAGTGGCTGTGGGGGCCTGAGGGCCCTGTCCACCCCCTACGTCCCAGAGCCCTGTCCACCCCCTACGTCCCAGAGGGGCTTCGTAGGTCAGTCTGTGTAACCCGTGTTTGCTGACATGTCCGATGTGTCCCCAAAGCGAGAATGGGGGCCGGTCCGCCCTCTGGGGCCCCCGCCGCCCAGGCCTGACCAGGCACTGCCGTGTGTGTGTCCCCAGCACCCCAGCTCTGCTGGGCCCGCTCCGCAGGATCCGCCTCTGGCACGACAGCCGCGGGCCCTGCCCCGCCTGGTACGTGAGCCACCTCATGGTGCAGGAGCTGGGCACCGGGCCCGCGCGGCGCTGGCTCTTCCCCGCTGAGTGCTGGCTGGCAGCGGGCTGGGGGGATGGCCACGTGCAGCGGGAGCTGGGCTGCCTTCGCCGGGGACCCGGCTTCTGGAAGGTAGGTGCCAACTGACCCGCCGGCAGGACGCAGTGAGGGCCCTGCTTCTCCGAACAGCACTAAGTTAGAATCAAGGTGGCCGCATCGTAAATGATGCGGCCACTGAGCGAGCCTGCAAGCCTGAAGGAATTGCCCTTGGGTTGTTGGTTTTCTTCCACAATAACGTTTACAGAATTACGGTGGCCTGTGGTCTGTGGTGACCAACGGGCTGCTAATTAGAGACGTGAGTGCCCTGGATTCCTGGTCACCAAAATGACCAGGAAACGGTCCAGGCATGGTCAGGGGGTCATGACAAAAGACAGAATTCCCTAAAACCTCACAAACCAGCTGTGAAACTCGCTCTGCGTCTGTCCTGATCTTTCCCCATTTGTGAGTGTGTTATATGCAGTTGTAATAACGCTTATGCATTTCGCACTTTTTAGTTATCTTCAGGATTTTTGTTTTAGAGAGAGAGAGAATGAGCAGGGACGGGCAGAGGGAGGGAGAGAGAGAGAATCCCAAGCAGGCTGTGTGCTATCAGCTCAGAGCCCAGCGTGGGGCTCAATCCCAGGAACCCTGAGATCATGACCTGAGCCAAAACCAAGAGTCAGGCACTCAGCCGCCTGAGCCACCCAGGCACACCCCCTTCAGTGATGATTTCAAAGCAAATTCATGAATTTTTCTGGAATAGCATTGAGCACCAAGCATTCCTTGAGTTGAACTGAACCTTGTGAAGCACGTGCAAATCTGTACGTGGCGTTCTGCCCACTACGTAGCAGACGCTGCCGGGCTACTGCGGACACCCAGGGGGATGCTCGTTCCTGGTCCTCAGTGTGCTCAAAGCCCAGAAAAAATTAACTGTGCTGTGGGGAGCATGCTGGGAAAGTTGATTAGGATCACCAGGGGAGGGGTGACACTTCCACTGAGCAGGAGGGGGGAGGGTTCCACTGGGGGAGGGGTTTGTGAACAGAGGCTCTGGGGAGGAGGGTGTGAAGACACTTGAGGGCGACAAAGGAGAGGCGGAGGGACAGCCTGTCCCAAAGCCCCCGAGTCCCAGCGCAGGTGGGGTTGCAGGGCATCCAGGGCACCGAGCGGACGAGGGTCGGCGGGGGCCTGCAGCGCCCACACAGCTCGGCGTCCGGCTGGTGAGCCAGGGGCATCCCCGCTCAGGAGGTCACTGCTTGCCAAGCGGGAGCTCCCGCGGTTGGTGCAGATGCCCCAGGTCCGCCGCTGTCTCTGCGCTGGTCTGTTCCAGCTCTTGTATTCGAAGTTCACGGAGTATCTGGAAGACTTCCACGTCTGGACCTCCGTGTACAGCCGGCCCTCACCCAGTGGCTTCCTGCGCACCCCGCGCCTCACCGTCGCCTTCACCTTGCTGTGCGCATACGCGTGTCTTGCTGCCCTGGTCACCGCCTCGAGGCAAGAGCGGGTGAGACCGCTGGCTTTTCTGTAAAGTGGCTTCCAATTCCCAGACCCACAGTGTGACACCTTCCGGACTCAGGGATTAGCAAAACTCAGAGTCCTAGGAGAGGTTTCAAGCAGGGGAGGGAGGCCATGTGCCTCGAGTGCCCCCGAGGTGACGTCCAGAGCTGGGGGGCCTGCGGGGTGGTGGCCTGCTGCATTACCTCCGCCACATGGATCTCGTGGCCTCCTGCTGCCACAGAGCAGGACTTTCCCAGCGGGGTCAGCAGCTTGGGCCGTCCTAGAAAATGCTCCTGGATTCTTTTAAGGTTGGCAGTTAATTCAAATTTTAAAAATCCTCTGACCACAAACAACAGAACAGTTCTGACGGCCACGTTTGCCCTTGGAATGCTAGCGTGCCCTTAGAAGCGCTGGCCTGGCCGTCCCTCATGTGATGGAGAGGTTACTTGTACCTGAGCGCAGGCAGTTAGATCGGAGACCCTGCTCTCCTGTGGGGAGCTCACAGGGTGACTTCGGGGTATGGGAAGAGAGTCAGCTTTGCTGCTTCTGACAACCTGAGGTCATCCGTGGTTCCTGCAGTGGCTGGGAACGTGCCGAGGGGTCCTGTCCGGTGAAGTATCCACCCGGGAGCACGGTGTTCCCAGTATGTGTGATAGCAGTAATGGATCGGCAGAGCTTTTTAAAAAAAGAGTAAGAGGTGTGTGGAGTTGGTAGGACAGCGGTACGTATTATCAGCGTGAAGGGAAGAGCCCTGTCCCCCTAGGACGGGAATGGGCCCAAGGTCAGCACACCTGAACTTGCCCTCCCCTCTGGGGTCACCCGGTGTGTGATCTTCTCGGCTCATCAACGCACTGGGGACACGGGTGCCTTACGGTCAGGTGCGGCGAGGTGCCCACACTTCCAGTCAGGTGCGGCGAGAGGTGCCTCGCAAGAAGGGGCACCCGGCAAACGTCTATTCAGTCTGCAGAGATGCGTATGGCAGAAAAGCAAAAAGATTCCTTGTGATTCTTCTGTTTTTTTATGAAAGGTCCAGGATTCAGGGAGAGGGGCCTTTGGTTAAACGTGGGGTACACACACATCAAACACCTTTGTAGCTAAACCCGGAATGGGTCTGGGGGACATGCGTCCTGCTGTCTTCCCGCAGCTCCCGTGGGCTCTGGGCGCCCCCGACGCGGCCTATAGGTCCTTCCAGACGGGTCTCCTGTGCACCCTGCTGGTGTCTCCCGCGGCTCAGCTCTTGTCGCTGCTCTTGAGGCTCGGCCAGGTACCCGCAGCCCGTCCACCTGGTCCTGCTGTCCCGGGTCCTCCCTCGCCTCGGGACCCCTGCCTGAACAGCCACCTTCTCCCGCAGGAGCCCAGCGGGCCACGCCAAGTGAAGCCCCGCCTGCCCCCGAGGAGGGCGCCCATGGGGGCAGCACAGGGTACGTGTGGGTTTAAAAAAGCCTGAAAGGTGAAGTCACAGCAGCAGCCAAGGATGAGGTCTGAACGGGGAGGTGCCGGGAGGGCCCCCTCCGTCCTGGCTGAGCCTCTTCAAGAGGCCAGTGCGCTGCACAGACCTTGCGTCTCCTGCGTCCTTTGCACTGTGTTTGTTGTGGGGACAGCGAGCGTCATCTCGTGCGCTAAGAGCCCTCACAAGGGGTTGTGCAGCCCCCGCCAAGATGCCACATGCAAGGGCCTCTCTGGCAGTCGGGTCCTGGGTCTCAGGGACTCATCTTGCTGGGGTCAGAGGGAGGGGCATGTCCTGAAGGAGGCTCTCTCCCTGAGAATCCTGAATCCCTGGTTTAATGTCCTAAATCTGACTCTTTTTAAATCAGGCCCTAACTCCCATGGCAGGACACCAGAGGCTCGGAAGATACACAAGGTAAACAGAACAGCCAACAGGGCTGGCTCTCTGCTGTCTCCCTCGGCCGTGGCCCCAACACGGCTGGTCAGGCCTAGGGGGGGATGGGGACAGCAGGGGCCGGTGCACAGGGCAGGTCCTGCAGGGAGAGAGGCCAGCTGTCAGGAGTCCCCGTGGAGGCCACTCGAGAAGGGCTGTGGCTGTCAGAGTCGTGAAAGCCACGTGTGTACAAGCAGTGACATTTGGAAGCTGGGCCTGGGGTGTGTCCGGGGGACAAGTCGCTTGAAGCAGAGGCCCTTGTTAGCTCCTGGGCCCCAAGAGGGGACACGGAACAAGTCCAGACAAGCAGACACGGCCTGTGACCCAGGGCAGGCTGAAAGGCAGCTTCGAAGTAGCTCATCCACATCATGGCTCTTCTTTGGGGACCAGTGTGACTGTGCTGCAGGCATGTGACTCTTGTCTGGGCCAGCGTTTGGGGCACAGGAGGCTCCTTACGCTTTTGAATCTCTGCCTCCTTGCCAAGACTCTGTCCCCAGGCCTGAGTCCAGGACGCTCTCCCCTCTGCTCCCCTGCTTGGAGATGCCCGATCCCCACCCCCAGGAGGCCTCTCTGCCCTCCCGCTGTGAGCCTCAAAGCCCCACTGCTCTGGCAGGTCCAGGTCAGCCCCCTGGAAGGCAGGTGACACCCCACAGCTCTCTGTAGAGGCAGAAGATCTAGTCCCAGGGCCACATGCCTCCTCCCCAGACCCCTGCCCAGCCTGAGGCTTGAGGAGGTCCGGGCCCACCCCCTGAGAGCACTCACAAGCCGTGGCTCAGAGGACACAGTATGGCCCCAGAGGATGGAATGCACTGAGATGTTAACCTCATCCTGACTTTGTATTTTGCAGCGTAACACTCTCCCTGGGTGCGCCAGGGCCCGCAGAAGGGCGGCAGGCGGTGACGGTGCAGGCGGTCCGACCCCAGAGCTGGAGGCCTGCGGAGCTGACCCCCGCCAGCGGGCCGAGGGGGAGGAGGGGGCACAAGGTGACGTCGGGGCTGGGTGTGCGACGCCAGGCCCCCTCCTGTCCTGGGCCCCTGGGGAGTCGGGCCCAATGACCCTGGACGCTCTGGTCACACATGAACCAGGCCCATCGAAACAGCCATCAGTTTTGTTCCAAAATCCTGGCCGTTTCCAGTGTTTACTTATGTGGGTCTGGTCACGCCTTTTAAAAAGTCAGGAGTAGACTTAACTTTTTTTTTTGAGTCTTCTGAGATTTGACGCTTTCAACTATTTCTGCTGCACAGCAGTGGGTAGCTGCAGCTCCAGACCAGGCAGGAGCTGAGCGCTGAGCCGGCAGGGATGGGGTCCCGGTGGGGGCAGCCAAGCAGCCAGTCAGGGCCACCTGAGGGGCCGCCGGGGACCTGGGCCAGCAGGTGCACGTGGTTGCAGGGGTCGGGGTGGTGGGCTGTGTGAGTGTGTTTCCTGGCTTCAGGCCACCCAGGGCCTCAAGTCCTGGCTGCAGGTGCCGGCCGCGGATGCTGCCATGCGGACGGTGTTGGTAGGGCTGGTGCCGGTGGTGGGCACAGCACCCCACACGTGGGGGATGGGGTGTCGAGCACCTGGGTTCTGTGACTGGTTGAGGCCCGGGGCCAGCGGCGTGCAGTGCAGGTGCCCGCCCCGCAGGAATTGGAGGTCACATTCACCCCAGGACGGCCACCTGCGGCCAACAGCTGGTCACGCACACGGGGCCGGGAGCCTGGGGGTTCAGCCCAGTAGGCTAGACTCGAGGAGGTCATCAAGGAAGGACAGCCCGTTGTATATGCACCAAGGGTCCCTCCCTTGCCTAGCGCCTCCTCCCCAGCAGGTGCTCCTCAGCTTCCACTGCTGGCGGCGGCCCTAGAGCCGCACCGCCTTTCCGCCTCTGAACAGGTTGGGATCCTCCTATCGAGCAATCACCCGAGAAAGCGGGGCTCCAGCGGCCTCCTCTTGGAGACATGAGATGGGGGTGGGGACCCTCTGATGAAGTGCTCGGCTCCAGAGAGGTTACACACCGGAGCTGCGAGAGGTGCTGCTCCCAGGTGGCCCCCCCCCCTCCTCCTCTGCCTGGCCCTGCTCTCCTCCCTCCTCCCCGCTCCTCCCCCTCCTCCCCCTGCTCCTCCCTCCCCCTCCTTTCTGCTCTTCTCTTGGTCCTCCTCCTCCCCCTCCTCCCTCCTGCTCCTCCCACTCTTTCCCCCATCCCTCCCCCTGCTCCCCCTCCTCCCTCCCCCTCCTCCCTCCTGCTCCTCCCACTCTTTCCCCATCCCTCCCCCTGCTCCTCCCTCCTCCTCCCTCTCCCTCCTCCCTCCTGCTCCTCCCACTCTTTCCCCCTATCCCTCCCCCCGCTCCTCCCCCTTCTCCCTTTTCTTCTCCCTCCTCCTCTCAGGTAGTCCTCCCCCTGCTCCTCCCTCCTCCTCCCTCCTCCACCTCCCCCCCTTCCCACCTCCTCTCTGCTCTTCTCCTGGCCCTCCCTTTACCTCCTTCTTCCCCCTGCTCCTTCCTTCTCCTCCTCCCTCCCCCTCCTCCCCCCACTCTTCTCACCTCCTCTCTGCTCTTCTCATAGTCCTCCCCCCTCCTCCTCTGCCTACTCCCCCTGCTCCTGCATCCTCCTCCTCCTCCTCTGGCCCTGATCTCCTCCTCCTCCTCCCTGCTCCTTCCACCCCCTCCTCTCTGTTCTTGTTCTGATTCTCCCCTCTTTCTCCTCCTCTTCCTCAATACACATAGTGAAAACTATAAATTATGAGGCAGATACAGCAGCAGACTGTAGCTCAGACTGTGGCATAATTCTGGTAGAATATCCTGAGTATAAAGAGCACTCTGCCCTGAGAAGGACCATATGAGAAATGCGTCCCCATTTTACCCAGACTGAAACGGTGGTTACTGCATGCAGCCGGCCACTGTAGACCTCGTTGCTCTACACGGAAATGCAAATCCTATAACACGGTGCATATGTGCAGAGGTGTGTGTATATATAAAAGGATTTACTGTCAGGAATTAGTTCATGTGCTCATGGAAGCTGGCAGTTCTCGTGGACCCACAGTCCACAAGCTGGAGACCCAGGAGCACCAATGTTTCAGCTCAAATCCAAAGACAGGAAAAAGCAGATGTTCTGCTCAGAGGCCGTCAGGCAGAAGGAACTCTCTCTTACACTGGAAGGTGGGCCTCTTGTTGTATTCAGGCCTTCACCTGATTGGACGAGGTCCACCCACACTGGGTGGGCACCTGGCTTTACTCAGTGGAGCCGTTTATTTTATTTATTACTGTTTTTAATTTTTTAATGTTTATTTATTTTTGAGAGAGAGAGAGAGAGAAATAGCTCATGAGGTGGGGAGCGGCAGAGAGGAGGGAGACACAGAATCCAAAGGAGGCTCCAGGCCCTGAGCTGTCAGCGGAGACTGATGTGGGGCTCGAACCCACGAACCGCAAAATCATGACCTGAGCCAAAGTCGGACACTTGACTGACTGAGCCACCCAGGTGCTCCTCAGTGCAGCCATTTAAATGTTCATCTCTCGGGGCGCCTGGGTGGCGCAGTCGGTTAAGCGTCCGACTTCAGCCAGGTCACGATCTCGCGGTCCGTGAGTTCGAGCCCCGCGTCAGGCTCTGGGCTGATGGCTCAGAGCCTGGAGCCTGTTTCCGATTCTGTGTCTCCCTCTCTCTCTGCCCCTCCCCCGTTCATGCTCTGTCTCTCTCTGTCCCAAAAATAAATAAACGTTGAAAAAAAAAATTAAAAAAAAAAAAAAAAAAAAAATGTTCATCTCTCTGGAAATTCCCTTGTGGACACACCAATAATAATGTTCAACCAAATGTCTGCACACCCATGACCCAGTCCCGCTGACATAGAATTAGCAGGCACACTCAGATGGCAGGGGTGAGGTCTGTTAACACGTGTGCCTCTTCCCTGCTCCCCCTTAGTCCCCACCAGTGGGTCTGGACGACTTGCTGTGCTCCAGTGGCCGAGGGCACCACCGCCTTGGTCAGGCATCGCAGCGTGGGCCACTTGCTGGATGGTGTCTGTGGCCTGTGGCTTGGGGACGGCATTTCTGGGGTACAGGTGAGCAGTTGTGATTTTCAAATATCCTCGGGCCTTTGGGAAAGTCTCTCATTGATAAAAAGATTCCTTGCATTTCTGGGAACGCAAAGTGTGAGCCCAGATGTGGCCGTTGCTAATTTCGTCCTCCGGTCTCCCTCCCACGGCCCTGCGGGCGAAGAATCCGGATACAAATCCCCAAGAGCCCCAGGGCCTGGCCAGCCAGCTCTGGGACAGCAGCCCGACCCAGATGGAGCCCCAGGTGTCACCCGAGGCCTCGAGACCCTCCTTGGGAAGGAGAGGTCCAGCGGCCAAGCTCCCAAGAAGCTGGGCTCTGAGCCAGGCTACTGGCTCAGCGAGGAACCCTCGACCCCTGTCTGTTGAAGATGCACGTATCTCAGGGATTCTGATTCTGTCCGTACGGTGGCCTCTCCATCTGGGTCCCCTGCTCCTCAGAGGGCCATTCAGCATGGCTCCTGTGGGCCCAGGAGGAGCAGCCATAAAACCAAGATACTTGCCCCTCTGCCCTTGACTCTTCCCTTTCTTCATGCATATATTGACTCACCTGGTGACGATGGACAAGTTACTTAAAAAAAAAAAAAACTCTCTGTGCCTCAGTTTGTTCCTCTGTGAAATGGGAATATTCATAGTACCTAGTTTGTAAGATTTTAGAAGGAGCAAATGAAGTCCTCCAGGCTCAGTGCTTTGCAGATGCAAAGTTTATTGTCATTATTATTACCCCTCCCCGCCCATGATCTCTGTCCCTGTGCTGGGCTTTCCTTTCTCTGTTACGGGGTTGACATCCCCTCCGGACAGATAGAACTCCCTTCTTTGGGCGGAACAACAGGGCGCTCACCGCTGCTGCCTCTTCCCCGCCATAGGCCCACCGCTGCTGCCCGCAGTCGCACCATCACAAGGACGCAGACCCTCAGGCCTGGTGTCCTGTGCACAGACAGGCAGGTACTGATGGCTGCTCTCTCCCCGGGGACAGGTTTAACCCAACACAATGCACACAGTGGCTGCACCTGCTGACCCTGTCCGTGCTGTGCTGTGTTTTTGTCACCCAGCCACTTCTGGTGAGTGGGGCCCTTCTGCTGGGGTCCCTTCCTGTCAGCAGGGGCCTGGACGTGGAGCCAGGGCTCCATTTAGGTGACACGTGATGACATCTCTCCAACCCCATTTTTCACTCGAGGACACGGAGCCTTGGGACGCAGAGGCTCTGGACCCGCCTCTCCCGGGGCGTGGGTGGGCGGGGAATCCTAGACAGGTGACACTAGGGTGCGCCTGAGCCTGTGACCGGGACAGCTCCATGGGTCACAGGGACAGGGGACGAGGACGGTGCCTTGTCTGATTTCTCCTTCCAGGTCGGCCTCGTGGCCTTGGGCTTTGCCTGGAGAAAGAGAGACGACCCACATTTCTTCACCGAGTCTCTGCGCGAGGCCACCAAGGACCTGGGCTCTGAGCTGGAAGGACATGTAAGGTCCCCCATGGCCCACCGTGCAAGCCAGATGGAGGAGGTGAGGCTGCCCTCGATGCCGTGGTCCAGCCTCCGCAGGCCGGTCTGAACTTCCTCTTTGGATTCAAACTCAACTGCGTTTTTGGAGACCCGTGGGTGTAATGTAGTTTCTCTGCTGCTTCACGTGCCCGTACGCGATGCGTGAGCACTCAAGACCTGTTTCCTTACCTCTGCCCCAATCCCGGAGAAATCAGAGCATCAAGAACAGTCGCCTATTGTATTTATTTTTTTTAGTTTTTACTTTATTATTTATTTTGAGAGAGAGAGAGAGAGAGAGAGAGAGAGAATCCCAACCAGGCTCTGCTCTGTCAGCACAGAGCCCAGCATGAGGCTCAAATGCACAAACCTCAAGATCATGGCCTGAGCCTACTTTAAACTATTTTTTTTAATGTTTATTAAAACATGTCTCTCTCGAAAGAGAGAGACAGAGTGTGAGCGGGGGAGGGGCAGAGAGAGCCAGAGACACAGAATCAGAAGCAGGTTCCAGACTCTGAACTGTCAGCACAAAGCCCGACATGGGGCTCAAACCCACGAACCGTGAGATCGTGACCTGGGCGGAAGTCGGATGCTCAACCAGCTGAGCCACCCGGGCGCCCCATGAGCCTACTTTAAACTATTGAAGCAGATAAGAAGTAGAATTCTTGGCCATGATTTTGGAGAACTTCTAAGTCATGTGCGTTTCACAACAAATCTAATTCTTGCTGCTTCCTCCCCCTCCTCCCATCAGTACCCCCCTTGTGTGTGCAGCCTTCTCTCGGGTGGGGTGGACAACACGAAGGCAGAGGAAGGTCTCCCGTGCGGAAGGGTACGGGCTGGTCCCCGGCAGGTGTCGTGTCTTCCTGTGGAATGACCAGGGACACGCCCCAGCTCACTGATGGGCCTCACCCCTACCTTTCTCTCCCAACTGCCGTCCTTCCGCAGGTGACCAGTGAGCCCTGAGGCTAACTGGCCTATGGCATTATTGCCTGAGTAACCCGTCGGCCCCCTGGTGATGGAGAGCATGTGCCGTGTGTGTGCCCCGCCCTCACCACTTGTTCATACTCAGCGTGTTTCTCCCACCACCTCGTGCAGCGGGAGCATCACTGCACCTGCTCTAAGATCAGTCACAGTGAAGCTGGGAGCAGTGATGTAATTAGACCAAGGCCACCTGGGTGGTGACGAGGCTCTGGGCTGCAAGGCTTGGCCACACTCCTGCTGCACTTGGTGGCCCTCAGCACACGGCTCTGGTTTCTCTCACCTTCCTGGTCTCTTTTCTTTCTCCTTCCGTCCCACGGGCAGTCACCGCCCCTGTGCGGCAGGTCTGCTGGCCCTTCTGTGTCTTTGGCCTCCGGTTCGAGCCCGGTCACAGGTGCGGCCCTGATGCGGGGCTGGCGGCCAAGTGCCCCCGCCCAAGGTGTCCCTCGGTGCGTCCTGTCCTCCTTGGGACTGAGGATGGTGCGACGGCTGCAGGGGGTGGGAGCATCCCTGCCCCAGGGCCCCACCCACGTGACTTCCCGGGACAGGGGTCTTTGACTTCTTAGGCGTCCTGAGCACCTAACCCATGCCCGTAATCAGTCGGTGCCAGACAGCTCCCCCTGTGCAGTGACATTGTCCCCAGAGCTGGCAGAGACCTGCCCCCCCACCGGCCCGCTGCCCGCCCGCCTGCTGTATGTGACCCGCACAAAGTGGCTCTGCCCCCATCCCCAGGCCGCATGAACGGTCCGGACTGCAGGACCTCCTGCCCTTATCCGTGGTCCCCGGCTCACAGCGCTGTCGTCCCCACAGATGGTGGCTGCCCGACAGCGAGCACGCCGCCTGCGCTGGGCACGTCCACCGTCCGCGGCCCAGCTCAGCGTCACCAGGGAGAGGATGAGGAGAGAGACCCGGACGCGGGTGGCCCTGAGGTGGGTGGTGGCCCGACCGGGTGGCTCTGCTCTCACCCCCCTGCAGAGGGGGCGCTGGTGGCCTGGGAGCAGGGGTTGTGGCATGCGGGTGGGGACCCAGCTGCAGGGGAGGGGCACCAAGGGGACGGTGGGTCCAGAGAGAGCAGGTTTGCAGGAGGCTGAGTCTTTTCCGTTTGCATGTGCCGTGACTAACAGTCTAGAAAATCCTACAAAAACGAACAAGAAAACAGGCAGAAGGGAATTGAGCCAGGTAACAGGCTATAAAACGAAAATGCAATATTTGAGAGAGGACTGTTTAGTGGGGCAGGGAAATAAAACACAATAGACCCACACAGGCATCAGGTAGAGGAGAAGCGAGTGCAGCCGGAGGAACGTGAAGATGACTTAAAAACACATGCCCTCTTCTCCTCGACTGGGAAGACGACACCCGTCTTCTAGAGTGCCGTCTAACGTTAGCTTACAACTGTAACGCGCTCTCAATCAAGGGCCAGCAGACCTTTCTGGTTTTCTTTTCTTTCTCCTCCTCCTCCTTCATCACTCGTTCTGGCCCATGATCAAGTCACTCTGGAAGAAGGAACATGGAGAACCGGCCAGGAAAACCCCAGAAGGCAGAGCCAGCGCGTGGGGCTCACTCTGCTGGCTGTGACGGTAAGACCGCAGCCCCCGAAGAGGGTGGCTCTGGGCACACGAATAAGAGACGGCCCCACGGAATGGATGAGGAAGTCCGGAAATTGACCCGAATGCAAATGCCACCCGATGCGAGTGTGTGACAAAGGCACCATCTCAGATCTTCAGAAAAACGAGGGAGCTTTTAACCAGGAATAATTGAACGGTCATGAGAGAAGCGTAAAAACAAATAAATAACTGGATACTTTTGTCATAAGACATGCAAATTCCAAGTGGATGAAGATTTAAATGTGAAAGCAGAACCATGCAAGTCCCAGAAGAAAGTGTGTGTCAATTTCTCTGTGACCTGTGGGTGAGGAAAACGTTCCTGTGACCTAAAATCCAGAAACAGAAGAGGAAACAAATTTGGGGATGTCAGACTCAAAGAAGAGACACCTGGTGCGACATAAGATGTCATACGTAAAGTAAAAACACAGTGACAAACTAAGAGGAGTATCTTAACATACGAAGAGGTTTAAAAAAATGGAAAAAAGACCAACAACTCTTTAGAACAAAACTGGGCTCAGGAAGCCAACAGGTGAGGATAGCACTTGGGCTCGTAAGCGAGTGAATTGCAGACTAAAAGTGCAGAAATCTGCAGTGGTTGGTGGGTGAGCTGATGGGGAAGAGATGCTGTCACATAGCGCCCGTGTGAGTGCGGAATGGAACCGCCCCTGTGGGGACCTGGGAAGCCCCGCACCGTCACAGATGCATTTGCCTCAACCCGGCGGCCCCGCTCCAGGAAGCGCGTCAGCAAAACCTCGAGACAACCCAGGCACGAGACAGGCCGTGCGGGACCTTCTGCCATAGAAAGAGCCTAAAAATAACCCCGCTGTCTTGCGGGAGGCCAGGGCGCCTGGAGCACGAGGACTGTCCGCACAGACGGGGGACACCTCTCCGTTACAGGAGAGAAGCAGGTGGGAAAGAATGTACGTGTGGGCTACCCGCCACTCGGCCAACCACTAGGAATCAAGTTTCTGTGCATCCGCTTGTCCTCAGTAGAATGAGGGATTTCCTACCACTTTAGGAAATTGCTACTTTGGGGACAGAAAAGGAATAGGATTTTCAAAAATTTGCCTCAAGATGAAAACATTTGACCTTACAAGCCTGCTCCCTAATGACAGAGAAACTAGAGAGAAAGTCATCCAGCAGGTTCCACAACGGCATTTGTCATTAGCGCAGCGTTCTTGTCTTCGTTCTGAGCGCTGGTTCGTGTGGGATGTGGCAAATGAGGGATTCTCTGACTTCCTAATTCTCAGTGTGGGAGAAAGGAGGTGCAGATTTGAGTCTGAAAAAGTTAAAACGTTATAGTCCTGACTTTGAACTAAAAGTGACTGTAAATATGTTGGGGCGCCTGGGGGGCTCAGTGGGTTAAGCGTCTGACTTCGACTTCAGTCATGGTCTCGCTGTTCTTGGGTTCAAGCCCAGCGTTGGGCTCTGTGCTGACAGCTCAGAGCCTGGAACCTGCTTTGGATTCTGTGTCTCCCTCTCTCTGCACCTTCCCCACTCATGCTCGCTCACTCTCTCTCTCTCTCAAAAATAAATAAACATTAAAAATGCTTTACAAAGGGGCGCCTGGGTGGCTTAGTCAGTTGACTGTCCGACTTCAGCTCAGGTCATGATCTCACGGTTTGTGAGTTCGAGCCCCGCGTTGGGCTCTGTGCTGACAGCTCAGAGCCTGAAGCCTGCTTCGGATTCTGTGTGTGTGTCTCTCTCTCTGCCCCTTCCCTACTCAAGCCCTGTCTCTCTCTCTCTCTGTCTGTCTCTCAAGACTAAATAAACATTGAAAATTTTTTCAAAAAAATGCTTTAAGAATAAGTATGAAATAATAGTTTTTTTTTTTAATAAGGAAAAAAGTTTTTTCTACATCTGTCTACCAAGAAAAGGCCTAGAAAAAACCCAGGGGCAATGAGCAACTGTAGCCTAGATCCTGGTGTACAAATACCATTTTCCACCCAAAAGAAACAGGTATCGTTGGATTTCATGATTTCAAGTCTGTGATAGGAAACATGTAAGGTAAGCCTGGAACATTTGGTAAGCAAGGAAACAATTAATAACTAGACTCAGAAGCCAGTTTGAAGAGGCTTGAGTGGGTCAGAGATGGGTAATTAGACATAAAATCAGAGATCATGATAGAGATCGTGGTAACAATGAATTAAAGCTCATCAAATATCCATAGATTTGCCGTGACACCAGAAATGTAATTGATTCGCGCCGGCAGATATGTGGGAACCAACTTTCAAAAAGCCGGTAACAAAGTATCGGTCCCGTCTTCCCAAACTGCCCCTGGGAAATCACATAACAGGGAAGGAATATTTCTCTTTACAGAGGTATTCCAGCTAACAGATGAAAACAAAATGATAGGATTGGACCATTTTTCAGACTTTAATGAATGAACGAGTCTAAGCGTCAATCATCCACAAAGGCCACCATGAAGAAAAGAAGAAAGAACCAGACATTATGTGTCTCCTGGTGGGAAACACATCACCCAGGAGGGAACCTACCCCAAAGGGCCTGGTCCTAGTCTGGTCACGTTTTTGTGCTAACTTGCAGCTGACAAGAGAGCACGTGCTGGGGTCCCCGGGAATCAGGACAGAGAGAGAGGGGAGCAGCGACAGTGCCAGTTCCCTCCACCCAAGTAGGGGTGCTGCCTGAGGGGGTAAGAGAGGCCAAGGCAGGAAACCGTGAATGGAATCCACTGTATCCACAGAGCAAGTAAGAAAAACTATCTGATCATCTCGATAGATGCAGAAGAAACCATTTGACCAAATTAGACATTCATTCATGGGGAGAAAACATCTGTGCAAACTAGGAATAGAAAAGAACTTCCGTAAAACAATAAAGGGGATCCATGAAAACCCTACGCCTAACCTCACACTTAGTGGTGAGACAGTGTGTGCTTTTATTTTTAAGTTTGGTTTAATTTTTATTAATTTTTTTAAGTTTATTTTTATTTGAGAGAGAGATAGAGAGCAAGCAGAGGAGGGACAGAGAGAGAGGGAGACAGAATCCCAAGCAGGCTCCACGCCGTCAGCAGAGCCCGACATGGGGCTCGAACTCACAAACTGCAAGACCATGACCTGAGCTGAGATCAAGAGTCAGACGCTTAACTGGCTGAGCCTCCCAGGTGCCCCAGGGCGTGCTTTTAGGAATCAGAAACAAGGCAAGGATGTCCCCTCGTCTCTCCCTGATTAAACCTTCTGTGATAAGGCCTAGCCCATGCCATAGGCAGGAAGAGGAAATACACAGTTTACCAGTTTGAAAAGAAGAAATTACACAGCCTCTTGCAAGAGGACGGGACTAGTCCGTACAGAAAACTCTCAAATATTCCGTGAAAAAGGCTCTTAGAACCCCTACGTGAATTGAGAAAAGTTGCAGGAGAAACGTCACCCTGCAGTCGGTTCTGTTCCCAAACACCAGCAGGGAACAGCTGGAATTTAAAATGCACAAAGGAATAGCGTATACAGTAGTACAACAGAAGTAAAGCTCTTGGATACAAATCCAAGAACACACGTGCAGAATTTGTATGCTGAAAACCACGGAACACTAATGAAAGACATCCAAGAAGATGTAAAGACACGGAGAGACCTGTCCGTTGGCTGGGATCCTTGTGTGAAGGTGTGAGTTCTTCCCAAGTGATCCATAGGATCTCAGTGTACTCCCAACCAGCGTCCCGCAAGCTTTTTCATAGATCTTGACACGCTGGTTCTGA
Source organism: Puma concolor (assembly GCF_028749965.1). Classification (NCBI taxonomy): domain Eukaryota; kingdom Metazoa; phylum Chordata; class Mammalia; order Carnivora; family Felidae; genus Puma; species Puma concolor. The sequence continues at coordinate 107,706,673 of NC_141668.1, forward strand.
AACTTCAATAGAAAGCGCAAGAATTAGGGTACCAGAACAATTCTGGAAAAGAACAAACAAAGCCAGAGGACTGACTTTAGGACTTACCGTAAAGCCTCGGCAACCAAGACACCATGGGATTGGTGATAGAACAGACCCAAAGATCAGGGACAGATGGACAGACCAACACAAATACACTCAGTTGATTTTTTGATGGGACACGAAGGCCCATCTCATTGGAGAAAGGGTAGTCTTTTTAAAAATGGTACCAGTAGGGGCGCCTGGGTGGCGCAGTTGGTTGAGGGACCGACTTTGGCTCAGGTCATGATCTCACAGTTTGTGGTTTCGAGCCCTGCGTCGGGCTCTGTGCTGATGGCTCGGAGCCTGGAGCCTGTTTCGGATTCTGTGTCTCCCTCTCTCTGCCCCTCCCTGCTCATGTTCTGTTTCTCTCTCTCAAAAATAAAATGAACATTAAAAAAAAGTTTACTTATTTATTTTGAAACAGAGAGAGAGAGACAGGGAGAGAGAATCCCAAGCAGGCTCTGTGCTGACAGCTCGGGGCCTGGAGCTTCCTTCCGATTCTGTGTCTCCCTCTCTCTCTCTGCCCCTTCCCAGCTCACACACTGTCTCTCTGTCTCTCAACAATAAATAAATGTAAAAAAATTTTTTAAAAATGGTACCAGGAGGGGTGCCTGGGTGGCCTCCCAGTCAGTTAAGTGTCTGACTTTTGATCTTAGCTCACATCTTGATCCCAGAGTGGTGAGCTCAAGCTCCATGCTGGGTTCCATGCTGGGCATGAAGCCTACTTAAAAAAAAAAAAAATGGTGCTAGGAAAATTGGATTTCAATGTGTGGTAAAAAAAAAAAAAAAAGAACCTCAGTACATACTTCAACTTATACAAAAATTCACCCAGGGGTTTCAAAGGTCCATTCCACGAAAAATATTTTGCTGGGTCTGTGCACACAGGGTCTGTGTGGACGCCAATTTTAAACTGTGTTTCTTACAGAGACATTTGCATGTACACCCTCATGCTGCTCCTGCATTGGCTTGTACTGTGTGGGAAAGTCTCCCAGGATGAATATTCCCTCAATCAAGCTATCCGGAATGAGTTTGCAAGGTAGGATGTTTGCTCAGACTTCTCTGAACCCAGGGCCACCGTGCCAAGGACTGGTTTGTCATGGACAGCATCACCGACGGGGGGGTCCTGGAGCCTGGGGTTCCAGGGTGAGGGTTACTTTACTCTGTTACCTTTTTTTTTTCAGTAGGAATTTTTTGTAATGTTTGTTAATTCTTGAGAGAGAGAGAGAGAGCATGTGTGCACATGTGAGTGGGAGCAGGGCAGAGAGAGAGGGAGACACAGAATCTGAAGCAGGCTCCAGGCTCTGAGCTGTCAGCACAGACCCCGACACGGGGCTTGAACTCACGAACCACGAGGTCATGACCTGAACTGAAGTCGGGCGCTCAACCCCCTGAGCCACCCAGCTGCCCCTACTCTGTTATTTTGAACAAAAGTCTGTCTGTCTGCTATTACAGGCCATCTGTCAGAGAAGAAAGGGATCCATCCTCTCCCTCGGGACACTTTCCTTTTACAAAATTGAGGTCCAGAGAGGGTGTTTCACCACTTATCCCGCATGTGAAATCTGGAAAAAATTGTCAGATTGGCTCGGGCACTGTTGTCCCCACTGTTGACAGGAGGCCTCTTTTTGGCAGACTTTGGGCACATTTATAGCATCTCAGTTTCATTAATAGCGAAACGATATTTTGAGGTACCTTAAGGTCTGGCGCGAAGATGCTAAATCAGGTTATTGAGGTTGTTTTTGTGGGTTTTTTGCTTTTTTTTGTTTTTTTTTTTTTGGCGGAGAACATCTGAGTTTTTCAGCCAAAGGCTGCTGTGATTCATAACCAATGGCCACAGTTTCAAGCAGTGGTAAGACCCTCTTGTCTACCATTTCTCACATGCTCATTTGTTTCTTCCTGCTGTTAATAGTACATATTCGTGTGGGTAAACACAGAAGAATGGAAACATAGAAAGCAGAAAATGCTCAATAAAAAAAAAAAAAAAAAAAAAAAAACTACCATCCAGGGGCAACCACGGACAGCATTTTGTTGTGCCATAATTTTCTCCACGTTTTGGTGGTTCCAAAATTGGGACATGAACTGTATCAATGTGGACACTTAATGTGCCCATTCCTTTTTTTTTTTTTTTGAAAGTTGTTATTAAGTGACTTTATTTTCTCCTGCCAAAAAATATTCAGTCTGAGAGTTCTTTTCAAAGAAGTGTGGCTTTGATTTCTGAAGTGCATGACACAAACTCATATACATTCTTTACTGTGGTCAAGGAGGCGGAAATAAAATACCATGTTCCAAGATCTACTTTCTCTTTCTCTGGAGGATATTAAAAAATAAATTTTTAAATGTTTATTTATTTTTGAGAGAGAAAGAGACAGAGCGGGAGTGGGTGAGGGGCAGAGAAAGGGAGACACAGAATCCAAAGCAGGCTCCAGGCTCTGAGATACTAGCACAGAGCCCGATGTGGGGCTCGAACTCACGAACCATGAGATCATGACCTGAGCAAAGTCAGGCGCTTAACCGACTGAGCCACCCGGGTGCCACTCTCTGGAGAATATTTTGAAACACATTCCTGGATTTTTTTTCTATGAATTTGTTGCCTTTGACTAATTCAACTTGATGGACTTTATTTTTGTTGATGTCAGGGGGACATATGTGGGTGGCTGGCAAATCCATTTAATTTACCTATTACTTAAGGACATATTTGCTTTGGTCTTCTATGAGAGAGGTGGTGATTGACGCCCACCCGGATGATGGCTAGCAAATGCAGGTTTAGGGCCCACTAGTATTGGGAGTAGGACGTCCACGTTCATGAGTCTGGACTCTGTACTGAACACAGGGACACAGCTGCTCACCAGAGAATGTTCTGGCAGTGCAACTGCCCCCCCCCCCCCCTTTGCAGCAACCGCAGTTAGTTCCATTAATGACCAACTTCTCAGCTTTCTGCCCGCTTGCACACAAGCACATGTTGTGCCAGCAGGAGGCGCTGTGTGCAAAGCAAAGTGACCATTTGGGTGGTTCTCTCTGGAAAAGGAGATGAAAACCGGAGATATTTCTGGCTCGGATCGTTTATTTTTGATCTCCTATTTTGTAAGTCAGCATTACTTGACATACTTCTCATACGAGAAGTTCCTCTCGGTCCCCAAATCAGAAACATCACAGCTGAGATAATATTTGTGCAAAGTCTCACATGTAGAGCAATGGATATGCTTGGATTCGTGGCTCAGATGCTGGTCCCGTTGGTTTGTGTAGACCTGTGTCTCCCACTGCGACGCAAAATCTCACTACCTCTGGATGTGCCGGCCACCAGGCAGGGGAGGGGTATTGATGTGTCCTGGCTTGTACTGGGATGCCTCAAGGGGGACCCTCTCCCCCTACCCTCCCTTGGTACCTAATCCTGAAAATTCAGCAGCTTTTCACGGTTCAGCGTTTGCCAGCATCCAGGAAGAACCAACTACGTCTATTTGAGGGACCGGGCTTTGTTTGCTTAGTAGGGGACTTGGGCAAGTCCGTTGACCCTGGGCCTGCGTATCCCCATCTGCACAGCGAGGCAGCTGGGCAGCTTGATTTCTTCTGTCATAGAAAAACAACGATCATGAGATTGGGTTCCATCATATTTAAGTTTTATCTGAAGTTTTTCTGGATTCTATCAAGTCTCCATGAAAGTCCCAAGTTAAACAGAAGCAAACCACCCAATAAGGCGCCAGTACATGAAATAGTCACGACATCCAAGGGCCGTAAGTGGAAAATAGCCGCTGACTTTATTTTTGCGACGTTTAGCCAGCTCTGTGGGCCTGATTGATTTAGTAGCTCTGATTCGGAGCGAGAACACTCTTGGATTGTTTGCCTCACCCCCTGCTCTCCGCACACGTGGAGAACAAGAAATTGTGTCCTTGGATGACTGGAGTTCATGTCACTTCCTAACTTCTCGTCGCTTTCCCACAACATGACCTCCTCCAAGAAGTGTCCCGGTCCCCCCTCCTCGTGGAGGGAGGCCCGGATGTAGTAAGACATGAGACCGGTTGCCATTGCCATGGGGGTATTAGGCGCACACCATCCTTGCCATGGCTACGGGTCCTTTCTGTGAAGCCACATGTAAAGACGTGTTTTCGAGGCAGGGCAAAGTATTTTGTCCTCTCTCTAAAGAAGTTTAACGTTTCATTTTCCATTCGACTGCAGCTCGGAGCCACATGTCTGCTCCTCGTGCAGCCATGTGCGGCTCGGGCCCGTGCACGTGGCTTCACTGCGTTGTCTGAGCAAGCAGAAACCATCCGTGTTGTCAGCTCGAAATTCCGGTGGCCCCTTACTTCGGTTCCTTGCTGGAAAAGTGAAACAGATATCTGACAAGAGTCATAAAAATTAATTGGAAGAAAACCAGACCCACATTTGTTGACCCCCTACTATGTGTCGTCCTGCCCCCGGTCTGTGCCTATTCACTGAACACTCAGGCCGTCTTGGGAGGCTTGGCGGCCGTTCTGGGTCTTTGGGGAAGAAAGGGGGAGGCCGTCCATCAGGCAGTGGTGTGGAGAGGGGGCTGTGTCTCTACCCGTGGGTCCTGGGGCCCCTGTTCCTCTGGTCCCCTCCTGGTGCTCACCCTGCACTGGCCACACCGCCCCCCACGCCCTTCCTTGACCTCACAGGCCCGTGCCTGTCCAAGCCTCTACCTCACCGTCCCTGCCTGGAACACTCTCCCTCTGACGTCCGTGTGGCTCACTCCCTCGTTGCCTTCAGGTTCCTACGATTTAGCTTTCTCTCCTGAACGTGGACCCCTGACACAGCCTCCATTTCGCTTATTTATTTGATTTATTGTTTGTTTCCCTACAAGAGGGCCAGGGCATGATTTCTCTCTCCCCACCTGTGCCTGGCACACGGTGAAGTTTGTCCAGTGAACAGGTGAGCGAAGGGACAGGTGGCTTCATCACTGTGCGGTCTTCCCGCCTATTGCCGAGGAGCAGAGCACAATCCAGAATCACACCATACCCCGTGCTGCGGACAGCCCCACTTTTATTCCTGCAGGTACTGGAAACGTACATTACAGAAAAATAGACTTTGGTTTCTGCTCTTGTGCTCAGGAATGCCAGGAGCTCCTCCGGTGGCCTGACAAGTGTGGGGGCCTGGTGGGACTGGAGTCTGACCACACTGCTGGATGGCCTGCATGGGCGAGGCGCCCACACAGCCGGCGTGCCACGTGCTCAGGTGGGCTTCTGTCCGCCCTTCAACATGGGGTCGTTGCAGGGAAGTATGTCACAGTGGGCAAGATCATCAAACACCTGACCTGCAACACTGCCTGCTCGTGAATGACTTCTAGGTTGTGGGCCAGCGGCTCCTGGCTGTGGGTGCATCTTGCTGCTTCTCGGCCCAGCACGAATTTGCTCCAGATCCGTGCACCTGCCTTAGCTGCACCAGCACCTCTGGACGCCTGCAGTCGCCAGGCTGGGCTGGACACAGGGCATGGTGGCTCCACCAGAGCTTGTGGGCCAGTGGGGACAGAAGGCTAGATCAGTGTGCAAAATGCTGTGACACAGGACACAGGGCACCCCAGGACAGAGGGGGAGCATCCAGGAAGCTTCCAGAAAGAGGCAAGGCTTTCCCCAAATTCTGAAAAAAAACTTACAGTGAATATATGCATTTCATATAATAACCCTGTCCCTTGTTTATCTTTTATGTTCTACCTGTTTTTTTAGCGCTTATTTTTGAGACAGACCAGAGCATGAGTGAGGGATGGGCAGAGAGAGAAGGAGACACAGAACCCAAAGCAGGCTCCAGGCTCTGAGTTGTCAGCACCGAGCCCGATGCGGGGCTCGAACCCACGAACTGCAAGATCATGACCTGAGCCAAAGTCAGACACTTAACTGACTAAGCCACCCAGGGGACCCTACGTTCTGCCTTTCTTTAAGAAAATAAAATGATTTTGTCCTGCATTTCTCAAACACCATAGAGGTGACCCTTGAACAGCACAAAGTCAGAGGTGCTGACCCCCACGCAGTTGAAATTCCACGTGCAAGTTTTGATGCCCTCAAAACTTAACTACTGGCAGCTTACTGTTGACCTTGTGCCTTACCAATGGCAGAAACAGTTGATGAACACATATTCCTCAGGTTAGATATATTATATACCGTGTCCTTATAATAACGGTAAGCTGGAGAAGAGAAAATCTCCTTAAGAGAATCCTAAGGAAGAGAAAGTACATTGACGGTTCTGTCTTGTATTCATCTAAAGAAACCCACGTGTCAGTGGATCCGTGCAGTGTAAAGTGTGCTGTTCAAGGGTCGGCAGCGTTTCTGATTCCACTTTTATCGTATTCTATGCTGTCACGTGGATGACGCCGGAGACACTTTAGAAAAAGGCAAAAAGCAGGAGCTGCTGGGGGGGTGCAGTCGGTTGAGTGTCTGACTCCTGATCTCGGTTCAGGTCACAGATCTCAGGATTTGTGACTTCAAGTCCCACATCGGGGTCTGTGCTGATGGTGCAGAGCCTGCTTGGGATTCTCTCCCTCCCTCTTTCCGCCCCTCCCTTGCTGTTCTCTCTCTCTTCTCCCTCTCTCCCTCTCTCTCTTCCCCTCTCCCTCTCTCTCTTCCTCTCTCTCTCTCGATAAATAAATTTTTTTTTTTAACTTAAAAAAAAAAAAAGACAAAAAGTGACCATTTAGATTTGGTGCAAAGACCGTGAGGCAGCTGTGTCTTCCAGAGAATGTTTGTTAAATCCATCCTGCCGGGTAATCCTGTCGCTGGGGCTCCCAGAGGGCGGTGCACCGCGCGTTCCAGGCTTGCCGTCTGTCCAGGCGTCTCCATGTTTTTTGTGGTTGTCGTTTGTTTGTTTTTTATTTATTTTTTAAAATTTTATTTAAATTCCAATTAGCCGCCATACAGATGATAATGGTGTCAGGAGTAGCAGGCGTCTCCATTTTTATTCTTCCTCCAGCCCGGAGCCCTTGGCGGGAAGTGCTACCTCATGGGCGCTTTGGTCATTAAACAGCTGAGAGCTTCCTCTGACAGAGAGTGCGAGGTGGGGTGCTCTCCTTCTTGTCACCTCTTTGTGTGAGCGCGTGTGAGTGCACGTGAGAGTGTGCGTGTGTGTTTTCTCCTGAGATTTGCCATTTATGTATGTACGGATGGATTGATGGATTGATGTATGTATGTATTTGTGTGTGTGTGCATGTATGATTTATCTGTGTGTGCGCACGTGTGGATTTATGTGTGGATTCGTGGACTTAACATGGAGTTAACACGCCATGTCGCACTGGTTTCGGGTGTACAATACGCACTGGATACAGCAACTCTGTGCATCACCCGGTGCTCCTCACAAGTGCACCCTTAACCCCCATCACCTGCTTCAGCTGTCCCCCTGCCCCACCTCCCCTCTGGCGCCCACCAGTCTGTTCTCTGTAAAATACTCTGAGTTCGGAAAGTCTGGGAGACGTTCGGGCAGGAAGGCCACAGGCCATGAGAAGCCTCGCTGGGAGCCTGGCTGTGATTGGAAACGGTCAGCGGCCAGGGTCTGGGACAACCGTGGGCGTCACCTGCCCTTCCTTCTCTTGCCAAACCTTTCCTGCGCCCTCTGCCTGTCCCGGCACGCTGGGCGAAAGCAGGACAGCCCCAAAATACTGAAAACGGTATTCTCGTGTCTCCTAGTGGGAGGGGGTGCTCGAAGGTGGGCACCTCGCCCAAGTTCCCCGCGACAACAGAGCCCTTCTGACGTCCAAGCCCAGACGGGTGCACGGCCTTCACGTGATGGAGTGGATCCTTTGGGCTCCACCGGAGCCCAGGGGTGACGGGGCTTTGAGGAAGTGGGGGCCGTGTGTCAGGATAGCATGTGCCCGCGTGTGGCCAGGTGTGTACAGCCCAGGCCGCAGGGCCGACTTTGAAACATGCATCTGATTATCCCTCCTACAGCTGATTATTTCTGATTATTTCTCCTACAGCTTCCCAGCCCACCTTCAGTGCTTACTGAAGACTCTCCTCCTACACGTAGCCCCCAAGTGGGAGCTACCGACACCAGCTCTGTGACAGATCCAGCCATCCAGGGAGTGGCTGCAAGTGGCCCCGGGGACTACGGGGCGAGGGAGCACTGGGTGCTCAGCCTGGGCAGCACAAGGTCAGTGTGATCCAGAGGTCAGCTCCGTCCACGCTTGCCTGTCCATCACTCTGTGCGGTGGCCAGATGCCAGGGGCACGACCCGCCCTGGTCAGGGGCAGCTCTTCTCACTGGGGAGTGACAGGAGTGAGGCCCCAGCCCGGAGGCCTGGCAAACATAGGGCTTCAGTCTCAGCACAAGAAGGAAAAGCCAAACGTTCCCCCCAGAATTTGCCAGAAGGCTGGAGGTCAGGAAATCTAATGAACATTTGTCCTCAATGGCTTTGTGCTGAACAGGATGCTCACAGGGCCGCACTGGTCTTCACGGGGCCTCACTGGGCCTCACGGGGCCACACTGGTCTTCACAGGGATGCAGTGGGCCTCACGGGGCCATACTGGGCCTCACTGGTCCTCATGGGTCCCCACTGGTCTTCACAGGGCTGCACTAGGCCTCACTGGGTCTCACGCAGCCACACTGGGCCTCATGGGGCTCCACAAAGGAGGGCAGCCTCCCCTTGGTCCTGCATTGTGCAGGTGGGCACCCAAGTCTTGGCCATTGTCCACAGCTGGTGACCCAGCCCGGCCTCTCCGGCAGCTGTAACAGCCCATGGCCTGCACAGGGGTGGGCTGTCTGACAGCGACAAGGGCCCTGCCTCAGGCAGCCACGGTGACAGGTGCCTGTGAGTGATACCAACAGCACAGGAGGGAAATTACTGCATTGTCACCAAACACAGACAGGCCAAAGGTGGCATCTTTCCGGCACCAGAGTGAGTCTGCAGTAGGAAAAGAGGAATGAAGGTTTTAGAGGCCTTGCCGTGAGAGGTGGCCACCTCTCCCCGAGCTGTGCCCGTGCCAGATGCAGGGCCTCCCTTCTGTGGAGCGGCCCTGCCTCAGGGTCCCGGGCAAGGAGAGGGGGGACACACAGAAGCCCGTCTGTCCAGCCCCAGGATCCCGGGTGGCCTCGGAGGCCAGGGGCGCAAGGTCTGGGGTGGCGGCCCTGGCTCGCCCCGACGTGCACCACTTTGCAGGGCGGCGGCCCACGCGGCCCTGAGCGGCCTCAGGGCCAGCAGGTGGATAGACTGCAGCACCAGAGCCGTGTCCGTGCACTTCACTCTCTATAACCCTCCGACTCGACTCTTGTCCAGCGTGTCCCTGCGCGCCGAACTGCTCCCTGCAGGGGGCCTGGCCCTCTCCCCGCTGGTGGAGTCGGTGGCCGTCTTCCACAGCGACTCGTCCCGGTGGTACCGCCTCACACTTCCTGAGGTGGGTCCGCCCGCACCCGTGCCTGCTTGTGGGTCCCGGGCTCCACTTGGGGCGGCCCACCCGCCAGGCTCCCCACCGCGTCCCTGCTCCCCACATCCACGCAGACCCGCAGTGCCGCCCCCTGTGACACAGGGCCTGGCAGGGGACAGTCGGCACCATCTCTCTGCTTTGAGATGCGCGTTGGCATCAGTGCTCTGCAGAGGGGTGGAGGAGCGTCCCGAAAGAGGCTTGTTCAGCTTAAAAGTGTTACCTGGGAGGGTCCACAGGGGCTCAGCACGGCTGACCCGCCCTGGGACACATCTCGTTTGGACCTTACTGCACATCCTGTCCCTGCTGCTGCTCCGAATGAACAAACACAGGCAAGCAGGAACTTCAAGAAATTGTTCATCAGGAGCTTCCAAGGCTCTGCCTGGCCCAGGAGCCGATAATAACACACATCTCACAAACTGTGGAAAGTTGTTCTCTGGAGCTGTACGAGGACAGGCAGGGAGGACCCTGCTGGGTGGCTGCATGCTGTTCGCACCACAGGGTCTGCCTGCGCGTGGAGCCCACCACGAGCTCACCTGTGTCCCTAACTGACGCCCGGCAGGGGGCAGCGGGGCAGAGGGGCGGGGGGTCCTGCAGGAAGGGTACCAACAGCCCCTGGTGCCTGGCAGGGAGCCAGCTGGGAGTGCAGACCTGGGAACACGGTGTGTCGTATCTTTGTCTCGTGTATCCCTCCGTCAGCTGGTCTTCCTGGCGCTCAACCTGATCGGCCTGTGTCTGCATCTCTCCGGCATGGCTGAGACGGGCGTCCGCAGCTACTGGCACAGCCCGGGGCGCTGGCTGGAGGTAGGTTCTCCTGTTGTTGTCCTCGAGAAAAACGGTACCAGAAAACCAGTGTCCTTACCTGAAAAGGAAGATAATTTTAGCAAGAAAAGGGTTATGCTCTAGCTAATTCCAAGCGTCTTGCCGTGTCCCCCTCTGTCGTGTTGATGACAAATAGCATGGGGTCAGCATCCGTTCGCTGCTCCTGCTGTTACTTTGCACCCCTAGCCATGCGGGTGCCATTGGGGGGGCCTCCCTGGGAGCCCCCTGAGGCACCTTCCTCTTCAACCCTACAGCTCACCGTGGTTGGAGCCGGCCTCGCCTACCACGCAGCCTCCAGCCACCTGGTCACTCTCACCGGGGAGGTGGCCGACCACTTCCAAAAGGGACTTTTCCACGAGTTTCTAGACCTCAGTCTTGTGACTTCATGGAATCAGGTATGGAAGGGCGTCCAGGGCCTCACGTGCTCTGTGAGGCTGCCCAAAGGAGGCGGTCATCCACGTTCTAGAAGGTTCTAGACAAGGGATTTGTTCCATATTGAATGAAAATGCTCTGAGCCTAGGACAAAGGTGAATGGGACAGGGAAGGGCCTGGAGTCCTTAGGGGACATGTTGCAGGGGTGCATGTGTGTGTGTGGAACGTGACTCTAGAACACGGACTGCTCCAGTGACTCTACATGAGAGACTAAGACACATCGTGTCTGTTTCCTCTCCTCCTAACGGTGTCCCGGAGGTGGGTGGAGTCAGCCCCTCCCATGGTGCAGGAGGGCCCTGGTCCTGCCACAGGGACTGACCCCCACCAGCCTGGGCTCCATCAGAGGAGCAGGGCCAAGTGCACATCTGGGTGGGTGAGCCCAGGCAGGAGTCCTCGGGGGCTGGGGGGGGGGGGTGGCCAGCACAGCCTGTGGTGTGGACAGCTGTCGTGGATGTGGACGTAGGCAGGTGGAGCTCTCATGTTCGGCTTCCTCGTCCTGCGGCCTCACAGCCACCCCCCTGACCCTGCAGATCTTCTGGGAGCTCCCTTTTCCACCCAATGGGTGGCAGCCAGGGCCCCAAGTGACCTCACACCCCCAGGGTGGGCCCTCCCAGAATGACCTAGAAGAATGGGCTCTTCTGTGCCCCAGATGCTGACCAGCCTCTAGGCTGGCACGGGGCCATGCACGGTGGGGCCCCGAGGTCAAGCTGCACACACAGATGCTGGCCCAGAGCAGGCAGTGCCCTCACCCCTCTTCCGCGTGTCCATTGAATGTCGCCCTGTCCTCATGGCGCTGATCAGCTGTGTTGTGCTGACTTGGTTTATCATGTGTCCGTCCTCAATGCTGGAGGCTCCGGGGAGGAGGGTGGCCGCTTCTCTGAGATGGACGGTGGGCTCCTGTCTGCCTTTCGCTGCGTGTCTGCACTCACTTGCTGGTCTCCCGAGCTCCGCCTCCTGTAATGGTGGCTGCCGTGCTGGCCTTTTCCTTGCTGAGTGCAGGGAGGCACTGACCCCCGCTGTCTCTGTGCCCGCCTCGTCACAGCCTCACAGTCTGGGCCCCGGGACTCTCCATCGGGGCTAAAGTCAGCCGGCCCAGCTTGCCAGCCTGGCCACACTCAACACACGGCTGCCCCCCAACCGTCGGCCTTGGGAAGGGCCTTTGCCTCCTCCGTGGCTGCTGTTGTGCAGCTCAGTGAACTGAAGCCCCGACAAGCTGTCCTGGTGTTTCTAGAACCAGCAGGGTCCCAACTCAGGCCTGGTCTTTCCGAACGTGTGTTATGATTTGTCCTTGGCCCTAGTCCATTCTGCAGACTTTGCTTGCTGTCCCTCCGACACCTGGGACCAGGACGTCATCACATGCAGCGACTGCCTGCTGGGTGTTCCCCTCGCGCACAGCCGGCAGGTACAGCCTGTAGTTGGGGTGACGTGCTGACCCGCTCTGTCCTTTTGTCTCAGAGGGTGTCGTGGCTGCAGGGGACCCTGTCATTCGTCCTGACGCTGAAGTGCATCTGCCTTGTTGGTGTCCAGACACCGGTGGCGTCCTGCTCCTTCCTGACACGCCGCTCTTTCGCTGGCGTCTTCGCGGCAGGGGTGAGGCTTCTCCCAGAGCCAGGGTCAGGTTCCCTCCACGATAAGTGAGCACGGCCAGCGTCCTCTTCTGTTAGCACCTTCTCTGGGTGGGGTGACAGGGAGGGACGAGCTCTCAAGCTGAGACACCCCTAGAGCCCCGGGCTTCCAACATCACCCCGTGGTTTTCCATCACGGGTGCCGGTCACTACGTGGTGAGTTGTGGCCGTGAGCACAGGAGCCCCGACCGAGTCCACGCTTGCTCTGTTCCATGCCTTCCGGCCGCATTATTACCATCACTACTGCCAAAGCAGCCGTTCTCCCCCGCGGAGTGTTTGCTAAATGCCGGGACAGCAGCTGGGCTGTCTGGTGGTTCCCTCCCTGAACTGTCACAGACAGGCCGCCTGCAGCCCGGCTCTTCCTCACGGGGAGGCCTCCACTCCCCTTGCTCCCGAGGGAGGGTCCAGGCTGGGTGATCTGATCAGGTGATCTGACTGTCAGGGTGCCAGACTCTACTTATACATGGGGAACCAAGCACAGATCCCCAAACCCTGCTGGCTTCGTGCTCGGCAGGACAGGCCCAGCAAACCAAGGCGGGAACAGCTGACCCCGGAGTCGAGACCCGGCTTCAAGCCCAACTGCACCTCTCCAGAGCCTGCTGTCACAACCGTGGGCCCGTATCCAAGCTCCGCCTCCAGGAGCGCATGGCAGGCATGTGCCTGGCCATTTACCCTGGTCTTGGAGATTGTGCGCACGTGGAACTCTTCTGACTACTAAACTGGTCGTTGTTATACCACTTCGCAACTCAAAAAAATGCTTTTTTGTTCAGAAGAACACAGAATATCATGAGTACATTGTCCAAACTAAGTGGCAGAGCCCCAACTGTTCAGAAATTATGGGATGCGCAGGGACAGGTGTGCGGGGGAACCACACTTGCTCGGCCCACGTGGCGGACCACTGGCGGCTGTGATTCCACTCAGAGTAAACAGCAGTGAGGGGAGCGCCAGCGTCTTCGTAGGGAGGCCTCGGGTGCAGGGCCGGGGCTAGGAGCACGGGAAATGGGGCCAGCGGGTGGGGGGGGGGGGCTGGGCTGGGGCCCACGTGGACCCGTGACGACGGGCTGGCGGTCTGTCATGCAGGTAGGGTAGACCTGCACACATGTGCACACATGTGCACACACATGCACACGCTCACATGCACACTGGACCAGTGGTACCACCCGAGGTTCCTAGATCAAGTCTCCCATGTGGCACAACAACCAGACCACAAAACTTGACCTGAGTTAAATGTAACTCCCTTTGCTTCTTAAGTGGTTTATTTTACTGATTCCTTGCCAGGTGCTGGAGACATGAAGCATGGCTGCCAACAGCTAGGGTGGGGTGCAGGGAGGAAGAGAGGAGAGATGGTACCTGGGCACTTGAGATAGAGGAGCTGGTGGGCACTGGGGGAGGGGGAGGGGCAGGGAGGGAAGAGGGGAAGGGAGGGAGGAGAGGGGAGGGAGAGGAGAGGGGAGGGGGAGGGAGGAGAAGGGCTAGGGAGGGAGGGAGGGAGGAGGAAGAGAGGAGAGATGTGAGGGGAGGAAGGAAGGGTAAAGGAGGGGGAATGAGGAGGAAGGGAGGGGGAGGGGTTAGGGAAGGAGAAGGGAGGGGAGAAGAAGTGGGGAGGGGAAGGGGAAGGAGGAGAGGGGCAAGTGAGGGAGGGAGAGAAAGGGGAAGGGAGGGGAGACAAGGCGGGGAGAGGGGAGGGGAAGGGAAGAGGAGGGGGAGGGGAGGGGAGAGGTGCAGGAGGAGCAGGGAGAGAGGAGGGGAAGGGGGGAGGGAGGAGGAGGGGAGGGGAGAGCGAAGGAGGAGGGGTGAGGGAGGAGGAGGGGAGGGGCAGGGCCCCAGAGAAGGTGCAGCAGACAGAACCGGGCACTAGGGATGACAAGATCGACTCCCGAAAAGCTGCTTCTCCAAGCGTGCTGTTGTTTGGAAGCCCTCAGAAGCCCCCAGGCGGGTCTTGGGCTCCGCAGAACCAGGGCCAAGTCAGGTGAGTGATGGCGGGTTTTCTCCCCGCAGCTGGCGGGCGTCCTGATGCTAGCAGCCCACTCCCACCTGCGCGCAGCACCGCCTGGCACCTTCACGGACGTCTCCCAAGGCCTGCCGTTCCGTTTTCCAGGAAGACGCCAAAGAGACACGTTCCCCGGTCTTTCCAAGTCTGACCCGTGGGCCCCGGCTTGGTGCTGTGGGGCTTTCTTTATAGTAACGAGCACCGTGTGGTTGGGAATGGTACGTGCACCTGCCCCAGACTTTGAAGTCAGGGTCTGCCGTAGGCGTGAAACTCTCCTTGTCTGTGTGCACGTCTCCACGTGGCCATGGCTCCCTGAGGCCCGTCTGCCCTACGAGGGGCAGGGTCTGGACACTCCTACAGCCTGAACAGGTCCAGCAAGACCGAGCATTCCAGCGTGCTGCCTCCTCCAGGGAGACCCCCAGCCCTCCAAGCGCTGAGCTGCACCCTCTTTCCTCCTCTCGTGGTGGCTGCTAACTCTTGCCTTGTTATTTCAAACTTCCCATCTTAAAAAGGTTTCACTCCATTAGCCAGCCTTCACCGGACAGGTTCTCTAACCTCGGGCTGAGTTTAGAATGGGGATCCGTTTCCCACCTTCCTACTGATCTGCCACTTGCCAATCTAGTCATGTCACACACACACACCAACTTAAACCCCCACCTTGACAATACTCAGACCTGAGTCCTTTTTTTCTTTCAGTGTTTCTAGCTTCCTGGTCACGGCTCATCCATCCATCTAGTATTCCCTCTGCCCGTCCACCCATTAACCCATCCCGCCCTCCTTCCGTGCACGCATCCACCCATTCATCCACAGATCCCTCCCTCCTGCATTTCCTCCCTCCCTTTTCCCTCCATTCCTCCCTCCATCTATCCACCTATCCATTCTTCCATCTACCTATTCATCCGTCTATCCGTTAACCCATCTGTCTATTCATATGTCCACCTGTCCATCCACCTATCCATCCATCAACTTATTCATCCACCCACACAACCCATCTACTCATCCAGCCATCCCCCCACCTCTCCATCCATCCACCTATCCACGTAGCCAGCCAGCCAACCATCCATCCATCCACCCACCCACCCACCTATCCACCCACCTATCCATCCGCCTATCCATGTAGCCAGCCAGCCAGCCATCGAATCATCCCCCACCTCTCCATCTATCCATCCATTCATCTACTCATTTGTTCATTCATGCACTCATTCCACAATTACTTAAAGAATACCCATTCTGTTTAGGCAGTGGTGAAGAGGACATTGTCCACAGTCCATAGAGGATGACACGAGTATAAACAAAGAATTGTAGCAATTTTTAAATTTTGATACATTTCCTTTATTGGATGTGTGATTTGTAACTATTTTTCCCATTCTGTGGCTTGTTCTTTTAATTCTTTTAATGGTGGTATTTGTAGGAAAGTTGCTAATATTTGTAAAGGCCAATTTATCAGTTTCTTCTTTTATAGATTCCACCGGTGTCCTATCTAAAACCAAATGGCAACGCCACCGTCACACGTATTCTCTCCTATGTTTCTTTTAGAAGTTTTGTAGTTAATAGGTTTTAGATTTAGGTCCGTTCTGAATTAATATTAGTATAAGTTTCGAGGGGTGGATCAGAGTCACTGTTCTTTCACGTTTGGGACATCCAGTTGCCCCGGCACCATCTTTAAAAAGCTCGTTGAACTGCCTGTGTATCTTTGCCACCAATCACTTCACTGTTTCCGTGATTCTGGTTTTGGGTCGTCCTTCCTATTCCACTGACCCCTTCTTTTGCCAATCCCACACTGTCTTGATTAGTAGAACTCTATGTAAGTCTTAACGTGGCACAGATGAGTCCTCCAGATTTGTTCTTTTTCAGTTCAGGCTGTTCTTGTTCTTTTGCCTTTCCATATAATTTATAGAATCTGCTCGTTGGTATCTACAAAACGACATGCTGGGATTTTGAGATTTCTAAGGATGTATAAATCAGGTTTGGAGAGAATTGACCTCTTCCCAATAGGAAGTTTTTCAAGCCAAGAATCCTGTCTGTCTGTCTATTTACATCTTTGACATCTTGTAGTTTTCAGCACGTGGATCTCGCACAACTATGCAGTTCTAAAGCCTACCTAGAAGCTTCCTCAAACAACAAGCAAAATAGAGTCCCATTTGTTTTCCCGAGGGGACCAGGAAGTCCTCACACAGCAGAAGGGATAGTGGAGTTGGGCTTTGTTGGATGAGAGGGACCAGCTCACGGAGACGCCTGGGAGCAGGGTCTGAAGGCTGGAGTTCAGAGTTAAGCAGCCGTGATTTGGGGAACGATGCTTGGAGCCAGGAGGGCTCTGAGTGTCATGCTAAGATGATAAGGTGCTTGGACTTTGTCATGAAGAATAGGAAGGCAGTGGTGCCCAGGGGGTCTCTGCAGAGACAGGCTCGTGTGGCTGGTAGAGGAGGAAGCCTCGGACCCACACCTGCTCTCTGAACGGATGGTGTCCTGTCCTCAGGCACTGGGCCTCCCTGCAGGGCTCTGACACGTTGCCAGGGGTTCGAGGGATTTAGGACCGAGCAAGGAAAAAGATATGACCACGAGAGACAGCAACACACACAAGCGGTACCTGGCCACATCTTGACAGGTCGCACAGCACAAGACCGTCCAGAGGCTGTGTCTCAGGGCCACCTCAAGAAAGGGAGAAGGGCAGTGGATGCAGGGAGGGTGGGAGGTGGTCTTCTGTGTGTCCCTGTGACCCAGTGGCGCGAGGGTAGTCTGAGTCAGAGCTCTGGAGGGCGGGAGCACTGTGGGGTCTCACCAGGGGCAGCACCCTGTCTTACCAGGGACAACAACTGGTGACTTTCTGCAGGGTATGCAAAGCAGGCCCTGCATGGCTCAAAAGTTTGCTTGTTTGGACTATTTTTAAAACAGTCAAATGTGCAAAACTTTGAGTTTGGTGCCCACAGGCTTTTTGAGCTAACAAGTTTCAGCCTGCAGTAAAGAAAGAAACAAACTGGGGCCGGTGTGCGGAGACCACAAGGGCGCCTCTTCCTGTCTCCCGGGCACAGGCACAAGCCCACGGTGGGGCACACACATGGCCGGCAGGGCTGCTGAGGACCCCAACCCGATTTTACGTGTGGAAAGTGCACGTCACGTTAACAGTGTTTGTCCTCAGCTGTTAGATACGGAAACATCCTTTATGGTAAGATTTGTTCTCAAGGCTGAATCCATCGTGTTCTGAGTGAGCTTAAGGCACGAGAGGTGTTTTCCTGTTTTGCTAAGCAATTGGTGTCTTACTAAAAGCTCACAGGACAACATCCTGAGATGTGATCTCCACTTCATAGTCTGTCAGGTTAACAAAGCCATGTTGGGTTTGGTAACATGCAATTTGTCTATCTTTTTTGTCCTCCTCCCCAGCTGAGAGGTTCCCTCATGACTCTTGTTCGAAAAAGAAAATCTTTCCAAAGCAAATCCCTTGTGAGTCTAAAGGACGTGACTGCGTGCGTGTGGGGACAGTGCCTGGCCTTGCTGGGACTGGAGCGGCCACAGGGGGAAGAGGCTGAGACGGTCGAAAGTCAGGTGACTGTGGGGCCTGGGTTAGGGGGCACAGTGGCACATTCAGAGGAGGCTTCCTCGCAGAACTTGGCTTTTGGTTATTAACCATGGTGGCGATTCTGTGCCAACTATCTTTGCAAAGGCAGGACATTTTTGGTTGAAATTCTAAGGCCTTGAGGGGATTACCAAGCACGTTCTCTTCCACAAACTCATTATGTTTGGATGACCCTGTTGAGTTAGAAAGGTGGAGTTTGTGGGCGCCTGGGTGGCTCAGTCAGTTGAGCGTCCGACTTCGGCTCGGGTCATGATCTCACAGTTTGTGGGTTCCAGCCCTGCGTCGGGCTCTGTGCTGACAGCTCAGAGCCTGGAGCCTGTTTCCGATTCTGTGTCTCCCTCTCTCTCTGCCCCTCCCCTGTTCATACTCTGTCTCTCTCTCACTCTCTCAAAAATAAATAAAGATTTAAAACATAAATAAATAAAAGAAAGATGGGAGTTTATGATTCCCACTTCGACCAACAAACACACACCACCCTGTCCCTGTAGGGTCGTCATTTGATTTTGGTTTCTGCCACCAGACCCAAACCTCTACCCGAACGTGGGGACTCAGGCACAGTGTTTGAGCCTAGTCACCCTGAGACAGAGGCAGGCACATCAGAGCCAGTGTTTGCACGCCGAGTGCCCAGCTGTTTCATGACTGACAGTCATCCCTCAGCGTGGTTCGTGCAGTCATGATAGCATGCGTTTTTATAGGGCTTCGTTCTGTATCACGTGTTTACCATTCCTTATTGCCTTTAAGTCCATGTAAGAGTCCTCACGTAGACATTCTGAACCCTAACACTTGCCTGTACGTGACACAGTGAATCAGGGACCGAGGCATGCCCGTACATGACACGGTGAATCAGGGACTGAGATGTGAGGATTTGGGCCCAGCACCCAGGTCTCTGACTCCAGGGTCCAGTGAGCTTTCTATGTTTTTTTTTTTTTTTTTTAAAGTTTATCTCTTCTATTTGGAGAGAGAGAGAAAGATGGGGATAAAGAGAATCCCAAGCAGGCTCCACGCTGGCAGCACAGAGACCAATGCGGGGCTCAAACTCACAAACCGTGAGATCATGACCTGAGCCAAAACTAAGAGTGGGATGCTTAACCGACTGAGCTACCCGGGTGCCCCTCCAGTGAGCTTTCTAACAAAGCACAGTGCCATCTAAAGTCAATACCAGTAAACGCTTCAGAAAATGAGAGAAAAAGAAAAAAATCTGGTTCTCGAAGGCACTCACTAATGTGATTTTCTTTGCTTCAGCATTACTACCTGGATGAAGTCTCAGATCTGCTAGAGGAACTTCTGTTGAAGATTAATGGCTTGTCTGACAGCCTGCGACTTCCTCTTCCAGAGCAGCAATCCTGTGATGAGACAGAGGCCAGAGCAGAAGGTGGTCCCTTGGGGAGCATTTCTGCCTAACAAGCCACTGGGGTAAGCAAATGAGGAATTATTTTTATCTCTTTCCTTTATAGCAAAAATGTTTGTTTTTTTTTTTAAGTTCTAAGAGAGGTACAAACTGGTTGCTGTTCCAAATCATGAATTCCATTTGCATAAATATTCCCTAAGGGTGGGTAAGCTGGCGGGAAGGTGTGCTCTGGCCAGAACTGAAGAACCACTTAATAATGAAAAGTGTAGCAAAGGACTTCCAGCGTAAAATGATAGCAGAAATACCTCTGTACTCCCTCACCCCTGATTACAGCCGGAATCAGCAAAGATAGTGAGAAACAGAAATGGAAATTCCATGCCCGCAGACCCCAGGAAATATCTGTGATCCAGAACGTGACCAAGAATCCCCCAAAATGACGGCCAATACAGTGAAAATTAGGCCAAAGGGAGAGAGGACCTGGCCGCTCCCAAGAGCACACATTCTCCAACCTCAACAGCACATGTGGGGGTCAGCCAAAGGCCCCTGGTCTGGAAGAAAAGAGCTACAGAAATCCCCCGGAACCTCAGCCCTCATGGGCTGAACGACAGCCTCCTGTTTCAGAAGCCGTCTGTTGATGTGGCGGCCAGTGGAGGGGCTGTTGGCGGCCCATGGGCCCAGAGCCACTCAGATTCACACACACGGGTTGGACGCAGTGAAAAGGCAGAGGAGCGTGAGGCGTGTTCTCAGGGGGGCTCCCTGAGGTCCAGAGAGAGGCCGTGCAGCCCAGACGCACGGTCACACAGCCCAGTGGTGTGGGCATGCTCCCTGGCCGCAGCGAGGAGGTCCCCCTCACGCAGAAGGGTGTGCTCATGATAAACTCAGATCAACCATGGGACCGTGCGACAGGCTGCTGAGAGAGCAGCTGTTAAAGATGATGGTAACGAAGGAGACAGACCAGGCCAGGAGAGGATCATCACGGACCCGTCAGGCCGTAGGCAAGTGTACTCCACGCACAGGCCTGAATGCACCGAAAAGTTTTACTTCTCTGAAATAAGAGTGCAAAGCCACGATGGAAGGTTGCGCGCTCTCTCTCTCTCTCTCTCTCTCAAAAATAAACATTAAAAATAAGATAGAAAAGTGAATTTCTGCATTAAAAAAAAAAAACCACAAAGGAGAAATTGACAGAGTTGAGGAAAGAAAAGGAGCAGATGGCCGGAAACACAGGCCGAGCAAAAGAAAAATGAATTCACAAGACAGACTGAAGGATACAGATGGCAAATTTGAGAACACTCAGCAAAATGAGATACTTTTATTTTTTATTCTTTTATTTTTTTTAATGTTTTGTTATTTGTTTTTGAGAGAGAGCACGCATACAAGTGGGGGAGGGGCAGAGAGAGAGGGAGACACAGGATCCGAAGCAGGCTCCGGGCTCCGAGCCGTCGGCACAGAGCCCGATGTGGGCTCAAACTCACAGACCTGAACCGAGGTCAGATGCTTAACCGACTGAGCCACCCCAGGCTCCCCTGAAAGAAAAAACCTGTTTAAATGTGCATGTCAGTGGAAAATTGGGCAAATGGTAGGAAAAGCATAATTTTTACAGAATAGGAAGTAAGTTGTCTGGGGAACTTAGAAGAAAAACAATCTATTAAGACAGGACAGATGCCACTTACTGTCTTCGCCACATAAAATAACGGGAGGTTCAGTCCAGAGTTCAGAAGAAATATAGCGTTATGCATTTGTATTCACTCATACCGTAAGGTTAACGTTATTATTTCTAGACTTTAGAGAGAAAACGAAGGACAGCAGGTACCGCTAAATCAGTGCTCAGGGGAAAATAGGGCCGATGCTACTGAGCAGCAGCAAATGAAAGTACGTCTTCAAGTGAAATCATCAGGGAAACGTGCACGCGCACAGGCGCACACGCATCCACGCACACACACGCACGTGCCTGCACAAACCAAGCCACGCAAGAGGAAGAAATCTGTAAAGATGAAAATGCAATTTAATTAAGTCAGCAGCAAAAAATGACCCAAGATGAATCTCTACTTAACAATTAAGTAGAGGGGCGCCTGGGTGGCTCAGTCGGTTAAGCGTCCGACTTCGGCTCAGGTCATGATCTCATGGTCCGTGAGTTCGAGCCCCGCGTTGGGCTCTGTGCTGACAGCTCGGGGCCTGGAGCCTGTTTCCGATTCTGTGTCTCCCTCTCTCTGTGACCCTCCCCCGTTCATGCTCTGTCTCTCTCTGTCTCAAAAATGAATAAACGTTAAAAAAAAAATTTTCCAAAAAAAACAATTAAGTAGATACCTTATTAGCTAACATACAACGAAGTGCGATGGAAGAAAGCACATTAAATGTACAAAATAAAACTGAGAAAATGAAAATTACTTTATGGAAATTAAGTGAATTCTGAAACACTTGGAGCCCGAGAATGGCCCTCGGTACTCCTTCTGCACCAAACTCGAGTCATGCAGAAACCTTAAGCAGCGAGGGAAACAGTTCTTCCAAAGGCACCTTGGCCCAGATGGTAGAAATCTCACCAGACTTAAAAAACACTTAAGTTCAGGATGTTCTCTGAACTGTTCCAGATCGCAGAGACAGAGAAAGCTTCCAGATGTGCTTCTATAGAGCAAAGTAATGCACTGATACCAAAACTGGGCACAAGTGTCTAACTTACAAAGACAAAACCACCACATGCCAGTCTTACTGATGTTGATACCAAAAAATCTAAACCAATAAAACCCTGTAGCAGTGAACCCTACTGATGGAACCAAGGCTTCCGGGAGCCACAGGCACGTATTGCCCAAAATGTGGAACCCCGTCTCCTACAGAAGGAGGGCAGGAAGTTTGTGGGCTCTGTGTGCCACTGGCGGGGGGGGGGGGGGAGGGGGGCCTCCAGGGGGGGGGAGGGGGAGGTGGGCCTCCAGGGGTGGGGGCTCTTCTTTGACTCCCCTTGAGGATATGTGGGTGTCTGAGTAGCTGGGGCGAAGCCGGAGTCCACAGAGCCCCTCGTGGTTTGTCATGGGGGAGAAAGGGGCCGAGAGATTGAGATGTTGTGTGTGACCGCTGCTGGGTTTGCACTTCACACCCTGGAATGCCAGAGAATTGGATAGAACAATTCTATTAAAAAGTTGCTTTGAGGGGCGTCGGGGTGGCTCAGTTGGTTAAGCAGCCGACTTCGGCCCAGGTCATGATCTCGCGGTCCGTGAGTTCGAACCCCGCATCGGGCTCTGTGCTGACAGCTCAGAGCCTGGAGCCTGTTTCAGATTCTGTGTCTCCCTGTCTCTGACCCTCCCCCGTTCATGCTTTGTCTCTCTCTGTCTCAAAAATAAATAAACGTTAAAAAAAATAAATAAAATAAATTTTAAAAAAGTTGCTTTGAGTTACATCTAACTTCTTTATCATTGAGGAAATCGAAAAGCAGATAAATCAAGTTTATTTCCAAAATACATGAAGCACATTAAAGTCTGACTTCAGATCAGTTTTGTAAGATGGATAAGTAAATATTCAACTCACGTCTACACTGAGTGGGCTTAGCATTCTGCGCGGTGTGAAAAAACGGTGGAGAGAGCACACTCCTGCCCCTCCCTCCTGCAGCTGGTGGTGTCCCAGTGGACAGGGCACTGAGGCTGCGTTCCAGCATGATGCCCAGTGCATGCTGATCCTGATTCCCTGGAAGCAGGTATCTAGAAATCATAAAACAGGGCTTTGGGAATTAGTGTTCTCTCAGAAGAAGATCGTTGTGTTTGGAGGTCATGATCTGGGTTAAGAATGCAATCTTGCCAGGCACCTGGCTGGCTCTGTCAGTAGAACATGTGACTCTTGATCTCGGGGTGTAAGTTCGAATCCCACGTGAGGCGATTACTTAAAACCGGAATGCAGTCTTGCCATTTGCCACATTTGGGGCAAGACGCTGAGTGAAGTAAGTCAGACAGAGAAAGACAAATCCTGTATGATCTCACTTACATGTGGAATCTGAAAACAAAACAAGAACAAAAACCCAACCTCATGGGCACAGAGAACAGATCGGTGGTTGCCAGAGGCAGGGGGTGGGGGCAAAATGGGTGCGAAGGGGTCAAAAGGTACGAAGTTCCATTTTAAGAGAAAGGAGTCCTGAGGATGCGAAGGCAACCCCGGTTACAACACCGTGTTTATGTCTGGTTGCTACGGAGAGTAAACCTGAAAGCTTCTCTCTGCAAGGAAGACACATTTTGCAATAATGTGTGGTGACAGATATTAACTAGACTTCGTGGTGACCATCTTGCAACACGTGCAAATATCTGATCCCCGTGCCGCACACCTGGAGCTGACATGTATATGCCAATCAGAGCGACATAAGAGATGTTTACAAAGAACGTGGCATCAACGACCAAACGGGAAACAGAAAACACTGGCGAACAGAATCCAGCATCGGATGAAAAGAAAATGCCGTGATCATATGGGAGTTTTAAACCAGGAGAAGAAAGGTCTAAATATTAGAAACCAGATTAGTGACTTCACGAAGAAATGGCAGACACTACCTTTTGATTTTGTCCATGACTGCAGTTGATGAAATTCAACATCCATTCCTAATTTTTATTTTTATTTTTAAGTTTACTTATTTGTTTTTGACTGAGAGATAGCATGCAAACAGGTGTGGGAGGGGCGGAGAGGGAAGAGAGAGAATCCCCAGCAGGCTCTGTGCTGCGAGCACAGAGCCCAACGTAGGGCTCGACTTCACGATCCATGAGACCATGACCTGAGCTGAAACCAAGAGTTGGAGGCTTAACTGACTGAGCCATCTAGGCGCCCCCATTCCTAATTTTTAAAACACACTCCTAATTGATACAATCAAAGAAGTAAGACTGTATGTTGAGTCAAGAGCCGGTTCTTTGTGTGATGGTACAATGTCCCAAACATTCCCACCGAGGCAAGGACAAGGGGAGGTTGTCAGTTCTGAAGTCTCCTAGGATCACTTTTAAGGGATTTATCTCCTCCCATCCCTGAAGGCGCTTGCCTTGTGTATATATTTAATAGCTCACAGCTGCACTTAGGACGTGGTCTCTAGTCTTCCGTGCACACAGCACAGCCTGTTGTGAGTCCTCATACGGGCACAGCCCGTGGTCACTCACACCGACTCCCTGAGGTTCAAGAACAATCGCACTCGAACACTATCAGAGGTGCAGGGTGCCTGCGGCTCTCACGTTTCTGCGCTGTGACCAGCTGGCCTGGAGCGGGACGGAACCAGGAATGTGCTCGGCACTGGAACTGGCCGAGCAGGCCGGACGGCACGGGACAGACCCTCTTTTGTATGATGTGATCTGAGGAAACAACCCGCTTGAATTTCCTAACCTCGGACCAGCTGGTTTTCATCTCAGCCATTAATAATTAAGATTCGTATCTTTATAAACTGGAAGGGTTGGATGCCTGGTACTACCAAAGCCACCTGCAAATCACACTGTCCTTTGTCTTCTCTCGGTGACTCAGTGCCGTGAACTGCCGTGGGGCTGCCCGCCTCTGCCGCCGTCCTCCTCACCCGCTGGGCGACCGTACAGTGTCGCAGCGCTCCCTCTCGCCAGCCATGTCCGTCGGGCCCAGAGGACAGCGGCACACCAGCGGGTGCTTCTTATGGAGCAGGACGCCTCTGCCCCAAATGCTTCCTGATGCACAGGCCTCGTCATCCCACCCCCCTGGGACACGCTGCTTTGCCGGAGTGGCCGGGCCACCGAGACTTCGATGCAATTTAGAGATGCCAGAACGGTTTTTCCTATGTATTTTCCTCTTGACTCACTTTTCTGAATATGGCTGAGCAAGGCAGGAGCATCTAGAAGGTCAGGAATGTCCTGACCGCAGGTTATAGTCTGCCTGAGCGGTTTTGGTCCTTTTTAAAAGTGTAATTCATTAGCACCCACCTGCCAGGAGGGGAATTGGGCAGTTGGTGTAGCTGTGGAAAATCTGAGCTCGCTTTCCACATCCGGGTACTGGTGACCGTGGATGTGGGTGTACGATGGGGGCTGGTGCCCGATCCCCCACGGCCTCTGCTTTCAGAGAGGTTTGGGTGTGCGCCGCGTGAGTCAGGGACGGTCGTCAGGACACAGGGAGCCATGGAAAGGGTGGACCTCCTTCCCACGTCTTCCCCGAACTTTGCCAGTCTGTGGGCCATCCTAAAAGGTATGTAGAAGGCTCGACTCTCTTTAACATGGGTGGCCTACAAGTGTCACAGACACCTGTCCAGGAAATGGCCTGAGCTTCCCCCTCACATCCAGGACTTTCTGTGATGACAGTCGGGTTCTATAAACACTGTCCTCCTGACTCACGATCCCAGATATCTGAACATGCGAAACTCAAATCCTCGAGAAGAAAACACATGATGAAGAGTTTAAGGAAATACCGCTTGGCCTGAACACACGGCATGTATGGGTAGTCACACACCTGCTGGGTGGGATTGGGTTTTAACCGCGGGCTGGGTGGGCGTTGAACGGCAACCTGTCCTCCTGACATCTTGTGTCCCGTCCTGTGAAGGAGGCTCTCCAGGGGCCTCTCAGAGAAGGACCTGCTGCGCCCACACATGCCGTGTTGTGCCCGGGCTTGCTACATAGTCACTCAGCCGGGTTTTCATTCGCCTGGCAGGCAGTGCTGTGTAGGGCGCAGTTCAGGGCCTGGGGACGGGGGTCCACCGAGAAGGCAGTCTTCCTGGAACCTGGAAAATACAAATCTCAGAATTCGGGGCAAAGTTCTGAGCGACTTTTGTCCTACCTGGATCTGGCACACGACATGTCTCTTCACCGGAAGCCGCGAGCAGCCATCGATGACGCAGACACTGGATTACAGTGAGGCGTCGGGGCGCCGGGCTGGCTCGCACGGTGGAGCACACGGCTGCTGATATTGGGGTCCTGAGTTCGGGCCCCGCCCTGGGTGCAGAGGTGACTTTAAAAAATAATAAAATCTTTAAAATAAAGGAATAAAATGAGGTTTCCCAGGAAGAACGTACTTCCCCGTAATTCCCAAGTTTCACTCGATACATGAGGACGAGATGGCTCCTGGATTTGGCTGATGGGACCCATCATCCCTGCTGGTCTGCCCGTGAGCGGTGTCTCACCTCAGGGCTTCCTACAGGGCCCAGTGCTCGGCAAGTACGGAGTAATCAGTTATTGGCAAAAGGAAGCTACTAGAAACAGGGAAAATAAATAGGGCAGAATGTTAACACGTGATTCTGAGTAAAGGTGTAGGGGTGCTCAAGTGAACTGTTCTTGTTCCTCTTTGTGACGTTCGAGATGATTCCCAAGTGAACAGCTTTAGGGCACCTGGCCAGCTCAGTTGGTGGAGCGTGGGACTCTGGATTTCGGGGTCCTGTGTTCAAGCCCCATGCTGGGCAGAGAGAGTACTTAAAAAAATAAAAAATAAACAAAAAGGCTCTGTTGAATCACTCAATGGCAAGATGACCAAACGCTGGAGTCCCAGTTACGGGTGCGATTAGCTTTGTTTTTTCTAAACTCTTCTCCACGCCTGTCTTGGAATTTTTCCCTTCCATTAGCATCACAAGAAAAGCTAATTAAGTTTAGGAGAACTATTCAGAAGTGATTTACAAATGTGTAATATATTAGAAGTGGAAAGAACCAGACAGAAATATTCAGACAGACAGACTTCAGAGATAAATTTCCTCTGCTTTCAGGATTATATGAAGTCTGCCCACGATAACTTCACAGGACAGACCGTTGTTGTTGGGGTTGATTCATTCCTTCCTGGCAGACAGAGCTCCAGCAAAGCTGAAATATTATTGTTAATCCTTTTTTTTTTTTATTTAGATGTGTGCTAGAGCAGCACCGGAGACACTTGGATATAAACCAGGACTTCTGTGTTGCTATGAAAACATCATTTATTTACTTGAACCAAACGATCTCATAGTGGGAGCCAAGAAGGTTGAATTCCTCAAGACTAAACTTCACCATTAGCCGCCTTCCTTCTCGAGAAGTTTCTGTGTTAGCTTGGAGTCTTTCAAACTACAGTTATTTCCCAAAATAATAAGTAAAATACTGCACCTGTTTGCCAGGGTGGCTGCAGCAAAGTCCCAGAAACACAAGTGTATCATGTAATAGCGTGGGAGTCCTGGAATCTGAGATGGGGGTGTCACTGGGTCCAAATTCCCTGTTTTATAAGGACACAGTCACCTTGGGTCAGGCCCCACCCTCGTGACCTCGTCTTTTTCTTTTTAGGTTTATTTATTTACTTTTGAGAGAGAGGGAGGGAGGGAGAATGCCAAGCAGGCCCCATGCTGTCAGCACAGAGCCCAATGCCAAGCTCGAACCCACGAACTGCGAGATCATGACCTGAGCTGAGATCAAGAGTCAGACGCTTACCCACCTGAGCCACCCAGGCTCCCCCCGTCATGACGTCATCTAATGCAATCATCTTCAGAGGGAGGTCACATTTGCGGGCACTGGAATTGGCACCCCACCTTTTGGTGGGGGACCCATCACGAAGACCTTTAAGCAACTGTAGATATTCAAAGACAAGGGTTATATCATTTTAGTTAATTTCAACTTTTTGCGAAATTTAATCCCACTGATGTGACGAAAGAAAAACCAAATCCTCAAAAACTTCACAAACTTCTTCTTTTTTCCTCGGCATAGATTCTCCTGTGGGGAGGCCTCACAGGACAGGTGTTTACATATTGGGACATGTTGATGATCATAAAAACCATAGAATAAATGAATCATCTGAGTTCTTTGGCTCTGAAGAAAATCAGGCAATAAGCAAAAATGAATTCTTTAAAATAGGAGCACGAGTGGGCCTCTCCTTAACACCACTTGGGTGTACTGGGCGCCTGGGTGGCTCAGTCGGTTGAGCGTCCAACTTCAGCTCAGGTCATGATCTCCCGGTCCATGAGTTCGAGCCCCATGTCGGGCTCTGTGCTGACAGCTCAGAGCCCAGAGCTGCTTTGAATTCTGTATCTTCCTCTCTCTCTGCCCCTCCCCTGCTCATGCTCAGTCTCTCTCTCTCTCTCAAAAATAAATAAACATTGAAAAAAAACACCACATGGGTGTCTGTGCTCCTCACCATGAGTAAGGACTCAGCGCATTCCCCATCAGCTTGGAAATGAGCGTCTACCGTGGTAGATTCTAGTGTGGAAGTTCACAGGGGTTCTTACCACTCGTGACGTGTCCTGAGGAGCTCTTCCCGCATTGTGACATCCAGGGACGAAGCAGGTAGTTTGCAGTGGGACCAAGGGGAGAGAACGAGCAGGGTCTAGAGCCTCCCTGGCTGGCATCCCCTGGGTCTTTCTCGGATGGAAGAGGAAGCGTCTTAATTACAGCAAGCGCCGTGAGCGTGCCCGACCCAAGAACATCACCACTCGCTGCCCCCATGTGGGAATTTATTGGACATTCAGAATTAAGGTAAATGTAGAGGGCGCCTGGGTGGCTCCGTCCATTGAGTGTCTAACTCTTGATTTGGGCTTAGGTCGTGATTCCAGGGTTGTGGGTTCGAGTCCCGTGTCAGGCTCCACGCTGAGCACAGAGCCTGCTTGGGATTCTCTCTCTCCCTCTGCCCCTCTCCCATTTGCGCTCTCTCCCTCTCTCTCAAAATAAATAAATAAACTTAAAAAAAATAAAGTAAATGTGGAAGGAAGCTGTGGAAATCTCTGGGATTGGGAGCCCTGTTGTAGGGCTGATCACCGTCACCCTGATGGCTCCCGCTACTGTGGATTGTCTGTGTAACAGAACTGGCTAAAAAGCACTAAAACACAGGCTTTGGCCTCAGAAAGGTAGAGGCCTTAGGAAAGCTTTCTCTGCAGTAAGCCGAGCTGAATCATTTTCCAGAGACCTGTGCTGGCCAGGGACTCCTTCCTAACTTACTACATTTCCTTGTGACTGTCTTCCTGGCCCTGTTGTCAGGCCAGGAGCAAGGAAAAGTGATCATCAAATTTCAGGAATGTGAGCTGACCTTGGAGCGACCTCAGCATGCCCAGTGCCCTGCAGACGGTGAGCACTTTTCCTTCCCGAAAGCTGCGGATGATGAAATTCATAATCCTCGCAGGTGGCTGATTTCTTGGATGCTGGGTCAGCGGACAGGGATGGCCATGCCAGTAGGGGGTAGTCAGAATTGTGTGGGGGGCAGAGGGACAGACACACAGACCATGGAAATAGAGCAGAGAACCCAGAAATAGAGCCACGCAAACAGACCCAACCAACTTTTGACAGAAGTGCAAAATAATTCAGTGGGGGGAGAACAGCCTTTTCAGCAGTGGTGCTGGTATGATTGGACATCCAGAAGCAAGAAAAAAAGAGAGAGAAATAGTGCTTGAAGTCACTCACACCTTAGACAATAATTAACTTGAAATGGGTCTTAAATGGAAAATACGAAACTGTAACATTTTTGAAAAGAGAAAAAGCAAAGAAGCAAATCAGCCTGATCTGTAAGAGCAAAATGAAAAGCTTTGTTCCATGAGCGACCCTGTGAAGAGGATGAATGCCTGCAAACTGCACGTTCAACAAAGGACTAGTATTTGAATATATAAAGAATTCTCAGAACACAACAGTAAATTACAAATAACCCCATTAGAAAATGGGCCAAACCAGGAACGGACATCTCACAGAAGGGAATGTTCAGAAACTCAGGAGAAGATGTGAGTGTCAGTGGCCACCAGCGGGATGCAGAGCGAGACCACAGTGAGGTGTCACTCCGCACCCATAAGAAAGGCTCAGATCCAAGTAGTGACACTTAATGGGGCCGTGGATGCAGAGACCTGGCCTCTCATCCATCGCTGGTGGGCATGTAAGTGGCGCAGCCCCTCTGTGAAACAAGCAATGTCTTATAAAATGATACACGAAAACTTACAATCTGGAAATGGTACCAAAATGATACAGAAAAATGGAGACTGGCGTTCACCCAAAACCCTGTGCATGCACGTTCCCAGCAGCTTTGTTTTAAATAGCCCTACGGGAAACCTCCCAGTATCTATTCACTGACTGACCAGCTAAACTGCAGGGGCATTGCCTGCTGTGGAATACTATGCAGCAATGAAGAGGACCGTTATCCATGCGTGCAGCAACCTGAGTGAGTCTCCAGGGAATTATACCCAGTGCAAGAGCCATGCTCAAAGGTTACATATTCTGTGCTTCTGTTCAAACATGCTTTAAATGGCAACATCATAGGGATGGACCACAGCAGATCCGGACGAGCAGGGGGCACACAGTGCAGCAGGAATAGGGCAGCAGGAGGGACCCAGGGGGTGAAACGTTCAGTATCTTGACTGTACAGATGTAACATCCAGGTTGAGATCGTCCTGTGGTTGTGCAAGATGCTGTCATTGAGGAAAGCCGGGTAGAACGTACGTGGGGTCTCTACACGTTTTTACAATTGCACATGTATCTACAATTCTCTCAAAAGTAAAAAAAAAAAAAAATAATAATAATTTAACAATAAGGTTATCAAAACATGCAAAACTAACATAAATGCAAATGATGCTTTAAAACTAATAGAAAATGTCGTGCTTTTTCTAGCAGACAAGAGAGTGACCCCCATCAGAAATGCGCATTACATCCCCAGCTGCTTCCAGCACCTCCTTCCTCTGGTCCGGCCCATGGTTTATCCTGTGCCTCAGTTATCTTTTCAGGGAAAAAGTTCCAGAGCACGAAGGTGTCTGACACCCTCCAGGGGGTGGCCATCCTGAGTGCTCTGATTTCTGCCTGATGAGATCCAGCCCCATCTTGGGCCCCACACCATCTGTTTCCACCGCTTTCTGTTGTACCACGACGCAGATGGTAGGGGGAACGCTGCGCCATGGTGGAGTCTGTAGAGTCAGTCATTCTTGGAAGCTCAAAAATTCAGGATTATTTGGGATCAGAGTAATATGTTTGTGTCAGTAACCAGATACCTCCAGGGAGAACACCGGCAGGAAATGTGGGTGGAAGAGAGATCAGAGAATCGGCTGGACCCGAGAGGGATTCAGAAGGTCTGCCTGAAGCCGGAACGCCCCTCGCTGATGTCACAGCGCAGCCAGCCTGCTCCCGAGAAAGCAACACATATCCGCAGATTTTAGCCACAAAAGGCTCCCGGCACCTGAACAGCATCATACCCCAGACCAAAACAGACAAAGGAAAGCGAGTCTGCCCAGGACCACAGAATTCGCTGTCCACGGGCACTGCTACATAACTTCGACTCTGCCCACTTGACCAGATGTGCAGCCGGCTGCTTCATGGCAGGACATCTGTCAGCGGTGTCCAATATCTCCTACTTCTGGACCCACATTTGCTGCCCTCACCTAAGAAATAAATGGAAATCTTTGCGTTGCTGGGCAGGGTCGACGGTGAACTTGAGGCCTGCTTTAGACCAGATAAGTTATTTAACTGAGTTAAGGCTGTGAGATTCTCTGCGGGACAACTATCTTGATTTAATTACTGCTAGAACAGCTTGTTAGCTTATCTCGTGTTTAAAAAGATGTGGTCACCACTTTGTTGTATGGGCAAAACTCCTCCCCTGGTCAGTGATTGTCTTGCCTCCCAGGTAGGGCAGGTCCAAGAGGGGAGGCCCCGCCCAGGTCAGTAGGACTCCTCCTACTTGGGGAAGACAGTCAGGGAGGAGAGGCCAGCACACACGGACTGAGGAGCCTGTGCAGATGAAAGGGGAGCGTCAAGTCACCGATGTGTGCACCGGCCTACTGCCTATGGCAGCACCTCCGTGCCCTTGTCACTGCTCCGGATTCAGATGCACCGGAAATCTATGAATCTGAGGTCAGAGACCTCAGCACATCAAAGACGAAAGGGCTTTATTATTTGTAAGGGAAAGATTTTCTTCATTAAACCAAACTGTAAACCACAGTATTTTTTGATGACTCCTCCACCCGCTGTGAAGTTGTCCCACCCCCACATGACATTACCCCACCCCCATGACATTGTCCCACCCCCTACATTGCCCTACCCCCACATGACATTGTCCCACCCCCATGATGCAATGCTATCCCACCCCCCATGATGCTGTCCCACCCCCACACAACATTGCCCCACCCCCATGGCATCCCACCCCCACATGACATTGTCCCACCCCCATGACATTGCCCCACCCCCATGACATTGCCCCACCCCCATGATGCTATCCCACCCCCCATGATGCTGTCCCACCCCCACATGACATTGTCCCACCCCATGACATTGTTCCACCCCCACACTACATTGTCCTAAGCCCCATGACATTGCCCCACCCACACATTGTCCCACCACCACGACATTACCCCACCCACACATGACTGCCCACCCCCATGACTGCCCCACCCCCATCCCCATCTGACTTCTCTTTGAGTCACTTCACCTGCCTGGTGACTCCTGGTCATGAAGAGGAACCAGGAGACACTAGGGGGCGCTGCAGGTGTTTCTGTCCTGCACCTGTGATTTACACTCCAAAGGCGCGTGGCCTGCCTCGGGTAGAGCACACTCCAGTAGAGTTACGTGGACATACCGGTCCTGAGCCAGTGCGGCGGGGGCCTCCCTGACCCTAGCCCAGAGTCACGTCTGCGTCAGGGGAGGGCTGTGAGCCAGAACCAGCAGAACGTCTGTGCGGCCTGGGCACCGCACATGCTGCGCGGCCGAGGGCAGAGCAGTGACCTCTGTGCCCAGTGGGACATCGGCAGAGCCAACGAGTGCTTATGTGTCCAATTGTATTCTTAGGGAAAAATCACCAACTAAAAATGCATTTTGTAGGTGAAGCTTTGATAACTAGCTGTGTGGTGCTCCTAGAAGATTGTTCCGGAAGATTGCCAGCCAGGACGGCGGCCTGGCTTGGGGGTTCTCTTTCTTTACGTGTCCGTCAGTCTGATGCGCTAACTAGTAGGTCATTGTCGAAGCTCACGTTTCTTTGATTATTGGTGAAATCAAACACATTTTTTATGTGTGCAGTCCATTTTGTTGTTGTTCGTGTACTTGGTCCACCTTTCTTTTTTATAACTTTTTTAATGTTTATTTATTTTGAGAGAAAGTGCATTTGCACAATAGCAGGGGAGAGGCAGAGAGAGAGAGAGAGAGAGAGAGAGAGGGAGGGAGGGAGAGAGAAGATCCCAAGCAGGCTCCACACTGTCAGTGCAGAACCCGATTCCGATTCAGGGCTTGATCTCACAAACTGTGAGATCATGACCTGAGCTGAAACTAAGAGTTGGACACTTAACCAACTGAGTCCCTCAGGTGCCCCACTTGGCCCATTTTTCAATTGGAAAAAATATTTACTTTTTTGTCTGATTATAAGAGATCTTTAGTAGTATGTTCATTTGCTAGGGCAGTCATAACAAAGTGCCACAGATTCCATGTGGCCTATGTGGAAACTGATTTCCTTGCGGTGCTGGAGGCTGGAAGTCCAAGGTCAGGGTGTCAGGACAGGTTGTCTTGCGGCCTCTCTCCTGGGCAAATAGACACCATCCTCTCCCTCTGTGTCGTGACCTTCTCTTATAAGGACGCCAGTCAGATGGGATTAGGGCCTTAATCACATCTTTAAAGGTTCTATCTCCAAATTTGGTTACATTCTGAGGTCCTAACGGGGAGGGGAACATCAACATATGAAGTTTGAGGGGACACAATTCAACCCCTAACAGTAAGAATAGCAAATATTGTCTAGTTCGTTTTTTTCCTTTGAAATTCTAGTTGATAGTGAATAGTAACAAACCATATTTATACATATGCATTGCTTGCCACATGCCAGCCACTGTTCTGAGTTGTTTTAAATAAATACTAACTAGTTGGGGTGTAAGCATATGACTTCGGCTCAGGTCATGATCTTGCAGTTTGTGGATTCGAGCCCCGTGTCGGGCTCTGTGCCGAACGCTTGCTCAGAGCCTGGAGCCTGCTTTGGATTCTGTGTCTCCCTCTCTCTCTGCCCCTTCCCCCACCACTTGTGCTCTCTCTCTTGCTCTCTCAAAAATAAACATGAAAATAAATAAAAACTAACTAGTTGAATCTTCATACAACCCTGAGGAATAGGTTTTGTTTGTACTTCCCTTTGTGTCAAGGCTTAGGTCACACAGCTGTCAGGGAGTGGAGCGGTACACGAGCCCCGGGCACTGGGCTTCTGGAGTCGGCATTTAACCACTGTGCCATCCTGCCTCTCAGGCTGAGCCTTAGAGTTCACGGAAATCCTACCCTGGATGTACCTGCCCACCTGCTTTTCCATCCTGACGGCTCATCATACTGATTTATTTCCCCCACTGCTGCGTATCTGAGGTTGATTTGGAATTTGTTTCAGTGTAAGATCTCTTCTCATTTTCTCTTTCTAGCCACCAGGCACGGAGGAGTGAAGGCGGCCGTGGCTGTGCTGAGGCGCTACAGACACCGTCTCGCCAAGCCACGCGACTACGTCTGTCGCAGACACCCTGCTTTTCCACAGGAGAAAAGGCAAGGCTCTCAAGTCCTCCATTCGTCATATGTTTTAAGGCTCTATTCCGTGCCGTGCTCTGTTCCGTCTGTGAACAAAACCAGCAAAAATGCCTGCCCTTGGGATGCTTGCCTTGTGGTGCAATAAACCAGATATACTACATCCATCAATGGGTAGTAAAAAACGTTATGAAGAAAGATCAAGTAAGTGATAGGAAGGGTTTTGTTTATTTTATTTTAATTTTATTGTATTATTTTTTATTTTATTTTATAGTTTAGTTTAGTTTGGGGGAGGGGGGTGTGAAAGCGGTAAAGGGGCAGAGAGAGAGGGAGAAGGAGAGAATCCTAAGCAGGATCCTAGCTGTTGGCACAGAGCCTGACATGGGGCTCACACTCACAAACCCTGAGATCATGACCTGACCTGACATCAAGAGTCAGACGCTCAATTGCCTGAGCCGCTCAGGTGCCCCAGGAAGGGTTTTATTTTAGAGAGGGTGAATAGGCAAGGCCCTGTTGGACAAGGTGACATTTGATCAGAAACTGAATGAGGTTAGAGCAAGCCGTGTACCTACCTGGGGGAGAGAGATGGCAAGTGTAAAGGCCCTGAGGTGGGAGCCCAGTCGGTGCGTGAGAGATAGCGTGTGCATCTGCAACATATGACAGAGAGAGAAGGGGCAGGGAGGGGAGGAGCGAGAGAGACAGGGAAGGAAAGTAGGTGAGGAGACCGCCAACGACCAGGTCACGGGGGAGTCTTGTGGACACGTTACAATTGTCAATTTTATTCTGAGTGTGAGCAGGGAATGGCATGATAGGCATATTTTTAAAACCCTCGCTCTGCTCCTGCAGGGACAAGAAACTGTAGGCAGCAAGAGTTGAGGGAGGAGGGCTGACTGGGAGGCCACAGTCTAACCCAGGCAAAAGGTGGGGGTGGTTGGGTGTGAGTGGCAGTGTCGTCGGGCTGGCGGGGGTCTGTGTCAAGGTTAAGCTGTCAGACTCTGCTAACAGATTGGACTTCAGGTACAAGAGTCAGGAGAACCCCGAGCGAGGTTTTGAGCGCAAGCAACGGGTAAAGTGGTATCTGTGTGATGGAATGGATATTTGACACGTCCATGGGGGATTCCTAGGGAGGAGACCATTGGTGTCACATGTGTGGAAATAAACCTGATTCCTATGTCACCTACAAAAAAGAGTGTGCTCCCTGTGTGTTTGAGACCCAAATGAAAAAAGGAAAATTTTAATATTTTTAAAATTTTTTAATGTTTAGTTTTGAGGAGAGAGAGCACGAGTGCAGGAGGGGCAGAGAGAGAGGAGACACAGAATCCGAAGCAGGCTCCAGGCTCCGAGCTGTCAGCACAGAGCCCGACGCGGGGCTCGAACTCATGAACCGCGAGATCATGACCTGGGCCGAAGTTGGCCGCTTAACCGACCGAGCCACCCAGGCGCCCCAGAATATTTTTAAAAGAAAAATAGGGGGGCGCCTGGGTGGCTCGGTCGGTTAAGCGTCCGACTTCGGCTCAGGTCATGATCTCGCGGTTCGTGAGTTCAAGCCCCGCGTGGGGCTCTGTGCTGACAGCTCGGAGCCTGGAGCCTGTTTCCGATTCTGTGTCTCCCTCTCTCTCTCTGACCCTCCCCCATTCATGCTCTGTCTCTCTCTGTCTCAAAAATAAACGTTTAAAAATTAAAAAAAAAAAAAAAGAAAAATAGGAAAGATTGTTATGACCTTATTTATAGCCAGAAAGGGTTTTTTTTAACAAGACATAAGAGCAAAATTCAAAAAATTAAAAATAAATTGTATTATGTACAACTTTTCCCCAGCTTCGTTTAGATAAAATTTACAAATAAAATCATAAATACTTAAGATGTACAAGCTAACGATTTGGTAGACATATGCTCCCATACTCACTTTCTGCGTGTGTGTGTGTGTGTGTGTGTGTGTGTCTGTCATAATAACACTTAAGATCTACTGTTTTAGCAAATGTCAAGAATCCAGTACACTATTACTATTGTCACCGTGCTGCACATTAGATCCCCTAAATTATTCATCTTACAACTGAAGGCTTGTGCCCCTTGACCAACATCTCCCCAGCACCCACCCCTTCAGCCCTCTGCACCTGGCCGCCATTGCACTCTGTTTCTGTGAGTTCCAACTATTCAGATTCCACGCGTGAGTGATGTCCTACCATACTTGTCTTTCTGTGCCTGACTTGTCACACTCAGCATAATGTCTTCTAGGTCCATCTACGTTGTTGCAAATGGCAGCATTTCCTTCCTTTTTGTGGCCAAGTAATATTCCACTGTGCATATACCCCTTTTTCTTTATCCAGGCATCTGCTGACAGACATTAGGTTGTTTCCATGTCTTGGTCACTGTGAATAATACTGCAGTGAACATGGGGTGCTGGTATTTCTCTGAAACAGTGACTTTGTTTCCTTTGGATAAATACCCAGAAGTGGGGTTCCTGGATCACAGAAGTCCTATTTTAACTTCTTGGGGGAACCTCCATGCTGTTTTCCATAATGGCCGCGCCAGTCTGCATTCCCACCAGCGGTGCACGAGGGCTCCCCTCTCTCCGCATCCTCGCCAACACCTGTTGTTTCTTGAGTTGTTGATTTTAGCCGTTCTGACGGGTGTGAGGTGATACCTCGCTGTGGTTTGGATTTGCATTCCCATGACGAGGAGTGATGTTGAGCATCATTTCATGCATCTGTTGGCCATCTGGATATCTTCCTTGGAAAAATGTTCAGTTCCTTTGCCCATTTATAGTCATTTTCTTGTTTGGTTCTTACTACTAAGTTGTATGTGTTCTGTGTATATTAGCTATTAACTCCTTATCAGATACGTGTTTTGTAAATATTTTCTCCCGTTCTGTAGATCCCCTTTTCATTTTTTCGATGTTCCTTTGCTGTGCAGAAGTGTTTTTGTTAGAAGTAGCCCCACCTGTGTATTTTTTTTCTTTTGGTGTCAAATCCAGAAAAATCTTCGCATGGATCAATGTTAAGGGGCCTCTTCCCTATGTTTGCTTGTAACAGTTTTATGGCGTCAGGTCTTACACCAAAGTCTTTAATCCATTTCAAGTTACATTTTTGTGAGTGGTAGGGATCCAGTTTCATTCTTCTGCATGTGGACATCCAGTTATTTCCAACATTGTCTATGGAAGACTGTCCCTTCCCCATTATGTGTTCCTGGCACCCTCGTCAAAGATTAGGTGACTGTGTATGTGTGGATTTCTTTCTGGGCCTTCTCTTCTGTTCCATGGGTCTGCCTGTCTGTTTTCAGGTCAGTACTGTGCTGTTTTGATTACTACAACTTTTTAATATAGCTTGAAATCAGGAAGTGTGGTGCCTCCAGCTTTCTTCTTCTTCTTCTTCTTCTTCTTCTTCTTCTTCTTCTTCTTCTTCTTCTTCTTCAAGGTTGCTTTGCTATTTGGGGTTTTCTATGGCTCCATGTGAATTTTGGAATTGTTTCTATTTCTGCACGAAATGCCATTGGAATTTTGATAGGGATTGCATTAAATCTATAGGTCATTTGGTGTGTGGACATATTAACAATGTTAATTTTCCACTCCAAGAACATGGGGTATCTTTCCATTTATTTGTGTCTTCGATTTCTTTCATCAGAGCCTTATGGTCTTCAGACTACTAATCTTTCACCTACTTGGTTAAACTTATTCCCCTAGTATTTTATTCTTTTTAGTACTGTTATAAGCGGAATGTATTTTTTTGTAATGTCTTTTTTCACATTTAAAACTTTAAAATTTTTTTCTGAAACTAAAACCTATAAACAAAGCAAGAAGACAGCCATGAGGGGTGCACCTGGGTGACTCAGTTGAGTGTCCAACTCTGGATTTCGGCTCAGGTCATGATCTCACTGTTCATGAGTTTGAGCCCCACATCAGGCTCTACGTTGATAGTGTGGAGCCTGCTTGGGATTCTCTCTCTCCCTCTCTGTCCCTCCCCTACTCATGCATATGCTCTCTCTCTGTCTCTCACTCTCGCTCTCAAAAATAAATAAACTTTAAAAAAAGGAAGACAACCATGGGATGAGAAGAGATAGTCTTATTACATAAAACTGACAATGAATTAGTATGTAACACGTCCAAAGAACATCTACAAATCCAGGTGAAAAAGGCAAACCCACAAAGACAGGCACAAATGAAGAGACTAAGAACAGAAGTGGAAACGGAACGATCAGTACAATGAAAGAACAAATGTTCACACTCATTGGAAATCAAGGAACCATTAAAATAAACTGCATTGTCACTCTGTATCACTCAGTTGGGCGCAGATTGAAGCGTGAGATGACATGAGCGTTTGCCAGGGAACAAAGAAGCAAAAAGACCCCCATCTGCTCCTGGAGAGCTGCGAATTCCTACAGTCACTGCTAAAAACAATTTCTTCTGTGGTCTTTGTGAGGAGACCAACGGGGGTACTGTTTGTACACCTGCAAGAGCTAACACAGGGGAGCTTTGGGAGACGGAGTCCTCCTTGGGCTACCCGGTCCCTCTGTGCCTCACTGGCTGCGCCCAGACCGCGAAGCCTTGACTGGTCTTGACCCGCCATGTTTCAAAGCTGTGTTTGGGGGCGCCTGGGTGGCGCAGTCGGTTAAGCGTCCGACTTCAGCCAGGTCACGATCTCGCGGTTCGTGAGTTCGAGCCCCGCATCAGGCTCTGGGCTGATGGCTCAGAGCCTGGAGCCTGTTTCCGATTCTGTGTCTCCCCCTCTCTCTGCCCCTCCCCCGTTCATGCTCTGTCTCTCTCTGTCCCAAAAATAAATAAAAAACGTTGAAAAAAAAATAAAATAAATAAAAGCTGTGTTTGTAGGAAGGAGAGGAAGGGATCTCGAAGGACGATGTCTCATCCCAGAACTGAGAGGCAGCCCATGTACCATCTGCTCTGCATCCACAGGGTCCCCCCAGGCTCAGGGACTTTCTCTTGAACTGGACCTGCTGAGTGTGCAGCTGCCGCCCGGCCCCCCATGTCACCCTGTGGGCACCAGGGTTAGGGAGCCAGCGCACACATGTGGCACTCTGGCCGCTGCTTTGGCTATGAATGATAGTCTTTTGTCTCTGACCCCAGAACCTCATGTCTTCTTCCAGCAGCCTGAGACTGGGACAGCCCACCTTGCTGGCCGGTAAGTGGGTGAGATCTCAGACCTTTCCTAGGTCTTGACTGAAGCGACCCAAATGTCCACCGTCACCACGATTAAAGTGTGCGATGCCTGTGAAATGAAACCCTGGGCATCAGTTAAATGAAGTGAATTATGCTTCATCTGTCAATGTCATTAACTTGCACAAACGTAATGTTGGGTGAGAAACGCTTGTTACAGGAAGATGCATTCACATAAAAACTGGGTCCTTTGCTCCATACTGTGTACAAATGTGGTCATCTTTAACAATAGTACAATGATGTTCTGGGAATGAGAAGCATCAATTCAAGAATAGGGAATGGAAGGGCGCCTGGGTGGCGCAGTCAGTTAAGCGTCCGACTTCAACCAGGTCACGATCTCACGGTCCATGAGTTCGAGCCCTGCGTCGGGCTCTGGGCTGATGGCTCAGAGCCTGGAGCCTGTTTCCAATTCTGTGTCTCCCTCTCTCTCTGCCCCTCGCCCGTTCATGCTCTGTCTCTCTCTGTCCCAAAAATAAATAAACCTTGAAAAAAAAAATTAAAAAAAAAAATAATAATAGGGAATGGAACACAGAGGGGCTTCTCCATGTGTTTTAACTACTTTTTTAATTTACTTATTTGAGAGAGAGAGAGCAAGGGAAGGACAGAGAGAGGGAGAGAGAGAGTGAATTCTAAGCAGGCTCCATGCTGTCAGCACAGAGTCAGACATGGGGCTCAAACCCATGAACTGTGAGATCACGACCTGAGCCGAAATCAAGAGTCATACATTTAATCGACTGAGCCACTCAGGCATCTCATCAGTGGGTTTTATTTCTTAGTGGAAACTGACACAAATATGGCAAAATGGTAGAATTTTTAAGTGGGCGGGTAGGTGTTGGTTATGCTGTTCTCTCTACTTTTCTGCATGTTTGAAATGCTCCCTAAGTTACAAGGCCAGTGGTGACGGCAGGGGTCTGTCTCGGACTCACGGCCTGGCCTCACACTTTCCTCCAAATACGAACGTCCGTTCTCACAGAGACTTCATTAATGCTTCCAGATGGTACCTATTCTGCAAATGACAGGAAACACCTCCCAGCCCCCCAGCCCAAGAGCCTGGGAAAACCATCACTGACCAGCCGGACAGTGAGGACATCAGAGACACTGCTGGTAAAAAGCCAAACCCAGAACCCAGAAGCTACATTAAAGTCCCTGTCCGCTGGCCCAGGCCCCCACCTCTCTTCCCCCGGACCCCTGCCTGGCGCCTCCTGCTCCTGACCGACTGAATCCGCAAAATGAACTCATGTGGACACAGGCCGTGTGGACACAGGCTCTGCCTTGGGAGAAAAGATGAATCGCTCTGTGCTGGTAATCCGATCTCTGCCCTTCTGCTGGTAAACGGGGGGAAAAACACAGTACATTCTCCGCTCTTTAAAGCCGCAGCAGCGCATAAAAGGGCCACAGGGGCTGAGCTTGAATGGGGGAAGCCACTGATCACCGTCAGGAGAAGAGAATGGAAACAGGCTCAGATTTATTCTCTGGTCCTCTCTGGGCCTCAACCTCCACAGAAATACTCACCTTGTTTCACTTAGCGGACCAGGGGCCAAAGGTCAACAGAGCGGCTTCATTGGCTCCCTGTGGTCCGGCAGACGGGCCCCACGGTGAGATGCCGTTTAAGACCAGAAGTACCTTCACCAAAGCACAGGGGTCAACCAGCCAGAACTGGGGGGTCCCGCCTCTTGTCCTGCAGGAGACATCCAGCGATTCAGATCCCAAGTAGAAGGGAGAGACCCCGCTGTGCAGGAGCCTGGAGCGGCCGGGCGGCCGGGCCCACTGGCTGGTGGACGAGCCCACAGCCGTGGTTGGTCCGGTGGGCCTGACCACTCGGGGTCAGGAGGCACAAGGGCCTGCGACTGTGGTCCTGGAGAGGGCGTTAAAGCCACACACGAGTTAGTTAGGACTGAGAGACAACGCACCCTTCGTGGCTCCGAGGCCATGGTGATGCCACCCACACCTGCGCCTGGGGCCGGCTGTGCCGAACTCGGAGCACAGGCTGCGGCAGAGAGACCGTGGCGCCCGGCAGAACGCAGGGGGCTCCCTCAAACCAGACGGCTCGCCCCCGGCCGGGCAGCAGATTCCCTCAGGAGCCCGGAGGAGGAGGGAGACCCCACCCCCAAACTCCCAGAGGACTCACAGGAATGCGCTGGGGTCCAGAGGGCTCTCAGATTGGCCTCTTGCGGGTGTGGTGGTTAGAGGAAGCAGCTGCTAGCCGCACTTGCGTGTGTAAACCTGTGCTGATTCACATTGTCTGAGGAGACGGTCACAGGCAAGACATTCCTGCACCAAATGGAATCGTGTGTTTAAGGGTGTCAGTACACATGGCTGTGCTGCCCCAGAGACCCAAAGGGGGGAAGGAGGGAGAATGTGCTCCCTGGAGTGTAGACGGCTGCCCACGCCCTGTGCGTCTCTGCCCTGTGTTCTCTCTGTGCAAAGTCCCCCTCGGTTTCAGGACCCTGTCATATTGGCCGAGGGCCGCCCAGACTTTGTCGATTACATCCGCAAAACTGCTTCCAAATAAGGGTTTCGATATGCGAGTTTCAGGGGGACACAATTCAACTCATAACCACTGCCAAATCACATCGTACAAAGACGGGGGCGGCAAACTCCCCTCATCCGCAGTGTTTGCGTATCCCTTCCTTACAGTCTCCCCAGCGCTGGGTCCCATCTTTTCTTTCTTAATCTCTTATTGATGGGTTTTTCTTAAACTGGGAATTTATTCTTACGTAAATTGACTCTTTGGGTCCCTCCCTAAAACATGAGAGTATCTCTCCCCTCACATTGGCCGGAATCGAATAGGATGCCGAGGGCAGGCACTGCTAGGTGGACCGGTCCCCACAGGGTCCTTTGGCGCCTCCACGTGAGCCCTCTTCTAGAAGCCGCCACCAGTGCGGTAGAACTAACATGCCACTTAGAGCCAAAGAACAGGATTCAAGTCCCGGCTCCGGCAATTTCTGTGTTGTTCTTCCAAAACTCTTGCAGCCTTTGTCACATCGTCACAGGCAAGCTGGGGACAAATCACCCTCCTCACCGGGTTGCTGAGGATCAAGTGGGCTCTCGTGGCATCACCCTCTGGTGTGTCGCGGGTTCCCAGGAATGTCTGCGGGCCCAGGCCCCCTCTGCGAGGACCAGACTGTGTCCACGGGATAAACAGGTCACACTTCCCGGGGGGAGCATCTGCCCGCGAGCACGATTATTTATATGGATTGGCGGGTTTCTGCGTGGAGGAGGAGGCTTCATGTTCCATGTGGCAGAATTGAATCACCCAGGGGAGTTCATGGACCTAAAATTCGATTACTTGTCATATCTTTTATTCACTCATTTCCTCCTTTCCCTGCTAAATTTAATTTTTCCTCATTCTAATGAAGCTCCCTGGGAAAATCAAATCATTGCTTTATTTGAATCAGAGTAATGAACCCGTGATGGAGAGGCACAGACGCATGTGGGCTCGGGGGGAGGTTCCCAATAAGCCAAGGGTGGTGTCGGGGCCAGCTTCCCCGGATCCCTGGAGGAAAGAGGCGAAGCCGTGCACGCGCTCCCGGTGCGTTACGGTCGACGCGGAGCCCTGGCGGGCTGAGGGCCGAGGATGCCGACATACAAACCCCCCCGGCACTTTCCCAAAGGAAAAGACAAGCTTAGTTCAGTCACAACGCGCTCCGCGTCTACTCTCAGAGATGAAGGAATAACCGTGCACAGGGCAGCATGCCTGGAATCTGGAATCGCCTTAACCTCCTGCAGAAGACCATCGCCAACCAGCCCCACTGATGGTTTTGAAACGGGTTCTCGTTCCTCTCCAGATGAGGTCTGAGTCTGTCACGCCTCCCCCCCTTTGCACGTTCGCTGTGTCGCTGTGGCTGTGCGAACGGGCATGCGGGGCCCAGGCCGCCCTCCAGCTCTGGTGGAGCTCCGCACGCACAGTGGCACCAAGGGATGTGCCTGCCTGCCTCCCCAGCCACTGACCCCTGCCGCCTGTGCCCCTGGACGTGCTACTGGGCGGGGTGTCCCCCTGGACCCCTGCCAGGCATCTGACAAAGAAGGGGTTCCTCCTCTATGGGTCAGTCGTGTGCACACCCACCTTTCTGAGGTCTTGTCACCTGCCAGAGCACAGCCCAGAGAGTGGGACTCAGGGGCTGGTCCCTGGAGAGACACCCGCCCCCCCACACCCATGTGTATGCACATGCAATGCATATGCACACACACACACACACACACACACACACACGTGCACACACGCACACGTGCAAGCACACGTGTACGCATATGCCCTTGTGTGCACACACGTATGCACATGCATGCCTATGTGCACACGCGTGTGCATGCACTTGCACGTATGAAAACGGCATGCGTGCACACGTGTGCACACATGCGTATGCGTGCACGTATACATGCACATGTGCACGTGTGCGTGCACACACCCAAACACACGCATGCACAAACACACGCACGTGCACGCACACATGCATGCACGCACACACACACACAACCTTGGGAAGGATTATGAAGGACAGAGGAGTTATTGTGGGTTGTGCCTGTGGGTTGTGGAAAGAACAGACCGACGTGCGTGTGGGTTTATGTATCTCACATCTTAACTCCTTGAGTGGTTTGCTTCGAGAAGCAGCACTGGAGCCACGCAGTGGTGTCGTCACTACCGCTCTCGTTTACAGTCTTTGTCTTCCAAACATCACATCCTTTCTCGGCGGCAATACAGGCCCCGCTGTTGCTTGAATGAAGGAGCAGGAAAGGGGGAAGTCAGAGGGAGAAAGAGCCGGAAGGAAAAAGAAACTTGTCCGTTTGCGAGAAAATTTAACAACATAATCCCCTGGTGCCATGAAAAGGCCGCGTTCCAACAGCAACCTGTGCGGGGACCAGCATCACGGGGTCTTATCTCAGTAGGCGACCTGATAGCCGGCTCGGGGCTCGGCCATCCTCTGCACACGGGAGGTGCTGATGAGGGGCTGGGGGTGGCCCGCCGGAGGAGCCCTTCCACGTGTAGTGGGGAAAACGCATAAGAAACACGCTCTCCATCCCGGGCACTTTTAGATGTATTATACGGCTTCCCAATTTTCGTATCAACTGCAGACCACACGACATTTTCTCCATTTTAGGAGAGAAAAAAACCAAGGTTTTGAACGGGTAGGTAATTCTCCCCAAAGTGTTCCCAAGTCCTGAATCTCCCCTTACTGCGAGGGGCACAACCATCAGCCAATAGCTCAAGCCAGAAACCCGGATTCGCCCTGGACTCCCCCCTTCCTGCCACCCACCTTCTCTCTCTGTCCAGTCTCTCAATCAGCGAGCGGGGC
This sequence comes from Puma concolor, assembly GCF_028749965.1. Taxonomy (NCBI): domain Eukaryota; kingdom Metazoa; phylum Chordata; class Mammalia; order Carnivora; family Felidae; genus Puma; species Puma concolor. The sequence continues at coordinate 107,751,651 of NC_141668.1, forward strand.
CCCCTGGATGGGACCCCCCAGAACCTGCCCTGCTTCCCTTCACTTCCTGCCATCTTGCCTCAGCCACAGGGCTTCCCACCTGGATCGTTACAACAACATCCGCTGGTTTTCCACCTAGTCAGTACCTGCCATAGACTTCACCTTCAGAGAGATCCTGTTCACCTCCTTTCTCCAGAAGAAACACGGTGGACTTGTCTCTAGAATATCTGGTAAAGCATTAGGCACAAGTCTGAAATCCCCACCTGCTCCCCATCAGACCGAAGCATGGTGATTTAAGGTTTATGAAACCAGGATGGTTTGGATCCAGACATAAATTCTTAGCCACGAAGAACACTTTTGCTTCTTTTTGAGTTTATTTTGTTTTGTCCGAAACTAGAAAGACACGCACGTGAGTGATTCGTTCACAAGATTTAAGTACGTTTTAGTTCTGTTTTGACTTTCCAGCCGGCCATCCCCAAACTGTGCCAAATATCTTTGTGTAACGTGTTTTCTGAGCAGAGACTGAAGCCCCCGGCAGAACATGGTGTGGGTGAATTATGGCGTCAGGCTCCCAGGTCACATCTGGTTTTCATTCCATTTGCTCTGAATGATGCTGTCTGCGTTCTTCAGACACCCTGCATCTAGAAGTCAGCAATCACCTTAAGAAGGAACAAACCACTATCATTTTCCTACCTGGCTGATGTTCTTAGGTCCTAAAAGGAGGCAGGACATTGACCTTGATTTTCTGCAAGTATGTAAGAAATGGAGTAGAAGACGTTGACCATTTCATGACTCTATTCAGATGCGCCTTTTGTTCAGTTCCAGCCTGCTCAGCCCTGTCTTGTATTTTATGGCTTCTCCATTCCCATCTGGTTTAACCTAGCATTTTGGCCACGCACCAGGCATCATCCCTGCGTTCTGTATCCCCGTCTCGTTTTCTCCTTCTTCAGCCCCGCAGGCAGACGTTACCTTGTGTCCCACGAGAGGCGGCTGGGAGTCTGTGAGAGGCTCAGTGTCCTTGCCCGTGGCTGCGGGTGGCAGGTGAGGGAGCCAGGACCGGAGCCTGGGGTCCCAACACGTTCCTTCCACCAGAAGCCACACTCCGGCTCCTGCTGAGCTCCTGGACACCTGGGCTTTCAGCACGCCAAGAGCTGGGATCTAAGTCCCAGATGAGATCGTGTAATCCCTTAATCTCCGTGTGGGGAAATGGAGGTGCCGAAGGACAGGCTGCCTCCAAGTTGCACAGACTGAAGCGTGGAATCAGAGGTCCTGGCTGGGTGCCCGTCCTGCCATATCTCAGACATTCGGGCGAGTCTTGTAACTGCCATGGGCATCAGGTACTAGTGCAGCGGGACCGCCATTCTCCGAACAAGGATCTACATCGCCTGCTCCCAGATGCCACCCCTGCCTGATGAGCCTCCTCCAGGGAGGGAGGCAAGTGGAAAGCAAACTGTAAAAGGCACCATTAAGATGATATCAACCACAGAACTTCTGGCACATACTTGATTTTCCACAAATGAGCTGACCTCTTAAGATTTGACCATTGTCAAACAAAATCACAAAACACGATGGTGTAGGGCCAACTGTTAAATTAAAGGAGATTATGGAGACGTGGCAATTAAATGCAACGTGAGATCCTTGACTGGGTCTTGCTTAGGAAACTTTAAAAGCCACTTTGTGGACAAAGGAAAATATTTGAATCAATATTAAATTTCATAGGCATGATAATGGCTTCGTGACTATACAGGAGAATATCTTTGGAGAAGCATTTCCTGGTGAAGGGCCATTACATCTGTTTTAAATGGCTCGTGTGTGTGTGTGTGTGTGTGTGTGTGTGTGTGTGTACATATATTAGAGAGAGAAAGAGAGAGGAAACTACTTCCTGGGAAACTTTAAAATGACAGCCACCCACCACAAAACCTTGGGAAAATTAAAAAAAAAAAAAACTTTTTAAAGTTTACCTATTTTTGAGAGAGAGCAGGTGTGAGAGGGGGAGGGGCAGAGAGACAGGAAGAGAGAGAATCCCAAGCAGGCTCTGTACTGTCAGCATGGAGCCTGACACGGGGCTCGATCTCATGAACGGCGAGACCATGACCTGAGCTGAAACCAAGAGTCTGCCGTTTAACCGACTGAGCCACCCAGGCACCCCTAACCTTGGGGAAATTTTTAAAGGGCAATTCTTTTAATGCCGTGATTGTACTTGTTGAAACATACCCTCAAGAAGTAATTGCAGATCCCATATGATTTCTCTGCCACTGGGTAGAAACAGGCAGACCCCGTGAGACAGGAGCACATACCAAATGGATACCCTATCCCCAGAGTCTGAATCTTGCACAGCAGGACAAAGAGACCAAAGAGGATGGAAATGCCACTCCAGGAAAGAGGGCTCTGCCTGGAGCCTGCACCCCCAGGGTCGTGGCCTCCTGTGAGATGGCTCTGTTCCCCTCGTTTCCCTAAAGGCTGCCATTCACTACCATTCACACACAGCAAAGAAACACTACAGATACAATGAAGAAACCATTTTTCAGTTGTATTGGGTAAAGCGTCTTACACTTTCAACAATTCATGACCCACCATTCTCAGTATAGACTCAACTGAGTTTGCCTAAGTACTTTCATCCAAAGCACTTCTGTGCATGTTGACATTAATCCACCATTGTGTCGCTGTCCCAAAGTGACCTCCCCAATGCCTCTCTGGCTGATTTCTCCTAGCTGTTATGCAGACCCCACACCAAAGAATGAAAATGCTCATCCAGACTTGCCTTACCCAGAGCACAGAATACCTCCTGGGCCATCATCTCTGATTAATGCCTCTCAGGTGGTCTGCTTTTCCTACACAGCCAGGAAACACGCCCTATGTGCCCGAAGGTCTCCAATGGTGTAACTTGGGTCAACCTGCCAGGGGCCTTTTCCCGCTCTTACCCCTGACTCCCAGGGCCACACTGTGGTGCCCTGACCTCAACAGGTGTGCAAAAATAGTTACTATCTAGATAGACAAATGAGTTGCAGCACCTGCAAATAGAGAACAAAACCGATGGAATAATTTTTGAAAGTCACAGATCACGACCGTTGAAAAACTAGAAGAGTATTATGAACAGTTCATGCCAATAAGCCTGATAACTTGGACCAATTTTTTTTTAATTTTTTAAAATACTTATTTTGAGAGGGAGTGGGAGGGGAGGGGCAGAGAGAGAGAATCCTAAGCAGGTTCTGTGCTCTTAGCACAGAACCTGATTCAGGGCTCGATTCCATGAACCATGACCTGAACTGAAATCAAGAGTTGAACATGTAACCTACTGAGCCACCCAGGAGCCCCTAGATGGACCAATTTCTTCAAAGAGGCAATCTTATAAAACTCATAAAAGAAGAAATAGATAATCCAAGTAAGCCCATATTTGTTAAAGAATTTGATCAATAATTAATAACTTTCCCAAACAGAAAGCAGTGAGCTCAGATGGGTTGACTGGTGAATCCTACCAGACATTTAAGGGAGAAATCACACCACTTCTCTACAATCTGTTCCAGAAAGTAGAAGTGACTACACTTCCTAATACATTCTATGAGGCCAGCATCACCCTAATAATGAAGTCAGACAAAGACATTACAAGAAACGGAAACTACAGATCAATACCTCTCATAAACATCGATGTGAAATTTCTCAACAAATATTAGCAAATCAAATCCAACAATGTATAAAAAGAATTACAGGGACACCTGTGTGGCTCAGTCAGGTGAGTGTCCGACTCTTGACTTCAGCTCAGGTCATGATCTCACAGTTCGTGGGATTGAGCCCCAAGTCAGGCTCTGCACTGACAGCACAGAGCCTGCTTGGGATTCTCTCTCTCCCCCTCTCTCTGCCCTCCCCTGCTCGTTCTCTCTCTGTTTCTCTCAATATACATAAAGAAACTTAAAAAAAAAAGAATTATACACACTGACCCAAGGGACCATTTGTGTAAGACTGGGTCAACATTCAAAAATCATGTAATGCAATTGATCACATCAGCAGGTTAAAAAATAAAAGTCCACTAATTAAAAATGAAAAGATTATTAGAGAAAGCCATGCCTAAGGACTTCATCGTCCCCCTAAGAAAATCTGTTCCTTTAAACACTCTTGTAAACACAAGATTGAAACTCCTAACAAACTAGTTCAAACACTCGAGCTAACGATTGCCCACGGGAGCCTTCCTGTCCTCGGGCTGCTGGGAGGGAGGCCTGGCTGGCCAGGCCCCGAGGGCCCCACTGGGCATCTTGCCCAGCATGCCTCCAGGCTGCACTGTACCAGGCAAGGCCCCCCTGCCATCCTCTTCTGCACCCCGCCGTGGTGCTCCCTCACGGATCCAGGCGTTCTCTTTGACGACAAAGTGCAGGCCCTTGAGCATCCCGTGTGCACACACCTCATCTCAAACCTCCCAGCAGCCCCTCTGACAAGACGACAGGAGGTGGACAGGCCTCTCTTCCTCTGGACTTGCCCCGAGGAGGCTGTCCTGGGTCCCTGTAACCCGATCCTGTCTGTAGAAGGAGGCCGAGTCTGGGCACTGGTGCACTTCATTTGGGTTTGATTAGCGAGGCTGCGGGGAGTCTCCGGGCCACAGCCGCCCTGGTGCACACTTCTTTCCAGCACCAGATATGACAATTGCCAGTGTTTTCCTTGGGGGAAGTCGGAGGAAGCGGACAGTTAGTGAAAACACACACTCGTTTATTCTAATAAATCGTAGCGGCAAGTAAAATAAACTCGACCCCGCTCGTAAAGGGGAGCAAGCCCCAGGAAAGAGAAGACAGCAAAAACAAGACGTCTCCTCCTCGGCTCGGCCGGTACTGCGGGCAGCATTACCCACGCTTGCCGGCGGGGGAAATGCCAGCGTCCAGATACTTTTGTTACACAAAGAACTCATACGCATTATGAGAATCAACTCCCTCCAGGCAAGTGAGCGACAGACCAGTAATTCACAACTGAAGAAAAAGAATTCGGGAGCATACATGGTGGGGGGGGGGGACATCTTCACCCTTCCTGGCGATAAGGGAGTAACAATTACAACGAGGAGGTATCTTCACTGCCTATCAAATTTAACAAAAATGTTTAAAATCATGTCAAGCCTGGGGTGCCTGGGTGTCTCCATCGGGTAAGCATCCGATTTCAGCTCAGTCATGATCTCGTGGTTTGTGAGTTCGAGCCCCATGTCAGGCTCTGCGCTGACAGTGTGGAGCCTGCTTTGGATTCTCTCTCCCTCCCTCTCTCTTTCTCTCTCTCCAAATAAATAAATAAACTTTAAAATAATGTCAGGCCTGGTGCTGGTAAAATCAAGAAAGTTCCCACGCACGATGTTGGCGGATGTGTAAGCTGGCCACAACTATTTTCAAAAGCCATAAAAGTTGCGCATTCCTTTCAACCTGATGCTTGTATCATTTAGCCAGTAATCTGTGTCCATAAATCTAACCAAAAGAAAAAAGAAAAAAAAAAAAAACAATGTAAGAAATATATATAACCAAAAGAAATGAGTCTAAACATGCCCTCAAAATTCTGTGTACAAAGCTATTTACCCTAGTCTGTTTGGGAATAACTAAATATCCCTGAACTATTTGGCGTACATTTAAAAAACGGTTTTGCAAAGAGTTTCACATATCTTGCTGGAGTATTCATGACTGAAGGCCTCAGTACATAGCAAGTTCTAAAGGTGTTGCCATGGCAGAGTTTTAATTATGCAAACAAGCTTTCACATCAAGAACGGAACACAACATCAATGGCACTCCTATTTTGATACTTGGACATATTTAATTTTCTACCTCTACCTTGTTGACATTTCTAATTTTTTATACGTGAAAATGTTTTGTGTTTTTTTTTTTTATCTTAGAGAGAGAGAGAGAGAGAGAGAGAGAGCGAGCGCGCACGCCCATGACCAGAGGAGGGGAGGGGCGGGGAGAATCCCAAACAGGCTCCACCCTCAGCACGGAGCCCGACATGGCGCTCGATCCCATGAACTGTGAGATCATGACTGGAGCTGAAATCAAGAGTTGGACGTGCAACCGACGGAGCCACCCAGGTTCCCCCAAGTGAAAATGTATTTTTAATGGGGGAAAAAGAAAAGATGAGCTCAGATCTCGCACTGCTCATCTGTCGCTCACGAAAGTATCCTAATCCTTTTGAGCCTGTTTATACTGTCAACCCACGTGACCTGTGGCTAATGAGTTCCTTATGTATGTCACTGCCATGCAGAGGACTACTTTCTCCTCACCGTGTCCACCTTCTACAAGTCCAAGCGTGCCCTTACATAGGGTCCGTATCACGTATCACGGTGCCCTCGAAACTCCTGGAGATCCCAGACTCTGCTGGTAAAGGGTCAGTCAGGGTAACCTGGTAAAAGGTCACTGCTCATGGCACTTGGTCACATGCCAGGGAGACGAATATGGCCACACCTATAGCCAGTGGTTCCCTGGCAAGGAATATTCCACGGAGCCCATGCATCAGGTCTCTGGGTGCCTGGCCCGGCTTGCGCAGTTGGCTCGTGCACAGGGAAGTGAACAGAGGAACAGGGCACAAGTCACAGCGGCACCCTGGGGAGTGGCAGAGGCCCAGCCTGGGGTCAGCGGAGGGTGAGCCAGGGACAAGTACAAGAACACCTTTCTGCTTGATTACGCGGGGGCCTTGGAGGAGGAGAGATTTTCCAGGTCTGTGGGTGGGTTTGTGGTTGGGCATCGTGATGGGGCCAGGTGACAGCTTCCTTTCTTAGTGGAGGAAGCTCACCAGCTGGGGTCAGTGGGCAGGCAGAGGGCAGGAAGCACAAAAGGCCTGCGGGCTTGAGAAGGAAGAGAATTTCTCTCACCTCCATTAGAGTCTTTGAAAGATACTGGAGAGGTGGCTCTGTGTGGATGAGCTTTTGGCCTCAGAGCAGCCGAGGGCCCCACTGGGGCAAGGGCACAAACTCCAGGAGTTGTCTTCAGTGGTTTGCTCTTGTGCCCTCGAGCCATTGACAGGCTCAGCCTTCGGTCCAGTGACCTCCGCCTTGGCATCGCAGCACCCCGGCCCAATGGCCTCCTTGAGTAATGAAGCTCGCAGTCATTACCAACTGATTTCCATGATCAGTCTGTGCCCATCTGCAAAGCTGCCGTCCCCCCACTGCTGGGGCACTTGCGGTGCGGGAGAAATGCTAAGAACGGTCCCAAAGTATCGAGGGTACATTTCTGCCACGTATTACGCGGAGCCAAGCACACCCTAAGCGTGCAGGGTTCAGGCTAACTTATTTCCCATAGGTTTGTTTGCAAATAGCAGGTATCTTTTGGGAGAGTATGTTTTAACCCACACCGGCGTCCCCCTGCAACGGGGGTACAGCGTCCCTGAGGGGTCAGGCAGGCCCGTGAACACATGGGTGTGTTCTCACCTGGCTGGGAAGAGATCTGAAGTCACCGGAGGTCAGCCTGTTACTGGTGTTTCCCCAGGAGCCAGTGCGGCGTGGAAGCCAATGGCTCCTCCCATGTGAGCCCCCGAGAGCCTCTGAGAGTCCGCAAGAGTCCCCGAGAGTCCCTGAGAGTCCTCGGGAGCCTCCGACAGCCCCCAAGAGCTCCTAAGAGTCCCTGAGAGCCCCCGAGAGCCCTCGAGAGCCCCCCCGAGAGTCCCCGAGAGCCTCTAAAAGCCCCCTAGAGACTTTCAGGCATCAGCTGCCATGGGAAGGCCAGTCCAGAGGCACCAGGGCCACTGGCAAAGAGGACGAAGGCCGGCCCGCAGCCGAGGCCAAAGCCGAGGAGATGGGCTCCTGGAGGCTGGGCAGCCGCCCTGGCGGGAGCCGGGACACCCTGAAAACCATGGGGAGCGGCGGCCCCACAACAAGCCCAGCGGAATTGCCGCACGAGGTGTTAGAACGCAAGCCTGAGTGAACGGCTGGTGCTCACGAGGAAGCGGCAGGTGACATGGGGCCGGGGCGTGTCGCTGAATGTGGGGGAGGACGTGGGGTGGCGCTTGCACACAGGGCAGGGGGGTGAGAGTGATGGCGAGGAGGACTTGAGAGTGTGTTAGGCCGACACCTGATCATCGTTCCCCGGTGTCTGCTTCCCATTGGGCTGACACTCTTCTTGGCACGCGCAGCCCTGGATGCCTCTTGGTTCCGAGATTGAGGCGATTTCCAGGCGGCAGAAGAGCCCTTCTCGCCAAGGCTCCATCGGGGGCAGGAATCCGCCCTGGAGCCGCGGCCATTGTGACAGCCATGCCGCTCACATGGGATACCAGGATTTCTGGTTTAAAAAGGGACGCGTCCAGGGCCGCCTGCGGGGCTCAGTCAGCCGAGCATCTGACTCTTGATTTCGGCTCAGGTCATGATCTCGCAGTTCATGGGTTCAAGCCCCATGTCGGGCTCTGTGCTGATGGCACAGAGCCTACTTGGGATTCTCTCTCTCTCTCTCTCTCTCTCTGCCTCTCCCCTGCTCATGCTCTTTCTCTCAAAATAAAAAATAAATTAAAAAAAAAAGCAAAGTGGGGGGATGCATCACACCTCTCTCCCTGCTGGCAGATAAAAGAAAGCAACTGGCCTCGACTCTGACCTTTTGACAATCCATCAGGAAAAATGAGGTTGCAGAAATAAGCGTGCACCCACTGTGATGGCCATAATGATGACAACGAAGAAGGAGCACTGTTGGCGGGAACATAGAGGGACTCGAATGCTGCTGGTGGGCATGGAAAGCAATACAGTCGCTGTGGAAACTAGTCCCGTGGCTCCTCAGAAAGGGATCCACAGAGCAACCACATTACCCACCATTCCACTCAAGGCATCCTCAGAGCAGAGCTGAGGACACGTGTCCACGGACGCTGGTGCACAACGCTCAGTGTTACCTAACAGCCAAAAGGTGGGCTCAGCCTGAATGCAGATCAACCACCAAATGGGACAAGCAACGTGGCCTCTCCGTGCACTCCAGTGTCGCCCTCAGGGAGGAGTGAGGTGCTCCTACCTGGAGGAGCCTTGGAAACATTACGCTAAGTGAACGAAGGCAGGTACTTTGCGGGTCTGTCGTGTGATTCCGTGAATGTGAAAAATCAGGAGCAGGCAACTCACCGGAGACAGAAAGTAGATGCGTGGTTGCCAGGGTCTGGGGGAAGAAGAAATGTGCAACTGCTGTGAACATGCACGGTTTCCCCTGGCGGGGGGTTGGAACTGCTCCAGGATTAGGTGGTGGTGATGGTCACATGACCACACGAAGACACTAAGAACCACTCAATAGTACACATTACAATGGTCAAGTTTACGGTGTTTGAATTACCCTTCTGTACAATAAAGAAATCAAGTCGGGGGAAACAAGCGTGCAGAAGTCATATAGTTTAACGACGTGGGATAATCCTGTTCTCGTCTGTAGAGGGGGAAACGGAGCTTCTCCGTGGACGGAGGAGACGTGCTCAGCGGGGCGGTGGGGACTGTGACTGTGCCAGACGTAGGCGTGCCAGACGTGAGATGGAGGATGTGCACGCCCACTGCTGGCAAGAATTATACACACCCGATGACATTAAACAGAAAGTTATGAGTCCATCGTTAGGGGAGGCATTTCTGGTGTCAGCATTTTTTGAAATACGTGAGCACATCTGGATCCTCTGATCATAAACAACTCCTCTCTGAAAACCGTCTTTAAAGAGCCTTTCTTCTTCAGGAAAGGAGTCAGAACCCTTTTTTGACTGACATTTGGAGAGAAGATGTTGAACTAAAAATTCCTAATGTATCTATCTTTGATTTTGTTTTATAGCCTTACAGTTCCCTTTGCTGACTTTGACTCCCCTTAGTGTTTAATTTTAATATGCCCACTTGTGTTAACTGCAGATCCGTGTGTGTGCAAGTACACGTGTGTGAGTGTGTGTCACTGTAAGTCTGTGCGTGCATCTGTGTGTATGCATGTGTATACATGTGCACAAGTATGACTGTAAGTGCACGTGTGGGGGGAGTGCATTGCACGTCTGCATGTAACTGTAGTGTGTGTGCACATGCACGTGTGTGTACACGTGTGTGTGTGCATGTGTGCAGGAGAGCCATGTGTGCATTGGAGTGATGTGTGTGTAAGTGCACGTGTGTGTGAATAAGTCTATGACTGTGTGTGTATGTGTGTGTGAATCCGTGTGTGTAAGTACATGTGTGTGAGTGCGTGTGTGTGAGGTGTGGGGGGGGGAAGGTGTTTGGAACACAATAGAGAGAGTCCGAGATTAAGAGAAACAATTGGAGTGACCACAGAATATACGTCAAGTGCTTTGAAATCATTACCCATGAAGTGCTGCGTTACTATGAGTTACTATTTCCAGGCTGTTCCACACAATTTTTTAGCATGACTGTGTGACTTGCAAATAGAAGGGCCTGTGGGCGCTTGGGTGCCTCAGTCGGTTAAGCATCTGACCCTTGATTTTGGCTCAGGTCACGATCTCACAGTTCGTGAGTCGGAGCTCCGCAGCGGTCTCGGTGCTGACGGTGTGGAGCCTGCATGGGATTCTGTCTCTCCTTCTCTCTCTGCCCCTCCCCCACCAGCACACAGGAACAAAATGAATAAACTTAATTTTTTTTTTTTTTTTTTTTTTTTTTACAGCTGAGGGTATGCTTAAAAGGAAAGACGAAATGGTATAAAGACAAATAGAGGGGAAGAGAGACCAGGAAAGCGGAGAGCCATCGATGCGAAGCATCTTGACCCCTGCGTGTTTCTCTCAGGTCACAGACTTCACAGCAAGCGATAGAGAGTCAAGGACATGCAGAAATGGGTTTCATTCACTGCAGTAAGAACAGGGAAACAAGTTCACGGCAAAGGCAATAAAAATCTGGTTGCAATGCTGAATGTCAAAAACAAGGTGATGTTGCTTGCTTGTTCTGAGTATTGAGGAACTGTGACGTCTCCTTACACTTTTGTAATGAGATTTCCTACCGCTAATCTAGAATCCATCCAGCAGCAGCACAGCTTGAATTTCCTCCTAATAGAGACATTTTCAGAATTTACCAGGTTATGGAGAGTTCAAACGTGGTCAGCCTTTCAATCAAGAATTCCTAATTCAAATCCTGCTGTCCACTGACACGCGCTAATGGGGATCATTACATCCTTGCAAAGCAGGACGGAGCTCTGCGGTGTAATCGGCTTATCCCTCCGCCATCTGGCCAGAGTGCCCACCACCGGCTCGGGGCCGCAGGCGCGCCTGACCGGATGTTAAATTGTGCACAAGGAAGAAAACCCCGGCTGGGGGCCCCGTGCGGGCTTTACGGGGGAGCAGTGGGCTTCTGCGGCAAAACACAGGACTGAGAAGCACTTCCAGTGCCAGCCCGGCTGGACGGAAACTGCCAGCCTCCTTCATCATCATCATCCACCTGCCCCCACCATTTTCGGGTCCCTCCGGCGCACAGAGGGCCGCTAACATCTGTCGGTCACCGGCTCTATGGGGCACGGCATCTCACCTTCTCCATCTCATCAGGCCAGCGCAGCCTACAAAGTGGGCAGGGCTGCCTGGTTGCGGGTGAGGAAACTGAGGCAGAGATATGTGAAGGAACGCGCCAGCGGACACTGGGCTCTGTCTGGCACAGAGCACCCCCCTCTTGTCCCGTGGGTGATACTGTCTGTGCTTTGACTTTTTCCTTTTTTTTTTTCACGTTTGTTTATTTTGAGAGAGAGACCCCGTGAGCGGGGGAGGGGCAGAGAGAGAGGGAGGGAGAGAATCCCAGGCAGGCTCTTCATTGACTCGGGGCTCGAACCCTTGAACCGTGAGACCATGACCTGAGCCAAAGTCAGACACTTAACCGACTGAGCCACTGAGGTGCCCCTGACTCTTTCTTTGTATTCGACACTTGGTTATACCACCTCTCGAAGCTGACGGTTGACCTACTGCCCGCAAGTCATTCCGTCCTGGTAAATGTTCTCCGAGGGCCTAAATCAGTACAGGCTTCTCTCAGCTGGCTGAATGCAAATGTGCAATGGAGACTGTTCGGTCACAGAATCTTCCATGAGGCCGAACATTGGCGTGTTCATCACAGAACTCTGGATGAGCCTTGACGGCAAGAGGTTCCGGGCTCTCTTCCTGGGCACAGCGTTTTGCTGATGGAGGGTGGATTCACAAGCAGAGTCCTTGTCTAGGCGGCGCTGATAGAAACGGATGCGCTGAGAATGGAGAGTCCTCCCCTTTCGCCCACAGACGGAACCTTTGACACCTGGGGGCTTCTAATACTGATTTGCTGGACAAAGAAAAATGGCTCCGGGTTTTTCCAGAAAAACAGAACCAATAGGATGTCTATCTGTCTGTCTGTCTGTCTGTCTACCTGTGTACCATCTAATCTGTCATCTACATCTTCATATATTTTTATATGTTTCTTTATGTATATATGGAGAAAGAGACCGTGGGGGTAGAGACATTCATTGGGGGGAAATGGCTCAAGTAAGGCTGGCAAGTCTAAAATCTGCAGGGCAGTCCAGCAGGCCAGAGGCCCAGACCCAGGGAAGAGTCAGCAGTGCAGTTTAGGTGGGAAGGCGCCTGGAAGCAGAATCCCCTTGTGCTCAGGGGACGTCCAGTCTTTTTGTCTAAGTCCTTCAACTGATTGGATGAGACCCACCCACATTATAGAATGTAATCTGCTTCACTCAAAAGTCCGCTGCAGCGAATTACTACTATTCCAAAAATACTTTCACGGCAATTTTTAGGGTAATGTTTGACAAAATACCTGGTACGATGACCCATGTAATTAACAGTCACACTCGCCATTCAGATATGAATGTGTCCCCTCAGTGACGCCAAGCGTCAAGCTCTAAGGGATCTGAATCCCTTCAAGGTGAGTCCTTCAAGGGCAACCTTGGTCCTGAAGTTTCTCATTTTTGGTTGCTTCTCTCAGGGAGTTTGTGGACATTCCCCAGAGGTGGGCAGAAGAGCGTGCCAGCAGCATGGGCCTCCCAGGGCTTGTCCTGTTCCTGAGCGAGGACAGCCCGGTGCCCTGGGGGGTGGGAGGGGGCAGGGGGGCACCTCTGAAGCTGTGAGCTTCCCACCTGCCTGCAGGATCACCCGCCCTGCCCCAGGCCTGCCCTGCTACCCTCCTTCTTCCCAGTGGGATCCTAGAGCCTGAGCATCTGGACCATGTCAGAGTCTGGAGTCACGTTCAGGGATCCCCCAGAGCCCCCCAGGACTGGCTCCCAGACTCTGGCATTTACTCATTTCTTCGTGTCCAGGTTTCCACTCTGCAGCCAGGCACTGCCCCTTAACCCCTCTTGTATGAATTCTGAGTAATCGTGGGGTGGACCCGGGACCTGAAGGCCCTGGCTTCTTCCCCGGGCAACCGTGTCCCTTTTGTCTGTCAGTAGATCAAAGGAAGGGTAGAAAGGGAGGGTTTGGGGAGGTTTATCCATAGGCAGGAACTTGCTCGTGTCAGAGTTTCAGGTTACATGAAATCTAAGCGGCCTTGAAAGAATCCTGATGACTTCATCTCTGGATGCCTTGAATAGCATTCTTTCACAGGACCGAGGTGGGGCTGCGCTGCCGCGGGGACTTGCAGGCTTTTTAAACCGTTGGGCCTTGCTGGCATTCGACACCGGACTTCAGCAGCTGCACCCGGGTCCCAGGCCCCGCGTGCGATTCGGATGCTTGTGGCGCTTTGTGAGGAAGGAGGGTCATTTCGCACCAGACCTGATCTTGTGCAACAAGTCCATGCTGTTCCACCTGCGCTGGTTCTCCCCGCACCCCACCCCCGCCGCCCCTTCCTGTCTCCTGACTCGCCTCCCACCCCCCTTCCTCTCTCCTGACCCCGAGGCATTCCACGCCACACCTCAGAGACCCAAGCCCCACCTGCACCGTCAGGAACACAGTTTTCCCCAACGCAGCCGCTCTGGGCTGACACAGGGTGTCCCTGCGTCCTGCCAGGTCATGCCCATGTTGTCTCAGGGGGGTGGCAGTAAGCGTCATCTCAGCCCCGGACTGCGGAGCCCCAAAGAGCAGGACCGAGGAGCCTCGTTTCTGGAAGGACACCGGTAAACCTGTGAGGGGCTGACCCAGGAAAGCACCAACAGAGGACAAGAGAGACTCATCCCTAGGAGGGTCTGGCGGTTTCTGCAGCTCCCCTCCCTCTCAGCCATGGATGACACAGACAAGGCCACCGTGCTTGTCCGGGATTCCCCAACCAGGGCCAAGCGCATGGGGTCCGTGCACGAGTGGAGCGGCATAGCGTCAGGATGCTCTCCTGTCTCTGGGGTGCCAGGTGACCACAGAGACGCCCCAGGTGGAGCCAGGCAGAAGGGCAGGTCTCAGCCTTTGCCAGGTGTGACCCCACTCTTCTTGCGCAAAACTTCATGGAACCACTCGGTCCACCCCCATGTCCAAATTCTGGGGCAAATACCGTTGTCGCTTGGCAACGGAGAGATGGAAGCTCCTGGGTGTCCTCACGGTCCCAGGACCGAGTGCCGGAGGCAGGCTGGCACCTCCTCCCGCCAGAGAACCCAGGCCCTCCCCGTCCCCATACCCAGGGTGCACGAGAAAGGCCCGGAGGAGCGGTGAGGGGGAGCGGGCGGGGGGACGACAGGGTGCAGGACCGAAGTGTGGACAGACACCTGCCCGCCCGCTGGGGAGCTGGAGGGGGTGTGGGTGCCTAGGGCGAGCCGGGGAGGGGTGCCCAGACCAAGGGCTCCAGGACGTGAGGTCAGGCCAGGAGGGGAGGCGCAGCCCCAAGCCCTTGAGGAAACACCCCAGGGGCCCAAGAAACGTGCCCCCCCCCATCCTGACCACATCACCGTGACGCAAGAAGACAGTGGAGTGTGTGGGTGCGTGTGGATGTGTGAGCCAGTGTCGAGTCGGCAGAGCGCGTGCCCTCGGTCCCCAGAGCTCCTCACGAGCAGAAGCATGGTTCTCCGCAGAGGGAGCAGGGCCCTCCCTGCGGCCACTGTAGCCCGGGACCCCAGCAGGAGCCGCCCCCGCCTTGGGAGAGCAGCGGGAACAAAGCCGCGTTGGAAGCGGCGGGAAGTGAAGGCCCAGAAACCCCTACCTGTGCGCAAGCAGATCACAGGGACAAGGTAGGTGGCTCTCACTCAGCGCTGTGCCATGCCAGACCTTGTCACTCCTCCATCCGTCCGTCCATCCGTCTGTCCATCCGTCACCCCAGTCAGTACGCCAGCCCGGGGGTCGGATGGGCAGTGACATAGGATTCAGGGCTGCACACGATCACACATGATAAAGACTAATAAAGTCTAATCTCCATGGCATCTCCGTGAGGTGAGTGGTAGTGACACAAATTTCAAATTAGTAAAGGAAGTTTGGGACGGAGGAGTAACTTCCCCACAGACACGCAAGTGATACAGACCAGTGGTTCTCACACGTTGGCAAGGCTTGGAGACCTTCTGGGCATTGCTGCTGGCGTCAGGTGGGGAGACACCAGAGACACTGCTAAACATCCCACCATGCGCAGGATGGCCCCTACAGCAGAGACTTCCTGGGCCTAGACATCGGCAGACGGGGTAGTGACATCACGGGGCTCACCCACCGCCCTGTCTCCCCCCCAGGGCTCAGGAAACTGCACCCCCAGACTCCTTGCAATTAGATGGGGTACGTGGCTGCCTCTGGGCGGGGGCGCCATGAAAGGGGTTACAGGTGTCATGTCTGGGCAGGAGCATGAATGTGGGCAGAGACCTCTGTGCCCTGCCCCCCCCTTTCTGTGAAGGCAAACCTGACCGTCTGTGGAGGAGGGTCCCCCCCGCGGGATGGGTGCCTGAAGGGGACATCCCCTCTGAACTTGTAGGCCCGAGAAGCGAAGCCCTGCCTTGTAAAGCTGCTGAGATTTAAGAGACGTCTCTTACCCGGCCTCGCCTGACTGATACACCTGCCGGAGGGGACAGGACAGAGGTTAAGATTCAGGTGGGGGCTCGGAGCCTCAGGACCTTTACCTCCTAAAGGGAGGTTGCGAGGCTCCAGCAGGTGGCAGGTGGAGAGCCCAGCGTGCCGCCTATCCTAGGGCCGGCTGTGATTTCTTTCAAGCCCCGGCCCCGGGCTGTGTCTCCAGGAAGCCCCTGGCCAGCGCCCTGGCCACCGAGACCATCGTGGGGAGTGGGGGAG
This sequence comes from Puma concolor, assembly GCF_028749965.1. Taxonomy (NCBI): domain Eukaryota; kingdom Metazoa; phylum Chordata; class Mammalia; order Carnivora; family Felidae; genus Puma; species Puma concolor. The sequence continues at coordinate 107,767,638 of NC_141668.1, forward strand.
GGAGGAGACAGCTAGAGTGCGTGGTTCAGATGGGGGCCAGTTTGTGGGGGAAGCATGGGAAGGAGGCCACACGCCAAGCCCCAGGCCAGGCCGGGCATTCAGTGTGAAATAACGAGGGAGGGATGGGCGGCCGTTGTCTTGTCTTCCCATAAACGCTGCCCGGAATGAAAGAGAGGAATTCCAAATAACTTGGACCAGTATTTAATTATTCTGATTTATTAACGCCGAGTACATAGAGCAGTCCCCTGGACGTGACATCCCTCATTCCCGGGCGAGTCTGGGAGTCTGGCTGGCCTCCCGCGCCGCCTCCCCGATCCTTTTCATTACCATCGACATGATTATTTACAACGGCCGGGCCGGGGGAGGAGGGCGATCGCCGTGAAGTTCACGGTAAGTTCAAGGGCTCTTGTGGGCAGCAGCAAAAATCAGAGGATGGCCTAGCGGTGGGAAAGGGGGACCCTGATGGTCAGGGGATCTCCAGGGGACTTGGCCCAACAGGCAGAAAGCAGAACGTGAAGTCAGGGACTGAGGGAGGTCTGTGGACGAAAGGGTGGGCCCATGCAACTTCCAGCCTCCTCCCCCGCCATCTCTCCTTTCTCCTGCTCCTGCTCTCCCTCCTCCTCTTCCTCCTCCCCCTCCTCGTGCCCCCTCCTCCCCTCCCCCTTCTCCTTCTCTTCCATTTCCTCCTCCCCCTCCACTCCTCTTTCCCCCCTCCCCTCTTCATCCTCCCCCTCCTCATCCCCCTCCTCCTGTTCCCCCCTCCCCATCATTGTGCTCCTGCCCCCCTTTTCTCTCCACGTGCTCGCCCTCCTCCCCTCCTCATGCTCCCCCTCCTCCCTCTCCCTGTGCTCCCCCTCTCCCTCCCCTTCCCCTGCCTCCTTCTCCCTCTCCCCTTCTCTGTGCTCCCCCTCCCCCTCCTCCTCTGCTGCCTCCTACTTCCCCGCCTCCTCCCTCTTCCCCTCTCTCTGCTCCCCCTCCTCCTTGTCTCTCCCTCTCCCTCCTCCTTGTCTCTCCCTCTCCCTCCTCCTTCCTCAGGGCTGGCCCAGATCCACATGGAGAGCCAGGTGCCCAGCTAGAGCCCCTTGCGCCAAGTGCCCAGTCCCTGCATTCCACACAGGCGAGCTCTGCCTGTCTCAGAGCTGGGAAGCCCAGAGGGTACTTTCTGGCTTCAGTGACCTGTGGCTACCAACAGTTGTCATGTGCCCACTGGGGACTTACACTGGGACAGTCCGCTAAAAGGAATAGAAAAGAGGAGGCTGTTGTACAGCAAAGAGGGGCTCACTTGAACCAAAAACCAAACACCCCCGACTGTGTCTGCTCTTGCCATCCTGGACGCGGGCTTGCAGGGCTGCGAGAGAGAGAGTCTGAAAGAACGAGCAGGTAGGCGCCCCCCTCCACGGCCACCCCCCACGCGCCCAGAAGAGACGGGCTTGAGCACCCGTGGATGCTGCCCAGAGTGACCCTTCGAACCCTCGCTGCAGCCCCGCAAGGCCCATTTCGCAGCTGAGAACACCGAGGCTCAGAAACCCGCCCCGCGTCTCCGTGCTCACTGGTGGCAACCGAGAGCCCGCCCCCATCCGGCGCGTCCCCGGCCATCTGCGCTGCGCGTACTTCCTCCCGTTTCAGTAGAATTGGGGCTTTTGTTTGGTCGGCCTGGAGCCGTGTGTACCTCACCCCTGTCATTATGTGCCCGGAAAGAAAAAGCTGAAGTACTGCCACCCACACCCAGCGACCAGGCAGTGGACAGGAGCCAGGTTTCCGATAAGCCAGAAAAGGAATCCACCCGAGCACCGCCCCCTCGGCTGCCCTAGCCGTGCTTGTCTGGTTTGAAGATGGGCTGGTCTGGAGCATCTCCAGGAAGCAGGAGCTCACGTCGTGGGGGATTTTAGGGCCGGCTGAAGGCTCCCGAGTTCTGAGTGACGAGGGGAAGGCCATTTCAGAAGTGCTGGAACGATGCTCATCACCCCCGCTAATACCCAACAGCGCCCTAGAAGCTTCCGCTGACGCGGTATAAGAGGCAGACATTGAAGGGAAGGGACAGATAATGTGACTGTCCACACAAAACGTTTAAGAGAATCAGGTAGAGGTTAATTGACCAAATAAGAGTACAGAAGGAGGTTGATTACGACAGAAATATTTGAGGGGACGGGGCGCCCGGGTGGTGCCCAGGTGGTGCCCGGGTGGCTCTGTCAGTTGAGTGTCCGACTCTTGATTTCGGCTTAGGTCATGATCCCAGGGTTGTGGGATCAAGCCCCACGTCGGGCTCCTCATTGAATGTGGAGCCAGGTTAGGAGTCTCTCTCTCTTTCCTTCTGCCCTGCCCTCTCTCACTCTAAAAAAAAAAAAAAAAAAAAAAAGTTTTTAAATAAAGAAATATTATCAGGAAGAGAACATCATTTTTTAAAAGTATTCTGTTCATAGTAATAAGCAAAATATAAAATACTTAGGATTAGGGGCGCCTGGGTGGCTCAGTCAGTCAAGCATCTGACTCTTAGTTTCGGCTCAGGTCATGATCTCACCGTTTATGAGATCAAGTCCCACATCAAGCTCTGTGCCGACAGCATGGAGCCTGCTTGGGATTCTCTCTCTCTCACTCTCCCTCTGCTCCTCCCCTGCTCACTCTCTCTGTGTCTTTCTCAAAAACATAAATAAATGAACTTAAAACAATTTTTTCAAGTAAAAAAAAATACTTAGGATTAACCTTAAGGTTTACAGAAGGATATAAGGTGAATGATTTAGTGAAGAGAGCGATACCATGGTGCAGGATTTTATTGTATTTTGTAATTTTTTAAATTTTAAGTAAACTCCGTGCCGTACGTGGGGCTCGAACTCCAGACCCTGAGATCAGGAGTTGCATTATCTACCGAATGAGCCAGCTAGGCGCCCCCTGAATGCAAAATTTTTAAAAAGTCAACACTGCAAAAGAGACTGGATAGCAAATCTATTTCAGCTTTGCGAGCGTGTCCGTTCTGCCATGACACCACGTGGGACCACAGACAGCACGTGAATGAACGTGTTCCGATAGAACTGTATTTATGGAGACCGTCAGAGGGACCTAGTTTGCCAACCCCTGCTACAAATGACTCCCTCAAGCACAAAATAACTACCGCAAACACTATGGTACATCTAAATGGTGCCCTCTCTGGAAATATTCCCTGGGGAGGAATTCTTGGAACTTGGATTACCGGACCAAGAAGTATAAAATGCATTTTTGGGGCGCCTCAGTGGCTCAGTCAGTTGGGCGTCCAACTTCGGCTCAGGTCCCAATCTCAGGGTTGTGAGTTCAAGCCCCACGTCGGGCTCTGTGCTAGCAGCTCAGAGCCTAGAACCTGCTTCAGATTCTGTATCTCCCTCTCTCTCTGCCCCTCCCCTGTTCACTTTCTGTCTCTCTCAAAAATAAACATAAAAAAATGTTTTTTAATGCATTTCTGGTTTTGGCCACATCTTGCCACCTTGCACGTAACCAGTTATCCTTAAGGGTGACAATTTCACACTAAATATCACCAGTATTAGAGAAATCTTCCCAAAATTAAGTTAATCAGTTTTTTTCTAAGTTTATTTTTTATCTTGAAAGAGAGAGAGTGGGAGACAGAGACTCTCACGCAGGCTCCGCACTGTCAGCACAGAGCCCGACACGGGACTCGATCCCACGAACCGTGAGATCATGACTCATGAAATCAAGAGGCGGAGGCTCAGCTGAGTGAGCCACCCAGGTGCCCCAAGTTAATCGGCTTTCAGTAGAACTTCGCAGTAATTATTGAGGGGAAACATCTTTTTTCCTGTTATATTTTTCAGAGTCGCCAGGGTGTCTCCTCTGAGGCAGCGTGCGATGGCGTTCCTATTACTGTATGCAATGTCTATTTCGGGGCCCCTTAGCCTCAAATATTTCAGTTCTTGTGCTATTTAAAGACAATCTTTTATATTTACTTTAAAGGATTTCCTTTGAAGACGCTAATTTAGCCAAGATGGAGTGTTGTGGGTTAGCCGCTCTGAGGTTCATGAGCGGGACTGAAGTCAGGACTCCGCGAGCAGAGTCTCCCGGCTGCTTCCAGCCACTTGGTGGGACTTTGGGAGCACGGCCCTTCCTGGCCACTCCTGTCCCTGTGCTGCCAAGGCCTTCTCCTAAGGGGGTCAAACGGAGGGAACCGAGCCTGTGCGATCGCCCGCCATCATGAGGCCATTTGGAGCGGTTTGCCTTTAACAGTGTCTCAAACTTAATGTCCAATGTAATTGCACGCGCTGTATCTGGATGTAAATCCGTGCGGGGTGAAGATCTTTCACTTTTGATTTGTCTGTGTCAAACGAATGGGCAAAGGCACCATCCCCCAAAATGAAGTCGTGAAGTGGCTCAAAGTTGTTTCCCTGAAACAAAAGCCAGCACGTGCTAGAATCTCAGGACTTCTGCAGCAAACCTTCCCCATACGGCGCCCATGGGAAGACGGACCCTCCTCAACAGGTGAGGGCTGCCGGCAGCCGGCCAAGGGCACTAGCCCGAGATGCCCCCGCAGGGCCTCTGCCTCAAACCTGGACCCACCAACCCCAACGGGGCATGCCAGCTCTTCACAAAACCCAGGAGGGAGGCTGTTCCGGTTACAGTGCGGAAACTGAGGCACGGGGACCAAAGGCTTCTAACCAGCCCGTGAACTGGGCCGTAGCCCTGCATCCCCCCTGACTGCCCATGTCTTTCTCATGACTCCTGCCCTTCCCTTCACTTCCAAACGGCCTGCTCTCGGCCTCCTCGGAGCCTGAAAGGCACGTGACCCAGTCTTTTCTGAATTATGCTTAAGAAAGAAAATACGGGGGTGCCTGGGTGGCTCAGTCGGTTGAGCGTCTGACTCTTGATTTCAGCTCAAGTCACAATCTCACGGTTCATGGGTTTGAGTTCTGCGTCGGGCTCTGTGCTGACAGCTTGAAGCCTGCTTGGTTTTCTCCCTCTCTCTCTCTCTCTCTCCCTCAAAATAAATAATCTTAAAAAAAAAAAAAAAAGGAAGGCTGGGTGTCTGGGGGCTCAGTCAGTTAAGCATTTGACTTTGATTCAGGTCGTGATCTCACGGTTTGTGAATTCAAGCCCCACGTTGGGCTCTGTGCTCACAGCTCGGAGCCTGGAGCCTGCTTCAGATTCTGTGTCTCCCTCTCTGCCCCTCCCCTGCTCACACTCTGTCTCTCTCTCAAGAATAAATAAACATTGAAAAAAAAAAAGGAAGGCGAGTACATCACCTCCCCGGAGAAGCCGGCACCATCCGTGGATGCACGTGGCATTGTCTCGGCTGCTCAGGGACACTTTGGGCCCAGGCGTCCACGCTCAGTTCTGGCTCCACACCCTAGCAGCTCCCACACTCACCGTCCCACTGTCTGAGCTCCTGCCAAAGGCCCCACCGTGACTCAGAGCCCCGCATGGGCTGCCCCCACAGCGCTCCCCGTTCCCAGGGTCTTTTTTCCAGAAGACCCTCTGCGTGCCTCCCCTATCATGGGGTTGGCCCCCAGCCTTGGACCCCAGCAGGCCCTGGGCCAAGCACAGTTGTCTTGGAGGCCCCCTCGGCCTTCGAGTGGTCACCCGCTCTGATTTCAGGGAGCAATTTGCCTTCAGTGCACCCACGATTTGGATGGAATCCCAGCGTTTTGTCCTTGACACGGTGCACTTCCTGCCCGGGCACCAGGCCCTGGACGCGGGAGGCCTATCCAGGGCATGCAGGCTTCCCGCAGAGGCCCAGGCCCTTCCAGTCAGAAGTGAAGGCCACACAGCGGGTGTCCACCCCATTGCATGGAAAATCTCCTGGGGAGACTCTGAAACACCCCCGAGCAGGTGCACGCCTGTTTCTGGCTTAGCGGAGGCGGCAGGGACGCCCACACTCACGCCTCCCCGGCCCGTCCTGGGCAGTCGGGCTACAACCCCGCCGAGTCCCAGCCACCTCCATCCGCACGGGGCCCAGCCGGGTAGCAAACCCGGGCACTGGAACCGTGCTAGCTGCCAGCTCATAGCTCCAGCCACATAGGGGACATGAACGTGCCAGACAGGAAGGATGTGCAGGGTGTGCACTGGTGTGCGGGGGAGGCACTGTGTCCATGGTGACCTGAGGCCTGGCCTCTGGTCTCTGTGGGCCTGGCACAAACTAGGACAGAACTCCCCACCCTGGGTCCCGGACCCCGACTGCCGTCCGCAGGCCCCACGTCCACTCAGCTTCCCTGAGGCTCTCTCTGGAGGCCACTAGGCCCCCCCACCAGGCCGGCTCACCCCGGGGTGCGGAGACAGGGATCCCAGGTGCGTAAAGGGCTTTTCTGTCCCGCTCAGTCAGGAGGCCAGTGAACCAGGAGCGTGGTGGGTGACCGAAGTGTGGGCTGCGTCCTGCCTCCAGGGCGCACGCTCTCCTTGGACCCCCAGGACATTCCCCATGGCTTTCACAGGACATTGGTAAGTGTCTTCTGCCTGGTCACCCCAGAGGCCTGCATCGTGTCCCTCTCCCTGCTCCTCTTCCTCAAAAGGCCCTTTGAAGCTACTTATCCTTCCCTTCTCTGTGCTCAGGGGACCCGGGTTCCTTCCTTTCTCTGTGTTCCCCGAGGACCACTGAGGTCCTCTCCTTTCTCTGTGCTCCCCAAGGACTGGGGTTCCTTCCCTTCCCTGTGCTCCCCGAGGACCACCAGGGTCCCTTCCTTTCTCTGTGCTCCCCGAAGACCACTGAGGTCCTCTCCTTTCTCTGTGCTCCCCAAGGACTGGGGTTCCTTCCCTTCCCTGTGCTCCCCAAGGACCGGGGTTCTTTCCCTTCTATGTGCTCCCAGGTGTGGGGACGGCTAGGAAACCAGCTCCTGTCCTGGAGTCCTCACCTGGGGACTGTTAACTTCCAGCTTCTTAGAAGTGAGGACTTTGTGCTTTCCTGGATCATTTGGGGGTAGTTAATACAGGAAGCTGAAGCTGATGCCCACTGTAGGGCCAGAGAATGTCCGTGATGTGTAAATAAATGGAATTCTGTGCAGAAAAACGCACGATCGCCCATGCAGTGTCGGTTAGTTGGAGGGGACGCTCTGCTTTCCGTAGCCTCCTTCATTATACCTAAAATGATGTCCCCGTGACTTCTGCACATTTTCTGCCGCAGGACAGACCCTCACTCGGCTCCCGCTGTGCCCCCGGCTGGCAGCGCGCTGCTGAGCCGGAGAAAGAAGGTTTGAACCCAGCCCGGCTTCCTGCTGTCAGCCCGTGAGCTTTATAGGAAATTCTTAAGCTCAGATGCGGCGATATTTTAAAGTCTTGGAGCCAGGTTGCTGCGAACCTTGAGAGCCCCGTGCTGGCGTGGAGCCCACAGAAGAGCTGGGGAGCCCCCTTTATCCCACAGAGGAGCCTCCCGCCAGCCCACCCTCTGTTTTTTTCTCTCTTGCAAACCTGTCTTTGCCAAGAGCCTGCCTCCCTTTTCCCTGTTCTCCTTCCTCCATCCACACCCCACTCTTTCCTTCCACTTTCCTATCATTTTTATTTCTCCTCTGTCTGCTTCCACTCTGTACTGTTTTTATTCCCATAAATATAACCGGACCTTGTTGTTGTTGTTTCACCTTTGACATCTTTTCCAATTTTTTCTATAACATTGAATTAAAAAACAAACAAACAAAAACTCCCCTTGGGTGCTAACCTGCGGTCACACTGATGTCCCACGGCCACAGTCCGTAAACTTCCTGGTAACGGGACAGGTGAACCACACCACCTGTGCGGGGCTCTGGGCCCCACGCCCGGGGCTGGGGCCTCCCTCTCGCTCTCCGTCCAGGATGTAGAAGTCTATGCCGAGTGACGGTGTGGTTCCATCCCAACCTCATGTCAGAGACCCCCCCCCCAGAGCTAAAGCAATAATGACCTCACCGCTTGACCTGTGGTGTGGATAACCTCTGTTTGCCTGGATTTTTCCACGAGAAAAAGAGATCTCTCCGATGGTGAAAAACACCAGGTTTGTTGCTGGAGACTTTCCCGTGGGGGGCCTACTGCAGCCCAGGTGCAGTTTCTACCCACCTTGTGCCCCCCACCACACAGACCCTGCTTCCGGCGTGCCCTCCAGCCTGCAGCTCAGCTGACTGGACCAAGGAGGAGGTGGGGAGGGGTGCCTGCCCGGTGGGGCCACAGTGGTCACACAATCTAAAGCCAGAAGCTCTGTGTCCTGGGGCGCCTGGGTGGTGCGGTCGGTTAAGCGCCTGACTTCAGCTCAGCTCATGATCTCCTGGTTAGTGAGTTCAAGCCCGGGGGTCGGACTCTGGGCTGACAGCTCGGAGCCTGGAACCTGCTTCGGATTCTGGGTCTCCCTCTCTCTGCCCCTCCCCCACTTGTGCTGTCTCTCTCTCTCCCTCAAAAAATAAACATTTTAAAAAATGTATAAGGGGCGCCTGGGTGGCGCAGTCGGTTAAGCGTCCGACTTCAGCCAGGTCACGATCTCGCGGTCCGTGAGTTCGAGCCCCGCGTCGGGCTCTGGGCTGATGGCTCGGAGCCTGGAGCCTGTTTCCGATTCTGTGTCTCCCTCTCTCTCTGCCCCTCCCCTGTTCATGCTCTGTCTCTCTCTGTCCCAAAAATAAATAAAAAAAAACATTGAAAAAAAAAATGTATAAAAAGTCCTTAGGCAAACATTGGGCAACCTGACCTTGCTGTCTCTGAGACCATCAAGTAGGACAATGACCTCACGACGTAAAGATCTTGTCCACGCGTACTTGTATGTAACGTGAGAGTCCCGACATGTACTACGCAGAATGTATGGCTCAGCGCCTAGAACAAACTCCATCGAAGGAGGTGCTAATCATCCGAGACTCCGTGAAGACAACACACATTCCTCCCAAACGAGGAACCGACGTTGCGGAACGAGCGGAGCAGCGGATCGCTCGCTGGCAGCTGCGTCTTTACAAAGCTCTGACAGAGCCAGGCTGCGGTTCCGGGGTTGCCTCCAAGCTGTCCTCCCGATTGAGGCCTCGGCCGGCGCCAACCGCAGGCGCTCCTCCCCTGGCGCTCGGGTACCTGGGCCTGCATCCTCCTCCGCGTCTCCGCGAAGCCCGTCTTGTGGGCAGAAGGCGATGCCTCCCTTATAGTGATTTCCGGTTAACGTTGTCCCTTCTCGGTTTCCGTGCATGCGCGGGGGGAGGGGTTGCGTGCGTGTGTGTGTGTGTGTGTGTGTGTGCGCGCGCGCGGGGAGGGGGGGTTCTGTACGTGCGTGCGTGCGTGCCGCGGGGGGGGGGGGGGGAGGGGCGGGGTTCCGTCATCCCTACCTCGTCACCGGACAAGGTCCTCCAGCTCCGGCTGTCACTGAGGCTGAGGTGTCACCGCGCAGAGCCATGCAGCCTGCACGTGAGGGTCCCCTCCCCCCCCACCCCCCACCGTGCACACCCGATGGACGCCCTGCACAGCCTGCCGGCGGCCGGTCCCCAGGACGCCCTTCATCAGGACGCACGCGGCAGCCAGAGGCGCGTAGACACCCCGGTTTGGGCAGGAAGGGGACAGTGTCCTGGTGCAGCGCTGTCTGCAGCAGGTCCCTCCTCACCGAGAAGACATCCTGCAGGGATCCTTGACCCTTGCAGTTGGGCTGGGTTCTCCTTTCCGTGGCCTCTGCACGCCAGGCCCTGAACGGAACGAATGGCCACGAGTGATTCGTCGATAGCCGTCATAACAGAGCGACAGAGGCAACTCGCATCCACTGGCTCTTAAAACTTCTACCTGGGAGCGACTCACGTCATTTCTGCCCGCATACTGATGGGCGAAGCAAACCGATGGCCGCATCCGACCGCCAGTGGTTTGAGGGCGGTGCGATCTCCCTGGTGCCCAGGAGGAGGAAGAACAGTAAACGCCCCCCCCCCCCCCCCCCCGCCCTTCCGCCAGAACCCTGCCACAATGATTCGATCCTGATTCCCCATCTAGCCTGTGGCAACCCACACCTTCACCCCTCTGTCCAAGACCCCACCAACCTCTCAGCTTTAGCTGTTTCTGGGTGAGAGTCAGGTAGGGGGCCTGGACTGCTCTCCGTGCATGGGGTCACAAGTCCCGCTCCCCAGGGACTCCCGTGGACCGCCACTCAGCGGGCAGGTTGAGAGAGTGGAGAAGAGCCACCAGCACCCCCACGGAGGGAGACAAATGCTCTGCACACCAGTTCTCCCCCAGACCATGGCTCCTGCCTTCCTCGTATATCCTGGAATTCCGGAGGTGATGAATTAAGAAGCTTACAACCGGATGTGCGATATACGGTGTTTTATCCACTGTGTTCAGCCTCCGCGGTCAGGGGTGGCTGAAAAGAATCCATTTCAAGGAAGCAACGGGCTTTGGAGTCTCTGACACCAGAGCCACGCGGTTTACAGTCCCTAGAAAATGCATGTGGCTCCAAGTTTTCCGGCGCCTACAGCCAGAGGAGACCCCAGGTTACACAGACTTAAAATGTGGGCAACAGAAAACAGATGCCTGCAACCGCGGAGGCTAAATATTTCCTGGAATGGAACTCACGCAGGGATCGAGTGCTCCTTGTAGCAGACCATACTGACTACCACTGCAGTTCTACAAGAAATGTTAGTGAGCTTCTCAGCACAAAGCTCCATATGGACAGAGGATGTACCCACGAACTCAAATCTGGGGTTGTCTGTAGTGGGAGACTCGGCTCTGTGAATTCCGACACACAGGGATACATCTCAGAGCCAGGAGATGCGGGCAGGTCGCCCTCCCTTAACCACCCCCCCCCTCCCCCCCCGCCCCACCAGATTCAGCATCAGAGGCTGCCTCCCACCCAGACAGGAAAGGCCCGTGTCCGTTCAGGCACTTTTTATGATCATCATGGTAGGTTTGGGCTTTTCTCAAACGAGATGGAGCACCTCTGAAGCGTTTCACTTAGGGGGTGGGGCAAGGCCTGGGTTTGAGGGGGCTGCCTGGCTGTCCGGTTGTTAGGCTGGGTAAGAGGGAGAGAAACCAGGTCCTCGGCGATTCTCAAGGTGAGGTAAGAGATGATGACCGTGGTCCTGCCCAAGACACAGATTGGCAGAGAGGAGTGGATGGTTTCCAAGGGAACCCGGGAAGTAAAATCCACGGAAGAGAACTAGTGACAAAGTCCTAGTCCCCAGAGGAGTCGGGGACAGCGTCCAAGTGGACACAGGAGGCTCTTCTGGTCTCGGCCCGGGTGGGGAGCACTGCCTGGAGCGGACCAGGGAGGAACGGACGAGGAGTGTGCATTGCAGAGTGTGGTGCAAGGTGGGTCCAGTGAGGCGGCCGGGAGGTGTCAGGATGCCTCGGGGACCGAGGCTCAGGAAAGGGACCGGCATGGCAGTAAACGGCAGGGTGTGCGTGACAGGTGCATGACGGGTGCAACCTTGAGGGCTGATGCCGCCATCCCGGGGGAGTGTGAAGAGAACAGCGGAGTGAGGGGCAGTCGAGTGGTGACGAGGAAAGCAGCCAGGTCCCGGTGGGTGTCCTAGACGCCAAGCAGATTAGCGTCCTGAGGAAGAAGCGCATTCCAGACGGATCACATGAGGACTGAAACTTGGCGGTGTGTCCTCGCCAAGGACAGACGCGCAGTGTCTTCCCGATCTAATGGGAGACATCCGGGTCTCTGGGATGTCACCTCCCCGGCCACATCCTCCACAACTTTATGGCCACACACCCCTTCTCACAACCTGCCAGGACTTCATCTTTCCATTTTTCCAGTGCTCGTCCTGTTGTAGGAGAAAAAACAAATAAGCTGAGAAGCGGCATTATATCACTCCGTCAGGTCTTTGAAGCAGCTCCTTAAAAAGATTGCTGACTTTATTTTTACTTTTTTTAACGTTTATTCATTTTTGAGAGACAGAGAGAGGCAGAGTATGAGCGGGGAAGGGGCAGAGAGAGAGGGAGACACAGAATCTGAAGCAGGCTCCATGCTCCAAGCTGTCAGCACAGAGCCCGACACGGGGCTCAAACTCACGAACCGTGAGATCATGACCTGAGCTGAAGTCAGACACTCGAGTGACTGAGCCACCCAGGCGCCCCTGCTGACTTTATTTTTAAATGATTAAAGAGACCAGGGGCATCTGGGTGGCTCAGTCGGTTAAGCGTCCCACTTTGGCTCAGATCATTATCTCGCGGTTCGTGAGTTCAAGCCCCAAGTCGGGCTCTGTGCTGACAGCTCGGAGCCTGGAGCCTGCTTCGGATTCTGTGTCTCCTTTTCTCTCTCTCTCTCTGCCCCTCCCCTGCTCACGTTCTGTTTCTGTGTCCCTCTCAAAAATAAATAAACATTTAAAAAAAATTTTTTTAATTTCCAAATTTGAAAAGAAAGGCACGACTGGTTTAAGAAAGGGAAAAAAAGGGGGCGCCTGGGTGGCTCAGTCGGTTAAGCGTCCGACTTCAGCTCAGGTCATGATCTCACGGTCCGTGGGTTCGAGCCCCACATCAGGCTCTGCTGACAGCTCGGAGCCTGGAGCCTGCTTTGGATTCTGTGTCTCCCTCTCTCTCTGCCCCTTCCCCACTCGTGCTCTGACTCTGTCTCAAAAATAAATAAACATTAAAAAAATTTTTTTTAGAAAGGCAAAATCATATTCTGAGATGCAAGGATCAAGTTTTGTGTTTCTACTTCCCAGCCTTCTGTGATAAAACACACTAAAAGTATCTAAAAGAAACTAACCATCCACCAACCCTGACTCTGTTGTTTTTCAAAATAAGGACCAGCATCGTGGATTTTCTAAAAGTCATAAATTATTCTGATATTTTTAGTAATGCAATAACCACATGTTCCATATGAGTAAAATATGACTAAAAAAATTATGCGTTGTTCTTGGAAAAAGTGGAATTCTCTACTTGTGTCTAACACAAACCAGTCTCTCTTTGTAAATAAGATTCCAGAAAGGTCATATTTAACTGTTCAAAACATGGTATATCAAAGATGCAAGTAAATTGTTGTATCATTTGTCTGAAAAGTATTTCAGCATATAATAGCTCTGTACAAAACAGGATGAGATTCGAGCACAGCCAGCTAGTCTTGGAGCATTTTAAGACAGTGGGTGTGAAAAGCAGCACCCGGCCGTTGCCATCTGGCCCGCAGGCCTGCAGAACCGCTCAGGAAATCCACACGCCGGGGGTCTGCTGTCCTGGCTCTTAAGAATTCTCGGGTGTTGTGATCCTGGAATGTTCACACGTTTTAAAAATCAGCCTTTCTGTGTTCGTGTAAGGAAGGACGGATGGGCTATTTGGTAACACACATAAAAACAAAAGTGGTTTTGAAGATCGAGTAACAGAGACAGGTAGGTTAGTATCGTTTTCTTAAGTAAAAATGGGATTTTAGTTAGATTATACAGTCCCCCGGATTATGGGGGTTTGCAGCGCCTGAATAAGAGGAACCCCTTACCAACGCTTAAACAGTCACAGCACTTGCACAGCGGACAGGCCGAGGGCGCTGTTCAATTATCACGGGAGGAAGGGAGGGCGGATGGGAGTGGATGTTTGCGCCGGAATCTGTCCCGCCGCTCCTTTCATTCCTACAACCGCTCGTTACTATGACGCATTTTACTACAACTCGGTTTAAGAGGAAAAAAGTGCACAGAAGGTCAGAGTGGGCTGTCCACACAAAGATGCTTTAGTTCCCTAAAATAACCATTTAAATAGCCAATATGTCTAACTGGCAAATAAGTAACATACACGTCATTAACAAATAGAACTATATGTGATGAAATAGAGTACATTCACTTAAGTTCCTAAGTACGTAATGTGCGTATCTATGTAAGGAAGTGGTTCCATCAGCAGGTGCGCTCAGTGAATGGGGCTGTGGAGACGGTGAAGGTCATCTGGTCCAATTTCTTTCACATGCAGGCACCCTACAAACGTTACTGCACGTTGCCCACGTGTTAAGCATCTGTGGGCACCACCGCGAGGCACTGGTGTGTTTGGGGCTCCTGGGTGGCTTGGTCGGCCGAGTATCCAGCTTCGGCTCGGTGGTCTCATGGTCCGTGAATCCGAGCCCCACGTCAGGCTCTGTGCTGACAGCTCGGAGCTTGGAGCCTGCTTCGGATTGTGTCTCCCTCTCCCTCTGCCCCTCCCCCCATCACACTCTGTCTCTCTCTTTCTCTCTCTGTGGAAAATAAATAAAACATTAAAAAAAATTTTTTTAAGCCTCTTACAACCCCCACACTGGTCATCCACACCTGCTGGACCCCTTGACCTGTCCTGCACCCATGCTGCTCCCTTCCTGCCTCCTCCCGTATTGACTTGCACACCCCAGATTCTTCCCAATCCAATGAGTAATTCGCCCTATCCAGCCCCTCCTCCCAAACTCATTCCAGAACACCCTATAAACACCAGATGCTCTTAAACTGCCTCAGAACCTTTTCCTCTCTCAATGTTTATTAAGAACCCCAAAGAGCTTCTGTTTATGTGGATTATATGTGTTAATATTTTCCATAGTAGAAATTAAAATGGCTAAGCCCCAAACATTTATTTCAAACATAATAATTATAGGGGCGCCTGGGTGGCTTAGTCAGTTGAGCACCAGACCTCAGTTCAGGTCATGATCTCACGGTCTGTGAGTTCGAGCCCTGTGTCGGGGTCTGTGCTGATGGCTCAGAGCCTGGAGCCTGCTTCGGATTCTGTATCTCCCTCACTCTCTGACCCTCCCCCACTCATGCTCTGTCTCTCTCTCTCTCTCTGTCAAAAATAAATAAAACATTAAAAAAATTTCAAACATAATAATTACACATGAACATAAATGACGGCTTTTGCAAGAAAATCAGTGTACATTCCAAAACCAATTTAATGAGCAAACACTATTTCACTCTTAAGCAGATCTGCCCTGGGAGTCAGCTGGGTTCTCAGTCGCTTCCGTGTTCTGTCTCTTCTGATAGGTTATTTTGGTGAAATACGTGAAGAAAATCTGGCCTGGCACAGATAAGTAGTTGGGACAGGGAGAATCCTTTAACACATTTTCCGATTAGTATGGATATTGTTCTTTGATAAGATACCAGAACCAGGCAAACAGTCATTTTTTAAACTTTAATCGCAAGGTGGAATCAAAATCCTGCCAGGTGCTGGACCTGGCTCCAGCCCAAGGCTGCACGAGAGACGGAGACGTGGCTCTTCTGTGCTGCTTCCGACGGTTACGGGACGTAAAGACACCGTGTTGACCGCTGCATCAGGTTGCCTTTAAGTGAGAGAGCCAGGGTTTGACTTTCTTCGTGAGGTTGGAAATCGAAATAATCTAAATAATCTAAAATAAGTGTCTGATGGCCTTCAGCACACAGCTTGGATGCTGTTTCCTCCAGGTAATGCATTCACTCCTATGCAATTGAAGTCAATTCCATAAATCAGTTTAAATGTTCCTGGAGAAAGATCACACCCAGGTCGCAATTTTCTGTGCCATTTAAAAACGACATTGAGGGGTTGTGTATCTTCTCGTCTCTAAACTATTCTCTCTACTCCTGATTGGGTGCCGATTACACTTGTGAGCAGCAGGACTCACACCGGGAAAGAGACGATCACTGGGCAACCCAGCACCTCCTCAGCAAACCGGCCAGCACATCGCAACGCCGGTGCAGTCTCTCCCTCATTTACATGTGCACGGTCAGCACCTGGAGCATCACCTCTGCTGTGTGTGTGCGCATGCATCGTGTGCATGTGTGTGCACGTGTGTGTCAGTATGTGTGTGCATGGGTTGCGTGTGTGCCCGTGTGTGCATTCACATGTGTGCATGCATTCGTGTGTGTGCGTATGTGTGTCTGTGTGTGTGTGCCAGCGTGTGGGGTGTGAGCACACGTGTGCATGTGTGCACACGTGTGTGTGCACACGTGTGCATGCCAGTGTGGGTGTGCATGTGCATACGTGTGTGCCAGTGGGGGGGCAGGTGTGCACGTTCACACACGTGCATGTCCATATGGGTGTGCGTGTGAGCATTCACACGTGTGTGTCAATGTGAGTGTGGGTGTGAGTGCATGCACGTTTGCGTGTCAGTATGGGTATGCGTGTGTGAGGGTTCACACATGTGTGTCCATGTGAGTGGGTGCGCACATGACAGGGTCCGTGTGTGCATGCACACATGTGTGTCAGTGTGTGTGCATGCATTCATGTGCGTGTCAGTGTGGGTGTGCATGTGTGCATGTACACGTGTGTCACCGTGGGTGTGGATGTCAGTGTGGGTGTGTGAGCATGCACACGTATGCGTGTCAGTGCATGGGTGTGCATGCATATGAGTGTATTAGTGCAGGTATGTGTGTACATGAGCATGCGTGTGTGTGTGCGTGTGCATGTGCACATCCGTGTGAGTGTGCTTTCCCTGCCATTTCCCACCACTCTCCTCCCATGCTTGTCACTAGCTGCCCGGTTTTGGAATCTGACCTGATCCTCACTCTCAAAAACCCGCTCACCTCCCATCGGGCCCCGCCGTCCTCCCCCTACACCAGCCCTTGTCCAGCCCAGGACATTGTATGTCCTCGGTGCCCTGTCCTGGGCAGGTTGTACATGTCAAGAAGAGCCAACAGCCCCCGAGAATCTCCACAATCCCCCAGACTCCGAGTCTGCACCCTGGCACTGACGCCCAGCGCTCTCTGGACCGCCCATGTCCCCCGTGCGGACGGCTGTTGCCCCCACTGCTGGAGTGGAAGCTTGTGAGCCTGGCAGGTCCTGGTCCGGGCTGCCCTCCAGGCCCCGCGCAGAACAGGCCTCAAGAGGAGTGCGAGTGGGCAGATGCCTCTGCCCGCTGGGGGTCTCTCTGAGCCCCTGCTCACTTCTCACTCATCCTGCCGACCCCACTCCTCAGACCGGGCCCCGGGAACATAGGAGCAAACCATGCGTGGCCAGGCGTCACCACGGGTGTGATCCCAGGCCCCCTGGAAAGTGGCAGAGAACCCAGGGAACCGGAGCCAACACCCTGCTGTAGGGACGGGTCCAAACCCTGCTTCCAAGGCGCCAGATAAGGAGGTTGAGTGAGATAAATGTGGGCTTAGCTGATCCCCTACGGACAGTGCTGTTACCTAGACCCTCGGGGTGTGTGTGGCTGCGCCCCCTGTTTACGATGTGCATCCTCACCCTAGCTCCACGGAGGCCAACCCCCAGGTTCGACTCCACGGGGAGGCGCAGGGCCCCCCACCCCCCAGTGGCCTCTCTTCCCCAGCTGCTGTAAAAACCCCTTTGATGCCTCTGTTTAGCTCTGTTTAAACAACACCACTGGACCCCTGCAGGCTGCTATCCACAGGCTGGGTGGCCTTGCTTTTTTATGCAGAGGGTGTTGAGAAACTCCTGTGAAACTGTGGATAATTAGCCTTTATTGCTTCTCATTAGGAGGAGATTGTCACTCAGCGCAGATGGGCCCTGGGAGGGGCTGGGGGACCGGCCTGCATTTCTCCGCTCCCTGGAGACGGGTCCTGTCTCCATCTTCGTGGTCCCCAGGTGCTGCGGGCGGGTGTTCCCACGGGACACTGTGGTTTCTCGGGGGCCATGGAGCCCGCACGTGCAAGATGTAGCTGTTTGAGGACGAAGGACTAATCGGAGAGGGGTGCAAGGTGACGATGCCAGGTTTACGGCTCCCCTGCAGGCGTAGAGATTGGCACGGACTTGGCTCTTTAACTCCTCGTTTGGAGACACTTAGAGAACCACAGGCACCTGCAGAGGCCGCACACCGTGCACGCGGGGAGACCATGTCCTGTCTCCGGGCCCCGGTCCTCCTTAGCTGCAGTAAGACGGCGAGGCCAGCGAGCCGGCCTGGCTTCCACGTGGGTGTCACGGTCATGAATCACCTGTGAACATTTGTGTCGCTGTCCCCACAAGGCCCCCCCTCCCAGCCCGAACCCCTGCAGGCATGGATCTCCCTCCAAATGTTACTGCAAAAGGCCAGGAAGAGGCAGGCAAGAGTCTCCCCTGGAGAGCACGCAGCCGGAAGACGGGCACGTGCAGAGATGGCCTCCCAGTCGTTGGCCAACGGGGACGCGCACGGTGAGAGCCCACGAGACAGGGGGACACACCCAGGGACACCCGCGTGGGCGCACACGAGGCCGTGGGACGCACCCGCCTGCGTAGTAACAGCGGCCGGGCCCCTTGTGCTGGTGAGGGTGTGGTGGGGCGGGAACATGGTGATCGTGACCCACCGTCGGGCTGACTTGGACCTACCAATATCTCTGGCTGTCGTTCTGTCACAGAGACCTCTTCAAAACAGCCCTGTTGAAGGTGCCAGGTGGTCCAGTCTTGCCAATAAAGCAGGGGCCCAGTGGAGCCAGGTGCCACCCCTCGTCCCCTGCCCCCCATGCAGTGGGCTCCACAGACCCGTGTCCACCCCAAATGCCGCGGGCTCTCTTGCCCTTCCCTACGCCCATGCTCAGAAGTCCAGGCCTCCCGGAGAGCCCCCTTCTCTAGCTGCCCCCAGGATGTGCCCATCACTGCTCCATCGTGTGCACCATCCTGAATTTTAATTGCTTGTGGAAACCTGTCTTCCCCACCAGCCTCTCAAGGGCAGGGTCCACATCTGATTGCCCCCCGAGGACCCAACCTCCAGTATGCACAAGGTGCTTAATAATGTTCGTAAGCTATGCCCTTCACCGGCCTGGTGAGGAAAGTGCTAGTCGGGCCCCACTTTTCAGATGGGGAAGCCAAGGGGCGAGGCCTGCCTGCCTTCTGATCCCCGGGAAAACGATTGTCCTCCCGAGGCAATGCCGGCTTGCGGAAAACTCACCAACTGCAGTCGAGGAGGGTTTACAAAATGAAGGCCTAGCCCTATGCAATCCCACGCTCGCTGCTGGGAACACCGGGCTGTGACTTTGCAGCCATCTGTGACAGCCCGACATTTGCATGTTGCGGAGAGGAAGCGTGGGGCTCAGGCTAAGAATAGAAAGAACACCGAAAACGAAAGCTGGAAGTTAGAGGCCAGAGGCCAGAGGCCAGCCGGCCTCCCTGCAGGTGTGTGTTGGAGGAGGGCTTGGCGGGGGCGGCAGCGAATCCGGCCTCGGTTTCCTGCTCCTGGGCCTTTAGCACGGTGTCCGGCACCGTGTCCCCGAGAAACAGGGAGAACAAAGCTGGGGTCCCTGCAGCCGTTTCTGGAGAAACGAACCCCCACCCCCACCCCATGCACCAGATTCGGACCACGGCTCACAGGAGAACGGGTTTTGTGATGGAGAAAGGCGGGCTAGGGTTGGGGTCCTGCCCCCACGTACGTCCCGCGACACGTCCCTCGTGCTCACCCCCATTTCCTCATCTGTAAAATTAGGACGGTCCCTGGGATGAATGAATGAGTTAAGAATGCTGCATTTAGGGGCACCTGGGGGGCTCAGTCCCTTAAGCATCTGATTTTTGATCTGGGCTCAGGTCATGATCTCAGGGTTGGAGAGTTCCAGCCCTGCATCGGGCTCCGTGCTAACAGCGCGGAGCCTGCCTGGGATTCTCTCTGCCCCTCCCTCTCTGCCCTTCTGCTCGCTCGCTCTCTCTCAAAATAAATAAACTTAAAAAAAAAAAAGTGGCATTTAGGTCAGTGCCTGACATAGGGATGCACTCAATAGTAACAACTGCTCTGATTGTTTTTAATAGGAGACTTTTGCTCACGGGGCACCTTCTACGCCCTGGGGACAAGGAAACCACCCCCCCCCCCCCCCCCCCGCATTTACTCAGGGGGATGGACCTGCCGGCCTCCCCTCAGGCTCTGCGAGTGCCTGGAGGTGGGGACGCTGACTTCACCCATGGCTACACCCCCAGGGTCTGCACAATTGCTGGTATACAGAAGGCGCTCAACTCTGCACAAGGAAGGAAAACACTGAAGGCGTTCCTGACAGTTCTTCGACAGCTGAGCTGCAGCCCCACTGGCTGGGACGCTCACCCTCCTCCTGGGCCCCAGGGCTCCGTGGTTCCTGGAGCCCCACGTACAGCACCCCCTCCCCCATGCGAGCACCCTGAAAGGCCTCTCAGGGGCTTTTGGCCCCTTGCTGTGTTTACTGGTCCATTTCACTCTCGTTTGTAAGGGGCAGTGGCCTACACGAAAGCTTCCTGCACACAACAGCTTCTTCACTCAACACGCTTCTGGGAGCTTCTGGGAGCCCGCACAAGGGCAAGGTGTGAGGCCCAACCCCCCCCCTCCCCAACCCACCCCCCCAGCACAGCTCAAGGGATCAATTCTGCAGGGCAGGAGCAAAGTCCCGCAGGGAGGAGGCGGGACCATCTCAGACCCCATGTTGGGAAGGCTCCTTTCTGCCCCACAGATCTCTGTCCTTGAAGGCTGTGCCCAGAGTTTGACAGATGGAACTGGAGGACAGGACTCCCCCACCCCCCAGAGGGACCGCCAAGGAGAGCCAGGGAGCCTGAGAAGGCGCTGGGTGCCCTGCGGCGGAGGATCCCACCCACTGGGTTGTGGCCCCAGGTCCTTCACTTTGCATGTTGGAAAAACCCTTCCACAGACGATGTGATGCTGTTCCGGGCAGGAGGAGAGGCCGGAGGTGTGCTCAGGCACCCCCAGCCCTGCAGGGACAGGGAAAAAGAGCTGGGTGAGCTGCCACCCCGGAGGGGTCTGTGGGTCTCTCCGGTACTGTATGCACCCCAGCAGGGAGGCTGACCCCGGCTCCGACTAGAAGGTCGGCCAACTGTTGTCACAGCTCTGAATGCACCTTGGTGCACGGCTCCAAGGGGCTTGGCTGTTGGGACCTGCTTGGGAGTAGTAAAGGTTTGTCGTCTGCATTCCTAGGCTCGCCCCAGGGCAGGTGTGGGATAGTTCTCCACCTTCAACCAAAGCTGGACCAGGGCCCCAGTTCTGGGGATGGGAAGCCAGGACCTGGTCCGCTGGGCTCCTGGGAACAGGAGCCAGGGGACCCCAGCTGGGACTTGGGGTGGCTTCCTAGTACCCCCCCATTTGATCCCTGCACCAAACAGACCATTACTCTGTGGTCTCTATAACAACCAGAGCAGCTACCCCCGACTGAGTCCTCACTATGTCCAGGAAGGGCTTTGTATTTCTCACACTTTTCTTCCAAGTGTGATATTTCAGGGTTTGGGTCATTTGGACCAAAGATACAAAGAAATGCGCAAAAAGAAAAACATCATCTATTTTTTTTCCAGTGGACTATACCTTCATTGGACCTTATTCACATGAGAGCTGATTGAAATACTGAATTCCCAGGGCTCCTGGGTGGCTCAGTCAGTTGAGTGTCCAACTCTTGATTTTTGGCTCAGGTCATGATCTGGTTCGTGAGTTCGAGCCCCGCGTCGGGCTCTATGCTGACAGCTCACAGCCTGGAGCCTGCTTCAGATCCTGCGTCTCCCTCTCTCTCTGCCCCTCCCCTGCTCGTGCTCTATCTCAAAACTAAAACATTAAAAAGAAAGAAAAGGAGGAAGGAAGAGAGGGAGGGAGGGAGGGAGGAAGGAAGACTGAAGTCCCTAAAAGTGTGTGCCATGTTCGGGGAGTTTTGCCAGAATGCATAATTTACCGTCAGATGGAGGCAAACTTTCCTGGCTCCTCCTGGCCAGGCACTCTGTGCACAGACAGTACACGGGGCTGTGTCCCCACGGGACGGGCCGAACCTCTCCAAGTCTTGCAACAGGTAAGGGGGCTTCCGTTCCATGTTTCTCTGCCACCAGCCCAGCATTCTACCTTCACAACAAGGATGCAAACTTCCAAGAAAAGTCAGAGAATCAACTAGCTAACGGGGTCCTATGTTTCTTCATAGGCGATTTCCAGTCCTTTCTCGAACAAAGCAGGCATGTATCCATACGTGTGCACATAGCATGCTTTGCCCAGAGAATTCTTTCAGCGGATTTGTTTCCCCACTTACTTTCCAGCAGGCAAACTGTAACCTTTCTCATGACGTTGGTGACAAAAGTTAGTTTAATGGGGAAGGTTTTTTGGCTTTTTTTCTTCGCCATTTCGTGGGCAGAGCGGGTCCTGGTAGAAGAATCGGACAGGAAGAGGAGGCCGAGGGTCTCCGTGAACGCAGAACAGCGCACTCAACCCCTCCCTCCATCAACCCTTCTGCTGGTGCCAGTCACGCTGACATTTCCCGGGAGCAAGGACCACAGTCACCTGTCTGCAGACACTGCCCACGCCTGGACCCTCACATCTGTTCATACTGTCCATGCACGAATGAATGCATTGACCGAGGAATGAACCAGAAAACTCAGAGTGGAACCATAGGTGGAGACCCCGAGTGTGGAGCCCGGCCCCATACTCGACTGCACCCCCTACTCAGAGCTGGCGGAGGCCAAGAGGAGAAGGTAACTCTCTCTGTCTTCCCTAAATAAAGGGATGTGCAGAGAGAAGCCTGGGGCAGGGGGAATCGGCTTGCATACAGTAATTCTCCCCCAGTGCTCGGTCCAGGGCCACAGAGCCCCCCATTCACCCCGGCTCCCCATACAGCTTCCTCGGTGCCCCAGCACCTGCTCCAGGTGGGCTCCTGCAGGTAAGGCACACGCCCTCCCATTTGCATCCCCAGGGCCTTTGTACGTCTGGCAGAGGGTGAGGATTTCATAAGTGATGGCAGGATGCTTGGACAGAGGCTGGATTGTGCTGGGAGGGAGTCGGGATCCCCGTTCCCCGCTGACCTAAGAACCGCGTCCTAATCATGGGGACAGTCTCTGCATCTGGTAGACTGCCTGGGAGGTGCTGGGCACCAGGGAGGGGGTGAATGATGCATTTGGGCTAACGAACACCCCTCAACACCTTAAAGGTGCAAAGAATTTTATTGTTGAAGTTTTTTGATGATAGCATTCTCCCAGAGAGGCCACGAAAGGGGCACCGGCTTTAGGACCAACACACTTGGGGTTAAAATCTCACCTGGACATGGGGGGCTGGGTCCATCACAAGCCTCAGACTCCCTGCTCAGCTGGACAGACTCCACTCTACCGCCTGAGCCACTCAGGCACCCCGAAATGCATGGATTTTCTTTCTTTCTTTTTTTTTTTTTTTTTTTTTTTGATTAGTTATGTTTAAGTCATCTCTACACCCAACGTGGGGCTCGAACTCCTGACCGGAGATCGAGCCTCGCATGCTCTACTGACTGAGCCACCTAGGCACCGTGAGGTTCATGGATTTTCTTTTTTCTTTCTCTTTTTCTTTTGTTAAATTAGTTAACTTTTAAGTCATCTCTATACCCAACGTGGGGATTGAATTCATGACCCGGAGATCGTGTTTTACCTACTGAGCCACCCGGGCACCCTGAAGTTCATTGACTTTCTAAGGCAGGTGTGATTTGGGGCATGTGTAGCAGGGAGGGGTGAGGGGGACGGCTCTCCCCGAACGAACGTCGGCTGGAGGATCCCGGGCCCGGCCTGGCCACCCTGCCCTCTGCCTCCCCCCTCCCCACCATCCCCAGGGGCGCCCTATTTTAATATGTGTTGTCTGATTCCAAGCGAGGTGTCTTCAGTAGGAACGTTTGCGGTCCAAGTCGTGCTTCTGGTAAAAGTGTCTCCAGAAGCAACACAGTTGCTTCCAGCAACCATAATCACACAAAAGCGAGAAAATTGTGACCCCCCCCCCCCAGCAGGAATCGGACAGGTTGGTGGGATATCACCACATTTACCAATGCCCGGAAGCCCTTGCCGCTAGTTCTCAGACAGCGGGAGGGACCCTCTATTACCCTGGAGGCCTGGAGGGTGGGGGTGGGCTGCTCAAGATAGAAGGGGCCTGAGTAGGTCTGGCTGGAAAGATAGCATCCGTAACAGGGAGGCAGGAGGGTCCCGGAGCAGGTCGTTGAGAAGAGAAGAAGGGTGGGATCCCAACCCAGGGCCGGGCCTCCAGGCGGAGAGTTGGGGGGGCGGCCGGGGGTCCCAGCTGCGAACAAGCCAGCCCCCAGGCCAGGGAGTAGGGGAGCGTGTAGACAGGGGTGGGGGGGGTGAGGGGGGTGGGGGGGGTGGCAGGGCTCAGGGGCCGGGCCAGCCCTGCATCTGGGGGAGGCACGGTCGTGGCGTCTCCATCATGTGACCTCACGTGATACCTGGCGCGGCCAAGGGGCTCTGGCAGATGGATTAGGATTTTTTTTTTAATTTTTTTTTACGTGTATTTATTTTTGAGAGACAGAGCACAAGTGGGGAGGGGCAGAGAGAGAAGGAGACAGAATCCGAAGCAGGCTACAGGCAGGCTCTGAGCTGTCAGCACAGAGCCCGACACGGGGCTCAAACCCACAAACCGTGAGATCATGATCCTGAGCCGAAGTCGGACACTTAACCAACTGAGCCACCCAGGCGCCCCTGGCAGATGGATTAGGATGTTGAGATGGGGAGGTGCTGCCAGACTCCCCTGTAGTCGTGCGGGTCCTTGCATGGGCTGTGGGGGTGGGGAGGGCCGGGAGCCAGTGCGCACAGGGGCCTCCAGCACCTGGAAGAGTTTTATCTGGAGCCTGGTACACTGGGCAGTCGTAGGAAGTGTTTGCAGATCACCCTGAAGAACAAGGCGCCCAAAACCAGCCGGGCTGTGCTGAGAACATCCAGTCTTCAGGGCTGCAAACCAGCCGCTCAGCAGAGCCCACGGATGGGTGACCCGAGGGCCCTGCTGGGGGCGCACCCCTGACCCAGAGACCTGGCCTCGGGCTAGTCCTCGGGGAGGGGTGCTGGATGGGGCAAGATGGGATGTTGGGGACACCGAGACCCCCACCAGTGAAGAGAGCCCTGCAAGGTGGTACAGAGACTTCCTGCCCATTTATAAGCGTCTTTCTTGATTTCGGCTCAGGTCATGGTCTTACGGTTCGTGAGTTCGAGCCCCTCATTGGGCTTTGTGCTGATAGCACAGAGCTTTCTTGGGATCCTCTCTCCCTCTCTCTGCCCCTCCCCACCACTCTCTCTCTCTCTCTCTCTCTCTCTCTCTCTCAAAATAAATAAACGTTAAAAAACAAACCATGTTCTAATGCAGACAGGCCTCCCTCAGTGGCTTCAGCCAGAAGCAGTAGTGTTTATTGGATGATTCTGTGTGGACGTGAGCTCACCTCGCTGAGTTCCTGCTCACACCTGATAGGGAGGGAGCCATGTGAAAATAATTGCACGGGGTCCTAGAGGATGTCGGGGGAGGCAGGGAAGAACGGGGTCCAGTCCTATTCGTGGACCCTCAGAAAGCTGGAATGTCGAGGGGTCGCCCCTCCCTAACATGACCTCAGGATCGTCTGTCATTAGCTAGGTGCCATTTGTGGACTTAGTTTTCTCCATGAATAAAATAAATGGAACGACTAAAATGCATTTCTAAAAAAAATCCAAAGATGGAGGGAGAAACCTTCTTTGTCCTTCTGACTGATGGGAAGACCGAAAAACAAACCCGGACTGAAAGCCACTCTTTCCTCCGCACTGACGGGGCAGGCCTGGCACACGGGGCCCCCCCTGAGCGCTCACAGTCCCTTCTCAACAAGGCGTTGACTAATTTATCTCTGGGAGAGTCCGGAGTCTCTCCTCAGACTGTGCATCTTCCCGGGCTGATTCCTGAGGCTGGAGGCTGCCCCTTCCCTGTGCACACGGCCCCCGGTTCAGCCACAGGGGGGCCACCAGAGTGGGAAGCCACCAGTCCGGGAGGCCACCAGCCTGTGAGGTCACCAGCGTGGGAAGCCACCAGCCTGGGAGGCCACCAGCCTGTGAGGCCACCATCCCAGGAAACCACCAGCCTGGGAGGTCACCAGCCACAGAGGCCACCAGCCCGGGAAGCCACCAGCCTGTGAGGCCACCAACCTGGGATGCCACCAGCCCAGGAGGTCACCAGCCCAGGAGGTCACCAGCCTAGGTGGCCACCAGCCTGTGAGGCCACCAGCCTGGGAAGCCACCAGCCCAGGAGGCCACCAGCCCCAGAGGCCACCTGCCTGGAAAGCCACCAGCCCTGGAAGCCACCAGTCTGGGAGGCCACCATCCCGGGAAGCCACCAGCCTGGGAGGTCACCAGCCACAAAGGCCACCAGTCTGGGAAGCCACCAGCCCAGGAGGTCACCAGCCCCGGAGGCCACCAGTCTGGGAAGCCACCAGCCCAGGAGGTCACCAGCCCAGGTGGCCACCAGCCTCAGAGGCCACCAGCCTGGAAAGCCACCAACCCGGGAGGCCACCAGACTGGGAGGCCACCAGCCCCGGAAGCCACCAGCCTGGGAAACCACCAGCCCCAGAGGCCACCAGCCTGTGAGGCCACCAGCCTGGGAAGCCACCAGCCCGGGAGGCCGGGAAGGCTGTCCCCCTCTGAACAGGCAAATAACACGAGCCAGCAAGCCCAGCTGTGTGTGAGCCAGAGTCCGCTCGGCAGCGTCTGGAATAAAGAAATGTCTCCTCCTGAGACCGCAACCGCCCAGGAAAGAACTTAAAGGCACGTGATGTTTGATACGAATGTCAGAAGCGATTTCGATGTCCCTCAACACCCGGGGGCCCCTCCGGGCAGCTGTGTCCTGCGGGCAGGGGTCCCCATCACCCCCGGGGCTGTGACATCATGACCAGCGAACACTCAGAAACAAGCTGAATCAGCAGCTCGGGGAGAAGTCATCCAGTCCTGGTAACTGTACCTGAGGGAGGATTACACCTGAACCGAAAACAGGAGCTGTTAGAGCTGCTTGGGCTGCTGGTGTTGCCGCAAATGGATGGCGGCCCCCGGCCCCCTATGCTGCTGGGGACATGGGCTCCCCGGAGCTTCTCTGGCATCTGCACTTTCAAGGGCAGACACCGAACTGCTCTTGTACTCGGTGCGGGGGGACAACACAGTATAGACTGGCTTTACACACGCACGCGGCACAGGAGGATTTTAATCTGCTCCTGTCACATGGTCAGAAGAGAATTGCTTTTGTATGCATGTTTGAAATGATAGAAATGTATTTTTTTTAAGTTTACTTATTTATTTTGAGAGAGTGGGGGTGGGGGAGGGGCAGAGAGGGAGGGAGAGAGAGGATCCCGAACGGGCTCCGTGCTGCCGATGCAGAGCCCTACGTGGGGCTCAAACTCATGAACCATGAGATCATGACCTGAGCGGAAATCAAGAGTCTGACGCTTGACCCACTGAGCCCCCCAGGCGCCCCTAGAAATGTATTTTTTTAAGTCGGGTGCAAATCAACTGCTCCTGGGAGTTTTTCAGAGTGTGGTCCCCCACCCCTGTACTCTTTGGGGGCCAAGGCGATTGCCTCCACTTAGCAGTGTCCTCTGGGCACCAGGTGGGGGTGACTCTGGAAGCCGGTCCAGGGTACAGTCAGGACTGCCCCGCAGGACAGGGTGAAGGGACCGACATCCCCTTCCCCAAGGTGCCCAGGATGCACGTGGGGGAGGGGAGGCAGATTTGGGGCAAGAGGCAAGGACAGGGAGGGGGTAATGGGGGCATCACAGGAGGGGCTGCAGGCAGGCAGGATGGGGAATACTCCTGGGGCAGTGAAACGGGGCGGGGGCTCCCCAGTGGAGCATGGGGGAGGCCCTCGGGTCCAGAAGAGCCCAGTTGGGGCAGGCGCCATGCTGGGTTTCCAGCTCCCCAGGCTCTGAGAGCTCAGGCCAGCGCGGCCAGGACCCAGCTGAGCAGGCGGCTCCTGAGGGGTGCATGCAGGTGTCTGCAGGAGGCCCCCGGCGTGGGTGGGGGGGGCACTCAGGTGCACAGAAGCAGTCCCTGCACTCCGTCCCCTCCAGCTGGTGGAGTTTTAAGGGCTCAAACAAAAGGGAGGTAAGCCTGTCAGGCCCCTCCTCCAGCAGGTGGGGGGGGGGGAGGGGACTTGAGCAGCTGGGGAGCCCAGCCCCCACTGGGACCAGAAACCTGAGGCCTGGCAGGGCTGCAGGCTGTGGTCCGCCAGGCCCAGCTGGAGGGAGCTGGGTCCCCACCTGAGTGCCAGGGTCCATCCCCATGAGGGGATTCAAGCCCTCTTCCTGCCACGGAGCTGGGCTTCCAACAGGCCCATCCTGAAGACCAGCCCCTCAGGATGCAGGGGCTACTGAGGTGACCGACCTTTGTCCTGATAAAGGACATTCCATCTTCTGGGATCCGTGGGGACGTACGGGTGTGGGTACTGAAGGCAGCTCCGTGTGGGCCATTGGGACCCTCCTCCCTCCCCACTCC
Organism: Puma concolor; assembly: GCF_028749965.1. Lineage (NCBI taxonomy): Eukaryota > Metazoa > Chordata > Mammalia > Carnivora > Felidae > Puma > Puma concolor. The sequence goes on from NC_141668.1 coordinate 107,795,517, forward strand.
CGCTCTCCATTCCGAGATTACTGGACATCGCAGTGCCCGGCAGGGCAGCCCAAGTGAGTTCCAGGGCCTTCCGAGCCACAGGCCTCCTTCACGGTGACCCCTGTGAATTCTCCAAGGTTTCCTTGAACAGAAGCCGCGCTCCCTGCCTCACCATCAGGCTCTGAACACTTCTTGGAACATTCCTCTTACGTGCCTCCATATCCGCCGGGTGCGAAGGCAGGTCCCTAAACACCCCACCACCTGCTCCCAGGACGTGTCCTCCACCCCTACAGAGTTTACGAAGTGTAATGGCACACGGTGAGGGGACAGAGAGCCGGCTCTGGGAGCCCAGCCCCCCACTCTGGGAGCGCCTCTTGTGAACAGCTGTGTGGCTCTGGGCAGTTGCTTGACTTTTCTGATGCTGTTCGCACCCATGCAAAATGACCCACGAGCAGTGCACGGTGCCTTTAGAAGAAGGTTAAATGGAGGAACGCATAGAAGGTCTGGCACAGTGCCCGGTGCCCATTAGCTCCCCCCACGCAAAAGAGCAGGGAGGGGAGCGTTTCTTGTAAACTCCATGTGGGAGAATCTGAGAGATCCGGGGGAGGAACCCTATTTCCATTCGACCACGGAGGGGATGGAAGGACGGCCTGGCACGAACAACACCCCTGATCAACCACACGCGGGGAATCCGCCCGTGTCCTGTCCGTGACACCGGGGACGTGACAGTGAACAGGGCTTCTGCCTGCAAGTGGCTCAGGGCCAGGGGGGCCAGGGCCCATATGTCCACTCGCTGCCAGGAACCTACAATTGTTAACCCCAGTGCGCAGATCAGGGGAGCGAGGCACAGAGGTGTTCCAAGTTCCCCGGCCAGCGAGCGGCAGAGTCAGGTGCAGACCCGGGCCGTCCACCTCATCCCCGACCTCAGCCACTTGCATTAGTGGACTTCACAGTTCAATGGGCAAGTCCACGGGCCTCCAGAGGAGGATGGTTTAATCCCTCTGGGTAACCAGCAGGTCGGGTGTAGGAGGGGGAATGGGACTCTGTGGACAGAGAGGTATTCCAGACGGAAGGGACAGCTGGCCCACAGGTGCGCTGGCAAGAAGCTTACAGGCCTGAGGCCAGGGGAGGAACGGGTCCAGGGAAACATGAAGACAAGTCGGCTTCTGAAGTCCCGCCCACTTGACTGTGGGAAAAACAGAAGATGTGCACTAAGACACCCGTGTTTCTTGGAAGCCACTTCTCTCTTGCACCAGAGACACCATTAAAAATTCAGTTTGTGGGGCACCTGGGGGCTCAGTCGGTTTTAAGCGTCCAACTTCAAGTCAGATCATGATCTCACGGTTTGTGGGTTCGAGCCCCACGTCGGGCTCTGTGCTGACTGCTCGGAGCCTGGAGCCTGCTTCAGATTCTGTGTCTCCCTCTCTCTCTGCTCCTCCCCTGCTCATGCTCTGTCTCTCTCTCTCTCAAAAATAAATAAAAAAATTTTTTTAATTAAAAAAAAAAATTCAGTTCATTGCTCCAGAGCCAAATGTCCCAACTCCCAGGCTCTGTCTGTATTACAGGAAAGCCAACTGCTTACCAAGAATTCCCTTTTCCCTGAACTTATCATAGACCTCATGGGCTTTAGCCAAGATGCACAAATCATGACTAGATTCAGCTTAAAACACTTTTTAAAAATGTTTATTTATTCTTGAGAGAGAAAGACAGAGCATGAGCAGGGGGAGGGGCAGAGAGAGGGGGAGACACGGAATCCGAAGCAGGCTCCAGGCTCTGAGCCGTCAGCACACAGCCTGATGTGGGGCTCGAACCCACGAACCAGGAGATCATGACCTGAGCCAAAGTCGGACACTCAACTGACTGAGCCACCCAGGCGCCCCTAGATTCGGTTTAATGTCTGCAGATGGAAGCCCGGCCATTCAGCCAAGTCAGAGACACAGGAGCCCAGAGAGGGAGAACAGCTCACTCTCTGTCACACAGAAAAACAGTGGGAAGACCACCGTGCAAGGAGCGGCCTCCAACAGTCCTCCTGAGCAGCGGCGTGGCCCCGAGCAGAGAACAGTGCAAATGTCAGCATAACTGTTTCAGCCCTTCGGAGCTGTGTGGTTTCAACGATCCACAGAGATAAAAATAAATAAAGCATCCAACACGACCAAAGGCACCTCCAGGCTCTTTGCTTTGAATGCCAACGGCAATCTGACCCAGCGGGCGTTGTGACGGCAATTTTGCTGAGGGGATTGGAGTTGAGCAAGATAAGTTGTCCTCCCCACCCCTGCTTGCAGGGCTGGGCTGGCACGAGAGTCCGGCGTGAGCTGGTCCAAAACCAGGTTGTCACCAGGCACAGCTGCACATCACCCACTCTGGAGAGAAAACCCTCGCTCCTGGCGAGAACCCACCGGAACACGGGAGGGCTGGCCGGACTCCTGAAATCAAGTGACCCTCAAAGTCATTTCTCTCGTCCTCCTGCCCAGCACCTCATCATGCCGGCTCCCGGGGCTCAGATTCCCTCTTTGCACTGACATGTATGTCCCATCTTGCTGAATATTGTGGCTAAAACAGAGCCATTAAACTGGGTGGGGGGGGGAGATCATTCCCCCTCATAAGTTTTAGCCCATCACATACCAATACTCTTCTTTAACCGAAATAAAGTTCTAATGAAATGAACAAAAAGCTCAAATTTGTGAACTACAAGGTCAAACTTTTGTATTAAATTTTTCCTTTTTGAGATAATTATAGATTTATATGCAGTTGTGAGACCCAATACAGAGAGATTTTATGTACCCTTTACCCACTTTCCCTAAAGTGCACGTTACAGAACCCTAGGCGAGCACCTCATCTGGGATTCTGGCGTGAATACAGTCAAGACACAGCACACTCCATCACCACAGGGATGGCTCTTGGGGTCTTTAAAATTTTTTTTTTCAACGTTTATTTATTTTTGGGACAGAGAGAGACAGAGCATGAACGGGGGAGGGGCAGAGAGAGAGGGAGACACAGAATCGGAAACAGGCTCCAGGCTCTGAGCCATCAGCCCAGAGCCTGACGCGGGGCTCGAACTCGCGGACCGCGAGATCGCGACCTGGCTGAAGTCGGACGCTTAACCGACTGCGCCACCCAGGCGCCCCTCTTGGGGTCTTTTATAGTCACACCCACCTAGCTCCTTTCTTCCCTTCCTGAACCCCTGGACACCCCAGATCTGCTCTCCATTTCTAGCATCTTGCCATTTCAAGAATGTTATTTACCAGCCACAGCAATTGGGCAAGAAAGAAATGCCTTTCAAATTGGAAAAAGAAAAAGTAGGGGCACCTGGGTAGCTCGGTCGGTTAAGTGTCTGACTTCGCCTCAGGTCATGATCTCACGTTCGTGGGTTCGAGCCCCACGTCGGGCTCTGTGCTGACAGCTCGGAGCCTGGAGTCTGCTTCGGATTCTGTGTCTCCCTCTCTCTCTGCCCCTTCCCTGCTCACACACTCTCTCTCTCTCTCCTTACCTGCCCTTCTCCCCTACTTGTGCACTCTCTCTCTCCTCTAAAATAAAAATTTAAATAAACTGTCTCAAAATGGATCAAAGGTAAGAGCTAAAGCTATCAAATGATTGGGGGAAAATATAACAGGGAAGCTTCATGACATTGGATTTGGCAAAGACTTCTTAGATATGACACCAAATCCACAGGAAACAAAAGAAAAATAGACAATTTGGATTTGATCAAGATGAAATATCAACAGAGTCGAAAAAGCAACCCACAAACTGTGCGAAAATATTTGCACACTCATGTCTGACAAAGGATCATTATGCATGATATAAAAAGAACACTCAATAAAAACAGCAAATACAACCTGATTTAAAAATGGGCAAAGAACTTGAGAAGCTCTTTCCCCAAAGAAGACAACAGACAGCCACTTAGAGACAAGATAAGATGCTCAACATCAAACATCCATGGCCAAGCCTGAGAACGTTTTGCCTAACCGTGGATCCCAAACATTTTTTCCTAGTTTTTTAATGAAAGTTCTATAGTTTTACTTCTAAATCCATTATGCATTTTGAGTTCATTTTTGCACAGCGGTGCAGCTTTGGTGGAGGTTCAGTTTTTCTCCGTGGGTGCCCGAATTGCCCCAGAATCCACTTGTTAAAAAAGTTCCCCTCCATGGACTAGCTTTTGCACTTTTGTCCAGCATCAGCTGCCCATGTCAGTGCAGCTCTGTTTCTGGGTTCTCCCTCTGTTTCTGGGTTCTCCCTCCTCTGCTGATCTGTGTCTATCCCTCCACCACTGCCCTGGTCTTGATTGTGGTAGTTAGGGACCGCGTCTTGAAATCGAGTGGGCTGATTCCTCCCATGGTGCTCTCTTTTTTAAAAATTATTTTAGCTCTTCTAGCCCATTTCCTTTTCCATGTGAGTTTGAGAACCTACGACATATCTTTCTGGGAATAGAACCTGCCCATCTGGGAGACTTGGCATCCTCACTCTGTTGAGTCTGCAATCCATGAACACAACATAGCTCCCCATCGATTTAATCTTTGATTTTTCTCATATGCTTTTTGTAGTTTGCAGCATACAAGCCCTCTGTATGCTTTGTTAAATTTGTACCTAAGGATTTCCTTTTTTGTTGAGCAAATGCCAAGGGCTATTATTTGTTTAATTTCAGATTCACGTGTTCGGTGCTATTGCATTGACATACAAGGAATTTGCGTGGGTCGACATGTATCCTACGAGTTTGCTGAGCTCACTTATTGGTTCCAGGAGATATCTGGTTGATTCCTTGGCATATTCTAGGTAGATGATCGTGTTATCTTTCTTCTTCCCTGATCTACATGTGCTGTCTTCCCTTTCCTTGCCTTAGCACACTGGCTAAAACCCCAGCGCCATTTTGAATACCACTGGTCGAGTGGACGTTCTTGCCTCACTCCCATTCTTGGGGAGAAACATCAGTCTTCCGCCGTCCAGTGTGACGTTAGCTGCAGACTTTCACGGCCGTGCGCCTCCCTCGTTTATGGCGAGCGACACCTCAGAGGCTTGGGAAAGTTCACAACGGGGAAGGCCAGTGAAGACGGCCGGTGTCCTGAGTGAGGTAATGTGTGTGGTCCAGCCTGAGAGGCTCTGGGCTCTGCTGTCTGTCTGCAAACCTACACCGAGAGGCTACAGGTGAGTGACCCCAACTTCTGCACCCCAGCCTTTTGCAAAACAGCACATTCTCAGTCTTGAATAAATAATAATGTTGCCATTTCATTATTACTATAATTAATATTTTCACTTAAGAAGGCTCAGAGGCCCAGTCCTCCAAGAAGGGAGGAGATGTGCCAGCCTCTTGCCGTCCAATTCCCGCCCCCCCCCACCCAGGGAGGGTGGTTGTGCAGCAAGAGCAGGAGGCCACCCCTCCCCCTCCGTACCGGAGAAGTGAGGCTGCCTTCAAACTTGGCCCTGAAAGAGAAGCCGAAGCCATCAGAGTTCTTAGGGAAGGGCACGAGAAGTGTGTTGGGGAGGCCACTCAGCATCGGAGGGAGGGGCAACCAGGAGAAGCATCTGGAAAGGTGGTGGGTGGGAGCTAGGACTATATCTTAGAGCCACGGGGAGCCCCTGTCCCCCCACCAGCATCATCTGCCTGAACCAACGCCGTCTGATGTGCGGGAAACTGGGAGAGTGTGCGAGCCTGGGTGGCTCAGTTGGTTAAGCATCCACCTTCGGCTCAGGTCATGATCTCACGGTTCATGGGTTCGAACCCCATGTCAGGCTCTCTGTGCTGACAGCTTGGAACCTGGAGTCTGCTTCAAATTCTGTGTCTCCCTCTGTATCTGCCCCTCCCCTGCTCATACTCTGTCTCTCTCTCTCTCTCTCTCTCTTTCTCAAAAATAAACATGAAAAGTTTTTTTAAAAAATAAGTAAAACTTCTTTAAAAAACTTTTATGAATAACAAACACACAGAAAGGGGTACAGAACTTCCTGATGACTTATCAGAAAGTGGACACACCCATGGAACCCCCACCCCCCCCCACCCCCAGGCCGGGAAGAGGCCACCAACATGGTCCAGGAGTCTGGACCACCCTGTGGGCCCTCTCAGCGCCTGCCCTACCCACCCCACAAACAGCCACTGTCCCGACCACAAGAGCCGCCTCCCAGGGCCGCCCTTCTCTGTTGACCTGTCAGCGCCCTGCCTTCCCACAGCCTGGGAATTGAGAGGGTGAAGCCTCCCCTGCCCCCCTCACCCCTGCCACATCCCGAGGCAGGGTCAGATGGACTCACAGCCTTGAGTTTTGTCCAGGGTCCCCCGGGTGGCCCCTGGGGCGTGGGAGGCATCCTGTTGTAGATGTCAGGTGACCCAAGCCTCTGCCCCCTCAGTCTTCAAGGGGCGCAGGACCGGGCAATCCCCGATTTCCCCAAAGTGAGCATGCCCGAGCTCCTCACACCCTCACATTCCCAGAAGCACGGGCTGGGCCTGTGCAAACCTCATTCTGCAATTGCACTGACCGGCCTATAATTTCAGGCCCTGCGTCTGTTTGAGGGATCTGTGCTCCGAGCGAGGCAACGCGAATGTTTTCCAATGTTCTCCTAACCCTGGGGGTTGCAATGGCAGCGTGGGGGCAGCTGGGGGGGAAAGGGGGGGTGCAAACCGGGCTCAGGGCCGGCTCGGGGCTTATTTTAAAGCCTCTGAGACCATTGACAGCGGTCCTGTGCCATCATGTTTGTTTTCATTCTTTTTTTCACTAAAAAAAACCACAGAGAAATGTACTTCTAATAGCTCATGGGTGAAGGGACAGATCGCTCCCGTGGTCGGCATGAAAGGAACGTCAGGGGTAATTTTAGACAAGATCCAGTGGGGGCATCATCTCATTGCAGTGACCTGGCCCCTCCTCCCCGCACGCTGGGGACTTTTAATATTGTAATAGACTCACGTCATTACGCTCACTTATTTGTTCTGAGAGAGCAGGAGGGGCAGAGAGAGGGAGAGAGAGAATCCCAACCAGGTTCCTCGCCATCAGCACAGAGTCTGACGCAGGACTCGAACCTGTGAACCGCGAGATCATGATCCAAGCCAAAGTCAGATGCTTCACCTACTGAGCCCCCCAGGCCCCCAGGAATATACTCACTTTTTAATGATCCGCTCAACCCAGTGATTTCATTCATGCTGCTCTCTCCAAGCCATGTTGTGGCACCAGGTGATTTAAATACAATTCCTTTGAAATCAAGGACTTGTGGTGCGTGTGGGTCACACACCAGGGATCGAAGCCGGCCTGGGGCTGATTGCACCTGGTGACTCTCAACTCTGGTTCTCCAGGTGAGGGGGACCCCCTTGCAGTGAGTGAAGCAGCTGGGGTTCGAGGAGGAGGGCCTGAAGTTGGGCGAGTGGAAGATTCTAGAGCGGGCTGGAGGGCTGCATCCGATGGGAGAGTCTGCAGGTAGGAAGCAGGGTGTGTCCAGGCAGGGATGGTGGCCTGGAGGGGCAGAGTCTGGGGCACACGGCCTGGAGACCAGTCTTGGTTAAAGGCATGAGGTTGGAAATTGAAAAAAAAAAAAAAAAAAAAGCTGAAGAAATTAGCAAATCTGAGAAGAGGGCTCGTTGTTTCCCACTGGCAATGCCTGTTTATTCTTCCTCAAGTTAGCCTGACCTGGAGCTGGATTCGTTTGTAGGTGAAATCACAAATACTGGGCACCCCAAAGGACCTCCAGAACCCGCTAAGGATTCACCGACAATTATGTACAGAAAAAGCGAGCATACGGCTCATTTCAAACATGCATTTCGTCTTCTCTAAGCTCGGCAACAAGGCAGAGGACAGAACGTAATGTAAGGCTCCAACGTTAGGGCCAGAGAGGAGAATCAGTGTTTACGCAGAGCTTTGCAGGTACCCTTTAAAAATGGGAATTTCAGGGGGTCTTTGGGAAAGTCGTGTTACCCCATTTTATAAAACAGAAAACTGAGCCTCGGGGGTCGTCTGTGCGCGCGGCCGGGACCTGCCTGGACCTCCCAGCACCCTGGCCTTGGATCACACGCCTGCTCTGGCCGACCTTCTCAGTCTTCGTCCCCAGGGGACCTCTAATTTCCCGGGCAACCCAGGGTGACAGGACCAGGCAAACAGCCACATTCGCCCAAAATGTTTTAGATGGCTCGTGGTTTGTTTTACAAAATTCCTGTGAATTGGGTATTTGGTCCAGAATTCGCCTGGGATTGTTTTGAAGTTTTGTGTTGAAATGGTGATATCGTACATCCAGAGCTTTCTGTCCTTCGGGATTTTTGGTGGGGGGGCTGGTAAGGGCATGCGGGGGTCACTCTAGGCCCTGTGTACCTGAGGGGTTACAAAGAAGCTGGTCCGTCACTGGCTCCGGCAGGGACCGGCCCATCCTGACAGTGGGACCTCGGGCACGTGACTCTCAGCCTCAGTCTCTGATCTATTACGTTTGTTGCACCCTGAGAGGGCTACAGAGTGACAGAGCTCAGGCCCTGCCCTCTAGGGGCTTCCATGGACAGGAGACAGAGGGCCCGATGCCCCGTGTGCTGGGTTTCCAATGTCACTCTGCTGTCAACCCGTCCCCGGGGAGGCAAGATGAACCTGGTCCCCATCCAACCTTTCTGGGGTCATCCTAGGCCCAGACATGGCTCCTCCTCAAAGATGGAGGTGTAACTGGGGACCCTCTTGGGACGAAGCCAGTTTAGCAGAACCCGGGGCGAGCAGCAGACGACATAGGATGGGGCCTTTAGGTCGGAAAACTGTAGCAAGCGGGGGCTGCTTCTGAAGTGAGGAAGGCAGTGACCTCGCAGCCCTCCGAGATTGGAAATGAGGGGCTCCAGCCTCAGGGGAAAGGCATCCCAGCCCCGCCCTTGGCTGGTGGAGACGCACAGCTGCCAGGCTTCCCGTGGGAATCTGGGACGGCCACTTCCTTCAGTCGGCTGAGGTGACCACGAGTGTGGAGCGCGGGCGTCTGTGCAGGCACAGAGATGCCACTCCTGATGTGCCCAACACTGAGCATCGCAAAGATGGGGTAGAATGTGGTCCCTTCCTTCCGGGGGGTGAAGCCGGCCCCGTGGTCACCCAGGGGAAAGCGGGATAAACCCACAAGTCCTGCTTCCAGTTCCTGCCGACGTTCCCCGGCGTCCTCCCAGCCACCAGGCAGCTTCCTTTCTCAGCATAGCCGTGAGCTCGCAGATTTTAAAGTTGTTGGTGCGTCAGGTCCAGAGAGGTCTCTTTCCTCTTGGATGCTGACGTTCCACCTCGGGCCGCTGGAAGCCTCTTGCAGCGGGAACCCCTGCAGGTGGGGGGCGTGCGGGAGGGTTTCAGGGGTGCAAACCACCCCCCAACATCCCCAGCAGCCTCTACGCACAGCGTGGTACGCCAGCCCCTCGCCCCAGCGTTTCCAAAGCTTTTCTCTCCCCTTTTAGATGATCTTGTTTCAGTTTTACTGCTTTCTTTCAAAACCCGATTTTCTCGTCCCCACAAACCGACCCGAATGTCCTCATGACTTAGGTGACTCTTCAGATCTATTTTTTAAATGTCAGTGCAACTTTCTCCACAAAAACAAGGGAGGGATCTCGGAGTGAAACCCATCTATCTCCTGCGGTTTGGTCTGATGAAAGTCTCCGTGAAGCCTCAAATCCACATATCCGTCTTGGGCTCGGGGAGAGGCTCAGAGCCGAGCCCCCCTCCCCCCGCCCTCCACCCTCAGGGGAGGCTGAGACTTTCCCAGGACTCTGGTCTCCACGGTCGGCCAGGGAAAGGATGCATTCATAGTCATTCCTGATTGCAGTGTTTGGGGGTTTGTTGTTTGTGGGTTTTGTTTCTGGCTTTGGTTTTCAGCTATTTCATGATCCAGGAACAGAGCGGCGGTTGTCCCTCAGTGTACTGTCCAGAAGGTGAGTCCGGGGCCAGCGGGACCCTCTAATTAGACAACCTCAGTGGAAGGAATGAGATTTTAAAGACTAAAATAGGCTGGCCATAGACGATAAACAGAACAGGATGGCCCTCCCTTTCTCTGAACCCTTTCCTGGGGCCCAGCAGGTCCGAAAGCTTCGAACTTGACCGGAAGCAGAGGACAGCTCCTCGGGGATGTTTACTGATCGTGGCAAACCATGGGAGGCAGAATTTTTTAAATGGTTGGCTCTTGGGGCGCCTGGGGGGCTCAGTTACTTAAGCGTCCAACTTCGGCTCAGGTCATGATCTCACGGCTCATGGGTTCGAGCCCTGCGTCGGGCTCTGTGCTGACAGCTCAGAGCCTGGAGCCAGCTTCAGATTCTGTGCCTCCCTCTCTCTGCCCCTCCCCCAACTCATGCTCTGCCTTTCTCTCTCTCTCAAAGGCGAATAAATGTTATAAATAAATAAATTAATTTAATTAAAATAAAATAAAATAAAATAAAATAAAATGGTTGGCTCTGAAATGGAGGGTTTTTCTGAAAATGAGGTCAGGTTTGGGGTCCAGAGCAGGGATGCAGTTTACTTTACATTATGTAGTTCTTTGAGTCTGTTTTGCTTTATTTTTCTGGGCTGAGAGCATGCAGAGATAACAAGTTCGCACATGCTCAGAAAACGCCGCAGGAATTCACGACCGCACAAATGATGGCGCACTTGGTCCCTCGTTGAATCGAGGGTGCAGCTGGCCTGGGACCCTCTCCCAATCTCGCCAGAAGTCAGCTCATCTCGGAGACTCAGGGAGCCCGGGGCTCTTGTCTCTCTTGTTTGTTGTTTCCTAACACCGTATTTCCAAATTCTTCCAGATGATGAGGACTCTACTGAGGGCACGCCGGAAGAGGTGGCCTGGTCGCCAACTGGTGGAAGCCTGGGGTCAAGACCAACGTACGGCTGCACCCAGACATCTGGTCCGCTGCTGACTCCAGAGACCAAGGGAATCCCAACGACTTTGCACCCCTAACATGCTTATCGGCCTCCTTCTGCACATCCCACGAGCTTAGCTGGTCTGGAGGGACGATCTACTTAAACATCTGCCCAAATCACAGCCACCGTTGGCCATCCGTGCTGCGGGGACAGTGCCCACGCGCGGTGCTGGCAGCTCCGGGCACTGTGGCTGGTTCCCATCACGTGGCTGGTTCCACAGGCCTGTGGCCAAGCAGAGCTTGGCAGGCACCTGGGGTCCCTGCTCTGGACAGGATATGCATACCCGTGTCACACGTAGGCTGCTGACCCCCATGGGGACAGAACAGTGACCCCCCCCCTTGTGCCATCAGGGCAATGATGCTGTCTGAGCCGGTCCCCTTCTTCGTGTGTTGGGGTTCTTCACGCATCATTTACTGGCAGGCCTTGTCACTTTCAGTCCTGCAGAATCCTCTGGAAAACAAAATGTCTTGGCCTAACCCGAGGCCCCTAACCGCTTCCTGCCAGGGTCTCTGGCTTTTCTCCACCCCTCCCCCACACTTCTCTTTTCCAGGGAGAGCTGCCAAAGTAAAGCAGATTAGTCCTGTTCACAGGGTCCCCCGATGGGCCATCCTGCATTCCAGGGGAGGCTCGGCTTACCACGGGGGTGGGCTGTCCCTGGCTGGACCACACCAGGGAGCGGGTGACCTGGAAGCCTGTGCCGCAGAGGGGGTCTCCAGGCCACCCAGCAGGGACTGCAGGACTCAGCAGAACAGGGGCGCATGCCCACCAGGAAGAAAGGGAGGGTGGCCCTTCCCCTGGACGGGAGACCACTGTGAGTTTTGCCTACGCTGTCATTTCATTCTCTGCGGGTCCTTGGGGACGCCCATCGGAGCCCCATCTGGGGTCCCGGTCCCCACAGGGGTGAGCTGCAGCCCTCCCCCCTTCCCAGCCCCACTGTCTTGCTTTCCCAGCACAGTCTTGTGCTCCGTGAAGTGTGAGCTTTGCCAGTACCCCGAGGCTGTCCCCTACCTTAAGGAGCAGCTCCCTGATGACACCGGGGCAGCCATCTCAGAGCACGTGTCTTTGTGGGGCAGAGAGGGCAGTGGGCTTTGCTCGAACCCGGGTTCCCCCATGGGGCATGGGGCCAGATGGAAGGTTCTAGTACCTCCCAGCCCAGACACCTGGGCTGCGACACGCGGTGAGGACCGACCTTGGCCGCGTGTCACCTGCTGTTCGGGCTCACCTCCCACACCCACCCGAGGTCTGGCCAAACAGAACTCTTTCCTGATTCCCAGGGGTGTTCAGACTCCAGGCCTTCCATCCCGTTACCTCTGCGTGAGGCGGTGACACTGGGAGCCAGGGAGACAGCAAGGGTCTTCCTCCATAACTGTCCATCCTCCAGGGCCTTCAGAGGGGCTTCTGAGTGGGTGCTCCTGACACTCATTGTCCCCCACGCCCCTCAGAAGCCACCTCACCCTCAGACCCCCTGCATGGGTCTCTAACACGCAGCTTCTCACCGATGCTGATTGACAAGCTGTGGGTCAGGATCCCCTACAGAATCATGCAAGTTAAAAGTGCCATAAACCAATTTAAATCACACCTTTTGCTGGACCTGGGTGCTGGAACTCCACCATAACACTGTCCCCAGTTTCGACCATCACACACCCCAGGGCCTCCAACATCAGACACTCCCAGGCCTCCACCATCACACACCCCGGGGCCTCCACCATCACACTCGGGGGCCTCCACCATCACACACCCCAGGGCCTCCACCATCACACACCCCGGGGCCTCCACCATCACACTCGGGGCCCTCCACCATCACACACCCCGGGGCCTCCACCATCACACACGCTGGGGCCTCCACCATCACACACCCCAGGGCCTCCACCATCACACACCCTGGGGCCTCCATCATCAGACACTCCCAGGCCTCCACCATCACACACTCCTGGGCCTCCACCATCACACACTCGGGGGCCTCCACCATCACACACTCGGGGGCCTCCACCACCACACATTCCCAGGCCTCCACCATCACACACCCCAGGGCCTCCACCATCACACACACCCCAGGGCCTCCACCATCACACACTCGGGGGCCTCCACCATCAGACACTCCCGGGTCTCCACCATCACACACACCCCAGGGCCTCCACCATCACACACTCCCGGGCCTCCACCATCACACACTCGGGGGCCTCCACCATCACACACCCCAGGGCCTCCACCATCAGACACTCCCGGGTCTCCACCATCACACACACCCCAGGGCCTCCACCATCACACACTCCCGGGCCTCCACCACCACACACTCGGGGGCCTCCACCATCACACACCCCGGGGCCTCCACCATCAGACACTCCCGGGCCTCCACCACCACACACTCCCGGGCCTCCACCATCACACACTTGGGGACCTCCACCATCACACACTCCCAGGCCTCCACCATCACATACCCCAGGGCCTCCACCATCACACAGCTGACAGCCAGTGAGCATCAGAACCCAGCACAGGGAAGCCCTGAGAACTTCCACGCAGGGATTAATAGTGGCCACGTGTCCTGACATGGTGCTCAGCAGCTCAGGCCTCCAGGGACCCCGGGTGCCGGGGTGACCTCAGCCCCCAGCTGAGTGTGGCGGGCCTCGCTCTGGTCCTCACCCAGGGAACATGGCCTCCGTGGTGTCTTATTTCACAAGAAGCCAAGAACCCTGGATTTTGTGTAAAGCAGCTGGATTCCTTAAAGGTTGGCAATGAACTCAACCAAAAACAACATACCATGTGGGCCGCCTCCCCTGTCCCTGCCTCCTTCCCTGTGTCCCCCCACCTAAGCCTTTCCCGTGGGCCTCCCGTGCTCTACTGAGAGCCTCCCCAGGCCCCAGGCCATGTGCCCTCAGGGACAGGACCCTGGCCAGCGCCAGACTCTGGCAAACCACCTTCTGCAGACTGGCTGCGGGCTTTCGGCTCCCCGGTAAAGGGGCCGCGGCATTTCCCAGTGGACTCCTGAGTGGTGGCCCCCTTGAGCTCCACTGTGTCAAAAACGAGCGCCCTCCACAAGCCGTGTCCTCGATGTCACCCCTCCAGCAGCCGCTTTTCTCAAAGACGGGGCCTCCTGCACTTGCTGGCTGCTGGTCCCCTCACAGTCCCTGGGGCATAGCAGAAGGGGGTTCCGGGTGGCAGATGGCTCACGCACAGCACCGTCCTCTTCTACCTTGGGGGCAACTGCGACGGGGCCCGCGTGGGGCCAGGGACAGGGAGCTTGCGGTTTCGTTCAGAGCGGACACGGCCCACCTCCCCGCTGCGGGAATCTGGCGATGACGTGTGCTTGTCCGAACGTGAGAGGGGCAGGGGTCAGGTCTGTCACCTCCCGGAGCCGCTGTCTCCTCGTGGCAGACAGAAAGAAGTGGGAGGTAAACGCGTGTCACTGGGGAGTGTGCGGGGACGGAGCCATCATCGGTGGGCATCAGCTGCACAGAGAGGTCTCAGGGCCCATGACTCCAGCAAGGGGAGCCCAGGCCACCGGCCAAGGGGCCAGAGAGGGTCTCAGGTAGAGAACTTCCTTCTCCACCCGCTTTCTTAGCTCTTGAGAAACAGGATGCCGTTTGTGGGCTGAGTGTCTGCGTCCCCCCAAGGTCCGTGTGGGGAGGCCCTGAACACCAAGAGGGTAGCCCTGTGCAAGCCAGGAAGGGGCCTCACCCGACAGCCCACCGTGCAGGCTTCTGATCTCAGATGTCCAGCCCCCAGAGCAGTGAGAAGGAGGGAGACAATGGACACCCAAAACCAAAGCGCCCCACCCTGTGGGACCCCAGATTCACAAAGTGATGCGCTGGTGTCTAGGAGCCTGACCGGGGCCACTGTCTAGGGACGGGGTGTTTTTTTTTTGTTTTGTTTTGTTTTAAAATTTTTTTTTTTTTTACGTTTTATTTTTGAGACAGAGAGAGACAGAGCATGAACGGGGGAGGGTCACAGAGAGAGGGAGACACAGAATCTGAAACAGGCTCCAGGCTCTGAGCTGTCAGCACAGAGCCCAACGTGGGGCTCGAACTCACAGACCGCGAGATCACGACCCGAGCCGAAGTCGGACGCTCAACCGACTGAGCCACCCAGGTACCCCTAGGGATGGGGTTTTAAAAGAATTAAAGAGGGGAGCCTGGGCGGCTCAGCCGGTTGAACACCAGGCTCTTGATTTCGGCTCAGGTCACGATCTCACGGGTGATGGGTTCAAGCCCCATGTCAGGTCCCACATCACTAGTGTGGAGCCTGCTTGGGATTCTTTGCTCCCTCCCTCTGCCCCTCCCCTGCTCATGCTGTCTCTCTCTCTCTCAAAATAAATAAATTTAAGGGACGCCTGGGTGACTCAGTCGGTGAAGAGTCTGACTTCGGCTCAGGTCATGATCTCATGGTTCGTGAGTTCAAGCCCCACGTCGGGGTCTCTGGTGTCATTGTGGAGCCTGCTTCAGAGCCTCTGTCTGCCTGCCCTTGCACCTCCCCCCCACGCACAGTCTCTCTAAAAAAAAAAAAAAAAAACACTTAAAAAAATATAGATTTAGAAAAAACTTAAAAAAAAAAAGAGACACATTTGAGCTGTTGCGTCCTGTGCTTTGGAAGGGTCACTTCAGCACAGTGGGCAGCAGGTCCAGGAGGCTGAAACCCAGAGACCGGCTGGGGTTTTCACCGTTGTTCAGAGAAGCATTAGGAGGACGTCCTGGCTTGGGTGGGTGGTGGAAAGGGCTCCCGATATTAGATTGGTGGCAGTAATTCACAGCTAGTTAGCGTGCATGCCGAACCCCATGCTAAGCACTCCCCGTGCATCACTGCATCCAACGCTCTGACTCTGGAAGTTGTGCCCCATGTCACAGAAGAGGAAACCGAGGCCCTGAGTTTACAGGAGACAAGGCGACACAGCCAGTGACATGGAGGAAGTTGGTATTTGAACCCAGGCCATCTGCTCCCAAAGCTCACAACCACTGACCCCCAGCTTCGGAGAAACTTCTGGAGTGATGTACCGGGTACAATTAGGAGCTGTAACATCAGAGAAGTCAGGCTGGGAATTTGGTGCAGGGGAGGAGGCTTTATAGCCCTCCTGCAATGTCGGATTTCTTTGTTTTTCTTTAATTTTTTGATGTTTATTTATTTTTGAGAGAAAGAGACAGAGTGCGAGCAGGGGAGGGGCAGAGAGAGGGAGGCACAGAATCCGAAGCAGGCTCCAGGCTCTGAGCTGTCAGCGCAGAGCCTGATGTGGGGCTCAAACCCACGAACCGCGAAATCATGACCTGAGTCAAAGTCGGACGCTCAACCGACTAAGCCACCCAGGCGCCCCCCCCCCTTTTAAGTTCATTTATTTATTTTGAGAGAGAAAGAGCGAGTGCGAGCAGGGGAAGGGCAGAGAAAGAGGGAGAATCCCAAGCAGGCTGAGCTGTCAGCACAGAGCCCGAAGCAGGGCTCGAATTCACAAACCGTGAGATCATGGTCTGAGCCGAAATCAGACGCTCAACCGACTGAGCCCCCCAGGGGCCCCAGTAACGTTGGATTTCTGATTGCATGCCTGCTATACTTTTTGCAATAAAATAAAAGCAACTAGAAAACAGCTCTTGGCTCTGAATCACAATGTGAGCCAAAGCACGTTCAGTAGGGGTTCCCTGTTCCGGGAGAACCCGAGGACGTGCCCTCCCTGTCCACGCCAGAGTTCCTAGAAAGCCCGGGTTAGAGACCCGGCCTCCGCCGCCCAGAACTCCCGGGCGCCCCGCAAACTAACGCAAACCGCTGCCGTGCAGTGACCTGGGTCTCTGTGCTGGGACTGAGGCCGGCGTCGCGGAGCGGGGGTCTCCCGGCCCCGTGATTCCCGCAAGGAGTCTGTGTGACTCAGCCTAACGGTTAAATAGGAAGCAACAGCTGCTTTTGATTTTAGAAAATTCCCCACGCCCAACTGTGACCACACAGAACGGAGTTATGTTTGAAGGTCGCGGCCGCGCTGGGTCTTTTCAAACAGCCAAGAGCAAGTTCACGGCAGCCGGGCGCCCTTGCGCCAGGCCGGGCTTCCTGTGGCCCGCAGACGCACCACGAGAGTGTTAATCCGCCCAGCTCTGTTCTCGGGTGCCTCCTGACCTCATTTGTTACCAACCCAAGGCGTTTTTGCAAAGTGCTCAAGGTTTGAGGGAACAATAGAGAAGGGTCCGAGGCTAATGAATCCCCAGCACAGCGAAGACCTAATGTGTCCCTTCCGTGTCAATATTTAGGACCCAGAACAACGTTTGGAGGGAAGGATGCTTAAAAAGAAGAGAGAGAGAGGCAGAGAGAGAGAAGGAGAGACAATGAGAGAGAGACAGAGAAAGAGAAGGAGAGACAAAGAGAGAGACAGAGAAAGAGAAGAGAGACAAAGAGACAGAGAGACAGACAGAGAGAGAAGGAGAGACAGAGAGAGGCAGAGAGAAGGAGAGACAACGAGGCAGAGAGGCAGAGAGAGGAGAGACGAGAGAGAGAGAGAAGAGACAACGAGAGAGACAGAGAGAGAGAAGAGACAATGAGAGAGAGAGACAGAGAGAAAGAGAGGCAACGAGAGAGAGAGACAGAGAGAGAGAAGACAGAAGCACAGGGCAGCTGGCACCTATGGAGAATTTCTCAAGCACCAACACTGAACAAGGACTTATCTGGCCCTCTCTCAGGCCCCAATAACCTTTTTCTGTTCAGCCCTGCATCCCCTTTCCCCCTCTACCCAAGTAATTTATTAAGAAATAAATCTGGGGGTGTGGGGGAGACGGGCTCGATAGGTTAAGCATCCGATTTCAGCTCAGGTCACAATCTCGTGGTTCATGAGTTCGAGCCCCAAGTCAGGCTCTGTGTTGAAAGCTCGGAGCCTGGAGTCTGCTTCCAATTCTGTGTCTCCCTCTCTCTGCCCCTCCCCCCCCCCAAAAAATAAGTAAACATCAAATATATATTTTTTAGAAAGAAATAAATCTGGGGGCGCCTGGGTGGCTTAGCTGGTCAGCGTCCGACTCTTGGTTTCAGCTCAAGTCACGATCTCATGATTCATGGGTTCGACCCCAGTGTTGACAACACAGAGCCTGCTTGGGATTCTGTCTCTCCCTCTCTCGGCCCCTCCCCCTCCCAAAATAAATAAATAACTAAGCTTACTTGAGAAAGAAAGAAAGAACTCTGTCCTTCTCTGGGGACTCAGGGCGCCCGCCCTGTGGGACCCCCTGTGAATCCCACCTCTTGGCCTCGGCTCACCCCCAGGGGCACCTGGACCGCCCTCCCAAGGCTCCCTGCAGGCTGGCTCCTGGGGCCCCCTCAGCCCTCCCCTCCCCCCCCCCCCCCCCCCCCCCCCCCCCCCCCGTGCCCAGTTTGATCAGGAGCTGCCCCAGCAGGGACCCTGGGTGCACCATTCAAGGTCTGCTGCCCCCACAGTGGTTCATCCAGGACGTGCACGTGCAGTTCTCTGACCAGTTAGATAAGGGCCAAGTCTGCTCTGGGGGCCCTGGGCTCATGTCCCCACTCTCAGTTTGTGACCAAGCAGGGGGCACGTCTCCCTCCTGCTGCAGCCTCTGGCTGCTGTGGGGGGGGGGGGGGGCAGGCCAGAGACGCTACAGGAGTGCTGGCGATGGGTCCTGGAGCCACCCAGCCTCCTGGCAACCGTGGGACCCTGCACGTGGAGAGCAGGGCCTGACCCCCCGTACTTGCGGACGAGTCTGGGGGAGAAGCCGGTCCATCTGGGCAGACACCTGCAAGGCATTTCCGGGACAGCGCCTGGCGCACCCGCTCCCAAGTGGGCAGTGGGGTCCCAGCATCTCTCTGGTGGCCGGTGCTGTGACAGGGTCTCTTGGCACCACATGGGGGCTGTTTCTGTCTCCACGGAAAGCTGTTGCCCTTTAACAACCCACTTGTTATTCTCCAGCAACCCCATCAGCTACTAAACTGCCATGTAGAGAATTTGCTCCTTGAGGGACAGACCTCCCAGCCTCATGACAAACCGCAGCCCCCTCGGCAAACAGCCTGCAGCGTCAGGACCCGATGTGTCTGTGGATGCGGCTGGTCCTGACTGCGCTCCTGTTTTGCTGGGAATTCTTTGTGGGGGAGGGGACTCTGTCACACAGGGGGACACTAGGGAGCTGGCAGAGCACAGTGCCGGGGACAGCTGTGCGGACTGCTGTAACCGTGGAGCCCCCCAAGGACTCACTGTCTCTGGGCTGGAAGACGGCCTGTGGCCGTACGGTGGAGGACAGACTGCAGACGTTTCCAGGTCAGTCCCCACCAGGTCACCACCGACAGTGCTGTGTGTGACCAATGAGAAGTGGCTTGTGTCCGTGTGGGTGAGGAAGCCCGCCTGGCAGAGAAGGGCTGGGTGGGGAAACTGAGTCTGTGATGGACTTCACCTCTCTGGACAATCTCCCGCTGGACAGAATCATGCCCTTCTACAGCTGTGCAGTTACAGAGGTTCCCCCAGCTGTTGGGGCAAAGCACACCCCAAGCCCTGCCATCCAACCCGTCTTTCTGCCTTCAGACCCCCGGCCCCTGGTGTTTCTCCTGCGTGTGTCTGAGCTCCCTCTGCAGCCGACACATCCAAGTTGCCCTCCGCCTCATCTGAGCTTCCTGGTAGGTCTACACCAGGGCTGAGGGTGGGCTTTCATGCTTGGGTGGGCGTATCGTCACTGGGAGTCCCCGCGGATGCTGGTAACTGACCTTTGGCCGACTCACTAAACTCTCGAGTAGAGGTACAGGGGCCCCGTGTCAAGCTGCAGGTTCACACCCCAGATCTGCCGGCCACAGCGCAGGCTCCAGAAGTGTGTTCGGTGCCCACACATCAGTATCTCCGGTCACCACGTGCGGTCACCACGAGAGGCGGTTCCTGGGGTGCCTTTGGAAGTTAGAGAAGCTGATACACTCAGGCACCGGCCATGTGGTCATGGCTCAGAAAGTTAGCAATAGTGAGTGATGGTTTCTCCGGGGTTCAGGGTCATGGACGCAGAGGGCAGCCGGCGCTCGGGGATTCGATCCTCCCGCGAGTCTGGTCAGTGTTCAGCACCCACACTCCTGAGCAGTGGACGTCCCTATCTCTCCCCCCCAAGTGGTCAGCTCCCCTTGACGCGAGCTGTGAGGGTCCCGTACTCTCTCTCTCTCTCTGTCTCTCAAAATAAATAAACTTAAAAAAAATGCAAAATAAGGTACCATTTGTAATTGTACAGAGTTAATAAGCACACAGTGGGCAGAGGGAATCTACAGTAAGAACCCTAACACACGTGTCCCCACCTTGACCAGACACGATTTAACCTTGGGTGTTGACGGTCGTCACTGTGGTCGCCGTCCATGGCTCAGGCTTGCCTACATTCAGCAGTAAGGCTGAGGTCCAGCAGAGAAGGATCCCCAGCTGGTCACCCAGCTGCCCTGATGTGTCTCTTGCTGGCTTCTGGGTGTCCCCCACCACGGCCGCTCCTTTGACAAACCCACCCCACTCTCCCGGATCTCCTGATGGTTCGTGCGGGCCAGGCCAACACCACCCACACCCAGAAAATGAGCCACCAAACGTGCCAGCCCTGCTGACATCTGGTCTACCCGCTCCGCACATCAGATGCCATTTTAGCAAAATGGTGGAGAGAGCAGGCCTCTTCCTCGACATTTGCTTTGTTACCTGGAACTCTCAGAATTCCAACCAGCACAACGCCCATGGTGGAGGATGGCCGCCGTCCCACGGGCGCAGCCAGGATTGTGTATGCAAGTCGACCCTCGACTACCACCCACATGTGTGTGTCGGCAAGATCAGGAACGAGGGTAACATTCACACAGCAGCGAACTTGATTCTGCTGTTACTTGCCGAGGAAGTCACGCTTATCTTAGCAGTTTATCACTGTGACAGACTCACAGTGACCACGTGTGGGGGGGCCTGGACCCCGCGAGCGCCCCAGTTACGCAGATGCTGTGGGGAGCTCCCCGGGCTGCGCAGTGCGAGGCTGGTAGACGGAACCGCATGGACAAGCTAAAAGATTCTTCCCAGAAAGGAATGTTGGCAAATAAAATTATTTACTCAGAAGTGCACGTCTAGGTTGGTCACTGGGGGCTTTCCAGGCGGCTAGGAAGAATTTCGGCATCCCAAGTATGTGGCAAGAGCTGGCCAGGCTGAAAAAGCTGCTTTGTGTCATTTTGTTTGCAGACGTGAAATGTGCTTTCCTGAGAAACAGTATCCACACTGACATCAAGCAGGGGGTTGGCTGAGGCTGTGCAGGGGTGGAAAGAACAGAGCCGCCCTTCTCTCTGCGGGGAGTGAAGTCTCAGAAGCCAATAAGGACGGGGCCCAGGTTACGAGGACACATCATATTAAAATACTGACGGGCGCCTGGGGGGCTCAGTCGGTTGAGGGTCCGACTTTGGCTCAGGTCATTGGTCTCACCATTCGTGGGTTCGAGCCCCGCGTCGGGCTCTGTGCTGACAGCTCAGAGCCTGGAGCCTGCTTTGGATTCTGTGTCTCCCTCTCTCCCTCTCTTTGCCCCTCCCCTGTTTGCACTCTGTCTCTCTCTCTCTCTCTCTCAAAAGAAATAAATATTAAAAAAAACAAAAAAAAACCCAAAACTTTAAAGTGCTCACAAATGTGGTTTTGTTGCACATTATGAAAGCCCACGGTGGAATACTGGAAAACCAGGAACCGTGCAAGGTGAGACTGTGCTCAATCACCCAGGGTGGCCCTACTCACCCCGGTAACACCTTGCCTTCTTCCTGGGTCTCTCCTGAGCGTATTTTTTATAGACATGAGCACATAGCATGAGCAAAGTGTTCTTTAGCTAAGAGGTTTTGAGGCTGTCCTTGTAAATGGTTCCATCCAATTTCAGTCTGGGGGCCCCTAATGAGGTACCCTGGAGAGGCAGGCTAGGCTTGGAGCCAGGACGGCGGGAGCCCACACGGCCTTCGGGGGGGTTTCCGCCCCGAAGCGGGTCACAGTAGCTACAGAAGGCTTGTGATGTCCTCAGGAAGTACTGACCGGTTGTTGCGTTTCTGTAATTACAAACAAGATTGCTGACCGTCTCTGCACCTGAACGTCAGGCGGGGTCACAGCCGGCTTCCTTGAGGCTGAATCCCAGCCGCCGCTTGATCAAGGCCCCACAGAGGACCAAAGTGGGACATGACCTCCTTCTTTTGGGGGGGTCAAGTGATGGCCAGAGAAGGTAGCTTTAATGCAGGAGAGACAGTGCTGGAGGGCAGAGCCGGGTCACTGGAGGTCACCCTGCTCTCTGAGGGGCCTCTGGGGCAGCCCTGGGTTTAGTGATTGATTGTGTTAAACAGTAAAACTGCAGAGACCTCTCCCTCACTTCTGGCCCCTCACTTTGAGGATAAAAGTTAAAATCAAGAACTGTTTGGGGGAAAGGCCTTGTTTTATGACAAATACTTTCAACTGTTTCTTTCTTTCGACATTTTTAGATGCAATTTTTAAAAATGTTTATTTATTTATTTTGAGAGAGAGAGAGAGAGTGAAAGCAGGGGAGGGACCGAAAGAGAGAGACAGAGACAGAGAATCCCAAGCAGGGTCTGAACCGTCACCGCAGGGCCCGATGTGGGTCTTGAACTCACGAACGGTGAGACCGTGACCTGGAGCCCAAATCAAGGGTTAGACCCTCAACCCATTGGGGAAGTGGATAAAGCACACCAAAGGTGACTGATTGGACTAAAACAAACTCTGGTCTCTAGCTTAGAGACCCCTCCTCCGGGTTCTTCTTCCTTTGTTTGCTGAGCATGAAAACCACTCCCCACCCCACAAATATGGAGGCTGATAACTATAAATTACCCTTCCCGCTCGCATTCAGGGCTCAGATCTTTGGAGAAATGGTCTCCTCTGAGCCCACCGGTGTTAAATAAATCTCTGATCCCCCACGGTCTCCGAGTGCCGCTTGGTTTTTCTGCCAGCGTTCCAGCCCGGTTCCGTAACAAACTGACTGAGCCACCCACACGCCCCAGATGCAATGTAAGGGCATAAAAACGGTTCCTCCAGGGGCGCCAGGCTGACTCCGTCGGAAGAGCATGTGATTCTTGATCTCGGGGTCGTGCGTTCAAGGCCCATGTTGGGCGTAGAGCTTGCATTAAAAAACAAAACAAAAAACAAATGGTTCCTCCTCCGTGAGGCTCCTCAGGCTGGCCGTGGCAGGTGAGTGGTCTGTTGGTCCCACGTTCCGTGGCTTTCCTTTGTCAAAGGGGGGCTCTGCTCAGAAGGAATCCCGGAGCCTGCAGGGCTCAGAAGTCTTATTTAATTACCAATAGATTATCCAAGTGCTTGCCTTTCTTCGCTGTTTGATCTATAAGAGCAGCAGCCAGGACTTCGGCTACTGTCTGCATCGTCTTTGCCCGGCTTCCCCTCGGAAACCTCGGGAAGGTCAGGCTCCATGTTTCTAAGCGGTGATGGGCGACTGTCAGGTGTCTGATTTGCTGTTCTCCTTGAAGAGGCCTTGGATGGGGCGGGGCAGGTGGGGCAGAGAGGGGGGACCTGTGGCCTGTGTGCTCCTTCACGCTGGACCCTGGAGGATCCAAGGGGTGGAAACCAGTGAGGGCGTCCCTGATATGTATTTACTTATTTAGAAATAAAGATATTCATCTTTATTCAGCCCCGGGGGCCCTGTGGTTCTGGCCTGGCCAGAGAAGGCCAGGGTGGAGCCCCCACCTCCTCTCCAAAGACCCCCTTCCAAAGACATGGATGGAGACCCAAGGAGGGTCTCTCACCTGAGGTCTGCAGAGCAGAGACCCCATTGGATGCTCCGTTTCCTCTTGGGACTAAAAATATTCACAAGATCATTGGAAGGAGCCTGGGGGCCCAGGGACTCCTTGGGGGTGCAACCCTGGACGGAGTGGGGGGTCTTGGGTTTTCATGGAGTGCAACTGGGGGACCCCAGGGTTTCTCAAGGTGCTATACGAGGGGGCTTGGGGTTTCTTGGGGTGCAGTCTGAGGGGCCCCTGGGTCTCAAAGATACAATCCCAGAGGGCTCTAGTGTTTTGGGTTGTAATCTAGAGGCCACAGAGTTTCTTGGGCTGCAAGCCAGAGGGGCTAGGCTTTTGGGGTGCAACCTGGGGGTCCCAGGGTTTCTTGGGGTGCAACCCTGGAGGGGTCAAGGGTCCTGGATTTTCACAGGATATGATCCCCGGGCCCCAAGATTTCTCAGGGTGCAATCTGAGGGGGCTTGGGGTTTCGTAGGGTGCAGTCTAAGGGGCCCTTGTGTCTCAGGATACAAACCCAGAGGGCCCTAATGTCTTGGGATACAATCTGGGGACTCCGGTGGTGCAACCATCGGGTCCCCGAGATTTCTAGGGGCACAGCCCTGGGGACCTAATGCTCCTCACGGTGCTGTCAGCAGACTCGGTGCAAGCCAGCCTCACTTGTTCCAGCTGTAGCCTGGGGGCCCTGCTGCGGGTACCCCAGGGGATAACAGGAGTGACTCAGCAGGGCAAGGGACTTCCTGAGGCCTGGGGGAGGGGACGCACACCGGAGGGGCTCCTCTGCCCTTGGGCGAAAGTGGGTGTGTTCAGGGGACCCGTTCACACCTCTTCTCTGAAAACCTTCAGTGTCCCGGGTGCCTGTCAGACCGTCAGAATCTTCACGTACCAAAGGTTTGCTCCCCCAAACCCTCCTGTCCTACCTGACCCCTTGGAGAGCCCAGGTAGGAGGGGCACTAGGCGTTGAGAGCGCAGGCCCTGGGGCACAGGCAGCCGGGCTAAGGAATCCTGCGGGACAGAGTTCCTCCCTTAGATCTGCTGGGAATACGCCCACCTACATTCTTGGACTACTTTAAAATCTTCGGGCTTCCCCTCCCCTCCCCCCCACGGAAGCTGGTCTTTAAATAGAAAGGAGTTGCTGGTTAATAATGTTCGGGAAAACAAAGCTCTCCTAAATATATACATCTCTCTCTCTCTCTCTCTCTCTCTCTCTCTCTCTCTCTCTCTCGGGCGGGAATGACAAAAACAAGCCTTTTTTTTACAGCACGTTCCTGGACCCAGCCTTGGAATTTGGAGCTCTGGCCTCAGGGATCTGCCTGCTTATCCACCCCTCCCCCTAGGAGATGTTGGTGATCCCGGTGCTGGGAAGCCACACCTCAGGCCGGAGATTCTGCGGTGGTGGGGGTGGGGGGACCCAGGTGAAGAGGGTTCAGTCAGCAGAAGCCACGCCAGCCTCCGTTGGTGACAGTGGAGGTGCTGCTGTCCTCGAGGGGTGTCAGGGTCACAGGGAGGGGTGGGGGGAGGTCGCACAGAGAGCGGCCAAGGTGGCTGCATCTGCGCTGAGCACGGGACGAGGTTCTAAACAGAACTCTGGAGCCTGTGCTCCCAACAGCCGGATGGGATTGATTCAATTATCAACTCCATCTTTTTTCTTTTTTAAGCTTATTTATTTTGAAAGAGAGAGAGAGAGAGAGCACAAGCACACAAGCAGGGGAGGGGCAGACAGCGAGGGAGAGACAGAATCCCAAGCAGGTTCCGAGCCATCAGCGCAGAGCCCGACGCGGGGCTCGAACTCACAAACTGTGACATCATGACCAGGCTGAGCACCCAGGCGCCCCAGCCTCTCCATCTTTTACAGAAGAGGGAACCAGGGCACAGAGAAGTTAATTAACTTGCCAAAGTCACATAGCAAACACTCGGCCACTCTAGGGTTTCACATTCGGCCTGATTCCCAGCTGTGCTCCCAGGCGAAGACAGAGGGACCCACACGCCACTATGGGGGGGCGCGGTGCACAGGCCCCCAGCTCTGCAGAGACACACCCCCCGCAAAGGAAGAGCCAGATCAGTCGGCCTTTATCTTTCTCATACTGATGCTATCTTGTCCAGCATAGGGAGGCTTTCGAACCTCAGAACCAAAAGCAACTCTGAAACACACCGCCCCGAGCTCAGGTGCAGTCTGTGGGGCCTGTGGCTGCTGTTCAGCCAGGGATGGGGGAGCACGGCTGCAAGAAACAGATGCATTCCTGAGATGTTACATGCAAGCTTGTTTTTCTAATAAATAAATTACGTTACATGTTCAAAGGAATATATGTTTAGAAAGAATCTTGCTGTTGACTACCTTTGTAAACCAGTATCATTTTATAACTAATTCCTGGAGCGTGTGGGTGGAGGGGAGGAGGAGGAAGGGGGGGGCAGAGGCCCCACCAAGGCAGGCATCCACTCCGGTACCTAGCTTTCTCTTTTGGATTCCTACTGCTGACCTTTCCCACCCAGGCGGTGCCGGGAGGGACCCCCCCCCCCACCCCCGGCTGAGCCGGCTGGATGCTGAGGTAAGAACGTCATCAGGAGCGAGCCGTGGGGCAGGCCAACTGGTCCGGCCCCTGCAGAGAAGTTTCCAGATCCCCTTCTCTGATGGGCAAATGCACAGCTGGGGCTTTCTCATTTCCTTTGATGGCACTTGAGGGATGCAGTCTGGCTAAAGGTGAGTGGTAATGTTGACTTTGATTCAAGGAGTGATCCTTAGTTTTGGGTGTTTATGAAGAAAACTTATGCAGACATAAACTGAGAGCAGTTTAAAATTCATTGTCACGGTGCCTCCACTGATATCAGATTAGGGCCTGAGCCCCCGTGAGCCTCCGGCCAGCCTTTCGGGGACCTGGACACAGCATGGGGCCACCACTGGCTCAAGATGCGGGACAGAGATTGAGGGGTCCCTCTTTCCTCCTAGGATCCCCTTCTCAGCAGAAAATGGCATCATTGAGACACCTGCGTGGCTCTGTGCGTTAAGCGTCCGACTCTTGATTTCGGCTCAGGTCATGATCTCGAGGTTCATGAGATCAAGCCCTGCGTCCAGCAGTGCGGAGCCTGCTTGGGATTCTGTCTCTCCCTCCCCTGCTCTCTCTCTCTCTCTCTCTCAAAATAAATAAACTTTAACAGAAAATAAAAATTAAAGCTTAAAAAAAAGAAAAAGAAAATGTCATCATTTCCCAGAAGATTATGCACCTGTGGTAATTCGTAGACACTGGTGTATTGTGCAAAAGGTCGCGGAGAGTGAAGGGGGGCGCTGAGGAACAGAAATCGCTCCCCGAGTGTGCTGAGCTCTGGGTCCGAGTGGGGAGAGGCCCGGAGCATCTGAAGGGAGTCTGACGGGGGAGGAGAGACCCTACCAGGCGAACCACGGGGCATCTGCAGAGCCAGATTTTCTCTGCAGCGGGGTTCTCGGTGGAGAGCTGCTTAGTGCACACCCGAGTAATTCCTTCTGTAATTCATAATCGTTTCAACGCAGAGGAACAAAACAAAGCCACAGAGCCCTGGCCGCTGGCCTGCTGGCCCATCTAGAAACAGGAAGAGGAGAACGGACTGGCCCTCCCTGCATTCTCTCCCCGGCCCTGGGCCCTGTGCCCCCCCCCACCCCCCGCAGTAGGTCTCCGTGGTCACGGAACTGGCACCAGTGGATGGCAGACCCTGTGCAGAGGCCACAGGGAGGCCCCCCCTCCGTCCTGCACAGACCCCAAGACTACAGGGGCCACGGCCTCGGGGCCTGAGCTGAGCCTTGTACCTCCGCCTGCCTGAGGCAGGGACCCTCCGGCTGGGCTCTGGGGTCCTGTCCCCTCCTGCTGGGCTCTGGGGTCCTGTCCCCTCCTGCTGGGCTCTGGGGTCCTCTCCACTCCGGCTGGGCTCTCGGGTCCTGTCCCCTCCGGCTGGGCTCTGGGGTCCTCTCCACTCCGGCTGGGCTCTGGGGTCCTGTCCCCTCCTGCTGGGCTCTGGGGTCCTGTCCCCTCCTGCTGGGCTCTGGGGTCCTCTCCACTCCGGCTGGGCTCTCGGGTCCTGTCCCCTCCGGCTGGGCTCTGGGGTCCTCTCCACTCCGGCTGGGCTCTGGGGTCCTGTCCCCTCCTGCTGGGCTCTGGGGTCCTGTCCTCTCCAGCTGGGCTCTCGGGTCCTGTCCCCTCCCCTCAGGCCCACCTCCTTGGATGCCTGCACCCAGGCTCAGGAGGGCTGTCCTTGCCCCCACACCCGGCTCCTTCCCGGGCCTCGCTGGTCAACACGTCCACACCTTCCTCTTCCTCCAGGGTACCTGCCCTGCACACCCTTCGGGACATCTTCACACAATCACAGCTTCTCCGGACCTTAGAACTGGGGACAGTGGGCTGACGTTTCTGCGGCTGGGGGGTCCCATTCGCTTGGAAGCATTCAGGCTGAGCCTCATGAGTGTGAGCCTGGTAAAGGGGACATCCTGACCTGGAAGGTGGAGGTCGGGGACTTCTCCAGCTGGAACATTCTGGATTTCTCAGATGGGCCTGGCATGACCCACAGTCGCCTAACTCTGGCCCTGGGATCTCACTGCAGGGGTCCGGGAGGCAGGGGCCCGGCGGCTGCCACAGGCGAGGGCTCAGTACTGGTTTGCTCGGTGAACACACCCTTAGTGCCTGGGAACGAGCACGGCTGCCGGAGCACGTGCCCTTTTGAAGGTCTGTTGGATGAATGTTACAGCCTCTAAGTGCCACGTGCCTGGCACACAGTAGGTCCGGTGAACCTTGCTGGGTGGGTGAGTGAGCGAGCGAGCCAGTGACCTCGGGGCTTCTTACTCCGCTCAGGCTCCTGGTGAAGTGCCAGCTGGCTGGCAGGTCAAACACCTTCTGAGGAAGGAGAGAAGGCAGTCTCTCACCTTCTGGGGCTGGAAGTCGGAGACCCGAGCATCAGCGGGCCGGTCCCTCCTGAGGCTGTGCTCCTGGGCGTGCACGCGGCTGTCTCCTCCCCTGTGTCCTCACATGGTCGTTCCCCCTGCCTGTGTGTCCTGATCCCCGCTTCCTATAAGGACGCCGGTTACACTGGATTCCGGCCCACGCTAGTGACCTCGTTCCACATCAGTCACCTCTTTGAAGACCCCATCTCCAAGTACAGTCATATTCCATGATCCCGGGAGTTAGAACTCCCACACGTGAATTTTGGGGATCCCAGTTCAGCACAGCGGCCTCACGAGGGGCAGGTGACTGAGAATGCCGTGAAGGCCACACCACACGGGGAGGTGCCCATCGAGGTCCCACAGGGGAGCCCCCGCCCACCGTTCCCATGCTGCTGTCACACGCAGAGCCCTGGGGCTCCCCTCCGGGGCTCGTCTATGTCTTGCGCACGGCATTGGCGGCCGGGGGCTCTCTCTGTGTGGCTGCAGAGACCCAGCCTCCCTCTGTCCTGTCTTGGCAGACCCCCTTTCTCTGTCTTAGCTCCCATCTGAAGTGTCAGGCCTGGGACTGCAGAACGGTTTCCAGGAAGACAGGCCTGCCCTGCTTCCCCCCCAGCCCCTTCCCTCCCCTCAGGCCCCAGATGGAGGGGCTTAGTGAGAGGGGCTTCCCCACTGAAGGTCTCTCTCTCTCTCTCTCTCTCTCTCTCTCTCTCTCCCACCGGAGGTGATTGTGTCTCGGGCCCTGCAGGTGGGGCTGTGCGCATGGGGATGTGTCTGTGGGTCTAGAGGGAAGGGCCCTCCATGTCACCTCCCCAGGCCCCTGCCCCAGATAGCCTCATTCTTGTGATATTTGGTGGGGACATACTGCTGTCCGGCTGGTCCAACTGGATCAGGAGATCCGAGCTCAGTCTGGCCCTCGGCTTGTCATTCACATTGGAGAGCTGACCTCAGCTCTCCGCTGTCCCGGGCTTGGTCGGGACCATGGCCAGAGGCTCCGGACTCCCGCAGCTGCCCACAGTCAGCCCTCCCCCTCCCAGGCTCTGCAGGGGAGACTCTGGGGTCTTCTGGGGGCCTGGACCTCGGCTTGGTGCAGGAATCACGGCTTGTCTTGAAACAGGCTTCCCCCATGGTGATGTTGGAATCTGTGCTGCTCGTGCAGAAAGCAATTAGATTGTCAGGGATTGTTACCACTTTCAGGAATCTAGAGCATTCCTCACTCTGATACACGGAATAAAGGAAGACGGAGGTACTACCTTTTGTAGTTCCCTTTACGTCGGCAGGTTGAAAGTCAGGTGTGATTGGTGTTCTGAAGTTTCAGGAAATATTCGTATTATCTGAAGCAGGGACACGTATGGTTTAGCAACGGACCCGTGTACGGCTTTCTTTGCAGTGTATGTCCCAAAGCAGTGCCCACTGTCCGTGCTCAGGTGAGAGATGCCGGTGACCGTGTGGCCATTTGTCCCAGGCACAGAATCAGAAGAAGTATTGCACAGATTCTTCAACCAGTACATTTCGTCTCTCGGAATAACTCTAGTATTTCACTCAAAAAGAAAAAAAAAGTTAAGAAGGGTGCAGATGTGCTGGGGAGATTGAGGGAAAGAGCGCCAAACGTCCACAAGTGCGGGTTTGGACAAGCTCCCCAAGCAAGGAAAGCAGGTTTCTTTGTGGCCAAAGGTTCACAGGAAGTTTGGGTGGGTGGGGGGGCTCTGCTCGCTCCAGGGTGTGGAGGGGTGGTCTGCAGGACATCTGGCACTTGGGGGCACGGGGGGGGGGGGGGAGGGGACATGGGGGGGGGGGATCTGCAGGACATCTGCAGCCAGGGAAGCATGGCTGTGCTCACATCTATAAGGAAGGCGTTTCTCCTTACAGCTCCGTTGGCCCTTTTGAAAATAAGCTTGTTATTTGAGAACAAGGACAGGGCAGAGTCCCCGATAGACCCTCCCCCTCCCCCTCACCCCTCCGTCACTGTTCTCTGATGGGTACCTTGCATTACAGTGTCACCTTGGCACAGCTAAGACACCAGGGCTGGGACCTCACTCTCTCCCAAAGCCCACACATATTCGGAGTTCGTTCGTTGGACCCCGCTGTCCTTTCTCTGTCCCAGGACCCCGTCCAGGGATCCTTCTGGCCGGGCAGTTCTCGGACTTTGTTTCTGACGACCTTGGGAGTTTTGATGACACTGGTAGGGTGTTTTCTGGACTGACCCTCAGCTGGGACGGGCCAGCTTCTCCTCCTGAGGCTGGGGTTCAGGGTGAGCTGGGAGGAAGCACAGAGGCAGGGCCCTAGTGCCACCAGCTCACATGGGAACCACCCGTCACCGTGCACCCCGATCGCCGGGCTGAGGTCACGGCTGTCCAGTTTGCCCGCCTCACTTGCTCCCAGGCATCCGACCCCTGCTCTCAGAGGAAGGAGGTCACCAAAGCAGCCACACTCGCGTGAGGATGAGGCGCCGTCTCCTGTCTCCTGGAGGGGAGCTACACAGATAGATTATTTGGAATTCTGCCAGGGAGTTTTGCCTGTTCTCTGTCACTCAGCATACATTCAATCGATCGGTCAGTCAGTCAATGTGTATGGACGTCTGGGTATTGGCATGTATATTTTGAATTACAACCCAAAACTGTATTTATTTTGTGGCCCACATTGCTCTAGGTTTGACCACTGCGAGAGATCGTCAAACTTGGAGGCCGTGTCCTTTTGGCTGCCTCCATCCCGTTAGGCTGTGAGCACGGCTTCGCTCTCTGGCACCACGAGGTGCCCCAGGCTCAGCTCACTGGTTTCCTGCCCCGCCCTAGAACCAGCCGCCTCTCCCAGAGCCCCCGCTCCTCTTAGTGGGGAGAGGGGTTAGAACTGGGGCCCGGGAGCTACGGATGCCTCTTGGCCCTGGGGTCACTCCTTCCCAGTCTTCTCCAGCGGCGTTTTATTTTATTTATTTGTTTATTTATTTTTTAAAGTTTATTTATTTATTTTGAGAGAGAGATCAAGCACAAGCAGGGGGAGGGGCACAGAGAGAGAGATTGAGAGAGAGAGAGAGAGAGAGAGAACGTCAAGCAGGCTCTGCTCTGACGGCACAGTCGTGGGTCTCAAATTCACAAACCTCGAGATGACGACCCCAACCGAAATCAAGAGTTGGACAGACACTCAACCGACTGAGCCACTCAGGCGCCCATCCAGTGGTGTTTTGAATAAAGGATCAAGTTCATTTCAAAGGAAGCCAGAGAAAACGCTGCTGACTTGGGTGCGACCTCGGGTGATCACCGGACCACCCAGAACTCAGCTCTCTTGACCCTGAGATGGGACCAAAGCACCTTTGCGACCTTCTTCTGCATTTGGAGGGTTAGGGTTAGATGTTCTCACAGGTATGTACAGTATGTTTCACCCCTTTGGGACACTGGACTAAATGTCAGTCACTTAGCGCTCCCCAACTTTCCAGACCTCTCCCTGGATTTGTCCATTCTTCCAGAATCTCCCATTTCTTCAACATGAACCCTCGCTGGAGACGCTCTGTGGCCCATGCACCCAGTGCAGCATCGGGGAGAAAAGACCTATTGGGGAGCAGGCAGCAGGAGCACCAATGACTGCTGGGGCTCTCCTTCTGGACCGGAGCCCCCAGCCGGCTAGACGTGTGAACTCCTCACTGCTGGGGCTTTGGGGCTCTGCCCCTGCCGCGCAGGACCACAGGGTGAAGGGAGGTGGGGTGGGGCAGGAGGCAGAGTCCAGACCCTCCAAGCAGCTCCCCCTTCGGGTGGCCAGAGACCTCCCCATGGCTCAGATGTCCTGGGAAGCACCGGCAGGTGGGTCTGTGTATCTTGATCCGGTTAGGAAGGCACCTAGCTGCAGGAACAGAAAACCCGGCAGCCGGGGGCCTCGACAGCAGGCACCAGAAGCCCCAGTGGGGTCTGCCCAGTGGCATCTTCCCTTCCGCTCGGCCGTTGTCATGTTTGTCCTCACACTCCTGGCTTTGGGTCTCCTGGGCTCCCACTCTAAGTACCTGTAGGATGGGGCCCTGCTGGGTTCGGTCTTCAGGCTGCTCGCGGGGCTGGGGCAGGTCTCCCCCCGCCCCCCAACAGTTCTGAGAATGGCCGGAGCCCCAAGAACCAGCCAGTCATTCTGGAGAGGGCGCCAGCCCAGTGGGACCCGCAAGGGGCCTGCAATAACCAGCTGGCTCCCTTCGATGAGCCCTTGCCGCCGGCCAGGCTCTGGGGGCCAGCCCTCGGCCTCGGCCTCCTTTGGGGTCGGGCTCCTCTGCAAAGAGTGTCTTTCCACGGGGGTCCACCTTCCCGGGGTGGTCCACCCCCAAGACCGACCCATGTGTCCTAGCACGCCTCCTGCAGCACCACACCCGCTGCCTCCCCTCCCTCTCATCTCTGGGGGGATGACCCTGCTCGTCTCTGTCTCAGAACCCTAACCCTAACCCACACCCGCGGCCCCCGCAACCGCACAGGCACTGGGCCACAGGGCCACGGCCACAGAAGAGGGTGTGCGCGCACACTGTGGTGGAGAGGGAACCAAGGTCCCGCGGGTTTGGGGAAGGCTTTGGGAGTCAGAAGAGGCCAGCTGCTGGGTTGTGTGTTTGGGGAGAGGATACCGTATCCTAGAGATCTCTCAAGGAGCATGCTACCGACATGTGCCACGCGGGCTTGGGGCCATGCTCTGGCCTCATGATTTCTACAGCACCGTGAACCTCGTCCTGTTTTCTGCTGCCCCTTCCAACTGGCTCTCTGGAAAATGCTCATTTTCAGTGCAAGAAAGTGAGAAAATTATCCAAGTCCTTGGCCACATGCTTCCTTTGACCCAGGGATACTAAATTATCAGACTTTGGCCACAGCCAAGACCATCTTCATAGCAATGACAAGATTCCAGAAAGTTCTTTCTGGACTCCAGTGGGAACAAGAGTGAGGCAGCACAGAGGGGCTCAGGGTGCTTGCTAGAGACTCGGCGGAGCCCTCGCCCAGACTCCCCCCTGCCCTGTCTGCTGTGCTGGGAAGGGACTGGCAGCTCTTGGTGAGAAGCCGTTTTTCCCTTAGCTAAACTGGTTTGAGACTTTTGCTTTCAGATTGAGATATTTTTGGATGGGTAAGAATGGAAAAAGTGCGTGTCCCTTTTTCAGATAATTGTGGCTGTCCCACTCTTTGTTGAAGTTCTTGGAAACTCAAAGTTGTGGGCAGTGAAGGGGGCCGGCCTCGGACCTGAGAAAGCACCCCGCAGGTGTGGCCACCTGCACTTTGTTGAATCAGGGAGCCAGTGGCACGGACTACGGCAGGCAGAATATTCGAGAACACCAGGTGCAGGGTGCCTCCTCCCTTCTTAGGGCTCTGAGGGGGGGAATGAGGACAGACACTGTCTCAATAGGCCTCCAAGTCCCCACAGCCCCAGAAATAAGGAGGTGGTGCGGCTGGCCAGCTGGCGAGAGGCAGTGGGGCAGGTGGGACTTTGAGGGAGAGCAATTTGAGGACAGAAATTCTAGAAGAGGCTGCCTGGTAAGGATGAAGACACCCAGCTTCCCAGCCGTGAGCGTATCTGGCCTGGTTCTGGCAAGTGGACATCCTGATACCTTATGAAGTTCGAGTTCACTTAGGGACCTGGACATCGTGACAGATTCTGACATGCAAGATGGATAGACCTGGTAGGCTCGGGATGTTCGAGCAAAGAGCCAGTTGGTGTGAATGTTGGAGGGGGTGGGGTGGGGGTGAGGCGGGCAGCTCCGAAAGGGGTAAGCGTAGCTTATTGTCCTGATGGTTCTGGATCTTTCTCATATTCTGTTGCTGAGCAGCTGGGGGACCTTGGACAAATTATCTAGGATTTCAGCTTGTTTCCCTATGGGTAAAAAGAAGATAGTTAATACCAGCCTCAGCCCCATTTAGGGGTCAGCTGGCTGTGGACTCCTCCCCTGAGGCTCCATTTTGGGTCCCCCCTCCCCCTCCTGTCAGCCCTGGGGCTGGGGTCTCCTAGAGGGCAGGAAAAATGTCTGTCCTATTCCTGAGGTCTGGGGTTCAATGCTCAGGAAGCATTTACCCCAGAGTAAGAATGCCCAGCTCAGTCTGAGAATGAGTTATGTGCTTTTGACCTCTTGAGAAATAATGCTACCCCGAAGAGCAATGCACTTGCGAAGAGGCGCTGGGCCCCTGATCAGGGGACGCTCCTGGTAACTGCACCTCAAGGCGAGCCCAGCCCTCTCCTGGTGGGATCCTAGCAGAATCCCTATGCCCCAGGTGGGGCTGGATCTCACAAACTGCAAGGTCATGACCCCAGGGGAAATCAAGAGTTGAATGTTCAAGGAGCTGAGCCCCCCAGGCGTCCCAAGGTACAGTGCTTCTAATTCTGCCAAAGGGTGTGCGTTTTTCAAGGGGATCTTTGGAGGTTGCTGCCCACTTCCCGCATTTCACTAGTGGGAAAACCAAGGCCGAGAGGCTGACTGAGGGGATATGTGGGTCTGGGGGATGCTGGCATCTCTCTTCCTTTCCTCCCCTGAGCACCCCTCTTCCCCGGACCCGCTCTTCCAGAATGCTCCTGGCCAGCCTAAATCCTGCTCCTTTCTCCAGGCTCATTTTAAGAAGTCATGTGACTTTTGAAGTCTTCCCTGACCCCTCCCTCCACTGGCCTGACCTTCCAGGGACTTGTTAAGCATCTTGGGCTTTGCCTGTCGTGGCTGTGCGGCTTTGCGTCTGCACGACCCTACTAGATTGTAAGCTGCAGGCGGGCAGGGAGGTCTGGGTTCCAGAGAGCGCGTAACCCTAGCGCCGGATGCACACGTGCGTGGCTGAATGAATGAGAGAATGCAGGAGTGAACGAACGAGCCAGTTTTGCAGGGATCCGGACCCCAGCAGCCCTTCGCGCCCCACCCGCAGCCCGCGGACACTCGGAGCAGGGGCCCCCCAGGTGGGTTCACCGTCTCGCGGTCCCGCGGAGGCGTACGGGGCCAGGTGACCGGCGGCCGGGCGCGGCGGTGGCGATTGCCCGCGCCGCCTCGAGGGGGCCCTGCGGCGGGCGCGGCCGCGAGCCAGGAGGACGGCCCGCCCGCGCTGCCGCCGCGCTGCTCGGCGCCCGGCCTGCTGCGGCCATCGCCCCGCGGGACCCGCCGCTCGCCCAGGTACCGGGCCGCGCCGCCGCCCGCTTTGTGTCGGGCCGGCGGCCGCGATTGCGCGCCGGGCGCGGGGAGGGGCTCGGGGACGCAGCGCTGGGCCGGAGGCGAGGATCTGGGGTCCGGGGGCGCGGCCGGGGCGGCGCTGCGCGGCGGACTTCACTTTCGGGGACGCGTCCCGAGACCGCAGGGCGGAGAGCCGCGCCGGGGCCCTGTCCCGGTCCCCGAGGTGGGCGGGAGCCGGGGGCGGGGGTCCCCGGGCGCTCCGTCCTGACTTGTGAAGGCGCAGGAGCCTCGCGGGGGGCGCCCGGGGAGGGGGGCGCTCGGGGCCGGCGCCACCTGTGGCACGTGCCCCCCGGCCGGCCGGCGCGGTCGCTGACAAGCGGCAGGGGGGAGGGTCGGGGCGCGCGGGGCGCCCGCGGGGGGCTGCGTTCGGGGTGGGCGCCGCGGCCCGACCGGGGCGCTGGGGTCTTTGCTTGAAGGGATGTGAAAATCTGTGGTGTGGCGGGAAGGGACTCCGGAGCTGCCAGAGGGCGACCCCCTTCCCCACCGCGATTAATAAAAGCGCCCGGGGAAGTGGGGCCAGCAGGGCACACTGTGGAGGGCGGTCACTGCCTGTTCAGAAGTCCCCCGACCCTGAGGGGGCTCCAGTCCTCCACACACTTTGACCTTCTGGAGGTTTTCATGAACGTGATCCTCAAAGACTAAAAATGCACTGAAAATCGGGTAAAAGTTTTCATTTCATTAAAGTTTTCATTGCATTAAAGTTGCAAAGCGTTTCAGAACCAGCCGGTTTGACATTTTGGTGTGTTTGGTCTGCCTGTTGCCGTCTTTGAAGTGCTGTAGTTAGTTCTCTGCCCTTTGAAAGAGATTGGATTCTCTCCTCTCTGGGGCCTGGGAGGTTATATTTGCAAATCAATCAACAAGTATTAAGAAAGGCGTTTCTGTGGAGAGGCCTGGAGGAGCCTGGGAGGGGCCGGCGAGTCTGTGCAGCTGGAGGGTGGAGGGAACGAGGCCAGTCCCGGAGAATGAGGGGACCTTTGTGCGCAGGGAGCTGCCTGGGACCTGGCTGGAGGCCAGACTCCTGACCTCAAAGACAAAGTAATAGTATCTTACTTTGCAATATTGCCAAGTAATAGTGACCTCTGAGGCAAAGTAATCACATAGTAACAGCAGGTACTTAGTGAGCATTTGCTTGTGCTAAATGCTCTTCATGCCTTTATTGCATTTCATCCCAGTGGCCTTCCGCAGATGGGACTGGGGTTGTTGCCCCATTTTACAGGTGCACAAACGGAGGCAGAGAAAGGCCGAGCATCTTGTTCAGGTTGATGAAATGTGGTGTGGCGCAGGGCTCCAGCCGGGATGGAGGTTTGCAGGGCCCTGTCCTCGCCCCTGCTGTTGAATGCAGGTTCTGACAGCAGGTTCCTCAGCTGAGGTGCAAACTGTGAGCTGTGGCAGCAGCTGAGTTCTCGCTTTGCAAAGCACTGAGAAGGTGGAAAAAGTAGTAGCTGCTGGGAACCGGGCGCTCCTCGATGCAAATTGACCAGCTTTTACAAAGTGTAGGTTTGGCACCTAATGGTTTCAAAAGGAGCAACTTGCAAATGTGCCTGTGGGAGGTGAAGGTCACGGGGTTAAATATTATGGTCCTGCAGGGGATGTTGCTGATGGGGATTTAGGGGGGGAAAAAAGGCCTGGGAAGAAGGCTAAAAGGCAAGAAAAGTGAGGGGAGGGGCCTAGTAGGGAAGGTTTCCGACCCACTGCTGGCTGGCCCATTTTACAGATGAGTAAATTGACAAACAGGGATCCCATCAAAGCTCTGGCTGGTGCCCTGGCGCTCAGACTCCTTGTCTAGGACCAGCCTGGCATAAACCACCCCCGTGTGGGGAGAAAGCTTTCTGTTCCCTCCCAGCACCCTCCCCTCCCCTCCCCTCCTCCCCTCCCCCCTCCCCCCCCAGCTCCTGTGGGGTGGAGAGGTGCAGGGCGTTCTTGCTGGAGAACCCGCCAGCCTTAGCCAGCAGTGTTACTGCTGTGGGGCCGCTGCTCTCTGAGTGGGAGGCTTCTCTAGGGTGGCTCCCAGCCATGACTTTCTCTGGGAGAGGCCCTGTTTCCGGGCTGGGCCTCCGGCGGGGTCTGGTTCTGCCCCCAGGAGCTGGGCTGGGGTCCGGAAGATACAGGCCCTTTCTGGTAGAACTCCGTAAGCACGGGGTGATCTGTGCCCCGTGCACCTGGAGGCCCCTGTAGTCACCTCTGTCGATCCCGAAAAAGGACTCCTGGTTAGTTGGTTAGTTCAGTAGGTGTTTGGTTAAGTCAGAGCTACTGTTTGGGTGTAGGAAGCCGTCACTGGTCACTGTCACTGTCTGGGTCCCGCGTACTGTTCTAGCTGCTGGAACCCTTGCTGCCCAGGGGGGGCGGGGTGCATGCAGGGGGGCGCCTTTCTGGGGGTGCCCGTGTGGAGCTGGTATCGAACACCATTCCGCCGCTGCTTTTAAAACACCTAGACATTCAGAATCGCTTCCATCAAAGTGCCGTTGAACGTGAGTTCTGCTGGCTTCAATGAATGTTGTGAGTCTGTTCTCATGGGCTGAGCCCTGTGGACAGCGGGCAGGGTGGTTCCACAGCTGGAGTGGGCTCAGGGTAGGCACGGTTATCTCTCCACGACTGTCCCTTTCCTAGAAGGGCAGGAAACCAGAACCTCCTGGTTTCTAGAACTTCCTGTTGCCTTCTGCCTGTCTGCACAGTGTTTGGTGAATGTCCATGGGGCAGTGTGGGTCAGGGGTGCTCTGTCATATCCACGAGGCTGTGCATTCGGGGACATCTGGGTATCTGCTGTGCCTGGATTTGGTACAGCCCTGCTGGGTGTCCCAGAATCCCCCTGGGGAGCCGCTGAATTGGAGTGGGGGAGGCCTGCGAGGGCAAGGATGACGACCACGGGTTGGGGGAGCCCTTAGGAGCCGTCAGAGTGCCCCCCTGTGTCACTGCCCCCTGCCTGTGTCATCAGCGATGACCCCTGCGCGTTTTAAAAATTATGTTAATTTTTTTTAAAAAAGAAGGCAGTGATCTAGTATTAATATATATTGTCCCAAATGGGCTAATTTGATGAAAAATGTGTGTTTAAGGAGTCTTGGTCGGTAATCAGGAAAATTCCCTCCGGTGGGGCATTCCTGATCAGGCAACTTGGAGCCACCAGCTCTGGGAGAGAAGTCTTTCCGATGCGTCTGTCCCTCGTCCCTGGGCTGGACAGGGCCTCTGTGCTCAGCTAATGGCCTTGCAGTAGCACCTTTTTGACAGCTTAGCTGTCCTCACCGACATAGGACCTGATCTTCCCCTACCCTCCTCGCAAGGCGTGGTTTTTGTCTCCGCTTTCCAGAGCTCTCAAGACCTGGGGCTCGTTGGAACCCTGGTCTGATGGGGACAGTCTGTCCTGCCTTAGTGATGGGCGGGTGGGCAGAGCCTCTGAGTGCATGCCTTGGTGTGGTGCTGGGGGCCGGGGGTGGGGGGGCGTCCCGGATTGGAACCCAGGTCCATCTGCAATCTTGGGACTTGTTCCCAAGACCAGGGGTCTCCATGGGTCCCCGCGAGGGGCTGGCGAGGTGTCCGCAGCTGGCGGGGCTCCTGCCCCAGCTGCTTCCTCGGACAGGGAGCCTGTTGTCGTTTTCTGCCTCTCTTCCTTCCTCCGTCAGTGCTCATTGTGGCGCGTGGGGGCTCCCGCCTTCCTCTTCCTCTCCTGGGGAGACCGGAGAGCACTCACTGCACCCTTGGCAGCCCTGGCTTTGTTCTTCAGCTTTAGGAGTCATCTGTGGGCCCCCGTTCCAGCTTCCCGAGTGGCGAACTGCTCACGCTCCCGGGGCCGGGCTGTGCCCGTGGGCCCCGTCCAGGAGGCTGAGGCTCCAGGCAGCCGGCACTGTGCTCAGAGGCCACGCAGGGTGTGCCCTGAGCGTAGACTTTCTGAGAGCGTCTGTGAGCAGGGAAACTACCCCCCGAGGTTCGGAAGGCCCAAGAACTAGCTACAGCCGACAGAGAAGGCAAGTGTCTACTGGAGTGGCCCGGAAGGACTTGCCGGCCTCTGGCGGCTCTGCTGTGGGCAGGACGGGCCTGGAGTGGGGACCCTTCTCCAGTTCCCGGCACACAGCTGCAGGGTGCTGCCTGTCACTCATCGTGAGCCGCAGGAGAAGCGTGGGCAGGCCCACATCTGGCCGGCGAGGCGCCCTGGGGCCAGGCCGGGCCATTAGCTGGGCGTCTGCGTTCTGTGCGCATTCCTCCCGGAGCCGGGCTGGAGCTGGCTGGGGGAACAAAAGGGCTCCATTGACTGGGTCCTGGCCTTCCTCCCTCCTAATTCATCACCTCCCAGGGGCTTCCTGAGCCTCACTCCCTCCCTACTGGGGATTTTGGACGCAGATCAAAGGCACGGCTCGGGCAGCCTGCTGGGAGGAAAGAGTGGGTTCTGGTGGCCACAGACTTGGGGTAAAGCCGCCCTTTGTCGTGGGGAGTATCCTTGGGGCTCCCCACCTGCAGCTTGGGGCCTCGGTGCCCTCCAGGGGACTCACACCAGCATGCCCAGCAAGCCCCGTGGTGGTGTTTTGTGTGACTTTGGGGTTGCCTCTTGGAGTTAGGTTGGGGTTTCCTCCCTGCTTGTGGCCCAGGGCCCCTGCTGAATTTCCATAGCTCCGGGGTCTCCTGCTGGAATACCACTTCCGCATTCTTGGAGGCGCTATCTGATCCCCCACGGGGGCCAGCAGTGTGATCCTTGGAGGAAGTGGTGGGACTCGTTTGTCCTGGTGATCTGGGGACGGGATCTGAAGTCCCCCGGGGTGGGGGGGGGGGGTTGGGCAGTGAGGGAAGGAAGGGGCCTATGCCTTCAGCTGGTTGGGCAGGCATTTCCCCTTGTCCTGGGCCAGGAGGGGAGGGGACAGTTGTCACCAACATTTTTCCCCAGTCAGAGAAGCTTCCCAGGTAGTGGGTGTCTTAGCTTCTTAAATTGATTTCGGACTCTTTCTACAAAATAATTGTCACGCAATACGTGCTGGCTGTCGACTTGGAGAGCCGTCTTTCTGTAAGCACTGGCCCAGAGGCAGTGTTCTGGAGGGCTGTGCTTCTGGACTTTACCTCGCTGAGATCACGTGCGGTTTTAGCACCAACAAGGCAGTAAATGCATCCCTTGCCCTGCCCCCCTGCCCCCTGTAACCACCTCTGCACACGCACAGGCATCGGTGACAGTGCCCCAGGAGAGGGATGTGTCGTAGCGGACGTGAGGGCCGTGTGTCCTCTGCATGCACCGCCTGCATGCAT
This sequence comes from Puma concolor, assembly GCF_028749965.1. Taxonomy (NCBI): domain Eukaryota; kingdom Metazoa; phylum Chordata; class Mammalia; order Carnivora; family Felidae; genus Puma; species Puma concolor. The sequence goes on from NC_141668.1 coordinate 107,836,225, forward strand.
CATCCCTGCACGGGGGCTGTTGAGCAAGATCCTGGCCCGTCATGTCCGCGGAAGGACTTGCCAGTCTGACCGAGGTCAGAACACAAACTTCTTTTTGGTATCGTGGTAAAATACATAAATCATAACATTTTCCGCGTTAACTTGAAGAGTTCAAGCGCACAGTTCAGCGGCGTTGAGCACATTCATGCTGTCCATCCCCAGATCCGTTTCCCTCTGGAGAAGCCCTGTCCCCATGAAGCACTAACTCCCCACCCCCTCCCCCAGCCCCCCGCTCTATCCCCCCTACATTCTGTCTCTGTGAATGAGTCCTCCAGGGACCTTGTTCAAGTGAGGTCACACACGATTTGTCTTTTTTTTTTTTTTTTTTTTTAAGTCCGAAGCAGGCTCCAGGCTCTGAGCTGTTAGCACAGTCTGACATGGGGCTTGAATCCACGAACCTTGAGACCCTGACCTGAGCCGAAGTTGGACGCTTAACTGACTGAGCCCCCCAGACGCCCCACAATTTGTCTTTTTGGGCTTATCCCACTCGGCATCACGACCTCCGAGGTTCACTCGTCTTGCAGCAGGTGTTAGAATGTCCTTCTGTTTCAAGGCTGAAGAATATTCCCTCGTGTGGATGGAGCACATTCTCTCCCTCGGAGAGGGTCACTCGGGTTTGGCTGTTGTGAGCAGGGCCGCTGTGGTCGAGGACGTACAGGTATCTGTTTTTTAGCCCCCGCTTTCCTTTCTGCTGGGCATGTGCCCAGGAGAGGACACAGACTTTTGGACGTCCCCTTGATATATACAGTTGCATCGCAATGTGCTCTTTAGAGCCTCTCTGTGTCTGCCCAGCATCCCTGACTGCTGGGCCTAGTTGGCGCCCACAGGGTAGAAACCAGGCCCGCAGGGGAAGGAAGACGGAGACTTCTTACTGAGCTATTTTGACAGATTGTGTAAACTCAGTGATTAATGGAACGAGGCAGGAAGAATGTCTTTCATTAAAAAAAAAAAAAAAAAAAAAAAGAGCCTTCAGAGTTGCTTGGTTTTATTTTCAATTAAAAGGGTCTGATTCTGTTTCTGGAGAATGGTTTTAATTTGGATAAATAGTTCAGTCTGGGAACCGCATGCCAGAGTCTATGATCTATGAGTGCAATTACCCAGGGCTCCATCGGCCGCTTTTCGGACCCGGGCCTGCTTTGGTTTGGCCTCGGTGCCGGGGCCCTGCAGGTGCTGAGCTTTGGGGACAGGCCACCCTCCCGACCTGTGCACAGGTCCCGACCTGTGCCTTGAGAGCAAGAGGCCCAAGCCTGGTGGTCGCTGGTTAATTTTTATCTTCCAAGAATGCGTGTAGGATCTCGAGTCAGGGATGCCAAGGAGCAGGCCCTAGATCTCCCCTGCCTTGCAGTTGGACCAGATTCACTGGCATCTTTTCCAACGTGGGTATTGGCGGCATTGGTCAGGTTTGGGGGACGCAGAGGGGCAGACATTCTCACAGGCTTCCCCCTTACGGAAGCTGCTTCTAAGGCCAGGCACAGGGCTCTCTGAAGGCTGGGCCTGGGGCCTTCTTTCAAAGGGGACTGGAGTTGGATCGCAGAGTTGCAGAGTTGCAGGGAAGCTGGGAGAGGGGGAGTCCTGGGGGCTCTGGGGAAGGAGCCCTCCGGGAAGCGGCCTTGGGAGCGTGAGGCCCTGGAGGAGGGATGGGGTGGAGGAGGGCAGAGGGGATGAGAAGGCACAGGATGGAACGTTTCACTTGCTAACCTGGGGAAAGTGTCAAAGCCTCAAGTCTCCACGCTGTTTAACCAGTGGGGGCGAAGTCTGCGACGGGGCCCATGGGAGCTCTCTAGTGTGGCCAGGAGCTGCAGCAGGCTGCCCCAAGTGCAGGCAGCCACACAGGAGGGGCGCCGGACGAGGTGGCCCTCTGCAGCGGGGAGGGGCCCTGGCCCTCTGCATCTGGGGGTGGGGGGAGACGCTCAGCCCACAGGAGCAGCCGGTGTGGACCAGGCCTGCGTCCCGGGACTGGCACACGGGGTCCTGACCCGCTTCTGGGCAGGCAGCTCGGGGGCTGGAGCCCTGAGGAAGTTCTGATGCGCCGCCTGGTCCTTGGGAGGCCCTGCCCATCCGGTACCGCATGGGGGGATGCTGGGAGCATCCGAGGTCTATTTTCCCAAAGCCTGTGCACCTCCACTTCTGGAATGGCCCTGGCAGCTCCTAGGTGCCCCACAAAGCCCTTTCTGGTTGCCCACCTGCAAGCCTGTGATTGTGACCGGATGAGATGTTTGGATGAGGTCAGGGGCAACGGCAGAGTCGAGTTCTCTTGTCCTCGCCCCTTCCCACCCCGTTTCTAGGGGAATACCCATGGTGTGCGTCATCTTGGAGAGCATAGTTAGCTGTCACAGTGTTTCCGTTATTGCTGGAGATGCCATCGCCCGATTGCTGTTACCACGGTGATGTGGCCACCGGGTGGGTGCAGTTGGGGGGCCCCGTGGTGCCCACGGTCCCCAGCGTCCAGGTCTCTTGCGCCACTCCTCGGGCTGGCGGCCAGGGCCCCGCCAATGTAGGTCTCCTTACGGGGTCACCACGTGCAGGGTGAACAACAGTCGGTAGCTGACAACGTGTGTCAGGATGGTGGGCACTGAGGCCACAGGCAGGCTGGCCGTGGCTCCATGAGGCTCTGTGACCAGTGCTCTGGGTAATCGTGTGGCCAGGACCTGGAGGGGCCGAGCTCAGCTCTGCAGCCTTGGAGTGTTCTGTGGGGTCTGGATGGGTTCAGCTTCCTGGGTCTCGAGCCAAGATGGGTTGGGTCAACGGGCTGGGGGCTGCCGGAGCCTTTGGCCAACCTCAGTCTCTCTTGTTTGCCCCCATTGACTTTGGGGCTGCCTGCCTGCCTTCCATTGGTCTAAACCTGTTGTTTCCGCTGTGTTCCGCCTGGTGTCAGACCCGAGTGCTCTGAGGACATCAGCATGTCTACATCCTGTGGTGCCAGATGGTGTTGAGCAGAGAGGAGGCCCTTGGCTGGGGGCAGCTGGCTGTATACCCTGGGGCTGGGGCAGAATGGGAGCCGGCCTGCGGTCCTGGACCCGGGACAGCCACGGAGCTTCTCTCGCAGCCTTGCTGAACGGCTTAAGGACGCTCCCTGGTGACGTGAGGTCATCTTGAGGACACACTGCGTTTTCCTTTCTTTTCATCTTCAGTTTCTCAGCCTTTTCAGAAGACTCCATCCCAAGTAAGCATTTCTGACCCCTACGTACCCTGCCAGGCACCTGGGAAGGAGGTGGGCTGCGGACGTTGGCTGTTACAGCCCGTGTACCCTTCCTGATGCCCTCTGGGATCAGCTCGCTCATTTGTGTTCACATGTCTCTCTCACTAACATCTGAGCTCTTCCAAGGCTGCTGCTTTCGATTTTGTAAGATAAGAGCTTTGGAAGCTGCACAGAGTTAACGGTGTGCCCTTGGGCAAGACGTTTTGTCACCGGGTCCCAGGAGCCCTGTCCCCCCCTCATCGGCAGCACGCCCGGCGTGCTTCACAAACCAAGGACACAGTTCCACACCCCAAGGGAAACCTTCTAGAAGCTGATTCTTTACTGGAAGAGAGGGGCATGCTCACGTGTTACCCCAGGGTTTCATTAATTTTTTCAGGGCCGCCATTTTCTTTTTTCTGGAAGGTTTGCTTTGCAGTGAGCTCCATTAACTTTCAGGCGAGGGCCGCTGACACGGCCTCTTACAGACTTGAGAATCCGACCCACTGTTACTTCCTTGGAAAACTGCCACATTTCAAGTTGTCATATTATTGAGAGTTGCCAGTAAATGCCCGCTAGGAACCCATGCAGGCTCCCCGACCAGAGCCGCGAACACAAGGCCTGAGTTTACTGGTTGTGCAGCACAAAAGAATATTCTTTTTGGACCGAGCGAGTGGTGGGGTTTCCTTGAAACCCGCACTGTAAAAAAATGGCAAGAATGATTTCCTTTGTCTCACGCTCAGAATGGATTCCAGTGTTGATGCAGACTCACCAGGATGTGTAATCTCTTGTCTAATATTTAAACGAGGGTTTTGTTCTGGTAAAAACGCGGGGCACCCAGCAGACTCCTGCGGGGACAGCAGTGGCCCGTCCTCCTTAACTGGCTTTCTGTCCAGCCTGCCGAGGTCACGTTCATAAATTCTTTCGCACGGAACACATAAAAAACAAAACAAGACAAAAGGAAACAAAACGAAACAAAACAAAAAACTGGCCTCGGGGCACCTGGGTGGCTCAGTCGGTTAAGTATTTGAGTCTTGGTTTCGGCTCAGGTCGAGCATGATCTCACGGTTTGTGAGTTCGAGTCCCGCGTCTGGCTGTGTGCTGGTGGCACGGAACCTGCTTGAGATTCTCTCTCCCCTGCTCGCACACTCTCCCTTTCTCAAGATAAACAAATGAACATTAACAAACCTGGCCAAATTTCGGAGAGCTGTTTCCATTTGCTGTGTGTATGCTTGCTGGCGGGAGCCCACAGCTCGCTGTTGGGATGAGGGACGGGGGCGGGGGTACATAGCACCAGGGTGGCCTCGTTCGCGGGCCCTGCGGTCCCTATGTCTGCTGGCCCGTGTGCCCTTCTCTCAGTGGGCAGCTGGCCTCTCGAGGGCCATGGTGTGACTGCACTGCCTGGCTCTGTTTCCCTAGTGTGCGCGTGTGTCCCCCGCTTAAGGATTGACGTGGCGCGTGTCACTTCACAGGCCCCAGGCTGGTGTCCGAAAACGGGCAGGAGGGGCACCAGCCCTTTGTCTGCTTGTCCCCTCCCTCACTCAGTGCTTTTGGGCACCTGATGTTTACTGCATCCCAGCCGAGCTCCTGGTGCTCTTGACCCTCAGCACACTGAAGGGGTGGGGGCAGCGGGTCCACTGGCTTGCTGGCTGTGTCTGCCTGGACGTGTTCCCCCGGCGCAGCTGCTGTCTGGCTGGCCCCCGCCCCCCAGCGGGCCCTGAGAGGTGTCCCCAGGCCCTGTGGGGTCCCTGCTTCTCTTCTTTCGGCTGTCCACCAGCAGGAGAGGTTACAGGGCAAAGTCACCCACCACGCCGGCAGGAGGGATAGGACTGAGCACATCCACCCCCCATGCACCTGCCCCCGGGGATGGTGTGGCTGGCCTCAGAGAGGGGCGCCCCTGTCCGGTTCACTGTGACCTCCTGTGTCCCAGGGACTGGAGGCCCAGTCTGGGGCTCTTTTTAAAATGTTTACTTAGCTCTTCTTTCTTTCTTTCTTTCTTTCTTTCTTTCTTTCTTTCTTTCTTTCTTTCTTTCTTCCTTTTTTATTGAAGTGTAGCTGACATACCATGTTGTATGTTTCAGGAGTACAACATAGTGGTTCAACATGTATACCCATCATGAAGTGACCACTACCGTAAATCTAGATATGATCTGTCCCATACAAAGTACTTCGATTCTGTTACTATAATCCCTATGTGGTGCATGGTATCCCAGCATCTTATTTTTTTGTAATGTTTGTTTTTGAGAGAGAGAGAGAGAGAGAGAGAGAATGAGCAGGGGAGGGGCAGAGAGAGAGGGAGACACAGAATCCGAAGCAGGCTCCAGGCTCTGAGCTGTCAGCACAGAGCCCGATGTGGGGCTTGAACTCACTAACCCTGAGATCAGGACCCGAGCCGAAGTCGGACGCCCAACTGACTGAGCCACCCAGGCGCCTCATTTTTTTTCTTTTATAACCAGAAGTTTGTACCTTTTAATTCTCTTTTCCTATTTTGCCCATTCCCCACCCACTTCTTTCTGGCAACGACCACATTGTTCTCTAGAAGTCTGTCTGTGTTTTCTTGTTTTTAGATTCCGCATGTAAATGAAATCAAATAGAATTTGTCTTCTTGTCTGACTTCATTTCACCTAGCATGATACCTTCTAGGTCCATCCATGTTGTTACAGATGGCAAGATTTCATTCACTTTTATGGTTGGGTAATATCCCATTGTGTACAAACACCGCCTCTCCTTTATCCATTCATTCGTCAATGGACACTCGGGCTGCTTCCGTATCTTAGCTACTGTAAATAATGCTTCAGTAGACATAAGGGTGCATGTATCTTTTCTAATTAATGTTTTTATTTCTTTTGGATATATACCCAGAAGTAAAATCACTGGATTAGAGGGCAGTTCTATTTTTAACTTTTTGAGGAGCCTCTGTTCTGTTCTCCAGAGCGGCTGCCCCAGTTTGCATTCCCACCAAGCAGTGCAAGAGGGTCCCCTTTATCCACATCCGTGCTGACACCTGTTGTTTCTTGTGTTAATTTTAGCCATTCTGACAGGTGTGAGGTGGTATCTTCTTGTGGTTTTGATTTGTATTTCCCCGATGATGAGTGATGTTGAGCACCTTTTCATGTGTCTGTGGCTATCTGGATGTCTTCTTTCGAAGTGTCCGTTCATGCCTTCTGACCGCTTTTTTTTTTTAATGTTTAGTTTTTTTTAATGTTTTAGTTTTTTAATGTTAGTTTTTAATGTTTAGTTTTTAGTTTAGTTAGTTTTTAATGTTTTTAGAGACAGAGAGACAGAGTGTGAGTTAAGGGAGAGGCAGAGAGAGAGAGGGAGACACAGGCTCCAGGCTCTGAGTTGTCAGCACAGAGCCCGACGTGGGGCTTGAACTCACAAACTGTTTGATCGTGACCTGAGCCAAAGTTGGACGCCTGACCAGCTGAGCCACCCAGGCACCCCATGTCTTCTGACCACTTTTAATTGGATAATGTTTGGTGTGTGTGTGTGTGTGTGTGTGTGTGTGTGTGTGTGTGTAGTTGTATAAATTCTTTATAGATTTTGGATACTAACCCTTTATCAGACATGTCATTTGCAAATATCTTCTCCCATTCCATGGTTGCCTTTTAGTTTTACTGGTTGTTTCTTCCGTTGTGCAGAAGCTTTTTAGTTTGATGCAGTCCCATGTGCTTACAGTAGCTTTTCTTGCCCTTGCCTCAGGAGACTGGTCCCCAAAAATACCACTAAGACCAATGTAAAGAACTTAATAGGAGCTTTATGGTTTTGGATCTCACTCAAGTCTTTAATCCACTTTGAATTTATTTTTGTGTTTGGTGTGAGAACGTGGTCCAGGTTCATTCTTCTGCATGTCGCTGTCCAGTTTTCCCAGCACCACTTGCTGAGGAGACTGTCCTTATTCTATTGGATAGTCTTTTCTGCTTTGTCATACATTCATTGGCCATACGATTGTGGGTTTATTTCTGGATTCTCTATTCTGTTCCATTGATCTGTGTGTCTGTCTTTGTGCCAGGACCACACCGGATCACTACAGCTTTGTACAGTTGACATGAACGACATGGTATGTCCAGTTTTGTTCTTTCTCAAGATGGCTTTGACTATTAGGGGTCTTCTGTGGCTGTCCATACACATTTTAGGATTCTTTGGTCTAGTTCCGTCTGTGAAAAATGCTGTTGGTATTCACACTTGATCTTAGCCAAAAGACTGAGAAGCGATTGCTATTGCTATTTTGGTAGGGATTACATTGCATTGTAGATCACTTTGGAGTACGGACATTTTATAAATATCAATTCTCCTCATCCAAGAGCATGGTATATCTTTGTGTTTGTTTGTGTCATCTTCAAGTTCTTTTATCAGTGTCTTACAGTTTTCAGTGTACGGATTTTTTTACCACTTTGGTTAAATTTATTCCCGGCTGTTGTAAATGGATTATTTTCCTAATTTCTCTTTTTGATAACTTGTTATTGGTGTATAGAAATGCAACAGATGGGAATGTAAGCTGGTGCAGGCACTCTGGAAAACAGTATGGAGGTTCCTCAAAAAAGTAAAACAGAACTACCCTACGACTCAGCAATTGCACTACTAAGCATTTATCCAAGGGATATAGGTGTGCTGTTTCGAAGGGACACATGCACCCCCATGTTTATAGCAGCACTATTGACAGTAGCCAAAGTATGGAAAGAGCCCAAATGTCCATTGATGGATGAATGGATAAAGAAGATGTGGTATATATATATATATATATATATAAAATGGAGTATTACTCTGCAATCAAAAAGAATGAAATCTTGCCATTTGCAACTAGTGGATGGAACTGGAGGGTGTTATGCTAAGTGAAATTAGTCAGAGAAAGACAAATATCATATGACTGTATTCATAGGAGACAAAACAGATGAACATAAGGGAAGGGAAACAAAAATAATATAAAAGCAGGGAGGGGGACAAAATGGAAGAAACTCATAAATATGGAGAACAAACTGAGGGTTACTGGAGGGGTTGTGGGAGGGGGGATGGGCTAAATGGATAAGGGGCATTAAGGAATCTACTCCTGAAATCATTGTTTCATGCTATGCTAACTAATTTGGATGTAAATTAAAAAAAAAAAAAAGAAATGCAACAGATTTCTGTATGTTGATTTTGTATCCTGTGACCTTACTGAATTCATTCATTAGATCTGATAATTTTTTGGTGGAGTCTTAAGGGTTTTCAACAGATAGTATTGTGTCATCTGCAAATAGTGACAGTTTTACTTCTTTTCCAATTTGAATCCCTTTTATTTCTTCATCGTGTGTAATCGCTGTGTCTCGGGCTTCCAAAACTGTGTTGAATAAAAGTTGTGAGACTGGACATCCTTGTTTTGTCTCTTAGAGGAAAAGCTTTTAGCTTTTCACTGTTGAGTATGATATTGCTGGGGCTTATACATGGCTTTTATTATGTTGAGATATGTTCCTTCTATACCTACTTTGTTGAGAGTTTTTATCACTAGTGGATATTGAATTTTGTCAAATGCCTTTTCTCCATCTATTGGGATGATCATGTGATGTTTATCCTTTGTGTTGTTAATGTTGTGCATCACACTGACCAACTTGCAGATGTCCAACCATCTATGCATCCCTGGAATAAATCCCACTTGATCGCGGTGAATGATCCTTTTAACGCACTGTTGAATTTGGTTTGCTAGTATTTTTTTGAGGATTTTTGTGTCTGTGTTTATCAGGGTTATTGAACAGTCATTTTGTGTGTGTGTGTGTGTGTGTGTGTGTGTGTGTGTATGTGTGTGTGTATCTTTGGCTTTGGTATCAGGATAATTCTGGCTTCATAGAATCAGTTTGGAAACATTCCTTTCTCTTGTATTTTTTGGAACGATTTGAGAAGGATGGGTGCTAACTCTTTAAATGTTTGCTAGAACTCACCTGCAAAGCCGTCTCATCCTAAACTTTTGTGCTTTGGGAGTTTTTAAATTACGGATTCACTTTCATTCCTTGTAATAAGTCTGTTCAGATTTTCTGTCGCTTCGTGATTCAGTCTGGGAAGGTCTTATGTTTCTAGGAATTTGTCCAGTTTGTTGGTGTATAGTTGTTTGTAGCAGTCTCTTACGATCCTCTGTATTTTGTGATGCTGGTTGTAACATCTCCTCTGCTTTTATATATTTGGACCTGCTCTTTTTTTCTTGATGAGTCAGGCTAGAGGTTTATTGATTTCATTTATATTTTCGGAGAAGCAGCTTGTAGTTTCACTGGTATTTAAAATTTTGTTTTAGTCTCAGTTTCATTTATATCCACTCTCATCTTTATCATTTCTTTCCTTCTACTAACTTAGGAGTTTGCTTGCTCTTCTTTGTGTAAAGTTAGATTGTATATTGAGGATTTTTTACGTTTCTTTTCTTTTTTTTAATTGTTTTAAGAGATGCAGTGAGAATGGGGGAGGGGCAGAGAGAGAGGGAAGGAGAATCCCAAGCAAGGTCTGTGCTGTCAGCACAGAGCCCAACACCGGGCTTGATCCCATGAGCCGTGAGATCATGACCTGAGCTGAAATCAAGAGTTGGACACTTAACTGACTGAGCTGCCCATGTGCCCTGGGATTTTTCATATTTGGCTTGTATTGCTATTAACTCTACTCTTGGAACTGTTTGGTGCATCCCATAGATTTTGGACCATTGTGTTTCCAATTTGGTCTGGAGTGAGTACTGCCTGGGGTGGGGAGGTCCTGGGTGCCCTTCACTGGGCCTGTCTTGGCAGGTGTGCTGGCGTTGCTGCGGGTATGGTCCTGAGGATACTGGGGTTCAAGGTGCCTAGGCTGTCGTGGTGGGACGGCTGGAGTTGGAGGGCACGTGGGTCAGAGGCTCCCGGTGTGAGCTTCACTGGGTTCACCTTGGTGGACCGGGTGGCCTAGAGCAGATGCGGGCTGGGTGTGTCCCACGGCAAGCCCTGCCAGGGCTACCGTGTTGGGACCACAGGAGCTGCTGTGGGCTGGGGGCACGGGCTTGCGGGGGGCACCCAGAAAGGCTGGCAGAGTGCCTGGACCCTGCTCACATCTGCACTAAGGGTAAAGGGGAAGATAGGAAGTGATCCTGGACGGGGCCTCCAACCTTGGAGAGAGTTCCAGCGATTCCTGGCCTGTTTGGCAGATGCTCCAGGGTTCGTACGTGGATCTCCTTCACTGACAGCCTGGTTGTCTCCTCGCGTCCCAGGGCGGGGAGCGTGCGCGGGATCTGCAGTGAGCTCCCTCCCTCCTGCCGGTTGCTGTGTGGGGAGCAGGTCCCCCGGCGCCCATGTCTCCCTGGTGTTCTCACTGTGGTCCCTGTGCCCTCGGTTCTTCTTCAGGGGGAATGGCTCTGTGCACAGCTACAGAATTAGCGTGTCCGTGGGGGAGGTGAGTTCAGGGTCTCCCATAGTGGCCTCTGGGCCCCAGAAGGCTCTCCTAACCCACGGAATCTTAATTCATTTTCATAATTCAATACCCTGCCAAGTTCCCAAAATGGTTTGAAAAGCACACGGAAACAGATAGAGGGATGAAATATTAAAAAAAAAAAAAATGCACGACCCAGAGAAATGATCTGACAAGACCGTGGAGCCTGCGGAAGGTCAGCATCTGGCGGGTTCGGCACGAAGTCCCTGTGATCGCAGGGATTTGGCCGTGAGCTTCCTGGCAGCAGCGCGGGAAGGGAAACCATTGCTGTCAGTAGTTCTGCCGTGTCCATGAAATAAAACACAATGGATCACGCTAAAAGCAGATAACGTGAACCCAAGTTGATCCAGGGAGCGGAGGTGTTTCTGAGGCTGAGTCCTGAGGGAAACACCTCTGGAGGGGCCCCCCCACACTGTCCACCCAACACGCTGGGGGAACACATGGGCTTGAATGCCCTGGGTGGCGGCCAAGAGCATCGGCCAGAAATGCGGGTCTGTGGGAGGAATGTTCCTAGGGATGCGGGTGTCCTGGATGCAAACATGGAACTGCACAGGGTGTCCCGGGACCACAGGAGAACGGACTCAGCCTTCCAAGGGCCACAGAGGTGGCCACGTGCATTCCCCGCTGTGCCCTCCAAGAGGTGCGTGCCCGCGATGGCTTTCCTGGGGCGCCTTGGGGGCCGCGCTGCCATGATTTGACACAACGGGCTCAAACACGGCTGGCCTGGTGAGTCCTTGCAGAGACCCTCGTGTTGCTGAGCCGTCTTCCTCTGAACCTGACGTGGGCTGAGTCTGTTCGGCGGAGCGCGTGTTCTCCTGGCCACGCGCCAGGTGTGGTGGGTGACGAGGGAGGATGATACCGATATTCTGTGGATTATAATTCAATTTAAAAGCTGTTTGGGGGGCACCTGGGTGGCTTAGTGGTTTAGATGTCCAACTCCTATCTCGGCTCAGGTCATGATCTCGTGGTTCGTGGGTTCGAGCCCTGCATCAGGCTCTGTGCTGACAGCTCAGAGCCTGGAGCCCGCTTTGGGTTCTGTGTCTCCCTCTCTCTGCCCCTCACCCCCTCACACTCTCTCTTTCTTTCTCTCAAAATAAATAAACTTTAAAAAAAAACGCTGCTTTTGCTAAGACTGCATTTCACTGTAACTTGGAAATGTGTCCAAATGGAGATGGGCGGGCAGGATATATAATGCACGCGATTCTGAAGACAGTACAGAAAAGGGCTGACTGTCTCCCTGATGGTTTTCGTTTCAGTTACACGCAGGTGACCTTCGGATGTATTGGGTTACAGAAAATACATCATTACAGTCGACATCACCTGCTTCTTTCTGAAATGTCATCGCTGTAAAATGGGAGACACTTGTGTGGCTCGCGTGGCTTGTCGGGCGGGCAGGCAGGTCCAGGGGTGTCCCGATGTGCTGACGCGGGGCAGAGGAGGTCGCCGGTGCTGGAGAAGATGTGCCCAGCCTCTGATGAAAAGGCTCCATCCTGTGCATGGGCTCAGGTCCCACGGGAGGGGCAGGTGGGAGGTGCGTCAGGAGCTGCCCTTGGTGACCGAGGTGACACTTCGGGGCCTGCGTCCTGGGCATGTTGAACACTGGCTGCAGGTCTCAGCTTGGACATGATGGAACTTTCTCAGTGCCTTCCTGTGGCTTTGCTGCCGGGAAGGTGGGGAGGAGGGCGTCTTCGGGATTCTGGGAGTTGGGGGTCCCTGCCGTTCTGGGCGGTCCTTGTCCCCTGTCCCCCCAGTCCTGCTGCTTCCACGGAAGTTTTCACACTGACCGGACAGTGCCGTTGCCATGTGGCCACATTCCTTTGTTTATTTGGGGGGCTGGTCAAGGGGAGAGAGGCGACTGTTCTCTGCTGGTCCCTGACACGGCTTAGCAGGATGTTCCCGTGGGGACATACTTTCTGAGCATCCCCGAGGCCGCACCTCTCCCTCAGGAGACACAGGCTGAGCGTCCAGCCCCATGGTGGCCTCGCTCTGTGACCCGGGCCCGGGCGCTGACCCCCAGTGTCCTTGTGGCGGTGGTGTGAGGTTTGGTGAAGTCACGTGGAGGTGAGCCCACAGTCCCCACGAGCGGACACGAAGGTCAGAGGTTAGGGGTCGGCCTGAGGGGCCACGTGTGGCAGGAGCAGAGGGAGGCCTGCCATGGGGGGCGGGGGAGGCAGCATTCAAGGGACTCCCCTAGGCGCTTCTGGAAGGGCTGTGATGTCAGGAGGCCAGGAGTCAGGACAGGAGCCTGTGGAGCTTGGGCAGGGGACTCGAGGCACAGTCCTTGGACGCCATTCGGCAGAACCGAGGCTCCGAGCTTGGGTTCCTGCTGGGCCTGCGAGGCTGTGTGTGTGTGGACGGCTGCCTTCGGAGATTCGTGGCTTCATCAGGCAACCAGGGCACATGTGAGGACAGAGGTCAGGGTCAGCTGCCAGGCCCGCCTCCTTCTAGTACCTGAAGTTCTTGTCTCCTCGTCCACCGGAGCCTCAGTTTCCCCGACTCTGCACCATGGTGGCTGTCACCGCACCAGCTGTGTTTGCCAACATGAGCCACGGCGTGGAGTGTCGTCCCCTAAGCTTCGGGAAGGGGCTTCCTGAGCTGGGGCTCTGCACCCCCAACAGTGAGCGTGGTCCTTGTTTGCGTGAGGGCTGCCTTTAGGAACAGTATTTGGGGGCACCAGGGGGGCTCAGCGTCCAACTCTTGGTTTCGGCTCAGGTCATGATCTCGCGGTTCATAAGTTTGAGCCCCAATTCGGTCTCTGTGCTGACGGCGTGGAACCTGCTTGGGATTCTCTCCCTCTCTCTCTGCCCCTCCCCTGCTCTCTCTCTCTCTCAAAAAAAAAACCACACTAAAAAAACCAAAGTGCAAACAGTATTTATGATGACATTTTCGGTCACTCCCCAAAGCAGGAATGTAGCCCTAAAACCAGCATGCCGGACCTCACCTCTCCCCAGTTTGCCCTCCTCATGCCTCCCCCCGGCACCCGCCCGCATCTCCTCTCCCTGCTGGTCACCTAGTCCGCATCTTTTCCTGTGCCCTCCTGGCGGCTGGTCCTTCTGCGTCCACCCCCAGCAGCTCTGTCCGCACTGGTGGAGGGCGCTGGGCGGAGGGCAGAGGGTGGACGGGGACAGAGATGGAGAGATGGCCTGTCGGGGAGCCGCCTCCAGGCCCTGGTGACCTGATGCTAGGACAGGTCAGGTGTCACGCCCTGCCCTGCGTTGCCCGGGGCCTCAGGCAAGGAGAGCTGGAAACTGACCGGTCTTGCTGGGTCATGGTGGTTATCATGACGGGAAGGTCAGCTCCCCGCCCCAGCCCCTGGGTCTCCATTCTTGGTGCATGGCCCTGGGGTCTGAGTCACCGCCTGTGCCGGAAGGTCCTTGGAGCTCACCAGATGGTCCATGTCATAATGTTGCTTCTGCCGCCCTGGGGGATGTCCGCCCCCGTTACTAAAATCCGAGCATGTGTCCCCAGTGTCTCATATTAATGGAAGGAGGCACTCGACGTGGGACTTGAAAGGTCAAGGGAGCAACTCCTGTGAATGGAAGTTGGGTGTTTGCCTCTTGGGGTCCTTCAAGCTCCCAGGTGGCAATTTGGGCTGTGGCAGGTTTCCGGTCGTTTTCCCACGCCCCGGCCTGTGGATGGGTTCCTGAAAGTCCCCTGCTGACCCCCTGTCTTGGGCATAACCTGCAACCCTGTGAGGAAGGTGCTAGGCTGGGTTTTCCTGCTGGGTGTGTGCAGGGGACAGAGACGTTGGGGCCAGGAGAGCCCCAATGTCTCTGTCCTTTACCTGTGCTGTGTGGTGTTGGGGTGATTCTGTCCCAATTTGTCTTTTCTTTCCTTTTTTCCTTTTTTTAATTTTTTAAATGTTTATTTTTGAGAGAGAAAAACAGAGCAAGAGCAGGGGAGGGGTAGAGAGAGAGATGGAGACACAGAATCCGAAGCAGGCTCCAGGTTCCTAGCTGAGCTGTTATCAGCACAGAGCCCCGCATGGGGCTCGAACTCATGAGCCGTGAGATCATGACCTGAGCCGAAGTCAGACGCTCAACTGACTGAGCCCCCCAGGCGCCCCAGTTTTTCCAGCCAGGAAACAAGAGCCAGTTGAAATCTGCAAGCGGGTGATGCTGGAGTGGCATGAATGAACCCCGCCTCTGTAGGATGAAACCCAGGGCCTGTTCCTCCCCCCCCACCCGCCCTCACTGCAGGGGAGGGGTGCTCTCTGGGCTGAGGGACATTTCTGGGGGAGTCTGGGAGCGCCCGGGGGGAGGGTGTGGATCCTTTGCGAGCATCCAGTGGGCCTGAAAGGACGGGGAGCTTTGCTTTTGGCCGCTGGCTATGAAAAGCAAAGAAAAACAGAGACAGGGAGCCGGCGCATTCCTGGCGGGGCCTGTGGGGAGCTGGCCCAGCCTCTTTGATCCGGGTGCCTGGGCCTGCAGCGGCTTGCTTCCAGCACATTCCCTTTCCCTGTGATGTTGGGGTGCCCGCGCTCTGGCTGGAAGCACTTCTCCTATCTGCCTGCAGGAAGCGTCGCCCCTGTGCAGCCCGATGACTTGCTGGGGCCTCCTCCGTGCGGTGGGAGTGGGCCACAGACAGACAGACGGACCTAGGGGAGAGGATGTCCTGAGGGCCTGGCCTGCTCACCGCCCGCCTCCTACCCGGGCCTTCTGAAAATAGGGCACCTTTCAGTTTGTAGGCTCTCTCCGGAAAATTCCATGATGCCGGCTTCGGAACACAGATGCCACCCTTTCATGCCCGCCCCGCGGAGTCCCGGGTGGAATGATTCTTTGTTGGAGGGTTTGCCCCAGGATGTTACAGCATCCCTCCTACCTCCTCCTTCTCAAAGCTTGCGGCCGCCCCAGTGGTGACAATGAAAACAAACAAGGGTCCCTCATGTTTTCAGATGCCCTTGACGTGCCCGCTGATGCTGGGCAGAGCCGTCCGTCCTTGAGAAAATGAACTGGGAAGAAAACAATGACGTGGCAGTCTGGTCATGGTCCATCGTGGACATCCATTTCCTGTTGTTGCAGGATTAAAGCATGGAAGGCTTTGGCCGGGCAGAGGACTGGGTTAAAGTGGCCCGTGTTTGGGTGAAAAGATTGCCTTGGGAGCTCAGAAAAGGTCGCTTTGCAAGCTCAGAGCAAGCGGGAGTGAGTCATGGTGAAGGTGACGGTGTTGGGGTCAAGGTGATGGTGGCTCCTGTTTGTAGACGGCCCCTCAGGGGCCGCGTGGGCGTTCCGTGTTCCTTGTTCCTGTCGGGAAGAAGCCCGGGGAGAGGAAAGTCTACCCATCTCTTGAGTAAGGTGCTGGAAACTTTCCCAGACGCACCGAGCCCGTGGTTGGCTCCAGACCTTTCTAATGAGGGTGTTCTCTTGGGGTCAGTCTCTGGATCGGGGGTCCATCACGGTGCTCTGTCCCCTGCCCACTCGCCCTTCTGCTCTCGGGTGGCCTTCCTGGAGTGCTCTGCATGGGGACAGCCCTCTGAGCCGCAGCCCGCCCCCGTCAAGTGAGGACCGCGCCCTCCGCACCCGAACCCACGGGGGCCATGCCTGCCGCAGGGGCTGAGCCCGTACAGGAGCACTTGTGGGGGGAGCCTTGCCCTTTGGGTCTGAGGACGTGGCAGACGGTCCAGCCTGGGGTCTGCGCTGAATCGCCTCAGACATCTCATCCTGTCCCCCTCTGGTCTTGTCTGCGAGGGAGACTGCGGCTTTGCTCCGCTGGGGAAGGGGACCTAGAGGTACACCTGTTGACAAGAGCAGCTGTTTCACGGCAGGACCCAACGATGGGGGTCACACAAAGAAGGTCAAGCACCAAACAGTAATCACACCCTTGTGGGCTGCGCAGAGCATCCCGTGACGACCCAGGATGCTCTGGGACGGGCTGTGAGTGGGACATGGTGTCGTTGGGGGGGCAGAGGGGCTGCAGACGGCCAGGGGGACCCCATGTGGGGGTTATGGCCCTTGGTGCCCAGGACGAGCATCCAAGACCAAGAAGGAGGCCTCAGGGTCTCCGACTTCAGTTTCATTAAATGAAAGGAATTTTTAAAAGATCACATCCTGGGGCGCCTGGGTGGCGCAGTCGGTTGAGCGTCCGACTTCAGCCAGGTCACGATCTCGCGGTCCGTGAGTTCGAGCCCCGCGTCGGGCTCTGGGCTGATGGCTCAGAGCCTGGAGCCTGTTTCCGATTCTGTGTCTCCCTCTCTCTCTGCTCCTCCCCCATTCATGCTCTGTCTCTCTCTGTCCCAAAAATAAATAAATGTTGGAAAAAAAAAAAAAAAAAAAAGATCACATCCTGATTGAAAAGCTTCTCCAGGGGTGCCTGTGGGGCTCGGTTGGTTGAGTGTCTGACTCTCGATTTTGGCTCAGGTCGTGATCTCACTGTTCAGAGGATCGAGCCCCATGTCGGGCTCTGCGCTGACAGCACGGAGCCTGCTTGGGATCCTCTCCCTCTCTCTGCCCTTTCCCCTCCCCCAAATAAATAAATAAAAAATAAATAAAAGCTTCTCCAGAATCTCCTACAGAGCTGCTCAGTGCCCAGTAGTCCGTGGGGTACACACGCTGTGTATGGCTGCACGTGCACGCACACCCACGCGGTGTATAACTGCACATACAGGCACACACGTGTTATGCGTGTATGTGCACATGCGTACACGCAGTGCTGTGTGTATATGTGTACATGTGGGCATGCATGCTGGTGCGTGCACACATGCGTGTGCCATTGCATAGATGTGTGGGTGCATGCCTGTGTGTGTGTGTGTGTGTGTGTGTGTGTGTGTGTGTATGCGTGTTGTGGACTTCTGGAACGGAGGCCGGGAGAGCAGGGATTTTTTCTGTTTTCCCAGGCAGGCTGTTTCTCACGCTCGCTCACGAGCTGCGCTGTAGACTGGCTTCCGGGCTTGGCAAGATGAACGGGAACGCATCTTTAAGTAGTTCTTTTATTTGTCAAATCCCTGCTATTTTGTTAGAATCTCTCTTACAGCCAAAATAGCCTCGGGGGAACAGTACTAAAAAAAAGAAATGCGTTGGGTGTGTCGGAAAAATGTGCTGGGGGTTGGGTGCCTGCAGACACACGCTGGCTGCCCCTTTGCAAGGTCTGTGCAAAAGTTCCCCGTCCTATGACACAGGCCGCGGCCACGATACCTTGGAGAGGCGGGGGGGGAGGGGGGACGGGGAGAGGAGGGAGCCCCGGCGCCCCCAGAAATTGCTGCTTCCTTGGCACAGATCATTGTGGAATCTGCCCAGCTGCCCACATACCGTTCTGTGTTTCCTCCCAGTAACAAGCAGAGATCAATCTTCGTTATTGTGTCTCTTCTGCGAGGAGAGGATTAATGTTTACATAATGATTCCAACTGTGGATTTGCTCGCAGGCTCCTTCTTCCTTGTCTGTGGGATGTGTCCCCTGGGCTAGGTGCTGGGGACACCGTATCCTCCCGGTGGGTGGACTTCGGGTGCCTCCCGCTGTCAATGGTGTGGTCACCCCCTTGGCGCCTGGTGCTTCTTTTTTTTTTTTTTTTTTTTTAAATTTTTTTTTTTTTTTTAACGTTTATTTATTTTTGAGACAGAGAGAGGCAGAGCATGAATGGGGGAGGGTCAGAGAGAGAGGGAGACACAGAATCGGAAGCAGGCTCCAGGCTCTGAGCCATCAGCCCAGAGCCCGACGCGGGGCTCGAACTCACCGACCGTGAGATCGTGACCTGAGCTGAAGTCGGATGCTTAACCAACTGAGCCACCCAGGCGCCCCCTGGTGCTTCTGTCTTAAGAGCCCTCAGTTGGGCCCGCAGGGGTGCGGTGGTCGGGCCAGGAGCGTGGACAGATTTTATGGCTCTCCGGACAGATCACATAGGGTCAAATCACTTTCCAGGTGTGACCCCAAGTCACCGCCGGCCCCTGGCTGCAGTTCTGGATGCTGACCGCAGCTGTGCGGAGCCCCGCCCCGTATCTCCCCATCCCTCATCCATCCCTTCTGCCCATCCCCAGGCCTCGTGATCTCATGAGTGCCGTGTGAACACCGCAGTGGGACGGGACCATCCTGTCCATGGCTGTCCACCCCCCACCTGCCTCTGCCTCTCCCCGGACACCTGCCCCCGCCTGGTGCCATTGGTGAGCCACCTTGTCCCCGGCCAGGGGCGTTGGGTCGCACCCTGCCACCCCTCCATCCCCTGTCTCTTGGTCACAGGGCAGCCTGAGGAACCTTTTTAAACATTTCAAGTCACATCACGGCATTCCTTTGCTCAGAACCTTCCAAGTGGTTCCATTTCTGTCTGGGTTACAGACCAAGTCTTGAGCGGGCTCTGCTGGGGAGACCTGTGTGGACGTTTGGCGGTCACATGCCCCCAAACGGAAGGCAGAACAGAGACCAAAGCACAGGGTGGGCTCCCTGCCAGGAGGAGCCTGACGCAGCCTCTGGGCCGGGCCCTCAGAGTGAGGGGTGTGTGGGCTGACTGCCCATCCTGTGCACATTGATGTTAGATAGTAATAGGGACCTGAAGGAAAACGTGGTGGAACGTGGAGCCAGCGTGGGCAGAGGTGGTGGACTGTTTCCACAGGGGGTCAGGCAAGGCCTGAGGGGTTGTGCTTTGACGGACAACGGGAAGTTGCAGTTGTATGTGGGGGGGGGGGGGCGGAAGCACGTGCAAATGTCCTGAGGCAGCAGCTAGCCCAGCAGGTTAGAGAAGAGCCTAGGAGGCAAGCAGGTCCGGGTGGGCAGGGGCTGGCTCAGGGGGGTCTATGGGCCCAGGACACTGGGTTTTTTTTGTTAAAGGGTCCTTGCAAAAGCTGGGGAGTGCCAGAGGGTTGTCATGTCCTGATCCCTGGTTATGACGATGCATCTAGCTGGCCTGCGGATGAGGAGACGGTCAGCTTGCTGGTGCCTGGAACAGGGTGGTGGTCCTGGACACCAGGGCCATGTTTGGGGAGAAAATGCAGAACTCTGACTGGGAGGGCTGAGGTTAATGCTGCCTTCCGGACAGCCCAGTGGGGGTGAGGAGTGGGTGGTACCCAGAGCTCAGCATTCAGGAGGAAGGGCTGGAAGGGACAGCAGTGGGGCGTGTGCAGGGGAGGGTCCAGGACACTTAGTGGTGACTAGGGGCAGAGGGCCCCCAAGGGGAACTAGGGCCCGTCTGGTGCGAGGGGAGGGTCTAGGACACGGGGTCATGGAAACCAGGGAGGAAGGAGCCGTCAGGTGCCTCTGACAGGAGCAGAGTCAGTTGTGGGTGTGACTGCGGTGGCTGGTTGGGGACAGGTAGGAGCTTTGGTGGGCTGTTGTTGTGGGTCCTGGAGTGAACGGGATGGTGGGTAGTGGGCACTGTAGCCAGCAGCAGGGAAGGGAGGTGCGGCCAAGGAGGGCTGTCTTTAAAGCTGGGGTGTGCGTCCGCTGGGGGACGGTAGTGCAGGGAGGAAGAAGCTGGTGAGGACCTTGGGGGAACGAGAGCTGGGTCCCTCGGGGGCGGGGGGCTGGGCTCCAGGCAGGAGGCAGTCTGCTGTGTGTTCATTTCGGGGTATAGCTGCTGAGGGTGTCCACGAGCTGGGTGGCCTGCACTTGGGGCGGCAGCTGAGTTCCTGTGTGCGTAGAACAGAGCGGCTAGGGGCGCCTGGGGGGCTCAGTCGGTTACGCGCCCGACTGCGGCTCAGGTCGTGATTTTGCGGATCGGTTCGTGAGTTCGAGCCCTGCATTAGGCTCTATGCTGTGAGCTTGGAGCCTGGAGCCTGCTTGGGATTCTGTCTCCCTCTCTCTCTGTCTCTCCCTGGGTCATGCTCTGTCTCTCTCTCAAAAATAAACAAAACATTAAAAAAAGTTAAAAAAAAAAAAGGGGGGGCGCCTGGGTGGCTCAGTCAGTTGAGTGTCTGACTTCAGCTCAGGTCATGATCTCACGGTTTGCGGGTTCGAGCCCCGCATTGGGCTCTGTGCTGACAGCTCAGACCCTGGAGCCTGCTTCAGATTCTGTGTCTCCCTCTCTCTCTGCCCCTCCCCCACTCATGCTCACTCTCAATCTCTCTCTCTCTCTCTCTCTCTCTCTCTCTCTGTCTGTCTGTCTCTCAAAAAAAAAGTGTAAAAAAAAAAAAACAGAGCAGTTATACACCCACAGGTGCCGACCACGGAGGGTGGTGGGTGGTCAGAGGAGTGAATGAATGAATGAATGAACGCAGCATCCCCGTGGAGAGGTTTCCTGGAGTCCACACTGAGCCCTCCTTGTGGGCGGTGACCTTGGCTTGTGCCCCTGACCTTCCCCTTCCTGACCTGGTGCATAGCAAGTACACAGTCTGGACCTGGCCACCTGGTAGAAGGACAGGTGTCCCCGTGCCCCTGTGCCCACGCGGGGGAGACCCTGAGAGCTGGAGGACAGCCTCCGAGCCCACACTTAGGGGAGTCCTCCTGTGAAAGCATGGGGGCCCATCTTAGCCCCAGCCCCCATGAGCTCTGAAGATTCCTGCCCTGAATGGCCCTTAGTCCTCAGCGCAGCCAGGGTCCTTCTGACCCCTTGGAGCGGACTCAGTCCTTCCCACAGGCTTTTCCGCAGGTCCCCGCCAGTGCCTGTCTCCACCCCTGCTGCTCCCTTCCTTGGCTACAAGCCTCCCTGTTTTCGCAGGGGTCAAGTCTAACCTTGAGCCCAGCCCCCGGCGCCTCTGGGACCACCCCTCCTAGGGCGCTGTCTTCCCTTGGTCCCTCCCACATAGTAAACTGGGGAGCGGATGATGGGTGGGTGAATGGTCGCTGTGAATCACTGTCCGTCAGCTAATCAGAAATCAAAGGGCAGCAGATACAACACGGGTGTGACCGCAGGGTGTGGCCTCCAGTGACCGCCATCTTCAAACCTGGTCTGTCTTTATTGACCCACAGTCAGTTACCTGTGTGGCCAGTTATGTGTCTGCCCCCGCGGGGTGGTGGGGGGGACGCTCGGGGACACCAGCCACACTCTGTGCTGCTTCTGTGCGATGGGCACAGTGATGCCACAGGAGAAGCCCGGTGCTGACTGGCGCTGATGTGGAATAGCCCATCCTAAGGGAGGGTGGGGAGCAGGACGGATCCTGTGCTGTAACATACTCTCTAACTTCTGAATTTGTACTTTTGTAAGCCCAAGCCCAGAATGCATGTGGGCTCTTTTCCTCTTTAATGGTTTTGTTAAACCTTCCTTCATCTGGGTCTTTTAGCCACGGAAGGAAGTCAGTAAGGCAATTCACGGTCATTTCTACCCTTCTTCCCCACTAGACGTACGTTGGCCGGTAGATTTTCTGTTCTCCCAAAATGAACTGATTAAAAACTCTTCTGACCTTTATCGTTACTTTTCTAGAATTGAGGTTTAATTGATGTATAACGTTGTATTAGCGTCTGGTGTGCAACATAGTGGTTCGGTATTTGTATACATTGCAAGATGGTCACCATGGTAAGCTTTGTTAATGTAAGTCACTGTCTGTCACTCAGCCATTGTAGCTGGAATCGATTTCAAGTTCATCTGCCAGATGATGTCATTGTGACGTTGGACTTTGGTTTCCAGGGCGTAACAGGCTCATGCTTGGTGGCCTTGAATGAAATGATGGCATTTGGGGCACTTTTGTAAATGGCTGCTCCTAGATCATTAAGAACCAAGCCTAGGGGCGCCTGGGTGGCGCAGTCGGTTAAGCGTCCGACTTCAGCCAGGTCACGATCTCGCGGTCCGTGAGTTCGAGCCCCGCGTCAGGCTCTGAGCTGATGGCTCAGAGCCTGGAGCCTGTTTCCGATTCTGTGTCTCCCTCTCTCTGTGCCCCTCCCCCGTTCATGCTCTGTCTCTCTCTGTCCCAAAAATAAATAAATGTTGAAAAAAAAAATTAAAAAAAAAAAAAAAAAAAAAAAAAGAACCAAGCCTGAAATTCATCTAATTGTGATTATTAAGATTTGTAGATTGAATGCCTTCTAGATGCATAAGTTGAGTGAGAAAGCACTTGAACCAAAATTTTGGCACTTAAGAATTTTTTTCACGTATCTTAGCTGTAAAAATGAGAGTGTTGGTTGGTTTTAAGATCTGGTAACTCCAGGGTGAAAATAAATTTATTTATCATATGAGCGTTATGACTCTAATACAGAGCATTCATTTGAAAATCAAAGCTTTTAAACTTGTCAAAAGTATAGAATGTAAAATCTTTATTTATTAACTCGAAGATTTTAAAATTATAAACGCAACATGACTGACCTTTCTGGAAGTGGGGGGACAGACAGCAGTCCCCGGCAGACGCACCGCCCAGCCCCCGTGGGCTGATGCTCAAGGGCCCCGGAGCCAGCAGGAGCCAGATGAATGAAAAGCTGTCCCCAGGGAGGCTCAGTCCAGCTCCGAACAGTGAGGCTTGGGTCCCGTGTGAATGACAGAAGCCGTCCCTGGACGGTGGCTCAGGTGGGAGACTGATCAGTGACCATTTAGCCTTAGCGAGGCTATGGGCCATGAGAACTGGGCGAGTCCCCATCTGTGGGAAGGACAGGCTGCCTTCTGCGGAAATTCAAACCTCAGGATTTGGTTATCAGCTCCCTGGCCAGGTGGGCTCACAGCTTCTCTGTGAGGGAGAGAGAGAAGATTCCTGGCCTCCCTGGGTTTGAGGGGCACCAGGTACCAGGGGAGCGGTCCCAAAGTCCCCGTCTCCCCTGACCCCCAGCCCTGCATCAACACCTGCCCAGGAATAAGAATACGGACTCACAGTGACAGCAGTCAACACAAACCACTTTGGCCTTTTTAAAAACTTCAGGAATAAAGAGTTAGAAATGGGTCAACAGTGACGCTTCCTCAGACGCCCCGACTTTATCTTTCCGTTGTTTGTTAAGGGCCTGACCCTCTGAGTTAGGGGGAGGAAGGCACGTGGAGTCAGCCTCTCGGACTGGTGGAGGTTGGTAGTGATGCTGCCGTCCCCGTCGGCAGGTGAAGAAACTGGCCCAGAGTGGTTGCTAGCAGACCTGTGGACACACAGCCAGCAGCAGAGAGGGTCAGGGCGCAGCCTGGCTAGGTCTCGTCTGCATCTGTGTGGCCTGTGTGGGTCCAGCCTCCTGGGGTGTGATGCTCCAGGCCACGGGGGACAGCGGGGCGTGTGCTGGGGTGCCAGGTGTCACCGGCTGCAGATCAGACGCCTATGGGTGGGCCAAGGGTAATCCGAGGGTGTTCTAGACGCAGCTTGGTGACCCAAGCGTGGCGGGGGGAGGGGGGCGCTGTCCGCCTGTCCCGTACCGTGAATCCTCATCCTCACCGTGGGATCCAGGCCCCCCGAGCCGGGGAGGGGCGGCCGGGGGAGGCGTGCGGGGGGCCTGGAGAACTCGAGGGCTGCTGGGCCGGGCAGCGGGCCTGGGTCCCCTGTCCTCACACCCGCCTGGGGAAACGCACGGGTTTGGGGCTACCCAGGCAGTGGGGCAGGTTCACTTCCCAGAGCCTCCATTTACCTCTGAGAAACGGGAGATCGCGTCCCCCAGAACCAGCCTGCTGGGGGATGGAGAACGTCCAGCCACAGCTGGCGTATTGAGACCCGCCACCAGGCCTGGACAGGGACCTCGATTTTCCTCGGTGGGACATAGAACTAGCTCTGAGATCCTTCAGCTTGCTGGCAGTGGGGAGCACTGTGGAGGGGGGGGCATACCGAGAGCCTGGGTTTGGGGGAGGAACTGAAGGGTCCCATCCTGCATTCGTGGGCCTGGCGGATTTGCTCAGAAACTAGCTGATTCTGGGGGTTTCCTTGTACTTGGAGGCAGTGTCAATGCAGAGAATATAAGGGAGCGGAGGCCAAGCCCCCAACCGCCCCCAGCCTTGTCTCCCCATGCTCGACAGAGGCCGCTCGCTGGCCCCCCGCCCGGCCTCCAGGGTAACTGGGACAGGATGGGGTGGCTGCGGGCTTGTCCGCCCTGGGTCTGCTCCATGGGGACCGTGAGTGCTGACCAGAGGCCGGGGCCCTTGGCCTCAGGCAGGCTGTGGGTGTGGGTGGCAGAGAGGCTCCCCGAGGGCTCCCAGCTCCCCTTCCCCTGGGCCATCTCCGTGCAGAGGCAAGAACACTCGGTGTCTGTTTCCTTTCCCGTCCCGCCCCTCCTGCAGATGGACTCCCAGGTGGGGGTCCGCTGTCACCTGATGAAGGATGTGCTCTGTGCCCGTTGGGGTGGACGCAGGGAAGAGGCGCCCAGTGGGGTTTGCTTCTGCCTTTTCGGTTTGCATTTGAGGCCGTGACGTCCGCTGGGCAGGAGCCCACACACCTCAGGGCCAGGCGTCCGTGGTGCTCGGGGGTCTGTGCAGCCTCCCCGCCCTCGTGTCCCCACCTTGGGCAGGTGCAGCAGCAAAGACACCTCCCCGCCTCGCCCAGCCCCTCCTCTGTCCTCCCGTCCTGTCCTCATCCCGGTCGCCACGTGGCGACAGGAAGAAGTAGTCCGGGCGGCTGGAGCCTGCTTGGGGGGGCAGCGGCCCTGGATCCACCTGCCTTCGTCCCGAACTTCTACTTCTTTCCTGAAGCAGCTGCTGGTTTGGAGCAGGATGGGGGGGTGGGGCATACGCCCGCACCTCAGAGGTTGCCATTGTAGCAGAAGTGCCTTTTCCGTGCTTTTCGAGGGTGGGTAGGACGCACACGGGGGAAGTGAGAATAGGCGCTCACTCTCTCCGCATCAGCAGAAACCTTTGTGCTGAGGGTGTCAGAGGTCACCACCTTGCTTCTGGAAGAAGCCACCAGACATGGGGAGTGGGCTGTGAGCTCTGGCAGGGAGTCACTTGGAAGACACTTTGGTTACCAGGCTGTATGGCCTCTGCCAGGCCAGGGGACTCCCCATGGGGTTCCTGAGTACCTGCTGTGACTTTCTCCAGAAAGGCAGGTGTGAAGGACAGAGCCTGGAGAAGGAACCCCTGACGGTTCGGTGCCCTCCTAAGTAGGTCACACCTGCTGCTTTAAGCATCTTCCAGGGTCAGGCTCTAAACACACAGCACTTCAGTCTGATCCTGTCCCCCGTGTCCTGGGGGGTCACGCATCTGTGCTCCTTGGGGGACACTGCAAGCCAGCTCTCTGTCTCTCCTGGGTCCCCATGCATCTCTGGATGCCCTGGGACTCAGTTTCTCCTTCTGTCCAGTGGCCCGTCTTCTCCCCCTCCTGGCACTGTCTGGGCACAAGCTGTGTCACCAGCAGTGAGAGGGGCATGTGGGGCTTCCTCAGTGATGCCGAGTCAGGAAGAAGTGGACTGTGGGTAGCACCCCTCGGGGCCCACTGGGTCCTGCCACCCTCCCGTGGGCAGAACAGAGCAGGGGGAGCAGGGAAAGGAGGAGAAGGAAGGTCCTGAGAGCCAGGCCTGTGCTGGAGGAGGCCCAGGTGTGAGACCAGCCCCCAGCATGGCCGGTGTCCCTGCCTCCGCACGAGGGGAGAAGGCTGTGCCCAGAGGTCGCTGCAGATGAGAGCTGCCAGCCGCTCGCTGGCCTCAGAAAACCCTGGGCCTGGAGCCTCTAACATCATCAGAGGCCAAGTGCTTTTCAAAGTGCCGTAGGTGGCTCTGGGAGACTCCCTGGCACTCAGGGTCATTGAGCCATGGGCCAGCTGTGGACCAGCAGGGACCAATGCCTGGCCTGTGACAGTCTCATGTGTGCTGGGGAGGGGGGTGAAGACATGAGCTGTCTGCCCAGAGTGCTTGGTGGGCCCCCTGCAGGACCCATCCAGGATCCATCCAGTCCCCGGGGGCCGCAGATCTGGGGCCCTACCCCCTCGTTCGGGTCAGGGTCGGTCTGTGCCCTAGAGCCGAGCTCTCACGGGGGACGGGTCCCACCAAAGTCTCGGTCGCTCTGACCCTGTGCCGAAGGGGCACGGCCAGCCTTCTCTGGCCAGCTCACCCTTTGCCCTGTTACAGTGAGGGGAGGTACTCTGAGACCACGCACCCACCTGCAGAGGGGGACCGTGACTGAACGGCAGGTGATGGGTTTCCTCTCCAAGCTCCCACGATGCGTGGAAGCTGAACTTTACACTTATGCCCCGCCTCTCAGTTACCTCTGAGCCTGTCCCCTCTTGTCCTTCCAGATGAGGAGGTGCCTCAAGACCACGTGGGCACCTCATCGGACCTTCAGGGTGCTCCCTCATCTCTACCAGCAGGACTCTTGGGTCCGACTTTATTCCCGGGTGTCATCACTGTTTATTTTGATGTTCAAGTTGTGTCTGGTCCTGCCAGCCTCTTTGGGGCTGCTCTGGTGTCCTCGAGACATGGCCCCATCATTCTGTGAGCGTTCCCTTACTTTCCGGCAAAAAAAGCCGCAGAATAAAAACAAGGTATTGTAGGTTCATTTTTACGGTCCCTGACTCACACCTGAAATCAGCCATGTCTGCGAGGAGCCCTGGTTTCTTTTACCGGGAAATAGGATTATTCTACTCTACTCCACTCTATTCTATTCAACTTTATTTTACTTTATTTTATTCATTTCTACTTTATTTTACTTTATTTTATTTTAATTCTATTCTTTTCAACTTCAGTTTATTTCATTTCTAAAGTTTACTTATTTTGAGAGAGAGAGGGAGAGAGAGAGAATCCCAAGCAGGTTCTGAGCTGCCAGTGCAGAACCGATGTGGGGCTTGAACTCACAAACCGTGAGATCACAACCTGAGCTGAAACCCAGAATCAGATGCTTAACTGACTGAGCCCCTAGGCGCCCTGGGAAATAGGATTTTAAATCGAGTCCTGGGTGCCGGGTGTGGCCACTGCTGTTGGGGGCTGCTTCCTCGCCATGGACAGAGCTGGGGCGTGGGGTGATGCGTGCACGGGTGTGGATGTGTGTGTGTGTGTGTGTGCACACTGACATCAGTTTTCATTTGTCTGTATCTGTGTCTCCATGGAAACCACGGGCCAGACCACCATCCGATTCAGGCCTGCAACACGGCGTTTCCTGACTCTTCCTGTCCCCGTTAGCGAGGGACGGGCTCTGCTCTTCTTGCCCTCGATGCCTCCCTGGTCCTTCCTCCTGTACCGCCCTCCTCCATGTCCTCCGCTCCCCACACCCCTCCCCGGTCCTCACATCCAGTAGCTTCCTGGCCCTCCCCTCCGACCTGCCTCCCTCTGCCCTCACTGCAAACTGCTGCACCGTGGGGCCCCCGGGACGCGGTGTTCATGCAGCTCCTGTCTCCCCACCGATGCTGGGGTCAGGCCCCCCTGCGACAATATGGCCTGGGACCAGGCTCTCCACCCCCACACTGGCGCTCATCCCCTGGCCCGACCTTACTGCCACCCAGGTCCCTTCAGTTCACTGAAACGCCGTGTGCTGTGACCTTGCTCTGGTCCCTGGCTCTTTCTTGTTTGGGAAACATCTGACGCTCCCGCGAGTGGACCCACGGCCCCTCGGGCACCTGTGGGGGTGCTTCTGCCATCGGGGGTAGCGGTGGGCATTCTCCCAGCCATGCCAGGCACACAGCGGCTCCATCAGTGTTTCTGGACGGCTCTGTAAGCGTGTGGGTGCGGGGGTGTGTGGGGAGCAGACCCCACTCCCGCCCTCCCCCAGGGAGCCCCGAATCCTGTGTCGGCATTGGCCTCGTCCTGGGCTCCCGTCCCCAGTCCGGTCTTGGCTTCCGGTCTGACGCCCAGCACTGCAGTTTGCCCTCGTGGTGTGGACCCTGGAGTCCCTGAGGTCTGTCCTCTGCAGGCTGGAGGTCAGGGCCTGGCCTGGCTTCTGGGCTCCCCAGCACCCCCAGACTCCGCTGCCCCCAGACCCCACATTTCAGCTGGCTTCCGAGGGGGCCAGATGGTGAGCTGAGACGGACGGAGTAGCTGGCCTTGACGTCATGGAAATGCAGCGAAATGGGTTTTTTTCATTCTTGTCCAGCATTTATTGCCCCCGCTTGTGTTGTGTAGAAAACCCCAGACGGAGGTTAGACCCTGCAGGCCCAGGCCGAGGCTCAGACAGACGGCCGCGCTGCAGAGTCAGGCCCACGGCTGAGGTGGGCTTGGGTGTGAGGGGTGGTGCGCAGTTGGGGAGGCCGCGCAGGAGATGGGTCCTGGGCTGAGACTGGAAAGGCTGTACTTTCCACTCAACAAAGGAGAATCGGAAAACTCTGGGAAGCCCTGAGGGGGGCCCCAGCACCCACCAGGGCACAGAGCCCAGGAGCCTGGGTCTGGGGGACGCTGCAGGAGGGCCCGGGGAAGGGGGGCTGGAGAAGTGGCCAGCCGGCAAAGTGGGGAGCCACGGCGGGGCTCCCAGTGTCGTGTGCTGGGGGGACTCACTTGGGCTGTCATGTTCTGGACTCGGACCCAAAGCCCCTGGTCTCATCTGTTGATTCTCACCTATTGCTTGTCACCCGTGACACGTACCACGTACATCTGACCCACGAGTAGTACTAAAGTGCACTGATGTTTTGAATGATGGACTTTTCAAATGAGAGGGGTTTTGGGGTGTCCCTTTGAACACAAGAGCATCTTGGGCATTGGAGCTCCTGAGCACTTGCTGGCCATTTGCAGGGGGTCCTCTGCCCCCTACAGAGTGTGGAGCCCCACCTCCAGGTCAGGGAGCCTGACAACGTTGGGGGGCACCTGCTGGTGGCTGGGGTTCACCTCTGCTGGGTCCATGGGGAAGGCTGGAGGCAGATCCAGCTGGTTTCTGGAAAGAGTGTTTTCAGATAGCAGAATGATGTGCTTCCAGCTCAGCCCCTAGACGCTGGTTGGCACCCCATCTTGTATTAGATGGCGGGGAATCAGAAACAAGTTTGGCACAGATGGCACCTCAGGTCCTGCGTCCCTCAGTGGGGGAGAGGGATGTATAGTAGACACAGGACTGAGAGGGTTGCCTGGGTGGCTCAGTCAGTTACGCGTCCGACTTCAGCTCAGGTCATGATCTTGCGGCCTGTGGGTTCGAGCCCCGCATCGGGCTCTATGCTAACAGCTCAGAGCCTGGAGCCTGCTTCAGATTCTGTGTCTCTCCCCCTCTCTCCCTGTTCCTCCCCTGCTCGCAGTCGGTCTGTCTCTCTCAAAACTAAATAAACATTAAAAAAAAAAATTTTTTTTAACAGAAACAGGACTGAGAAATGTTTGCAAAAAACACAAGTCTGAATGCGGCCCAGAAAAATGAATAGTGATGAATGAATCTCGGAAATGAATGAATGAATGAATGAATGAAGAGAGGCTTAAGCTGAGTGGGAGCCATGAGAATAAACAGGTGTCTGCATCTGAATGGCGTGATGCTGTTTGTTATGTTGCTGCTGTTGTTGTTGTTGTTGTTGTGTGTGTGTGTGTGTGTGTGTGTATGGCTGAAAGTCAGAGCTTTGCTGTTTCCCTGCAGAAACAGGAAGATGGGTGTTCAGTGCCGGAACCCGAGAGGTTAATTCTGGCCTTGAATCCGCGGCTGGAATTCGCACATGTGTTAGCCATAAAGGCCTAGCTCTAGCCCACCCCGACTGTTCCCGGCGCTAAGGCATTGGAGTTGCTCACGGAATCAGAGATGCGAAACAGAGTGTTAGAACCACGCAGGGCTGAGCTGTGGTGTGTGGGGGGTGGGGGTGGGGGTTAGGATGGCTCTTGGGCCGGGCACAGAGGCAGGCCAGTGAGCTGAGATCCACTGCTCCACAGTGACAGCCGTGTCCCCTCAGTCCCGTGGAGGCAGGTGGGGGGGGGGGGGGGTTCTGGCGAGCTTAGGAAGCGAGCTGTTCTGTCCGTGCATCCAGCCTGGCTCTGGGCTGCCCTACAGGCTAAGTGACCCTTCCACTTTCCAGGTGTCCGGCTTCCTCTTCTGTGACATTCTGCCTGGACCCTCCGGGTCACCTTCACCTCCCACGCTTCGGGTTTTAAATTTCTTTCTAAAGCTGCAGGGCCAGAGAGGAAAGCAGGACTCTAGAAAGCAGGATGTGATTGTCCAGCAGCTGGACGGTCCCGAGGATGGTGAGGCGGGGAAGAGAGCGGGGATCCCAGCCCCCCAGCTGTGGAAGGACCCTAATCATTAGCTGCGAGCTTGCTGAGACCCGCACGTGGTCCTCAGCCATCTCTAGCAGGGAGGGCTGCCTGCTTTCCTCGCTTGAAGAGGTGCACTGGAAAGAGAACCTTTCTGCGTTGGAATTTTCCTTCTTTCCACCCCAAACGCACTGTTGGTTAGCTGCGCAGACTGCCCTCAATACTGAGCATTACAGATGCAGGTTTAGTGAACGACACTCAGGATTTTAAAATCCTGGAAGCCTGAGAGCCGGCAGGTTTGATGTTAAGCCCCTGGGTTGGCATTCCCGGAGAGGTCTGAAATCCTAGCCAAGCTGACCTCCAGCCAAAGGCGTGGGTAATCAAGTCTGATGGCAGCGGAAGGTTTGCCCCCCAGCCCTGCCCGGGGAGGCGTTTCTTCTCCACTTTGCCTGCGTTTGGCTGAGAAGCCTTTTGCCTGCTCTGGAGCTGCGGTCTGGGGCGGGGGAGGGAGGGCTAATTCGTGTCAGATGGAGGGGCGCCCGGGGGACCGTGCGCTCGCTCGCCTGGCTTTTGTTCCCGACGTCTGACTCCTGACGGTAGAGTGGACGTGGAGGTGCCGGCTGCGTCCTTTCGGGGCTCCGGGGTCCAACTTTTCCTGGGACTTGCAGGCGTAGGGGCCCTGGAGGCATCCCAGCCCCGCTCGGGCGCGGGAGAGGGGACAGCGCCCGCCGCGGCCGACCTCGCGGGGCCGGGCTGTGCTCTCTGCGGGCGCCCGGGCGGCCATGCGGCTGCGCGCCTTGACCTCGGGGACCCCTGGAGGGTGCGCGCGCGGGGCCCGGGCGCGCCGGCACCGGCGCCAGGTGAGTGGGTGCGGGGCTGCAGGGGCGCGGGGCAGAGGGGGCGCTGCGGCTCGGGCTTCTTGGAGAGGGCGAGCGGGGCGCTCGGAGCTGGGAGCAAGGGCGCGGGGCGGGGGGAGCGCTTTGAGACCGGTGCGCGCGCGGGTGGAAGCGTGTCCGTGCGCCCACGTGCGTCTGTGCGCCCGTGGCTGTGCGCGCCCGTGTGTGCTCGCGTGCCCTCTCTTTGCGCTAGCGTGCACCTTCCCGCATGTTTCTGTGTGCACGCGCGTGAGTACCTTGTGTGCGCGCGCAGGGGGCCCCTAGCGGGGATGCCAGCAGTTGCCTGGTGGGAGGCGGGGGCCCTGGTGAGCCCACGTGGAGTGGGGGGCGGTTCAGGGTTAACTCTCCAATCCAGCTGCCTCTCGATCCTGTTTCCGTGGACACCTTTTCCCGAGTGGAAGTAGGACACTGGTCGTGACGCAGACCTGAGGCGCAGCGCAGGTTTCTTTCAAAGGGAGAGGGCCGGTGGCCCTGTGCTGATGTCGGGGATGCGCTAGCATGTTGCCAGAGTGCAATGTCACCGGGGCCACATTGCAGTCCGTGGTGCAGGGGACAGTCCTCCGCAGCGTTGGCATTGGACCCAGCAGATGCCCCCAGAAGGTTGAGCACCCCTTTCTTTTGAGTCTAATGGTTAGGCATTTAGTGCATTCTTTTTCCAGGAAACTTTTCTAAGGTTCTGAGAAAGGAGAAGTCAAAATGTTAGCCGCTTTGAGTCACTTTGGGTTGCCCTCCATTGCGATTTTCAGTTTAGCAGCCAGGCAGGCACTCTTGCTGGGAAGCTTGGGGACTGTGTGTAGTGTGCTGTGCGGAAAGGGCATCTGTCTGGACGCCTGTGATCTGTGGCTGCCATGGGGTGGAAACCTCGGTGGGCGGCTTTAGGGGCCACTGTGTCCCTGCAGAAGGGTTTTGTGGCCCTTGAACTTCAGGGTCAAGTTGGTTCCCCCGTCTGCTGGCCAGAATGCCAAGTACCAGAACTCACCCCGAGATCCTCTTTCCCAAGAGGAGAACAGCTCAGGGTGTGCTGATTCAGCCTTTGTGAGGGTCCCTGCCTCGCTACTGTAACATTAGCCCCCTGACCGTAGGGAGAGGTCTGTGCAGTTTTGCACTTGCGTAGAGCAGAGCAGAGGGTTACCCTTCCCCGCTCACGTGGGGCTTTCCTTGCTCAGCTTTGCAGAGATTTTTCTGTCTGAAAAGAGACTTCACAATCAAGAGCGGCACTAATTACTGGGTACCCCTCGGGGAGTCCTCGTGGACCGGGCAGCCCTGCTCGCTGCCCTTCCAACTGTCTGCTCCCGACAATTAAATGCAATTTAGATTCCTGAACCCGAGCTTGCTAAACGCGGCAGCACTGAAGCCTCCCCTCCCCCGCGCACCCCGCGGCCCCACCTCCCCTGGAGAAATGAAAGCAAAGTATCAGGTGAAAACAAAGGCAGTCTAATCCCGTCTAGCTCATTTCACAATGGAGATGTTATGTACAGATGAAGCGTGAGCAGATGTTATACTCTATCTGGAGCGGGGTCCTCGGGGACGTGGCCACCGACCGGGCATCGGCTCCCGAACAGCACCTCTGCTGTTTCCCCCTCCGGTCTTCTAGAGGCGGCCCAGCGGGCCAGGAAACCGCAGGAACACAGTGCCTCTTTCTCCCCGGTTCCAATAAAGGTATTTGTAAGGAATAAAAGGTCACAGTATCCTCCACTGGCCCAGGAACTGGGGCCA
Organism: Puma concolor; assembly: GCF_028749965.1. NCBI lineage: Eukaryota > Metazoa > Chordata > Mammalia > Carnivora > Felidae > Puma > Puma concolor. The sequence goes on from NC_141668.1 coordinate 107,869,267, forward strand.
ATTCATTCCGTTAACAAATGTTAATTGAGGGTCCAAAGGTTCGCCCTTCTGCCAGGCGCCTCGCGGGGAGTGGGGGCGGGGGGGGGGGGGTGAGACTCAGAGGCAAATGGATGAGAGCCCCGTGTCCTGCCTTTGGGACGTTGCAATAGAGCATAGGCGAGAAGGCATATAAACAAATGACTGAAACACGAGGGGGGAAGCCTGTGCCAACTGGGCCACTGCCACAGAGGACTGTATTTTTAGATGCCTGAGAGCCTGCTCCTGTCTGAGCACGAGACGGGTGGAGACAGGGTCTGAGCCCACAATCCTTTCCTTTGGCCGTGTGGTTTCGGTTTTGCATCTTTTCCCTGTTTGTGGGACAGTGGTGGTCATGGTTACGGCACAGAAGGAGCCTGCCAACGTCCTGAGCTTGTCCTAGGGGCTCCGGCGTCCACCTTTTGCAAACCTCAAGCGCAGGAGCCCCGCTATCATAAAGTTGAATCTCTTGGGGCACCCGGGGGGCTCAGTTGGTTAAGTCTCCAACTTTGGCTCCGGTCATGATCTCGCAGGTTGTGAGTTTGAGCCCCAAATTGGGCTCTGTGCTGTCAGCACGGAACCCGCTTTGGATTTGCCGCCTCTCCCCAGCTTCTGCGTGCCCTCTCTCTCTCAAAAATAAATAAACATTAAAAAAAAAAGTTGAGTCTCCTGAAAAAAACCCGTAATAATAAGGATGTGAACAAGCACATACTAATAGTGCCCTATGTGTATGCAGGATGGATCCTTATAGAATAGTCCATTATGCAGCAGTGGCTCTCAGGCCAGCTGCAGATCGGAATCGTGGGATGAGTTTTGAAAAAGTTTGTGTTCTGGCCCCATTTCCAGATTATCTGTGTTCACTGGTCCGGGTGGGGTTTGGGCAGAGTGGTTTCCTTTTTTGTTTTCTAAGGTTCATTTATTTATTTTGAGAGAGGGAGAGCAAGCAGGGGAGGGGCAGAGAGAGAGGGAGAGAGAGAGAGAGAATCCCAAGCAATCTGACAGTGCAGAGCCCGATGCAGGGCTGGAACCCACAAACTGTGAGATCGTGACCTGAGCCGAAACCGAGAGTTGGAGTCTAACCGACTGAGCCACCCTGGTGCCCGTAGCAGAGTGGTTTTAAAAACTGACCAGGTGGGGCGCCTGGGTGGCGCAGTCGGTTAAGCGTCCGACTTCAGCCAGGTCACGATCTGTCGGTCCGTGAGTTCGAGCCCCGCGTCGGGCTCTGGGCTGATGGCTCAGAGCCTGGAGCCTGTTTCCGATTCTGTGTCTCCCTCTCTCTCTCTGCCCCTCCCCTGTTCATGCTCTGTCTCTGTCCCAAAAATAAATAAAAAACGTTGAAAAAAAAATTAAAAAAAAAAAAAAAAAACTGACCAGGTGACTCACCCCTCCCCCGTTCATGCTCTGTCTCTCTTTGTCCCAAAAATAAATAAACGTTGAAAAAAAAATTAAAAAAAAAAAAAAGGGGGCGCCTGGGTGGCGCAGTCGGTTGAGCGTCCGACTTCAGCCAGGTCACGATCTCGCGGTCCGTGAGTTCGAGCCCCGCGTCAGGCTCTGGGCTGATGGCTCGGAGCCTGGAGCCTGTTTCCGATTCTGTGTCTCCCTCTCTCTCTGCCCCTCCCCCGTTCATGCTCTGTCTCTCTCTGTCCCAAAAATAAATAAACGTTGAAAAAAAATTTTTTTTAAAAATAAAAACTGACCAGGTGATTCCCTTAGGCTGCCGGGGCACACAACTGGCACCTGGTATAGCGGTTGGTCATTGACAGGAGCTCTCTTCATAGGCAGAAGGGGAAGGTATCCTCTGTGTCCCCAAGTCTCTAGTGACTTGCCCAGGGTTACAGAGCTTGTACAGCAGGCAGCAGAACCTGTGTCCTGCTTGGTTCATGACACGTTGCCTCCTTAGGCTTGGCAAGATCAACAAAAACACCACGAGATGACTGATGAAGTGACAAGATGGCTGAGGGACTAGACGTGGTCAGGGAAGACATGGGTGAAAATGGGACTAGAGACGGTCCCCTGGAAAGCTGTAAGCTGCCAGCACTCAGGACAGGTTGAACTGCAGGGAAGGAGAGACCCTCCCCAGCATCTGTTCACACTGGAATTGCCCCTCTGCCAGTTTCCGTCCCTTGGCAGTGGCTGGTGGAGTTGTCTGCCGACAAGCTTGTAAGACCAACTGGGGACAGGAGCTGTGAGTGATTAGTTATGTCTGCCGTAGGTCAGGGAGTAAGGAGTTGTGGTCTGTGTGCTGATGAATCACTCTTCCATAGACCTCAGGGCAACATTTGTTGAAAACTAGGATTCAGAGTGTTCGTTCAACACCTTGTACTTGCTAGTGTGATGTGGGATCCTGAGAATATACTTTGGAAGAAGATGCAGTTTCAAAATATAATAGAAAATGTGATTGAATTGTACACTTAATTATGTGCCATCTTTTAAGTTGTTTTGGCAATTCTAAGTGCTTTGAATTTAAATATGAGTTTTAGAATCCATCTGTAAATGAAAAAAAACCAGATTTTTTATTCCGATTGTGTTGAATCTGTGGATTTTATGAAAGAACTGCAGCTTAACTACATTACCCATGAACACTGTATATCTCTATCTGTTTAGGTCTTCCTCACTTTCTTTCTGAAATGATTTATAGTTTTTCCTTTATAAGCCTTTCACAGAATTTTTAAGGTTTATCCCTGAGGATTTAATATTTTTGATGATGCTGTAAATGGTAATGTTCTTTGAATTTTAGATTCTGAAGTTCATCGCTAGTATGTAGATATACAGTTTGTACATTCATTCATCTCCTGTCCTTCCACTTTGCTAAACTTGCTTGTTAGTTCTAGAACTTTTTTGTAGATTTTGTGAGATATTTGTTTCTTTATATTTTTATTATTATTATGTTTTAATTTTTATAGCTTTATTTTTGAGAGAGAGAGAGAGAGAGAGGGAGGGAGAGAGAGAGGCAGCACAAGCAAGGAGAGAGGGAGGGAGACACAGAATCCGAAGCAGGCTCCAGGTTCCGAGCTGTTAGCATAGAGCCTGATGTGGGGCTTGAACTCATGAACTGTCAGATCATGACTCGAGCCAAAGTTGGATGCTTAACCCACTGAGCCACCCAGGTGCCCCTATTTATTTATTTTTAAATGTTTATTTATTTTTGAAAGAGAGAGAGAATGAGCACATGTGGGGGAGGGACAGAGACAGACAGAGCATGAGCAGGGGAGGGGCAGAGAGAGAGGGAGACACAGAACCTGAAGCAGGCTCCAAGTTCTGAGCTTTCCGCATAGAACCACCCAGGTGCCCTTTTTTTTTTTTTTTTAAATAGATAGTGGTGTCATCAGTGATTAAAGACAGTTTTACCTTTTCCTTTCCAAACTGGATACCTATTATTTATTTTTCTTGCCCGGTTGCACTGATTAGAACCTCTAGAACAACATTAAGTAGAAATGTTGATTGAAGACATCCTTGCCTTGTTCCAGAGCTTAAAGGGAAAGCAGTCTGTCGTCGTTAAATATGGGGTTTGTGGTAGATGTTACCACATTGAGAAAGTTTCTGTCCTGATTTGAGAGTGCTTCTCAGGAAATGGATCTTGGATTTTGTCAGAGTTATTTTCTGATTAATTGAAAGATTGTAGGTTTCTTTTTAGTTTATTGATTGATATTTGAATGTTCAACTAAGTCTGCCTCCCTGGAACAAATCCTGTTTGCCGTGATGTATTATTTAGAAGTGTGTTATTTAGTTTCCAAGTACTTGAAGGATTTTGCAGGGATATATATATATATTTTAATAGTTTCTAATAGAATGCCATTGTGGTCGGAGAACATATTTAGTACAGTTTGAATACTTTTAAGTTTTTTTGGACTTGTTTTATGTTCCAGACTGCGTTCTGCCTCAGGAAGCATTCTTCATGCACTCGAAAAGGATGTGTCTTCTGTGCTTGGGGTCAGATGTCAACTAGGCCAAGTTATTTGATAACGCCGTTCAGCCTTTGTGTATCTTTGCTTATTGCTTGGTCTTTCCTGAGGCCTTTTCCCTTGGTTTGTAGATGATGGCCTTCTTCTGAGTCCCCAGATGGACGACCCTGGCATGTGAGCCACCCCCCCAACCCCCCCCCACCCCCCCCCCCCCCCGTGTCTCTTCCCCTTCTTGTAAGGGCACCTACAAGAATTACTGTATTAGGATCCCACCCTTATGACCTTATTTGGCCTTAATCACCTCTTTAGAGGCCCCATCTCCAAATACATCCCATTTGGGGTCAGGGCTTCAATGTATGAGTTTCGTGGGGACACAGTTCAGTCTAACACAGGGATAATTAAGTTTCTGATTGTATTTACACATTTGTCTCTTTGTCTCTGTGATCCTGTCATTTCTTGCTTCATGTATTTTGAACGTTTTGTTAATAGGTGCGTACATGTTTAGGATCGTATGCTCTCTTGATGCACGTACGCTTTTATCATTAGGAAATCGTGGGTAATGTTCGTTGATCTGGAGTCTACGATGTCTGATAGCAGTATAGCCACTCCAGCTTTCCTTTGATTAACCTTATCATTGTATATTTTTTCTATTCTTTGTCTTTTTAAAAGAGTATAATCTGACAACCATTGCCTTTTTTTTTTTTTCAACGTTTATTTATTTTTGGGACAGAGAGAGACAGAGCATGAACGGGGGAGGGGCAGAGAGAGAGGGAGACACAGAATCGGAAACAGGCTCCAGTCTCTGAGCCATCAGCCCAGGGTCTGATGCGGGGCTCGAACTCACGGACCGCGAGATCGTGACCTGGCTGAAGTCGGACGCTTAACCGACTGCGCCACCCAGGCGTCCCAACCATTGCCTTTTAATTAAGGTATTTAAACTGTTTGTGTAATGTGATTCCTAATACGGTGAGGTTTCAATCTACCATGTTTTCTATTTCTCTCACCTAGTCATTGATCTACTCTCTTTTTTTTGCCATGTTTAGATTAATTGAACTTTTATTTAATTCGTTATTTTTTACATTTTTATTAACAATTGTTTTAATGTTTATTCATTTTTGAGAGACAGAGCATGAGTGGGGGAGGTGCAGAGAGAGAGAGGGAGACACAGGATCCGAAGCAGGCTCCGAGCTGTCAGCACAGAGCCCAACGTGGGGCTCGAACCCACGAACTGTGAGATCATGCCCTGAGCTGAAGTCGGACGCTTAACCGACCGAGCCACCCAGGTGCCCCATATTTTTTTATTTTTTTAAATATTTTATTTTTTAAGTAATCTCTCTACCCAGCATGGGGCTCTAACTCATGACCCCGAGATCAGGAGTCACACGCTCCACCGCCTGAGCCACCCAGGTGACCCCTGATTAATTGAATTTGTAAACAATAATTTCCTTTTATCTGCTTTGTTGGATTATTATCTATCTATCCCTCATTATTTTAGTGGTTGCTTTGGGGCTTACAGTTTATCACAGTCGCCTTTGCGTGATAGTATACAACTTCACAGATAGTAGGAGAGCCTTCCAGTAAAATGCGTTCCATTCCTCTTTTCCTGAGCTTTGTGCTGTTTTATTATATTTACTTTTACATGTGTTAAGCCCCACGTTTCATCATTATTAGTTTTTGCCTGGCCAATTATCTTGTAGTGAGTTTCCAGTACGAGAAAATCTTACGTACCGATCTGTGCACGTACTTAACCATTTCTGGTGCTGTACCATCTGCGTAAAGCCATCTTTCCACTCGCAATCATTTTCCTTGCGCTCAGACGACGTGTAGCTTGTCTTGTGGTGTCATGTCAGCTGGTGATGAATTATTTCAGCTTTCGTGTATCATAAGAATTTTTATTTATTTAAAAAAAAATTTTTTTTTTCAACGTTTATTTATTTTTGGGACAGAGAGAGACAGAGCGTGAACAGGGGAGGGGCAGAGAGAGAGGGAGACACAGAGTCGGAAACAGGCTCCAGGCTCCGAGCCATCCGCCCAGAGCCCGACGCGGGGCTCGAACTCACGGACCGCGAGATCGTGACCTGGCTGAAGTCGGACGCTCAACCGACTGCGCCACCCAGGCGCCCCAAGAATTTTTAAATTCACTTGAGTTTTTGAAAGCTCTTTCTGCCGGGTCCAGAATTCTAGGTTGGCAGATTTTCTCTCGGCACTTTGTATTTTCTGAGAGAAATCTGCTGTTTTGCTAATGGTTGTCTCCTGTCCTAACATGCCTCTTCCTACCCTCTGGGGGCACAATTTTCTGTGTATCACTGGGTTCAAGCAGTGTGATTATTGTGTGTCATTTCTGGCACACTTCCTTTTTTAGTGTTTGATGTTTATTTTTGAGGGAGAGAGAGAGAGAGCAGGGGAGGGGCAGAGAGAGGGGGAGACATAGACTTTGAACCAGGCTCCAGGCTCTGAGCTGTCAGTACAGAGCCCGACGCGGGGCTTGAACTCACGAATCGTGAGATCATGACCCGAGCCAAAGTCGGCAACCCCACTGACACACTTCTTGTACTTGGGATTTGTTCTTCAGTCTATGGGTTTAGAGTTCTGCTCAGATTTTGGAGAAGTTTTAGCCATTATTTTCTCAACTATTCCCCTCCTTCCTTTACAGAGGCCCCAGTGACACCTGTGTTAGGCTGCTCGAACTTTCCCCCCGCTCACTGATGCTCTGTTCATCTATCTCTGCTCACTGATGCTCTGTTCATCTATCTCTTTACTTAGGGGGTCTCTTCTTTCTGTGCCTTGTTTCGGGCAGTTCGTACCGTGACGCTCGCACAATCTGCACGCGCGTGCTCGTCAGTACCCGGCTGGATGGTTCAGAGGGCCCTCTGCACATCTTAGGCCTTCCATGCAGCTCTGTCTTGTGGTGTTCGGGCGAGTGAGCCCTTTCTGCTTTGTTCTGTGGACGCTTAGCACCGTCTCTTCCATCCCGGTAGTAGGTACCTTGGCCCCCTTCTTCCCTGTATCCTGGGACCTTGCTCGGTGCAGGAATCTGGGGCAGTCACAGAACTCGGGCCACTTTTTTCCCTGCCTCTGAGGAACTAGATAGATTGGTTTGCCTGTTCATGAACCTCCTATAAATAGGCATCGCTATGTGCTTTTGTGTCAGAGTGTTTTTGTTTAGCACAGTCATGCTTTCGATGCCCACCCGGGATGCGTGACGTCATGTGTATTAGTAGCAAGCTGTTGCGTGTACCTGAGACAGTGTTCCATGGTAGGAATATATCAGGCTTTCTCTGTCCAGTCTCCTTCTGATGGACATTTGGGTTATTTCCTCTCTGGGGCACTCTTTTTATTTTTAATGTTTATTTTTGAGAGACAGAGAGAGAGAGAGAGACAGAGTGTGAACAGAGGAGGGGCAGAGAGAAAGGGAGACACAGAATCCGAAGCAGGCTCCAGGCTCTGAGCTGTCAGCACAGAGCCCGATGTGGGGCTCAAACTCACAGACCGTGAGATCATGCCCTGAGCCGAAGTGGGATGCTCAACCAACTGAGCCACCCAGGCACCCCTGACTTCTATTTTAATGTTTATTTATTTTTGAGAGAGAGAGAGAGAGAGAGAGAGAGAGAGAGAGAGAGAGAACATGAGCAGGGGAGGGGCAGAGAGAGAGGAAGACACAGAATTGGAAGCAGGTTCCAGGCTCTGGGCTGTCAGCACAGAGTCCAACGCAGGGCTCGAACCCACGAACCGTGAGGTCATGACCTGAGCCGAAGTCTGATGTACCCGACTGCACCGCCCAGGCGTCCCTGGGGCACTATTAAGTAAGGCAGCGCTGACCATTCTTGCACAAGACTTGTGGGCATATGCACTTATTTCTGCCTTAGCGTCTGCAGGAGTGACATTGCTGGGTCACAGAACTGGTGTAGATCTAAAAACATTTATAAGAAACTGTACTTGTATCATTGGAGTTACATTCTTGGTAACATTTCATCTCCCAGGGAGTCGAGGCTTCACCTGGTGGTCGGTGTGGGGCCTCGTGAATCCACGTGGGTGTCAGTTACTGGGTGGGGGTGGGGGTGGGGGTGGGTGGTTTCTAAGGCAGGTTGAAGTTTTGTAAGATTATCAGATGCGGCCGTGAGCCTTGACCCTCCCAACGCGGGTTGGGTAGGTAAGTGGTTCGTTTACTCTCAGGACCAGTGTGCGTAGCGGATTCCGTGCTGTGCCAGGTTTAGGGAGGAACCATGAATCTGACACGCTGGTCGTCCGTGACCGCTTCTCCTTCCACAGACGTGCACATTCCCTCGGAGAAGCCAAGGGGCTGGGATTATCAGTCACTTGGCTTCCCCTGAACACAGTGGTGCTGTTGGCCGAGCACTTCTTCCAGAGGAGCAAGCAAGCGATGAGGTCCGGGAATGCCTCTGGGGTACTTTGTCTGGGGACTAGGTGGTTGTGCGCCCACAGCGTGGGAGCTAACACGCGATCACATGAACAGCACTGATGAGTGCCGGCTCCCGACTCCCATCACCCATTTACAGGGGGATTTGTGGGCAGGGTGGGGGTGCGCTCCCGTGGGGGCTCTGGCGTCGAGAATGCTGACGGGGTATCTGAGGCTCCCCCGGGGAATCCCAGTGCCAGCTTCTCCTTCTTCTCTGTGTAACGGGTCAAGTTCCTCTTTTAGCTCTTCCCAAACTCCCCCTGGACACCTTGTTTCCTGGAAGGGAAAAGAGCGAGCAAACGCCCTAGGAATTGTAGAGCTGACGGCTTCTCCTTCTGCGTTTTCAGCCAGAAGAGTTACCGAGCCTGCACAGCTTTAAGAGCACAGCCTTCAAAAAACCCAAGGTGTGCGGGGTTTGCAAGCAGGTTATTGACAGCCAAGGAATTTCATGCCGAGGTGAGTCTGTGTTTCTCATTCTCTTGCTGTGAAACCGAAACATAGCAAACAAACAAACAAACAAACAAACAGAAAACCAAAATGAAAACCTTCTTTTGGGAGTTTCCAGAAGTTAAATCGCAGAATTCCCCTTCCTGGCCTGTGTTTATCGCCCAGCTGTGCTGGGCAGGGACCCGCCGTATTTACACAGATTTCTGCCGGGAGGAAGCTCATCCAGAAGGAGCAGAGAGTTACTGGTGTCGGGTTGGGGACAGCAGTGACCGCGCGGGTGTGACTGCCCTCTGTCCGGCCCATGGTGTCCGTGATACTGGTCATTGAGTCGTGTGCTCTGACCCCTTAAGAGTTTGCAAATGAACGTTCTGCACCTCGGGGTCAGGGCTTGCTGTGTGGAGCGCTTCAGCCCGCTGTCAGGCGCCACTGCCGTCGGGAGACAAAGCCACCAGCTTCGCCGTCTGATGCTTAAGCACCGGGCGGTCGACATGTTTGCGACGTGTTTCTCCTGCTTGCGCGTTAATCAGTCTGTGACAACGGTGTGTAATGGCTCCCTTGAGCCCTGGAGTCTGGGCTGGGGGTCATGGGTCCGCATCACAGGGCAGGGGAAGATGGTCAGACTTCCTTCCGCGGGGTGAGGAGGTGACCCTTCCTCACAGCGCTTGCCGATGGGGCTACCGGAGACATCAGTCTCGCGGCTGCCAGCAGTGCCCCCCTGCCCGACTCCCTAGAATCTCAAGAGACCTTGAGGCCTCTTCTTTGCTAGTGTGTGGCCCTCTCCTTTCTCCCTGGAGGTGGCCTGTGTGACAGGGTCTGGGGGACCCCCTTCAACTGGTTCCCTGTGAGCTGCACCCCAGGCCAAGAGAGGTCTTGCATGGCAGGCTTTGATACTCTTTTGTTCAGGGATCACTCTGATGGCTCCCGATGTGGCCGTGACATTGTCAGGGGATAAAGGCCCGTGGAAAGACCGATCTCATGGGGGTAAATCAGGAGAGTTGGGGTATTTTCGGCATTCTGAGGACCAGGCCTTTCCCCTGCCCCATGGACACACCTGTGGACATATGGGGGCAGGATGTGGGCATGCTGCTCCCAGAGCTGGAGTCGGGAGCTCGGCAGGGTCATTGCCGGTGTAGACGGGGCCCGGCAGGGTGAGTGACTGGCTGCTCAGGGGAAATCATGGCCCTTCTGTGGTTCTGTTTGGTGCACCTGACAAAACATAGTTTGTCTCTATGGTCTCTTCCTTTTCTCAGTAAACTAGAGACAGAAAAGAGACCGTGAGTCGTTTTGTGTCCTGTGATCGATACCCGTCACGTGAGTTTGCGTGTCGAGCCCCTGTGTGCATGGCGCCCGTGGACGGTAAGGCCTGCCCGTCACGTGTCATCTGAGCAGCCACGCATGCGAGCTTCGTGAGGTTGTGGTGGGAGGCCCTTTCTTTGGTTCATTTCTGGAGAAGCAGTGGGTGTGCTGGAGGGGAGCATGGACGGTGGAGATTTCCCGCTCTGCCTGTCTGTGCTTGAATTTTCCTTTTGAGTGACCCTGGGTAGCATATAAGTACACGTGGAACACAGAGCTCATTGACCGACCGGCTCAGGAAAGTGTCCAAAAGTGTTAGTGATGGTGATGGTGGTGACGTTGGTGATGGTGTTGGTGACCATGGTGATCGTGATGGTGACGATGGGACAATGGAGATGATGCTGACAGTGATGGTGAAGGGTTGGGGTATATTCTGTGACTCAGGCTCGTGTTTTTGCTGTTCCTTTTCTGGCTCTTTCTTGACTTTCAAATGCCTTGTTTTCACATTTTAACCTCTTGACTTACCACATATTTCCTATGTGACTAGGTTAGAAGAAAAAGTTTAGTTTTTAAAAGTTTATTGATTTTGAGAAAGAGAGAGAGAGAGCGAGTGAGCGAGCCAGGGAAGGGTAGAGGGAAAGGGGGAGAGAGAGAATCTCAAGCAGACTCTATGCTGTCAGTGCAGGGCCCTATGTGGGGCTCGAACTCACGAACCATGAGATCATGACCTGAGCCGAAATCAAGGGTCGGACACTCAACCGACTGGGCCATCGTGTGCCCTGAAAAAGCTTCATTTTTAAGAAGCGGTTACGCTTGCACATTGGGGCTATTTTATCCCTATTTCTGGAACTTTCCAGGGACATGCAGAGATGGAAATGAGGGTGTTGGTGGGGCTACCTGTCTGGTTGTGGCTCGCCTCAAGCTGCTCTGAGCACGTGCACCGGCCACAGTTAGGGTGTGTGGTAACCTGTTCCCGCGGCTCCGCCAGGTCCCCTCGGGTGGCTTGAGGGGTTCAGTTTCCACGGGTAATGCTCTCACACACCCAGTCTGGTCACATGTGAGATAAGCCAGTGGAGGGTACAGGTGCGGGTGCCCTCAGTGTTGTGGTTCTGAGTGGGTCTTACAGATGTGAGCTTGGGGATTTTGCCCCGAGGGGAAGACGGATCTGGGAGGACACGGGGCCCGGCCACACGGCACTGATCCCGCCGGAAACGCTTTGCGTGGATCTCAAACTGGATAGGGGAGGACAGATCGGGTGGAAAAGTGACAGAATGAAGGAAGGCTGTGGAGCGGAGCACTCTAGGGAGGAGCCTGAGGAGATGAGGGCTGAGAGAGGCAGCAACAAGGAGGCCGGAGGGAAGCGGAGGGAGGCGGTTTTGTCGGGAGGATTTGATGATGGCTTTGCCCCTTCACTAAACAACACACATTTTAAGCACCTGCTAGAATGACGGGATGAGGAAACTGTGCTCTGTGTGCGGAGGCTCACGGTCTGAGGGGGGAGTCTTGTCTGTGGGGGGAACACAGTCTGAGGGGGGAGTCCTATATGTGGGGGGAACATGGTCTGAGGGGGAGTTCCATGTGTGTGGGGCTCACAGTTTGAGGGGAAGTCTTGTTTGTGAGGGGTGTCCTGTGTGTGAGGGGCTCATAGTCTGAGAGGGGAGTCCTGTGTGTGTGTGTGTGCGTGGGGGGGGGACACAGTCTGAGGGGGGAGTCCTGTGGGGGGGCAACACAGTCTGAGTTGGGAGTCCTGTGTGTGAGGGGCTCACAGAGCGGGGAGTCCCATCTATGAAGCCATCCCAGTCCACAGTATGCTAAGTGATCATGGGTGAAGCTTGGGGTAGGTGGCCGATCGCTGGTATTCGCCATCAGTGCCTGCTTTGTGCCCGATGCTGTGTTACGACCCCGGGACGCGGTGGCAGATGGGACCATCGAGTCAACCAAGAGAGCAGCGTGGCCGAGCAGTGTGTGTGTCCAGGCAGGCGTCCTCATGCTGGGGCCCCCGGTTCCCTCCGGCCTGTCCGCCCGGCCAGTTCCTGGCGACGGGGAGGCTGGTGAACCTGAGGCTGAGCGGCGAGGGCCGTATCTCGCTCGGGAGGGATGTGCGGGGTGCCATGTGCAGGGTGCTGCCCGGCCTGGGCCCCGAGGCTCTGGAGGGGGTAGCCTTTCTGGAACAGCCCTGGGCAGCGGGGCCGGGATTTGCACCTGCGCTTTGCAGACCCCGTATCTGCACGGGGAGCCCGGTGTGTGGCGCACAGACCCTGGGGGTGAAGGGACGCGGCAGCGTACTGGATGCCTGTTTGTCCTCCAGGCCTCAGAGCCCGAGGGAGGCACAGGCCCCACGCGGACCCTCGACCTTCTTCCAGCAGGGCTGCGCTTGAGTGCAGCCCCCACTTGACCCGTGGCACTGATCTCCACTCACTCTCTGTCTCTCTCTCTTCTTTTTTCACGTTTATTTAGTTTTGAGGGAGAGAGAGGGAGACACAGCATCCGAAGCAGGCTCCAGGTTCCGAGCTGTCGGCACAGAGCCCGACGCGGGGCTCGAACCCGTGAGCTGTCAGATCATGACCTGAGCCGAAGTCGGACAGTTAACCGACTGAGCCTCCCAGGCTCCCCGCTGTGAGAATAGATCTTAAGCGTTCACACACACGTCATGTGATGGACGTGATAATTAACGTGATTGTGGCAAATGCCTCACAATGTAGACCTGTGTCAAGTGTTCAAGCTGTATGTACCCTTTAAATATATACAATTTTGTTGATTATACAGCAGGAAAGCCGGAAGCAAACAGCAGCAGGGCGTGAGTGGCCGTGTTGGCTTCTGAGAAGGGTACGAGGTTAGGGCGAGGCTGGCGGTCAGAGGAAACGTGTGAAAGTCCAGCAAGCCTGTGCCGTGGAAGATGTTATTGCGGCGACCTTGTGCGCGGTGGTCGTTTGGTCGGCACGAGCCGCCCTTGCTTGTGTTCATGATGCTCTTGCGGGAGGTTGGTGGTGTACAACCTAGGACACCGTCCTGGGTGAGCTCGGTCCGGAGGAGGCAGACGGGGGCAGAGATCACTGTGAAGTGCTGAGCAGTGGGGAGTGGGAGAGGAAGGCAGGCTGGGGCTTCTGGAACACACTGAGGCACTTAGCCCGGCCTAGGAGGAGTGATGGAGGGCTTCCAGGTGGAGAAGGCGGCTGCCGCTTTCAGTCTTGGAGAAAGAAACGAGTCAGTGGGACACGGAAGGGTGTGTGGGGAGCTCTAGGCAGAGACAGCGGCACGGGGCCAAGATGGCATGAAGCGCTGGGATGGGGGGGACGTGGTGGGGCCTCAGATTGACCACCAAATCGCTACTCTGAGGACAGCCCGAGCGGCCATCCATAAAACTATGGGGGTCACCAGCGTCCATTCTAGAAGCAACGGCCCACTTCTTGGGTCACCACCTTAGCACTTGCGTGGTTTGTACCACGTTGCTGTAAAGTTGACCTTTGTGAATGTCGCGGCTTTGCCTTTGGCTCTCTTCTGGCTGAGTTGGCTGGCTGTTCACCATGAATGTGTCACACTACCGTCACCCTGCCGCTGACCAGAGCCCTCTCCGGGTTGAGTTGGCCCGTGGTCGTAATTATCTGCCACGGCATGGTGGATTCATCCAGAAGTTCGTGCCGACCCGTGGCAACAGCGTGTCTCATTTCTCCCTGCGTCTATGGGACAGGGGTTTGGGAGGCCTGTGGCTCTAACCAGGCCTTCCGAGCCGGCTCCCTCGGTGGCTGGTGAGGCCTCAGTTCCCCCACGTGAGGCTCTTTGCAGGGGCACACGGGTCCCTCGGGCCATCCTGGAAGTCTGACCACCATGAGATTCCCATCCCAGTCCCAGGCTGCAAGCCACCCGCCCCTCCAGGGCGGTTCGTCCGCGCATTTCTGCTACTTCTCACTTACGCAAAGGCCACGGGCCTCTGCCGAACGTCTTCTGCCTCGGGACCTCCGCTGCCCTCCAGCCCCTGGCTGTGTTTCCCTCCGCGTTTCTCATCTGGAAGCCCCTTCCGGAGGCGAGCCCATCCTGATGAGGAAATCCCTCATGGCCTGTTGGCTGTGTGCACCCATTAGGACACAGAGAGTAAATATTTGTCTTTGCGGATAATCTCACAAACCTCAGAGGCAGAGAGAAACCATTCAGAAAAGAGATCTCGCGAAGATAACTACCCTGGCCATTGGTCCTGGAGATCCAGTAACCATCCGCCAGCGGCCGCCTTACTTTGAGGTATCCTCAGTCAGTCCTGCAGGGACCTGCATCAGTTCAGTGTTTCTGAGTCCAGCTCCTGGAGCAGAGAGGGACGGGGTGTGTGTGTGCGCGCGCGCGTGTGTGTGTGTGTTGGGGGAACATTCTGGGCTTCCACATGCTAGCCGGGTTTGGGGCCTGCCTCCTGACCCCCGAGGCCTTATTCCCTCAGGACCCCGCACACTTGTGTACCTTGACATTGTGTTTGTAGTCTGAAAGTGGTCTCTTGAATGGGTCCCCTGGGCATTGTCATCACCCCGGGAGAGGAAATGGAGGCCCAGAGAGGTCACTGGCCCGGCTCCGGGCAGTGCGGTCGATTAGGTCCTTGCCCCCCATCTCACAGCTGCCCCCTGGACCCCACGATGGGGTTCCCTGTCCTGCGGTTTCTGCCTGGCATCTGGGCACTGGCCGCGTGCCCGAGGCTCGTGGGGGCCGCTGGCGCTGTCCTGCCATCAGCCTGGCCACAGCCTCCGGAGGGCGGGCCTGCGAAATCCCCATTGGTTCCGGCTCTAAGTCTGCACCGTCGGGGGCCCCCCGGACTGACACAGTCTCTCTGCTGCTCACACAATGGCCCCAGCTGAAGGATTCCCCTGCAGGAATTCAGATGTGATTGATTCTGACAGTGCGTTCCCAGGCCGTCCGGAAGCGCGGGGAATGTGGCACTCCACTGGCAGCTTTCTCACTAAGTGACAGGCGCCAGGTCTGGCTCTGGCGGGGGGGAGGATGGGGGGGAGGTTGTGGATTTTCTAGTTTCCCGTCCGCCCATCCACAGGGAGAAGCTGGCATCCCCCCGGGCACCGAGGAGGCTTCGTACAACTCAGATCCACCACGGGTCTCCTCCCGGGATCCCGGGAGCGCCGCCCACAGCTGGGTGCCTGCACACCATGGGCACTGGGCTCTGGCCTGAAGCTTGGAGCCACTGGGTGGGGGCGGACCCCCCCTGCCCCCTGCAGCTCCGATCCCCAAGGGTCCAGAGGGTTCATGGGTGCCAGACCTGGTGCTGCAGAACCTGCTCCACTTACACACCTTCTTTCTTTTTGTCTTGCAGCCTGCAAGTATCCCTGCCACAAGAAATGTGAAGCCAAGGTAAGCACCCGTTGAGCTCCTTCCCCGGGGGCCGTGACCCCGCCTTGGCCTTTGCCCCACGGCAGGCGGGTGCAGAAGGTGGACGCCTTGGCCTGTGGCCACAGGCGTGAAACCCTTGGGAAAGGGCTGCTAGATGCTTCGATAGCACGTATACTTTTCGTCTCCGGAGGAAGCCTTAGAGCCTTGGGCTCTGTGTTCCTAATTATAGAAAGTAAAACTCAAGAATTTGGTTTCAGATGAGAATCAAGTAATTGGCCCTGGCCTCGGCACAGGCCTCCCGCCCAGCGGGCGACCCCTTCTTTCTCATGATTACATCATGCCACTTTTCGGGGCTCTGTGGGGGTGGGAATAGGGTTTAGGGCACAGGCCTGGTGGGGGGGATTTGGGGGGCTCATTAGGGTTAGTTGTTCTTAGATCGGTTGGGGTTCTCAGGCTGTCACGGGAGTTGGGGGCCCTGAATCGGGGAGAGTTGGGCTGGGGTTTGAGTTCCTTGGAGGGCTGAGTTGCCGAGTACCCCTAGAAGCACTGGAAGTCTGGGGTGCTGGGGTGGGGTTAGGACCTCTGTGGGGCAGTGAGGAGGCCTGGAGATGGCAGTGGGCCATCATGGGAACCCTTGGACTGAGGCCTGGTTTTCTGCCTGGGTCACGGTGTCTGCACCTCCAAGTTTTGCAGGCATGCTGGCGGTCCGCAGTGGGGCCTGAGCGTGTGGCACCCCCACTCTGGCTGGCCCGCCCTGGCTCAGTGGGAGCCCCCCCTCCAGGTCCCGCAGCCCCGTGGCTGGAGGCCCCAAGGGAGATGGGCTTTTGGAGGGCCTTGGGATTCTGTGGCTGCCGGGCTCCTCCTGGGCAGCTGTTGCTGGGAATTTCCGACTGGCGCCGGCTCCGGGCAGGGCTGGGTGCTGGGGGCGGGCTCGCGCTTGAGCTGGCTTCTTGTGAAGTTCTATGTGGGGGGGCCAGGGATGCCGAGTCCCTTCACCCTGCCCGCCACACGCACATACATGCGCACACACGCACACGGTCACAGCCATACAGGAACGCACGCACACACGTGCACGCACATGGTCACAGCCATACAGGAACGCCATGTGCACACACATGTGCACACACGCACACAGTCACAGCCATACAGGAACACACACGCACGCACATGCACGCACACGCACACGGTCACAGCCATACAGGAACACACACACACACATGCACGCACATGGTCACAGCCATACAGGAACGCCATGTGCACACTCATGTGCACACACGCACACAGTCACAGCCATACAGGAACACACATGCACACACATGCTCACGCACACACACACACACAAGTCACACCCATACAGGAACACATGCACACACATGCATGCACATGCACACAGTTCACACCCATACAGGAGCGCACATGCATACATGCACACAGTCACAGCTATACAGGAACACACGCACACACATGTGCGCACACACACACGTCACACCTGTACAGGAATGCACACGCACACATGCACATGGTCACACCCATACAGAAACATACACACACATGCATGCGCACACACGCACATGGTCACTGCCACACAGGCACACACACGCACACACATGCACGCACATACACACAAGTCACATCCATACAGGAACACATGCACACACATGTGGGCACATGCACACAGTTCACACCCATACAGGAACGCACACACATACATGCACACAGTCACAGCCATACAGGAACACACATACACACACACATGCACGCACACGCACACTGTCACAGCCATACAGGAACACACGCACACACATGCACGCACATGGTCACAGCCATACAGGAACGCCATGTGCACACACGCACACAGTCACAGCCATACAGGAACATACACGCACACACATGTGCGCACACACACACGTCACGCCTGTACAGGAATGCACACGCACACATGCACATGGTCACACTCATGCAGAAACATACATGCACACACATACGCACACAGTCACTGCCATACAGGCACACACACGCACACACATGCACGCACATGCACACACACACAGGTCACACCCATACAGGAACGCACACGCATACATGCACACACACTTCACACCCATGCAGGAATACACACACACACACACACATGCACACACACAATTCACACAGGTCACAGTCACACTCTTCACACACAGACACATGTACCCTCACATGCACACACAGGTGGAAGGCTAGTCCGGCCCTGTGTTTTTTTTCAAGGAAGAGATTAAATGAGTTTTCTTTTTAAACTTTTTGTATGGGGGATTTGGAGCGCACTGGGAGTGGAGAGGGTCACCCAGCCTGGGGGCCGGCAGCACCGTCCTCTTCGAACCCCTGGTTCCCCCACCTCTCAGAGCTGTCAGATGATGTGTATCCGAACAGCAGTGCTGGCTGTCCTGTCATCCTGTGTATGTGCCTGGATGTGTGTGCATGTGTGTGTGTGCCTGGATGTGCATATATGTGTACATGCAGATGCATGCATGCGAGTGTGTGTTGTGTGTGTGCCACTGTGCGCCTCTGTCTGTGACGGTATCACAGGCCCGGCCACGCCTGCCTGACAGAGAAGAATTGAGCCCCACTCCTGTTGGCACCGTTTCTTGAAGGGGCCCAGAGCCGGCTACTTATGGGATTGAATTCTTTGGCTCAGAGACTATACCAGAAGTCTTAGCTATCACCGATTATGGCATTTCTAGCCGCAGTAATTGGCAGTTTGCTGAGAGGTAGATAAGCGTTCTCTCTCAGTAGATCAGGGTAGGGGAAATGTATCCGTATTCGGTTTTTTCGATAGCCAGCTTTGAAAGGCAGGAGGGCATTCCACCAGCAATAACAAAGCCCCTTCTTATTCCAGATTCATAGCGCCATTGCTGCCGCGCCTAGAGGGGCCATAAACTCCCAGCTGCCCCTGGAGATAAGGGGTGGGAGACAGTTGTGTCTCCCAGGAGCCGAGATGCGGCTCTCCCAGGCAGCGTGGGTCCCTGCTTACCTCGTGTGTGTGTGTGTGTGTGTGTGTGTGTGTGTGCGCGCGCGTGCGCGCGCAACGTGCCCAGGGCTTGCTGGCTTTCCTGACTGCAAAGGGGGTACTGTGGTTTAGAACAAGGTCCAGCTGCTCGCTGACCTGGGGAAGGCAGGCACGGTGGGTTCCCTCTGTGACCTCCTCGGTGAACCCCACCGTACTGTCGTCGCCAAGGAGAGAGCCATCTTCCAGAAACCCAGCTGAGCCATAGGCCACAGGTCTCAGGCAGGGAAGCCGAACCACGAGTTGGGACCTAGAAGGCCGGATGGACTTAGGTCAGTGTCTTCCTGGCCATTGGGCAGTGTGGCCCCTCAGGCAAGGCCTTGAGCTCAGGGGGCACTCGGGGGCAGTGACCCAGGCTGTGATCCCCATGGGGGCTTCTTGTCTGCTGGAGCAAGTCTCTGGGGCTATGGTTTGTTCATGGGTCAAACAGGTCCCCCAGTCCGCGTGGATTATGTTCTTCCCTGTTGATTATGGTAATCTTGATTGTTTAGGTTTTCAGGAAGTCCCACAATCTATGTATAATGGCTGCAAAGTTTGGGATTCCAAATATTTTGCTCCCTGGGAGGCCGTGCTCATTCACTGGAGTCTTGTGCATCGCTTGGGCATCATGAGTTGGTTTTTCCCTTGGCCACTGGTTGAGTCACTGGCAGGAGCATAAGGAAGTAGGAGAAAGAACCTTTTTAGAAAGGCAGGGGATGGGGTTTCCCCGGTATCTCCCAAGTGTGCCGAAGGCGGGGTTCCACTGGGCTTTGGCGAGTGGGAGGGTAGGAGTCCCTCCCACTTGATGGCCAAGATGTGTGTGGTCCAACGTGGTCCCTTCCACGTTGGCCCAGACCAGACACACGTGCTCTCAGAGGCGCCCTCAGTTCAGAGCGTTAAGTATTGAATCGGCACTCTTTCTGCAGACCTCCGGATAGTGAGGCCTCCGCATGGGGACTGACCCGTGACATGGCAGAGCTGAACACGTGCAGGGGCTGTGGGGCAGACACCTTGTGCAGGGTCTCCCCGCCAGTCTCGCCAGAGCCACCTGCCACCTGTCTCGGGAGCCAGGCCTCTGTGCTCAGACCCCTTTGTCCCTTCCACGGTGTGCTGCCCCGGGCCAGCTCACCGCTCCCCTTTCTGGACATGCCTTGCTGGAGATAAAGTATAGGACTGTACCTCCGTGAGTGGAGGCCCCCTTCAGGAGGGGTGAGGGGTCACCGGCTGCCGCAGGGCCTGCTTTCTGTGGCTGTCACGTGGCTGCCAAGCTGGGAGCCTTTAGCCTCCACCCCCCCTCCCCCTGCCAGATGCCGAGCTTGGTAATGGGCACGTGGCTCCTCTCCCTGAAGGTTCAGGCTGGGCCCCCCCCCCCCGGGAACCACGTCTGGGCCGCGGCAGCTCAGCCCTCGGCTCCTGCCTCTGCCGGCCTCACATGCTAGTGATGCCTGTGTTACGGCCGTAGTTGGTGCAGGAGTTGCCACGAGGCCCAGAGCCCGAGATGTCCTCAGAAACCACCGTCATGCCTGTCCTTGGTGTTGCCAGGTGTCCACTGGTGTAAGCGAGACGTTGTAACCATGAACTTACACCTGCCGGTTCCCCTGCTTGCGAGTGTCCCCGGTGTGGTCCTTTGGGCGCCCCCCTCATCGGACTCGCAAGCGGGGACTGTCACTGGCCACTGCGTCAGGGGTGTCAGGTTTTTGCTGTTCGTGTGCTCTTCCTGGATTGGCTGTGGAGCTGGGGCCTCACCACCCCCCAGTCCGCACCCTCTGCTTCTTCTCCGAAACAGTGGGAGGCTCCAGGCCTGGTCCCTCGGTGTCTGCTTCTGTCCCAGGGATGATGCCCGCGGGATGTCTGTCCACCCCCCCCCCCCCCCCCCAGGGCTTTGCTCGGGTCCTTCCTCTCCAGTGTGAGCCTGGAGTTCTGGGCAGTGCTAGTTTCTCAGGCTGCCTTTGGAAGTGCCAGCAGGGCTGGGGGCACGTCTCCGGGACTCTGTTGGTGGCGGGGCTCTGGGCCTGTGGGGATGACTGGATTTTTGATGAATCCCGGAATCGCTGGCATTAGTGTGTGGTGAGGTCCCTGCTCTTGCCTCGGTCACTGGTTTTCCTCAAAGGGCTTGGCTCAGCCTCTGAAGTCAGCTCCACGAGAGGGGAGATGCAGAGCCGCAGCCGTTTAAATGTGGACATTCTGGAAGGTTCCTGGGAGCACGGCCCTTCCTTCCTTGTCACACTTGGCCTGAGTGTCTTATCCTTTACAGAGACCCCTCGAACGGAGGCCTGCGTGACAGGTTAGCCAGTGTCCTGTGTCCCCTGCATCTGTGGGACGTGGGGGAGTGGGATGAATGGCAGCAGTAATGGTTTGACAGGCTGCTGGGGGCGCGTGGCCCTCGACTGTGGACAAAACCAAGAAGGAGCGCTCCGCGAAGACTTTCCTTCTTTCTAAGCGTCAGTGACCGGATTCACCGGTTTGCGAAACTCTGTCCTCACGCCTGCTCTCCATCTGGGAGAACGGAAGTGGAAGATAGAACTTTCCACGTGTAGCCATCAGAAGCAGCCCGCAAAACCAGGGGGCCCACAGAGACACCCCGGGCCTGAGCTTGACCGCCCCATGGAAGCTATAGCTCTGGCCGTGGTCCCTTTCATCACGGAATTAGAACACAGGCATCTTTCACGAGCGGTTCCGAGAACCAGCTTCAGCAGCCTGGGGGGGCCTTCTGGAGGGAGCCTCTCCGCCTTGAACTGGAGTACTGGGCTCATTTGCATCCTGCGTCCTAGAAACAGGTGTATTTCTCTGCAGCTGCGGTAACTGGAGACCATACTCTCTGCGGTCACGGTCATCATTGTCCTAGTTCAGCCGTCTCCTGGCACGTTGACCCGTGCGTGAACGGCACAAATCAATATGCGTTTTGTTCCTTAACTGTTTATGCGACGCTAAAGTGTGGTGTGTTTTCTCTTCCCGGGAATAGGATCTTCTTCAAGCAGACAAATCTCATTTAATTGGCTCAGTTGGTGCCTCTTATGCAGCGTGGGCCCAACCTGAACGTGGTTCTGTCCGGCCAGTGGCATTGGAGGGGGCTCGTTGTTCCTGAGACCGGGACCGCCCCCACGTTCGTCCCTGTCGGGGCTGCCTTGGCTCTGGCCAGCTCCGTGCCCCTCCCCCCCCACCTCGTCTGGCCCTGCGGTCGCATGTGCCAGGTGCATGTGGAATTCTTCATCTGTCCCCTCTTGGGGTGGCACCATCCTGCCTACCTGCTGTGGCAGCTACTCTCTGCATCTCCTGACTCCCTGCCCCACCCTGCTCAGGCGTGCAGGTTACGACCTGCTGACCCCCAGGCCGGATGTACCCCTGTGGCTCCTTCCAAGCCACCCACGTGCCGTGGATCAGCTCACACGCCCCTGATGCTGCCACGTTTGACTTCCACATGCTCCTGGTGGCCTGCTCATCACCTCCATCTGCCATACAAGGGGGGCCCAAGGGGGGGTCCCCTCCACAGACCGCTCCAGACTCTCCACGGTCGCCTTGCCACTCGCCTGTGTCTACAGTGGCCCTGGCTGCTTTCTAGAAGATGCCAGTTCTTTGTCCCTCGCTCACATTGCCTGTGAGCTAATCCCTGTTTGTGATTTACTTTTCCAGACACGCTACCGCCTTTTATGGACCAGCATGCATGTTTTGAGCTGCTCAGAATCTGTACTCCGTGCCCCCATTGTGCTGCCAGCCTCTCTCCCCAGCTCCCCGGGGTCCCCCCACCAACCACCGTGCTGCTACCCTGCGCCCTCCCCAGCCTGCCCGCGCCTGGTGCTCCTGTGGCTTCATGGACCCTCTTCCCCCAGACCCTTTGCTCCCGCCCCACGGCTGCAGTGCACCTGTTAGAATTCACAGACCATTGCCATCCTCTGCTTTTCTCTCTGTGCATCTTCCCTGGCCCATTCTTTCCGCGGCTGGCAGTCTTGGTGGGCCAGGCGCTGGCGTCGGGGGGCATGCAGAGCGGGTCCCCTGTGTACCTGTACCTGCAGCTCTGAACCCCGCAGGGTCCCCTCTGCCCCCACGCAGCTGGGCCTGCCCCTCGATCCTTGCAGGGGGGCACCCCAGGCTTCTGCTTTTTCGGGGGGCAGAGAGGACAGCATGCCTGAATGGTTCACAATGGCTCTGACATCACAATTCTGATTCCAGAGTCTTTACTTAATGCCTTTTTGTCCTTTTAGAGGCTTATTTTTGACTTAAGAAGTGTGTGGGGCATGTTGACCCAGCCGTGGGAGGCCCGTTGGAAAGTTCTGTGCTGCACAGGGAAATGGGGGGTGCACACGGAGGGCCAGCAGGGAGTTAAGTCTGGCGTTTTTGGGCAGACCACGGCAGATGGATGGGGCTGCAGACGGCTCTGGGTGCGCCGGGACTTTGTAACTGTGAACTCCAGTGTAGCTTATGATGGGAGAACCCAGGGAGGTCTTTGTGGACACTCGGCGGGGGGGTGGGGGGGGTGGGCAGCCTGCCTCTCTGCCCCCTGATGCCCGAGTTAAATGTTTTCTTTTCAGATTTGAGGAGAAGTTGCAAGCTGTCAGAATTTGTCATTTTTTCCTTGTGTTGGCAGCCCTTCCCTGGATCACGGGGAGTTGGTGCAAAGCAAACAGTTCACTGTGCTATTCGTGGACCTTGCAGGAGTGTTTTTGGGGAAGTCCCCTTCAGCACCCTCTGTGGGGCGGACCCGTTCCTTCCTCAAAAGACTGCAATATGTTTGTGCCTTCTTTTCCTTTCTCTGGCAGCAAGAGGAAGGTGTTAAAAACGTCATGGGGAGGGGTACTGTCCTTCTTAGGCTGGTCTCTTGAAAAACAAAGGCGCGCACTCTGTACTCAGGAGTTTTGGCACAGCGCACACTTTCTCCTGGCCCCGTGCACCTTGCACACGGCGGTGCTATCTCCTAAATGTCTGGTGCGGGTGTCCGAGCCCAGGGAGGGCTGTTACCCCATCTCCCTGTCTGCAAAGACCTCCCACCACACAGTTGTTCCTATGAAGTGTGTGTGGGGGGCTTGGTGGGGGAGAGGGGAAGAGGGGTTGGTGGAAGAGAGGGAGGAGGGGCTTGGTGGGGAGGCTCAGGGCTTTCTGGAAGGAGGAAGAGGAGAGGGGCTTTGTGGGGGAGGGGCTTGATTGGGAGGGGAGGGGCTTGGTGGAGGGAGGAAAGAGGAGGGGCTTGATGGGGAGTGGAGGGTCTTGGAGGGAGGAAAGAGGAGGGGCTGGGTGGGGGAGGGGCTAGATGGGGAGGGTCAGGGCTTCCTGGAAGGAGAAAGAGGAGAGAGGCTTCGTGGGGGAGGGGCTTGATGGGAGAGGGGAGGGGCTTGGTGGAGGGAGGAAAGAGGAGGGGCTGGGTGGGGGAGGGGCTTGGTGGGGAGGGGAGGGGCTTAGTGGAGGAAGAAAGAGAGGAGGGGCTTGCTGGGAGTAGAGGAAACCACAGTAGCTGAGGAAGGAGGGGCCACCCGAGCTGATCATGCCACTAGGAGAGTGCACGGGGGAGGACAGAGGACGTGCGAAGATGGGTTTGCGGGAGGGCAGGGGGTTGTGCCTCTTGGGACTTTTCTGTCCTATCCAACGGACTCAGTGCCCTTGAAATGTGTATATATTATATTTAAAAGGTAAACTTTAATTTAAAATTGAAGCACATGGTTAGAAAAGCTTTGTGTCCTAAATGTGCAGCCTGACCGTGGGCCGGTGGGCGTGACCACACGGGAGGCGGGGACAGTGCTCTCGCCCCACAGGCACCTGCTGTACCCCTGGAGACCCTCCCCCATCTGCCCCCTCTGAGGTTCGTCTGCCCCCCTCTGAGGTTCATGGCCTTTGCCCCTGAAGCAGGTGGACACCCGGGGTGACATAGTCTTTCTTGGTCCAACGTCACCTGTGGGGTCCTCGCTGCTTTGTGCTTTGAAAGGTGACAGTTGAGAGCTGCTTGCCTCCAGTCCCCCTGTGGGGATACAGCAAAGGACGGCGCTCGCCGGACCTGACTGGTTCTGTGCGTCTCCTGGGTGCCAGCCCATCCTCTGTCCTGTTCCTGCCTGATTGGGGCGCAGCAGAGTCGCGCTCCAAAGTGCGGTGATGCCCCCACCGCGAAGACACAACCTGCTTGGCTCCTCACAGGGAAGCTTTGCACATAGCACAGGCGTTACTGTAGGGGTGGCCATCGGTTTCTTCTAGTGAATTAAAATGTAGGTTATCTGCCGACTCGGATACTCTTATGATTACCAATTCTCGGTCACTTGTGATGCATTTGCAGGCTGGTCAGGATGAAACTGGTTCCGAATGGCTTGGATTTGAGACCGGCAGTTTTCTTGAGGAAATGGGTCCAGGAGCTGGGTGCAGTTACATCTTGGTCTTGGTCTTTCGAATGACCAGACAGTAAACACGTTTTTTTTTTTTAAAGCTGCTTAAGTTACATAATATATAATTGCCTTTATGCGATTAAATTGTATTTATGAGATTTTTTTCTCGTTCTTTAGCAAGCCATTGTCATCTTATTAAGCTACTGGATGATGTCTTTTTTTTTTTTTTCTCTCTCTCTCTTTGCAAAAACATTGGAGTCAGGAATCTGGTAGGGGCCCAGGCCAGGGGGTCTGTAGGGCTCGATTCTGGCCTTGTTCAGGTGCTTGGGGTCCTGCACACGACACTTTGCCTCTGAGGCCCCCAGCTGCCTCTCCTGGAAAGTGAGACCATCAGGGAGGTGCCAGGCCTCCCCACTTGGCCTGATCTGGTCACGCAGACCCAGGACAGGAGTGCGAGCTGGTCACTGAGCGAGTGTACCACAGTGGGCTTATGGGGGGCTCTTCCGCGCCCCCTTGAGAGGCATGACTGGGACATTGTTCCCACAATAGACTCCCCTGAGGTTTCTGGTCTCCAGCAAATGTTTGTAATCAGATGAATGCCGGGCAGTATTGTATTGTTTTAATTCCCTTCTGTGCTCTGTGTGCCCATCCCTTTGCATCGTCGCTGTCCTTGTTCAGAGGACTCTGTGGCCTCACGCCCCACCCAGAGGAGCATTTCCAGGCAAACCCGGGCAAGGAGCCCAGTTACCTGCCCACATGGCAGCCGCCGGGGCCCTGCCTGGAGGACCCTGTTCCCTCTGGGCTTGTGGGCAGGTCCTGCGTTGACCGTGGTTCTCTGCCAGCCCTGTTAGACCTTTGTTGGGGGCGCTGTGGCTCAATGTGCCCCCACCCCGAAATCCACAAGTTGAAGTCCTGACCCAGACCCTTGGAATGTGACTGTATCTGGAGACGGGGCCTAGAGAGAGGTGATCGAGGTTGAGTGACATGGCTGGAGTGATCCCACAGGACCAGTGGTCTTATAAGAAGAGGGGATCAGGACCCACACACACACGGAGGGACCACTGTGTGGACACGGGGAGCAGGTGGCTGTGGGCACCAAGGGGAGGGCACCAAGGGGAGGGGGGAATCTGGCCCTGCCATGCGTGGATTGCGGACTCGCACCCTCAGGGATGGGAGGTGATTCAGGTGCGGGGGTCTGCGGGACTTTTCTCCGACCGCCCAGCCGACTGTCATGGGGAGAGGGGCCTCCCTCTTGTCATCACTCTGCCCTCTGTTTATAACCAACGCTAGTGAACACAATTGAACTTTTATCTTTTCTCCATTCTATGTCATGGGGGGATAAAAACACCTGGTGTTTTATCGGTCGTAACACGACAGCCTAGGAGGTTTAGGCTGTAAAATAATAAAAGATGAAGAGAATATTGAAGATTCTGGAGGAAATTCCTGCCCTCCTCCCTCCGGGCTGCTGTTCTGTGCAGAGATTTGGGGACTTCGAGATTCTGTGCACTCGTGGGGCCGGTGGCAGGCCCTGCACCGGGGCATCTGTCTGTCCAGGCTGGCTCAGGGCATGAGGGAGCAGGGAGAGGGTCTGTGGGATTAGCATTTCGGGAGGAAGGGGCTGCAGCGTGATCTCAGTATGCGGCATTTCCTTCGTAAAGAATCGCCTTTGTGAAGAACGAAGGTAAACTTGGTTCTGCACAGCTTCTGTTGGAATCCACATGTGTGCCCTCAAGTGATTTTAGTTAATGAGGCAAGTTGTGCGTGAGGGCCTCTTAAGCCACCTGCCAGGTGAGTCGGTGGCCCACCTGGTTTTCTCTCCCTGTTGTCTTGCTTGACGTCTGTTGGTGGTGGGTGCGTTTATTTTGGGCACGTGGGTGCATTGATTTAATGCATCTTGGTTTTTTTTGTTTTTTTTTGTTTTTTTTTTTGAGAGAGAGGGCGGGGCGGGCAGAAGGGGAGAGAGAGAATCCCAAGCAGGCTCCAGGCTGTTAGCGTGGAGCCCAATATGGGGCTCAAGCTCAGGAACCCTGGGATCGTGACCGGAGCCAAAATCAAAAGCTGGATGCGCAGCGGACTGAGCTCCCCAGGCGCCCCGATTTAATGCATCTTAATAACTTGGTACTCGCGAGGTGATGCCCCCTTCTGGAACCTGGGCTTGAGAATTCTTGCATGCCGGCTTGAGGCCAGACTGGGGAGAATTTAGCTGTGGGCAGAATTACCTGGAGAGCAGGTAGGAAGAATGGCCAGAGAGAAGACCTAGCTGCCAGCTTCTACGGGCTTCTGTGGGCTTCTGCGGGCTTCTGCGGGCTTCTGTGGACTTCTGTGGGCTTCTGCGGGCTTCTCTGGGGTTCTGCAGGCTTCTCTGGGCTTCTGTGAACTTCTGTGGGCTTCTGCGGGCTTCTGGGGGGCTGGCTCACGTGGCCCAGCACTACTGGGATTGTCCAGGATTCCGAGAAGGTCAGCTCTACTTTAACTTTCCTCTGCGCCCTCGGATACACTTCTAGAGAGACCAGTGGGAAGTGTCCTGTTTTATGTGGCTTCGTGCAAAGCAAAATTTCGTAAGAACTGAGGACACCAAAAGCTGAGTTCATTGTTTTGTTGAGCCGATGGAAAGGAAACCATCTCTGGAAGGCGCCGGGAGAGACAAACTATAATTTCTTTCCCAGGACCTTCATTTCCAGAAGTAAACAGAGGGGTCAGGCCAGCCGTTACCGGACAGTCTCCCTCCCCGCGGAGAAGAGGCCTGACTGTCCTAGCCTGGGTCAGCCCTGTGGCGTTGGCCGGAGGACCCTGGTTCCCCAGACCTGGTTGTGTGTGAGCGTGCACAGACACACGTGCACAGACACACGTGCACACACCTTCTGTCACGTACACACACCAACGCTCACACCCACATTCCCATTCCTAGGGCACAGTGGCTCCCGAGTGTGAGCCCTGCCCCTCCCATCCTGCCTCTGTTCTGGTCACCTGTCCACCTGCTGGCTGGGGGACAGGTTTAGATACCATCTTGCGGTGTGGCCAGGTGTGGCCGGGCGCAGTCCTGTTTGTTTGTGGTCGTCCTTGGTTACCGTGACGGGGCCCCAAATACAGCTATGACACGGCCATAAGGTGGTTTGGAAGTGGGCCTCCCGCCACCTCTCTGGGGCTCTCTTAGTCACTGGTGGGGGTGCTGGTACGGCTGTCCTGCCCTGTCCCCCGTGGGCTCCTCCCCTCGCCCACGCTCCGGGTGTTTGTGGTGAGAAAGTGCAGTCGGGGACGTGGAGTTGGGACCTGGTGGCACCTGCCCACATTGCCCGGCGTCTCTGGGACTCACGCTTCACGCGTCGACGGGATGCCCACTGGCTGCCCAGGTTGCAGTGAGGGCCAGTGAGCGGAACCTGCCGACACGGCGCTTGGCCCTGCTGAACGTGAACGTGCACCTTTGCGGAGCCGTGGGTATCCCCGTGGGTGCTCCCTGGTGGCGGCAGCTGGGCCCCGTTCTCCTCCCTCTGCTCGCTTGGGCCCCCCTCCGGAGCAGGAAGGGGCTTCCCCAGACCCCCAGGGTGCCGCCTTGGCCTCCCTGTAATGCACCGGCTGTGCGCCCCGGGATCTGTGGGCGTCCTGCTGGAGGACCGCTCCCAGGAGCACAGCCACGTCGGTCCCCCAGCCTGTGGCAGGTGCTGCCAGTTTTGAGCTCTGACCGCGAGGCAAGACCGGCTCCTGCAGGGCCTGAGTACTGAGAAGCATCAGCTCCTTGGTGACGAGGAGGGCCAGGCCCACCCGGCAGCGGTCCCCACCGCCGTATTTTCTTTTTTTTTTTTAAAATTTTTTTTTTCAACATTTATTTATTTTTGGGACAGAGAGAGACAGAGCATGAACGGGGGAGGGGCAGAGAGAGAGGGAGACACAGAATCGGAAACAGGCTCCAGGCTCTGAGCCATCAGCCCAGAGCCTGACGCGGGGCTCGAACTCACGGACCGCGAGATCGTGACCTGGCTGAAGTCGGCCGCTTAACCGACTGCGCCACCCAGGCGCCCCCCACCGCCGTATTTTCTTTTGTGGAATGAAAATAGCAGGGGGCGCTGTGGGGCATGTGATCTGAGGTCGCAGTCAGTTGGGGACACAAAGCAGGTGAGCGAGCTGTGCCGTGGCTGACCCGACCTGACCCCCGGACAGCCGCCCGTGGCGTGGCAGCCTGATGTCTCCGTCCCCAGGGGCAGGCAGGCGGGCCCCAGGTCAGAGCGGCAGGTGCATGGCTGGCGGAGAGCCCGGTGCCTCTCTGGTCGGGCCGAAGAGCTGGAGGGAGCACCCGAGTGTCTAGGATATGCAAGGTGGGGGGGGCACCTCTTTCGTGGCTGCTGCCATCCCAGTGCCAGGCAGCGTGGCCCACGGGGGACCAGGCGTGCCCCCTGGGCCCTTCTACCACGGTTGTGCCGGGCCACAGTTCGCTGCCCTCCTCCGTCTTGTTCCAAGGGAGGGGACGCAGCCTGAACGCGCAGTCTGTTCTTACGTAGCTCCCTCCCACCCTGTGATGATCGGCTTGAGCCACGCCGGAGGAACACGTGCCCACTGCGTCCACTCAACAGCGGTCTTTGCCAAGTTAGGTGCTTGCGGTTCTTGACGTAAATATTACTGTTTTCTCTTTACCGGCAGGTGGCTTTCCCAGGCCACACCCTCTTCTGTGACCTGGTGCTTCTTGTGCAATTTTATTTGCAAACGCATTGTAGCTCTCAGATGTTTTGTGTTTGCGTTTTGTAACGTTTGTAACAGTGCGGCTGCGGCGGGAACAGACCTCGGTTGCGGCGGGTTGTAATCGCTTCTCTGGCCCAGAGGCTCTTTTCCGGGCATGAGCGTAGACTGGAGACGTGCAAAGGTTGAGCATCATTGCTTGTCTTGTTCTGAGCTGGGGAGCCCGCTCGCCCCTCCCCACCCCTGCTCACTCTCCAGGGAAGACTATGGTTTGTGCGGTTTGTGATGGGAGAGGAGAGGCCTCCTCTCCGACCTGTCTGACCTGCCCCCGTGGAGAATGGCAGAGCTCTCCAGAGTGGTCAGCCATGGATGGGGCTGCTGTGAGCATCAGGCCAGTCCGGAGCCTGCACTCATTCCCTGGGGGGACATGCTGGGGCCAGGTGGGCAATGTCCCCGCACCCCTGTGGCCTGGGGGACTTGTGGGGAGCAGCGGCTTCTGGACAGAATACTTGGTAGCTGCTGTTTTTAAGACTCACTCTTTTTTTTAAATGTTTATTTTTGAGAGAGAGAGAGAGCGAGTGAGCGAGCATGCACAAGTAGGGGAGGGACAGAGAGAGAGGGGGAAACACAGAATCCAATGCGGGCTCCAGGCTCTGAGCTGTCAGCACAGAGCTCGATGCCGGGCTCGAACTCACGAACCGTGAAATCATGACCTGAGCTGAAACTAATAGTCAAAGGCTTAACTGACTGGGCCCCCCAGGCGCCCGAGACTCCCGTTTCTGAGATTGAATAGACATTTTCCTTTTACTCACCCAGCAAATGCTTGCTTTCAGACTGTGAACAATGAGAAATAGTGAGTAGACTTTATTTTTTAGGACAGGTTTAGATTTACAGCAAAGGTAGATAGCCCTCTGCCCTCGTGATTTCCTTGTTAACCATCGTGCTGTAATGTGGCACATTTGTTACCCTTGATGAGCAGATACGGATACGTTTTATTAACCGCAGTCCATGGTTTACACATTGGTGGTGTGCGTTTTGTGGATCTGGACCACTGGGTCACACGCAACTACCTTCATAGTGTCACGCAGACCATTTTCACTAAAAATTTTCTGTGCTCTACTCCCCCCACCCCAACCCCGCACCTGCCCCGAGGGCAACCGCCCATCTCATTTCTGTCCCCACTGGTCTGCCTTTACCAGAATGTCCCAAGGTTGGAATTGTGCCACTGGCTTCGTTCTCTGGGTGATATGTCTTTGGGATTCCTCTGTGTCTTTTCATTTCTTTTTATTGCTGAACAAGTTCCCTGGCGTGGAATATAGGTAGTGATTTTTCTTTTTTTATGTTTATTTTTGAGAGAGAGAGAGCGAGCACATGAGTTAGGGGAGGGGCAGAGAGAGAGAGGGAGACACAGAATCCGAAGCAGGCTCCAGGCTCCGAGCTGTCAGCACAGAGCCCGACGCGGGGACGCGGGGGCTCGAACTAACGAACCGTGAGATCATGACCTGAATCGAAGTCAGACTCTTAATTGGCTGAGCCACCCAGGCGCCCCAGGTAGTGATTTTCCAAAGACAGGAGCCCCAATTCCTCTCAAGTCCTTGCCTCGCAAGTCCCCGTCGAGGGGAGCACTGGGTTGTGCAGGTGCTGCGTGGACAGTTCCACGCACAGACTTCACCTCCATGCTCCATGGGCTGGCTTGTCTGGCTGCCACCACCCTGTAGGGCCTGTCTAACGCCCCATATTTCCAGAGACTGTTTTTCTTCCTTTTCTTTTTGCTTTATGTTTATCTGTTCATGTATTCCCTCCCACACTCGTGAAACGTTGATACGTGTGTGTGTGAAGCTGAGGCCACACGTGTCACGGAGATGTGTTCCTGTTTCCGGAAGGTATCAGTCAGCGCAGGGACGCTGGCCATTGGGTGGGCGGATCTGGGCATCGAGAGGCTGT
Organism: Puma concolor; assembly: GCF_028749965.1. Taxonomy (NCBI): domain Eukaryota; kingdom Metazoa; phylum Chordata; class Mammalia; order Carnivora; family Felidae; genus Puma; species Puma concolor. Next base: position 107,900,587 of record NC_141668.1, read on the forward strand.
GTGTGGGGAGGGGTTGCGGGTGGGGGGCGTGGATGTCAGGAGACAGAGCCCTGCCCCAGACGAGCATATGAGTCAGCATTGGAGCGATGGATGTTCCAGACAAACCAGTGACCGTGTGTCATGTTCCTTGAGGAACTGAAGATAAGCAAGGGGGTTATAAATAGTCTTCACGGCCAGAGCCAAGGTCATGCTGCCACCCACTCCAGGCCGCAGGGACAATGAGTCAGATCCCTGGGGTCTGTGCACATTTCTACTTTGAGGATGGGGTGGGGGGCAGTCCCAGGGCCCCGGGGGGCAGCGGCTCACGAGGGGCCGATTCCTGCTTGCAGGTGCCAGGATCCTGGCCTCGCAGGACTGCACGACAGGTATCATCCTCTCACCTGTCTGCCCAGGGTGGTTCGTGCTCCCGGAGCAGGAGAGCCTGCCCCGTGCTGGCCTGTTCTGAGCACCCCAGCTCTTCCCGCCTCCTCTGCTCCGAGAAGGAGGTCGGGCCCCAGAGCAACTCAAGGCAAGAGTTCTAGAAAAGGTAGTTCATTTTGGAAAGCATATGAGCGCGAGGTATAGCCGTCGGTGTGGCGGCGGCCTGAAGACCACCAGACAGGGCCCCCACCTCCTCGTTGTGGCCCCAATCCCCATGCTGCACAGTGGGGAGGGCCCCCTTCCGGCTCCTGAGCTCCTAGCCTGGGAGTCCGCTGCGTGTTTGAAATTGCAGAGGAGATTCTGTGGGAGCAGGGGGTGCTGCTCCGGAGGGGAGGCTCCATGCTTTTTATGACGTTCTCTAAAAGGAGCTGGACCTCGTAAAAGTGAGGAAAAATCTGGACTTTCTTAACTACAGGTCTTGTCTTTGATGCTGCAGCTTTGTGGCCGTGAGCGGGGTCCGATGGGCTCAGCCTCGGGGGCCGTGCCCGGGCTGACGTTCCGTGGAGTTTTCCCGGGAGCCCGTCCACTTACCCTGTTTCTTCCCATTTCCGGGGGTGACTCACCACAGGTACACGTGGAACAGGTGGGTCCTCGGTGTCTCCCGGGGCCCCGGGCTTGTCATGCGGGACTGTCTCTTTCTTCATGTGGGGCGTTCTTTGGGGCTGTCAGGCTCCCCGTGGACCTCAGACAGGACCTGCTCTCCTCACAGAGCCTCTGCACAGACCCCTGGCCTCAGGCCATTTGCACGCTTTCCAGGCTCGCCCTTGTAACATCTGCCTTTCAGATCTCCAGACGTCAGGGGTTCCTGTGCTCAGCCTGGGTTTCCTGGTCTGTGACAGAAGATACCTTAGTCCATTTTCTTAGTGATAGAATGTGGGCCACAATGTGTCCGTGTCACAGAGCGTTTGTATGGGTCATGGTGCTGTGACACCAGTGTCATAGGATGTGTGTGTGTCATGGTGCCCATGTGGCCAGGCGTCTGTGTGTGTCACGGTGCTGTGGCACTCGTGTCACAGGGTGTCTGGGTCACGGTGCTGTGGCACTTGTGTCACAGGGTGTCTGTGTGGGTCACGGTGCCGTGGCACTCGTGTCACAGGGCGTCTGTGTGTATCATGGTGCTGTGGCACCTGTGTCAAAGGGCGTCTGTGTGGAAAGGAAACCAGGATAGAAGGTGCACACCTTGTCAGCAAGGAGGGCAGCAGGAATCCATGGGGGTCGCGTGCGTCGTGGGAAGTCACGCGGGGTGTGGGCTGTGGGAGGGCGGCAGGAATCTGCAGGGGATGCGTGTCATGGGAAATCATGTGGGGTGCGGGCGGTGGCTGGGGGCACGGCCTGAGCCACGGTGGCCTGGCTGACGCTCCCACCAGGATAGGAAAGAATGACCCTGGCCATCCGGTCTGTCTGCTTCCCGCCTGGACGGCCCCCGGGGAGCCCGGTCGGCTGGCCCCCAACCAGCGGAGGCACCGCTGGTTCTCCAGGTAGCCGAGGTCTCGTGATGGGAGAGGCGGTCAGGCTCTCTGTTTGAAGTGTTTCTGCAGACGAGCGTGGGCACACCGACCACGTGTGTGCACGGGTACACACGGGCACAGAACGCTTTGGTGATTGCAAGCACCGGACCACCTGGAGAGCCGCACCACCTTGCACGGGACTCCACCTCTCTCTGCACGTGGGACGCTGTCCCCTTCCTCGCGGGTCGCCGCGAGGAGCAGGGGGAATAGTGCGTGGAACGTCTGGGCACAGGCTGTGGCACGTGGAAAAGACACAGGGAGGGCAAGCGCCTTTTTTGCTGTTCAGCGAATGCGGGAGGGCAGTAAAGGTCTTTCGGTTTGTTTGTTTTTGACCATTGTTCCTTTGCCATCTGGCCGGGGAGAACTGGTTTGATCAGTTCCAGACCGTTCCATCTGCTAGTGAGGGGTGGAGGTGCCTGGATGGACACGCAGGGGACTCGCGTCCCCGGAGCCTGCTGGGAGATGTCGAGGGTGCCCGCATTGGGCACGGTGGTGGGTGATTACTGGCGGTCCAGGCAGGGTGCTGTTGGGTGTTTCCCTCCCGGTCATTGCCTTCCATGTCCCTCCAGGGGAGCGGACTCACGCCAGTGCGGGAACGGACCTCGACTCTCTCCGGGTGCAGCTGTGGCTCTCGCCAGCACACGCTGGAGTCCCAGCAGGCGGGTACTCCTCGCAGGGCCAGGGTTCCTGGAAGTACACGGCGGCCTCGGTCCAGGGAGGGCCCCAACAGCCAGCGTGGCTCCTCGGCGTCTGAGGTGCTGCGTCCCCGCCTTGCGGTGGCCACGTGCCGCAGGCCTCCAGGGCAGCGCCAGGCTCGGCTTAGGAGGCAGGTGCCAGCCCTCACCTGGCTCACACAGCGGTGGTTTTTGCTGGGCTGTTGTGGTTTCTCGTGCTGCAGGAGGGGCCGTGCAGAATAGCTTCTGAAATTGGAGCTCGCTGTTTACCGAGCTCACGTGGCCGGACTTCTCTGTGTTTAATTAAAGTGAAGACGGTGGCTGGTTTCTGTAGCAGGTGACCTTAGGTGTCAGGTTGCGCACACTGAGGCCAGAGTTGCCACACTGGGTTCTGTTGGTGGCACCTGCGTGTGCGTGCGGGTTACGGGGTGTGTGTGTGCGCGTTGGGACGCAGTTCGGTGTGGTTTGTGTAAACTCACAGGGGCAGAGGAAGAGCTGATGGGTGGAGATGAGCACAAGGGCCGAGTGACTGTTGAGCACATGCTGCCTGTGTCACACTGCCTACCCGTGGCCGTGACGGATTCTCCGAAAGGTACTGGATTGTTTCAGAAAAAACGCCCACCAAAAGGGACAGCTGGAAGTTTGAGATGGATGAGAGGAGATCCGCTTGAATGATACGGCCTTTATTTTATTGCAGGATTAGCTACCAGTGACACACAGTCAAGCTTTCCACCTGTCAAATATCGGGAGGGGGCTTTGTATAGCAGAGTCGCTGGAGGTCCTGGGATGGCCCGGCCTCTCTCGCCGGCTCCAGTCCACCTCGGGCTCCGTGTGGCTTTCTTGTCTTCCCCTCAGTACGTGCGGGTCTGTGGTCAGCTGTGGATCATCCCTGCCCACAGACTAGTTCCATGCTGCAGGACGCCTCAGAAGCACAGACTCGGCATGGCAGGGTCTTAGCTGAGCGACGCCTCTGTTTTCCGGAAGTCGCGAAATCTAGGACGCGTGTGCACGCACGGCCGTGTCTGGACCCACGGCTGCCGCGCCTGTGCATCTCACACGAGCGTGTTTCACCGGGGCCGTGATGGAATAACTTCCTTCAGGCAGCAGAGTGTTGCGAACGTCCTTGTTCTTTCATGCTCGGATCTTACAGGGAAACGTCTCAGGAGTCCTGTTGGGTAGTAGTCCACATCTTTTTTTTTTTTTTTTTTTAAGTTTATTTATTTTGAGTGCATGAGCTGGGGAGAGACAGAGAGAGAGGGAGAGAATCCCAAGCAGCCTTCACGCTGTCAGCGCAGAGCCTGACGCAGTTCCCAAACCCACGAACCATGAGATCATGATGTGAGCCGAGATCAAGAGTCGGACGCCCACCTGACTGAGCCCCCTGCCCTCGCAGGGAACAAGTGATCCTGGTTGAAGAGGGGCCTCCCAGCGCAGACCCCCAGCTAGCATCTGAGATAACAAAGTGATCCGCAGTGAGAAGGAGCACAGAGGAGGCCTCACCCCTGACCCGGATACCGCACCTGCCTGGGTGATGACCTGTGTGCCCCCCAGATTCCTGTCCATCTGGAACCCGGGATGTGGCTGAGTTTGCGGACGTGGGGAAGTCAGCCTGAAGCCATGTCGTCAAGAGCAGAGCAGGGGATGTGGTCGCAGGCCACGGGAGAGGTCGGGGGACGGCAGCCCCAGGAGCCCCAAGAGGCTGGAAGGAGGCCTCCGAGCGGCTGCTGGCAGCGCAGTGCACGCGCCCTCCACCCCTCGTGTGTTGCCCAGCGCTCCTGGGCTCTCCCTGCTCTTGGCCACAGCCCTGTGCTGGGGCCATCGTGGGGGACAGGTGCACTCTGTGGCTCTGGGCATGGCTGGCCATGACTGTCTGGGCCCTGCTGCGGACCCCATGGACGTTGTGGGCATGCAGAGGAGCAGGGAAGGTGTTTGAAGGAGGAACAGTGGTTCAGAACTTGGGGACTCAGCCTTCCAGAGCTTTCCGGGGGAGGCCAGCCAAGCCCCTGCGTCTGCCGGGGCCTGGACGGGCATTAAGTTGGCCTGAGTGTGCCATGGGGTGGGGGGGAGGGGCCCTCTTGCATTGACCTTTGCCCCCAGCCTCCGTCTGCACCTGTTGGCTGAGCCTCCCCCCAGTACCGCCCTGGGGCCATCTCTGCACCTGGCACAGATTTCTCCGGGAAACCGAGGCCCCGCCCCTTTCCAACCACAGGCCAGACTTTGGTCCGCACTTTGCTTTGATTTCACTGTTCCCTCCTGCACCTAATGTTACATCCGGGCCTTTGGTGTTTTCCAGCTGGCCAGGGAGCATTTGCCTGCATTACCGGGCAAGGCGGCCTTGTGTGCGCCTCCCTCGTGGGAACTGCCAGTGGGCGACCGGGAGCCTCGGTTCACAGACCCTTAGAGAAGGAGGGATGAGCCTCCAGGAATTCAGGAGCCCCCCTACCCATGCTGAGCCTCACACAATGAGCCCGTGCTGATAAGCAGGGCTGACCTAGATGTTGCTGGTGGCCAGGCGGCAGGTGGCAGGTGGAGGGACATGCAGCAGGGGACACGTTGACTTGGTGTCCGCTTACCTCCAGGGGGGAGTGCAGAGCCTGGCTGATGATTAACACCCACGCTGGCTGCAGGCCGGTCACACCAGCCAAGGCTTGTCTGTGTCTGTTCCCGTCCAGCATGTGACACTGGCGTCCCTCACGTCCACTGCCAGAGGTGTGGGACACACGGGCACGGGCCACTGACTGCATTGTGGGCTTTGCTGCTTCCGGTGCCCAGCAGCCCTGGCCCTCGGGGCCGACGGGTCCCCGTTCTTCGGTGAATGAGTGTCCCCACTTCCCCAGGCTGGAATCTGCCACGGAGAAGAAGGTCAGGTTGAGTGGCCTTTCTTTTGCAGCATGGATTCTATAGCAGCCACAGACTCCGAATGTGGGGGGACCCTGGAAGGCAGTGGCTGAGTGGGATTGGGGTGGAAATAGCGGTGTGTCACTTGAAGGAGGGCTGACCGCTGACTGGTTTAATACCCCGAGTTAGGACCCCGTGAGTGTCGGCAGAGACATCTTTGTGCCATCGTGGCACTTTGTGCCATTAAGTGCCATCGATGGCACTTAAGTGACCAGAGTGCGGTTTTACCTTTGAGAGGGGTAATTACTACCAAAAACGCACACAACAGCATCGCCCCCCCCAGAGCCGTGTGGGTCTCTGCGGGAGAGGGACCCTGGCCGCCAGCCTGGGGAGCCCAGCGTTCTGGAATCCGATTCCTCCCAGGGTTCTATGTGACTGGGGTCTCTACCTCCTGTTTCCTTAGCCATAGAAGCGGGTGTCGGGCTGGCTGGGGTGGTGTCTGTGGTGTCCCGGCCGAGCTGGGAACGTCTCTGTTCAGAGAGCCAGGGGCCCGGGACAGGTACCTTCCTGGGGTCACTGCACGTGTCTCTGAGGTTTGGGGAGGTCGCTCCGTGTGTTTGGGGTGCGTGTGTGGGTGAAGGCCACCAGGCAGCGGGCAGTTCTGGCCTCCCCGCCGGGCTCACTTGCTCACTCTCCTGGTGCACTTCCCGCGGCTTTTCCTTTGAGTTATTAGGAAACGGTTCCATCAAGAGAAAGGTTTTGTCCCGTCGCAGTCTGAGGCCCGCCTGTGCAGACAGAACAACGAAGATGCCACATGGCTGCTGGGCCCCTGCCGGTTTCTGAGAAGCTTCTCCACCGGGCTCACACGTTGCTTCCCGGCGGTGGGGACCGGGCACAGCCCCCTCGCCGGCTGTCACCCGCGTGTCCAGCTGCGTGGTGAGGGCGGTGGCCCGTCGCCGGATTGAACGGAGTCTGGATGGCAGACTCCCGAGGACCGGTGCAGATGTGGGGCTGGATCCCTTTGTGAGAGCAGTCAGCGTTGTGACTTGGGGCCGCGATGTCACTTTCTGATCTTGGCAGCAGACTTTACGTAAAAGCCCTTACTAAAGGAAAAAAAAAACCCAAACCTGAAACTTTGTTAGTGGCCTTTGAGGAGTGTTAGGGGGCTAACTCTTCCTGAAAATTGGTAAATAAAGAGAAACAAGCTTTTTTTTTTTTATTTTTCAAAGAGAGAGAGAAAGAAGGAGAGAGAGAGAGAGAGAGAGAATCCCAGGCAGGCCGGAAATCAAAAGTCGGTTGCTTAACCGACTGGGCCACCCAGGCGCCCTGAGAAACCAGCTTTTAACCTTCTTTTGTTGCACAAGCTGTACCTCAGGGTTAAAAATAGATAAAGAGGGAAAGCTTGGTTTTTTTGTTTTTTTTCACAAAGAGGGAAAGTTTTGTTTTAGGAGAAATGCTGGCCAGCAGATGTCCAGAAAGTGACCGAGTTAAAATATGCCCAGTTGCAATAACTGAGCGGCCCTGACCCTCTGTGACCTCCTGGGTCACAAAAGGAAGCTGCTAGGGTCATGTGCCTCATCGGGGGAAGTTGGCCAGGCACGTGGCCCTGGCAGAAACCAGACCAGAACCACACCGAGCCCAGGCCCATCCGCAGCATACAGGAAGCATGGGGCCAGGCGATACGGAGAAGTTCCCGTCGGGTCAGCAGAATCCAGGGTGGGGAAGTTCTGCTGGGCAGAAAGCACGTGGTCACCTCCAAAAAACTTGCCAGAGGAGGAAGCACCTCTGTTGTTAAGGAAGCGAAGAGACGTTAGATAAACATGGTCAGGCTTTATTTGGAGCTGGATTCCCACAATCTGACTGTAAAAAAAAAAACAAAAAACAAAAACAAAACTTGTAAGACAGGGAAATGGGAATGTTGATTCATTGTGTGGTGGCATTAAGGAATTATTGTTAATGTTAGAGGCATTTTGTGGTTGTATTTGAAAAACTCAGGGGTGCCTGGGTGGCTCCGTCGGTTAAGCGTCTGACTCTCGATTTCGGCTCAGGTTCATGATGTCACAGTTCGTGGGTTCGAGCCCTGCGTTGGGCTCTGTGCTGACCGTGTGGAGCCTGCTTGGGATTCTCTCTCTCTGTCTCTCTCTGCCCCTTTCCCCAGCTCATGATCTCTCTAAAATAAAAAACAAAAACCAGCTTCTGAGAACGCTTACTGAAACATTTACAGAGGAGGTGATGTGATGTGTGGGGCCAGCCTTACAACGGTGCAGGGAGGGGTGCAGGTGGGCGTGGGGGGTGCTCTTGGGGGTGAGCAGGTGGCCCCTGGAACTCAGGAGTCCGGCCAGGATGTGGCTTAAGTGTGAGCACGGAGGTCAGGGCTGGCCCGGACCTCTTCCCCCTTACTGGTAGGAATTGCCCCCCAGTGTTTCTGTTGTCGTGTGTGACCTAATGGCTTAGGCTTGCCCCTGAGTCATCAGTGTGGCATTCCGGACAGATGGACAGACGGGCTGGTGACATCTGGAAAGACGAGTCTGCTTGGTGAAGTGTTTCACTGCAAACCTGCTGAGTTCATCAGCACATGACACAGGGTTGATAACTGTTTTCTGAAATGGCAATGTTTGGTTCATTTATGCCTTGTTTAAAGCAATTATTCCTCATAAAGAATAGGGGTCGTTTCAGAGTAGCCAAGGGTGTTCTCATTCTGTTCCCCCAGAAGACCATCTAGTTCCCTCCCCAGAGGTTAACTTTAATAAGATTTGCTGGTGGAAGAGATGGGGCCAAGGCGCATGCATTGAGTGGGGGGAAGATTTGGACTCAGTGTGACAGAGAAGTTTGGGAAATTCAGAGTTAAAAATGGGCTTGGATGTGATGAGGTAGCGAGCTGTCTTTCCTTGGGGGTATTCAAGTAGAGTCTGCAGTGGTCCTTCCTAAGGTGATTGGGGTCTGCAACACTGACAGCAAGGAATGCTTCAGTCGAGCCAGCATTGCATTTGGTAACATGATTTTTCATGCAAACCGAGCAGGGCACAGAGTATTCAGGTCCGTGGGCTGCAATGTGTGATCCCACATCGGCAGCCTCATTGTCAAGGTGGGAGATTAGGGGCCCGTATTCTCTGCTCCACTACAGCTGAGTGAGCCATTCCGGGGGTGGGGGGAGTCCCCAGATCTTTTTTAACATTTTATTTATTTTGAGAGAGTGAGAGAGATTGTGCGAGTGGGGGAGGGGACAGAGAGAGGGAGAGAGAATCCCAAGCAGGCTCCGCGTCAGAGCCCGGGTGCGATCTCCTGAACTGTGAGCATCCTCGGTGGAAAGAGACAGGGTCACACGCTTGGAAATACGACTGGAGTAGACCGTGGTCGTGATTTGTTCTGTAATGTTATCGTGACAGATTTACTCTGTCAGATTTACTCTGTCAGATTAACATTTACTCTGTTAGAATGGGGACATTTGGGGCGCTTGGGGGCTCAATCGGTTAAGCGTGGGACTCTTGGTTTTGGCTCAGGTCATGATCTCATGGTTTGTGAGTTCCAGCCCTGCATCGGGCTCCACGCTGACAGCACAGAGCCTGCTTGGGTCTCTCTCTCTCTCTCTCTCTCTCTCTGTCCCTCCCCCCCCAATAAATCAATACAAAAAATGGGAAAGAAATGGGGACATTTTCCTGCTATTTCTTTTGTGAGTCCAAGACTCCCCATCTACGGGTTCTCATAGATTCAGCTGTGGTCGAACCGTCTCATTTGCAGATTTTGTGTCTGCGGATTTGCAGCCTTGCTGGAATGAGTTTGTAATCCCGAATCCACAGTCCCTGTGCGTTTGTGGACACCCACGGACCCACGCAGGACGGGGACCATGGGAGCTGCCCCCCTAGCCGGAGCTGCCCCCCTAGCCTGCCCCCCCCCCCCCAGCTCAGGGGACCCCGGGAGGTGCTTCGTCAGCTGAACACCTGCCCCCGGCAAGCGATGCTCAGTGCACGTGGTCTTGCACGTCGGTGCTCTCTGTTAGTGCTCCCCCAGTTGAAAATGCCCGCCTGCAGTGCTGCAGGGTCTAGCACTCCAGGCCCAGGAGAGCTGTCGGGTGTTCACGCTGACTTTGTAGGACAGCATGATCCGGAATAGCAAGAATTGAATGCACTGATGGGGTAGTGATCGGGGGTCCTCAGACGGCTCCATTGTTAAGTCGTCACCTGCGAACTTCCTGTACCCCTGGCTTGCCTGTCAATGCAGACCCTAGCCCGCTTTTGCTGCCTCCCTTCGCGCCTGGGGTGGGCAGTTCTCTTGACTTTTTGGGGGTGCTAGGAAAGAGAGAAGTAGACTGTCCTTGTGCAGAAAGGTTCTCTGGGACCCTGGGTCCCAGCCCTGCCGCGCGTTAACCCTGTGCCTCCCCCTGCCCGGCCTGGGCCTCTGCTCTCTCTGGGGGCAGTGGGGGTGGGAGGGTCCTCAGCTCAGGGGATGCTGTGCCGGCTCGGTAGGACGTAGGTGGCCTCTGGGCTGGGCATGCACACGGGATGGCGACAGGTGCTTGTGTATCCCGCACTGTTTGCTTCACACAGTCAGACCTGCCATTTAACACGATCAGGGGTTGTGGGTGGTTGCTGGATCAGAATGTCTGTTGACTTGCGGAATCCTACACTTGAGCACATACTTGCGTCTGAGACAGACAGCCGTCCCCGTCTGGCTCTGTCTCCATCTGACAGCCTGGGGTTCCCCTGCCCTGAAATTCCCCGTTCGGCCTCCGCAGAGCGTTCGTTGTGAAAGCTTCACCAGACTTACGGGACGGCCTACCCACACCCGAGCCCTGGCTCTGCCCCGCCCTGCAGCTGCCCTGCGGGCCCGATGGAGCCCAGACACGGATCCCCACCTTCCAGGAGCAGCACGTCTTTGGCTTCTGAGGCTCACATGTGGTCGGTTTGTGCAGTGACGGCAGCCAGTACATCTGGCCAGGGCAGGCTCGGGGGCCGGCATGGTGGGCTCTCGGTCCACCTGCAGGGTGATGGGGGATGTGGTCCAGGATTGAAGGGCCTGGCTCCGGGTGCCCAGCCGGAGGCACTGCACTGCCCGTGTCTATCTTCCGGAACGGAAGGAATGACCAGCCAGGTAAGGATTACTGAAGGCTAGTAGGGCAGTCTTGGGATGGCTTTATTTAAATTACTTAAAAATGTTTTTATCACTGAAATACAGTTGACAGGGGCGCCTGGGTGGCTCAGTGGGTTAAGCGTCTGACTTGGGCTCAGGTCATGATCTTGCGGTCTGTGAGTTCGAGCCCCGCGTCGGGCTCTGTGCTGACAGCTCGGAGCTTGGAGCCTGCTTCGGATTCTCTGTCTCTGTCTCTCTCTGCACCTCCCACCGCTCACACTGTGTCTCTCTCTTTCTCAAAAATACATAAACATTAAAAAAAAAAAGACATAGAGTTGACATGCAAGGTTATATTGATTTCAGGTGTATAGTGTAGTGATGGGACAGTTGTATATGTTACGCACACAGCACTGACCGTGGTAAGCATTGGTACCACCTGTCATGATACCACATTATCACAGTACCATTGACTGTATTCCCTATGCTATCCCTGTGACTTGTTCATTCCGTAACCGGAAGCCTGCGTCTCCTCTTTCTCTTCCATCTGGAGCCCATCGGTTTGTTCTCTATATTTATGGGTCTGTTCCTGCTTTCTGTTGGTTCATTTGCTTTGCTTTTTAGATGCCACATAGTGAGTGAAGTCATACGGTATTTGTCTTCCTCTGTCTGACTTATTTCCCTTAGCGCAATGCTCTCTAGCTCGATGCACGTTGTTGCAAAGTGTCCCTCTTTTTTATGGCAGAGAAATATTCCATTGTGTGTGTACTACAGTCTCCTATATCCATTCGTCTATTGATGGACACTTGGGCTGCGTCTGTATCTTGGCTGGTGTAAGTAACACTGCAGTAAGCAAAGGGGTGCACACAGCTCTTCCAATCATTGTTTTGCTGTATCCATTGAGAGGAGCATATCCAAAATATGTGAAGAACTTAATGCAACTCATCACCGAAACGCCAAATAATTTGATTAAAAAATGGGCAGGGGTCTGAACAGATATTTCGCTAAAGAAGACCTCCCGACGCCAACAGACACATGAAAAGATGTTCAGCATCACTCATCATCAGGGAGATGCAGATCAAAACCACGATGAGACAGCACCTCACAGCTGTCAGCGTGGCTAAAATGAATGACTCAGGAAAGAACAGGTGTTGGCGAGGATGCGGAGAAAGGGGAGCCCTCGTACACTTCTGGTGGGAACGCAGACTGGTGCAGCCGCTCTGGACAGTCGTATGGGGGTTCCTCCGAAAATTAAAAATGGAACTACCACGTGATCCAGTAATTGCACTACTGGGTATTTACTCAAAGAAAGTGACTTCATTCATTCGGTTCTTGGAGGGCAAGACAGGGCTCAAGTCTAATCTGCAAACTGCCGTGTGGCTGTCACTATGGCTCCCGCCAAGACTCACCTGCCATTTTCTTGCTTTTTTTGTTTTGTTTTTTGAGAGAGAGAGAGAGAGAGAGAGAGTGAGCGAGCATAAGTGAGCAAGGCGCAGAGAGACAGAGAATCCCAGGAGGGGCAGAGAGAGAGGGGTGATCACCCTGAGGCAGCCACTAAGGACGCTGAAAAGTTGTAAACCGTAAGGGGCTGATCACAGTGCCACTTGCGAGTGACAAATTTTGGGGCCCAAATGACATTCAGGCACAGAGGAAATTGTGCTCCTGCTGGATGCCATGCAGCTGTTGAAAACTACTTTGTAGGAGAAAATTTGAGGATTATATCATGTCATATCATGTACTATATTGTATCCTATCATATATGTATTGTATATCATGTATATCATATCATATTATATGTTGTGTATCCTATCACATTGTATTAATTATATCATTGCATTAATTATATCATATATTATAAACTTTCAGGTCCAGCATGTGCTGGACACATGACCTTCCTGAGTACAGAAAAGAGAGAAAAACCATTGTGGGAGGCACAGCTGGTCTAAACGGCCTCACTGGCCCATGAAGCATTCCCAGATCAAAGCCCTGTGTTTAGAGGACACCTCTGAAAATATAATAGTCACCATTTTATCATTTAAAAAAAAATTTTTTTTAACGTTTATTTATTTTTGAGACAGAGAGAGACAGAGCATGAGTGGGGGAGGGGCAGAGAGAGAGGGAGACACAGAATCGGAAGCAGGCTCCAGGCTCCGAGCTGTCAGCACAGAGCCCGACACGGGGCTCGAACTCACGGACCGTGAGATCATGACCTGAGCTGAAGTCGGATGCTTAACCGACCAAGCCACCCAGGCGCCCCCATTTTATCATTTTTAAAAAAAGTTTATTTACTTATTTGGAGAGAGCGAGAGCAGGGAGGGGCAGAGAGAGAGAGGCTCTCAGCACAGAGCAGGGCTTGAACTCATGAACTACGAGGTCATGACCTGAGCTGAATCAAGAGTCGGACACTCAACCAATGGAGCCACCCAGGCGCCCCGTCCATTTGACTATTTTTTAAGTGACCCCCATTTAAAAACTTACCATTTTTAAGTTGTGCTTGGCCAAGGTCCAGGTGAGTGTCACATTGTCTGCCTGTGTGGGTAGACTGGGCCTGGGCACCGACCTTGGGGATCTGAGGCTTTCACGGATGAGCCTTGTGTCCTTGGTCAGGTCGGGTTGGGTTGGTGCCGGGAACTTGACTTCCTCACAGGGACAAGAGGGAACAGCATTTCAGTGAGGAATTACGATTCCTCAAGCACACGAAGCTTGCCCAGCAGGTCACGTTCTGTATGTGTTGGGTAGGTTGACCCCATTTTGTGGGTAGGTTTTGTGGGTAGGGGTTGATCCAAGGAGACTACTCTCCTGATGTGACCTGTGTTCTCTGGATTATTGGATGGTGCCACCTTCTCACTCGTCTGACTCTTAGCTGTCAGAGGAGCGATCGGAAAGGAGATCTCACTGCAAAAGCAAGCGCAGGTTAGAAAAGGCAGCAGGTAGTTTTGGGCCAGCTTCCCTGTTTATGGGCTGCTGGGAGCACCCTGGGTGAATGTCCTTCCCCTTTTCGCAGACGAGGATCCCAGTGGACTGGCTCGCCCGGTTGAGCCAAGAACGTCCTGTCTGTAGAGACCAGGCTGGGTTTTGAGCCCAGCTTTACCCACCGAAGGCACTTCCCCAGGGTCACTGGGGAAGCAACTGGACGCGACTGGAAGCGAGAGGCGCCCTTTTACAGTGAAGAGCCCAAAACCTTGGGGATGGTTTTTGAAATGGTAACTTGGTAAATGGCAATTTCAGGTGGTCATTTGAAGGAATTTCCCTGGAAATTAGGAAATTAGGAAGTTCCCTGAAGATTAGGAAATCTGGTATCTTCACTGGTAGGAAAGCATGAAGGGGAATGGAGTTTGAGCTTGGTTTTGGGCAGCCGTTAATTTAGGGACGTTGGATACTGTGATTTGTAAGAAATACAGATTTGGTCTTTGTCCCCATTTTCAGCACAGCGCCCCAAACCCTTGGGGTTTCTTAAGTGGAGGAGCAGATAGGTGGCTCTTACTGTGCTAAGGAGGTAAAGCACCTGAGGGTGGGGAGTGGTGGCTAGGGAGACCGCCCACATGGTTACAGGGGCGGAGCTGTCGGCCCCACCCCCTGACCCCGGGAGGAGGGGCTGCAGGGGGACCGCCCACGTGGTTATAGGGGTGGAGCTGTCTGTGCCACACCCTGACCACGGGAGCCCCACCCCCTGACCCCTGGAGGAGGGGCTGCAGGGAGACTGCCCACGAGGGGTGGAGCTTTAGGCCCCACCCCCTGACCTCGGGAGGAGGGGCTGCAGCGGGACCAACCACGTGGTTACAGGGGCGGGGCTATCAGTCCTATCCCATCACCACGGGAGGAGGGGCTGCAGGGGCTATCAGCCCCACCCCTTGACCTCGGGAGGAGGGGCTGGCAGGGGACCACCCACGTGGTTACAGGGGCGGGGCTATTGGTCCTATTCCCCCCCCCCCCCCACCTCGGGAGGAGGGGCTGCAGGGAGACCGCCCACATGGTCACAGGGGCGGAGCCGTCGGCCCCACCTCCTGGTCTCGGGAGGAGGGGCTGCAGGTTGGATCAATCACCAATGGCCGATGATTTCATCAATCATGCTCCTGTAATGAAACCCCCATAAAACCCAACAGACAAGGTCCCTAGAACCTCCGGGTTGGTGAGCACGTGGAGATGGGGGGACAGCGGGCCCTGGGGCGGCAGGGAGCTTGGTGCCCCCTCCCTAACCATGCCCTGGGCGGCTCTCCCTTTCCTCTGTTCCTGACTTAATGGTTTTACAATAGACCAGGGATCTAGTGAACGATCAAACCCAGTTTTCTTTTTTTTCTCATCTTCCTGGAGAATTTCTTGTTAAAAATTTAGCAGCAACTAAATGAAAGTGGAGGAATACTGTCGTGTCAGGTGGGTCGTGGCCTGTGGGTCGTGCACTGTGGGTCCTGTGGGTGTGGCTTGCCCACGTGCACCACGGCTCTGGTCCTTGGACCCCCTTCCATCCCCCTCCTCAGCCACGGGACCAGGTCCTGTGGGCACCCACCCTTCTCTCAGGTCCTCTGGGTCGCCCTGGCCCCAGTAGCCCTTGTGCTCCTTCCCCTGCTCCTGGCGTCCGTGGCGGGCCTCGGTGATGAGATTACAACATGGATAAAGCTGATGCTATGGGCGCTTACCGCCTGCCAGGCACAGTGCTGAGCTCTCTCTCTGGGCGGGGTCTCATCCGACGGCTCCACGCTTAGGCATGTTCAGTGACTGGCCCCAGAGGGCAAGTGGGGAAACCGAGGCTTCCAGTGGTCACCCGATGCCATCACTGTCCTCACAGGAGGGGGATGCACGCTTGGCACCCGCTGGAGCAACTCCTATCCACACAGCTGGTGGCACTGGGTTCCCACCCGCACCATCTGTGGTCAGGTGCGCCCCCTTTGGTGAACCTTGCTGACGCCGCCAGCAAGGGGTTCTGAAAACCTCTTCAGAACACATCTAGGACCCTGTTTGTCACCCCTTTTCAGAGACTTCTGCAGGACTTCTCCTGACCCAGGAAATGCTCTGGCTGGGTTCAGGCACCAGAAACCCTGACCTCAGGGCCCCCTGTTGCCTCGTCCCCGTGTGGTCTGGGCCCCTCCCTGGGGCTCTTCTGGCTGTCTCCAGGGCAGTCTCCTGAAGGTCCCCTCACCCCGTTTCTGTAGCTGGGCGGTGCTCCTGTCTCTAGGCCCATCAGTGACCATCGTCACCTATGCTCTTGCTGCTTTCCGGCACTTGTGGGACTGTCATCCAGCCCCTCTGGGGATCGCTCGGTTCGTCACGTGGGCACAGTACCAGGATCCCGAGTGGTGCAGCCCGGGAGGCCCCAGCCCGGGTGGATGGTGCATTTTATTTTATTTTATTTTTTTTAATGTTTATTTATTTTTGAGATAGAGAGAGACAGAGCATGAACGGGGGAGGGGCAGAGAGAGAGGGAGGCACAGAATCGGAAGCAGGCTCCAGGCTCTGAGCCATCAGCCCAGAGCCCGACACGGGGCTTGAACTCGCGGACCGCGAGATCGTGACCTGAGCTGAAGTCGGACGCTTAACCGACTGAGCCACCCAGGCGCCCCTGGATGGTGCATTTTAATGGAGCGTGTTTCTGGTGCTGGCAGGGAGGACGCTCACTGGGCTGTCTTAGGCATGCATGAGGACAGATGGGGCCACAGGAAGTGGTCCACCTGCCCGTGTTCAAAGGCACCGGGATGGCCATCCCGGAAACCTGATGATTCATAAGTGACCAAAGCCGAGGCCTGCTGTGCCCCTCTCAGGGCAGGGACAGCATGTCCTGGACTCCACTGTCGGCTGTCTCTGTTCAGCAGGCTCTGTGGGCACCCTAGGCTGCCTTCCCTCAGGGACCGCTGAGGGCAGTGTGGAGGGCCTACTTCTTGGTCCACATTTGTCAGCGTCTGAGGGTCTCTGTGGCGTTATCCGGGCTGCCCTTGGTGGACCTCGGGGCCGGATGGGGACATGGCCCCGCTGGACACACCTGGAGCAGACTCGGGTCCCTGCCGCTAAAGCTTCCAACTGCAGAATGAATGACTGGACCCTCCTGCCTTTGGAAGAGCGTGGCCGGCGTGGCTCCTCGACCGTGGAGGATCACTCCGTGAGCCACTTCCCTAGCTGTTGCTGCCTCAGTTGAAAATGCTCCTGCTGGGAATTTGAGGGCATTTTTGAGAAAGTTGGATCCCTGGCTTGGCATGTCCTCTGTCACCGTGCGGTAAGGGATAAATGCCTGACCCATGCCCACAGGAAGCTCCCCCACCGCCTCCCTGTCCCATCCCGCACTTGTACGACACGGGAGGTGGCCTAGAGCCTTCTCTCCCCTTACGGGGCCGGTGATGGTGCAGTGTGCTGATGTCCGCCGTGCGCAGCCTGGGGACCGGGTGTCCCTCTGGCCTCTCCCATCCTCACAACCAGGGTGGGACACCTCTCTTGTCAACCTGGTTCACAGAGGTGGGAGCCGGAGCTCCCAAGAGTGAGCGATGCTGTCTGTTCCCAGGTCGGCTGACCCGACAGGTGAAGGGGCGGCTGTCTGTCCCCACGCTTGCTCTCAGGAAGGCCTGCCAGCCTGCAGGAGCCAAGCCACCTGAGGCAGACCCCGGCCTGTGGGCTCCAGGCCTGCCGTGCATCTGGCTGGAAGGAGACCCGTGTGGACCCGGTGTCCCCCAGCCCTCATGCCAGGGACGGGGTCGGGAGGGGCCCAGCGGACCCACTATGCTCTCCCGTGGTCCTCTTTATAGGGAGAGATGTTCTCATTATGAGATAATGGATCAGAATAAAAGAAACGTGCGTGAGAGACGGAACGTGAGAGACGGAACGAGCACGCTTGTATCTCCCTCTGAATGTAGGGGATGAGCCTGACCGTTTGGTAATGAAATCAGGCCAATGGTTGCCAGCATAGACCTGGCCGTGGGGTGTGTGCTCTGCTCCGGGTCCTCCTCTCCCAGCTCTGAGTGACAACTGGCCCAGTTCGATCCAGGCGCAGACAGCCTGGGTGCCTGAAAAGTCGCTGTAGTCCCACTGTCTGATGTATGTCCAGCCCCCCTCTCTCTGTTTTGGTCTCCGGGAGCCTTGGAGCCTGAGGGGCATGTGTTAGGAGAGACCCCGCTTCTTCTCTCTGGTCCGGCTACGCACTCAGACCCTGTGTTTGTGTCCACATTGTGGTTTTGTGTGCACGTAAGGGACAGAGAGAGGAGGGAGGGCACCAGGCACCTGTGGGGTGCGGGATGCAGGCCCGAGACCTGCCCACCCAGGAATGTGCAGTAAGCTGCTCTGGGGGTGAGGGTGGGGGTAGGGCTTTGGACACCGGAGACCTCTCACTGTGCCCCCATTTCCACCCCCCGACCCCCCGGAAGCCAGGTTGCCGTCAGGGACGCAGCCCCTGCCCAGTGAGCCTGTCCTGCTCCCCTGGGTCCTGCAGGGCCCGGGCTGGGCGCATGCTGCTGGTGCCCGGCGTGCAGGCATGCGTGCTGCTGCTGTGGGCTGGGCCTGCCCGCGGCTCCGGCACCGCTGCCCTTGAGACTTCCCCAGCCACGGCGGGGCGGGCGCTGTCCCACCTGCTCCCTGTGAGGCCACGGGCAGGGAGAGGGCGCGGGACTCGAAGCGGTGAAGGAGCCAGGCGGTGAGAGGGGCCTGCTTTTGAAGGTGAAGCCCTGGTCCCGGGGCCCCTCAGCAGCGCCGTGAGTTCTGCTCCCGGAGGGATCTGTGGGGCCGCGTGTACTTGGCAGTGGCTTTCTCCCCGGTGCCACTGCTCTGTTTGCTCACGTCCTTGCTCTGCTGTGAGGGGGCAGTAAAAGTTCCATGTAGCGCCAGGTCTGACGCTTCTCCCGCCGGCGGCTTCCTGGGCTGCCCCTTCTGGGGACCCCCTTCCTCCTTGCCCTCTGCTTTCACGGGCGCCTTCCTTCCATATGGTGCAGCCTACTTCCCGCCGAGTGCTGAGTGCTTGGTGTAGACTTGGCTCAGAGAGAACCTCCCTTGGAGCGACACCGTGCTGCTCCTAGAGGAGCTGGGGCGGGGGGGGGGGGGGTGGGGAGCAGAGTGATTTTCTTTTAATTTCCTAACTCGAGCCTGCTATGTTTTTTTTGGACACTCACTGCTGCTTGTGTTTAAGTGCGGTAAGAAAGACGTTCACGCTGGGCGCTCCTGGTAATGACTTTGTTTCTGGCCTTCTTGTGGAAGGGAGAAGTGGCTGTCTGTCTGTCTGTCTGGCTTTGGGAAGGTCTCGATTCTCCCACTGCACGGTGGTGAGAGGGTCTCTCCAGGCACTGCGGTCCATATGGGCTTTTGGGGGAGGCTGGCTTTCGGGGCCAGCCCCCGCCTGGCACCCCATACAGCGACTGGGTGCACAGCTGGTGTTGTTAGCTCTGTCCATGTGCTTCCTCACCCAATGCTGCCGACACCTCTGCTTTCCAGGTGTGGAAACTGAGTCACAGAAGGTTGAGTAAATTCTCAAGGTTGGACAGCCCGGGAAGCAGCCGGGAAGTGCTTGACTGCTGCACCCTGCCTGCTGGGCAGCGAGTGAACGAATCCGTGCCTTCGGATTTGTCCAGTGGATGTGGCTGGTTATTGGCTTTGCAAAAGGTTTTCGTTTTTCTTTTCCCGTTTGCCTTGTGCGGTGTGCTTCCGCTGGTCTGTGGACTGTGCTTTCTTCCTGCGCGCGCGGCTGGCCTGCTCCCTGCCCCTGGCCCCGGAGCCCTGCTTCCTTGTGAATCTGGCTTCGGTTACGCAACTGTCCTTTTTGTTCCTTTTTACGGAACTGTTAGTGGCTGTGGGTTTCAGGGCCGTCTGAGCGGCTGGGAGCAGCGCACAGGCCCCGCGGCTCCCTGCGGTCCACACCTGGCTGGGACCCCTGCCGCAGAGGGTCTCTGCTGGTCATCCTGAAGCCCGAGAGGGTGAGGGGAGGTGGGCAGCAGGGGCACAGCCTTCGGTCTCTGAGCAGGAGCTAGGGCGAGCTCCCACCTGCGCCAGAACCCCCCACCCCCCGTTCCGGGTTCTTGCCTCGTGTCGCCTTGTGGCTGTGCAAGGGACAGTTTCTTTCCAGGTATCCCCCAGAGTCATTGATTCCCTCTGTTGTGACCTCACCAAGGCGGACACACTTCCTACCTTTCATTCTGTTGCTCTTTTAGGGACCGGGTGTTCAGGCCGCCCGGGGCATTGACTTTATCATCCTACGAATAAACATGACAGGCATTTAGGACCGAAATGTAGAGCGGTATCCCTGTGCCTCTAACATGGCCAGATCATCCCTTGGACGTGTGGAGGTTGGTGGTGGGCTTATTCCCTCCTGTATCCCACAAACTGCGTGCTCTGCCAGCTGCTGGGGTAGGACGTGGTCCCCAGGTGGAAGGTGGGAGCCACTGCCTCTGCGGGTCTTTACCTGGGGCGGCGGAGGGGGGTGCACAGCATGGGCGAGAATTCATGTGGCAACTTATTTCTGTGCAGTTGAGGGCTGTGCCATCATGGCACGTACAAACAGGGCCAGGGATCGGGGCCGCTTTGGTGGGGAGGTGACATCTGAGCTGAGAGGTCTAGGATTAAAAGGAGCTAACCAGGTGAGGCTTGCCTAAGTGGGTGAAGAGCATTCCAGACCTGCAGGGCATATGCAAAGGTCCTGAGGCTGGAAGGGTGGAGTGTGCTGGGAAAACTGGAAGAGAAGGGCCATGGGGCAGGGGTGGAGAGAGGGAGGTGCCTGCCCTTGGCTCACAGCAGTGGGATGTGGGGACACGGCACCAGCATTAGCCCTACAGATGGGCTGTGAGTTCTGCTCCTCAGGCTCCCGTCCACCTGGGGTGTCCCTGCCAGCCCACCGCGTTGGGGACAGGCCCTCCTTGCTGACATGGGGGCACCATCCACCTCGTGAGTCTCATTAGGCAGGTCTTCTCCATCTTCCTGGTTTCCCAGACAACATGCAGAAATCGTAGATGCTAAGGGTGCATCGTGCCGGGCCTGCTGTGGCGCCACAGCACCCCTGCAGAGAGGCTGCTGGATGTAGGAGCCCATTTTACAGATAAGGGCCCTCATCTGCAGGAGGTCCTGCGGTTCTGGGACAGCCTGGGTGGCTACCCTGGCCAGGTGCCTGCTGGCCGTCCCCACGTGGCTGGTCACAGCCACCGGGAAGGGGTGATGTCGTCCAGCCGTGGCCTGCTGCTTACCTGCCAGGTGACGTGTGTCGGGGCACGCTGTCTGCGTCCTCCCTCTGTTTTCTGGCTGGGTGTTAGGTGTCCTCACTGCCCTCCCTGCCCCCAAGCTGGGTCCTTCTGGAAGCCCTTGGCGGGGGGGTGGGGGGTGCTCCGTGCTCTGTGGCCAGGAGTCCTTGGTATAGACTCACCCCTGCATTAGGTTTGTCCAGCGTCCCTCCTCGAAGCCATGAGCGAGTCCTCTGCTGCTGGGACGTGATTGTTGGAAATCCAACCTGTCGGTTCAGACCCAGAGTGTCCTGTCTTCTGGCCTGGACGCCAGTCACTTGAGGTGGGAGAGCAGGGCCCTGTGGGTCCTACGGGACTTTGTGCATCTAACAGTCAGGTCTTCGGGGTGTCTGTCTCGTGCCACGTGTGGACTGTACTTTTCGTCTGAAAAAGTAGGAGACAACGTGTGCTTGTAGTACCAGGCTCTGCGCTGACGGTTCACATTTGGGTGCTGCAGGGTGTGTGAACGGGCAGAGTTTTGGGGGTTGGCCTGGTTTGGTTCTGATGTTGCCCACGCTGACTTTGGGGTGTCCCACAGCTGCAGACCCTGCAGTACCCAGGGAGGGGGGAAGGTCCCTGCCAGCCTGCTGATCAGATCCCAGACAAGACCAGTGATCAGGCCCCACAGCTGACGGGGCTCAGGGTCCTGCTTGGAACCCCAGCTTTCCCTCCACGGGCCATCTGCTTAGAAAGGGGCCGGGTTACTAGTGGCAAAGCCTTTGTCTCACAGACATATTTGGGCCATTGTCACCCAAATTTGGGCCAGTTTTCTAGTGCTACCCACTGGTCATGGGAATGGCTCCCTATAAGACTGGGTGCTGGGGGGCGGGTCCAGTGGGACAGGGCGGGGGGGTGGGGTGGGTGGGCAGGGTCATGTAGGAGGAGCCACTGGGGGTGGGGTCCTATAGGAGGGGGCGCAGGGGGGCGGGGTCTTGTAGGAGGGGCTGTGGGGGGGGGGTCCTGTAGGAGGGGACACTGGAGCGTGGGGTTGGGTCCTGTAGGGCCGGCGCTGCAGGATCCCTATATGGACAGCAGGTGTTTCCTGCACGTCCTGTGTGGGCCCTAGCCCCCAGGTGAGGTGGGGACTGGAACCCCTGTCTAGAAAGACGAGGAGGGTGGCTGAGGCCGGAGCAGGTGAAGGACCTTTCCAGGTTTGCAGGGTGCAGAGTGACAGCACAAAGGCGGTCTCACGGGGAACCGTGTCTCCTGACAAGGCCTGGACCAGTTTCTCCCAAGAAAAGCCATGCAGTCCTGCCTTTGGCCCTGGGGTAACCCACTCGGAGCGAGCACGGGCTCTGTCTGCCTCTCTTAAAAAAGACAGTTGTGTCTGCATGCAGATATCACAGGGGATCGGTGTCCCCTCCTGCAAGATGGGTTTGGGGGTTTATATCCCACAGCTACAGAGTTGCTACTTCTGAGCGCGTTTCAAACATAGAAGTAACACCAGTAGCAAAAGAAATGAGGATCGATTATTGCAAAAGTGTGTTGGGCAAGAGAGCCCCTCTGGGCAGATGCAGCGATCGAGTGGTTACCTGCTGGAGCACCCGCCTGGCTGCTGGCCAGGGTCCTGGGCTCCGGGGCTGCGTTCTCTCTGCCTTCCAAGTGCTGGACCCAAAGTGACTGCTGGCCAGGGAGGCCAGTGACTTGGTTGGGGTCCCAGGACCGCTTAGGGGCCCAGCACGTGCGCTGCCTGGCCCTCACCGGAAACAGTGCCTTTGGGGCAGCGTGGGCTTGCGCTTCCCCTGTTGCAGGTGTAACCTTTGCCACGGATTCCACCGGTGCCCCGCCCCTCCGTCTCCCACCAGGTTTCTTCCGGCGTTTGGAAGTTGTGGGCTGTGATAAGCGGGTGCCAAATAGACAGGGGTGAAGGAGGCGGGGCTGGGCAGAGGCAGGTGGGGACCAGGAGCCAGCTCGGGAATCGCCTGTGTTATCTCTGTCGCTCTGGCCAGTAACGATAAGAGTGGCTGGCGGTGTCCTCAGAAGGCTTCCCGGGAAGGTGGGTGGGCAGCGTCTTCTTGCCAAGCACTGCGAGCAAAGCGCAGCCCCGGGGGCCTGGGGTCTTCCCGCAGAGAGGTTTTCTCCCAATTCCTGTATGGGGTTAAGATGCAGGGTTCTGGTGCACAAGGGACCTTCCTCTTTGGTAGATTTCCAGGAAGCTGGTTTCTGGGTCATTCCTCAGCCGTGAAATGCTCTGTGGTGTTTGAAGGGGGGCTCGGCTTTTGAACCCCACGAGCAGATTGGTTCTTTGCTCTCCAGCACAGACGCACAGAGACTGCATACCCGAGGGTACCCTTCTGGCCAGTGACGTGTTTTGGGAAGTCTTGCCCCTTCTGTAGAGTCTCCTAGCCGCTACACAGCAGAGTGGGCACCCAAGGGGCTGCCATCTCTGTGTACCCGGGGTCCCATCACCCACACGTCATCCACTTGGCTCCAAATGTAGCCTCTGAGGGAGGGAGTCTGGTGCGCGTGGAGTCTCAGAGGCTGGCTTCCAGAGGTGGCTCGGTCCCAGCCACTCTGTCCTCTGTGGTGGGGGCTGGGCTCGCTCTCCCGACCTCCTTGATGCTGGCCTGGCCCCGGGGTCGGGCTCGGCAGCACGGGCCGTTGGGCCACCAGGGCCAGGGGATCGAAAGAGCCCTGGGTTTAGTGTCAGAAGTTGCTATCACATCTTCACGTGCGATTCTAGACACAACACGGTCTTTCTGGATGCTGTTTCCCAGGCTGCCTGTGGGGGTTCCCACCGGGAGCCAGGTGGCCCACCAGGTGTGGTGAGCTTTCTGACCGCAGTCCACTGTGGCCTGTCACAGGATGCTGCTGGTGGAACAGGGGGCCACGTGGTCAGAGGACCCGGACCCCGTCCCCTCAGGGAGAGGGCCAGAAACAGGGTCCCAAGCTGGCCTTGTATCTGTCCTAGGGACCCCTCCTGCCACTCTTCCCCTCCATGCACCTGTTCGGGCCACGCTTGTCTCCTCACTGTCCCCAAGATGCAGAATAGAGCTACTTCATGGTCAGTCACCAGCTGTGCTCTTCCTGGGACACATTCTCTTGAGGTGACCCCCTCACTGCAGGGACCCCCGCCCCTCCACGCTGACCTGCGGCTCTGCCCACCTCCCCGTGCACCTGAGGGGTGGGGGAGGCCTCACCACCGGGCTGGGGGGAGGGGGTGCAGGCGGTGAGCGGTGGTTCTGGCCCATCATCCGGTTAGGTGATGTGTGGGCTGGAAAGCGTGAAGGGCCTTGCCCTCAAGGAACGTGTGCTTTCTCTACAAACTTACATGCGTGGATCTTGTCTGGTTTTCAGTCCGTGCACATTACTTCAGTCTAAACTGGCACCGTGGGGCGGCTGCAGGTGGGGCTAGGGGTAGGGGCAGGCGGTCCAGCCTTCCTATCGCTTTGTGTGTGTGTGCACGTGTGTGTTTAGCGACCCGCCTTTCACGTATGTGTCTGCGCATCGTGTATATGCACCTGTCGTGTGTCTGCCCTCGATCTATCTGCCATCCATCTGTGCCAGGGGATGCAGGTGGGGATTCCCTGGGCTGGGGGCTGGCTGGGACCCGTCTGGGAAGTGCTGGGCCTCAGGGCTGCTTTGGGGAGAGTGGGCCCAGCCCCCTGACCTCCTGGGAGCCGCTGTCCACACTGCTCAGAGTCCCAGGCACCGAGGGAGCCGGCTCAGTCCCGGACTCGTCTGTAAGGCGGGACCCGTACGAGAGGCACTCGTCCGCCAGGGACAGCCAGCGGACAGCCTCCCTGGGCACTCTGTGCTTCCTGCGCCACACGCTCCCAGCATCACTGCGCACTCCATCCGCAGAGCGGGGCCAGGACACGTGGCAGGCTCCGGGAAGGGGCCGCCGAGTCCCAGGAAGGGCACTCGGGAACACCGTGCTGGGCTTACGGGCTCTCCCGCCTCTGCCATCTTCGGCAATGCCTTGCACACCTCTTTGAGCCTCGGTTTCCCCACTTTTGAAATGTGGGAGGTAATTCCTACTCACAAAGTTGCTGGGCGTGTCTCCTGAGATCGTGTCTACACGGCCTTTGTGGATCACGTTAACACACGCACACATGGAAGGATCTTGCAAATTGTAAAGTCATCACACCTGAGGCTTTTTCCCTGCAGGATGGGCTTTTTAAAAAAATGGTAGATGTTGGGGCGCCTGGGTGACTCAGTGGGTTAAGTGTTCAACTCTTGATTGCGGTTCAGGTCATGATCTCAAGGTTCATGAAATCGAGCCCCACGTCAGGCTCTGTGCTGATGGTGTGGAGCCTGCTTGGGATTCTCTCTCTCTCTCTCTCTCTCTCTCTCTCTCTCTCTCTCCCTCTCCCTCCCTCTCCCTCTCCCTCTCTCTCTCCCTCTCTCTCTCTCTCTGTCTCTGTCTTTCAAAATAAATGAACAAACCTTAAAAAGCAAATAGTAGAAGCAATAGAGAATTATCAGGCTTTGTTTTGTTTGAGTCAGTCTGATGATAATGGTAGTGATCTAGTGAGCGTTGGTCAAACACCTCCTGTATACAGGGGACAGGCATTTACCGGTGCCGTGGGTGGGTTTGTCCTGCTGGGGGTTCGTGGACCATGTGGCTGGGGGTCTGCATTCATAGGGCCCTGACGTGCTGGAGACCCTCCCTGGCCGTAAGAGGCGCCAGCAGTCACCGTGTTTGACTTCCCACTTAATGACTAAATCACAGAACGGTGGCCGTCCTTCCTTCTCTGTGGGCTGGTGGCTGTGGACCGCGTGGGACTGACCTGTGCTTTGTTGTTTGCAGGCTCCGGGGGGCTCTGCACCGTCTGCTGCTGTCTGCCGTGCCGGGCCGTCCAGGTAAGCGTTCAGAACCTGGTGTCCCTGCCTCAGGCCAGATACGACAGGAAGCCTGAGTGTGGTCTTCCTCGAGTCTGTGGTCATGTTTCCAGGTGATGCGTGTCTGTGGTCGTGTTCCAAGGTGTAGAAAGCTCTTTTTTTTTACCCCCCCCGGATGCACCTTCCCAGCATTGAAGCCCAGATTGTGGGAATGTGATTGTTTCCATGCACAGCCCTGGCTTCTTTGTGCAGGTGAACTTGGGGGGCGTTCCAGAGTTGAGCCCAGCAGGTGCACCAAGCTCTGTCTGCCTGAGTCTGGGCAGGGCCTGCTGGGACGGCCACGGCCAGTGCTCCATGTGGGGCAGTCTCTCAGGAGCTGTGGTTGGTGGATAAGACACGTTATTACTTTTTATATAAGTGTTTAAAAACCTGATTTATTTTATTTTGTTTTGTTTTATTTTATTTTATTTGGGGGTTGGGGAGAGGGGCAGAGGCAGAGGGAGAGAGAGAGAATCTTTTAATGTTTATTTATTTATTTATTTTTTATTTATTTATTTTGAGAGAGAGAGAGAGAGAGTCAGAGTGTGAGCGGCGGAGGGGCAGAGAGAGAGGGAGACATAGAATCTGAAGCAGGCTCCAGGCTCTGAGCCATCAGCACAGAGCCCGATGCAGGGCTTGAACTCATGAACTGTGAGATCATGACCTGAGCCGAAGTCAGACGCTCAAGCGACTGAGCCACCCAGGCGCCCCAGGGAGAGAGAGAGAATCTTAAGCGGGCTCCATCCTCAGTGCAGAGCCTGACATGGGGTTTGACCCAGCGACCCTGGGATCATGACCTGAGATGAAATCAAGACTCAGATGCTCAAATGACTGAGCCACCCACATGCCCCAAAACCTGATTTAATTTTTAAAAGTCATCAAAACTCTTTTGCGGCCATATGTGCATAAGGCAGAGAAAAAACATCTTGGTGATGTTTTGCATCCTGATTTGAATAAATCAACTTAAATGACTAAGTTCATGATGCTGGATCTGGCGATGTTCCTTCCAGTGGGTATAATAACAACACCTTAGGTATCCTAAGAAGCGTCTGTCTTCCAGAAGGAAATACTAAAATGTTTATAAATGAGGTGGTAACAATGTCTGGGATTTCTTCACGGCGGCCGGAGTGGTGGACGAGGGGGTGTGGGGGGAAACGTGTGTTAATGTCGAAGTGAGACGGTGGGTCCATAGCGGTTGGTTAAACTTTTGTAGGTTTTTGAATTTTCCAAAATTAGGAGAGAAACACCTATAAAAGGGGCAGTCGATAAACAGGTGGCAGCCACAAAGGCTCGAAGCTCCTGGTAGCGATGGCTGTGGACCAAAACCACCTTCCTGTGACTGTCCTGTGTCCCTTTGTGGGTTTTCTGTGGGTCTTACCGCGCTGGGGTTGACCCAACACCTCATCCCCGGCCACCGTCAGCTCTGGGGGCCTGCCCTGCCATGAGGATGAGGAGGGAGGGCTCTCGGGACATGATCCCCACGGTGCCGTCCCAGCCTCAGCAGCCCTCCCCTCTGTAGGCCCCGTTGTGGTCGGTGGTCCTGCCTCCGCACCCCTGCCCTCCCACCCCCAACTCCCCAGGAGCCCGCACACAGCAGCCCTGCTGGTAGAGCCGGCCACCCCTGTGGCCGAGGGGAAGCACCTGTAGGGTGGCCACCCATACTCCTTCCCAGCGCGTCTCCTCCATGGCCCCCACACCTGTCTCCAGGTGGGGCAGGAAGACCTGAGGACCCGCCACGGGGCCTCTGCTCCCGCCATCCTGACCCCCAGGAGTGAGGACCAGGCTCCTCCCTCCAGAGTCCGTCCCCTGGGGGTCTCCCTCTGCTGCAGGGCAGGGGCTCCTGTGATGCAAACACACTTGGAATAGACACACAGTCCCCCGGGGGGCTGCCGCCGGGGCTCCCCTGCGAGCAGCCAGTGTGGGCACCTCCGCGTCCTGACCGGCCCCCTCTCCTAGGCCCGCGGTGCTGAGCCCCGCCATGGAGGACGGCCGCGAGCTGGACCTCACCTACATCACTGAGCGCATCATCGCAGTGTCCTTCCCCGCCAGCTGCTCCGAGGAGTCCTACCTGCACAACCTGCAGGAGGTGACGCGCATGCTGAGGTCCAAACACGGGGACAACTACCTGGTGAGTGGGGGGACACCGAATGCGGGGATGGTTGTGGGGGGGGACACTGAGCCTGGGGATGTTGGGGGAGGGACACTGAGCCTGGGGAGGGTGGGGGGCGACACCAAATGTGGGGATGGTGGGGAGGGGACACCGAGCCTGGGGACGATGTGGGGGGGACACTGAGCACAGGGATGGTGCGGGGGGGGGGGGCACTGAGCGCGGGGAGAGTAGGAGAGGGGACACTGAGTGCAGGGATGGTGTGGGGGAACACTGGGCACTGTGACTGGGAAGACACTGAGTTTCCTGAAATGTGAAGAAACCACTGAGAGTCTTGGGGTGGCCACTGAGCCTGTGGGGTGGCTGTGGTCCCTCACTCTGTGCCTGGCTTCATGGAGATGCCCCGGGGCTCCCTCCCACTGGGGCTTTTGTTCCACGTGCCACCTGCTGTGGCATGAGGTCACGAGTGTCCCCGGGGAAGTGCAGCTGTCCCCTGCCCACGGCCACTGCCCCGAACACGTGGTGGGCAGCCGTCCTGGTGCGCTGGGCGCTCAGCGTCAGGAGGGGGCCGCCAGCCCCTGTGGGGTCGGCGTCCCTGCATACGGCTAAGCCTCTCCCTGCTGCCGACAGCCGGGAACGTGTGTGACGTTGTGGAGGGGGAGAGTCCCCGCTTGGGGGTAAGCGCGGCCAGCGTCTCCCGCATCCCCTGGCTTGCCCTGTGTGTTCGCGCCGTGGCAGCCCCAGGGGAGCGGCCCCGTGTGATCTTGGGTTAAATTACAACCCCTGACGCCTCCGCTGCACCTGCCCCGACGCTGTTCTTATCTCCATCCAAGCAGCTAATCTTCGCTCTAAACGACAAGGCCGTTATTGTGCCCTTATCGGTCTCAGATGACTAATCGGCCGCCTGCTGCCTGCGAACGAGGCAGGGTGAGCGGAGGTGACCCCGCGTCGCTTCCCACAGGCTGTGCTGGCCCGGAGCTGAGTGGTCAGGGTCGGGCTGGAGCCGCGCCGTCCTGGCTCCTGGGTCCCTCGGATGCCAGTCCTTGGCGTGATGACCTGGCTGCGGACAGGGGAAAGCCTGTCCTAGCCGAGAGCGTCACACTCTTGTCCCATCACACTCTTGTCCCAGGGGCTTCCTTTCTCCCCAAGGCCCTGCAGGAACTGTCTGCCCCGTCCTGATGCCTGGCCCAGGGGTCAGCGCACGGCTGGTCCCCTGCAGGTGTCCTCTGAGACCCGGGAGGGCCCTGGGCCCCGGACACGCGGCTGTAGGGCCAGAGCCTACCCCTGGCCCCCACCAACAGTGAGGGCAGCAGTCCCTGCCTTGTTTTGGGACAAGGACCCTTAGGACCCTTTGGAAATGTCTGAAGAAAGACCCGTGTGCATGTCTGGTACAGATCTGAGTTAAGAATCCTGGGTGGGCTCATCTCTTCCCCGTCTACACCTGCATCCTCTGATGGACGTGCAGCCAGTATAACTAACTGAACCCGCAGGCCATTGAGCGAGGCTGCCCAGGGTGATGGGTCTTATCAGGCAGGAGGGCTCTTGGCTCTGAGGAAAGCGGGTGGCGAACCGCACCAGCTGGACAGGCCCCTGTGCTCAGCTGTCCTCCGTTCCTACGTACGATTCCACCTTTTATCATCTTCGGTACCTCGAAGGCAGGCGGCGGGTGAACGTGAAAACCAGCGGTTTCCTCTTTGACCTCCGAGGATGCTGAGTTGTCTGATGGCTTGTTCCTTCCCCTTCACAGGTGTTAAACCTTTCCGAAAAGAGGTATGACCTCACGAAGCTTAACCCAAAGGTACGGACCTTCACCCTTTATATTCTGAGTTTTGTTTAATCAAACGTGCACGATGCGTATCTGCTGGTGCGGAAGCTGTTCCCGGCAAGCCTTTGTGGGATGTGACGTCATTAGGGGAATCAGGAACTGCCCTTATCTGGGGGTTATTTTTAAATCAGCTGCTTTAGGGGCGCCTGCTTGGCTCAGTCGGTTAAGTGTCCGACTTCGGCTCAGGTCATGATCTCACAGTCCGTGGGTTCAAGCCCCGCGTCAGGCTCTGCACTGACAGCTCAGAGCCTGGAGCCTGCTTCGGATTCTGTGTCTCTCTCTCTCTCTGCCCCTCCCCTGCTCATACTCTGTCTCTCTCTGTCCCAAAAATAAATAAAAACATTAAAAAAAAATTTTTTTAAATAAATCAGCTGCTTTAATCTGAAAGAAGTACACATTTGCCGGAAGTTGCAGAAATATACAGAGAGAGCCCACTTGTCCCGGCCCCTGTCTTCCCCCGGGCGGAACTAATGATAAGTAATAAAATGTCGATGCCAGAAGTTGACGTTGGCGTGATCCGCAGGCTGTGTTCAGCCTTTCCTGGGTTTACACACGTGTGTGCACAAGCGTGTGTGCACACGCGTGTGGCGTCTCCTCTGCCAGGATCTCCTGCCTGCCACCTGTTTCGTTCTCCCTCCGTTATTCTTAGTTGTCAAGATTTAGGGGAAATTTTTGAAATTGCTCACGTGTGTAAGTGATGGCGTAAACAGCATACGTGATCCACGCGTGGGAACGTTCTGCAGCCACTGGGATAAGACAGTAGCGTCTCCGCTATGTGGACAAAAACCTCAGGGCGTCACCTAAATGCTACAGCTGTTCCCCCGAGTGGCGGAAGGGGGTATGTGATATTTTTCAGCTTGCTGGCATTTCTCTGAAATTTTCCATCGTTTCATGTTACTTCTGTTACTCCTAGGGAAGGGAGCTCGGCCTTCCCTTCCCCTTCAAGAAAGGAAAAGGAAAATAGAAAGTGTTTTGCGTCGCGGGGCAGGGGCGGGTGCTGGTGTTGGTGTCAGGCGATGAGGACCTTCTCTGTTCCGGCTCCAGATTGAAGCCGGGGCTCAAGGCGCTTCCTCCTTCGTGGGCCCGCTTCTGTCCTTTGAGGACCGTGTTTCTCCCAAGTGCACCCAGCGGGCCTCTCTCTGAGATGTTATCTGCACGCTGCGTGGGGAAAGGCTCCCTGAATTTCCCCAAGCTGCGATTTTCGTCTGCCCGGAGGGATTTTTGGCAGTAGCTCCGGCCAAGAACTCCAGTTTCAGATCTAACCGGGCCTTGGCTCTCCCCACGAGCCCTGCCCCATTAGCGGCTCTGAAAGTCCTTTCTAGAATTGCCATCCCAGCTGCAAAAAGCAGAGTAGTTGTCTCACGGGGGCAACATAATCCTTCACGTTTTTCTTTCCAGTGAAGGAGCCTGGCCACAATTTCCAGCAGGTTTTATTTATTTTAATTTTTTAAAATAAGTTTTATCATGATTATTTTTTATTTTAGAGAGGGCGTGCACGCGTGTGTGCACGAGGTGGGGAGGGGCAGAGGGTGGGGGGGGGGCGGAGAGAGAATCAATCCCAAGCAGGCTCCACACTGTCAGCACAGAGCCTGACGTGGGGCTTGAACTCATAACCCTAGGATCATGATCTGAGCCGAAATCAAGAGTCAGATGCTCAACCGACTGGGCCACCCCAGGGCCTTCCCAGCAGGTTTTAGAAGAGGAACACGGCCCAGTGTTCCTTACTGTTAGATGAAATATAGATAGAAGGGCCGTGGTGGGGTGCCTGGTGCCACCAGAGCCCCCAAGAGGACCCCCGGGGCCCGTGTCTCGTTGCAGATTCTGGACGTGGGCTGGCCCGAGCTACATGCGCCACCCCTGGACCAGGTGTGCACCGTCTGCAAGGCGCAGGAGTCCTGGCTGAACAGTGACCCCCAGCACGTGGTTGTCATCCACTGCAGGGTGAGTGCCACCTCGCACCTGGGGTGGAGGGCAGGGTGGGGGAGGCCGGGGGCGGGGCGGGGGGCCTGGAGACCGCCCGTCACACCCATGGCGCTGTCCATCGGCCTCTGTGGTCACGTTCGCGCACTTGTCCTTAAAAATGAAGAGCCATGGGGCGCCTGGGTGGCGTAGTCGGTTAAGCGTCCGACTTCAGCCAGGTCACGATCTCGCGGTCCGTGAGTTCGAGCCCCGCGTCAGGCTCTGGGCTGATGGCTCGGAGCCTGGAGCCTGTTTCCGATTCTGTGTCTCCCTCTCTCTCTGCCCCTCCCCCGTTCATGCTCTGTCTCTCTCTGTCCCAAAAATAAATAAAAAACGTTGAAAAAAAAATTAAAAAAAAAAAAAAAGAAAAAAAAAAAGAAAAAAATGAAGAGCCATCATTCCCCCCTCCCAGAGTTTGGCTCCAGAGTTTGTGGGACTTGGGTTGCTGAACACGTAGCTGAACATTTTGAAACAAATGAAGGGCAGGAATGGTAGCGAACCATTTTATCTTCCCGCCATTTTAAAAGAAAGAAAGCCCTTTAAAAATTTTTTTTATTGTTTATTTTTGAGAGAGAGAGAGAGAGAGAGAGAGACAGACAGACAGAGCATGAACAGGGGAGGGGCAGAGAGAGAGGGAGACCTGAAGAATCTGAAGCAGACTCCAGGCTCCAAGCTGTCAGCACAGAGTCCAACGCGGGGCTCGAACCCACGAACCGTGAGGTCATGACCTGAGCTGAAGTTGGACACTTACCTGACTGAGCCCCCAGGCGCCCCAAGAAAGCCCTTTGAGAAGGAAAAGGGTGCTGTTAGGATGGACAGCAGTGGGCTGGAGGTGTCGTCTGACTCCTGCTGTAATGTACCCACCCCCAAACTGCGGGCAGGAAGCTGTTGCAAACGTGGTCGTCTCCCGGCCGGCAGCTGGATGGGGACCGGACGTGGCCACCCCCTTGCAGGCTGGCGGGTGCTGGCCGTGGGGGCACTGTCCGGGCTGCGCCTGGCCTCCGACCACCTGAGATCTTTTCTCTTCTCTGGTTTTGCACGGCCTCCCTGCATTCCCTGGTTCTTGGATCTGGCTGGCGTGGAGTGCATCCAGACGGAGAGCGGATTTCCCGAGCGGGGAAGCCCGTGGCCCATACCCTCCATGCGGGAGGTGCTTTGGGAAAGGACGGTGCGGTGGGTGGGCATTGGTCCCAGAGGGAAAGGGTCTGCTCCCCATCTTGTCCCTCATACACCGTGTTCTGTGACCGTCAGAGCATCTTGAAAGCGTTGACATTTCCTTCTTGGGATGTCTCCTTTTCAGATCTTTTCATGTTCCAAAGCTGCACGAAAATCCATTGCGTTATTGAGTTTAGTTTCAGAGAACCTCCCCCTCGGGCTGTGTGGGGCTTTCTGTACAGTCTCCCCCCAGGGTACAAAGACCCCCTGTTCTGGGGGCAGTGGGACACCTCCCGGCCCCCCTCATGGAGTGCGGTGGCTCCCAGCTTGGAGGAAAGCCTGTCAGGTGCACACGAACGGGGACGACGTTTCTTTCTCTGCTTTTCTTGCTTTTTCTCATTTCTAACTTGATTTTCCTTCTCCATCAAACAGCCAGCCAGGCCCCCCACTAGTTTTCTTACAAAACTAAGCTAAGTGGAGCTTTTCAGGATTGCATTAGATGGAAGGACCTTCTCTCCGAATTTGCGTCTTGCTGCAAACTTCAAAAGAAGATAGGCTTTTTAAATTTTTAACCAATTCTTGTTAATTAAAACAAACGGGTCTTCGTTAGCCGTGGCCTGGTGACTTTGGTGGAGCGACGGTGATGCCCCTGTGGCTCATAGGCTCCCAGGCCGGGCCCCCGGAGGATCCTGGCACACTAGACCTTGAGAGTTCTGGAAAACCTTGCACCGTTCTGGGGGCGTGGAAGCCATTCCCGAGGCGTTCTAGAAAACGTGCTGTGAGAGAGAAGTCCCCTCTGAGTGTGAACTTTAGATGTCGGCGTTAACAGAAGTTCACCTTGATCGTAGCAGGGGTGACATTGGGGACTTGGCCAAAACCTGAGAGCTCAGCAGGGTGTGTGTTTCCTTCTGCACGTGCTGGGAATGTGGGCAGAGCTGGGGCGCTTGGCCTGGGGGGTGGGGGGCAGACACAGGTCAGCCCTGCAACGGCCCCGCTCTCCCGTCTGCTGCGAAGGGTAGGGGTTGTACGGTTTTGCCCCTAGTCTCCTTCACTGCCCACCCACCACCTGCTAGCTGCTGACTGAGCAGACGGTTCTTCTAGAAGTTTCCATGCCCACAGCATCTGGTTTTGAGTCTGTACAAAGGACTCACCTTCAGCAACTTGTGCAGTCAGTGATTCTGACAACTGTGGAGGACAGACAGCTGGTGGAGTTGAACCTTTCGGAGTCTCGTGCAAGCACCACAGAGACCATGAGTGACCGAGCGCGGTGGCCCTGAATGTCCCATGAGTGCCCCACCGGCCCGAGGGGCTGTTTGCTAGCAGTGGGTTTGTGCCAGTAAATGGCGTGTGTCTGTGCACCTGACTTGCATGGGCAGAGAGCTGCCCGCTCCTGGGTGACATTCCCACGCGGTGTGGGTCCTCAGAGCTGTGACCGGATCTGCTTGGCCATTTCTTCTCGAGGACTGACGTGGGGGCCTGCGTGCTGGTGCCCCTGCCATTTTGGCTTCATGCGCCTCTACGTCCAAGTTGGCTGACTTTTCATGAAAAACCCAGACTGAATATTTTGGGCTTTTGTGGGTGCGGGGTGACCGTAACTGCTCACACCTGCCGTTGACGGTGGAAATACCCCTCGTGCACCTAAGCAGACGGGCATGGCCGGGGTCAAACAGTGATAGCTGACCTTTAGGTGACTGTCACATGTCACAGATGTCATAGTTTTGCTTCTTCTTCAACTGTTCAGAAACATAGCCCTGGGCTTGCAGGTTGTGTGGACACAGGTAGTGGGCAGAAGGGGCTGGTGGAGTGTGGTTTGCTGACTGCTGGGCTGGATTGTGGCAGTATGTTCCAGAAGGCGGCAGGCGGCCTGTCACAGCCGTGGTGTTGCCACACACCCAGTCCTGTGGGTCCCGTTGGCCCGTGGTTCCAGCTGGCTGCCGCGTCTGGACTGTGTGTGTCTGTGGTCACGGACTGAGCCCCTGCATTCTTGGGCCACGGTCCCTGTGTGTAACCAGGCAGGGCTGGGTAAACGGTGGCAGGTGTGAGGTGCTGCCAGCACGCTGGCATCTGCCCTCCGGGCTTTCCAGGCTGCATGTGCGGCCCTCATAACCTCGGCCTATGGGGCGGGGCTTCAGCTCACTTGCAGGCGAGTCTACACCCGTTGCGTGCCTCCCCCCGCACATGCTGCTGGTCCCCAGTGGGAGATGGCGAGCTGACCGGCCACCTCTGTGCAGATCTGCCCCATGCCCCAGGTGGCACCTGCCGTGGGCACCCGGTGTGCACGCTGCCTGCCCGCTGGATGCTGCCATCTCCAGATCGGGGACCGGCGGAGGCTGACGGTGGCTACCCCGCCCCCCCAAAGCGGGCTCTTTGTCATCTGCGAGCGTTCCGTCTCTGCGGTGTGAGTCCAGAGAAACTGAGCCCCTCTTTTTGTCTCCTGCAGGGCGGAAAGGGACGCATCGGCGTGGTGATATCGTCGTACATGCACTTCACCAATGTGTCGGCCAGGTACGAGGGGCGTCCGAGCTGCCCTGGGCGTCAGAAGCTCCGGGACGGGGTGGGAGGCTCGGCCGGCCCTCGGGGCGGGGAAAGCGCCCCGCTAGTGGTTGGCGCTGCTGAGAAGGACGTGCAGGTGTCTGATTGACCCCGACGTCGCCTTGAGGCAGCTGGTGAGCGCTCCCTCGTTCTGTGACGAAAACAGCAGGGACGGACGTCACCTGTCTTAAGAGCGAGAGCCTCCCTGGATACCTTGTACCTTGTCAAGACGAGTGGCCATGGCGGTTTGCGTGTCCTTGGCGTCTGGAATGTACTTTGCAAGTTGGTCTTTTCTCCCTCAATCCTCCTGAGTAACCCAGGGGGTGAACCAGTCACCGCTCACGCTTTACCGATGGGGAAACCAAGGCTCGGGGAGCTGTCTCCGGTCCCCTCTGGTCCCCGGGGGCCGGAAGAGCCACCACGGGACCCTTGGCCGGGACGTCAGGTGCAGGAGGCTGGCGGGAACCTCCTGGTGCGAACCACTCACGCCGCAACCCAGCCCAGAGTGTCGTTCCCTGTGGGTTTGCATCCACACGTACCTTCCCATGAAGCGGGAGCTGCCCCAGTTATGAGGACACGTGCCCTGTTCATAGCGGCCCACGGATCCTGGCCTCGCCAGCGCCAAGGAGTGAAATTTGACTTCCCAAATGTTTTCTCTGGACGTGGACCAGGGAGCTTGGGGCTGCCAGCGGCGGGGGGGAGACCCAGCCCCCCCTGCAAACCGGATCGCCCCTCACTGATAGTCAGCGTCTGGGTGTGTGCCAGACCCCGAGGCTCCTGCTCACTTGGACTCCCTCCGCCGAGCCACAGCGTGTGACACAGACCACGTGCCGCCTGTTTCTGCCGCAGCCACGTGGCTGCGCCTGCAACCCGGGCTCCATGGGCGGGGGCTCACCTGGCAGGTCAGGGGGCACAGAGCCCAGCGGCTTCGAGCCCTAGAGCACCCGCAACACCCCTCCTCAATCCTCCATTTTTCTCCATAGTCGGGGCCCATCTCTGCCACAGAGTCGAGCCATTTTCATGAACCTCAGAGCCGTGGGGTCCTCGCCTGCGAAGGGGGGAATGGTGGCTGAGCCTCGTGGGGTTTTGTGGCCGTTCAGTGCATCGTGGCATGTAACGTCCAGTACCAGTACTCGGGTATTTGCCGCTGTTAATGCTGTTGGCAGCCGCACGAGTAATGGTGTTAAGTACTTCTCGCTAAAATGGAGCGACACCTGCCTTTCTGTTTTCTTAAAAAATTTTTTTAATGTTTATTTGTTTGAGAGGGAGAGAGAGGCAGAATCCAAAGCAGGCTGACCTGAGCCGAAGTTGGACGCTTAACTGACTGAGCCACCCAGGCACCCCTGGAGCATGCGTTTTTAAGAGCTCTGTTGTGAAACTGTGCTCCAGATCAGATCCGAAACTGGAAATCAAACAGTAGGGAGGATGCTCGTGTGTCGGCTCCCTGAAGACGAGCAATCACAGAGACCGTCCCTGGGAACACTCCTGATGCTAACATTGACGTTAACACTGAACACGCACAGGCCCAGATGCGTTATCAGTGTCCCACGTTTAGTGGGACACGAGAGCTCCGGGGAAAGGAGTGCTTACAAGCGAATGGGTGGATATGTAACCATACTTTCCAGCTTGAAAACATAAGTCCTCGACATGGTAAATATTCAGAGCTTGAGGGCATCTTCCGTACGGGACCACCCCATCAGTCCAGCTTTAAGACAAACGCAGACGGTGAAATACCCATTTTCTGGAGGTGCACATACATGCGCTAAGGGGAGGGCTCACCCGTAGATCACATTTCCAAGGAAGCTTTTTGCTGCGACCTCTTGTACCCACGTTCCACGATTCATCTGAGTCAGATCAGGCAGGCCCGTGAAATGCCCCGTTACGGGGTCCCCTGGATCCTGCCACGTGTGCTGGTGGGCGTTGTAGAGCTGAGGTCAGCGTGGGATTGTTGGTGAGCAGCATTCCCTGTGGTGGCCACCTCGGAACCATGATGGCGCAGCCTTCTGACCCCCCCCCCCCCCCCCCGGCCTGCTGACAGTCGTAACCCCCCTGCGGGTCCCACACTGCTCTCCGGGGGCTTGCTGGGTGTTGCTGACCGTAGAGCTCTGACTGTGCCCCAAACCCCGGTGATCCGAAGACTCATGCGGGGCCCATGGAAGCCACCCGCTGTTTGGGACAGAGCTCCAGACCCGCAGTCCTGGCTTCCATGGTGGCCCGAACATACTCTCGGGATTGGGGTCCAAGAGGAGATGCTAATGCTAGGCTGGGGTGCACGCGTGCAGGCGCGGCAGAGGTGGGGCTCCCGTGGGGGCCGGTCACTCAGGACAGCCATACCACCTGTCCCATGTCACCCCGCCACCTGTGACTCCACGGGGTCAACGCTGTGTCTCTGTCCGTCTTTCTCCTTCCCCAGCGCCGACCAGGCCCTGGATAGATTTGCGATGAAGAAGTTCTACGATGATAAAGTTTCGGATTTAATGCAGCCGTCCCAGAAACGGTACGTACGTGTCCCCACGCCTGAGTGAACAGGTGGGTGAGATTTCATATTTCAGAAGGTGGGGACAGAAGAGGCGCCTCCCCTGACGAGGCAAGAACGGGAGGGGAGGGCTGGTGGGTGCCCAGTGGCAGAGATGAGCCACTGTGTGTGGGTGGGAGGGGAGCCCCCGGCCCCGGCTGGCTCTGAGAGGAGGACCCAGGCGTCCTTCCGCACGCTCGGCGCAGGGGTGGATTTGTGCTCTGATGCCGGAACTGGTTTCTATCTGCCGGTTTGGGTCGGTGAACTGTGTCTGTAATCTGCTGGCGGGTGGAGGTTCTGGGCTGTGCAGGCCATGTGGTCTCTGTCACGGCTGTCCTCACGGGAGAGCGGCACAGGCATTCGGAAATGAGCGAACGTGGCTCTGTGGCAGGTTTGTGGTTGGTCCCGACCCCTGTGCTAGACGCTCAGCTCCTGAGCCCGGGGCGTCTTCCATCATGCTAGCCTCCCCAGCCCGCCCACCACCCTCTCTCTGGAGCCCCCGGGATGCTCGGTGTGCGGGGTCGGAAGGGCCCTGGGGGAGCCGACTCTCTCGCCATGTGTCCCCAGGGGAGTGCACGCCGCCCTCCGCGCCCAGCTGAAGAAGGCGGATGGGGTCAGGGTGTGCGCAGCGGGTCAGGGTCCAGCGAGAGGGGTCCTGGGCGGCCTCCTCCCGGCCCCACGTCTTGCCGACAGTGACACGGAGCCGGGCACACAGTCTCTGCGCTTCTATTTTAAGGCTGACTGCAGGGGATTTGCCAAGGATGGCCGAGGCAGTTGCCAGGATGGCTTTCTGTCTCCTGCACCTGCTTCCCCAGCCTCCGAGGGAATCCTTGGGGCGGCTCACAGGCGTGTTTTGGTTCCATCCGGGAGAGGGATTTCAAGGACCACCAAAGGCACTGCCTCCTTTTTTCCTGGGTGTTTCCCGTGTCCAGGTCCGTGTGTGTTCAGACCCGGCTGTGTGGGCGGTGTGGGACCCTGAGTCTGAACCCACTCTGAGCCACACTCCCCACAAGGGAGTGTGAGTCGCTTGCAAGAAACCCAGCGTTTCATTAGTATTACAGGTACACCGAGCCCCTCGTTCTGTTTTGAACCCTGACGTGGCGTTTCCCTGTTGAGCCCTTTCCAGGGTGGCAGCAGATGTTCCCGTGTGGGTGTGACTTAAACTAGGAGGGAGCCCCCTGGATGTTCTGCTCCCGCCAGGGAAGGGGGGTTCCCATTTCTCCCCTGCCCCTCCCCCTGTCCTCCTCTCCCCTCTCCTATCCTTCTGCTCCTCCTCTCTTCCTCCTCCTCTTCCCCCTCCCTCCTCCACGTCCTTCCTTTTCTTCCTCCACCTCTTCCTTTTACCTCTTCTTCCTCTTTCCTTTTTCCTTCCCCCCTCCCTCCTCTTGCTTCTCCTTCTCCTCTCCCTCCTCCTCCTCCTCCTCCTCCTCACTCTTCCTCCTCCTCCTCTCTTCTTTTTCTTCCCCTTCCTCCTCCCTCCTTCTTCCTTCCTCCCCCTCCTCCTCCTCTCCCGCCTTTTGCCCACCCAGTAACCCCTGCCTCTGGCAACCACCAATGTGTTCTCTGTGTGTGTGAGCTTTGGAGCTTGTTTTATTTGTTCATTTGTTTTGTTTTCTGGTTCAACATGTAAGTGAAGTCATAGGATATTTGTTTTTCTCTGTTGGAGATTTTACTTTACAATGTAGTCTCCATCCAAGTTGTTGCAGATGTTAAGATTTCTTTCTTGTTTTTAGAGCTGATTAACATCCTGTGGTATATCTATGCCACACCTTTATTCGTCTGTCCTTTGATAGACACTTGGGCTGTTTCCACGTCTTGGCTACCGTCAGTTACCATCAGTAATGCTGCAGTAACCACGGGTGCAGATGACCTTTTCTTTCTTTCTTTCTTTTTTTTAATTTTTTTGATGTCTATTTACTTTTGAGAGGGAGAGACATACAGAGTGAGAGCAGGGGAGGGGCAGTGAGAGAGGGAGACACAGAATCCAAAACAGGCTCCAGGCTCTGAGCTGTCAGCACAGACCCCGACACAGGGCTCGAACTCACAGACCGTGAGATCATGACCTGAGTTGAAGTCAGATGCTCAACTGACTGAGCCATCCAGGTGCCCCCAGATGATCTTTTCAAGTAGGTGTTTTTGTTTTCATCGGCAAAATACCCATACGTGGAGTTACCAGACCATATGGTAGTTCTATTTTTAACTTTTTGAGGAACCTCCACACGGTTTTCCACAGTGACTGCACCAGTTTGCATTCCCAGCAACAGCCCAAGGGCGTTCCTTTTTCTCCGCATCCTTGCCAACACCTGTAGTTTCTGGTGCTGTTATTTTTGCTGTTCTGACAGGTGTCACGTGGTATCTCATGGTGGTTTTGATTTGCATTTCCCTGATGATCAGTGATTTGAGCATCTTTCCATGTGTCTGTGGGCCGTGTTGATGTCTTCTTTGGAGAACTGTCTGTTCATGTCTTCTGCCCATTTTCAGTTGGATTATTGTTTTTTTGTTTGTTTTTGTTTTTTTGCTGTGGAGCTGTATCTCTTCTGCATGTATTTTCGATACCAACCCCTTATTAACCACATTGTGTAAGTATCTTCTCCCATTCCGTGGGCCGCCTTGTCCTTTTGATGATGGACTCTTCCGCTGTGTGGAAGTTGTTTTAGTTTGATGCGATCCCACGTGTTTATTTTTGCTTTGGTTCCAATTAAAAACGTCATCACCAAGACCGGTGTCTTCTTCTAGGATTTTTATGGTTTCAGGTCTTATGTTCAAGTCTTCTATCCATTTTGAGTTTAGTTTGTGCACGGGGTAAGACAGTGGCCCCGTTTTCTCAACACTGTTGATTGAGGAGACTGCTTTCTTCCATTGTATATTCTTGGCTCCTTTGTCATAAACGAATTGACCGGACGTGCGTGGGCTTATTTCTGGGCTCTCTCTTCTGTTCCATTGACCTGTTTTGATGCCAGTGCCGTACTGTCTTGTTTACTACAGTTTTGTAACTTAGTTTGAAATCGGGAAGTGTTATACCTCTGGCTTTGTTATTTTTTCTCAAGACTGCTTTGGCTGTCTAGGCTCCTTTGTGGTTCCATGTGAACTTTAAGGTGCTTTTTTGTTTGTTTGCTTTTTGCTATTTCTGTGATGAAAAATGCCATTGGAATTTTGATAGGGTTTGCATTGAATCTGTCACTTGCTTTTGGTAGGATGGACATTTTAACGATATTGTTCTTCCCAATCCATCAGCATGGAACGTTTTTCTGTTTGTGTCGTCTTTAGTTTTTTCCATTAGCGTCTTATGGTTTTTAGCATACTGGTCTTCCACTGCTTTGGTTAAGTTTATTTCTAGCTGTTTCATTCGTTTTGATGCAGTTGTGAATGGGTTCTTTCTTTCTTTTTTTTTTATTAAAAAAAAGTTTTTTTTTAAGTTTATTTATCACAGAGAAGACAGCATGAGTGGAAGAGGGCAGAGAGAGAGGCAGACAGAGAATCCCAAGCAGGCTCTGTGCTGCTAGCACAAAGCCTGATGCGGGGCTTGAACTCACAAAACCGCGAAATCATGCCCTGAGCTGAAACCAAGAGTCAGATGGACGCTTAACTGAGCCACCCAGTCGCCCCTGGGCTGTTTCTTAATTTCTCTTTCTGGTAGTACATTCTTAGCTGTCTAGAAATGCAACCTATTGATGTATGTTAATTTTGTATGCTTCAACTTTACAAAATTAAAAAAAAATTTTTTTTACTGTTTATTTGTTTTCAAGAAAGAGAGAGAGAGAGAGAGAGAGAGAGAAAGAGAGCATGAGCAGGGGAGGGGCAGAGAGAGAGGGAGACATAGAATCTGAAGCAGGTTCCAGGCTCAATCTGCCAGCAGAGAGCCCAACGTGGGGCTTGAACTCACAAACCGTGAGATCATGACCTGAGCCGAAGTCAGATGCTTAACCGACTGAGCCCCCCAGGCGCCCCAACAACTTTACCAAATTCGTTTATTAGTCATAACAATTTTTGAAGGGAGGATTAGGGTTTTCTATGTATAATATCATGTCACCCACAAACCATGACAGTTTTAAATCTTTCTGATTTGGATGCCTCTCATTTCTTTTTCTTGTCTGATTGCTGTGGCTAGGACTTCAACACTATGTTGAATAAAAGTAGCAAGGGTGGGCATCCCTGTCTTGTTCCTGATCTTGGAGAAAAAGCTGTCAGCTTCTCAGCATTGGGTACGATGTTTGCTGTGGGCTTATCATGCATGGCCTTCATTATATGGAGGCGTGCTCCTTGTATACCCACTTTGTTGAGACTTTTTATCATAAACCAATGTTGTATTTTGTCCAGTGTTTTTTCTGCATCTGTTGACACCATCATATGGTTTGTATTTCTATCCACTCAAAATGCTCAGCACCCACCAAGGAAGAATGTTTGCCTTATTTTCTTCTTTTTGCTCTTAGGATTTACTGTAGCTTTTTTTTTTTTTTTTTTTTTTTTTTAACATTTATTCATTTTCGAGAGACAGAAACAGAGCACGAGCAGGGGAGGGACAAAGAGAGAGGGAGGCACAGAATCCGAAGCAGGCTCCAGGCTCTGAGCTGTCAGCACAGAGCCTGATGCGGGGCTCGAACTCGCGGACCGTGAGATCATGGCCTGAGCCGAAGTCAGACGCTTAACCGGCTGAACCACGCAGGCGCCCTTTTACCGTAGCTTTTTAATAGCAGTGCAAGAGTGTGGAAAATGGAGGAAAGCCGTCTCACTTTCACAAACCCACGCCTGCCACGTGTACTTCCTGTCGGCGTGCGCTGAAAGCTGTAGTGTTGACATTGCGTAATGGTCGTGTGGGCTCCATTCTGCATTCCCAGGTGAATCTTTCTGCACCCACAGGCTAGAGGGATGTTCTCTACCCAGCTCCCACCTTGGGAGATGTTCTCAAGTGGGTAGGTGACTGAGTGCGTGCATACAGTACACCTGGAAGCACTTTGAGGCCCGAAGAGCCCAGGACGGACACATCTGTGTGACAGAGGCTCTGATGACCCCCTCCCTGTGGTCCCGGCCACCCTGAGGGGGGACGTCGTGGCCTATGTCAGGACTGCATTTGAGAAACCATTTCAAAATGGGTCTCGTGGCGAGTGACTTAATTAGTTTGCCGGGGGTTTGTGGGGGTTTGTTGGGGCCTCAACAGCAAGCTGCCTCCAAGCTTTCGCTTAATTAATACTTGGTGATGAGCTCCAAGGTGGGACCCTGTTTGACGGGGGTCCATTCTCTGCCACTCTGTTCCTTACTCTTATTTTTTTTATGTTTATTTATTTATTTATTTTGAGAGAGTGAG
Source organism: Puma concolor (assembly GCF_028749965.1). Lineage (NCBI taxonomy): Eukaryota > Metazoa > Chordata > Mammalia > Carnivora > Felidae > Puma > Puma concolor. Next base: position 107,943,479 of record NC_141668.1, read on the forward strand.
ACAGACAGAGAGAGGGTGAGCAGGGGAGGAGCAGAGAGAGAGAGAGAGAGGGAGAGAGAGAATCCCAAGCAGGCTCCACATTGTCAGTACAGAGCCTGACACAGGGCTCGAACTCACGAACCGTGAGATCATGAGCTGAGCCGACTGAGCCACCCCGGGCGCCCCCCCCCGTTCCTTACTCTCAAAAGCCACAGAGCGGCCGGCTTCCGGCTGATGCTGAGGAGCCCCTTGCTGAAGCCCCGGGGTTGCTGATGAACGTGGCGTTCTTTTTGCTCTGATAAATCATTTAAAACACCATTTCTGCAGCCTTAGCTTGTCATCAACGCTGTGCATGTGACGAGTGAACGATGAGGGTCTCTGTGCCCCTTTTCCTCTGCCCTCTTCTTCCTGGGAGGGGGTCGAGACAGCGGCACACGTGTCCAGACTCCATCAGGGAGGGACGACGGGGCCAGCAGACCTTCCCAGGGGCGCGGGGCAGGAGGGGTCCTGAGGAGGCCCCTGGTGGGGTCCTTCCTGTGTCCGACCCTGCATGGTGAAGGGGCCAGAGCCCCGATGTCTGGCCTGCAGAAACTTAAGATTCGTAGGTGTGTCTGGGAGCCAGACACACCCCAGTATGGCTTCATTTGGCTTTGACGTTTCTGTAGTCTTGACACAACGCCTGTGTGTCTGAAAGAGCATTTGTATGGGAGGCGGGCGGGTGCAAAGGGACCGGGTGCCCATCCTCTCTCCTCGGGGAGCGTGCCCGCTGCGGCCATCAGGTGTCCCCTGCTCGGAGCCAGGGTGCCCCCCCCCCCCATGCCCTCCTGTGGCTTACCCAAGTGCAGATCACGTGTTTGAGATTCAAGGGAACCCCAGCCGTAAATTCCCTCTTTGGCAGCTGGTTAAGCAGCATGGCGAATGTTGGCAGATCTCAAGCTGCTTTGGCACACGAGTGACGCGTGTGTGTCTCCCGCCCGTACACGCGCCGTGTCTGCACCTTCTGCACAGAGATGATGCGGGAAAACGACCTCCCAGGGAGTTTCTTCCCTCGAAAGCAGGAGGAGGTGGTGGGAGACGGTGGAGCTGTTTGGAACGGGCTTTGCAAGCTGTGCGCTTCGAGAGTCGGGCAGGCGGCTGGGGCCCTTGAGCTCCTTCCTGTCTTCGCCGCGGGTGAACACCACGGCTGGGACCAGTCCTGCCCGCGGTCTGCTGCAGGAACTGATCAGAAAGCCCTTTCATTTTCTTTTGTGTCTCCTGTCCACCTGTGGACAGATTTTCTGGTCTTTGGTGCCGACGGGGGCTTCCGGGTGGCCGCGTACAGACGTAGACCTGTGGAACGTGGCCTGGCTACCTGTCCCCCGTGTGCAGCCTCCGCTGGCTCGGCCGCCGACCCCGGCCACAGCTACCGAGCAGGCTTGCAGTGCATGTGGTTGTCGTCCCGGGGCATTCGCGCTTGTGCTGACACTTTGGGGGACAGCGGGACGAGGCCACCCCAAAGAGAACTTCATAGAGATTCGACACGTGTTGTACCGTACAAGGTTTTCTTACTCCTCCCTGCGTGCATGCTGGAGTAAATCAAAGGGTAGAGAGGGGGTCTGAGTGATGTGTGCACCCAGCACCCATGAGGAGCCCCTGGGGCCAGCACTGTGCATGGACCGGCCAGCACACAGGCACACGGTAGTGGGCACACGCGGGGCCACCGGCCCGGCTGCACATTTGGGATCTGCTGCCAGTCAGCCGCCTGCGGCCCTGGAGACCGGAAGGGGCGACCGGCCGTCTCTGGCTGCCGTCCTGACCTGCCTGGGTCGGGGTCTCGGGCTGGGGCTGGGCGCGCAGAGCCGAGGGTCCCGTGCTGAGCTGGGGCTCGCCTTCGAAAAGCAGGAGCCACAGACTTGTGATTGTCACAGTTGGGGGAGGGACACGGGTGCAGGCTCCACTCTGTCCAGATACTTTACACGAGTGACATTTGCCACATGTGCTTGTCTTAGGAGTGGAGTGATGTGCGGGGGTGGGGGTGGATGGGATTCCTTGTTCCTTAATGGCATTTGTGGTCACAGACATGCTTATTGTACATCCCCCGCTAAACCTTCATGATATGAGAACCCACGCCTGCTTGGTGATGGGCGCTCTGACCCCTCTGACAGGCAGGGGGCCCGTCCAGGGTCTTTGCGTGGGGTGGGAGGTGAGGGCAGAGGGACCCTGTTAGAAGTGTGAGGTGCTTACAGAGCCTCTCCTCCCCCAGGGTGGGGGGGACTGTAACAGCCCTGTGGCCTGGCCCCGCGTGGCTCTGGGCTGGAGGACAGACGGAGAGGCTGCCTGCAGTGTGGGGTGTCCAGGGATCCCGACGGGGCTGCGTGCCCAGGCTGTGCTCCCCAGGGTCACACCTGGATGCTGCGGCCCCCCTCGCTGTGAGCAGTGGGGGCTGGGGCCCCTCCCAGAACCCTAGGAAACCTCCGGCTTGGGGTTAGGCCCCCGCTGCAGGGGCCCTAAGCCGCCGTCGCTTTGCAGGTACGTTCAGTTCCTCAGTGGGCTCCTGTCGGGGACGGTGAAAATGAACACATCGCCACTGTTCCTGCATTTTGTCATCCTGCACGGCACTCCCAACTTTGACACGGGCGGAGGTGAGTGTCCGCTCCCAGCGGGGTCTCGAGGTCTGCTGGCCCGTCCCAGACCCTGCACTTGACAGGCCCCCCTTTCTCCCACGGAGAGGCTCACATGGGATCCGGGCCCCGGGCGTCCTGGTCACCGGCCAGAGAAAGCCAGTGAGGGGGGGGCTCCTCTCCCCAGGGACCCCGGTGACCTTATACCAGCGCTGCTTCTGAAGCTCGGGCATAGCCCGGGGCCACCTTGTCTCTCTTTTGCTGTTGGCCACACTCCTGTGTCTATAGATGATTCCGCCTCTCTTCCAGCGTGCCGGCCCTTTCTGAAGCTCTACCAGGCCATGCAGCCCGTGTACACATCGGGGATATAGTAAGTGTGCCGCCTTCACAGGAGATGGGCCTTGCCGAGCCGCCTGTCCTGCGGGAAGGGGTGGGGGCGTCCAGCCGGGAGTGCCTGGCCACCAGTCAAGGCAGGTGCACGGTTGGCTCCAGAGAGCGGTGTGGACGCGGGGCCTGGAGGGTGGGCAGGCCCCAAACTGGATGGAAGTAGCCATACCAGAGTCCCGTGCTTTTCTCTCCCCCATGCGTTTTATTTTTTAAATTAAATTTAATTTAATTTTCTTACTGCTTATTTTTGAGAGGGAGAGAGTGCAAGTGGGGGAGGGGCAGAGAGGGAGGGAGAGACAGAGCGAGAGCAGGGGAGGGACAGAGAAGGAGACACAGAACCCGAAGCCGGCTCCAGGCTCTGAGCTGTCCGCACCGAGCTGGACACGGGGCTCGAACCCACAAACTGTGAGATCATGACCTGAGCTGAAGTCTGACGCTTAACCAGCTGAGACCCCCCTCCACCAGGCGCCCCTAGATGTTTTATGAGCGTTAGTATAAAGGGCGTCAGGTAAGATGTGGCCTCATGGTGCTGCCACCGCTCAGAACGAGCTGCCGTCCTGTGTCTGGACTGACCGTGGACCCACACATGGGTGGCAGCTTGGCCGTGATGCACTCGACTTGGATCCCGGAGCCTGGCGGGATGTTTCGCGTCATCTCTGAGTTTGCGTTACAAAGTCGCTTTTCTCACACAGCGTTTCTGTTAAGTCCTGAGGTTGCATTAAGCTCTACCTTGTTTATCCCCAAGCAACATCGGCCCAGGAAACCAAGGCAGGGTCCACATCGCCATCGAGCCGGCCCAGCTGCTGAAGGGGGACATCATGGTGAGTGCACGCGGTGTGTCCCCCTCCTGGTCAGCGCCTCGAGGAGTGAAGGGTGGCCTTTACTTTGGGGCAGCTGGCTTGTTGTCTGAGTGAAGCTGTTTTACTTGGTTTAAAATTGTTCTAATGTTTATTTACTTTTGAGAGAGACAGAGCGTGCGTGGGTAGGGGCAGAGAGAGAGAGGGAGACATGGAATCTGAAGCAGGCTCCAGGCTCTGAGCTGTCAGCACCGAGCCCGATGCGGGGCTCAATCTCACAAACCATGAGATCGTGACTTGAGCTGAAGTTGGATCCTTAACCGACTGAGCCCCCCAGCCTTCCCAACCTTTCTTTTTCTCCCACCCAAAAAGTAGCTGCTATCAATCCAATGTTTCTTCTTTTTGTAAAATTGCATTTCCAAGTAATGAGAAAGACAGAGTATGAGCAGGGGAGGGGCAGAGAGAGAGGGAGACACAGCATCCGAAGCAGGCTCCAGGCTCTGAGCTGTCAGCGTGGAGCCCGATGCGGGGCTCGAACCCATGAACCACAAGATCATGACCTGAGCTGAAATCAGGAGTTGGACAATTAACTGACTGAGCCGCCCAGGCACCCCTAGAGCTATTTTAGTAGAAGGGACAGAGCGAATGGTGAGAACCGCTTAGCAGTATGTTCTCCGAAATGCGAGTCCCGGCTCAGCCACTGCCCTTCCACGGGTCCTGGTCCTGGCTGTGATGTGCGATCTCAGGTGTCCTCAGAGGCCCCCGTGTGCAGTCCAGCTAGCGAATCACAGCTTGGCTGATGTCCTAACCAGCGGTTCCTCTGGATGAGTTTGATTCCTGTATGTACTGGTTCTGGGATGAGATTAGCTGCTACATTTTTGCCTTTTCTCTGTCTTGAATGTAGAAAGAATCTTCCGTCTAATGAATTTTAGAGAAATTTCCCTTGAAACCTTGAGGCAGTATGGCTTCCCACGCACACTGAATTGATTTGCTTGAGTGTCTCCAGGGCCTGGGAGCACCTGTGACCAGATTGGAAATGGCTCATTCCAAGTTTTTGAGGATTCTTATCAATTTCCCTTAAACCTTTGGATTTTTTTTTCAGTTTTTATTTATTTTAGAGAGAGAGAGAGCGAGCAAGCATGCATACGGTGTGCAAGCGGGGGAGAGACAGGGAGAGAGAGAAGAGAGAGAATTTTAAGCAGGCTCCATTCAGCACAGAGCCTGATGTGGGTTTCAATCCCATGACCCAGGATCATGACCTAAGCCGAAATCAGGAGTCACATGCTCAAGTGACTAAGCCACCCAGGCGCCCCTAAAAGGTCTTAAAACCCTTTCTCAGTGGTTGACCCATCCTGAATTCTCATGCAAGTCAGGTCAGGGGGGTCACAAACGTAGGTGCCCTGGGCACCGATGTTACACTGCTGTGTCCCTGCGAGAGTTCTCCTCAGGTGCACATCACAGCTTGTCCCCTGTCCCTGGGGACCTCGCTGTGAAAGAGGCTGGTGTCCTCATTCCATAGGCCACAGAACTGAGGTGTCGGGTGGGCCACTGTGTTGCACCGTCCCCGGGGAGGAAAGGCTTCTCTTCTAGAGTGTTCTGAGAGCAACTCCCAGCCTTTTCCCTCTGGTGGGGAGACCAAGGGGGAGAGGGGAGGGTGTGTCTTCCAGGACCTCCTCGATTGTTGGCCATCAGGCAGAGCAGTGAGGAAGCACCTGCTATGTTCTGGACCCCACCCCCTCCCAGGGCTGCACATGGCTGTGGCTTCTGTCTGCCCGCTCCGTGCACCGGTCTGGTGTTCCAGCTTTAAAAAAGAGGCCGGGGATGAGGAGGCCAGGAGAGGCTAGCGGGGACACTGTTAAGGACGTGCACCCAGATCCCTAAGTCACTACTCCTGGGCAAGGCAGAGGCCTCTGGAGGCCTTGTCCCTGGGATGGGTGCTCCCTGTGGTCAGCAGCTAAGTCCCCTTGTGGGGACCTGAGGGAGGTGGCCGAAGCCCTGAGGTGTGGAAGATGACTGTCAAACGCGGGGGGCCTCCCTCCCACCTGATTGTGGGCTGGTGGCTGCGGGGTCTTTGTGAGGCGGTGGTGGAGGCCTGGCCGGCGGCCTGGGTCCCTCATCCCCGCCTCCTCCCTCCTTTCCTTCTCTTCTCCTCCCCCCTTCCACACCCTTCCCCGTCCCCTCCCTCCTTCCTTCCTTCCTTACCAGGAATTTATTTACGCAACTGTCCTGTTTTGAATGTTTTGAGCTTTCTGGGTCTCTGTGTGGCACAGGAAGGAAGGGAGTGACAGGGTGACATCTTCGTCCCGGAGGAGGCTGGTGGGGCCGTGGACCTTCTGTGGGAGACGGATCCCAGGACGGGCCACGGTGGGTGAGGCGGGCGGGCGGGTGGGCGGGCGGAAGGGTGGTCTGACTCGGGTGCAGGCATGTGGCAAGGGCACGGGGTCCCCAGGCCTCGAGGCGCCAGAGGCTTGCTGGGTGTGTCCCGATGTCTGGGTGACAGTCAGTTGCTGCCAGATTGTGTGGGCTTGGAGGCTTGCAGTTTTCTTGCGGGAAAGCTGGCGTTCCCGAAGCTCTTCTCAGCCACCTGAGAACATGCCGCTCACCCTGGAGGGTCACCCTTGTCAGCGCAAGTGTGAGCAGCAGGGAGGACAGAGGGGTCAGGACCCTGCCTTGGTGGGAAGCGGGGCCGCACTGAACGGCCGCACGTGGGTACTGGCCGCGTCCCCAGGACTGGCTTTGGGCCCCGTGTCTGGGCTCCCACCAGCGCTTCGGCCTGCAGGGTCCGGGTGGCCTCGGAGGCCCGCCTCCATGAGCTCGAAGGCCCCTTCTGCTAAGTGAGGACCTCCACGGGGTGAGGGGGTCAGGTGAGTTAGGATGGCTGGCTCCACGGCCTTCACCCCAGAAACCCCGCAGGCCCCGGCCACGTGCCTGTGTCTGTCCCACCCCTGGAGGCCCAAGGTAACCTCAGGAGCGGGTCAGCTGGAATGCAGCTGAGAGGTAGCGTGAGAGGCTGTGGGAGGGGTCCGGTCTGGCACTTGGGGTCCGGGAGGCAGGTCGGGAGGGGAGCCGGCGGGGGCGGGAGGCCCGGCCGATGCGCGGGTGCCTAGAGCTGGCGGGTCACACGGCGAGCTTGCCCACGTGACGTCCCTCCAGCTGGAAGCCATCCTGTGTGTTGGGCACGCTTCTACCTGTGCTGCATTCACATGGAGGGTGCCTCTGGGTGCCTACGGCTGCGTGACAGGTGCCTGTCACCGCGTGCACTGGCCCACGTGGTTCTCAGGTGTACTCGTGATCTGATCCAGTGGCTGCAAGGGGCTCGCTGCGGCGTCTGGCTCTTCCTTGGGCCTCCTTTGCTATGGCGGGAAGTCCAAAAAAGCGATCAGGGGGCACTTCTGTGGCTATTTCGTTCCCAGCTCGCACTTGTGAGCTGCTGGGGCAGAGCAGAGGTGTTCAGAGGCACAGATGTGGGCGCGGGGGCCCCCGGGTCCCTGGGTGGATGAGGCCAGACTGGGCTGGCAGCTGGGCCGTCAGGAGGGGGCTGTGCGGCCGATGCTCACGGTCCTTGGGGATCTGTGAAGCGAGACCTACCACGGTGTCACGAAGCGGGGGAGCACAGACAGGTGTGGGTCGAGTGGCGGGTCCACGAGAAGACGCGTGGCAGCAAGAACCCTGTGCTGGGGACTCGAGGGGGCCGGATGTGGGTGGGGAGTGGGGCCAACCCCAGGAGCACAGGGGAAGGGGCCTGTCTGGGCCCCCATTTGTCCCACCCCACTTCACCTCGAGGCCTGGAGCTCCCGCCGAGAAGGGGGCCTCGGGGAGGGGACAGGGCTGTGCTGGGGTCTCCTGCCTGCCCGGCCTTCTGGATCTCTCTGGGTCCCCTCCCACCCAGCCCCCTGGCCTCTGGCCAAGACCTGGAGACCCTCCCCGTCTAGTTGTCTCTGCAAGTTCCTCGGTCCCGGCCAGAGGTTTCTCTTCCCTCGGCTCCTGGCCTGAAGCCCCTTCTGCTCCTGACCATCCATCAAACTCCCCCCCTACCCCCGTCTTGATCGCACCTTGTCTTCCCCGCCTCTCCCTGCAGGTCCACGCTGCCCCTCGCTCCCTTCTGCAACGTGCTGGGCCCCCAGGTCCACCCCCCCCCGCCCGTGTCCACCAGCCTCCAGCGCCCATCGTGCTG